>NC_088381.1:108965000-111465000 GCF_037993035.2 Macaca fascicularis
TGATATATAGTGCTAAAAAACTAAATATGATTCTATCAGTTTTTACTGATGCTGTGGTTATCATTGTTCAACAGCATTTTCTATGTCTTACATAACTTTTCTTTAAGGATTTCAAGCTTTTGTGAAGCTTATTGGCAACTTAGGCAAACGTCTTTCCCTAATCCATTTAGAGATCAGCCCTGTTAATATAATTAATGTGATTAGTTAAAAATTTTAAATATAAAGACAAAAATCTGAATAGTACAAAGATCAGTTTCAATCTTTCTACTTTGACCTTTCTCTTCTTACCCATAGTACACATTTCGTCTGAGAAAATTAGTATTAGAAAAATATAGCATCTCATAGCACTTCGGCAATCAAAGAGAGTACATATAAATGAAAATGACATTTTTAGCACCTTTATACAAGTACTCTGGTACTTTATGAACCTTGTCAGTAGGCATGATGTTTCTGATATTTCAGAAATCCCCTGTTCTTAGGAGTGAAATGTTCTGTTTGAAACATTTTGACTTCAATCTGTTATAATGAGGAGTATTTTACTATAAATATATTCTATTAAAAAGAGATTTAGGCTATTTATCAGAGTAAGTCAAATTATTTACTTTTTACCTAGAAATCATATATTCCATGATAATTAGTATAAATTTAGTAAAAAGGAAGGAACTACAGGTTAAGTAGGAACCATTTGGAAAGAATCGTTGGAACTCAGACAAATAGATTTTTATAAAAGCATCTGCAATTATTTTATGTCACTCTGTAAATGACAGACAATCAAATGGATGTGGGAAATATTAAACTGAGAATCTAAAAATTATCCAAGTTTCCTATTCAAAAGCAACTAACCTAACGCCTTCAGTTTTAAAACTTTTTAAGTTTTAACTTTTAAAGCTCTTCTAACTCAAGGAAATAATTTTCGTTTTCAATGAGCGGTAGTAACACTGTTAATAGAGTTTTCAGAATAAATTTTCCTTTAATAAATCATGCCAATTTCATTTTTAAAAATTACAAAGCTTGGTAGCAAGTTTTGTTAGTAAATGTCTGGAAAAAGCTTGTCCACCTAAACATTGCTGGTATTGTATAAATTACTACATTCTCAATAAAGAGTAAGATGGATATAACTAATAAAAAAGTGCACATACAGCAAAACAGACATATAGTTAGTTGTTTAATGTTAGTAGATTGTTACAGAGAATTAGTTACGTGTAATAGTGTTTTTCATTTGGTTTCAAATTTTAGAGGTTTAATAACTGAAATTTGTCAGGGACTCTAAAAGTGATGAGATTATTGTAATTGAAACATATTTGGAAATGTGTTAAAAAGTCAATGCATAAACTAGAATGTCTCCTTAATATTATTTAATAAAATAAGTAAACACATTTACAGGTAGTAGAATATTTATATCTCCCCTACTTCCAGAAAAGCTTATCCCAGAATCAAGAAATAATATAGACACAACTATGTACCAGAATATTGCTAGATGAACTTAGAAATTTTAGACATAACACGGCATAATTTTAAAAGTTAATTCTTTTAGCTCAAACAAAATGTGATTAATTGATTTTGTCTACAATAATAGGTAGTGCTTCAGGGAAAGCTAGGTAAGAAAATTCCTTAAAGAGAAGAGACAGTATTTTACATTCTCTTTATTTGGGCTGAAGTAAGTCAGTATATATCTTTTCTCTTGATGTTAGCTCTGAATTTTATAAATTAGGGTAGAGCTCCATTAGAATCATTCATTCATTCATTCATTTATTCAAGAAATATTTAAAGAATATCTACTCTGTTCCAAGTATAGTTAGAGAAACTGGGGACTCTAAAGTAAACACAATGGTCACATGCAGCTGGTGAGGACGTCATGTTACGTTGTGATAAGTGCTAAAGGAAGATAGATAAGAAATGTTATAAAGTTGGCAAATGTAATTCTAAATATGATTTCAGAAACACCTCACTGAGAAGGCAACTGAGAGGCAAGTAAAGACTTGAAAGACAAAAGGAAAAAGGCAAGTGTATCGCTGGACCAACAAAGTATCAGAGTGAAGCCATATCAAGCACAAGGCTACCACATCCATTGTTCATTAATTATTACAGTCATGCCTTGTAGACCCTTTCTGATATAAAACTACTAGTTGAAAGATTAAAGGCAAGGTCTTAGAGAGACTATGTTTGAGGAAGCCACAGTTAGGTTTATATTGCAATGGGGAGGGCTGATTCTTGAAAATAATTATGTCTGTAACTTTTGAATATGGAGTTGACTGAAATCAAATATGTGGAAAGCCTCACCGAAGCTTTTGAGAATGCCATTTGAGCAAAGGTTTTGCCAGATTTTTGCTCAGCTACCAAGCAGGCATATTTTTAGTGTCTGGTTCAGTTATAGCCATGGAGGATATTAGAAAAATATTATAGCCTGAATGTCCCTCAAAATTCATGTGTTGAAAGTTAATCACCAATGTGATAGTGATGCAGGACAGCAAGCTCCACATTTGGAGCTTTGCTGGGGGACTTCTTGGCTTCATCCAGAAAAGAATTCAAGGGCAAGCCAGTGGTGTTAAACAGCAATGTGTATTGAAGTGGGGGCGTACAGCAGCAGCAGCGGTACTTCTCCTTGCAGAGCCGGGCTACCCCGTAGGCAATGATACGCACTTGCAATTACATGCAAATTAAGAAACTAGTTATTCAGAGATTTCTAGTAAAAGGGGTGGTAACTTCGAGATGTTTCCATGGAAAGATGCCGTAACTTCCCAGTGTTGCCATAGAAGTGGTAAACTGCCATGGCACTGGTGGATGTGTCTTAAGGAGAGGTGCTTTCAGTGCTTCTTCCCAGTTTCAGCTAGTCTTCAGTCTAGTCTGGAATCTACTCCTACCTCCTACATCAATAATATTAAGAGATTAGAGCTTTTGAAGGTGATGAAGTCTTAAGGACAGATCCCTCATAGATGAGATTAGCAGCTTTATAAAAGACTGGAGGAAACTAGCAAGGCCCTTCTAGCTCCTGTCAGGGTTCCTCCCCTTCAGAGGATACAGTATTCAAGGAGTGCTCTTGAAAGCAGAGACTGGACCCTCATCAGACACCAAACCTGCTGGCACTTTGATCTTGGACTTTCCATTCACCAGAACTGTGAGAAATCAGTTTTAATTTTTAATAAATTAACCAGTCTCCGGCATTTTGTTACAGCATCACAAAGTGACCTAAGACAAAAAGAAAATACCTCCTAAAGGTAAGAATAAAGAGTGCTGGACAACAATGGAGTGGAAATCACTTCTAAGGAGTGCAAGTGGGGCCTGATCAAATAATATTTGTTTTCTTCAGTGTAGGGGAATTGGATGACAGTTTCTTTAAACATTTTTTCCTTTTTTTAAAAGGACATTTTTTCTTTTTTTTAAAGGAAATTTTTATTATGTTTATATTGTCCCTGTTGCATTATTTCATGTTGACTGAGGATGATTAGATTATACAATTTTTGAGTCCATGGGTGTTCAGGTTGAGTCTGATTTATATCACAAGATTCTAAACAACAGTATGTGAACAAACAAACATAATTGGAATATCAAATATGCTAATAGGGAAGGTCTGCAGTCTTGTGCACCAGTGACCACTATGACAAAAAGATGTTAGAGACAGACATTATAACTTCTGTAGCTCGGGCCCTATCATGATAAATGCGGAACAGACCACTGTGAAAATAAATGAAGATCAGTCAAATGGGAACAAGGAAAATCTACTTATTTAGAGTTTACTATATCATTTGCATTTAGCAGAGACCCAAAAGCAGGAAGAGGAGTGAGAAAACTTCATAGCAGAAAAAACAGAAAGCTTCAGATATGCCCCGATTGTAGGTTGTTGACATGGTGTAAGCTGTAGGTGGGCTAGCTATAGGTGGGACATCCTATGTAATTGGATAATGGCACGTATTTGCCTTTGTCTGGTTGGTTCTACCTTGGAAGCAGGACCAAAGGTTAGGAAAAATGTCATTAATTATTTAAGTTTTATACTTGGGGTTGATTGTTATCCGGGTTATTGTTTGGTTTATTAGACTTGTGCTACAGATAGTGGCCTGACGTTCTATAAGTCTGATTTATAGATAGCAGGTTGAGCTCCTGGGCTGGTTATGAGATAATGAGTTAGCTTCCTGGAATAGTTGCTGCAGATTGTGGTCAGAGCTCCTTTTCTATATATAGTCTGGCCATTTTCTATCTGTATATTCATTTTCTTATCTCATAACAAAGGACATGAAAAGCAGATCTAAACCCGGGCGGAGACCAAAGCACAGAGCCTAAGTCCAGTCTAGAAAGGTTAATTTCAGCTGATCTGCAGATATGTGAACACAGGAATATTTTATTGATGTTTTAAGTCCTGAGTTTTGGGATGGTTTACTATGTAGTAATATTGTGACAAGAATGAACTGATTAAATGGTGCCGGTCCAAAGGTAGCTATCTAGAGGTATCACCAAATACATAGGACGATCAAATATATAATCATTTGAGAGAAGAAAGGACATTCCAAAAGAATGTCAATTACATTTCCTTTGACTGTCACAGTGTACTGGTTAATATAAAATCACAGGCTTTATAGATAGACTTGCTGGGCTTATTTATTATTCATTGAGTGTGTATTGTGTACATAGTTTTAGTCTAATTACTAAAGAAATACTCATGGTCAGAACAAATGAGGTCATTGTTTTCCTGTTTATGTTGTTACAGGAGATAGGAAAAAGTGAACAAGTAAATTAAACCAAACAATGTAAATGCAAATGATGACTAAGTACAGAAACATAAACGGAACAATCGCATGGAGACTAATTTCTAATCCAAGCTCCATTATTTATTAGCAAGTCTTTTAATCTCCCTAAAACCTAGTTTTCTGCAAAATGTGGACAATGACTCATATAATCAGACAAATCAAGTAAAATATCTGTAAGTGACTGCCACACTGTAAGCCTTCACTTAATAAGATGATGATAATGGTGAAGAAAACTCCAATGATTAAAAGTGTGGTTCTCTTAATTTGTTTTGTGCTCCAATAACAGAATACCAGAGACTGGGTAACTTATAATAAACAGAAATTTATTGACTCAGAATTCTGGAGACTGGAAAGTTTACAGTGAAAGTGCTAGCAGATTTGGTGCCTAGTGAGGTTATTCTCTTTTCCCAAGATGGCACTGTGCACATTTCCTGCTGCACAGGGGAGGGAGACTGATGGTCACATGGCAGAAGGAAGAAGGGACAAGAGAGTCAACCCACTTCTGGAAGCACTTTTATAGCCGCATTAATACATTCATGAAGGTGGACTCCTTATGACTTAAACACCTCCCATTAGTTCCCACCCTCTATACTGTTGCACTGAAAATTAAGTTTCAACATGAGTTTTGGATCAGATGAACATTAAAATCATAGCCGTGGTCAGATGCAAGCCATGGAATTGAATCAGTGCAGATCAGCTTTTATTTCTTCTTCTTCTTTAGTGAGAATCTGGTAGGACAAATAGAAGTTTGAACCTCTTATTGACTGCTTAGAATCAGTTGGGATGCTATTGTAACAGTACATGTGATAGAAAGTAGAGAATAATGTCAAAAGGAATTGAGAGGAATAGATAAATTGGAGCAATGTTTAGAAGTTAAATTGACACAACTAAATATTATATTAGTTGCAGGTGAAGCAGATGGGGTAAAAATAAATAGTTAAACTCTCAAAATCTTGCTTATACAGCGTCTTGGTATGTTGATGACATACAGTGAGATCCAGAATACAAATGAGCATTTCGGGTACAAAGTTAATGAGTTTTGAACATTCCATTTGTGGTTTCTATGTATATTCAGGACGAAGTGTCCAATCAATTGAAGACTGATCTGGAATTGAGGAAAGATATTTTGTGTAGGGGCAATATTTCTGGAATCAACTACATATAAAATTATAGTAAATGACATAGACAGAATAAACATTTGGGAAGCTCATTAAGTAAGAGAAAATGATTTAGGAAATATGTGAATGTTATCAAGGAAGGATGATTTCGATGATGATGGGGTGGGAAAAGGTCATGTGAAGGTAAAAAGCCAACCAGAGAAAGGCTGAGGCATGCCCGTTGAATCTGAGAATTAAAGAATCATTAACAGCATTTGAAAAAATAATTACATAATTGTATATGTAAGAAACAAGCTAAAATGGATTGAGATGTGATTCAGAAATTAATAGAGAAAACTAAAATTAGTATTTAGGGGAGTTTGGCAATCCAAAGGTAAAAATAACAAATAAGACAAGGACATTAAGAATTGAGAAATTTCTGCTTTTGTTAAGAGGGATCAGTACACTTGGGTAATAAGGGGACATAAGCAACACAGTGATTAAAGCTGCCTAAGTAATAATGCATAGTTTCCAGGGAAGTTGGGGAAAATGAGAAGGCTCTGAGTCAAGACACAAATCTCATAGTTTAACTTCTCTGAGGGAAAGTATCATGTGTACAAGATTAAGATAAGCCACTAGAATCTATCTCTCATTATCTGGGATCCATGTCCTCTTTTCCTCAGAACAAACTGCAGTAGAGCTTCTCTGTTCTGGCTTTGCAGAAGTCGACGAAAACAAAAAATGCACTCCAGGTCTCCTTTCAGTATGACTAACAACTTCTTTATTTAGGGTCCCCACATTTTCAAGCTCTCACTGACTCCCAAATTATTTAGAAAAGACCCACACTGCCACCTCTAAATGAATGACTAAAAGTTACTTTGTTTCCAATTCTTTCTTTTTACCTCTATCTTCCTTACTATGGAATGACTCCCTGTCATCTTATTCATATATGACGAAAAGTAGTATCTCTTCTTTTATTTTGAATCTAATGTATGTATATTTACTTTCCTGATTCTGATAGCTCTTTGTACTCTTTTTTCTTTCTTTTTTTTTTTGCTAATATGCACTTAAATTACCACTTATTTTTCCTAAAATTTTAATATAATTGTTAAGTTCAAACATTAACTAATGGTTATTTCAATATAAGCAGGTTCTTAATCTCCCAATATATTTTGCTAACTTTTTGATAGCATTTTCATTTTTCAACCCTCTCTGATCTGCTTTATTTACACTCTACTCTTCAGAAAATGCTAGCGTCATCTGTCAGTATCATCCAGAGCATTGCTTTCACACAGCAGTCTCTGAGATGTACTGTAGAAGCATAAAAGGGTTATACAGTCTTTGTATTAGAGCAGTAACAGTCATTTTTAGATGAGGCCTTAACTGAAAAAAAAAATACTCCTAAATTGGGGAGAAACAATTAGATTTATAAAATAACAACTTAAAAAAAATCCTCTTTGATATAATAACTCCTACTTTTAGTATTTATCCAGTTTTAACCCTCTATCCCATAAGTTATCACAAATCAAGGGTGTGTTTGCTTTGAGGAGGTTTACCTGATATGTACCCTAAAATAGGATTTTTGACAAAATGTTTGTCTACATTTCATATCATGTTATGGTTTACTTTTTCATATGATATTATTAATACATTTGACTTTTTAAAAGTAATATGGAAATTTGAAAGAATTATCAGACTTTCTTTCAGAATTAGTTTGCCATTCTTTTCAGAATACAGAACAAATGATGCTTAGCAACCTCTTTATATAATATAGCTAAAAAGGCCAATTTAAGGAAAATCTGAACAAAAGCAAAATAATGTGTTTCCTGGTCATAGCCTAGTACTAAAAAAAAAATAAATCCATGAAGATATCAGTTATCTAAATAGGTACTGAAATGATGTTCATTTGATCTTTAACACTAACCTGGATTTTCTATGAATACAGCAGTCCCTCCTTATCCAGTTCCCCCTTCTGTGGTCAACCAGGGTCTAAACATATGAAATGGAAAATTCTAGAAATAAACTATATGTTTTATGTTGCATGCTCTTCTGAATAGAGTGGTGAAATCTCACACTGCTCCATTCAGTCGCAACAGGGATGTGAATCCTCACTTTGTCCAGTGCATTCAGTCTGTCTGTGCTCTCCACCCGTTCATCACTTAGTGCCCATCATGGTGATCAGACTGATAGTCTTGGTGTCACAGTGCTGTATTCAAGTAACTCTTGTGTCACTTATTTCAATTAATTTTACTATTTTGTTATTAGTAATTGTTAATTTCCTCCTGTCCCTAATTTATAAATTGTATTTTATCATAGATATGTATGTATAGGCAAAAACAAAATATATAGGGTTCAATATTATCTGTGATTGCAGACATTCAGTGGAGGTCTTGGAATGTATCTCTGCAGATAAAGGTGGTTTACTGTTTAGTGAACTGGCAACTTTTTTTTCTAATTTAATTAAACAGAAAATAAGAAACCCAGGGCTTAACCTATGTACTACATGTAGATCGAATAAAGATAAGACAAAAAAAAAAAAAAACAAATTTTCATCATTGTGAATAAAAAAAAAGAACAGCTACTGAAGTTCAACATCTATTGATTCATTTATTCCAAATAACAATCATTAGAATAGTTTTATTGTTCACATTTCACAGCTGTGGAAAGTAAGTCTCATTGAAATCCCTCTATTGTGTAATTACTTTTGCACCTAATACTAACCTAATACTTTCAAAATACATTACTTAAATTCTTTATTCAAGTAATCACTTAAGGAATTGTAGTTCAAGGACATGGATGGAGCATGGCATTTTGTGCCCTTTGAAGGGAGACACAAGGCCTCAAATTGTGTGAGCTCAGCACATCAAGTGCTGAGTAGAAAAAAGAAAAATCCAAACTGACACTTTATTGTGATATTTTGAAAAACTAAAAAGAAAGAGAAAATGCAAAAGCCTCTAGAGAGAAAACTATGTGCATTTTACAAATAAAAAAATAAGGCTGACTTCATAACTCTGATAAGAAATGTTGGATACAGAAAGACATTGGGGCAAAACCTTTGAGAGTTAGGGATGAAAAGTATTTTGCATCAAAAACTATATACCCAAACTATTAGGTAAGTATGAAGCTCAATTCCTCCAGCAACAACAATAACAAATGGCATTTTAAAGTATACAACAAATTTGAAAATTTACCAATCAATATATCTTGTATGAAAAATAACTAGTAAAACAAAAATGAAAGTCAAGTAAATGAATGACACAGGATGAAATAAGGTATATTTATATAGTTTCATATATAAAGATATAAGCAAAAAAAACCCAAAATTAAATTGATGTATCATAACTAAAAATTAGTTGGTAAAATTAGAAAAGAGGTTACTGGACACCAACAGAAATGTCTTCAAAAAGAAAAAGTGAAATATATTCAGTACAAAAAGTGAGATAATTAAATAACTGTGGATGGATTGTAATCTGTAGTATAAGCATTTGTTTCTCTTCTTTCTATGGAAAAGAAAATAAAAACAGAAAGTTAACTTAGATGAGAAGCAAAAGTTATAGTCGATATATTTAGCAAATTAAAAGTTTTAATATTTCATGACTTGAATAATTTATGGCTCCAAAAATTAAAATTTAATTTGACCTGGATGATAATATTTGTATGATTGGAACAGGGGTTAGGACATTTTACCAATAGAGAAGGAAAAGTATCTAACTTAATTTTTAGAGTGTAAGTTTATTACAAAATTATAATGCAAGTATCATTTGTTTATGTTCCAACTTTTAAAATAAACCTATAGAGCATTTAACGAAGAATTTAATACTATTATAGAATGTAGTGTTATTATAACTTTCACAGAAACCACTTGGAATAAGAGGGAGGTAGATCAAATGAGTGAGAAGAGGATAAAGATACCAGGTGACACACACTATATTCTAACACATGTGTCTTATTCTAACATACCTGAAAGACATAAAGTGGTTGGTGCAAACATTATTTAAATATTCCAATTAAAAGATGTTTTTGCCATATGAGTGATATTGATATTTTGCTCTTTGCTGTGGGGACCTTTCCTGGACCTTTCCTTTATTGTGGAGCCTTTTCTTTTCTTGTGTGTTTAATAGTATCCTTAGCCTCTACCCCCTGCATGCCAGTAGCTTCTCTTTCCCTAAGTCCCAATATCAAAAAATGTCTTCAAATATTGCCAAAAGTCCCCTTGGCAACAAAACTCAATTATTTGAGACCAATAATTTTAAGACATATTGCTTGTCTACAAGGTAGTTATAGTGACTATCAAAATTAGAAGCCAGGGGAAGAATAAAATGATGTAAATAAGCTATGTTCTCATTTTTCAAACTACAATATTAATATCTAATACTCTAATTTAACAAATTAAAAATAAAGATACAAGAAAACATTAAATTAAAAGTCAAAAAATCATATGTTAATGTTAATTTGCTAAATGTGTTATACATATGTGTGTTAAGAAAAAAATGTTAGAAACTTTATGAATATAGCTTCAATGTCTCTAAATCTCTTTAAACAATTATATAAATTATATTATGTTCACTTTATGGAAACTTTTTGAATTTAAGAACGATACTGCATTTAAAGTCAAATATCTAAATTATGATTATAGAGCATTCCAAGTTTTTTAAAATGGTACAATATGAAGTGTGCCTAATGAAAATTCCTGTTGGCTATATATTTAAACCTCAACTTTATTACTTGAATTACAACATTATTGAGAGAAAAGCATACTTTTATATATAATGCATCACTCCACAAATCCGTGTTAAATTAGATTCACTATGGTAGATACTAATGAACAAAGTCTAAAAAGTATCAAAACTGATTTATACATAAGAGCAGGTTTCTTGTTTTAATTCTAAAGGTTTAAAAATATAATCTATTGGCTAGTAATACAATTTGTATTAACATTTCGCCACATGCAAGGTGGAGGATAAAATTTATAGAAAATTCATAAAACTAAAATATATTTTATTTATTTATTTTTAAAAATAAAAAGATGGACACATGATCTGTGTATTCAGTGGAGGAAAACAAACACTGAAAAATAAGTACATCACTTTGTTCAACTGAGAAATTACATTCTGTATAAAGGAAAGTTTGAGGGTGAAGAAATACATTCTGAAAACATTTTCCAAAATATTTGTATCTTATAAATTATGAATTATACACTTTCTAAGTTACTCTCTAAATTTTCAAATATTTAGTCACTTAAGACAAGTAATATTTAGTGTTTTTCAGAAAGTTTGATTTCTGTTACAAAAACTATTTTAAAGATTTGTTTGTTATTTTACTATATGCAGATTTCTCACATATTCAAAGATTCATTCTAATTGCAAATAGATATAAATGTTGGAAGAAATTTTACCAGTTTTATACTTTGGTCCTTTTTTCTGTATAACCAAAGAGATATTAATAAGAATAAAAGTAAGAAATGTAAAGAAAAACCAGAAATGTAAAACTTGCTACCTAGTTCTGATGCTAAAATATTTCACCAAATTTTTATATTAATATTCAACTTCCTTCAGTCCTAGTTAGAATATTGTGATATTTCAGTTAATTCTATAAATCCTAATCTTATTGTTTTCATAATTGGCATATATTTCTCAAGAAAACATCAAATGTCATTCTTAGGAAAGATTATTGTAAACAATATTTATAAATGGTGACATAGATGAGGAAATTGAACAAAAATTTCATCTGAATCTAATGAGCAATCATTACAACTAGATATTTTCTCAAGAATTTAAATTTATTTATTACTGCAAAATTATCCCTTATTTATGTCTCACAAATTTCTTCTTCACACTCACTGTTTTTATTTAAGCAACTTGACATTTTTCCATTCTAATGGAAAAAATTTCCCATTGAATTGAACTGTGAAAACATATATATTCAAATACGATTTTCTTGGTAGCTGGTTTAATATCTGAAGACAGGGTGCTTACAAGTTACAACAAATCACTTGTATATCCTTGTGAAAATGTATCATTATTTGGATTTTAGTAACAAGAAAACATCAACGTTTTAGAAGAGATGTTCATTAGGACAGTATATGTAAGTGTATTAATATTTTTGTATAAAAAGTTCGTAACTTTAAATGTATGCACTCACTCACTGCAATGTACTCCACTGAAGCTAAATTGGAATATTTACTTAAAGATGAAAGCACAAGAAGCAATGTGTAGTCAGCATTTCACTTGTACTGTATTCTGATTAAAGCACAATACCGTTACTGATATGTCTTCAATATTTATGTTATTTTTATTATTAGAGAAAATGTGGCAAACTAAGCATAGGTTAAAAAACAATAACAAGAAAACTTTCCCCAAACTGACCAAATAGACTAAAAACGTAAAAATCAAGGAGAACACAATAAAGCTTTTATAAATAGGTAAAAATAGGTACTTTCCCCAAATTAACAGTCTACATGATTCTATTTTCAATAAACTTTACAGCACTTAGAAACAGTAAGTAAAGCTCTTGCTTGAAATATTGTTTAGATAATGAGATGCAACTGTATTTTGGAAAATATTTTTATGAAAAACCATTATCCTTAATACAGAACACAGTAAGTATGGTTGAGAAGAAAATGACTAATGGAGATTTAAAAAAAAAAAAAAAAAAAATCACATCAAGACCAGTGGCAGTAGTCATGCCTGTAATCCCAGCACTTGGGGAGCCTGAGAAGGGAGGATCACTGGAAACCAGGAGTTTGAGGTCAGCGTGGGCAATGTAGTGAGACACTATCTCTACAAATAGTACAAAAAAAAAAAATTAGCCAGGCATGGTGGTGCATGCCTATATTCCTAGCTACTTGGGAAGCTAAGGTAGAAGGAGTAACTGAGCCTGAGCGATTGTGGCTACAGTGAACTAAGATTGCACCACTACACTCCAGCCTGGGTGACAGAGCGAGATTCTTTCTCAACAAACAACAATAACAACAAACACAAACAAACAGAAATCACAGCAAATAAATATACAAACAATATCAAGAAAACTTTCCCCAAACTGACCAAATAAATTAAAAATGTAAAAATCAAGGAGAACACAAAACTGATTTCACAAATAGGTAAAAATATTAAACCAAACCCTGCGAAAATACTTCATACGTTGAGAAGACAAACATGATTCAATAAAATTTTTGTCAACCCCTCTGGAGAACTAAAAAGTTAGACCTGAAAAGTCTTCAGAAATTTGCTGTCAAAATGTCTTACTTGAATAAAAATACCTATAAATTCCCCAAAAAATAAAAATAAAATAAAAAGAAAGGAATAAATATTTCCATTGAAAAAGCAAACTGAATGTTAAGGAAATAAAGAAAGAATAACTAAAGCACTTTTTACATTGAGGAAAATCAGGTATAAATTTTAAAATTATAATCAACATTTTGACAGAAAAACGGCAAATCTTACCAAGAATGAAAATCAGATTCACATTAGTGTTTCTCTGTAATAGTAACCAATGCCAGAAATTTCTGTAACCATGTTTATACAGTTCTGAAATATATATATTTCTTTCAGAACTTTATGTGTGTATATATATGTATATACATATATATACAGTCCTGTATGTGTGTGTATATATACTCAATAAAAGTTTTTATTGTGTGTATATGTATACACAAACACATACACACACAGTTCTGAAAGATTTTGTATATGCATATATATACACATACACTCACACACATATACAGTTCTGAAAGACTACATATATATGTATATATTTGTGTATATGTGTATATATATGTGTACATGTGTATTTATGTATATACTCCTCTTAAGAATGACATAACCATTTAGCAATTAAGTTGAGCCAGATAATGAAAGAGTAATAGAAAATTTAAAGAAAGAATCTAGGAGAGAAAATGACTGATTGTGAGCAGGAATTTATATGATCTCCATGTATATATAAATTTAATATTTTTGTCACTTATGGTTATATAAGTATGACATGCTGTAAACAATGTCAGTACAAAATAACGACTAAACTAACAAACTAAGATGTGGGTGGGGAGATAAAGGAAATGTGAGAGTCCCCACGCTCTACAGGTCCACATCAGGCTATCAATAGATATCTTAGAAATGGAAGCGTGTGTCAAGAAAAATAGACTACACTGTCTTACTGTTACTGTTTTTCTCTCTTTTTTCTAACACTATAGTGAGTTTTTAGAGATATTTCTTATGATAAAGAAATACTTGTTTGAAAGTAAGAAATTCTTTTGACATTGTTTCTGCTAAAAAATAAAACAAGTCATTTAGATCCTGGCAAGAAGAAATATTTCTCCTGAACTTTGGCCAAGAATCCACTAAAACTTTTTGTAAGTAATGAGTGTAGTTGAATGTCCCAGTCTGCTAAATGAATGTGTATAAATGTGTGTTTGTGTGTTTTCATGTATGTATCACCAAACAGCAATCATGCTTAATGGGGAAAATCTAGTTATGCCCTGATTAAAGTGAGGAGTGTAAACTTAATTATCAATAGAATTTTTAAAACTTTTTTTCTGGAATTCTGAGTACTGTCATTGGACAAGAAAGGTGAAAAGAAACTGGATAGATTTTGAAATAAGAAGCAAAAATATCAGTATTTTTTAATGATTTGTCTGTATAAAAGTTCTAATACAATTAATTATGGAAAAAGAGTAAATCAATTAAAATATTCATAGTCTGGTTAATGACAAAATACCTCTACCAAAATCAGTTATTTTCTTGTATTTTTTAATGTTAGTAGATGATTTCACATGGGTCTTTTGAATTTCTGCACATCTTGCATCCAGGACACTGGCTATGTTTTTTGTTGTTGTTGTTCTTGTTGTTGTTGTTGTTGTTTTTCTGATTCTGTTATATAGCAAACAGCTTTAGAAGATTGACATAATGTTTCCCTCCGGAGGACAGATCATATTTGTTCGCCACCCAGTATAATACAGAAAATGTCTTCATCCAGTCAATTATAAAAGGTTCAGGGTTAAGCATGGAGTTTTTCAGCTGCAAAGCAAACCCACTGCATGCACAACAACTGCCTGGGCATCTTCACTTCAACTGCTTGGGACCTTTATCAAGGAGATCTGGCAAGCATTGAGTTCCTTTTGCTCTGTCCCAGGATTCTTGCAAGTTCCACCAACATTTGTGAAATTGTGGCAAGTTAACGTGTTACCTAGCAAGTAATGTTAAGTTCCCCCAATTTCTACACTCTTTGACGTAAAATAACTACTAAAAAGTTATAGTGAATGTAATACATTTTTGAATGAAGATAAACATTATATACAGAAATGTTAATATGTTATATAGGAAGAATTTAGAGATTATAAGAAAACTAAATTCTTCAATAAATTATTTTAGAACAACTGGCTGCAGTGTGCTTCTGGGGAATAGGAAACAAACTCATTTACCAAAATAAATTTAATAAATATACATGATCCATACAATTATAGAAAACTATAAACTGAATAACAAAACAAACACAAAAAAGACAAAACAAAAAAGCCCAAGTATAAACAAGTTTGTAATACAAATAACAACTTGAGAAAAGAAAAAACAATAAATATATCAATAAAGGTAATTTGTCAGGTTTTCAAAACTCGTGGGCCAAGAATATTATAAACATTATAGAAATCAATACATATAAATAGTCAATTAATACATATACAGAAGAATGGGTACACAAATACATATCAAATAAAATTACCTAAAGGACTATATTCATAGTCATGTAATGTTTAAGGAAACAACCAAGAAATATCAAGTCACTCAGAGACTAGCAATGGTAGGAGACTGTCACCAATCCTGGGCCTAAACCAGTAAAGGGATGAAATGATGCTATTAGAGCCATGTAAGGACTTGATCCATAGAGTATCAGTAGCAGGTCAAAATCTGTGGCAAAAGTTCTAAGAGCCAGCTTGTTGGGGCCAGGAGAAGAATAGAGAAGGATAGTGAAAGGATTTAATAATTCTATTCAAAGGCATTCATGCAAAACAAAACAAGATGTCACTTGCTATCCACCAGTAATTCTAAATTTCCAAATCTACATGGAATTAGACACATACATCTATGGAATCAAAAGACATTCTGACCATTTGAATACAAATATATAGTATATTTTTAATTTATTTAGCTGGCTACAGTCATTATATGAATATAAATTATACACAATTTATATTTATATCCAAAATGGTGATTTCTGGCAATTTAACATATATGTGTATAATGCTAAGTACATATGTAATTAGATTCAGTGTAATTTTGTCGTAAGTTTTTTCTTTTTTTCACCAGTAAGCTCTTTTACTTTTTTTTGGTACAGATGTAATCTCATTAGATTCCCCCGGCTGATCTTGAACTCCTGGGTTCAAGTGATTCTCCTATCTCAGCCTCCCAAAATTTTGGGATTACAGGCATTAGCCACTGCACCTGGCCTGTTTTGCTTTTCAAATACAAAACATGTAAACATGTAAACATATAAAGCCATTTGCTTCTATAGAAAAAGTTAAATAAAGCAATATTCTAAAATGCTTTAAATCTAGATTAAATAATAGAACATCTAACATTAACACTTGTTATAACACTAAAACACTCTCCGAACCACCTTTATTTTATAGTTTAAGCATCTATTTTCATATATATGGAATTTAATTTTAATATATGCCTATAAAATTTAAAGTGCTTTAGTTTTATTTCCAGAAATTTTTCCTCCTCTCTGCCACTCTCCTGCCATGCTGAGCAGGGCACTTATTATTATAGCACATTTACCATTTACTATATTTACTATGGTAAACTTTTCTTAAGTTCAAAATTTTCTTTGAATTTCTCTGTTATAAATTTTTTGTTTAACTTTATGTTTAACATTTTTGATTTTTTTCTATTGCCAGCCAAAGTAATCTGTGGATAAGGGATGAGATGCCAAATAGGATATTTTAGACACAACTTTCTCCTTAAAAGCAAGAAGTCTAGTTACTTGTGAAAGTACTCAACTTTCTACTTTAGGGTTTTTCTCTATCAATATTAATAAGTCAGAAGAATAATTTCTACTTAGAAATTTCAAGTGTGATAGGAGACATAATATCTCCACAGTGCAGAGTGAAGGAGGGCTCCAGGCAACTTGGCTAATCTTGAGCATGTCGTAATTCATTTTGTATGGAAGGTAGAAGAGTTTTGAAATATGTAATCCTTGTTTCCAAAAATATATCATTTATTATTTAATCTGTCTTGCGTGTTTTGCATTTTACTTTTTGGCTTATATTCATGAGGTTTTCTTATATATTCTAACACTTCAAGTGTATGAAATGCCCTAATTTAGGTGTAGTCCACTGGCTAGTACTATCCAAGGGCTGGTGCTGCATTTTTTTCTTTCCACAAAACTTCCGCCTCTCTGAGTTTCAAGGACCCTCAGTCATCCTACATTAGGATTTACTAAGATTCCTGTTGGTATTTGGTTCTGTGAATTAGAATCCTAAAAAACTCAAGGCCCAGTGGAATTTCTTGGCTTCTTGCCTCTTGAGCAAAAAAAAAAAAAAAAAAAAAAAAAAAAAAAAAAAAAAAAAAAAAAAAATTGAAAGAAGGAATGGGCTCTGCATCCAAGAATGTTGTTATTCGGCCTTCTCTATATTTTACTCAACTCCCACTGGCTTCCTAGCCTCCTAGTTCTGGCCATGCTAGGAGATCACCAGCCCTCTTTGCATATTCCTGCTTTATCCAGTATTTATGAAGCAAGGTCATGATAGCATCTCTCTTTCAGCTAATCTACATTTAAATCACATACCCAGTTGTTTCTTCCCTTCATATCCTTGTAAGTGCTATTGTGGTAATATAAAATCTATGTCTTGCCTCCCACAGGCCTTCATTTTTTATGTTCTAAACATCATTTTTAATAAAAATCAGTTAGATAGCTAACAAACAAATATACCTTACCAGGTATATTTCTTTCTTCTTATGTACTTCATGTCAATTGCCAATTCTGCTTGTTCTCTTGGTTTTTGCTTGTTTGTAAGCATTAAGGAGTTTGTTGCTTATCTGCTATTTTACAAAAACAACGATATTCAAAATCACAATGAAGATCTCTGTCAGTGCTATAATTTAAATAGGACTTATTTTGCTTTGATGATATACCAAATGACAACCATGCTATTTGGTAGTATAAGATGATTTTTTTTTTTTTGGGTAAACTTTTCCCTTTTTACTCTGGTTAACCTAAAGTTTTAAATTTAAAACTTTGATCCTTAAGTTTCAGCCAGTGGACACACCTAACTGTGTAAACATGGATTTTAGAGCGCTGAAAATCCAGTACATACTGTCTCTAGTAACTGGAATTGGCTTAATGCACATATGATCTGACTCTGCAGTGAGCAGTTCTTGAAGATGAGTTCAGCTAGCTTTGCAGATACATTTCTTGGATAAGAATTTAAGTGAGAATCCAGGAGTTATGCTTCAAAAACCTTTCCAATTCACTGTCTTCAGGGAAGAAAGGGCTGCTTTTACAATGGTGACACATGTTTTAAATCTACAATTTTGGTCTTTGTTTATCAGTCAATGGATTTTTTTTTCTAATATTTGTTCTGCTAGATTACTTTTCACCTTCTTTAATAGGGGCATTTGAGTCCTCTGACAGATTTAGTTTCCAGAAAATAATAGATAGAATAATTTTTGTGACATGAGAGAATTTAAAACTAATATTTTAGGTTGAGCAAAAGAGTAAAATACATAAAGCTGAGCAAATCTTTTGGGTGCAGAATGCATATGAAGTTTTATTAAAGCAATAGTGAGTAATTATTATGGTTCAAAATTATATTTGAGTTCCCATGAGTGCTTATTCAATATTGTCTTATTGAAAGGGCTCCATAATTGTTAATCCTGAGCATTACCTAGTTATTTAAACTGATGTCTCCTGAAAAAAGGTGCATGCCTCATAAATAATTGAGGGCTGAATTAAAACATTCTTCACTGGACAGAATTGTACTTAATTTACAAATTCAATTTCCATATAAGAGCAGCTCTTTATGAGCTACCTGAACTTTGCAATATCATGCATCACAGCTCATGAACTTGTAACATTGTAGAAGTAGTCAATCTACCATGAAAAATACCTAATTGAGATTCTAATTAATTTCACTAATTTAAATTAATAGTTCAGAAAAACGTTCCATGGTTATCATGTGAGTTTTCCTGTACACTGACATATGGTTGCCCATCCCAGAGTTACTCGTAATTACCTGTTTGAAAGGGTCGCTCACTCAATAACCTTACACATATATATATAAAATATATAATATATAATATATATATTTGTGTATCATTGTATATATCATTATATGATAATGATAATAATAACTTAGAGAAGTTGAATGTATATCATTTGTTGTATTTCCCCTATGACTTTTATTTTGAAGGCAGATGTGGAGGTAAACAACCAAGAATTTAGATCCCCTTTTCATGATTGGGTAACCACAAGTAGGATAAAAATATTCTTCCATATTTGGATTAAAGGCTAACAAAATTTTGAATATACTTCCTATTTTTAGAATCATGTGCCAACTAACCATCTTTTTATTTTGTCCTATTCTCATTGTGGTTGTATTAGATTGTAAGTCGAAAAATTCCATAACAATTAAAAATGAGTTGTACTTTTAAAATTCACTAAAGTTTCTGTGAGAACTAGTCTCACGCATTGGAATAAAATGTATTGAGTTTCAGGGAGCATTTCTGACATGCCTGGAGTTTACTTTGTGTTTATTACCTTGCTCTTTGTCATTTTCCTTTTTATTGACTCTAAGCAAATAAAAAGAATAACCACATCCCATATCACACCACCAAGAAGATATCACTGTATATATTTGAGTATATAACATTAAAATGTTTTGTCCATTTAACATTCAAACATTTGTTAAATAAATTAATACTGACCAAAGTACATGTACCAATCTCTGTCACAAACTCTTTCTGACAAACTGAGTGACACTTCTGAAGATTATTTCCTCTCTTTTCCCCTGAAATTCTTCAAACTTTTAGTTGTTATTATTAGTGTTGTTGTTTTTCATTAAGACAATTCTTACTATGGGATAAATAGAGCAAGCTCTAAAAATACACCTCTCTCTTGACATAAGTGAAGAGAGAGAATGTAGTTCACAGCGCAGTTCTTTCCAAAATAATTCTTAAAATTTGTCCATACATTTTATTTTATTCCCTTGTTTGGCTGTAAAGGTTTAGGAGGTTTCATGAACTCTCAGATACCTACTCAGACCCTTCTATATGGTGAACTACGCCTCCATTATCTATGACATTCTAAAAGCCTCAGTTGAAATATTTAATTTAGCATCAATCTTGTTACAGAGGAAGTGGGAAAGTCAGTCTTACAAACTAAACGTTTTATTTTAAGATAATGGTAGATTCACATGCGAGTATAATAAATATGTAACACAGAAATTCTATGCACCCTTTATCCACTGTACTCTAAAATAAACATTTTACAAAACTATAGTAAAATATCATAATCAGGATATTGAAATTGATGCAGTGACTATACAGAATTATAACATCCCCACCAGGATCCTTCTTATACCATTTATAACCACACAAAATTCTCTCCTGTTCTCTTAGTCTTTATTCTTCTGAGAATATCTTTATTTTGTCATTCAGTTCTGAAGGGTAATTTTGCTAAATATGGAATTCATGATTAATTTTTTTTTTAGAATTTGAAAAATAATGGATCAATTCCTCTGGTCTTCATTGTATCACATGAGAAATCAACTGTCGTTTAAATTTCTGTCTTCCTACAAGTATGTGCTTTTTATCTGTGATTTCTTTCAGCAGTTTTTTTTTTTTCTTTAGTATTCGGAAGTTCAATACAATATGTCTCAGCATGAATTATTTTGAATTTATGTATTTAGTGTTTATCCAGCTTCTTGAACCTGTACCTTATGTCTTTAAACAAATTTGAAAATTTTTTAGTTACTTTTTTTGGATACTTTTTTTAATCGCATTCTTTCTTTTCCTTCTAAGACTTTGATTATATAAATGTTAGCTCTTTAGTTATTGTCCTACAGGTCCCTAAGACTCTGATTTTTTCAGTTTACTTTCTCTGTTTTCCAGATCGTTTAAATTCTATTGTTCTGTCCTCAAGAACAAAAATTCCATTCTCTGTCATCTCTACTATTGAGCACATCTAGTGAATTTTTCATTTCAGATATTGCACTTTTTGGCTCTGTGGTTTCCAGAATCTATTTCACAATGGCAGTTTGAAAGTCCTTGTAAGATAATTCCCAAATCTGCTTCATCTTGGTGTTGGCATCTATTGATTGTCTTTTCTTATTCATGTTATGATTTATCTGGTTCTTAGTATGATGAGTGTTTTTTCATTATAGTCTTGATGTTTAGGCTATTATTTTATGATAATCTGAATCTTAATCTTTCTTTGTTTTTATTAGCCCGTCGTCTTGTTGAGTTGTAGTGTGAAGGCAGTTTGAGTATGTATGTATATTTAGTGTACCACTGGGTCTCAACAAAAGTGGAATAAAACTTTACACTGCCTGTATTGCAGACAAGCAGAGTGGAAGTTCAGCCCTGCTGATAGCTTCTCAGCAAAAGTATGGCACCAACTTGTCTCTGAAAGGAATTATATGATGTGTTTTTCTTCGAACTCAAGTGCTACTAAGGTTGGGAAAAGTGGAGGGCTGACTTAGATCACTCTGTTGTTGCATAAATGAGGGCTCCCTGCTGGGGCCTAGTGACACGGAGGAAGCAGAATAACAACTACCCCACCTCCAACCACCTATTTCTTTCTTCTTAATGTGTGGAGGCAGGAAGTTCAGCTCTTCATTAGCTTCCACTGACATCATAAGTGAAGGAAAACAGAGTGTCTATTACCCCAACTTGTATCACACATTGACTATTTTGTTGATGCCACATGGAGGTAGACACTGAGATCACCACTTAACCCCACTGATACCCACTTAGGAATGTGAAGCACAGTGGGCCTGGCCTCCCTTCACAGGGGGTAGATACTGTGTTTGTCCATATTACTCACCTTGTGTGAAAGCACTTCTTTCTCTGAATCTGTGACATACCCATTTTAAACATACTTGGGTTTGTGTTGAAATTAGACACAGTATTGTGGCATAGATTCTGTGCTAAGACAAACCAAAGGAAGGTTTTAGCATGTATTAACAAGGATATAAAAATTGGCTGGGCACCATGGCTCACTCCTGTAATCCCAGCATTTTGGAAGGCCAAGTGGGGTGGATCACATGAGGTCAGGAGTTCTAGACCAGCCTGGCCAACATGATGAAATCTCATCTCTGCTAAAAATACAAAAATTAGCCAGGTGTGGTGGCTACATGTGCAGGATGTGCAGGTTTGTTACATAGGCAAACGTGTGCTATGGTAGTTTGCTGCACCTAACAACCCATCATCTAGGTATTAAGCTCAACATGCATTAGCTCTTTTCCCTGTCCCTGCCCTCAGGCCTCTCCTGACAGGTCCCAGTGTGTGTTGTTCCCCTCTCTGTGTCCATGTGTTCTTATTGTTCAGCTCCACTTATAAGTGAGAACATGTGGTGTTTGGTTTTCTGTTCCTGTGTTAGTTTGCTGAGGATAAAGCTTCCAGCTTCATCATGTCCTTTGTGAGGACATGATCTCACTCCTTTTTATGGCTGCATAGTATTCCATGGTGTATATGTACCACATTTTCTTTATCCAGTCTATCATTGATGGGCATTTGGGTTGATTCCATGTCTTTGCTATTGTGAATAGTGCTGCAATGAACATACATGTGCATGTATCTTTATAATAGAATGATTTATATTCCTTTGGGTATATACTCAGTCATGGGATTGCTGGATCAAATGGTATTTCTGGTTCTAAGTCTTTCAGGAATTGCTACACTGTCTTCCATAATCATTAAACTGATTTACATTCCCACCAAGAGTGTAAAAGCATTGTTTTTATTTGCAACCCTGCCAGCATCTGTTATTTCTTGACTTTTTAGTAATCACCATTTTGGTTGCTGTAAGATGGTATCTCATTGTAGTTTCGATTTGCATTTCTCTAATGGTCAGTGAAGTTGAGCTTTTTTTCATATGTTTGTTGGCTGCATGTATGTCTTCTTTGAGAAATATCTGTTCATATCCTTGGCCCAATTTTTTACGAGGTTTTTTTTTTTTTTTTTTCTTGTAAATTTCCTTAAGTTTCTTGTAGATTCTGGATATTGGACCTTTGTCAGATGGATAGATTGCAAAAATTTTCTCTCATTCTGTAGGTCGTCTTTTAACACTGATGATAGTTTTGTTTGCTGTGAAGAAGCTCTTTAGTTTAATCATATCTCATTTGTTAATTTTTGCTTTTGTTGCAATTGCTTTTGGCAATGTCATCATAAAATCTTTGCTCTTGCCTATCTCCTGAATGATATTGCCTAGATTTTCTTCTAGGGTTTTTATAGTTTGGGGTTTTACATTTAAGTCATTAATCCATCTTGAGTTAATTTGTGATTAAGATGTAAGGAAGGGGTCCAGTTTTAGTTTTCTGCATGTGGCTAGCCATTTGTCTCAGTACCATTTGTTAAATAGGAAGGCTTTTCCCCATTGCTTGTTTTTGTCATGTTTGTCAAAGATCAGATGGTTGTAGACGTGTGGTTTTATTTCTGAGTTCTCTATTCTGTTCCATGTTTCTATGTGTCTGCTTTTGTACCAGTACCATGCTGTTTTGATTATTGTAGTCTTCTAGTATAGTATGAAGTCAAATAGCATAATGCCTTCAGATTTGTTCTTTTTCTTAGGATTGTCTTGGCTATGAGAGTTCTTTTTGGTTTCACATGAATTTTAAAATAGTTTTTTTTTTTTAATTTTTTGAAGAATGTGCATGGTAGTTTAATGGGAATAGCATTTAATCCATAAGTTGCTTTGGGTTGTAAGGCTATTTTTCCGATATTGATTGTTCCTATCCATAAGCATGAAATGTTTTTTCATCTGCTTGTGTCCTCTATGATTTCCTTAAGCAGTGCAGATGACAGTATCCTATATCTAGAAAACATCATCAACACAGCCCAAAAGCTTCTTAAGCTGATAAGCTGCTTCAGTAATGTCTCAGGATACAAAATCAATGTGCAAAAATCATAAGCATTCCTACACATCAACGCAGACAAGCAGAGAGCCAAATCATGAATTAACTCCCATTCACAATTGCCACAAAGATTATAAAATATCTAGGGATAAATCTAACAAGGGAAATGAAGTTCCTTTTCAAGGAGATTTATTTATAATTTCTAATGATAAATGTTCCAAGCCATCACAAAAAGCCTTTGTATTAAAAAGAGACATTAGTCATCACCTAGTCTCCTGTACTACCAGAGGCTAAAAGAGGTCTAATAACTCACCAAAGGTCATATAAGGATGTGCACAATAAAGACCCACGATGGCAGAAGTCCAGTCCCTTTTACTTGTGCATACTCCTAGTTTGAATCTTCTTACATTTTGCAAATTGTAAGCATAGTTTGCCATATTGATAAATCATAATGACTATAATAAATTAAACCAGCCTGATTTCAAGTGAATATATTGTCAGATACTAGATACATTAATTAACACACTTTTAAAATTTCAACTGATTGAATAACAAGTACTCTCTTAGGTAATAGAATTATAAAGATAGATACAGTTTAGTCTTTTCTCTAATTGAGCTCATAAAGCAATTTGGAAACCTAACATATTATTTTTATATATATTATTTATTTTATTTTTGAAATAATTTGATGAAACACTGAATAGACTTCTACCATTTTGCACATGGCTCTTTCATATATAGTTTATCATGTACCTTTAAATCATTTTCTAAGAAGTTTCCTAGGGATTAAGAAGAGAGGGTCTCTTTGACCAGAGAGAGAGAAGCTGAATAGGAGCAATGATGGAACCCCCCCCGCCCGCCAAAATTCAGCACACTGCCTTTTTATGATACGGCCCATATGTTAACAATTATTTTTAAATAACTACAAATTAATAACTTGATCATTGTCAATTATATTTCATGACAAATGAAATTTCAATGATATTTACATTTTGATTTTATTAGAACACAGTCACACTCATGTATTTGCTTATTGTTTATGACTGGTTTCACTGCAATGGCAGACTTGAGTAGCTACAACAGAGACTATATGACCTGCAAAGCATAAAATATTTGCTATCTGACCCTTTCTAGAAGACCTTTGCTGAACCCAAACTGAATAATCTTTATAAAATATCAACTGGTGTTCTAAGATTTTTATATAATAGTTTAAAGGCTATGTTCTTTGGCTAGTTGTTTTTTTTAAATTCATTTTATTTATTGTGAAACCATATTATTGTAGTATGATTGGCACACAGAAAGCAATACTTAATGTATAAAACTTGATGAATTTGGAGACAAATCTATTCTCATGAAAATATCACCACAATCTATGCCATACACCTATCCATCACCTCCAATAGTTTCCTCCCACCTTATTATTATTTATATTATTGTGTCTGACGTAAGAACACTTAAGATCTACCTTTTGAAGAAATATGTAAGCACATATACAGGATTGTTTACTATGGACACTATGCTGCAAAGTAGTTACCTAGGACTTACTCGTTGTTATGTAACTGAAACTTTGTACCCTTTGATTAAGGCTTCCCCTTTCCCCCCCTTCCTCTAGCCTCTGGCAATCCCATTTCACCTTCTGCTTCTATGAGTCTGACTAGTTTATGTTCATCACGTAAGTGGCATTATGTAGTATTTTTCTATGTCTGACTTGCAGCTAATTATTTTTAAGAGATCCTGGAAAGTACCATGGTATACCATTTAGTCTTCACAAGATCCCTATGATATCAAAATAATTTCCACTTTATCTATAAGGAAACATATGTTGAGTGACACACCAAATGTCTGTGACTAGTCAGTGGCAGGACAGAAACAGAAACTAGTTTGCTGTTGCTGGTCAGAACCATCCCATATATGTGAAAAAATTATATAAATCATACTATGGAGATATTTATTTTTGCAACCATTCCTTTCTGAATGTCCCTGAATCATTGACATTCCCATATATTCACATCTCAGAGTCAGTGGATTTAATCAGACATTTTTTCATCTAACAACTGAAACAAACCACAAGAAAAGAGGTAAGACGAATGACAGGAAACACAAATTTGAAAATCTCAACAAAGTATACAGCATTTTCTGCCCAAGGAAAGCTAACTAACTATCATTGCTTTCTAATGATTCGAAAAGAGAAGTTAAAGGCCAGTCTCTTTACATGGTAAGTTATAACCTTCAGTTTTTTGGTTTTTTTTTTAGATAGATGAGACTGTTATTTCTGTTAACACTTGATAGAGTTTCTCTGCCAGATGCCGTTATAAAACAATACATTTAGAAAAAATAGTAATTCACTATGCTAAAACTCAGCTGGCATTATAATTCAATTTAGCACTTAATATAACTACATTAATCTGAAACAATAAAATATACATCTATTAATATAGTGTCTTTAGACTTAAACACGTAAATTATATTTTCATTCTAATGATCAAATGCATAACAATAATTTTTGAAAGTGCTCTTAGAAGTCAAGCATCTGGGTTACATGTTGAGCAAATTTGTATAAATCCCAAGTTATAAAATAGTAATTTGTTATCTTGATGAAAATTATCCTAATGAAAAAAACACTATCACATTTAAACTAGTATATAATTAGTATGTCATTTTTGTATTTTATCTGATTTTCCATTTTGACTTTTTCTGGTGTTTTAAAGGCACACAAAAATGAAGAAATCTTTTATGTTTAATTATTTTATAAACTTAGAATACTCATTAAGCTGTTCAGTTTTGATAGCTTTGGTTGCTGTAAAAATATGGCTCTTGATGTGGTTCCTACAGAAATATTTGCTTACAGGGTTTTAGAAAGTTAAAGTATATTAGACAATTTAGTTCAGCTTACATGTAATATGGAAGGCTCATAATGAAAAAATATATATTTAATTTAAATGCATTTAAACATACTGAAATAGAGGTGAATCTGTCAAGTTGTTCTCATTTATTTGTTGGATGTAAACTTGTGCTTTTGAAAAATTACACTTCAAGAAATGCTAACAGAAAGATGTATTTCTACGGAATAAGAACTATAATCACCAAAAGATAGAGAAATAGGAAAATATAGCATTGTAATATCACCATATGTTTTACAAGGAATTCACTTGTAGAAAAAAATGCTTGTTTTAGTGTAAAACTGTAAGTTGTCTATAGTGTGTCTAACTCCTTGTTATATAACTAATTTTATTGGAGCTACTTTAGAACTCCATAAATTATGGATATCTGACAGTGAAGCAAAACATTTGTTACTTATAAACAAATTATTTTCTTTTCTTCTTTCTTTATTATTATTATTATTATTATTATTGAGACAGAGTCTCACTCTGTCACTCAAGCTGGAGTGCAGAGGGGTGATCTTGGCTCACTGCAAGCTCCGCCTCCCGGATTCACACCATTCTCCTGCCTCAGCCTCCTGACCAGCTGGGACTACAGGCGCCCACCACCACGTCCGGCTAACTTTTTGTATTTTTAGTAGAGACAAGGTTTCACCGTTATTTTCTATGTAAATTCTGCCTTGTCTGGTAGAGAGTCAAAAGACTGATTTCCCCCACTGTGGAAGAATCTGTCTTTATTTTTACATTTATTTTAATATTCCAGTTACAAAAGTGTGTCTTTTTAAATTCTAATTTGAATCTGTTAAAATATTTGCCTGGTTCCCTCATTTTGGTTAAAGAAAATATATAACATATATTCATTTGTATATCCTTATGAGAATCATGATTTTGCATTTTTATTAACATTATCTTTGAGCAGTTTTGGAGGCTTCCTGCTGCAATACTCAATGGATTCACCTAACAGAACCAGGTCAAATGTATTATTAAAAATGTGCACCTTATAAATAGTTTAAGTCCAGATGAGTCTTTCCTTGGGTCCCAGAGGAGAATCCAAAGAATCAAGAGAAGTTTGCTGACTCTGTTTTCCTAATTCTGTTTTTTCCCTACTAATTTTGCATTTTTGTTTTTAGAACTGGCATGTTTATAGCCAAGTACTGCAGACAGAAGTAACTGGTAATTTCATTTTACATGTTACTATTTGATGATCTCTGAAAATTGATTAATAGCTTATAGGTATGTATTCTCTGTTGTATGAGAGAAAAGAGATAATCTGGTTTGTAAGTGTTTCCCTGTTTGTTTCTCTGTCCATTTTGGGCTCTAATCAGTTAAGAAGTTTGTACTCACCAAACAAACAACTGTTTTTGATATCTGGGCCAGTAGGTTTGTTCATTTGTTTGTTTACATGTTTAGTCTTGATCCAAGGCTGAAATTTTAGTATTGAAGCTATAAGCCCTCTCTGTATGTATGTGTTTGTCTATCTGCAATTTAGCAGACTCCTGATTGCATGAATGTGTAACACTTTCTTAGAACTGAATGCTATTAACAAATTATATTATACAGTCTCGTGAATTAAAGAAACAGGCACATGGCAGAACAAACTTAGGAGACAGCAGTAACAGCAGTAGCATACTATTCCCAGGGGAAGTTTTACCAACTGGCCCACCTATGTCAGTGACAGGGTGTGCATGGTGCTAGCTCTAGCAGCAGTAAACAGGATAGTATTTTATTTAGCCTACATCTTCTGTGATAAGATTTTGATTGAAATTTGATTTCTGATCCTTTATTAATTGAAACCTTTTCAAAAATTGAAACCCATTTTTTTTTTTACCTTGCTTGAGACATTTTCAGCTTCATTTTTTTCCTAAATAAATTATCTTTCTGCTTTATTTGGCAGATTCACCTTCTGTTTGTTAAAACTAAAATCTGTAATTAATATAAATATTACCACCAGGAGTAACTGCATAAAAGTATTTCAATGAGACTGTGATTAAAATTTGGAAGATTTTGCTAGCTTGAATTGAAAATAGTGGAAATACAGATAACACTAAGGGAAGGACTTCTAGCAACACATGGTATTGCTTTGAAAAAAAAGATAATTCTATTATCACCAGTTACCTCTTAATGTTGTCAAGATTTTCTCAGAAGTACTACAAGAAAAAAATACATGATCAACAAAAAGGCAGATGAAGAGCACACAGCAGAATAATGTTGCAGTGGAACAAAGGGCAATCGTACCATGCATTCCTCCACAGATGCAAATAAATGGGTGGTATACATAGCTTCTATGAATCAGGAACCTATGACAGAAACAAAAGGATCAAGGAAGAAATAAGAAAACCACAAAAGATGATTAAAAATGGGTTGGCCGTGAGCAAGAGAGAAGAGGAGAAAACAAATGAAAATATTACAAAAATAGAGGTCATATTAACAACAAAATAAAGCTGAAAAGATACAGATTAAAGCAGAGCAGCAACCTGGGGGACACACACACACACACACACACACACACACACAGAGGCACACACAGATGTACACACACACATTTTTTTAGAGCAGTTTTAGAGTCACAGAAAAATTGAGAAGAAAGTACGTAGAGTTCTCAAATACCCACCACTCACACTCACAGCTTCCCTCACTATCAAAATCCCACAACAGAGTGGTACGCTTGCTACAGTCGGTGAACCAGCATTGACACCCACAATGCATAGTTTGCACTAGGGTTCACTCTTGGTGTTATACATTCTATGGGTTTGGACAATGTATAATGACATGTATCCATCATTACAGGATCATACAGAATAGGTTTATTTTGCCTAAACTCCTTGTGCTCAACCAATTGATCCCTGCCTCTCTTCCAAACCCTGGCAACCACTGATCATTTTACTGTCTGCATAGTTTTGTTTTCTCTAGAATGTCATGTAGCTGGAATTATACAGTATGAGGCCTTTTCAGTTTTGCATATTTTGCTTAGCATTCTTTATTTAACTTTTATCCGTGTGTTTACATAACTTGATAGCTCACTTCTTTTGAGTGCTGAATAAATTCCATAGTCTGGATGTACCAAAATTTATCCATTCACCTACTGAAGGACATGTTGGTTGTTTTCAAGTTTTGTCAATTCTGAACAAAACTGCTTAACATTTAAAAAAATATATTTTATTTTTAACTTTGGCTTTCAGCATTTTCTCTATGATATGTATAGTTACAGTTCACTTTGTGTTTATTCTACTTGAGATTCGTTGACCTAAACCTGGTTAAAATAGCTGGTAGAACTATTAGTTATTTTCCTTCAGAAGGAGGTTCTTAAATTCTAAGGTAATACTTTATTAGGAGAGCCCAAATAACTTACTGCAAAAGTGTAAATTTGGAAATAAGGGCAATGTGGGATGCTGGGCACCAAAGTGGTAAAAGTGACATCTTTTGTTTAGCTGTCCAGTGTTTAAAGACTCTTTTTATCTGTGGAGATGTTTCCATGTTAAGAATATAGTGGGAAACAGTACAACGCTCAGATTTGAGGTTAACAGTGCCAGATAATCACTTCCTTCATACATCATAAACGTCCAATGTTCTTCCCGCCTCCCCACTCCTCACATGCTACCTAGACTTTGCACGTCCTATAAAAAGTTAAGAGTTGAGGCATCCGTGAGGAGTTATTGATGTAAAGGAGATGAGAGCAGGTAATTTATTTTTGAGATCATAGTAGTAGCAACAACATCTAATTTCTAAAGATAGTCCTGGTGTCTATTGTGCAGTGCTTTGTAGGGGCATTGTCCTTACAAAACTGTTGTGATGAAAATCTGATGCATTTTTTGTTTGTTTTTGTGATATTAGGGTCTCAACTTTTTCAGCACTTGCATACTTAGTTTAGCCTAATTCTCCAGACATCTGGAAATTCTATGAGCTTCTTATACCCTTTAATAAATTGCCCCTTGCTTAAGTCAACCAGAATCAGTTTCTGTTGTTTGTAGCTAACAAGCCCTGCTTACGTGACGGAAGACAAAAAATGTCATCCAAAAAGGTAAAATTATCATAAAAATGCATAAACATATAAAATGAAAATAAATGCTGAAAAAGTACCTAAGCAGTAATGTGCTCAAATCATAGACACTTGTCCTAAATCACAACGGAGGCCTTATATTGTCCCTATGGATGAATAGGAAAGTGAAAAGGGGCTGATCTAAAAGAAACGAAATGGAGTGAGGTTATTTATACATTGAAAGTAATACTTAGGCTCCTTTATTTTTTCAATTACAATTCTTTACTATTTTTGTGGAAAAATCTAAAATATTTTATTTTTTTTTACATCATTTGGAAAGAAATCATTCCTAGAAGTCCATGTAACATACTCTAATAAATGAACTATGTACATGTTAATCAGCTCACACTAAGTTGCATAATGCATTATATAAGAAAAGGAAAAAGGTAAAATATAGTGATTATGACAATTATGAGAAAAATATTTGAACTAACCAAAGTGAGTAAGTAGAATATATTAATTACTTTTATAATTGTTAACTTTGAATGTCATATTTATTTGTTTGATGAAATTCAAATAATTTCTTAAACAATTACATGGTAACTAGATGTGCACAATAACTTAGCAATATGTCATAAATTTATCTGTGATAGTTGTATCATCTTACACATTTTTACATTATTTTCATAGTCCTCATTGTTGTTCTTTGAAAGAAAAGGCAGTACAAAAAATTTACAATTTAAATAAAAATCCCTAAAATATAAAACTGTATATACAACCAAAATCTAATAAAAAAGAGCATGTAAAATTAGTTCCTAATAATTTTCTTGAATTGTTCAATCTTAACTTTTACTGCTAGGTGCAAGCCAATCTATGGACAAGCACCTGATTTATCTAAAATGGGAAAAGAGAGAGAGAGAGAAAGAAAAAAAAGAAAAAGAAAAAGAAAGAAAGAAAGAAAGAAAGAAAGAAAGAAAGAAAGAAAGAAAGAAAGAAAGAAAGAAAGAAAGAAAGAAAGAAAGAAAGAGAGAGAGAGAGAGAGGGAGGGAGGGAGGGAGGGAGGGAGGGAGGGAGGGAGGGAAAGGATTTCATTTTGGAACTTTAAAGTTTGACTGCACTGCTGGATTTAGGATTTGCATGGGCCCTGTAACCTCTTTGTTTTGGCCAATTTCTCCCATTTGAAATGGCTGTATTTACCCAATACCTGTACCCCCATTGTATCTAGGCAATCACTAGCTTGCTTTCGATTTTACAGGCTCATAGGCAGAAGGAACTTGCCTTGTCTCAGATGAGACTTTGGACTGTGGACTTTTGGGTTAATGTTGAAGTGAGTTAAGATTTTGGGGACTATTGGGAAGGCATGGCTGGTTTTGAAATGTAAGCATGTGAGATTTGGAGGGGCCGGGGGTGGAATGATATGGTTTGGCTGTGTCCCCACCAAATCTCAACTTGAATCGTATTTCCCAGAATTCCCACGTTATGGGAGGGTCCCTGGGGAAGGTAATTGAATCATGGGGGCTGGTCTTTCCTATGCTATCCTCATGATAGTGAATAAGTCTCGTGAGATCTGATGGGTTTATCAGGGGTTTCTGCTTTGCTTCTTCCTAATTTTCTCTTGGCACCACCATATAATAAGTGCCTTTCACCTCCCATCATGATTCTGAGACCTCCCCAGCCATGTGTAACTGTAAATCCAAACAAACTTATTTTTCTTCCCAGTCTTGTACATGTTTTTATAACCCCCATTCTTACTAGCATTTGGAATTTTCATTATTGTAACCTAAAAAGTGTGTAGTGTTATCTCACTGTGGTTTTAATTTGCAATCCACTAATGACTAACGGCATTGACACCTTGTCATATACTGTTTTACAGCTTTATATCTCCTTTAGAACAGTGTTTGTTGAGAATAGAGACAAATCTACTTTCCATCTGTATAGATTTGCTTTTTTCTGATATTTTATATTAATGCAATCATACAATATGTGGTCTTCTTGTGACTGGCTTAATTCACCCAGCATAATTTATCTAAAGTTTATATTGTATCATGTACCAGTACTTTATTCATTTTTATTTTTGTTTTATTCAATATGTAAATAATATTCTATTGTAAGGGCATATTATTCATTGTTCTCAGGAAAAGCAGAACCAATATGATAAATGAATATATAAACAGATTTTTTAAATTGCTTTGAATTAAAAACTATGTTTTATTTTATTTTATTTTAAGTTCCGAGGTACATGTGCAGGATGTGCAGGTTTTATTATGTAGGTAAACATGTGCCATGGTGGTTTGCTGCACCTATCAACCCATCATCTAAGTAGTAAGCCTGGCATGCATTAGCTCTTTTTCCTGATGCTCTCCCCCGTCTGCCCTCCCCTGACTGGCCCTAGCATGTGTTGTTTCCCTCCCTGTGTCTATGTGTTCTCATTGTTCAGCTCCCACTTATAAGTGAGAACATGCGGTGTTTGGTTTTCTGTTCCTGTATTGGTTTGCTGAGGATCATGGCTTCCTGTTTCATCCATGTCCCTTAAAAAGACATAACATCCTTCCTTTTTATGGCTGCATAGTATTCCATGCTGTATATGTACCACATTTTCTTTATGATGGTCATTTGGATTGATTCCGTGTTTGGCTATTGTGAATAGTGCTACAATGAACATACACATGTATGTATCTTTATAATAGAATGATTTATATTCCTTTGGGTATACACTCAGTTATGGGATTGCTAGTTCAAATGGTATTTCCAGTTCTAATCTTTGAGGAATCACTACAATGTCTTCCACAATTGTTGAACTAATTTACATTCCCACAAACAGTGTTAAAGCATTCCTGTCTCTCCACAGCCTCATCAGCATCTGTTGTTTCTTGATTTTTTAGTAATCACCATTCTGATTGGTTTGAGATGGTATCTCATTGCGGTTTTTATTTGCATTGCTGTAATGATCAGTGATGCTGAACTTTTTTCATGTGTATAAACAGATTTATTATAAGGTATTGGCTCACATGATTGTGGGGACTGAGAAGTCCCATGATGTGCCTTCTACAAACTGGAGATCCAGAAAAGCCAGTAGTGTAGATTGAAGGCTTAAAAGCTGGAGAGCCAAAACTGTAGATACCAGTCTAGGTCTGAACTCCTGAGAACCATGAGCACTTAAGGTAGGAGAAGACTGATGTTTCAGCTCAAGTAGCAGGCAGAGTTAATCCAACCTTCTTTTTTTACCTTTTTATTGTAATCATGGCTTCAATTGATTAAATAATGCTCATCCACACTGGGGAGGACTACATGATTTACTCAATTGATCAATTCAAATGTTTACTTTTTCCAGAAATGCACTCACAGATATATGCAGAAATAATGTTTAACCAGTTATGTAAGCACCCCATGGCCCAGTCAAGTTGACAGAAAATTAACCATCACAATTATTATACAACATTGTACTTATCCATTCATATGTTGGTGGATATTTATTTCCATTTTCTGGCTAGTATGAATAATGCTATTATAAATATTTGTATATAAGTTTATGTGTGGACATTTTTTGGGTGGGTGGGATATACATCTGGGACTGAAATTGCTGGATCTTATGGTAAGTACTTTAACTTTGAGGTACTTCCAAACTATTTTACAAAGTGACTGCAATGTTTTCATTTCAACCGGTGATATATGAAGATTTCACTGTTTTACATCCTTACCAACACTTGTTAAGATACGTCTTTTTGCTTATAGTCATTCTAGAAGGTGTAACACACTATCTCATTGTGGCTTGAATTGCATTCTCATGGTGATTAATTATGTTGAACATCTTAGCAGGTGCTTTGGTTATTTGTTTAACTTCTTTGGATAAATCTGCCTTCAAGTTCTTTGCCTATTTGTAATTGACTGTCTTTTATTTTTGAGTTATAAATGTACTTATCTCTTCTACATACACATTCCTCATCAGATTTATGATTTGAAAATATTTTCTTCCATTTGGATAGAAGATTTATAATTTATAACATTTTACTTTCAGCACATTTATTATGTCAACTCACACTAATATGAGTCCCATTATTTCTGAAGATAAACCAAATATTAATCTTACTGGGGTTCCCTTAAATGTGATGATTATTTTTTCTTGTTGCTTTTTAGAATTTCCCTGTATCTTTTTTTTTTTTTCAAATTTGTTTCAAATTTTACTGTAGTGTCTCTGGTGGGGGAACCCCTTGCCTTTATCCTACTTGGAATTTGTTGACCTTTTTGGCGTATGTAGAATAATATTTTTCACAACTTTTGTAAGTTTTCATCATTATTTCTTTGAATATCTTTTGTTACTTTTTTCCCCTTCTCTCCTTCTGGTTCTCCCATCAAGTATATGTTAATTTCCAACATTTTTCACTTATTAAGCCTAGTTTTCTTTTATTCTTCAATATATTTAGAGTAATTGCTTTTGAGTCTTTACTTAGTTTAACATCTGAGCCCTCTCATAGACAGATTTGGTTGCTTACAGTCTTTCCTCTGAATGGTCACCTTTTTTTATGTCATAATTTTTTTTTTTTGAAAGTCAGTAACAAGATATTTTATTATAGCAATACAGGATACTGAGTTCTTTAGTCTGGTCATGTTATTTGGTTCTATATTTGATTAGTAACTGGAACACGCTATTTTAGTTAATTCTGTTCCTTCTATTGTGAAGTCTGTGATTTTCTTCATAGAATGGTGCCTTAGGCATGCACAAAGTGACCCTTGAATAACAGTAGTGTTAGCATGGTTTCCTTTTACACTCTCTTAACCTTGATCTCTTTGTTAAGCTGTATACCTCTGTTGGTGTCACATCAGCTGTAAGACTCCACTAAATGTCAGCAGATTTCTTTATTGTTTTGAGAGTGTCCTGGTGTATAAAGGATTCCACATTCTCACTCAATTAATTTTCTGCTGCTCCTTGTAGTTAGTTTTGAGGCAAGTCGTTGAAGTTTTTCTTACCCCAAGATTGCTCATCTTTCTTGTTTATTTTTTTCATATGCTTTCCTGTTACCCTCTATTGCCTTTCAGTTTGGCCCAAGGGAATCCCATTACCATTTGTTGTAGGGTAGGTCTCACAGAAATAAATCTCTTCAGCTTATGTCTATTAGAATGTTTCTTAAATTTCCCTTTATATATAAAGAATAATGTTTCTTGACATAGAATTTTTGGTTAAGAGATCTTCAAATTTTAAAATTTTAATTCTTTTTTTTCTTCATACTTTCAAAGTTTTCTTCATACTTTCCATCTTACTGCCTTCTGACTTTCATAGTTTCTTATAAGAAACTGCGGATGATCTTATAAAAAATCCCTAGTATCTGATGATACACTTTTTCCTTGCTTTTAAGATTCATTGTTTGCCCTTGGTTTTTGACATTTTGATTTATTTATAAGTAAATAGAGTGTCTGATTATGAATTCCATGAAATTTATCCTTCATGGAATTTGTTGAGATTCTTAAATACATACATATATTTGTGAATTTTTTAAAAATCAAATTTGGGAAGTTTGCAGCCATTTTAAGAAATATTTCCTCGCTTATTTCTATCTCCTTTTCTGGAATTAGCCTTATGTGTATGTCAGGATTATTGATAGTGTTCCATAGGTTTCCTAGGCTTGGTTCATTATTCTTCAAAGTATTATTTTTCATACTGATTCTTGGACTGGATAGTTTTAATTCACTTAACTTTAACTTTACTAATTCTCTCTTCAATCTTCTCAAAACTGCCATTGAACCACTCTACTGAGGTAATTGTTTCAGTACTATAATTGGCAGCTCCAGAATTCTCTGTTTGTTCATGCCTCATTCTCCTGGTTTTCCGTAGCTATTTGAACATGCTTAAGATTTTGAATACATTTAAGTCAGTTGATTTAAACTCTTTATATATTAAGACCAAAGTTTATACTTCCTTGGAGAAAAGATTTTGTTAATTTCTTCTGTTAATAGGCCATCCTTTTTCATTTTTTTAAATGCATCATGTTTTGGACCTTTTTAATATTATACTTTGATAAATCTTAAAACTTTTATATATCCACAGGTTTGTCTTCTTCTTTAACTTTTTATAGGTTGTCTGGTGACTTTTAAAATCTATTTTTAAAGTGTGTATTGATTTTTTTTATGTGTGATCTCTGAAATGTCTGTGTTAAACTACTGCTTCTTTTTTTCCTTGCTGTTGTTTTTGAGATAGAGTCTCACTCTGCAACACAGGCTGGAGTGCACTGGTGTGATCTCTGACTCCTGGATTAAAACAATTCAGTTTCCTGAGTAGTTGGGATTATAGGCATGTGCCACCACACCTGGTTAATTTCTATAATTTTAGTAGAGATAGGGTTTTGCAATGTTGGCCAGGTTGGTCTTGAACTCCTGGCCTCAAGTGATCTGCCCACCTCAGCCTCCCAAAATGCTGTGATTACAGTCATAAGCCACCACACTTGGCCTTCAACTAGTATTTTGACTAAAATTTTTCTTGAATGTCTGTAGGGAAGTGGGGAGGAAGAAATGAACAAACAAACAAACAACAACAAATAACACCTCTCCCAGTCTTTGCAGATTAGCCCTGCACTGAGGCACATCTTCAACACTTAGCCATGCAGTTTACAACTCAGCCTTAGCCTCCATTTCCTGCTTGTACTGTGACTAGACATCAGCCAGAGAAAAGAAGTTTAGATTTCTCAGGACTTTTTAAACTACACGTCCTGCCCAAGTATTCATGTGGATCTTTAGATACCTTGGTATATATAGGCACTTTTGTTATTTCTTCAGTTTCCTCTTAGTGTTTTGGAATGCTATTGTATATTCCAACTGTATTTTTCTCAGGTGGCTGCAGACTTTTCATTCACCCTATAATATTTTCAGATATGTTACGTACTTACCTACTTTGAGTGCGTTCTGAGTAGGTGAAAAAAAAAAGTGCATTGTGTCAGTTCTTCAGGTAACCTCTAAGCTGTTTATAACAGAAAAACATAATCCTTTAAAAATTAGGTCTATTCTAGTTTACTAGAAAAAAGAGTTAGGATCCCACATGGGGAATTCCATGCTACCATCTTTGAAACTATGGCTAAATGAGGTATAGGTGGGATAAGAACAATTAAAAATGACTCAATGTTTTCCTATTGATGTTAAGTTGCTCTTTCCATGATTTAACACTTGTTTGAGTGATGTAAACATATGACTATTTCTCAGAGTTCTTAAAAAGTTATTGTTGACAGTCTCTGCTTGAATTTTCCTAGATATATCAAGGAACAGGCGCTTTGAGATGCCCACTCCACAATTTTTGCTGTTGTGGCTTCCTGACTTGTTTCTTCACTGAACTTTTGTTATTGTTGCTGCTGTTTGTATTTGGCAAATACAAAGAAAGAAAAGTGGCCAAGCCTTAGAATAGAATTTTAAATTGACACAAAAGCTCCAAAGGAGTTAAGTTTTAGGAATTAGACAGCAGTTTAAGACCAATTAGGGTCAAGGAAAAGCCTTTTCAACAGTATTTGGGAAAGTTCATACACTAGAGGAAGATTTTCAGTTCTGGAAATGGTATGTATCATGACTGTTCTTTACTCTGACATATTTTAATTCCTGTCCTCTCCTGATTCCTATGCCTAGTTAATCTCTATTCATTCCTATCCACATGCTTTAAGTAAAATAAACTAAAAAACACACTAATATCAGAATATGATAAAAGATACAGCATAAGTCAAATACCCAATGAGACCTTGACCTCTACCAGAGATAATAGTGGGGATGGAGGATTGGTTTACACAGTAAAATATACAATGTTATAGAACTATGACATGTGTAATACGTGTATTACAGTTTTCAAGAGAAACAGAACTAGTTGGACACAGTGGCTCACACCTGTAATTCCAGCGCTTTGGGAAGCTGAGGCAGGAAGATCATTTGAAACCATGAGTTTGAGAACAGCTTGGGAAACATAGTGAGACCTCATCTCTACAAAATATATAAAAAAATAGCCAGGAGTGGTGGTTTGTTTCTGTGGTCCTAGTTAGACAGGAGGATTGCTTGAGTCTGGGAGGTTGAGACTGCAGTGAGCATTGACTGCACCACTGCACTCTAGATTGGGTGACAGAGTAAGACCTTGTCTCAAAAAAGGAGCGAGAGAAACAGAATCAATAGATTATGTACACTAACAGAGAGAAATTTATTTTAAATAATTGGCTCATGTCATTACAGAGCTGGCAAGTCCAAATTCAGCAGAGGTGGATGGCAGGCCAGAGAATCAAGGTAGCATTGGTATTGCAGTTGAAGACCGAAGGCTCTCTGCTGTCAGAATTCCATCTTGTTCAAAGGAGGTCAGTGTTTTTTTCTTTTCAGGCCTTCAACTGATTAGGTGATCTCCATCTACCTTATGAAAGACAGTCTGATTTACTCAAAAACCACCAATTTAAATGGTAAGTTCATCCAAAATCACTCACAGATACATCCAGAATAATGTCTGACCAAATACATAAGCATGGTCGCTCCATCAAATTGACCCATGAAATTAACCATTGCAGTACATTTTGAGCTCAAACTATTGTCAGTGGCTTCAATGGCATTTGCAGACAGCTCTTACACACTGAATACATTTAGAGATGGCTAATTTAAGTTACAGATAGTCAGATAGATGGTGAAAATTTCTTATTTTCTTCACCGATAGTTCTGTGAATTATGCTTATTGCAGATATTAAAAGTCATTGATATTTTCTAACTTCTTCATTTTCAGTTTTCTGCTATAATCTAAATTTATTTAAGGTAGAACAATCGAAATTGCTTCTCATTATTATTCCTCTATTGTAAGACACTTACCATCGTATTTTGTAAAAGAAAATGAATTTAATGCCTTTATTTTGTCTTATATAGAAATTTTTACCTGTTCTTTGAATACTTAGGAAATTATTTTTTAAATAATGCACAAACTTCTTAGTTTACACTCACAGATGGGACAGACATTAGATCACATCCCCTATATCACATAGCAAAGAACACTGTTTCTCAGTTGCATCTTCTTTCTCCTACCAACGTTCGAAGATGACTCACGTTTTTCCTTGTAGTTGATATAAGCAGTTAAGTTCTCCAGAAGACACTAGTGCCAAACTGCATGCCGTATTGCTTCATTTATTTCCATTTCTGCAATGGACCCTAGTTGTCTAATAATTGAGGAAAAACTCCCTTTTTCTTATTGACCATGCTTAACTCAATTCTTTTTAGCTGCTCATTCTATCTTATGTCATCATGAAGATGAAAGGTAAGTGACATCTCTCCAAGTAACCATCAACAGTATTTCATTTAAGCCCTAAACAAAGAAGAGAGAACTCCTCCCAGTGTATTTCAAAAATTCTAGTGTATTGATTATTTTAGTTTACTTTCTCTTTTAGATTTTTAATATGCCTCTTCATGGAAACTTGGCCAGAGTGTTTTCAGAGGCAACCTCAGGGTGGTGAATAATAGTACAATGCTGACTTCAAAATCACTTTACTCAGACACACTTAGTGCTTGAACTTAGGTGATGCTCCCTGAATATTCTCACTATAAACAGATAACATTTTAGTGAGTCTAGATTACATAGATCATATCAAACTGTATTTCTTTTTTATTTTATTTTTATTTCTGAGACAGAGTTTTGCACCATTGTCTAGGCTGGAGTGCAGTGATGTGATCATGGTTCACTGTAGCCTCGACCTCCTAGGCCCAAGCAATTCTCCTACCTCAGACTCCAAAGTAACTGGAGCCACAGGCATGCAGCACCATGTTCAGTTAATTTTTTATTTATTTTTATTTTTTTGTAGAGATGAGAGTCTCCATATTTTGCCCACGCAGGCCTTGAACTCCTGGGCTCAAGTGATCTTCCTAGTTTGGCCTTCCAATATGCTGGGATTATAGGCATGAGTCATTGCACCTAAGCCTATATTTCTTTTCTATCTCTATCATATCAATATCAGAAATTCTAAACCAGAAAGACAAGTACTAAGTATTTTTGATCAATTTGCATGCAGTAGGTTAAACCAGTTTCTAGGCATCTAGAAATTCCAAAAGCCAACATGAAGTCCCACTCATGTCTAAAATCTTGTGAAGGCTATTCATAACATATCATCTCTTTGGACTTTCATTCTACCTGAAGAGCTAGATGCAATCAGAATATGTAATTAAAATAAGCCTTGTATGTGTTCTTTAAGTTTATATGCTTGCAGATATTGTAATTGATAAAATTTTGAGTCCAGACATTGTTATATAAAATCAATACAAATATGATGACTAACCCCACAGAACTGTCTTCATTGTGACTTTACCATATTATCTACTGTCATAGAAAAAAATTAGATTTGTTTTGCATGAAAAATTGAAGAAGTTTTTAAAATTGTATTACATCTTTATATAGCTTAGAGTCTCATCGTTCATACTTGTATCATCCCTTAATAAATAGCTCTGCCAAGACTGAGAACACAAATCGCTCCTTAGAGTCTAGTTGATCTAGATACACCACCAGCTTTTTCCTTTGTTTGTTTTTTTTCCGCCAACTTTTATTTTCAGTTCATATGCAGGTTTGTTACATGGATAAATTACATTTCATAGGGATTTTGTGTACAGATTATTTCATCACACAGGTAATGAGCACAATATTCAGGAGGCAGCTTTTCAAAGTTCATCCTGCTCCCATCCTCCACCTTCAAGTAGATCCCAATGTCTATTGTTCTCTTCTTTGTGTCCAGGTATACTTAATGTTCAGCCTCTACATATAAGTGAGAACATGCAATATTCAGTTTTCTCTTCCTGCATTAATTTGTTTAGCACAATGAGCTCTAGCTCCATCCATGTTGCCATAAAAGAACATCACTTTGTTTATTTTTATGACTGTGTAGTATTCGATGGTGTATATGTACCACATTTGCTTTATCCAGTCCACTGTTGATGGGAATTTAGGTTTATTCCATGTCTTTGCTATTGTGAAAAGTGCTGCAGTGAACATCCACATGCATCTGTTCTTATGGTAGAATGGTTCATATTCCTTTGGATATACAACCAGTAATGTGATTGCTGGGTCAAATGATAGTTGCATCTTAAATTCTTTGAGATATCTCCAAATCACTTTCCACAGTGGCTGAACTAAGTTAGATTCTTACCAGCAATGTATAATCACTCATTACATTGCCAACATCTGTTATTTTCTGACTTTTTAATAATAGCCATTCTGACTGGTGTGAAATGATATATTATTGTGGTTTTGATTTGCATTTCTCTAATAATTAGTGGTATTAAGCATTTTTTCAAATGATCATTGGCCATATATTTGCTTCCTTTAGAGAAGTGTTTGTTCATGTCCTTTGCCCAATTTTGATAGGTTTGTTTTTGTTTCTTAATTTATTTATGTTTCTTATGGATTATGGATATTATACTTTCATTGGATGTATGGATTGCATTGTTTGCAAACATTTTCTCCCATTCTGTAGATTAACTGTTTCCTCTGTAGATAGTTTCTTTTGCTGTGAAGATGCTGTTTAATTAGGTCCCACTTGACTATTTTTGTTTTCGTTGCTATTGTTTTTGTATTCTTCATAATAAAATCTTGGTCAGGGCCTCTGTGCAGAATGGTATTTCCTAGGTATTCTTTTATGATTTTTATAGTGTTAGGTTTTATATTTAAGTCTTTATCTTCAGTTGATTTTTATATAATGAAAGGAAGGGGTCCAGTTTTATTCTTCCATATATGTAGCTAGCCAGTTATCTCAGCCACTTTTATTGAAAAGGGAGTTCTTCCCGATTTCTTTTTTGTTGTTGTTGATTTCACAGAAGGTCTGATGGATGTAGGTGTGAGGTTTTATTTCTGGGTTCTTTAACATGTTCTTTTGGTCTATGTGTCTGTTTTTGTACCAGTACCATGCTGTCTTGGTTACCGTAACCTTGTAGTATAGTTTGAATTTATGTAGTGTGATGCCCCCAGTCTTGTTCTTCTAGATTAGAACTGCCTTTGCTGTACAGGCTCTTAGTTGATTCCATATAAATTTTAGAATAGTTTTTTTTTTCTTCTTTTTCTGTGGAAAATGTTGTTGGTATTTTGATAGTAACTGCATTGAATCTGTAAATTGCTTTGAGCAGTATGGCCACATTAACAATATTGATTCTTCTTATCCATGAGCAGAGAGTATTTTTCCACTTGTTTGTGTAATTTCTGATTTTCAACAGTATTGTTTTGGAGGTCTTATTGTAGAGATCTTCAACCTGCCAGGTTAGCAGTATTCTTAGCTATTTTTGTTTTGGGATGTGGCTGTTATGAATGGGATTGCATTCTTGATTTGACTCTCAACTTGGATATTATTGGTTTACAGAAATGCTACTGACATTTGTACATTGATTTTTAATCCTGAAATTTTGCTGAAGTTATTTATCATATGTAGAAATCTTTGGGGGGAAAATCTAAAGATAAAGCATACTGGGAACTCTGGGACACAGCTACAACAATGTTAAGAGGAAAGTTTATAGTGCTAAACACCCACATCAAAAGGTTAAAAAGATATCAAATAAACCACCAACCTCACATCACACATAGAGGAATTAGAAAAAAAAAAAAAGAGCAAATCAAACCCAAAGATAGAACAACAACAAAATAGCCAAAATCAGAGTTAAAGTGATGGACAGACTGCTAGCTAGACTAGTAAAAGAAAGAGAGAAGATCCAAGGAAACACAGTCAGAAATGACAAAGGAGACGTTACCAACCACTTGACAGAAACCTTCAGAGACTGTTATGAACACCTCCATGCACGTAAACTGGAAAACCTAGAATAAATGAATAAATTCCTATGAACAAGCAATTTTACATGACTGAACCAGGAAGAAATTGAAACACTGAACAGACTAACAGCTAGTTTCAGAATTGATTATGTAATAAAAAGCCTACCTACCAGAAAAAGAAGAGCCCTGGACTAGATGGAGTCACAGATAAATTCTACCAGTCATATAAAGAAAGACCGTTACCAATCCTGCTAAAATCATTTCAAAAAATTGAGGAGGATGGACTCCTCCCTAACTCATTCTATGAGTCCAGCATCGTTTTGATACCAAAACCTGGCAGAGACACAATGAAAACTTTAGGCCAATAGTGGTGATGAACATGGATACAAAAATCCTTAATAAAATACTAGCAAACCAAATTCAGCAGCACATAAAAAACCTAATCTACTATAATAAAGTAGCTTTATCCCTGGGTTGCAAGGTTGGTTCTATATATAAATATTAATAACTGTTATTCATCACATAAACAGAACTAAAAACAAAAACCACATGTTCATCTCAATAGACACAGAAAAGCCTTTCAAGAAATTCATCATCCTTTCATGTTAAAAACCATCAACAAAGTAGCTATTGAAGAAACATACTTCAAAATAATAAGAGTCATCTATGTCAAACCAATAGACAAAATCATACTAAATAGGCAAAAGCTGGAGGCATTCCCCTGGAGAACCAGAATGAGACAAGGATGCACAATCTCACCACTCCTATTTAATATAGTACTGGAAGTCCTAGACAGGACAATCAGTGAGCAAGAGAAACACATAAAAGGCATCCAAATAGGGAGAGAGGAAGTCAATAGATAATATGGTTTCATACTAAGCTCCTTCCTTTCTGAGATCTTGCTTCCAGTCTTGCAGTGTTTGTAGGGAATGGGGACTAAATTCTGACTACTTGAGGAATCACAGTTATCCATTTCCATTTTATTCTAGAGGAAATATCCATTTTCCTTATGTTCCTACCTTCCCTCTTCCCATTGATTTCCCCTAAAATATACTTCATATCTCTGCAAAATAAATTAAGGAGAGAAAGTGGTTCTTTGTATTTTTGACCTTTTTTTTTTTTTTTGAAATAGATATATTGCTGCCTGAAACCAGACAAAAAGCCCTGATGCCTTTCTGGATAGGTGATGAGAAAATAGCATGAGAAAAAAGTAAATTTAAATTTGAAATATATTTTCACAATGTAACTCTGCCTACTAAATCTTTGTATTTACTCAAATAAACTTACTGTACTTCTCAATGGCTACTACAGGAGAAAAGCATTCTCATCATTATCACGTATATCCAAGTCTGTTCTGAATTCCCTCCACCCCTAGTACCATTAGTGTAGTAAACAAAGAAACATTTGGGTATATATCATCTACAACGACAAATAATTTTCTTGTACATTCAACTTTCTTTGTAGGTCTTTATCTTCCCAGAAGTAAACTGAACCCATCCAGTGAAGCCAGACAGTTTAGAATCTTCTCCTAGTTTGAATGAGATTCACTCTTGATGTACATGATCCACTAACAGCATTTAGTCTCCATGGATTAATAGCCATCATTGCAACTCATGAGGGAGCAATCTCAGAACGGTAGCCAACTTATGAGAGGTTAGCCACTCTCACAGCCTAGCTTGTTTATCAGAGAGGTATTGAGATCTCACTCTGTGTGTGTGTGTGTGTGTGTGTGTATGTGTGTGTGTGTGTTTTTAAATCTCATGCTCAAGGATTGAAAGAATCAATATCGTTGAAATGACTGCAGTGCCCAATGCCATCTACAGATTCAGTGCAATCCCTATCAATTTACCAATGCCATTTTTTACACAATTAGAAAACATAAACCTAAAATTCATATAGAATCAAAAAAGAGTCCAAATAAGAAATGCAATTTTAAACAAAAAGTACAAATCTGCATGCATCACATTACCTGACTTTAAATTATACTACAAGGCTATGGTCACTAAAACAGTATGGTACTTGCACAAAAATAGACACATAGATCAATGGTACAGAATAAAGAACCCAGATGTAAAGCCACATACCTACAACCATACTTCTGATCATCAACAATGTACAAACATTAAATAATGGGGGAAAAGACCCCTTGTTCAATAAGTAATTCTGGGAAAATTGGGTAACCATATGCAGAAGAATGAAACTAGACCCCTATCTCTTACTATACACAAAAATTAATTCAACATGGATTAAAAATTAAATATAACACTTGAAACTATAAAAATACTTGAAGAAAATCTAGAAAAACTCTTCTGACCATTAACCTGGGCAAAGAATTTATGATGAAGAGCCCCAAAACAAATGCAACACAAACAATAATAAGCAAATGGGACTTGAGGAAATTAAAAAGCTTCTGCACAGCAAAATAAACTATCACAGAGTAAATGATAACCTATGGAATGGGAGAAATATTTGCAACTTCAGCCTCTGACAAAGCACTAATATCCAGAAACTAAGAGCAACTCAATAGGAAAACAAAACAACATAAACTGGTCAAAAGACCTGAACAGAAATTCCTTAAAGAAGAAACACAACTGTCCCAAGACAGGGATGCCCTCTCTCACCACTCCTATTCAACATAGTGTTGGAAGTTCTGACAAGGGCAATCAGGCAGGAGAAAGAAATAAAGGGTATTCAATTAGGAAAAGAGGAATTCAACTTGTCCCTGTTTGGAGATGGCATGATTGTATATTTAGAAAACCCCACTGTCTCAGCCCAAAATCTCATTAAGCTGATAAACAACTTCAGCAAAGTCTCAGTATACAAAATCAATGTGCAAAAATCACTAGCATTGTTAGACACCAATAACAGACAAGCAGAGAGTCAAATCAGGAGTGAACTCCCATTCACAATTTCTTCGAAAATAATAAAATACCTAGGAATCCAACTTACAAGGGATGTGAAGGACCTCTTCAAGGAGAACTACAAACCACTGCTCAGTGAAATAAAAGAGGACATAAACAACTGGAAGAACATTCCATGCTCATGGATAGGAAGAATCAATATCGTGAAAATGGCCATACTGCCCAAGGTAATTTATAGATTCAATGCCATCCCCATCAAGCGACCAATGACTTTCTTCACAGAATTGGAAAAAACTATTTTAAAGTTCATATGGAACCAAAAAAGAGCCCACAACGCCAAGACAATCCTAAGCCAAAAGAACAAAGCTGGAGGCATACTTCAAACTATACTACAAGGCTATACTACAAGGCTACAGTAACCAAAACAGCATGGTACTGGTACCAAAACAGAGATATAGACCAATGGAACAGAACAGAGCCCTCAGAAATAATACCACACATCTACAACCATCTGATCTTTGGCAAACTTGACAAAAACAAGAAATGGGTAAAGGATTCCCCATTTAATAAATGGTGCTGGGAAAACTGGCTAGCCATATGTAGAAAGCTGAAATTGGATCCCTTCCTTACACCTTATACAAAAATTAATTCAAGATGGATTAGAGACTTAAATGTTAGACCTAAAACCATAAAAACCCTAGAAGGAAACCTAGGCAATACCATTCAGGACATGAGCATGGGCAATGACTCCATGTCTAAAACACCAAAAGCAATGGCAACAAAAGCCAAAATTGACAAACGGTATCTAATTAAACTAAAGAGCTTCCGCACAGCAAAAGAAACTACCATCAGAGTGAACAGGCAACCTACAGAATGGGAGAATATTTTTTGCAATCTACTCACCTGACAAAGGGCTAATATCCAGAACCTACAAATAACTCAAACAAATTTACAATAAAAAAGCAAACAATCCCATCAAAAAGTGGGCTAAGGATATGAGCAGACACTTCTCAAAAGAAGACATTTATGCAGCCAACAAACACATGAAAAAAAGCTCATCATCACTGGCCATCAGAGAAATGTCAATCAAAACCACAATGAGATACCATCTCACACCAGTTAGAATGGTGATCATTAAAAAGTCAGGAAAAAGGTGCTGGAGAGGATGTGGAGAAATAGGAACACTTTTACACTGTTGGTGGGACTCCACTAGTTCAACCTTTTGGAAGACAGTGTGGCAATTCCTCAACGATCTAAAACTGGAAATACCATTTGACCCAGCCATCCCATTACTGGGTATATACCCAAAGGATTATAAATCATGCTGCTATAAAGACACATGCACACGTATGTTTATTGTGGCACTATTCAAATAGCAAAGACTTGGAACCAACCCAAATGTCCATCAATGATAGAATGGATTAAGAAAATGTGACACATATGCACCATGGAATACAATGCAGCCATAAAAAAGGATGAGCTCATGCCCTTTGTAGGGACATGGATGAAGCTAGAAACCATCATTCTCAGCAAACTATCGCAAGAACAGAAAACCAAACACTGCATGTTCTCATTCATGGGTGGGAACTGAACAATGAGAACACTTGGACACTGGAAGGGGAACATCACACACCAGAGCCTGTCGTGGGGTTGGGAGTGGGGGTAGGGATAGCATTAGGAGATATACCTAATGTAAATGACTAGTTAATGGGTGCAGCACACCAAAACGGCACATGTATACGTATGTAACAAGCCTGTACTTTGTGCACATGTACCCTAGAACTTAAAGTACAATTTTTAAAAAAAGAAGAAATACAAGTGCCCAATAAACCTATGGAAAAATGCTTTATATAACTAATCATTAGAGAAATGCAAATTAAATCCACAATGACATATCATCTTACGTTGGTCAGAATGGCTATTATTAAAAGTCAAAAAACAACAGATGATGGTATGCAGGCAGAGAACAGGGAATGATCATACACTTTTGATGGGAATATAGATAAGTTCAACATCCAGGGTAAACAGTATGGAGATTTCTCAATGAACCAAAATAGAACTACCATTCAACCCAGCAATCCCTCTAGTGGTTATCTACCCAAAGGAAAATAAATAATTGTATAAAAATGATGCACTCATACTGTAACACTATTCACAATAGCAAAGTCACAAAACCAACCTGAGGGTCTATCAATGGTTGATTCAATAAAGAAAATGTGGTACACATATACCATGGGATATTACACAGCCATTATAAAGAATGAAATCATGTCCTTTGTAGCAACATAGGTGCAGCTGGAGGCCATTATCCTCAATGAACTAATTCAGAAATGTAAAACGAAATACTACATGATTTCAATTATAAGTGAGAGCTAAATAATCGATACACATTCACTGGGGATGTGATGGGGATGGGAAGCGTCAGAGTTGAAAAATTACCTATTGAGTACAACGTTTACCACTTTGGTAAAAGGTGGACTAGAAGCCCAATTCCCATCAGTACACATTATAAAAAAATATGCACATTTGCCCCCTGAATCTAAAATGATATATAATTTAGATGTGAGGAAACTAAGCTTAGAGAAATGCTATGACATAGACAAAACAGTACATTCAGTAAATGGCAGAACACGGATTTGAGTATTTCTATATTTATTACATAATCCACAGGTCTTACTACATATAATACTATGTATATTGCTGTCTACCTACTAGCATAGGGATGTAGGCTATGTAGGATGTACCACATATTTCTACTCTCGTTTGATGTCTTCCTCCTACTGCTTTTACCTCATATGTCATCTTGCATTTGGAAAACTACAGGAAAATGAGTTCAAATGACTGTTATATAATGATATACCTGAAAATGAAAAAACAGTTGAATAAACACGAATTTCTATTTTCTATGTCTTTTGTTTTTCATTGCAGAAACTCTATAATTTATAAAAATAATTTTTTGCTGATACTATTAAACCTATTTTGTGGCCTGGCATGGTGGGTCACACCTGTAATCCCAGCACTTTGGGAGGCCGAGGCAGGTGGATCACGAGGTCAGGAGATCAAGACCATTCTGGCTAACATGGTGAAACCCTACCTCTACTAAAAATACAAAAAGTTAGCTGGGTGTGGTGGTGGGTGCCTGTAGTCCCAGCTACTCGGGAGGTTGAGGCAGGAGAATGGCGTGAACCCGGAAGGTGGAGCTTGCAGTGAGCCGAAATCGCACCCCTGCACTCTAGCCTGGGTGACAGAGCGAGATTCCGTCTCAAAAACAAAAACAAAAAAACAAACAAAAATAAACTATTTTGTATAAAATACAGTTTAAATAAAGAAAAAAATATATAAATAAAATGAAAAATATCAGACTAAAATAATATTACCATAAGCATCTTTGGTGAATCATAGCACATTCACTATGATTTTCATATAGTTTTTGCTTCTCCAAAATGAACTATTAACTTTTGTTTTATTTAAGATGTTTTGACTTTATAACTAAGACTAAATTTATTTTGTTTTAGATCCTCTGTATACAAAATATGAATCAATCATTAGTTGTGCTTGAGAGTAATTAAAAGAATAGGTCTTTTCCTTAACCATTTGCCTCAGGACAGTTAGTAGTAGACTAATATAAATACACTTTAAAATCTGGTGTTTTAGGTAAAATAAAAGAGCAACACTTCATCACTGTCTCAAAAGCAGGAGAAAAAAACAAAATGTATAACCTTTTCACGATCATTACCTTTGCAAAATACTAATTTTCCTTCAAATGCCATAAATCATGTAAACAGAATGCATTATGTTGTTGCTCATACCATCCATCTACTGAATTTTACAGCCTTCTTTTCATGTGTGAATTATTTTGGTTTATTCATGATTTATCTCCCGCACATACTCAATGGGATTTTTTTCTATCACCTAGAACATATTAATTACTTTAATTAAGCAACACATTTAGAGCATACTGGCAGATAAAGCAAAAAAAAGGAAAGCATTCAATTATATGGTACTGGCAGCATTCAGAAATAAGATAGTTTATACAGATGTTATTTTATACTGCCATTAAAACTTGAGGTATATTTATAATGCAAACATTTTAGATGAAATCTACATAATTTTAATTGGAGAGTTAACAGAAATTTTCCTCAAGAAATTATTCCATATTATAACACTTTATTGAAAGTTGAACTAGAACTTCAAAAATAATGTGCTTAAGTGGAAATGTATGTATCACATTACAAACATAGAAACAATTTAAGGCATACAATACAAGAAATAGTTAATGACCTATGACATGCTTTCCTAAGAGACTTTCGTATGTCTTAAAATACACCTAATCCAATATTAAAGATCCAAGAAAAGTCGGAATTGCAAGTCTCTCTCTGAAAACAAGATATGCTTTTGCTACTAGACCTATGGAAAGATGAAATGCATTTTATGCTCAACTATCCTACATATTCAGAGGTTGTAGCTATCCTAAATATTCACAGGAGATGCAAAATTATCAACAGATAACATCAATATTTTGTCTCAGACAAGAACGTGACATTGTCTATAATGCAATAAAGAGTACAGAACAACCAGAAAGTAATTTTGATTTGAGAGACTTTAAGAATATATGCAAAAATTCATCACAGAATGTAGGTGTTGGTTAAAAACTGCCGATCTAAACTAAACTGTGGGTGCTATTATGTACTAATGAAAATGATTAAAGAAAGCACCATTCATTTGTCCCTGGCATCCCTGAGGTGTGTATGGAGCTAGATAATCTAACTTGTGGACATTGGTCCAATGCCTTATCAGGAATTTTCATTTTTATTTAAAAGCCACCCTGAGCCAGGCCCGGTGGCTCACGCCTTTGGGAGGCCGAGGCGGGTGGCTCAAGAGGTCAGGAGATTGAGACCATCCTGGCTAACACGGTGAAACTCCGTTCCTATGAAAAATACAAAAAGTTAGCTGGGAGTGGTGGCAGGCGCCTGTAGTCCCAGCTACTAGGGAGGCTGAGGCAGGAGAATGGCGTGAACTCAGGAGGTGGAGCTTGCAGTGAGCGGAGATCTCGCCACTGCACTCCAGCCTAAGCGACAGAGCGAGAATCCATCTCAAAAAAAAAAAAAAAAGAAAGAAAAAGAAAAAAAACAGCTACCCTGAAAAGAAGAAAAGAAAAACCAAAAACTTAACTTAGTTTAATTGAATTCTTAGAGTCTGTTTGGGTGCCCTCCTTTGGTAGTCTCATAATAATTTTAGTCTAGGTTGGGAAACAACCACTACCGAGGGGGATACAAGAAAAATGATGGTAACTGTTCGGTGAGCTATGGAAATTAGTAGAAAAAAAAAAAAATTAAAAAATCAACTCCAAATTGATTTACCCTATTAAGTTTTATTTTGTTACTAATTATTAGTCATTTTGTTATGTCCTATTGCATTTAATTTGTCACTTCATTACATGAGTGTCCCAAGTGCTGGGAATTAACTTTCTGAAAAGCTATTACCTTATTTTTGTAAAGATTTTGCCAAAATAAAAATTAAAGTTATTTTTCAAAGAAGAAGAAAATAATCTTTGATGATAATTAAAACATTAATTTCAAAATTCATAAAATGATGGCTTAACAAGAACTAGAGTGAATAATTAATTTCAGGTTTATCTCTGTATTGCTTAAAAATACTAAGATATTGTACATAGATGGCTTAGAATTGAATAAAGCATTTATTGACCATCTGCCTATAATTTAAACAGTTGTCCATTCTAATTGATGCTCTAATTTTAGATGACTTTAACCATTATTAAAACATAAATACAATTTTAAATATTGGTAAGCAAATTTACAACCATATAGGCTGTTCAGTGATGTTATTTAAATAAAAGAAATCAAATATTTTTACTATATTTCATCAAAAACTATATTAATCAGGGAAAATACAAACATTTTAACTTTTGAAATTAAGCATTTACTTCTTAAACAAAATATTGTTGAAGCTTCTTCTTAAGTCGATATAACCAGAGTTAGTAACATATTATTTATTGTATATTTTATCATATATCGTCTTTTAATTTTTATCTATGTGTGTCTCGCTTCCCCATACATTCACCATACTTGCATTTGCCTCAGTGCCAAATATATAAGAGCCCCTTGTAAGGCTTAACCTATTCTACTTCCAGATGTAAATAAAATGTAGAAACACTGAATCAGGATGAGTGGGGGCTCAATAACCTTAGGAAGTAGTTGAGATCGCTATCTCTTTGTTGGGCAAAAAAGAATTTTCATAAATGCAGTGTACATCATATGTTTCTAATTCTTAATTCACAAATGCATAATACCTGAAAACATGGGTCACGAGACATCAGCCAGGGCAACTAAAGGAGGGCAAAGGAGTGCTAAGAGGGAATTTTATAGGTATAAGTGTCTACATAAAAAATAAAAATAAAAAAACCTTCAAATAAACAACCTAACAATGCATGTTAAATAACACGAAAAGCAATAGCAAACTAAACCCAAAATTAGTAGAATAAAATAAATAATAAAGATCAGGGCAGAAATAAATGAAATTGAAATAAAATAATACAAAAGATTAATACAACAAAAAGTTTCTGTTGCTTCAAAAAGTTAAACAAAATCGATAAACCTTTGGCAGAAAAGTTCCAAATAAATGAAATCAGAGATGAAAAGAGAGACATTACGACTGATATTACAGAAATTCAAAGAATTATTAGTGACTACCATGAGCAACTACATGCCAGTAAATTGGAAAACCTAGAAGAAATAGATAAATTTCTAGACACAAACAACCAACCAGAATTGAACCATGAAAATTCCCAAATCAGAACACATCAATAACAAGTAACAAGATTGAAGTTGTATTAAGAAGTCTCCCAGGAAAGAAGAGCCCAGGACCCAATGACTTCACTGCATAATTTTATCAAGCATTGAAAGAAGAACTAAAATGTATCCTACTCAAACTGTTCTGAAAAATAGAGGAGGGAATATTTTCAAAATCATTCTATGAGGCCAGTATTAGCCTAATACCAAAACCAGACAGGCACATTAAGAAAAGGCCAATATCTCTGAAAATATTGATGTAAAAGTCCTCAATAAAATACTACAAACCAAATTCAGCAATATGTTATAAAATTCAGTCATCATGACCAAGTAAGGTTTTGAAAAAGGATGCAAAGATGGTTTAACATATGCAAATCAATCTGGTACATCATATCAACAGAATGAAAACCAAAAACCATAAAATCATTTCAACTGGTGCTGAAAAATCATTTGATAAAATTCAACATTCCTTCATGATAAAATCCCTCAAAAACTGGAGATAGAATGAACGTGCCTCAATATAATAAAAGCCATGTGCTACAGACCCACAGCTAGTAGCATACCAAGTAGGGAAAAACTGAAAGCCTTTCCTGTAAGTTGTGGAACACCACAAGAATCTAACTTTTATGTCTGTTATTCAACATGATGCTGGGAGTCCTAGCTAGAGCAATTAGAAAAGAGAAGGGAATAAAGGGCATCCAGACTGGAAAGAAAGAAGTCAAAGTATTCTTGTTTGCATATGACATGATCTTATATTTGAAAAAACCTGAAGACTCCATCAAAAAGTATTAGAACTGATAAACAAATTTAGTAAAGTTTCAGGATACAAAATCAGCATACAAAAATTATTAGCATTTCTTTATGCTAATATAAACAATCTGAAAAAGAATTTAAAAAGTGATCCCATTTACAAATGCCACAAATAAAATTAAACACCTACAAATTAACCAATGAAGTAGAAGTTCTTTATGATGAGAACGATAAAACACTGATGAAAGAAATTGAAGAGGATACCGAAATATATAAAGTTATTTCATCTTCATAGAGAGGAAGAATCAGTGTTGTTAAAATATCCAGACTACTCTAAATGATCTATAGATTCAATACAATTGCTATCAAAATGTCAATGACATTCTTCACAGATACAGAAAAAAAATCCTAACACTTATATGAAATCCCAAAAAGACCCAGAATAGCCAAAGCTATCTTATGCCAAAAAAAAGCAAAACAAAACAAAACAAAGTAAAACAAACAAACAAAACCCCTGATCACATTACTGACTTCAAACTATGCTGCAGAGGTATAGCAACCAAAACAGTGTGGTACTTGCATAAAAACAGGCACATAGACCATTGGAAGAAAATAGAGAATCCAGAGGCAAATACATACACCTAGAGTGAACTCATTTTTGACAAGGTTTCCAAGAACATACCCTGGAGAAAAGACAGTCTTTTTAATAATAGTATCGGGAGAATTGGATAACTATATGCAGAAAAATGGAGCTAGACCCCAATCTCTCACAAATACAAAATTAAATCAAATGAATTAAACACTTAAAGCAAATACCTCAAACTATGAAACCACTACAAAAAAAAACATTGGGGAAACACTCCATGACACTGGTCTGGGCAAAATTTTCTTGAGCAGTATGCCACAAGCTCTGGCAACCAAGCAAAAATGGACAAGTGGTATCATATCAAGTTAAAAGCCATCTGCCCAGCAAAGGAAGCAACCAATAAAGTGAAGACACAACCCATAAAAATGGGAGAAAGTATTTGCAAACCACCCGTATGACAAGGGATTCTCACCAGAATATATGAATAGCTCAAACAAAAAAAAATCCCATCAAAAAAATGGGCCAAAGATTTGAATAGACATTTCTCAAAAGAAGACATACAAATGGTAAGCAGCTTTAGAAAAGGGTGTTCAATATCATTGATTATCCGAGAAATGCAAATCAAAACTACAGCGAGATATCATCTCATCCCAGTAAAAATGGCTTATATCCAAATGACAGGCAATAACAAATGCTGGTGAGGATATGGAGAAAAGGAACCCTTGTACACTGTTGCTAGGATTGTAAATTAGTACAACCAGTATCAAAACAGTTTGGAGGATCCTTAAAAGTCTGGAAACAGAATTACTTATCATCCACTAATCCCACTGTTAGTTATGTACCCAAAAGAAGGGAAGTCAGTATGTTGAAGAGATACCCACACTTCCATGTTTGTGGCAGTCCTCTTCACAATAGCCAAAATTTGGAAGCGACCTAAGTGTCCATCAAGAGATGAATAGATAATGAAAATGTGGCACTGGTACACAATGGAATAACATTTGGCCATAAAAAAGAATGAGAACCTGTCGTTTGAAGTGACATGGATAGAAGTGGAGGTCATTATGCTACAGGAAATAAGCCAGGCGCAGAAAGACAGACATTGCATGTTCTCACTTATTTATGAGATCTAAAAATCAAAACAATTGAACTCATGGACAGAGAGAGTAGAAAGATGGTTACCAGAAGCTGGGAAGGATAGTAGGGGAGGTAGGGGTGGTTAATAGATAGGAAAACCATATTTAGAAAGAGTAATAAGACCTATCATTTGATAGTGCAATAGGATGTCTATAGCCAATAAAATTTAATTGTACATTTAAAAATAACTGAAGGAGTATAATTGCATAATTATGGATGAATGTTTTGGGGACTGGAAACCCCATTTTAAATGGTGTGATTACCCTGCATTGTGTGCCTGTATCAAATTATCGCATGTATTTTTCTTCTTTTATTTAAAGCAAAAAAAAAAAAAATTTCTTATTGCCAATGAACAGTGCCTTTTTTTCTTATGCATATCCCAACAGATATATTTTATAGGAAACTTGTGTTTTGGTAGTTCTGTTTTTATTAATAAACACTACCTGGAAAGAGCAAATTTTTAAAAAAGTCTTAACATTATCAAGGATTTGACATTACAGGTTCCCAATCAAATGAAAGAGCCAGAAAATCAGAAAATGTGAAAGAAGAAAATCTTATTTTGTATTGTGAAACAAGAAGTTGATTGCAAGTCTGCATTATTCAAAGATAATTCTTCATGGTACACACATTTCTGTCCATCTTGTCAGCAGAGGCACTGACATCCCTTTGCTATAGTCTATATTTCCAAGGCTGCTTGTAAAACAGTCTTGGAAGAAAGGGTTTTTCTTTGCTTTACAGAGGGTGGGTTTGCTTACTATCCAGTACAATAAAGGTAATGTTTTCTTTTAGAGCAAATGTTGGTCAGGTTTGTTTGCATCCCATTATTAAGAAATATAATTTCCTAAGTTGGTGGTTCCCCTGCTATGTCACAAACCATGTGCCTACAACCTGTCCAGGCTCACCAGGGACTTGGGGCACATAGGAAACTTGCACAAAGAACAAGCTCCTGCTGTCGCCTGTATATCATAAAATATTTTGTCTGTGACCCAGGAATCTTCTGTCTCCTGTCAGCATGCATGAAACAACGAGCTTGCTAACCTGCAATTAAGGTAAACTTCAGACCACTCTCAGTTATTGATATGCTTAACATGGGGACATATGTTAGATCATCTTTAATATTGATGTAGATATAAAAAGGATTTAATCTACAGATTTTTGAAAAAAGCAAAACTAAGGTAAAAAAAAACAGTGACCACAAACTAGTGTTTATAGTTATTAATTCTAAGAAAAAAAAACAGAAAAAACATACACATGCATATATAATATGTAGAGGTTATAAAATTATTCAAAACAAAGTAAAGGAACTATCTTAAAGAATTAGAAGAACATTTCTGAAAAAGACAATGGTAGAAGATTTTGGATAATTATATTCATTTTATTTCTTAATAAGAAGGTTTTTTATTTATGCAAACATTTGGAAAAAATTAAATATATTCATTAAATGCATTTATTAAAAATAAATACTATAATCTTATAGAACAAAAATTAATAAGTAAAGCATAAAGCCTTCATTGTATAGTAGTAGAGATACGGACATAGTTGTTCCTGACGTTTCAGCCAATTTGCTAGCCATGATCATCAAGAGAGAATAAGAGTTCAATGAAGATCCAGGATTAGACATATCAGAGATGGCACAAGCCAGAACTCTGCCAAATAACATGCAGGAAAGCACAGCCTATGAAGAATATAATAAAGACTGCCTACATAAGCAGAAGGACAATCAGAAACTTCAAGTTTTCAAATAAACTGTGAACCCTCAATAGCTCTCTTTTCAAAGTAATGCTGAAATGAAGGATAAATTAGGGCATACATCTATATTGCGATATTCTCTTTAATACATCATTGATTAAAATTGTCTTCGTACAGGAAAAATGTGAAGAATTCAGGGAAGAAAAGGAGAGTAGCAGCCACTAAATAACTATAAACTAAACTCTAAACAAACATTTTTAAAGAGTGTTTTGGGGGATTTGAGTATTCTTTTGTGGGGTATCAACTCCAAGGCAGTAACCAATAGCAAGTAGAGTGGCAGGTGATGCAGGGTTCTCTAAGTGTGTTTGACAAGAATTGCAGTGAAAAGGCAAGGACAAAATTTCAGGGAATGGTGCAGGGGGTGATTTATTAGCTAATGGATGAAATCAGAGTGATTTGAGTAATAAAAAGGAATTGATGGACTGAATGAATTATGAAATTTTGATTAATCTTTCAAAATTAGAAACTATGAAAGTCAAGGAATGTGAAGGGAAGAGGGCACTGTGAATATTTCCTTGGAAGTGAAACTGTTCCCTATGATGGCAAGGTTTAAGGCTGTCACATGCAAACGGCTCATTGAAATTCATTGGCAATGAAAGCCAGTTAGATCAAGGAATCAATTACTATGCTATAAACAAATAGCTATGGCTATTTAACTGCTCTTCAGTTAAAACAAATTTAACATTTATAGTTACTTACTGAATTTTACAAAATAGTCATTGTATAAGCATTTTTATAAGTAATTAACAAAAGCATGCTTATACTTCATGAATTGGATATGGAATCAAGGCTTCATGGATCATAATTAGTATTGCTACCTTGTATGAAGCAGCTTAACTTTTCTTCTGTACAATAAGAACAGATTTCTCAGTAAATATCCAGTTCTCAATCTTAACATTAAATTTATTTTTTATTTCTAATAACTCGTTAAGATATATAAAATACCACCAAATAAAAATCTTGAGAGAACAGTTATGAGTGTTGTAAAATATTTTTAGTGAACTTTTAGCAAGAACTCCTTTTTAAATGTTTAGATGTATGTATACAGCAGAACTATTCTGCTGTGTTTATAAGTGGGAACACCGTTTTGTAGCTTATGATATTATTCAGAATTGAACAATTTTATTAGGATAACAGAATTGTTATGGTACTTTAGCAGTTTTCTTTAATAATTCAGATCTAGGCCTCAGACTGGGTATTTCTACCTACTCTATGATTTGGAGCACACAAACACACAAACTTCATTTTGTTTTCATGAAGATAATGTATAATCTTTTCCTATGCTGAATGATTTATTTGGTTAGAGGATTCGAATTTATTTTTAGTGTTTTACTAAGTCCAATCTGTAATTATTACACAGTTGAAATATAACCAATATTTTCTTTTCCTCAGCTTAAAGTTACTTTCTCTAAAAATCTTCTCATGATCTTAACTAGGTCAGTTTCATCCTACACACATTTCTATCATCCTGGAGGTGCTCTTGTGGTTGTCATACCGCGTTAGAGTTTTATGTTCCTTTTCGAGTATAAAATGATACGCTATGAAGTCCTTAAGTTCAAAGAGCAAGTTTTATAAGGGGGTGTTCATATAAGCCTGTTTTGCAAGAGCCAGTTTTACTTTTGAACTGTCGCCAAAATATTCTATGTTTGTCTCCTCTTTACACTGAAACTTGTCTTAGTTTGGATTATAAATTACATGGTCATTCCATTTATAAACACTGATAAATGGTGGCTGCTCGATAAAGATTTGTGGAATTAATAAATGAATGAACACTTGAGTGAGGGAAGGAACTGACCATAGTTATCTTTAATTTAACATTTTAAGAGGAATTTTGAAATATCCTCTTTTAATAACTTTACCATTCACATTGCATTCACAAGAAAAAAGGGAAGAAGTGAGTAATTGACTCAAATATCCTGCTACAAACTTTGCTAACATTTTGTTACTTGAGAGAAAACTACTTCTATGTTTTATATGGACAGCTATCCATTGTTCTGTTTAACTCTTTTCTATTTCTCTCTCTGTCTGATTCATACTTAGTGGCTTGTTATTTTTGTAATTTTTCGGCATCAGTGCAGATAAACCTTAAAAGATCTTTATGCAGTGTATCTGTTAAGTATAGAAATATTTCATTTATAGCTTTCAGTACTTCTTATCTATTTCTTTTTGAAGAAGTTGATTATGAATTATACATACCTGCACAGCACGAAATATTCAATTCATGCTCTTTCATTCCATTTCAGCCTACCAAACAAAGAAAGAGTTGTTTGAACATAGAAAATACAGGGTCTGTGCATAGCAATATGCCAGTGGTATTTAATAGCATTTTTCCCATAACAGGGCTCAGATTAGAAGTCTAGCGTAACGATATTTCTATTTTACACACTCACTGCAAGTCCATATAAGCTTTCAATTAACTGAAACAGAAACTTTGTTTTAAGCATACAAATTATGCTTCTCAAAATCCAGAGTTTGTTTTTCAAACTCAGAAATAATATCGATGCTAAATGGAATGATTATCAAACAAAGTTAGTCATATATTAGAAAACTGAGAAAATTAATATGGATTTATTAAGACAAAAACTACTTTTTGAATAGTAATGAAGATGTTCACCACTGATTTGAATTGGTAATTATTTGTTTATTCTGTTTCATTCAATTCCTTACACCTGAATATTTCCTGTAATAAATCTTTCTAAATCTAGAAAGAATAATGTCTTCACCATTTACTGAAGAATTATGTTGTATCTGAGGTGAGCGCATGGGCTGAGACTTCAGATAGCTTCAGGTTACAGCTAGCAAACTCTTCCTTAGGGAAAACTTCATGTAATAATATATTTTGTTTGAGCTAACTTACCACTTAGTTGTTTTCCTTTTATAAACCAATTAATCCAGGATTTGTCCATTTTTTAGCCAACAATTAGTGGCAAATGAATTCTGTTCACCAGTAAAACATATTTTTTTCTACCTACCTGATGTAGAGAAGTAAATGGAAGACAAAAAAAACAAACAAACAAAATAAATAACCAAATTTGAGCTTCACTTATCTATTTGCTTCATAATGCACAGCACATCAAGCTACTCCAGAAAATGTTCAATGGGTGTGTAAAATGTATACATTGTGGTCATAGCTGTACTATTTAAGCCTTTACAGTTTAGAAATTATTCAACATGAAATTGACTGGTACAATATAAACTCAGTCATCACATTCAGTGGAAGGTTTTTTTGATTTCCATTTTAAATATATGTTTTAAGTTTTATTAAAATCTTTTCTTCAAGCTAAATAGTTCATTTAGGATTGAGACTCTGTAACAGTACAATCATGGTCATATGTTAGAAATGTCAAAGCAATCAGTTTTAATTTTATTTTAAATATGATATAGTATGCACCAAATTTTCAAAGTTCTTAACTATATTTGTTTTATTTTAGTTCATTTAAAAGAACTTGATTGAATATTAATTTGCATTGTGTATATTGTAGTGTTTCTCAAAATAAGCATTTAATTAATTATTCTTCTGGCCCTCAGCCACTTAGAAAGTCTGAGTAGAAAAACTGAAATTAGTAGATTTTGAATATTTTTGTAATAATGAATAATATTTTTAAGCACAAACTCTGTGCCAGGGATTGTTGTTAGTGTATTGATATGGATGTCTTATTTAATATTCACTAAAATCTATTCCATAATCATTATTATTATCACTGTGTGACAATAGATGATGAAATGATGATATAGCAGGTTAAGAATGTTTTAAGATCATGTAGATACTAAGTGGTGGAACTGGGATTCTAATCAAGAAATTGGATTCTGCAATTTGTTCTTTTGTGCTTCTTTCAGTAGCTGTCCACCAACTTCATGCCCAGAGACACTGGATAGCATTAACATCTTGTTCTAATCAAACATGAAGAAAAATCAAAATAGCAACTAATCAAATATTGCTACGTAAATATCTCCTCTGTTAGCTTGTTAGTTATGCAATATTTGACAACTTAGTGTTTTCTTTAGAGACTATAATATGCATCCTTAACAAGCTACATTCTTATCTAGATTACATATTCTAGCAATTTCTAAATAATGAAAGACCTTAAGACATTTCATTTACCATGCTTTTAAATATTTTACTATTGCTGTCATATATCTTAATTTTTCATATATATAAATTTAATCAGGTTGGGCACAGTGGCTCACACCCGTAATCACAGAACTTTGGGAGGCCAAGGCTGGCAGATCACGAGGTCAAGAGTTGCACTCCAGCCTAAGCAACAAGAGCAAGACTCCATCTCAAAAAATAATAATAATAATCATTGTGATCACGGTAGTAACTAGGTCTAATGTGATTCTGCTCCACTGATTTTTTTTTTTTTTTTTTTTTTTTTTTTTTTTTTTTGGCCTTATAGCTCTGTCTCCTGGTGTGACTGGTAAATTTTTATTAAATACTACACATTGTGTGAAAAAAATATTGCCAACTCTGTAAGATGTTATCCTTCCACAAAAAAAGTTATCTTTATGTCTAGTATGCAATTAAAGCTGGAGAAAATCACTTTATCACAGCATGGAGCTAAGCCAAGATGGATTTTGTTCATTATAGAACCCTTGTGTTCCCAGTGCTACTTACTTTTAGAGGCAGGTTTCCAAGGATCTCAGCTGAATTCTCTTCTTGGAAACCCCTGAAATCTGCTTATTTTTTCCATCATTCTATGAGGCTGCTGGAATCTCCTCACTTTCTCATTCCTGCCCTGCTTACCAATTAAGAAATGGCTCAAGAATGAAAATGAGGCCGGGCGCGGTGGCTCACGCCTGTAATCCCAGCACTTTGGGAGGCCGAGGCGGGCGGATCACAAGATCAGGAGATCGAGACCACGGTGAAACCCCGTCTCTACTAAAAATACAAAAAATTAGCCGGGCGCGGTTGTGGGCGCCTGTAGTCCCAGCTACTCAGGAGGCTGAGGCAGGAGAATGGCGTAAACCCAGGAGGCGGAGCTTGCAGTGAGCCGAGATCGCGCCACTGCACTCCAGCCTGGGCGACAGAGCGAGACTCCGTCTCAAAAAACAAAACAAACAAACAAAAAAAAAAAAGAGAATGAAAATGATGTTCACTCTTTATTCTCTTTGTCTCTCATTCTGTCTGGGTTCTTAACTTTTATACTCTGGCTGCTTTGGAAATTGTGAATATTTTTTCGGCCTTCTCAGTCTCGTAAGACTACCTAAACTACCAAACTTTTCAGCCGTTTGTAGCACCTTCTGCTTGCCTTTCAACCATACACAGGCTGGATACAAATTGGCAAAAACTCTTGAGGGCAAAGTTGGTGACATGTTAGGTTCACCAAAATGTACTTCCCCTCTCTCTGGTGCCTTGAAGAAGACTGTGATTCAGCTGCCTTTGTTTCTCTGTAGTAACTCCAAACAGGTGGATTTTGAATTTTATCTAACTATCCTAATTAGGACTTGGTAGGAGGGTTGTTCTTATAACATCTACTCTGTCTTAGCAGAAAGAACTCCCCTCTACTCTTCACCTGGTTACAATCTGTTCATCTTCAATCACATCATTTCCATGTATCTTCAAAGCATTTATCTTATTTTGTAAATTTTGAGCTTACTGAGAACAAGGAATGGGCTTCTTTTGTACAACACAAAGTCCAAAGCATCTACTTCAGGAATATTTGAAGGAATTATATCCATCAAAGACAAAAAAAAAAAAAAAAAAAAAAAAAAAAAGGAATGAAAAAGTGAAAAACACTGCTGCTGCTGCTGCTAACTTATAATGTACAAAATATAAACTTCCCTTTCTTGTGGAAAGATTATACATGCTTGTTCATTGATAATATGCTTGACTGTGGGACTTGCTTTGGTTAAAGAAATATAAATGGAGGAGATTCATTTTTACTAGAAGAGTCATCATTGGGTTCCTCTGTATTCTCCCCTTTACCTCTGGTAAGAGGTATGTATCTTAAGCTATTTCTTATAGCCAGCAATGTATCTTAAGCTATTTCTTCAGCCTATGCCCCTTCATGAAGAAGTAGAAGAGTTAACTGAACTCAATCAGTAATGCATATATAACATGAATGACGAATAAATATTTGTTCTTGTAAGATGCTGAAATTTTAGAATCCTTTTACAGCTGCACAGCTTGGGTAAATTGACAGATAAAATATTTAATACCAGGAATGAGTACTTTTATAACAAAAATTATGGTGATAGTTTTGGGGCTACATAGAAAGGGTGATGGAACTCTTAATGAATGTTAGAAAAATACCAAGCCATGTTATGTAACATGAAAATTTTGTTAAGACTGTAGCATGGTCAGGGTGAACATGGCGGATGAGGCAAAACTTTTTAGCCCAATTTATTCAACTTTCAAAGCATTGGTTGTGCGACATGTAGTTGAGCATTGTTGTGGGAAAGAATTGGGCCTTTTCTGTTGACCAATGTCAGCTGCAGGCCAGTTTTTGGTACATCTCATCCATTTGCTGAACATACTTTTCAGATGTAATGGTTTCCCCTGGATTCAGGAAGCTGTAGTAGATCAGACCAGCAGCAGACCACCAAACGGTGATGACGACCTTTATATATACACACACACACACACACACACACACACACACACACATATATATGTGTGTGTACACATATTTTTTTCTGACATGGAGTATTGCTCTGTTGTCCAGGCTGTCAGTGGAGCGATCTTGGTTCACTGCAACCTCTGACTCCAGGGTTCAAATGATTATCCAGCCTCAGACAGCTGGGATTACAGGTGCACACCACCATGCCCAGTTAATGTTTGTATTTTTAGTAGAGACAGGGTTTCGTCATGTTGCTCAGGCTGTTCTCAAACTCCTAAGCTCAAAGTTATCCACCTGCCTCGGTCTCCCAAAGTGCTGGGATTACAGGTATGAGCCACCACGCCAGGCAATGATTGCTTTGAATTGGTTGTTGTCAACTTCCAATAGATGGCCGTTATGCACCTCATCTTCAAGGCTCTCATCTCCTTTGCAAAACTTCTTGAACGACCATTGCAATGTACCTTTGTTAGCAGGTCCTGGGCCAAATGTGTTTTTGATGTTGTGAGTTGTCTCTGCTGCTTTACGACCCATTTTGAACTCGAATAAGAAAAATGCTCAAATTTGCTTTTTGTCCAACATCATTTCCATAGTCTAAAATAAACATAAAATAGACAGCAAATAAGTCATTAGCAAAAAAAAAGAAAAGAAAAAAGAAAAAAACCATAAAACAAGAAATGCCCACTAAAATGATGTATAACATAACTACATTTATTTTAGAATGTATTCTAATATCAAACAGCAAATTCCAACAATGCAAAAACCACAATTCCTTTTGCACCAAACTAATACCAACTTCTCTGAGTCCAGTGAGACATAACACACTCATATGCAACCGGTTACATGAAGTGGATGTATTACCTAATAGGTAGGCAGCAAGGGACAAAAGAGGTCCAGGATTCATTGCAAGCCAGTTCTCAAGGCTCAAGATGGCTTCCCAGGGTGGAAGAAGTCTCAACTGCAGGTACCCCACTTCCACCACAGCTGAGAGACCCGGAAAAAAGCAGCCCACCCTAGGTTATACATTCAGGGGTCACATGACTCATTGGGCAAAGATTTGAAGGACATCTTGCTCCCAGGGGAGAGAAGAACAATACCGGGACTGTTCCTGGAAGTCTCCTAGGAGGGAGACTAGGAACAAGGCTCAGACTTTTTCAGAAAGTTCCCCCTGTTTCAAGATACTGCATTGCCAGCACATTTACAGTTATTCTTGAGTACTACAAGCAAGAAAGCAGGAAAAACTTAGTCTGTCCGAGGTCTCCTAGAGAATTGTCCTGATACAGGCTCCTGCACATTCTCTGCTAAGGTCTTAGGGGGCTGGAACCAAAGTATTGGCATAACCAGACTCATCAATAGGACCTAGGGAAAATTCTGCTTCCAAGCTCATTCCATTTTTTTGGTAGAATTCAGTCTTTTTGAGACTGAGGACCTCAATTAATGAGGACTGTCAGTTGGGGACGGCTCTCAGCCTTGAAAGGCAGCTCACATTTCTCCTTATGTAGCTCCCTGTATTTTCTAACCAGTAATGGAGTGTCAAATCTTTTTCACACTTGCAATATCCCTCACACAGACAATCTCACGCAGACATCCTCTCTTTTTAAAACTCACAATACATTAATGAGTAACTTTAATTAGATTTGAAAAATCTCTTTTGTCATATGATGTAACAAAATTAGAGCATGATATCACATTAAATTCACATTCATGGGGATTAGAATAAACTACCTAACAGAGCTCTTCTAGTGAGTATTTATTTGTGGGTTTATAAGGTTTGAAAAGATGTTTCAATAATATGGATTATGCTTTTGCATTTTCACTGAGTTTCACTAGTCTTAAGGTAGTATTTTAATATTAATTTCTAGACTAGGACTGCCCTTACATCAAAATCCATGAAAATTTGGTGTCTGCATGTATGCATATGCAGACGTATTTATTTATTTATTTATTTTTTTTTTTTTTTTTTTTTTGAGGTGGGGTTTCACTCTTGTCACCCAGGTTGAAGTGCAATGAATAGCATGATCTCGGTTCACTGCAACCTATGCCTCCTGGGTTCAAGTGATTCTCCTGCCTCAGCCTCCTGAGTTACTGGGATTGTAAGTGCCCACAACCATGCATGGCTAATTTTTGTATTTTTAGTAAAGACAGGGTTTCACCATGTTGGCCAGGCTGGTCTTGAACTCCTGACCTCAAGTGATCCTCCCACCTCAACCTCCCAAAGTTCTGGAATTACAGTCGTGAGACACCGCACCCAGCCTATTTATTGATTCTTTAAGGGAAAGTGAGCTTTTCTTTCCATCACAAACGCTGGGGAGAATGCTTCTTTGTTGCTTCCCTGGTCCAATGTACAGGATTCTTAAAGTCTCTTTTCTATAAAGGGCAGAATTTCCAGAGGCTGTACAAAAGGATCTAAATTTACCTTGAGCAGGTTGAAGGTTGCCTTTTCCATCTCTGCTTGTACATGAAAGCTCCAGCATAACTCCTTATATATGTTAATCCAAAGTATATATACACAAAGCATTTATAAAGGCAGGCTCCTTGATTTTTTCCCCAAGGATTCTGTGAGTAAATGAAGACGAGAAAATCCCTCTCTGAGAGTAATGTCCTATAAATCACACAAAGTGAACTTCTTCATAGTTGGGCATATTCCACCAATAATCATTTGTCTGTTTGTCCTATGAAAGCTACAACTTTCTCCAAAGTTTGTTTTTTCCTTTTGCTTCTTTGTGCACAAATTACAGTGCTCCATGGAGCAAAATATATAGGCATACAGGTGTTATGATCTGACATTTTACTCTGTCAGTGCTATTGCTGGAGTAGCACTGCCATACGTTTTACTAGAGAAGCTTGTGATTAAGTATAACTGATAATAAATTGTTCTGTGATGAGAACTTGAGGACTAACACAGCTTTCTCTGTCTTAGTAAAGATTATGTTCAAGAATAGGCAAAACTAATTGATGGTGCTAGAAAGTGACAGAAAGCTTTCCAAAGTGGGGCAGATGTGGATGTTGACTAAAACCGAACATAAAGGAACATTCTTGGGTGAAATACTCTATATCATTTTCTAGTTTGCGATTAAATATGTAAATATTAATCAAGTTGTCGACTTGTGCTTTTTACTTCTTGAATGTATGTTACTCTCGAAAAGCATAAAAGATAAAATATTAAATGAGTAAACTGACAAAACATCCTTTATTTAGAACTACTAGTCATACATTTGCAATATATTTGTATCTCTCATTATTTGTACTAGTATTAGTTATAAACATCCTAGTATGATTTTGATTAACTTAACATTTTATTTCAATTAACATATTTCTTAAATTTACATGATCTATATCTTTATTAATTTATTATATAAAAGACACCTATGAAAGACATAATTTTATAGATTCTTTATTTAGTTTCTTGCTCGTTATTTAAAATTAGAATCCTGTGAAACAGGTTTTAGCAATAAATGTTACTTTAGAAAAGAGTGAGAATACTTACACCATTTATTCTTTAGTGTAAGAGTAAAATTCATTCTTTTAGATAGAGAAAAAGAAAATGGTTAAGTATAGAAAAACTAAAACGTGGACAATAAAGAGAGTATCTTGAGAAAGAGGACTTTGGTTCTGATCTGAACTAAATCACATTTTTTTGTCTCCTATATTGATGCACTTAGCTAACTGAAAATTCAAGATTTAAGAGAGTGTAATGGTAGCAAATTATTTTTAAAATTGCAAACATCCTTATGCAAATACTTAAAATTATTATGTAGACAAACTATTTCACTTTAAAGTACAATCAATACTATTACTATTACTCTAGTAGGGTTGAAACTTGAAAGAAAATATTTTTAAAAATATTATTGAATAAGACCTCATCTCCAAAAGAAAAAAAAGTAAATAAAAATAACTATTTTAAGTTTTATCACTTTTAGAAATATATATTAACCATGATAAAACAAGTTAGGTATATTTTTAAATTATTTTACCTTTTTATTTGGAAGACAATTTTTCACATATCCTGTAAAATTGTACTAATTTTTGACTTTGAGTTTTAATTATTTAAAAAAAAAATTAGTAGTATTATCACTCCCAAAACAGAATATATATATTTTTTCTCAAATATATACATATATATGTTACAGATTTTTAAATATGCATACTTTAGAATGACATTTGGTGGATACACTATACCTTAGGTACAAATATAAGTTTAGCACAGATTTGCAAATAATAGGAAAACTCTATGCTTGACAGAAAATTAAAAGGCTTAGAAGAAAGATCTTCTTAATGAACAAAGAAGCATTGATATCAGAGAGTGAATAAACAAAATTAACTTACCCACTCTGCAGTTATTATTAACATCTTTGCAAGAGAAAATAGTATATAAGAAAATATTGTTTACAAAAAGCAAACAAATAGAAGAAAACCACTATCCCTTATTTAGGAAATACTGTGGTGCCATTTTATCTTTTATCACTGCTCTCCTAACTCTCCTTATTATATTTCTTTGTATGTCTGAATTTTAATTTACAAAAGACAAAGGCATACAGACATTTAAATGATGGCATAGCTATGTTAGTCAAAACAAGTGGCCAAAACCTACATTGTAATTATAGAGAATATTGTACGCAGAATGGAAATCAAGTTTTTTTATTTCAATTTGTCTTGTTTATCTTGAAATACCTTAACTTTATATAAATGTATCTACTGTATAAAAATAAAGTCTTAGTGCGTTTTAAAATAGAATATTTAGGAAAACTCCATAAATATCATGCCAAATAATGTGGACAGCAAAAGATTAATTATTTTTTCTTAGAAAATTGAATTGTCAAAAATTATTACTGAGTAAATAGGAGCATCTTACACTAAGAAATCTGAGTCACTCATCAATTCTTTATCTTTTATTAAATTATAGAAGCACCAGGGGTCCCCAACAGGCACCCTCCTCATCCCTCACCATTCTTACAGTTCAGTGAAATTGTTCCCTGTGGTGATATTCCACATAACACAGAATAATTCATCTTCATCTGTGCTTACTGTGAACTGCTCATTTTTAATAAATATATTGATTTTTCTTAAGTTTCTTTGAAGCTGATTGACTCATCTCTTCCTGATCAGCATTTTTTTTTTATCACCATTAACAAAATTGCTACCCATCTACATGAAAGAAACTTCGTTCTTAATTATCTGGGAAGAAAGTCATATCAAGAGACACATTTATTATGTGCTGAGTCACAGCAAATAAAATGATGCAAAGCTTAAAATCTAATATTTTTTCAGGAAGTTAGGTAATGTTCTTAAGACTTCTTTTTTGAAACACAGGCATACCCTGGAGAGGTTATAGGTTCAGTTCCGTGACCAGGGCAACAAAGTGAATATAGTAATAAAGCGAGTCACACAAGTTTTTGGTTTCTCAGTACACATAAAAGTTATGTTTACACAATACTGTAGTCTATTAAGTGTGAAATTGCATTGTATCTAAAAATGCATATACCTTAATGAAAAGTATTTTGCTGTTATGAAATGCCAATGATCATCTCATCTGAGCCTTCAGCGAGTTGTAATTTTTTGGCTAGAGGTGAGTCTAGCCTCAATATGAATGGTTGCTGACTGATCAGAATAATGGTTGCTGAAGTTTGGGGTGGCTGTAGAAATTTCTGAAAATAAGACAACGATGAATTTGCTGAATCAATTGACTATTCCTTTCATGTAAGAATTCTTGGTAGCACACACTTTTGTTTAATAGCATTTAGCTTACAGTAGAACTTATTTCAAAATTGGAATCAGTCCTCTCAAATCCTGACGCAGCTTTATCAACTAAGTTTACATAATATTTTAGGTCCTTTTCTGTCATTTCAACAGTGTTCACAGCACCTTCACCAGAAGTAGACTTCATCTCAAGAAAGCACTTTCTTTGCCAATGCGTAAGAATTGACACCTTATTTGTTCAAGTTTGATCATGGGATTTCAGGAATTCAGTCACGTCTTCAGGCTCCACTTTCAATTTTATTTATTTGGCTATTTCTACCACATCTGCAATTACTTCCTTCACTGCAGTTTTGAATACCTCAAAATTATCTATGAGAGTTGGAATCAACTTCTTCCAAAATCCTATTAACCTTCATATGTTGACTTCCTCCCATGAATCACAAATATTTTAATGCCATCTAAATTGGTGAATTCTTTCCAGATTTTCAGTTGACTTTGCCTAGATCCATCAGAGGAATTACTATGAATAGCAGTTAGAGCCTTATAAAATGTCTTTTTAAATAAAAAGATTTGAAAGTCAAAATTACTCCATGACCTATGTGTAGCAGAATGGATGTTGTATTATGAGGCATGAAAACAACATGAACCTCCTGGTACACCTTCATCAGAGCTCTCAGGTAATCAGGTGCATAGTTATGTAAGTAATATTTTCAAAGAATTTTTTTTCCGAGCAGTAGGTCTCCACAGTGGGCTTAAAATATTTAGTAAACTATGCTGTAAACAGTTGTGCTATGATCCAGCTCTCTCTTCTGTTTCCAGCAAAATGGAAATTGTTCCATTTATAGAGCACAGGCAGGGAAGACTTAGCATAATTCTTAAGAGTTCTAGGATTTTCAGAACAGTAAGTGAGCATCAGCTTCAACTTAAAGTCACCAGCTGCATTAGTCCCTGACAAGAGATCTGCCTCTCTGCACTAATCCTTTGCAGTTTTGAAGCTAGGCATTGACTTCTTTCCAGCCATGAAAGTTATAGATGGCATCTTTTTCCAACAGAAAGCTGTTTCATCTATACTGAAAATCTGTTGTTAGCATAGCCACCTTCCTCCATTATCTCAGCTAGATCTTCTGGAAAATTTGCCGCTGCCTCTACATCTGCACTTGCTGCTTTACCTTGCACTCAGGTTATGAGGATGACTTCTTTCCTTAAACTTCATAAGCCAACAATTGCTAATTTCAACCTTTTCCTCTGAAGCTTTCCCATCACCCTGATGCTTCACAGAATTAAAGAGAGTAGCAATTTTAATTTCCTTCAATAATTTTTCCTTTGTTTTCACAACTTGGCTAACTATTCAGCACAAGTGGCCTAGATTGCATCCTATCTGAGCTTTCTATGTATCTTCCTCACTGAACATCATTTATAGCTTTTGATTTAAAGTGGGAGATGTGCTACTATTCCTTTCAGTTGAACACTTAGAGGCCATTGTAGGGTTATTAATTGGCCTCATTTTCAGATTGTTATGTCTCAGGAAATAGAAAGGCCTGAGAAGAGGGAGAGAGATAGGGGAACAACTGATTGGTGAAGCAGTCAGTCCACATACAGCATTGATTAATTAAGCTTACCATCATATATGGGTGCAGTTTGTAGCACTCCAAAACAATTACAATAGTAACATCAATGATCACTGATCACGGGTTACCATAGCAGATACAATAATAATGAAAATAAATGATTGAAATATTGTGAAGATTGTCAAAATATAACACAGAGACACAAGATGAGCACATGTTATTTAAAAAAATGATGCTGATAAACTTGCTTAATACAGGGTTGCTGTAAACCTTCCATGCAAAAAAAATGCAGTATCTGGCCGGGCGCGGTGGCTCAAGCCTGTAATCCCAACACTTTGGGAGGCCAAGATGGGCGGATCACGAGGTCAGGAAATCGAGACCATCCTGGCTAACACGGTGAAACCCCGTCTCTACTAAAAAATACAAAAAACTAGCCGGGCGACCAGGAGGGCGCCTGTAGTCTCAGCTACTTGGGAGGCTGAGGCAGGAGAATGGCGTAAACCAGGGAGGCGGAGCTTGCAGTGAGCTGAGATCACGCCACTGCACTCCAGCCTGGGCGGCAGAGCGAGACTCCGTCTCAAAAAAAAAAAAAAAAATGCAGTATCTGTGAAGTGCAATAAAGTGAAGTCTAATAAAATGAGGTATGCCTGAATATAGTTGTGTGGGACTCATAAAGTAATTATCTGAATGTAATTACATATAGCATCCTATCTGCCCAAATGTAACCAGACAGTATTTTGAAAGTGATTATAAACTGGACCTGCCTTGAATTAAATACCCATAGCAAACTTGCTTTACCAATGTTGACATCTACTTTATTTAATACTTATAAAGTTGAATTTGTAACTGACACTTCATTCTGTTGGTAACTGTAGTAGTTTTCTGGGTCTACAGTTACAACATGCCATAAACTGAGTGGCTTCAGCAACATAAATTTATTGTCAAACATTTCAAGAGGTTAGAAGTTTGAGAATTAGGTGTCCAACAGGGCCATACTCTATTTAAGGCTCTGCAGAAGAATTTGTTCCATGCCTCTCTTCTAGCGTCAAGTAGTTTTCCAGCAATCTCTAGTGCTTGCTGGCTTATGGCAGCATAATTTCCATCTTCACATGGCCTCCTCCCTCATGCACATCCAAACTTTCTCTCTCCATAAGGACACGAGTTATACAGGACTAGGAACCCACCATATAACAGTACGACCTCATCTTAGTAATTACATCTGAAATGACTCTATGATCCTATTTCTAATTAAGATAAGATTCTGAGGTACTTTGACTTAAGACATTGGCTTATGAATTTAAGGGGCCTTATTCACCCATAATAGTAACATAAACGCTTACTTCCTTAAGCATCTTACAAAAATATTAACCTCATTTTAAAGATAATTTTTATTTGTAACAAAAATAAAACAAAACAAAAAATACCGCTGTCCAATTTGAAAACATGTTGTTTGTAAATTTTGAATCCCGGGTGGCTTAAGATACTATCATATCAAGCATATAGGATTAGATTTAAAGTGGATATTACTATGCAGTGTTTAAATTATATAGGAGGGAGAATGCAATCAGAAGTTTTAAACCTACCATTACCTAAGATTTATAAACTCTATTATAAAATGAATACAAAGTTAATATTACATGTTCAAGTATATTTTTGCAAAACTATCATCTACTTCAAATAAAAACTTTTTCTAATAATATAAATGATGAATAGATCTTCAGTTGTGCATTCCTCACTGATGCCTTCCGCTCTCAAGATGTATGTTTTATTGTATTTTTTTCTGCTAAAACTCACCTCACCAAGGGATTCCTTCTTCTAAATAAAGAGCAAACTTTCACATAAAAGGAAAAAATGGTTTTTACCCACAACAAAAAGTTAGATCCTGCTGAGTGTGTCCCCAGGCTTCTATAAAAATTCACAGGTGATGTTCTACCACCTCAATAAGAAAACCAAAACAGCTTTGATCAGCTAAACAAAAACAGTTTTTATTCCAAACACATTAAAATACACAAAGAAATCATAGTACAAGCATCACTTTTGGCTTTTATTTTCTTGTGAATTATGCTTTATGAAAAAACTTTGAAATGCACTTAAAAATACTTTCTAACTTTAAAAGCATCATTTGAAACAATTCCATGCTGTGTGTAGTAATTAGTTTAATTTCCTGCTATGTTATGGACCTGACCACTTTTTTTTTTTTTTTTTTTTTTTTTTTTTTTTTTTTTTTTTAGTTCCAAAAAATTTAAAGGCCAGGTGCTGTGGCTCATGCCTGTAATCCTAGCACTGTGGGAGGCCGAGGCGGGCAGATTGTCTGAGTTTAGGAGCTCAAAACCAGCCTGGGCAATATGGTGAAACCCTGTCCCTACTAAAAGTCAAAAAAAATTATCCAGGCGTGGTGGCGTGCGCCTGTAATCCCAGCTACTTGGGAGGCTAAGGCAGGAGAATTGCTTGAACTCAGGAGACGGAGGTTGTAGTGAGCCAAGATCATGCCACTGCACTCCACACTCCAGCCTGGGTTGATGGAGTGGGACTCCGTCTCCAGAAAAAACAAACAAACAAAAAAAAAATAGAAATACTAGTATGCCTAATTTTTAAAATGTCAGTAATTTAAAAATACCTATGTAGTTCTTTCATAAGATAAATTTAGCTCTTAAGTCTCACAAATTGGTTTAATAATCATACAAATATCTCTGATCTAAACATTTCTATGGTTATTAGATATTTTTCTTTTTCTAAAATTTTAGGTTTTCAGAAAATTAAACATCTTTTTTTCTCATTAAAAGTGTAATACTTGTTAAGTTTCTATAATTTGGAATATGGAGAAAGTTGGATGGAATTTAAAAATACCTATTTAAGATAACAAATATAGAGTCCCTAACTAACGTAGCTGATGTAAAGTTTTTCCTATACACACACATATATAATATACATATATAGTATATATATAGTGTGTATATATAGTATATGTATATATATTGTGTGTGTCTATATATAGTGTGTGTGTATATATATATACACAACAAAATTAAGATCTTATATTGCTTTACTCTTATTTTTATTATGCTATTTATATATTTTTTTTCTGATTAAAATAAGGCCGGGCACTGTGGCTCATGCCTGTGATCCCAGCACTTTTGGAGGCTGAAGCAGGCAGATTACTGGAGGCTATGACTTTGAGACCAGCCTGGCCAACATGGTGAAACCCTGACTCTAACAAAAACACAAAAATTAGGTGTTCGTGGTGCATGCATGGAATCCCAGCTACTCAGGAAGCTGAGGTAGGAGAATGGCTTGGACCCAGGAAATGGAGGTTACAGTGAGCAGAGATCATGCCAGTGCACTCCAGCTTGGGTGATAGAGTGAGACCAGGTCTCAAAAAAATAAAAATAATAAAATTACCAGATTTCAGTGGTTATATTATTCTCTTGTATAGGTGCATAACAATTGGTTTAAACATTTTTTGTATTTGGCCATTTCAATTTTTAAATTTTTGAGAAAGTAGATTACAAATAAATCTGTTTTATCTTGATTATATCTCAATTTTCACTAAAAATTGACTTAAAAATTACAAAAAAGATGTATTTTTGAAATCTTACTGATTTTAATTTGTATTACAAAATTTTTATGGTACTAAATTAATGTATTCTTCCAAAATAATGTGCAAGACTAGTTCACAAGCAAAAAATGAAAAAAAAAAAAAAACATTTTAGTTTGGCTTAATTGTGGGAATTTTCTATTACTTTTGATGTTACTAATTAAAACATTTATTAATTATATCCTTCTTATGTAAGTAATCTGCATTTGTCCTTTTCTTTATTTTTCTGTTGGAATACTTATTTCTATTGCTCTAAGAACATCAATGGCAAGCTGTAATTTTTACAAATATTTTCCATAATTTTTTGGGGGTAAATGGGGGAGCTGGAAGACAATGTTAAACAATATATAATAAAATTGGTTAATACTATTTCTCATTAATTTTTTCATAATTTTTGTTAAAATGGTGCCTCCTTGAGAAAACTAGTTAAATATTCCCATATTTTAACATATCATTTATTAACATTATAAGTGGCATTCTGTAGAAATTATTTTTGGAAATATTTTGTGTTTCATTACTCATCATAATGCTTTCTTTCTTTTTGAAGAATGGTGACATTTCATACTTTAGGAAGTGTGTGACTAAGCTTGTGTCACAGGATCTTTGGGGTGTCGCTTCACCAGTCAGAAACCTCTGTGGCTGGCAGTTCCTTTGACCCAAGTAATACAAATGCCCACTGGGTTCATTCCACCCACCTGACCTGGCAGGCTACAATCAGTTTGTGCAACCAGGCTAGATTCCACACCTGCCAAGGGTGAGCCAGGTGTGGAGCAGGGAGGGGTGTGTGGGTGAGCAAGCATGAGGTCCAGCCACTGCGCACAGCAAGGAACCCCAGCTGCTGTGGCTGGGCGGGCAGCTCCAGGCACCAGCACAGGAAGACAGCTTCATGGGAAGTTGCACCTGGACCAGATGTACTGCAAACAGCTTCCGCCGCAGGCACTCTCATCTGGATAAGGGGAATATAGTGGCATCTGGAAGCTTGGAGACACCAGGAACCACAGCACCCCAAAGATGGTGTCACAGCCCTGGCTTGGAGAACCCCTAGGTCTGGACTCCCTGAAGAGCCGCAGCTCTTCTCTCCTTCTCTTGACCTGCAACATGGTGGGGGCAGGGGTGTATTTCAGCCCTGTTTGTATTACAGCTCTTTTAGTCCCGCCATTTGGTAGGTCTCATGTTATTGTCCCATGTCCAGGAAGAATGAGGTATGCAGACAACTGGAGGGTGAGCAAGGCAGAAAGGAGCTTCATTGAGTGGCAGAACAGTTCTCAGGAGATCCAAAGAGGTAGCTCCTTTCAACAGGCAGGTCATCCTGATGAGTGTCCAGCTGTCAGTAAAGAGGAGACCAAGAGCGAACAGCTTCTTTCCATAGACAAGTAGTCCTGACATACCTAAGTCTGACTGAGTCCAGGGTTTTTATAGGAATCATGGGCAACCATGGGCAGACCTGGAAATAGCACTATAATTTCTCACTTCAGGCTGAAGACTTCACCCAGAACTTACAGCTTGGCTCCCATGCTTCAGGCAGTCCCTAGCTTGAAGGTGAGACCTCACCAAGGAACCACCCATTTCTGCTCAGGAGACTGTTTGCCTCTTGCCACTATCAATCATATTATAAATGTTGCCCAGGCTATTTGTGCTGAAGGGTGCCTGCAGGCCAACTCCAAGTTGACTTCAGTGCTCCCTCGACCTCCCTTCCAAGCTTGTTATTGACCAAAGTGCAGAGGGGGTCTAGGCAGCTGGGGGCCAGCAAGTGAGTGCAGCTCCGAGGGCTTGCCCACTCGGCCGGGTCATGACAGCACCTGGGCTCAGCCTCAACTTTACTCTGAAGTCAGAGAGGGTGCCGGGAGCAGGAATGGGGATAGGCCAGGCAGCAGGGAAGCAAGGGGACTTCCCAAGCCCCTGAAAAATCAGGGATCCCCAGGTTGGCAGCCAGGGCTGAATGGCTGTAACTGTGCCAAGGAGGGTGCGGCTCCTGCCCTGCCAACTGGGAAGGTGTGGGGCTCCCACTTATTCCCTGCTCCTGCTGGCTGCATGGAGCACAGAGCCCTGGCCATGCCTCTCCTTCTGCATCCAGCATATTTTCAGTTGCCTCTCCACCATGCCCATCACTTGTTCAGATATTTTGGTCTTCACTTTTAATATGTTTGTTTATATTTTTAAAAAATGATTGATGCGCTTTACTAAATGTGTTTCAGAGTCTATTATAAAGATTATACTCAGGTTAATCAAATATCTTAATAGAAGTATTTTTATCAAAGCATATGCATTGTATATCTGTTTTATTTATGAACTGTTGTATAGCAAATTTTCCACAAAATGTAATGCTGTATAGTAATACTCCCTTATCCCTGGGGAAATCCCAGTAGATGGCTGAATCTGCAGTTAGTACTAAACTTTATATATTCTGTTGTTTCTTTCAACATGATAATCAAAGCAAATAAGTAACTAATGGGCAGGTAGTGTATACAGCATGGATAGGTGAGAAAAAGTTGATGGTTCATGTCCCAGGTGCTACAGAGCAGGACAGTGCAAAATTTCCTTATGTTACTCAGAATGGTGCAAATTTTAAAACTCATCAATTGTTTATTTCTGGAATTTTTAATTTAATACTTTCAGATCATGGTTAATCAGGGGTAAAAAAATAACAAGGAAAGCAAAATCAGGGATAAGGAGAAGACCACTGTTTAACAACCCACATGAAATACGTGGTTTAGGAATTTGGATGAAGCATGCCAGGGATAGTTTGTCCCTGTTTCCCAATGTCTGGAACCTCTACTGGAAAACTCAAAGACTGACAGTGACTCAGTGAGATGAGAATGTGACCTCTTCATGTGGCCTGGGCTTTCTTTACAACATGGTGAACGAGTCGAAAGGCACCTAAAGAAAGACAAAGCTTACCTAAAGTCCCATTGGATTATCGTATAGCCTAATAAATTAGTGACTTAAGCCACATTCTGTTCATAGGACCAATTCATTAGGGCCAACCTATATTGAGGAGAAGGGAGAAAGACTCCATCTTTAAACTAAAAGAATTTCAAATAATTTAGACACATCTATAAAACAGTCACATTTATAAATGCACAATTTACATCCGTTTGACCATGCATACCATCATTCTAATTGTTACAGGAAGTTCTTGACCAGGATGTCTGAAAATCCAATAAATAACTCGTCTTTTGTTTCAGAAAATACTTATAAACTGATTTGTATGGGCAAATTCCTTGCTTATCTGAACAGTTAGATGACATATTAGGAAAATTGTCTTCATATCTGGACAGATAGTTAATCAGGATTCTAGTTTTATTTTCCTTATTGCACTGAGTTCACCAGTCTTAAACACCATGTCACAAACCTTAACAAACTGCAGTCAATATTCTCACTTCAAAGACCCTCTATAAACAACTTGTTTTCAGACCCTAAACTTATAAATATCTACCCTAAATTTACCCTTGTTAGACACTAATAAGTCTCTGTTTTTGTGAAATTGTCCCTTGGTGGGTCAGGTTTAGTAACTTTAGTTTTGTTTGATCAACAGGTTATTTTTATAGTCTTTGTGGAGCGGTCAATAGTTATCATTCCTGAATGTTGAACAGAGGTTTAATTGAGAAATTCTCATCACACAGCCAAAAACCCTTAACTCAGAAACACTGTGCTAACTTGAGGACCATTAAGCTTCCAGCTTATAAGTCTTTCCAGAATAACGTGAGAAAGCCTCACAGGAGGTCTAAATTCTGACTTATTTTCAGTGAGTTTCCAAATGTTGAGTTTATTTTGTCTCTTAGAAGAGATGATTATATTTGAAAAACTGTTGTCCTTGGTGAGAACCTGCCTGGATTTAACAATACTACTTTTCGTCTCCTTAATAGTTCTTGACTGTGAGTCTATAACTAGAAACTTATAGGAAGAGAACAGTTCTAGATTTAATCTTTCTTTCTCTTGATCTGGTACCCAAGGCTGAAAAATTCAGGGTCATCTATAAGAACTTAGGGAGACTTCCAACAATTTTGTTGTTGTGTTCCTGAGACTTGCATTATGTAATTTCACCTGGAAGATCCATGGGTTTTGTTGGTTCTTTTGTTGATGATGACAATATTTGACTAGGTTCCAAAAGCACAAATTTAGGCAAGCATAGTCAGTACTGTTTTCTTTTCTTGTGGAATCTTCTGGATCTGTTTCTTTCTGAACCAAGCATCTGTTCTCTTGTTATTATAATATATGTACAAATCTCTCTAATTGGAATAATTTCATCAGGGACAATTTGAAATCACTTTGGCCACTTTGGTGAACTTTTGACATGAAAACAATTGTTCACTGAGAGGCCTATTTGTACAAGGATGGGAGCAACATTGAAGAGGGTACCCAAGGCTGAAAAATTTGACTTATTTGTCCAGATGAACGATCACTTACTTCAATTTAAGTAGATTTCCATTTGTTTCTGCTCCTCTTTGGTGATTTGTTACTAGTTTTGTTTTTTGTATGGCTTAAAGGAATTCTCAAGGTCTCAAGTTGTTTTTAAATGGCTTACTAATTCTTATTTTTTGTGTGTATTTGATTTCAAAATGTGTTATCCTGCATTTATAGCATCTTCTCTCCTTGCAGAAGGAATGTAATTATTAGTCTTTTGTAATTTCTTACTTGCAGACTTCCCCTGCTTTTCCTTTATGCTTATCTTTTCCCATTTCTTTCTTCTTCTGAAACACTTTGAAGATTAACTGGTCATTTAAAAATGTTTTGTTACTAGGTGTTCAATATCAAAAATTTAGTCTGAATATACAGTAAATAATTCCAGAAGAAAATAAAAAATAAATTTAATGGTTATTTTCTCTTAAAAATGTTTGTTTGGTCTGGATGTAGTGGCTCATGCCTGTAATCCCAACATTTTGGGAGGACAAGGCAGGCGGATCACTTTGAACTCAGGAGTCTGAGACCAGCCTGGGCAACATGGTGAAACCTCATTTCTACAAAAACAAATTAAAAAATAGCCAGGGGTTGGCGGCTTGTGCCTGTAGTCCGAGTTACTTGGGAGGCTGAGGCTAAAGAATCTCTTGAGCCTAGAAGGCAGAGATTGCAGTGAGCCCAGATTGTGCCACTGCACTCCAGCCTGGGCAACACAGCAAGACTGTCTCAAAAAAAAAAAAAAAAAAAGTTTACTTGTTTGTTATTATTCACTTGCCGAAAGTATTAACTCATGAAAAGAAAAGAAAATAGATTTAACTATAAACTTAAGTAATGGTCTTGATTTCTAGGACGCAGGAGAAGAAAAGATCAACAGATGTAAAATTTCAGAATGATTTACAGTCTTTAAAACTGTATATATGAATACTAATGTTTCTGAATTTTGGTAAGAAATATTCTGTGTAAATGGATCACTGGAAAAATATATATATTTTTTAATTTTAACTCTATTTTTCTCCCTGATTTACAATTATAAAAATATAATGTTAGAACATTATTGTGTTAATAAAAAACTCGAATTAACATTTTCACAATTTGAAAATTAGTTTTTAACTTTTGAGTTCAGAGGTATGAGTGCAGGTTTGTTACACAGGTAAACTTTTGTCATGAGAGTTTGTAGTTCTGATTATTTCATCACCCAATTATTAAGCCAATTCGAATAGCAAAGACATGAAAAATTTAATTTGCTATAATTGTTCTGTGCTCTAGGATTTAATTGTTTCCATAAATTACTAAATACTCTAAAAAATTGAATATGTGGTTAGATAAATGAAATTATAATCATGTGTTGTTTCCTTTGAATCAGTTAATTCCTGTGCATTTGTATAATGCTACAAAAAAAAATCTGGATCTGGCATAAACTTTACAACCTTAACTAATACTAAAATAAGAAAATTAAAAAAAATCTCTGGAACAGATAAATGACTAAAGATTTCTATGCTCTGAAAGCCAATTATTTTAACACAGAATTCTCTTTGGAGTCAGAAAGTCAAGAGCCAGGATGGAAGAAAGTAAAGATCTACTTAGACTTCCAAACCCTAAATTAAATAAAGAAAATTAAAACTACAAAGGTTATTTCTGACCTTTGTTAAGGGCATTAAAAGCTGGAATGGCAGTATCATTCCCAATTATAAAGAGCAACAATAGTTTTAAAAAAGGAACAAAATTAAACAAAACACTAGATAGTCTTTAAATTTACACGTTCACTTGAAACCATAAAGGAACCAAGACAGAGAACAATCAACTTGCGAGAGGTCTAAAATATAAAATAAGAATAAGAATAAAGAAGCAGAGGCTGAATGGTGTTGTTGAAATATTTCAAAAATAGTATCTCTAAAAATGTATTTTTAGCAAGAAAGATAACTATCAAATATCAAAAAGATATTATACTTCTACAAAATAAAACTAACCCAAAAAATGACACAAGTAAAATAAAGCAACATTTTATTTTATTTTTATTTTTATTTTATTTTATTTATTGAGAGGCAGTCTCACTCTGTTACCCAGGCTGGAGTGCAGTGGCACAGTCTTGGCTCACTGAAACCTCTGCCTCCAGGGTTCAAGCGATTCTCTTGCCTCAACCTTGTGAGTAGCTGGGATTACAGGTGCCACCTGTAATCTTAGGGGATCACAAGGTCAAGGGATCAAGGCCATCCTGGCCAACATGTTGAAACCCCATCTCTACTAAAAATACAAAAATTAGCTGGACATGGTGGTGCATGCCTTTAGTCCTAGCTACTCAGGAATCTGAGGCAGGATAATCACTTGAACCAGGGAGACGGAGGTTGCAATGAGCCGGGATCGTGCCACCGCACTCCAGGCGACAGAGCAAGACTCTGTCAAAAAACAAACAAACAAAGAAAAACACAAAAAATAAATCTGGAGGACTAACACTCTGACTTCAAAATATACTACAGAGCTATGGTCATCAAAATCCTGTGATAGCTGCATAAATACAGACTTATATATATATATACCAATGGAGTAAAGCAGAGAGTTCAGAAACCAAACCTTATATATATGACCAAATTATTTTACACGGGGATTTGAAGACCATACAGTAGGCAAAAGGGTAGTCTTTTCAACAAATGTTGGAAAACTGGATATCCACATGGAAAATAATAAAGCTGGACCCTTACCTAGCACCATATACAGATGTTAACTCAAAACAGATTAAAAATTTAAGCATAAGAACTAAATCTATACAACTTTTCAGAAAAGAAAAAAAAAGTGGCAAAAGTTTCATAACATTGGAAACTGGACCTCATGGCAATTTAAAAATTGGATTTGTCAAAATACACTATTAACAGAGTAAAAAGACAATCTACAAATTGGAAGAAATATTTGCAAATCATATATCTCATAAGGAATTAATATCCACAATACATAAAGAACTCCTAATATTCAACAACCAAAAACAAGCCATTTCAAAAATGGATAAAGGGTGTGAATAGACATTTCTCCAAAGAAGATTTAGGAATGACCTATAAGTAGATAAACAGATGCTCAAAATCACTAATCATTAGAGAAATGCAAATCAAAACTATAGTGAACTATCACCCACACCCTTTAGGATGGCTGCTATTAAAAAAAAAAAAAAAAAAAAAAAAAAAAAAACAAAACAGAAAATTGCAACTGTTGGCAAGGATGTGGAGAAATGAGAATGTAAAATAGTACAGCGATGGGAGAAAAGAGTATGACAGTTCCTTAATAAATTAAAACTAGAATTACCATATGGTACAGCAATTCCACTTATTGGAAGCAGTAAGATCCAGTAGTCTCAAAAGTGAGATCTCAAAGAGGTATTTGTACATCCATGTTCCTACCACCATTATTCATGATAGCTAAAGCATGGGAGCCAGTCACACGTCCAGCAACAGATGAATGAATAAGCCAAGTGTGGTATAAACATACAATGGAATACTGTTTAGCCTTTAAAAGGAAGAACATTTTAACATATGCTAAAACATAGATGGATCTTGAGAACATTAAACTAAGTGAAGCAAGCCAGTCACAAAGAAACAAATACTGTATGTTTCCACTTACATGAGGTACTTAGGGTTGTCAAAATCAGAAACAGATCGAAGATAAGTGATTGACAAGGACTGGGGGAAGGAGAAAAGAGGGAGTTATTGTTCAATATGTACCATTTCAGTTTTATAAGATAAAAGAGTTACAGAAATAAATAGTGGTGATGGTTGCACATTATGAATATATTTAATACTACTTAACTATGAACTAAAATTGAATAAGATGGCCAATTTTATGATATGTGCATTTTATTTCAATTTAAAAATGAAAAGAAATGAGAACTGATTCAGAACTTAGAACCATGACAGTTGACTCCTGTTACACTGCCCTCTTTAATTTATTGTGATGCCATCTCATTTATAACCATTCAAAAAAATTAAACTAGAAAAAGAAGAAAAAATGTTTCATGAGTAGATTAAAAGGATAGAAAATGATATACTGTAATACTACCAATAAGAAAGCTTATGTGGCTCTGTTCACCGAAAAAAATTTAGCATTTCTTCATATATAACAAAATGTAAAATAATAAGAAACATTTATACGTTTATTATTACACACATATTTATCTGCCTGCAGTTCCCCAGATACAATTCACAACTCCTAAGGCCTTTGTAGATAAGATTGCCAGGATAATGTTTTGTTCTAATGTTTGGTCTTTTACCCTCATTCCTGACACTGAGTAGCTAAAACCTTTGAAATTTCCTGAGGCCTAGGAGTGTCTGACAAAGAGCTCGTAAATGCCTTGAAATTTCCTGGGTGATAGTAGCATCTTTTATTCTAATGAGACAACTCTTGATGGGCTCCAGAATGGGAACTGGTTGCCAGAGGAACCAACCACATGATTAGAGAGCTGGAACTTTCAGCCCCACCTCTCCAACTTCCGGTGAGAGAAGAGGAGATAAATATAGATCAAGCTGATCACCAGTGCCAATGATGTAATCAATTATGTCTATATATTATATAGTCTCCATCAAAGCACAGAAAGACAGACTTCAGAGAGCTTATAGATTACATGAAAGTCCCTGGACGATGCAAAGACCAGAGAAGACATGAAAGTTCCTCTCCCCTTCCCTGCACTTTGTCCTGTATATAATTTCATCTGGATGTTTATTTGTGTTATTTATCATATACTTTATTAATATAATAAACCAGTAAATGAAAGTGTTTCCCGGAATTCTGTGAGGTATCCTAGCAATTTAATCTAATTTGAGAGGGTCATGGGAACCTCAACTTAATAGCCATAAGCCAGAAGGTGAAAACCTACTACTTGGAGCTGACATCTGAAGTGATGGCTGTCTTGCCAGACTGTCCTTTACCCTGTGGAAACTGACGCTATCTCCAGGTAGACAGTGTCTGAATTGAATTGAATTGAATTGAATTGAATTGAATTGAATTGAACTGAATTGAATTGAATTGAACTGAACTGAACTGAATTAATCGGTATATGGTGGAAACCCCCTCCACAGCTTGTATCAGAAATGAGTGGTCAGTGATATAAGAGTAGGAGAAACCAATTGTTTTTTAATCTCCTACACAAAGCTTCAAAAACATAAAATAAAATATCATAAAAGTAAAGAGTGATATAGATAGATTCCAAAACTCTTCTTAGATGCTTCAATCCTCCTTTCTCATTAATAGAACAGGCGTAAGAAAATCAGCAAGGATACAGGAGACCTAAACAACATTATCAACTAACTTGACCTTATAGGCAAGTTTAGATGTTTGACACATCACGAGCATAATACACATTATTTTTATGTGTACATGATATGTTCACAAAGATAGACCATGTTCTTGTTAAAAAATAAAAAAGACAGCAGGTAATATTTTGACAGAACTAAAAATCTTACAAATTATATCATTGGACAATAATGGAATAAAGCTATAAATCAATAACAGAAAGATAACCAGTAAATTTCCAAGTGTTTTGGAAGTAAACATTTTTTAAAAGCCCACATATTACTGAAGAGATCACGAGGAAGTTCAGTATCAGGTTGAAAATGAAAACATAATACCAAAATGTGTGCAGTACAAATAAAGTTATATTTAGAGAAAATACTTTACAATAAATGAGTATAATCCAAATAAAAGAAAGATCTTAAATAAATTATTTAAATATCTACCTTAAACATATTCAAATGAATTAAACTCTAAGAAAAAAATAAGAAAGACAATAATAAAGATAAAAATAGAAATCAATAAAATTAAGAACAAAAAAATACATCAAAAACAAAATTCAAATATATGGCTTTGAAAAAATAAATACAACTGAAAAAGTATAGCCAGTCTGACCAAGAAAGAGGGAATACACAAATTACAAATACCAGAATAAAAACTACACATAATTACAGACCTTATAGACATTAAAAAGAACAAAGGATATTACAAAAAAACCCTATGTCCATTTTTTGGACACATTTCTGGAAAGATACATGTTATAGAAGTTTTCTCAAATAAAAATGACATGAATAACACTATATTTATTAAAAACATTTAATTTTCAGTTAAAAACTTCACAAAAGTAAATTGATAGATTGAACTTTAAATTTAATACTGCTTTTATGGATTTAAAAATGTGAGGTATATACATAAATGGAATACTATTCATTTAAAATAAGAAAATCTTGCCATTTGTGACAACATGGATTAACTTAGAAAACATTTTGTTAAAAGAAATAAACCAGTCACAGAAAGATACATTCTCCATGATTCCGCTTCAAAGATATATTCTCCATGATTCCGCTTCTATGAGGCATATAAAATAGTTGAATTCAAAGAAACAGAGTAGAGTGATGGTTGCCAAGGGCTAGTGGTAGGGAAAGTGAGGAGTTGTTCAATGAGTATAACATTTCAGTTATGCGAGATAATTATGTTATGGAGATATGCTATACAACATAGTGACTATAGTTAGCAATACTGTATTGTGCACTTCAAAACTTATAAAAAGAGTTGTCCTCTTGTGAAGTGTTTTTGCACACTAAAAGATTAATAAAATAATAGCTGATTTTAAAAATAAACTTTTTGTTACAGAATATTGACTTACTGGTTCTATTTCATTATAGTTATCATCATTCATCTCTTGCTGCACCTAATTTATAAATTAAGCTTTTTCATATGTATGCATAGAAAAAACCTGTATGTGTGTGTGTATATATATGTGTGTATGTATATGTATATATTTATGTATAGCCATATATATGTACACACATATATATGTGTGTGTGTGTGTGTGTGTGTGTGTGTGTGTATGGATTGTTACTATCCGAGGTAAGAAGCTCTTTAGAAAATTAAAATAATATCATCCACAGGTTATGTCACAGTTGTTTGCAAATCTAGTACCTGATTAATGATTTCTATCCAGAATATATAAAGGACTCTCAGTACTCAATAATAAAAGATATACAACTCTATCTAAAAAGGGGAGATATTTGAACAGACACTGAGGAAGATACAAGAGTAACAAAGAAACACAAGAAAAGATGTCCACCATCTTTAGTTATCATGAAAATGCAAAGTGAATCTTCAAAGACACATCTACACTCCAATTAAAACAGCAGAAAGAGAGAGAGAGAGGAAGTCAGCCTGACAAATTCAAGTGATCATTAAGTTATAAAGAAACTGATTCTCTATCACATTAAGAGTGAGAATGCCAAATGATACAGTTACTTTGGAAAAGAATTTGACAATTTCTGATCAAGGTAAATATACTATTACCATAATATCCAGCGATTCTACCCCAAGGTATTTTCCTAAGTGGAATAAAAACATATTTAAGAACCTTTCTCAGAATGTAATAGAGGCTTTATTCACATTGTCAATAACTAGAACAATACAAGTATGGATAAGCCAGTGGTGGCACATTCATACAACAGAACACTACTAGGCAATGAAAGTGAGCAAATAACTGATAGATGCAACAATATAAATACTTCTCAAATGCATTTTTCTAAGTGCAAATAGCCAGACCTCCAAAGCTAAATATTGTATAATTTAATTTATATTATATTCTGAAAAAGCCAAAGCTATTGGGACACAAAATCAATTTGTGCTTGCCAGGAGTTAAAATTGGGTAGAATGTTGGCCACAAAGGGAGATGCAGGACTTTTTGACGCTGTGAAATTGTTTTATAACTTCACTTTGGTTTTATAACTTCACTATTGTTACATGAACATACATGTTCCTCACAACTGGCAGACTATAGATTTAAAAGACTGCACTTTATAGTATGTAATATATATTTTAATGTTAAAAATGTTTTAACGATAATGTGATTATGAAATGATGGATCTAATTGGTCTCTATTGGGGAAAAAATGTGTCAAAAGGACAGCTAGCCCCAAAAGTAAGCAGTTTACGTTAAAACAAAAAGCAAAACTTTGAGACTAAGATCTTTAAGAAGAAAGAGCAATCTGTATGGCAATTTGTATGTTTTAAAAGTCTGCATGATCTGATTAGAAAAAATCAATTAGAAATTTCAAGAAAAACCAAATTATTTAGAAACAAGGTGTTGCCTATTTAAAAGCAGACTAAACTTTGCGAGGACGAGGCGGGTGGATCACCTGAGGTTAGGAGTTCCAGACCAGCCTGGCAAACATGGTGAAACCCCGTCTCTACTAAAAAATACAAAAATTAGCCTGGTGTTGTGGTGCATGCCTGTCATCCCAGCTACACAGGAGGCTGAGGCAGGAGAATTGATTGAACCCGGAAGTTAGAGGTTGCAGTGAGCCAAGATGGCACCATTGCACTGCAGCCTGGATGACAACAGCAAAACTTCGTCTCAAAAAAAAAAAAAAAGCAGACTGAAATATTTCATTATTTTAGCAACTTATGAATAGGCACTTACCCATTTTTCATAGTACTCAAAAAACATTTTTGAGTTGCCTAGATGGGTGCCACAATATTACAGAAGTCTTAATAATATGAGTTAATGAATGTTCACAAAATCACAACTAAGTGATTTTGTCATATACAGCTAGTCATTCACCCAATAATCTTATGCTTTAAAAAAAAAAAAAAACTTATTTTACTTGCATTTATAAGATGGATAGATAGAAATTATTTGTCTGTTCATACTACCTGGCATCCCTGTTAAGCCATATGACTGAATTTAATCTGTATCATGGAAAACCAATGGTATTGATAATAGACCAGTCATCTTATGGATGTAATTTGAATTTTTGTGATAGGAGATATTTCAAAGGGAGGTATGTTCCACATTTTTAAAACTTAGATATTAATGCGAAATAAATTTCTTATATGAAAGGGTATGATTTTTAGCTTATCATTCATAATTATGCTTATATACAATAGAGAACTAAAGACATTAATTTTTCAAAATAAAAATTTGGCCTACTGAGGAGGAAAGACAGAATTTTGTAATACACATAGTCTGTATTGAATACAATTCTAAATTTATTTTACTGTGTAAATGTATTCACTTTTATTAAAATGAAATATAAAACATAACCTATTAGTTTGCTTTGGCTGCCATAACAAACTATCACAGATTGAATGTCTTAACAACAGAAATTTATTTTCTCATCATCTGGAGCCTTGAACTCTGAGACCAAGTTATCCACATAGTTGTTTTCATTCTGAGGGCTCTGCCTTTAGCTTATAGATGTCTTCTCCTTTTGTCTTCACATGGGCTTTCCTCTGCATTTCTTTGTGTCCTGATCTGTTCTTATGAAAACATCAGCCATATTGAATTATGGCCTTCTCATATGACTTCATTTTACCATAATCACCTCTTTAATATTTTATCTCTAAATACAGGTACATTCTGAGGTACTGGGAGAAGGGGTGGTTAGAATTTCAACATATAAATTTGAGAGAGACAAAGTTGAACCCCCTAACACACAGGCAAACAGTCATACACCACAGAACAATTCTGAATTCAACAAAAGATCACATGTAAAATGGTGGTTTTGTTTGTCTCTAATACTGTATTTTTATCATACCTATTCTGTGTTTAGATATGTTTAGATACATAAATACTTACCATAGTGTTACAATTGCGTACAATTGTACGGTATTCAGTACAGTAACATGCTGTGTAGGCCCAGAGCCTAGGAGCAATAGTGTATACCATATAGCCTAGGACTGTCATAGACTATACCATCTAGTTTTGTGTGAATGTACTCTATGACGCTAGCACATAGTGATTAAATTGCTTAATGATGCGTTTCTCAGAACATATCCCCATTGTTAAATGATGCATAACTTCAATACATATTCTAAACAATATAATTCTAGTACTTTTTAACAAGATTGTATTCTATTTTAACAGGACACAACATATTTTCTGAAACTTTGTGATTGCATTGTCATTAACTATTGATCAATTAAGATGTATCTCCACATCAAATTTTATTTTATATATGCCTGTAATTTCCAAATAATATTTAAAAACATTTAAAACATATAATTATAATTTCAAATACATAGTAAATGAAAAGATCGTATTATTTTAGCCAGGATTAACACCTAACTAAAAATTTTAGTTAACTCCTATGAGAACATTCAATCTCCATGTGGAATGTGTGCTTCTCAGTAAGAATTCTAAAAATGAGAAAATTGACCTAGGTGTACAAAATATCTTTCTTTTTATTGTAGGACTTCTAAAAAAACATTAGAACACACATCTCTTCTGAATCAAACAGTCGAGGTACAGTCTCATAAAACATGGGAAAGGAATGCAAACAGCAAAATATAACGAAAATAACATGGCTTCATGCACCTACACACAAGCATAGAAAATGAAAAAAAAAAATGTTTCTTGTGTTTGGGGTGTCAAAGCAAAACATTGCACCAGGCTAAGTTAAACAGATAAGGAAGACTAAGCGGAGAGCAGCCAGTGCTCAGTCTGAGTTGAATTCCCATGAAATGTGCGGAGTGTGGGGAAGGTGTTAGGGTTTTTAAGACCTGGGACAAGGAAGATATCTTGGGCCATCCCTAGTTGCTAATCAACTTTATCCAAAGGAAACACTAAATTTTCTCCTATCTGCAGAACAAGAGATAGCTCTATTATTTGGAATAAGGTTCCAGCTGAAGTTAGGCTTTACCCTCCCACAGAAACTGGGATACAGGGTGTTATCTCTCCTGATGATTACATTTCAAAGACATGGTCCCCTGTTCTTGAAAAAGGCAGTTTTGGGTAGTAAAGCTGACAAAAAGCTTTTGAAAAGATTTACATCCAAAAAGTCATAAAAGGAATTTTTAATTACAAAAAAAATTTAAACTAAATACACTAAGGAGGTCAGAGGCCTAAAACAAGGAAGAAGCCTGTCTAAAATTTAGTGAAGCAGAGGGCAACTTTAAGGCTCTCTTGGTCAGTTCTCTAATAAAATTGTTTAACAACTGCCTTTAATAGGGTACTTTCATAAATTGGATACTGTCAGTCATTTGCAGAGTGCTTCTGAGAGATAGGGAATTTAACCCCGACACTTCCTGCATGCTTTGCCTGTGGGCAAAGCAGCCTCTCAGCCATAGAAGGCTAAAAGGCAAAGGAACACTGATGGTGGGAGTTTGAAGTCAAAGAAACATAGCCCCAAATAGGGTATGGGTGAGGCACCAGTAGAATCTGCCAGGGGTGCCATCAAACCAAGCCTTATTCAGGGCTTTAAAAGTACTAAGTCATTTATAGAAGCTTACATAGATATTTAAGAATATTAAAGAATATGTGTTCAGATATGCTTAAGAAATTAGTTTTGTCATATCCCCCAAGTCATCAGGAAAATTGTTCTATGGCAACAACAAATCATAATTTCATGGTTCATTAAAATGCATTTTAAGGTCACTAATACCGATGTTTATTTAAAAATATTAAAATGTATCTTAATGTCAATAAATAGCTGATTTTAGTGTGTCATGTTAAACCAATAGTATACATACGCCTTATATCAGTGATTTACATATTGAATACATTTACATAACAAGTCCTGGTTAGACATTTCTGTATCTTGAAATGTCATAGGTTCTCAAGTGCAGTTAAGTGCTCTCTTTAAAAAATTTCTAAACTTGATTTTCTCACTATAACATTGTCATGAGGGAATAAACTACAGAGTAAAAGAATCAATAGACCTTGATGTTCTGGTCACATAGACACTAAAAAAATTAAATCTTATTCATATTCATTTGAATAAAACAGTCATTAATCTTCACCTCATGGGTGTTTTAGGAAACTTTTCAAACCTTTAGTGTCCTACTGAGTATTAACTAATAGACTTTGATTTGATAGCTGTTTAGAAGGCAAGTTATTGGATTAAACGATGCCCTAAAGCTACCCCTTGGCAAAATTAAAATTCAGCATTTCTGCTGGTAAATTATGCTAGCTCTCTTTAATTTGAGATTTCAATGTGTCTTTCAATAAAGAAAAACAAAAAAGAACTTTGACATCTATTAGGCTTTACTTTAGTAGATTATTAATTGTATTACTGAAACTGATTTTTTTCATATTATTGATAGTGAATTCTAGTGATTAGAAGAGGAGAAAACAGATTCATAGTTAATGTTTAATTTAAAAAAGCATTGGAAATTTTAAAAGTACATCATTCTGACAATAGCATAGGAAGAAGGGCAGGTTTTCCATAATATAATACCCTTTCCATGTCAAGGGATGGCTAAAGCTTTATTCTATTTTTTCTAAAGGATTTGTTTAAGATGGACTAATAATGAAAATATTTCAGATACTAAAAGCACACAAGCACATTTTCTCCAGTTTGAACAAATTTTGTGAATAACCTGGTAAGTTCAGAAGTTTTATGGTACTCTAAAGACATATAAATTCACTTTCTTAGCAATACAATTATGAATGAAGAGTATTTTAAATACATTATATTTCTTGTCTCTTAAGTACAAGGAAATTTTGGAAATAAACACTGCTGAACTAGTTTAGATTAAAAAAATTTAAAAAGAACAAAATTATATCTATGTATATATTTGTTTATATTAATAAAAAAACGTAGACACAAGATATGGGAAGAAATGGTAAATTTACGGTCATTAGAGATGTAACAAAAGAGTTTTGAATTATAGTAACATTTAAATATATAATATTTACATTTCTCAAAGACACATGCTAAAGGCAGTACTTCTTTTCCTATCACAAGAAGTAGGGGAATTGTATTTATTATCATAAAAATAAATATTTTGCTCTATTTTTGTATTAAAAATTTAGTACCATTTTAACACATGATATATCAACTTATATTTAATGGAATATTTCACAAAGAGAAACAATTTACTACAATGCTAACATTTTATTCAGGTTAACAAAATAATTCACCTATAGAGAAATAAATATTAATTAATAGAAAAAAATTGCTGAACCCTCATTACATTTAATTTCCTCTTGCTTCTAGGCCTATTGTTAAATTATAAATACAATTATAATAATTGTTAACGTATATTAAACTATATTAAATTATACTTTAATTTTCATTTTATACATCTAAATAAATGCCTGTGCTATTTTGGCAACTGGGCAAATCAATGAAGCTCTTTCTTTGTTAGTTTCCTCACCTACAGAATAGATACAATTATTCTCTTCACACTCAAGAAGCACTTAGAATAGCACCTGGCAACCTAGTAAATGCTATATAAATGCTTGTGGAATAAAATAAATAAATAAAACATAAGTACCTAGGAAAATAGCTAAATTTTCAGTAACTCCCTATTATAAAAGAGCTGAGTAGGGAGAGACAATAGTAGTAATGAAAATATTCTGTGCCAGGCAGAAAAATTTCTTTGGCATTCCAGAAATTTTCAGGTGTAGTTTTAAAATGTTTGCCTATATTTCCAAATAATGACTTAAAATAGATAAAAAATTTTATATCATCACACTTCATTCTTCCTTAATGCAATACTTGTCAGCAAGATGAAAAACATATGGCATAAGATAAAGAATACAAAATATCCTTCAAGGAAAGCACATAAACTCTAGGTAATAAATATTCTGTCAATAATTTACGTAATGTCTTTGACTTTATCCAGATGGCCAATATGGGATGTGGGATGTTGGTCTAGATGATAAACAAGATAGAATTTACGTGATATAGAAAGAAAATACTGTCATATCATTGTATACTTTCTTGACTAATAACATGCCTAGTTCTTTTTTTTTATGGAGTACCCTAAGGTATATTTCTTACCACATCATAGAAAGTATGATTTTGGGCAATAAAATATAACAAATCTGTAGTTACTGGTCATATTTCTTTGGTTTCTTATGTGTATTGTCTTTGATAATGACTTTTTCATAACTTATAGTACCATTCTTAGTGTAATATAGAAGCCACAATAAATATTTAAGAGGAAAAGGAAATGTAGAAAATACACCTCTCTAAAGACTGAAATAGACAATCAAACTTTGTTCCATCAATGCAAGAATTTTACTCTGCCTTTACAAATTTATAACAATGCATCTTTTGTATCATAAGTTGAATTTATTTTCAAACTAGCACTGTTTGCTCATATCAATGAATATTTCAGAATGAAGTTTTAAAAGCTATATATGTCTGAAGTAATAACTGGATTGTACCTCTCAAAGGTATTTTTTTCAATACAGGTTGTACTAGTCACTTCTTGAAGTGTGTACTTGACTTGTAGTGAAATGATCCTTATCTGGATGTGGCACCCCAGTACATATGATGGACATGCAGTGGGTAAGTCTGCACAAATGATTTTGTTTCCAGTGACCTATGGGTCAAGGCTCAAATGCATGATTCAGGGTTGGTTAATTATATGCTGTGTCCTAGAAATTTAAAACTTGCAAAAGAGAAACAAAATATAAGAGTACTTAAATCTAAATCTTGTTATTGAAAGTTACCATGAGAGGAGCTGTATAAACATTATTGTAGCTGAGATCCCATAATCTTCTCTTATGTATGCCTTATGGAGATTTGGCTTTCAATTATTACTTTCTTTCTGCAATGTACTTCATTTTTACTTGGCAAGTTAGGTTTTTATACTTAGATTGGCTGTTGACAACTTAAATAACATTAATTCACAAATTTCAGGGAAATATAGATATTGTGCATGAGAAAAGAATATCAATTAATGAGAATGTTACATGAATATAAATTTAGAGTTACAAACAATAAGAGACACTAAGTTTATATAAATAATAGAGAAAACTACTCCCTATGAAAGATTCAAAACAGAAATATAAGTAAATCCTTGAGAAGATGAAGTTGGAAAAGCATGGTCTGTTGTGTCACTCAGAGATGGCCTCCCACTTGGAGCCTGGTTCTTCCTATTTCTTCCTGTGCTGGCAAATTCCTTAAGTTCTCTGTATCCTCAACATTAAAGTATAGATAATAAATAAATCTCATGTCATTTTTAGAATTAAATATTCTAATGCATATAGAATACCTATTTGAATGCCTCATCATATAAAATATACTAAAAATATATGTTCTTTTTCTCCTCCACAATGATTATTTATATATTTGGAGGTTTGTAGGGACCTAATAAGTAGTACCATTTTCCCTCTCCAAGTTCTTAAGTAAATTTAAAAAAAAAAAATTGGAGGACAAATATCAACTAAGAGATAATAGAGAAGGAATTTTTTTCTATGAGACGAATGGCTTTCAAGTTGCTGAACTTCAATTAAACTGACATTCCCACAGATTCACAAGCCCAGGTGCCAATCCTCAGGCCTGGCCCGCAGACACAGGGACATGCTTCTGATAGGCTAATAATGAAAGGGATCACAAGCTCTCTTCAAGTAAACCAGTTTCAGAATCAAGAAAATATTTAGCAGCCAAGCTATTCATGCCTGTTTTTTTTTATCCTCTTTCCAAACTCATAAATCAGGAATGCTTGGGTCATGAGTATAAGGCAACATGAAGACATATGGGAAAATACCATGAATTTCCATGAATGGGGAAAATCATTTTATATGTCAAAATATGTATCTGAGTGATTTGGATAACATTTGTAATACTATATTTAAAATGCAACATTTAGTTAATGTTTCTGAATAAGATAGTGGAGTCATGCATTGCTTCAACAGTACTGAGAGCAATAAAAGAAACAGGGAACATTTATAAATGAAGGCAATTATACATTCCAGGAAAATATAAATAAGGATTAGAAAGAAACAGTTAGAGGAAGGCAAAGTATTGTGATGATCAGAAGCCTGAAAAATAATATTGTTATATGATAAGGGGTAAATGAAACAGGAGAACAGGCTTGAAATGATATTGACAGGATTTTTAAAAAATATATGGAACAGAACAGAGTCCTCAGAAATAATACCACACATCTACAGCCATCTGATCTTTGACAAACCTGAGAGAAACAAGAAATGGGGAAAAGATTCCCTATTTAATAAATGGTGCTGGGAAAATTGGCTAGCCATAAGTAGAAAGCTGAAACTGGATCCTTTCCTTACTCCTTATACGAAAATTAATTCAAGATGGATTAGAGACTTAAATGTTAGACCTAATACCATAAAAATCCTAGAGGAAAACCTAGGTAGTACCATTCAGGACATAGGCATGGGCAAAGACTTCATGTCTAAAACACCAAAAGCAACGGCAGCAAAAGCCAAAATTGACAAATGGGATCTCATTAAACTAAAGAGCTTCCGCACAGCAAAAGAAACTACCATCAGAGTGAACAGGAAACCTACAGAATGGGAGAAAATTTTTACAATCTACTCATCTGACAAAGGGCTAATATCCAGAACCTACAAAGAACTCAAACAAATTTACAAGAAAAAAACAAACAACCCCATCAAAAAGTGGGCAAAGGATATGAACAGACATTTCTCAAAAGAAGACATTCATACAGCCAACAGACACATGAAAATATGCTCATCATCACTGGCCATCAGAGAAATGCAAATCAAAACCACAATGAGATACCATCTCACACCAGTTAGAATGGCGATCATTAAAAAGTCAGGAAACAGCAGGTGCTGGAGAGGATGTGGAGAAATAGCAACACTTTTACACTGTTGGTGGGATTGTAAACTAGTTCAACCATTATGGAAAACAGTATGGCGATTCCTCAAGGATCTAGAACTAGAGGTACCATATGACCCAGCCATCCCATTACTGGGTATATACCCAAAGGATTATAAATCATGCTGCTATAAAGACACATGCACACGTATGTTTATTGCGGCACTATTCACAAGAGCAAAGACTTGGAATCAACCCAAATGTCCATCAGTGACAGACTGGATTAAGAAAATGTGGCACATATACACCATGGAATACTATGCAGCCATAAAAAAGGATGAGTTTGTGTCCTTTGTAGGGACATGGATGCAGCTGGAAACCATCATTCTTAGCAAACTATCACAAGAACACAAAACCAAACACCACATGTTCTCACTCATGGGTGGGAACTGAACAATGAGATCACTTGGACTCGGGAAGGGGAACATCACACACCGGGGCCTATCATGGGGAGGGGGGAGGGGGGAGGGATTGCATTGGGAGTTATACCTGATGTAAATGACGAGTTGATGGGTGCTGACGAGTTGATGGGTGCAGCACACCAACATGGCACAAGTATACATATGTAAAAAACCTGCACGTTATGCACATGTACCCTAGAACTCAAAGTATAATAATAATAATTAAAAAAAAACATATGATATTTTCAACCAGGATTCTTTAAAAAGTTATTTAAAGCTGATTCTTAAAATTGACTTACTGTAATAGCAGATATTTTTGTATCTTATACACACATTATCCTCTCTGAGGGAGTAGTACAAAGAAAAAAAGAAGAAAAGAAAAGGTAAGATGACTAAAATATTTTTAATATAATTGAAATTGTCCTTATCTGTTATCACCATGAGATGGTGAAGGTGGTACTATCTCCTGCACCAATTATCATTTAATATATTTCATGTGGGCTCAGTATAGAGCACTGCTGCCTTCTTAGAGAGTCCTGATGATGAGTTTAATGCCAGGTAAGATCAAGAGCAGCTCAGTTATTATGTCAAAGGGGAAAACTTTGGGTTAAATCATTTAGACCCAAGTTACTGTTCATTATTAACTGATGCCTAAACACTTTTGATCATGACTATTGATTTCATACTCCATCCCACCAATCAATATGTATGTGAATTTTAGAGTAAAGAGGTGGATAGTACAAATGCTCAGTGTCAATTATGCCCTCCTAATGGACTGTGTGGGTAAGCCTCATATATATCAGTATTTGATTTTACCACTTTCCGCAAGATATTTATCAGACAAGGAACTCGCAACAGATTGTCGCTCACAACCAGTTTCACAATGATTTGAAACCAATTTCATAATGATTTGAAACCAATTTACTATCTATTATCACAAAGCCAGATAATATAACATAAATGTTAGTAAATCACCTGCTTTCAGAAGCTCTGCAACAGAAACTTTTCCCACTGTCTCCTAACTATAGAGAAATTGGTACATTGTTACTCTAGAGGGTTAGTAAACCTTGGGCAGAGTATTGGGATCTTGATAAGACCATGTAAAACTCAGCCCTTGAAATGTCTTCCCTACTTTGCCTCACTTAAAGTGTTAAAATTGCTGCCTGATCAAGGTTTGGATCAAAGTGTTAAAAGTGTTGCCTGATCAAGGTTTAGATCTGTGTCCCCACCCAAATCTCAGGTTGAATTGTAATCCCCAGTGATGGAGGTGGGGCCTGGTGGGAGGTGATTGGATCATGGGCATGTTTTCTAATGGTTTAACACCATCCCCCGGGTGCTGTTCTCACCATAATGAGTGAGTTCTCAAGAGATCTGGTTGTTTAAAAGTGTCTAGCACCTCCCCTCCATCTTCCCCCTGCTCCAACCATGCTAAGTGCCAGCTTCTCCTTCACCCTCTGCCATGATTTAAGGTTTCCGGAGGCCTCCCCAGAAGTGGAAAAGATCGTAGCATCATGGGTCCTGTACAGTCTGTGGAAATGTGAGCCAATTAAAACTCTTTTTTTTTTTTTAATAAACTACCCAGTCTCAGGTATTTCTTTATAGCAGGGTGAGAACAGACTAATGCACTGCCTAAATGTAGCCTTCCTTTTTATTTTGTTGTTTTGTTCATTTCAGTTGTTACAGACAACTAAAAACCAAAGCTATAATGTGGGTGCACAGAAAGATTCACCAATTCCCAGCCGTATTTATCTCTGCTCTTTTACCTTTGATTACTTATTATAGAGAAAATGTCCTCCTTACACAAAGGGTAGAAAAGTATCAAAAAATCTGAATCCTGTATTTCAGCTAATAACTTATTTCAACTAGGTGTTCTATGTAGATTCTAGCACTCTAAAAGTGTGGAATCAAGAGTGAAGGTGGCCATAAATCATCAGTGGCTCCTATCAAAATTTCTTTCTAGGTCAATTGAATGAACCAAGTTGAGCGAAAGAAGTTTTCAATTATGGTTTCCAACATATCTTCCAGATGGTTGTTCCATTTCAAGAATCCCAGTGAAATTGTAAATTAATTTAAATATGAACACTGTACAGGTATGTAAATACTGTTAAACTGAATTCCCATCATTTTAAAAATCTTAAATATACTTCACTCATTCTAAAGAAGCCCCCCAAATTAAATGTATCTGTGATACTCTGAAAATCATGTTACTTTGGACCTTCAGGTTAAGGAACCCAAAGGTAACTTTATACCTGCATAATGCCAGCATAACTGTCCTGAGAGAGGATACCTAGTATTCTGAAGATAATAGTGTTTTAAAATAATTTATGAAAAAACAATCTTTTAAGACCACATCAATAAGATGTAAAAAAAAAAAATGAAATCTTGTTCTTTGCAGCAACATGGATGCAGCTGCAGGCCATTATCTTAAGCAAATTAGCACAGGAACAGAAAATCAAATACCCCATACTCTCACTTATAAATGGGAGGTAAACATGAGGTACACATGGACATAAAGATGGGAACAATAGACATCGAGGACTACTGGGGGCAAAAAAGAGAAAGAGAAAGGGCTGAAAAACTACCTATTGGATACTGTACTCACCACCAGGATGACAGGTTAAATAATATCCCAAACTTCAGCATTATGCAACATATCTTTGTAACCTGTGTATCTACCTCCTTATTCTAAAATGAAAGCGAAAGTAAAACAAACAAACAAAATTTAAACATATATGCAAGGTAAAAAAAATCACATCGTAATATGAGTGTTTTTTCAGTACTCACAAATATAAATTTGTGAAATTTCAAAAACATAAAACTTTTTAAAACGTTTATAAGTATGTCACATGAATGCTGGTATCCTAGTCTTCCCATTTATTTTAAGCCAGTATATACATGAGGAGTTAGACTCCAAACCAAAATCCTATGTGTGGTCTCTCAGCCCCAACCGCTGATAATTTCAAGACGTTGGGTGGCAAGACTAATTAAGGAAATCTGTCCTCCATACACAAACTTGGTGCACAGCCAGTCCATTGCAGTTTACTGAAGAAAGTTGCAGCCAAGGACTCAGCTTCCCCTCTCCAAGGACAGTCATGCACTTACGTATATAAGCATTACTAACCCAGGTGCCTCTATGAAGTCTTCTTTATTAGAAACCTTGGCAAAGGTACTTTTCTCCACTCTAACCCAGTATTTTTTTCAATCCTATCCCTTTCCGTTCTCTTCACCCTGACCTCCAATATCTGTAAGAAGGCAAGAGCCACCTTTAGTTAGTTCATGGCGCTGCAGCAGTGAGACAATTTTCCCATCTGTGTTGTGTTGGTTGTCCTCTAATCCTCACCTGGAAGATCCCAAGGGAAAAAAGAAAAATAAGAGAACCAGCAGCACCTGTCTTTTTGGGTCTCTTGTTTGCACTGTCTCAGTTTGTAAATAAACCTTGGCTTTTATTTTCAGTTTGTCTTGTTTTCTTAATTGACCACCTGGATAATTGGCAACTCAACAATATGTCATTGAGGAAATCACATTAACTAATGAAACTACTGAAAATATATGAGTGCTGAAAAAGCACTCACATTATGATGTACTTTTTTTTTCACCTTGCATATATGTTTAAATGTTTTTTGGTTTGTTTGTTTTTACTTTTGCTTTCATTTTAGAATAAGGAGGTAGATACACAGGTTTGTTACAAAGGTATGTTGCATAATGCTGTGGTTTGGGATATTATTTAATCTGTCACCCAGGTAGTGAGTACAGTATCCAATAGGTAGATTTTCAGCCCTTTCTCTTTCCCTCTCTTGCCCCCAGTAGTCCTCAATGTCAATTGTTCTCATCTTTACGTCCATGTGTACCTCATGTTTACCTCCCACTTATAAGTGAGAGTATGGGATATTTGGTTTTCTGTTCCTGTGCTAATTTGCTTAAGATAATGGCCTCCAGCTGCATCCATGTTGCTGCAAAGAACATGATTTTATTTTTTATGGCTGCATAGTATTCAATGGGGTATATGTATCACATTTTCTTTATTCAATCCACCTTTTATGGGCACCTAATTTGAATCCATGTCTTTGCTGTGAATAGCATGCTGATGAACATACAGGCTGTGTATCCTTATGGTAGTACTATTTATTTTCCTTTGGGTATATGCTCAGTAATGGGATTCCTGGGTCAAATGGTAGTTCAACTCAGTTCTTTGAGGAATCTCCAACTGCTCTCTACAGTGGCTGAACTAATTTACATTTACATAATGTAAGTTACATTTACATTTCGCAACAGTGTGATTTTCTACTATGATAATGGGAAATGAGTTTTCTTAAGTTATATTAAAAATATGTTATTTTTAGCTATTGGAAATAACTTTTAGTACTTAAATTTTCCTCTAGGTAAATTATTTGTTTACAAATCTGCTTAAACTACTTTAGGTAATGCAAATGAAATAAAAGCCTTCCATCAAATTCCATAGGCAACAATTTTCCCCAGAGATAACCATGGTTAACCATTTATTTGATATGTTTCCAGATATACTTTAAGGGTATGCAAACATATTTTTTTCTTTCCACTGTCAGCATGTTTTGTGTACTTTTGTTTGTTTTGTTCTATGTTCTTTTATTTGGGAGTATATTTCAGAGATATTTTCATAGCACTCCAAGGACTCATCATTCTTTTTATAACTGCAAAATACCTCATGTGATTGCTGAAATACACCTACTTACCTGGAGATACACACACACATACACTTTTTACTATTAAAAATATTGAATAGCTTTATATATATTTCTTTGTATATGTAAGTGGGTACAATTATAGAATAAATTACCACAAATGGAATTATCACATCAAAGAGTGCATACATTTTGAAATTTTGATAAGCATTACCATATTGCCCCCAGTAACAATGTTTCTGTACACAAAACTTTAGTAAAAGTATCATTAATATATTTGTCTTTGCCAATCCTATTCATAGAAAAACAGTTCTCTAATTCCTTTTTCTTTAGCATTTACATTACTTTGAATGGATTTATACTTCTTTTCAAATGTTTAAGGACCACCTGTACTTATTTTATTGTGTCTTTACTGTTTCTATTCTTTGGCTATTCCTCTTGACCCATTTTTCCTAATGATTCATAAGACCTGTTACAAGAATGTATACCTTTGTTATATACATTGCAAAATTTTTCCAATTTCCTTGGTATTTTTGAATATCATTCATGGTATAATTTATCACATAATAATTTTTTTGAGACAAAGTTTCACTCTCCTTCCCAGGCTAGAGTGCAGTGGCATAATCTCCATTCACTGCAAGCTCCACCTCTAGGGTTCAAGTGATTTTCCTGCCTCAGCCTCCTGAGTAGCTGGGATTACAGGCGTACACCACCACATACGGCTAATTTTTGTATTTTTAGTAGAGATGGGGTTTCACCATGTTGCCCAGGCTGGTCTCAAACTCCTGACCTCAGGTCATCCACCCACCTCAGCCTCCCAAAGTTCAGGGATTACAGGCATGAGCCACTGTGCCTGGCCTGTCATATAATAACTTCTTAATAATATAAGGTAAATTTACAGATTTTTCATTCATGGCTCCTAAATTTGCATTCTTTTCAGAAAGGCCAATTCTATAAACAGCATTTATTAAACAATTCTTCTTTCCCCCACCGATTCGCAGCAATACCACTAACATATATCAACCTGAGTATATTTGTAGACTCTTCTGTTTTACATTGAACTCTATTTATTTAACAATACTGCATTTTTAAACTAAATTGTATATAAAACATTTTCAAGGATGCTGATATATGGTCTCCCAACTGTTAGTACATTCTTTGCTAATATTGCAAATTTTTTTTTTCTTTTTACACAGGAAAATTAAAATCTTATTTCAAAGTCCAAGAAATCCTGGGGTGTTTTTATTCTTAATAAGCTAAATCCATAGATTAGTAGCCACTGTATTATGCTAACAAACTTGTAAGATAGAGGGTTTCTGTTTGGTTGATTATTGTTTTCATCTCTTTGGAGAATGTTATTATTTTTTTCTTAGCGCTGTTGCAAAATGATCTATCTTAACAAATTGTAGTTTTCAGAATCTTTGATGTGTCCTATTTCCTAAAGAATTGATCAACTGTTGTACCATTCAGTAGGTCCTGTACACATAGATAATTTGAGAAAACTTGAATCTTTATAATAGTGAGAATTCCTAAGGACACAGTGAACCTTTTCTTTAGGTTTACCTGGTATCATTTAAGAAAAATTTTAAAATATTATTTGTTTGTTTGTTTCTATCTGTGTTTAGATTCTCTGCTAATGTTTTTCTCATTATTACTTAGCGTCAAATACAATGAGTTCTTCGTGGGCCTTGCTGTAGATACACTTTTGAGAAGAAAGATAACAGTATTCCAGGCTGGTAGATATTCTCCCTCCATCCCCAAAAGAAACACGATTAAGTGCTCTAAGGATTGACTTAAGATTCCCTGCTCACTGATTTATAAATGTTAGAAACTTTGAAGTCAAATGCTCTACCACTGAGCTCTACTCTCTGCCAGATAACGAGGACGCAATTCAGTAACACTCACTTTCTGTTACCACAATTCAGTAACACTCACTTTCTTAACCTTTGCAAGAGTGTGTTACCCATTTTCTTATTCAATCTCATGTCTGTTTCTAGTGTTAGGTGTTAACGGGGTCCATGAGGAATCCCATGGTCAGTGTACATATCCTGCTCTGTTGCTCCCAATAAGACTTCTGTTTACACCTTGGGAAGTATACCTCATTGGTAGAACATTATTATGCTCTGCAGGGTTCATCTGAAATATGCAGCTAGATTTCTGTTGGATATCTTACATACACTCATTTTCTCATAACATCCCTGAACATACATGTTACTATCTGCATTTTGCAAATGAGCCATTAAGAGTCAAAAACTTTAAACCATTTGCCTAAATCTACACAAACAGTAAGTGAAGAAACAATAACTTGAACATAAATATGTTTCATTAGAGAAATATTATTTCTTTTATTCCCTGTTTGTTTGTTTTTCTTTTTTGTATCTCAGTAACTATAACAATTAATTTCCTGTGGTGGCACCTAATCAAATCTATTTAATTAAAAAGATAGTTACCACCTTTGGTTACATAATTAAATTTTAATTATTGTAACATTTCTAAGCATCTTTCTATATTGAAAGAAAATTTGTGCTAATGTATTTGAAAAAGACTTTTGCTCAATCTTCTATGAATAGCAGCTCCCAGGAGTCCAGGACCCAAATCACTGAGAAGGGAATCTATTTCATGAAAAATGTCATTTGCAGAGTATGAAGGTAGTAAGGGAATCTAGTTCCAGCCTGTCAAGGTAGTGACTTCAATTATGCTGAGTAGCCAAAGCAAGATAGTATATGTATGAAAAAGCAGGAGTTACCTGGGAGACCCCTGAGTGAAGTAGGACAAAGTTCTATAGAATCAGCCCCTTGACTTCAGTCTCTGATACAGCCTCAGAAGTTTCAATTATTTCCCAGCTGCTTGGTTTCAGACTAAAAGACAATCACTCACCCGTTTGACTTAGTCCTTTAGAAAAGAGAACAAACATTTAAGTTGTGAAAAGGTCATGTGGCACCACTGACCAGCTACACTAACTGATAATATAAATAAATCAAGAAGGCATTCATGTGATTCATCACTGCCTACATTTTATGCACAATGACAGCAAGAAACAAATCTTGATTTTATTGAGAATAATATTAATCATAAAAGAATTAATTGCTTTATATCAGCTGCAAATCCCCAACCACCTTGCTATCAACACTCCCATTTTGAGTCACAAATATATAATTACATTCTAAAATATAATTTTTATGGATACTCTTGAATTTTATATTTACATTTCAGGATTGCTATGATCTGAATGTCTCATTAAAATTCATATTTTTGAATTTAACATTCAATGAGATAATATTAAGACATAGAGTCTTTTGGAATTTATTATGAAAATGTATCATGGGAGTGATTATCAAAGAAGTTGTTTCTTTCACCATGTAAGAACACAGCCACAAGGAGACATCTATGAAGCAGAGAGTGAGCCCTTGTTAGACATCAAACCTTCTGACACCCTTGAACTTGAGTTTTCCATCTAATAGGACTGTAAGCAATTATTTTTTGTTGTTTATAAGTTACCCAATCTAACATATTTTGTTATTGCAGTGTGATGATTAAAAATGATATAAATGCATATTTTTAAAAGGAAAGAAAAATGAAATATGCTGTGTCCTGTCATCTCCCATCAGCCATATAATTTAGACCTTTATAGTGTACCACTCTCTACTCTGAAAAAGAAGGGGAAGTATTGTTACCTTTGTTCTATTGTTTTTTAAAATATATTTAGATTGCAAAAATTCAAAGGAATGGCATTAATTGTGTGGACTTATTCCTAACACTATAAATTTAGAATGACCCTGCCATGGGAATATTCAGAATCAACCTTTTATATTGAATTTGAAGTTCAATATATGTATTTATATAATGTATTATTTAAGATGAATATGCCAAAATTATTTTTAGAAAGTAAAATAGAAATGTTAAATTTACTCATCTTTATGTGCACATATAAGTGGTTTGTCACATTCTGGTAGAATTTCACAATATATAATCTTAAAAATAACTCATGGAGCCATCAATTACCTAGAATCTGATGCTTCCTGGTTCATTTTGAATAAAATCTGCATACCTGCCTTATATTTTCATGAAATATTATTCAGGCTAAGACAGTGTTAACAGAGTTATCAGTATTAATATTGGTAAGTCATAGGTATAATGAAGAGTACACAATCATTTCATTGAGATACCAAAAATCAGAAATATAATCAATAAAAGAAGGTTCATTTTTATTTCACAGAAGCTAATTTAGAAAATTTTCAATAATAGCTCCGGGAAATATAAAATTATAATTTTTAATCCAAATTACACATAACATTAGTGAAGTATGATTCAGAAAATATATATTATTTACTTCCACGGGAAAGTAAAATGTAGGTGAATATATTTGAGGAGTCTATATATTTTCTCATTTTGCATTTATGAGAGTCACAGATTTTTTTTCAACTTGAGCAACTATCAGGATCTACTTGCATTGTGTTGTTTTGATATAATTTTTGACTGTCAAATTAACAGATTTTCATGGTGAAAGGCTAAATATTTTTATAGATATTTCAAACTTTTCCTTCAAAACTTCTGTGTCTAGTTGTACTTTGTTCAACAGAGACTACAGATGTTCAGTAAGACACATTTTCTAATATTGAATAGTATCCTGTAATGGAATTTCATTAACCTCATTATTGCTTGAGTTCTCCAGTTTATTTACACTCTCCCTAACATATTTCTTTCTTCTTTTAGATAATAGAAAAAATAAATGTGTCAATGAAAGAGGATAGACTTGGTAAAGGGACAAGTAATGGTCTGTAGACAAGCACATATGGAAAGGAATTTGTTCTTCTATGAGCCAACATTTGGGGTAGTAAAAGAGGTAGGAAGCCTAAACTGAACATTAGTACGCTAATGCTAGGAAAGCGTGGGTCTTCAGAAAGCAGTTCACATTGTAGGAGCAGGGCAACACCTTGCCATTTGGGGTCTTTAGCTAAGGAAATCTGTAAGAATTTCCTGATCCTGGAGAAAAGATCATGTATCTACAAGGTGAACAAGGATAACAAATCTCTTATGTTTGAACCAGTAGAGATCTCAGAGCTCAGAAACATTCTTTAAGGAACGCAGCAAGTAAAGTAAAAAACAAAATAACAGATATCTATTTTTCCTTGACTGAAGGATTGAATTGCTATTTGAAAGTACTCCCTTGAACTAAAAGAGTGAAGTTGCAAGAAAAACAAAATTTGGTAATAGCCTGTAAATAAAATTATCAAACTATATCGGCAAAATCTAGGACCTGAGTGTTAGACTGAGGAGAAAAAAAATAAACAAAAGCATTATAAAGGTTTTCTACCATCAGGGATTGATTGACTAAAAATCTATATCATGGCACATTCTGGGAAGGGGACGCATGAAAACATGGAGTGTATTGGTTGTAGGACAGATTTGAAAAAATTATATGCGGTAGAAACACATCAGTTGATTAGTGGAATGGGGAATATAAAAAATTGACAATCAGGGTTAAACAAACTTCCAAATTAACTGGGGTAAGGTGAATAAGAATAAAACTAAAACCAGCAAAAAATAAGCAAAAGGCAAAAGAGAACGCAACCACTTAAAAGTAGTATTAAAAATAAAAATTACAATGGAATTTCTTACATAATTTATTTAATCTAAAATTTATATGGAAGAAAAGTCCCGGAATAGACAAAGTAATCTTGAGAAAGAAGAGCAAAGTGAAGGCATCAGACTTTCTGATTTGAAGGTGTATTTCAAGGCTATAATAATTAAGAGTATGATACTGACATGAAGACAGACACATTGGCCAAAGGAACAGAAGAGAGGGCCCAGCAATAGACCCATGGATATATGGTCAACCAATCTTCAACAAAGGTGCCAAAAATATGCAACAGGGAAAGAATAGTCTCTTCAACAAAGGGTATTGGGAAAACTAGATATTCATATGGAAATATATGAAATTGGACCCTCTTCTCGCACCTTAAACAGCACCAACAAAATCAACTCAAAATTGTTTAAAATTTTAAATGCAAGACCTGAAACTGTCAAGCTCCAAAATGAAAACAACAACAACAGCAAAAAACACAAGAAGGCGGCTTCAGAACAGGGATCTCCAAAATCATTTCCTGAATATAACATTAAAAAAAACACACGCAACAAAAACAAAAATATAAATACATATAATAGAATATTACCCAGCCTGAAAAAGATGGAAATTCTATCATTAGAAACAATACAGTGGACTTGGAGAACATTATACTAAGTGAAAAAAGCCAGTCACAGAAGGACAAATACTGTAAGATTTCACTTATCTGAGGTATACAAAATAGTCAAATTTATAGAAGCAGAAAATAGAGCAGTGGTTGTGAGAGACTGAGAGGAGAAAAAGCATCAGAGTTGTTTAATGGGAATGAAGTTATCATGGTAGATCTCATATTAATTATTCTTCACATACACACTCAGAAAGCAAAGGGATACAAGAAAACTTTTGAGGGCGACAGATATTCTTATTACCTTGATTATAGTGACGATATCATGAGTATAAGCACATATCCAAACTAACATCAAACAGTATATGTTCCCTAGGTGCAGTCTTTTTGTGTATCCGTCATACTTTAATAAAGCTGTCAAAACACAGAAAAATAACTAAGGTGAAATAATTTAAATCATAAATACTAAATGCAAATAAATATTTGTTTTAAAAGATATATTTGGAAGTTGGTTTAAAATAAACTTTTCTATGCATTATACAAAAATATATATTTTAAAACAAATTGCTAAATATTGAAAACTCATTTAAGATAATAGATGTAAGGCAAATGCATGAAAAGAGGAAGCAAGAATGGCATTATGATTTTATCTTTAGAATTTAAAGGATCTAATGGAGAAAAATAATTAAGTCAAGAGAGGATTTGAGTAATGTAATCAACATCCAGCACTAAACAACATATAAGCAAAGTTACATTGTACAAATGAAAAATACAGATTTTTATGAAAAAGATCAATTAAAAATTTCTGGGCTGAGCGCTATGGCTCATGCCTGTAATCTCAACACTTTGGGAGGCCAAGGCGGGCAGATCACCTGGGGTCAGGAATTCAAGACTGGCCTTACCAACATGGAGAAACCCCGTCTCTGCTAAAAAATACAAAAATTAGCCAGGCGTGCGAGCAGACGCCTGTAATCTCAGCTACTCGGGATGCTGAGGCAGGAGAATCACTTGAACCCAAGAGGAGGAGTTTGCAGTAAGCGAAGATCACACCACTGAACCCCAGCCTGGGCAACCGAGTGACACTCTGTCTCAAAAAGTAAAATAAAATAAAATAAAAAGTAAAATAAAACTTCTGGAAGGTCCTAAATAAGTGATACATCATGCAGAATAAGAAAAAGCACAGATATGTAATATCAGCCCAATATTATTAGCAAGTTCAAGACGTGCTATATTTTATGTATTTTAAAATGATATTGATTACAAGATAATCATTATTTTATGTATTACTAAGAAGGAAAAGAATGCTGGCAAAAAAAAAAAAGACAATGCTCTGTTATGAAAATATTTTATCCTATATTTATTAAAAATACATCAAATTGTATAGTTATATTTCATAAATACTACCATGATGCATGCCTACAGGCAAAAATATAACTTATTAAGTTTTTTTCAGACTAATCCCATTTTTAGACTCTGATATTTCTGTCTTTTGAAATTTTGCACACTAGTGTTTGTAGTCTGTCACATATCTTCTCATATTAAGTTTTAGCTCATCTGAAGTGAATAAATTACAGAAAAAACAATGCCATATGAAAATTTATTAAATCAATGAAGATATATTTACTCAACTGAATATATGACAATTAAATGCTTCTCAACTATGAAGTAAGAGTCTAACACATATATGGCAGCAACATTCTTTGGTTAATACGGTGTCTGGATTTTTAATTTTTAAAACATTTTATTGTAAGAACACAACATAAGATCTGTTGCTGACAAATTTTTAAGTACACAGTACATTATTTCTAACAATGTTGTAAAGTAAACCATTAGAGGCTATTCACTGTACTGAAAAAAAATGTAAGTTCAATTGCTACAAAACTGTACACCTTCAACTTTTTTGCCTGACACTTTGTATTATTATTGTCCCAATTTACATCTATTCAGATTGTATACAGTTTAACATTTTGTAGCTATAGTCACTTTAATGCTTCTGATTTTTGACTTGTACAATAAAAGTAAAAGTGACTTAGTGACTTACTAACCATTTTGGTAATATGGTGTACTATATTTCTTCATATAATTAATTTTATTGAGTTTCATACTTTCTTATACTTTTGTGTTACTATTAGCATCCTTTCATTTCAACTTGAAGAATTCCTTTAAACATTCTTTATAAAGCAGTTCTAGTGGTGACCAACTCCCTTAGCTTTTCTTTGTCTGAGAGAGTCTTTATCTTCTTCATTTTTGAAGAACAGCTTTGAAGAATATAATTATCTTAACTGGAAGATCTTTTCTTGCAGCACTTTGAATATAATGTCCTATTCCCTTCTTGCCTGAAAAGTTCCTGCTTAAAGAATACACCAAAAGCAATGGCAACAAAAGCCAAAATTGACAAATGGGATCTAATTAAACTAAAGAGCTTATTCAAAGCAAAAGAAACTACCATCAGAGTGAATAAGCAACCTACAGAATGGGAGAAAATTTTTGCAATCTACTCATCTGACAAAGGGCTAATATCCAGAATCTACAAATAACTCAAACAAATTTACAAGAAAAAAGCAACCCCATCAAAAAGTGGGCAAAGAATATGAACAGACATTTCTCAAAAGAAGACATTTATGCAGCCAACAGACACATGAAAAAATGCTCATCATTACTTGCCATCAGAGAAATGCAAATCAAAACCACAATGAGATACCATCTCACACCCGTTAGAATGGCAATCATTAAAAAATCAGGAAACAGGCCGGGCGCGGTGGCTCAAGCCTGTAATCCCAGCACTTTGGGAGGCCGAGACGGGCGGATCACGAGGTCAGGAGATCGAGACCATCCTGGGTAACACAGTGAAACCCCGTCTCTACTAAAAATACAAAAACTTAGCCGGGCGAGGTGGCGGGCGCCTGTAGTCCCAGCTACTGGGGAGGCTGAGGCAGGAGAATGGCGGGAACCCGGGAGGCGGAGCTTGCAGTGAGCTGAGATCCGGCCACTGCACTCCAGCCTGGGTGACAGAGCGAGACTCCGTCTCAAAAAAAAAAAAAAAAAAAAAAAAAAAAAAAAAAAAATCAGGAAACAACAGGTGCTGGATAGGATGTGGAGAAACAGGAACACTTTTACACTGTTGGTGGGACTGTAAACTAGTTCAACCATTGTGGAAGACAGTGTGGCGATTCTTCAAGGATCTAGAACTAGAAATACCATTTGACCCAGCCATCCCATTACTGGGGATATACTCAAAGGATTATAAAGCATGCTGCTATAAAGACACATGCACATGTATGTTTATTGCAGCACTATTCACAATAGCAATGACTTGGAACCACCCCAAATGTCCATCAATGATAGATTGGATTAAGAAAATGTGGCACATATACACCATGGAGTACCATGCAGCCATAAAAAATGATGAGTTCATGTCCTTTGTATGGACATGGATGAAGCTAGAGAACATCATTCTCAGCAAACTATTACAAGGGCAGAAAACCAAATACCGCACTTTCTCACTCATAGGTGGGAAATGAACAATGAGATCACTTGGACATAGGAAGGGGAACATCATTCACCAGGGCCTGTTGAGGGGTGGGGGGAAGGGGGAGGGATAGCATTAGGAGATATACCTAATGTAAATGACGAGTTAATGGGTGTAGCACACCTACATGGCACATGTACACATATGTAACAAACCTGCATGTTGTGCATATGTACCCTAGAACTTAAAGTATAATAATAAAAAATAATAATAAAATTCCCAATACAAAAAAAAAGAGAATACACTAACAGTCTTATTGGGAGCTGAGGGAGGACAGTGTTCTCTTGTAGATAGTCAATTTTCTCATGCTGCTTTTAAATTGTTTGTCTTTGAGTTTTAACAATTTGATTATAATGTTTCTTCATGTAGATTTCTTTGGGCTTATCGTATTTAGTATCCTTAGAGCTTCTTGGATTTGGATGTCCATTTTCTTTTTTAGAGTTGGAAAGTGGAAGCCATCATTTCTTCGAATAATCTATCTGGTCTTTTTCCTTTTTCTTATCCTTCTATAAATTCCAGAATGTATATATCGGGTCACTTGATGATGTTCCATAATTCCCTCAAGCTTACTTTGTTCTTTTAAACCTTCTTTTCCTTTCACTTCTCGGACTAAATTATTTCTTGTAACCTGTCTCCAAGTATACTGATCTTTTCTTCTGTCTGATCTAGTCTGCTGTTGAACCCCACTAGTAATTTTTTTAGTTCAGTTATTGTGTGCTCCATGATTTATGCTTGGTGCTTTATTTATATTTTCCGTCTTTTTGTTGAAATTATTACCTTTTTCACGCATTGTTCTCTTAACCTTGGTAGCATCATTATAAGGATTATTTTAATTATTTTTCAGGTTAGTCATATAACTCTATTTCATTAAGGTAAAGTTTTGAATATGTATCTTAGTGTCAGCAAGAGAACAGTATAGAAAGCTATAGACCCACCTTCTCCCCACAAACATGCCAATTCAGCAAAAATTTATGGACAAATTCCATCTTGAGAAATGAGAAACATTGAAATACTCTTGCACCCCAGTTGAATGTTAAACCAGACTCACTAAAGCCCTTTTGAAAATTCAGGACACTATTATCAGAGACCTTGTCCCGGCAGAGCACTATATTATCAACAAGAGACTCCCTAGCTCCCAGCATTATCAAGAGGAGGGAAGGGATTGGTTAATGCATCCAGTGCCCCAAATTTTTTATGCGAGTTCCCCAAATTACTGACTTCTGTCTTTTTAATCTTGAAGCTCTGCTGTGTCTAGCACAGTCTAGTTAGTTGATGGGAGAATAGAGGAGACAGCTTTGGCTGGTAGACAACATTGATCCTCACCCTTGCTCAACAATGAATGAGTGAACAAAAATTACAGCTTCCTTATTCTCTCTGGGAAGGAAAAGAGGCTCTTGCAGAGGTACACAGAACCTGTGTCTGGGCTGACTGGAGAAAGTTTTCTGTATAAGGTCATCCTTCTTTTAAAATCTTATTCATTAACTTACTTAATATGGTAAACAAGAATATACTGAAAGAAAAAAGAGAAGCTTGGGACTACTAAAAATGATGAAGGGAAAGCTAATAATTATTTTTAAAGAAATGATACCTATTCAGGTATAGTAGTAGCTTTTAAATACTTCAAAGTATAGATTGTTTTGTAAATAAGTTTTGTACTCCCAAATTATCTGTTTAAAATATGCTTCAAGTTTTATTTCTGCTTATTTCCTTAATTTGTCTACTATTGAAAACTTAATTCTAGAATGATTTCAACTATTTATATAGAATTTTCCCTGTCTCTTCTTTTTTTTTTTTTTTTGAATAAAACTCAGTTGTCTTATTATTTTCTGTCTGATGACTTCACTTGTACCCAAAACAAAATTAGAAAGCTCTGAATTAAATCATTCCAATACTTTCAAGGATGGGACTTTAAAACATGTATGAAGAATATCTCATCAAAAATGCTTTTTTGTTTCATGAAATTGTACTATTTTTCTTAAGTCCATAACCAGCAGCATATATTTATTTCCATTTTTCTTATTTTTCATATCTATAATCTATTGCATGATCATATTGTCATATTAGCCAAATTATGGAAATAGTGAAATAAAAATGTTTGAAAATATTTTCCATTTCCTCCTCACTCCTCCACTACCCTAGTCTCTGGTAGCCATCCTTCTGCATTAATAAATTCTCTAAAAAGTTTTGAAAATTGCAGGTAAAAATAAATTTTTTTCTTTACCCTTCATAAAACTGGGTAAATGTATTGGCTATTGTTCTTTAACTTATCCATCTTAATCAAAATCCTACTATAAATTCATTGGGAAAATTAAGTAAATAACTCATTTTATGCAACTTTTTAATTATTATTTTATTAAATATGAATTAATTGAAATTAAATAAGGTGAATATTGAAGGGAAAAATTTCCTTTTGGCTTTTTGTTCTTTTTTTCTTATCTGCATGGTCAGAATGGCTTGCACTGGATCCATTTTCCAGTCAACAAGAAGGGGATCAAAGTAGGGAGAAGACACACTTATTTTATTTAAAAATATGTACTATAATTGCACATATCACCTCTGGCCATTATTCTTTTTTTGGCATCACTTAGTCACAGGAAATGCTGTGAAATGCACTATTATCAGATGAACACATGAACAATGCAGAATGAACACAGTGGGGTAGCTTGTTGTCTCAGTTACACCAGCTTACTTAATGCCTGCGTTGTTGTACATTATTTGTTTTAATAATGTACAGAAGTAATAAAGTCTTTCACCTCTGAATTTCTTCAAAATGTTTACACACCGATTGCCTCCAAATTTCAGCAAAAAAATATAATTTTTTAAATATCCTGTAATTTGTGTAAGATGGGACATATGAACATGATTAATTATTCTATAAATTAGAATGAAAGTGTTAATTATTATTTAAGTACTCCATTAATTTCATTTTCCATTATTCTGCTTTATTTGAGCTTCTTAATTAGATGGGGAAAACTCTTTACAGTTCAAAATGCAAAATTGTTTCCAACTGTTTTTCTGAAATATACTCAGAACGTTGTAATGTACCACTTGCTTACTTTTACTTATAGGAAGTTTATCATATTCCTCTCTTGTTTTTGTGTGGTAAAAGTTACTTAAAGACTAATAGCTTTAGTCTCTTGGTGAATAATTTAATACCTTTTCATTCCATAGATACTTCAGCACTGTGCTACTATTCATTGAATATCAAACAAATAAAATAAGACAATTTAATCATAGGTAAACATCAATATTATTTAAAAATTGCACCAATCTATACACACCACACACACACACACACACACACACAAACCGTGTGCAGTCAACTCTCTGTACTCACAGGTTTCACATCTATGTATTCAACCAGCTGTGGATTGAAACCTGTGGATATGGATGGCCAACTGTACCACGCCATTTCACATATGGGTTTGGGCATCTACATAGTTTGGTATCCACAGGGGTTCTAGAACCAATCCTCTACCAATATGAAGGGCCAACTGAATACACACATACCCACTCAAACATATACACTCACACACACACACACATATACATACAGGTTCATATAAAATATGCACATGTATATAAAATATAAAATACACACACAAACACAAAATTCATTAAGAGACATGAGCACATAACCAGTTTAGTATACACTAGCAAACAACACCAAGAGTTTCTGAGAGAAAACAACTGAGGTGGGCTATTTTAAAAACAGGGTTTATTACAGTCAAAATAATGAATAAACCTATACCTATTTTTCTCAAAGAAAGGAATGAATATATTCATACTAAGATATGGATTAAAGCTTATTATTGTTTTCCTATAAAGTAAATATATACCTCTAAAACTGAACCACAAGAAGAAATTTGTGAAAACCCCCAGAGTGATGAGGAGGATATATTCTCTATTGTCCACTTTATAGGGAAGGTGACAAAGATAATGCTTTCAGAGAACAGAGCCAGAGTCCAGAGAGAACAGCGTGACAGTTCCTTTCAGAGTATTTATAGGTCTCAAAACTCCAAAAAGTTGCTGATGTAGGGGCCTATACATCACACAGAAATATAGAACTGGATGTAGAAACTAGATGATATTTTTGGCTTGCATTATTTGAGGACTGGCTGAGTACATTATTTTAATAACAATAAGAAGGATGTGTACAGATGTTTGAGTAATTGAAGAAGCAGACTATAGCAGAGAATATAGTTGTATATTCAAACACATATTGTCAATGTACTCCTTAATAAAATAACATTAGTTTTATTTAAGGAAGAAATACATCCAGGAAAAATGAAATCATTCCCCACTTAAAAGTAATCTTCCATAACTTTATATTGGTAAATTAAGTTAGGGTTACACTGATAACAATAAATAAATTTGACTTTTAACATAGTGCCAGGAAATAATCATATAAAGTAAATGTATTTATTTCTATAATTTAAAAAGAATTTCATAGGAAAGATTATTTTGAAGAATGGATAAAAGTAGAAACAAATGAGAATGAAAAGTCAGAAAAAAAATTCAAGAAATTCAACTAGAGGAAAACAGAATGGTTTCATGTTTATTACATAAATAAAGCTTATAAATATAATATATATTTTATAAGGTTAGGATTTATAATATATATATTATTTATACATAATATAATATTTTATAAGCATTTATCTTGCTACAGGATGAAAATAGTGATGTCTTTCATCATCAAACAGCAACAAAATTCCTTCCTCACTTGCCCAACAAGAAGTGATTGAATTGTGGCTTAACCTATTTTAGATGGAACATATTTTACCTGCCAATTTTGCTACAATTTGTTTATTAAGGCCACGAAGGATGTCTCACACTTGTAATCCCAGCATTTTTGGAAGCAGAGGGCGGAGGATCGCTTCAGGCCAGGAATTTGAGACCAGCATAGGTAACATAATGAGGCTCCATCTCTACATAATTTTTTTTTTTTTTTTTAATTAGCCAGGTATGATGGTGTGCACCTGTAGTCCTAGTTTCTCGGGAGGGTAAGGCGCAAAAGATAGTTTGAACCCAGGAGTATCAGGTTCCTTTGAGCTATGATTACACCACTGCACTGCAGCCTGGGCAACAGAATGACACCGTGTCTCTAAAATAAAATACAGTAAATTTAAAAAATTTGTCCCTACATTTATGTCAAATTCCAAAGTCTTTACTTCTGGTATATTTTTAAACCAATATGCCAGTGTATTGGACATGGCAACTTTGAGACAGCTAAACCGATCTTTATATTTTGAAACTGAATCCAAAATAAAATCTAAAATCTCTTGTTTGTTCAAATAAATTTCCAACCAAAAGTCTTAGTTTTCTAAAAAGACACTTATTATTGCAAATTCTGAACATCTTAATTGTTTTTTTCTCCACTATGTATTTTAAATAAATCTCATCTAGGAAAATGTCTAGTGTATTAGAATGTTCATTGAGAAAAATCTTAGTATCTTAAAATTACAGGTTTTTCTAGTAATTTCTACTAACTGAAAATAATTTAACATTTCAAATCACTATCAGTAAATGATTCGGTATTAAAATATCTCACTCTTATGCATGAACACATGTTCTATCAATATTGTCTGGTGGTGAAACTTGTCTTAACTGTTGCATAATATAATGGATTATTTAAGACTCCAAGGATATTCCTTCAGTGTTTAGCATAATACATTTCAATGATGATCCAAGAGTTCATTCATAAGTTTTGGGGTATCTGGAAAAATATTACTGGATTAAAAACTTGCTGATAATAATTTTTTTATATCATATGGTAGATAAGTTCATATATATATATATATATATATATATATAAATACATAATGCAAATGTCAAATGTTTAGTTAACTAGTATTCCAAGTATCATTTAACAATAAAATATGAATCTCTGTTTCTGCTCAATTTTGCTATGAACCTTAAATGGCTCAAAAATGAAGTATATCTATATTTAGAGTATATACAGAGTACAAATATATATATTTGATGAAAAAAACCCTTTTTAATATAAGAAATCACTTTATCTCAAATGTGATTGTAATTTTCAGAAGTAATTTCGATGTTTTACTAATTTTCCTTTTTTTCTTTTTTCCTTTTTAAATCTGGCCTCAGTTAACTTGACATTAATTTGAAATTAATTACTCAGACTCAGGTATTTCTTTATAACAATACAAAATGGACTAATAGAGAAAAATTGGCACCAAACCATGTATAGTTACTATGAATTCACATTTCTTCTTATGTTAAGGGAAGGGGCAAGAGGAATGAAATGAGATAAAGAGGTGGCTGATGACCACAGATATTTGAGCACCAGCAAATGTCTGGGGAGGTTGTGAAATTTCTTCAGTCACTTCAGATAATGTTCTTATAAATCTTTATAAATCACTGTTCTTATAAATCTTTACCATAACACTGTTACTTGTGGGTACACTCCCTTACCTCCTCAGGGGTTAGTTTTGATAAACGGGGTGTTATCATCTTTTTTTTAAGTGAACTGTAAGCGAAATTCGTTGTGTAATTAGCTGGTCTAGGTGCAGAGCTAACCAGAAACTTTTAACCTAAAGGAAATTACTGCAGGGGATCAGATGCAAGAATGGAATCAGTCACGCTAAGCCTCCCTCCACTGGTACATATGTATGTACTAATACATATTGCTAAATAACATATACCTGTGTTGCATATTACATAGGTAATAGGCAAATTGTGTATTATCAGACTGAAGATTTTAATCTGCCATCAACACATGAGCAATACCTCATGATGCATAGAGTGTAGATTGAGAAAGAGTTGAAAGTTTGACACCAATAGGCTTTCTAGGGATTTGAACTATCTATTCATAAACTTACACCATCAACTTCTGCCTTGGTCTCCGTTCAACTATGATACTTCCACTTGATGATGGAATAATAAAGAACTTTTAGGCATGCCTGGCTTTATGGTTAGGTAGATGCATTAATGCCTCTTAAGATGTGCAGCTTTGGTATCATGATCACCTGATACCCTTTCTTCATTCCTCTAATGTGAAACTCAGTCCAGTAAAAAGCAGGAACTATTTTTCCAGAATAGAATAGTTACTTGTGAAAAGGTGGTTGGCTCATTTACAAACTCCTAAGAGATTCCATTGTGACTCTACTATAGAGCCTGCTACAGGTTCAGTAACAGTTTCCTGATCAAGTTTAAATACTCTGGGCACCATTAGACATGGAATATGAGAGCCAAATGGTATAAATGTTTGCAATATTGGCAAGAGATATTGAACAACTTAATGTATTCTGCCTCTACTTAAATATAGAAGCAGAAATACAGTATGTGCTCCGAAATTCAAGTTACCAACTTAAGTATCCTGCCTCATTTTTAGAGATAAAAAAAGAAACTTATTCCATGTCCTTTAGTAAGTAAAGACCCTTTGATGCGTCACACATCAAGACCTTTCCTGAGCAGGCAGGGTTCTGTATAATGGTGGCATTAATCTTCTCTTCTCTGTGACATGATTATTTTCAGAATAGCAAGCCCAGGGTACCTGCTGTCTAGTTCCTGTCAGCATGATGTAAAAATATGGTAATCAGCTGGTTAGAATCGGAGATGCTTGAAACTAAGATTGTGGAGAGGTTGTAGTTATCAATGATGATAAAGCATAGTTTTTGACCATAGAGGCTGTTAATTTAGCTTAGAGAAATGGCATTACTGAATGGAGGATCCCAAAGAACTGCGAGCACAGAATGTTGAATATTTTAAAGAAATCTATTTGGATATTGAAATCATTATGAAAAATAAATAATAGCGTGGAATGGGGTACCATAAATAAGTTAATATATCAAAAATTAAGGAGAGTGGCCAAGAAATTGACAATTAAAAAGAGCAATGGTGTTCAAGTCTAATAACATTTGCTTTTCAAATGAGAAGAAAGTGTCAGAGAGATAAGAAATATTTTCAAAATGGTCTTGGGATGTAAGAAGAATACATATGGTAATTCATATAATTTTGTGGAAATCACTGTCCTTTGAGGACAAGAATGTTTGAGTTTGTGCAAAAAGGTGAAATAAAAGCAACTACAAAGGAAGTCAAGGATTTAAAAAATTATAATGATGGTATATCATGAATACCAGCAGAAGCAATACAATGATTCAGCAAACACTGAGGATTGTGAGGTAGAGATAATACAGAAAAACATCTATACAATGACTCTTGGCCTCGGGGAAGTTAATGTATAAGGTTGAATGTAGTAAACGGTATTTAAAGTATGACGATATTTGCTCTCAAAGTTCAGGAAAACCAGTAATCAAAGTATGTCTCATAGATATAGCAAGATTTTGAACTTACTGCCAACCAAATTGGTGTGTGAGCCTCTGGGATGCAGAAGGACCACCCGGACATCATGATCTGTGATACCAAACTACTTTTTAGGAGGGGCTGTTTCCCTGAGATTAGGAGACACAGAGACCTCAATGTGGTGAGGAGAATAAACTTCCAATAAAATTCTATTCATGAATTCCAGTGGCTGGATGTGTTGCAGCAGTTTGAGAAAGTATCAAAAAATATAGACATTGAATAAAAACATCAGAGGGTTTCACATTGAATTACTGGCATTAATAATTGCAGCTCTTGGCATTCATTGAACTGGGTAAATATCACTAACTATGGTGAACATCAGAAGTAGTCAATCCAATCAAATGTTTGATTCCAAGACAGGTTTTAAATTTGGTCAAATAGGTTTGCGTAAATCATCTATTAATTTAAAAATTTTCTATAATGCTTATACTATGCAGCCATAAAAAAGAATGAGTTTGTGTCCTTTGTAGGGACATGGATGCAGCTGGAAACCATCATTCTCAGCAAACTATCACAAGAACAGAAAACCAAACACCGCATGTTCTCACTCATAGGTGAGAATTGAACAGTGAGATCACTTGGACACAGGAAAGAGAACATCACACACTGGGACCCGTTGTGGGTTGGGGGGAGGGGAGAGGGATAGCATTAGGAGATATACCTAATGTAAATGACGAGTTAATGGGTGCAGCACACCAACATGGCACATGTACGCATATGTAACAAACCTGCACGTTGTGCACATGTAACCTAGAACATAAAGTATAATTAAATAAATAAATAAAAATAAAAACAGTATGAATCTCTTTATATACAAAAATTGACTTTACTCAAAATAATTTACTAATAGATATTGGTATTGATTTTAATTAAAATAGAGATTAAATATTTATGATTAATATACAAATATTCATTTAAGATTTTAAAATTATTTCATTTACTTTTTGATTGAAATTGATTTCCTCACATTATATCAAATAGTACAGGATTCAATCAACTCCTCTTATCCTGGCATTTGCAACTTTCTCAGGTGAATGCCCTTCACCATCTCTTATCCTTGCAAGTCACCTAATCCAGTACTCACACTATAGTTAGTATTGATTTCATAGGTACCTTAAGTCTTATTCTTATATTCGATACAAAACGAAAACCACTTCTTGAAAAATCTACCAAATATCTCCTTATTGTCTTTATTTCTTTTATGCAGTCCATAAAATACACTATGGTCAGCCTTGATTGAAAGATTGTTAATAACTTAGATTCTTCTTGAATGTATTTCCCTTTTTTTCACTTTCTTAAGTTCTTCTCACAGTTTAGGATGCAAGTCATTTTTGTGTTTTCACAAATCCTTTTTCAACTTCGAATATGTGTGTTTAAATTTATAAAATCTTGTGATTTGTATTTTTCATTTTGTCCACTGTTTTAGAATTTTATTTAACTGTCTTATTGTGTACGTCCATATATCAAATGGAAATGTGACTTCGCTTAAGGACTTTAAATTCAATTCTTCATGTATACAGTAATACGTTAAATAGACAAATGCTTAATTAGAAAAACATGAGTGATAACAGTCATTTGTCTTTATCTATATTTTTATTTTTATCTTTTTCTGTATATATCTTCTCCATTATTTCTTGTAAAAGAGGACATAAGCCAAAACTTTTGACAAAATTATATCAAGACTCTTATTCATGTTTCTAATATCTTCCTTCGTATGACATAACTCATATTCAGAAGTTTCAGCTACAGAAAATTTTTATAGGTAAAATATCATATATAAAGAAAATGTTTAGCACTTCATTAGCTAAAACTATTGTTAAAGAAAACATCACACAGAAAAGATGAGTAAACAGAAGTTGATTTTATTCTAATACTATAGCCAGCAATAGGGCAAAAGGACAGACCAAGCCTGGAAACAGCCCTGCCAAAATAACAAGAGGGAGAATTTTTAAGAGTTGGGATGGGGAAATCATACGCTATCTGTGTTTGCTACTTTTCTTTACCCAGAAGAAAAATAAACTTTTTCCTATCTTCACAGTAGGAGATAGTTTCACAATTTGGATCAAGGTGCCCACCTAAGTTAGGCTCCTACCCTCCCACAGAAATTGCAGGATGGTGTGACATTTTCCTTGATGATTACATTTCAAAATGATACCTCACAGATCCTGGAGAAATACAGTCCTGGGTTGTAAAACTGGCAATAAGCCTTTTAAAAAGATTTATATCTCAAAAGGGCAAGGAAAGAACTTACAACTTTTCTATAGCAAATGATATAAGAAAAGGAGGTCAGGAAAAAGCTGTCTAAAATTTAATCAAATTGAGGCAAATGTTAAGGGAGTTTTAATCAGTATTCATTCAAGGACAATGGATTTTCTTCAGGCTTAATTATTTTCTTAGAAAACGCATTTTATTTTAAGTTCTTAAAAATGTCCTTAACTTTGGAAAATGATAGCAATTCCTTAGTCTGTTCCTGCTGATATAACAAAATACCACACACCAGGTAATTTAGAAATTTTCTATTCATGGTTCTAGAAACTGGGAAGTCCAAAATCAACACAATGTCAGATTCAGTGTCTGGTAAGGGCTTGCTGTCTATTCCATAGTTGGAGGCTTGTTGCTCGGTCCTCACATGGCAGAAGAGGTGGAAAGATAAAAGTGATTTCCTGGAGCCCTTTGATAAGGAACTTAATACCATCCATGAAGGCAGAGCCCTCATGACCTAAATCAGCTTTCAAGAGCCCCACCCCTTAATACCATCACTTTGGGAGTTAAGTTCCAACATATGAATTTAGGAGGAACACCAAGATTCAGATCATAGTGCTTGTTTTCCAACCAGGCTTAATTATTTACCTAACCCAAACGTTTCTGTAATGTTTCATCTATTCCACCGATATCCAGCTATGGTATTCTACAGATGTCTGTCTTTCCCACTACATACTGAATTATTGAAGGTTAATAACTGTACACATATATGGGTATATTAATACATAAACACTCAGCTCCCTATGAATTATAGGGTCCTAATATTAGCTGTTTCCTGAAAGCTGAGTCAGAGCAAGAATCTAGTGGATGCTAATAAGTTTTATGATAGTCTTTCTTGAAAGACTAGAAATTCCAAATATGAGTGGTTGTATATTTTTAAATAAAGTATTTTCTTAGAAAAACTTTTCTGGAAGATTTTCTTTATATTTCTAAATTTATTTTTGGTATAGCTATTTCAAAAATAAAGTGCACTAAAAGTCATATTTACTTCATTTCAAATAATATTTCAAATTAAAAAAGGAAAAGGAAAGATGAACTTCATCAGTAGCTGTTGTAGTCGCAAAAAGCTACATGAAGAAATGAAATACCAATTAATAGTACGGTATGGATCAGAATTAAAAATAGTGATTGTTATATTTTCCTGCAGTCCCTAAGGATAATTAGTCATCATTAACTATTTTAGTTCATAAAGAATTTGATGGTTTATTTTTTAAATGCTCAGTAATATTAGAGGTATAAAACTTTATCTGTGGCACATTGATGATTTCAATGTCACAATTAAGTGATACTGAATTACGCTAATGCCTGAAATTTCTGGCCCAATTTATTACATGCATTTAGCTTCATAAACACAAGTTCACAGTATCTTTGTGATTTCTGCTTAGAATTTCATCAAAAGTATGTGAATTATTCTTCTATGTTTATGTGAATAATTTATTGAATTTTGGTTATCTTATATTTGAGTGTCACTTATTATTTAGGGAAAACAATCTGTTGCCAGTTTCCCTCTGTATGAAAAACATAAATTCCATGTATATTTTCATATTCTTCAATAGGCAGAAGTAGAATGTAAATTCAGAGAGAGAGGGAAAAAATATGTTGTTCAGTAGAATAGAGCTCCAAAATATGAAATGACTTTATTTTAAATTTCAAATTCACACAGTATTTATTAAAAAACAGTGGATTACACATTCCGATATCAACATTAGAACCTATTAAATTATATGAACCCCTATCTTTTTTTCCTCAGAGACTAAGTTCAGTGTTCCATCCATAGTCCATTAAGGATAAATGTTTCACACATCTTCTTCAGAAACTGTGTTAGTAGCTGAAGCATGTAAAAATTTTACCATTGGGAGTTTTAAAAGAAATGAGAAAAAGACATCCACAAAGAAATATTTGCACGGAAACTTCCTTCAAACTGGACTTTTCTACTACCATAACGTTTGATACAAAATATGTGTATATGTTTAACAAAGATATAATTTAGAAGATACTCAAAATGTAACTTAAGAAGTGACCAAAATTGATATATTCAATATAATTAGTAACATTACTAAACACCTTACCTGAAATTCAACCTTGAAAATGCCAATATTTTACATGAAATGTATACTTCAGAGTATTTTACACTGTATTCTATCTTTCATATAGATCATTTATATCAGAGCCTCTGTGCCCTCGTGTGTGATTGCCTCAGGTTTTAAGGTGTGCTAGTCATCACAATATTTTTTTCTCATCTGTTGAATTAAATCATATCAAATATCAGCAGGTAAATTTTATGGATAATAATATTGTATCCAAAGTTTATTCCTTCCAGTGGGTTCTTGGTCTCGTTGACTTCAAGAATGAAGCAGCGCCATCCTAGCTAACACGATGAAACTCTGTCTCTACTAAAAATACAAAAAAATCTGCTGGGCGTGGTGGTGAGTGCCTGTAGTCCCAGCTACTTGGGAGGCTGAGGCAGGAGAATGGCATGAACCCGGGAGGTGGAGCTTACAGTGAGTCGAAATGACGCCACTGCACTCCAGCCTGGGGAAAAGTGCAAGACCCCATCTTAAAAAAAAAAAAAAAAAAAAAAAAAAAAAAAAAGCCACGAACCTTCAAGGTATTACAGCTCTTAAAGATGGTGTGTCGGGAGTTTGTTCCTTCAGAGGTGTCTGGAGTTTCTTCCTTCTGGTAGGTTAGTGGTCTCGCTGACTTCAGGAATGAAGTCCAGGAATGAAGTCACAGACCCTGGCGGTGAGTGTTATAGCTAATAAAGGTAGTGTGGACCCAAAGAGTGAGGAGCAGCAAGATTTAATGTGAAGAGCAAAAGAACAAAGCTTCCACAGCCTGGAAGAAGAGCCCAGCAGGTTGGCGCTGCTGGCTGGGGTGGCCAACTTTTATTCCCTTATTTGGCCCCACCCAACAGAGTGCTGATTGGTTCGTTTTTACAGAGTGCTCATTGGTGCATTTACAATCCTTCAGCTAGACATAGAGTGCTGATTGGTGCATTTTTACAGAGTGCTGATTGGTACGTTTACAATCCTTTAACCAGACACAGAGTGCCGATTGGTGCATTTTTGCAGAGTGCTGATTGGTGAATTTGCAATCCTTCAGCTAGACACAGAGCACTGATTGGTGTGTTTTTACAGAGTGCTGATTAGTGCATTTACAGTCCTTTAGCCAGACAGAAATGCTCTCCAAGTCCCCACTTGACCCAGGAAGTCCAACTGGCTTCACCTCTCAATATATCTTTTATAAAAACATTAAAATCATAGTATATGTTAGCTGACAGTCTACAAATACAGCGTTTTACTTCAAATGTTATTGTTTATAAAGTATATTTTTCCTAAAATGCATTAAGTTTCTTATGGATTATATTCATTCATAAATTGGGAAACCAAAATCAAAATCAAAAGATGTCATAATGTTTTAGAATGTAGAATATAAATACCTATTTCTACCAAGTCATTGTGATAAAATTGAAATTTATGCTACAAAAATTTATTATAAAATGATATTTTTTATTGTATTCCACAATAATATTTTCAACTGTATAGGTGAGAGGAGAGATTTTTTAGAACTAGATATGTAGAATTGAGAGAATATTCTCTGGAAAAACTTACATGGTTGTTAAAGATTGTCTAGTTGAGGTCAGTGCATACAGAAGAAGAAGATCTAGAAAAGACAGCAGAATGGAAGTGATAGAGACAGTAAGCATGAGAGACTTCTGAAAGCAGTGTAATAGAGATAGTCACTTATAAGGGCTATATTCAGAAAAACCAAAATTAAAATGTGCAAAAAAAAGTAATATGGCTTCAGCATCTTGGTTTAACATAATATTTGAAAACATCAGAATTTTCTACCTCCCTTATTTTTCAAATAAAATTTAAATAAAATTCTTGAAACATTTATAGTGATTCTATGCATAAAATTATTGTATAGTATAAGCACAATACTTTAAAAACTGAGCAGTATCTTTAATATAGGGAGAAATATCTGGGCTTTAATATGTGAACAGGATATATTGTGAATTTCTGAAGAGAGTTATTGTAGGCATTACCTCAATATTATTTGACCCTAAACCATCTGTGGGGCAGGAGCTCCACAGTAGATAATCTGGGAAAAATGCTCTATCCTAAACTTAACCCATTTTTGTGTGTTTTCTACTGGAGATGATAAAGAAAGTTATTGAGAATAAAATAAGTGATGTATGGTATTTTTTAAAGTACTTGTCATATTTCACTATTATATAAAATCAAAAATATTTTTTATTCTGTACTTCGATAAGACCTAGTTATAGCATATTAAATTCACAATATAATAACGAAATAATGCAAGCAAAGTAAATTCTAAATTTATGACTAACATTATTTAAATGTTTTCTTGTTCTTTATGTTGTTTTTTATATATTTCTCTTTGTCTTTCTATTCATTATAGATCATAATAACTATTTTTATTCAGAATACTATTAAGATTGTTTCTAATTGTATACCTCATTAATTAGAGAATCTTGCAAAGAACAGATATTATTTGGCTCTTTTAAAATATAAGGAAATTGACAGATATAGGGGAATTACATACTAATGAAAACAAAAAATTGTTTTTGTTTTCAAAACAAACCTATTCAACAATGTGCACTGGAACAGATGTAGAAGAAAAATTTATCCCTCCATGTGGAGATTCTGCCTCAGTACAATGAATATAAATAGTATACTATTTATTTTCTTAAGTTATGCTTTTGGGACAACTACTTTATTAGGTATTTATGTAAAAATCATTAAAAATATTGTTTTTAGCATGGTTTGGTGGCTCACACTTGTAATCCCAGCACTTTGGGAGGCCGAGGTGGGTGGATTACCTAAGGTCAGGAGTTAGAGACCAGCCTGGCTAACATGGTGAAACCCTGTCTCCATGAAAAACACAAAACTTAGCTGGGTATGGTGGCAGTCACCTGTAATCTCAGCTACTCAAAAGGCTGAGGCAGGAGACATTGCTTAAACCCAGAAGGTAGAGGTTGCAGTGAGCTGAGATCGTGCCATTCCACTCCAGCCTGGGCGACAAGAGCAAAACTCTGACTCAACTAAAATTACAATAATAAAAAAAAAGAAAAAAATCCCTGATTAATTGATTAATCCACTGTAATAGATTATTCTCCCACACTTGCCAAACATACTTCTAGTCAATATGTGGACTATTTCCCATTTTGTTGTTGAAAGGACATCCTGTTGAAACACTTCCATATTACATGTTGGAGCGACATGCAGATACACTGTTTTGGATTCTCAGATGTACTGTTGTTTCGAATAAAAGTCAATTTCTTTTCAGATTTCCAACTGGAGGACAAATCATGTGTATATATAATATATTGTATGTATTTATATTTATTATTATATATTATATATATATAAATGTTATGTATTTGATGTGTGCAGTATTTACTCATGCTTTTTGTTACTGACGAACGGTTTACTTCTAATCCAGAGACGTTTGACTATTGTAAATTAAAATCTATTCAACAATGTGCATTGGAGCATATATAGAAGAAAAATTTATTCCTCCATGTGAAGATTCTGCCTCAGTACAATGAATATAAACATGCCAACGACCTGAAGACATCCTGCCAAAGAGACTGTTTTGTTCAGTTTTCTTACTGGAAATCAGCACGAACTCTTGTGGCTATTCAGGATTATTTTTTCCACTTTATTTTTCTACATTCTAATTTAAACATTGCCAACATTCGATTTTTTTCTTTAAGAATCGATATTGTATATTTTTCATTTAATAATTTCATGTGTCACTGAAAAAATATCTGAATTAGAAAATGGACACTTAAGTAAAGCATATTAAATAATTATGAAATATATAATTATTTAAAATTTTTAATGCCACTCATCTTGTAAATGAATGGAAGTTTTATGATCTGCATTTTCCTTGCTTCATGGTCGCACTACGAATTTTTAAAGATATCATTTATTGAAGAAACCACATCATTAAGCAAGTGCACAAAAATCATAGGGGAAAAGACTGATTCTTAAGTTTCCAGAGTACATTCATATCAATTATTAAATGGTATTAGACTAAGCCACAAGTCGAATTAAAGATAATGCATTGAAAACTTAAGTCATTTTTAGCCTGATATTCTATAAGGGCAAAATAATCACAGAACTTTATGTAATGTTTTACATATTGAACCAAAGAAAGTCCAGGAACAGACATACTCACAGCAGAGTTCTATGAGATATATAAAGAAGAACTGGTACCATTTCTACTGAAACTGTTTCAAGTGAATAGAGGAGGAAGAACTCTTCCCTAACTCATTCTATGAGGCTGGCATCATTAATACCAAAACCTGGCAGAGATACAGCATCAAAAAAGAGAAAACTTCAGGTCAGGCCGGGTGCGGTGGCTCACGCCTGTAATCCCAGCACTTTGGAAGGCCGGGGCGGGCGGATCATGAGGTCAGGAAATCAAGACTGTCCTGGCTAACACGGTGAAAACCCGTCTCTACTAAAAATACAGAAAATTAGCCGGCGCGGTGGCCGTCGCGCCTAGTCTCAACTACTTGGGAGGCTGAGGCAGGAGAACAGCGTGAACCTGGGAGGCGGAGTTTGCAGTGAGTCAAGATCACTTGCCACTGCACTCCAGCCTGTGCCATAGAGCCAGACTCCGTCTCAAAAAAAAAAAAAAAAAAAAAAAAAGAAGACTTCAGGCCAATACCCTGGATGAATACAGACATAAAACTCTTCAATAAAATACTAGTATACAAAATCCAACAGCATATCAAAAAGCTACTCCACCATGATCAAGTAGGCTTTATACCTGGGATGCAAGGGTGGTTCAACATATGCAAGTCAATAAATGTGATTTGTCACATAAAGCAAAATCCACATGATTATCCCAATAGATGCAGAAAAGGCTTTCAATAGATCCAACATCCCTCCCTATTAAAAATCCTCAAAAAACTATGCATTGAAAGAACATACGATACTTCAATGTCATAGAGTCATCTATGACAGACCCACAGCCAACATCATATTGACTAGACAAAAACTAGAAGTATTCCCCTTGAAAACTGTAACAAAAAAGGGAGACTTTCTCTCTTAACACTCATATTCAACACAGTACTGAAAGTCCTAGCCCGAGTAATCAGACAAGACAAAGAAATAAAAGGCATTCAAATAGAAAGAGAGGGAGTCAAATCATCCCTGTTTGCAGGCAATATGATTCTATATATAGAAAACCCCACAGTCTGTGCCCAAGAGCTGCTTGATCTGAAAAACAACTTCAACAACATTTCAGGATACAAAATTAACGTACAAAATAAGTAGCATTCTTATATACCAATGACACCCAAGCTGAGAGCCAAATCAGGAACTCAATCCCATTTACCACAACCACAAAAATATTAATAAGATACCTAGGAACACGACAAACCAGAGACGTGAAAGATCTCTACAATAATAATTATAAAATACCATTTAAAGAAATCAGAGGTGAAACAAACAAATGGGAAAATATTTCATGCTCATGGATAGGAAGAATCAGTATCATTAAAATGGCCATACTGCCCAAAGCAATTTACAGATTCAATACTGTTGAAAGCTGACAGCAAGTTACCCTACTTCAAACTGTACAACAAGGCCACAGTAACCAAAACAACATGGTGTTGGTCCAAAAATGGGTGCATCAACCAATGGACCAAAATGGAGATCCCAGAAATAATGCCACACACATAAAACCATCTGATCTTTGACAAAGTTGACAAAAACAAGCAATGGGGAAAGACTCTCTATTTTAAAAATAGGATAACTGGATAGCTATATGCAGAAGATTGAAACCAGACCCCTTCCTTATACCATATACAGAAATCAAATAGGATGGATTAACGACTTAAAGGTAAAACCTAAAAAGATAAAAACCATAAAAACCCAGGAAGATAACCTAAGAAATGCCATTCTAGACATAGGATCTGACAAAGATATCATGATGAAAATGCCCAACACAATTGCAACACACAAAAAAGTTGACAAATGGGACCTAATTAAACTAAAAACATCTGGGCAGCAAAAGTAACTACCAACAAAGTAAGCAGACAAACTACAGAATGAGGGAAATTTTTTGTATACTCTGTATCTGACAAAGATAGAATATCTGGAATCTATAAGGGACTTAAATAAATTTAAAAGCAAAACCCAAACAATCCCATTGAAAAGTGGGCAAAGAAGACGAATAGACACATAAAAAGAAGACATACATGCAGTCAACAAGCATACAAAAAAAAAAAAAATGGTCAACAGCACAAATCATTAGAGAAATGCAAATCAAAACCACAATGAGATACCATCTCACATCAGTCAGAATGGCTGTTATTAAAATTCAAAAAATAACAGATGCTGGTCAAGTTGCAGAGAAAAGAAAATGTTTATACACTGCTGGTGGGAATGTAAATTATTTCAGCTATTGTGGAAGGCAGTGTGATGATTCCTCAGAGAATTTAAAACAAAATTACCATTTGACCCAGCAATTCCATTATTGAGTATATTCCTTTGAGTAAACAGTATGTTTTCTAAGTTTTTCTGACAAATTAATAGAAATACTCTGGATATCAAGTGAACCCTTGATTTCCACAGGCTACAGATTATTTAAAAATTAATTTATTGTCCATCACATTTAAATAAAACTAAACAAAATATCACATCTAAATCCAATTACACTTTGGTGCAACACATGCTTCTTTACTTCTCCTTATTTAGAATTTGTTATGGTCCTTTTTGGTTGGTTTTGTTGTTTATTTTCTTCTCACTCATGTTGGTGTCTCTGTCTATTCCATACTCTAAACTACTTTCATTGGCATTCTCTCTAATCTCTTGCATTGATCTCTCCTTCTTATGTAAATAAACAAATTTGTACGTCTCCATCTCTGACCTTTCCTCTGGTCCTATTTTTCATTTTCAGAAACCACTAGACAATATGACAGATGTATCACAAATCAGATTCAAAACTGAATATTAGAACACTTGCAAAGATGGCCAAATAGGCATGGCCAAGAAGACCTTCTCCCACAAAGAGAGAACAAAATATGAAGTAGACCAGCATTTCCAAACAGATCCTCTGAGAGAATGAACTGAGAGTGGATAGAAAGATGATGCAGACACCAGGACTGAAGGACTGAAGGGGAGGAGGATGGACACCAACCACAGGGTCACCAAATGCTAAATACATTCCTGGTCATGAATGGCTTCTAGGGTAGGGGTGAGTGAAATAACTGTAGAGTGGTCCACTCTCTTTCTATGTACCTCCAGAATCCAAGCTATTGTAAAACCCACAACCCCATGGACGTTTGAGATGGCAGTATCATCACACATCAGGCTAGTTTCATGTGATTTGGACTGATAATTTGCATAAGTGCCGCAAGAACATTGACTAATCTTATACAGCTCTTTAGGCTGTTTTTCAGATTTAGTCTTAGAGTATTAAACAATTAATACGACCACAAAACTAACTTCTGTCTAGAAGTTTTCATAAATAATCTCATTTGGGTTTATTAAAATTCTTTATAAGCCAACCAGAACAATAATTTCTTTATGATTGTATTTATGAATAGCCTTTGACCACAGGACAACATTCTACAATCGCATAATTAGAAGCCATCTGAATTACAGACACATACACAGACAGACAATTTCAATTCTACAATTTTAGTCACAGATCAAAAGATGCAAGGTATAAAAACTCATTTGTCCTGATACCGTAGAGCAGTTTCACTTCCTAATGTGTACTCAAAATAGACAAATACACAAATAATCAATTACAACCAACACTAATATTGCATATTCCTAGTTATAAATTGATAAAGTGAAAAATCCCCTCCCTCTCTCTCTCTCTTTTACCTACAAACATTCAAACACAATAATCTAGAAGCGTACAATCTAGTATATTAACTGAAGTCATGTATTAGAGTTACATTGTGTGATGTACCTTTTTCTCCTTTACACTCATGTTTTCAAAAACGTTTACAATAAAAGTAGTACCTTTTGTTTTTTAAAAAAGATTAAAACATTAAGTTTTACTAAACAAAAAAAGAAATGCTAAAAAATAAGACCTGCTTAAATTTTTATAAATAATCATTGCTAATTTGTAGAAAATTATGTCTACTATCTATTACTGTTATATATAAATATTTCATTTTCTGTAAAAGGTTAAGATGCAAAGCATGTGAGGCATTTGCTTTCTCAACGCTTTTATATTTCTATGTGAGAAGACGGTTTCACTAGAATCCCGAATGTCATTGTTATATATTCTAATAATTCTTCTTTATTAAATTTAATTTTCCAAATATATAGACTTTTAAAAATCTCCCTCTCCTGGCTTAAGGTTAGCCCCATATCTGGCATTAAAAACACTTGCTCAATAAATGAATGCTAATTTATTTAATGAAAAATGGAATTCATATAATAATGATAAGAATAATAACAATTGCAGCCAGGTGCTGTTCACACCTTTAATCTCAACACTTTGGAAGAACGAGGCGGGCAGATCACCAGGTCAGGAGATTGAGACCATCCTGGCTAACACGGTGAAACCCTGTCTCTACCGGAAAAAAAAAAAAAAAAAAAAAAATCAAAAATATTAGCCGGGCGTGGTGGCGGGAGCCTGTAGTCCCAACTACTCCGGAGGTTGAGGCAGGAGAATGGCGTGAACCCAGGAGGCGGGGCTTCCAGTGAGCCGAGATCGCGCCATTGCACTCCCGTCTGGGCGACAGAGGGAGACTCCGTTTCAAAACAAAAACAAAAACAAAAAAGAATAATAACAATTGCAATAATACATGCCTTAAAAGATATTCTTCATATTATAGGGTTTTTCACTCAGTGACATGTTCTCCAAATGTGCCCAGGGTGAAAGTAAATCTTTTTCTTGTATCACTTAACAAATCCTATGAAGAAAATGAAATGGGTTTTTTTCTGCATTTCTTTAAAATAAAGTGTGCTGGAATTTATATTACGACACATAGTTTTCAGTTGTATTTCTGACTCTACCTGATGTCCTGTTATTAACCTGTAGGGAAAATGTATATCCTCTAATATTAGTCAGCTGAATGAAGAATATTTTAAGTAGTATTTGATAATGTTTTATAAGATAAAGGTTTACCTTTTTTTTTGTTTACTTATTTTAAAATGCCTCCAATGTTAGCTTCTTCTCTAAGATTAACAGATATTTTTAAAATAAAAAATCATGCTGAAAAGAGGTAATTTTGGTAGTAAGATAATACAGAAAGCAAGTAGGAAACCATCAGTTATCCTGTTTCCTTCTAGTCTTCAGTAGAAAGAGGAAAGAAAATTATTTGGTAAAAATGTTTTAGAGTAATTTTATATCAAAATAAAGCATTCAAATGAATATATTTTACTTTGCAGCCAATAGACATATAAAAAATACTCGACAACAGTAATTATCAGAGAAATTAAGATGAAAACCCCAATGAGACACAATATTAAACCAGTCAGAATGGCTATTGTTAAAAAGTCAAAAAACAACAGATGTTGTTGAGGATGAGGAGAAAAGGGAAAGCTTATACACTGGTAAGGGAACTGCAAATGTAAACCTCTATGGAGAACAATATGAAGATTTCTCAAAGAACTAAATATAAAACTACCATCGTATCTAACAATCTCACAACTGGTATCTATCCAGAGAAAATAAATAATTATATAAAATAGAAATCTGTACTCATATGTTTATGGGAGCACTATTCATAATAGCAAAGTCATGAACTCAACCTGTGTTTCCTGCAATGGATGATTAAAGAAACATTGGTATACATATACACATATGATGCAGTACTACTCAGCCACAAAGAAGAAAATTATGTCTTTTGCAGTGACATAAATGGAACTGGGTACCATTATATTAAGTGAAATAGCTCAGAAACACAATGTCAAATACTGCATGTTTTTACTTATAAGTATTAGCTAAAAAATTGATACCTATGGGCAGAGTAGAGTAGTAGACATTGGAGATTCCAAAAGCTGTGAGGGTTGGAGGAGGGTTAGGGTTGAAAAAAAATACCCTATTGGGTACAATGTTCACTATTCGAGTGATGGGTACACTAAATGTCCAGACTTCACCACTATGCAATATATCCAAGTAACAAAACTACATTTGTATTCCCTAAATCTGTTTAAAAATTGAGAAAAAATAATTTTAATGTTATACTGCAATTTCTTGAAATGTATTCCACAAATTCATAAAACCTTCATGCTTTAGTTATTTGGTAACACTAACAGTAAAATTCCATTAAAATCAGACACTTCTGCTTTAAGGTAACATAAAATCACTTTAAACACTGTTCAATTATAATATTTTTGCTTTCAACCATACAAATTTTAAAAAGAACATGTTAAAAATATACAAAGAATATTTAATAAATATCAAAATACAGATTAATCAATATTAAAATAAAAAGTATAAAGTGTTATTGCAAGGCAATCTAAAAATACAAAATAAATCAATAATTGGGTAATTACCTAATTTAGGATATCTCATGCTATTGAATATACTCTGATATTAATTGTGACTTTTTCCCATTTCATTGTCAAATCTGGTAGAGCAGGGTAACTAAATGCATGAACTTTTCAATAACATTCTGTCTCTGACTTGTATTTTTACTGATGGCAGGGAGAGAAAAAAATAGATAAATAAATAATCAATTAATAAAACTGAGAAATAAGAAAGTAAGAGATAGGCTATAGAGCCACCAGCTTGTGTGGATTCAGATTTGGTTTAGCTACTGATTAATCATGTCTAACAAAATTATATAACTTTTAAGTGCCTCATTTTTCTTATTTTATGATGAGAACAATTAAAGTATCCAATTCACAGATTCTTTAGTTTCCAAAGAATGAAAAGAACTTTCCTTTTCCAAAAAGAATATTTCACGGAAATGTCTTTCTAATCATACAAATGATTAAAAAAAAGAAACTGTTACTCATAGTGTTAGGATTAGTATATGAACTAATCTAATTATGATGGGGAGAGAGTGAATATAGATTTCAGCCAAAAAAATTTATACCTTGTTAAATATATACTGACATTATATTAAGAGGATTAAATGTGAATACGACTTACCAATGAAATTTATGATTTGATTAGACATTCTTGATCAAACTACCTATGAACAGTCCTGTGACCTGAAACTATAGGACAAATTTCCAATGGAGAAAACAAATTCTATGTCACCACGCATAAGATATCATGCTGTTTATCAGAGATCTCATTCTTTTGAAAAAAAGGTTTATCGTTTCAAGTGCAGTTTTTCTTGTGTACAAACCTAGATTACATTCAATTTAAAGCTCTGCTGTAAATAAGTTTATCATTATCAATGGAAGTAAATGCTTTATTAAAATCCAGAAAACAAAAACAAAAATAGGACAAGGGGTGTAATACTAAGGTCTTTGTCTTCACTTTGGCCATCGTTTATGCAAAACTATTCAACAATAAACGACCTGGAGTGTTAAACAGACAGTATATAAACAGTGCAGAACCTGTGCACCAGAGCTCTTTGATATGCAAACTTAAGCAACGTTTCTTTTTTCTAGAAAGTCAGCCCTAACCAAATATGGAGATTGGCGCATTAAAATGTTCCTTTACTTACAGCATTTTAATTAAAGCAAGTTCAGGGGAGAAATCTCATTTTCACAGGCATCAGTCATCTGTAAAATCCCTAGCTTTTGCTGAATGCAAATTCATTTTAAAATATACATGCCAAAAGATAGGTAAAGTATAAAATCTTCCCAGTAGTTATAGAAGAATACTCTGACGGTTCATGGATGAGCAATTTTAATTTTTTGAACATATTTTTTAAATTACTAATTTCTCATTTATTTTAATCTAATTTCAGAATTATTAGTGCACAAGGTTATTCCGTGAATCTCTCCTTCAGTTGCTCAGAAAAAAATATGACACTGTAGTAAAGGCCACACAGTATTGCAAAAAACTGTAGTGAGAAAAATGAGGAACAGTTTGAGAGAAGCAAAAGAAATAAGAAAAGAAAATATGACTCAGGCAATTCAACTTTTTATGGAATGCAAAGTGAGTATCTTTAATTTAGCTCAAATGATCTCAATTCATTAAGAAAAATTAAAAAGGCCTTTGCAGAGGCTTAAAAGCACCGCACTACAGAGTGAAATATAAATATACATACAACCACTATTCTTTGCATTAGAAATTGTAATAAGGCTTCCTAAGGCTGAAGATGTTAAATGATAAGGTTCAAGCCTTGCAGCCTTCAGCATCAGCAAGATTGATCAGTTAGATAATACAAATATAGGCATTTTGGTGCCTTTGTGCCCCTATTTCAACTGTAACCTTTACCTAACATATTTGTATCCCTTTTCTTTGTGTCAAATTTGATAAAATTATTCTCACCCTTCAAGGTGCTTGGTAGCCTGTATCAGGCTCCCCACAGATTAAGTAATATCTTATGAAACCATGTAGACCTATCAACACAGTGCCTATAATATTTTAGGTGCTTGCTGTGTAATGGTGGATGAAGGTCCAACTCCAATTTCTTCTTCATTTCTGCACTCCTGAGGTCACTCACACCTGCAGATTAGTCCAACCTTTCTTTTTGTTTTGTTTTGTTTTGAGACCAGAGTCTCACTCTTGTCACTCAGGTTGGAGTGCAATGGCGCAATCTCAGTTCAATGCAACCTCCGCCTCCCAGGTTCAAGTGATTCTCCTGTGCCTGCCACCATGCCTGGCTAATTTTTATTTTATTTTTTTTTTTTATTTTTTCATAGAGACACAGTTTCATGATTTTAGCCAGGTTGGTCTTGAACTCCTGACCTCAGGTCATCTGCCCACCTCGGCCTCCCAAAGTGTTGGGATTACAGGCATGAGCCACCGTGCCTGGCCTAGTCCAACCTTTCTTAAAAAGACATAACCAATTGTGTCTGTTCTTAAACCCATTGTAGTACTCATCAGATTATACTGTTCTTAGTGGATAAAGGATGCGCTAGCTATCCTCCTGCTGCAAACATATATGCACTAGATCCCATACCACTTGAGAGGAAGGATGTGCCTTAATTAATTTTTAATTCCTGGCATCTATCACACTACCAGTGCCATGATAAATACCTAGTAAATTTCAAAATAAAATTCCAAGGTAGCAGGAAGATCTTTCCTACAATAAATAAATTAAAGAAATAAAATTTAAAAAACAACATATACATATGTACTTGCATAGGAAGTATATTATTTCCAAGCATCTCAGAGAAATGTAATGAATAAGTTAAAACAAAATCACTACTTAAAACAAATATCAATGTTTTGTACATTTGTGTCATCCTCAATTCATTAAAAACAGATAACACTGTCTATATAATCATTAAATAATTACTTGTGGGCCAACGAAATATGCTTAAAATATTGTTACCAAAAATCTGTATTCAAATATGTATATTTTAAAAGTTTATCTTTTATGATTATAATTTCCCATATAATACAACTTCCTTAAGATAACTATTGTGTCAATTTAATGGCGTTACTTGATTTTAAATGCATATTCAATCTGAAATCAAATGATCGTTAAAATGAGAAATTGTATGAATATTTTGCAAGAAATATCACATTTACTTATATGGTTATGATTAAATACAATTAACATCAAGTAATGTTATTAACCTTTTAAATATTTCTAAATTTATATTAATACTTTAAGTGAAAATGAACATGCTACCTTCTCTTAATGAATTCCATTTTCCACTTAAAATTTTATTTTTCAAATAAAGCCCTATTCAAATATACTGTTGTGAACTTTGGATACATAAAATCTCAATTTTTAATAGCCTATGTCTTGTTTCAATGATGTAAACTAATTAAAACACAACATATATACAATTCTTTCTTTATGAAAATGAAATGTAAATTTACAAAGAATTTAAGAGATAACATGACAAATTAAATAAACCACACTTCTAAGACATTTTTTGAGAAGTTTTTCAATCACAGCATTAATAGAAAACACACAGTGTAGTGCTATTAGTGGAAATAATATTGAATCACAAATATGTAAAAACTGACATTTTATTAGTGTCATTTATATGACATGACAAAATGCTTCACAAAAGATTTGGCATGTCATCAGCCTATAATCAATTTCTCCCATTATCCATTGAAACTCCAGTTAAGCAAAACATTATTTACAAATTTTCCTTGAAACACTTGGGTCCTTAAACCTCCTCCAACTCAAATATGTCATAAAATCTTTTCCTCTCTATGATCCTACAGCACCTTCTACACTTGACACATTATGTTGCAACCCACTGTTGATTCCATTAGAAAGTAATTCCCTAAAGATCGCGACTATATCATTATAATAATAAGCCTTACTCCCACGTAGTCCTGGGCTCACAGTGGACGTTCAGTAACTGTTCTATGAACTGAAGTCATCTGCCTCATAAATACAAAAGTGAAAAACCTGTGTTGGAATGAAATATACGCACATATTTTTGCTTCCTTTTTTTCTTTCTTTCTTTTTTTTTCAATAAGCAAATAATATTTTTCTTTTTAATTTGTTGACTGGAGTCTACTATAATCTTTGTAAAATTATGCTATGCAAATATATTTTTACTTTTTTATTATTATTATACTTTAAGTTCTAGGATACATGTGCATAACGTGCAGGTTTGTTACATATGTATACTTCCGCCATGTTGGTGTGCTGCACCCATTAACTCGTCAGCACCCATCAACTCATCATTTACATCAGGTATAACTCCCAATGCAATCCCGCCCCCCTCACCCCTCCCCGTGATAGGCCCCGGTGTGTGATGTTCCCCTTCCCGAGTCCAAGTGATCTCATTGTTCAGTTCCCACCTATGAGTGAGAACATGCGGTGTTTGGTTTTCTGTTCTTGCAATAGTTTGCTGAGAATGATGGTTTCCAGCTGCATCCATGTCCCTACAAAGGACACAAACTCATCCTTTCTTATGGCTGCATAGTATTCCATGGTGTATATGTGCTATATTTTCTTAATCCAGTCTGTCACTGATGGACATTTGGGTTGATTCCAAGTCTTTGCTATTGTGAATAGTGCCGCAATAAACATACATGTGCATGTGTCTTTATAGCAGCATGATTTATAATCCTTTGGGTATATACCCAGTAATGGGATGGCTGGGTCATATGGTACATCTAGTTCTAGATCCTTGAGGAATCGCCATACTGTTTTCCATAATGGTTGAACTAGTTTACAATCCCACCAACAGTGTAAAAGTGTTCCTATTTCTCCACATCCTCTCCAGCACCTGTTGTTTCCTGTCTTTTTAATGATTGCCATTCTGACTGGTGTGAGATGGTATCTCATTGTGGTTTTGATTTGCATTTCTCTGATGGCCAGTGATGATGAGCATATTTTCATGTGTCTATTGGCTGTATGAATGTCCACTTTTGAGAACTGTCTGTTCATATCCTTTGCCCACTTTTTGATGGGGTTGTTTGTTTTTCTCTTGTAAATTTGTTTGAGTTCTTTGTAGGTTCTGGATATGAGCCCTTTGTCTGATGAGTAGATTGCAAAAATTTTCTCCCATTCTGTAGGTTGCCTGTTCATTCTGATGGTAGTTTCTTTTGCTGTGCAGAAGCTCTTTAGTTCAATTAGATCCCATTTGTCAATTTTGGCTTTTGTTGCCATTGCTTTTGGTGTTTTAGACATGAAGTCCTTGCCCATGCCTATGTCCTGAATGGTATTCCCTAGGTTTTCTTCTAGGGTTTTTATGGTATTAGGTCTAACATTTAAGTCTCTAATCCATCTTGAATGAATTTTCATATAAGGAGTAAGGAAAGGATCCAGTTTCAGCTTTCTGCTTGGGCTAGCCAATTTTCCCAGCACCATTTATTAAATAGGGAATCCTTTCCCCATTTCTTGTTTCTCTGAGTTTGTGAAAGATCAGATGGCTGTAGATGTGTGGTATTATTTCTGAGGGCTCTGTTCTGTTGCATTGGTCTATATCTCTGTTTTGGTACCAGTACCATGCTGTTTTGGTTACTGTAGCCTTGTAGTATAGTTTGAAGTCAGGTAGCGTGATGCCTCCAGCTTTGTTCTTTTGACTTAGGATTGTCTTGGCAATGCGGGCTCTTTTTTGGTTCCATATGAACTTTAAAGCAGTTTTTTCCAATTCTGTGAAGAAACTCATTGGTAGCTTGATGGGGATGGCACTGAATCTATAAATTACCTTGGGCAGTATGGCCATTTTCACGATATTGATTCTTCCTATCCATGAGCATGCTATGTTCTTCCATTTGTTTGTGTCCTCTTTTATTTCACTGAGCAGTGGTTTGTAGTTCTCCTTGAAGAGGTCTTTTACATCCTTTGTAAGTTGGATTCCTAGGTATTTTATTGTCTTTGAAGCAATTGTGAATGGAAGTTCATTCACGATTTGTTTCTCTGTTTGTCTGTTACTGATGTATAAGAATGCTTGTGATTTTTGCACATTAATTTTGTATCCTGAGACTTTGCTGAAGTTGCTTATCAGCTTAAGGAGATTTTGGGCTGAGACAATGGGGTTTTCTAAATATACAATCATGTCATCTGCAAACAGGGACAATTTGACTTCTTCTTTTCCTAACTGAATACCCTTGATTTCTTTCTCTTGCCTGATTGCCCTAGCCAGAACTTCCAACACTATGTTGAATAGGAGTGGTGAGAGAGGGCAACCCTGTCTTGTGTCAGTTTTCAAAGGGAATTTTTCCAGTTTTTGCCCATTCAGTATGATATTGGCTGTGGGTTTGTCATAAATAGCTCTTATGATTTTGAGATACGTTCCATCAATACCAAATTTATTGAGAGTTTTTAGCATGAAGGCTGTTGAATTTTGTCAAAGGCCTTTCCTGCATCTATTGAGATAATCATGTGGTTTTTGTCTTTGGTTCTGTTTATATGCTGGATTATGTTTATTGATTTGCGTATGTTGAACCAGCCCTGCATCCCAGGAATGAAGCCCATTTGATCATGGTGGATAAGCTTTTTGATGTGTTGCTGGATCTGGTTTGCCAGTATTTTATTGAGGATTTTTGCATCCTTGTTCATCAGGGATATTGGTCTAAAATTCCCTTTTTTTGTTGTTGTGTCTCTGCCAGGCTTTGGTATCAGAATGATGTTGGCCTCATAAAATGATTTAGGGAGGATTCCCTCTTTTTCTATTGATTGGAATAGTTTCAGAAGGAATGGTACCAGCTCCTCCTTGTACCTCTGGTAGAATTCAGCTGTGAATCCATCTGATCCTGGAATTTTTTTCGTTGGTAGGCTATTAATTATTGCCTCAATTTCAGAGCCTGCTATTGGTCTCTTCAGGGATTCAGCTTCTTTCTGGTTTAGTCTTGGGAGAGTGTAAGTGTCCCGGAAATATTCCATTTCTTCTAGATTTTCTAGTTTATTTGCATAGAGGTGTTTATAGTATTCTCTGATGGTAGTTTGTATTTCTGTGGGGTCGGTGGTGATATCACCTTTATCATTTTTTATTGCCTCTATTTGATTCTTCTCTCTTTTCTTCTTTGTTAGTCTTGCTAGCGGTCTATCAACTTTGTTGATCTTTTCAAAAAACCAACTCCTGGATTCATTGATTTTTTGGAGGGATTTTTGTGTCTCTATCTCCTTCAGTTCTGCTCTGATCTTAGTTATTTCTTGCCTTCTGCTAGCTTTTGAATGTGTTTGCTCTTGCTTCTCTAGTTCTTTTAATTGTGATGTTAGAGTGTCAATTTTAGATCTTTCCAGCTTTCTGTTGTGGGCATTTAGTGCTATAAATTTCCCTCTACACACTGCTTTAAATGTGTCCCAGAGATTCTGGTATGTTGTATCTTTGTTCTTATTGATTTCAAAGAACATCTTTATTTCTGCCTTCATTTCGTTATGTACCCAGTAGTCATTCAGGAGCAGGTTATTCAGTTCTCAGATCTCAACCTCCGTGTTGGGAGATCCACTGCTCTCTTCAAAGCTGTCAGAGTCGTTTGCATCTGCAGAGGTTCCTGCTGCTTTTGTTGTTGTTGTTGTTGTTTAGCTGTGCCCTGTCCCCAGAGGTGGAGTCTACAGAGAGAGGCAGGCCTCCTTCAACTGCTGTGAGCTCCATCCAGTTCGGTGTTGTGTGCCTCAATTCTCCTGACTGGGAAAAGGGATTCCCTTCCCCCTTGCGCTTCCCAGGTGAGGCGATGCCTCGCCCTGCTTCAGCTCTCGCTGGTCGGGCTGCAACAGCGGACCAGCACCGATTGTCCGGCACTCCCTAGTGAGATGAACCCAGTACCTCAGTTGATAAAGCAGAAATCACCTGTCTTCTGTGTCGCTCCTGCTGGGAGCTGGCGACTGGAGCTGTTCCTATTCGACCATCTTCCTCCGCCCCCCTTTGCTTCTTAACTAAGATGTCTTAAACAGGAGAATCAAAAAACTATTTGAAGACGTTGTGGATGTGATTTCATGTAGAATTTCCAAGATGTGCTATTGTAATTCAGATAAATATTTTGTTTCTGACAATGGCCAGTCTTCAGATTCTGTTTGAACCAAGACATTCCATAATAGATCTAATCTGTCACATGGTTACTAGTAGGAGAGAATATAAATAGTAGTTTCAAAGACACTAAAAATGAAATGCAGATAAATACTAGTTATTATTTATTGGATCATCTTTGTTAACATTTTCCTGCTGGTTTTGCAAGACTCCGTTTATTCCTTAGTCCCAGGACACCAGTATAGAGTGTAGGGTTGGTTATAGCCAGGTGTCAAGAACAACATTCTCCCTTGTATGGCTGCTATCTATTCTTTAAGCTGGAAGTGTAACACGCATACATGTTGCGATGACAAATTTTTACCCAAGTTTCTATTTGATTTGCATTCTGGACTACACTCCTGTCAGCTGCTGTTCACTGTTGCAAGAAGAATTTTATCAGAGCTGTTTACCGTTAGAGCACCTTGCATTGGGACTCTTATTTTTTATATAGAGCAGAAAACACTGTAGAGCATTTGTAGTTTATATTAAACTTAGGCTAATGGTTTTTAAGGCTAAATATTAACAGTTCATCACATCTATGCAAGAGCAGATGTTCAAAGTCTCTTTCACCTAGTTCAGAAGCATATGAATGTATACCCACACTGTCATAAATATCGTGACAGAAGAGATCACCTCCTATATACTTGGTGTATTAGTCTGTTTTTACGCTGCTGGTAAAGACATATCAGAGACTGGGAAGAAAAGGAAGTTTAATTTGACTTACATTTCCACATGGCTGGGGAGGTCTCATAATCATGACGGAGAGCAAAAGGTCCTTATTTATTTATTTATTTATTTATTTATTTATTTATTTATTTTGAGACGGAGTCTCGCACTGCTGCCCGGGCTGGAGTACAATGGTGCTATCTTGGCTCACCTCAACCTCTGCCTACGCGGTTCAAGCAATTCTCCTGCCTCAGTCTCCCGAGTAGCTGGGACTACAGGCTCGCACCACCATTCCCAGCTAATTTTTGTATTTTTAGTAGAGACGGGTTTTCACCATGTTGGCCAGAATGGTCTCATCTCTTGACCTCGTAATCCTCCTGCCTTGTCCTCCCAAAGTGCTGGGATTTCAGGCGTGAGCCACTCACTTAAATATTAATCTCTTTTGGGGACACCCTCACACACACACACAGGGTCAATACTTTGTATCCTTCAATCCAATCAAGTTGACACTCACTTTTAACCATCACAGTAGTTTTACTTGGAGGTCTAGATTTTAAATAAAAAGTGTTTCATAATTTTAATTATTTGTAATAGACTGATACATCACTCATATTCATGTTGATCTTCATTATGTTTGTGACAAATACCATAAAGAGTAAAAAAAGTTATTGCAAATTTATTTCATAAGTTTGTGGAAATATTATTGATAATATTACCTAGTTATATTGCTTCATATCCTTCACAGGTTATTGAACAAAGTTCTGAAATAAATAGTTACTAAACAAAGACTGGTCCTTTTGGCTATCATTCTGTATTTGTTGCTGTGACAGAAGGTTTCTGAGCTAGCTGGATAATTTTAGACAGCATGTTTCATTTTATCTTAGTCCATCTGCACATTTGATTTAACTTAGAGTTTTGTTCATCAAATATTAAAAAATAAAACAACGCTGATTAATATCTGTTGCACATCAAAAAGGAATTTGAATCAGTCAACCAATACTCAATGTGCCTATCTATACCTTTGAGTAAGACTCCTGCATTACAGCTCCCTATTTGGCCTTCATATCAGACAGAGGGTTTTAGAATTCAAGGGATGCCCACAGACTTTCTCTTGTTTCTGGAACATCCCATGCCTCTTCATCCAGCTTCACCAGCATACTACTACCAGAAATATCCTATGAGTAGCCTAAGGGACCAGTACAAAGAAAGAAATGATAAGAATTGTTTACACACTTCTCCTAACAAAGCCATCAAAAGTAATCTCATTGTGCCTTATGTAACCATGAACCCCTCTGAACACTAGCAATCTAAACCACGAAGACATTCACTGTTTAATCAAAAAGAACATTTAAGTAATTGAATTGTACTAAGTGAGTTGTTCAACATTAAAACTTATTGTATTATAGCACTCTGTATTAGTTCCATAGGAAGAACAGATAAAATATAAAGAAATAAAATAATTTTTTCTTTGAATAAGTAAGTGAAGACTTCCCACCTTTGTAAATCCTCTAACAAGACAAATTAAAACTTACCACAAAAGATTATCTATGCTTGTAGTAAATGTTAATAGCATTAATCTATAAGGAGCTATTGCAATTTATCATTAACAAAGAAGGCATATAGGCAATTAATAAAAGATTGAACAAGAGTTGACGATAAATGTATGTGAAGACATCCTCTCTCTGTTGGCAAACGAAATACACAGTAAGATGAAATGTCAATCTTCACCAAAATGACACAAACAAATTGAAAAATATTCCAAGCTCATGGATTGGAAGAATCAATATCATTAATATAATGATGCTACTCAAAACACTGTATAAATTCAATACGACTCCCATAGAATCATCAGCATCATTTTTCACAGAATTAGAAAAAAAATTCTAAAATATATATGGAAATGTAAAGGAGGCCAAAGCAATTCCAAGCAAAAAAAACAAGCCAGAGGAATCACATTACCTGTTTTCAAACTATAATATGAGGCTATAGTTATCAAAACTGAATAATACTGCTGCAAAAATAAACACACAGGTCAATGGAACAGAATACAGGTCCCAGAAATAAAGTTGCACAGCTACAAGCATATGATCTTGACAATAACAAGCAATGGGAAAACGAGTCACTATTAAATAAATGATGCTAGGAAAATTGGCTAGACATATGCAGAATATTGTAACTAGACCCATCCTTCTACTATATACAAAATGTAACTCAAGGTACACTAAAATTTTAAATGTAAGAGCTAAAAACAGAACCAAGCAAAGGGGCAGAGCAAGATGGCTGAATAGGAACAGCTCCAGTCTCCAGCTCCCAGCGCGAGCGACACAGAAGACCGGTGATTTCTGCATTTTCAACGGTGGTACTGGGTTCATCTCACTAGGGAGTGCCGGACAATTGGTGCTGGTCAGCTGCTGCAGCCCGACCAGCGACAGCTGAAGCAGGGCAAGGCATCACCTCACCTGGGAAGCGCAAGGGGGAAGGGAATCTGTTTTCCTAGCCAGGGGAACTGAGATACACAACACCTGGAAACTCGGGTAACTTCCACCCCAATACTGCGCTTTACCAAGGGTCTTAGCAAACGGGCACACCAGGAGATTATATCCTACACCTGGCCAGGAGGGTCCCACGCCCACAGAGCCTCCCTCATTGCTAGCACAGCAGTCTGTGATCTAAGACAAGGCAGCAGCGAGGCTGGGGGAGGGGCGCCCACCATTGCTGAGGCTTAAGTAGGTAAACAGAGCCACTGGAAAGATTGAACTGGGTGGAGCTCACAGCAGCTCAAGGAGGCCTGCCTCTCTCTGTAGACTCCACCTCTGGGGACAGGGCACAGCTAAGCAACAACAACAACAACAACAACAAAGCAGCAGGAACCTCTGCAGATGCAAAGGACTCTGACAGCTTTGAAGAGAGCAGTGGATCTCCCAACACGGAGGATGAGATCTGAGAACTGAATAACCTACTCCTGAATGACTACTGGGTACAGAAGGCAGAAATAAAGATGTTCTTTGAAACCAATAAGAACAAAGATACAACATACCAGAATCTCTGGGACACATTTAAAGCAGTGTGTAGAGGGAAATTTATAGCACTAAATGCCCACAACAGAAAGCTGGAAAGATCTAAAATTGACACTCTAACATCACAATTAAATGAACTAGAGAAGCAAGAGCAAACACATTCAAAAGCTAGCAGAAGGCAAGAAATAACTAAGATCAGAGCAGAACTGAAGGAGATAGAGACACAAAAATCCCTCCAAAAAATCAATGAATCCAGGAGTTGGTTTTTTGAAAAGATCAACAAAATTGATAGACCGCTAGCAAGACTAACAAAGAAGAAAAGAGAGAAGAATCAAATAGACACAATAAAAAATGATAAAGGAGATATCACCACCAATCCCACAGAAATACAAACTACCATCAGTGAATACTGTAGACACCTCTACGCAAATAAACTAGAAAATCTAGAAGAAATGGAAAATTTCCTGGACACTTACACTCTCCCAAGACTAAACCAGGAAAAAGCTGAAACCCTGAATAGACCAATAGCAGGCTTTGAAATTGAGGCAATAATTAATAGCCTACCAATGAAAAAAAGTTCAGGACCAGATGGATTCACAGCTGAATTCTACCAGAGGTACAAGGAGGAGCTGATACCATTCCTTCTGAAACTATTCCAATCAATAGAAAAAGAGGGAATCCTCCCTAACTCATTTTATGAGGCCAACATCATTCTGATACCAAAGCCTGGCAGAGACACAACAAAAAAAAGAGAATTTTAGACCAATATCCCTGATGAACAAGGATGCAAAAATCCTCAATAAAATACTGGCAAACCGGATCCAGCAGCACATCAAAAAGCTTATCCACCATGATCAAGTGGGCTTCATCCCTGGGATGCAAGGCTGGTTCAACATACACAAATCAATAAACGTAAGCCAGCATATAAACAGAACCAAAGACAAAAACCACATGATTATCTCAATAGATGCAGGAAAGGCCTTTGACAAAATTCAACAGCCTTCATGCTAAAAACTCTCAATAAATTTGGTATTGATGGAACGTATCTCAAAATCATAAGAGCTATTTATGACAAACCCACAGCCAATATCATACTGAATGGGCAAAAACTGGAAAAATTCCCTTTGAAAACTGGCACAAGACAGGGTTGCCCTCTCTCACCACTCCTATTCAACATAGTGTTGGAAGTTCTGGCTAGGGCAATCAGGCAAGAGAAAGAAATCAAGGGTATTCAGTTAGGAAAAGAAGAAGTCAAATTGTCCCTGTTTGCAGATGACATGATTGTATATTTAGAAAACCCCATTGTCTCAGCCCAAAATCTCCTTAAGCTGATAAGCAACTTCAGCAAAGTCTCAGGATACAAAATTAATGTGCAAAAATCACAAGCATTCTTATACACCAGTAACAGACAAACAGAGAAACAAATCATGAATGAACTTCCATTCACAATTGCTTCAAAGACAATAAAATACCTAGGAATTCAACTTACAAGGAATGTAAAGGACTTCTTCAAGGAGAACTACAAACCACTGTCAGTGAAATAAAAGAGGACACAAACAAATGGAAGAACATAGCATGCTCATGGATAGGAAGAATCAATAGCGTGAAAATGGCCATACTGCCCAAGGTAACTTATAGATTCAATGCCATCCCCATCAAGCTACCAATGAGTTTCTTCACAGAATTGGAAAAAACTGCTTTAAAGTTCATAGGGAACCAAAAAAGAGCCCGCATTGCCAAGACAATCCTAAGTCAAAAGAACAAAGCTGGAGGCATCACGCTACCTGACTTCAAACTATACTACAAGGCTACAGTAACCAAAACAGCATGGTACTGGTACCAAAACAGAGATATAGACCAATGGAACAGAACAGAGTCCTCAGAAATAACACCACACATCTACAGCCATCTGATCTTTGACAAATCTGAGAAGAACAAGAAATGGGGAAAGGATTCCCTATTTAATAAATGGTGCTGGGAAAATTGGCTAGCCATAAGCAGAAAGCTGAAACTGGATCCTTTCCTTACTCCTTATATGAAAATTCATTCAAGATGGATTAGAGACTTAAATGTTAGACCTAATACCATAAAAACCCTAGAAGAAAACCTAGGGAATACCATTCAGGACATAGGCATGGGCAAGGACTTCATGTCTAAAACACCAAAAGCAATGGCAACAAAAGCCAAAATTGACAAATGGGATCTAATTGAACTAAAGAGCTTCTGCACAGCAAAAGAAACTACCATCAGAGTAAACAGGCAACCTACAGAATGGGAGAAAATTTTTGCAATCTACTCATCTGACAAAGGGCTAATATCCAGAACCTACAAAGAACTCAAACAAATTTACAAGAAAAAAACAAACAACCCCATCAAAAAGTGGGGAAAGGATATGAACAGACATTTCTCAAAAGAAGACATTCATACAGCCAACAGACACATGAAAAAATGCTCATCCTCACTGGCCATCAGATAAATGCAAATCAAAACCACAATGAGATACCATCTCATACCAGTTAGAATGGCGATCATTAAAAAGTCAGGAAACAACAGGTGCTGGAGAGGATGTGGAGAAATAGGAACACTTTTACACTGTTGGTGGGATTGTAAACTAGTTCAACCATTATGGAAAACAGTACGGCGATTCCTCAAGGATCTAGAACTAGAAGTACCATATGATGCAGCCATCCCATTACTGGGTATATACTCAAAGGATTATAAATCATGCTGCTATAAAGACACATGCACACATATGTTTGTTGCGGCAGTATTCACAATAGCAAAGAGTTTTAATCAACCCAAATGTCCATCAGTGACCGACTGGATTAAGAAAATGTGGCACATATACACCATGGAATACTATGCAACCATAAAAAAGGATGAGTTTGTGTCCTTTGTGGGGACATGGATGCAGCTGGAAACCATCATTCTCAGCAAACTATCCCAAGAACAGAAAACCAAACACTGCATGTTCTCACTCATAGGTGGGAACTGAACAATGAAATCACTTGGGCTCAGGAAGGGAACATCACACACCGGGGCCTATCATGGGGAGGGGCAGCGGGGAGGGAGGAGGGATTACATTGGGAGTTATACCTGATATAAATGACGAGTTGATGGGTGCTGACGAGTTGATGGGTGCAGCACACCAACATGGCACAAGTATATATATGTAACAAGCCTGCACATTATGCACATGTACCCTAGAATTTAAAGTATAATAATAATTTTTTTAAAAAAAGAGCTAAAAACATAAAAATCATTAAAGAAAACCTAGCAAAAACTTTTTTGGACATTAGCTAGGCAAAGACATTATGACTAAGACCTCAAAACAAATGCAAGAAAAATAAAAATTGACAAATGGGACTTATTAAACTAAAGAATTTTCATACAGAAAAATATACTACCAACAGAGTAAACAGACAACCTATAGAATGGGAGAAATTGTTTACGAACCATGCAACCAACAGAAGACTAATATGCAAAATCTGTGAGGAACTTAAATCAAAAAGAAAACAAATAATAATTCAGTTAATAAATGGGCAAAGGACATGAACAGACACTTCTCAAAAAAAAAAAAAAAAAAAAAAAAGACATACCAGCAGCCAACACATGAAAAAAGTCTCATAATCACTAATCATCAGAGGAATGTAAATCAAAACCACAATGAGATACCACCTCACAACTGTCAGAATAGCTACTATTAAGAAGTCAAAAAAATAACAGATGTTGGCAAGGTTATAGAGAAAAGGGAATTCGAGTTATCTGTAGTATGTCAAATGTTAAATGCTATGAATAATAATACAAAAAAAAAAAACCATGGGAAAGATAGACTAGTGTGCATTTTTTTTTTTTTTAAATTGGAAACGGAGTGTACATGGTGGCCTCACTGAAATGGTAAAATTTGAAGGAGTAGAAGAGCAAGCTGTGAAGATATCTAAGGAACAGACTATCAAATTGGAAGAACAAAGTGCTTGCTTTAGTTGTGTGTCTTGTGTGCTTGAGAAAATAGGGAAGCAAAAATTCTGGAGAAAAATGAGAACAAAAGAACGGAAGGGGAAATGAAGTCATAAGGCACTGCAAGTTGAAACTCTGGTATCTTTTCTATTCTTTTCAGATATAATTATCTTACCATAAAATTTACACCATTAAAATATACAATACAGTGGAATTTATTTGTTGTATATTTCCCAAGTTATGAAATACTCCCCGAGGATAATTTTATTATGTTTTCTTTACTTTACAAAGAAACTCCATACCTATTAACATCTTCCCCCATTCACCTAATACTAGTTCTAGGAAATCTCTGATCTAGATACTGTCTCTATGGATTTGCCTATTCCAGATATTTTATATAAATGGAATAATATAATGTGTTATCTTTTGTGACTGTATTCATTCACTAAACATAATATTTAAGGTACATCCATATTGTAGACTCATTACTTCTATCCACTTCATTGCACACTTTTAATTGTTTGCTTAAGCTGTTCTTTATATATTCTGGATACAAGTTTCTAATTCAATATATAGCTTGCATTGTTTTACATTCTGTTGACTTCGCACTTGCACTTTCTTGATGTTATCATTGACATAATTGATAGCACAAATTTTTTAATATTCTATTTTGATAAAACCTAATTTATTTGCTTTTATCACTTTTTTGATGTCTTATCAAAGAAACCATTGCTTATCTCAAAGTACAAATATATACTTTTATTTTTTTAATAAGAATCTGATTTTTAGACCTTACATTTAGATATATGTTGGATTTTGAGTTGATTTTTGTGCTTGGTGTGAGGTAGGAGTCAAAACATTGTTTTTTTGCATGTGATATACAGTTGAATCAGCAGTGTTTGTTAAAAGCATTATTCTTTCTCCAATTCAATTGCCTTGACATGATTATTGAACGTCAAATGATTATACATATATGGATTTATTGCTAGACTCTCAATTCTACTTCAGTGATTAATATGACTATATTTATGCCAGTACCATACTCTCTTGATTACTTAGATTTACAGTGTAAGGAATGAAAAATTTACCTCTACCCTCAGAGTTTATGGCTGAATCTGAAAATTAAAATTAAATTGACATAAGATATATTAACAGAAAAAGTATGTGTGCATATATATACTTTTATGATTTATATAAATTATAAATGTAGAGAGCATATCATATAAATATATAAAGCATATATATTATATATAGCACATTATATATACTTTATATAAACGTAAAGTTTTACATGACACAGGATACCTCGTGAAGGAATAAAGGCCCAAGTAAGTGGTAAAGCCTAGTTTTAATACTAGGTTAAATAAAGAGAGGTGATTGCACAACAGTAAGTAAATTATGTGGAGAGGTAAGGGAAGATAAGAAGTATTTTAACAATATCTGTTTGTACAAAATTATCTCAGCTGTGACTATCTGTTGAATAATATTTTTACTTTTTTTTCTCCAGGTACACGGAAGTCACCTTTGATACGGTAGTCTTTAATATCCTGTGTTCAGCGGGAAAAAGGAAAATTAGAATACTCTTCTCGCATCTGCTGTTTTTAAGTGATTTTTACTTAAAATAATCCTTTTACCAAACTGGCATAATTTGGATTCATGTATTATGCCAACCTTCTAGGGTAATTTAAAAATGGAAATATTTGAGTCTTCCAACTTTGTCCTTTGTCAAGAGTGTTTTGGCTATTCCGGGTTGAATGTTCAAGTTGGTTAATTATTCAAGTGTATGGGTTTTAGGATCAGCTCATCAACTTCTGTCAGAAAAAAAAGAGGGTAGGTTATGATAAGAATTTCATTAAATCTGTATATCAATTTGGGAAGTAATGCTACTGAACGATATTAAGTAGTTTGATCCATTGAAGTAGATTTCTTCTATTTATTTAATTTTTCTTAAATGTTTTGAACAACTATTTTTGCATAAGTAAATAAATATTGTACTTCTTTTGTTAAATTTATTCCAAACATTTTATTTCCATACATGCTATTGTGAAAATAATTGCTTTTCTTAAGATGTGAATTCTTTATGCTAGTGCATAGAAATATAACTTATTTTTGTATATTGATATGTATCCTAAAATATTGCTAAATTTATCTATTCCAACAGTTTATAATTCATTCCTTAGGATTTTCTATGTACAAAATCATGTTCTCAAATATATATATACATATATATACACACACACACATATACACATATATATACACACACATATATATATATGTTTGAGACAGAGTCTTGCTCTATTTCCCAGGCTAGAGTGCAGTGGCATGATCTTGGCTCATTGCAATCCCTGCCTCCTGGGTTCAAGTGATTCTTCTGCCTCAGCTTCTGGAGTAGCTGAGAATACAGGTGCCCACCACCATGCCTGGCTAATTTGTGTATTTTTAGTAGAGATGAGGTTTCACCATGTAAGTGATCCACCTGCCTTGGCCTCCCAAAGTAGTGGGATTACAGGCATGAGTCATCACGTCTGGTCAATAAATATAATTTTACTTCTTCATTACCAGTATGAATACAACGTATTTAATTATTTAGTTATTTACTTTTTGCATAATTACCCTACCTAGAACCTCCAGTGCAATGTTGAATACAAGTGGCAAGAACATCTTTATCTTTTTTCCTGATCTTAGCATGCAAATATTCATTATTTTATCACTACATGTGATATTAGCTGTGAGTGTTCAGGACATGCACTCAGGTTGAGAAAGTTCCCTTTCATTTCTAATTTGTTGACTGTTATTATTATGAAAAGGTACTGGACTTTGTCTAATTCTTTTTCTGTGTCTATTTAGATGATCATGTGCGTTTGTCGCTCATGCTATTAATATAGTATATTGATTGATTTTTGAATGGTAAACCAACATTGCAATATCAAGATAAATCTCATTTGTTCATGGTCTGTAATCCTCTCTGATTTGCTGGATTTTTTTTGCTAGTGTTTTATTGAGGAATTTTGCATTTAATTCTTAAAGGATTGTGATCTGTGGTTTTCTTTTCTTGTGATGGCTTTACACATTTGTTTGTCATTGTAAGGGTGATTTCATAGAATAAACTAGCAAGTGTTCCCTTCTCTTTGAATTTTATCTAATTTGACAAAAGTTTTTCCGTAACATTCTCTAGAATCCTTTTTGTTTTTATAAGATTGAGAGTGATGCATTTTTTTATTTTTTGAATAATCTCTCATGTTTCAAATTCATCAGGCTAACTATAGATTTGCCAAATTTGTTGATCAATTATAAAACTTAATTTTGATATTGTTGCTTTTCTCTACTGGTTTTCTATTCTGTATTTCTTTTGCTTCCTTTCTAATCTTTATTACTTATTTCCTTCTGCATGCTTTGGTTTTAGTTTGATTGCGTTTAGTTTGATATGGTTTTTTTCTGTATTTAAGATGAAGAGTAGATTATAATAAATCATAGATTTAACATTAGTTTTAATTTAGGAATGTACCGCTATACATTTCCTCTAAGTAGTGTTTTAGATATACCGAGTAAGTTTCAGTGTGTTGTGTTTTTGTTTTTATTTCTAAGTACATTCTAATTTTCCTTGTTTTTTCTTCTCCGACCATTGGATACTTAGAAGTGTGTTGTTCATTTTCACAAGTCTGTGAATTATCCAAATTTCCTTTTTTAATTGACTTCAAATTTAATTCCTTTCTGGTTATAGATTATATTTCACATGAATTTAATTCACTTACATTTATCAAAACTTATGTTATTACCTAGAATATGGTCAGTCCTTGAGAATGTTTTGCATGCACTTGATAAGAATAATTATGTATCTATATGGAGTAGAGTGTTCTATAAGTGTTTCTTGGGTTCAATTTTTTTATTGTGTTCTTCAAATATATTTTCATGTTGATCTACTGCCTAGAGGTTCTATCCATTGGAAGGATGTTAAAGCTTTCTAATCATCATTGTTGAATTGTTTATTTCTCCCTTCAGTTATGTGAATGTTTTCTTCATATATTTTGAAGCTTTGTTGTTGGGTATACACACACACACACACACACACACACACACACAATAAAATGCCTGAATAACTTTTTCTGTTAAATAGTATGGATATTTCTCAATGAACTAAAAATAGAATTACCATTTGATCCAGCAATGCTTCTACTGGTATATACCCAAAGTAAAAGAAATAATTATATACCAAAGATGCCTGCCCTCATATATGTATCACAACACTATTCACAATAGCAAAGTCATGAAATCAACCTAATTGTTCACTAACTAATGTTAGGATGAAGAAAATCTGTTAGATATGCATATATGATAATATACTATTCAACTTTAAGTAACGAATTAAATTTTGTGTTTTACAGCAACATAGATGGAACTGGGGATCACAATCTTAAGTGAAACAACTCAGAAACAGAAAATCAAATACTGCATGTTCTTATTTGTAAGTGGAAGCTAAATAATGTGTGCATATGGACGTGGAGTGTGTAATAACAGTCATTGCAGACTTTGAAGGGTAGGAAGGTGGAAGTGGGGTGAAGGACAAAAAATTACTTAATGGGCACAATGCACACTATTAGGTTGATGACTATATTAAAAGTCAAACTTCAACACTATACAATGTATCCATGTCACAAAATTGCACTCGTGCCTCATATTTATACAAACTTTTTTTAAAACAGTATATTTTAAGAGATATTCCATATCTCTTTGTTACTTTTTATCGTATACATTTTTCCATAATTTTAATCTGATTCTATTTGTGTTATTGAATTGAAAGTCTCCCTTTTAATTTTCATTCTAATAAAAAGAAGAAATACATTGAAGGATTATGAATAGAGTACTGACATGACTTTTCTTAAATTTTAAAAAATCACTAACTGTTGAGTTGAATGGTAAAGTTAGTATAATGGTGAATACATGGTGTTATGCATTTGGCAAAACCAACATAACTGTACCGCACAAAGAGTGAACCTTAATGTAAACCATGAACTTCAAATAATAATGCATTAATATTGCTTAATCAAATGTAACAAACATAACACACCAGTGCAAGATGCTAATAAAAGTGGAAACTGAAGATAGTGGTAAAGAAGAAGTCTGTACTTTCTACCTAATTTTTCTGTAAACCTAAAACTTGCTCTAAAAAGTAAAGTCTATTAATTGTTTTTAAAAAAAGATTGCTATAAATGTTCCTTTTGCAATTTTGCTTTATTAGTTTACTAACTACTTTACCTTAGAATTTCTTAAGTAGTTGATTCTATACTAAAAGGCAAATTTTTGAAGAATCATTTAACATTCCAGCTAATGAGTCCCTTAGAATAACAGTAATTAAGCAATCACTAAAAGTCACTGTGTTCAATTGTGCTCATAAATGGAAATACACTAGTAATATGTAGATATAGATAGTTACATATTTGAGGGTTGAATTAAAGTATACAGCTAAAGCTGCTAAAATGATTATTTGAGGAACTCAGAAATTTTAGAGAATCCTACATTAGCTGAGAAATGTTAAAGGCTTAGAAGTCCTGCTTCAATGTAAAGAGATACATTAAAACAGACTAAAAAGTAAATTACAGTAATGATGGCAGACATCTTTTATATTTAAGGCAATTGAAATATTCTCTAAATACACAATTTATCACTTATTTTACACACAAGAAGTCATTCACTGAATAGGTCACATACTTGTATTATAATTATTTTATGGCATAATATGTCTTTTACAATTTACTAATAAGATTTCCAGAGCAGTTTTCCAAAATTATGTCCCAGAAAACACTGACCACACTGCACTTTATTTAATTGTATGCAAAAAGAACGTGTTGAAATAAGTTGCTAGAATGAGTTGGAGAATCACTGAATAGTAAAATTCTCCTCTTAAGAGTTGCAGTGCACATTAGCATGTTAAAGACTCTAAGCTATCTTGCACTAAAGAAAGCTCTTTCACTTGGTTTAACTCAGCATTTCCAAACCTATTTAACCAGAAAACACTTTCTTCTTCCCTTAGAGAACATTATTACCATCTCGAGGAGAAGGTGTGTTCCACAGGAACTATTAGGCATATATCAGTCTTATCCAATCTTCTCATTTCATAGTTGGGGAGATTTAGGACCCAGATAAACTAGATAATAACCGAAGATGAGTTAAATAGTTACTCCAAATCATATAGCAACCTAGTGACAAAATGAAATAATTCTAATCCAGTTATTTCCAGTTTACTTCAATTTCTACTATCTTGCACTGTGTTTCATTATAGGAATGAATATCCTGTCTTTGAACATAAATAATTTGAGGGCTATCTAAATCTTGCTATTTTTAGTTTTAAAGGAATTCTATATATGTGTGTCTGTATTTATCCACACATTATAAATCTCATGTGTGTGAATAATTTATGTCTTTGTTTATGTGCTTATTCATGTCTCCATGAGTCTTACATGTCTGTATGAACTTGAACACCTGTGTTTATTTATTTACACTCTAATTACAATTGAAGAAAAAGCAGTGGTAAAAGGATCACTTTAAACATTCTATATTTTGAGGTTGTCTAGCAGGGAAAATACACAGCTCTACTGGGTACAGAAATAGCTTCTCTGGAATAAGCTGCATTATATCATTAAAACATTGAGGACAAGTCTCAATTTGACAAAATTGATTCATCCAGTGTCTCAGACATTAATTCTATTAAGTATAAACAAAAAAGTTTGGGAGGTGGAATAAATGAGCCAGTCACATAGCTAAGGAGATGGCATTTCTTTTCATTTTAGTTACCAAATTTAGCATTACTCAGTAAGTGGATCTGGGTATCAGATAAAACTCTCTTGATTCATTCTCAATCAATCTTATCTTTGTAAATATCTGTATTTTCATAGCTAATACAGTGCAACACACATAATTGCAGGCAAGTAGTTTATTTCCCCCAAAGAAAAAAAAACTCAGTCTCATTTCCTTGTCCTCATTTTGATAAAAAGGTAGTATTTTAACAACCCAAAATATATTTTTCCTATTATGAAGTATGAAACTGTGATATCATATAAAAAGTTTTCTTTCTTATGAAACATGTATTACTTTTCTCATGACCTTAGCATAAGGTGTTTGCTAACTTATATATAGAGAGAAATCCTGAGTTAATAAAGAGCCTGATTGAACATTTAATAGTATTTTGTATGAATTATAATAGGGTCCATGTTTAGGTCCAAAGGGGAAAATCCACTTTTAGCTTGGTCCACAAAGGGGAAGTTATTCTTGTCAGGGAAACACATTTATAAGACTTCTGTTACTACACTAGTGTGGCTAGAATGCTGAAGAGAATCATCTGGGCAAGAGACGCACAGACAGAAATGCTAATTATGTAGGGCCACGAAAACAGAAAAGAAAGTCCTCCTTGCATAATAACTACTACAGGGAATATTATGTGGGCCTCATTGGAGAAAAACAACTGTTGTTAGAAAAACAGCTGATAAAGATGCTGATGTCTAAAATCTGAACACTGGCATACAGTACAGAGATACTGAAAAATCATTATGCAGTAGAAAAGATTAATAAGTGTATTAGTTTTCTATTGCTGCATAAAATTCATCACAAATTTTGTAGCTTCAAACAACCTAAATTTATTTTCCCTCAGTGTCAGAACATAGGTTATTGGGTTCTCCTTTCAGGGTCTCATCAGACTGAAATTACTATGCTAGCCAAAGGTTGATCTCACTCGGGGCTTAGTGTTCTCTTCCAAGCTCGTTGGTCATTAGCAGAATTCAGTTTATTGTGGTTGTAGGACTGAGGTCCCAGTTTTCTTTGTGGTTTTTGGTCACAGGTGGCTCTCAACTCTATAAGACATCTTGAGATACCATGGGCCCTCCCACAATGTGGCAGCTAACTTCTTCAAAAATAGCAGGAAAATCTTTCTTTAGTACAGTAACATGTGGTCTGGTGGTATATGAAATATAATGTAATCAAGAGATTGACTTCCATCATTTTTGCTATGAGATAACCTAATCAAGGGAGCAAGTATCCTATTATATGCACAGGTCCTATATATTCTCAAAGGGAAGGAAATGTACAGCATGAGTACATAGGGGCATGAGAATTTTGGTGACCATCTGAGAATTCTGACTACTACACTTGAAAACAACATTTTATTTTACAAGAGGTGGGAATAAGAAAAGCACAGGAACATGGAAAAGATTAGTAGAATTTTCACAATTCAACAGATAGTCAGAATGTAAAGAATTCTGTTATTCAAATACAGATAATGAAAAATGTCGGTTTTCCAATTAAGATTCGCTTCATCTTTCATCAAAGACAAGGTTTCACTTGATAGGCATCTTTTCCTTTAAGAAAACTGCATATTTACTTCAAATTCTAAATATGTTAACTCTTTTAAACATTCAGAAATAGGTGTTATATATTTATGGTAGAGATATTATTTACATAATCTTGAATAGATTACTTGCAATAATTACTAAGATTATTAATATAATTAATACAGTACAAAATATATTTACATTTAATGTTGTTAATTTAATCCTTCCTTACTAGTAATTTTGTTTTCCTAAACTCTGACCAAATCACTCCTGTTAGCTTGATAAAAATTTTAGACTAGTTTCGTTCAGACTATATGCTCTCTTTCCTTTTAGCAATACTTTAGAAAACTTGCGATTGTAAATTCTCTTCCTCTTTGAGGTTAAAATATTTTACAACCCAGAAATGCCTTTCTCGTGAACCATGGAGCCATCCTTTTGAAAGGTAATAATAAAGCCGGGTGCGGTGGCTCACACCTGTAATCTCAGCACTTAGAGAGGCTGAGGCGGGGGCTCACCTGAAGTCAGGAGTTCAAGACCAGCCTGACCAACATGAAGAAACCCAGTCTCTACTAAAAATACAAAATTAGCCAGGCGTGGTGGCACACGCCTGTAATCCCAGCTACTCGGAAGGTTGAGGCTGGAGAATCGCTTGAGCCCAGGAGGCGGAGGTTGTGGTGAGCCGAGTTCACGCCATTGCAGTCCAGCCTGGGCAACAAAAGTGAAACTCCATCTCAAAAAAAAGTTTAAATAAATAAATAAATAAACAAAAACAAACTGTAATAATCAAAGGAGCTATCACCCCAATCTCCCAGTTTCTGTGGAAGTTAAGGATCTTAACTTCAATAACCCACAGTTAACAAATACGGATGGACTAATCACATTGACCAACCTCCTGACTAACATCCTTCAGTACTTTTCCATTAGTGCATCTCAGTATTTCAAAATCCTCCCACCGTTTGTTTCAGAGGAATTGAATTCAATCTCTCTCTCCTCTTGCAATGGTTTTGGCCCCTATTACAATAATTCTGAGTCTTTTTTTTGCTATTTTTAAAGCATCTGATGCAGTGTCTCTTTGATAAGTCTCAAATTAAATAATCATGAAAATTATTGTTACTGTACAAGATGAAACTCAAATGACTATTTTATTTGTGCTTTTTGGTACCCAAAGAAGACATATTACATGTATATAGAATACCCTATAAAAACAGCTAATGCAGTAAAAGTATTTGTGTATGAGAGTGCTATATATTGCACTGTTATCTACACAATCTGAACTGGAATTAATGTGTTTATAAAGCAGCATTACAAGGAACTCTTATCTTATTATTAAGCAGCTAGCCAAGAGTCTCATGGTATTATGGATTAAGTAGCAAAATACTTTGGTTTAATGGAAAAGTTAGGATCTTTAAGATTTGCTTCATCTCTCATAAACTTAAAAATTCACACTGAATGTACTAATCTTCAACTCTTAATCTTACAAATTCTAAACGTGTTATAGCTTGTAAACTTAGTTTTTGTCTTATGCCAATGATGTTACATGAGCAAGAGAAAGTGTTGTGGTTGTTTTTTCAAAACACAGAACAAACACTTTATTACTTTGTTGCAGGCATGCTCAACTGCAACACTATTGAAGGTTTGCACTGGATAAGTCTTTGTTGTGAGAGACCGTCTGGTGCATTACAGGATGTTGAGCATCATCCCTGGTCTCTCTAAGCCTCTGGATGATAGTAGCACATCACCCCCCAGTTGTGACAACTAAAACTATCTCCAAACATTGCCAGGTGTCCCTGAGTTGTGTGTGTGTGTGTTGGGTGATGGTGGTGTGGGGTAATCTTAGTCAAGAAGCACTGCTTTGTTGTAAGAAGATTAGCAGATAAAGACATTGTTACCAATCTAATATATTTGGAATTTATTAATGCTTTAATATGTAAACCAGTTAATTCTCTTTTCTACACTGGGAATTTTAACAGAAACAGGAAATCATGGTTTGTCATTTATTCACCCATTGAACTCTAGGCATACCTGGTCTAAGATGGGAACATCTGAACTATCAGCAAAGGTCAGCTGATAAGGATATTGGTTGAGTCTCTAAGAATAACAGAAAAGACAACTTGCCAAATAAAGGAAACAAGTTCAGAATTTGAGGATTGAGATTAAATTATATTGATGAATCGTAGGTTCTGAAATTAGTTACTCTCTATATGTCACGCTTGTTAACACTGAGAATCAGGTTCCACCAGGGTGCAGTGATGCCTTATTATGAAACAAAAAAGGAAACAAGGTAACTAGACCAGTGTGGGTGGAATATATCCCAACTAGAGTAATAAAATTTGGTGATTCACTTGTGCTATACACAAATGGTATTTGTTAAATTAAAATATTATGTCATCTTTCAAAACTCATTCCAAATATCACCTCCCTCCAGAAAATATTCTATATTGTAAAAATTGAATTTGCATGCCCACTTCTGTACCTGAAAACTCCCTGATCATAGCACCTACTATAATATACTGCCTTTTCCCACACAGGATACACCATTAAGAGTCAGGACTGTGGCCTATTTGACACTGTATTCCCAATAACATAGACTGATACCTGGTGTGCAGTCACTGCAGAAGGAAGAATTTTAGAGTCCCATAGCAAAACAACAAATTGCTAAACAGCATGTGGAGAGACTAAAATATAAAATTCATAAGAAATAAATATGATATAGTCATAACATTTAGCTATATTTGATAGGCTGTTATTTACTTGATTATTACTTTCTATCATGTTTTCATAATTTATGGCCTCATATTCCCTTTTTTTGACACTCGTCTCTTAGTTTCTCCTTGTCTAGGATCCACTAAAAGAAAAAGTTGAAGGACAAAATGTTTCTATTCTTTCCTTTTGCTTAAGACTCCAGAGCCTCATTTCCCAGGAAAGTATTATCTGAGTGGATCCACATGTGATGTGTCATCACCACTCTATTGTAGGGTTACTGTCGACTTTTATTAGCAGTGAATAAGGATCTGTAAAGTAGTAGCTACAGCGTTTCTTGAAAGTACAGGTCATGCTATTAATGCTTTAAAAATACCTCTTTAAAATTTAAATGTTCATAGTAAAAAGAAAAACCTTTTATCAAATATAATATACATGACTACGGGATTTGAGGTGAGTGATTCAGTGATGCCACTAACAGAGAAGGTTCTTTATAACTTGTGAATTTGTATTGATGCAAAAGTTAACCCATGAAATTAAAAATGCGAGACACAGACTCATAATTTATTAAAACCCTTGTGTTCCAAGAATTGTGATGAATAATCTACTCCCTAAATGCATGTGAATTACATGCAACTCTTTTCCGGTAGACAGAAACTTTTGCTGAATCCACATGAATGCTCCTTATGTATATTTAATGGAAAGGCAGGTTGTTTCACACAGATATTCTCTGAACATAGATAAAATGAATAGAGCAATATCAGAATGAAAGATAGTTGTCCCACAGAGTTGACCAAAAAGAGATCTAATATAATAACAGAAAACAAGATACAAAGAATTTAATCAAGGTGGAGGCAATAAAAGACTAAACTTTAAAAATTGGCAAGGTATTTAAGATAAAATGAAGATTATCTTCTGCCTTAGTGAAAGTAAAGATAGAAAAACTTTTTTTGAGGTGACAGACACTTACTATGAAATTTCTGCCAGAGTCCTAAGGCATTGCCTCTAGAACAAGCAAAGTAGGATGTTTTTCCTCAAACACTAGGAGGCCCCGAGGAAGATATTTAGTCCTAGAGTAAAAAGATAAATATCAATAAGAGAATAGATGCTGCAGGTTCAAAAGAATCTTGGAGTTATGCAGTATGATAGAATTTGCAAACCAGCTCACTACTTCCTGAACTTTCCTATGCAGAAGTTATATCACCCACTCTCAATTTGTATTCAAATACAGTTGAGAAGGACTTTCCAAGAAGTGGGGAGATTATGAAGATATTAAAAGTAGGATTTTATTTTTGTAGTAAAAATTTAACAGGGACATCTCCCATAAATACCTTGAATGGGGACAATTGTGGAAAAATAAAATTCAGCTTTTATTCAATGAGGGATATTTTTGACAATGCTATTGTCACAGGATCTTTCAGGTGTCTTGCTGCCAGGCAGAAACCTCTGTGGCTGGTGGCACTTTTGCCCGACTTTTGCTCAGGCCTGCTGGGCTTGTTCTGTCCACTCAGCCTGTAGGAATGTTCGACTTGCACTACCTCTCCAGATCCGACGCCTGCCAAGGGCAAGCCAGATGCAGAGTGGTGAGGGGTGGGTGAATGTGTGAGCATGGGATCCAGCCATTGCACAAAGTCAGGCACATCAGCTGTAGCAGGATGAGCTGCTCCAGGCAGGAGCACAGGCACTGGCTCTCTGTGAGCCTGTGGCTGGACCAGGCATACCACAGGCAGCTTCCACTGTGGGCACCGATGAATGCAGTGATGCCTGGAAGTTTGGAAACACCAGGAACCACAGAACTGCAAAGAGGGTGTCACAGCCCTGGTTTGGGGAGCTCTTGGGTCTGGGATTCCTGAAGGGCCACAGCCCTTCTCTTGTTCTCTCTTCTCCCCTTCTTGTGACCCACAATGTGGTGTGGGGGGTATGTGTTTCAGCTTTGTTCCTGCTACAGCTCTTTCAGGCCCACCATTTGGCAGGCCCTGAGTTGTTATCTCATGTCCGGGAAGAATAAGATATGCAGACAACTGGAAAGTGAGCAGGGCTAAGAGGTGCTTTACTGAGCAACAGTACAGCTCTCAGGAGACCTGAAGTGGGTAGTTCCTTTCTGCAGGAAGGTCATTCCATCATCTGCCTAAGTCTGGCTGAGTTTAGGGTTTTTATGGGCTTTGCAGGGGAGGAAGTGTGTGCTGATTGGTCCATGGGAGGACATGGAAAAAACACCATAAGTTCTCACTCTGGTCTGGGGAACTGGCAGCCTGGTCCCCATGCTTCAAGCCATCCCTGAATTGAAGGTGGGGCTTCACTGGTGACCTGCCCCTTTTTGCCCAGGAGCCTGTCTGCCTCCTGCTGCCATCAACCTGCTGTCCATGGTGCTCACAGCACCCAGGTTGTCCATGCCAAGGGGTGCCTGCAGACCCATGCCAAGCTGCCCTTAGGCCCCTTCCCTGCCATCCTCCCATGTTCCTCATCAGTGCCCAAAGTCTGGAGGGGGCTGACATGGCAGGGGGCTGATGTGTCACCATGACCCCAAGAATATGCACACCCAGGGTTGGCCTCAACTTTGCTTCAAAATCGGAGCAGGCACCGGGATTGGGGAGAGGTCAGGCAATGGGAGCTGAGACTTCTGAGCCTCCAGGGCAAAGGAGACTTCCCAGGTCCTTGAGAGTGCATGGGTGCCTGGATCCACAGCCACAGCTGAGCTCACACCCACTGGGCTCATGCTGCCCACTCGGCCTAGCAGGTTGTGCTCTGTTTGTGCTACCAGCCTGGATCCCATGCCTGCCAAGGGCAGAGAAGGGGGCAGGGCTTCTGCCAGTTTTCAGCTCCCATCAGCTCCATAGAGTGCACAGTCCTGGCCACACCTCCCCTGCTGCAGCTGGTGTCTTGGCAACATCTGTTCCAGATGGCCACTGCTACTACCACTATTTCATCCAAAACATATCAGAAGTGTAGCAGAAGTAATTACCACTCAATTCCACATTATTTTATTTAGAAATTAGACTGTACAAAGGAGGAGTAATATGATGGGGATTCAAAATCATGAAAGGTATTCTGTTTTCTTTTCATATGTGGTAAAGAGGGTGGGGATGATGACAGCGGAGAAACAGTGTTCAAAGGTACAGGAATGAGAGAGAACAATTAGAGGAATAAACCAGGGAAAATTAGTGTGAATTTTACCTTCTCCTCTAGTCATTAATGAGGTGAGTATGGGAGGTGGGGAAGGTTAGTGAGGGGGAGAGTGACAGGGAGAGTGAGTATGAGAGATGGGGAAGATTAGTAGGAGGGAGAGTGACAGGTGATGGGAAAGGGGTAGAAATTGAGATATTTCAAGATTAATGGGCTATGTTTTTCACTCTCCCTCCTAAAGATTAGATGCTATCTTCTGAAGGTTTTCCATTTGTCTTTCGAAACAACATTCTTTAACAATTTTTGAATTGGTTGCAAAAATATGAAAGTTACCCTTTTCAGATATTTAAATTTTCTTGGAAATCACAATATAAAGAATGGAAAACAAGGAGAAATTACCTTGCTTTTCATGCTTGTTCAAGTGCTGGTAAAAGAATGTAAGTTGAATGAGGGAGAAAGCAAGATCTGAACTGGCTGATACAAAGAACAGGAATTTTCAAGGTAACTCTAAATGAGGTCAAAGATGAATATTTGTGGAAATAGGGGAAATAAGACAGTGGTATGTAGAAAGGTAGCTGTTATCATAGCATTAGAATATTAGCACATTTCATTCTGGTTATCACAACAGTAAGTCTGGAAATATTTGTTGAGGGCCAGTGGAATGAAACTGAAGGTCATTTTAGTTGAGGCACTTTAAATGAATATAGAGATGGATTTTAGATAGGTTATTTTCAAGAGTATGAATGTCCTATATATAATAATGTTAGTTTAATATTGCTGAGTAGCAAAATACTACAAACTTAGCCATTTGTTAAAAAAAAAAAATTGTTACCTCTTTGCTACTTCTGCAGGTCAAGAGTCTCTGCTAGCTCAAATGAACTTCTTGCTTGGGGTCTCACAATTTTGAAATTAAGGTGTTGGCTACACTGGGCTGTTATATAGAGTCTCTGGGAAAGTCTCTGCTTTCAACCTCAGTCAGATTGTTGGCTGAAGTTAGTCCATTATCACCTGTAGAACTGAAACCTCTATTTCCTTGCTGGCAGTCAGCTGGGGCCATTGTCAGCTCCTAAAAGCCATCCACATCTACCAGTAAATAGCTCTCTCTATGTTCAAAACTCAAAACAGTGCACTGAATCCCACTTGTGCTTCAAATCTCTTACATCCTCTGCTTTTGTTAGCCAAATAAAGCTTTCTGCTTTTAAGGGCTCATGTGATAAGATTAAACCCAGCAGATAATCTCCCTTTTCTAAGGTTAAGTGTACCACATAACACGGGAATTATATCATACTTATGGGTTGTGGGATTTTGGTGAGACATATTTGGGGTCCATTTTTGAAATTTTGTCTACCACAGTTCATGAGGACCTGAAGAATTAGATCAAATTCCCAATGATATAAAGGTAGACAGGTAATAATAATCTTTAAAAAAGCATCAATCTGTTTGCCATGAAACTTGAAGATGTGCTTTTTAAATATGCGTAAATACAAAAGATTTTAGAAGTGGCACTATGGCACATTTCTACCTTCTGTAATATAGCTGGGTGAGGTGGAGTAATCAACTGTATTTACCTGAGAGGGCTACAGGGAAAGTGGTGATCTCAGGAGAGGAAAGGATTTAAGTTAATGGAGAGTGAACTATGGAAAGTTTTAATAATTTGTGGCAACTTGTTGACAACTGAATGACATCTTCAAAAGGCTCAATAGAAAATAAGAGTGGGATTCAGGGACAATGAGCTGCAAGTAAGAGATCAGTATATATTAGGATGAAAATACAATAGGTATAAATTTTAAAAATTGCATTCTGGATTTTGATGAAGAAGTCAGAGAGCAATGTCATGGATGGAACTGATTAGTCAAAATGAAACTTAGGGTCAAATATGCTTATGTATCAGCACAGACAAGGTTTCTGTTGCTTCCTAAAGCTCAGAGACATGATAAGCCCATCAGAAATAAAGACCAGACCAGCCATTTAGACAAAACTACCATGTAGCAGAAAGTATATGAAATACCTGACAGGTATGGAGTTGCAATCAGGAGAGGGCAGTATTAAGTAAAATGTGGACACCTAGCTGTCAAGAAGGCAAAAGATTGTTTGGATATCTTCCTAAGAATTCTCTTTCTTAAAGATCAGGCAAGTTCCATATGTTTCCTCAAATTACAGAACCTGAGATCTAAACGTTGTTCTGACATAGAAGGAATGATTGAATGAGCACCCTGGTTCAAAATGATTGCAGTTAAATAAGGCTGATTTAATCACGATTTTTGATGTTCTTAATGACACTGTAATTTATTCCAAGACTCAGGAAACTGAGAAGCATAATTTGATAGCTCTAGGTCACCACTAAGTTAAATTTCAGGATTAAAAGTAAAACCCATAGTTTAACCCAAACACAACAAAAACTAGAAAACAAAAATGACAGGACTAGACAGGGAAGAATGAGACAATTCTTTAAAAGTTATTTTTCCCGTTGGTGATCTCCAGATTATGTTTAGCTCTCCTGAAAAACTCAGACTGTGGCTTATTAAATACCCACCTCTGTAACTGCAACTTGAGACACCTGAGAATTCTTCCACTGAACTGTTTGTTGGATATGAATGTGTAATAAGGACACCTCTTTACCATATCATATGTAAAACATTTCTTAATCCTCCCAGCACTGGATCTATGCATAATTTCATGAAAAATAAAATCAAAAGCAAGACTATACCATATTTATAGTTTCTAGGACCTGTGATTTAACTAGCCTATATCAGAGATACTATAATTTAGTGTAGTTCTGCGTTGAATACTTAGAATATTACCCATAGTCTGTAGTTCTGGCTATGATGCTTTTTAGATTTAGTAGATTAAATCATGTTTTGTTCACAACAGATTTTATAAAATGTTTCTCTTCATGCAGTAAATAAATCTGTCATGAATTCAAAATATCATTGTTATTTTTCCTCATTTTGCTTATAAATGCTGGATTTAACCATTTTGGCAGCCACAGAAAAGTTTCTATTTTAAAAGAATATAGATACTTTAATATGTCTGGAAGTATAGTGGAAATCACTAAGAAAATGTTATTTTATTTTAATTATACAACTATACTCTTCAATATCTGATATTATAAAACCATATTTAATCAAAATATGAAATTTGACTCTCAGTACTGTTCCTATATCAGTTTCCTGTATCTTAACAAATAATACACAATACACTGTGTAATACAAAACAGCATCATGGCAGTAATCATCACCTTCTGCTTCAATGCCATCACATCCTAAGTATTCCAAGACCCATACATCCTACTGCTTACACAGTTAACAATGTGGTGTAGGCTCTAATGTCAGTCTGCATGAGTTTAAATCCTAACTTTGCCACTTAATAGTTGTGTGACTAAAAGCAAGTAAATTAGTTTTTCTGTGCCTCAGTTTTCTCATATACAAAATGCAATTTAATGTCTTATGCACCTACAAATGTTACAATTTTTCTTTTATAGGTAAAGAACTTATTTACTAACTGTACAATTATTAGATATTATTATTTTAGAATCATACTTATCATTTTTTTTCAGATGGAGTCTAGCTCTGTTGCTAGGATGGAGTGCAGTGACGTGATCTCGGCTCACTGCAACCTCCGCCTCCGGGGTTCAAGTGATTCTCCTGCCTCAGTCTCCTGTTTAGCTGGGACTGCAGGTGCATGCCACCATGCCTGGCTACTTTTTGTTTTTTTTTATTGGAGACGGGGTTTCATCTTGTTGGCCAGGATGGTCTCAATCTCTTGACCTCCTGATCCGCCCATCTCAGCCTCCCAAAGTGCTGGAATTACAGGTGTGAACCACTGTGCCTGGCCCATAATTATCATTTTTTAGTTTTAATATTAAAAAAAAAACTTTCATTTTAGATAAAGGAAGTATATATGCAAGTTTATCACATGGGTATATTGCACCCATGTAGTGATCGTAGTACCCAAGAGGTAGTTTTTCAACCCATACTTCCTTCCCTCCCTCCACTATCTAGTAGTCTGCAGTTCCATTATTTCCATGTTTATGTCCATGTGTGCTCCATGTTTAGTAAACAGAAAATCAAATACTGCATAAAGCATTGCTTAGAATTATGGCCTCCAGCTCCATTCATGTTGCTGTAAATGATAAGATTTCATTCTTTTTGATGGCTGTGTAGTATAACATGGTGTTTATCTGCCATGTTTTCTTTATTCAATTGAACATTGATGGGCAACTAGGTTGAATCCATGATTTGTTATTGTGAATAGCGTGATGTAGAGCACGAGTGCACATGTCTTCTCAGTATAATTGAGGTAGGGGATGGGACTCACCTCCAGAGGCAGAAATTCAACTCCAGATCAGATTGAAGTCCGACTGAAACAGGGAAGAGGTGAAAGCATCTCTCCATAAGACAAGCCCACCAGTGCCATGTCCAGTTTACCAGTGCCACGGACACTCATGGAAGTTACCACTGATTTCCATGGCAATGAATGGAAGCACCACCATTGTTCTGAAAATTTCTGAATAATCTGACTCTTAATTTGTAAGTAATTAAAAGTGAGTATAAATATGACTGCAGAGATGCCTCTGAGCTGCTACTCTGAGCACACTGCCTATGAGGTAGCCCTGCTCTGCAAGAACAGTACCTCTTCCACTGCTGCACACTGCTGCATCGATAAAACTTGCTAACAACACTGGCTTATCCTTGAATTCTTTCCTGAGTGAAGCCAAGAACCCTATTTGGAGGCTGCCTGCCTTGCATCAAGTAGCATCTAAAAGAGGCTGAACAAAGATGATGACATGAGAAATCGTGAGAGATGTCACAGTCGGCAGTCAGCAAGGTGACAGTGAGAGAGAAGTGGTGATTAACAAGACAACAAGTGGAAAGACAGAGACAGTGAAACAGTTAGTGATCAAGGCTGCAAGAGCTGTAACACTGAGGCTACAACACCATAAATCTGCTAACACTGCAAGAGCTGTAACACTAACGAAAGGCTCTTTTCAGAGCCAACATCATTCCTCATAGGCAGAGCCCACTGAATGGGCGAGCAGCCACAGTACTGCTGCCTCATGTGGGACCCGCCACTCTTACTGGCAGTGGTGAGTTACTTGCCCCCATGCTGGCCCCTCCCACCATGATAACTAAGGCCACCCAAGCTGGGGGAATCTGAAGAAATCTTCGACTTGGTACCATGTGGAAGATCAGTCAATGTCATTTTTGCTCCTGCGGATGCGTAAGTTTCCTCTCTGCTCCATGATATTGGGTAAGCTAGCAAATAAAAGCATTTGAGGTGAAATAAAAGACTTTTAGGTGAAAGCACTGCCCGTAAGACATGCCCATCAGTGCAATGTCAGTTTAACATTGTCATGACAACTCCTGGAAGTTACTGTCTCTTTCTATGGCATTGACATGAAGTACCTCTCTTTTTCTAGAAAATTCTGAATAATCCACACCTTTATTTACATGTAATTGAGTATAAATATGACAGTAGGACTCCCTCTGAGCTTGCTCTGCAAGGAACAGTACCTCTACTGCTGTTGTACATTGCTGCTTCACTAAAACTTGCTGTCTAACAACACTGCCTTGCCCTTGAATTCTTTTCCGGGTGAAACCAAGAGCCCTCCTGGGTTAAGCCCCAATTTGGGGGTTCACCAGCCTTGCATCATAATTATCTACTTTCCTTTGGACATATACCCAGTAATGGGATTGCTGGTTCAGCAACTGTGGAAAGCAATTTGAAGATTTCTCAAAGAACTTAATTTTAACGTTTCTTATTATCATTCTAATTTTCAGAGCCTCCAAGTAATTCTTACCCAAACTAGAAAAACTACCTTGCTATCTCTCCTTCTCTCTATTCCTACCTTATAATCCATTTTCTCACTGTATACAGAGTGAGTGTTCTAAAAAGATAATATGATAGTGTCAGAGCCTGCAAAAACACATTTAGTGAATCACCATAGCCTTCAGGAGCATCATAATGTGGTCCCATCCAGTTAGTGAAGCCACACATATCAAAGCTCTTCAAACTTCCAGCACTTTCTCATTACCCATACCTTCTCAAATGCTGTTTCCTTCATTAAAACACACTTCCATTCTTCTATCCATTCATTCTTTAGCTCCTCAAAGAGGCAGTTCGAGTGTCACTCTATGAAAACTTTTCTGGTTCCTATCTTTAGGCTGAGTGAGAGGCCTCTTTTCTGTTTCGTTTTCTATATATATGCTATTTACTGAATATATATGTTATTCATTCTCTTGTATATCACTCCCATTGTCTCACGATATCCCTGAGAGCAAGGACAGCATTTATATTTTTAGTGTATGAATAAAACTTGGTTGATGCACAATAAATATTTATTCAAATAATAAATGGACGGTAAACGAAAGAGGTGTAAAGACATGCTGGTGTCCATACATGATATTAGTCCTTGGTAGGTTTATTTCTCCTCTACCAGAGCTCTAAATATGGAGATTTGGGCACAGTCCTCAACACGCTACTCCTTTCCAACACGTTTTTCTATATGTCTCATTCAAACCATAGTTATAAATATTTTTTGTGCTCCAAATTGACATCTCCATATCTTAACTTTCCTAAAAACTCCTGTGTTTTTTTTCCCACATTTCCAGTGGGATATCTAGTAGGTAACTAAAACATAGTGTCCATAACTGAATTCTTTATTTTCTCTCCCCAAATCTCCCTCATTCTGTCTCAAAAACTAAACCAAACAGAATATGTTTCTTACGCCAAGACCCCAACCCAGGAGTCCTTTCTTTATTTCAACACTGTCCCCCACACTATCTAGAACCTGAGAAAATATTTAAAAATTTTTTTTGAAAATTGTACCATGAATCCCACCACTTCTTAATGCCTTCCTACTACTCTGATCCACACCACCATTGATCCTTATTTGAATTATTTCATTAGGCTGCCGAATGGATTCTCTATTTGCACTCTTGATTACCCACATTCGTTCTCTTGATTACCCACATTCTACATGCAGCCAGAATGATTTCTTAAAATATAAAATATATAAAATGACCTCCCTGCTTAAAAATTACCCAGTAACTTACAATTTTACCTTTTAAAATATACAAATTTCTAACTGTACATCTCTAGGGGAAATTTGGGAGATACTATAGAAGATTTTGCAGCGTTATTTCACTTGAGGTACAACAAAGTTGGGTATTTATCCAGCAAACTTTCTGTTCGTTATTGGCTTCTCAGGCAGAGATTATTCTCTGGAATGTTTGAGTGCCACCAGAAGGCAAGGGAAATTTGGTGGTTGGAAAAAAAAAAAACAAAGAAAAGCACCCTCAGGTAAGTGTCTCAGATATAGAGGCAAACTTACAAAGAATATGGGTGGGGCACAAATACAAAATACTCTATTATGGCTTAAAAGCCCCAGAAGACCTGGCCCTTCTTATAACTTCAACCTTAACCCCTGCAATCTTCCACCTCCTTCACTCTGCTCTGTTTATTCTGCTGCTCCTGTGACACCAATCACATCCTTGCTTCAGAACCTCCATATATGCTGTCCTGTTAGTCCAGAATGATCTCCATTCACTTATTTCCAAGCCTGTCTTATATTTTTCACTCAGGAATGAGATCTCATGTGGCCTCCTGAAAGATGCCTTTCCTGAATCCTATTTAAAATATTATCCCTAACAGGGTTATAGATGTTAGGAATAATATCAAGATCATATATATATATATAAAAATAATTTCAAAAGTATATATGTATTTAAGTTATATATAGTAACATAAACATGCCATATATTTATATATGTTTATATTTATGTTATATATGCCTAAAATAATATGTCATATATATTTATGTTATATATTTATATATAAAATATATAATGTAAAACAATATATTACATATAAAATATATAGTAATGTTATATAATATGATGTCTATTATTGATATATAATATCAATTATGTTATATTGTTATATTATTATATATTGTATCATTTATCTATTTTAATTGTGATTATATTATTAAATTATTGTATTATAAAATATATAATATAATTATAATTGCACTATTATAATATTTTACTAATTGCTATGTATTGAATATTCAAATACTGTGTATGTTTTATGATATATAATATATTTATATATTTAACATGAAACTATATGTTTATATTTAACTAATAACTATATTTATAATTTGAAATTATTAATTATAAATAGCATGGTAGATACTGATGTGTTTGGAATTTAGTAGGACACTTGAAATATGTATCATTTCAAAAAATTATTATAAAAATGTTTGTTAAATTAATCTTCTAAATAAATTATCTAGCTAATTCAGGGGTATAACTGTAGTCATTACTTCTGTACAACCACACATTTTAAAATAAAAATATGCTATTTAAAATTAATTTCAAATTATAAATATAGCTAATTCAGGGGTATAACTGTAGTCATTACTTCTGTACAACCACACATTTTAAAATAAAAATATTTAAATAGCAAGCAGAAATCATGGAGTCTTTAAAAATTTAGAAATATACATTTTATCTAATTTAATCCAAGAGTATATGAAAGCAAATAAAACACTACCAAGTGAGATCCATATATCCTAAGATATGTACAATATATTTAACTAGTGCATAAGTAGACTACATACAAAGTAATACGTGTACTATAGTGATTTAGTGTGAATTCAGAATGGTACAGACTTATAACCTGCCTCTGTTACTTTCTACCTTTATGGACTTGGGAAATGTACTCAATTATTCATAGAAAATAGTAGATTCTACAGTTAGTCTGCACTAAATGAAATAAATGATATTTCTTCTCTGCATTTAAATATAACCCATTCCAAATATGAGTCTTGCAACACTGCAAATAATTTTATGTTTTACAAGATGTTTGTCAGAGTGCTAGCTTAAGGAACTCAAAATTATTAAGCCATTAAAAGTACTTCCATTATAATCAGAAGTACCCTTATTTTCCAGCTCATAGTTAATTTTTAAAAGACCAAAAGTTGAAATATGACAATGATGTGTACTATTAAATGGTAGTGATAATTCAGTTTAAAACACCACTACCACTAGAAAAAATATTCATCGTGATTATATCAGTGCATTATATGCACAAATTAGAAATCCAGGGCAGTAAATATTTTGAATAAATGAGTGTTCAATTTTGGTATAAAAATGTATAATACATTGCACTTTTTATTCATTATTTTAATTTCAAATATGACCAGTAAATTGGTTACTATCAATAAAGATGGTTAAATATCAAAAGAAGACTTACTTCAATACTATCTTTTTTTCTTATAAAATCAATTTAACTACTAATAGGAAAGGATGTTGATAGTCATGGTCAAAAAAGTATCTATGCCCCTAAGGTATACAAGGAGAATGAAATTTATACATACTCTAAAATACTGTTTGACTTTTACATATTTTAATCTCTTTTTAGCCAGTCTTTTAACAGAACTGCTCTCAAGAAACAAAACTAAGTGTTTAGAAATCCTTTTCATGTATGACTTAATGAGTGAAGATGAAGGGAATTCCATGCAAGGATAGTTAAACCTGGATTGTCATGTAATTGAGTTTTCTTCTCTATATTCAAATATAATTTTCTCCAGGTACGCCTCAAAAATCATGAAAAAGTAAGAAGTTAGTTAAAGCATAAGTATTTAAGTAGGTAGTAACAATCTATAAAGAGGGCTTAATGCATCATTAAAATAATTTAAAGAAATTAATGACTAGTCATAACTGATTAAAAATAGGCTCACTCAAAAAAAAAAAGGCAAAAACATGTGGAGTGGAAAAAATACTGATAGGTTTAGAGTAATACTAATTATTTTGTATATGATCTGATAGGAAATAGTTTTTAATTTTCTTTCTAGTTTTAAGTCACAAAAGCAAGATACAGTTTTTCTACATTTGGAGAAATAGGCTAGCTCTATGGTTATGCACAAAAATAATAATTGAGAAGGCACATAAAAAGGTAATTTAGGAACCAGCTTAGTCTATAAATTATAATGGACATTATTCCCAAAGGAGGCACAGTCATAGTATAGATACAGAAGTCAGCAACACTGACAAATGCCACAGTAGGCTAGTACAGGGGGACTTAAGAGGACTACCTGGTGGAAACTGAAAATAGAGCCAAAAGATGGAATAAAGAAGGTAGTTTTTAAGGGATATATAAAGATAATCATTAATGTTTGAGATTGAGCATATTACTACATTCTTATTGTCCTTGCACTTAGTGTAAACTAATGATAATTACGAAACTGAGTTACTCCATATAGTATATTACCAATGGGTAACATTGTGACGGTAGTTCTTGTCTAAGAAGCCAAATAACTCAATTCCTAAACAGAGCTTGTGAGCAGAATTTGCATTGGCCATCAAGGAAAAGTTGAAAGTACAGGGCATAAAGAAAACACAGGGGTCATCAATTATTACCTCTAAAATTAATATAAATCTTCATATTTAACTTCCACCTTCACAAAGTCAATATTTTCTCAATTTCAAAAGTAAAACCAATAGATAATATAGTTTTCAGATGAGGCAAAATCATAAAAATGACTGAAATAAAATATAATTTAATATTTACATCAACATATCTTTCAATCATGATTCTTATCTGTCAGTATGAAACATGACATACAAATTGTTATACATGAAAGCTTAAAGGGAATGATCTGAAAAATATGCATACATAATCTAATGTCTGGGGAGTTTTTTAATGGTAGTTTTTAAGGAGAGTCAACGACAATAGATTTTTAGATATATATACGACATGTGTAAATTTTATAATTTCAGGTCACTTCCTCCTGCCACCTGGTAACATGAAAGTTAAATAAACCTTTTTGCTACATATGTAATTGAAAACAATGAATATAATATAAATAAAATATTAGCATAATCAATAACAATCTGGAAAATAAAATTTAATGCTCAAATCTCACCAAATAAGATATATTCCCAAAGGAAATATAAATGATTAGATTTTTATTTTAATTATATATTCCAATAGCAAAAAAGCACTTAAGTTAATGCACTAAGGTGACTGAGACTTAACTGTAAATGTATTTGTTGATCTAAGAATAAATGGGTTTTATATATTTATTCACAAATTCAGAAAGCTGTATAGTTTCACAATACTTAATGATTAACATTTCAATTTAATTGCATAGTACAAACCCATAAGTACTTAGCAATTTATTCATCAATGAAAATGGACAACTGGAACAGAATAGAAAACTCAAATATAATAACTCACATCTACAACTATCTGATCTTCAACAAACTTGACAAAAATAAGCAATGGGGCAAACATTTCTCATTTAAAATATGGTGTTAGGATAACTGGCTAGCCATATGCAGAAAATTGAAACTGGACTCCTTCCTTATACCATATACAAAAAATAAATGAAGATGGACTAAAGACTTAAATGTAGAACCCAGAGCTATAAAAACCTTGGAAGACAACCTAGTCAATATCTTTCAGGACATAGACGCGGGCAAAGATTTCATGACGAAGTTGCCAAAAACAATTGCAACAAAAGTAAAAATGGACAGATAGGATCTAATTAAACTAAAGAGTTTTTGCACAACAAAAGAAACTATCAACAGAGTAAACAGGCAACCTGCAGAATGGGAGGAAAAATTTCCAAACTCAGCATCTGACAGAAGTCTAATATCCAATATTTGTAAAGAACTTAAACAGATTGACAAGAAAAAAACCAAACAACCCCATTAAAAAGTAGGCAAAGGACATGAACAGACAATTCTCAAAAGAAGACCTGCATGCATCCAACAATCATAAAATAAAAGCTCAATATCACTTATCATTAGAGAAACGCAAATCAAAACTACAATGAAATATCATCTCACACCAGTCAAAATGCGTATTATTGCAAAGTCAAAAAATGACATGCTGGTGAGGTTGAGGAGAAAAAGTAAAGCTTATATACTGTTGATGGGAGTGTCAATTAGTTCAACCACTGCGGAAGACAGTGTGGCAATTCCTCAAAGACCTAAAGACAGAAATACCATTCGACCCAGCAATCCCGTTACTCGGTATATACCCAAAGGAATATAAATATTTGTATTATAAAAACATATGCATGCATATGTTCATTGCAGCACTATTCACAAATCAAAGATATGGAATCAATGTAAGTGGCCATCAGTGGTACACTGGATAAAGAAAATGGGGCACATATACAACATGAAATACTATGCAGCCATAAGAAAGAATGAGATCATATACTTTGCAAGGAGGTGGATGGAGTTGGAGGCCATTATCCTTAATGCAGAAACAAAAAAGCAAATACTGCGTGTTCTCACTTATAAGTGGGAGCTAAATGTTTAGAACACATGGCTATATAGAGGGCAACAATACACACTGGGACCTATTGGAGTGTAGAGGGTAGGATGAGGGAGATGATCAGGTAAAATAGCTAATGTGTGCCAGGCTTAATACTTGGGCGATGAAATAATCTGTACAACAAACCCACATGACACATGTTTACTTATGTAACAAAACTGTACATCCTGCACATGTACTTAAAATAAAAGTTTAAAAAAAAGGAAGAAAAAAATCACTTGATGCATTTTGTATCCTACCACCAAGCCACTAATATGCATTGCTAATTCAAATTTGATAAATTTTATTATTAACATAAAAATAAAAATAGAAATAATCACTATGCTAAACTATGTGCCCAAATTTTTCCAGAAAACAATTTATGTGTAATGACTATAAATATACATGTTCTTAGCTCAAGGATGTCTTATTTTAAATAAAAAAGTGCTTCTTTCTATGTTTTTCAGTTAAAAATAATCAGAAAGACCTATATGAGTTTGAATTATTCCAAATTTGGTTGGAATAAACAACTTGCAAAAGCTTCTGTAAATGTGTAGTCACAAGAGAGCCATCTGGCTCCATGTAATTATACCCATCTCTCATCCAATTCTGAATTTTAAATGTAAAAGCAGGCCCAGGAATATCATACAGATTTGTGATATACACTTGGGGATTGCTGATCCATAAACGAATTAACAGGTTTTATTCATATGGGTGTGTTCCATCTTCATTTATATTTCAAATCAGAAGAGAGTACAGATTCAGCGATTACTGAATAAATTGCTGCTAGTATGAATTTATTTCTGCTGAAGTATTTCAGAGTGACATCAAATAGAAATTAAGACACACATGGGTGTAAGACAAAAAGTAGAATCTGCCTCACCTTTTTTTTTTTTCATGTAAGTACTTTGAATCAAGTTGATAGATGCCTCATGAATACAAAATAAATTTGTGACTATTTATTTTAAAAGATCACTGACTTCTGCAGGCTTGCTGTAAAGGACTGAATTTGGTACTGGTATATTATGACCAAATTTGCATTAGTTTATATTTTTCCTAGACTATCTGTCTTCTTTCTTTAGAATAGTACTTTTCTGGAATAGAGAAGAAACTTTTTTTATTTTAAGTTCTGGGATACATGTGTAGAATGTGCAGTTTTGTTATACAGGTATACACGTGCCATGTGGTTTGTTGCACCCATCAACCCATCACCTGTATTAGGTATTTCTCCTAATGCTATCCCTCTGCTAGTCCCCGACCCACCGACAGACTCCAGTGTGTGATGTGCCTCTCCCTGTGTCCATGTGTTTTCATTGTTCAACTCCCACTTATGAGTGAAAACATGCAGTGTTTGGTTTTCTGTTCTCGTGACAGTTTGTGGAGAATGATGATTTCCAGCTTCATCCATGTCCCTGTAAAAGACATGAACTCATCTTTTTTTATGGCTGCATGGCATTCCATAGTGTATATGTGCCACATTTTCTTTATACAGTCTATCACTAATGGACTTTTGGGTTGATTCCAAGTCTTTGCTTTTGTGAACAGTGCCACAATAAACATATATGTGCATGTGTCTTTATAGTAGAATGATTTATAATCCTTTGGGTATATACCCAGTAATAGAATTGCTGGATTAAATGGTATTTCTAGTTCTAGATCCTTGAGGAATAGCCACACTGTCTTCCACAATGATTGAACTCATTTGCACTCCCACCAACAGTGTAAAAGCATCCCTATTTCTTCACATCCTCTCCAGCATCTGTTGTTTCCTGACTTCTTAATGATCACCATTCTAACTGGCATCAGATGGTATCTCATTGTGGTTTTGATTTGCATTTCTCTAATGAACAGTGATGATGAGCATTTTTTCATATGTTTGTTGGCTGCATAAATGTCTTCTTTTGAGAATTGTTTATTCATATCCTTTGCCCATTTTTTTTAATGGTGTTGTTTGTTTGTTTGTTTTTCTTGCAAATGTGTTTAAGTTCTCTGTAGATTCTGGATATTAACCCTTTGTCAGATAAATAGACAGAAAAAATTTTCTCCCATTTTTTAGTTTGCCTGTTCACTCTGATGATAAGTTTCTTCTATTGTGCAGAAGCTGTTTAGTTTAACTAGGTCCCATTTGTCAATTTTGGTTTTTGTTACCATTGCTTTTGGTGTTTTAGAACTCTTTGCCCATGCCTGTGTTCTGAATGGTATTGCCCAGATTTTCTTCTAGGATTGTTATGGTTTTAGTTCTTACATTTAAGTCTTTAATCCTCTTGAGTTGATTTTTGTATAAGATGTAAGGAAGGGATCCAGTTTCAGTTTTCTGCATGTGGCTAGCCAGTTTTCCCAACACCATTTATTAAATAGGGAATCGTTTCCCCATGAGTAGAAACTTTTAACAAAATTTTTACCCTAATACAATAGCATTACAACCATATACACTTTATTGTATAGATTACATATTCTATCCTCATATGGATGACATTGTCAATTGCTGTCTCTCCTGCCTTTGCTTGTTACTTCAAATATTTTTTCTTCATAGGTTCTATTGTATAGTATCAATTCTAGTTTGATGCCTTATTCATGTGTTATCAATTGTATATCCAGTTCATATTATAGTAATTATAGCAATTAAAATTTTAGCCAGATTTCAGTGTTAAGACACTCAGTTTATGAGTAACTTGATCAAATAAAAGTGTTTTCAGGATTGTATTATCTTCGTTTATTTTCTTAGTAGTTCCATAGTTAAAATTTATGCCAATTCATTTACTATAGACATATCCTAAATGGATAATTTAAAATGTATACAAAACTATGTGAATAGATCCATTTATGTATGATACCACCTGTTTATATAAGTATATATTATATTAATAAATTAAAACTAACTTAAACATCTAGTAATTCCTGAAGCATTGAGTAGTAAAGAGCCATTCAAATCATGATAACATATATAGGCATTTAAATATATACACACACACACACACACACACACACATATACATATATGCATTTAAAAGGATCTTGGTAAAAAGCACATAAAATATATGCATGAAATGTCCTAATTCTTCTGCACATTTTAACAAATTCAGATGTGTGTTATTTTGTATCCAGGAACACATGTATACACACATATATATGCAAAACACAATATGTGGAAAATGGGAAACAAAGAAAAAGTATTTTCAAACAGTAAATTACAAAAAATAAAATACACAACTCAATTGCTTTAAAAGTTTAATATGAATTAATAATTACCTTAAAAAGGTCAAAAAATATTTTTTCCAAATAATTAACTTTTTTTTAAAGTGAAAGCAAGTTTAATAAAGAAGTAAGGAAACAAAAGAATGACTACTGCATAGACACAGCAGCCCAAATAATTTTCCACAATAAAACATTTCTCTTCAAAGCAGTTGTGGAATTTTATTATTATGCCAAAATAATATAGAGTGAGAGGCATGCATAGATTAAGACAGAAAGAGAAGAAGGAAAGCGAGGAAAAATGGGAGAGAGAGAAAAGTAGAAGTAGAAACAGAGTGGGAGAGAAATAAAGAATCGCTACTAGGAAAAAAGAAAATATGTGATTGATTTTCCTTCCCAGAAAACATATTACCAGAAAAGCAATTGAGTGTATTGATGTGGGTTCTTATCTAGCAACTTTATGAATCCTAATATACACTTTTTATTTCTTTGCAAAAATTGTGTTTATAATTGACATGTAAAATTTACATGTTTATGGGGTACAGTATGATGTTCCAATGCATGTATACATTATTGTATAATGATCAAATTAGGGTAGTTAGCATGTCCATCACCACGAAACTTTATTATTTGTTTGTGGTGGTAACTTTCAAGATCCTCTTTTCTAGTCATCTTGAAACATACAATACATTGTTATTAGCTATAGACACCCTACTGTGTAATAGTATATAAAGTGTGTAATAGAATACCAGAACTTGTACTCTGTATAGTCCTAAGGAAACTGTAGGAGGCAGCAAAATCTTTTTTGTGGCTGGGAGACCTGCGAAAATTCATATAAAATATAGAGTCCATTGAGTGGTACTTCTGAGATTTCCCAGTGCAGGACATCCCATTTGTTTCCAGCCTCAGTCCTTTCAAAATAAGAAATGAAGATTACTGACCTTTATGCTGACAGTCATTCTGCAGAACCCATCCTGTTTCTGCATGGGCCTGGCTGATAAATTTAAAGGACATAGAAGAGGAATCTCAATCTCCACATCCTTTAACTTATTCATGGTGACAGTAATCTCTACCATCCACCCACAGGAAGAAATATTAGTTTTAGATTACTATTTTGGCTAGGGGAGGAGTCAAGCAGTATCAGAGGTGATGGCTATCATGGAATAATCAACTTTAGTGACTAAAAATACTAACATCATGGTCAGAGGTCTGACCAGATGCAATGGGAGGAAATATAGATGCCACCTCTGGATGGAGTGCCAACAGGCAGTCTCTGGATGGGAGGAATGTACATCAAATTGTAAGAAGATCCCATAACATTGGAGATACTGGTTTGGCCATCATAGAAGACATGTATAATCTGCTACAGTAAATTAAAAAAACTAAAGAGTTCAGGCAAGCACTCTGTAGAGATTCTGCTTTATTTTTTCTAAGAGCAGTAAATACCGTTCACATTTTTAAGATAAAATTTGGAAGGAAGTGGCCAAATCTGAGGAGTCAAGAGAATTCAGCATTATCATTTCAAAGGGTACTACAAGAGATTGTCATGGTGAGGGTTGATGGTAGCTTTGGTCTAGGGGAATAATAGTAGAAATGAAACTCATTGGATTAGACATAGATTTGGGAAATAAAACAAAATTTACAAACAGGTTGGATAGAGTAGGTACAGGGGACATAGATATTGTTGATAACCCCTAGGTTTCTGACAGTGCAGAAAAATTAGTGGTGCTGTTATTTAGATGAGGAACATGTTTAGATGAGAATTTCCTAAGTTTTATTTGCAGATTTGTAAATGCGAAGAGTCTTGTAACAGTCCACCAGAGGACTAGGTATATTACATTAGTAGAAAGGATAAGACTAGGGATTTAAATAGTTTAAGCAGCTGGGAGTATTTGAAACTTTGGTAAAATTATATCACTTAGGGAGAGATTACAAAATGAGAAGAGGAGGTCTTCTAGGGTAGAAACTTGACTTTTTTATATTATGTAGTTATCTGTAGATTACTACAAATCTACAAGGAGGCTGATAATGAGAGTACAAACAGGCAGAAAGATTTGGTTTATTTTCCCACAGCCTCCTGACTCATATTAATGTTAATATTATATTAACTATAATGTAACTACTCAAATGAACCAATACAATTTAGGAAACTTTCCCTGCAATAGGTAAATGCACGCTTGTAGATAGTATGTTAGGAAGGTAATATTAAATAGATTAGTTTTAATTCAAAAGTATGAACTAAGAACTTTAGACTGGTTTTTCACAAATTTAACTCTGATGATAACTTTTCTGAAAGGCACTGAGATTTTGTGATTATTGGGACAAAATTATGTTCTTGTTCAATATTATAATAAGACATTATTAATGGTGTAGGTTTGCTCAATTCCCTAAATTTTATTTTAGACTTTTGCCTGACTGTACATCATTGTTTCATCAACTATAACTACTGAGATCTCTTTAAAACCATGCAATCAATATCAAATGAAAAGTAAATGCAATTTTTAAATTTCTATGACTAGTTCTACAACCTCATAGATAGTTTAAATTGATATTTTAAATTATACCTTAAAGAAATATGAGTTATTATTATTAATTTAAAGCTAGGCTAGATGAATAAATGTTTAAAAGACAGAGACATATAAAGGATAAATATATACTTGAGAGATGAGAGAGAAACACACATACACACACAGGGTGTAAAGGAAGAGAAACAGAGAAAACACTAGAAATGGATTCACAGTTTTGTTCATTTAGCGCAGAGCTATTTTGTGTGGTCATCAATGAGAAGATGAAATATTTGAGATCTTAAATTACTGTCAGCATACTTTGGAGCTTGTAAGAATGAATAATGCTTATTAATTCTAATGTGTTTGTGAATGGTGTTGTGGAAAGGAAACAAAACTGGGAGTCAGCAGGCTTATTTTCTGCTCCTGATTGACTCATCGATTGTATTTATGGCCAATAATTATTTTATGGATATCAGATCCATAGAGCAACCTCCTAAAAAGAACTTACCAATCACTTCAGTATTTAAAATTTGCCTAGCTTAGCTTTTTCCATCCTTATCTCATATTCCAAGCTAGAGTAATTGTGAAATTTTGATTGCTTGAACATTTGTAACATATTGCAAGATTTTATGTTTTCCTGATAAACACTGTGCTTTATGAGAGTAAAGACTTTCTTTATCCTCATTAACATTCTTCTTTTTTTTTTTTTTTTTTTTCTTTTGAGACGGAGTTTTGCTCTCGTTGCCCAGGCTGGAGCACAATGGCACAATCTCGGCACACCGCAATCTGTGCCTACCGGGTTCAAGCGATTCTCCTGTCTCAGCCTACCGATTAGCTGGGATTACAGGCATGCGCCACCACACCCAGCTAATTTTGTATTTTTAGTAGAGACGGGGTTTCTTCATTGGTCAGGCTGGTCGCGAACTCCTGACCTTAGGTGATCTGCCCGCCTTAGCCTCCCAAAGTTCTGGGATTACAGGCGTGAGCTAACGCGCCCGGCCTGAGTAACATTCTTTAGCTAGAACCTAACAAACTTATCACACAAATGGCACTGCACAGTTATAAAAAACTTGACGAGTATTTATGACTTTTTACATTCTCACATCTGGCACTTTCAAAAATCCTATAATGATTTTCTTGTACCATCTTCCTTTCCTCTGGACACTTCCCTCCCTTTTTCATCTGCTTAATTAATGTGTATTATTTTTTCACAATTTGTTTTTATTTATTTATAATAATATATTTCCTGAACTTTAACATTAGCATATTCATCTTTGTTGTGATGTTGCCAAGCTGTTCACACCTTACTACTTTAATTTTTCCTTATATATAAATTTCCAATTATTTCTCTCTCAAATTATTATTTGGAGTGACTCTTCTCCCTACGCTTTTGTCAAAATCTGGCTCCTGAAAGATTAGTAACAAAACTTATTGATAAGATCAAGCAGAATGAACATTATCTCACAAAACTTTGGCAGTGTCTCAGAAAAGAAAAGGTATAGTCGGATTTATTAAAAATTATAAATTTGATTTCTAGAAGGCCTTTCAATAAAAGATCTTGATTAGATTGGAGGAAGCAGGAAGGTGATACAAATGTGTAAGATTCAGTGTCTTTTTTTATTCTTTGAGCCTTGGCTTTGTGTATTTGTAATTATCAGGATTTAGGGTTACAAGGGTTGAGTATCAGATTAAACTACTTTAGAGAAAATAATATTTTTTACTATTATAACTAAAACTCCAGGGCCAGAGATGGTTTAAAGCACAACTGATTCCATCTTTCCATAATATTGCCCAGATCTAACCTCTTTGTTATTGTTTTTCTCACCGCTTTCTTCTGTGTTGCCTGCCATTCTGGACAGATCTCTTAGTATTAACAACTGTGGTAGTTCCAGCTTAGTATTCTTTCTGTTTCTGGCACAAAGAAAAAGTGAATGTTCCTTTCATTTTGAGGTCAAAACCATCTAAAATGTGTACCTTATTGGCTTCATTCAGTTCACACTTCTGAACTAATAACTGACAAGAGGATAGAATCCTCTAATAGGCCAGGTATAGTTTAAATGTTTATTCCTGGTACTGAAGAAATAAGTGTGTTTAATTTTGAACCCTGTAGACAGAAAACTGAAAGGGCCGTGTCCCTCAACAAAGTAAGATGTTGTTTCCAAAATAAAAGAAACGGACACACTGTAAGCAAAAACAATTTCCAGTTCTAACAATGAAAATTAACAATCAATTAGCTTCTTTTGGGGTGCTTACACAATAATCTCTACATCTACTATCACATTATATTTTAATTGCATCACTAAGAACTAAATGACCCAAATTAAACTTGCTCATTACTGTTATGCAAGCATTTATCCAAGTGGCTAGAGTATAGAATCTATAATTATGTGATTACTGAATGAGTGAATAATTAGATTGAGCAAATAATTGTATCTCTTTTGAAGTTAGAATTTTCTTTTAAATATTAATAATAGTGCCAAATTAATTTGTATAATGGTATTACTAGCTTAAATTAGTGTAATTATTATAATCAATATAATAATAATACTCAACTAATAAATTTGTTCTAGGACTTTCATAAATTATAATAATACCTATATTTTCTTAAATGTCCCTGACCAATAGTAAGCACTAAATAAATGTTAAGGGTTAACAATCGTCATTGACAAACAGATAAAGTTAGATTGGGAGACATAAGGAACACTAGAATTTTATAGAGTTCAAATTTGTATGAATCCATATTAGCAGTTTGATAAGTGATAGATAAATGTTTTCAAATGTCTGGAGTTTTGCTTTTAATAAAATTACTTTCTAATGTTGTTTTGTAGCATTTCTCCAGAGGAAATTGAATAATATTTTCCTCTAAATCCATGCAGGATAAATGATCTGGAGTCATTAGAATATAGTATTATGCACAAACAACTAGACAGGAATTCTATTACAGATGATTAGTCAACCGTGAATTCAGCACCCACCAGATGGACAACTCCAATGTACCACATGAATTATGTGAGTTACAGCTGCAACTCTGGTAAAAATTAAAATGCTCTTGATGAACAGCTGCCGTTTTCTTAAGATTCTAGACAAGGGATACCAGTTCAGTTTTTTATTGCCGTAGCCTGTGGCATAGAAAAGACTGATTACCTTAAAGAAAGGTTGTATTAAAAAGCGTTTATAGTCTGCTATGTTAACTTTACTTTTAAGGGTCTTTCCATATTTACATTTAGAGCACCTATACTGTTATCTGATGTGAATCTTCTGTGTCTATAACTCAAAATGAACAACAGTAAAATTGTTCGGGCTATTAGATAATGACAGGATAATGTGTTATACATGGAACTATAAAAATATAGATTAAAATGCTGAGATATTGAGGTTCAAAATTGTCAGTATTCAGCAGATGAGTAAGATAAGTTTGTACATTTACTCTTGATTACAGATATTTCTTAAAAGGTAATTTTAAGTACCAGTGTTGTAAAATTCTCACAGAAATAAGCCTTCAAGTTCTCTTATTACATCTGAGTTCTGACATATGAAAACTGAAAAATAAGCTAGTACTTATTAAAATTATTTTTTAAATTCATAGTACTATAATTTAAATATATGCTTTATGCTAATATTAATTTGCCTACCTTGAGAAGAGAAGAATTCTTTCATTGTGTATGACTTTACAGCACAAGAAATCTTGGATTTATTTTATATGTGGTGTTATCTTATTCCTTGCTGTTTCTAAAAGGATTTGTTTGTTTGGAGTGCTTATATTTATTTTTACATGGAGTTAGCTCTGTGTATAAATCTTTTGCTAAGTATACTTTCATCTGTATAATTTACTTTGGTTTACAATTATGATGCAGAATATTCTTCCTTACTGCACATAAATTTGAAGTCTGTAATGAGATTATAAATGACCATCCACATATTTAGTTCATGATGATAAAAACCTTTTATCCGACTCAGAGAATAAAATAAAAGTATTTTTCTCAGAATATAGTCTGGTAAAAGTTTGTCAATTTTTACTGAAGTAAATCTTATGAATAATATGAAACTCTTTGATTTTTTTTTTTTTTTTTATACTTTAGGCTCTGAGATACATGTGCAAAACGTGCAGGTTTGTTACATAGGAATACATGTGCCAAGGTGGTTTGCTGTACCCATCAACCTGTCATCTACACTAGGTATTTCTCCTAATGCTATCCCTCCCCTACCCCCCACCTCTCAACAGATCATGGTGTGTGATGTCTCCCTTCCTGTGTCCAAGTGTTCTCCTTGTTCAACTCCCACCAATGAGTGAGAACATGTGGTGTTTGGTTTTCTGTTCTTGAAAACACTTAAAAATTTTAAGTAACAATAAACTAATTAAAATGGTAAACTTAAATATAATTAAACTTTTTCATATCACACTTCAATATTTTTTCTCTATTCTTAATTAGTGATGTTTTGTAAAGCTGAAGTGCACATATAGATTTGTTAACCATACATGCTGAATATATTTACATTTATTATTCATTTGAACATCATATATATATGGTGACACATAGGTATAAATCACTGACACTATCCAACAATTTTAAATATTAGACATAGACAAATAGAAAATGAAATGCTATATTGTCTTTAGAAATTTATTACCTAAACAAGAAAACAAAAAATAAAATAGAGTAGAGAGTGAAGACTATTATACTTAGTGCATGATTAAAAAATACAGGTATAAAAATAGGAGTATTCAATTCAACATGAGAACATCAAGAGGAATATTTCATGCGTAACTGGTAAAATAAACAAAATTGCACTAGGTATGCAGGGAAAAAGTGGTATACAATCACAAAATTGCATCATGTACTAATCAATAGTCACTTAACATAGAATGATAGGACATAGAGACTGAAGTTGAGGTTTGAAAGTATCTTGCTGAAGATTTTACCAATGAAGCATTAGGAAGTCATCACAATCTTTCACAAAGTCAATCTGCTGTTAATCATTAAAGATTAACAAGGTATCAATAGTAGGTTTTATTCTATGTCATTCTTTTGTAACAAATATGTGAGGGAAGTAGTCTTACTATCTCTATTGTTACAGATAAGCATACATGGATTTAAATAACTAGCTTCCCTAAGTTAATAAAGGTTGAAAAATGTGTATTGAAATAGGAGTTTTTCAGACACCCCAGGTTCTAAGTTCTTAACATTTGCCAGGCTGTTTGCTATGTGCTTTGCTAAGTATTTATTTTAATTTTCACAACAATTTCATGAGGATATTTTATGATCTTCCCATTGTTGTTGAGGAAACGGAGGTATAAAAAGGTAAACTAATTTACCTAAGTTCCCAGTCAGTATGTTGCAAAGTCAGACTTTGAACACATATTAAGTGTTAGCATGACCTATTGTATTTAATGCTGTATGAAAATGGTACATAAATAATATTGGAATGTATCATAGGAATATATAGGAATGTAATCTAGGAAGTACTATAGAAATATATACATACACACATACACACACACACACACACAAACAAGTGAATTTCCAAATAACTCTCTTTGTTAGTCAGCATTTTAATACATTTTCATGTGGAAAATCTGGGAATATAAAGGGTTATCATATTTTGCTGCAACTTGAGATTTTTCAGATCAGCTTTACTAAAACAAATATAGGGTTGCATTATACCCTGAGGTTGACTTTAATTCAAATTATGTAGAAATCCATAAAAATTTCAGAAAAATGTAAGCAGGCAAGGTAGTTAGCAAACAGGTTTGGAAAGTATACACAAAAATCTGTGTGGATTTTTTTTTCAGAAGAATCAAATATTAGATAGCAAATAATTAAAAAGAAAGTTATCTAAATGCAACTGCTACTTAAAAGTATGGATTTATTTTTAAATGAAGCTAATCAGTTCTAATTAAATATAGTATACCACAGCATATAACACAAGTGCTCTTTCAAAGCAGGCACTAAATAAACACAGATTTGTTTTTGGAGATATGGAATACTATTCAATGAATGACACAATAAGAAAAATGAACAAATGACAGTTCCACTTGCAGTCTTTTTAAGGACATATAAGACAGATATAAATTTTAAAATATATTTAATTAACTTTGTTTTGTAGCTAGATATAGCTATATTTATAGTCTCATACACATTTACATTCTCCTTATATATAAACTTTCATAGAGTCACGCATACATATACATATATGCAATACATATACACATATACACGTATACATATGCATATATACACACACATGCATACACCCCTTCCACAAATATATATATATATATTCCACATATATATATTTGTTTTAAATGTTAAGACAGAGATCTACAGCAACATATCTATAATCAAAATTTATTACACAAGTACTGAGTTCTAACTCACCCCCAGATCATTTATTAAAAAGCAAAAACCCATTTCCTCACAAAAATCAAGTGTAAGGAGGATATCCTTCAAGATTTGGTTTGTCTAAGGGTAACAACATAAATTCTTCTATTTCTAGCATAAATTTGTTTTCTGCCTACTACTCCAGTTTTTTTTTTTTTTTTTTTTTGAGATAAATTGCTCTCACGTGTTTATTTTCTTGAAGTAGTTGAGATTCAAGGAATTTTTATTGTTTCTTCTGATTTTAAAAGGATCACACACTGATGACTTTGTTTTGTTTCCTAGGTTTCCTGACACCTAGAAGATGACTTGGCACATTTTATGTGCTTAATAAGTATTAGCTGAATGCATCATGAATTGTAAATGTTCAAACAATACAGAGTACCACACCCTAATTTAATACTGAAGGGATAATCACTGTTAACAATTTGTTGTATACTACTGCAGTTTAATCAACAGTGTTCTCTCTGGCTCTAGCTCACAAGCTCCATTAACTATGGTGTTTATTATTATTATTATTATTTCTTTACCTTTTTGTTTGTTTGTTTGTTTTCATTTTGGAACTTCTGCCTAGCATTTCTTTTTCACTCCTGAGTACCTGGACACCTCCTTCTCTGTAAACCATTCTGATATCTCATGCATAGAATATACAAATCCTCCTTCATTTTTACTACCACTTAACCATGTATACAGCTTTATAATCTCACAATTCTATATTAATAATCTTATTATTTACATACATATTTCCTTGACTAGAACATGAGGGTTATTATTATTTTTAACTTTTAAGTTCAGAGGTACATGTGTAGATTTGTTACATAGGTAAGCTTGTATCATGGGGGTGTGTTCAGATTATTTCATCGCTTGGGTGTTAAGCCTAGTACCAGTTAGTTATCTTTCTGATCCTCTCCCTCCTCCCACCCTCCACCCACAGAAAGGCCTCAGTGTGTGATGTTCCCCTCTTTGTGACCATGTGTTCTCATGATTTAGCTCCCACTTATAAGTGAGAACATGCAGTATTTGATTTTCTGTTCCTGTGTTACTTTGCTAAGGATAATGGTCTCCAGCTCTATTCATGTCTGACATGATCTCATTCTTTTTATGGCTACATAGTATTCCACTACGAGTTTTTGAATCCAATGGTAGGTTTTATTTGTTTTTATATTCTTAGGAAAGATTGCTGTGCCTGAAATTTATATTTTTCCATATTTCCAAAATGATTTCATTGCCATAAAATGCATACATACCTCTACAAATTTTAGAATTATTATAAATTTAATGGGTTATTCTTTGAAGTTCTGAGATCTTTCAGTGGAATTATTTGAATTAAAATGAGCCCAAAGAGCAATCTTCCAAAATGTAGCAATATCAGTGTTTGTATAACGTGAGTTGATATTTTATCTATGCTTATATTTAAGCAGAAATGATATAAGTGCATATATTAATACATACATATAAATTAGTAAACAAATAATCGAAATAACTGTTGTTGCAGGATATTGTTCTTACGATGTTTAAAATATACTTTAGAATATTGTCACTTTTGCATTTTTTTATCCCATTAACTCTTCTTAAAATTGCATTTAATATTTACATTAAATGTTTACTGCTATTATGACACTTTTTCCCCTCCTGCTTAGGTATTGTTGTTTAATCCATAAATTGAGGTTAAAGTCCTCTCTCTTTTATATCGTAAATTTATATTTAGCCTGTACTCCCTTTTCCCTGGTATAATTATTAAATCTATATTTATCTGTATCCATACCTATGCATCTGGTATATGGATGTTGGTCAGAGATTGGTTTAACATTGAAGTATTCAGCAGGATAGCCACCAGCCATACAAAACTATTAAAAATTGTATTTTAATTGCATACAATTTAAACGTATGTCCTAACCCCATTTCAAGGGCTCAGTAGCCACATGTGGCTACTAGCTATTCTATTAAGCAGGGCATATATGGAATATTTTCACCATCCCTTAAATTCAATTTGTCAATGATGATAGAAGCACTTTGGTATTAGAATATCTATTCATTACTAGTTTAGATAATGTTGTACTTAAGAGCACACATGACAGGCAATAAAGTAATATTTCTTTGGGATTAACATGAGAAATCAAGGAGCATGTTTTTTTGTGAAGTTCATTGGCATATGGAGACAAACGTCTCCTACATTGCATGAAACCATTCTAATCTTTTCCTTCATAAAGTTAACTTATTAAATACAGAGACCATAAATAATGAGAGGTTAACAGTAATAAATGTAAAGCAGTCTTTCAAATTGTCTTAAATGTTGTCATCCAAATGACAAAAAAAATCCTTTTGATACTATATTAGCCAACTAATATTTTGTACAGCAAATTTGTCAGCTAATATTTAATCAACTATTGTCTTTTTCTGGGGTGATTTTTACCTTTCCATTAAACTGTAATGCATGTCTTAGGTTCAAAATATGAACATATATTTTTGTCTATGCATTACTTTGAAAAAAACCCAAATTGCATTTAATAAAACATAATGAAGAACATGATGAAAACTTAAGACAGATGCAAATATTATTACATGCGAAAAGTTAGAATCTTAAATAAAAATGTCCCAACATATGAAATATTCATTTTCTTTATTTTTCAATAATATTTCCATAATAATACCTAAAAGGAAAAAATACAGAATATTACTCTAAGTTAATTATAAAAAGTTTGGATATTCCAGCGTCCAAAATTATCTCCTTAGGAGTTCACTAACTTCTTCAAGAATGGGAAAATATTTTAAAAGGAGCAGAGTTGTCTGTGAGCTTTAGTTTATATCTGAAACCAAATTGCAAAACTAGTATGTTACACTGCAATTGATCTTAAATTCGGTGAACTTTCCTAACTCAGAGGTTTTTGCCACTCAGGATGATGTGATCCTTACCTGAAGGAGAAGCAGAAGGCAGAAGAACATGATGAAAGGTTCAGGATTAGAGAGTTGAGCCACTCTCAAATCTAGCTAATGTAACAAAACCCATTAGCCAGAGCCAATTCATAAAACTCAAATTGTCACTAGCCAATTCTATTCATTTACTTGTTACTTTTAGTTATTTGTAACATTTTCTGTAACTCGTATTAATTATAAGGTATACAGTAATTCATGTTAACGAATGTAGTCATTCAATGGGATACTTGAGGTTTCTGTGAAGTTTTAGTTTCAGTTTTGTTTTTCTCTTAATATACTTGTGGGGGAATTCTTTGTTTTTGACTCAACTCTCTGCTTCTGGAAATGAGTATGGTCTAGTGTAGAGAAAGACAACATGAGAGAGAGAGAATCAATATTGTCTCCAAAGGGACTAAGAGTTTCATATATCCAAACTGCAACATAAATATTTAATAGTATCATTTTGATAAATCTGCAAATTGGTAAATTTAGAATATTGATTTTACCAAAATTGAAGGAACCATTTAGAAAATTGACTCTGAGGAGATGAATTTTGAGGAATCAGTCTCATTTTAGCCACCACCATTGAGAACTGATTGCCAAGTGCCCATAGAGGGCCAATTTCTAGCAATACCAATATATAAGACTAGGCTCCTCAGAGCAAACATGGACATGCACAGGAAGGGAAGTTCTCAGCAAAGGGTGAGAGATGCTTAAAGTTTGCCCTAATGTGGCAAAAGCACTGAGCTTATCTTGATTTTCATAGCAGAAACTGAATATTTGGCAACATTTAGCAACAAATACTGCTAAATACTAGAAAATTAGTTATTTGCTTTATCTATCAATCATATCAGAGATTCTAAAGAAACTTGCAAGTGCTTGCACATAATATAAAATAGAGAAAGGAAATTCTTTTTTTTTTCTTTTTCTTTTGAGGTGGATTCTTGCTGTATCGCCCAGGCTAGAGTGCAGTGGCATGATCTTGTCTCACTGTAACCTCTGCTTCCTGGGTTCAAGCAATTCTCCTACCTTAGCCTCCCAAGTAGCTGAGATTACAGGTGCTGGCCACCATGCCAGGCTAAGTTTTGTATTTTTAGTAGAGACGGGGTGGCCAGGCTGGTTTCAAACTCTTGACCTCAAGTGATCTGCCCTCCTCAGCCTCCCAAAGTGCTGAGATTACGGGTGTGAGCCACCACGACCAGCCAAAATATCTAGAACATTTTCTAAAATTTGGCTTTTCAGTTTCTTCATCCAAAGATCAGTTTTTAGGAAGACAATTAGAATGGCTTATCAATACATCTGAAGTAGTAGAAAAGATGAAAATTTACCTAAATTATATGAGAAAAATGTTATATGGTTCTAAGATAAAGTGTATATGCATGTAAAAAGTTCTCTTTCTCAGTGAAATACAAAAGAATGTTTTTCTTATTAGAGAAACAGATAATAAAATAGATTGAGATAAAAGAAGTATCGAAAAACATAAGGTAGACAAAATAAAGTCTACATTTTAAATAATGTGTGATTGTTAACATTGAAAAAATTCATTGAGAAAAAAATGAAAACAAAAATCATTCCAGAATTACCATGTAATTATCTAATATTTGTATACAATGTGGAAAAGGTAACTTGTATGAATCCTTGTTCCATGGGTGTCTCCTAAAATAAAATATACAAAACAAATAAAGTTCTTCATTATAAAGTATTATACTAAGTAGTTGTTAGGGATTAACTTATCATCATTATCCACATTTTCTTTTTAAAATCTCATGAAGTTTCTTTTGTTTGTTTTTTGTTTTTTGTTTTTTGTTTTTAAGAGGAGTCTCGCTGTCTCCCAGGCTGGAGTGGAGTGGCAGGAACTAGACTCACCGCAAGCTCCGCCTCCCGGATTCACGCCATTCTCCTGCCTCACCCTCCAGAGTAGCTGGGACCACAGGTACCCGCCAGCACGCCCGGCTAATTTTTTGTATTTTTAGTAGAGACAGGGTTTCACTGCGGTCTCGATCTCGTGACCTCGTGATCCGCCCACCTCGGCCTCCCAAAGTGCTGGAATTACAGGCGTGAGTCACCGCGGCGGCCTCATGAAGATTTTTAAAAACACATTAACCCTTGATATAAATAATGAGAAATATCATGGCCCAGAGGCTATCATGTCCACTAACCTGAAGCATTCAGATTTGAATGAAGAACACAACAGGAGCATTTAAATGTAATATCCATTTGTAACACAAGGAGAATGCAGAGAAAAAAAAAATGCTAGATATAGATTTATCTGTAGCATCTAACTCCAGATAGGGTATTTAGGAATTCTGATAATTGATAATTAAGTAGCTTTATTTTATTTATAAAGACCCTTCTCAGAGGTATCCAGAGCTGTTTTCCTTCCAAACTATTATCAAACATATTTTCTAATTTAACATGTGTTTAGAGCCTGCAACTGTTAGTGTGTAGCATAAACACGGTGAAAAGGATACTGTTGGGTAAATATTGCATTTTAAGATGTAAAATTACATAAACTTAGGCAAAGGAAAGAAGACTGCTAAGAAAAGTTTGTGTTGAGTATGAACATGTAGGAGAGTGTTATCCTTTATATATTGCTCTTGGACTAGAATAAGGGTAGACAGGAGTAGTATATTTTCCAGTGGCCACAAAAAACTAGGCAGCTCTAACTGAATACCCTACCTTAGTTAGTGGTGCCACACAAGAGGACTGTGATGCTAGTCTTTGGATAAAAACTGTTATTTGTGACCATTAATTTGTTGTCTAGCTTTTTATTCTAGGAGGCAAATCGCACATGTGTAGTTAAACAGTAAGAGAGTCAATGCCTTTCTATTCAACCTGTTTATTTATAGAATATTCGAAAACTGTTGTTCTCCATTGATGAAGAAAAGGGGAGCAGACTGAGACTTGTGGAATTACAATGAGAAAATCAGAGTTGAAACAACAACAAAAAAGAGAAAATCCTAGAAATTTTGTAAAAAAGGAAAAAAACTAACTGGATATTAAGTTGAGGATTGGGAAAATGTCTATATTTCACTTTCCTATATTCCCAATAAAATATAGTGAGAAAAGAGAAACATGGGAAGGTGGAGGATAAAATATACAAAATGACAGAAAAAAAAATGTTTCAAAAAATCACAACAGTAAAATTAATATCTGCTTTGAGAAAAGTCAAGATGGCTGACTAGAGGCAACCAGGAAGAGCTTCTCTCACTGTGAGACCAAACCATTAGGAAAACCAACACACTTTGGGCAGATCTTCAAAAGAAAGGCATTGTGAGTGAACGGAGAAATGATGCAGACCTTGGGCTAAAGCCGGAAGAAGGTGGGAATGATCCCTGGAGTTGCCCAGCTCAAGGACTCAATCCCGGCCCCCAGTGGTTCCTGAGGAAGGAGTGAGTCTCAGAGACATGCAGTGACCCCACTCTAATAACAGAACTTGAGAATCCAAGATGAAGGAGACACCAGGACCACCAAGGACATTCAACCTGGCAGAGAGAGCTTGGAGAGTTGGCCGGGACGGGACTTCAGCCTGCACAGAGTCCAATGGGTTTGGGGCATGAACGGCTACCTTGGAACATGGCCCGCAATACACATTCCACAAGACTTACCATGTTTCTCTAGGTGGCTTTGGCCTGTGTTGACTGTTAGATCTAGACAAAATAAGGCTATCTTGCCCCTGGGACAGGGCCAGCCTGTCCTGAGTGCCCCCATCTACCAGCCTCTCCTAGAGTCTCTGCCTTGCCACTCCCACTTGCAATGCAGCTTCAGATGCTCAAACAGCATACTTCCCAGTGGCTACTGTCATAGCTCCTTTGCCAGCAGACCCTCTCTAACTAGCAGAGATCTGCAAAAGAGCCCCCGATGGCACACACTTGCCCAGAACCTCCCCTGGTCACTTTGCCAACAGGTGCACATGCACAGAACTCACCACACTGCTGTGTGGCTGTCACGTGCACACCAATGTGGATCCTGCACCACTGCCCCAACAAAGTGCTTTTGCTGGCATCCCCCGATTGAAGTGTTTTTGCCAGCAGACCCCAGTCACCTCCTCAGCCCCTTCAGCACAACAAATGTTTAACCTCAAGGGAGCAGAGAACGAAGCCGTGGACTTGGTTCCACCCTCTCAGAGATAGAGCATGCAGCTCAGAAGTGTTGAGCTGAGCTCCAGGATTCTGAAATCTTCCAGAAATAATGCCACGTGACTGAACCACACTTATATCATTGTTAAACCTTCAAGGGCATCGAATAATACAAAAGCAGAAAGCCCAATCCAAGGACAACAATAGGAAAGATTAAAGGAACATTCATCCACATGTATGACAGAGAACAGGTGCAGGAACTCTGACAACTCTAAAAGCCACTGTGCCTTCCTATTTCTAAACAACCACACTAGCTACCCAGCAATGGTTCAGACTGAAATGGTCGAAATAACAGACATAGAATTCAGCATCTGGATGGCAATGAAGATCATCAAGATTCAGGTGAAAGTTGAAACCCAATCCAAGGAATATAAAGAATCCAGTAAAATGATACAAGAGGTGAAAGATGAAATTGCCATTTTAAGAAAGAATCAAACTGATCTGATAGAGCTGAAAAACTCACTACAAGACTATTATAATGTAATTGGAACTATGTATAGCAGAAAAGACTAAGCTGAGGAATGAATCTCAGAGCTTGAAGACTGGGTCTTCAAATCACCTCAGTCAGACAAAAATAAAGAAAAAAATGAATAAAACCTCTGAGAAATATGGAATTATGTGAGAAGACCAAACTTATGACTCTTTGGGAAGGAAAGTGAGCAACTTGAAAAACATATTTGATAATATTTTCTTTTTTTTTTTTTTTTTTTTTGAGGCAGAGTCTCGCTCAAACCCCGTCTCCACTAAAAATACAAAAAAATTAGCCGGGCGTGGTGGCGGCGCTTGATAATATTTTCTATGAGAATTTTCCCAACCTTGCTAAAGGGGTTGACATTCTAATTCAGGAAATTAAGAGAACCCCTGCAATGTACTATGAAAGACAACCATCCTAAAGGCACATAGTCATCAGATTCACCACGGTCGATGTGAAAGAAAACATATTAAATGCATGTAGAGAGAAGGATCAGGTGACCTACAAAGAGAACCCCATCAAGATAAGAGCACAACTTTCAGCAGAAAGAGAAAGAAAAATCTCTTTCAAGCTAGAAGAGATTGGAGAATTATATTCAGTATTCTTAAAGAAAATAAATTAGAACCAAGAATTTGTTACCACCAGATCTTCCTTACAAGAAGTCCTTAAGGGAATACTAAACATGGAAACAAAATTCCATTACCACCCACCACAAAAACACACTTAAGTGCATAGACCATTGACACTATGAAGCAACTATACAATCAAGTCTACATAACAACCAGCTAACAGGATAGCAGGATAAAATCTGCACATATAATACTAACCCAAACATAATTGGGCAAAATGCCCAACATAACATTTATAGAGTGGCAAGTTGGGTAAAGAAACAAGACCCAACTGTATGTTGTGTTCAAAAGACCCATCTCACATGCAATGACACTTGTAGGCTAAAAGTAAAGGAATAGAGAAAAATATATCAAGGAAATGAAAACAAAAAAGAGCAGGGGTTGCTCTTCTTATTTCACACAAAACAGACTGTAAACCAAAAATAACAGTAAAAGACAAAGAAGGTTATTGCATAACAAAAAAGGATTCCATTGAACAAGCAGATTTAACTGTCCTAAATACATGTATATATACCCAATACAAGAGAAATTAGGTTCATAAAACAAGTTCTTAGAGACCTATGAAGAGACACAGATAACCACAAAATAACAGTGGGAGACTTCATCACCCCACTGACAGTATTAGGCAGATGTGAGGTAGAAAATTAATCAAGATATTTGGGATCTAATTTGACACTTAATTAAATGGACCTACCATACCAACTGCAGAACTTGAAAAAAACAACAATAGAATATGCATTCTTATCATTGGCAAATGGCACATATTCCAAAATTGACCCCATGCTCATCCATAAAGCAAAACTCAACAAATTTGAAAAACACAGAATCATGCTAGCCATACTCTTGGATGACAGGACAGTAAAAATATTAATAGAAGTCAATACCAAGGAGATCTCTCAAAACCATACAATTACATGGAAATAAAACAATCTGTTCTTGAATGACTTTTGAGTAAACAATGGGATTAAGGCAAAAAATAAGAAATTATTTGAAATGAATAAAATCAAAGTGACAACAAACCAGAGTTTCTGGGACACAGCTAAAGCAGTGTTAAGAAGAAAGTTTATAGCTCTAAATGCCCACATCAGAAAGTTAGAAAGATCTCAGATTAACAATTTAACATGAGACCTGGAAGAACTAGAATAAAAAGAAAAAAAAGAAAAACCACAAATCCACAAATCTAGCAGAAGTAAAGAAATAACCAACATCAGAGTTACGCTGAATGAAATGGAGATGTATGAAACCATACAAAAGATCAAGAAAACCAAAAGTTTGTTTTTCAAAATAATAAATAAGATTGATAAATCAGTAGTTAGACTAATGAAAAAAAAAAAGATTCAAATACTCAGAAGTGACAAAGTGAACATTACCATCAACCCCACAGAAATACAAAAAAACCCAAACCTTACATTATTATGAATACCTTTATGCATATAAGCCAGGAAACGTAGAAGAAATGGATAAATTTCTAGAAATATAAAACCTATCCAGATTGAACCAGGAAGATGTTGAAACTCTGAATACACCAATAATGAGTTTAAAAATTGAATCCATAAGAAAACCTACCAAGAAGAAGTAGCTCTGGACTGAATGGATTCACAGCCAAATTCTACCAGATGTACAGAGAAGCGCTTGTACCCATCCTACTGAAACTGTTCCAAAAAAATTGAGGAGGAGGAGGAACTCTGCCCTAACTCATTCTATGAGGCCAGTTATCATTCTAATACCAAAGTCTGGCAAAGACACAGTGAAAACAGAAAACATTTTTATACAGTATAAGGAAGGAGTCCAGTTTTAATGTATATGGCCAACCAGTTATTCCAACACCGTTTATTGAATAGGGAAACATTTTTGCATTATTTGTTTCTATTTGGTTTGTTGAAGACAAGATAGTTGTAAGTGTGTAGTCTTATTTCGGGGTTCCCTATTCTGTTTCATTGTCTGTCTTTGTACCAGTACCAAATTTAACTCAAGATGCATTAAAGACTTACATGTAAAACCCCAAACTATAAAAACAATGGAAGACAACCTAGACAATAAGACTTAAGACACAGACATGAGCAAAGAGTTCATGATGAAGACATAAGAAGCAAATGCAACAAAAGCAAACATTGACAAATGGAATCAAATTAAACTAAAGAGTTTCTCCACAGCAAAAGAAACTATTAACAACAGAAATAGACAACCTACAGAACATGAGAAAATTTTTGCAATCTATCCATCTGACAAAGGTCTAGTATCCAGCATTTAGAAGTAACTTTGACAAATTTACAAGAAAAAAAAAAAAAGATCCCATTAAAAAGTAGGCAAAGGTCATGAACAGACACTTTTCCAAATAAGACATATATATACAGCCAACAGTCATATGAAAAAAGTTCAACATCACTTCTTATTAGAGAAATGCAAATCAAAACCATAATGAGATATCATCTTACACCACTCAGAATGGTTGTTATTAAAAAGTCGAAAAATAACAGATACTAGCCAGGTTGTGGAGAAAAAGGAATGTTTATGTACTGTTTGTGGGAGTGTAAATTAGTTTAAACATTTTGGAAGACAGTGCTATAGTAAGCAAAACAGCATGGTTTATGGTACAAAAACAGACACATAGATCAAGGGAACCGGGTAAGGAATCCAGAGATAAAGCTGCACTCCTACAACCATCTGATCTCCAACAAAGTTGACAACAACAGTCAATATGGAAAGGACTCCCTATTCAATAAATGATGCTGGGAAAACTGGCTAATCATATTCAGGAGATTGATACCAGATTCTTTCACTATATGCAAAAAAATAACTCAAGATGGAATGGAGACTTAAATATAAATCCTAAAACTATAAAAATACTAGAAGAAAACCTAAGAAATGCCATTCTGGACATAGGCCCTGGCAGAGATTTCATGATGAAGATGTCAGAAGCAATTGAATCACAAACGAAAATGACGAATGAGATCCATTTAAACTAAAGAGCTTCTGCACAACAAAATAAACTAACAGGGTAAACAGACACCCTACAGAATGGATGAGAAAATATTTGCGAACTATGAATCTGACAAAGTTCTGATATACAGAATCTTTATGGAACTTAGCAAGCAAAAAACAAAAATCCCACCGGAAAATGGACAAAGGACATGAACAGACACTTTTCAAAAGAAAACATGCATGCAGTCAACAAACACTTGAAAAACTGCTTAACATTACTAATCATTAGACAAATGCAAATCAAAACTACTTGAGATTCTATCTCACACATGTCAGAATGGCTATTACTAAAACGTTAAAAAAAAAAAAAAGAAGTTGGCAAGGTTGTAGAGAAAAAGAAATGCTTATATAATGCTGGTGGGAATGTAAATTAGTGCAGCAACTGTGGAGTAACACCATGTCCTTTGAAGCAGCATGGATGCAGCTGGAGGCCATTATCCTTAGATCCTTAGTGAATTAATGCTGGAAAGGAAAACCAAATGCTGAACATTCTCACTTGTAAGTGAGAGATAAACATTGAGTAAGCACGGTCACAGAGCAGGAAATAATAGACACTGAGGCCTACTTGGGGGTAAAGTGTGGGAGGAGGGTCAGGATAGAGAAACTACCTATTGGGTACAATGCTGATCACCTGGGTGATGAAATAATCTGCACACCAAACCCCCATGATGCACAATTTACCCATGTAAGAAACTTGCACATATACCCCACTAAACCTAAATTAAGACTTGGAAGGGGAAAAACAAGTTTTAAAACCACCAAACTTTTTCCCAAAGTGACTGCACTATTTTATAATGTATAGGGTTTCAACTTCTCCAAATTGCCATCACGCAGTTTACATTACCTGTCTTTTCAACAGCCATCCTAATGAATATAACGTTGTGCCTCAATGTGGTTTGACCTACATTTAAGTAATAATTAATGAAGTTTTGCACTTTTTTGTGTACCTTTTGTAAGTCTTTGGGAAAATGTCTACTCAAAAATTGTTTCATCATCTTTAAGTTGGGTTATGCCTTTTCATTATGCTTTATGATTTTGTTATATATCCTGAATGTAGGTCTATTGTTAGATATTTTATTTGAAAATATTGTGTTTCATTCTGTGAGTTTTCTTTTCTGTTTCTTAGTAGAGTTTTAAAGTTTTAGCAACATTTTGCTCCATAATCCATTTGGAGTTAATTTTTTTTTAATATTCTATGGATTGGGGATCCAAATTCATTCTTTCGTATATGGGTATTCAGCACAGCATTTGTGAAAAAGACTACTTCTTAACTTTTTTTTTTAAAAAAGAGCTCACTTAAGCTTAAAGAACAATTTAGGAGACATCCTGAAATGTCTTCTATGGAATTAGAACTATTTCCATTACTAAGCATACACTGACCTTACAAGTATTCTTATTCTTGATCCTTATTAAAGAATACCATAATTTGCAGCTAAATAAGAAAATGGATATGAAAGTACATTTTACTAAAATGTGTATTGAATACAATATTACCAAATAAGGCAATCACAAAATTTACTTTAATTATAACTATTCTAAAGTTTTTACTGCATATTATTTCAGAAATTGCAGAAGCATCTTTATAGACAAGCTCGCTGACTTTTTTCCAAAACACCTTGTAATATGTGTTGAATATCACAAACAAGACTTTAGCATGAAAATATATAATTAACATAGTATTCATTTTTTAAAAAATCTGCTTTGATAAAATGGTAAATGAAAACTGAATCACTAAAAATTGTTTAGATATGAAATTTAAAACATTTCTAAGAATTCAAAGAAAAATAAACAAAAGCTGGTAAAAACTTTTTGTAGAAATAATGAGAGACTGTTAGGTATAAATTATTCAAGTTTTGGAAGGAAGTTTTCTAAAAGAAAATATTTTTAAAACAAAATATATTTTTAGAAAATATATTTTCTAAAACAAAATATATTAAACAAAGTTGATAATCACAGGAAAACTTGAAGAAAAACTTCTTATACTGGACAATTGTGACTTCAAGTCTAAACAAAATAATCTTGCATCTAGTCCCAAAGTGTATATGTACAATATTAAATTGAAACTATAATGGTTTCAAAGTTTGTATCCACATCATCAAATTCTAGAAAATATTCAACCGTATCATCAATATTTGCAATATTTAGCATGAAAAGTGTTAACGTCTCAAGGATTCTATAACTCAATAAATTATTGTGAGCAAATAAAGAAAAATTAATGACAGCTGTAGAAGGTTTTAGAAAAGACTACTGATGAGTATATTTCCTCAAATAAAAGATTAAACCCTAATAACATTCTTCAGTAAACAAAATGATTAATCAGATCAAAACTAAGAATGGAAGTAACAGTGTCTGAGCAAATGTAGTGCAAGATGAAAACTACTGTGCGGTTGTTTATGGTAGCAGGGAGTAGAACATTGAGATAATAATGTTTTGTGCAGATTATAATTGAACTGTCTATTGTTGATGCTATCATATGAATCAGAGGAGATAACTGAGGCTTCTACAGGTTGTCAATGTTCTGCCACATAAGAGTAATATCCAGATATGTCTTCTGGGTCTCTATAACAAAGGCACATCTATAGGAGACTGTATACACATATTGCAGAGACACACCAGTTTGATAACCCTATTCCAGCTTACCTTAAAAACCATCTACATTTGTACAGTTTTTCCTCTGAGGTCAAAATTTAACTGTGGTACTGGCATTCCCATAAAGACTTTCATATTGTACATAAACAACATGTCTTCCTTGCTCTTACCTATAATAGTTATCTATATTTTTATGATAAATAAAGAAGCTCCAGATAGCTTTCAGCTAGTTCTCATGAAACTATAAAAATCATCAAGATTTTTATAAATTTTTTTATAATCTATAAAATTTTATAGATTACATAAACCAGGTAACGTAAATGTATTGCCTTTAGAACTGAGGACAATATGTTGCCACCGTACCAAACTTTTATTGATTTTTTTAAATTAAAACATTAAAATGTTCTTTATTGTTATCAAGATGATAATGATGAATACATAAATACCAAGAATAAAATTACTGATGAAGCATTTCACCCAAAATGAAACTGCATATCAGTGGATCATATTAATTGCAAATATCATCACTGAATAAATTTTGATGCTCATAAAAAGCCCACATACATATGTTTACATTGATACCATGATATAGTCATGGATTTTGAGTTTTAGAGCACCAGTAAACAGTCAGCCAAGTGGCCATTGTAATTTGTACTTTTAGAGTGGCAAGATGTCACAGGGACGAGATTTTTCTGAGTTAGCAGATATTATTAATCATCTTTCAGCTTTGTCTGCAGGGTGTTTGTTCTATACCTCACTTTGATTGTATAAGACAGTGATATCTTTACTAGTTGTAAAATTTATCCAATAATTAAAGCGTTGGTGATAAACAGAAGACCTGGAACCTGTGGTTTTCTTCTCTCCAGAGTGACAACTACTTATGTAAATTATGGGTACACGGTAAAAACACATGAGTTATTCTAGTCTGATCCACAATGGACTAACAAAGACTGCATTTAGCTGTCAATAAAGCCCTCTTGGAATAGTAAGACAATGGCAAAAAATAAAATAAATAAAATAAAATGGAAATGAAGCTTTACTTGCATTCGCAATCAAGGACATAATAAGAACACAAGTGTTCTGTCCATTCTTAACATAAAACTTAACATGCTGCACAAAAATTGATAACATATCTTTCTGTTACTGTGACACAGAAAAATGTTAAAAACCCCACCTCTGTTTCAGCTAGTAGAGATGAGCACTTCAAAGTGTGAATGTTAACAGATAATTATGATACATGCAAAAAGCTATTTGCAGAAAAGCTGTTGTGGTGACTTGTGGAAAGTTACACAAATATCAAGCAATAAACTTTTGTTTCTCACGAGATGGCTCTTCTTGCCAGTTTGGAGGAAAACGTCACAGTATAAGACTCAGAGGCATGGGAGTTTATATACACATTCTGTCAACGAGCTAAGAAAATAAGGAATCTTTACTTTGGGAAATTAACATGTGTTAAGTTGTCTTCTTGCTACTGCTGAAAATGACATTCTTCACTATCGGAAGCTGTCTAACTGTGCATTGAAATAGAATACAATATTTAATGTTTGAGTTGTAAAACCTGATCCTAATTCAGAAAATACTGCTGCATAATTTTGATTTTCAAAAGATTTATTTTTTTAACACAGCTAAATAAGGTGATTTTATATTCAAAAGAATATCTCCATTTTGATTATCTCCAAAGAGGAAATTCACTGGGGAGTGTTTGATTCTGGAGGTATGTCTGAATCATTCATCTTGGAAGCTTACCAGAGACTGAACAGATCACAGTTTTACTTACAGTTTTATTCACAAAAATGACAAGAGTTTATTGACATGCAGTCCAACATTTTTTTCTGAAAAAAATGTTTCCAGAGAAACGTTGTACTGACTGTCCAAGAGAAAATATTTATTTCATAAAAACAAATGGCTAATAGCAGAATAAAGTAATTCAACAATACCATTTAACTTCATGTATGAAATCTCAGACAACAGCAGGATTTAAAGAAATAGAACTTTGGCTAATGACTAGCAAAATTTCCTTTAACAGTTACCGTGCCTGCAATTGTGGGATTCTTCCTACAGTACATCATGCAATGCCATCTGATTTTCTATGCTCTATGTTTATAAATGTATTATGACTATCAGTAAAAGAAGTTGATAATTCAGATAAAGAAAGTAATTTTATTGGGTAAATTAGATACAGATTTTGGAGAGAACACTGAACATGAGCTGTGGGCAACTGAAGAAAAAAACTAAGGACTTAAGGTAAGTAAATTAGATCTGCAAAATTATTTTTCAAACTTTCAGAAAGAGTGCAGGATATTAAATTTTTATTTTTATGTTTATATACCTAAAGCATCAATTTTAATGTTATTTCTTTTCCAAAATAAAATATTAAAAAGTGGAAAAGTAAAGGACTAGAGAATAGTAAAGTAGATGCCTACAAGGGTTGAAATTAATATCAAATAAAGGTAATATATAGAGATAAGTAAAACAAATTATATGAAGATTATTATACATTTAAATTAAATTTAAAAATCAAAGATAATTTAAAAAATCATTGGTGTAAAAGTGATGATATATCAAAATATCTAATTATAACCTCATTTTAATTTATGAATAATAAGTTGTAGGTTCCAGGGAAATAAAATGGATGCTAAATTGTGTGTGTCACATGACAAAATGTCAAATGACATAGTTTTATTTAATCCTTTAATAAGTTATTTATGTAAATATATATTATATAATCATAAATGTATTTGATTATTTATAGATAACCACCACTTTTAAAATAACTATCAGACATAAAATAATATTTAGCTTATTTCACATGAAACATAAAAATGTAAATTACAAGAATGAACAAATACAAAACAAGGTAGTATATTTCCAAAAATTTAAGTTATAGCATTTAATTCAATTTCATAAGAGATGAAGTATTGAGATTAATTTAAAACAATAAATCCGGAGGGCGGAGCAAGATGGCCGAATAGGAACAGCTCCAGTCTCCAACTCTCAGCGCGAGCGACACAGAAGACCGGTGATTTCTGCATTTTCAACTGAGGTACTGGGTTCATCTCACTGGGGAGTGCCGGACGATCAGTGCTGGTCAGCTGCTGCAGCCCGACCAGCGAGAGCTGAAGCAGGGCGAGGCATTGCCTCACCTGGGAAGCGCAAGGGGGAAGGGAATCCCTTTTCCTAGCCAGGGGAACTGAGACACACAACACCTGGAAAATCGGGTAACTCCCACCCCAATACTGCGCTTTAAGCAAACAGGCACACCAGGAGATCATATCCCACACCTGGCCGGGAGGGTCCCACACCCACGGAGCCTCCCTCATTGCTAGCACAGCAGTCTGTGATCTACCGGCAAGGCAGCAGCGAGGCTGGGGGAGGGGCGCCCGCCATTGCTGAGGCTTAAGTAGGTAAACAAAGCTGCTGGGAAGCTCGAACTGGGTGGAGTCCACAGCAGCTCAAGGAAACCTGCCTGTCTCTGTAGACTCCACCTCTGGGGACAGGGCAATAACAAACACAGCCAAAACCTCTGCAGACGCAAACGACTCTGTCTGACAGCTTTGAAGAGAGCAGTGGATCTCCCAACACGGAGGGTGAGATCTGAGAAGGGACAGACTCCCTGCTCAAGTGGGTCCCTGACCCCTAAGTAGCCTAACTGGGAGACATCCCCCACTAGGGGCAGTCTGACACCCCACACCTCACAGGGTGGAGTACACCCCTGAGAGGAAGCTTCCAAAGCAAGAATCAGACAGGTACACTCGCTGTTCAGAAATATTCTATCTTCTGCTGCCTCTGCTGCTGATACCCAGGCAAACAGGGTCTGGAGTGGACCTCAAGCAATCTCCAACAGACCTACAGCTGAGGGTCCTGACTGTTAGAAGGAAAACTATCAAACAGGAAGGACACCTACACCAAAACCCCATCAGTACATCACCATCATCAAAGACCAGAGGCAGATAAAACCACAAAGATGGGGAAAAAGCAGGGCAGAAAAGCTGGAAATTCAAAAAATAAGAGCGCATCTCCCCCGGCAAAGGAGCACAGCTCATCGCCACCAACGGATCAAAGCTGGACGGAGAATGACTTTGACGAGATGAGAGAAGAAGGCTTCAGTCCATCAAATTTCTCAGAGCTAAAGGAGGAATTACGTACCCAACGCAAAGAAACTAAAAATCTTGAAAAAAAAGTGGAAGAATTGATGGCTAGAGTAATTAATGCAGAGAAGGTCATAAACGAAATGAAAGAGATGAAAACCATGACACGAGAAATACGTGACAAATGCACAAGCTTCAGTAACCGACTCGATCAACTGGAAGAAAGAGTATCTGCGATTGAGGATCAAATGAATGAAATGAAGCGAGAAGAGAAACCAAAAGAAAAAAGAAGAAAAAGAAATGAACAAAGCCTGCAAGAAGTATGGGATTATGTAAAAAGACCAAATCTACGTCTGATTGGGGTGCCTGAAAGTGAGGGGGAAAATGGAACCAAGTTGGAAAACACTCTTCAGGATATCATCCAGGAGAACTTCCCCAACCTAGTAGGGCAGGCCAACATTCAAATCCAGGAAATACAGAGAACGCCACAAAGATACTCCTCGAGAAGAGCAACTCCAAGACACATAATTGCCAGATTCACCAAAGTTGAAATGAAGGAAAAAATCTTAAGGGCAGCCAGAGAGAAAGGTCGGGTTACCCACAAAGGGAAGCCCATCAGACTAACAGCAGATCTCTTGGCAGAAACTCTACAAGCCAGAAGAGAGTGGGGGCCAATATTCAACATTCTTAAAGAAAAGAATTTTAAACCCAGAATTTCATATCCATCCAAACTAAGTTTCATAAGTGAAGGGGAAATAAAATCCTTTACAGATAAGCAAATGCTTAGAGATTTTGTCACCACTAGGCCTGCCTTACAAGAGACCCTGAAGGAAGCACTAAACATGGAAAGGAACAACCGGTACCAGCCATTGCAAAAACATGCCAAAATGTAAAGACCATCGAGGCTAGGAAGAAACTGCATCAACTAACGAGCAAAATAACCAGTTAATATCATAATGGCAGGATCAAGTTCACACATAACAATCTTAACGTTAAATGTAAATGGACTAAGTGCTCCAATTAAAAGACACAGACTGGCAAACTGGATCAAGAGTCAAGACCCATCAGTCTGCTGTATTCAGGAGACCCATCTCACACGCAGAGACATACATAGGCTCAAAATAAAGGGATGGAGGAAGATTTACCAAGCAAATGGAGAACAAAAAAAAGCAGGGGTTGCAATACTAGTCTCTGATAAAACAGAGTTTAAACCATCAAAGATCAAAAGAGACAAAGAAGGCCATTACATAATGGTAAAGGGATCAATTCAACAGGAAGAGCTAACTATCCTAAATATATATGCACCCAATACAGGAGCACCCAGATTCATCAAGCAAGTCCTTAGAGACTTACAAAGAGACTTAGACTCCCATACAATAATAATGGGAGACTTCAACACTCCACTGTCAACATTAGACAGATCAATGAGACAGAAAGTTAACAAGGATATCCAGGAATTGAACTCATCTCTGCAGCAAGCAGACCTAATAGACATCTATAGAACTCTCCACCCCAAATCAACAGAATATACATTCTTCTCAGCACCACATCGTACTTACTCCAAAATCGACCACGTAATTGGAAGTAAAGCATTCCTCAGCAAATGTACAAGAACAGAAATTATAACAAAGTGTCTCTCAGACCACAGTGCAATCAAACTACAACTCAGGACTAAGACACTCAATCAAAACCGCTCAACTACATGGAAACTGAACAACCTGCTCCTGAATGACTACTGGGCACATAACGAAATGAAGGCAGAAATAAAGATGCTCTTTGAAACCAATGAGAACAAAGATACAACATACCAGAATCTCTGGGACACATTTAAAGCAGTGTGTAGAGGGAAATTTATAGCACTAAATGCCCACAAGAGAAAGCAGGAAAGATCTAAAATTGACACTCTAACGTCACAATTAAAAGAACTAGAGAAGCAAGAGCAAACACATTCGAAAGCTAGCAGAAGGCTAGAAATAACTAAGATCAGAGCAGAACTGAAGGAGATAGAGACACAAAAAACTCTCCAAAAAATCAATGAATCCAGGAGTTGGTTTTTTGAAAAGATCAACAAAATTGACAGACCACTAGCAAGACTAATAAAGAAGAAAAGAGAGAAGAATCAAATCGACGCAATTAAAAATGATAAAGGGGATATCACCACCGACCCCACAGAAATACAAACTACCATCAGAGAATACTATAAACACCTCTATGCAAATAAACTGGAAAATCTAGAAGAAATGGATAATTTCCTGGACACTTACACTCTTCCAAGACTAAACCAGGAAGAAGTTGAATCCCTGAATAGACCAATAGCAGGCTCTGAAATTGAGGCAATAATTAATAGCCTACCAACCAAAAAAAGTGCAGGACCAGATGGATTCACAGCTGAATTCTACCAGAGGTACAAGGAGGAGTTGGTACCATTCCTTCTGAAACTATTCCAATCAATAGAAAAAGAGGGAATCCTCCCTAACTCATTTTATGAGGCCAACATCATCCTGATACCAAAGCCTGGCAGAGACACAACAAAAAAAGAGAATTTTAGACCAATATCCCTGATGAACAAGGATGCAAAAATCCTCAATAAAATACTGGCAAACCGGATTCAGCAACACATCAAAAAGCTTATCCACCATGAGCAAGTGGGCTTCATCCCTGGGATGCAAGGCTGGTTCAACATTCGCAAATCAATAAACATAATCCAGCATATAAACAGAACCAAAGACAAGAACCACATGATTATCTCAATAGATGCAGAAAAGGCTTTTGACAAAATTCAACAGCCCTTCATGCTAAAAACGCTCAATAAATTCGGTATTGATGGAACGTACCTCAAAATAATAACAGCTATTTATGACAAACCCACAGCCAATATCATACTGAATGGGCAAAAACTGGAAAAATTCCCTTTGAAAACTGGCACAAGACAGGGATGCCCTCTCTCACCACTCCTATTCAACATAGTGTTGGAAGTTCTGGCTAGGGCAATTAGGCAAGAGAAAGAAATCAAGGGTATTCAGATAGGAAAAGAAGAAGCCAAATTGTCCCTGTTTGCAGATGACATGATTGTATATTTAGAAAACCCCATTGTCTCAGCCCAAAATCTCCTTAAGCTGATAAGCAACTTCAGCAAAGTGTCAGGATACAAAATTAATGTGCAAAAATCACAAGCATTCTTATACACCAGTAACAGACAAACAGAGAGCCAAATCAGGAATGAACTTCCATTCACAATTGCTTCAAAGAGAATAAAATACCTAGGAATCCAACTTACAAGGGATGTCAAGGACCTCTTCAAGGACAACTACAAACCACTGCTCAGTGAAATAAAAGAGGACACAAACAAATGGAAGAACATACCATGCTCATGGATAGGAAGAATCAATATTGTGAAAATGGCCATACTGCCCAAGGTAATTTATAGATTCAATGCCATCCCCATCAAGCTACCAATGAGTTTCTTCACAGAATTGGAAAAAAACTGCTTTAAAGTTCATATGGAACCAAAAAAGAGCCCGCATCTCCAAGACAATCCTAAGTCAAAAGAACAAAGCTGGAGGCATCACGCTACCTGACTTCAAACTATACTACAAGGCTACAGTAACCAAAACAGCATGGTACTGGTACCAAAACAGAGATATAGACCAATGGAACAGAACAGAGTCCTCAGAAATAATACCACACATCTACAGCCATGTGATCTTTGACAAACCTGAGAGAAACAAGAAATGGGGAAAGGATTCCCTATTTAATAAATGGTGCTGGGAAAATTGGCTAGCCATAAGTAGAAAGCTGAAACTGGATCCTTTCCTTACTCCTTATATGAAAATTAATTCAAGATGGATTAGAGACTTAAATGTTAGACCTAATACCATAAAAATCCTAGAGGAAAACCTAGGTAGTACCATTCAGGACATAGGCATGGGCAAAGACTTCATGTCTAAAACACCAAAAGCAACGGCAGCAAAAGCCAAAATTGACAAATGGGATCTCATTAAACTAAAGAGCCTCTGCACAGCAAAAGAAACTACCATCAGAGTGAACAGGCAACCTACAGAATGGGAGAAAATTTTTGCAATCTACTCATCTGACAAAGGGCTAATATCCAGAACCTACAAATAACTCAAACAAATTTACAAGAAAAAAACAAACAACCCCATCAAAAAGTGGGCAAAGGATATGAACAGACATTTCTCAAAAGAAGACATTCATACAGCCAACAGACACATGAAAAAATGCTCATCATCACTGGCCATCAGAGAAATGCAAATCAAAACCACAATGAGATACCATCTCACACCAGTTAGAATGGTGATCATTAAAAAGTCAGGAAACAACAGGTGCTGGAGAGGATGTGGAGAAATAGGAACACTTTTACACTGTTGGTGGGATTGTAAACTAGTTCAACCATTATGGAAAACAGTATGGCGATTCCTCAAGGATCTAGAACTAGATGTACCATATGACCCAGCCGTCCCATTACTGGGTATATACCCAAAGGATTATAAATTATGCTGCTATAAAGACACATGCACACGTATGTTTATTGCAGCACTATTCACAATAGCAAAGACTTGGAATCAACCCAAATGTCCATCAGTGACAGATTGGATTAAGAAAATGTGGCACATATACACCATGGAATACTATGCAGCCATCAAAAAGGATGAGTTTGCGTCCTTTGTAGGGACATGGATGCAGCTGGAAACCATCATTCTTAGCAAACTATCACAAGAACAGAAAACCAAACACCGCATGTTCTCACTCATAGGTGGGAACTGAACAATGAGATCACTTGGACTCAGGAAGGGGAACATCACACACAGGGGCCTATCATGGGGAGGGGGGAGGGGGGAGGGATTGCATTGGGAGTTATACCTGATGTAAATGATGAGTTGATGGGTGCAGCACACCAACATGTCACAAGTATACATATGTAACAAACCTGCACGTTATGCACATGTACCCTACAACTTAAAGTAAAATAATAATAAATAAATTTCAAAAAATAAAAAAATAAAATAAAATAAAATAAAAAATAAAATAAAACAATAAATCCACACTATATGCTATTTACCAGTGATTTATTTAAAACAAAGGACAGATAATAGTTAAAAATAAAAGATGGCAAACAAGTTTGTCAAATAGATGTATCCCTAAATCAGACAAGAAGAACAATATTATTTGCAGATCAAAAATAAAGGCATAAAATTGTGTCACATATTATTCCAAAGATATAAACAATTATGTGTATCATAATGTAAAGTTTCACGCTCCAGTGCTTTTATCTTACGTTTTTGAAATTTCTTTCCCCCTGGCCCCATCTGACTGGTGAAAATCTATTGTTTACCAAAATTTTGTTCAAGAATCACCTTCCCTATAAACTTCTCAACTCTTTCAAGCTTTCCAACAAAACATTGAACATGTTCTCTGTTGTACCATCTTCATCTACATATATTTATTAAAATTCTCATCACTCTGTATAGTGTCTATTTACCTGCTAACTTATCAAACAGATTGTGAATGCCTTAAACTTAAGGTTCTATGTCTTATTCATCACTGTGGCAGAGATGGGCTCTTTCTCTACTTTTTGAGCACACAATTATGTGATATTTCTCAGCCTTTCTTATAATTAGGTGTACTTATACACTTAAAGGTCTTTTCCATACAAAGTTTCCATTTGCCATCCTCTATGCCATTTTTCTTTCCCCTGGCTTGATGCCTAGGACCATGATAACTCAAATGCTGGAAGAAGGTGGCCTCTGCGGGAGTATGGGTTTTACCTCACACTGGCTGGAATTACACAAGTTGATGTTTATTTTTTTTTTCACACTCAGTACCTGGCACTTTATAACAGCTCAATAATAATTGCTAAGTGAACAAGAAACATTTCTTTATTCTCTGTTCAAAGTTACAACATATCTCCTCTAAACATAAAACAGCTCTTTTCAACCATCCAACATATTCCTATCTAGTAATCCGAAATATGTTGAATATGCAGCAAGCCTATCCAGAATCCTATTAATGTTTAGATATTGATATTTTCATTGAATTTGGATAAAAATGGAGTTTAACTAGTTATGTACCGAATATTGACTTAATGTTCTTAATAAAATATTTTATTTTTGTAAAAACTGAAATAATTACTTCATTTATGATAATGTAATGCTGAGTTATAAATCTTTATAAAATGTAAATTTAAATAAGTAGCCCTATAAAATGCCTGCCTGTGGACGCCACAATATAAGTTGTTCTTGATTTGAAAAGAACACTTGTTTTTATAGTATTCATAACCTCTTGAATTATTAGAGAATATATGGAATCATTGTTGTGTTTAAACTGGCTTCCCTTGCACAGCAATATTTCATTGTCAAAGTGACATGGATTATTTTTTAAAGAAATGCATTTAATGGTAATGCATATATTTTTGGGAGCCATGTCGTTTGTCGCTTCTATGATGTTTATATGAATAGGATATTTTAAAAGTGTATTTATTGTTCTTGCATACGGTATCTTTTAAAATATTAGGAAGACCCCGGCTTAGAGAATTATATCCATTCTTGGTGGTAGACTTAAACAAAATGAAGCACTGCTGAAATCCAGATTAATGACTTGTGATGTGATTCTGTGTTAACTGCAACAACTAGGCAAGTCCTCTGAACTTTACTTGTATATTAGGAAAAAAAAATACCACTATATTAGGCCATAGTAGAGTTTTAGTTAGAGAGGAGAGAAACAGCAATCCCCTAACCTCCCTTCAGGGAGGAACGAAACAGATAGAAAAGGGAATGTCGTTGAGGTATCTTTAATAATGGGATTATGTAAATAAGCACAGAGTATGTGTGGCAGATTGTACTGTTTAAAATGTTTGCTGCCCCTCTCCCTGTGGAAGGATTCTGTATATCTGACCAACTGCCATCAAGCTGAACTATGAGACTTGCTTTAAGCAATAAAAGTGAACATAAATCTTGTGTGAGAGCCATCAGAAGCTTCTGCTGTAATGATGATGTGGGGCAGAGCATTGGCATTTAACATAAAGAGGAAATTAACATTTTTCTTTAAGTCACTGAGCTTTGAAGATTAGTTTTTACAGCAACATAATTTAGCATATGTGATATTGTTTATCACTTTTTGCTAACCTCAGCACTGAAAAAGACTCCATACAGCACTCATCTCACACTATAAATAGGAGAAATAAACCTTCAGAGAAAATAATCATTACTACATTCAGAAAAGTATCCTTTTTAATCAAAATTTTGAATAGGCTCCCAGGAAAACCTACTTATAGGATGAAAGAAAACCAAGGCCAAACAATGTGGCCCTATCAGAGGACCAGTATCTTGGAAATCACTCAGTAAGACAATAAAAATTAAGTAGAAATGAATATATAAACTTGGAGGGAGAAAGAATTTTAGTATTTTTTATACATTCAGTTGTATTTCTTATTTGTGATTCATTTATCTGTGGAGCTCATGTTTCGCTTTTTTCTTAATCTGTATGCATTTTAGACATCACACAATGTATATTACTACCCATAGGTGAATGGTTCTAGAGCTAGTTTTTACTTTATCTATTATGTTTTGGATACATATAAACTGCTACTAAATATCTCTATATGATATTCCAAAGGCACTTTCCTGTCTTTCACCTGGGCGAGTAGTAACAGCATTCTTCTAATACTTAGAACAAAATCACAGGAATTATTCCTCGGACCTCTCCCATTCAATTAATGGTTAATAAATCAGTTTAATCATATTTATTTAACCTTCCTCCGATAAGAGCTTCTTTTGCCCCTAATCCCCAATGTTTCACCTGTATTGTTACATAAATATCTTAGTTTCTTTACCTCTAGGCTCACTGTATATATATCCATCCTCAACATAAGCACGTGAAAGATCTGTCAAAAATGTAAATTTAACCATGTAAGTGCCTCTTCTGTTTCTAAACTTAGTAAATCTCCATTTCTATGATCAAACTTTGTAGCACATAATTGCAAGCTTTCATGATCTTCTTTATTTCTCTGAAATAATTTGCTATCACTTCCTTCACAGAACCTACATATTTACCATTCCCTTGCAAAATACTTCATCATAAAGCACAGACTATATGCATGTATGTCAAAAATACGGTAAAATAATACTCAAGTACACTAAGAATTTCTTCCATATTTAACTGTAAAGCATTTCACTTGTAATCTTCAGCATGTTTGTTTCAGTTACTTGTTTGTTTTATCATGGCACTGATCCATATGGTATCAGGTCAAAGAAACTAAGTACTGATAGTCCCTGACACCATGAAAAATAATCTCAACCACAAATAATCAATCTATTCTCACTGCACATCGAAGCAGATTTCAGAAGTGTATTTTTCCATAGTGTCTATACAGATACAAAATGTGTTGTTGTTTCATTGTATGTGCACACACATACACATTGTGTATGTGCCTCAAGCTTAAGAAACAGCTCTCTATTCTCATTGTTTGTCACAACAGGGGGGTTGCAATGGATGAATGGCTTTGAGATCACATTAAATGCCTTGAAGCTTTATCCAGATGCTAGAATAAAAACTTAGACAACATATTCCACTCTTGTGGAAATCAGTCCTTTACAAATCTAGGTGCAAAGATCCACTGCAGAGTATTAAAAAAAACCCTGCAGAGCCACTGGACCAATTAATGATGCCTCCCTCTTGTTAATCATAATTTTAATCATCATAAAACTATAAAGCAAGAATTCAGACAACAGTAAGGGAAAATAAATAAAAGCATTTGATTATTTTTCAGTCTTCTGAATCCTGACACACACAATTGAAATAAATGTGACTCTTACTTTTCCATACACATTAACAACAAAAGCAAGTAATGGCAGTACTTTTGCCTATTATGAAAAAGATAATTTTTTACACTCCCCAAAATCAGACTAACCTGTCTTATATTAACAAATCTTTGTTCTTATATTTTGAATACTGTATTTTCTAATATGTAAAGGTAATTTATCTTGTTTTTAATGTTTCCTGGATATGTATTTTAGGTGAAAATATTTTGTTTTATTTTCTTAATAATTATAAGCAAAATATAACATATTTTTTATTCTCCCATTTCATTATTGAACCTCCAGTAAGAAGAGTTAATTTTAATACTCATCTAGGCAAATCTGTCTCTGAAAAGTAACCATTTTATTGGGCAACATCATAATCACATCCCAAAAGCAAATAAATTATTTTTTCTGAACTGCATTAGTGCTGCTTCTCCATTCAGTTGAATAATTGAGTTAATGGTGCAATACCTCAATATCAATTGAGATTACCTCAACTTGCAGAGAGGCCATCGACGGTCTGAACCTCCAGATTGCACTGAGCATGCTAATAAGGAACAGAGCAAAAGAGAAAGATTGACAAAAAAAATAAAAACAAAACAAAGAAAAACAAGCAGAAAGGTTAAAATGTTTGTGTATACCCTGCATAGGTAAGAGTGTAAAGGAGAGATAAAAGCTACAAACACAACAAGTTTCTGGAAACAGTAGTTTGTACTATTTCTCCTAGTTTTTTTTTTTTTCTTTTTTTCCTTCAATTCTTTTCACCACCTACTATAACCCAATTTTTTTCTCCTCATTAAATTTTTTATATTATTTCATAAGTGAAGTGATCAATTATAAAATCCCTCATACTTCTCACCACCTCTTGGAATGTACTTAAGTCCACATCTAGTATGAAGTCAATTCTATCATTCACATTTATTATTTAAAACTTCTTCCGCTCAGGCAGTAGCTGTGTAGCCCCATAGGCCTCAACAGTTTAAAACTCTTGGTCTCAACAAATTATTTTCTTTAAAAACTAGGAATATGTGTTCACGTCTCAAAGAAAAAGGAAATTCAAAAGTAGAAACATCTTATAGAAGTTTATTCATGCAACATGAAACACTTCAAAAAAAAGACTAAACAGAAATGAAAAGGGACTATACCAATATCTACCAAATTTTTTATAAAAAATTGGAAGTTAGGGGAGAAAGATAATATACTTAACTTTTTCAAAAGAGGATCAAATAAATGATTTTGGACTGGCACACAGAGCCAGAGAGAGACTTCTCCTCTATGTGTACCAACTCCTCAAAATCCACACTATGGAGATGACTACATCTGTGAAGTTTCAGTAACATGCCAACATCTTAAGATAAACCAATTAGATGGAGGCCTGTGTGTGTTTGGACTGTAGAAGTTGACTGCTGAGAGATCAGGAATACAGATAATGAGTCTGATTCTCTAAAAAGGAAACGAAGTCTTGACAGAATAATCCAAATGCTAAGGATATGGTACATAACAAATTTTTGTAGTGCCATTATATACATTTTTTTAAATTAACCCAGTAAGAAAACAGAGCAGCATCCAGGTAGTCTGCAGGCATCCTCACTGAGCAAACTCCTCTCATATTACCTTTTCTTTAGCTACAAGAATGTCTTAAAACACAAAATTCCTTGCCCTCACAGTATATTGAAAGGAAAGTCAAACTAGTCTGAGATACCTTAAAAAGAGAACCAAAAGTTTATGAAAGATTATGTATGGACAGAAACATGCAAGCATGCAAGCATGAATAAGATAAAAAGGTATAAAATGAAAATGTTCAAAATACTGCAATATGAAATAAAAGAAGATAGAAACAAAAGATATACATAAAGGCTCTCACAACAAGAAAAATAAATTAAGGAACCCAAGAAACTTTTGTAAGTCAATGAAATAAAAAGCATAAGTTCTTAACATGAGATGATTAATTAAAAATTAATATAAAAAGTAAAATTCCAAACTTAAGAAGACATATTAAGAATGAAGACAATATCATCAAATACCTAAAAAATAAATTCAAATTAACAGTACAGATAATTACAACAGTACTGAAAACTGAATTATTCCAAATAGGGCTCTGAAATTTACCATGAATAGAGATTAAAAATGACATTAATTGATCAGTTATAAATAAAGGAATACATATGGAAGACAAAGGAAATTTAACATATAATATAAGCAACATTTCTGAAGCAGAGAAGTCAAGAAATGGCAAGGATTTATTTAACTAGATACTACAAAAGAATTTCCTTGAAACTGGAGGAGTTATAAAACTGAGGTTTGTTAAAATGTACTCTGCTTAGGGGAATTTGATACAGAATGTTCAGTTCAAGCATTTCATACATCAGTTTTTGTTCCTTGACTATCACAAATTTGGTGAACCAAACAAAACAAAAATACTTATTTCACAAAGCTTTCACACATCTTTTGGAAATATGGTATAAAATGTGCCAAGTCAATTGCAGAGTTAAGTCTAGTTGATTTGGACAGGGCAGTTTCTATGTTCTTCTTTTAACTTATTTGCATTTTTAACATGTCTGAAGCTATTCTATGAATTGGCATTTTATTTTGCTAACTCCCTTATCAGCTAAACATTTGTTTCCCCCAAAGTTACTTTTCTATTTACTGTAAACATCCTAGAACAAGTTATTAAACATTACCATAGAATTTCCAAAATTTTACAAGGAGAAAGGAATAATACTTCAAGAATGGATACATTTATTTATTTATTTATTTACTTATTTATTTATTTATTTATTGAGATGGAGTCTTCTTCTGTTGCCCAGGCTGGAGTGCAGTGGCGCGATCTCAGCTCACTGGGTTCAAACGGTTCTCCTCTCTCAGCCTCCAGAGTACTTGGGATTACAGGCATGTGCCACCATGCCGGGCCAATTTTTGTGTTTTTAGTAGAGACAAGGTTTCACCATGGCCAGGCTGGTCTCAAACTCCTGATGTCAGGTGATCAACCCGCCTCAGCCTCCCAGCTCCAGCTGGACCCAAATATGCTTATACATTGAAGCAATAACATTTTAAGTTATGTATTTTATTATGTTTACAAATTTATAGAAAAATAGCAATATTAAGTTAAGCCTAATAACTTTTAAAATTGATAGAATTGAAAGTATATATATATTTAATTTTATTAAAATTAATTAATCAAATCATGTCTGGGATTACAGACATGAACCACTGTGCCCGGCCAAGAATGTAAACTTTTTAAAATATTTAAAATAAATTGTACTGTATAGCAATTATATGGCTTCAGATACATTGAAAATGCAATTTAAAATTTTAGTATATGGAATGTAAAATTGGACAGATTCTGGTTTAAGTCTAGCCTGTGTTACTTAATCCCTGAATGACTTTGTGAATTTTACTTATACAACCTACACTTTAGTTCCTCTAACTATACAATGTGGATAATAATATCTACCTCATAGGATTATCATGATATAAAGTATGACCAGAGCTTTATATTCTGCCTGTAATAACTACAGGATACAAGTTTGTTCTTAATGCTATTTTTATTTTCTATTTATTCTTCTCGTTTTATAAGTCATCATCACATCTGGAGAAAGATTTTGACAGCAGTAGTGTTCGATGCTATGTGCACATTAGAACCACTAGGGAAGCTTTTTAAAAACACAGATGCCTGAATCCTATCACCAGGGATTCTTATATAATTGGCCTTAAGAGAGAATGAAACCTTAATATTTTTGTTTTCCTCAGGTGACTATTTTGTGCATCCAAGTTTGAGACCCACTTATTTAAAAGCACTTCAGTTTGTACTGTCTGACTAGATTACTTCCACTTTAAATCATTCACATTGTGTTAGTTGTGTCTACCCTATAAAACATTAGCAATCTATCAAACACAAATCCTTGTCAATTTTACTTCTCAAATATTTTTAAGCCAACTTTCTACTCAGTTTTCCTCATATTCGCAGTCTGGCCTTCATCACCTCCTACTTGGATTACTGCATAATTTCCCACTGCTCTCTCTTTCCAGCCTTGCTCTTTATAAATTTCTTTTTTAGGCTAGAATGAAACTCTCACTCATCTACTAAAACTTTTCAATGCTTATTTAACATAGAGGATGGAGCACAAATTCTGTGCTTTGTTCCTCAATGTCCTTTATAACGTTTCTCCTTTTTAACAATTAAATTGAACACACAATCTGTATTCAAGCACTACCAAGTGCATTGTAGTGCCATAACTTTACACAAAGTGTTGCTTTTTCTTCTTCTTTAAATGCCCTTCCTTCTTTTGTTTTCCTGTATCATCCTTTGATATTTATCTCAGAAATTCAGGCCTCCTGCAAAACCCCTAAACTCATTGTGTCAGGCAAAGAGTGCATCTCCTATGCTCCTAAAATTCTCATTGCATTAATCACTTTATTAATTAATTATTTTAGACAATAAGTTCTTCAATGAAGGTGTGGTGTCTATCTTATCTTTGTATATTCAAAGCTTAACATACTCCTGTGGCAATCAGTAATGTGAGTTGATTAAGATGATTCAAAGAGCATAAAATGATAATATCAGTAGAGACTTCATAGCTTCTAGAGTAGAAATTCTCTAAATGACAAGTAAGAACATTTTTACCAAGCTTTTAAGAATCTTTTAGTATTACTTGTAGCTAAAATTAATTTTTGGGTTACCACATACAAGGATGGAAATGTTGTATTGCATATTCTAGAGTGGGGCTTTATGCCTTGAGATACACACATGGTATCTCACCCACTTGAATGGCACAGGTCATATGCGGTGGCCGAGATTAGCTGGACCCAAATATGCTTATACATTGAACCAATAACTTTTTAAGTTATGTATTTTATTATGTTTATAAATTTACAGAAATGTAGCAATCTCAAGTTAAGCCTAATAACTTTTAAAATTGATAAAATTGAAAGTGTATATATTTTTAATTTTATACTCCTTGACTCTTTACTACAACAATGGCTATTAACATGAAACCCCCATTTAATAACTCATCACTTAAATAAAAGTAATCCTTTTTCTCTTCAAAATAATTTACTTATTTTAATCATGAGAAATAAATTTGTAACATTACGTTATCAGAAATCATAAATTTAAAACTAACCAGATTTTAACATATATTTTTTCTTGTAATTGATTTACACAAGTGTGACAGAAAAGCATTACATTTGCTTTTCTCCTTGAAAAGATCTTTGGGTCTTGCCCTACCCAGCAGCCCTATACCTTGCCTTAATGCTACGTATAGCTGGAGTTTATCTCATACCATGAATAGCCAAGCATCACATGGAACATATCGTAAGAAATATTCCATAAAAATAAACTTGATGGGATCATGACAGAGATGGCATTCTACAAATTTTAAGAATTGGAGACTATCTTATAGACTTTGTTAAGATAAGATCATAATCAGTTCTCAACGTCAATGTGGTACATTTACAAGCAATGCCAACAGTGTGAGATCCCAACACAGATGTCAAACCAGGAATTATTTGACTTGAATGGCTTGGTAAAATGACCCATTTGGGACATCCAGCATTTCCACTGTTGGGTAAGTATTGTTGTCAGCAGTCACACTGTCCAGGTGGATGATGCATCCTTGACATTCAAGTCTTACAATTACTTAAAAATGACTCCAGCATTCTGTTACAATTTTTTCAGGTTGTAAAAGTCTTCTTACTGCTGGTACTAATTTGCTTGATATTTTTCCTGCATCTTTTATAGCTTTAAAGTGGGGAATTGATTTTGGTAACACAAGCAGATATTTCATTTTTATTGAATAAAAGAAAGGTATTGCAAATGTAGCTGCTGATTCTTTTAGAGACTACTTTCAAATTCAATAAAGTTGAATAGTCAGTTACAAAATACTCACTTCTCATGGTTATGACAAAGTCTTCTCTTTGTTCATTTACATAGCATCTTTTGTTTTCAAATTACTACAAAGATTATCAATGAAAACAAGTTTGTTTTTGGACTTCAGTTTCCCCAAGAGCCAAGCAAAATTAAGGAACCATTTTCCCGATTTACAAGCTTCCTTCTCAAATTCAATGATTCTCGATATTTCACCACTTTTTTTAATGTTTATTTTTAATTTTTGTGGGTGTATATTAGGCATATATGGCATATGAGATGTTTTAATATAGGCATGTATAGACCATATGAGCAGTAAAAGGGAATCTACCAAAAGTATACTTATGGCTAAGACATTGAGAAAAGACTATGTAACTCTGCATTTTACTCATAAACTACTCTAATAAAATAATCTGATGTCTAAATTAAGATATAGACTTTTATTATCTATATTTTATAGAATTAAAAAAAGTTTGTCTCAAAATAGGAACAGTGAAGTAAATAATTATGTATCCTTATAACGAAATGAACGCATTCATTTATCAAAAGACGAAACAAGTTTACAGATAAATGCCTTTGATTTAGAATTAAGTAAATACAGTACACAAAGTTGTGTATCACATACTATATCAAATATGTAATAAAGTATGCATAGAAAAAATAGAAATTAACACAAAAATGTTATGTAGTTATTATCTATAGCAGAGAATCATGGACGATTTATATTACCTGAAATTGCTTTGTATTTTCTATACCTTTTTTTTGCTACAAATCAATTTTAAAATTTAAAAAATTAGAAAAAGAAAAAAATTATGTAGATCATATTATTAATGATAGAAAATGTGCTTAAATGCTTGCTTTTTATTATTTTCACAGTATACTTAGGTTGAAAGGTGATTATATATGAATATTTTAAAATACATATAATTTTCTCTGTGCCAGACACCTTTTCTACCACTTCAAAAATATTAACTCAATCCCCATAACAACCCTAATGAGACTACTATTTCTATTATCATGCCTGTTTTACAGGTGGGGAAACCAAGGCATGGGATGCTAAGTAAGTAGGCTACAAAAAAACACATCTTTGGTGGGGGAGCTGAGATATTACAGTCTGTGCTGTGAACTACTATGATGTTCCCATTTATAATGATTATAACATGTTATCTTTTTTAAAAAGTAATTAATTGTAATTTATTAAATAATAAAATTAGCTTTTCTCAAAAACCATATTAACATTTATAAAACCAGTCTACCAAGAAAACAATTATTTTACTTTTACTGATACTATTTGATATGGTTTGGCTATGTCCCCATCCAAATTTCTACTGAATTGTATCTCCCAGAATTCCCACATGTTGTGGGAGGGACCCAAGGAGAGGTAATTGAATCTTGGGGGCCAGTATTTCCTGTGCTATTCTTGTGAGAGTGAATAAGTCTCATGAAATCTGATGAGTTTATCAGGGGTGTTAGCTTTTGCGTCTTCCTTATTTTTTTCTTGCCACCACCATGTAATAAGTGTCTTTTGCCTCCCACCATGATTTTGAGGCCTCCCCAGGAATATGGAACTGTTAAGTCCAGTTAAACCCCTTTTTCTTCCCAGTCTCAGGTATGTCTTTATCATCAGTGTGAAAATGGAGTAATACAGTAAATGGGTACCAGTAGGGTGGGGCATTGTTGAAAAGATACCTAAAAATGTGGAAGCAACTTTGGAACTAGGTAACAGGAAGAGATTAGAAATGTTTGAAGGGCTCAGAAAAAGACAGGAAAATGTGGGAAAGTTTGGAACCTCCTAGAGACTTGCTGAATGGCTCTGACCAAAATGCTGACAGTGATATGGAAAATAAAATCCAGGCTGAAGTAGTCTCAGATTGGCAGCTTCCACATGGTATCAAGCCTGTAGGTGCACAGAAGTCAAGAACTGAGGTTTGGGAATCTCTGCCTAGATCTTAGAAGATGTATGGAAATGCCTGGAGGCCCAGAAAAAAGTTTACTGCAGAGGTGGGGCCATCATGGAGAACCTCTACTAGGGCAATGCAGGAGGGAAATGTGGGGTTGGAGTCCCCACACAGAGTCCCTACTGGGGCACTGCCTAGTGGAGCTGTGAGAAGAGAGCTACCATTCTCCAGACCCCAGAATGGTAGATCCACAGGCGGTGTGCACTGTGCACCTGGAAAAGCCCCAGACACCCAGTTCCAGCCTGTGAAAGCAGCTGGGAGGGAGGCTGTACCCTGCAAAGCCATAGGGGTGGAGCTGCCCAAGACCATGGGAACCCACATCTTGCATCAGCATGACCTGGATGTTAGACCTTGAGTCAAAAGAGATCTTCTTAGAATTTTCATATTTGACTGCCTGGCTATATTTCAGACCAGCTTGGGCCCTGTAAACCCTTCATTGTGGCCAATTTCTCTCATTTGGAACAGCTGTATTTACCCAATACTTGTATCCCATTGTATCTAGGAAGCAACTAGCTTGTTTTTGATTTTATAGGCTCATAGGTGGAAGGGACTTGACTTGTCTCAGATGAGACTTTGGACTGAGGACTTTTGGGTTAACGCTGAAGTGACTTAAGACTTAGGGAGACGGTTGGGAAGGCATGATTGGTTTTGAAATGTGAGGACATTCGATTTGGAGGGGACAGGGGTTAGCTGATATGGTTTATCTGTGTCCCCACCCAAATCTGATCTTAAATTGTGTCTCCCAGAATTCCCACATGTTGTGGGAGCGACTCAGGAGGAGGTAATTTAATCTGGGGGCCGGTCTTTCCAGTGCTGTTCTAGTGATAGTGAATAAGTGTCATGAGATCTGATGGGTTTATCAGGGGTTTCCACTGTTGCTTCTTCCTCATTTCTCTCACTGCCACAATGTAAGAGGTGCCTTTTGCCTCATGTCATGATTCTGAGGCCTCCCCATCCATGCAGAACTGTAAGTCCAATTAAAACTCTTTTTTTTCCCCCTGTCTCAGGTATGTCTTTATCAGCAGTGTGAAAACAGACTAATATACTATCCTAACCTAAAAAGCCATTTTATTTTAATAAACTTGGTATACTTGATGCCTCTCAAGAACCGTGTTCTCAAAATGTATAGTCACTTAATTCGGCCTTAAATAATTTACGGACCATTGTTTTAATATTTTGTTAAAATGCTGCTGATTACTCATTATCATAGCTAGCAATTTATAGAATCTATGGAAAAAAATGTCCTTTACATTGGCCTTAGAAGCATTTTTTAATTGAAGACCCACTTTTGAGAGAGACTGCTGAGCTTGAGTTATAAATGATAAGTCCTTTTTATCCCAGCTGGTTCAGTTTAATCACTCAGCATGGATAACCACGTGATGAAATGTATTTCTCCTTTGTGCATATTACTAAACATTATTATTGGGAGATATTTAAATTTGTTTCTTTGCAGCTGCCAAATATGCCTTGTTATATATTGCTTAAACATGAGTTCTAAGAACATGAATAAACAGTGTTTGTTTTAACAATAGCTTTCACTCTCACAAGGAAGTTGCCTGTAATTTAGAAAGTTTTCAACTGAAAACATAAAGAAGCTATGCTAAATAAGCCCCATACCAGAACAGATGTTCTGCTGCTTGGTTTCCAAGAAGTTTACATAATTTAAGTGATGTACAGTTTCAATAAACATATTTCCATAAACATAGATTCTTTTCATTCTCAACAGCAAACATTTACTATGCCTTGATATGTGCTGCAAATTCTGCTAGATATTATAATGCAAAGTAACAGCCTCTAGTCCCAGCTCTCAAAATTATGGGATCAGATAAAGCATTGCAAATCAGATGGCTGGATGATTGGATAAATAGAAAAATGACTACTAGTTAGATAAACAGATAGATAATGCAGGAACTTGGAATCTAAAATTTTAGTTAAATATTTTATTGACAAGAATAACTTTCTGAGTTATGCAGTTGTAACATTAGGTTAAATGGAAATACAGTAAAATAATATATGTAAAACATACAATAGAGGTGGTAATTATTATTAAACAATAAATGGCTGTGTCATTACTATAGGATAGGAAGAGCAATAAATTTTGAATTTACTGTGTGTTCACTGGGTCTTGGTTAACCACTCTTTGAATGTTTATGATAAATATGGGTTTTAGAAGGAAGGTAACATAAAGCAACTGCTTCAGGAAATCAAGAGCACTAACAAATGCTAAACTTTAAGGAAAACTTTCCCAACAGGTTGTAACTTGAACTGGAAAAATTTTCACAGATGTTGTCAGAAAAATTAATTCATTGTCTTAGAAGACATTATTTTCTTACTTAAATTATTGCAACTTTTCAAATTATAGATAGAAGAGAATACAATCTTTCTAATCCAACCCATGATGCCAGAGTATCTCTGATTCTAAATATGAACAAGATATGCACATCCCTACACAAACATCACTCAGTGAATAAATATGTCAGCAACCAACTTAAAGATGCAAGTCAAATTCATAAACGTATTTGAAAATTAGAAGTGATGCTCATAAAGATTTATACTGTTATTGCAAATATGTTTTATAATTATAGTTTAAAAATAAAATTTACATTCTTATTTTGGCAAAGAAAATTAGATAACCTCAATATATGATAAAAAATGAATTCAAAAAGATCTATCAAAAATTGAAGATAATATCATATAACATGGAAAAAATAACAAAAATTAAAGCAGCAATACAGCTAATAATGATATTATAGGGATCATCGAGATATTCCTGAAGCAAAATTTCTTCACACATATTTGGCATGGATCTTAAACTTCTGACTAACACCTAAGCTTCAAATAAAAAGAGTTGAGAAAGTGGTATACAAGAGATTTACATATGTAAATTTCCCAATAAATCCATTAAAAATAATCTGAGCTAATAGGGTTGTATAAAGATGCAAAACACAAAATAAACATACTAAATTAAATGGTCATTATGTGTAAGGTACTCAGGTCCTGTTTATGCTATGTTTCATGGTTTAATGTGCCTGCTAAACTAGTGCAAAGGATTGTTAGAATTATATAGGTATCTGAGGCCAAGACGCTCCCAAAGGTGGGAATAAATTATTTATAATTTTCATACACACGTTTTTTATATATCAAGGTGAAGGGAAGTCAGGCATCATATATTTGAGGAGAGAGAAATAATATGTCACAGTAACTTTATTTTCTGCCCAAAATTCATAGAATTCGATATAAATTGAAGGGAAAGGGATTTCTGAGTACAAACTAAAAGAGCATTTTCACTAAAAATTAATTTAGTCATTCAAGTACAGCTAACAATGATGATAACAATTTAACACAGTACAGAACCAAAAGGGGGACAAGATCTTCTTTCTCACTTTATCATAGATCTCTTTCATTCTGCTGCTGCATTTCATCTATGCTGCTAAGGTGTATTATTAAAATAACGTACCAAGTATCAGAATGCACAAATGTTCCATATATGTTTCTGTGCAACATGTTCACATGTACATAAATAATTATGTATTTACATAATTATAGGACTAGAATGATGTATACCAGGGCTCAGCAAATTGTTGCCTACTACCCAAAGCTAGCCCACTGCCTGTTTTAATAAAGTTTTCTTGGAACAAACCAACTAATCTGAAATATAAGGAAAGATAAGAACTTCCCAGAAAAGGCAGGACAAGATGATTTGCTTACATGAGTATTAGATTCCTGGGCTGCTGTAACAATTAGCACAACATGATGAACTAAAAGAGCAGCAATGCATTTTCTCACAGCTTTTCAAGTCAGAAGTCTGAAATCAGTTTGAATGGGCTGAAATCAGAATGCCGGTACAGAGGCACTCCCTCTAGACGTTCTAGGCTCTGCTCTATGAGGGCAGATCTCACCCCTGACAATCCAGAGACACAGTATCTGCTTAAGTCTGGGACTGAATCAGAACAAGGAGAATTTGTCCACTCGTGAAGACTTTGCAGCTAAACAAGAGCTAAGACAACAGGAAAAAATATTCTCTGAAGTGGAAGTGTAAAGGAAAGACTCAAAACCAAGGGTAGGTGCACATTGAGATAAGTCTTCTGGCACACCAACCATCACAATAAACACAAGGCAACAGCAGCAAAATTTGAAGCCTGTGGTGTTCTCAGGGTAACTGCAGCAACAATACATCCCAAAGCAGCTCTACTCCTGATAATATTAACTCAGTGCTCCATACTAAAGACCAAGAAGAGATAGACCAATGCATCATTGCATTAAAGAACATAAATCAATGTTACTAACAAAACTACAATACATTTGGTAAGGGAAATCAGCAGCTTAAAATATCACAATATTGGTGCTTAATACCATAATCAAAGTATCTTATTACTAAGTATAGAGATAACCTAATGTCACATTCTATACATTTTCTACTTTCTCAAAAATTGTTAGATATAATAATTTCAAAAAGTTATCACTTATTAAAGGAAAATGTATTCAAATGTAATTACATGCATGTAACATTTTAGCATTTTCATGTAAGTATCTTGTAAACAAAAAAAGTTTTCATGAATTATATCACAGTGCAGAAAAAGACAAATTATTTTAAGTGAACGGTTGCATTTCACACTCACAATGTAAAACATCAATTAATGTCTGTAAAATGTACTAAGAGCTTACAGAAAGCAATAGATTATTCACAAAGAACTGAAGAACTGGTTTTGTAGCTGAATACAGAATACCTGTATGAAAATCTCTAATTAATGTCAAGTAAGAATGAGCTGAAGTGAAATAAGTTAGATGCTTGGAGTTGAATACTCAATATTTCTGAGTAACAGAAGAATAACACTAGGAACAGAAATTCAAATAGAAGTCACTTTTGAGTAGCGTTATGTTTCACTAAAAACAGAGAGCATATGCTTGAGATGAAAGTACAAGCTTGTTGAATTGATACATATAATTTTAAAGGGATCTGTGGTACATATAAGATAAAATAAGTCAGTTACTGATTATAATAACCATCCCCATGAATATCCTGAAGAAGAAATTTTCAAAGCTGGAGTTAAACCTATGTAATAATAAGGGATAATTGTTTTTTATGGTAAATTTTACTGTTTTATATCTTGGAGATTACTAATTTTTGAGACTTAAAATACCTAAAATTTAATTATGATTAACATTTCATAAGCTGTGGACTTGATTGAAAGTGATCCCTTGATTGTTTCCTGTAATGACTAAATATTGTATTCCCTACTGACAAGTTTTGTAACGTCAAGGTTATTTGAGCAAACAAAATTGAAATTTCAAAAATGATTTCAATATTTATTTGCACAATGATGTCAAGTAATAACTGTCTGTATTTTCTTTAAATCATCTCAAGAATAATTTACCACAAAATGTTGAGATTCTTTGAAATTTTGTCTAATTATTTATTTTTGGATGAAGTAAGTGAAAAAAAGAAAAACGTAGTAATTTACCTAAAGATAAAAAAGCCAAACTTAAGACCACCAAAACCATTTTATGCCAGTTCTAAAGAAGAATAATAAATAATATATTTAAATTTTATAGACAAAACAATTTTTTTGAAAAAACATCGTTAATTAAATTTAATCTTCCTCAAACGCTTTGTCTTTCAAAAGGGAGCTCTCTGAGCGCAGAGATTTTTTGTCTGTTTTTTATACTTCCTACTTTCTTGATGTCATTTTTTATTCAACACGAAGAATAGTAGCTGGCATTAAAAAATAAGCTTTGATAGTTGATTCTCAAATGCATGAATGTATAAATAACCTTTGATATCTCTGGCAGAATTCACAGCAAAAAAAAGGAAGATAACTTTTATTGGCACATATAAGTTAGGTACATAAGAGTTGGAAGTATACTTCATGGTACTTAAAACTTAATTTAATAAATGAACATGTAAATTCAAGAGTATCTTTTCAAAATTCAAAAAGAATCATATTATTTGCTTGTTTTTCAATTATTTTATCAATAATTCTAATCAGAAATATTTTAGTTGCAAAGAATAAAAACCAAATCTAACCAGATTAAAATGATGTTTAAAAACCTAAACTTTTAAAAAAATGCTTAAAGAATATTAACATAGAGAATTCTCACAACATTCCAAAAAGAGCTGAACATTGGTATCTTGGGAAGTATAAATATCAAGTTATCTCTAGGAATTCCAAAGCCAAAAGTTCATCAAAGACATTCCCTATGCATCAGAGTTATCTTTCTTCAGTTACCTTTTGTAATTTGCTTCTTTCTATTTTATCACCAGCCAATTCAGCCTCTAAATGTCTCAATTCTATACTTCCCAGAAATATTTAGCTCAGCACAGACTAAATATTTCCACCATGTTCACCATGTGTCTACCTCAATCCAATGTTTACTTGCTTTATATCATTCATTGCAGTCTCTCCCTCTTCCCAGGGAGGTTTCAATATGAGAAAGGAAAGGTTAGTGGTGGCCATCAAACTGAATAACATCTAAAATTAAAATTCTGAGAATAAAGTTTGAGCTTCTTCAAATGTCTCCTGGTTAGCCTCAATCTACCATTTATCTGTTTACTTGCGATCTCTAGTTGCCTTTCCCCGTACTCCACACATACACGCATTTTGCATTTGAGGCATAAGCCTATGCCTTGACTGTGTTTCCCTCTGCTTGAAATGTTTACCCTTCCTTCCACTCAGAAAAATCTTACCCATTTAAAACCTCAGTTGAACTGTAACCTCTTCCAAATCAACAAGGAAATTCCATTTCCACCTCCACTGGAATCCCTTGGCATTTTAATTATACTGTTCATATAGTTGTTCATGACGTGGCTGACTTTGCCATGGTCCCCATGAGAGCTTCATCCATGAAGGCTTCAGCATAACATAATTCCTGGGCCTGATATCCATTTTTGTGCCTTTCCCATTTTTGTTAAAAGTTTAATTTTAAAAGCCTCATCATTATTTCCAATTGCCACTTCTCAATTTTCTCCTCCTAAACAACTTACAACTCTTCTTGACAAAGTTATTTTCTAACATTACTATAAGGAACTGACATTATTGGAGTTATCCAAAATGTAAACATTATATAACTGGTATCCATAAGATATTACAAAAGAAAAATTTCTGACTGAAAGTAACTGTGTGTGCTAAGTCAACAGAATTTTAGACATCATCAACTTCAATTACATTAGCTTCTCCAAACAATCACAACTTAGATTAAATTAGATGGTCTAACAGCATGAACAGTTTTCCATTCTTCCTACTCTAAAAGGCATTTTAAAATAAAGACATTTTATTTCAAAGGTTTTCTGTCCTGGAGATTAATGTTTCAACAGCTAATTCATTGGAGATCACTTAACATATTAGTAAAAGAATGATAGTAACCCCAAAACACACAAGTCTGAAAACAATGCTCCTTTTTTTGTTAAATTTTAATACGTGTTTGATACATGCTACAGACATGGGTTTTAAAATGCTCTCATGATTGATCTTCTCTCAGAAACTTTAAACCAAAGTTTTATGCTATTAAGATCCCTACTTATATTCAAATAAACTAAAAGTAACCAAACATGCCATCAGTAAGCCTAATAAAAGCAGTATTAATTTTAACCTTTTTCTTTCATTTTTTGTTCAATTTTTGAGTCAGTTATTAAAAGTAGGAATAATATATGAACACTTCATTAACTCCTTATGCCATACATTTTTAACATATTTTTCTTTAACTGAATAATAGACCAAAATGAATTAACAAAGTATTATTCTATATTGGCAGGGAAAAGGCCACTGACTAAGCTACTCTTCCTTATTCAGTATTTAGTAATTACAGATTATGTAAATACAGAAAAATTGTTTGAAAGAATAAGAATTTTAATTTCTGCTTCTGGCTAGTATGCACATGGATTATCATGCTAAATAAACCATATTTTACTTATACCATAAAGAATACTTTTCATTAATTATTAGGATCACTAATAAGTATGGCAAGGGAGAAATAGGAAATAAATCCATTAAAGTGTAATGATTAATAAGGAAAAAATGAGATTGACAATGATTCACTAAAATAAGGAAAATACGTCCCCCCACTTTCAAACATTAAACTAGGAGTCCTCCATGAGTGATAACTGTTTCCAGGATAGCAATATCTACTTTTTTTCCGATAGAAGTAAGCAGCATTCTCTCTTGAATATATCATCCACAATTTAGGACCTCTATACCCCAGAGATTACATCAACAAAATAAAAACTTACCAAAAACATACAATGAACAAACTTTAATTAATGAGCATAAACATAAAAGAAACAGATCTAGTACCATGCTTAGATATTAGACATGGTGGAATATTTAAATACAGAATATGTAATAACTATGTATAAAAATAAACAATGAAATAAAAACATGTAAGAAAGAGGAGGCCACAAATATTGGCATCAAGATTAGAAAAAATGAATAGAGCACTAAAATATAAAAATACAGTAATTGAAAGTAAAAGACTATGAGATCCAATGTCAATGTACAATAAAGAACATAATTTTGACCGTCACTCATGCTAGAGATAAGAGATATATATATATATATAAATAATATATATATGCAAACAAATGCTTTAAGACATCAGAATGGTAATACAGTAGTGAAGAATTCCTGAGTCAACTGTGGCATGAAAGATAAATCTGTAAAGATGAGCCCAGCATTTGGGGTGGCATTGAGCCTGAGGGTAGTAGCTGATAAGGAAGAGGAAAGTAAAAGGATTAGCAGAGAGTATGCAGCCTTTCAAGGGTAGAGGGTCATATTTTAGAAACAATGGGGCCTCCAAGAATGGAAACTCTGTTGAACACTCCTGTGTTTTTGGTAGTGACCCCAAAAGGCTGCACAACAGTATTTGGAGCAAATTGAGACTATAGCAGCATTAACATAAACTGCTTCAAATTATCCATATGGTCTAGAAAATTTAAATCCTTAAATCTGGATACAAAGTAAACATGTATGTATCAATTTTATGCCTGTATTTCAAGAAACAAAAATTTGAAAATACACATTTTTACAAATCACTTACGATCACAAAAAGACATTAAATTAGGAATGAGGTATCACAAGCAATTTTGAGTTTATTCTAGATATATTGCAGTGACATAACATCAAAAATGAATTGATTAACATTGTACAGAAATGGAAACAAATATATGATTATCTCAATACATGCAGAAAAAAAGTACATTTGGTAAAAATACCTAACTCTGAAGGCAGAAGAGAAGTTTCTTGATATGACAAGTAATGTCTATGGTATACTTACCATAAGTAACATGGTTGACTATGATTTATTAAATAATTTTCCCATTAGATTCATAATAAGACAAGGATAGCTGAAATAAACAGTTCTATGAAACCAGGCCTCAAGGTCTTAGCTGGTGAATTAAGGCAAAACAAAGAGATGAAACATCTAAGGACAGAAAATTATTTTAAAGAAATAACTATTTGGAGAAGACATCATTGTGAATGTAGAACTTCCATTTTTTAATTTTCAGAGAACATTTTGCAGTTAATAAAATAAGAGGAATTTGATGGAAGCACAGCATGTTTGTGAACTGACAGAAATAAATTCTTTTTCTACACCATCATCAATAGAAAATACGCTTTAATGTAGGAACCATTTATAATAGCATGCCTAATCAGATCATTAATAATAAATACAACAAATGGTATGTTAAGATTTCTATAAGGAAAACTAAAATATATGATTGAGAGAAATTAAGGACCTAAATAATAAAAGATTAGGCATGTTCATAGAAGGGGTAAGAGCCAGGTAGAGCAAAGATGCTCCTGAAAAACAGCAAGGTGAATAAATCTGTGATAGGAGATAGTAAAATTTAGAGAGAGCTACAGTAATAAATATCCTGTGGTATTTGCACAAAAATGGGTAAATGGGCCAATGGAACAGCAAAGACTGTGCAGAAATAAACTTACTTCTATTTTAAATAGTAGATGTGAAAGAGCTGGAATTGAAGATGATTGTAAATAAAGGAGTTTATTTAATAAATATTTCTGGATTAGTTTGTTTTTCATATCGTCATTATATGTATTTTGATTCTTGTGCAACACAGCATTTGCTACAAATCAAAATAAATGATTTAGCATCTTAAACCTGAAAGACAAAATTTGAATATTTACAACCATAGTAGAATAGCTTTATAATATCAGCATGAGAAAGATTTATTAAATACTTTTCAAAATGTACTGAGGGTAATAGGAGACAGTACGTTTTATTTCATTAAGAACTTCTGTTGATAAGGATACACTGAAGCAAAAATGCAAGCTGCAACACAAATAACTACCAATGTTGATATTCAGATTATTGACAGAATTCCTGAAAATCTACAGGTAAAATACATTATCTGATAGAAAAATAGAAAAGGACAGAAAAAGGAGCTTCCAGATAACTGAACACGTGGAGGTTCCTGGAAGGTGGCACAAACAGGGAGAGCATGGAAGCTCACTCTGCTTCCCACATAGCTTATTCTATGCATTTCTGCATCTGTATCTTCTGTGATAATCTTTTATAGTCAACTGGTAAACCTAAGTTTTTCCCTGTTCTGTAAGCCACTGCAACAAATTAGTCAAACTCAAAGAGGGGGTTGTGAACTTGCAGCCGAAAGCTCAGAAGTTCTGGAGGCCTGAGCTTGTGACTGGTGTCTGTGGGGAGCTGGGACGGTCTTGTGGAGTGAGCCTTCAACGTGCGGCATCTGACACACTACCTGCAGGTAGATAGTGTCATAATTGAATTGGCGGACACCAGCCGGATATTAACAGAGAGGACAAACAGTAGCTGAGAGTAAATAAATGAATAAATGGAGTATTAATTGAGGAAAAGTCAATATTGTATTAACAACTGGAAAGAGTCTCAAAGCAAGAGATGATATTGTCTCTCACCTTAATTATTCCAGATGCCTGAAAGGGTGACGATATACATTTGCCAAGACCACTCCCACTTTTGGAATCTGACAAGATTGAAAGGAAGCCTATAAGCATGAGTAACCTCACCCTGGCAGACATTCTTACAATGTGGTGGAGTGGACTAATTATTAATGGTTCTGTATATTCTTTTGATGTAAAAGATCCATGGCCAAAAACCAGGGGGTGGCCTGTGTTGGTGATATATATATATATGTTTTAATTAGTTTTCATCTATGATTCCTGGTTAATAACTCCTAAAATCCTTGGGATTTCCAAAGTACTGTCTTTTGTGTGTCTTCTGTCTGATAGGTTCAGGGTGGTGCTGGTCATGCGAAAGACTAAGGCGGGATTAGAGGGCTGTACTTTCAGCCCCACATTGCAACCTCCAGGGAGGGGGGAGGGGCTGAAGGTCAAGTTGATCACCAATGGCTAATGGCTTAATCAATCATGCCTACATAATGAAGCCTTTATAAAACTCAAGAGGACAGGATTAGGCGAGCTTCCAGACAGGTAAACATGTGAAGGCTCCTGGAGGGTCAGTACCCCAGGGAGGGCATACAAGCTTTGTGCCCTTTCCCCCATACTTTGCCCTACATCTTTCTTCGTTATTTATAATATCCTTTATAATAAACCAGTAAATGTGAGGAAGGAAGGAAGGAAGGAAGGAAGGAAGGAAGGAAGGAAGGAAGGAAGGAAGGAAGGAAGGAAGGAAGGAAGGAAGGAAGGAAGGAATTTTACATTAAAAAATTGAATTTTTCTAAGACAAAAGGGCAAACACACGCACACACACAGAAGATCTTCAGCCTCATTAGTAGTAAGGAAAAGTAATTTAACCACCATCCCAAAAAATTCCATACTGTGGCTACATGCATAGATTTGCCAAAAATTAAGAATTCTGAGAATACCTAATGTTGGTAAGAATTTGGAACAAAATGTGGCTCTTACTCTTATTCAAAGTATAAAATTAAGCTACATGTTGGAAGGGATATATCATTGTCACTGAAACTACATATCATTGAGTTGTACTTAAAGATAATGTATACGTCCTATAAAATCTCTGCAACATCTAAACTAACAGATATGTACAAGAATATTCTTAGCAGCGTAGATCTTAAAAGAAAAAAAAACTAAAATCTATTCAAGTGTCTATGGACAGGTGAGTTAAATAAACTGTTGTTTACTTAAACAAAAAAAATAGACAGCAGTGAAAATTAATGTAGGAAATGCAGCTGACAAAAATATTGCTAAGTGATGAATGCAAATAAGGGCAAATGCAAACAAAAATATTCACATATAGAATAGAATCAATATTCCTTACCCTGACTTTCAATTTCTACATGCTCTGGTGCCATGTTATAACATCCTTATGTATCATTGAATGATTGATTGACTTTCTGTTTCCCACACTAGAATGGCACTCCATGAAAAATATAGATTTTTTTTATTTTTTTAAATTACACTTTAAGTTCTAGGGCACATGTGCACAATGTACAGATTTGTTACATAGGTATAAATGTGCCATGGTGGTTTGCTGCACCCATCAACTCGTCATTTACATTAGGTATTTCTCCTAATGCTATCATTTGCACAGCCCCCCACCCCCCGACCAGCCCCGGTGTGTGATGTTCCCTGCCATGTGTCCATGTGTTCTCATTATTCAACTACCACCTAAGAGTGGGAACATGTGGTGGTTGGTTTTCTGTCCTTGTGATAGCTTGCTTAAAACAACGGTTTCCAGTTTCATCCACGTCCCTACAAAGGACACGAACTCATCCTTTTTTTATGGCTGTGTAATGTTCCATGGTATATATGTGCCACATTTTCTTAATCCAGTCTACCATTGATGAACATTTGGGTTGGTTCCAAGTCTTTGTGATTGTGAATAGTGCCACGATAAGCATACGTGTGCATGTGTCTTTATCATAGAATGATCCTTTGGGTATATGTCCAGTAATGGGATTGCTGGGTAAAATGGTATTTCTAGTTCTAGATCCTTGAGGAATCGCCACACTGCCTTCCACAATGGTTGTACTAATTTACCCTCCCACCAACAGTGTAAAAGCGTTCCTATTTCTCCACATGCTCTCCAGCACCTGTTGTTTCCTGACTTTTTAATGATCGCCATTTTAACTGGCTTGAGATAGTATTTCAGTTTGGTTTTGATTTGCATTTCTCTGATGACCAGTGATGATGAGCATTTTTGCATATGTCTGTTGGCTGCATAAATGTCTTATTTTGAGAAGTGTCTGTTCATATCCTTGGCCCACTTTTTGATGAGATTGCTTGTTTTTTTCTTGTAAATTTGTTTAAGTTCTTTGTAGATTCTGGATACCAGCCCTTTGTCAGATAGGTAGATTGCAAAAATTTTCTCCCAATCTGTAGGTTGCCTGTTGACTCTGATGACAGTTTCTTTTTGCTGTGCAGAAGCTCTTTAGTTTAATTAGATGCCATTTGTCTATTTTGGCTTTTGTTGCCATTGCTTTTGGTGTTTTAGTCATGAAGTCTTTGCCCATGCCTATGTCTTGCATGGTATTGCCCTGGTTTTCTTCCAGGGTGTTTATGGTGTTACATCTTACGTTTAAGTCTTTAATCCATCTTGAGTTAATTTTTGTATGTGGTGTAAGGAAGGGATCCAATTTCAGCTTTCTACATATGGCTAGCCAGTTTCCACATCACCATTTATTAAATAGGGAATCCTTTCCCCATTTCTTGTTTTTGTCAGGTTTGTCAAAGACCAGATGGTTGCAGATATGTGGTGTTATTTCTGAGGCCTCTGTTTTGTTCCATGGGTCTATATATCTGTTTTGGTAACAGTACTATGATGTTTTGGTCACTGTAGCCTTTTAATATAGTTTGAAGTCAGGTAGTGAGATGCCTCCAGCTTTGTTCTTTTTGTTTAGGATTGTCTTGGCTAGGTGAGCTCTTTTTAGGTTCCATATCAACTTTAAAGTAGTTGTTTGGTTTTTTTTGTTTGTTTGTTTTTTTGTTTTTTGGGTTTTTTCCAATTCTATGAAGAATATCAGTGGTAGCTTGACGGGGATAGCACTGAATCTATAAATTACTTTGGGTAGTATGGCCATTTTCACAATATTGATTCTTCCTGTCCATGAGCATGGAATGTTCTTCCATTTGTTTTTGTCCTCTTTTATTTTGTTGAGCAGTGTGATTTGTAGTTCTCCTTGAAGAGGTCCTTCACATCCCTTGTAAGTTGGATTCCTAAGTATTTTATTCTCTTTGTAGTAACTGTGAATGGCAGTTCATTCATGATGTGGCTCTCTGTTCGTCTATTATTGGTGTATAGGAATTCTTGTGATTTTTGCACATTAATTTTGTATCCTGAGACTTCGCTGAAGTTCCTTATCAACTTAAGGAAATTTTGGGCTGAGATGATGGGGTTTTCTAAATATACAATCATGTCATCTGCAAACAGGGATGATTTGACTTCCTGTTTTCTTAATTGCATACCCTTTATTTCTTTATCTTGCCTGATTGCCCTAGCCAGAACTTCCAACACTATGTTGAATAGGAGTGGAGAGAGAGGATGTCCCTGTCTTGACCCAGTTTTCAAAGGGAATGCTTCAGTTTTTGCCCATACAGTATGATATTGACTGTGGGTTTGTCAAAAATAGTTCTTATTATTTTGAGATACATCCCATCAATACCTAGTTTATTGAGAGTTTTTAGCATGAAAGGCTGTCAAATTTTGTCCAAGGCCTTTTCTGCATCTATGGAGATAATCATGTGGTTTTTGTCATTGGTTCTGTTTATGTGATGTATTACGTTTATTGATTTGCATATGTTGAACCAGCCTTGGATACTAGGGATGAAGCTGACTTGATCGTGGTGGATAAGCTTTGTGATGTGCTGCTGGATTCAGTTTGCCAGTATTTTATTGAGGATTTTTGCATCGATGTTCATCAGGGATATTTGTCTAAAATTCTCTTTTTTTTGTTGTGTCTCTTCCAGGCTTTGGTATTAGGATAATTCTAGCTTCATAAAATGAGTTAGGCAGGACTCCTTCTCTTTCTATTGATTGAAATAGTTTCAGAAGGAATGGTAGCAGCTCTTCTTTGTAACTTTGGTAGAATTTGACTGTTAATCTGTTTGGTCCTGGACTTTTTTGGTTGGCAGGCTATTAATTATTGCCTCAGTTTCAGAACCTGTTATTGGTCTATTCAGAGATTCAACTGCTTCCTGGTTTAGTCTTGGGAGGGTGTATGTGTCCAGGTATTTATTCATTTCTTCTAGATTTTCTAGTTTATCTGTGTAGAGGTGTTTATAGTATTCTCTGATACTAGTTTGCATTTCTCTGGGATCGGTGGTGACATTTCCTTTATCATTTTTTATTGCATCTATTTGATTCTTCTCTCTTTTCTTCTTTATTAGTCTTGCTAGTGGTCTAGTTTGTTGATCTTTTCAAAAAACCAGCTCCCGGATTCATTGATTTTTTGAAGGGTTTTTTGTTTCTCTATATCCTTCAGTTCTGCTCTGATCTTTATTTCTTGCCTTCTGCTAGCTTTTGAATGTGTTTGCTCTTGCTTCTCTAGTTCTTTTAATTGTGATGTTAGGGTGTCAATTTTAGATCTTTCCTACTTTCTCTTGTGAGCATTTAATGCTATAAATTTCTCTCTACACACCGCTTTAAATGTGTCCCAGAGATTCTGGTATGATGTGTCTTGGTTCTCACTGGTTTCAAATAACATCTTTATTTCTGCCTTCATTTCATTATTTACCCAGTAGCCATTCAGGAGCAAGTTGTTCAGTTTCCATGTAGTTGTGTGGTTTTGAGTGAGTTTCTTAATCTTTAGTTCTAATTTGATTTCACTGTCCGAGAGACATTTGTTGTGATTTCTGTTCTTTTACATTTGCTGAGGAGTATTTTACTACCAATTATGTGGTCAATTTTAGAATATATGTGATGTGGTGCTGAGAAGAATGTATATTCTGTTGATTTGGGATGGAGAGTTCTGTAGATGTCGATTAGGTCTGCTTGGTGCAGAGCTGAGTTCAAGTCCTGGATATCCTTGTTAACCTTCTGTCTCATTGATCTGTCTAACATTGACAGTGAGGTGTTAAAGTCTCCGATTATTATTGTGTGGGAGTCTAAGTCTCTTTGTAGGTCTCTAAGGATTTGCTTTATGAATCTGGGTGCTCCTGTATTGGATGCATATATATTTAGGACAGTTAACTCTTCTTGTTGAATTGATCCCTTTACCATTTTGTAGTGAAAAGAGCCTTTTTAGTCTCTTTTGATCTTTGTTGGTTTAAAGTCTGTTTTATCAGAGACTAGGATTGCAACCCCTACTTTTTTTTTGCTTTCCATCTGTTTGGTAGATCTTCCTCCATCCCTTTATTTTGAGCCTGTGTGTGTCTCTGCATGTGAGATGCATCTCCTGAATACGGCACACTGATGGGTCTTGACTTTTTATCCAATTTGCGAGTCTGTGTCTTCTAATTGGGGCACTTAGCCCATATACATTTAAGGCTAATATTGTTATGTGTGAATTTGATCCTGTCATTATGATGTTAGCTGGTTATTTTACCCATTAATTGATGCAGTTTCTTCATAGCATTGATGGTCTTTACCATTTGGCATGTTTTCAAAGTGACTGGTACTGGTTGCCACTTTCCATGTTTAGTGCTGCCTTCAGGAGCTCTTTTAAGGCTGACCTGGTGGTGACAAAATCTCTCAGCATTTGTTTGTCTGTAAATCATTTTATTTCTCCTTCACTTACGAAGCTTAGTTTGGCTGGATATGAGATTCTGGGTTGAAAAATCTTTTCTTTAAGAATGTTGATTATTGGCCCCCACTCTCTTCTGGCTTGTAGGGCTTCTGCCAAGAAATTCACTGTTAGTTGGATGAACTTCCCTTGCTGGGTAACCCGACCTTTCTCTCTGTCTGCCCTTATCACTTTTTTCCTTCATTTCAAAGTTATTGAATCTGACAATTATGTGTCTTGGGGTTGGTCTTCTCAAGGATTATCTGTGTGTTGCTCTCTGTATTTCCTGAATTTGAATGTTGGCCTGGCTTGCTATGGTATGGAAGTTCTCCTGGAGAATATCCTGAAGAGTGTTTTCTTTCTTGGTTCCATTGTTCCCATCACTTTCCAGTACATTAATCAAAGTATATTTTGTCTCTTCATATATTCCCGTATTTCTTGGAGGCTTAGTTCATTTCTTTTCACTATTTTTTCTCTAATCTTGTCTTCTCTATTTCATTAATTTGATCTTCAATCATGGATACCCTTTCTTCCACTTGATTGAATCGGCTATTGAAACTTGTGCCTGCGTCACCAAGTTCTCATGCTATGGTTTTCAGCTCCATCGGGTCATTTAAGGTGTTTTCTATGCTGCTTATTCTAGTTAGCCATTCGTCTAACCTTTCGTCAAGGTTTTTAGCTTCCTTGCAATGGGTTAGAACATGCTCCTTTAGCTCAGAGAAGTTTGTTATTATCAACTTTCTGAAGCCTACTTCTGTCATCTTGTCAAACTCATTAGCCATTCAGTTTTGTTCCCTTGCTGACAAGGGGCTGCAATTCTTTGGAGGAGAAGAGGTGCTCTGTTTTTCGGAATTTTCAGCTTTTCTGCTCTGGTTTCTCCTCATCTTTGTGATTTTATCTACTTTTGATCTTTGATGTTGGTAACCTGCAGATCGGGTTTTGGTGTGGATGTCCTTTGCATTGATGTTGATGTTATTCCTTTCTGTTTGTTAGCTTTCCTTCTAACAGTCAGACCCCTAGCTGCAGGTCTGTTGGAATTTGCTGGAGGGCCACTCCAGACCCTGTTTGCTGGGTATCACCTGCAAAGGCTGCAGAACAGCAAATATTGCTGCCTGATTCTTCCTCTGGAAGCTTCGTCCCAGAGGGGCACCCAAACACCACCTGTTTCAGGTGTCAGTCAGCCGCTACTGGAAGGTGTTTCCCAGTCAGGCCACACGGGGGTCAGGGACCTGCTTGAAGAGGCAGTCTATCTGTTCTTGGAGCTTGAATGCTGTGCTGAGAGAACCACTGCTCTCTTTCAGAGCTGTCAGACAAGGACATTTAAGTCTACAGGAGCTGTCTGCTGCCTTTTGTTCTACTATGCCCTGCCACGAGAGATGGAATCTATAGAGGCTGTAGGCCTAGCTGAGCTGTGGTGGGATCTGCCCAGTTCTTGCTTCCAGACCTCTTTGTTTACACTGTGAGCTACTCAAGCCTCAGCAATGGCAGATGCACCTCCCTCCATCCAGCCACAGCATTGCAGGTGGATCTCAGGCTGCTGCGCTAGCAGTGAGCAAGGCTCTGTGGGTGTGGGAACCGCTGAGCCAGGCATGGGAGGTTGCTAAGACTGTGGGAATAACAAAGTATTTGGTCAAAAGTGTACCATTTCTCCAGATGCAGTCTGTCACGGCTTCCCTTGGCTAGGAAAGGGAAATCTCCCAATCGCTTGTGCTTCCCAGGTAAGGTGATGCCCCGCCCTGCTTCAGCTCACCTTCCACGGGCTGCACCCACTGTTCAACCAGCCCCAATGAGATGAACCAGGTACCTCAGTTGGAAATGCAGAAATCACCTGTCTTCTGCATTGATCTTGTTGGGAGCTGCAGACCACAGCTGTTCCTATTCAGCCATCTTGGAAGCGACCTCAAAGTACAGATTTGTATGTATCTTGTTCAGTAGAAGAGTGACTGATACTTAATGAGTCAATATACTATTACACTTACTATAGTTCAATTTTGCATTATTGCAATCTAATGCCTTTGCCCCATTGGATTAATATGCACAGATATATTGCGTACAAAATAAATTAGATTGTGGTATACAATGTTGATGTTTTACCTTGCCTTCACCCTCTTTCTTACAGAAAATTAATATTGTTCAGGGCACTACTGTGCACAGAAAACCATCTAAATATCTCATTTCCCTTGTGGAACTTTCAACAAATGTCAGACTTTTGGCCAATGATGTAAGCATAATTTCACATGAACATATCAAATACAGCAGATCTTATGGCATATCACATGTCTTTAAAAAAATCTCTATCTATATTTTCCTGCCTGGATATGTTCAAACTGGAAGATAATAAGCTTGAAGACAACAGCCACTCACTAAAGATCTGTGAACTAGAATAAGAAAAGTACCTTTGTCTCTGCTGCCAAGGTAGACATGAGCTTTTCATTTGTCTGCAATATGAAAAAATAAATAAATAAATAAGTTCCAACATCAGAGGGAAAGGTATCTTGGGAAAAAAAAAAAAAAAAAAAACCTTTATGTGTCAAAATTTGGGGGGGAAAAGCCATACAAGGGTTTAAAGATAAATGAATAAACTCTCTAAGAAAATAGAACAAAAAGACAAAGAGATAAAGATCAGGAAAGGAAAAAAGAGAGAGAAATAGAAAATAAAACCAAGAAGTTGGATATGTGACTATTAGGATTTCCAGAAGAAAACATAGATATGTAAGAATAATCAGAAGAAAGCTACACTACCTGGATTTGAAGGATCTGTTTTCTAGTAATAAATAAAAGGAAATCTACATCTATACACATCTTTTTTTTACTGAAGAATATTGAAATTACATCACCGTGAATTTGGACATGTGCATTCACATTCAATCATTCTCATCCACTCTATTATTAATTTGATCAGCTCTGAACCTGATTGATTCACAGCTCAAATAAATGTAAAGCTCTATAACTTTTATAACTGTGAGGCTTCAAGCACAACATTACAAATTTTCCTGTTTTTAAACCTTTTTTGGCCAAATATTTGAAAAACTTAATGACATATGTGTATTATATACGCTAGTCCCCATTTAACCTTGGAGAATATGTTCCAAGACCCCTAGTGGATGCTTGAAACCATGCATAGTACTGAACCCTACATTTATCAATTTTTTTCTTATATATACATACCTATGATAGTTTAATAAATTACTCTCAGTAAGAGATTAGTAACGATAACTAATAATAAAACAGAATAATTATAGCATTTTTAAGTAAAATAAAGGTTGCTTGAACACAAGCGCTGCAATACTATGAGAGTTTATCTGATAACCAACAAGGCTCCTAGGTAACCAAAGGGCCAGTAGCATAGACAGTATGAATGCCTTGGACAAAGGGAGGATTCATATCCTTGATGGAATTGGGCAGAATGGAGCAGAAGCAGGATGGCACAAGATTTCATCATCTTACTCAGAACATCATGAAATTTAAAACTTATGCATCACTTATTTCTGGAATATACCTTTTAATACTTTCAGACCACAGTTGAATGCAGATAACTGAAACCATGGAAAATGAAACTGCAGATAATGGAGGATGTATTAGTTCATTTTCATGCTGCTGATAAAGACATACTCGAAACTGCGAACAAAAATAGGTTTAATAGGACTTACAGTTTCACATGGCTGGGGAGGCCTCAGAATCATGATGGGAGGTAAAAGGCACTTCTTACATGGCAGAGGCAAAGAGAAAAATAAGGAAGATGCAAAAGCATAAACCCCTGATAAACTCATCAGATCTTGTGAGACTTATTCACTATCACAAGAACGGTATGGGAGAAACTGCCCCCATGATTCAAATTATCTCCCACTGAGTCCCTCCCATGACACATGAGAATTATGAGAGTACAATTCAAGATGAAATCTGAGAGGGGACACAGCATATCATTCTGCCCTGACCCCTCCAAATCTCATGTCCTCACATGTCAAAACCAATCATGCCTTGCTGACAGTCCCCCAAAGTCTTAACTCATTTCAGCACTAACACAAAAGTCCACAGTCCAAAGTCTCATCTGAGACAAGGCAAGTTCCTTCTGCCTATGAGCCTGTAAAATAGAAAGCAAACTAGTTACTTCATGGATACAATGGGGGTACAGGTATTGGGTAATTACAGCTGTTCCAAATGGGAGAAATCGCCAAAACAAATGGGTTACAGGACCCATGCAAGTCCAAAATCCAGCGGGGCAGTCAAACTTTAAAGCTTCAAAATGATCTCCTTTGACACACTGTCTCACATCCACGTCACGCTGATGGAAGAGGTGGGTTCCCATTGTCTTGGGTGGCTCCGCCACTGTGGCTTTGCAGGGTACAGCCTCCCTCCCGCTGCTTTCACGGGCTGCCATTGAGTGCCTAGGGCTTTTCCAGGTGCACAGTGCAAGTGGTGGGTGGATCTACCATTCTGAGACCAACTCAGCCCGGACTGTATTGTTCATATCACTATCAGCATGTTTTGTCAAGGCAAGTCAACAAGTCTCTAGGAGGTTCCAAACTGTTCCAACCTCTGCCTTTTACCCAGTTCCAAAGTCAAGTCCACATGAAACTAGGCCACATAAAACTTAGAAACTAGGCCTCATAAAAAAAGAACTTAAAAAAATTAACACCAGGTGGCTCTGGATAGGGTCCCACCCTGCCTCGATAGGGTCCCACCCTGATAGGGTCCCACCCTGCCAATTCCGGGAAACAACCTCATGGGGTCCCACCCTGCCAATTCCGGGGGTCCCACCCTGCCTCGAAGTTCCCGGAATCAACAACTCCAGGAAAAAAACCTCATAAAGTCCTGCTCTAACCAATTAGAACAAGACACCTTGCTCAGGCCATAAACAGACCCAATTACCACGCGCCTAAAGCTTTGTTTAAATTTCGCGCCCTAAGCTGTGTTTAAACTTGTGTTTGCCTATATAAACAGCCTGTAACAAGCAGTCGGGGTCCCAGGGCCAACTTAGAGCTTGGGACCCTAGCGCGCTAGTAATAAATAACTCTCTGCTGTGAATCTCGTGTCGGTGATCCTTCGCGGCAACCCCTGCCCAGGAGGGAATCCACAGTTCGGTTCCAACACACATTTTCAGGTATTTTTTCAGCAACACTCCACTCTACTGGTACCAATTTACTGTATTAGTTCATTTTCACACTGCTGATAAAGACATACCTGAAACTGGGAATGAAAAGAGGTTCCATTGGACTTACAGTTCTAACTGGCTGGGGAGGCCTCAGAATCATGGTAGAGTGTGAAAGGCACTTCTTACATGGCAGTGGCAAGAGAAAAAGGAGGAAGATGCAAAAGTGAAAACCTCTGATGAATCCATCAGATCTCATGAGACTGATTTACTACCGTGAGAACAGTATGGGGGAAACTGCCCCCCATTATTCAAATTATTTCCAACTGGGTCCCTCCTACAACACATGGGAATTATGGGAGTACAATTCAAGATGAGATTTGGGTGGGGACAGAGAACCAAGCCATATCAGGGGACTACTGCGTGTGTGTTGGTAAACAAACACCTACACACACATACACATATATTTACACATCTATAAATACATATGTGTATATCCATATATATGCATATATTTTCTGGGTGCAAATAGGTATCTAGACATATATAATATATATGTATACATGTATGTGTGCATAAATATTTATCTGAATATTATCAGTTTAGAAAAGAATTACATTACTACCATTTCCACCTTGTTTTTAACGAGCACCTAGTTCATTTAATTAATTTTCTAAAAGAAAAAAAAATTAGACCTTTTATTTTTTCAGAAAAACCCCCATATATATGGACTTTTAGTAAAGAGTGTGTTTAAAAAAAAATACTTTAGATTTGAAAATTTAAAAATGCACTTACCAGAAACTTTTATTTGTTTGATAGTTTAATAGTTAATGCTGTATTCTTTAGCCTAGTTCTGTGGTTCTCAACTTTGGTGACCCAGTACAATCCCCTTGGAACATTTAAAAATCCTAATGTCCACACTGAGCTGCAGAACGATTAAATGTGAATCTCTGGGTGTGGGATCCAGGGATCAGTATTCGTTAAAGCTCTTCAGGTGATTTCAGTGTACCGCCAAGATTGAGAACCAAAATGCCTGAGGTGGATGGGATGGAATACAAGTAATGGTTTGTGTGTAATTAAGGAAAGAACTCATAGTTGTAATTCAGTAAAATTCACTACAAGGCTGCTAAATTTTGATAAACAGACACACACATACACACACACACACACACACACACACACACACAGACGAGCATACATACATACTGGCTTGTATTTAGTGAAACTAAAATAATAGTTCCATTTCACTAAAATTCTAGCCCATTATGTTGTGCAGAAAGAGCAATTGAGAAGTAATTTTCAGATACTGGCTGCTTCTTCCAGATGCATCATAAATACTTGATATGTTGATATTCCTTGTATTTTCAATCATCAATGCTATGGAAGCATTAAGTAGATTATATTTCTCTATTAAAGTGAATTATAAACAACAAAATGGTTCCCCTAAAAATATAAAGGAGTGTTAAATAGGATTGATCAGAATTTAACTATATAAGAAGAGTTTTACTAAGAATCAGAATGCAAATTAACATATAAATATCTTAATACTTTGAATCAGTAGTCTTTTAGCTCACGGTGATTCTATACATTACAGAATTCATTCTGGGTTATTTTAATGTGAGGATAAAAAGCACAAAATGTAAAATGTGTGACTTTATAATGACATTTTCTCAAATCGGTTTCCTGGTGCAACTAAATAAAGGACAATTTCATTTGTGCCTAACATGACTGTGGCTATGAGGTTCAAATAAGAGACGCATTTATTTCATTCCCTATACATCGTTCAAAACAGGAAAACTGAGAGTTTATTTGGATATCATGGACAATGATAAAATGCTTAGCAGTGATATTAAAATTTGGTAGTGCATTGGAATTACCCAGTGAGCTTTAAAAAAGTACCAGTGCCTCTGTCCATATTTTAAAAATCTGACTTAATCCTTTGGGGTGTGGTCTGACCTTTGGGAGTTTTAAAAAAAATTCCTAGTTTATTCTAACGATTACTGTAGATTTAGGGTGCATAAATGTCTTTGAATATGGTAGGTCAATATTTGATGGCAATAATTCCACACATAAAAAATGTACACTTCTCTCCCTTGTAGAACAAGTAATATTTCATATTTGCCTAGAGTTTATTAAGAGAAACCCCATAGAGTGCAGTGTTTCTGCTGAAATCCACTAAAATCAAGAAACAAACTTTGACAGCTATTTAGTGCGGAATATTTTCCTGCTGTCTGGAAAATCCCAGATGTAGTAAGACTACCTCACTTTCAGTATGAGGTATTTTCAGGTATTGTAGAATTTGCTATACAGCAAAGATATGTGAAGGATGTTTTTATCACTTGCCAAACAATGTACCATATAACTCCTCTCAAAAATATCTGTTGTTTACTGCAAGAGTTCTCATTTGAGGTCAGCCACTCGATTCCATGTCCATTTCCATTTTTCACCTCTAAAATCACCGTTATTAATCCACAATTTTTATCCTTTATAAAGCCTCAAAACCCAGGAATTAGCTACTTCCTTTCCTCCTAGAGACATCCCAAAGGCTATCTATTATTACTTAAGCATGTGCTGGCTGAATCTCATTGTCTGCCCCCATCTCTGCAGCTCCAAGCAACTTATTATGATATTCAAAAGGAAACAGATCATGGTAATGAAGAAGGGCAGAAAAGAACAGTGAGGATGTCAGTCTCTAGGAAGATAAAATCTATTCCACATAACAACCCTGGTTTTTGTACCTGTCTGAACTCCAATGTGTCCATCAGCTTGAAATATGTAACCCCTTTCAACCCTCTTTCACTATCTTTAGGTAATATAAACTTACCTAAGTAAGTGAGGGAATGTAGCACTGTTGTATGTAAAAGATACACAAATGTATGTAAAAGATCTAACTAAATGAGGGAATACAGTACTGCTGCCATTTCTGATTCACGTGAAAAATGCATGTGACCAAGAATGGAAGTTTAGGTGGAAACCCCGAGTGCCCATTAATTTTTGAGCTTTTAGGGAACTGAGCCTCTGGAGAACCCCTTCCAAAGTGCCACCAATTTAAGAGGGAAATGAAAGGAACTTTACTAGTCAGCCACTGGTGAAGTCTGGTAGACCTTAATAGGCATAAATATAAATATGGTACTCTGATAAATTATAAGATAAATAATGTTGATTTTTATGTTTCAGGCAGTTATACTAGATTTATAGTGTTTGAATCTTTTATTTCGTAGATGAAGCCTATGATGTAAGTATTGGCATTATTCTCATTTTTAGAGAAGAAAACTAATGCTCACAGAATGTATCAGTCTGTTCTCATGCTGCTCTAAAGACATCCCCAAGGCTGGTTAATTTATAAAGAAAAGACATTTAATTGACTCACAGTTCACTAGGGTTGGGGAAACTTACAACCACCGCAAAAGGGAAAGCAAACATGTCCATTTTTACAAGGCGGCAACAGAGAGAAGAATGAGAGCTGAGTGAAAGGGGAAGCCCCTTAGAAAACCATCAGATCTCATAAGAATTTACTCACTGTCCCAAGAATAGCATGAGGGAAACCAGCCCCATGATTCAATTACCTCCCCCCAAGTCCCTCCCATGACACGTGAGTATAATGGGAACTACAATTCGAGATGAGATTTCATTGGAGACAGAGCCAAATTGTGTCATGGAGATTAATTAAAACAAATAATAAAAATACAACTCTACACATGATAAGAGAATTCTTCTGTATTGCGGTATATAGTGTTACCCAGTAAACCTAGACACATAATTTGTGGATAGGGTGTGACATCTTACAAGCAGATATATTTCTCTGACCACTTCTTTAGGCTGCTTCTGACATATACCAATTGTTTCTAAGTTCCTCCAAACTACAATCCATGCACAAAATAAGCTTTTCTACTAGTCCAGGAGTTTGAAGTAACAATCCAACAAGGCCACACACTGACTGCAAAGGGTGAATGGGAGCAAGAGAGCAGGCCTTGCCCCACATACCCCAACAGGCCCTGATGTGTGATGTTCCCCTCCCTGTGTCCATGTGTTTTCATTGTTCAACTCCCACTTATGAGTGAGGATGTGTGGTGTTCGGTTTTCTATTCTTGTGTTAGTTTGCTGAGAATGATGGCTTTCAGCTTCATCCATGTCCCTGAAAAGGACTTGAGCTCATTCTTTTTTATGGCTGCATAGTATTCCATGATGTATATGTGCCACATTTTCTTTATCCAGTCTATAATTGATGGTCATTTGGGTGGGCTCCAAGTCTTTGCTATTGTAAATAGTGCTTCAATAAACATACGTGTGCATGTGTCTTTATAGTAGAATGATTTGTAATCCTTTGGGTAGATACCCAGTAATGGGATTGCTGGGCTAAATGGTATTTCTAGTTCCAGATTCTTGAGGAATCATCACGCTGTCTTCCACAATGGTTGAAATAATTTATACTCCCACCAATAGTGTAAAAATGTTCCTATTTCTCCACATCCTCTTCAGCATCTGTTGTTTCCTGACTTTTTAATGATGACCACTCTAACTGGCGTGAGATGGTATCTCATTTGGTTTTGATTCGCATTTTTCTAATGACCAGTGATGATGAACTTTTTTTCATATGTTTGTGGCCACATAAATGTATTCTTTTGAGAAGTGTCTGTTTATATCCTCACTCACTTTTTGACGGGGTTTGTTTTTTGTCTGTTTGTTTGTTTTTCTTGTAAATTTGTTTAAGTTCCTTGTAGATTCTGGATATTATTATACCTTTGTCAGATGGGTGACTTGTAAAAATTTTCTCCCATTCTGTAGGTTGCCTGTTCACTCTGATGATATTTTCTTTCACTGTGCAGAAGCTCTTCAGTTTGATTAGATCCCATTTATCAATTTCGATTTCTGTTGCAATTGTTTGTGGTGTTTTATTCATGAAGTCTTTGTCCCTGCCTCTGTCCTAAATGGTATTGCCTAGGTTTTCTTCTAGGGTTTTTATGGTTTGGAGTTTTACATTTAAGTCTTTAATTGATCTTTAGTTATTTTTTTTATATAAGGGGCACTGAATATTTATATTTATGCCTCAATTTTAATCAGATAATGCTGGATTGAGTGGATAAAGGGTATTTTGATTCTTCAACTGATTTTTCAAAAACCAACCTTTGTATACACCAACCGTAAGTAATGTTTTAAATTCCTTGAAATTTGCATAGTTGGCCCAATCAGTGGTAATAATGATCATTATTATAATAATAATGGCAACTAATTTAAAGCCTTTAAAAGGTATTATCTCATTTAATCACAGTAACCTAATGAAGTCTATTGTGTTAATCCTTTTACAGATGAAAAGTCTGAGGTCCTAAAAGGTTAATTACCTTTCCTAAATTCACATAATTAGTAACTGTATTAGTCAGGGTTCTCTAGAGGGACAGGACCAATAGGATAGATGTATATATTAAAGGGAGTTTATTAAGGAGTGTTAAACTCACATGATCACAAGATTCCACAATAGGCCATCTGCAAGCTGAGGATTAAGGAAGCCAGCCTGAGACCCAAAGCTGAAGAACTTGAAGCCCGACGTTCAAGGGCAGGAAGCATCCAGCACTGGAGAAAGAGGTAGGTTGCGAGGTTAAGCCAGTCTAACCTTCTCACGTTTTTCTACCTGCTTTATATCTTGGCTGAGCTGGTAGCCGATTAGATGGTACTCACCCAGATTAAGGCTGAGTCTGCCTCTCCCAGCCCACTGACTCAAATGTTAATCTTCTTTGGCAACATCCTTCAATCCAATCAAGTTGACTCTCAGTATTAACCATCACAGTATAGAGAAGAAATATAAGTTCAGGGTCTGTACTCAACTTGTGATACTACATGCTTTAATTATCTTAGTGATGCAGCAGAATTAGTTTTTCTAAGCAATAACTCATGTCTGTTTTAGATTGTTGAGTATTTCAAGTAGTCATTATTCATAAAATTTAAAATATCATCTATATAAAATAGCCACTCTGGATAGTACATAAATAAAATTACTGACTCTTTAATAATGGAGGGATCCTTACACTTCATTTGACAGTAAGCATTCATAAAATGCAGCACTGTAAAATGCCATTCCTCAAAAAGAATCTTATGACAATTCTTCCCAAATTTACTTGTACATTATTAAAACATGAAGGTCTGATCAGAAATACAGATTCCCGAGTTTCATTACAAACCTAACGAAACTGAATCTACAAGTTTAAGAACTAAGAGTCTGTATTTTTAATAAGCTCTTCCTGTGGCCACAAGTCAGACAAGTCTGCACTGGTCCTTTTATTGATTTGAGATAAACCAGCGCTCTAGTGTTTAACAAAATAGGATCCCCAGAACAGCAGAATCAACATTGTCTAGAAACTTAGGCTATAATGCATAACTTCTGAATTAAAAACCTTGGGGTGGAGACCAGCAATATCTATTTCAACAAGCTTTCATGTGATTCTGACACAGGCTAAGTTTGACAGCCACTGTGCTGACCAGTGCTTCTCAAATATTAATGTGAATATGGGTCACATGAAGATGTTGTTAAAATGTAGATTTGGATACTGTAGGTCTTGGCTGGAGCCCGACAATTTTCATTTTTAATATGTTGTTTGATGGTAATAATAAACAGATAATACTACACGTGTGTATCTATTTAATGTTTTTAATATTACAGAAAGCAAAAATAAAAATTCAAATCTTTAGCAACACATGGGTTCTACCAGATTGAACAGCACAGATCTGGAAGATTTACATCATTGCAGAAATTTTATTCAATAGAAGTGTTCTAGAGAATCTTGAACATGCAGTTGAAGGTTATGCTGTGCAATTAAGCACAGGAATCCAAATTTTCTCAATATTTTCCCCAAAAATGTATGAGAATAATGTCTCGTCAGGGATTCTCAGAAAAGATTTCTGAGAAAAGGTTCTTAAAAATTATTCCTTTAAGATGATCCACAAGGCATTAGTTAGAGAAAGTTGGGAGCCTGCACATAATTCATATTGAATATATGATGAGTGAAAACCCCTTCTGGCTATAAATTTTTCAAAATTTCTTTTCCCTTTTTCAGGTACTAGGAGTGCCCCAAATCAAAGGAATATGAGTTAAATTGAAAACAGCCATTTGGGACAGTTTCAGGAACAAAAACACTGGTTAAAGTATTTTAACATTTTCTACCTGTATTTTTTGGCAGATTTCTGTATGCAATCACCAAGTAGAAAAGATATCTGGATGTTCTATTAAGGTATGTTGGGTATAACTTTGAAGACACACTTTGAAAATATAAAGTTGACCCTGATTAGCAGTCACCTTCATTATGTCTTCTCTGTAGGGGAAGAAAAACCAACCAAAAGCCATCAGTGCAAGTCTTTATTAAAAGGCTACCAAAAAGAACAGCTCTGAGATGACAATTATAGGAAAAGCAAGAAACTGAAAGAATTTGCAAGGCATGGAACTCAAAGTTCACCTTGTTCTGAATATCGTTCACTGTTCAAATGCTCAGAAAGCATGGGGAAACTGAAGTTGCATTAGTAATGAGATGGTAGTGGCAGAAAGAATGGGATTATGGTTTAGCATCTGTTAGCTGGGCAATTTTTACTTAACAAGAAGGATATTAAGAAACAGTTGGAACTAAGTTCTTACTAAAGTTAATGAAAAACATTTTATATTCAGTATTCTTTTATCTATTACTGTCCTGAAACTCATGTACCTTTAAAAAAACAACCTTTATAATCTCATATCCAAGACATCAACATTCAAAGCACTTAATGTTTTGCTCAATTTGCTGAAAGGTATGTCAGTTTTGTCCTTTGAACTACTTTGAACTTTTAAATATCATTGGTTGGCATTACCTTTGCCCCTCATTTTTCTTTTTCTTTTATTTCCTGTAATAGTACATTCCCTTTAGACAGAATCCATGAAACACCACACTATCATATTTCCTTGGCAAGGTGATTTTATTCATCTATGTATTCATTCAATATACTAAATGTTGAAATATGAATTGAGCACATCATATGCCCACTGTTCCACATGCTAAAGATGCAGCAGTGAGATTTCTATCTTTAGGTCTTTGAGGAATTACTACATTGTCTTTCACAATTGCTGAAATAATTTACACTCCCATCAACAGAATATAAGCATTACTTTCCCTCCACAACCTTGAACAGCATTTATTATTTTTTGATTTTTTAGTAATAGTCATTTTAACTGGCATTATATGGTATCTCATGGTGGTTTTATGGAGCTGGAGGCCATTATCCTTAACAAACTAACACAGGAATAGAAAAACAAATACATATTCTCACTTATATGTAGGAGCTAAATGATGAAAACACATGGACACAAAGAGGGGAACACCACATGCTGGGGCCTTTTGAAGGGAGGAGGGTGGAAGGAGGGAAAGGATCAGGAAACCTGGGTGATGAAGTAATCTGTACAACAAACCCCCATGACACAAGTTTAACAAACTGCACTTGATAAACTGCCTTATATAACAAACCTTCACTTGTACCTCTGAACTTAAAAGTTAAAAAAAGGAAGAAAAAAGATGCAGCAATAAACAATCCAGTAAGATTTCTGAACTCATGATATTGACTGTCTATTACATGGAGAAAGAGAATAAATTAAAGATAAACACGAAAAACTCAGTAATAATCAGTGCTACGATTTTTAAAGGAGTCAGCACAAATAGCACCCATTATCACAACACCAGCTCTCCATGTACTCTTTTTGCATTTGGACTTTTTAGCCAATAAATCAGGCAACCCTAATTTTCTAGGCTTTTAAATAGTCATACCATGTTTCTATTACATTTCTATTTCTTGGAACAAAAGAGCATTAACTGTTGACTATACAATAGTATCACTGAGCACCAAATCAACTCCATTCATTCTGCATCATGAAATGATGAGCCACCATGGATGATGGAATAAACCATCATTCCAGGTCTCGCTAATCCTTATAAGGTTTGCTCATCCTTGTTTTCTTTCCAATAAGGACATTGAATCATTTAAACCATTCTTCCATTTACAATTAATATTAGAAGTAATTTCAAAATTAGAACTAATTTCAATAGGTTTTGTACTCGGGTACATATATATATTTTATATATATATAAACATTTAGAATTTATATATCATATATAAATAAAAATAAATAAATAAAAATATAAATAAAATAATATACCTTTTAGAGTTTCCTGAGGAGACTTATTTTATCTTTGGGTTGCTGGTTTCCACTAATGTCTACCCTTTAAGGGCTTGCCCTTGATTTCTTTTTCCCAAAAGATGTCTGGCCTAAGACATATTTTGTCAGGAGTTTATCTATATTTGTCATCAGGATGTTTTATGGTGTTTTTGTAGTCACCTCAATTATTCCTGGCTTCCTCTTCTAATTTATTGGCCTACTGCCTTCTTTTTCTCTGCTCATCTCTAAAGTAGTTCCAATATTTGGAAGAAGTTTGGGATAACAGCTGTTCTTGAACTGAAATATTCTTTTTAGCAATTACTCCTTCAGGACTCACTTTAGTGAAAATGCTGCTTTTTTTTTCATTTCTAGTAGCATTTTTGAATTAGAATAATCAACATTATTGTTAGAGAAATACCTTTTTTTCCACCATCAGCAAATGGTATGACTTCAGACCTGATCTATCCTATGATTCACAAATAGCCTGAAGCATTCTTACTGCTTCATTTTTAACATTGAGAATGTCAGTTTTCCAAGGCCTTCTGTTTATCTCCTCCTCTCTTTTTAGAGTATTAAGAGCATGCCGTATTCAGTTGTCCAATGCACTTTTCTCTTCTAGTGGGGTAGTAACCCCTAAGTTTAAGTTTAAATACTGTTTCTTTTTCTTTTATGGTGTCCATAACAGCTGGAATAACATTTCTCTCTCTCTTGGACCCCTGACTTGGGTGGATGTCCAAAGCCAAAATATAACCAAGGATTCTCTCTTACCTTGTGTGACCTTATTTAATACATTTTATAGTAAAACAGTAAATCTTTTGCAATTGAATATCTGAGGCAAGAAATTGAAAATCATTTTGCACACATATACTTTCCTGATATCTCCATAGAAATTACATAGTCATTTCAGCAAACTCCTGCTAGGTCCCATTCATATTAGTTTTCCTCTTAAAGATTTTAATAAGAACTTAATATCACTCCAGAAAATTGTAAACTGCTTTAAATGTTTTCAATTTCATTCTTATTAGTTCATAGTATTTATCAAACCCATATTAAAATCTGGAAGTTCACATTCACTCCCACATACCAAAGTTATTACCATTGTTTTGGTTGTCAATTTTCTCCAATTCAATGACTAGTAAATAGATTTTAGTGCAAAAGTACAGTGACAATTCATGTAAATATTAAATAAAATTAGAAATTGTTTAAAAATCAACAGTGGTGCCTCAATATCTTTTGCTGGTGATTGACACCTATACCCTTAGAGTAGTAGATACAGCTCCTGCCATCACCTGCCCTACACACACACACACACACACACACACACACACACACACACAGCCCAATTAATATACACACACAAACTAGAACAACAAGTTTGTGAAATCTAACAAGAAACAGCCAATTCCAAGCAGTACTGCTGAAAATCATAGCTCATGTTTTGTATAACTGATGGCAGTGGTGGCCTGGCTGGGGCAGCCACTGTGGGGATGCTAGCTGCAGCAGGGGAGGCACAGCCAGGGCTACACACTCCATGGAGCCAGCAGGAACCAGAAACACGCAGGAGCTTCACCCCATTCTGAGTTGGCAGGGCAGGAGCCCCACGCTCCCCGGCACAGCTGCAACCAGCCAGCTGCAGCTGCCGACCTGAGCATCCTCCCTGTCCCTGTAGAACTCAGAAGTACCTGTTCCCACTGCCTGGCCTCTCCCTGCTCCTGGCACCCACTCTGACTTTAGAGAAAAGTTGAAGCCAAGCCTGGGGCACTGTCACAACCCAGAGAGGTGTGAATGCGTTCGAGGTGGTGCTGACACCCCAGCCCCGTGCCACCTGTCCCCTCTGGACTTTGGGCACCAACAAAATCAGGGAGGGAGGCCGGGGCTGGGGGCTGAGAGTGGCCTGACATGGGCCTGCAGGTGACCCTTGGCACAAACAGCGTCAGCACTGTCGACAGCATGCTGACGGCGGGAGGCAGACAAGTTCCTGGGTGGAAAGGGGTGGGTCCTCAGCGAAGCCCCACTTTTAAGCCAGGAAAAGACTGAAGTCTGGGTGCCAAGCTGTGGCTCCAGATGAAGTCCACAACCTAGGGGGAGAACTTACGTGCTTTTTCTGGGCCCACCCATGGCCACCCTTGGACCAATCAACACACACTTCCTCTCTTCTGAGCCCACGATAACCCAGGACCCAGCCAGATTCACACAGACATGGGGATCACCAGCTGTAGGAAGGAGCTGCTCACTTCTGGTCTCCTCAGTTTGTCAGGACGACCTGCCTGCAAAAAGGGTTTCCACTCCACGGGACGACCTGCATGCAGAAAGGAGCCACCCACTCCAGCTCTCCTGAGAACCATTCTGCTGCTCAATGAAGCTCCTCTCCACCTTGCTCGCCCTCCAGTTTTCCGTGTACCTCATTCTTCCTGGATGCTGGACAACCACTCCAGACCTACCGAATGGCGGAACTGAAAGAGCTGTAACACAAAAAAGGCTTAAACAGCCCCAGGCTCCCCATGTTGCTGGTGACAAGAGGGAGAGAAGAGCTGTTGTCCTTCGGGGATCTCAGACCTAGGGACTCTCAAAGTCAGGGCTATGATACCCTCTTTGGCAATCTCTGGTTCCTGGCATCTCCGTGCTTCTGAGCACCACGGTGTTCCCTTCGTCAATCCGCAGGTGCCAACAGTGGAAGCTGCGTGTGGTACACCTGGTTTAGCTGCAGCCTCACATGGAGCCAGTACCTGTGCTGGCTCCCGAAGCTTCCCTCCCTACTGCAGCAGTTGGCATTCCTGGCTGTGGCCAGTGGCTGAACCACACGCTCATTCACACACACAACCCTCACTGTTCTGCACCTGGCTTGCCCATGGCAGGTGTGGGATCTAGGCTGATAGCAACAGTCAAGCTCAGCCTGCTGGGCCAAGTGGGAAACATGAACCTAGCGGGAATGAGCAATACTGAGGCAGAAGGTGCCCTAGGCCACAGAGGTTTCCGGTTAGCAAAGCAACACCCCTAGGATCATGTGACATATTAAAAGCAGGTGAAAAAGAAAAGATTATCATGCCAAAGAGATTTTCTCTAACCTGTCCAAGCCATTACATCATTAATATTTATTAAATATAATCTGGTAATTAAATACCACATTAGGAAGACTGAAGAAATCAACTAGATATTGAAGACACAATAAATACTTTCCAAAAGTCAACACTAAAAAATAAAAACAAACAAATGATAAATGAATCATATGAGGTAAGTTTAAATATATTATCACAATACAGATATGCACATAGGTAACTTTATTTTTCTGAACTGAACTCAGTCTAACAACATCTTATTGTCTAAACAAATATGAACTTGTCCACATATGGCAGTATCATCACTTCCACTATAAACTTAATTTTTCATATTTAATTAGTATCTTCCAAGTCAATACTCAGTCTTTCAGTGTTTTTCCTCCTGCCCCTACTCTTTGTCTTCTCCTATGGTGGCACCTGGCTGCATGGAATAGTTTATACATTATCATGGTATTTTTGAAGTGAAGCTCCACTTCCACATAAAGCACTTTAGATTCAATGATTTTCATTTAGATGGTTCACCTTGTTTGGCCTAGGAGATATGTAGGCATCTGCTGTTGGCAATATCTATGTTTAATACCATGATTTCTAGATGTAAGATCCAGTTACTCTGCAATTTTCTCATCTTAATGCTAAAATGCTTTCAGTCCACTAGCCTCCCAATACTTGGGGGCTGTGTTGGAATGTTCAGATGTTCTCTACACCACAGTGGACTACAGGAATGGAGATGGGGCATAGGCAGGGGAATGGGGTTCCGGCAGAAGGGCTACCTGAAGCCCTCTCCTGAATTTTATTCCAGCGCTAAGGCTCCTTGTTATCATAGGTGCTTTTTTCAGTTAATCTGGGCGCAGAATTCCCATTGGGTAGCAGGGCAGAAACCACCTTTGTTTTAAAACTCCCGAAACTAATATAAAGGCCTTTATTCCCAGCTTTCCAGGTTGTCAGCTCACAGGTAATGGGCAGAAAGTAGATCCTTTCATTGTCTGATCTCTGAAACTCTTCAGCCTCCTCCTCCATGACAGGCAAGGATCTGACTGGTCTTTTAGGGTAGGAATGAAAGCTATTTTTAAGTTAGATTCTACATAGATCTATATTTGCATTATCCTTAATGAACTCTCCACTATGGATGCCCATATTCTAACTTAATATTTCACTCCAAGATCTTTCAGATTTCAAGGAAGAACTGTTTTTCTATTTCACTGATGTGAGTTTGGTTTCAAGCCAATACTCTCCCTTGTACTTTTATTTGAAGAAAAATATAAGGAAATATTTTATTTTTTATTGATGCATTATCATTGCACATATTTATGAGGCTCAGGTGATATTTTCATACATGTATACAATGTGTAATGATCAAATCATGATAACAGATATCCATCACTTCAAACATTTATAATTTCTTTGTGTTGGAAATGTCCCAAATTTTCTCTTCTATCTATTTCAAAATATACAAAAATTATTGTTAATTGTAGTCACTCTACTATGCTATCTAACACTAGAACCTATTTCTTTTATCTAACTCAAGTTTGTCCAACATGAGGACTATGGGCTGCATGTGGTGCAGGACACAGCTTTATAAACTTTTTTAAAACGCTGTGAGATTTGTGTGTGTGTGTGTGTGTGTGTGTGTGTGTGTGTGTGTGTGTGTGTGTGATTTTTTTTTAGGTCATCAGCAATTGGTAATGTTAGCATATTTTATGTGTAGCCCAAGACAATTTTTCTTACAATGTGGCCCAAGAAAAACAAAATATTGGACTAACTGTATTTTTGTACCCATTCATCAACCTCTTTTAATCCTTCTCTGCTCCCTACCCTCCCCAGACTCTGGTAATCACCATTATACTTTCAGCCATTGTGAAGCTGAACTAACTTTCATTCTCTAGAGTATATCTGCCCTTCCCCTAAAGCTATAAAAAGCTTAGAGACTTGGGCAATATTAACAATTCTGGAAAGACAGAACACGTTGCAAAATCTCCAATTTTTGTTTCAGCTACAATAACATGATATCTATTACTGCAATCTATTAATTCATAAATAAAACTTTCCAACTATATTAGTATAGCTCATGCAAAAACCTACTTAAAATCCTTACTTGAAATGGGCAAATCAATTATGTGAAAATATGACCAGTATAAAAACACACAACACATGATTTAAAGGTCAGATTAGTGAGTAATCTGTCACTCTATGTAAAAAAATATATCCAAATATATCTGTAAATAAATCTAATATAAATTACTTTTAAATCATAAAACTGGTTTACACACAGTATTATACTTTATCCTTGACATATATAATCATGAGTTTATTGATTTATGAGAAAAACTAAAATCACATGAATTTTTCAGTCATTTAGCCAACATTTAGATATTGATATCTAAGTAATCGAAACTTGATTAGAGGCACATGTATACAAAGCTAAACATACAAAATCAGTTCTATATTTAATTCATATCAGTTGTAAGTTTTGTTACAATAAACATGCTAATCGTATATTTCTGTAAAATGTTTTATAGACAGAAAACTATTTCAAACACTTTATTTTCTTATGCTGTGAGATATATATGAAATCCATATACCTTTAAAAACTCAACCTTTATAATCTTATATTCAAGACAATAATAACATCAACACTCAAAAAACTTAGAGTTTCAGTCAATTTGCTCAAAAGTAGATCAGTTTTACCCTTTGAAGTACTTGAAAGTTTATTATATAAACTTAAGAGACACAAATGCACTTAGTAGTTTCATTACATGGATATATTGCATAGTGGTGATGTCTGGGCTCTTAGCATAACTATCACCCCAATAATGTACATTGTACCTATTAAGTAATTTCTCAACCCCACTTTCCTCACATTTCCCCACCCTTCTGAGTCTCCAATGACTCTTATTTCACACTCTATGTATACACATTATTTAGCTCTCAACTTTTAAGTGAGAATATGGATATTTAATTTTCTGAGTTATTTCAGTTAGGATAGTGGCCTCCAGTCCTACACATCTTTCTGAGAAAGATATGCTTTTATTCATTTTGTGGATGAATAGTATTCCACTGTATATATAATACAGGTTGTATTTTAAAATTTTCAACATTGTGGTTGATATTTTCATTGCCTGTCCTATCTTTCCCTCATCCTTCTTGTAACAGAATGTTCCCCCTTCAATAGGAGACATAATATACCAAAGTATCACATTTCCCTGACAGTGTGATTTTATTCATTCATGTATTCATTCGACATCCCATACTTTATTTTTAATGCTTTTTTTTAATGCAGTGAGGAGATCTTTTCTGCCTTAATTACATATTCCAACAAATTCAGCCTTTAAGGCTCCACCTGCATGGCTTTCCAAAAGCTATGTATGTTGGAGCTAATTGTTTGAAAGTACAAATAATAGTGAAAAACCCCTAAGAAATACGAGAATCTTTCATTCATCAGTAGAAGCAGCACTGAATTAATATGTATTTCAGAAAGAGACTGTGCCAGCCATGAGGAAGTACCTTGCAGACCTCCAACTACAGGGAGCATAATTGGCCTAGGGCATGAGAGGCTGCTCTGAGATTATGGCTGTGTTTGTGCAGAGACCATGCTTCTATGTGCTGCTCCCAACCAATTACTAAGCCCCATAGGATACTGAGCAGGCCGTTTCCTGGGAGACATATGGCTCCTCAGGCTGAAGAATGCTTAAGGCCTTGTCAGACATGCCTCAGTCTAGGATTTTCCATCAAAACTCCCTTCTTCCCTCATCCTTTCATGTTGTGTCAGATTTGCATAGTGATGGCTATCCCAGTCTTCCCAACTTATTTCTCCTTTTCTCTTGGTTTTTGCTTCTCTGAGGGCCTAGACTAACATAAAGCTACTAAGGACCTGTGTCAACAGTAACAGGGAAATAGCCTACGAAGAAAGAATTAAGAACTCTACTGAGGGTGGATTCAATTTCAGGGGGGTAAATTGGAGTCTAAACTATTTACATTATGATGTTTCTTTGTCTCTTAAACCCATGTTGTAGTCTTCCTCCAGGGTGGTATTGTGTGATAAACTAAGATTTAGATGAAGATTTCAATTTAAGTGCCTGAGCAAAAAATTGTAAACCGATTACCACTGTTTGGGGGGAGGTCCACCATAGACCCTGATTGTTTTTGCACATTTTGCTTACTGTGCTCACCCTCAAGACATTCTTCTCTTATTCTAAGTAGTTTCCATAATTAGCCACATAGGCAACAATGTAGCTCAAGCCCACAAGGGAATGATGACCATGTAAAGTCTTGCTCCCTGTAGGGAGGAAGACTGGCTTATTTACTGCTTGCTACCAAGTTTGCTGCTAGCTCAGAAAGTACTGGGCCCTTGGCCCTGGGATCTTCTCCTGTAAGAGAAACCCCTTCCTGTACAGGTATAATCTGCCTGCACAGGAATCCCTCCATATTGCCCAGTGCAAATTAGGGGTCAGAGAACAAGCACAAACTTTCTGACACAGTGGTTACTGCTTTCTCTGTGGCTATTAATGCCTTTTGTCTCAGAATTCTCATGTCTCCTTCCACCATCTACACAGTGTGGGCAGGCTAAATTGTTAGCTTGCAAGTAGAGTAAAATTGCATACTCTTCTCAGTTGGTGACACTACTTCTTTCTTCTCAAAACTGCTTCTCTTCTATGTTCTCTTTTTAGTGAATGAAGCTATCAGTCATGCTACAAATAAGAAAACTTCTCAGATATCTAAGAATACCAATGGTGGTCCAGCATGACATATTAAAAAAAATTTTCTTAAACATTGTTTTTCTGTAAGCAGAAAACAGTTTTAATTAACTCAATATAACTGGCCACTATTAACAAACGACTTATCCTATAGTATTTAATGAGGTTTCATTTATGTTTAAGCTATGTTTAAGAGACTAGTAATCATTCATTTAAAAAATACAGTGATATAACATCAGTTAATGAGTTGCTTTTTCACTCCAATGGTTTCATTTTAATCCTGCAATGTACTTCAGTTAAGCATTTGGGCCAAAATATAATTTAAAGGGTGCACAAACTCATTAAACTGTTCAGCTATTGAGCATGTTCTTGTTTGATCATAGGATCCTGGTTATGTGTGCTTCAACTCCTATGCAATATATTCACAAAACTAAGTGTACTATACAATCATATTTTTCCTATTGGTATTTTGCCTATCTCAGTTAAGCATCCAAGTGTCCAGATGTTTTAAGAAATTCTCAGATAACTAGAGATTACATAAAATATATCTCGGCCAAATTAAATATTATTCTTTCTGCCAAAAGCTAAATAACATTTGTTAATGACTTCACAAAAGAACATAACTCTGGACCAGAAAAAAAATTGAAATGTAGAATTTTAATTCTTCTAAGATCTAGTTATATAAAGATATTAAACCAAAACTTCAGTATTTAACATCTGAGGGTTTTTTAAACATGTAAATATAATATTTTTTGAGTTCTACTTTACATTAATTTAACCTCTGGTTTAAACATACTATGAGATACCCAAAGCCTCATGTGGCCAGGTCAGAGAAAGTGTAGCAAATGCTTGCATAGGAAAGCAAGGATGAGATGAGAGAAGCCACACTGGTGTGAACCACTTGAAGTCCAGAGAACAGCCCAGGAGCAAACCACTCTACTCTGCTGCCATGAAAATATGTAAGATAAGTCTTGTAAGCAGACGCTAACAAGGGAATAGTTAAGGAGTAACAAGAAAGAGATACTAAGTTTCCATGGATCTCAGTACATTATTTTAAGTTATTTATACTTTTAAATACAAAAGTAAAGTACTTGTTGTCATTAGCATAATTATTTCACAGCATTCTTGCTTTTCTTAATTATATCTTCAGTATATTTCTGTATAGAAAACCATATGCTCCAGTTTGTGCAGGATAGTCCTGGTTATGTGTGTTGTCTCAGCATAAATGACTAATTAACAGATCCCATTTTCTGTGCAAAGTATCCCACTTTGGACTATATATTACATAATCAATATCCTTATTATATTTTCTTTGTATTGTGCCTTATATTGCTCATACACATACACTTCGATAAGTTATATGTAATACACATTACTTTTTGGCTTAGATATTATTTGAGGATAAAAATACTTAATGCTTAATACATGATGAATATATTGCACATACCACACTTGGCCTTGTAAATAAGACAAAATTATTTTGTTACAGGTTCAGTTATAATTTTACTTAAAGCCATTCCCCATACACTCTTTGAGTTAAACCTAATCATAGCTCTATGCACAGGAGAATTCGAACATAATCACCACAAGTAGTAAAGTAGTCTCCTGAAGATGAAACAAAGAGTTCTAATCCATTACACACTGATCGACTTGCATTCCCATTCATCTAGCAGTAATCTGGGAGCATTGCTATAGCTGGAGGAGAAAACATCAAGCTAGTTGCAATAGACTTTATTTTTGGCAATGCTTAAACTTCAGGTGTTCACCTATGCTCCCATAAATTGATTCCTTGCCTGGCTATTTCCCATTTCAGTGAATAACAACAAACAAATTCCATTACACAGAAGTATTTTATTTTATGGTAATTGGAGCAGAATGAACAAAGTATTTTAATAACTTGAAGATTTTCCTTACATCAAAGCTCAGTAATTGTTTCTCAAAATGATTCTCTTGCTTAATATAAACATCTAAAATTGAAAGCAAAAAACAGACAACCTTAACTATCTATGTAGTTTGGCATCTGTGGCAATGCTATTTGCCAGGAGTTTTTCAAGAGAATATAATGGATATTGTCATATGGAACCAAACAGTGTCAACTGCAGTGTTCCTGATAATTAAAAAGATTGGTCACAGGTGTAAATTGGAGCACACAAGAAACACAGTAAAAATCAGGGTTTTAGTCATTAAAGCAGTGGGGCAAAGGATAAAACATTACAGAGGAAAAACAGCTGCATGCCTGATGCATGCTTTATGAGCGTCATGAGTATATTTGATGCTTAATTAAATCACCATAATTATAATTTAGGGTGCCGCCCTCAAGAAAGAATATCTGAACTTTAATTATCTGTCCAGGAGTTGCTACTCTGTTTTGCATAGATAAGAGCAATAATGTTTAATCATAGTACAATAAACCAAATTTTAAAGCTGTCTAAAAGATATTTTCTAAAACAAATAAAACAGTAAATCTGCAATGCAATGTTTATCTACCTTTGTTTTTATAGGAAGCTCTGACATTGATTTTATATGTTTACGTATAAATAAAGTAAAATTAACTTGGGGCAAATAATGAATAGAAGTTGCTCACTGTTCAATTCCCACCTATGAGTGAGGACATGCAGTGTTTGGTTTTCTGACCTTGTGATAGTTTGCTCAGAATGATGGTTTCCAGCTTCATCCATGTCCCTACAAAGGACATGAACTCATCCGTTTTTATGGATGTATAGCATTCCATGGTGTATATGTGGGGTCGGGGAAGGGGTAAGGATAGCATTAGGAGATATACCTCATGTAAATGACGAGTTAATGGGTGCAGCACACCAACATGGCACATGTATACATATGTAACAAACCTGCACGTTGTGCATATGTACCCTAGAACTTAAAGTATAATTAAAAAAAAAAGCAGTAGCTAACCAACATAAAAGTTTTCATTTAATTAAAAAATAAACAAACAGTGTGTTCATGAATTATGTTAATAGTATTAACTTTTACATTTTATTAGAAGTTAAGGAGTTAAGGGTGATTTACAACTTATATGATTTGACAGTGTCCCCACCCAAATCTCAACTTGAATTCTATCTCCCAGAATTCTCACATGTTGTGGGATGGACTCAAGTAAAGGTAATTGAATCGTGGGGGCCAGTCTTTCCCATGCTATTCTCATGATAGTGAGTTAAGTCTCATGAGATACCATGGTTTTATCAGGGGTTTCCACTTTTGCTTCTTCCTCATTTTTCTCTTGCCATCACCATGTAAGAAGTGCCTTTCACTTCCTGCCATAATTCTGAGGCCTCCCCAGCCATGAGGAACTGTAAGTCCAATTAAACCTCTTTTAATTTCCAGTTTCAGGTATGTCTTTATCAGCAGCATGAAAACGAACTAATACAACAGCTTCACATTTCTCCCTAAAATAAATGTTTTCCTTTCTGCAGGCCTTCACCATATAATATGGTTTTGTAACCAATACAAAATGGTTTTGTAACCGTGATTGAGTTTCTGAATCTCTCTGAACTTAGTTTTTCATTTATAAAATGCAGATAATAATGACCTGCTTATCAGGACAAATTTGAGGATTTAAATTGGTTAATAAATGAAAATTTCCTAGAGTAACGCTTAGCACATAGTAAGAAATCAATAGGGGGGTGGAGCAAGATGGCCGAATAGGAACAGCTCCAGTCTCCAACTCCCAGCGCGAGCGACACAGAAGACCGGTGATTTCTGCATTTTCAACTGAGGTACTGGGTTCATCTCACTGGGGAGTGCCGGACGATCGGTGCTGGTCAGCTGCTGCAGCCCGACCAGCGAGAGCTGAAGCAGGGCGAGGCATTGCCTCACCTGGGAAGCGCAAGGGGGAAGGGAATCCCTTTTCCTAGCCAGGGGAACTGAGACACACAACACCTGGAAAATCGGGTAACTCCCACCCCAATACTGCGCTTTAAGCAAACAGGCACACCAGGAGATCATATCCCACACCTGGCCGGGAGGGTCCCACACCCACGGAGCCTCCCTCATTGCTAGCACAGCAGTCTGTGATCTACCGGCAAGGCAGCAGCGAGGCTGGGGGAGGGGCGCCCGCCATTGCTGAGGCTTAAGTAGGTAAACAAAGCTGCTGGGAAGCTCGAACTGGGTGGAGCTCACAGCAGCTCAAGGAAACCTGCCTGTCTCTGTAGACTCCACCTCTGGGGACAGGGCAATAACAAACACAGCCGAAACCTCTGCAGACGCAGACGACTCTGTCTGACACCTTTGAAGAGAGCAGTGGATCTCCCAACACGGAGGGTGAGATCTGAGTAGGGACAGACTCCCTGCTCAAGTGGGTCCCTGACCCCTGAGTAGCCTAACTGGGAGACATCCCCCACTAGGGGCAGTCTGACACCCCACACCTCACAGGGTGGAGTACACCCCTGAGAGGAAGCTTCCAAAGCAAGAATCAGACAGGTACACTCGCTGTTCAGAAATATTCTATCTTCTGCAGCCTCTGCTGCTGATACCCAGGCAAACAGCGTCTGGAGTGGACCTCAAGCAATCTCCAACAGACCTACAGCTGAGGGTCCTGACTGTTAGAAGGAAAACTATCAAACAGGAAGGACACCTACACCAAAACCCCATCAGTACATCACCATCATCAAAGACCAGAGGCAGATAAAACCACAAAGATGGGGAAAAAGCAGGGCAGAAAAGCTGGAAATTCAAAAAATAAGAGCGCATCTCCCCCTCCAAAGGAGTGCAGCTCATCGCCAGCAACGGATCAAAGCTGGACGGAGAATGACTTTGACGAGATGAGAGAAGAAGGCTTCAGTCCATCAAATTTCTCAGAGCTAAAGGAGGAATTATGTACCCAACGCAAAGAAACTAAAAATCTTGAAAAAAAAGTGGAAGAATTGATGGCTAGAGTAATTAATGTAGAGAAGGTCCTAAATGAAATGAAAGAGATGAAAACCATGACACGAGAAATATGTGACAAATGCACAAGCTTCAGTAACCGACTTGATCAACTGGAAGAAAGAGTATCTGCGATTGAGGATCAAATGAATGAAATGAAGCGAGAAGAGAAACCAAAAGAAAAAAGAAGAAAAAGAAATGAACAAAGCCTGCAAGAAATATGGGATTATGTAAAAAGACCAAATCTACGTCTGATTGGGGTGCTTGAAAGTGAGGGGGAAAATGGAACCAAGTTGGAAAACACTCTTCAGGATATCATCCAGGAGAACTTCCCCAACCTAGTAGGGGAGGCCAACATTCAAATCCAGGAAATACAGAGAACGCCACAAAGATACTCCTCGAGAAGAGCAACTCCAAGACACATAATTGCCAGATTCACCAAAGTTGAAATGAAGGAAAAAATCTTAAGGGCAGCCAGAGAGAAAGGTCGGGTTACCCACAAAGGGAAGCCCATCAGACTCACAGCAGATCTCTCAGCAGAAACTCTCCAAGCCAGAAGAGAGTGGGGGCCAATATTCAACATTCTTAAAGAAAAGAATTTTCAACCCAGAATTTCATATCCAGCCAAACTAAGTTTCATAAGTGAAGGAGAAATAAAATTCTTTACAGATAAGCAAATGCTTAGAGATTTTGTCACCACTAGGCCTGCCTTACAAGAGACCCTGAAGGAAGCACTAAACATGGAAAGGAACAACCGGTACCAGCCATTGCAAAAACATGCCAAAATGTAAAGACCATCGAGGCTAGGAAGAAACTGCATCAACTAACGAGCAAAATAACCAGTTAATATCATAATGGCAGGATCAAGTTCACACATAACAATCTTAACCTTAAATGTAAATGGACTAAATGCTCCAATTAAAAGATACAGACTGGCAAACTGGATAAAGAGTCAAGACCCATCAGTCTGCTGTATTCAGGAGACCCATCTCACACGCAGAGACATACATAGGCTCAAAATAAAGGGATGGAGGAAGATTTACCAAGCAAATGGAGAACAAAAAAAAGCGGGGGTTGCAATACTAGTCTCTGATAAAACAGACTTTAAACCATCAAAGATCAAAAGAGACAAAGAAGGCCATTACATAATGGTAAAGGGATCAATTCAACAGGAAGAGCTAACTATCCTAAATATATACGCACCCAATACAGGAGCACCCAGATTCATCAAGCAAGTCCTTAGAGACTTACAAAGAGACTTAGACTCCCATACAATAATAATGGGAGACTTCAACACTCCACTGTCAACATTAGACAGATCAACGAGACAGAAAGTTAACAAGGATATCCAGGAATTGAACTCATCTCTGCAGCAAGCAGACCTAATAGACATCTATAGAACTCTCCACCCCAAATCAACAGAATATACATTCTTCTCAGCACCACATCGTCCTTACTCCAAAATCGACCACGTAATTGGAAGTAAAGCACTCCTCAGCAAATGTACAAGAACAGAAATTATAACAAACTGTCTCTCAGACCACAGTGCAATCAAACTAGAACTCAGGACTAAGAAACTCAATCAAAACCGCTCAACTACATGGAAACCGAACAACCTACTCCTAAATGACTACTGGGTACATAACGAAATGAAGGCAGAAATAAAGATGTTCTTTGAAACCAATGAGAACAAAGATACAACATACCAGAATCTCTGGGACACATTTAAAACAGTGTGTAGAGGGAAATTTATAGCACTAAATGCCCACAAGAGAAAGCAGGAAAGATCTAAAATTGACACTCTAACATCGCAATTAAAAGAACTAGAGAAGCAAGAGCAAACACATTCGAAAGCTAGCAGAAGGCAAGAAATAACTAAGATCAGAGCAGAACTGAAGGAGATAGAGACACAAAAATCCCTCCAAAAAATCAATGAATCCAGGAGTTGGTTTTTTGAAAAGATCAACAAAATTGACAGACCACTAGCAAGACTAATAAAGAAGAAAAGAGAGAAGAATCAAATCGACGCAATTAAAAATGATAAAGGGGATATCACCACCGACCCCACAGAAATACAAACTACCATCAGAGAATACTATAAACAACTCTATGCAAATAAACTGGAAAATATAGAAGAAATGGATAATTTCCTGGACACTTACACTCTTCCAAGACTAAACCAGGAAGAAGTTGAATCCCTGAATAGACCAATAGTAGGCTCTGAAATTGAGGCAATAATTAATAGCCTACCAACCAAAAAAAGTCCAGGACCAGATGGATTCACAGCTGAGTTCTACCAGAGGTACAAGGAGGAGTTGGTACCATTCCTTCTGAAACTATTCCAATCAATAGAAAAAGAGGGAATCCTCCCTAACTCATTTTATGAGGCCAACATCATCCTGATACCAAAGCCTGGCAGAGACACAACAAAAAAAGAGAATTTTAGACCAATATCCCTGATGAACATCGATGCAAAAATCCTCAATAAAATACTGGCAAACCGGATTCAGCAACACATCAAAAAGCTTATCCACCATGATCAATTGGGCTTCATCCCTGGGATGCAAGGCTGGTTCAACATTCGCAAATCAATCAACATAATCCAGCATATAAACAGAACCAAAGACAAGAACCACATGATTATCTCAATAGATGCAGGAAAGGCTTTTGACAAAATTCAACAGCCCTTCATGCTAAAAACGCTCAATAAATTCGGTATTGATGGAACGTACCTCAAAATAATAAGAGCTATTTATGACAAACCCACAGCCAATATCATACTGAATGGGCAAAAACTGGAAAAATTCCCTTTGAAAACTGGCACAAGACAGGGATGCCCTCTCTCACCACTCCTATTCAACATAGTGTTGGAAGTTCTGGCTAGGGCAATTAGGCAAGAGAAAGAAAGAAAGGGTATTCAGTTAGGAAAAGAAGAAGTCAAATTGTCCCTCTTTGCAGATGACATGATTGTATATTTAGAAAACCCCATTGTCTCAGCCCAAAATCTCCTTAAGCTGATAAGCAACTTCAGCAAAGTCTCAGGATACAAAATTAATGTGCAAAAATCACAAGCATTCTTATACACCAGTAACAGACAAACAGAGAGCCAAATCAGGAATGAACTTCCATTCACAATTGCTTCAAAGAGAATCAAATACCTAGGAATCCAACTTACAAGGGATGTAAAGGACCTCTTCAAGGAGAACTACAAACCACTGCTCAGTGAACTAAAAGAGGACGCAAACAAATGGAAGAACATACCATGCTCATGGATAGGAAGAATCAATATCGTGAAAATGGCCATACTGCTCAAGGTAATTTATAGATTCAATGCCATCCCCATCAAGCTACCAATGAGTTTCTTCACAGAATTGGAAAAAACTGCTTTAAATTTCATATGGAACCAAAAAAGAGCCCGCATCTCCAAGACAATCCTAAGTCAAAAGAACAAAGCTGGAGGCATCACGCTACCTGACTTCAAACTATACTACAAGGCTACAGTAACCAAAACAGCATGCTACTGGTACCAAAACAGAGATATAGACCAATGGAACAGAACAGAGTCCTCAGAAATAATACCACACATCTACAGCCATCTGATCTTTGACAAACCTGAGAGAAACAAGAAATGGGGAAAGGATTCCCTATTTAATAAATGGTGCTGGGAAAATTGGCTAGCCATAAGTAGAAAGCTGAAACTGGATCCTTTCCTTACTCCTTATACGAAAATTAATTCAAGATGGATGAGAGACTTAAATGTTAGACCTAATACCATAAAAATCCTAGAGGAAAACCTAGGTAGTACCATTCAGGACATAGGCATGGGCAAAGACTTCATGTCTAAAACACCAAAAGCAACGGCAGCAAAAGCCAAAATTGACACATGGGATCTAATTAAACTAAAGAGCTTCTGCACAGCAAAAGAAACTACCATCAGAGTGAACAGGCAACCAACAGAATGGGAGAAAATTTTTGCAATCTACTCATCTGACAAAGGGCTAATATCCAGAACCTACAAAGAACTCAAACAAATTTACAAGGAAAAAACAAACAACCCCATCAAAAAGTGAGCAAAGGATATGAACAGACATTTCTCAAAAGAAGACATTCATACAGCCAACAGACACATGAAAAAATGCTCATCATCACTGGCCATCAGAGAAATGCAAATCAAAACCACAATGAGATACCATCTCACACCAGTTAGAATGGCGATCATTAAAAAGTCAGGAAACAACAGGTGCTGGAGAGGATGTGGAGAAATAGCAACACTTTTACACTGTTGGTGGGATTGTAAACTAGTTCAACCATTACGGAAAACAGTATGGCGATTCCTCAAGGATCTAGAACTAGATGTACCATATGACCCAGCCATCCCATTACTGGGTATATACCCAAAGGATTATAAATTATGCTGCTATAAAGACACATGCACACGTATGTTTATTGCAGTACTATTCACAATAGCAAAGACTTGGAATCAACCCAAATGTCCATCAGTGACAGATTGGATTAAGAAAATGTGGCACATATACACCATGGAATACTATGCAGCCATAAAAAAGGATGAGTTTGTGTCCTTTGTAGGGACATGGATGCAGCTGGAAACCATCATTCTTAGCAAACTATCACAAGAACAGAAAACCAAACACCGCATGTTCTCACTCATAGGTGGGAACTGAACAATGAGATCACTTGGACTCAGGAAGGGGAACATCACACACCAGGGCCTATCATGGGGAGGGGGCATGGGGGAGGGATTGCATTGGGAGTTATACCTGATGTAAATGACGAGTTGATGGGTGCAGCACACCAACATGGCACAAGTATACATATGTAACAAACCTGCACGTTATGCACATGTACCCTACAACTTAAAGTATAATAATAATAAATAAATTAAAAAAAAAAAAAAGAAATCAATACACAATCAGCCCCTTCTTATCCCAGTGTTCCACGTCCATGTATTCTAACAATCATGGATCAAAAATTTTCCAGAAAAAAATATAAATAACAATTGAACAAAATGTAATACAAATAAAATATACACTTTAATAACTATTTATAGACACTAGCATTTACATTATATTAGGCATTCTAAGTAATCTAGAGATGATTGAAAGTATGTGGGAGGATGTGCGTAAGTTATGTTCAAATACTACTCAATTTCATATAAGTGACTTGAGGATACACAGACTTTGATATTTGCAGATAGGTGCTGGAACAAATCTTCCACCAATATCAAGGGACAAACATATATTGCTATAGTTTTGAAGATAAAACCAAGATTTAAAAAGGCAAAATTAATTATCCAATATGCATACTAATACAAGATACTCTAAAAGCAATATTCAATTTAATGTTCATATCTTATAGACTAAGTTTGCTAAAATTGATTTTATGGTGTTGAGTCTTTGCTTGTTTAATATTTCCTAAAGGTTTTCTAAATGAATAATTTGTAAAGAGCTTCTATTAGCAAAAAAGATAATTTTAACCAATACAGAAAATAGGGTAACATATGAAAAACTATAAAAAACCTCTTACCTTTAGTTATTGGACTTTATATCTGACTTGATAGTTAACTTGATAGTGCTTTGGACACTATTGTCATGAAAAGAGGAAAACTAGGATTCAGAAGGTTTAAGTAGTTTGCACAAAGTCTTCTTGACAGTGTAAACTTGAATCTAGATACTAATATCAATATCTGTGTTTTTTCCACTTAAATACAGAGTTTGCGCTTAACCAATACCACCCTCCCACCAATATTCCAATAAAAAGGTACACAGCAGACATGACAAGCACAGACACAAACGTTCATATTAACATGCACAAATGCTCCCACCCCACCCTCAACACACATCAGCATTTATGGGGTTGGACTTTTATACATTTGGGTCCTGAACCACCTATTACTTCCCTTTATTGCTAGTGTTGTAGCTAACGCCCAAACTGGTGATCAAATCAGCCTTGAAAGTAGACTGCGGCGATTATAAAAATTCACCTTTAAAACAACTACTTATGGCTTCCATTTTATGAGGAAAATCAAACAGAGATCAGCGATAAGACCTCATCCTCATGACATAGAGAAGTGCTTGTTTTTTCTTTATTCAAAATGAGAGCCCTTACTTCATCCCCGAATATTTAATTCTGTACATTACAGACCATCCTATACCAATATATTAAATCATGTCTTTGAAAATTAAAACAAAATTATTCATTTTTATTAGGTTATCTAACTCTCCATCATAAAATTTGGTCCTTACTATACTCTCTATTTGCTTATACTGAAGTAGTTCAATATATGTATTTGTTTAGATATCCGTCTCTCATTTCGAGGTAGTAGTCTCCTTGGTTTTATGTGCTTTGTGATCTGCCTGGCTTTATATATCCAGCATGCAGTATAGGGTGTGGTGCACAGACGTGTTTGGAGAAAGGAATAAGTGCATGAAAATATAGATACGGCATTAAGAAACTGCTCCATATCAAAGTGAATGTTCAGAAAAACTTTCTTGAAGACATCACATAACTAACCTTTAGTTTCTTCACATGTAAAAAGATGACAGTAGGAATACTAGTCTCATATGATAGCTATACAGAAAAAAAGGTAGTGTAGATATTATTGCTTTAGTAAAATGAACATTATAAAAACATGAATTATTAATTTTACATCTACTTTCTTTTAACCTTTTGCTGGGGAGTTCTTGCATCCTCTGAAATACAACCCTACTTGATTCCACTTTTAATTCTGCTTCTTTTAGCTTCCACTGCCTTCTACTCCAACTCTCAAGCCATGGCATTATTATCCACATGCACTATTGTAGCCCGCCTCTGTTATTTAAAGGCTACTCAGAATATTCTTCTTAAAACATACACTGATTCATCATTAGCATGATCCAAATATTTTAGCCTTTCATTTCACTTAGAACAAAATCCTAAATACATATAAAGATATAATAAATACATCCTCTGTGTATACCTCCTGTCATTTTCCCCTCTCCAGTCTGATTCTGATACATGGACTCTCTTTCATTGCCTTAAATTGAATAACAAATGTCTATATTCGGTGTTGTTCCTCTGCCTCACATCTTCTTCCTATCATGCCTAGATATTTTTCTGGCCTACATTTAAAGGTACTTTCTCAACTAGTCCTTCCTCTCACTTAGTTGTTTTGGTTATGCCACCTCATCATGCTCTATAATTACCTTCATAGAATATTGCTTTCAGTAATTTTATTTTGTTTTTATCTAATTAATGTCTGACTCCCCTCACTAACTAAATGACGGGAAGGGTAATGACTATTTTGATAAAGTAGAGAGGCTGACATTAGTAGGCCTTTTAGAGCTTTTCTAAAGGATATTATCAGGTCTTATACAAATATATAAGAATTACAAAAAAGTACTAATTGGTGGTGCTTAGACCCAAAACAATTTTGTATAGTCATGTGTTATCCATATATTGCTTAATATAACTAGAATAAATTATTGTTTTTTCAAATGAATTAATCTATATGAATACATATCTCAGACTATACTTCGGGTAAGACATCTAAAATAAATGTGCTGGGCACAGTGGCTCACGCGTTTAATCGCAGCACTTTGGAAGGCCGAGGCAGGTGGATCACTTGAGGTCAAGAGTTCAAGACCAGCATGGCCAACATGGTGAAACACGGTCTCTACAAAAAATACAAAAAATTAGACAGGCGTGGTGGCAGGTGCCTGTAATCCCAGGTAATCAGAAGGCTGAGGCAGGAGAATTGCTTGAACCCAGGAGGCAGAGGTTGCAGTGAGCCGAGATCGTGGCACTCCACTCCAGTCTGGGTGACAGTGAGGCTCCGTCTCAAAAAAATAAACAATAAAATAATAAAATAAAGTAAAATAAATGTATGTTTCCTTATGTTTTCCCAACCAAAATAAAAGTGAAGATCAGTATTTAACTCTCTATAGGGAATTACCATTTTAACTACATATCTAACAAATTTAGCATATCATCTTTGGAGAATCAGAAAAAAATTAGGATTTTAATATTTATTACTCAATAATACAATTAATCAACTGATATATTTTAATGTGTGGCATTTTATTTTAATTATTGTTTTAGTTAGAATAATGAAAGTTGTTTTAAGTTAACCTCAAATGTAAGTGGCTTTAAAATTTAGAAATTTATTTTTCATTCACCAAACAATTCATCACAGCTCTTAGTCTGCAGGTAGCTTTTATCACATGGTAATTAAGGAATCCAAGTTCTTTTCATCTTGTGGCTTCTCTCCCCTATGTTTAGAGTCCCAGTTAGCTAAAGAGGAGGAAAGCAAAAATTGTTAAAGCACACCAGCTTGTTAACTACTTTGATAAAGGAATGACACACGACTTTTGTCCATATTCCATTCATGGGAACTATCCACATGGCCCAGCTAGAAGCAAGGAAATGTAGTCCAAGTTTGTGTAGCTGCTTTACGATGTCAAAAGTAAAGCAAAGTTGTACCTGCCAACTAGCTTTCCCAGCAAGAATCATATAAATATAGAAATAGTATTGATGCACATACATAATCTACAGAATATAAATAGTAGAATTGGATATAAAGTGTTCTGGTTTTGTTTTTCTCATTAATATTTTTGAAGTGATAGAATTTGAATTAGGTATTAAAATTCAAAGAGTTGGTAAATGATTCTGTAGTATAAATTTATCATTATTTTACTATTCTATTTTAATTTCAGAAAATTTTCCAACATTCTCAATTTTACTAAGTTAAAACATGATTTTATTGAAGATCATATTAAGATTCAATATTGCAGTTTTATAATGAAGTGTATAATACTGTGGAAGAAAAATATTTTGTTTAATCATATTTAAGCATACCCTACTAGGAAAACTAGCTTTAGAGAAATTTTGATAAAAGTTAACATTAAATTAACAACCTCTAATTTACTAGATACACATTCATTAGAATTCATCACTTTTTAAAAATGAAACTGTATTTTATATTGTTTCATCTCTCTTGAAGTACTTAATAAAATGACTAACTCATGAAACAGAAACTTTTTATTTATGCCAGTGAACCTGATTTACAGAATAATACAAAGATTTACAAAATACTAAGATTTCCATTTCAAAATGATTTAGCCTGTTCAAAATGATAATAAGAATTTTATTTCAAAATTATTGAACTTACATACTACATATAACTATAAATAAATGGAATTGCAGTGGTCGTGTTATTTCTCGAGCACATGATCTTACTAAGAATATTTATTTAAAACATTTGATATAACTAGAAATTCGTAAGTATTTTCTTATTTTTATAATTCCCACCTGCAATCTCCTCTGCCTCCATTTGCATATGATTTTCTCCCCTCGAATTTCTGTGTCTCTATGTCTCTCCTCTTCTTAAAAAGGAACTAGTCATATTGGAGGGTCCACCATACTCCAGTATGAACTAATCTTAACAAATTACATATGCAATGACCCTATTTTAAAATAAGTCACATCCTGAGGTATTGGGAATTAGGACTTCAACATGTTTTTTTGGCGAGGGTTGTGGGGACGGTGGTGGAGAGACACATTTCAACCCATTATAATCCCCAACAAATTTACTGCGAATCAGGAGAGCTAAGAGAAGGTTTACAGGATTTCTGCACCAGGATGCCCACAAAGGTTTCTTACTTCAACCCATTATATTTCCCAAAAAATTTGCTGTGAATCAGAAGAACCAAGAGAAGGTTTTATGTGATTTCTGCACTAGGATGCCCACAAAGATTTCTTCTGACTTTAGGCAAACAGAATATTAACCCCCCAAAAAGAAAATAAAGGTTTTATTTCTGATATTTTTCCTGTTTATTTACTCAGAGAGTTAAGAGATGAATAAAGATAAAATGTTCCCATTACATGTTTTGGAGGTTTGACTGCAGTTCCTTGACAACGACATAAAAACATATAAGACATTTTTCAATATACTGCTAAGAAAAGTGCAATGGTAGCAGATTTTTTGTTTGACAACAGCTTTGGTTAGGTTGAGGAAGATGGCAGCATATGTGAGGTTAGTAGAAAAAAGCCTGATAGTAAGTTGGTATACTCTGGAGATGGCAGGACATATCTTGATAATGACCTAGGTTATATAATGGAGAAAAAGGTAACAAAAACTAATTATGTTTAGCATTATTGTTATGTGAATAGTGAAAATACAAAATTCCCTGACCACAAGCAGATAAAAGTGTATTTTTGTGTTGGATTTTCAAAGCTAGAACTTTAACGGTAATTAATTTATTTGAGTTGGAAATTTTCTAGATGTTAAAGAAAAGGATCTTCTCTATAAAGCTTAGAGAATTTGTTCACCACTAGAATTTGTGCTACAAGTAGAATATAACACTTACGTATAACATTACTTGTAAATGCTCTTCTCCAATCACTTCTTGTTCGACTTTGCATTCTTTATTATATATACATATTATATATATATAAAGCAGAAAAATGATTAATTATTCTAATAAGTGACTAAAAGTAGTTGGCAAGAGTCAGACTATTATGAAAAGGGTCTTCAGAAAAGTTGTGGAAAATATGTATTAGGAAAAAATATATAGATGGATTTCAAAATATTTTTGCATCAAAATAAACCAACAGGATCTAGTTTGAGGCACTAAGGATGAGACATTAGTTTGAAAAGAATCCCTATCGGAGCAACATGAATTCTGCTAAAATAGAAGTAAGAACAAACCTCAGATTTGGTGAAGTGTGAATGGAAGAGTTAGGGATGGCCCTAACTGATGGGGTCTGAGAATCAACAGCTAAAACAGCTAACACCATAGACATTTCAATTGGTTCAGCTTATGCAATTCTGAATGAAAAATTAAAGTTGAGCAAATTTCACTCAATGGATGCCAGAACCATCGCACCCAAATTGGCTGCAGGCGAGAGCAGAACTTTCAATGAAAATTTTAAACAAGTGGGCTGAACATCCTGAAACGTTTTCTTGAAGTATTATATGAAGAGTTGAAGCAGGCCGGGCACGGTGGCTCACGCCTGTAATCCCAGCACTTTGGGAGGCCGAGGCGGGTGGATCTCGAGGTCAGGAGATAGAAACCATTCTGGCTAACACAGTGACCTCGTCTCTACTAAAAAATACAAAAAACTAGACGGGCGAGGTGGCGGGCGCCTGTAGTCCCAGCTACTCGGGAGGCTGAGGCAGGAGAATGGCGTGAACCCGGGAGGCGGAGCTTGTAGTGAGCTGAGATCCGGCCACTGCACTCCAGCCTGGGTGACAAAGCAAGACTCCGTCTCAAAAATAAATAAATAAAAATAATAAAAATAGAAAATAAAAAAATAAAATAAAAGAAGAGTTGAAGCATGGCTTTACCAGTAAAATCCTAAAGACAACGCACAATCAAAGCAAAGGATGCTAAGAGATGGAGGTGGTCCAATCAAAACAAAAATGAACCAGTTAAGTGCAAAGGACATGACAACAGTTTTTTGGGGATGTTCAAGGCATTTTGCTTGTTGACTTTCTGGAAGGCTAAAGAACAATAACATCTGTTTATAATGAGAGTTTTGAGAAAGTGATCCAAGGGTTTAGCCAAAAAACACCCAGGAAAACTTCACCAGTGAGTCCTTCTCCACCATTACAATAAAATTTTGCCAGAGTTTCAGTAAAAAATTAAGGCTGGGCGCGGTGGCTCAAGCCTGTAATCCCAGCGCTTTGGGAGGCCGAGACGGGCGGATCACGAGGTCAGGAGATTGAGACCATCCTGGCTAACACGGTGAAACCCCGTCTCTACTAAAATACAAAAAAAAAAAAAATTCAGCCGGGCGAGGTGGCGGGCGCCTGTAGTCCCAGCTACTCGAGAGGCTGAGGCAGGAGAATGGTGTGAACCCGGGAGGCGGGGCTTGCAGTGAGCTGAGATCTGGCCACTGCACTCCAGTCTGGGCAACATAGCGAGACTCCGTCTCAAAAAAAAAAAAAAAAAAAAAAAAAAAAAATATTAGGCATCCACCTTAAAGTTCTAACTTCGCTTCCTCTGGCTTCTTTTTGTTTCTTAATTTAATTTTTTTAAAGGTCATCCAGTTTTCTTTAGTTAATAATGTAAGAAGATTGCATTGACATGGTTAAATTCCCAGGACTCTCAGTTCTTTAGAAATAGACTAAATAGCTGATATCATCATTTATAAAAATGTCTTCAACCTGATGAAGTTATATTTAGAAATAAAGTTTCTATTTTCATGTTTATCTTTTAATTCAATTTTTCACAAGCTTTTTGAAGCCCCCTCATATTCTAGTTTAGTTGAGTTGGAATTATCAGAAATTCTGGACTACAGAGTTCTTTTTCTCACTAGAAATGTTTTTAGGTTACATTTACCTTCTAATCTGTTCCCTCTTTTTTATCACCTCATGCAAGAATATATCATCACTACTACACACATCAGGTTCTAAGTCCTCTTAATTGGCTTTTATGAAATTCCTGCTACAATCAAAAACCTGATACTCTTGTTTTTCTTTAGACAAATCAACAATTAGTTGCCTACTCTACTTCCCTTATTTATACTCATTACCACATGTTATTTTTTTTTCTATATTTCTCTAATCTCTCCAGGGAGATTTTATATTTTGGAAGCACCAAAGCTATTCCCTTAATGCCAGCCATTGTAATGAAAAAGTTTGGGGCAAATCTTCTAAGAGAAGATAAACAATTATTTATGTAATGGTTTATTCTCTCTTTCCTAACAACAGGACTATTTTAAATAGCATAATATTGTTTCAGTTTTCAAATGGATTAGTTAAATGTGAAAGAATTGGTTTGATGATGATAATTCAATTCCATAAATGCTGCTTCTATCATCTTATTCCAGGGGTTCACACAGGCGACATCACACAGCTTAATCCTTTGAGATATTTAGCAGCAATGGGCAGATCAAAATTACTCCATTCTTTTCTCTAATTTTCTAGAATATGGCTTGAATTTTTATTTTGAAGAGAAAAATATCTTAAAATATTTAATTTAAATCATATATAGTGGAATTTCTAGAAATGACTAAAACTTCTTTGGGTATTAAAAACTGATTTATTAAAGTTATTTGTACATGCATGTTAAACAAGTACAAATACATGAGAGTTTAAAAATAAACTAAAAAATTTTGAAAATATGCAGTTCTCTTTGAGAAGCAAGGATGAAATACCAGCTCGTAAGGAGGTGGTTGGTGTAATTTATCTGTAGATAAAACTGATTTAGTGCTTCAGGCTTGTATACTTACCCTGAGACACCAGTCTCATTAGGGAGGGAGAAAATGATGTCTTATATTTCAAGTTAATGCTTTAAAAGTTCAAGATTCTCAAAGAAGCATTCAAGGATTTTTAAATCATTATTGTTTTATGGATGGAAAGTAATAAATGCAATCTTATATTCAAAGTTTAATTAAAATTACTGTATGAATGCTTTTGAACTTGTTAATATTTTCTATTAAGTCAAATAATATTGGATAGTACATGAAGTCTTGATATAGATCTGGTATTTTTTAAAAATACCATTAGTAATAGCAAGTTGGTGACTTTATTATCACTGATATAAATAAATTATGGATAATCTAAATTTGCAGTCGACTACAAGCTATTTTCTATATTTTACAACTGGATATTGCAGTTCAAATTAAATTTCTTAATTTATAAGTCAAAATATAAAATTTTGATATTTGACTATATAATATTTTGCTTAAAATGAGCTAAATATTGATATATTAGGCTGATCATTCCTTCTATGCTCATACAAAGGTGATGCTTGACCATACCTTTTTTAAAAAAGTCACAACCTCTTTTTCTTTAACAAAAAAGCCCAGCTGAAATACCTTTTGCTTACTTTTCTAGGCTTATATAAACCCATCCTATATCCCTCTACGTCTTTCTCTTCATATAATTCCAACTAATGCAAGTCCTATTAGCCACCTTTGAAATATGCTTAAATATTTCTTATTCAATAAGGTTCAGTTAACACAATATGCACTAAATCATAATAATAAAATTTTTAATAATAATACAATAACATGTAATGAATATTAAGCTCCAGGCAGTGTGTGAACTGCTATATAGTCTTCATTCAATTTTAATACAACAATCCTGTGAGTTAAAAATTATTATTCCTGTTTTACAAATAAGAAGACAAGGCTAAGAGAAGTTGAGTAACTTGCTCAAGGTCATAAAGTCAATAATTGCCAGATTTGTTATTCAAAACTGGGTCTTATTGTAACTACTATGTTAGATTGCCTTTCCATATTACTTAAGAACGAAGCAAGCTGCCAAATTGAACACTATGAGCACTTGGATCTTGTCTGTTTACTTCATCTTTGTAGTTTTCATGTCGTTGAATAGTGTGTGTTACTCAGTAGACATTCGTAGAATTAATGAGAGTATCCATTATATTGAGTCAAAAATTTTCGATCATATGAAAACCCAAAATCCTATGTATCCAAAAACAGAAATCATAGATTATGGCATCATTTTGGTTTTCTTTTCTCAAATTCATCTCCTTAAAGCAATCTTACTCCAGTAATAATATTTGTTTCTGATACTAATCTCCTGTATCACAGGTACTTGCTCCCTTAGCCACCCACCCTGCTTTCTTTTGTATGTGTAACTTTTCCCTCTCTACTCACTTATTCCCCAGTCGAATATGTGCAAATATTGCATGACCTCTGCAACATTCCAGTGACTCTATCTTCTACTAACTAAATACCATATGACGGAATATCTCTCCTTTTGCATATAAGCTCCTATATCATATCCAATATACCACCTCCCTCTCATTCCTACAAAATCGGAGCTTATGTTTTATAAAGTACGCTAAAATTATTTGGCACACTTTTTCTGTATTTCTCTATTTCCAGATCCAATACATTATTAGGTTCTTATCAAGAAACATCTCTGAAATATTGATATATTGATATTCTCATTTCACTAAACCTCTGGGATGACACATTTTCTGAGTTTCGTACTTCTTCCCTCTCAGTATTACTACTACTATCATCTCCATACCCCCATGCCCAGTCAAATGTCTGTCTTTGGGTTCTTATCTTACATCCACTTTTTGTTGATCCAATTTTGTTATGTAAACTCTTATTTACATTCTAATGACTCCTAGTTCCATATTTCTGACTTAGTTCTCACTTTCAAGATTCTAGGAAAAATATTTGTTTGTTTAAAAAGGAATTAAAACATGTTTGCTGAATTACTTTATATTTGTGATGGGAAAAAATGAAAAAAAAATAAAGGAAATGGCTTTTGGTGTCAGATTATAGCAGAGTACACTAGTGAAACAATTTGAGCTCTACTCAGTAGGTAATGAAAAACCATCAAATGTTTTCTGAAAAAGACAGTGACTTTATGGATAATGTACTTTAGAGAATGTAATGTATCATTCTATGGTAGACAAATTAGCGAGAGATAGAAGAGAATAGAGATGGGGAGAAGTTAGAATAAAAAATTAGCATAGAAATTGATGACCTAAAGTAGGATATCAAATAAAAAGACAATTTAAATGGATAAAAGAGCTCATGGTATTTGTAGAATGCATTATAAAATGATTTATGAATATTGGAGTGTGAGAAAAAAATAAAAAGAGACTAAGTATGGTGTTAAATTATGAAATGTGGCTGAATAGGAAAATAACACACCCATAGGAAAAAGGGTTAATTTATTTTGTCTCATTTTTAAGGCACTAGTTAGACATCTCTGTGAAAAAAAAAAAAAAAATCTGCAGGCATTTACAAAAGCAGTTCTAATATTCAAGGGAGAAGTCATGCTAAGGACAAAAATGAGGGAGCTACTCAGGCTGATGATGGATGTTTTATAAATGAAGAAAGTCCTCTAGAGACAGTTTTTAGAGAAAGTGCATTGAAGATAGACTCCTCAAAAGTGACTGCAATTGTGTATAGATAAAAAAGAGTAGTTGATATCAGTGAAAATACAGAAATAATCACAGAAAAAAAGAGAACACAGCATTAGGGAAGCTAAGATAAGAGAGAGCTCCAGGAAGTAGATTATGGTCAATAGATATGAAAGTTGCAGAAAGGCCAATGCATCAGAGATTTTTTTAAAAAGGCATTTTGCTTACATAACACATTTGGGCAACATAGAGCACACATTTTTTCATTTATTCAAAACATATCATTGAAGGTTCATGAGAGTGGAACAACAGCTCTTTCCTATTGCAGACTAGCACCATGGCATGCAAGGGGCACTCAGTAAGGTTTGCACACTCTATTTGAAAAGTTTAGTAGACAATGGAAATAAGCCAAGCTTACTGCCCTTAAGGATGTCCTAATGGGCTTGTAATGGCTACCACTTTTGAAGGTAGAAAAATCTATACAGCCTAATCCATGAACTCAAGTGTATATGTACTGTAACAAAAGGAGAGTTTTCAGTAAAAAACTGAGTTCAGCTTAGGCATGAGAAGAGAGTGGGTAGGTAGGTAGGAATCAGATCATGAAAACCATTGTACACTCTGCAATGGGGACTATTGTAGTATCTTAAGAAGAATAACCATATTGCAGGATAATATTTTAAATTCTTAGCAATATTCACCTATTACTTTCTCAAATTTGCCTGTCCTTTTCAAGCAGAAAGATATTCTGTACAAATTGCCAATGTAAAAAAAGAGTGACTTCACTGCCTAGAGTAGTGAAAAAGCAACGATTTCCCAGAAACAAACAAGGCTACTTGATATGTTTAAAAGGTGGGGCCCCAAATAGTGTTACTGAAATTCTCCCTGCCCTGCATGACACAGGGTAGCAGAATGACTTCTGAGTGTTTAAGAATAGAACAGATGTACAGAGAGCTACTAGTCCTAAAAGGACCATGTAATCAGGGTCCCGAAGCACCTCTAATGCAACCTGTCTGTGCAGACAACACAGAAGATATACCTACCTGAAATCGTTTAGCCTGCATGTAAATAATATCAATTTATATATTTCAACTTGATCTTTTCCTTCCAGTTGCAAACAACTTCAGTGCTTTCAATGTTGACTCTATTTGTTCTTGAAAACATTTCAAAATCAGGATCATGAATTCCCAATAATTTTGACTGCTATATTTACTTCTATTTACCACTACATGTCACTTAATATTAGAAAAAACAAGAAAGTCTCTCAGCAAAAGGGATATTTCAGCACAACACAACCGGATGGCGTCTAACCGGGATTATGTTTTGACCTATTGAAAATAAAAAACGGATATTAAAACATCTCTAATTCAATTATGTAGTGTGTGTGTGTATGTGTGTGTATATATATATATATATATATATATATTCTTCTGTACTCTTTTACAGTACAATGTTAAAGTACTTGCATGCAAATTATATATTAGGAGATTTAACTGAATAAAAGCCAAATTAAATATCTTAAAGTTAATACTGAAAAGACATTTCCTGTAAAAGATGGCCTAATATTGAGATAAAAATGTCTTTGACACATTAGGAAAACTTTGATCCTTTTTTCCTTATTATGACTTCCTTCACATCTGAAGATGTAGTGCAAGTTGACAATATATTAAAAAATAACCTTCACAAATCTATAATAATGACTGTCTAGAACAGATTATGGCATTATGGATTACTCAATGAATAATGAAAGAAATAGTGAAACTTGTTTGACCCTGCCATTTCTATATATCCTTCCGGAGAATCATAGTAATAGCTCAGTCCATTCATTCTCTATAATTTAATAATTTCTGATTTTAACATCTTTATAACTGCAAGGAGATTTTATAAAACTCTGGAAAATTTAATCTGGTTAATAAAATTAAATTTAATGGTAAGGCAAAGCAGTAAAATTTCAGGGACAATATTTTAATTAGAACCTGTCTTATCTGTAATGCCAACCACACGTTGAAATGGGAAATCTGCCTATATGTTATACTAACAAAATCATGTTACCAAAATCTCTTTACCAAAATAACTAAAATAGTAGTAGTTTTCCTAGAAAACATTTTTAGTGTTATTTAAACAGAGAGAAGCTAAAGTAGCTAGACAAAAATTCAATATGCTTGAAAAAAATATGTTTGTAGAACTAAATATCAATGCAAGTTTGTCAGTTTACTAAAATATCAATTTGAATGAATTGACTATACTTTGAGATCGTGGGATAATGTAGATTTTCCTACAGTCAAATATATTAATGAATTTTTAAGACGTAGCAAACATTTTTGTTTGCTATACTTATTTTACCAAAATAGAACTAAGTAAATGAAGATTGGCAAATTTCACATTAATACTTTTATATGATGTTTTAAAAGTTAAAAACTGTCAGATACATTCCATGTGTATGATCTGCCTGAACAAAAGTGCTAAAGTAGACTGACTTAGGTTAACTTTCCTTTCCGAAAAGAATTAATAATTTTTTTGTTTTCTTACAATAAAGACTGATTCATATTTTAACTTTCAATGTCATATTGCCAATACCCAATTTTTATTATCTCCTCTACTATAAAGCATGTCCTCTTCTTGTCAAGCTCAAAAGGGCACTGTGATGAACCTTGCATTGCGTCAGCTCATGATCATTTTTCTGTCAACATCTATCACAATATCACAGAAAGAATGTCTTTCCTACAGTTACCTCAGTGAGATTATTATGTAATCAGCACTTACTATGACTAACATCACTGCTCAAAATTGCATTTATCAGAAAAATAAAAAAGATAGGCTTGCCTGTTCTGATTAATAATGTACAATAAGATATGCATGACAGGTAATTACTTTTTAAAAGAAGCTCTCATTTAAAAGCAAATTTGTTTAATTATCCAAAAGTATCAATAAATAGTGAGAGTAGAACCAATGTGGGTCAGCCTCAAATCTAAATTTAAATGTTGCTTTATAGTTTCATAAAGCCAGTGGGATTTTTATGACTTCAGAGGAAAGGGATTTTTTAAATTAATTTCATGGGGAAATTGACAGAGCAAAATTAACCAGTTTATGAACCGCAAATAGACAAGATGAACAAACTGTGGGGTAGAAATGTTTAAGAGATTATATTCTAAGAAAACTGAAAGATAAGTCTATGAAACATAGTCAACTTGCCAAGTGAATATTCTATGGCAGAGATGGAAAATCACTGTCATTCCCTCTCCACTGCTCATATTTTCGGTAACCTGAGCGTGCTTAGTCTTTACGTTAGACTGTCCTGGGATCAATTTTGTGCTCTGCTGCTTTCTTACTAGTGCTGTCACACTGTGACTATAATTTACATTGCTCATGCTTTAGTTTTATCTTCTTCAAATGATGCAAACTTGATGGGTAGATTAAGGCTAATTTTACAAGTATATATCATCATGCCTCGTGATTTCTAATTTTATGATAGTAACAATGGATATGAAAATAGTTTAAACAATAGTATTAATGAGGTTATTTTAGAATCTCTGGTCTCATGTCAAAGAATTCCCTTTGATCTTAAAGGTCTAGCGAATCATTAAAAAACAAAAATATAAACACTTGCTGAAATTATTCTGGGTAGAGAGCTTCTTAAATGACCTACTGGAAACTGATTAGATTAAAAGTGCCTCTTACCTATGTGTAGAGAGCAATTTTTATTTTTATGCTTATGAAGAGTTTATGTTTCTCACTTAAAAGTCAGAAATTTGAGTCTCGGAAAACAAAAAGACCAAAAACAACTAAAAGTTAAACAATTTCAATTAAAGTAAAAGGAGATGATTTTGTCTTAACCACTAAAATCCAACTTGAAGTTTATTAACTCTGGAGTTGACTTCTTCAAAATAGGCAGTCTAGGCAGATACCATGAAAGAGAGAGACATGAACACTATCAAGTCCTCCTTTTGGTTTAGCTTTCTGTCTATATTTCTGCTTGACAATCTCATATTTTAAATTCCGTTTTCTCCATAGAATTGGAACCATGTTCACAAATGGCCATGAGATGAAATATTTTTAGCAATATTACTTAGGAAAAGCGCCCATTTCCAGGATTAACACCCTTGAAGACAGTTTCTATCTGGCCTAGGTTGGATTATTTTGTCAATCTTGGTACAATTAACAAGTCCAGATATTTGACACGACAGAAATTTTCCAGCCTTAGATTATTTGCCTATCACTGTGAGTTATAGGAAAATCTGTTTTTCCAATAGAAGAACAGTTTTGTTGGAAAGAGACTCAGTTGCCCTGAGTATAGGGCACTAAAACCAATGAGTGGGAGGAAATATGTCTTATTGTCACAGTGGGAACTCCCTTTTATGTTAAACTTAGAAATTTGTTATTTAACCAATATGCAGCATAAGACAATATAACTTATAAAAATGATGATCATGAAAAGGAATGACAGTGATTGTAATAAAGAGAACAACATGGGTTAAGATAAAAAAAAAAGAAACAAGATGGATATATTGACTTCTATATCTCAGGTAGATTTCTCTTTTTCTTTATATATTTATGCATGTATATAGAGAGAAAGTTTGAAAATTATCTAAATTACTGTCTTAATACATTTATATATGTAATGCATAAGTCATATTTAATTCATTTTTTCTAAAATAAATATTTAACAGTTTTGTAATATATTGCTTTAAAGAATGATTCTCTGTACATTTTTATTTGCCTAGTCAGATGACATGTTACATGAATGTTATTATTAGTTGGGTGTGTAGCCGGGTGCGGTGGCTCACACTTGTAATCCCAGCACTTTGGGAGGCTGAGGCAGGTGGGTAACGAGGTCAGGAGTTCGAGATCAGCCTGACCAACATGGGTGTATTCAGTCACAAATAACAGAAGACATTACAAATTGTGGCTTAGAAAGAATGAGTATGTATCTTACACAACAAGAATCCACACTGGCATGGAAATTTATCCTTGTCAACAGGAACCTATGCCCCTTTCATTGTCCTCCTCTATCAGCTTAAGCTGGTAGCTTTCATCCCTATGGTCACAAGATGGCAGCCACACTTCCAGGTATCAAGTTTTCATTTCAAAAAAAAAAGAGAGAGACAGAGAGAAGGGGGAAAAAAAAAAAAGCAAATAGAGAGCACACAAGGTGTATTTCCTTTCATAAAAAAGTTTCCTGAAAGTCTGATCCCCCAACTTTTTAAAGTACATTGGCCAAAACTGCATCATGATGGCATTCTCTGGCCCCAAGTTAATGTGAGAAGATAAATAATTTTAATTAACCTATGGATACCCAAGGAAAATTGGAGTTCTTATTAGTAGGGTAAGAGACACTGGTAATTGGGTAGACAACTACTAGCATTGAGAGTCCACCATGACATGAACCTATCATCTATAGCTTACACCCCCACAGAGGCATTAACAGACATCTGATGCTTCAGATGGAAACAGTAATCAGAAATCATAGTAGCTACAGTCAGCTAAAGCTTTTTAATAACTACCAATTATCACAGCCAATTTAAAGCTGATGCTGGAGAAATTTTCAATTTTATGTGTTCTACATGCCTTTTTGTTTACTCCAAATAGCTAATTTATGATATAGGTATATCTGTTTTTATAGACAAGAAAGCCAGCTTTCGTGGAGGTAAAATAAGTTTCCCCAAGTTTCAAATATGTTGGGGCCCAAAATTCAACCCAGACATTTTTTAATTGACATTTCTTTTTTATTCATTGTGCTTTTCTTGCCATTAATACATTTTTAAGGCTGAAATATTTTTTGCCTTTCATTTCTCCCTCAGGTGTACATTCATATTCACTTAAACTTTAAAAATAACAAGTACAATTTAGGAAAGGTAAGTAAATAATTAAACAGATTGTTTAATGAATAAGATATATCTTTAGTGTGCTAAATGTGACTGGTAAAGAAAACTTTAAAATCCTATCAACATATTCATGGCAATACCGTCAATAGTTGTAACTGTTTAAAAATGGATGATTACTATTGTGATAGTTAATAATATACATAAAGATCTTTGTTTAATTCTAAAAAAATGTTTTTGAATGGGGTAAAATCTATTGAAGTAATCATTTAAGGCAACTAAACCCAGAAGTTCTTGAAGTAAATTAAAATTCAATTTTACTAATTGTCTTATATGTGGCTACAACTATGAAAGTTCTATGGAAATCTAATAAACTGCTTTCCATCAAAGAAATAACAAAAAAGGGGGCCTTTGTGACACCATGAGAAAATTAGAAAAGACAAAAAATGTTTTATTTAAAAGTAAAACAATAAAACTCTCACTCCACTTAGCACTCATTAAAATCCGTCCTTTACTAGATAATTTAAAAGCAAAGTATCTATACATAATATTGATTATACATCACTGTCCTTAATATGTAGATGCAAATTAAACTTGATCCTCTCCACTGATTAGGTTTGAGAAGAAATTATTTGCCACATCAATGATCATATATGAAGTTTTGTGTTTTATCTGCTCCAATAAAGATTCAAAATGCAGCTGTAATTAAGGCTATTACCTGGTTATTTAGATGGTAGTCTACCTTCATTATTCAAGATCTATTTAGTTTCTTGGTAGCACTAATCTCTGAATTCTTTCCTTCTTGGTAATGCTGTTTAATTTTTAATATTTCATTTGTGAATAGTATTCATTCAGCCATAAAGAAAGAAAATCCTGCCATTTGCAGTAACATGGATGAATCTGGACGGCATTAGGCTAAGTGAAAGAAGCCAGATAGACAAAGACAAATACTGCATTATCTTACTTATATGTGAAATCTAAAATGGTGGAGCTCATAGAAGCAGAAAGTAGAATGGTGGTTACCGGGAGCTGAGGGAAGGGCTAAATGGAGAGATGTTGATCAAAGGATACAAACTTTCAGTTTTAAGGTGGTAAGTTCTGGGGATCTAATGTACAGCAATGCTGCTTCTGATTACTATATTGGTTGGTGTAGAAAAGGTCAGTTTTATGATTTTCCTCAAGACACTTCAGATCATAATTTCTTCTTCTCTTCTTCTTCTTTCTTCCCATAGGTTTCGGGGTACTAGATTATCAGGCTTACAAACCCAAATGTTCTTCAGATTTAGAGATATGCATTTAGGCTCTTCCTGATTTACAATTAGATCATCAAAATAATTTTTCAGCACATTCTGCCCTTCATATATTCCACTGTCGTCCCCAGTTTTATCATTTCTTAGCATTGAAAGTTGGTTATCCTGGACCCTCCATTTAATCTTCCCAAAGTTTCCAATATTTATAACATCAACCGTCCAGATTCATACTTTTATATCATTGCTGCAATACCTTCCAGTTGCCATGCCGATAGCATATCCTAATACCATACCTAGAATCTGTATCCTGTCCCAATCAATTGCAACTTAAAGCTTGATAATTTTAAAGTCACTACATGAAAAGTAGTATCACCACCTCACTTGCTACCAGGGATAGGGTCCTAATTGCCACACTCATAAATCATTTTGTTTGTATATTAATTTCATTTTCATTTTAGTAGATGTTAGGGTATAAGTGGTTTTTTGTTACATGGATGAATTACATAATGGTGAAGTCTGAACTTTCGGTGTACCTGTCACCTGAATAGTGCACATTGTATCCAATAGGTAATTTTTCCTTCTTCATCTACACCCAACTCCCCGCCATGCCTTGCAATGTCCATGATATCACTGTGTATAATAATCTAGCTTCAGATCTTATCCAAGCAGCTGCTTTCTAGAGTAATCCTGGCTTCAACTACCTTGGCCTTACTTTCTACGTCAGTAGCATCTGAAGCCAAGGAAGCTTTCCTCCTACTCCATAGAGTTGTATGTCCTGGAGAACAGAAAGTGGGGAAAAAAGGAAGTAAAACAGGAAAAAATAACAAGGGAGTATTAGCAAGCTGGTTTTTATCAAGTATTAGGTTGGCGCAAAAGTAATTGCAGTGTTTGCCATTTTAATGTCATCTTCCTTTAGACAATATAAATGGATGTTTCTCAGGACAACCTATTACAGGGAAGGAAGAAAATACTTTTTTATTTGCCAGGTTTCATTTCCCATTGATCAGTGGTTTGCTCCATAGGACATTATATTCCTTGCACATTCTGATGGCATATAGGGGACACCAGCAGGTTTCACAACATTCCAGCATTTAATATCAGCAGGGAGTGGGAAGCAGTAAGTGTGTCATACGTTATGAGGTGAGTTCTTACTGGATTGTGCCTTCATATAGTTATTTGGATCATATGCATATTTTTCACTGCAGTTTTTACCCAGGTCAGAACATGTGACCTAATGTTCTGGAGACAGGTAAAATTAAAAGTACATGAAACGGAGCATAGGAGTTTTGTGATACCAGAAAAGTTTACATTGAAGCACTCAGCTAAACAAAGAAGAATGCTACCTCTCAGCTTCTAGACTTGCTTTCCAATTACAAAATTGGCATTTTTCAATTTTCACATAAAAAGTTAAAAAAACAAATTTATCACAGTAAAGTATCAGATGCTTGGATGAAAAAAATAATATGGTCTATCTAGCAAGGTATTCAGATTATAATGTCAATTAAGTGATTGCCTTATCAAATTTATAATTTTTGGCTAAAAGTATATTGCTAATAAAATATGATTTCACAAAATTTGCAATTTTTTCTATGTAAACTGTAAATGAATTTTTAAAAGATTGATTTATTTCTTTAATAATCAACTGAGGTGGGGCTCAGTGGCTCATGCCTGTAATCCCAACACTTTGGGATGCCAAGATGGGTGGATAACGAGGTCAGGAGTTTGAGACCAGCCTGGTCTCAAAAACCATCTCTACTAAAAATACAAAAATTATCTGGGCGTGGCGGCACGTGCCTGTAGTCCCAGCTGCTTGGGAGGCTGAGGCAGGAGAATCGCTTGAATCCCAGAGTCGGAGGTTTCAGGGAGCTGAGATTATGCCATTGCACTGCAGCCTGGGAGACAGAGCGAGACACCGACACACACAAAAAATAATAATAAATAATAATAATCAACTGAGTATTCTCAAAGGGACTTGCCACAGCATTAAAGTTATTTCATAAACTGGTGAGTATTTTTATTGTTATGTGGCTTTCATATGATGTGTATGTGTGTGTGTGTGTCCATGGTCTGTCAGCCTTATCAGGTGATTTTGATCTTTATAATTTCATTTAGCTGGTATAATTTATCTCTTCAGTGTTCTCATTTTTTTCCATTACTTGCAAAAATACAATTCTTCTTCCTTTGTTTTGTTTTTATTTTTCACTTGACCTGTTCTTCTTTGGTTTTCAGGCACTTTAGAGATGCTGTTATGCTCTGCTAGTCATTTTTGTTTCAGCCATATTCTTATTTATCTTTTAGAATAATAAACCAAGATGCTGTGAGGCCAGCCATGGTGCCTCACAGCTGTAATCCCAGCACTCTTAGATGCCGAGGTAGGTGGATTACCTGAGGTCAGGAGTTCGAGTGATAGTGGCACACATCTGTAGTCCCAGCTATTCAGGAGGCTGAGGAGTACAGGAGAAGCCCTTGAGTCTGGGAGGTGGGGATTGCAGTGAGCCAAGATCATGCCACTGTACTCCAGCTTGGGCAATAGAGCAAGACTCCATCTCCAAAATAATAATAATATAATAATAAAAAAAGACGTATGTATTGTGTTTGTATGTTGATCCTCCAAAATGTCTACATTAAAGTTAAGCGTGTTGTTTTTAGAGTAAGTCTTCAGTAGGAATTTTGGGTTGTTACGTATCTTTAGAGAAAGTTATGCTCCAGAATGTAAGGGTTTGTTCATTTATTTAGGATTTGGCTCCTATCACAACTGACATTTGAAAGTAGATAATGTATTTAAATACGTCTATATGAGAAAACTTTTCGTATTTATTCCGGTATCAATTGCATATTGAGATAAACGGAGTATAATTCTAGCCATCAATATGTATTTTCCACACATCTTTAATGTTATTGAATTGCCCTTTTTGAACCAATTTTGCAAATATTATTTCACACCAAATAATGTTTTATGACCTTTCTTTTAACATAAGATTCCATAATAAAGCCACATTTCTTGATATGGAAATAGTGTTTTACATTTTAATACTTTCTAATAATCATTTCAGAGGAACAATAGGGAATGATTTTTATGTCAAGAAAAAAAGTTAATTCTAAGAGAAGTAATCATATTAGGCTATCGTAGTTTCAATATGTACCAATTTCCTTCTTTCATCCACTCATTTTAAAAATATTACTTAAATGTAAGTCATATTTGGTTTACTAATGTTGGTACATTAGCAACATGGAAACTGAACAAAACATTCCCAGAGACATGCATACAGATCTCACCCTGCTACTTCCTCCTTTGTCTTTGAATATAAACCTACCCAATACATTTGTGATTGCAGTACACTTTCTTCACAGGTTTTACGATTCTTTAAGCTATCATTTGTATCTCTTTAAGTTATCATTCAGTTTCACCTGAATTTGTCAATGTATGCATTCACTTAGAGAGTTCCAAAAGAGTAAAGCTGATTTTAGCTAGATATGATAAGCAATTCTGTCCTAGTAATTTCAGAAACAGAGTCTTTCGCTGAAAAATACACACCTCAATTTACATGGTTAACTGATGAGATTCACAGAGAAACAGCAAACACTAGTGAATTCTCAACAAATGCCAACTTTTAAATGGATGCTCTGATTGGCATATAGAAGTCTTTCTATGTATAATAGTATAGTTATTTGGACTCTGTTATTCTGTAGAGATTTTCTTTTTGGGTCATGAGGAATGTAACTGCTGGCTCTTTCTATTTGTATGTGTTTTTTGTTGTTGCCATTGTTTTGCTTCTTCTTACAGAAGTAGTAAGAGAGAGGATAAAGAAGCAGTGAAAATGGTGGAGCATTCAGTCTTCCTCTTTCTAAACCCAGAAGAAAACATCTGAAAAAGTTTGCTGATCTGCCAGGTGTCATGGTGGTTAATTAGGGCAGTGAAGTAAAGTAAAAGTAACAATGAAATTTTTATTCATTTACTGTGATGGTGGAGGCAAGAGGCAAATAAAAATGTGTCATATCCCAAATGTTTTGTTTTTCTCCAAGGAATGGTATCAGGCACAGATCACTCAGATGACACGCAATTCAGGCGTGAGAAATACCTCACTGTGGAGGAGCCCTGAACGAAATTCTTTTGCAGTTTTATGGACCCAGGTGGCTGAGGATCCTGAAAGGGGGAGACCTAGGACTGGAAAAACACTGAGTTAGTGTGACACACAGTATCTCAGTCAAATGCCCCCGGTAAGAAAGTGTAGGCAAAGTTGCCTGAAAAATGCCTTGGTGGAGGTGTCCTTGTGAAAAAAACAAAAACCTCAGAGATGAAGTTCTTCAGGTAGGAATGCCTATATACAGTATGAGCATGCCTGGCTTGAGGTGGGCAGGTGGCTTGAGTCTTTGACTGCAGTTCTCTCCAGAGACTGCAGTGCACTGGCTGTGCACCAAGCCTGATGTGAGGAAGACAGCTGTCCCTCATGAGGCTTTCCAGTTAAGGTCTTTTTAATTACCTGTAGTCAGACCTGAAAGATCACACACAGGCTTTTGACCTGGAGCCAGATTTCTAAAAGTTCTGGTCATCAAACTGTGTGATAATTACACCGTAGGTTCCAGGATATCAGATAAATTGCAGATAATTTAATCTGGCAAGCTATAAAATGAAGACCTCAAGCTAGTCATTTCAGTAGCACCCAAAAGAACATTAGTAGTAAGAGAACCACAAAAGGTGTGATTGGTGCAGAAGATTGCTGTAGGAAGCACTCAAGTAGCAACTCAAAGGAGTGAGTGAAAATGTTTTGCAGACATGTAAGATTCTGGAGACTCTACAACAACTTTCCACTAGTAGCTGCAGCACTTCAGGCCACAAGCCACTTTGTGATAGTACGTTTCTCAACTAATTATTGGAGGATGTGAGGAGAGCATCTCATCTCATGCAACAATTTCTGCCTAGATAAATTACCTAAAATTTACACTTACCTTAAGGACAAGCAGGGGTAAATTGACCAAAATCACTTCCTTTCATTTGTCTTCTCATTGAAGCTATAAAATCTTGGGATTTAAGGCATTCACCTTGGCAGATGTCTTCCCAATGTTTGGTGTGGCAGAAGAGGCAATGGCATCTGATCAAACTTCCTGCCTTAGTCACAGGTATCAGGGATGCTTAACAAACCCAGATCAACAGATGGGGTTGAATACATTGAGAAAATCATTCTCAAAGTTGGCAGAAGGACGTAAGTTGCAGAATTTGTCCTCAAGGATTTCCATTTAACCATATGTGGTTAGACAACATCAAAACTGTTTCAAAAGAAGTATAATACTCTAGACATGTTTTGAAATTCTAGAAAATGACTGAATTTTTTACTAGTCAAGATAGGTGACATGAACATTTATTCGTCATGAAAACCTAGAATATATATTGAGGTAGTAAAGAACGACAAACCATTGGTAGTTATACAGTAAAAGCTTATTTTTAGCTTCTGTAAAGTTGTCTGAGGTGCTAAGCAGCTTACCAGGGAAACCATTCTTTTTGCAGCAACTCAGTAATCCAGGCTAATGAAATTTCCACTACTTTATACGTGCTCCATTTGAAGTTTGCCGTCTCCTCAGTTCACCTGGAAGAGAAAGGCAGTGCTAGGTGGTCTCTCACCAGTAATCCAAGGCTTTGACCCTGAATGACATATTATTTCCATTCAGAAATCTCTGCCAATTCTAGTCACCTGACTTCATTTAACTGCAATGAAAAGTCATGGGTGAACAGTGAAAGTCTCTAATGCCGAGTGTCAAGCTGTGATGTATTGTAAATGTGACCTAATTTGTACTTGGAGTGGTAGAGCTTGGAAATACTAATAGCAGGTATTCCCTCCACATTAAAAAGATTGGGAGGGGGGATGATTCAACTGCCCTCAAGGTTCTTTCTCCATCAAACGGTGTGTTTCTCTTGTTCACACACATTAATATTCCTTACAATTTAAGTCTGTGACATTAATTATCTTGATTTGATATTCACTGCCCTGAATCATTAATCAAGGAGAAATAAATGCAAGAGAACATAACAATTCTAAATATATATGCACCCAACACTGGAGCACCCAGATATATAATATAAACCAAATATTATTAGATCTAAAGGGAGACATAGATGTCAATACAATAGCTGGGGAATTCAACACTCCACTCTCAGCACTGAACAGATTGTCTAGATAGAAAATCAACAACAAAACATTAGATTTATACTGCACTTTAGGCTGGATGTGGTGGCTCACACCTGTAGTCCCAGCACCTTGGGAGGCCGAGGCAGGCAGATCCCTTGAGGCCAGAAGTCATGTCTATAGCTAACTATAGCTCTAGTGGACTGTTTCATAAAAATCAGAATTAGATTCTGGATGTTAACTCCCCTTCCTAACAAATATAAACTTTTTTTGTGATGTTAACATTTTTTGGTTTTAATAATTATTACTCTAACCACTAGAAAGTCAAGACCATTTTATATGGAAAATTTCAACCATTAATCAGCTTTTTTTGTTTAAGCGAAAAATAAGATGCTTTAGAATGTTGGAAAAAAAAAATGGTTCACTTAAAAATACCTCTAGTCAAGACCTTTAAAAATGGTATATGTGTCAACTTAAATTGTTTTTTGATAGATCACAATTCCCCCATCCTTTCTGAGGGTAAATCTTTTATGGAAGTTGTTACTGCACAGCTGTTATTTCCTCTCATTAATAATTAGCCCATTGTAAAGTTCAACCTGTTGTTACTTTAAGACAGCTATTTCACTAGGTCAGTTACATAATGCCAAAATCATCATTTAACTTAGTTATTCATGTTTATTTTTGAAGCTAGTGTGCAATATGTTTTGCCTGCTATCAGCATATTTTTATCTTTAGTGACTGGTATTTACCTGCATGTTTCCTCACCCTAACTCTTGTTATTATGTTATATCACACTTGTTCAGTACTTCCTAACTTTCTATTAGTTTTGTGCTTTTAAGTATTAAATGCCTTCTTATACCTTAGCTCATTCTCATCTATCAATATGTGTACAACCTTGCCTATAGGCAAAATTAGGCATTTGAGAGAGGTGTCTCGGCAGGACAGAATAAAAAGCGTACAGTGCACGCCGGTGAAAGAATGGCTGAGGACATGGCTGGACATTAGGACGCAGGTAAAGGTCATTTCACCAGGCAGTAAGAGAGGCAATGACGTACTATTCACATTACATCTTTATCTTTAATGTTTCAGTCTTCCTCTGACTGTGATTGTATTTTCTCCCCATCACAGACATGCAAATATAACAGTGATGTTTTATCAAAAGTGACAAATAGCTAAGGATATTAAGTATGCTACAGAATGGGTATGGGTATATATAGGACATGTGCACATACTTTCTAACACACCATGGCCAGACATACACCTATTAGACATATACACAAATGCACATACACATATACCAAACTCACACCACACATGTAGCATCCTTTCTTTGTTTTGTATTTGTTTAAAGGTAAAATTGTGTTGTTTTCTTAATAACACTTAATTTAATTTATATGTTTATTATAGTCTTACATATGTTTTTATTTTTTAATTTTTTAAATATTCTTTTTGAACTATCCCGAGTTCAATATTTGTATATAAGATTATATAAAGAAAAAGTTACCTACCTTTTCCAGTAGCTTTTATATCTCTAAGAAAAGCCGCTAATTATTTCTAATGTTGTTAAAAGTATTACTATAAAATAATAAAATCATGAAATTGGCTCCTAACTTCATAAATGACTTTTACTATAATACACTTCAGTATTAGACAGTATTATAAAAATAACATTTGGGTAATAAGAGATCATTATTTCAAATATTAAGTTAAAAATATTAACTGCTAATATTAGATATTTGTTTTTCTAGATTTATGGAAGATCACCATAAAAATGTAATTATAGATTTATGAATATAGACATCGTTAACATCTCTTAGTCTGAGGAGCTTTATTGAAATCCTATTTTATCTCTACCACTTGACAAAGGGTCAAAAATATTAAGGAAGAAATAGAAAAATAAAATAATTATGAGAATCATGATCACTGAACCAATTATATATTTTACGCCTCTTAATAATTATCTCCTTTCTTCTCTCCAGTCAAGGTAGAGAAATTGAGAGAAATACGGATGGTTGGAGAAAGAGAGTGAAGAAAGAAAGCAAGAGGTCAAGAAAAAGTCCACAAGAAATAGGGGACATGACAATTGTAATTTTTTTAAAGGAAAGTATCAAAAATTTTGACTAAATTACGGGGTAAAGGAGCCTATATTTAAACCACTGTGTCATAAAATATTCTTTCACAAAACTGAATACTTAAGATTACAAAAGACTATTGACTGCCACAGCAGCCGTAGCCCTGCCACAGATATCCATGTTGGACGTGTGCACATACATATACATGCATAAATCTCTCCAAGTATAAGTAAACAAGCAAAGGAATGTGATAGGCATGGCAAAGGGGAACATTGGAGAATAACTTAGAACTATTTTTCAATATTTGTCTAAGGCTATTAATGACTAATTCAGGTTCTCTTCTTCTACTGTGAAAAATAACTCTTGCTTCACAGTGTACACAATACCCCTAACATGTATGTTTCTACATAAAGATAGAAATCCTACTTTTATACTCTTGAGAGAGTATTCTTCCCTCCAATGCCATACAAGAGGGCATATCAGAATAGCACAGTGAATCCTGATGATCAAAGAGGTGAGGTGTCTATGACAATTCATTTCCTGGAGCTCACAGCAACCCCGAATATTATTGAATTAGATGGTAGAGAGGAAATGTCTGTGTTGTGTAGTCTTGAAATCATTTCTCTAAATGTGTCATAATATACTGACAGACCATGAATCTTCTATGCTTATCATATAGAATTTTAAGGACAGTGGCTCCAATAATTTTGTTATTTTGGTTGCTTTGATTGTTTCCTCTTTATTTTTGGTTAATTTTCCATTTTTTATACCATGTCCTTTGCTTTGCAGGTGAAGCCTTCCAATACAATAGCTATAGATGTCTGTACTGGGGAATGTTGCACTAGCTGAAAAGTAAACAGTAAAAGCAGGGAAAAAGAGAAATTTCTGAATTTTAATATAAATAATGAGAACTCTGAAAAATGGAAGTATATCATTCATGCTAACACCATATTAAATGAATTTAGGTCTCCTTTTCATAATGTAAACGCAAAGGAATTAGAGAGGAAGGGCAGATCACTTGGATAAAATTGCTGACTGAGCAACACTTCTCAAGCACCTGACTTACTTATGGAGTTCATTACCTATCTCAGAATTGGAGGAACAGTAGACTATGACAATTGCATGGCAGTAGAGCAAATTCTTCTTCCAATTCACAATAAATTTATAAATTCACAATAAACTTCTAGCACTGTAAGAATAGTATACAAAGTAAAAACCAAACAAACAAACCCTCACTTAGCCATTCAATAGCCATTCAACATTCTCACTGCACCCATTAAGCATTCTGTAATAGAAGAGAATTCTGTCTCGAGAATTCTGTCTCAAGAATTCTATCTTAGCATGACAGTTTAATTGTGTTGGATTGATTTATATATTCAAGAAAATAAATTCTAGTTTTATGGCGATGTTTTGTAGTTTGTTGCCTTGAAAATCTAAAAGGATAAAGGGATTCAAGGAAAAGTAAGCACTTAAAAAGGTACTCATAGGGCACAAAAGTGTAGTAGAGACCTAGATAATTGGCTGTCAGTAAAGATGGATGTGCTCAACAAATTTTAGGAGTGATGATAGTGGCGATGATGTTTGTTCAAACTGGTTGTTATTCTCTGTTATAACTTCCTTGCATTATAGCAAATATTATATAAAAATTTTGTACCACATATCACATATTTAATGATAACTTGGAAGATGTCATACATTCCTTACTCTCACTCAAATAAAAGGTAAAAGACAGCACAAGAGAATCCAAAGTCATTGATAAATGAACCTGAGAAAAACTTTCAGAATAAGATGTGATAGGCGACAAGGGTAAACACTTACAAAACAAGAATACATGAATTCTAGGAAACATTAGCGAACACCTGGGCTTTGATCAAGAACATGGGTTGGAAGCTCATGCTATTTGATATACACACTTTAAAAGAAAGGGGGATAGGAAACTGCAAAGGAGTAGGGCATATGGGTAATAACTCTTTGTCCTCTTGTGAGAGACACTATACCATGCACCAAAATCGATCTCCTATCACTGGGCATTGAGCTAGAAATTTAGCAGCCTCATTTGCAGTTAAGTACAGCTGTGTGGAATTCTTTCCCACACAGTGGAACTGAAATGTTACTAGTAGTGATGTAACCCAATTTTTGGCCTATTGAAACCTAACACATTGCTTCTTCATCTAATTCCCTTTCCACTAGCTTCAGGCAAATAATTGTGTTTTCCTAGTAGAGGTATACCACAAAATGGAAGAAACTTGAGTTCTTAGATCACTACATGAAGGAGAGCCATGTCTTTATCTTGACCACCTAACTAAGACTGTGGAAATAAGCAAGTTCCTATTGTACTACGCTAGTGAAATACTGGGATTAATTTCTTTCTAGAGTCCAATCTCTCCTAACTGATGTCTGCCATCTTGTTGGTACCTCAAGGAAGGAGAATGTTTTTGAGAATACAAGTATTCAAAATATAGGAGGCCACTTTGATTTTGTGGTTTTGATAAATTTTTTAGAATCTTGTATATTCATGAAACTCTTCATTAATTCCAAAATAAATAAAGAAAATAAGACTGACACCCTCTTGAAGCTGAAGGTAAAGTTTCTACTAATAAAGATGTTGCAATAAAACTAGGCAGAATAATAAATAGATAAATACACATGTGATAAGGCCTATGACAGAAAAAGTAAACCCAAGGGAAGATAAAGGTGTAAACAAGGGAGAGGTGTTATCACAGGTGAGTCTGGAGGGCTTGGAAAAATGGGGCATTCCAGATGGTAATTGAAAAAAGTATGAAGATCAAACAAATAAACAAATGAAAGCAATGTACTTTCCTGAAACTGAGAATAGTTGAATAATTTCAAGAATTGTGTATAATGAGTTTATACAGTGATCTATCAGGGTTACTATGTGAGACAGGGATTATAAAACATGTTTCAGATTCTGGACTTTTATCTTGCAGGCTGAGAGGTATCGGAGAATTTTTAGCAAAGAAGTGATGTCATTGCATTTTCTGCTGAGGAAAGATTGGTAACCATAAGGAAGGTAGATTGGAGGAGGGATAAGACTGATGACAGGAAATGCCAATTAGACGGTTGATGTATTAATCTGCATAAGAAATAATGAGGCCTGAACCATGTCATGGCAGTGAGAATGAGAGAGAAGCACAGTTTGGAGAGATGTTGAGGTATTTCCTCAGTAATTGGATATATAGGATTTGAACACCAGCAGCTTACTTTTTAGATGCTACCTTACTTACTTGCCATCAAATCTTCCCTGAACCATTCCTCAGTAAAAAACATACCTGAGATGTAATGTCATTTGGTGGTCAAGCGAACCTCTGCTGGTTTTAAACACTAAATGAAAAGAAATAACTGGACTCATTACTCTACTATGTTAGTGTCCCAAAAGAAACATACACTTGTTATATGGGAGCTACCATATTTCCTTCAAAGAAAAAAAAATATGGGAAGTAAAATTGCTCCAATTGCTCTGAGAGTTAAAACATAAAATTATCATAAAACTGGTAAGACAAAATCACCTTGAAAAGACAGAAGCGTCTCAAAACGAGACTCTACTGAAACCAGACAACTCTGTTCTGTATGCCTTTGGTAACAAAAGATGTATTATTTAGTTTTAAAATCAGCTATATGGGGTTGATAAATTTGAATCTAAATCTAAGCAGGCAACCCATTCTCAACTTAACAGTTCAAGACGTTTTATCTGTGGTTATATCCAGGGTTAGTTTAAGAGGGGTTGTTTTTGTTTGTTGCTTAGTCTTCAGAATTTTTCATCCTAGTCATCCCCCAAATCATAAAATCTAATTAAAATCAGTGTTCTTGCCATATACCTGTCAGTCTAAAGATAGTCCCATAGATTCCAGCTATTCTCTAAGCACTGCCCCCTTGAAGTCCTTTCTTTAGAGAAATTATAGAGTAGCTACATTTATTCAGCTGACAAGACTATGGCCAGAACCCCCTATCTTAGGAAGTTCAATAAGATGATGGCATTCACAAGACCCCTGAGAACACAGCCAGCTTGTCTTTTCTTGCTGGTTACTCTATGGCTTTCTTCTTACATTGTTAAGGTGCTATTACTGCTACAACTTCATCATGCTTTCTTCCTGTGCCGCACCCTAGACAAACTGCAAAGTAAAGGCAATACTTTAGAAGTAAGTTTATCAAGAGCAGAGCTAAATTCCCAAAGGAAAGCATAAGTGACCCCTGCTGTGACACAAATCCCAGGCTCCTGAGGTGGAAATGGCCCTGCTTTATTCAAAATGTAGAAAGGAAATGTATATATATAACTCTGATTCTTACAAAATTAGAAAATGATTCCCTTATTAATCTAATATTATGTTCATTTTTAAAGCTGCCTTAAATTACCAAATAGAAATAGGAAAGGATAAGAAAAAAATATAGTTCAGTAATATATTGAGTAACAAATACAGCTCAATACTAACTGGTAGGAAATTCATAATTCTTAATATAGCAAAGACTATATTAAACACAAGGTTGGATATAACACGTTAAATACTTGCTGAATGAAAATGTAAATAGTTCTGTGAAGAAGATTGTAAAGTCATTTACTCCATAAGGACGTTTCAGTCAACAACAGACAGCATATACAATTTGGTACCATAAGATTATAATATCATATTTTTATTGTACCCTTTTAATGGCAGATATGTTTAGATATAGAAGTACTGACCATGGCCGGGACCATGGCCGGGCGCCGTGGCTCACGCCTGTAATCCCAGCACTTTGGGAGGCCGAGGCAGGCAGATCACGACGTCAGGAGATCAAGACCATCCTGGCTAACACGGTGAAACCCCATCTCTACTAAAAATACGAAAAATTAGCGGGGCGAGGTGGCAGGTGCCTGTAGTCCCAGCTACCAGGGAGGTTGAGGCAGGAGAATGGCATGAACCGGGGAGGCAGAGCTTGCAGTGAGCTGGGATCGCACCACTGCACTCCAGCCTGGGCGGCAGAGGGAGACTCCGTCTCAAAAAAAAAAAAAGTACTGACCGTTGCATTACAATTGCCTATAGTATTTAGAAGTAATATGCTTTATAGGTTTGTAGCCTAGGAGCAACAAGCAATACTATATAACCTAGGTGTGTAGTAGGCACTACCATCTAGGTTTGTGTAAGTACTCTATGAAGTTTGTACAACAATGAAATTGCCTGATGCATTTCTCACAATGTATCCCATCTTTAAGCAACAAATTACTGTATTAATTACAAACATGTCACAAAATACTGTATCACACCAAATTCAGTGTAAAATGAGATGGGAAATTTGGGAAAAGTACTCTACTTTTAATATTATTAAATGTAGTTATACATACAAGGATATATTTTGTGTGGAATTTGAAGATATTCCAATATCCACACTCCAGTGCACCAGCAGACAAGGAAACTAATTTGATATGTGATACCAGCAGTCAGTCCTGACAAATACTGGCCTCTGTCCCTGCAAATTTTTTAAGATAGCCTTTCTCAATATTGCTTTCTCTTGTATTTCTTTTTTTTTTTTTTTTTTTTAAGCTTCATGAGATAATTCTTCTCTAAATAAAATACTGAAAGGTAGTCTCTTAAATTTTATCTTGACTGAGGTAGCTTAGCAAAACTATGTAAGTTTAGTCAAGTTATTTTTATCTGGGCTTGCAAAATCACATAATCAAGTTGGTGAAAACAACTGATTTACTGTATTCAAACAGAAACACAAAGTTCTGAAAAAAAAAACCCAGATTGAAAAGTTAAGAATCATGTATTCAATAAATGGGCTCAGTAGTCATCATAATTGCTAACAAATATTCTCTTTTTTTGACTACCAGTTATGACTTTGACAATCATTTCCCAAATGTAACTATCAACCACTGGATTTTTTTTTTTTACATGATATATTTGAATTGGTACAAATTGAGCATTTCTGTTTAACAACTAGCCAGAAAAGTATCAGAGTGAGTCCATGTTACCTACTTATTATATAACAATTAACAGGAAAAGAAACAAATAATATTTAGAGAGTACTTACACTTGCTAGGCTCTGGGCTAACAGTTTTAAATGCATGATTTATTTAATCTTCAAAGCAGATGTATAAGTATAATCACCATAATTTTGCATTTACAGTTGAGGAAATTGAGGTTTAAAGAAGTGAAGTGAGGTTTCTAGGGTTGCTCAATTGGTTAGCTGAAAATGTTTTCTTTAGTATATTGACATGCTTTTCTAAAGGTCCATAGAAGAAGTAAATACATTAAATATCACTGTAACTGTATTAAGCAGTAAGCAACTTCGTTTTCATGTTTTGTTCCACTTCCTGAATTTGAGAGCTCTCCTTACATAAAACGAAGATTAATCAACATGTATGCTATACTATAATCATTTAGGTTCAATTTTCCCTTTCGGTTTTAATTTTTAAAACCTGATTTGAAAGTTGGTTTACTTTGAAAATATATATACACACATATGCACATAATTTATATATTATGAAATCTAGGATATATCATCACAGGTATGAATTGATGTCAACTTAGATAATAAAGCATAGTTCTAATCAAATATCTTATTATTGTTCCTTCCTAATAAACCAATCTCCCAATCTATTTAGGTATTCTATTTCTAAATGAACACCACTTTTACATGACTATTATAAAGGATTAACAATCTCAAGATTTCCAGCTTACAATCAGAGAACTGTATAGGTGTTCCCAACTGTAAGCATTATTTTTCTCTTTATCTAAAAATTAAAAAAAATTAAAGCACAAACATTGGTTTGAATTTTTTTTATCTACACAAGAATCACCTATTTCACCTATAGATTTACTATATTATGTGTATAATTAACAAATTTCAAACATTATTTGAAATATTTTATTTTTGAAGGTTATTTTAGTTTCCAGGAACATGCTTGTTTTATAAAATAAATCATATTTGCATAGGGACAATAAGGAACCACATGCAAAACTCTAACACACTATGAAAATGTGTTTGATTTACAGTTGAGGAAATTAAGAGAAGAATATTCATTAATATTTGGAGTATTTTATAGCTATCAGCATAAATTCAGTAAGAGTTTAAAGAATAGATATATTGGGCTGGGTGCAATGCCTCACGCCTGTAATTCCAACATTTCGGGAGGCCGAGGAGGGCGGATCACGAGGTCAGGAGTTTGAAACCAGCCTGGCTAAAATGGGGAAACCCAGTCTCTACTAAAAATACAAAAATTAGATGGACATGGTGGCATGCACCTGTAATCCCAGCTACTTGGGAGGCTGAGGCAGAAGAATCGCTTGAACACAGGAAGCAGAGGTTGCAGTGAGCCAAGATCATGCCACTGCACTCCAGCCTGGGTGACGGAGTGAGACTGTCTTAAAAAAAAAAAAAAGTATAGATTATATTTATCTACATATTTAAAATATTTTGCATACAAATTCATTACCTAAAGTCTGATATGGAGTGCCCATGAATTTTATTGGGTTTTTGAAAGTCAGAATTTTTATTTGAAATGTGAGAATATCTTATAGTTAGATATAAAGAAAATATTCTCAAGATTTAAAAAATTATGACTATAATGATGATGGTGGAAAAGATGATAAGGACAAGTCACTTGTACTTCTTCAAGAATGGTGGTTGGTTTCTTTCAAGAATGCGGGAAAGCACCAATATCTCTTTTAGAAACTGTATAGTTTATTAAGGAAAAATTAAATCGGATTCTTTTCTTTCTAAAAGGACTATTGAAGAAAATGACTAAACACATATATGATTTATAAACAGATAATTATAAAATTCTCCTAATGTAAAACTGTTTCAAATATTCTGTTCTATTCCCTTAAACATTTAGCTTACTGTACTCTGAGCAGAAATTATTTATTTGCATAACATCGCATCTTACTTTAGTGTAGAACAAAGTCAAATGTTGAATGATTATATTAGCAATTTTAAACTGTTTTTTTGATTATGGAATTGACTCCATTCTTTCTGCCTCCACAGATAATATCAAGATAAATATATTTTCAGTGATTCACCTAATTTTATTGTCCTGACTTAGAGGTGGCCTTGGTGGAGAGTTTACTCTATCACTGAATTATGTCAGGGGGCATTATTTAAGAGTGTTCATTCCTAAAATCATCATTTTTAGTTCATGTCTTCCCAAATGTAACTGGCTTAAGTCAACAACTCTACAGAGTTGGTCACTGTCACCTCATAGAGTTCCTACTAATTTAATTTGGTAGTTTAAGAGAAGGTAAGTTTACTGAGTTTCCTGGGGATACAGAAGGTATTTAATAGGAATATTTTTATAGAACTTTTTATTACGATGTGAAAAGTTAATTTACCTGCTTTAAAATATATCCAATTTAGGCTTAGTTCAATATAGTAGATTAAGCTGGCATAAAAAAAAAAATCATTCTGTACCTCCAGATTTCTTTTTAAAGTGTTTTATGGAAACCACTTCTAAGAAATTAAATGCTGGCTTTATGTCTTGCTTTACATGAGAGATATAAATAGCTATACTCACTTTTTTTGTTTTTAGTATAGGTATACATTAAAAGATATTATCTACATTGTTATTAATTGTTTAGGACATTATACCAAAGTTAGTAACCATTTGTTTAAGCTATTATTCCAGAAGCTTGTGTTCCCAGCACATTGGTTCTACCTACACAATTATACGTTCAGTATCTAAGTAATGTGTACTAAGATTTCACTATGTGTTAAGCAATGCAATAGTATATTACGTGCATTTTATTGCACTTAATACTTCCTGGCACACATGTGACCAAACTATGATTCAAATATAAATCTGACTGGAAAAAATCACAGCCTCTTAAACTAATTCTGTGTTGCATGTCTTCTTACTGGTTAAATAAAATGTGAAATGGGTTATAAATAATCATTACATGGTTATTTATTTCTTTTTTGTGGAGTAGTTTTCTTTTAAATAAAAGTATTTCTTCTGCGTTACAAACTCTTTCCAGTTAATGACTTATTTCCCATAATTTATACTAACAACTAACATTCTAAATTGTTTTGCTATTTTGCTCTGTAAAATAGCAACAGTGTAAGAGTTACAAGAGCAATAACAATAGTATTCCCCAGTGATACTGCCTTTAGGCAGGCGTATTCTAAGAGCTGTCCTCAACATGTCACTATGTTCCAGAATATAAAAGAGCATAATAAAGGACAACACTTAAAAGTGGATTGTAGTTGCCTTGGTTTATAATACTCAACTCTGAAAAAGAAACTGTAAAATGTGTTAAAATTTTAGCATAGTCGGCTCAATTATGACAAGCTTAGTTTCTTGGTATTTAGGAGGACACCTAAAAACAAATGCTTATTCTTTACTCTCTTTGCAGTCTTCTTAGATAGGAAAAACTGTCTTCATAGAGTACTTTTCTGTCTTTTGTGTTGGCTTCATTATGTCCTTGATCATCTAAAAAAAGTGGAAAATACAATATGTCTCACCTATTGCATACTATATTTATTTTTAAGTGTTTCATTATTATGTTAATTAGGCAACCATGTATGGTTTTTCAGGGACCTATCTTAATCAAGTCTCTTCTCACAAACGTTTTAAAAATTTTATTCTACCTGATCCTAAGCACAGAAAAATATAAAATAACATTTTCAGGATATCCCTTGTGCTGAAAAGTCTTTTTGAAATTTTTCTGAGAGCTTCTGGAAAATTACAAAAAAAAAAATTAACTTTATTATAAGAGAGATGCTAGAAATAACTAGATTTGCTTGAACAGTTTCCTGAGAGGAGCTGATAAACCAAAAGAGACATACAGCTTTTTCTAGGTTAAATTGTTGTAGTTAAAATTCTATCAATGTAAATATAGCAGGTCCTCAAATAACATTGTTCTGTTCAATGTCGTTTTGTTAGCTGATGGGGGCGCTGTCTGCGTGGAGTCTGCATGTTCTCCCCATGCCTATATGGGTTTTCTCTGGGCACTCTGTTTTTCCCCCATGTCCTAGAGATGTGCACGTGTCCATATGGTCCCAGCCTGATTGTGTGTGCGTGTGTGTGTGTGTACGTGTGAGTGCGCCCTATGTTGGAATGATGTCTTCTCCAGGGCTAGTTTCTTCCTTGCACCCATTACCCTGAATTGGAATAAGCAGGTTGGAAAGCTGAATGAAGGGATAAATACAAATTAATTCTCAAATAACACTTTGTAAAGCCATACAAATGCTTGACAATAAACCAAGTGGTAAGCAAGAACTGGGCCAGCCCCCAACATATCTGTTACTGTTTATGCTACAATTTGTGAACTGTAGGTTGTACTCCTTAAAAATTTCCCTTTGTAAACATTTATTCCTTCATTTAACTCATCACCACTATGACCACCATCGCTCACCAATTCACTAAAAATTGGGCAAAAAATTATCTTACTTGGTTTTATGAATATTTCTTAAATGTATATATAGCTCATGGTTATTTCAATGGGTGTTTGGGTTTTTATCTAGGAGTTTAGTGATGTTTTAGTGACCAGAAATATGCCATAGGAACTTAACACTTGTTTATATCAATTAGCCTATGTTAAAATTGGTTTTCTTATAAATCTTTTCACTTAAAGTTTCAGTTTCCAACAACATAACAACATTATGTGAGGGCTAGTACGTCTTTACTAGTAAGTCAAAACATATGTGATTTGAGGAAGTCTCCCTGTAAATATGCCAATGCCCTGGATGTCCATGATGTGTTTTTATTATCAGGAAAAGCACTGCTCAGTATTTTTATGAAATAGTTCTTTCGAATTTTCTAATATTTATTGGAATCCTGATAATGTTTGTTTGATTATGTTACATAACAAAAGTATAAATTGTCAGTTATAATTTCAGTTATTATTTAAAATATTAACTTGGTCACAGTTTTTACTTCTTTAATTTCAATTAAATCTCTTCTAGGCCAGTGCACATTAGATTCATTCTGAAAGGAGCTGGGCACATTCCTCAGCCCCGGGGTAAAAACTCCCTGAGCCCAGTACAAACACATCCCATCCTCCCATCCCACCACATATCGCCATATATCTCACAAACTCCCTGAGCCCAGTACAAACACATCCCATCCTCCCATCCCACCACATATCGCCATATATCTCTCAAACTCCCTGAGCCCGGTACAAACACATCCCATCCTCCCATCCCACCACATATCGCCATATATCTCACAAACTCCCTGAGCCCGGTACAAACACATCCCATCCTCCCATCCCACCACATATCGCCATATATCTCTCAAACTCCCTGAGCCCAGTACAAACACATCCCATCCTCCCATCCCACCACATATCGCCATATATCTCTCAAACTCCCTGAGCCCAGTACAAACACCACCTGGAAAGTCTCCGATAAGGAGACAGCCGTTCAAGGTTTTACTGAAAGCGCGGGAACCAAAAGAATTCCTTTGTTCCCCTGTAACTCTCGGGCTATAAAAAGCAAACGCTCGCATTGTTCGGGGCCCTCTTGTATACTGTGGAATGGAGGGACCAGGTTCGAACTTGTAGTAAAGATCCTTGCCGCTTGGCTTTGACACTGGACTCTGGTGGTCTTCTTTGGGGAACGAACGGTCTGGGCATAACAATTCATGAATTTTATTAAAATACGGATATCTAAACTCAACCCCAGGTTTTGTTGATATTCCTGGAATAAGGTCTCAGGATTATTATACAACATATCTAGAGCTTTTTTCCTCTATACATATTATGTTATTAATTCATTTTTATAAAGCTGATGCAACATTCACCAACTTATTTGAAAACAGATAGTCATCTTAATCATTATCCTTAGAAATATTTGTCTAATTCTTTGTATTTGAATGGCTTTTTTAATCTGTTTGTTTTGTATTATACTGGAGGGAAAAATTTCAGTGTCAGTTGCATTATTCTTATTATGAACTTTCAACAGACTTTTTACATTTGAAAATTTTCAATAATAAAATAACAATTATCATTAAATTTATGTTATCCAAAATAGTTTTATTTTATTCTAATGCTTTTTAAAACACTCTGTTATAGGTGAGAGTTTGTTTGTTCAACAAAGAACCATCTCAAAATCTCATGGAAAACAATTTGACTCAGTACTTTATTGACATTTCAAAAAAGAGATTCCTGGGCACAGTCTTTAAGCAGACTGTGCTTAGATGACATGACATTCAGACCATATCCATATGTTAAGTCAGGATTTCCAGATTTTTTAAAAAATTCAAACACAGACAGTTTCATGCCATTGTTAATCAAAAATCAAGAGGAATATAAACTGATTATATGGGACTAAATGAACTGATCAGGGAAATTTTACTGTAATTTGTTAGAATTTTTTTGATGTGGTTTTAGTGTTGTCTTTTCCAGATATTTAAGGAAGCCCTTTCTGTTTCTTCTTAAGCTATTCTTTAACTTACAAAAATTTATTAGATTCTGCTTTTATGAACTATGATGAAACATTTTAAAATTAAATTTGATTCTCATTGATCTCTCCAGTTTAAAAAATCCCTAAGTCGTTTTTTTCTTTTCATGCAATATTTTTATTAATATACTTTCAGTAAGAATCTGTTTTCCTTTCTCTAGAATATAATTTAATACACTATACAAGATAGGCTTGACCTAGCATGCCATATTTGTAAATGATGCTCCTTTAATCATGTATGATAAGCCACTTTTACGTTACTTGGTTGACTTAACTTACAGATTCTAGAAGAGACTAATTTCCCCAAATGTATAAGCAGTTGAGATGTTGTGCAGAATCTTGGGCTTAGTTTCATAGTCTCTGGATATCAAATAATACAGACTTTTAAAAGTCTTACCTGAGATTCCAAAAGAAAATTTCCAGACAGGAGTTAGTTTTGTGATCTTGGTAAAGGTTCAATACCATATGGCTCTAGACTTTTCAAAGCAAATTGAAGGAGGCTTCATATAGTAAAGTGATACTCTTTCTGTGCCTATAAAATTCATCAGGCCAAGCTCAATGTGAAAAACCTCATTTTGTGATTGAGTTGTATTTCCATAGAATTATTATAATCACAAGGTGGGGACAGGTGGGTTATGAAAGACTTTGAAATGTACAAAATAAGACTAATGTAATGTGTACAGTGTCAAGCTTAATTTTTCAACTCTTTATTTTATTGTCTTTTTAAAGAGATAAAAAAACTCTTTTTATAGAGTTTTAAGCTATTTTAAAACTCTATAAATTGTAGCAAATGAATAGTAGTAATACCAATTATTCTTGATTATAGAGCTTCAAATGAATTGCATTCTGTGGAATGTGACTGATTATTGTCCTGTAAGTATTTGTTTTGCATCCATCTTTAAGTGCATTTTAGAGTTCCTTATTCCTAATACGTCTCTCCTATCTCTGAATTCTCCTTTGTACTACTTGAAACCTATTACCAGGTTCCTTCTTAATAAGTAAGTTTAATAAAATCTTTTGCACATGTTCAGTACATGTAAGTATTAGAATCATGATTATACACTAAACTGCTATTCTTTAACATAAATGAATCTAAATAAAGATTATAAATGAGAATTACTATATTTAAAATTTGATTATGTTAATGATCCATTTACTGCTATAGAACTTCTATTTTACTCAAACTTACAAACAATAAGCTCTTAAACTTGGAATATGTATGGCATAACTAGTGAATAATGGTCAGTATTTCAAAAACAATCACTTTTTACAAAGCCAAGTCTTCGGGATCAGATGGATAAAGGCATCTGTTGGAATGATATAATACTTACTGTCAAAGGAATTTACTCCTGAGTGAAATAAAACAAAGCTGTAAATGCAAACAGGCAGAAGAGAACACAATTTTTTTTCTCTCTGCCTCTCTTTTTACCATAAGAGGCAGATCAGGCCAGAATGTCGGAAAGGGTAATTAGAAGATCATTCTACTCACTACAAAGCCTGAGTTTCCCTGGAATTACTGCAAAGATGCTTAGAGGTTTCCAGAGCTAATTAAAAATGCTAAGAAGCAAATTAACACTTTCTCTCTAATAAACTGCAAACAGATAGTTAAGTCCCTTTAATAATGTTCCAAAGTCTCCCAAACAGCTGGAGCAAGCCCAGACAGATTGAAGTGAACAAAGCAGGCAATGTGAAATAAAGGCACCATGCCCAGGGTATTTGGATGGCCAAAGACGGAGTGGGAAAAAATTAAGGTACATCCTAACTGAGAGTGTGAAGGAGCTTGATGAGAATACACAGAAGTTAGTAGAAATAAAAGTTTAGTAACCTACACTTTCTTTCAGCATTTGTTTAGTACCATTTGTGATTTCCATCACTATGGTTCTTTTCATTTTAAATACAGCTATTTATTTGTTATTTTCTCTATCTAAATCATGTGTCGCTTTCTGTTGATTTTCTAGCATCCAGTGAAGTGCAAAATCAGAATAGCTCTTTGATATTTTTTGATAAATAAATGGATGAGTAAATAAAAGAATTAATGGATTGTTGATGTAACATGTTTTTCAGGCAAAGCTTAGAAGTGTTAAGAAAATACAATTTCTCTTAAAAATAAAATATTTTAGGCCGGGCGCGGTGGCTCACGCCTGTAATCCCAGCACTTTGGGAGGCCGAGGCGGGCGGATCACAAGGTCAGGAGATCGAGACCATCCTGGCTAACATTGTGAAACCCCGTCTCTACTAAAAATGCAAAAAATTAGCCGGGCGAGGCGGCGGGCGCCTGTAGTCCCAGCTACTCGGGAGGCTGAGGCAGGAGAATGGCGTGAACCCGGGAGGCGGAGCTTGCAGTGAGCTGAGATCGCGCCACTGCACTCCAGCCTGGGCGACTAAGCGAGACTCTGTCTCAAAAAAAAAAAAAAAAAAAATTTTGGCTTATAAAGTAATTCATCTTTTGTTTGAAAATGAGTTTCTATATCTCCTTTTTAAGCTGTTACTTATTTCCCACCAAAGAGCCAGAGTCACTCCTTTTAAATAATACAATAGATAGATCTTATCCTTCTGCCATCCAAAATTTCCCAAGGTCCCCTAAATGGCAGTTTAGTGACATCCAAATTCAACCCTCCACCCATGAATCCCTAATTCCCTGATGCATATTTTACCATGCTGCCTCTTACCCACTCACTTCCTAGCTTTAGCCTCACCACCCGTTCTGTGTCTCTGAGTCATGACAGTCCCTTTCTTGCCCCAAAGTCTTCCATTGTGCTCTTTCCTACTAATGGAATTATCATCTTTTCCAAGTTTATTCAGAACTCTGATCAAGTATCAATTTCTTGGAAAGATCTTACCTAAGGATTCTATCATTTTACTTTACTTTTTAAAACATTGGTAGCACTAATTCATCACTTAAAATGATTTTATGTATTTACGTGTTTGCTTGTTCACTTTTGTCCAAAAACAAAACAAAACAAAAAAACCTTTCTGTCTTTGTTCACATCTTTATTCCCACAGTAAAGACTGTGCCTAGAAAATAGTACATGTGCAATACATATTTGTTGAAGTAATTAATGTTTAGAAATAGGAGAATAAATTTAAATTTAGTAAGTAATGGTGTTTGTAGAAAGATTCAACAATGTAAAGGTTAAATTAATTTTCATGTTTTGAGATCTAAATAAGAATTAGCAACTAAGACTCTTCTTGACCAAATTAGAGTCAGGCTCTCCTTAATGCTCTTTTTGAGGCCTTGACTTTGGGCTCTGTCCTTAGCCCACTTAGCTAGGTTCGTTTAGCAAAAATCCCTCCCCCTTGTTACCAAATTCTAACACAGACACTAGTATTTATGGCTGGCTACTTGGTATAGGACAGGCTGGTATCATTTGTGGGGAAGCTTTTATGTGTGTGTGTGTGTGTGTGTGTGTGTGTGTATAGTATATCATGTTTTTAAAAGTTAATTTTCCTTGGGTAAAAAACAAACAAGTCTAGACTGCTACCTCTTACACACAACAAAAATTTCAGTTGGGTCAAAAACCTAAATATGAAAAACAAAATGTCGTAAAAAATTAAAAATATGTATATTTGGAGAACACCTTTATGACCCTGAGGTAGAGAAGTCTTTCCTGATAAAGAAAACACACACACACACACACACACACACACACACCCCCCATAATGGAGACAATAAATAAATTCAGCTACAACAAAATTAAAAACCTTTGTAAAGAAAAGACTATAAAAATGTCAACAGATAAGCAACAGTTTAAAAAATATATTTGCAACCCATAGCAATGAGATCAATTTTCAGGATACCTAGATATCAATAAAGAAAAAAAAAAGCAACAATAAACCCAGTGGGGAAAAATGGTAAAGAATGTGCACAGGAGATTCATAAGAGAGGACATGACAAAAGAAAATAATAACACTTGATTTTAAATCAATATATTTATAGACAAAGTCATAATCATCAGTCACTCTTCAGGTTGCTTAACTATATTTTTACCACGCAAAGAATAGCAGACTCCACCCCCACACCCAGCCAAAGTGCTCACTGTAGCAGGAGAGTGGGTTGTCTTTCAACCTGTGTCCTCTAGATCCTTTCTCAATGGTCTATGGCTCAGGCCCACAGGATAATTAGCTGACGGTTTAAGTTCAACTTTGTGGGTTAATTAACTGATGGTTGAAATTACTTACTGACTTTTACTTCAACTAAAATTATCACAGGTATGTATTTTCCCTAGCATAAAGTAATTTCACAAGGACATTTTCAAAGATAAAAGAAAAAGAACCACCATTTATTCTGATATTTTTGGAAGTGAATTTCTGAGTATAATGGTAATTTGTACAAATGTATTAGTCTCTTCCCCTTTCTAAGAGTTCTACTGGGATACCAACTGCATATTAAAATTAGGAAATATGTTCATCCATACTGGAAAACAGAGATAAGTAGCAGCCTTTTGCTGGAAAAAAACAAATAATTTATATTTATAGATATATGTAATTCATAATGTGTGTATATATATATATTTATTTTTTATCTGTTTTTTCAGAATTGATCATAATGAAGAAAGGGTGACTTAAGAAAAAATTCCTGTGAAGGAACAGTTTGTCTACGTGTTAAATGAAAGAAACAGAATTTCAGTAATCTTCCCTAACCTGAAAAGCCAAGACAGTATGTAGGACGGTCAGGAGATGCATCTGCTTAGAACCAGTAACTTTCTAAAGTGCACTGGGTTAAAAGCCACTACATTTTTTATCCTTGGCCTATTCTGGTTTAGACAGACACGCCACAGTCAATACTATTGCTCACGTCTGATGAAGAAGAAACTGCCAGGCAAAAGGGAGCACCAGTTGGGTGCGGCAGCTCACGCCTGTAATCCCAGTACTTTGGAGGCCAAGGTAGGTGGATCACCTGAGGTCGGAAGTTCGAGACCAGCACGACCCAAGTGGAGAAACCCCATCTCTACTAAAAATACAAAAAAAAAATTAGCTGGTCATGGTGGCACATGCCTGTAATCCCAGCTACTTGGGAGGCTGAGACAGGAGAATCACTCAAACCCGGTAGGCAGAGGCTGCAGTGGGCTGAGATTGTGCCACTGCACTCCAGCCTGGGCAACAGAGTGAGACTCTGTCTCAAAAAAAAAAAAAAAAAAAAGGAGCAACACCTCACACCTCACCCCACTCACCCCAAATAACTACTGGCTACCACTTGAAACTAGGGAAGAACATTTTTGTTTTTACTTCAGTATCAAACTAAGTGCCATGGCTGCCTCTCCTTAGGCCACATTCCTTATCTTCTATGGTTGCTCTTAACACTGAACAAACAAATTCAAATAATGACAACTCTGATCTCTTCTTTTTTTTTTCAATTAAGCTTAAAAGAACTGATCAGAATTTATAAACTCTTATCCCAGTACTGGCTAAGACTAGTCTTGATAAGGATGATCAACAGGAAAAGTCTACATAAATTTAAGTTTACATGAATAATCAGAAAATGCTCTTTCTTATGTAATAAACCTATTGTAAACTTGTAGGAAAAGATTGTATAAAACATTTGGCTTGTGATCACAACAAGATAAGAAGGCATGTCTTCTATGCTACTAGACTTGGAAGTTGCAAGCTATTCTGAAAATAATTATTAAAGCAAGAAAAATTGTTTTGCATATTGAAATACTTATTGGTAAACTATGAATAGTAAAATGGTATAACACTAATTGATACCTCAGCAAATCCTGGTGTGAATTTTGAATTTTAAGGATTAAGAAATAATTCCATAAAGAGCCAGAGCAACCAATCAAAACATAAAAGCATTTGGCCATGCTTCTTTTCAACAAGCATAAAGGTCACAACAGAAAGGAGTGAATAATAAAGAAAATAATATTTATAAAAATTTTCTGTTTCCCTTCTTGCCTGTGAATAACTGCTATTCAAACGTAAACTATGTTTTCTTTTTTCTTTTGAGATGGAGTCTTGCTCTATCACCCAGGCTGGAGTGCAGTGGCGTGATCTCGGCTCACTGCAACCTCCTCCCAACCAGGTTCAAGAGATTCTCCTGCCACAGCCTCCCCAGTAGCTGGGATTACAGGCGGGCACCATCATGCCTGGCTAATTTTTGTATTTTTATTAGAGATAGAGTTTCGACATGTTGGCCAGGCTGGTCTCAAACTCCTGACCCCAGGTGATCCACCCGCCTCAGTCTCCCAAAGTGCTGGGATTAGAGGCATGAGCCACCAGGCCCCGACTGTTTTCTAAAGTTATAGTTTGTCAATGGCAGAGTTCAGGTTATGTTCTCTGTCTTCAAAGTCTGGATTGTTAACTACTGCATTTTTCAGAATTTCGTGTGAGAATCAAAAATTCAATCTTCAGAAAATTGTTCTTCCAGTTCAAGCACAGAAAAATATATTTACATACTACCATATTTCAAAATTAAACTTCCCACACAGACTTTCGAATTAAAAAAATGCAAGCAATTAATCATAGTAAGTGTGCAGGATTGGAGAAGTCAGGGTTTAACAATGACAATGATTAAGAAAAAATTACAAAAATCACAAGACATAACATAAATTCTAAATTAATCATTGTTAAATTTTAATGTAAATATCAGAGCAACTTCTTTGAGAAAAATTGAGTCAAAATTAATAGAATTATTCTACATCTAAAAATTGAAATTAGATTTAATAGGAAAGTTAAATGGAAGAAGTAAATGAGAAAGGAATAAGTATGCTACACTTTTTGGAGAAAATACATGGTTTCAATTTTATATAGGTAATTAAAAAATTTAAGTCTAAATATGTTATTATTATTAATTATAAGTAATCACTAATAGATAAAAATAGAATGTATACCTTCTAAATCAAAGATGGAGAAAAAATAAAATACTATAATATGTTGGGGAAATGTCTATAATAAAATAATGTAAAAAATGTGCACTATGTGATTTTATTTTTTGTGCCTTTTCCCTATACTTTTCACATTATCTAAAAGAAATTTTATCAAATGTTAAGTAAGAAAAATATTTTAAATGATAGATTGCAAAAACAAGAGACTCAATTTTATCAACTAAAACATAAATTTAGAAAACAAAACGAAGAAAACAAGGGAAGAAGGAAGGTGGGAAGGAAAATGTTCAATAGTTTATTTTGTTTTGTATAAAAACTTTGTGTCAACCTCTAAGGACAAATAAAAATTAAAAAGAAAAACCTTCATTCTTCCAGATAATAGAGAAGTCCTCTTTCCTTTTTTTTTTTTTTTTTTTTTTTTTTTTTTACCTTTACTTTAGGACACTTGTAAGTACTTTCTTTTCTCTTTGAAAGGTATATAAATTCTTTTCAAAACTAGATAGTTCTTTTGTCACCTTTATGACCCAGGGATGTCTTTCTCAAAGATCTGAGAGTCATCTCTTTGACATGTGAAAATCAGGGAAGATAGCAGCCCAATCTCCCACTTTCTGTGGGAAGGCAGGAGCCTAACTTCAATGCCCTTATTCCAAGTTTTAAAACTACCTCCTGTAATAAAGAAATGAGAAGATTTTTTCTCCAGAAGAAAAAGGCAACTAGCTAGCGTGGATGGTCCCCCTAATTACCAGGTAAAGTAAGAAGGAACTATGTGGACAAATGATGCTGTCAAGTTCTCTTACTTGAGGACTAGTTACTGTTTATCTTGGAACGATGTTATGTATCTGCTTGGCTATATAAAAGGGTGAGATTTCTTTCTGTCTTTGCAATTTCTTAGCAGATTGCCTGTGATGAGCATCACATTCTGATTTGATACTTATTCGGTAGTGAAAGAATTTTCCTTTTATTACCTTTGTGGAGAGAATTTCTGGGCTGGGAGAATGTGTTATTTTAAATTACATTTTCCCATCAACCCATAGCAATTCATCTGAATTATGAGTTTCAGGATATTAATTCTTTTCTTTCTCTCTTCCTCTCTGTCTGAGCAAATAATGGATTAATTGTTTAGTAAAGAAAAAATTTAGTGTAAAAAAAAGAGATTAAAGAACTAATAAAACTCTAGGTGCTATTAATACATTACAAGCATTGCCTCATAAAAACATCTAAGAAATTATTTCACAAAGTTCAGCAGTCAGGCTCTAAATATGAAGTCTCTGATGCATAGACATTCCTGAGATGATGAACAGTATGTGCCTGCCAAAAAACCCTTGCGTTTTATAGCATTCATATCCCTATCTTAAGGAATTTAGGAGTACAAGCTCTCTGGCAATCAGGAAAATCATTGTCTGAATTCAATTTCTATGGACTTCCTTTATCTCTCTTAGCCTGCTCCTCTCCTCAGACAAGGATCTCTTCTTTTTTATTTAGGATCAGAGCTCTAGCAAAGGTTGATTAGGTTGACGTAATATGTGTGTTTTCTTCTATAAGATGTATTTATTTTGTTTAGACACACACGGGCTCATCTTTATGAAAACATAGAGGACATTAGTTCTAGGTCTCCCATCGAAGAACTAAATATTTGTTATTTATTTAAATGCCCACTGAAATTATGAATAATGAAAAGTTTGCTTGGCCCTCACAAAGAAATATATTCATCTATAATATAAACACTGACACAACTTGCCTAGGAATATAACTTGATGGCATTCATTATTTGGCAAATTTTCATTGAAGCCAATCCTCAATCCAAACTGGGTGCCAGTACCCTAGATTACCATTTTGAATATTTCCCTTCCATTTCTTCCTTATGTGTAGCCACCTACAATTCTTAGAATCCATGTCCCAGATTGGATGAAAAATCATGGCTCTAGATATTTCATCTAAGAACATATTACAGACTACAGGACTGTTAAACACACACACACACACACACACACACACACACAGGGAATTGTGAAAGGTAAATTATACTGAGGTACTAACTCAGTTATCACCTCATGAAGACTACTGAACATCCTGTTACGGGGATCTTTCAGAAAATGTTATTCATTGCCAATAGATCAAAAATAATACCTGTATTAATTGTGAATTTTAAGAACACATATAGTCCCCATTTACTTGGAAGATCAGGTATTAAAAAAAAAAAAAGCTTTGGTAGATTTAGTGATTTATCACAAAATTGATATGGGACAACCATTAATCTATAAATCACTAAGCTGTGGTTTTATTACTGGTGAATTAGGATCCCAGTAAATATTACATTAGCATCACACAGAAATGCTGGGGGAAATATATATGCATGCCTACGCACACTGGTATGTATATGTCTTGCTTTCCAACTCTTCCATCCACCCCTTTCTTTGCAGAAGAGTGGAGATCTTGAACTTTAATGCCAATACAGAAAACATGGATAAACTCTTGAACTTCATAAGAAAACTATTAACTGGAACCCCCAAGGGGAGGAATAATTGGTAAAAAATAATAATTATAATAATAATAGATACAATATGGATTAGACAAAACTGTGTAAATCTATCCAGGAAAGAGTGCTTTTCTGGACTGACCTAGTCACCCAACATTTTTTCGTAAAGGGCTTTGTAAGGGGTAAGTTCTCTGTTCTGACTTCTTAACTCTATCATTGCAGTGCAAAGGCAGTCAAAGACAACATGTAAATATGGGTGTGGCTACGTCCCAATAAGCCTATATTTACAACAGCAGATGTTGGGTGGGATTTGGATCATGGGCTCTAGCTTGTTTTTCCCTGTCCTATACTTGAGATTAAATTAAATATCTCAACCGGAAATTCAAAATTCATGGTGTTGATTTTTTTTTCCTCATAAGAGGAAGGTTAGGGAGACAAAAACTTCAAACCCCGCTGCTGCAGTTGATTCTGAGGCCATAAGTGGTACTTGTCATCACCTTCTTCTATCACCCATTCTAGATTCCTTCTTTCTTCTCTTAGTACCTGCGCTATATCTGTATGTGGTATTTCTTAAGGAGTGACCCAGCCCCTTATAACTCAAAGGTCTGAGTTCCTGGGTACCATGCCCCTATCAAATCATGTTTCCACATTTGTGCATTTACAGATAAGCAGAGAAAGAAGCTACAGAAATGGGACCCTGTAAATTACCTGAGCACCAAAAATATTCCTTCCTGTCCCCATTATGAGGCAGCTGCTTACTTCTCATCATGACTAAAGTCAATCACTTCCACAGTGTAGTAGTTCCTTTCTGTGCTTATTGTTCTGCCACTGCCAAGAAGACCCACATGAACAGATGGAAGCTTGAGCTCTGTGTTATGCAGGATTCTTCATTTTCCTGACCTTCCCCAAGAAAAGTGTTATCTGTTTGAGAGCCAGCATCACTGTGGCCATTGATCCTAAGAAGGAGGAGTACAAATAACCTCTGTTGGTTTCTGAAAGCAATAGTGACTAGAGGTACTTCTACTCCTATGATCTCATTGTAAGATTCATATATTCTACTTAGTAACACAACAGCATATAATGAGCATCATTTAAGATGGATACTGTACCCTGAAGGATAATAGCCCATTCTCAGAGGGTGTCATCTCCAAGCTGGTACCTGGGCTACACCTAAAAGATGCTGCTCTAATTCTCTATTTGATGGCAATTTCAGAATGATGCAGTATATGATAGGACCAATGCTTCCCATGGCAAGGAGTACACTGCTACTATAGTGGGAAGCATCAGGGTTCCTAACTGGCCTTTTCTATTAAATCGTACTTACCCAGTGGCTGAAGAACCAATGTGAAGGTTCTGTCAAATGCTATGTCCATTATAATTACACCACATTGACACTGGGAAATGACAATGGGGATACTATGTGGAGAACCTGCAGGTAAATTACGGTTCCAGTACCAGAGCAGGTAGCAACGCTGCCCTAACAGAAAACAAAGGGGAATTGGGCATGGATGTTTATAGTGTGCCTTTCACGGAATACTTCTTTTACCTAGCGCATAGCCTAATTTCTAGATGCCCTACATGAGACCAGGGGGTCCTTCATGCAGAAAATGTGTTTATACTAATAGATGCCCTTGTAGTTCTTATCTCACCCATGTTCAGTTTATACCTGCATGACCATTGCTTTGTTGCTGGGAGAGCACAATGTTCTCCTTGGTGTTCTCAGTAACAAAGGATAGGGGGAGATTTCTGGGAAAACTGACCTGGGATAGCGCCTAGTTCAGATGGAAAGTGCAAATTTAATACATCACCACTATAGGAAATAAGTTCAAAGGTGTTTACTTACAGATCCTGGGGAAGGAGGGTGTAATTAGCTGGGAGGGCAGTCCTCCATTTCTGGGTCACTGAAAGCAGGAATGAAGAGTCAGCAGGAAGAAGGAGAGAAAGAGAGTACTCATGGGCACATGAACATAGCAACTAGCAGTATACATAAGGGAATAAGGTGTGGGTCACTTTAAATTTGTGGGCAAATGCCTGAAAACTTAAAGTCCCTTTAAAGGAAATGGAAATCTGATTGCTCAGTCTGCTAGGTGAGACAGATGCCCCTAAGTTCTTATCTCTGGCCACTGGCTTGAACCATTTGGGTGGGGTGTAGAACTATAAACTGTCAAGGGTGACTGAGCCCTGCTTCTGATATGAGAAGCACTTTTGAACTTGTATTAAAAAATGATGCAGAGGCAACATAAAAGAATTTACTATAGGTGCCAAAGAAGCCAAGGATTCTTTGAGACGGACCTCATTTAGGATTCTGAATATTACCTGGCCCCTAAACACCCCCAGCTTAACATGGAGCTATGATTACACTTTAATTATCTGTGTATCTACATCAAATCAAATTGTATGCTATATATTGAATGTTTGTGTCCTCCCATCCCAAATTCATAAGCTGAACCCCACCCCACAAGGTGATGATGTTAGGAGGTGGAGTGATTAGGTCAGGAGGGTGCAACTCTCATGGGCAGGATTAGTGTCCTTGTAAAAGAGGCCTGAGAGAGGCCCATGACCCAATTGCCATGGAAAATTAGAGTGAAGAGAGGGCTGGCTATGAGGAAGTGGTCCTTTAGCAGATGACAAATCTTCTGGCTGGTTGATCTTTGACTTTTCACCTCTAGAACTGTGAGAAATAAATTTATGTTGTTTATAAACCACCTACTCTCTGGTATTTTGCTTCAGCAGCTGGAACAGACTAAGACACCTTGAATCAAATAATCTTAAAAAACCTACATGTTTTCCCTTTTTAAAAAGCATATGACTACCCAATAGAATAACCACATGGTCCTTTGTAGGAAGTCGGGGACTCACTACTGCAAATGCTTCCTGTGGTGCTGCATGGTCTTTTCACATGAGGTCTCGACCTCTCCTTCAGTCACTGGTTTCTAAGTCTGAGAACAGGTTCAGTTCAGAAAAGTGGGTAAGGGACATGTGAAATGTGAATTAACTTGAGAAGGCTTGCCTCAACCTTTTGCCCTTCCATTCTTGATCTTTTCTGTATATGTAGAATATGTAGGCAGAATCAATCTATATAGAATATACATAATCTAGATATATAGAAATGATCAATAATGGATGGCTGAGCTAAGTCCTGTGTTTCTGTTTGTGCTTGTGTGCATATACACATGTTTAAATGTACATGTGCTCTAGGTGTATGACTGTATACAGGTACATATTCCTATGTACATATATAGAAAAGATCAAGAACATATTTGTGTACATATATATATGTATGTCTGAAGACAGATAAATATATAGAGATACAGAAAGATACAAATATATAGATATAAATAGATACAGATGTAGATGATATAGCTAGATTGAGATATATTGATACAGATATTATTGTTGGCTTCTAATATATTTTGCCCCTATGAGTATTATATTCTCTATGTAAGTTCCAAAGATCCCTGTAAGTCAGGGCTTCCTTGCTGCTATTCATATATGCTACTTATAATTACATCCACATTGTTCTGACAGTTAAATGCTCCTACTTGATTCAATAATTCTGAAATCCTGTTATCTCTGTTGTTACTAGAAGGTCCAATTGTTTTATAGCATTTCTTTTCATTATCACAACCTACAGAAGATGACAACCACTTAGGTTCTCAATAATGCTTGTGCCTCTCTTATCAGGGCATTTCTCACTGACTTGGTAAATGGAATGCCCTCCAGCTTTCCTATAGAATATAATGAGTTTGGGACTCCTATAGAGTACACCTATTCTAGCATGGAGGCTTCTCTGAGCTGCTTCTCTTCCTCCAAAGGGCATAGCAGATCTGGCATCATTTAATATGTGCTGTCACTTTTATACAGCCTCCAGGATCCATCCAGTTAGTGTATTACAACATTCTCCCGGGTCCTTCCGAGCTGTTAAGTACTATGTCACAGAAAAGAGCCCCTGCATGTTTAACTCACAATTTAGGAAAAGATCTCAACATAACTCAAATGGGGAACAAACTTTCTCTTATCTAGGAGGAAATGGCTTTTATTTGTTTGTTTGATGCAGGCCACTTGAGATCTATTTTTGGGCTTGTTTTCCCAGTTTCTGCTGGTAATGTTAGCTAGTACCTACAGTTTCTTTAGTATATTTCCCCTCTCTACCCTTAAAAGGAACAGAAATCCTCTAGTTAAATTATGCAATTATGCTGAGATTTCTCCTAGCTGTAGGGACCTGCAGGTTAAAGTTTCTGAAGTACATATACATAGCATCCCTACCCCAAATCTCACATCTGACCACTTCCCTCTCAGGTCTCTGACGTTCTTGGGTTAAATAATAAGGTTTCTTTGAAATTCTACCACTTTTAAAATTAATATTCAGCTCTGTCTGCTATCCAGATGTAGGAGAGAAGTCTTTTGCAATGCTGCCAAGGAAGCACTCTTGCACACTTTGCATGAAAATATGCAAGTCTAAAATAACATACAAATAATAAAATGTGAATAAAAACTAAAAACACTGATGTTTATCATTTGCACAGATATAAGAAAAAGGAATTCATATGCTTCATGTTGTAAATTATATATTAAAAATATAAATGGGTAAAACACTTGAATAGAAACATGAGGCTAAGTAATGTGTTAGCTTTGATTATTATTCAGCAAATATTATTTCCCCCTTTCCTTCCAACCTCCATAGAAAGAGTATCTTTCACCACGAATTTGGTATTGAGCTTGACCAGTGAATTTCTGTAGTCAATAAGATGTTAGCAAATGAAACAAAATGAGACATGAGCAGACACTTTCAATGTGCTTCCCTCTAGTGTTCCTTCCTTTTATCAAAAGAAGAACATGCCTTAGGTAGCTGCTGATCCAACAAGGATAAAAGACACATGGGGATGACTTTGACCCAATCCTCAGCTTAAAGCAAAGTCCAACCAAATGATTACCTGAACATAAACCAAGTTGCAGACATATAAGTGGAAAGTAAATGTCTTCTCCTACACACCACTAAATTTTGCAGTGATTTGTTATACGTTATTATTGTGGTAATGGATAATTGATACAACTTTTTAAGTGGAACATGGTTATAGTCTATGACCCAGGAATTTCATGTATTATGATAAAAGAAAAACTTCAGCTGAATTAAATTTAAAGGAGTTTAATTGAGCAATGAACAATTCGTGAATGAGGCAACCTCCATAATCATAGCAGATTAACATAGACTCCAGTGCAGAAGATTTATAGACAAAAAAAGAGAAATGACATACAGAAATTGGAAGTGAGATACAGAATGGCAGGGTTGGTTACAGCTCTCAGCGTATGTCTTATTTGAATACAGTTTGAACACTCAGCAGTGTATGAATGGTTGAAGTATGGCCACTGGGATTGGCCAAGGCTTAGCTATTGTTACAGGTGCATACTCCTAAGTTAGGTTGTCAATGTTGTCTGACTGTTAAGCTAGGTGTCCCGTCCCACGGGATCGTCAACCTAGACCCTAGAAGAGGGAGTGGGAACTCGGGGGGACAAGAGACACGAGAAATGGAGACAAGACAGTATCCTGATCAAGTCTCGTTTATTGGTGGCAGCGTAATGCCTTATATAGACCAGCAGGGGCGGAGGTTGGGCCAGGGCGATGACGGTGGCCCTGCGGTGGGCGTGGCCAGGTAGGTTTCGGTTTCTTCGGTGGGACGTCATGTTGCGCCTGCGCCATAGATTGGTAATTTTCCCGGGCGCGGGAAGATGGGTGATGAAGAACCCGTAAGAGGGCCATTTTGTACTGGCATATGAGATATCAGTACAGGGAAGAAAGTAAATCTAGGGAGGAGGCATAGAGTAGAAACTTATAGAGCTCAGGCATCAGTTGTCAATTATTATCGCTATGGCCGGGCCACGCGGCTCCGGACAGCTAGGTTACAGTTCATCCACAAGGACTCAAGTATAGAAGTACAAAGTTCTTCTCAGGCCATATTTAGTTTGCCTTAACAATGTCTATCCTGGACAATTTCTCATACGTGTGTAAAGAGATATGTAAAATTATGTTCATGGCAGTACTATTTGTACTGCAGAAACTGCTTCGCCTGCATGTTTGACATTTTTAAGGCCATATCGCCTTTTGAAATGTGTGAGTCATCCAGCATTAACTTAGAAGGTTTTAACATTGTCTTGACCCTGGGTAATGTGACCATACTTTTATTTATTTATTTATCTAGCTATTTATTTATTTATTTATTTATTTATTTATTTATTTTTGTCCTTCAGCCTCATAAGTCAATGCGTCAATTATACTTTTAAAAATTGATTTTCATCTCATGAATTCATAAATCTAGTCACATTTTAGTATTTCCACAACTTTATGACATGCTGTAAATGTTATTTGAGCAATTTCTGATGTGGTCTGCTGTATAATCAATGAGTTTCCTCTTCCTTTTTCTGGATATACCTTATTTTTGAATCATTAATATCGAACTCAAGGCCAACTGCACTTTGTTCAGCTCATACCTGAACAAAGCTTATGTAACACATATACTTTCTTTAAAAGGCACATTACAGCCTTCTTGTGCTTAAAAAAACTAGACAGCCAGCCTGTCTAGTACCATGCTTAAGAGCCATTTTTGGCCAGGCATGGTGGCTCACGCCTGTAATCCCAGCATTTTGGGAGGCTGAGATGGGTGGATCACAAAGTCAAGAGATCGAGAGCATTCTGTCCAACATGGTGAAACCCCGTCTCTACTAAAAACACAAAAATTAGCCAGGCGTGGTGGTGCACGCCTGTAATCCCAGCTACTCGGGGGGCTGAGACAGGAGAATCGCTTGAACCTAGGGGGGCAGAGGTTGCAGTGAGCCATGATCGTGCAACTACACTCCAGCCTGAGTGACTGAGCAAGACTCCATTAAAAAAAAAAAAAAGCAAAAAATTGTTAGTAAATAAACTGTAAAAATGACACATATTTATGGTATGAGAACCAAATGAAGAAATTAGAATGAGTGTCATTTTGTTCAGCCTCAACTAGAAACAGCCATAATGGATAACTAAAATTTCTTGTGCTTCTGTGTAATTCTGAGTGACCATGAAAGTCTAGTGAGTATCGACTGTGACATTACAAATACATTTCAGTAAGAGGACAAATTCATAAATATGTAATCTGTGAAAATAATAAGGATTGGCTATATTTAATTCCACTGGAATGCAAATATATGCATGGAATGATATCAAAAACTTCAAGATAGTGCTTAAGTCTAGCAAGGAAGGAGGTAAAAAGGATGTTTATGTGGGTCTTAGTTTTATCTGTAACATTTCATTTGTTAATAGAGAAAAATATTTCAAACAAATATTGCAAAATGCTGTCTCTATAATCTCTAATAAGTATAATTTTAAAATATTTGTTTTAAAATATTTGAAACACTTTTAACATTATATGTTAAATTTTAAGGACATTTACAAATTCTATTTGCAAAAACTTAAAAAATAATAAAAAAGTTCATGGGAAGTGGAAACTTGGGCCATGCTGTCAGTTTTGGCACAGAAGGGAGATTTTGAAATATCTATTGGTTGAAGCACAAATCTGACAAGTGAAGTTACAGAGGCCTAGATATACACAGAGTACTAAAAGGGACTCTTCCAATACATTTAGAAAACGGTATAATCGTTGTAATTTTCAATACATATTTGACTGTGAGATATTAACATTCTTAATATTCAGTGACTTAAAAACTTAAATCTATTAAAATGCCCTAAGAAGGCCTATAAAGCAATCTCCAATTATTGATAGCATGCTCTTCCCACATATCCCCAATAATTTTGACTAACTCTGAAATGGTGACCTCCTATTCCTTAAAAACATCAATTTCTTTCTTTCCTGCATATACTATCCAAATAGAATGCCTGCTATTTTCTTGGACAAGTAGTAACCCACTATTACTGATCAAATACTCTGAGGACCAGGGTGTTTTTAGTTACCATTTTTTTTCCACACAGATGATTGCAATACTTTATTATAAACTCCCTGAGGAAAAATTGTTTATTTTTTTTAATCATTATACCAAAACTATCTGGACCTTGGCCACTGTGGCTAGAAATAATATTTATAGCCCAAGCTGCACAAGTTCAATAAAGACTATGATTATTGTCAGCACTCAGAAACTGCAGCTTCTAGCTATAGTGTAGTATCAAACATGGCAGGAACATTGCTTGAATGAAGCAGTAAGAAATTTCAAAAGGTGTAAAACAGATTCTCATCATCCTCCTTATTTCTTAAACATTATTTATAACCATATTGAGACCAATTTGTGTGAGTCTCTGTTAATAGGGAAACAAATTTTATTTTTGTATCTATTTGTTTTTAAATAATGAATCAGCATAAGTAATTTGCATGCAGGTCATTATGCATGGACAGTTGTATAGAAATAAATTTGGCCTCACTCAAACAGACATCTGACATTTTTTTTTTTTCTGGATCCAAGGAGGTAAAGTCTAAAACATTGGAATTTCCCCAGTGCTAAAAGTTTCCATATTATTTCTGATGAGTTGCTCACACCATACCTAATAGTTGATGTTAACAAAGTGACTCAGGGTGGGACTGGCCACACATCATAGTCTTAGAGTAGAGGCTGGCTATGCCAGAAAGACTAACCAAAGGAAAGAATTAGAGTGGGCCTTTTGGTCATGGTATATCATTCCACTTCTGGGAAGGGAGGGAGATGGAGACTGAGTTCAATCATGTGAACAATATAATCCATCAATCATACTTAAGTAATGAAGTTGCAATAAAAACTCTGAAGACTGAAGCGTGTATGAACTTCCCAGATTGGCAATGTGCTATGTTTATTGTCACATACTAATACTGAAGCATAACATGTCCTGAAGATAAAGAAGGCTTTCTGTTTGGAACCTTCCCAGACTCTGTGCTATGTGTTTCTTCCCTTGACTAATTTTAATGTATCGTTCCCTGTAATAAACAGGACGTAAATATAATAAGTTTCTGTAAGATCTGTGAGTCTTTAGTGAATTATTGAAACTGAGAGCAGACTTGGTTGTCTGCAGAACTGCCTCTTTACCTCAGTGTTTGGCAAACTTTGAAATAATGATGTGTTATTTTCTAGAAGTAGGTTTAAGCTGAACAGAAAGCTAACAGTTTAGTTTTCTGACAATTGGGAGAGAAGGGCTACAGATCAACTATTCCAAACCAAAATACATCTTGTTATATATTTTTAAATATTTAATAAGGTTATAAGTAGTATGTTTATTTATAATAAGATACCTTATTTATATTCCTTGGTGTATATTTCCCAAAAGTACATCTAGAAGTGTTGTAAAATAATGTTGCCCAAAGTGATACACTCTCTACATGAATATATTATGCATATTTTGTTTAAGCTGAGACAACATTGGATTATCCCTGACTTAAAAATCTTTCTAGGTAAAACAATTTCAGCAATGTTGAGTGGAAAGAACTTGAGTGTCAATTGCTCATCCCTTTATATATGGGAACAGAGTCAAAACAATCATCTAAAAATAATCAAAGTTTGTTTTATAACTATGTACTAAGCTCACCTCAGACTAAGAGAAGAAATGCTTCCATTATGGTACATATCCTAGTGAGGCAACCTGTCTTAACTTAAAAATGGAACAAAATAGTATGGCATAGCAGACATTGGAGATTCTGTGGGAGGGTAAAAAGGGGGTGAGGGATGAGAAATTTCATAATGCATATAATGTATGTTATTCAGGTGCTGATTACATTAAAAGCCCACACACTAAAACCCCAGTATATCCATGTAATAAAACTATGCTTGTATGCCTTAAATGTATACAAAAATACATAAATATCATTATAGTCAACCTACTTTCAGTTTGATTGCTTATTCAAGTGTACATGTCTGTGTAACTAGTAGTATGGAATAATTATTTCCACGTATGTATTAGTGAGTACGATTTTGAGCTACCAACAATCAAATCAAATTTCACTTAATAAAAGTATGATTATTTTTTCTTTTTCATTATTCCTATTATATCAAATACATGTATCACAACTGTCTTTTTGGTATTCTAAAATACTTCCTAGATCAAGCCATCCTCACAAAGAACAGGGCACTGTGACAGAGACTACTTATTCTCTGCTAACCATTCTACCCAGTCACCACAACAAAAGAGAAAAAGGAAAAAACAAAACAACCCTGGTTATCATCTGGACACATCACTCCCCAGGATAAATATTATATTTCTTATTCCTTAGCTCTAGATGTGGCTATGTGATAGTGTGATAGAGGCTTCTTTTTCTTTTTCTTTTTTTTTTTTTTGAGACGGAGTCTCACTCTGTCGCCCAGATTGGAGTGTAGCCGCGGGATCTCAGCTCACTGCAAGCTCCGCTCCCGGGTTCACACCATTCTCCTGCCTCAGCCTCCAGAGTAGCTGGGACTACAGGCGCCCGCCACCACGCCCGGCTAATTTTTTCTATTTTTAGTAGAGATGGGTTTCACCTTGGTCTCCATCTCCTGACCTCCTGATCCACCCGCCTCGGCCTCCCAAAGTGCTGGGATTACAGGTGTGAGCCACCGGGCCCGGCCGATAGAGGCTGCTTAATGGCAGCCTTGAAAGAATAGAACAGGATTAAGATCATGAATAGACAGTTCTCCAAAGAAGATATACAAATGGCCAAAAAAAATATGAAAAAATCTTCAACATTACTAATGATCATGGAAATGCAAATTAAAACCACAATGTGATATCACCTAACTTCTGCAAGAATGGCTATAACCAAAGAATAAAAAAAAAAGCAGATGTTGGCAGGATGCAGCCATCAGAGAACACTTCTACACTGTTGGTGGGAATATAAACTAGTACAGCTGCTATGGAAAACAGTTTTGAGAGTCCTTAAATAACTAAAAATACAACTACAGTTAGATCCAGCAATCCCACTACTCGGTATCTCTTCCGTGCGGGAAATGCGTGAGGGGCGAGGAAAAAGCACACACCCAATATCTTTAAGGGTAAAAAACCTTTATCTCATGTAAAAGGCAATGCAGATATAATAAGCAAATGATATAATAAGCAGACGATATAATAAGCAGATTAATATAATAAGCAAATTGTAATAGGAAGGGGAGAAGGGAAAAGATATTCACACTCACCAAACTATGGAGGATTCACCACCAGACTGGGAAGCAACAGCCTGGGCTCCAGAGTGGGCCACCGGTCCCTGCACAGACAAGGAGAGGTCTCATGAAGCTTGGGCACAGTCTGGGACCCTGGCTCTTTTTGTAACAAGTTTTTTTGACATGAGGCCCAGTCACGAGGGCCCTTGGAGACTGAGTTCAAGGAACACAAAAAGGTCAACTTGTTTTTCAATAACTAACGTATAGGAATAGATTGAAATAGAGATTTCTCGGAAGCAGAGCTGGATGAATGCCTCGAGGGGCTCACACAACCTGTTCCAGTACTTGGTGACCATTGTTTGTGTCCATGTTCAACTGAGTTCAAATTTAATGTTTAACTTTTCCTCCACAGTATCTACCCAGAGAAAAATAAGTCATTATTCAAAAAAGATACTTGCACATGCATCTTTATAGTGAAACTAGGCCTCATAATTCCTAAGCCTCATAAAATTTAGAAAGCTTGGCCATCATGAAACTTAAACCCCAGATGGCCATGGATAGCCCCCCGATGTTCCCAGAACCCAAACAGAAAGACAATTCCGGGAAATAGCCTCATGGGGTCCCACCCTGATAACCTCATGGGGTCCCACCCTGACTCAATGTCCCCGATGTTCCCGGAATCAGCAATTCCAGGAAAGAACCTCCTAAGGTCCCGCCCCAACCAATCAGAACAAGATACCTTGCTCAGGCCATAGACAGACCCAATTACCATGCGCCTAAAGCTTTGTTTGAATTTCGCGCCCTAAGCTGTGTTTGAACTTGTGTTTGCCTATATAAACAACCTGTAACAAGCACTCAGGGTCCCAGGGCCAACTTAGAGCTTGGGACCCTAGCGCGCTAGTAATAAATAACTCTCTGCTGTGAATCTCGTGTGGGTGATCCTTCGCGGCGACCCCTGCCCAGGGGGGAATCGACAGTTCGGTTCCAACAATAGTAGCACAATTCACAGTTACAAAATCATGGAGCCAACCCAAATGTCCCTCAGTCAATGAGTGAATAAAGAAATTGTGACTTCTATCTATCTATCTATCTATCTATCTATCTATCTATCTATCTATCTATCTATGATGGACTACTACTCAGCCATAAAGAAGAATGAATGAACAGCATTTGCACTGACCTGGATGAGATTGGAGAATATTATTCTAAGTGAAGTAACTCAGGAATCGAAAATCAAACATCATATGTTCTCACTGATGTGTGGGAGCTAAGCTATGAGGATGCAAAGGCATAAGAATGATACAATGGACTTTGGGGACTTGAGGGGAAGAGTTGAGGGGCGAGGGATAAAATACAATAGATGCGGTGCAGTGTATACTGCTGAGGTGATGGGTACCCCAGGATCTCACAAATCACCACTAAAGTACTTACTCATGTAACCAAATACTACCACTACCCCAATAACTTATGGAAAAATAAAATAAATAAAATAAAATAAAATAAAATAAAATAAAATAAAGAAAGGAGAAAACAGTTACCTTGCCATACAAGGATACAAGCCTGCAGTCAAAGACAGGAATAAGACGTTGCCATCTCACCCAAGCCTCTTTAATCATATAGTTTCCAAAGATATTCCAATAATTTAGAGAAGATGAGGGACTGGGACATAGCTGAGCATGGTGCGTAAGGAAAGAACCACAGTCTTCAGATTCAACCTACATCTAGGCAAGATCTCTAGCTTTTATTAGTTATATATAACCCCAAAACTAAGTTGTCAAAGAATCTCTTACACAGAAAATCATTCTTGGCTTGTAAAAGCCAGTAGTTGCTTAGTCCCTAAAGTTAACAAGAATAACACTCCCAGTCCTCCCAGCCCCCACCCTACCACCATACCCACAACTATTCCATCAGCAGGATGCTGGCTAGGAATTTTGCAGTACCCATAAAGAGCATTAAGATTTACTTAAGATATGACCATGAAAAATCGATCAGTAAGAACTTCCCAGGGAGATATGGATTGCTAGGTAAGCTAGCCAAACACTTTGTACTTTATAATTCATATATGGTAAGATTTGATCATTGCTATAGACATATAAGAACTATATGTTTCTCATTATACTTTTTCCCAAATGAGTATATTGTCAGGCCTTTGAGCCCAAGCCAAGCCATTGCATCCCCTGTGACTTGCACATATACGCCCAGATGGCCTGAAGTAACTGAAGAATCACAAAAGAAGTGCAAATGCCCTGCCTCTCCTTAACCGATGACATTCCACCACAAAAGAAATGAAAATGGCCTGTCCTTGCCTTAAGCGATGGATGATATTATATTGTGAAATTCCTTTTCCTGGCTTATCCTGGCTCAAAAAGCTCCCCCACTGAGCACCTTGCAACCCCCACTCCTGCTCACCAGAGAACAACCCCCCTTTGACTGTAATTTTCCTTTACCTACCCAAATCCTATAAAACTGCCCCACCCTTATCTCCCTTCGATAACTCTCTTTTCGGACTCAGTCCGCCTGCACCCAGGTGAAATAAACAGCCATGTTGCTCACACAAAGCCTGTTTGGTGGTCTCTTCACACAGACGCGCATGACAAATATCATGATTATTTTGTGTATTCATGCATTTGTGGGTGGGCAAACTGTGCCCCAAGGACAAATCTGACTTGTTGCATTGTGTGTGTGTGTGTGTGTGTGTGTGTGTGTGTGTGTATGTGTGCATGTAAGTACAGCTTTATTGGAACATAGCCATGCCCATTCATTTTGTCTCTAGCTGCTTTCACCTTTCAGTGGCTAGTAAATAATTATAATACAGACAGTATAGCCTGCAGAGCTTAAACTATTTACCATCTGGCCCTTTGTATAAAAAGTTTGGTGACCTCTGGTCTATATTATCATTTTATATTGAGCATCTTAAGACCAAATTAGTTGTTTCTAGACTAATGGTAGCTATATCATACTGAAAGGAAAAGATTGCACATTGACTAGAGTGTTAGAGAAAAGTCCATTTTTTCTCCTTCCTATAAAAATCAAAAAACTTATATACTTATCTATACTGCATGTTGTTGGACCCTTGAAAAAATATAGTTTTCTTTAATTATCCTTTTTAGTAATAACATCTATTTATATTAAGGATTCTTGTAATAAATAGTCCTATGAGCTTTTTATTGTATATTATAAAGATATTATTGAGTTTTTAAATTCATCATGTTACATCATACCGTACATTCATTTCTCCCAGGAGAAATGATCATGGTGCCTAATGGTATTAAAAATCTCAGAAGTTTGTTTTTATCTCATGAATATAATAAATTGTGTAAGTGATACTAACTTTGCCCTTTTTTCAAATTAAAATTTAAATGACAAATTTATACTTCACTTCTGATGAACTGGTAAATTCTGAAATTGAAAACCACTCCAAAAGACCATGATACAGTCATTTTTAATATTGCTGAAACTGCTAAAATATATGTCATTAGGCTGAGATAGGCTAAACAACTTCCACAGCTAGAGAGGAATCATTCCCTACCCCCTAGCATCCAGCTATCAATCCAGTTTTCTTCTTGTATTTACATAGGCAATAACTCATAAAAATAAAAATAAAATTGTATTTTTACAGGTGAAAAGAAAGCACTTGATAATGCTTTGAATATAAAACAAAGGGGCCTAAATAATTTCTAAAATTATTTAGAAAATTTAAAAAAGAAATTAAAAATAGAATAACAAATTCTCAAAACTGTCCAGATTTATGGCATTCAAAAACATATACAGTCATTCAATAAAACACATTTGTGGAGTTTTATCACCACTGCAAAAGTTGCTCAATAGTAGTGATAGAATTTTAGTAAAACTTGAAAAGGCTGGTAACTTGTCCTTTGAAGTTGTGTAGTCCCAGGAAACGTGGAATTATTTTAAAAAGTTCTTTGCATTTGTGAAAGCACAAGAGAGAAAAGAGCATTAGTGTTTCTTCTTGACTGGGAAAAGTACTTAGAAAAGAGGGGGTATGACCAGAACAAGAGAGTGCAACGGTAATGAAACTCACTTAGTTTTAAAGCAAGATGCCTCTGAAAGGGGAGTATCATGGTTAAATGCAGCCAAGCACATACTGATTCTTCCACTGTGGCTACGTGGGATGTTTGAGCTCTGCCTAATCTATAGTCTTGCTAATCAAAAGTCAAGAAAAACAAAACAAAACAGAGAAACCTTATTTTTCCTTTGAGCATCCCATTAAAATACTTGCATCATGGCACAACTTATTTTAACATGATTTCACAGTTATATGTGTACTAAAGTGGCAATTCACAAATGTAAGTTTTTGAAAAAACTGTAAGTTATTCTCCTTAGGAAAGTCAGCATTCTACTCAGGTTGCTTTTGCCAAAGTCACCTAAATTGAAAAGATCCCTAGCTCACTGGCATAGCTTCTCCATATCCAGTCTTTAAATAGTTTCAACAATCTCACTGAAATCCAACTGGCTCATAGCCCGATCATAATAAAAATCCAAAGTGTTGCTAATTGGCTAGAGAACGGAATTTGAAATTCTGACAGGAAATATTTCCTCACCCTCGATTGAGAAAAAACAGTGCACAGATGGTCAAGGTGATGCACGTTCATGTGCCCTCAAAGATTTATTTCTTTCAAATTCTTATGTCAAAATTGTGCTTAACAAAAAATATAAATAAATAAATAAAAGGAAGCTCATCTCTAATCTCTGGTTTAAAGTGTTCATTGTTAACTCCTATTATAATTTAAGTTTTTAACGGATTCAGTCACCCTTCCCTGCCTGTAGTTTAGATTACTGCATGAACTTCCAATTCTACCACAAGTAGAAGTTTCTATGTCAATTATAATTCTTTCTGAGGACAAGAACACTGAGGTCACATCACATCAGTACTTTCTGCCCTGTACTGATACCGATCAAATTCTGAAAATAATTTAAGGTTTTGATCCTTAGCCTTAGGGCAGAAAACTCGATAGAATCTAGCAATTTCAGAAACCTTATCATGTTCTACACCACATTACTCAGAGCAACTATTTTCAACAAGCAGTCTGTGGTATTGATCCTAAAACTGAAATAGACAAAATTCTAGGTCAGAATACTCCTTTAAAATCAATGGAATGGTAGAAATTAGTTTGAAAATTTCTATCAAGATATGAGAACATTCTCAGAGAACTTGGCAACAATTTAGCAGGTTTATTATTTCACTTGTTTATCAAAATATTCTTCAAGCCATAACTTTGTGAAGTTTCCTCTCCTATTTCCAAACTACTTTACAGTTTCTCAAAGGTCCCTCCTCCATTCACTCAGCCTAATTCTCCACATCTTTACCACTTACTTGACAAAAAATCAAAAGTCAAATATCAGGAACACCTTCTCTGCCTACTCCTCTCTTCCACCCATTCATATCTGTATTTGCAAGTAGATTGCAAAAACAAAAATTGTTTAAGCAGCAAGCTGTTTATTTAAAAAATATATATAGCCCCATTTTTCTCAATCTATGCCTATTATTTTATCTGTCCTTTTCCATCTCCTTTCTCTCTTTTTCCTCTCTCAACAGTGGAACATTAAAAAAAAAAAAAAAAGTTACTACAAAGTAAAATTAGATTTAGCACAAAACTAAAAATAAGGACAGCAAACAAATAGAGAGAACCTGAGGTCACAGTGGCCTGGGTAAGAGGTATTCACCCTTACTAATCCATGAGACTATGTGCTTCAGACCAAACTCATCCATCCCAGAGAGTGGATATTGATCAAACTGATCCATCCCAGAGAGTGGATATTGATTAGTTGCAACCAATATCTTGAGACATTACCATGAAAAGTGTGCCTCGTGCCTCCTGGGAAGTTTTACTCACTCTTAAAAGACAAACAAGTAGGAAAAGAAGAAGAAGCAGAGTCCTACCCATTCTTGATTTCTTTTCAGTTGGGGGCAGGCAGGAGTAGGAGACTCAACAAACTAGAAATAGAAAAGAACTTCTTCAATGTGATGAAAGATATCTACAAAAACAACACATTACCTAATGTTTAATGCTGAATCAATCAATGTGCTCTCCCTAAAATTGAGAACAAGGCAAGAATGTCCCTTTTACCACTTTCATTCTGCATTGTACTGCAGACTCTTTCCTGAGCTATCAGACAAGAAAACAAATAAAAGTTATGCAGACTGGATTCATTTTTTTAAATTAATTAATTTATTTATTTTTGAGACAGAGTCTCCTCTATACAAGGATGGAGTGCAGTGGCGCAATCTTGGCTCACTGAAACCCCTGCGTCCCAGGTTCAAGCAATTCTCCTGCCTTAGCCTCCTGAGTAGCTGGGACTACAGGCACACACCACTACACCTGGCTAATTTTTTTGTTTTTAGTAGAAACAGGATTTCACCATGTTGGTCAGGCTGGTCTCGAACTCCTGACCTCGTGATTTGCCTGCCTCAGCCTCTCCTAGTGCTGGGAATATAGGTGTGAGCCACCGTGCCTGGCCAATTAAAATTATTTTTATTCTCAGACTACATGACCCCGTGTGTAGGAAATGCACCCATACTAGAGCTAATAAATATGCTTAGGAAATTTGTAGGAAACAAGATCCGTATACAAAATAAATGAACATTTTCACCCTGAAAACTAAAAAACTTTGCTTAGAAAAAATAAAAAGGATCTAAAGGAAAGAATTATTCCATGTTCATGAATTGGAAGACTCCGTTTTATCACAATAAAAATTCTCCCCAAAAGATTAATTGCAGATGTTCTTTTCCAAAATTGACAATCTGATTCTAGAATGTATATGGAGAAGCAAAGGACTAAAAGCCAAAACAACCTTGAAAAAAGTTGGAGGACTTTCACTCCTTGTTTTCAAAAATTACTGGGAATCTATACTAACCAGGGTAGTATGCTACTGGAGTCAGAATAGATACACAGGTCAGTAGGATAAAATTGGCATTCCTGAAATAAATCTTTACATTTTTGATCAATTGATTTTCAACCAAGTTTCAAAAGTAATTCATTGAAGGAAGAATAACATTTTCAATAAAGTGCCTTTCTCCACCTCTCCTAGTTTAGAATTAGTCTCTTATATTCTATATTTTAGTGATAGTCTTTTATATTTTATTATTATTTACCAGAAACAGACCCTAATAAATTTTGAATACTCTTTTTTTTTTTTAATTCTTTGTTTCAAAAATCCTTGATTTGATTGAGAACTCCACTCTACAACTTCCTGTGAAAGTTTAGCAGTTGAACCTAAGTACATATTCAATAGAATGTAGGAGGAAATACTGTGTCAAGACTTTTTTCTTTTCTTTTTTGGAGACAGAGTCTTGCTCTGTCGCCCAGACTGGAGCGCAATGGCACAGTCACTGCTCACTGCTACCTCCAACTTCCAGGTTTAAGCGATTCTCATGCCTCAGCCTCCCAAGTAGCTGGGATTACAGGCATGCCCCACCACGCCTGGCTAATTTTTGTATTTTTAGTAGAGATGGGGCTTCACTATGTTGGCCAGGCTGGACTCGAACTCCTGGCCTCAAGTGATCCACCAGCCTTGGCCTCCCAAAGTGCTAGGATTACAGTCATGAGCCACTGCATCCAACCTTGGTCATTCTGTAAAAGCTTTCTTTAAAAAGGGGTCTGAGTTAACTGGGAGGTCATTTTGCCTTTGACACTTCTTAGTAGCTTACTTAATTGCTTGATGTCTTGCAATTGGCCGTGATGGGAAACGATGCAATCACTGACTTACAATCAGTGCAAAATATAACAGAAGAAAGAGTCTACATTTCTGATGACAATATGGAGCTGCCATCTTTGCCCTAGACTGCCATCCTATTATTTTATTTTATATGATAGAAAATAAATCTCTAACATGTTTAAGACAGTCGTTTTGGATTTCTGTTACCAGAAGCCAAACATAATTTCTAATAATACTAAACAAACTTTATTTTTAGTTACTAGCTTCATACCACACTCCAAAAGTTACTTAAAACAAGTGAAAGCTAATCAACTTCATCCTTTGTTATCTTTAACTTCACTTCAACATATTTTTGGTGCCTTGTTTTATTAAGCCCACAAAATAGATTTCTTAATATTGCTTTATAACTTGATATTTATTTCAATTTGTTTGGATTTGTTTCCTTGTTAAAATGGCTTATATCCAAAAGACAGGCAGTAACAAATGCTGGTGAGGATGTGGAGAAAAGGGTACTCTGGTACATTGTTGGTGGGAATGTAAATTAGTACAACCACTATGGATAATAGTTTGGAGGTTCCTCAAGAAACTAAATATTGAGCTACCATGTGAACCAGCAATTCCACTGCTGGGTATATAGCGAAAAGTAAGGAAATCGGTTTATCATTCCTTCTTGACCTCAGCTGTATCTTATGATTCATTTCCTTTCTTACAGAAGTACATTCTTTATACGTTTTTGCTGTGTATCTGTGGACAGTACACTCAATTTTTATTTCGGCAAACGTTGATCTGGTTTGAGAAAGATAGATAGCTTGGGACTTGATTCAAAGTTGAACTTTCCATCTGTACTTTTAGGATACTCCATTATTTTTCTGTCTTCTATTATTTCACTTGAGAAGTCTGTCTCCAGTATAATTTTCTGTTCTTGGAAAATGATCTGCTGATCCTCTCTTGATTATTGAATTCACATATTTTATCAATTCTGGAATGTCCTTAACCATTCTCTGTATTATCTACTTTTCAAAATGGCTATTTAACTCTGTCCACCAAATCCACTAAGCTCCTTGCCATATTTTGGATTTGATTTTCTCTCTGTTCTGCATTCCAAGGAGATTCTTCATGGAGTTCTTTCTTCAAGCTGCCAAACGCTATGTTCATCTATTCATAGTCAATCAATTAGCCCATTCACTGTACTAATTTTACTTTCTAAATTGTTTAGCTTTAGAAGTTTAGTTTTCTCTTTTTAATTTTTTTCCAAATTATCCTAGCAATGTGGATAAACATTAGCTTTCTGCTCACTGTTACTAGGTTTACCACTTATCTTTTTGAACATCTTATGTAATATATTTCTGATGATTCCATTTTCTTAAGTTATTAGAGATACTAAATTTGTTGTGTTTTTGCTGTTTTTGTTATAGTTGCACTGTTGTTTCTCCTGATTTTCACTCATTGTTGGTGGTTTCTTCTATGTTATACACAAGTGTACTTTAAAAGAATAAAGGATTTTGAGAATGATCTACAATAATCACGAGAGGCACTTATACCCGCTTGATGATCCTGTGTATATTGATCATGAGAAAAATATGTTAAAACTATTGCTATGTGAGATGATTGAATGGCAAGAAGTGTCTCCAAAGGAGATCTAGGTTTCATTTAGAGAAAAGTGATAGGAACATATTCAGAGAAGAAGTCAGGCTATGGGAAAATTTTTGTACATATTTTTAGGTGTGACAGGCACAATAGAGGCATTTACGAGAAGAGGGGACAGCTTGGTGAGTGACTGAATCAGATCAGCAGATAAAAGAGGAATATGGGAATAAGTGAGTACTGGATGTCTAGGGGAATGGGGATCCTGCAGGGCCTAAGGTAAGCAGGGAAATAACATATGATGAAATTCTCCTTGATTGTCAATTAGGATAAAGTCTAAAACTTTTTCTGTCTAGGAACTACAGTCTTAAAGAATATAGAACTTGAGCAAAATATGATCTCAAAAGGAATATATTGAGTTCAGTGGACCTGACTTAAATTGTGCTAATATTAGAACCCAAAATCTTAATAGGTGTTAATAATAACAACCTATTTTTTGCTAAATTATCAACAACAGTAGAAGATAATTAAAATAGACCAAAAAAACCTCCATTTCAATTTCTGTATTACCTGAAGTAACATCTTAACTCTTCTGAGCTCCAGATTCCTCCTCTTTAAATGAAATTAGACAAAACAATTTTGCATTTAGAGCTTTGTATGACTAACTCTTCTAAATTTTCTTCAGTATGCACATTAGAAACTCATCAGAGTACACTAATTTGGATTTTACAGCTCAGTATCTAAAGTATTTTTTATACTTTTTGTGTTAAAAGAATGATGGAAAGAATATTTCAGATTGAACTCTTAAAGTTCTCTAGATCAGAGAGAATGGAGAGAAATGCGTGTTATAAAATAACATGCCTTTGAGAAATAAGAAATTTTTGATTCATTTTTAAAGTACTTTTATAAATTTTATTCTTTCTACAAAAAAAACAACTTAACAAATAAGAATTTGCTGTATGCCAGTCATGATCTCCATTTATTTCTCCCACACTTAGGTAACAGACACCTTGTCGTGATTTTGCAGTTGAAGATGTGAAGCACTGGAAGTTTAACTGTCTTCGGTTGTACATTAGTTTGTTCTATCCTCACTTTGGATATAGACACCTGGTGTCTGTATTCTCCTTCCTCATGCTTTCTAACAGTTATGATGCACAGCTCCAGGTAACACAGGACTTATGCCTCAGTTTACCCAAGGTATAGTAAGTTTCTTGTAGCTCCTGAGGAAAGTATGTTACTTTTAAAAAGAACATAATAATAGGTGCTCTGTGGGACCCAGATATTTTCTTCTCAGGACTCAATGTTGCTATAAGCCTGTTGGTCTCTGCCCAAGGATTTTCCTTGGTCACAAGAGTGTAACCGCCCAATGGGTTCACCTTGCTGGCTGTCTAGACAGAACTGATATATCAAGACTGGAATTGCAATGGCAAAAGAGTAATTCATGCAGAGCCCCCTGTGCGGGAGACCTGAGTTTTATTATTACTCAAATCAGTCTCCCCGAGTATGCAGGGATCAGAGTTTTTTGTTTGTTTGTTTTGTTTTGTTTTGTTTTGTTTGTTTTTGAGACGGAGAGTCTCACACTGACACCCGGGCTGGAGTGGTGCAATGGCGTGATCTCAGCTCACTACAACCTCTGCCTCCTGCGTTCACAGGATTCTCCTGCCTTAGCATCCCAAGTAGCTAGCATTACAGGCGCATGCCACCACATCCGGCTATTATTTGTATTTTTTGTAGAGACGGGATGTCTCTATGTTGGACAGACTGGTCTCGAACTCCTGACCTCGTGATCTGCCCCCATCGGCATCCCGAGGTGCTGGGATTACAGGCGTGAGCCACTGCACCCGGCCTCAGGGATCAGAGTTTTTAAGGATAATTTTGCAGGAGTGGTGATTGGTTGGGTGAAGATGAAATCATAAGGGATCAAAGTGAGTTCTTCTTGCTGACTTCTGTTCCCGGATGGGATTGCAGAACTTGTTTAGTCAGTGGTGTCATCTGCTGCATTGGAATGCAGGATCTGCAAAATATCTCAAGCACTGATCTTAGGTTTCACAATAGTGATGTTATTCCCAGAAGAAATTTGGGGAGAATCAGACTCTTGCAGTTAGAGCCTGCATGGCTCCTAAATCGTAATTTGTTAGTCCTACAAAGGCAGACTGGTCCCAAGGCAAGAAGCGGTTTTTCAGGAAAGGGCTATTATCCATTTTGTTTCAGAGTTTAAACTATAAATTGAAATCCTTCCCAATGCTAGTTCGCCAGTTCCGCCTACACCCAGGAATGAACAAAGACAGTTTAGAGATTAGAAGAAAGATGGGGTTGGTTAGGTCTAATGTCTTTCACTGACATAATTTCCTCAGTTATAATTTTGCAAAGGCGGTTTCAAGAGCATGCTTACTTTCACACAGAGCAGGCGGGAATTGCCAGGAATTAACACTTTCAGGAGTATCCTTCAATCAATGGTGAACAGAAATTGGTGGATAAATACAGGAGAATATTTGCTTACCAGTGGGACTGTTGGAACCGAACTGTCGATTCCCTCCTGGGCAGGGGTCGCCGCAAAGGATCACCGACACGAGATTCACAGCAGAGAGTTATTTATTACTAGCGCGCTAGGGTCCCAAGCTCTAAGTTGGCCCTGGGACCCCGACTGCTTGTTACAGGCTGTTTATATAGGCAAATACAAGTTCAAACACAGCTTAGGGCGCGAAATTCAAACAAAGCTTTAGGCGCGTGGTAATTGGGTCTGTCTATGGCCTGAGCAAGGTGTCTTATGCTAATTGGTTAGAGCAGGACCTTATGAGGTTTTTTTTCCTGGAGTTGTTGATTCCGGGAACTTCGAGGCAGGGTGGGACCCCCGGAATTGGCAGGGTGGGACCCCATGAGGTTGTTTCCCGGAATTGGCAGGGTGGGACCCTATCAGGGTGGGACCCTATTGAGGCAGGGTGGGACCCTATCCAGAGCCACCTGGTGTTAATTTTTCTATATGAGGCCTAGTTTCTAAGTTTTATGAGGCCTAGTTTCAGGACAAATATCTCCCACATTCGCCAGTAGAATTTAACCCAAATTGGACATACTGGCTGCCTGCTTAGTAACATACCTTGTATTGGTCTCCATACTTCCCTAATCTCACATCTTGTTCAACTACCAGTGCTTGATGAAATGACCTCAAATAATCTACCTGCATCTAAATTCTTGTTTCAGGCCAGGCACGGTGGCTCACACTTGTAATCCCAGCACTTTGGGTGGCCAAGGCGGTAGATCACCTGAGGTCAGGAGTTCGAGGCCAGCCTGACCAACATGGTGAAACCCCATGTCTAACAAAAATACAAAAATTAGCCGGGCTTGGTGACGGGCAACTGTAATCCCAGCTACTCGGGATGTGGAGGCATGAGAAGCTCTTGAATCCAAAAGGTGGAGATTGCAGTGAGCCGAGATTTTGCCACATGTACTCCAGCCTGGGTGACAGAGACTCCTTCTCTAAATAAATAAATAAATAAATAAATAAATAAATAAATAAATCTTTGTTCCAGGGTCTTCTTGTGGGAAAAACAGTAAAAGTCAAACAATGTTTAAGATTTTATTTCATTATTTGGTTGCTGCTTGAGGTTGAATAATATTCTCTATGGATAGATTTTATAATTTATAACTAGACCTTAAGCTCTTCTTTCTCATGCATGAGATATTTCTGACTGGTCACATTTTAGAAGGATACAATTTATGTGTTAAAAATGATTTCCCAGAAAAGCAGAACAACACATCCTCAAATGAAGTATGTAGACTGAATGAGGATATCAGCCTTGACCAAATGAAATAAAAGCCACAGGTCCTTCTCCAGATTTTCTTGTCTACAAAGGCCTCCAGAGACTATTAAATAAGCTATGTGTTCAATAACAGTTTTTTGAAATGGTAAATTAATTCCTTTGTTCCACATTAGATTTTGGCAGTGGTATTTTAAATATAGAAACAGATAAATAGTTATTAGATATTTCAAGGAGGTGTAGGGAAGTTAATAAAGAAAAAAAGTCAGGATAAATGGAAAAAATTGAAAGCACTCCCCTTAAGTATGAGAACAGGACAAGGATGTCATTCTCACCACTCCTATTTAACATAGCAATGGAAGTCCTAGCCAGACCAATCAGGCAAGAGAAAGAAATAAAAGGCATCCAAATTGGAAACTAGTAAGTCAAATTATCTCTGTTCACTGATGATATGATTATATACCTAGAAAACCCTAAAGATTCCTCCAGAAGATTTCTGGACTTGATAAACAACTTGAGTGAAGTTTCAGAATACAAAATCGATGTAAAAAAATTAGTAGCATTTCTATACACCAATAACATTCAAGCTGAGAACCAAATCAAGAACTCAATCTCATTTACAATAGCTACACAAAAAAACAAAACAGCTAGGAGAACACTTAGCCAAGGAGGTAAAAGATCTCCACATGGAGAACTTAAAAACAATGATGAAAGAAATCATAGGTGACACAAAGAAATGGAAAAACATCCCATTCCCATTGATAGGAATATTCAATATAGTTAACTGAAAGGAAATAAATATTGGAGCCCCCAAATCACTAAGCTAAAGGGAAAAGTCAAGCCGGGAACTGCTTAGGGCAAAACTGCCTTCCATTCTATTCAAAGTCATCCTTCTGCTCCCTGAGATAAATGCATATCTGATTGTCTCCATTGAAGAGGCTAATCAGAAACTCAAATGAATGTAACAATTTGTCTCAGCTGCCTATGACCTGGAAACCCCCTTCCCCGCTTTGAGTTGTCCAGCCTTTGCTTCAAATTATCCTGCCTTTCCAGACTAAACCAAAGTTCATCTTACATATGTTGATTAATTTCTCATGTCTCCCTAAAATATACAAAACCAAGCTATTCTCTGACCACCTTGGATACATGTCGTCAGGACCTTCTGATCCATGTCATGGGCACACATCCTTAACTTCAGCAAAATATACTTCCTAAATTGACTGAGACCTGACTCAGATTTTGGGGGGTTCACAGTTAAAATAACCATACTGTCCAAAGCAATGTACACATTTAACATAATTCCTATCAAATTACCAGTGTCATTTTTTACACAATTAGAAAAAAAGAAAAAAAAAACACTAAAGTTTATATGGAACCAAAAAAGAGCCCAAATAGATAGGCGATCTTAAGCAAAAAGAGCACACCCGAAGGCATCATATTACCTGACTTCAAATTATACTAAAGCATATAGTAAATAAAAAAACAGCATGGTACTGGTACCAAAATAGACTCACAAGTCAATGTAACACAACAAAGAACACAAAAATAAAGTCACATATCCACAAGCAACTGACCTTTGATCAAGTCAACACAAATAAACAATGTAAAAAAAAGGACACCCTATTTAATAAATGGTGCTAAGAAAATTGGCTAACCAATTCTTTACCAAGAAGAATGAAACTGGACTCCAATCTCTCATCATATACAAAAATTAACTGAAGATGGATTAAAGACTTAAACATAAAACCTGAAACTATTAAAATCCTAGAAGAAAACCTAGGAAAACTCAGTTCTGAGTATTGACCTAGGCAAAGAACTTAGAACAAAGACCCCAAAAGCAAATGCAGTTAAAGCAAAAATAGACAAATGAGACTTCATTTACCTAAAAACCTTCCGCACAACAAAATAAATAACAGTCAACAGACAACCTAAAGAATAGGAGAAAATATTTGCAAATTATGCCTCTAACAAAGAACTAATACTATCCAAATCTACAAGAAACTCAGACATCTCAACAAGAAAAAAACAACCCCATCAAAAAGTGGGCAAAGGACATAAAAAGACATTTTTTCAAAAGAAGGCATACAAGCTGCCCACAAACATACGAAAAGATGCTCAACATCACTAATCATCAGATAAATCCAAATTAAAACCACAATTGTTACAGTAGATAGCTAGTCCGGCATGAGCAGAGCAGTAGAGGACTCCCCTCACCTCCAGCCCCCGACACGGGAATATTAGGCGACCATCAGGTGATAGGCAGTTGTTAACTATCTCTTTGAAATAGTAATTGATCACAGCCAGCACCAGGGAAGGGCAGTCTCCCAATAAACAGAAACACCTGAAGCTTGTGATCAGCAGCTTCTGGATAAGATCTCAGGATTTGGGTGAGTGGGCTCACACATATGCACTAAGAGGGAAAATGGCAGAGTTTAACTGGTATATGATCTCCTAGGGATGTTTGGCTGGTAAGCGAAGAATGTCTCAAGTAAGCATGCTTACAAGTCCAGTAAACACTGCACATGCAGCCCCTCCCAAGTGCTGGCAGGCTACTGCACATGCGGACAGCCCACCCTAAGAGAAGAATCCAGGGAGAAGACATGCAATTTCCTGGAAGTATGCTAACACATAAAACCCCAAGTCAAAAGGTCAAACCCTGCACTTGGCTTTCAATCACCTGCTTGACCCACTTCTTAGTGTTCCTTTTGTTCCTTCCTTCCTTCGTTCCTTTTGTTCCTCATCTAAAGCTTTTTAATACATTTTTACTCCTGCTCTAAAACTTGCCTCAATCTCTACTTCTGCCTTATGCCCCTCAGTCGAAATCTTTCTTCTGAGGAGGTAAGAACTGAAGTTGCTGCAGACCTGCCCCAATTCACTGCCAGTAACACAATGACATATCATCTTACACAAGTCAGATGACTAATATTAAAAAGTCAAAAAACAACAGATATTGGTGTGGATGCTAAGAAAAGGGAACACTTATACACAGTTGGTGGGAATGTAAATTAGTTCAACCTGTTTGGAAAACAGTATGGAGATTTCTCAAAAAACTCAAAATAGAACCAGCAATTCCACTACTGAGTATCTACCCCCCAAAATAAATCATCATATATAAAAAGACAGCTGCACTTGTATGTTTATTGTAGCGCTACTCACAATAGCAAAGTCATGGAAATAACCTAAGTGTCCATCAGTAATTGATTGGATAAAGAAAACCTGGTATATATACGGCATAGAATACTATGCAGCCATGAAAAAGATATCCTTTGCAGCAACATGGATGGAGTTGGAGGCCATTATCCTAAGTAACTAAGAAACAGATAATCAAATATGACATTTTCTCACTTATAAGTGGGAGCTAAACAATGGGTACACATGGACATAAACATGGAAATAATATATATTAGAGGTTCCAAAAGCAAAGAAGGTGGGAAGGAGTAAGGGCTGAGAACTTACCTATTGGGTATAGTTTTTGTATTTGGACGATGCATACACTGGAAACCCTAACCCCAACATTATGCAATATATCCACCATGTAATATACTTACATGTATACCTTTGAATCTAAAATAAAATACAATTTTAAAAAAGAGAAAAGAAAAATGTGAGGTTTTATTTTCATTATTTTAGATGGATTAGGTAATATAATGTTTAATGGGGCCCAATATAATTGAAAATAATTCATGAACATTTTACACGGATATATTCAAATATTTCCTTGTTTAATAAAAAATATGTGTTTTAGAAATAAGTTTGAATGCAGCAATTTCAAGAATTAAGTATTTTCTCTTGTCGAATATTTATTTCACTCAAAATTATGTCCATTAAACAATTTCATCGGAGCTTTCCTGATGCATGACTCTGGGCACAAGAAAATGTATTTCTTAAAATATTCATTACCGTTTATAGGAAAGAAAATTTATGTGCCCAGAGTCATGCATCACGAAAGCTGCGATGAAATTGTTTAATGGACATAATTTTGAGTGAAATAAATATTGCTTTTCTGCTCTAATTTAATTTTATAAAGCCATTAGAGTCACTTTAAAAAATTATATATACCTGGATTAATGCTTTTACTCTCTAATAACTTCCCATTGTACTTAAAATAACCCAAAACTCCTTATTTATTTACAATACTTTTCATAACAGTGCTGTTCTTATATCCCTAACATATTTCAAGCTATACTTCACAGCTTAACCTGTTCTGGCCCTCTGGCCTTCTCTCGGGTCCTTTCCTACCCAGGCTCTTACGTACCTCTGGCCTGCACTGCACGTAGTATTTCTGTTGGAACCGAACTCTCGATTCCCTCCTGGGCAGGGGTCCCCGCGAAGGATCACCGACACGAGATTCACAGCAGAGAGTTATTTATTGCTAGCGCGCTAGGGTCCCAAGCTCTAAGTTGGCCCTGGGACCCCAAACGCTTATTACAGGCTGTTTATATAGGCAAACATAAGTTCAAACACAGCTTTTGGCACGAAGTTCGAACAAAGCTTAAGGCGCAAGATGATTGGGTCTGGCTATGGCCTGAGCAAGGTGTCTGGTTCTGATTGGTCGGGGCTTGACCTTATGGGTTTCTTTCCTGGTATGGTTTAGGGCTGGACCTCATGCGATACTTTCCTAGAACTGTTTAGGGCTGGACCCCCTGATGTACATTCCTGGAATTGTTTTTCTGTTTGAGTTCCGGGAACATTGAGGGGCTATCCATTGCCATCTGGTGTTAATTTTTAAGTTTTATGAGGCCTAGTTTCATTTCCTTGGACAGTGATCATGTTAGGAAATTTATTTTAAAAATTTAAAAACCAGTAAAAGGCAGTTAGTTCTCTAACTTAAACAGTAAGAAGTGTTAAAATAATTACCAGAATTTATTTGAAGAGACCTATTTCCTACCAGTTAATAGGTATGTCAAGAAAGAAGCTTTAGGCTTGTGAAGATCTGTAGTACTTTTATCTGTGAAGATTAAGAACATTTGTGTCTTTAGTTGGGAATTATCTGTAGTATTTCTTCACAAGTTTTGCCATATATTTTCATTGCTCTGTAGAGATATACAGGTTCAAACTTATGCAATTTTAGATTCCTTTCAAGTGATTTATTTCTCGATATTCCAATTATTTTGTTGTTTAATGGATACTTAGGCTAATATTTAATATAACTATCAGATCACTAAATTTAGCACTAGCTATCCCAAATTAAGCCGAATAAAGTGATCTTTTTTGTCATAATCATCATTACCAAGTTACCCATGGCAATATAATGCATTATCACTTTGAAAAAATAAGTTAGCAATATTTCAATTTGTGTATTTTTATTACACCTATTACTTGGACCTATAAAATAGATCCTGAAATTAAATGTTTTACTAGCTTTTCCTGCTGCAGTAAATGTTATTTTGAACAAGTCATGATTTTTATGATTCCCTCCTATAAACGGTAACGAATATTTTAAAATTTAAAAGTGTCAGTGCTAAGGCAAAGTGAGGACTAGTTAGACGAGTTTGTTGGCTGCCCTATTAATGCACTGTCTCTATTGATTTCAAATTATTTATATGGAGGCAAGTTGCTTCTGGTAAAAATAACTGAAATGATAACTATGATTGGTGCTGAGTCTATGTCTGAAAAGAAAAAGGAATTCTGAATTGGTGGTGAGTGATAACAGATATGAAGAGATTAGTTCCCTTAGCCAAAGAGTAACTTCAAAAGTTAGGTATAGTAAATAGGTAGAGAATATCTGAGCCTCTGGGTGCAGCACATACATACAAAGAGACAGATAAATCTGTGTCGAATTTAGATAGTCCCTGACTCTCTCTGGTAGCCAATGAACTGATAAGAAGGTATTGTCCCATGACCATAAAGCTTTCAGTTTAAGCTATATTTGGAGATGCCGTTAGTTGTGTTGGGGAAAATTAAGAAAATAAACATACATTTGTAAGTAGGACAAAGTGGTACTGGGTTTAGCAGCATCAGCTCAAGAGATGCAGATGTAGAGTCTTCTGTTAAGTGTTCTGCTCAGAAACAGTCAGCTGAGAATGGAACTGAATTCAGAATACTATAATCAGCTGGCTGGGCAATGTAGTGGGCAAAGGACAAAGTGGGTCGTGGAGTTTATAGGCACTCCTAAAAGTAATAGTTTTCAAACTATGAGCTCTGAGCTCATAGTTTGAAATAACAGCATCAACATCAACTTGGAACATTAGAAATATAAATTCTTGAACCCAACCTACCCCTACTAAACTGAAACTCTGGTGGGGGATCCAGCAGTTTCACTCTTTGGGTGATGTGGATGAATGCTAAATGTCAGAAACATTACCCCAGAAATCTCCCCCAAAAGAATATGAATTTGGAAAAAAGACTGAATTTTTAGCAGCTAAGCAGTATGATAGCTTTAAGTAAAAGCCAGTGAAACAGTGGTTTCAAGTAATACATTGATAAGATTTGGGCATTTGAGTTTTATACATTAATATAACTTTATTTAAATAAAAGGCTTGAATGAATTTGGGTTGCAGAAAATTACTGTTTTTCCCATTAAAGAATAATTAACAATCCAATTACACTCTTTACAATTCCTTTCAAAATAAAAAAAAAATGACTACCTTAAAAATATTGTGTTAAAAGCTCAAAAATAGTCAATTAGAGATACTATCCCTAAAGTCTAATTTTATATATCTACTAATATATTCAACATCTTCCTAAATTTACTTAAAAATTTCCTTATTTCTGCAATAAATGTAGGCACCATAAAAGCATGGTAGCTTGACCATTAACTCTTTACTCAATCTAATTGCTGTTCAGAAAAGAAGAACAATCTTTACCAGTAAATGTATGATTTTAAACAGTCCCACAGATTAGCATTGCATCTACTGCTCACATGAGATATCTAGACTTTAGAGATGAACAGCTAATTTTGTAATAATTTGTAAAAATTATGTGTCCTTGCAAATGGTTAGAATATAAAATTTAATGTTATTACAGTAAAATCAGAGTGAGCTGCAAAGTTTCATCGTAACATTTACCAAATTATCTCAGCTGTACACATTTCATACTATGATGCCCCATTCAGATAAAATAGTGCTAGCATCTCTCTTTTGTGTTCTGATCAACAGATAATCCAGCTAGAAATCTTTTGTCTTCTCCATTTTCATCTTTCCTTCACTCTGATTTCTGTCTTAAACAATAATTCAATAATTCAATGATGTAGTTTTTCCCAAACACTGCTATATCATTCCCTTTAAGTAAAGTGTCTGCTATGCAATGAATTCAGTATAATAAAACTAAATACAGAGCTAAGAATTTATTTAATTTTTTCTTAACCTAGAGTTTTATGCACTTATAAGTATTTTGTAGAATATAACTAATTCTTCTTTTTCCTATATGTAATTATTAAAACATTCTAATTTGATTTTTGGACTCTATAGACATTCCTCCTTTAATAACATCATAATATCTATTACATTATTAGCACTGGAAATTTTAGATAGTATTTTTAAGCTCTTCTTGATTAAGTCTTAGGTAATTTTGGAAAGTAATCACTTTTTTAAAAAGTGGAATACGGGGAGGGGGGAGGGGGGAGGGATTGCATTGGGAGTTATACCTGATGTAAATGACGAGTTGATGGGTGCTGATGAGTTGATGGGTGCAGCACACCAACATGGCACAAGTATACATATGTAACAAACCTGCACGTTATGCACATGTACCCTAGAACTTAAAGTATAATAATAATAATAATAATTTTAAAAAGTGGAATACAATATTTTATTTTTTATCATCGTGAAAAATCTATATCTTACACAAGGCCATTCTTGACTGCATACATGGTAAGATTTAATACAATCAATCATGAATAAAAGATTATATACTACTCACATCAAAAATGTATCACTAATTATTTTGAATTTTACATGCTGACTCTAAATCTTGGATTAGTAACAGGGCAATGGTTTATGTTGTCATCAATACATAAAAGAAGAAGAACACAAAAACAATGATAAAGCAATACATTCTATCAGATTCTCCTGCATTTGGGCATTTTTATCATCCAATTTCATAATGCATAAAGATCAACAACTTGTTTTGCTAAGTTGCCTGGAAAGATGGAACTTAGACAGTTACAGTGGAAAAAAAACACATGAAAATGACACATCAAAGGCTGGTCCAGTAATGCCATTAATTCACTAAAAGTTGTTGATGGTAATTTATCATGAATAAAATGAGGATAACATTCATGAAAACAAGGCAAGTTGAGAATCAGAAATCTTCTAGCCTTTTATTAAATTTATTATCCACTTTTGAGTTGGTCATATTGGACAAACATCTGAAAGTTCCTTTGGTAACATCTAAAATCACCAAATGCAATAAGCATAGCTGTATAATTCTATATCCAACACAGTGCCAGGTAGTATCACTTAACATCTCTAGAAAACATATTTTCTAGTTGATTGTATTTTAGGATCATCTTGGAGCCTCTTATATGTCTGAATTAATGAATCAACATTAAAAAATTATGCTCCAAAAAACTTTTCATCATTTTGTCTTCAACCTGACACAAGGGAATGCCATGTAGGAACTTAATATGACATGTAAGGGATGTTAAAATATTGACCTGAATGCTGAATTCGTATTATCATCTCACTAGGGAGCCATCAGTCTCATAGATTAAATAAAAATACATAGGAAAAAGAACCCATTCTTTTTGGTTGCCAGCAGAAAAGTTTGCTTCCTTTTTAATTGTATTCAATTGTCTTTGTCCTCAGGGACCATGCATTGAAAATGTAAAAGAAAATATTTAGTTATTGGTGAAAGAATAATAATTTGGTGCTTTCTCTTAGAAATAAAAGCATTAAAACTGCGGTTATACAAAATCATTTTTCTGTCTATGAAGTTTTCAGATTTAAGACTCTAAAATGCTTTGGGAAACATTATCTCAACATGCCAGTGGCATAATGTTTTAGAGTCCTCATTTAGAAAGAGGAAACAGAAAATATTTGAAGCATACATATGCTAACAGGATTTTCTGAGCTCCCAGAAGTCAGGTAGAGCTACCACGAGTGATGATATCTAGGTTATCTTCACTGCATAGCTTTTTCTTCTATCAGAATAATTTGAACAAGGAATCAGAAAGCTGGATTTGTAACCTCAAAAGAGTAAAATCGCCTTAAAATAAAAAAACAAATAAATAAGATCAATTTTTATTTTTGTCTCACTGTATGAATTTCTTACTATTGTTATATATCTGGTTTTAGATTAAAAAATATAGACAGTTGTGGAATTGCTAATCCCATAGAGAGTTTCTGGTAATGAGAAATAAAAGGAATAATTTTTAATTTTAACATGTAATAAAGTAAATATCAATATATAAGCCCAGCTGTATAATTTATACAATAAAAATTTCTATTTCAAATTCATGTACTTTCAGCAGAACATTCTCATTAGAAGACTATTGGAAAAAGATGTAAGTAGTTATCAAAATAAAACCTTTATTTAAGAACAGGATAAACCTCTATGTTCTTAAATAATTTTTAAAATATCTTAAGTAAAGCCAACCTAGTGGTTTTTTTTAAAATTATTTACACTTTAAATGAACTGTACTTAAACCTTTACATTTAACTGCAAAGCTTAAATGATTTCATATGTACCTGTAATTCCCTGTGTATCAGAGATTTGTTGTAGTACAGAGTTTATATGTCTGTGCTTTTTCCCTACATTTGGTATAGTGCATGATTAGCAAACATTCAGTTGGACCATTGGGTTAGATATTATTGCTTGTCTTACCAAATAAAATTACTTGATCTGTTACTCGGACTTTGAAGATATCCAAAAGAACAGGTTCATAAGACTTCATGAGGAATGTGACTGACCACATACCTCTTTTTCTAAGTCACTTCATAAACTTCCACGCAGTTTGTTTAAAAGGGGCTGTTCCTGTCACTCCTTTTCACCAGAATACAACTTACAACTTGGAAAAGGAGAAAATAGCATACTCATTTCATATGCTATAATAACCGTGCATTGTAGATGTTATCATTATTTTAAGTATTTTTTACAAAATGAAACTAAAGCTTAGAGAGTTGAAGTAGATTGAGCAATGTCACAGAGCTTCTAAATAGCATATAATAAATATGTTAATCTACCACTATCTGGAAACAAATTGCATGTTATTATAAATAAATACTTGGCTTTCCCCAAAGTCAACTCTCTGATTATGGACATGCACTATAATTTTATCTAATATTCCTAAAATATAATCACTCTGAAGAAGCTTCCCCATAAAACTACCTCAGTATTTTCAACAAAGATGTGATTCTCTCAGATTCCAATACAGAGATTAACATATAACAAAACTGGTTACTTAAAGAGTTTCAATGTATGTAACACTTTAAGAAAATCTAATTGAATTCCAGATTATTTCATTTGTCCAGAAATTCCCCTCACACTTATTTACTAAATGGAAATGAAAACATTCCCACAAACACATCTGTATAAGAGCATTGAAATCATCATTATTTGTATTAGTCAAAACTAGAACCAATCCAAATAACAATAAAGAGAATGATTAAATAAAGAGTTTTATCTTTACATAATAGGATAATATGTCACATACAAAGATAAAATTTCTGATACAGCAGCAATACATATGATATAGCTTGGCGCTGTGTGCCCACCCAAATGTCATCTCAAACTGTAATACCCACGTTAGGGAGGGACCTGGTGGGAGGTGATTGGATCATGGGAGGAGGATTGTTCCCATGCTGTTCTCATGATAGTGTGTGAGTTCTCATGAGATCTGAGGGTTTTAAAGTGTGGCCCTTTCCCCCTTGCTCTCTCTACTGCCGCCATGTTAAACATGCCTTGCTTTTCATTTGCCTTATGCCATGATTATAAGTTTCCTGAGGCCCCCCAGCCATGCATAACGGTGAGTCAATTAAACCTCTTTTGTTTATACATTACCCAATTTCAGGGAGCTTTTTATAGCAGTGTGAAAACAGACTTATACAATGTATAAATCTCAAAATATCGTGTTGTGCAACGTAAGTTAGGCACACACACACGTATTTAGTATGATTCAATTTATATGTAGTTTAAGAAATTCATTGTCCTGACAATAATGACTTGGGTCCTTGGAGTGTAACAGTAACCAGAAAGAGACAGGAGAATGTCAACATAAGAGAAATGTTCCATATCTTGAACTTTTGATTGTGGTTACATGACTGTTTACATTTGTGAAAGCTGATCAAACTATGCACTTAAAGTCTATGAATTTAACTGTGTTTTTAACATACCTCAATAAAAAATTTCAACTGATTTAATAATCACTTAATGTCCACCTGCATGTCCTAACACTCACTTCATCTCTATTATTTCTCATTAGTCAAGAAAAAAAGCTAAACGTCTACATCAGGTTTGAGGGTTTCAATTATTTATATGACTCACCAATATAATAATCTAATAATTCTATCATTGTTTGTTAGATTCATGATTTAATGGTATTGAAAAAATTTTCAGTGTGGCAAAAAAAGCCATGTTAAAGCTTCTTACACATCACAATCGAATTCTAAGCAGCTATACCGATCCTTTAAACAACCTTTGCTGCTTATTCTTTTGAAGGAATAGCTTTAAATATATTGGAGTGATCATAGAGTTCATTGATCCCTGACTCAGTTCTGGGAGGCAAAAAAGAAACACCTCTTACTAGGGCAAATATTTTGATCATATTACTTACCAAAAGCATTGTGATGCAGCCTTGCTTAAAGTTTGTGGATTATTATTTTTCCAAATGAAAAACCAAGTCACTCAGCAGAAACCTTTCCAGAGGAATTCATTCTTTCAAAACAATTTTAGAGATGGTTGATGGTTTTCAACAGAGGAAGTTAACACAGAATGTATATTTTACTAGATTATTTTCTAGCTGCAGAGAAAGAATAATACATGACTGGGAACAGGAATTATCTGTTCTTACCTATCTACTAAAACATATATTTATCTATAGCTTGTAAAATGTTTTATAATATATAAATACAGATGCATAGTTGCCATCTTCATAAAAGATCTAGGTTGATAAAAGTTCTTATGAAATATTTTAGCATCAAGACTTTTGCTTTACTTTTCTACCAGAAATTGAATAAGGCTGAATATTTTTGCTTTACATTGTTAGTTGATGGCATTAGCAAAAATGAACATGATAACTGTTAGAATTTGTAAGATTCCCAGGAGTGGAATTGCTGTTACTTAATTTCTTTTCAGAAGATTTTTCTCCTAGAATCATTTTTCTCTTACTGTTTCATGATGATAATAGAGTTTTGTAGTTCTAATTGTTATAAAAGTGTGTCTGTGTCCATATCTATCTATAGCTATCTATCTATCTATCTATCTATCTATCTATCTATCTATCAATCATCTGTCTATCATCTACCTATCCATCCATCCACACATACACACACATACATAAACACACACACCATGCATTGGATATTTGTGCTATGCTTAATCATTACACAGATACTTTGAAACTCTAGAATGGTTTAATTAGTAAGTAGATTTCAGGATATACTGTTTATTAAAGCTTTTATATTCTGTGGGTGATAAACTAATTTAATCTGACATTCTGTCCAGGATATGTGAAGAAGGTGGTAAAAAAACTAAATAAGAATAAATAAATTAATAGGCATATTTCATAGATAATTTGCCATACATTATATTTCATTTCAGTTATTATTAAATAAGCACCTTGAACACAAATTAAATTCAAAAGACATCAATTGAACACTAGGTTAGGTACTGTTAACTTAATAATAAATTAAGATTACAAGAAAATTCTTAACTTCAAAGAACTTACAATATAGTAAATAAATACATGCCTCAAATAAGAATTCAAAAATATCCTCACTTTATTAAATGGTAATTAATATTTTATTTAAAAATGCACACTGAGTGCATATACAATGTGCAATGTATGTATAGTATACACAGTGCACCCATAATTATACCAGGTTCTGAAGCATCAACAGTAAGTTGGACAATTTTTTTTCCTAGAAAAGCTTATATTATGGTAGAGGAGACAGCCAGATAAATCAGAAAGTACAATGTAATGTGGCAAATGCTCAGATGAAGTTCTTTATTCTAAGTAAGCAGAAAGAGCTGAGTGAATGATTGGAAGAATACCTAAAAACCAGTCTAGGTCAATCGAGGGCCATAGAAGTCTTTCCCAGGGAAAGGGTTGTTTAATGATGAGTTGGAAATGCTAGATGAAGGCAATGAGGGATAACAAGTGTTTCAGGCAGCAAGAATGACATAACAAATGCCTCAAATTTAGAAAAAAAACAGAAACGCATTTGTAAAACCACGAGTACAGGTTGGGCAGAAGAACACCAATGAAGAAACTGATAGACATTCTAATAACTTTGTTTTTTATACTTGAAATAGAATGTCTTGGATGAGGTCTACAGGCATTCATAGAAGAAGCCAATTAAGGATCCAGAAAATCTTTACGTAGGATCTGAAGTTTGAGATAAGTCTTGAAATAATAATATTATTTTGATTGGCAGAAATTAGAGTAGAAAAAAAAATTAGTTTTTTGAAAAAAAAAAAGTGAAGAGCATTAAGAAAAGGAAGTAAATTTAAGGGTAGATAACATTTGTCTCTTTCAATAGGGTTATGACATATGGAAGAAAAGAATGAAAAACAATGGTGAAAAGGCACACCTGAGTTGTTGTTAAAGTTCTTGATAAGCTGCATAAGATTCCATAGTATTTCTTGATTAAAAAAATACTTCTCTAACATAGTCTTTTTGACTTAAAAGAGGAAAAATACAATTTTAAGGCATGATTAAAATGTTCTAAAATTTCATTTGTGTGATGGTTACACAGATGTATACATATTTCAGTACTCATAAATGTGTATACTTTAAGATCATGTATTTTTCCATAGGAAAAAATACCTAAAATTATAAATCTATAAAAAATGCTTATGTACATGCATATAAATCAAGAGCAAGCAAACCCATGATTAACGAAATAAGTTATAGTTGCTTAGTTTGATGGTTATCATTGCAACAATTTATGAAAAGAATATGTATGCCTCTAGAACATAAAAACATAATTTCTTAAAATAAAAAATATTTTTATCAAAGTGATAAATACTCAAAACTTCAAAAGCCAATTAATAGTAAGTCATATAATAAAAAAACAGATCACTCGGATATTTATAAGGGAGAAAACCGAATTCAAATCCACCTTTGATAACCTCAAATGACATGTCTGTCCACTATATCATAATTACTATCTGGTTCAACAAAAACTAAAAGTACCACAAGATTAGGCATTCCTTATTTTCTTTCAGTCATGAGTACAAGCTACTCTATAAATATAAACCCATGAAAAAGACATAAGTATAGATAAAAGACATATAAACATTTATATGACTAATGGTTAATTGCTAATAATTACTCAGATGTAAAAATAATTTTATTACAAATGTCCTATGGAACTCTGCAGATTCTATTTCATATATGAAAAATACTATTATTATATAATGTGAGTTCTACACATATAAACATATTTAAAATATACTTCTGTATTATGGTTGGCAAAAAATAATGACATGAATGGCTCATTGAGAATGAAATCAAGGGTCTTTCAATATTATATTGTTTGCTAAAATGAGTTTATGTTGAAAAACAACTGAGACAAATGACTGTGATTTATTAACATTTGCTGTATCCGTAGAAACAGTTCATTTAAAAAAAGCATCATGTCTATGGAAAGACAGAAAATGGTTTTGGTTAATGAAAACATACAGAAGAATTTCTTATTAGATGCATGGATCGATCTATTTCAAATGAGCACTAACAGATGCTCTGCTCATATTATTTGGAATTCTCCCAGTGCCTTGCTGGTCACAGACATGGTTGGCTTCCTTCTGATGCAAGTCAGTACTTACATGGACTGTAATTGCAAAGTAGTTTTCCTACTAGAATTGGTGAAAAGATTCAAGGAGTAGAGCTCTAAAATGTAGCTGTCAAATATAATGCAAGACATTACCCAGAAATGAAGCCAGAAAAGTTCAGACCAGAGAAAATAAACTAGCCCAGATGAGGAAACAAGAAAAAGAAAATCCTAAACTCTTGAATTAAGACAATGGGTTTAACACTTACTCCATGAAAAGTAACTCTGAGTCATGTGAAGAAGCAATACAAAGTGTTCCATAAAGCTGTATATAAATTCTAGGAAAAGAACTGATTGCAGATATTTGATTTCTAATTCCAAATATCAGTGGTAATCGGTGACTCCCTGTTCTGAAGTACAAAGGCAGCCATGTGAGTACATGACATCTATCTGTAACAAACATGATTTTCCTCAAGTGTGTCTCAAAGTAATGGAGACCTTTCTGAGACTCATAAAAACTGTGACACCAATTCTGTTGATTTACTTGGTGACCAATGACCAGAGACAGAATAACCATAGTATCCCTTTCAAGTAAGTAGGATTTTATATACAGTAAACTGAAATTTAGGCATAAAGTTCATTATTCCTTGCAACTGAATACCACGATAAGTGGATAGTAAATAGTAGGTTATTCAGTGGAATAAAATAACTGAATTTGGGCTGGGTGCAGTGGCTCACACCAGTAATCCCAACACTTTGGGAGGCCAAGGAGGGTGGATCACCTGAGGTCAGGAGTTAAAGACCAGCCTGGCCAATATGGCGAAATCCTGTCTCTACTAAAAACACAACTAGCCGGGCGTGGTGGCGGGCGCCTGTAATCCCAGCTACTGGGGAGGTTGAGGCAGGAGAATCACTTGAACTCAGGAGGCGGAGGTTGCCGTGAGCCGAGATCATGTCACTGCACTCCAGCCTAAGCTACAAGAGTGAGACTCCATCTCAAAAATAAAATAAAATAAAAATAAAAATAAAATTTTAAATTTAAAAAAACTGAATTTGATAGCAAAAAGTAAAAAACAGTGCCCATCAGAAAAAGGTAGAGGAAATTTTTACTATAAAAGAGATTTTGACTTGATCAGCAGGGCTTTAAACTGAAATTCTGGAGAAAAATACTAAAAGGTCCAGTTGCAGAAAAAACTGCATTCTATGTAGAAAAGTAGATTTGACATAGAAATAAATATAAAAGACATATTCAGTGATTCTCAGTATAATTTAAGAGTATAAAGGAGTACTGAGACAAAATGTTAGAACCCTCTGCTTTAAAAGTATGGGCAGAAAATGGAAGACATAATTGGAGCAATGGTTTTCTACTCCCTACTTTTTTATTGCTAAAACACGTATGATAGATGAAGTTCACACGCAAAATAAACCCCAGTGGGGATACCCTAATCATATGTAATCTCTAGTGTAAACCTTTGTTTTTCATACACATGAGAAATATGCTAGTATCAAAATCTGTGGATAATGATATTATTATAAAAATGATCTTGAATATGTTCAAATTTATTAAAGAAACAAGCATGGCCTATGCTTCTGCCACATTGACCTTCATGTTTTCTAAACATTACAATTTTTGGCCAATTTTAGGGCCTTTGTCTGTGATCTTAATCTCCTTCTTCACCTTTTAGGTATTAGGTTAAATGTGTCCTCTTCAGATAGCCTTGCATTTACTACCTATGTAAATCTGATACAGCCTAATACTCTTCATGAGAGGATTCTATTTTTAGAGTAGTTTTCATAATTTGCAATATGTAGGATTAATATTTTTATTATTTTATTCTTTTTATAAATCCTAAATTACATGAGTGTAAGATACATACTACATTTTGATAATCATTTTATCTTCAGAGCTTATATGTGGCACATAGTTTATTAGTTTTAACCTCATCCATAATTATGGTATCGTCAACTCAATGATTCCTAAGTGTTTTCTTTTTCCTTAAATAAGTTTAACAGTAATTGGCTATTTTAAATGATTTATATACTACTATTTAAATTTATTTATCAAACTTATGCTATAATAATTTCTAATTCATTAATTCATTTTTAACAGCTTATTTCTCTTGTTTCTTTTTATATATTTCGTTATACTGTAGCAACTTTATCTGAATATTGTTTTTTAAAAAAATATATGTTTGCTTTTTTCTTTGTTCTTAACTACTCGCCCTTTCTAATAATATAAGCATTACCTTTTATAATAAACAGTGTGTCTTATTTCTGTCATCTTGCTTTATCTGTTCTTTTACACTTCCTTTACTTCCTGTGCTTGGACATTTACTTACTGCTTAGTGTCCAGTGTTTTAGAATATATTAGGAATTTACTGTTAGTCTTTCCATAACACATATTGGTCAATATATTGTCTTATAAATACTGTCATTCCAAGTAAGATGGCTCAATATCCTTTTACTCCCTGCACTTGACCCTCTGATGTAATGTTATCCATATTATTCTTATTATTGAACGGCTACTTTAAAAATAATTCTTGATATTTGCATGAGATACATAATTGATAACCCTGTCTATTAACTCACAGTACAAATCTGAAATATAGTATATGTTATATGTAATGTATTATATTTTATATAATATACATTTCTATTTTCATATTTTATATTATTTAATATAATATAGGTAATGTTTATATAATTATATAGTTTATTATTACACATATAGCATTGTTTGTGTTTATCAAGTGTGCTAGCTAGAAATCTTCCATCTCTTTTTGATGTCTCTGTCATATTATATTAAGGGGCTTACTAGACCCAATTGGAGTTAAATTTGCTTGTAAATAGAAGAAAGAGTAATTTGCAGCCTTTTGTTTTCATTAGGGCGATCTTGGTGATCTTCTTTCTTACTGCTACATGGTCAATCCTAGATTTACAAACAAGTATATATTTAGTTGCATATCTAGCTCCCTCCCTACCCAGGTTTCAGCAGTGCCCTATGTTGATGGCCAAGTTTAAAACAGTTTTTATTTCACATATGCCTGCCTATATGGAATCCCACTGTGGCAAGTTAGCTTGGCATGGAGATTTCAGTATCTACTCTGTATGAAGACAACCTTATGATATAAACTCTTATGTCTTTGTTTTAAACCAGTGCCACAGACTAGACTCATCCTTTCCTCGGAGGCTTTATTGCCCTATCACTAGACATAGATCAAACCATCATTATTCATTCTAACATATCCCCCTAATGTGACCTATTATAAAACAATAATTTGTGGCCTAATTATCTTTCAAAAAAAGTCATGCCACAAGAGAAAATCCTAGACTTCTATAAAATAATAGCAATTAACAGAGCCAGAATTTATGGAGCACTACTATATATCAGACCTTGTTTTTAGTATTTTATAGTTATTGCCTCATTTGTTTATTTTCAAATGAAGAAACTGAGGCATGGAAAAATTGACTCCAATTCACACAACTAGTAAGAGACAGAATCAATAATTAGCTAAGCTCTTGACTTTGGAAACGACGTGCTTAACTAGTAGACAAACAAGCACCCAGTTACAAATCAGTTTATTCCCTTTTCCAGATCCCTATAGAGCAAGAAAAACCTCAGCTCTGTGTAGTTCTACAAGACAAAAGGTGTATTTGTCCAGGACTATAGATATCTACTATTTTTTACACTTGTATAACCAAGAGAGCTACTGGAGTTATTTTGTACGACAATAAAGATTTGCTCAAAAGCAACCTTCCCCACTTGCCAGCTGAAAAATTAGTAATGTTTGTATAGTTGACTTATAATAATAGAATAAATTTGGTTGGAGTCAGTACACTTACATCCTTGTGTTCCTATTCTTAATCTATTGTTTTGCTTTATTTTTCATGTATTTACAAATTATGAGCTTAAATATATAAATATGTTTTAATTATATAAAAAACATAGACTAGTCATGTTGACATATAAATGTATGTCAATGTATAAATTATGAGCTTAGATATATAAATATGTTTTAACTATATAAAAATCATAGACTAATCATGTTGACATATAAATGTATGTTATATACATATATATGTGTGTGTGTATATATATACACACACACACACAGAGCTCACCTAACAGCTCTTGCTAAATTTTTCTTCTACAAGAAAAGGAAGAGATAGAGAAGACATTTACATTCTAGTGAGAAAGAAGATGGTAGATAGATAGATAATAAGCAGATAGACCTCAAGTGAACCCAAGCTTTTATTCAAGCCTAAATCCAAAGAAACTCTGCTTCCTGCTACCATGACTAGAATTCCTCTTTTAAATGATATTCTCTTGTGTTAAACAAAACAAATTATTATCAGAAATGTACATTCCTTTAGGATGACAAGTTTGCTACCTGGAAAGAGTCTTGCTCTCTGAATTACCACGCAAAAAAAAAAAAAAACAAAAAAAACAAAAAAAACAAAGTCACACAACCAAGAAATATCTGTGCTGCACTTTTTTCCTAGGGTAAAATAAAATTCTATTGCTTTAAATTACTGACATATGAATACGTTTTTACATCAGCTGGTGTACTCTAACCAATAATCTTCAAATAAAGTAATGTTTTGCTATATCTCAGGAAGTTAATCTTAATAAAGAGACTTGTAAATTATGTTGTTTTGAGAAACCGTATTTGTTCATTTGGCTATAAAATATGCTTATTATGAGAAATTGAATTTGAGTCATTAAGCTATAAATAAAACCAGCAGTCTTCTAACAATTAAGACATTGTGTGTGTGTTGTTCTGAGGAAAACCTTTTCTACCTGCAATTTCACTAAATTGTGTGCAAGTGTAAGTATACATACACACACACAAAAGTGAACATACATATCATTTTGACCTTTAGCATGTCTAGACTTGGTTTGGTGTAAGACAGAATACTAACTTGTTATGCATTTTTTCTGAATGTATTAAAATAACTTAAATTTTTACATTATGGATATATAATTTCTCTCCTGATCTGACAATCTGATATTACTATAAATAAATACATCTATGCATCTAGCTAACTATCACTTATAGAGGTTTCTCCAGTTGTTTTTGCATATTTTTTCAATAGGTCTCTCAGAAGACTGATTTGCAACCTGTAAATATGTGTGGAGTTTAATAAATGGCAGCTGGGACTTAGGAAGTGGTTGGGTGAGTTAACTAGTGAATGAAAATCCTGGAAAAATTAATTTTGTTTTGAGCACTTTTATCCACTCAGCAATCTAAACATTATATAATTCTGAGTTTAGAATTTGGCTCATAATAATTTAGAAAAGAATAATCTGGACTTCCTCTTATCTTCTTTCCATTAACTGGAACACAAATATGGCAGTAACCAACCTTTAAACATTCAGTCAAAGACAGCAACTGGAAGAGCAGTAACTCATAAAAGAACAGAAATTTGGTGTCTGGTAATTTGGGGGATATGTGTCCTACAATCCCAGATATTGCATAGTGATGACAAAATGTTAGGGTCACTGTTACAACAGCTAATAAAAAACTTGGAGCATGGCGATAAGAAAAATAAGGCACTTCATGAATAACTCTTTTTTGAATAACTTATCAGAAATTTTTACTTATTAGGCATAGTAGCAAATGGACAGCATTATTTACCAGTAATCTTGGGATATGAAAAACTTTCCCATGATCTTCAGAAGAGAAGAGAAGGTATTCAGGAGGATATCATAAAAATATTCAAATATTTTAATATAGAGGTAATACAGAATGTACAAAAATATTACGCTTTTATTCTGTCCAAGTATATATCAAGGGATATTTATGTAGTAGGTACCATTAAACATTTATATTATGGTACATATATAATATTATATTAATTACTTAGTGGTTAGAATTAAGTATTTTACATTGTGACATGCCAAAGACAAAAAGAAAATAATATAAAACATAAATGAACAAATTCATAAATTAGTATATAGTTGATATCTCTGTAACTACAATGAAGTTTAAGGAATAGAATATGGTTCCCACTTGTTCCCACCCCAGGACACCCTTGCATGTGCTTACAAAAATCAAAATGTCCTTCCTTTACCTTACAGTTAACCACTATATTGACATTTATGGTGAATAATTTCTTATTTTTCTTTATAGCCTTCCTGGAAATATGTATTCCAAAACACACTAGTTAAGTTCTGCCTGCTTTTTAAATCATACTGTATAATTTTTTTTATGTCTGGTGTCTTTCACTTAAAATTATGTTTGTAATGTTTATCTACTTTGTGTACACTATGGTTTGTGTACTGCCATTATCTAACATATTGTAATGATGATACCACATTTTAAAATCACTGATCTTAATTAACATTTGCACTTTTTTTTTTTTTTACAATTCTTAAATGACACTTTTGCATTTGATCTTCATTAACATTTTACATTCTTCTATGTCGTCTAGGATACATACATGGATACATTTCTGTGTGTATAAACCTCGCCACATTGCTGTTAGCAGCGTGACATAGTACAACCACCTTGGAAAATGGTTTGGAGTTGTTTACTAAAGTTAGTGTTGCATACTTATCTCTAATCTGCTCTGGAGTCCATTCTGTTAATTCCTAATATCAGTCACTTTAATTAGTAGCTCTAGAATTTCTACTTAATTTTTTTTTTCCAAACCGGCCACGTCATTTTTTTAGGGATCGTAGTTCTCCACTTCAAGTTTTTGGAATGACTTTTATCTACTTGAAGTCAAGAGATAGTTGTTTCAGAGTCCATTTTGATAATTCAGATATCTGAAGACCTAATTAGAGTGTTGCTATTATCTGCTGTTTATCTTTCATGTTATCTCTTCTAATCTTGTCTGTTTATCATTGACTGTGTGCTAGCATTGACTGTATGCTAGCACACACAGACACACAGACACATAGAAACACTTATAAAAATAATTTGAGAACCAGAATGGGATTATTTTCTCCAAAGATAATTTTTTTTTCTATCACCTGAAGGCACTACCAGGTATAGTTCGGGCAATATTCCGGGCCACCAGACAACACAAACCAGGAAGTGCTGCAGTCTCTGTGATTACTCCACATGTCCTGTGCCATTCCAAAAGATTAGGCTTCTAAGTGATGGCCCAAATAGGAGTAATTAAACATGGCTCCTACTCTGGGTGAAACTTGGAATCCGACTTTTGTTTACTTAGACTGATAAGGATTTCAAAGCTATGCTAAGGTCCCAACATGTAGGTCAGCAAATCATCCCAAGGCAAAAGTCCTGTCAAATGCCATGTCTATCTCGGATTTTTACCTACCCCTGAACTTTCACCAAATGATGCTTGTCTTTCTTATTAGCTCTTTAACGTTTCTAATACAATTATTTTTCCATGTTTTAAAGTTTTCAATAGTGAAAGAGTTATTGATTAAATAATTTGCTATTACAGGCCGTGAAACTCTAGTTAACTTAAAGGTAAATTTATGTATCTGATATTATTAGGACATAGCTTCCTTGACAACAAGAATACTGTCAGTTTTTAAAAATACTGTCACCACTTCCCTATCACCACAAATAAAGGACTCAATGAATATTTGCTAAGTGAAAGAATAAAAATTGTAAACCCAGTATTTAAACCGTTTACAATTTAGTAGGAACTTCACATGAATTTTCAATTAATCAAATCTAGGGAGAAACTTCTGTATTCCCAGTATTGGAAGAAACTGTGAACAAACTAAAGCTTTTGAGAAACCAAAATGTGCGTAACTCACTGTGGCCAAAATGTTTTATATTTTGACAACGAAGGAGTGCAGGAAATGCTACCCCAAAATATGCTACTTTGGTATACGATTACTTAACCAGAGGGCACCTGGGGCACAGCAGATGCAGTGTGAGGCTTTCTCTGAGCTCTCCTTATCTGAATAAAGATCCTGCAAAAATAATTCAATTGTCACCAGTCTCCTCCCCAGGAGTTTCATCAACCAGGAGACTCATATCACAGGAGAGGAGAGGATAAATTGACACCTCGGCCAGAAAGACTGTCACAAAAAATCATCTTTTCTCCTAAGGACCTATTTATCTTTCCAAAACATTATTTACCTTCCCAAAACATTATTTACCTTCCCTTAAGTTGCTTACACAGTCCTCTCTTCCCGCTTTCCTATGAAGAGGGCATGTGAGCTTCTGGATATCACTGGGCTTTGGGAAATTCACCTTTCTTTTCTGTGATGTCCCCTTGCAAGTAATAAATTTGTATACATTTCTCCCATTAATCTGCCTGTTGTCGGTTTATTTCATGGACTCAGTTATACACCCTGAGAGGACAAGGGAAAGTCTTCCCTCCCTTAAATCAGTATATTCATAGGAATTGAGTCTTTTTTTTTTTCAGACTAAGTCTCACTCAGTCAGCCAGGCTGGAGTGCAGTGACGTGATCTAGGCTCACTGCAAACTCTGTCTTCCGGGTTCAAGCAATTCTCATGTCTCAGCCTCCAGAGTAGCTGGGATTTCAGGCATGCGCTACCACACCCGGGTAATTTGTGTATTTTTTAGTAGAGACAGGGTTTCACCATGTTGGCCAGGCTGGTCTCAAACTCCTGACCTCAAGTGATCTGCCCACCTCGGTCTCACAAAGCCCTGGGATTATAGGTGTGAGCCACTGTGCCCAGCAAAAATTGAAGAACTATTTCTTTAGTAGTTTGAAATATTGTTTAAAAGTTTCACAAGAAGTGCGAAACTATGAATGTTTAAATCTGGACAAGTTGAGTTTTCATCAGTGAAATTACAAGATTTTTAATTATTAATAAAGTATCAAACTGGAAAACCAGGTACACCTCCACAAACAGAAAGAAAGAGAAAATGAAAGAAAAGATTAGAAAGGTCAAATATCAGTGCCATTTCAAGGTCATTCAGAGAAAAGTAGATAGTTTGCTATTTCCTTTGAGGTAGGATAGAAACAATAACTGCAGAGCAGAACTCATCTAATAAATATCATTCTCATGTGACTGTAGCTAAGCACATCATTGGCAGAGGCTTAAGCATTTCTTATTCCCTGTCATCAATTTTTTTATCCATACCAATTAGGAGGTAAACATAATCAATTCTTCAATGACACTTTATTCATTTAACAAATATGTATTGAGTTTCTTCCATGTCCCAGGTACATTCCCAAACACTGAAGATACACAATCATGAACAGGAAAGGCAGCACTGCTATTCTCATGAAGCTTACATTCAGTGGTCCATACGCTGACTGTGAGCAAGTGAACAAACATAAGTTACTTTTGACCAATCATAAGTGATAGAAGAAAATGGATCGAATAAATCTCCTCATACGAGATGAAATGACATTCAAAGAAAAAACTGGATGGTGAGAGAGTATAAATCCTGCATAGAGCTAGAGAAGGAGAGTCTGAGGCAGAAGAGATAGCTGATGTAAAGTATCAAGAGTGAGAACAAACTCTGGTCACCAGCAAAGCACCTGTGACAGAACCATTAAGGACAGCAGGATGATCTGTACAAGATGAAATTAGAGAAAATGGCAGGGATCATAAACAACTTTGTAAGATACACTTCAGGGTTTTGATTTTATTCTAATTGGAATGGAAAGCAACTAGTGAGCTTTAAGTAGGGTAGGCCTATAATCTTACAAAAGTTTTTACACACTGTATCCTGCTACCATGTAAAGAATAAACAATAGTGGTAGCAGAAAAAGCAAGATTTTGCAGTTTCCTAGATCAACTGAAACAGTCTCTACTAAAGAAAATGTAGTATTTACTATTTTCAAATGCTTATTACATTAAGGCATGGAACATTCAGTCCATCAGATTACAGTTTCTTATTAAAATACTCTGCTTTTCTTCAGTTTCAACATGTTTTTTTCCAGGAAATGATTTAACCAAGGCTTATTTACAATCAATCTAAGCATATATATGTTTAGATTTATATATGATATATATTTTAGAATATATATGTTTATATATTATTATACATATATTTACATTATTTCTCTAGTTTCCTAACTCTCTTTTTTTTTATGGCTTTAGTACTCAGCAATGTAGAGAACAGTGTTATTAACATCTTGGGTAACTGGGTTCTTTCCCCCAAAAAACATATATGCGCAGGAAAGTTTGCAGACAATTTCAGAGGATTCACATACTGCCTTAATTACATTGATGAAAGCCCCCAAATAAGAAACCTTGCTATAAATATTCCTCATAATCTTTTCTTAGATGTAGTTGTCTTCCATTAAAAACAATTAAGATATTATTTAATAAGATGATAAATATAAGAATATAATAAATGCCTCAAAAATTAGCCTGATATAAAATCCAATGGCACAAATAAAATGGTACAATTGCAAAGAACAATGGTCATAACCTAGAATCAGTAGTTTTTATGTTGATTACCATCCAATCATATATGCATCTTTACATCAAAATATTTTAAGATAAAAATCAAAAATTGGATTAACATAAAGAATGAGTTTCAACTGTGCAAATGATATAAAAATTAAATTATCCTCTGATACTGAAGCAATGTTAACTCAGACACTGTGACTTACCTGTAGCTGTATTTTTCTAAAGTGATATTAAAAGATAGAAAATGAGCAAATATGACCACACTTTCTAATTTTGATCTTAAAAGTAAAACACAGGTAATAATGAGAAACTCTAGTTATGGGATCATTAGCCTGCAGATCAGATAGTAGTGTTTTCTCCAGATTTAATAAATAATTGTGTAACCATAGTCTCTAGCCTCTGGTAAACAAATCATAAAGTTGAATTGCCTTGAAAGGCAAACCAGAAAAATCAACACTTAGAAGAAAAAGCACGTCTTCATTTTTCTTATAAATGTGATTTATAAAGGATCCTTATTTTAAATGTTCAAATAGATCTCTCAGCACACACACTTATGTTTAATAATCACCTAACCAAGAGCCATCTTTTAAAAACAAAAATTAGACACACTTGATAGCAAACAGAGAAAAGATTCAGCTCAATATACACCACTGAGCAAACCTCAATCTCTCAGCAAAAATTGAAAATTGAAAGTGCATGAACCATAGCTATTAGGCTTTCATGAACCCAGTAAGTATCATTATTGGGCTATTTAGGTGCTTTTTGTAATATATTAAATATTGTAATTGAAAGAGTGAAAGACAGATAGTCCTATTCAGTCCCCTCAATATTAGATAAAATAATAATCTGAGGCTTTTCTGTGTCATAGGCAATCCATTAAAGGTTATGGAGAAATTGAAGGTCAATGAATAATGAAAAATATATTCATATAAGCAGGTGGAAAAACCCGGTAAAATAAAATAGTAACAAATAACAATAAAATATTTAGTGCTTGCTTTGTACATGAAATGCAAATTTAGAAAAATTATATAAATTGGATTTTTAAAATCAAGCACATAATTTTAAATGCATTAGGGGAGATAGCTTTGGAAAATAATACCACTCTGAAAGCTTGTAGAAAATGGGCACTTTTTCATAAACAAATGCTCTGAACCTTCCTACTCACATCGATAGTTCATGACCATTTTAAGAATAGAATAATCTTAAAACACTAACAGGAATAATAGTAATATTTGCAAAACAAAAATCATTCATATTCAGTCTTATAAATGGATTCCATAGAATTCCTTAAACCAAGAAGGGTTACACTCATTTGACTTACAAATTGTTTTGTTTTGTTTTGTTTTTGGAGTACATATTTTATGACAAACAAAGCATTTTTGTATACAGTTTTCTGGAAGTAAAACTCTTCATTTCACAAAATTTAGGAAGTGTCTTCTATGTATAACGAATTAATTTTGTGTGCTAGATATGAATGAGATGGAAAATTTCATTAACATAAAGTACTATCACTAAATTATTATTTAAAAATACACAGTATATAGAAGTTGCTCTGTAACCATTTCTTAATGTTTCTACCAAGTCAACATTAAATGGTGATATCTTAGGTCCCTTTCTTTATCTCCTCATTAAATTATTTGTTCACTCTATCTATTCAACCATCTCCTATCAGAAAATAAATACAATTTGAGTTTCTCATTGGAAAGGTTTTTAGACTTCCTCATTTTTCTGGGTCACATATCTCCAGGATAAGACAAACTTTAGCTTGTTTATATGGACCACATCTGAAGCTGATGCATTGTTTAACAGAGTATATGACTCTTTCTTCTGCATGGTTGAGATGGTCTTTTGAGAAATGGGAGAGGAAAAAAGGGCATAGGTAAGAATTGGTATAATTGGTTTTGTCACTTAATTGCAGTCATTGTGTACATGAAAGTGACTTGGAAGTGGGGAGAGGGATATTCAAGTTGGTTCCAACAAGACCAGAGACAGATATCTAACTAAATAATTAAAATTCAATTTGACCAGTAGTTCTATGAGAATAGTAAATACAATTTATGGAAGGGCATTGCCGATTTAGATTGAGCGTCTGCATTAGACTCCAAAAGATCAAACCAAAATGGAGTCACTCATGCTAAAAGTTCCATGTCATCAAACTGAAATTAAGTTGTTTATCTGACCTTCTGAGAAATCAGGAGAGATATGATAGCCAAATCCCCAAACAGACCAGTTTTAGCCAGCATGATAAAGAAATCCCCTCTGCTTTAAAGCTTACGAGGAAAGTAACCTAAGATACCCTGATGTTAACCAGTTCGTTTTTTTTTTTTTTTTATATTACGTTGTTTCCTTGTTCCTGCTCAAGTTACCTTATAAAAACTGACTGTTCTACTATTCCTAATGGAGCACCTTTCAATATTTTATAGAATATTCCCTGATTTATGAGTCACGAATAAAAGACAGTTACATTCTTAAACTCAATTTGTTGAAATTTTGTTTTTTGCAGGATCATTCCTACTATGAAGGACTAATGAAAACTTTACAGAAAATAACAGATCTGAACGCTTAAGGGTCCTTGAACCAACCCTGAAGTATCCATGGTCTGAGATATTGAAGAGCAAAGTCACAGCAACACTTCTAAATACAGAATATACATAAGATTGCTAGGGAAATTTAATACTTGATGCACATATTGACCACTGAAATTGAATCCAAAAGACAATAAATATGAAGAAAAATCCATCCATCCTACATGTATTTTCCAGAAAAGCATGTGTCCTTACCAAACAGCATCCACACAGCCAACTCTACATTATGAGAATTGCTCCCTATGGTGAGCACTTCTGCTGTCTCCAATCTTCATCATCACCTCCTATTCTAAGTCCATTTAAAACAGAACCTTCATGTAATCAAAGCCAGGAGTGAATATATATGATCATTAGGGTGTTATAGAGATAGTTTACAAAGTAGAGGGTTAAACACTCAGGTTCAAGGACTACCTGGATTTAGATCCTGGCTCTGGTACTTGCTAGCCAAGTAACTTGGCAACTTATTTAACCAGACTGTGCCACATTTCCCTCACTACCTAATTCCTAGAATTGCTATTCCTAGAAAAATCAAAAGACTATTTGTACCATTGTACACATGATACAATTTAGATTAGAACACTGTACTAAACCTTTGAAGGTTTTAGTACAATGTATGATTCAGAGCTTTTATTATTTTAGAGCATTTGGTGCAATAATTAGCAAATATGACCAATTTTCCAAATAAAAACCTGCCTAATTTATGATACTTAAACCATCTTTGTAGAAAATTACTATTTCTATTCTCAATGGCAAGGGGAAAAACATTTAGTTCAGTTAATTGAAAAATGACTATAAATTATTAATATAAAAATCTGACAGAAAAATATTCAAAAATTCCCCCTAGTGTGACACTCTTCACTATGTTATCTGATCTGTCAGGACACTGTCACTATACTGTACTGGCTTTAATGAAGTTTCTGGAAAATTCTAGGGATAACAGGAGTTCCTTGATGAGCTCAGTCATTGTAGCTCATTTTTAGTTCATATCCACAAATTCAAAATCAATAGAAACTACGAAGTATCTTATACACATTTTTATACAAGGTAGAGATTACAAAAACTGGCTGAGTATTAAAGCTAAAGATGCCTGCCAATTGCTATATTTTTAGTGTGAGAAATTAATGATTATGATTTGACAAGGAGGAAACTGGCCAAGACTTCCGACATAGTTTGGATCTCTGTCCCTGCTGAAATCTCATGTTGAATTGTAATCCGCGATGCTGGAGGTACGGCCTGGTGGGAGGGAGGTGTTTGAGTCATGTGGTCATATCCCCCAATGCTTGATGCTGTCTTTTTAAGTTCTCCCAAGATCTGGTCATATAACAGTGTGTCTTCACCGCACCTCACACCACTTGCTTCTGCTTTTGCCATATAACATGCCTGCTCCCCTTACACCTTCCACCATGATTGAAAGCTTCTTGAGTCCTCCCTAGAAGGCAAGCTGATGCCAGCACTATACTTCCTGTAAAGTATAGTTATGCAGAACCATAAGCCAATTTAACCTATTTTCTTTATACATTACCTAGTCTCAGTTATTTTTTTATTGCAATTCGAGAACAGCCTAATAGAAGTTTAACAGTAATGCCTAATGAACTAATACAAATATACTTGGGTGGAAATGTGAAGCTTGTTCTTTAAAAGAATGGCATATATTAAAATCTAGATTATTTTTTAGGACTATCTATGTAGTTACTCAAACTAAACAAGGCTACAAAGTTTGAGAGCCCCGTTCAAAGGGAATGTATTAAATATATAAGGCAAATAGCATAGCCAATGGTGTGTTGCAAGATTTTTAAAAATGCGATCTCACATCTAATAAATACATCTAATCTTTCTTTAAGCATTAAAATACAAGATTTAGGTAAAGCAAAGATTTATTAATGGTTAAAAAATATGTGACTCAGGAATAATCAACAGAAATCTTTGTTTAGTAGAAAAGAAATCTACAAGTCTGGTTATAAACTGAAGGTAGTGGGGTGAAAGAGAACATTTCTGATAGATGTAAATGGTTGTACATAACTTCTATATCTGTCTCTAAGGAAACAACCATTGCTTCAAATGCACATGGAGCCTCCAAATACGTGCATGTTCAATAGGTTGATATTGTTCAATACATCACTAGTTTTAGTTAAACCATTGTGTTATAGACTCCAATCTGTTGTTTAAATCAAAAAGTAAATTTTTCATTTCAGATATTGCATTATTTAGCATTATTTAGTTCTAAAATTGATACATAGTTCTTTTTTATGTTTTTAATTATCTACTAAGATTATTATCCATTCCCTTATTCTGATAACCTTACTTGTAAGTCTTTAAAAATATAACAACTATTGAAGATCTTATCTGCTAATTCTAACATCTGAGTCACCTTGTGTTTGTTTCTTCTGACTTACTTTACTATTGTTGATTACGGCTTATATTTTCCTTCTTTTTGTGAGTGCTAATTTTTTATTGTATGCTTTATATTGTGACTAACGGACTTTAGAGAGCCCAGTTTATTGTCTTCCTTTAAAGGATATTAAATTTTATTTTAGAAGGCAGGCAGTTAAATACTTGTAAATCATGTGATATTTTGGGCTTTTTTTTTTTTTTTTTTTTCTATAGGGTCTATTTCAGTTTTTCCTTTCAATCATAGAGTTTACACTAAGGCATGGCACGTTGTCCTAAGATGTATTTTTTCTGGACTTTCAGCTGAATTGCCAAGTTGCTCCTCAAGGTCTCTCTACATTCTGACTGGGTCACAATTTCAATGTATTTTAGCACCATGTGATCTCTTACATGTCCATTTGAGTCTTAGTCATGCAGCAGAGTCACTCTCTGCTAGGCTTTCTACAGTCTCAACTTGTGATGGTTGATATAATAGATCAGTCCTAAGACAAGTGTCCATAGGAAATCATCATGAAACTTCAGTCATGCCCCAGAAAGACATCACTCTCCTTTCTGATACTTTACCACCTAAATTATCAAAGTTTTGAAGTCTGAAAGTCTCTTCTTCAGGTTATATTGACCATGTTCTGCAAGGGCTTCACTTACCCTGGTTATTATCTGGAAAATGATTCCAGTGGAGAGCGTGACGGAGTATGGGGCTCACTTAATTTGCTTCTCTTCTATCAAACATCAGAGTTTTGCATTGTCTGCAATACAAGGCTTACAAATATGTATTTCAGGTATTTTGTCAGTTCTATAGTTGTTAACCATGGAAGCAAAATTTTAATATGCTTGCTACATATATGTAATATGATATGCTTAATATTCATATGACAATTATGCTTCTATGGTTAACAACAACCAATGGCACTTACGGCACCATAGCCAGAACTTTTAAAAAAATGTATTTATTTAGTAATCATTGAATGAATCTTATTAAATAACTAGGCTTTTACATTATAATATTTAAAAATAGAATTTAAAAATCTAAAACTATGTGAAAACTTTATTACATATAAAACTTCTAATAAAAATACCACATTAAAAATAAAAATCCAGGAAAATGTTAAATCAATGGAATGTCAGGATGATAGTCTTAAGTAAAGACTATATGAGTATATAAGGATATATTGCAAGCTAAAGAGAGGGAAATTTCAAAGATATTTCCAAGGTTTCTAGCTTGTGCAACCAGAGTTTTCATGGTGACATTTTTTCAGTGAGCATTTTTAAAAGGGAAACACATGTTTCTTATTGTTTCTTGACATTGTCATGTGTGGATATAATTGTTTGAATTCCCGTAATTACTGCAGCCTTTTTGCTACAAAACTCAGTGAGGGTCAAAGTCAAGAAAATCTGAAGAAGAACATCCGAAGTCCCGCTATACAATGTATCCAACTCTTTATTTTGATTTTTGGTTGTTTAATATCATAAGGTTTATTGCTTATAGCTGAAAACATTTTTGCCTCATAAGAATTCTCTAATCATTGACTCCTTTGTGCCCACCAGACCAGGAACTATATAGATCTGCCGTTGATGCCCAGTTCTGTCTGGATTAACTCATGTTTGATAACTATTCTCTCCAGAAGATTATTACATACATAATCAAGGCTGCAAACTAATAAGTAACTTTAATGATATAATAATTTGTAATGAGTTCTTGCAAACAAATTCACCCAAACAAAGACTGCTTATCTGTGAAAAACTGCTCACCTATCAAGACAACATTTTTTATCAAGATTTATCCCAAGACCCCCATCTCACTTTTTCCAACAATCCTCGTCTCTAATGTCACAAATATTGTGCAGTCCTCATGAGTTTCCCACACTGAATGAGCCAGCTTAAACAACATAAGCCCAAACTTCAAAGCTTGATGAATACCCTTCAGTTCATTTAGTCCTTTTGAGATATTACCAATAATTAATCAAAGTGGTGTTTTCCCTTGCTTCAGTAAATTAAATACTCAAATTTAATTAATCAGTAGGTTTCTCCGGTGGCATTTCAGAAGACAAATAGTCTTAGAGGACCCACTGAGATAAAGCCAAAGATCCTCACTACTGCAGCAAAATCTCTCAGCATAAACAGTATACTTCTCAGGATACCATTGAATTTACAAATGTAGGGTCTCTCAGACTGCAAAGTTGAGTTTCCACATTGAGTCTGAACTCTGATTACTTTTTTTAGCCTCCTTTTTAAGGGATCCTTAGATTATTTTATCAGACTTGAAAATAATTTTTCTTGGTCTTAATTTTTCTTGTAACTCTGGAAGTTAGTACCTTTTCTGTTTGTCTCTCTGCCTTTGTCTCTTTCTGTTTTGAGTCTATAAGAGCAAATCCAAGGATGGAAGATATACACGGTTGTGATAAATGCATCTCTGGAACTAATCTCACAGACTAACTGGTAACAGTCGATTCTAGACCTTTCATTATTGGATAGGTACATCTACCAAAATTTATGAAAACTTTCCTCAGTCTTATCTTGTTTTGTGAAAGTCTAGTTAAAGGAAATATCTCATCTGAAAATTTCTTGTCTATCAGAAGTTGCAGATTAATTGGGTCTGCAACACAAAATGGCCAGTCCTTAGTGGTAACCCCACGTATAAAATGAATAAAAAAATCTGACAGACTGTTTCCAGACTCTCATAGGTTTATCTCAGCCTAAAGACACACTTTGTTCAGCACAGACTCCTGTTTTTTTGTGCTGTAAACGTCACTTTTTTGCTTATATTTATAAATGGCCTAATTTCACCAGAATAATTTACAGTTTTAGTGGTCACTTTAGATAACTTTAATAGGAAGGAAATTGAAGCAAAAGTGAGCAAACTTCCAAACATTCGATAGTCTGAAATTTTTGTATGAAAAAACTTCCAAAAGAAATGAAGATTCCATAATTTTATCCTGAAGTGATTCACTGGCTAAGGCAAATTAAAAAAATACAAAACTTAAATATCTTTCTCTGTGTATGCACTAAGGAAAGGCCACGTGAGCACACTATGAGAAGCTGAAAATCTGCGAGCCAGAAGGAGTGCCTTTACCACGAACCGAATTGGTGACCCTTTGATTGAGGTTTCCCAAACTCCAGGACTGTGAGAATACATTTCTGTTTAAGCTCTCTAGTCACCGGGCGCGGTGGCTCAAGCCTGTAATCCCAGAACTTTGGGAGGCTGAGACGGGCGGATCACAAGGTCAGGCGATCGAGAACATCCTGGCTAACATGGTGAAACCCCGTCTCTACTAAAAACTAGCCGGGCGAGGTGGCAGGCGCCTGTAGTCCCAGCTACTCGGGAGGCTGAGGCAGGAGAATGGCGTAAACCCGGGAGGAGGAGCTTGCAGTGAGCTGAGATCCGGCCACTGCACTCCAGCCTGGGCGACAGAGCGAGACTCCGTCTCAAAAAAAAAAAGCTCTCTAGTCAAGTGTTTTCCTATGGCAGCCCAAGACGATTATTAATGTACCTTGCTATTCTCCTTGTATTACCATAAGGGGAAAGTTAATATTAGCTTTTGTTTGTAAACTCTGTTCTAAGGAAACTTATTAGAAACCTTTCTAGAAAACCCAAATCTAATCTCCTATGCTCTTAGGTCATACCTTAAGACTGAAATATAAAATTTCAAATTCTGTCACCAAACTAGAAGTCCATTCAACTATAGAAAATTATTGTTTTTCAGAAGCACACATCAGCAGAAATGGTAACTTCATTGCATTCATCAGAGCTTGCCAGTTGGCTAGTGATAGAAGAATCAACACATAAATTGGTAGCAACATGCTATTGTGGCAGTACCTAATTTTGGAATGCTTTGGAAACAGTGGGTGTTCTTGACATTAACTAGGGAACCTAATTTAAATGGTCAACAATTAAATAGTTTTTTTCTTAGAATCTTCGTAGGAAGCTATAGAGCACTTTGCAAAGTGTTCTATTGCTTCCTAAGAAGACAGCTAGTATAAAGGTGGGAACACATGTATAAAAGGAAAATAGGAAGGCTAAAGGAAATGCCCAAGTTGATCAGCATGACAGGCAGGCAGTTGTTCCTAACATCCTGTCTCCCACTACATCTAAAAAGACCAAAACTTTGGAAAAGTTCAAAGAGGCTATATAGACTGCTAGTGATCTAGATGCAGAAAAAAAAAAAAAAAAAAAAGATTTTTTGAACAGTCTGATTGCAATTTACATGATGATAATTTCTGGCACTTTCAAAATAGCTGCTGAATAGTACCAAAGTAACTCAAAAGAAATCATCCAAAATTTTAAATAAAATTGCCTACCAAATAAAGTACAAATTGGACAATAGGCTCAATGAATATTGGTGGGGAACGTTATAAAATTTGCTGAGTAAGTCTCTGGTGCCTGACTCACCCATCACTAGTATAATCTTGCAAAAATGATAAAAATAAGGCACTAACAAGATACCAATATCCTAGGCCTCTTTAAAATTTCCAAAATGTTTCATAAGACTAACCCTAAATAGTTTTGAATACATCCCTGTCATTGTCTGCTGAGCCTAAGGATAGAGTGACAATTTTCCTTACCAGAAAGCTACCTAGCAAACATCTGCACTCTGATCATAGCAAATAAAGAAAGAAATAAAAGCTTAAATTTGTGTTTTACTGAGATGGTTATTAAGAGCTTTGCAATAACTTTGTAATAACAAACTCAGAAACTTCACTTTCTTATCACCCTCAATCACTGCAAAATGTCAGATAATTGAATTCTCAAACTAAAACCAGCAAAGTTTGGAGACACTCAAACTTCCATGTCGTAAAGTAAAGCCATGGACTTTAACAACAGAATCAACTTCTGGGGTTAACTGGCTCTTTCTTCATGGTTAAGGAATAGGGCAGCTCAACACAAACCTGGATGGATACTGAAAAACAATACATTACATATATTGATATTGGTTATACCAATACCATACAAGCAATATACCATATCTGATCATCAGCTTTTCTTCAACATCCTACCAAACAACTCTTACATGACCTAAAGCCTGAAGATCTAGTCTTCTAGAAGAGATACAGATAAATACAGCTCTTGAAACACAGTTGGAAGGACCACATCAGGTAATGTCAGCTACTAGGGTATCAGTAAAACTCCAGAAACTTAATCCTTGGGTTCATAATTTTCAATAAAAGAAACATAAGCCATCCTCAGATTACTGGAAAACTATCTCAATCAGACATCTCAAGCTGAAGATTTTAGTGATTGCTCAGAAGCAGATCATCTTTGGAAAGGAGATAATGTCAAAAAAAGTCCTACAGAATTAGATTGACGTGAATGGGGCCAAAGATCACCAGATTTCAAATAACATGTATATGTTGTCTATTTTTACAGCCTTTTTTTTTTTTTTTTGTCTTTTTGTTGATTTAATGTTCTGGACTACAGATTCTCTTACAGTTGACTAAAGCACAAAACCAAATCAAATAATAGATTTATACTTACTTTCTTTCAGAATCTTTTGTTCATTTTTAGAATTTACCTAAAAGAAAATTGGTATAAATCTCTCTCTCTCTTTAGTACAAAGTTCATTTTACAAATGAGTTTACTACTTAGGTAATTGCATGTACCTCAAATGTGATTTTCTATGTTAAATACACAATAATAGGCCAGACATGTCATACCAGAAAAGAGAGGTTGCTATTTCCACTGAAATAATACTTGAGCCTTTGAAACTTTGTTGACCTTAAAACTGAAGCTTCACAGAAACAGAGATTAGAAAGTACCCTTGGAAAATGGTGTTGTTGTGGAAGCTTACTTTACAAACCATGCAAATAATTTCTCCCAATTTCAACTGAATCTCATGTTCTTTTGCTTCAATCTACCTGGTTGATAATCTCTGTACTATTAATCTCATTACATGTGTGCTGGTACGCTCCTCAGTGACAACCAATCTATACAGTAGGTTTCATCAATCCCATTGGAATATTTTGGCTGAAATTAGATTATTGTGTGTCTCCACCATCACCACCATCAACTGGTATTAGCTTTTTTCCACAAAAGTCTATCATTCCACAAAAGCCTATTGGTTAAACTCTACAAGGTGATCAGTAATTTGTTTTCTCAATAAATTAATGTGTGCATTCAATTTCTTATTTCACTTAGAGTTTGCTTTATCTCATCAACTTTCTGCTCCTAGCAAAAGAGGCCTTAAGATAACTTAATTTAAAAAAGAGGAAAATTTGTTCTCCATTTGAAACTCTGAAACATATCTCCCCAAAAAGAAATTTGGTGTTAACTTCTTCAGTATTCTATGCCCTTTATTTAATGCTTACAATAAGTCTGAAAATTGGTAACTTCTTCAGTATTCTATGTCCTTTATTTAATGCTTACAATAAGTCTGAAAATTTGAAAAAAATAATTTTATGTGAGATTTGCATGGAAGGCATTTCACTAAGAGCATAAATTTTCCTGTCCTTGAAACTTGTGACGTTGAGTAGGTTGTGGTTCAAAAGAGAAGAGTGCTAAATGTAATAGCAGTCTTTGAAGGTAAAATACAGGTGTTCTTCAGTGAAGAATGTTGTACGTAATTCCTGGACACTTCCTGATATTATTAATATTACTAAAAGATTGAAATAGTAAACAAGGACATTAGGAAAATAGGTAACTTGACTGTCATCCCTATATTGTTTTTCTCTGATTTACTCACATTGGGAACTAATTTCATTTTCTTGGGTGAATGTGGACATGCTAGTCTACTAACTGAAAGTACAAAGCAAACTATAATAATAATAATGTTTTTCTTAGACTCTGTATTATTTAGCTTTATTTCCTTTTTTGGTGGCAAATGTGGACATGCTAGTCTACTAACTGGAAGTACAAAGCAAACTGTAATATAATAATAGCCCCTTTCTTAGAACCTATCTGTATTATTTAGTTTGGACTGCAATAACAAAATATCATAGGTTAAGTACATTAACTGGCAGAAATTTATTTTCTGACCATTCTGGAGGCTGTTAAGTCCAAGGTGAAGGTGCTGGCAGGTTGGGTTATTTGTGAGGGCCCTCTTTTTGTCTTGTAGATAGCCACCTTCTCATTGTGTCCTCACATGGCCTTTCCTGGGTACATGCTTATGAATAGAGAAAGATCTCTTCCTCTTCTTATTAGAGCACTAATCACATCATAAAGACCCACATTCATGACCTAATATAAACCTAACGACTTTCCAAAGGTCCCACCTTCTAATACCATCACCTTAGGTGTTAGGGTTTCAGCATACGAATTTTGAAGGAACACAAACATTCAGACTGTAGCAGTTACAATTTTCAAAATGCTTTTGCCCAGAAGTTGTCTTATGAAATGATCCAATGAATGATTATTGAGAGGAAAAAAATGACAGCAAGAGAGAGAGAGACAGAAAAAGAAATAGAGAGAGAAAATAGAAAAATATTGATAATATTAAATATTAAAACAGCTAAAACATGATCCATAATGATAATTCTTCAGTCCTGCACCACATTATCCAACGACCAGTAGCAGTAACGTAATAAGACCAATAGCCCACTGCTTGTACCTTCTATTCTCTTTAGTATTAGTTAATCCTAAGTACTACCCTTCCCAATTCCACAGTGTTCTGGTAGAGCTGTCATTCACTGTGCCACAAAACAGGCAAATCAATCTCTCTCCCTCCATAGAATTTTAATCTCAATCATCATGGCAAAAAGACAGGAAGGTTTTCGGCTTCTCTTTCCATCATGAATATGGAAACTAGTCATCAGCTCCTGACTTGCAGTCTGGGTTATCCTGACTACTACACAGGTTTTCCAAACTTTTAAAAACAGAATTCTTTGTAATCCCTAGTGTCTGATAATAAATTTGTTGTAATTTATCTTGAGTCAAATTCTGTTACTTATGAAAGGCTCCTCATTGATTTCGTATTAGCATGTGTGCACCAACATATGCTCATTCTCAAAGCCTTTCTATGCTCTGAATTAATTTCTGAAAAAGAAAAGGGAAACAGTTCCAAGCTGCATTAGGCTTAGTGAATTGTATCAGCAGCTGTAGACCAAAGGGTCCTCTTTAATATTCTAACAGCATACAGAAAGCTGCTGCAAAAGGCTCCAGGTTTTCAGCCACACCCCAAAACCTAGAATGATAATGCCAGTCACAGTATCATTTTCAAATGCAAAGGGGACAAAGTCTTTTATTATTAATGTCTTTCTCATATTGTATTCTTAAAGAAAATCTATGATTAGAAATTCCTCTCAGACTAAATCCTAACCTGATCAACCCCTCACCTTCTAAAGCTGCACCCAGCAATAAATGAAGATAGAAAATGACTGACTCAACAGAGCCCTCATAGACCATCAGAGCTATAAATATTAATTCCATAAGGAAACTTGGAGGAAGGGAAAAAAAGTCAGTGATTTGCAATGGAGAGAAAAACCAGATCTGGGGAACTGGCTAAGGAGGCTAACTACTTAAATTATCAATTTACATTAAAAAGCAATGGCAATAAACATTAAGAAGGCTTTGGGCTAGCTATTTAAATAGAATTATTATTTTTAAACCCTGTCTCAGTCTAAAACCTTCTCTAACTACTTCTAAACATAATCATGACTAGCATATGAGCCAGTGCAATTAATGCTTGTTGAAAGCATGAGTATAGATTAGTGCTATGTCTTCACTTTATGCTTCTTATCTTTCAATGGCCTGGTTCTTTTTATGTTTGGCCTAACATTTTTCAAACTTTGGGCCTCAGGGTCTATGCTAATTTATATAAGGGTATGAAGGAAAAACACTTCATAAAAATTTCATGTAGAAATTGAAAGACTTCTATGGAATGCACTAGTTAAATTTGGTGATAGATTCCTTTTACTGGCCATCTGGTTTAATTCTGCAAAATGCAATATGGTCTTCATGGGAAAAGAAAGAAATATAAATGCCAGAGGGGAGTGTTTTTTAATTGGAAAACATAAAAAGTTGACAGATTTTGAAGAGTTCCCTATGAAAAGATCCCTTAATATTTTTATTAACTGTTTTGCCTACACTGAAGTACATAAATGATTGCATACATAAGTAGAAAAATACTCATAGATGTTATAGCTAATCTGACTTTAATAGCTTTTTTTTTTTTGAGGTGGAGTCTTGCTCTGTCGCCCAAGCTGGAGTGCAGTGGCACAATCTCAGCTCACTGCAAGCTTCACCTCCCGAGTTCACGCCATTCTTCTGCCTCAGCCTCCCAAGTAGCTGGGATTACAGGCGCCCACCACCACGCCCGGCTAATTTTTTGTATTTTTAGTAGAGACAGGGTCTCGATCTCCTGACCTCATGATCCGCCCACCTTGGCCTCCCAAAGTGCTGGAATTACAGGCACTACTTTCTTAATCAGAATTGTAAAGGCTAATTTAGTTCCCACTATCTTTCAGTTTCAAAGCAATTAATGAATGTCATACTAAAAATGTTTAAGAACAAAGTTGTCTACTTACCAAGCTTCAACAATGTATAACTTATTTCTGTGCTTTTTGCATTTGACAGTCAAGTAAATAGGTTATTAAATCTATTGTAATCTACTAAGTCTAACAGAAACAGAACAATAGTAAGAACTAGTAAGTTCCATTGCTTAATAGTTCTTCCTTCTGAGACCTTCTAGTACTTTTCTTCTGAGACCTTCTTTCTCAGGATTCTAAGCAGTAGGATATACATTCAATACAAAATTATTTAAACAACTTATTTGCATATTCCGTATCACCAAATAATATATGGGAAAGAAACAGCATCCTAAGATAACCAGAAAAGTCCATTTTATTTGACTGAATTTTTGCACTTATTTCCTTTGTGACTTACTCTCTTAAAGTATTTCTATTTTATTATTTATAATAGTAAACAATGGGCAAGCAAGGAAAAAAACAGCTGAACAGGTTCATGTAAAAATGGCTTATCTATGTAGTTTGTATGAGAGGGGGAATTTCTTATAAGGAACAATGTGGTTCTTAATTTTTCACATAGCTCCATTTAATCTATTAAATAATAAAAGACAATGCATTGGATGTTATTTTATTTTATTGTTTCTTTGAAAACATGAACTCTTATGATCATAATATTATAGTTTTTGGTACAAGATAAATTTTCATATTATTCAATCATAAAATATTAGACAGCACAAAATTGCCTGCCTTCCATTAGCAGATACGTTTTTAACCAGAATCAGCTCATTTCAACTAGTTTATTTCACCATCATCCCTGACGAAGATTATCTTTTTCTTCAAACTAAATTAGGTTCCTCTAAGCCCTCTTCACAATTAGGTCTGTTTTCGGTAAATATCGCGACAGCAGTTTAGCAAGAACCCCTACCCTTGATTTCTGATCACTTGGGCCTGCCTTCAGTAAGAATCTGTTATTCTTGATGTCTCCTCATAATAATTTCGCATCCTCTAATTTCCTCATTCTGCTCCTTGGCTATGAATCTCCAGCTGTCTTTGCTGTATTTGGAGCTGGAGTCACTCTCTCTTCCCTATTACAGTAGAATTGACTTCTATTGCAATAGTCCTGATTAGATTCTTCTTTACTGTTTTAATGTGTCAGAATAATTTTTTTCTTTTATACCATAGATTGTCTGTTTTTCTCTTCTAATGAATAGTTGGATTATTAATATCACTTAAAGTTCATCTGAGAAAAAGAGGCATTGGTTCTCACCGTTGTTAAGTAGTAAACCCTCTTCTCCTGCTATTTTAGCTTAGGATGAGAATTTGGGTCTACTTTACCAAAAATTTAGAGATATCAAATACATGACTCAACTAATCCAGCATAGGATTATTAGGCAGGCTTGAATGCCTAGATAATAAATGGATAGTAAAAACCAGTGGAGAGTGTTTATAGTCAAAATATAAACCAATCACATACAAAGAAATCAATAGCCACTGATACAGATACTATGAACCAGAGAACTGAAGAGACGGAAATGCATGTTTCTTAAAAAATGGAGGATAGGAAAGTCAATTAAAAGCGCCATTTCTTGTACCATAGACGTTTCCCTCTTTATTTCTTCCCACCTATCTTTTACACACATTCACGAGTATCCCCCCGCACCACCACCCCTCAAATGAATCTCTCAATCCTCTAGTTTCAGTCTTTTCTCTTCCCATTCACATACAAGACTCATGAAATAAACATTCCCAGTTTTTACTTTTTCACCACTTATTTACTCTTTATCTCAAACCATTGGACTCTGTGTCCTGCCACCATTAATTCTTTGACATTGTTCTTACCAAGTTCACTAGTTCTTCCTTCCAAATTCACTGAATATTTTTGAGTTCTTATCCTACTTTCTATCTCATTTTACAACACTGACAACTCTCTTATTTTAGAAATGTTCTTTTGGCATATATTGACACTGGTTCTTTTTATTATTCTAGTCATGGCTTTTTAAACTCCTTTGCAACTACTTGCTCCTGGACTTACCCTCTAAATAGCCCATGAGTTTTCCCCAAGTGTCAGCTACCAGCCTCCTTCTTTTCTCATTGTGTACACTTTCTGTGAGTATCCTCCATCATCCTGCATGACTTTTAACTACCGTCATTAAGCTGATAACACTCATATTTTTTTCAACAGGTCTTATATCACAACTGAAAATCAAAACCATGTATCTAACTGTCTGTTGAGGTAGTTACCTTTCAAATTCACCCACCAAAGACAGTCACCTTTCAAATTCAACGTATCCCAGTGTAGTTGATTATCCATAGGGAATAGTTACCTTAGTTACCCAGGGGGAGTGCTACAACTATAGCAGCTCTGGCTTTCAATAATGAAAACCAGCCACTGCCTATCTGAAGAAAGAGAAAAAAGATGGAGAAATAAACATGAATTCAAGAAAATAAATATCTAAACTTTACTTTCCTATCACCCGCTGATTTTTCACTAGTGCTTGCCATTGGTTAAATCTAACTGGGATCCAGAGGGCAATTGCTTGCTGATGCAATCTCTAAAGTTAAAGCCTCCCCAGGCACAAACCAGAATGAAGCAGAGTGCTGGTGGGTCAGAAGTATCAATCAGGAAGTATCTAGCAGAGTCCAGTACTTTTATCTGTTGGTATCTATTCTTGTCATTTGTCTGAATAAACACTTCCACCTCTGCTAAAATAAAGCATGGCCTGGGCAGCTGCTGCCCCGTCAGCCTTGTATTCCATAAAGTAAAATGGGGACGTCACGGCTCAGTGGCTCACTCCTGTGATCCCGGCACTTTGGGAGGCAGAGGCCGGCGGATCATGAGGTCAGGACATCGAGACCATCCTGGCTAACAGGATGTAACCCCGTCTCTACTAAACAAAATACAAAAATTAGCCGGGAGGGGTGGCGGGTGCCTGTAGTCCCAGCTACTTGGGAGGCTGACGCAAGAGAATGGTGTGAACCCGGCAGGCGGAGCTTGCAGTGAGCAAATATCGTGCCACTGCACTCAAGCCTGGGCGACAGAGCGAGACTCCATCTCAAAAAAAAAAAAAAAAAAAAAAAAATGTAAAATGGAGACACACAAAGTCTAGTATCACCAGCCCTCCTTTGCCAGCACTTTGAACAGTACACCATGATGTCATTTTGAGTTTTTGGGGATTAGCAGGAGATCAGAACCAATATCTCTTGTCCTCCTGAAAGTCTCCTCGTTTCCCTTTCTTCAGTGCGCAGTCACCCTAGAGAACGAAAAAATACACACACACACACACACACACACACACACACACACACACCCCTTGGTTTTGTTACAGGATCTTTACTCAAAGTACTCTGTTCTTCCAGTTACTCAAAAGGCTTCAAGTGTGTGAACGAACACACAAAAACTCAGCAGAAATCCTTGAATTTACACTATGGAGACTCAAGTTAGGTGTCTATCTACAAAATAAATGTACCAATACTTCCATCAAGATGGAGTCTAATTCTCCTCCTGTTGGTTATAGGCTGTATTTAGTGACTCCATTTGTAATGAAAAAAATATATAGCAGAACTGATAAGATATAACTTCCGAGACGAGGTCATAAAAGGCGTTTTGGTTTCTTCCTTGCTGACTTTCTCAGATTATTCCTTCTAGGGAAGTCAGCTGCCATGTCATGACGGAAACTCAGGTAACCTATAGAGAGTCCCATGTGTCAAGAAACTGAGGCCTTCTGTCAATAGTCATGTAGGCAAGCTATCTTGGAAGTGGATTCTCCAGCCTCAGTCAGGCCTTCAGATGAATACATTCCTGGCTGACATGTTCACAGCAACCTCATGAGAGACGTGGAAAACAGACACATGCAGATAAGCTGCTCCTACATTTCCGACCCTCAAAAATTATGAGTTAATAAATGTGTTATTTTAAACTGCTAAATATTGGGGTAATTTGTAAAGTATGTAACAAAATATAATCAATAATCAATATATCTATATAAGTTAACTATCATTGCTCCTTTCTGGAGATCTCATGATCAATTTGTCAGTGCCAAAAATCCCAACAAATCAAAATAGGCTACTATTCTGTTCCTATGGCTTATTTTAATTACTGTATTGTCTCCATCTATTTTTATCCCTGTAGGTCTCATTATTTCCGTTAAGATCAGGGCATCCCCCATAGTCAACTCTAGCTTACCAGGACAGCTACCATGGTACTCATCAAGAACCCTTCGTGACTGCTTTTTATAATAGCCTAGCAAAGAGAATATTCTCTGATCCTTACTGAAGAGTATACTGAAGGAGTAGTTAAGCAATTTGCTCATAATCCTTTCAAAAATTATCATCTTCCTAAGCATTCAGATTATTTTTCCAGTATGACAGTGGAACATCTAGCATTTTACCCTCATGAACTATGAGACCATCAATCAGTCCAGGCATCAATTAATCAATTCAGTGCATTATTAATACTACTTCCAACTGCTCAAGCTACTGTTTTAAGTCCTGAATCCCAGGTGTGTGTACCCATGAATTTGACTCCATCTAATCTAATATTTCAATCTTCCTTCATCTACTTCCCATAGAATTCATCACTATATATGTTGCTTATATTAGTTTTGTAAGGTTGCTGTAACAAAGTATCAAAAACTGAGTGGCTCAAAATAACAGAACTTTATTTTCTCACAGCTCTAAAACCTAAAAATCCAAAATCAAGGTATTGGCAGAGCACATTCTCTCTGATGGCTCTATGGGAAAGTGCTTTCTTGCATCTTAGTTTCTGGGATTTGCTTGCAATTCTTAGCGTTCCTTGGCCTTTAGATGCATCATGCCAGTTTTGTGGCCATCTTCTCTCTTTCTGTCTTCACTTTATCTTCCCTCTCTTTGACTTCACTTTATCTTCCCTCTCTCTGACTTCACTTTATCTTCCCTCTGTGCATGGTTGTCTTCTTTGGTTCACATTTCCTCTTTTTATAAAGATATCCAGTAATATTATATTAGAGCCCACTTTAACAACTTCATTTTATCTTGATTACTTCTATGAAGGCCCAATTTCCAAATATGATAACATTCTGAGGTACTGAGGGTTAGAACTTCAACATAAGTTTTTTGGGGATGGGTCACAATAAATCCGTAAAAATCCCCAGCCTCCTTCCAATACAAAATGATAAAGTCCCATGTCTTTTTTCACTGTATCTGAAATCTTCCCAGGCAATACCTTCCCATACAATTCTAGTGTTTTGCTTTTGTCTGTCCTGGGGTTTAATTCTCTTGGACCTGGAGGAGGTGAAGGTTGCGTTCTGAGAAAAACTGGCATCCTGCTGTGAGGCAAATTCCATAGCCAAGACTTTCAAGGAAAGGGAGGAGTAGATTGCTTCTTCTATTAGCAAGAAAAATTCAAGGAGATTTTGAATTCCAAACTTCTCAACCAATTGTGTGATGGCCCACACATTCGTTTCCCAGGTACCCTGCACAATTTAAACTTCCATCAGCAGTGCCTGAGTTTCTGTTACTTTACTCCCTAAAACTATGCATTGCCCTTATTTAATCCGAATCATTTTGGCGAACTTGCAGTGGTTTCCCATTGTAACTTTAATTTGTGTTTTCTTGATGTCTAGTGAAATTTGATGAGTTTTCTTATCTTTTGACCACATGAATATTCTCTTGTATTCCTATTTAAGTTCTTGCCAGTATTTTTATTTAGTAATTTCTGACTTTCTCTTACTAATTTTAGAAGTTCTTAATATGCATTTGAAAAGTAATTTCTTACATGGTGGCTTAAATTTTCACTTTCGAAATGATATCTTTGGATATACAGAGTCTCTCTTTTAATTTTAGTCTAATTTGTAAATTTTTTAGTGTTTACTACTTTTTATAAAGTTTCAAATAAGTTTTACCTGCATCAAGATCATTAAGCATATTCTATATTGTATTCTGATAAATTTATTATTTCTCACCCAGAAGACTATTTGTTTAGGGGAGGGTGTGAAATGAAGTTAATTTTTAATAAATTAATGTACTATTTTTATTGAAATTACTTAGACTTATCCTTAGTTGTTTGCTATTTTCTGTCGTTATTATAAAAAGTATTTTAAATGTTTTTCTTAAAAAAAATCCAGTAGTCTCATGAAAATGGTAAGAAAACACAGGTTGAGTTTACTTCAAGGAAGTTATTTAAGGCCATACAATCACTTAGTATAGTATATGCAAGAGTCCACTCCCAAGTATTCTAATTCTTCCATTGCATATTTTTTTCATTGCTATGTCGTATCTGAAATATTATTTTAAATTTTCCCATATCAGATTTATACTGGTATATATGAACCATAACTCAATGATTCTTAATCTTGACTCTGACCAGTGCCCTATCCTGCTGTGGCTGAGCTGGTATCCAAGATGCGAGACAGAGCCCTCTCCACTGTTCCCTCTCCTCTGCTTAAGCAGAAGGAAGGAGTCTCTTCTGGAGCCACCATCTGTGCAGCCTGGGGTTAGGGAAGGGGTGATGCCAGCACTTCCTTAGCCACCCAGATGGTGTTTCAGTAGGTGACATGCCTTGTCAGTCCAGTCTTTGGGCTTGCTTCAGCACTAGGACTTACCTAAGAGTTGTAGCCTTTATGGCTTAGACTGCCTTTCAAGTTTAATTAGATACAAAGAGAACTGTAGCCTTCAGTGACAAGGTTTGTGGGTACTCAAGCTGTTCTAGATTCTTATTGTCCTAGTTCGCACTCACACATAAACCAAATAAGTTCTCAATATTTTATGTCATTATCAACATTGATATTTTAAGACTTTTAAACTTTTACCAATCTGGATCATGAGAATAGGAACATTTTGTATTAATTTCCGTTGATCTGATTACTAATAAAGTTAAACATCTTTTCAAAAATATTTTATTCTATTTGTTTTAATTTCCTCATCTTTTTCCCTATATATTTACTAAATCTCAAAAAAGTTTTATTCATTTTCATTAAGAAATGAATTTATTTTTGTCTATGATTTGGTTAATTTATCAACACCCTTACATGAATGGAACTTCCTTTCCTCAGTCATCTAACGTATCTGTCATATGTTAGGTTTCTATATAGGCATAGGTTTTTCTAGTCTTTGTATTTTGTTTTGCTTATGCTAAAACTTCATGGCCTTTACTTTAGGTTTTAATAGGCATAAATATAGGGAGATATCTGGTAAACATCACAAACCTTCCACTTTATTCTTCTTTAGGAGAATCTTGGTTCTTCTTAGGCCTTTGCTTTTAAATATCAATATTTAAAATCAACTAAATAAATTTCTTAGAAACTTCGTGGGATAGTGATTTAAAATCATGGCAGGCACAGTACATCAACCAAATAATCCATATACTCTCTATTACAGTCTGAATATTTGTGTCCCCCCAAAATTCATATGTCAAAACCTGTCCCCAAGGTGATGTTAGTAAAGGACAAGACCTTTGGAAGGTAATTAGGCCTTGAGGGGAGAGTCCTCATGAACGGGACTAGTACCCTTTATAAAAGGAGCCCTTGAGAGCTCTGTGCCCCTTCTACAACGTGAAGTCACAGCAGGAAGGCACCATCTATATAATGGAAAAAAAGCCCTCACTAGACACTCAGTCTACCTTGGTCTTGAACTTCCCGGCTTCCAGAATCATGAGAAGTAAATTTCTGTTGTATATAAGCCACCTGGTTTATAGAATTTTGTTATAGCAGCCCAAATGGACTAAGACACTCTCATTTTAGGGAGCAGGGCAGAGTCTGTAAGATAAAGTATTGCTTGATACTTTTGGATGAAGTATTTGAGAGTGGGTGTGATTTCTTCACATTCTCTTCCCCAGACTTAGCGACAAGTTTTGTGTGGGAGATGGAGGAGTGTTACAAAATGAAGAGAGTTTGAATCCTTAAAGATGAGATTAGGAGGATGATTTTACTCTATTGGGAGACCATTATTCTCCATTGGCCTCTTGCATTTTTGCATGTTTGAAGAGCAGAGGCATTGATTGCATTTGTCTGGACTACATTTCCAAGGACTATGTATGGCAAACAAGATTGGAGGACAGAGATACTCTCATGCTGTATCACAGGCCAGGCATGCTTATTCTCCAGTATAATATTCAGGTTTTCTAACTCAGGGTTCCTCCCTGTTATGTAGCTCCCTTAGTATGAGATGTTACCTGGCCTTCTTTGAGTTGTTCTGGGGAAGTGGGGCAATAGGAACTAAACAAACATGATGTGCATGCTGCTTGCTGCCATGAGGAATAAAGTTCATTTTTTCTGATACATTGGCCTAATTTATAGCTTGCAAGTAGCATAAAATATACCCTTGACACTCTTAACCTACTGAATTCAATATTATGTGATGAAGAAGTAAATATTTCTTGTGTTATGACACTGGAACTTGGAGCATTTTTATGTTACCTCTGAAAGCTTAGCCCAAACTCATATAAAAGAGCATAAAATCCTATTTTGTTTTTCCTGTGTGGAATTTATTTTTCTTGTCTTCCAGTATTGTTTAGGGTCTCTAGTATGGTGTTAAATAAAAGTGGGACAGGGGGTACACTTTTTCCTAATTCTAAGAGGATTGCTCATAAAATTCTTCCATTAAAATAATATATGCTGTAGGTCTTAATAGAAATATCTATTAGCAATATCTACTAGAATAGAAATACCTATTCTTAGCAAGTGAATGGAATTTTCTTCTAAATTTAATTAAGAGTTTTTTTAATCATGAAAAGGTTATTGCAGTTTATCAGAATCTTTTAAAGCTCTCATTGAGATGATTATACATGTTTTATCCATTAATATGTTACATATTTTCCAATGTTAATTGACCTTTGCATCCTAGGACAAAACAAACTAGGTCATGATGCACTATCATTTATGTACATCAGTGGATTTGTTTTGATTATAATTTGTTTGGATCATTTCATAAATATTTATGAATAAAATTTGCTTGCACAAAATTGTTTGTCTATCTTTTGCAGAATAATGATGGCTTCTTAAGGCAGGACCATATCTTATTCATTTTTATATCTTTAATGCTTAGTAAAATGTCTGGCACACATATTGTACTAATAAATGGTTTTCCCAAATGCACAATTGAGCATTTATATCCTAATGCAGAAATGCACTCACAGATGGATTTTCAGTATTCTCAACTTTAAATGAGATAGAAAATATTTATCAAATTTCTATAGTGATTTTTCCAACTCTCTATTTGCTCAAACCACAGATATGAAAGAATTTTAACACCTGGCCATACTAGACTCTTTAAATTCTACCCCCAAAATCTTATTCTCATACCTGCACTTCATCTACTTCCATTCTCCCACTAACACAGAATAATTCACTGTCACCTCCTATGTGAGCTACTGTAAATGTATTCTAATTGGCTTCTCTAATTTTTAAATGTTTTCACCCCCCACTCCATTACCTCATGTGATTATCATACATAAAAAGTCAAAATGATCTTAATCAAAGACTAGTAAGATTTTTATCCCTCCATACTCCACTTAAAACCTGTCAATTGTTTCCCCTACACTGAGGAATAACTTCTTAAATATTGCACTGGCCTGTAAGCCACTACATACCCGCATAACCTCCTGCCTACCTCTACCACCCCTTCTCACACATCTCTTGTCTGGTTCACTACCTGACAGACACACTGACCCAATTTCAATTAAAATATAGCCTTTCTACTGCAGCACTTCCCCCTTGGCTCTTTGCCTAGCAGACAGACTGGTGGTTTAAACCTTAGATTACTCTTTAGATTTCTAGGTCCAAATTAGCATACTCTCTCTCGCTCTCTTTTTTTTTTTTTTTACCTAATTTTATTATTATAATCATTTGTATTTGCACATATCTAGTTTTCTCGTAATTTTTCTCTGTTTACATGATTGACATCATAAATATAGAAAGCATGTCAATTTTGCCTACCATTGTGTATTCAGCTTATAATTGAATGCCTTGAAGTTTTATATCATCAATATATTTTGTGAATGAAAGAAGGAGAATGTATAACATGTGTCTTAAAACTTTTCATTAGTTTTGCTCTAGTTACTTCTCTTTGAAGATAGACCAACAAGCAAATAACTGAAAAAAGGGTTTTGCTACTTATAAAGATACAATTTGTAAATGAGACCCAAAAGCTAAATAGAGAAATGACTAACTGAAATTCATTAAAATTATGGATGTATAAACTAAGCCACATTGATAAATGCAGAGTATTTACACAATATAAATGTAGCAGATGTCTCTCCTATGGTCTAAGCTTTATTTGCAGCTCAATCTGGACATATCTGGAGATAATTGGCACCTGCCCAACTGAAATCTCTTTACATAAATTACTTAGGATTTTGTGGGAGATAACTCAATCTATTTAAAAAAAAATACTCAGATGAGCTTGACTTAATGTCAAATTTTTAGTCTTAAGCAGGGCTAGGTGACTTTGAAGAAAACATGGTGCCTGACATTTAGATTTGTCTCTCGGTCCTGAACCCTTACATTGAAAGACCAGCCTCATGCTGTTATATTTGAAAATTTAAAGAGTCTTCTATTAAAATGTTTGTATTTCTATTTTAAACACTGATTTGATTATTCTCCTGTAGCGTGCATTGTCAAATGCAGCCCAGAAGACAGAGAAGGCAAATCAACTAGGGAGACAGGACCATAGCATGAGCACAGAGCATCTGGCAGAAAAATCTACTCTCCCACCTCCCATGGTCCCAGGCTTCCTCATAGATCAGGTATGTAGAGACTGGACAGCTGCATGGTCTTGGCAGAGCTAAATGGGGCTCACTTTTTGGCTTCAGCCTGGAGCTGCATACTATTGCATACTACTCCTGTTTTTTTTTTTTCTTTTCTTTTTTTTTTTTTTTTTTGAGATGAGGTCTCAGTCTGTCACTCAGGCTGGAGTGCAGTGGTGCCATCATGGCTCGCTGCAACCTCAACATCCCAGGCTCAAGTGATCCTCCCAGCTAAGCCTCCCAAGTAGCTGGTTCCACAGACACGTAACACCACACCTGGCTAATTTTTATATTTTTGTAGAGACAGGTTTTCACCATGTTGCCCAACTGGTCTTGAACTCCTAGGCTTAAGAGATCCACCCGCCTTGACCTTCCAAAGTTCTGAGATTACAGGTGTGAGCCATCGTGGTCAGCCTAGAAAACTGTATGAAACAAAAAAATTTAATCATAACATGTCTCCATCTCCTCAGCTGCCTTCACTCATCCCCTATGCCTCTGACTTGACCAGTCATTATATTCCTAAACTCCCTCTAATCAACAACCAATTACACCTCACTTGTTCATAGATGGTGATCTTTTCTTCTTACATGACCAAATCTCAGACTGCTCGTGACTATAAAGTTCTTCCAACTTGAAGGGCACTTTGTCTCTGAAGGCTGTGATGAATGAAGACAGGAAACCACAGAGCTTGCCTGATAATGTGGTGTTTGTGCAAAATACAGTGAACCCTAATAATGCATCAGTGAGCAGGCAGGAGCCATAGCAAAAAGCAATAGGGTTGGTGGTGCCTAGGGGTCATGATCTGTCCATGTCCAATGGGGCTGGGAAAAAGAATTGAAAGAAAACCAAAGTTGCCACATCATTACTGAAAATAGTCTGTGAGCATATGTGAAACAGACTTCAGAGAATCTAGAAATATTAAGGGCAGAATGAAGGAAAAAAGCAAAATGTGAATTATATATAATTATATATGTATAACTACATCAACCACAGATATAAGAGTAATAACATTAGCTACAGTTTTATATAGAGTAGTTTTTCACGGTTTCATATATATATATTAAATTTAATCTTCTCATATTTGTGTTTTAATTTAATTGAATAAGATTTATTTTATCATTAAAAGGGATATGCACGTATTAATATTTAATAAAAATATATATTTTTAAATCTCCAATATACAACCTTGAATATTTCCCCACTTTGGAGATAAAAAGAAAAGTCTGTCACTGCTGTTGAAAAAACGAGTCAATCATGGAGAAAACAGCTAAGCAGCTGAGGCTATGGATCTAACGAGGGCCTTTTTCTAAGGTGAATGCAATGTTATCAAAAACGAGTAACACCCTGGTGTCAGGCAGTCTGAAAGAATATTAGGAGACTGACAGTTGGTACTAGAAATGAAGTATCTATGAACTGGCTAAGCTGGATTCAATCAGAAAGTATATATCTCTAAAGTGGTTACTTAAATGGAACCTTTATCTAAAGTAAGGGGTTTGTAGTTTTGCTACAGAGAAAAGGGAAAAAAGGACGGTTGAACATGTGCTATGAACAGAGAGACTGAATAGAGTTCGAAAAAAGTGTTATGATATGCTGCCAATACTTTACCAAACAAGTCAGATTTTGTGGACAAATATTTAATTTAATAGACGGTTTATTTGTTGTCTCAGTCCATTTGTGCTGCTATAACAAAATACCATGGACTCACTAGCTTATAAAGAACAGAGATTTATTTCTTACAGTTCTGGAGGCTGAGAAGTCTGAGATGGAGGCAGATTTGGTGCCTGGTGAGGGCCTACTTTCTGGTTCATAGTTGGTAGTGGCTCCTTCTTGTGTCTTTGCATGGTAAATAGGAAGCTATGGTCTCTTCAGCTCTTTATAAGGGCAGTAATCCCATTCATGAGGGCTCCACCCTTATGACTGAATAATCTCTCAAGAGCCCCTCTTCCTAGTGCAATCACATTGGGAATTAGGTTTCAACATATGAATTTTAGGAGTATACAAACATATGACCCATAACACTTGTTAATATTTGATAATGCCCTTCCAACAAATTCAGCAAATTAGGTGCTAGTTTATACACTATTCTTATTGAAAATAAATGAAATAAATTTTCATTTCCTCCTCCCCAATCTTATTATACATAGTTACTTAACCAGACCACTTTATTAAAGTAGTTTATGCTTGTTCCTAATTGGTATCATTGTATAAAGCTGAAAACAGGAAACAGTCTCAGAAAATATTGAAGACAATAATAAATTTATGGGACAGTATCATCAATTCACAGTATTCTTTATGTAAATAATTATCCTTAATAATGTTTCTTTAGTAACTGAGATAAATGAGTACTTAACTCAATAATTTTATCCTACAAAATAATAGTGGATAATACAAAGACTGAGTTATAGTATCTCCCTTCCACAAATTTTCTGAAAGTAAAGCCTTTGTCCATAATATGTCAAGCCAGCCCTTCCTCCCTTTTGACACCTGTCTGAACATACATAATCTTAAAGTGTAAATAGAAAATAATTCAATTCTTATACTTTTTTGAAAAGCAAAAATGATTATTTAAAATCTCATGGTAATATATGGTAAGCTAAGGCAGAAGATAGAAATACAGATAAAAAATAAAGTTTTGATGAGGCTATGTAGAATGTTCAAGTGGAAATGGAATAATTGTACTTTCTATCTGAATTGCAAGATGGAAACATTTCTATGTCAAATGTGGGAATCATCTGGGAGAGTAATATGCATACTAAACTAAGATTTAAAAATCCCAAACCAGATTTCAGTTAATTAAAAGGCAGATATCCACATTCTAACCAGATACAAAGAGAAACAAGGATCCAAAGATACAATGCATATGTTAAGTGTCTTCTCTTTCATGCACACCAGGAGTACGGAGAATACTAATAGGAATCAAGGCAACTTCTTTCCAAATGTTGAAGCAGTGTTCTTCGTTTTAGGGGTTCCTTCGCATATGAACCGAAACGAAAGGTGTATCAGTGGAACACTCATCCTAAGTCTAATTGGAGTGATAGCCACTAGCTTCACAGCCTCAATAACATAAACCAGGGCTATTTATCAAGACTTTGCTGAAACTTGAATCACTTCTAGAATGTTCATAGCCCATTGGTGAGAAAATAGATGTGTAGTTTGAACAAATAAGTTGTAACTGCAGGAATATTCCAAGTATTCTGAAGAATCTTCACAAGAAACATGTACTGTAAAATGGTAAGACAGATACTTAATACTTTGACCATAACCTGCTAATTTTTTTTTTTATTATTATACTTTAAGTTCTAGGGTATATGTGCACAATGTGCAGGTTTGTTACATATGTATACTTGTGCCATGTTGGTGTGCTGCACCCATCAACTCGTCAGCATCCATCAACTCATCATTTACATCAGATATAACTCCCAGTGCAATCCCTCCCACCTCCCCCCTCCCCATAATAGGCCCCGGTGTGTGATGTTCCCCTTCCTGAGTCCAAGTGATCTCATTGTTCAATTCCCACCAATGAGTGAGAACATGCGGTGTTTGGTTTTCTGTTCTTGCGATAGTTTGCTAAGAATGATGATTTCCAGCTGCATCCATGTCCCTACAAAGGACACGAACTCATCCTTTTTTATGGCTGCAGAGTATTCCATGGTGTATATGTGCCACATTTTCTTAATCCAGTCTGTCACTGATGGACATTTGGGTTGATTCCAAGTCTTTGCTATTGTGAATAGTGCCACAATAAACATACATGTGCATGTGTCTTTATAGTAGCATGATTTATAATCCTTTGGGTATATACCCAGTAATGGAATGGCTGGGTCATATTGTATTTCTAGGTCTAGATCCTTGAAGAATCGCTATACTGTTTTCCACAACGGTTGAAGCAGTTTACAATCCCACCAACAGTGTAAAAGTGTTCCTATTTCTCCACATCCTCTCTAGCACCTGTTGTTTCCTGACTTTTTAGTGATTGCCATTCTAACTGGTGTGAGATGGTATCTCATGGTGGTTTTGATTTGTATTTCTCTGATGGTCAGTGATGATGAGCATTTTTTCATATGTCTGTTGGCTGTATGCATGTCTTCTTTTGAGAAATGTCTGTTCATATCCTTTGCCCACTTTTTGATGGGGTTGTTTGTTTTTTTCTCGTAAATTTGTTTGAGTTCTTTGTATCACTATCATGAAAATGGCCATACTGCCCAAGGTAATTTATAGATTTGATGCCATTCCCATCAAGTTGCCAATGACTTTCTTCACAGAATTGGAAAAAACTGCTTTAAAGTTCATATGGAATCACAAAAGAGCCTGCATTGCCAAGGCAATCCTAAGTGAAAAGAACAAAGCTGGAGGCATCACGCTACCTGACTTCAAACTATACTACAAGGCTACAGTAACCAAAACAGCATGGTACTGGTACCAAAACAGAGATATAGACCAATGGAACAGAACAGAGCCCTCAGAAATAGTACCACACATCTACAGCCATCTGATCTTTGACAAACCTGACAAAAACAAGAAATGGGGAAAAGATTCCCTATTTAATAAATCATGCTGGGAAAATTGGCTAGTCATAAGTAGAAAGCTGAAACTGGATCCTTTCCTTACTCCTTATACAAAAATTAATTCAAGATGGATTAGAGACTTAAATGTTAGATCTAAAACCGTAAAAACCCTAGAAGAAAACCTAGGGAATACCATTCAGGACATAGGCATGGGCAAGGACTTCATATCTAAAACACCAAAAGCAACGGCAACAAAAGCCAAAATTGACAAATGGGATCTAATTAAACTAAAGAGCTTCTGCACAGCAAAAGAAACTACCATCAGAGTGAACAGGCAACCTACAGAATGGGAGAACATTTTTGCAATCTACTCATCTGACAAAGGGCTAATATCCAACCTGCTCAAATTTTAAAATCATTTGTTTATGAAATGTCCAGATGCTATCCATTGAGTTCATAAATGATGCTTTGCTATTTTTTCAGCTACTTTGCAGGTTAGCATTTTTAAGAAGAAAACAGACAGACAGACTAACCACATTAAGAAAGGCAAGCACAAGATAGGCAAATTTTTAAATATTTGGCATGTTATTATAAATATTTCATGCTCATAACATCAGTTTGGTTTTCTGAAAAGCACCTCCACTACACAAACTTATCAGTATATACATTCTTCCTCTTAAACTGTGAAGACTCAATTGATGTTTTTGTGTATGTGTATATGTTGATAGCCAAGGAACCCATAAAATAACAATAGTAAGAATTTTGAATGTTAAGAATAGAAATAATTATAATTTCATAATTAAGATTTAACTTAGAAAAATAACTTCAAAATTAGGGAAATATTCTAAGTATAGTAAACAAAAATCAAAGAGAAAAATACTTAAAGGAGAAATCTAGACAATTTTGATGAATTTGACCTCTATCTTCTCCAAAATGCAAATGCTTTAAGAATCAGGTAGGTAATACTCAGGTGAAATAGACAAGGAGAAGATTACGGAAAATGGACAGTGTGGGAAGAGACAGGCTAGTATGGTGAATTCAAAAGAACTTACCTCATTCAAAAGAGGAAAATTGTCTCTAGTGAATTTTAGTCATGCAGAAATGAGAAATCACCCTTCTAATTTTTCAGTATAATTTATAACATAAATTTTCATATAAAATGTCCATATTCAAAATACTGGCTTTAAAAAGTGAGCAATCTGCAACCAAGTTCAAACAATTTTCTGAGCCAAATTTTGCCCTTCAGCGACAGTTTGTTACCCCTGCATGAAAATGGAGACATGCATCAGGATAAATAGCTAATGCATGCGGGGCTTCATACCTAGGTGATGGTTTGATAGGTGGAGCGAACCACCATGGCACACGTTTACCTATATAACAAACCTGCAAGTTCTGCATATGTATCCTGGAACTTAAAATAAAATAAAATTTGAAAAAAAGGCCTGATAGACTTGCTCAATGTAGGGTAGCTACAAACCTTCAGCTTGTGAAAAACACATATCTCCAAAGTAAAATAAAGTGCAATGAAACAAAACAAAAAAAAAGAAAAGAAAAAAAAGGAAAATGGAGACAAGCAAACCCATTTAGAGAAAGAATTGAAGTGAGATGAGTAAAAATCTTAAGACTAGTCAAAGAGAACTGGATATAAATAATCATGAATCCACAATTAACTTCTAATAGAATAACATAAAATATAAACTCTAGCCATCAGTAGTGAACATACATTCTTAATATATTCTTTTCTTTTGTTTTATCTACAAATATTTTAATACACAATATATAATAATATAAATATTTATTTAATATTAAAAAGTTAAACAGTTTCTTATACATGTAACCATTTTATTTACATTAACAAGTCACAAGGATAGATCAGAGACTCTATACTTTCTGAAAAATATTTTTAGTCAGGAACAACTATGTTATTCTCTCAAGAATCTTAAAAGAACATATTTATAAAGAAGATTTTAAATAGTATTTATCATGATGTACGTGTGCTTAAAATATTGTCTCAATAATTACTATTAACATCTAAAATGGAATATGTAACTCCCTTCGTAAACCACCAAAGACTTGGATCGATATCTTAAAATTACAACTATTAGGTAAATCCTTTTAAATATTAATAGCTTAGTTATAAATGCAATTTCATAGTAATTTTGCATTTATTTTACCTATACGGTTTTCTTTAATCCTCACAACTACCGCATTTTGATGATATGATTACAAATAAATTGAGTTATGAATTAATAAATGAGTTATCTAAATTCACAAACTAGGGCTCAAATGAAACTTTCTGACTACCACTCTTTTTGTAATATTTCACAATGCTATGAAGCCCAGCTGGAGACTTTGAAGTTACATATAGGATTATGTGGTAATGCAAGAGAAAAAGAATGAGTATTCATAAGTCATTTGCATTTATTGTCTGGCAGAATATTTAAACAGCAACACTGAATCATCTTCAGATATAGAGAAAATATAAATAATAAATAAATATATTAATAAAGAATGTTCTATAACAGAAATTGAAGGGTTTTAGTAAGGCAAATTGCATGCAAAAAATCTCATGAGGCCCAAGAAAAACATGTCTATCATAGATAAAGGCATTTTGATGAGGAAACCCATTGTTGGAATGTGATTGTTATCTTGGTTTGTAACCCCCTGTACCTCATCGCTGCAATACCACAGAGAAAGTTCATGTGGAAATAAGAGGCAATAGAGCACTGTAGGGAATTTTAGTGAGCCAGTAATTAATACCAATCTGCCTGGGCTTTGAACCAATCCAGAAATAACACAAGAAGTAAGACGGAAGAGGACCATTATCGCAATTACTGATAAAGTATGTGACTTTATTTTAAGATAATTTGGTCCCCCAAACCCCTGTCCTCCCAAAAAATAAAATGAGAGTAACTTACTCCCTAAACCTGTTTGTACTAGACCAGGCTAGGGCCAGTCTCTCTTTTTAGGGACTTTATTCCTGACATTCTTTTAAACATTGAGAAAACAATAAAATTTGCTTCCCACAGGTAGGTCACTCCAAGGAAAAGGAGAGAGATTAAGTCATTTTTCACCAAGGAGGAATGAGTGTGTGAGTAAGAGGGGTAGTTGGGGGTAAACCAGCTACCATGCTGTGAAAACACTCAAGCAGCATCACTGAAGGACCTGCATGGAAAGAAATTGAGGTCCCCACTCAACTAGCAAGTACCATGTTACCAGCCATGCATATGAGTTACATTGGAAGTGAATCAGCAGCTCCCTTCCAGCCTTCAGATGACTATAGCAGCAGTTGACATTAAACGACAATCTCACAAGACATACCCAGGTTAGAATCTCTCTGCTGACTCAATCTCAAGTTCCACAGGAATCATGATAAATATAAATGATTATTATGATTTATGTCATTAAATTGTAGAGTAATTTTAATACAGCATTAGATGACTAATATGGGTTGACATGTTGTTTTCTAATACATATTTCCTCTCAGTTATAGCTAGCTATTATTAAATAACTTAAAAATAGTACCAATTCTATATAGAAAATATTCTAAGCTACTTATGTATATAAATGTGAATATAAGTATAGAGACATAAATTCATTTAATCATTAATTTAAATCTGCTATTACCTCCATCTTATAAATGTAGAATCTGGGACACAGAGAGTAACTTGGCCAAGATCACACAGGTAGAAATGATCAGAACTGGGATGCATTTTCTTAACCACTAAGCTATATTACCTCTTTGTCCACAAAAAGGAAGAAATAAATCTCTGTCTCTGAGCCTAGGACAGAGTGGAGAACTCACCGTGCTAAATGTTCCCTTTCTTCTGTCTTTGCATCTAACTACCTGAACTTGCCTAGCAATACCTGAATTATTCTCAAAATGCACATGCTTGTGGTGTATCAGGACTGACAGAGGAGTGACACAGTGGAAGAAGATTACTAATTATTCCTAATTATACCAGATGGGTACAGAGGACAGGAAGAACCTGAAAGGGGAAGACAAACTTTTCCTTCACAATGTCAAAATGTTTTCTTGACACAAGAAAGAAAAGGCTGTTGTATTGACTTTTATTATATTCAATTTCCAACCTCATGACTCCTCTACACTTGGTCACTCAGTGATTCAGCAAGATATTGGCTTCTTGAAATGGGTGGTTAATCCTTTCAAGCTGTATATTTTTGTGTTTCTATTTAAAGATCTAGCCTACAGCATTTTGAGAGTCACAACCCAGAAAACAGAGAACTTTGATTTAATTATTTGGTAATGTTCTCAGGCATAGTTGGCTTTTTTGATGAAAAAAAACCTTGGTTAAATTAATAAACTGTGAAAAGAGCTGTCATATTAACCACTTACTGTTTTCTAAACATCTTATTTAATGTCATATAAAATGTGCACATGCAATTTCTGTCAAGATGAAAAAAATAAAGCAAATAATTCATTTAAAAAAAAGAAATTAGTATTTATGATTAAGCATGAGCAAGTCCTCTATAATAATGAATTGAAATCCTACTCTGTGCATTTCACCATAAGAAGAATGAGTCAAGGGTAATGCATATATTTTATAATCTTATTTTATTCTATAAAATAAGCTATTTTTAAAAGGCAGCAAGATTGTAAAGTCTACAGACCCAGATTAAAAGTCCAATTCCATCATGTATTACTTAAACACCATGTGTAGCTGTTATTGTTCGTAACTATTTACTCCATTCCTATAAGAGGATTACATTCCCAATGATTCCCAACAGTTGTATTGCCTACTGTAGGAAAAGTATAAATGCCCACCTCACTGACACTGAGCTTGACCATGTGACTTGCTTTGGCCAATGGAATGAGCAGATAAGACATTTGCCAAGTTTGAGCAGAAGTTTCAAAAGTCATTTTCTACAAGCTGACTTCCTCTTTTCCCTCTGAAATGAGGATTGCATGTTCCAAATAGAGGCTGATTCTTCATACTGGGTTCTTGAATAAGTAGTTGGCTCACACAAATGGACATATAATGTGAATAAGAAAATAATTCTCACAGGAAGTCACTGAGTTTGTGTTTTAAACACATGAACACACATGGTAAGAAATAAACATTATATTACTCTCTATTTATCAAAGCTTAACAGTAACTTCAGTCTTAGTATTACTCTGAGCATTAAATACATGCTCGGGAAATGGTAGATTATCTACCTGAAAACTTCCATATGGCCTTCATAAAAAATTGCAGTAACTCAAGTAAAGACTTCTTATTTTATTCGGCAGGAGATTGCTCTGATTTTGAAAGGTATCTTGAGTTCATATAAATGAATTCCAATTATGGCCCTGTCACTAACCTCTATCATTGACTCTCTTTGTGCATCAGTTGTCACATATATGAGATGGAGGCAATTATACCAATCCTACCTCCCATCAGGGTTAGTGAATGGCTTAAGTGAGAGGGCAGATGATAAACTTCTGAGAGCAGCTCTAATATAGAAGAGAAAGCATGGATCTAAGTAATGGTACTCGTCCTAAATTTGAGGTCTGATTCCACTTTTCACAAGAGGTATGAAAATAAGTATATTACAGCATCTATGAGTCAATAAATCTACTTATCTAAACACAGGTTGTTGACTCACAGGTTGAGTCAAATAAGATGACGTGATTTATTATGTAAATGTGAATTACTGGTCTTATCATCAACACAACACTTTATTCTAGTATCTTAAAGAAAACATGTTGATCTATTTTCCTACCACTACCATCCTGTTTCTGTTACTATAGCCTTGAAATATAATTTGAGGTCAGGTAATACGATGACTCTATGTATTTTTCTTTTTGCTTAGGACTACTTAGGCTATTTAAGCATTTTTCATTTCCATATGGATTTTAGGATTTTTTTTCTAATTCTGTGAAAAATGACATTATTATTTTGATAGGAATTGTTTTTTAATCTGTATATTCCTTTGGGCAGTATAGTTATATTAATAATACTAATCCTTTCAATCCATAAGTATGGAATTTTTAAAATATGTGTCATCTACAATTTCTTTAACAGAGTTTTGTAGTGTCTCTCATAGAAATCTTTCACCTTCTTGGTTAAATATATTCCAGCAATAAAGCCACACACAGCCAACTGCTCTTTGACAACGTTGACAAGAGAGTACATTACAGAAAGGGCACCCTTTTCAATAAATGGTGCTGAGAATATTGGATAGTCATATGCAGAAGAATATAATATAATTTGAATCCTATTTTTTTTCACCTTATGCAAAAATCAGCTCAAGATGGATTAAAATCTTAAATGTAAGACTTGAAACTATAAATATCCTAGAAGAAAACCTAGGGAAAGTTCTTGATGTTAACATCAGCAAAGAATTCATGAAGCAAAAGCAGAGCAACAAAACCAAAAATAGACAAATGGGATTTGTTAAACTAAAAAGCTTCTGCATATAAATAACTAACAGAGTAAACAGACAACATGAAGAATAAGAAAAACATTTGCAAACTACACATCCAACAGGAGATTAATATCCAACATAGACAAGGAACTGAAACAACTCAACAACAAACAAATAATCCCATTAAAAAGTGGGCAAAGAAGATGAATATATATTTTTCAAAAGAATACATACAAATGGCCAACAAGTCTAAGAAAAAATGCACATTATTGCTAATCATTAGAGCAATGCAAATTAAAAACACAATGGGATATTAAACTTACACCAATCAGAATGTTATTATTAAAAGGAGTAATAATAACAGATGTTTACAGAGAAAATTACAGTGAAAAGAAGTCATACCCTTTTGATGGGAATGTAAATTAGTACAACCTCAATGGGAAACAGTAGGGAGATATCTCAAAGAATTTAAAAATGTTCTGTTGTTTGATCCAGCAATCCTACTACTGTATATTTACCCAAAGGAAAAGAAATCATTATATCAAAAGGATACCTGTACTCATGTGTTTATTGCAGCACTATACACAATAGCAAATGTGTGGAATAAACTAAAGTGCCTATCAACAGCTTGGATTAAAACTGTGGTACATATGCGCAGTGGAATACTAATCAGCCACTACAAATTTTGAAACCACGTATTTTGCAGCACCAAGGTCTCTGACAAAGCAGACTTTAAACAAACAAAGATCAAAAAAGACAAAGAAGGGTATTATATAATAGTAAAGGAATCAATTCAACAAGAAGAGCTAACTAACCTAAATATATATGCACCCAATACAGGAGCACCCAGATTCATAAAACAAGTTCTTAGAGACCTGCAAAGAGACTTAGACTCTTACACAATAATAATGGTAGACTGTAACACCCCACTGTCAATGTTAGACAGGTCAATAAGTAAGAAACTTAACAAGGATATTCAGGACTTGAACACAGCTCTGGATCAAATGGACCTAATAGATGTCTACAGAACTCTCCATGCCAAAATCAACAGAATAAACATGCTTCTTAGCATCACATGGCAATTATTCTAAAATAAACCACATAATTGGAAGTAAAACATTCCTCAGCAAATGCAAAAGAACTGAAGTCATAACAAACAGTCTCTCAGACCACAGTGCAATCAAATTAGAACTCAGGATTCAGAAACTCACTCAAAACCACACAACTACATGGAAATTGACCAACCTGCTCCTGAATGACTCCTGGGTAAATAATGAAATTAAGGCAGAAATAAAGAAGTTATTTGAAATCAATGAGAAATATGTAGCACTAAATGCCTACATCAGAAAGCTGGAAATATCTCAAACTGACACCCTAACACACTTAAAAGAGCTAAAGATGCAGGAGCAAACAATTCCAAAAGCTTGAAGAAGACAAGAAATAATTAAGATCAGAGCAGAAGTGAAGAAGATGGAGACAAGAAAAACCCTTCAAAAAATCAATAAATTCAGGATTTGTTTTTTGTTTTTTTTTTTGTTTTTGAAAAAATTAACAAAGTAGACCACTAGAAAGACTAATAAAGAAGAAAAGAGAGAGGAATCAAATAGACACAATAAAAATTATAAAGGGGATATCACCACTGACCCCACACAAGTATGAACTATCATCAAAGCATATTATAAACACCTCTACGTGAATAAACTGGAACATCTAGAAGAAATGGATGAATTCCTGTACATATACATCCTCCCAGACTAAACCAGGAAGAAGTTGAATCCCTGAATAGATCAATAAAAAGTTCGGAAATGGTGACAGTAATTAATAGCCTACCAACCATAAAAAGCCGAGAATTAGATGAATTCACAGCCGAATTCTACCAGAGGTTCAAAGAAAGCTGATACCATTCCTTCTGAAATTATTCCAAACAATTGAAAAGGGGGGACTCCTCCCTAACTCATTTTATGAGGCTAGCATTAACCTGATACCAAAACCTGGCAGAGACACAACAACAAGAAAAAAATAAAACTTCGTACCAATATCCCTAATGAATATCAATGCAAAAATCCTCAATAAAAACTGGCAAACTGAACCCAGCAGCACATCAAAAAGTTTACCCACCACGATCATGTTGGCTTCATCCCTGGGATGCAAGCCTGCTTCAACATATGCAACTCAATAAACTTAATCCATCACATAAAAAGAACCAATGACAAAAATCACATGATTATCTCAATAGATACAGAAAAGGCTTTTGATAAAATTCAACATTGCTTTATGTCAAAAACCCTCAATAAACTAGTTATTGATGGAACATATCTCTAAACAATAAGCGCTACTTATGACAAACCCACAGCCAATATCATACTGAATCGGCAAAAGCTGGAAGCACTCCCTTTGAAAACCAGCACAAGACAAGGATGCCCAATCTCTCCACTCTTATTCAAAATAGTATTGGAAGTTCTGGCCAGGGCAATCAGGCAAGAAAAAGAAATAAAGTGTATTCAAATAGGAAGAGAAAAAGTCGAATTGTATCTGTTTGCACACAACATGATTCTACATTTAGAAAGTCACATTGTCTCAGCCCCAAAACTCCTCAAGCTGATAGGCAACTTCAGCAAAGTCTCAGGATACAAAATCAATGTGCAAAGATCACAAGCATTCCTATACACCAACAATAGATCATCAGAGAGCCACATCATGAATTAACTTTCATTCATAATTGCTAAAAAGAGAATAAAATGTCTAGGAATACAGTTAACAAGGGATGTAAAGGACCTCTTCAAGAACTACACACCCCTGCTCAAGGAAATAAGAGAGAACACAAACAAACAAACAAACAAAATTCTATCCTCATGGATAGGAAGAATCAATATCATGAAAATGGCCATATTGCCCAAAGTAATATATAGATTCAATGCTATTCCCATCAAAATACCATTGACATTCTTCACAGAAATAGAAAAAAAGAAACTATTTTAAAAATCATATGGAACCATACGGAACGATAAAAGAGCCCAAATAGACAAGACAATCCTAAGCCAAAAGAACAAAGCTGGGGGCATCATGTTACCTGACTTCAAGCTATACTACAAGGCTATGGTAACCAAAACAGCGTGGTACTGGTAGCAAAACAAACATATAGACCAATGGAACAGAACATAGACCTTAGACATAAGATCACACATCTACAACCATCTGATCTTCGACAAATCTAACAAAAACAAGAAATGGGGAAAGGATTCCCTGTTTAATACATGGTGCTGGGAAAACTGGCTAGCCATATGCAGATAACTGAAACTAGACCCATTCCTTATACCTTATACAGAAATTAACTCAAGATGGATTAAAGACTTAAGTGTAAAACCCAATACCATAAAAACCCTAGAAGAAATCCTAGGCAGTATCATTCAGGACACAGACATGGGCAAAGACTTCATGACAAAAATGCCAAAAGCAATTGCAACAAAGACCAAAATGGACAAATGGGATCTAACTAAACTAAAGAGCTTCTGCATAGCAAAACAAACTATCACCAGAGTGAACAAGCAACCTACAGAATAGGAGAAAACTTTTTGTAATCTATCCATCTGACAAAGGTATAATATCCAGAATCTACAGGAACTTAAGGAAATTTACAAGAAAAAATACCTCATTAAAAAGTGGGCAAAGAATATGAGCAGACACTTCCCAAAAGAAGACATGTATGTGGCCAAAAAACATATGATAAAAAGCTCAACATCACTGATCATTACAGAAATGCAAATAAAAACCACAATGAGATACCATCTCATGCCAGTCAGAATGGCATTTATGAAAATATCAAGAAGCAATAGATGCAGACGAGACTGTGGAGAAATAAAGAATGCTTTTACACTGTTGGTGAGAATGTGAATTAATTCATTTATTGTGGAAGACAGTGTGATGATTCCTCAAGGATCTGGAACAAGAAGTACCATTTGACCCAACAATCCCACTATTGGGTATACACCCAAAGGAATATAAATCATTCTACTATAAAGATACATGCACACATATGTTTATTGCAGCACTGTTTACAATAGCAAAGACTTGGAACCAACCCAAAAGCCTATCAATGCTAGATTGGATAAAGAAAAGGTGGTATATGTGTACCGTGGAATACTATGTAGTCATAACAGGGAATGAGATCATGACTTTTGCAGAGACATGGATGAAGCTGAAAGCCATCATTCTCAGCAATCTAACACAGGAACAGAAAGCCAACACCACATGTTCTCATTCATAAGTGGGAGTTGAACAATGAGAACACACGGACACAGGGAGGGGAACAACACACTCCAGGGCCAGTTGGTGGGTGGGGGGCAAAGAGGGAGAGCATTATGACAAATAGCTAATGCATGCAGGGCTGACAACCTAGTTGACATGTTGATAGGTACAGCAAACCACCATTGTACACGTATACCTATGTAACAAACCTACACGTTCTGCACTTGTATCCCGGAACTTAGTAAATTTTTTTTTAAAGTTATACATTTATTCACTAAAACGAGTACCAATGCACACAATCAGTATTTTGAACATTTTCATTGTCTTTATCCACTCATCCATTCCCAACTATTCTTATCAAACTTGAAATCAAACTAGATCTGGATCCTGATGCTTTCTATTATGGGTGATCCCACCCATCCTCCCCAGCCCCACACATCTATTACAAAGTTCTAATTTCTTTGTGGATTTCAATAAGAGTTTTGCTGGCACATAAATTAAACACATGCTGATCTGAACAATTCCATTAGCACTCAGCCAAACAAAAATATTTAATAGGTTTGAGATTGTGGTCCTCATATGAGAACATAACCAATAATTTTATCACCTTCTTACTAATTTGTGATTGGCAACTCCATCCATTATTTAGCTATAAGGAGAGAAAATCAGCGTTCATAATAATCTCCAAATTGCATTTGAAGTATTATAAAGTTTTACATGTGATTTCTATTTATAATTAGTTGGGATTGTGTAAAGATGCAATAAAAATAGTTTACTCTTTTGGACCATGTACACATCTTGAATACAACTTATTATAAAGTGAAAATTTGGGTAATCAAAAGTTGTTTATATCAACAACAATCATAAAGAAAAAAACAAATTCAAGACTAATTTTTCTTTAATCTGATCTATATAGCTCCCCCCCTCTTTTTTTTTTTTTTTTTTTTTTTTTTGCCAGACAACCATGCATTTCTCTAGAAGGACCACAAGTATGTGATGGTAACAGTTTAAAAATGCAGTGTTCTGTTTTCTTTTACACCTCCCTTCACTATATACATACACACAAACACACATGCACACACACATATACACTCTAGAGACAAGGTGGGCCTCTAAAAATTACATGATAATCGTCCCTATTTTCGAAGAAATACACTTTCATTTGACCCAAGACATTGTGTTATTTTGAGCTTTCTATTATCTTTATCCTACTATCCACTCCCAACTATTTTCATCAAACCTCAAAGCCCAACTAGATCTGGATCCAGGCGCTGGGTATTATGGGTTTTATGGGTGACATTTTTCTTTTTTTTTTTTCCTGACTATTACAAAGCTCTAATTCATTGTGAATTTCAATGAGAGTTTTCTTGGCAGAGAAAAGAAGCACCTGCTGATTTTTCTGCTTTATCGAGAAACACCTGCTGCTTTATCAAGAGTGAATAGAGGTAAGCTGCAGTATGTATCTGATTATCAATGCACCCCTAGTAGATAATTAAGAAGTTTTCCTTCACTTAGACACACATTCATTTTTGCAGTCAATAAATATCTATTGAGTATCCAAAAGGAAAAAGTGTTAGGTACTGAGATAGTCAATGAAACATACATGCCATTCACAAACATCAGGAAATCCGATGAATATTATAAGAATTTTTTTTTTTTAATCTGGGGAGTGGGGACATCAAGTTGAATAGCATGATTCTTTGTGTTAAATGGCTTGCAATCTAGTGCAAATGGAGTTTTGTGGAAGTAAAAGTCAGCACAAGGAGTAAGACAAATTCTTAATAAATATGATAAAAAAGGAAATTTGGTGTCATACTAAAGAAATGGTTAAGAAATTTAAGCTCAGAAAGAGGTGAGAATTTTTTTTTTGAATAGATGATCACTGTCATTATTTCAAAAGATAATGGAGGCAGCATTATATAAGTTAAATTACAGATGAGAAAGATTGCTCAATAGAGGAGAAATAATACAGAGAAAATGTAGACAGGGTATAACATGTTATCAGACATAAGAAGGGAGAGAATTCTATATGCATGCTGTGAGTTTGTGTGTATGCACAAAGGTTCACATGCCTGTCTCCTCAAGAGCATGTTTTGGCAAAGTGATTACCAGCTCTAATAGGTGGGTTAAAATTCCAGCTCCTTTACTCACTGGCTGTATCACTTTGGCAAGTGGTTTATCATCATTCTGGTTCTTATTCCTCTTGTGCAATCTCAAGTTTAGAGGAATGTTTTAAGAATTAAATTTTATAATGCATGAAAGCACTAGGTTCAATCCTATAATTAGGTCAATATTCAAAAAGTATTTTAAAAATAATCTGTTCCAAAATAAAAAATAATAAAATACAACTTTAGAGGAGTAATTATTGATATGATTACTGTATCACTTTAGCATTGTCTTACTAAGAACACTGAATAGATGAAGTAGAAATTTTTTTTACCTCTTCCTATTTTGAAACAATAAAAATACTAGTAAATTAAGGCCTTTAGACATAACCTCCATTTTCTGTTGAAAGTTATTGTCTACCATAAATTTAGGTTGCCTGGAAGTTATGTGGGCAAAATCTGTAAGGACAATCTAATGATTAAACCCCCATTCACAGTCATCCCACTTGCTGGAATTCAGCAGCATTTGGCACCATCAGGCTTTCTGTTTAGAATCCCCATTTATGTTTAGTTCTTAGGGAAGTTTATTTCAATTCAATTTCTACTTTCTTGACTACTCTTTCTCTGCCCTCCTTGATGAGTCCTCTTCCTCTTCTCCTGCCTTCAGGGAGAAAATTCTTCAGATTTTTCTAACATTTTTTTGTAAGGTAATTATAAGATAATTGCCTTTACCATCTCTCTCTTTCTCTCTCAAAAAATAGATAGATAGATAGATAGATAGATAGATAGATAGATAGATAGATAGACAGAAAGACATAGATATTGCTATATGCTCTCTCTTCCCTCCTCCCCTTGCCCACATAAACAGATATATCTCTTTATAATAATCTCCAAATTGTATTTCAAGTATTATAAAGTTTTAGGCGTATCTGTTTATATGGCAGACAGGAGAGAGACAATACAATCTGTTTATATGGGGGAGGGGAGAGAGAATATATATTTAAAAACTCAATTATATATATATAAGAATATATATTAAATATATAATTATATAATCTTAGAAAACTCATTCCTTCTCATAAATTAAATTATTATGCCTATGAGAATGATTTCCAAATCTTATCTCTAGTTGTTACATTTAACTGAGTACCCTCATTTTTCACCTGCCTATTAGATTTGACCATTTGAATGTCCTTAATCTTGCCACTTTAATATGTCTAAAAGGCAACTTACTGTCTCTATTGGAAACAAAGTTTTCATTGGATTCTCTTTTGATTTATAGTTCCACCCTTCTTCCATGCTAAAAATGCCAAAATTGTCTTTACTACTTACTTTTAATATTCTCAAATTATGTTACATAGACACTTTTCATTCCCATTCCTACCACCATAATTCAAAAGTCTGTCACCTTGTACATGTATATTGCCTTAGCATAAGGAGTTTTCTGTTTGTTTCTAGACTTTCAATAAAATTATATTTGGTCAGGAACTCTTTTTCACATCTACCTCAATGTCATAATGGTCTTGCTACATATCTTGAGCATCTATAGAATTCAAAATTGGGAACACATTAAACACAATATTCTACCTTGGATTTTTATTAAATGACAAACAAAAGTAGTTCTCCAAGGGTAGCATTGGCTGTGAAAGCCATCAGCTTTGCTGATGGAGAAGGAGCACATAAACTGATGGAAAAGAAGAAAAATCTAGCAATGGTGAGAAGCAAATGGAGAAAGTCAGAAAATTAAGAGGAAAATCCTGTATATGATAGAGCCATTTGCTTCTCACCAAGATCACTCTCTTACAGAAAGCATTGCTAATATCTCCATATATCCCTGACTAACCAGGAGTCTGCATATATGTGCAGAAGAAACACAAGAGGGCCTAGCAGAAAATAAAGCCAGGATAGATTCGAAAATGAGCTTTGAAATGTGCTCCCAACCCACACTAACGTCCATTCATAAGGGGTAGAAGCCTTCATGTTTGAGGTGTTTGAAGACAACATATGATCATTTACTGCATGACCACTAAGCTATGCAAAAACTGCCACAACTTCCTAGGAAGCCAACCAAAAAAGATTAAAAGTATTCAAAAATATTAAGCAGATGCATTAGTTGTTGCACACCATGGAGAGAGACAGATACTACAAATTTAGTCCAACCAAGTTATTAAAACAAATCAATCAACAACAACAACTAAATAAAAATGAAAAATCTCAGGAAAATATCCAGAGTTGTTACAATGTATTTTCAAAAATATGCAGGTAAAAAATGTTACAAAATATGCAATTGATCCTGAAGCCCTTCTCCAGCCTCTTTATAGTATCTTCTCAGATGGTCTCATCAGTTTGTAAAGTTTGTAACCAATATGCTGATGATATATCATTAAGAATGAGTATTCTGAACAGATAATTCACAACTGATTGTCATTTCTGTCTCCTAACCTGTCCTGTTTTAAGGCTTCTAAGCCAGCAAACATCTGACGTTTTTCATATTCTAAATTACATTCTAATACCTGAAATGAACTTCTAATTTATCTATTGTCAAATATTTTGCTTCATAATGAATGCAGAAAACCTAATACTCAGGTTCTTACATCCACTTTGGCCTAATGGTGCTTGTAAATAATGCATTTGCATAATGAGCAATATTTATAAAAGCCAATTACTGCTGATACGTATGACCTTTTGGCATCAAGTATGCTAATAACCTTTGAAATGTTGACTAGATTACATAGTGCCAAAACAAAACTTAGGTATAATAGGAACCAGGCTCCTTGTATATATAAGAATGAAGGTTAGTTTCTATTTTGGCTGCACTTACAAAGAGGTGTTAATTAGATATGTGATTTGAATTAAAAATTCTGGTACATTTTCAAATAGAGAGCATTAAAAATGAATTATGTGGAAATGACTACAACTAGACGCAAGAGCCCTACTTTTACAAAATAATTTCTAATGAAATAGAATTAACTTGCAACGTAAGTACTGAGATTCAGATATTTTCAAAGTATTAATCCTCTAAAGTTGCTATACAGTTTATATTTATAGACAGAAGATTTTGTAGTTTTTTGTTAATTCGTATGTACTTAATATAAACAAATATTAAAAATAATCATTAATCAGGTTAAATTTTAATGTATTTTTAAAGGCCATAATAAGTATCCTCAAACATTTAATTCACTTTTTTTTTATAAAATGAATGCATTTCACCTAAGTGCTGGTAGATTTACAGGTCATTCTATTAAAGCACTTTAGTTTCTGTATATTACATTTTAAATTGCTTATTTGCAACTCTATACACTTTAACATGGCAGCTTAGCCATAATGAGTTCATGTAATAGCACCACAGAGCTGATTGTGTTTTGTAGCAATAAAAATACTAATGCAAAATATACTGTAATCTGATTTTTGCTTCACTTCTGTGCTCTGTCCTACTTGAATTATTTAGGAATCCAAATTCAATTTTCCAAAAACACAAATAACTTTCAACTACTTATCAAATAATTTTCAACTTTGATAATATTACCACAGGTCTGTTCTCATTTATCAGTCTAACCCTAGACAAAACAGCCTAACTAGGGTGAGTTATGTTGAGTAATTAATTCAGTTAGATTTTCAGCTCTATGTTCACCTTTTAGTGACCTCGTCCTAAACACTAAATTCGTAACCTGAGCATTAGCAATTATTCAGTGATTATTTAAGTCTACCCCCAGCCCTCAGTCATGGGGATCCATGCAGTTATTTCATCTTCTTTTATCAATCTTCTTTGTAATTTTCTTTTATTTTCTTCCTAAATTATAACTTATATTCCATTTTCTCAACACTTTATTTTTGTCAACTCATGTGACAAAATAATTGCAATAATTTAATTTTTAAAAATACAGAATGTGCAAGCCCAGTAGATTAAAAAGTAAAAAGTAATTTTACTTTCTCAAGGCTCATGAAGTCTAGTGGTGAGCTCAAGTATACAGGATAAAGTATAATAAGCACTAGAAGTATCAAAGTTGATGATACAACTGACTTGTTAAACAGTTTTAAAATAGCCTCAGATCACCATCTTTCATGTAATACCTTTATGTAGAGTGTCAAACCCCCTCCCTTTGTAATTATTCTCCATATCCTTACTTTTTAGAAAGGCTTTATTTTTGACAATAGTCAAAAAATCTTTGTAGAATGTTCTGAAAATTATAGACTATCTCAATTGAATACACTATGTGATAATGGTAGTAATTTTATTTTTGCCCCAAATATATTTTTGCTCTTCTTTCAGTTTCATAACTCTTTAGATTACTTCTCTGACTTTTTATGCTTGAGGTTAGTATAGGCTGAAATGCTGCAGAGACTCCCAACTTATAACTCAAAGCCTGAAGCCTATATTATGCTCTCTCAAATGGATCAAGCATCTTTAAAAATACCACTAAAGGAAAGGGGAGAAAATGGGTCAAACATTTTGTGTTTGTACTATTTTTGGTGGAAACATTTCTATTACTTAAAACCTCTGAACAGAAGTTAGCTGTCAATTCCGCAAGAGTCACTCATGACTAACAGGAAAACACAAAATCATCCCACAGCACATGATGCTTTATACCTTGATGTTAGTGAGCACTCACAATTAGTAGGACATGAGGCTGTAAAGGCCACCTTATGGATTGCAAACTCCTCCCTAATCTCCTCAAGCTCTATCCTCATTTCCTAAAGTTTTCTCCATGCACATATGAACACACACAAAAAATGTTTTCTCTGTATTTTCTTCATTTTTAAACTTTTTTTATTGAAATATAACCTAACATAGAACACATAAATAAATGTCTAAGCACAACTTATGAGTAAACTGTTCAGCTAATTTTCACAAACTGAACACACCCTTGTGATCGGCATCTGGATAAAACATTTGTGTTATTATGTAAAAGCTTTTGTGATAATAATTATTTGGAGACATGTTGAATTAAAGCTAGTCAAACAAGTTTACCACATAGGAGATATTCACAAATTCAGACTCCAGTGTCTACTCCCTGATGGTTCTCAAGTCAGGAGAGAAACGAGAAAAAATACATCTTGTCTATTCTTATAATTATTTTTTTCTACCTGGATAGAACTCAATTAGTGTCAATTGTGGCCTCTCCATCTTTTACACTTTTTCCCCCAGGAGAATGAGTAATCAATTGATAAATTTGAGACAAATGAATTAGACATGCTAACATTAGTTCTTCCCAAGAAGTAAACTCTGTATTGAGAGTGAGCTACCTCCAGGGAGCAAGCAGGATTGGCTTCACAAATGTATCACCTGTGTGGTCATATAGAACTTATTACTGAGAAGAGCCCTTCTTGGTTTAATTGTCTACTGTTGCCATCTTGAAATTCTTAATAATTTCACCTTTAACCTGTATTATGGAAATGAAGTCCAGGAGGAAAATGGAGCACACTTAGGAGTAGAGTAGAGAAATGCAACATATACATCTACCATTGCTGTTGCTCTGTTAGCATAGGGTATTCGTAATGCCCCATGAATACAGAATTTCTGTGGACCCACCTTCCATGAGAGTTGAAAGAGATTTAAAAAGAGTTCAAGGTAAGCCTGTTATATCTCAGACTGAAAAAGTGGGAGTACTGACAACCTAGAGAGACCAAGTTTTCCATTCAAACCAGAACTTGCTTTGAATGCAGAAATAAGACAATGGTGTTCTAAGAAGCATGGACAACCAAGAGAGCCTTTCATATACATTATTACTCATGTTACTTCTCTGTATTAGCCAGCCACTACACTGAAATGAGGGCATAGACGGAAGGCGGAGAAATAGAGAAACCCTTGGTTTCTTTTTCTTTCAACCATTCCTTATTCATCAGTAGGCCAAAGGCAAAGTGTTGGTAGAATGGATATATATCAAGAAGTGAAATAAAAACAGTTGAGTTAGTTTTGTGCATCACTGACACAATTGTGTTAAGAACAAAATACATAGGTTATATATAAGCTACAAAATACAGATTAATTATGATAAATCTGCTGAGTTAAATTATCTTATAGTTTCACTTAAAACTGCCATCACACAATATAAAATTGAACAGTAAAATTAATGCTTATAATTTAACTTTTCAATTTTCATTTAGTTAGAAAGACATTAAGTAGCAAATAAAAATGTCCTAATTGTGAAAGAGAGACAGACCGTGAAACAAAGAAAAGAAACTTTTAATGTTTTAATACATTTTTCCAACTTACTAACAAAGTGACCCCACATTTTCACTTTGTGTCAGGCACCACATAGTATGCAGCTGAGTCTGGAGGAAAGCATTCTCCTCTGTCCTCAGGGACTAGATGTAACTCTCCAGGAGGGGAAGCCTGCTGTTATGACCAGGTAGCTAAGTCTACCCAGTTCTTAGGTTTCACTGGTAAGCCAGTATGCTCTCATACTGAACTGCATTTCCCAGCCTCACTTCTGTGAGTAATAAAGGTGATATTTGGGATTTTTCTATTACTTTTTGTTTTATTTTTCAACATCTGAATGTAGGAAGATACACAGATGTAACTGGTATCCAGTCTAATTTTGGACTACATTACATCCATAACTCAGGAAATCTGAGTAAAATCTGTGGATTGTACCAGTGTCAACGTCCTAATGCTGAAGTTGTACTGTTTGGAAATTGAGTAAAGTATACCTGGGGACTTCCCTGTATATTCTTTTGAAACTTCCTATAAGTCTGTAATTATCTAACAAAAAGCAAAAATTATAATAATTTTAAATTTATTAATTTTATTTTAATTAAACTACATTATGTTAGCTATTTTCCTGAAAATAATGATAATGTTAATAATACTTAAATGAATAATAACAGTTAATATGAACTATATTTACTGCATACCAAATATTATATTAAGACAGAACATGGTATAGGTAATGTTTATGTAGTAGGTTTTCTACAAAGATTTGAATAAATACATGAATTAAAGATAAGTAAATTATAATATTTGAGGCTATCAAGGAGGTAAGAAATTACTATAATATTATAGCCTGTGAGAAGAACAACATTACAAAATGAGTTTTGTTTTTAATGGCTTGAGGGAATTAGTAACATTAGACTTCAGTATAAAACTTGAACTATTAGTTTAGTGCTAAGCTATAGTATATTTTTTCCAAAACTCTAATATAAATTTGATTAAATTACAGCCATCTTCCAGGAGTATGAAATTCCAATTATAAAGTCGGTATTAGCAATTTATTTTAGTTTACAAAGTATCACAATGACTCATGAAACCTACTATTTAGATAACTGCTTCCTTTTTAAAGCAGGGTAGCCAATCTCTGCATCTAGAAAAGGCAAGTCTTCAGGGAGGGAAATTTTGGAAAACTAACATTAAAGTTAATCACCTGGTAATTACGTTAAAAGATTATTCCATGAAGTGTGAAAATTATATGCTGACAAGCAAATAAAATTCAATTGTTGGTTCATGGTACACGTTTGTACATTTGGGAAAACCAAGATGTTTTTAAAAAGTCAAATTTTCAGTCAATATTTAGAGAAAGATCTTCATTACTCAGCAGAATCAAATTATGCAGTGATATATTATTTTAATTATAATTGAGATTCACTGAAATTATTACCAAATCCAGTTATATTCTTTCTACTAACTCAAGATCCTCTATTATGTGTCATCCCTGTCTATCTACAAATGAGTTTTTAAATATTGCACCCCTATATATCTATTTCCTTCAAATATGGCACCTCAGTACTTTTCCATGTGAGTTTCATTATGGCGATTTTGTTTGGAGCATTCACTCCACCCCGCATACCTTTCTCTCTTCATTATACCTAGTAAAATCTCCCTGTGCTTTAAAATCCAGCTCACCAAAAACCGTTTATAGGTATTATAACTTATATGCCAGGCATTGTGCCAACATCCAAATTACCTCCTACGGTGTGGTGGGTACAATTATTATTCTTACTTTCCAAATGAGGAGATCTGGGGTTTGAAAATGTAAAGTAAGCCCAAACCTTAACAGCAGGATGCTGTGGATTTGGATTACATAAGAATTCTGACTACCCAGCCACACAGAGAGGCCCTGTGACTACAGAAAAAGGCAGAGAGGTCCAGTCATCATACTCATCAAAGCTTTAGGCCTGTGAGGGAAATCTACTTTTTTTTTTAAATCAAGACGAGAGTAGCTGCTCACGAAGTCAGTCAATGTCTCATGGAGATGCTTAATTTTTTACTTGGACCTTTCCCAAATTCCTGACCCATAACATTATAAGATTTAAGAAAGCATAAATTCCAAGAGAATTCAACATCCAGCCAGTCCTCTAAACTAAAATGCTAGATTATAGTCACACTCAAGACTCACCTTCTTAATTATTTAATTTACTCATTTCACTGGGGAGGAGAAATTAGATAATTAACAATAAACCTTAGTAACCAATGGATGGATATTGCAGCAAAATATTTCAGTATATTAATTTCTGTCTCTTGCCTGGAATCCTATATTAGTTACAGTCTAGAATGCACAATTCTGTGTATAAGTTTAATTCTAAGTTTAAGTTTTAATCCATCATTTTTCAATGGTTTCATACTTAAGAGAGAAGAAAGTCTTCTGCAGTATCCTTGAAAAGCACTCCGAATAAAATTTGCATTATTTCATACTTTTGAATCCTAACACCATTTTGACTTGCCTAGTAGATTCTGTCATAAATGGTGCTATCCAGAGAAATAAAAGTATTTATTTTGAAAACCCATAGGTATAAAATTCATAGACAAAATCAAATTTAGAAGTCAATTTAGAAGTTAGATTTCAAAGGCAGCAATATCCCAAAGTAGCCCCTAGTTGATTTTACCTTTCTCATTTTCTGCTTCTAGTTATTTTCACCTTCCTTTATCCCTTAAGAAAATATTTTTATTACTCAGTTATTTTAATGACAGCTTCTCTAATTAGTGTGTACAATGGCCTAAATAGGAAATTAGAAAACAATTGCTTAGCATGATAAGAACATTATTATGCTAAAGCACACATTACTATCTACATAAAATCCAGATGACATTAGCAATACCTAGAGTACTTGATACCTACACAGGTGCCAATAATATCTATTCCTGTCTATCACAGAGCCTGATATAAAAGTTTACGGGGTTGATCTTTCAATTTCTTAATGCCATTCAAGCATCAAGAATTTCCAACTAAAATTTAAAGATTCATTTTTGTTCTGTTGATTTAAAAAAAATAAATTTTTTTCGAACCTTTTTGATGATGTGAAGTGGAAGGTGTATGTGTCCAGTGATCGTACTTAGTGGGATTCAGAAATAGGTGCAGAGAGTTATCTGTGGGTGGTGAAAGTCCCTTAACCACCAGGAATATTGATCCACAGCTTGAGATTTAGGTAAGCGAGAGAATAACCACACACATATCAAAATCTACCTGACATCCAAAACTAAAACATTAGAGAAGATTTTCCAAACCATTATTAACAAGTCCAGCTAGCTGCTAAGAGCATAGACTTTAAATCAGACTGACTTATGTTGGAATCCCAGCTTTGTTACTCATTATCTGTAATTCTAAGCCTTGGTTTTCTCACTCGTAAAACAGTCACAGTGATACTTAGTGATACTTTTATTACAAAAGAAATTTATTTATTATGTATTAAGTGGAGAATATTATATACTTGAGATAGCAGTAAACACAGTGGACAAAACACATGGCACTTACATTCTTTCAGAGGAAACAGATGATATAAAGAAGGCAAGAAGTGCTATGAAAAAAAAATAAGCAGACAAAAACATTAGAGGCTGCTGAGAAAATCGAGTATTAAATTTTTAAAAAGGCCTGTAATCCCCAAACTTTGAGAGGCCAAAGCGGGCGGATCACTTGAGGTCAGGAGTTCGACACTTGCCTGGGTAACACGGTAAAATACTAGGGAGGCTGAAACAGGAGAATTGCTTGAACCCAGGAGGTGGAGGCTGAAGGGAGCTGAGATCATGCCACTGCACTCCAACATGGGGGACAGAGTGAGACTCTGTCTCAAAAAACAAAACAAAAAGGAAATGATACTAATATATATAACAAAATAATTTAACCATTTGTCTAGAACACATGACAAGTTCTTAGGAGAAAAGGACCTATAAGTTCTCAGTGAAGAGAAGACATGAAGTAAAACGAGATTATGAATTAACACATGCCAGGAAAAACTCCTCATTTCTTTTACATTGGTAAAGGCTTGAAATTAAAGCAACTATGAATACAAAAACTTAAGGAAAAATACGTTCTCCTAAGAATTTCACACTCAGACAAACTTTATTTCCAGTGTGAAGGCTGAAACACTCCTTCCAATCAGATGATATCTGTTCTGGGTGCTTTAGTTATTTTCATAATGAAGGCAAACTCTACCCTCGGTAGAATAACTACATTTGAGGATTTTGTCAGAATATAATCTTGAACCTGTTTCCACTCAAGAAATTTCAAAACCTTGACTGTGACAAGCAATATTTATGGAGAACTTTCTGTAGGATATACTTTCCAATTTCATTGGCAAGCATTCCTCAAATTGTGTTCATGTGAATATTAATATTCCCAGAATCATTAGTAGAGAAACATCCGTGAACCTGGGAGGCGGAGCTTGCAGTGAGCTGAGTTCCCGCCACTGCACTCCAGCCTGGGCGGCAGAGCGAGACTCCGTCTCAAAAAAAAAAGAGAAAAGAAAAAAAGAGAAACATCAAGGAAAATTTCTGTGATAAAACGTCAATAACACACTAAACTCACCTAAGTTAAAAATAATTCTCTTCCACAAGACTCCTCAGAGCCTGATAACAAACTACGGTTCCTACGCTTACGATGGTGAGAGGTAAATAAAAAGGTGAAATTTGGGTGCAAATGCTAATATTAGTGTATCTGTGCCCTAGAGTGGTGGTCTTTGGGATTATTCAGGCTCTTTAGTAGGTTTAACGCTAGCTTGCATTTCCTACTCCTACTCTTTTTAACCTCACTTTTTTTTTAAGTTAAAACGTTTAATATTGTGATATTATTATACGCTTTTTCTGAAGCAAAATTAAACATTTTCTTAGAATAAGACAGTACTAAATAAATGATTAAGTAATTGATATTTTACAGTAGAAGCTTAAATGAACAATAAACATGTAATGCAAAAGAAGTTTGTGGTAGACCAAGTAACGACCACCCAAAGATGTCCACTTCATGCTTTGCAGTGTCTCTGAATATCTTACATGGCAAAAGGGACCCTACAGATGTGATTAAGTTAAAGATCATAAAATGGAAGATTATTAGGATTTGTCATGTAGGACCAATATAACCACAATGGTGCTTATAAGACAGAAGGTGGAAACAAATGAGTCATGGAAGGAGGTATGATGATGGAAGCAGAAATCAGAGAAATGCAGCCACTAGCCAAGAGACACAGGCAGACCCTAGACATTGGAAGAGACATTGAACACATTATCTTCTAATAGCCTCCAAAAAGAATGCAACTCTGCAGAAACTCTGATGGTTTTCGTGCTGTAAGAGCCATTCTGAACTTCGGATTTCCAGAACTGTTAAGACCTTAAATGTACATTATTATATAATTCTAAATTTGTGGAAATTTGTTACAGCATCCGCAGGAGTATAGTACAAGACTTTAATGAGATACACTTTACTCCTACCAAATTGCCCTTTTTTTGTTCCCTAGGTGACACTAAATGTTTAGTAAAGTTGAGTAAAAATAGAACTAATGTCCACCACTGATAAAGTATAAACTGAAACATTTTCAGAAAGTAAGCAGCATAGACAAAGGTCTAAATCCTTAAAATAATTTTAATATTTTGACCAGGTACTACATTTCAGGAATTTAAGAGGAGAAAATAATTAGATATGTGTGTAAATACCTTTACAACATGCTGTGCATTCAAACATTACACATGCTGAAACTAGATTAGCTTAAATGGTTTGGATAAACTTTACTGTATCCATGCAAAGAAATATATTACACAGTTGTCAACTGCATTAAATGCCAAAGGAAAGAGACACCTAAGTTATTGTATATTATAGCTATAAAGTTATAAATTATAACTATAAATCAATATTGTGAAAGAAAAATATTAATAGGAAATATACTAATATGACTCATTTTTGAATGAGATGTGTGATGTGTATTTTTGCCTTTACATTGTCCTGATTTTTTTTCATTTTTTCATGAAGGGTTAATACATGACTTCCATAGCCATAAAAAGTGAATATGAAATATATATTTAACATGTTATTATGAGGAAACTCAATAAATAAAACATATCATCACTGTTATGCTGGAAACAAATGTTGTAAGCCCAGAATCCTCACAGTAAGATAGCATCATTCCGTTAACTGATAGTTGGAAAGCTGTTGGCTGGTCTGTCTGTGAATTCAATTGTTAATCTGTATTCTATATATTTTTTAATATTAAAAATCATTTTTAAATGTAAACTAAATTATTGTTATAATTTAAAAAATCAACTAAGGTGCCAGGAATTGTGAATCATCACCACAGGGTTAACAATAAGAAGCTATATGACTTTCAGTTGTTTCCTTTAACCTTCTGGAATACAATTTTCTCACCTAAAAAACAAAGATGTTTCACTAGATGATTAGTCAATTAATTTTTGGTTTTCCAATTGTGACTCTTATAAGGATCTAAAATATTTATGCCACACACCCCTTCTGAGAAGAAACTGTTGTTGCTCTAATATTCCTGCCTAAATCTTAACAATATTCCCCATAAATTTCTCTGTAATCCTTTTTCACTCTTTACATGCCTTCATGTCTCTTCTAGTCGATTAGATAAGGATGTCTGTTCCACTCTGAGCCGTTACATTCAAACCTACCTATAAAGGTCAAGGGAGCTAAGAGGCCAAAGAAAGGGACTGATAAATCCAGTTTCTCAGAAAGAAACATTTAATAGAGGCTTATGAACAGAAGCAAGGTCTCGGCCGTGGGATGGTGGATCCCACACCAAACGCCAGAAAGTGTTCTTTATATAGCAAGCTGTTTTGGTAAAATATGTGCAGCTGGTCATGTCTCAGACCCTTTTGTGAAACTATTGATTGCTGAGGAAGTTAGATAGTATCTTTATGAGGGATTATCTATGCTACAGGCATTGTTTCTTGGCCTTGCTGCAGGAATACCTTGCTAGCAGGAGTCAAATATCAGTCATTATACCTGCTGAGTTTCAAGATGACATCACTCCTGCCATGCAACAGTCTATTTTCCTATAGTTCCTTTATTGCTATACATTATTTTATTTATTCACAATCATTCAGCAAGAGTCATATGCCCAGTGATATATGGGGAAGTTATTTGAAGGTTACAATATACTATTTGAAAAAACCATTAAATGTATGCAGAACAGTCAATCTTCAATTGGAAAGTGTGGTAGGCCAGTGAAATAAAATAAAACTACCTCCCTGTTATTTAATATATGATTTCACATAAGTATGAAATTAAGTATTATAAAATTCCTGTTCAGATCCACATTTGCTACCAAAATAGGTAAGTCCATTTATAAGTACTTTTCAGAAAAATATAGTGTAATTATGTAATAAAGGGAAATTTGAAAATATTTTCCTGGAAAATTATTTAAAACTAACCAAATGTAATAGAAAACTGGAGAGATTTTCTTAAAAACATTTTCAAAATCCAGTTAGAAAACTATTATTCTAGAAAGAAAACTTGCTGTGCTAGTAGACATGTTTTTAGTATATTGAACAAATAGATATTTCAAACTATAATGAAAGCAGAACCTTTTTTTCCTCTATCTATTTGATGGAATTATCTTAATACCTAGTCAAAATAGTTCAGTAGAAGATCACACAGAGAATATCCGGAAGAGAAAGGATAAAGAAAATAACAAAAATCTGTGCTGAAATGATAGACACTTTATTGTAATCCATGAAAGATTATTAAATTAGATATTTTAATTCTTTTTCTTTGCCATCTTATCAATCTTCGCAGACAATTCGGCATATAATCAATAAAATATTCCTAGGAGCAAGTTCACCTAAAATTGGCTGCAGTGTTTTATACTATTGAGATCATAATTCTAGGCTATTACCTTTTCTAACAAAAAGTCAGCTTTCAATGAAATCCAGCAGAGAAAATTATGTGTGCCTGGGGGGTAGAATACTTTTCACCTTATAGGCGCTCAAATCGAATCTTTTTTACTTACCGTCTATTGTTCATACTGCCATCATAAATTTTAAAGATTTCACGAATTCACTTCAAATAAAACAATGACCATTTTTCTACTGAAATTCCTTGATATGTCCCAACAGAAAACACCACATTCCACATTTTCTGCAATCATTCTAGGTATACGATTTTCTTGAGATGGAAAGCAAAGAAACTTCACAGTAGAGAAAATAAACACTGCTCTACTTTTAGAGTTTGGCTTTTCAGGAGAACGTAATATAAGAGAAAAAGTTTCAGCCTACAAATGTACATGACAAAATAAATATTTGTACAATACTTTCCAACACAAAGGAAAGGAAACAAAAAATTTGGAGAGTAGGACATTTTGCCCAAAGATAATTAAGGGATTTATTCACAAAAAGGGAAAGCATTAAACTGAGTTGTATAGAAAATGAATAAGTCTGAGATAATTTTTATCTCGAAAGAAGGTATCACGGATCTTGTATGGGGAAGTGTGCAAATGGATTTAAGGAACACATTGGGATGGAAGACAGAAGTCTGGAGTCACAGCAAGGAGGAAAAAAAGCCATCAGTTCCTGAAAGATGAGTATAGTAGGTATAAAGCACAGGAAGTTAATAAATTCAATATGAGAAAACTTCTTTAAAATTTAAAACATAGTCTCTTTAAGCACACCAGTTTAGTTATTAGATAAGTTTTAATATTTACAAACATTCCTGAAAAATAAAATGGAGATTTAAAGGGAGAAAATAAAGCTGGTAATGTGATATGTTTTAATTTTCATATTGAATTGTAAAAGATTATGGCTATCTCACCAATATTAATTGAAAAGTAGAGGTTCTTTTTTAAGTGAATCCTATTTTTAGGTTTAAATTTCAATATGTTGATTAATAACTGAATAAATAAATGGATAAATACATAAGAAAAGGACAAATCTTAGTATATATTTAAAGTTATCATATCTTTTATTATTCTTTAAAAGGGGAAAGCATAATCATACAATTAGATTCTCAGGCTCACAATCCCCTAAGTAATTTCCACTGTTCTAATGAGGCAAAAATGTATTACTTTTATCCGTTTTCGTATACTTGCAAATGTGTTTGCTGGAATACTATATTTAAGCATGTACAATTACTGACTTGCTTACTAGTTACTATTGAAAATAACCAATTCTAAGTTTTTGGCTTCTTTAGTATCTTAGCTTAAACCAAATCTGTGTGGTAGACCAGTATCCCATCACACTGTTTATCTTTCTTCTATTGCAATAATTTGCTTAAATCATTTCAATTTAGATTTTTCCCTTTCATTCCTGTGGCTGCCACCTCTCAGGAGCCCTTTACCGAAGGTCTGGCTTATCTCTCTGCTTTCAGGATGTGCTCACCATTGAATCTTTCTTCCTTCTCTGCCCACCAACACCAACACCAGTGTCTCTAAAATCTTGCAAATAATCATCTCCCAAAAAATATTTTTTCCAGATTAAAGACTGTTCAATAGGAGCTAGTTATCTATTCACAAATCCAAAACTATTATATTTGTAAAGCCTTTTATTAACCGCAATTACTTTTACACCAATCTAATACATTTGCTTATTACCTGTTTCTCCCAAATTTATTTTCTTCACACTTTCTCAGCATAGTTATCCCATTTTAGCCAGGCTTACCTCTTCTTTGTTTCTCAAACCTCCATAGACACTCCATTGGCATTTGTGCCTTTATGTTTTTTTGTTCATTTGTTTTTAATTGTTTACTCTTTACCAAATGTGTCTCCAAACTCTTTGAAATGTCTTCCTTTATCCTTCCCACATACCCAAGTAGTATTCATTATTTAACTACCAAATCAAATTTAATTACCAAAGATTATAATCAGTCTTCTAGACATATGAATACAAATTGCATGTTGAATTCTATAGTTTCATAGTTCACTATGTTCTGATTTGGTAAGTACACAACACCAAAAGACATTCTGTTTTATTTCAAGTACAAGCATAGAAAGAATCATCCAAAACATGTATGTGTTGTTCTTAATGAATGATTTAACCATACAAACTTATTAGATGTATTTACAGAGATAGGCTCTAACAATCATGAATGAAGTCAAGATCTCTCCTCTACCTGTTATTCTCTTATCACCCCACCTCCTTCCTTAACCCGTTTAACCCATGCATCTCTGACATCTTCATGACACAGAACTTTCCTGAGTGGAATCTTTTTTCTAACACCTGGTATGTTTCCCTGGTGAGTCACTTCCTCTGTACCTATGAACCAACATATTCTTCCTTTCTCCATTTCTTCATAATCTTCATTCTTCTCTTATTTCCTTCTTCAACTTCTGTCTCTCTCTATATATACATACATATATATACACACACACACACAGATAGATGTATACATATATATACACATCTATCTGTGTATATATACATATATATTCACACATATACACAAAAAGTCAGCTTTCAGTGAAATATATGTGTATAGTCTCATCTATTCAAATGACTTCACCTGTCTCTTGTAGGTGATAAAATTGTGGATCTTTGTATCTCCTTTTTGGTATCTCTCCTAAGTTCCATACTCACATTTCCAAGAGTTTACACAATGTTTTCATCTGGATCCCTCTTTGCATATTACTTATGATAGACTTCTTGATTACTTTCCTTTTCCAAATACATGTTTTTTTCCTTTACTATGTAATTAGTATTTTCTCAGGTATTCTTAACAAATATCTCAGTTATGTTTTCTTCTATCTTCCCCAGTCTCTGATGTCTTTCTTAGCAGTATTATTCCCTTCTTGATATGGAACATGTAAAGGAAAATGTTTGTTATTTTTTTGTTTGTTTGTTTCTTTGTTTGGAACAAAACTACTAGAAACTTGTTTATCTTACTTAGGTAATGTTCCAAAAAAGATAGTAGACATTTCATTAAAATCAACTACATTTTCTTTCAAAGGCAAAACAAATGTTTTAATTGTTTAAAAAGTACATTAATAATCACCATTCTGACTGGCCTGAGATGGTATCTCCCTGTAGTTTTGATTTGCATTTCTCTAGTGATTGGTGATGATGAGCTTTATTTTTTATGTTTCTTGACCACATAAATGTCTTCTTTTGAAAAGTGTCTGTTCATATCCTTTGCTCACTTTTTGATGGGGATATTTGGTTTTTCTTGAAATTTTTTTTAAGTTTCTTGTAGATTCTGGATATTAGACGTTTGTCAGATGGATAGATTGCAAAAATCTTTCTCCCATTCTGTAGTCTGCCTGTTCACTCTGATGCTAGTTTCCTTGCCTGTGCAGAAGCTCTTTAGTTTAATTAGATCCCATTTGTCAATTTTGGCTTTTGTTGCAATTGCTTTAATAGATGCTGGTGAGGGTGTGGTGAAACAGGAATGCTTTTACACTATTGGTGGGAATGTAAATTAGTTTAACGATTGTGGAAGACTGTGTGACCATTCCTCAAGGATCTAGAACCAGTAATATCATTTGACCCAAATTTCCATTACTGGGTATATACCCAAAGTATTATAAATCATTCTACTATAAAGATACATGTACACCTATGTATATTGCAGCACTATATACAATAGCAAAGACATAGAGCCAACGCAAATGCCCATCAATGATAGAATGGATAAATAAAATGTGGCACATATATACCATGGAACACTATTCAGCCATAAAAATCAATGAGATCATGTTCTTTGCAGGAAAATGAATGAAGCTGGAAGCCATCATTCTCAGCAAAGTAACACAGAAAGAGAAAACCGAACACTACATGTTCTCACTCATAATTGGGAGTCGAAAAATGAGAACACATGGACACAGGGAAGGGGACAACACACACCAGGGCCTGTCAGGGAGTGGGGGACAAATGGAGGGAGAGCATTAGGACAAATACCTAATGCATGTAGGGCCTGAAAGGAATGAGGCACATCCCCCATATATCTCCCAACTTCCTGAGCCCAGCACAAACACATTCCTCCATATTTCTTTCAAACTTCAGAAAACATCACCTGGGAGATCTCCGATAAGGAATGCTAAATGTAGAATGTTAACCAATTGTAATGCTGTAACTGAGAGAATTACCTTGTTCCCTATAACTTTACATATCCTGTTTACATCGGGCTATAAAAAGCAAGCACTCGCATTGTTCGAGGCCCTCCTGTATGCTATGGAATGGAGGGACCAAGTTCGAACTTGTAGTAAAGATCCTTGCCGCTTGGCTTTGACTCTGGACTCTGGTGGTCTTCTTTGGGGACAAACGGTCTGGGCATAACATCTGGGGGCTCGTCCGGGATTCCCCAAGCCCACCAGATCCCTGGTCAACGGATCTACTAAGATCGATCTACTGATAGGTGAGCCCGCTCATCTCCGTTTGTCTGTCTGTGTCTGTTCTGAATCTGAATCTGTGACTCGCGAGGTCTGAAACTGGAGCTGGCTCAGTCCTGGCGGACGCTCTATAGGACAGCCAGCGGAGACCGGTGGGAAACGTCCCCTGGCTCTCGTCTGATCTAAATTGCGATCCGAGCTGCTGGAGCGCGATGGCGATCCCAGTGGCTAACTCTGACCCGGGCTTCCGGTGTGCGCTCACGATCCGAGCGGCTAACTCTGACCCGGGCTTCCGGTGCGTGCTTGTGATCCGAGCTGCCGGAGCGCGATCGCGATCTGAGTGGCTAACTCTGACCCGGGCTACCGGTGCGCGCTTGTGGTCTGTGCTGCCGGAGCCGCTTGCGGTCTGTGCTGCCGGAGCGCAATCGCGGTCCGAGCGGCTAACTCTGACCCGGGCTACCGGTGCGCGCTTGCGATCTGTGCTGCCGGAGCACGCTTGTGGTCTGTGCTGCCGGAGCCGCTTGCGTTCTGTGCTGCCGGAGCGCAATCGCGGTCGGAGCAGCTAACTCTGACCCGGGCTACCGGTGCGCGCTTGCGATCTGTGCTGCCGGAGCGCACTTGTGGTCTGTGCTGCCGGAGCGCAATCGCGGTCCGAGCAGCTAACTCTGACCCGGGCTACCGGTGCGCGCTTGAGATCTGTGCTGCCGGAGCGCGCTTGTGGTCTGTGCTGCCAGAGCCGCTTGCGTTCTGTGCTGCCGGAGCGCAATCGCGGTCCGAGCAGCTAACTCTGACCTGGGCTACCGGTGCGCGCTTGCGATCTGTGCTGCCGGAGAACGCTTGTGGTCTGTGCTGCTGGAGCGCAATTGCGGTCCGAGCAGCTAACTCTGACCCAGGCTACCGGTGAGCGCTTGCGGTCTGTGCTGCCGGAGCACGCTTGTGGTCTGTGCTGCCGGAGCGCGATCGCGGTCCGAGCAGCTAGCTCTGACCCGGACTGCCGGAGCACGCTTGCGACTAGATATTATTAATAAGCCAGATTTCCTTTACAGGGATTCTAACCCATATTCCTTTACAGGAAGAGACTACAAACTAGTACAGGATGGGTAATACCCAGAGCACTCCCCTATCTCTCCTTATAAGTAATTTCAAAGATGTAAGAGCAAGGGGCCATGATCTTAGTTTGGAAATCAGGAGGGGAACACTCATTACCCTATGCCGCTCCAAATGGCCTGCCTTTGATGTGGGGTGGCCACCTGGAGGGACGTTCCGACTTGCTGTCATCACTAGAGTAAAGTCCAAGATTTTCCTACCTGGGCATGCGGGCCACTTGGATCAAATCCCATATATCCTCATATGGCAGGACCTTGTTGAGAACCCGCCTCCTTGGCTGTCACCTTTCCAATTAGCCCCTGAACTTTCTAAGGCACTGGTTGCTCGGCCACTAAAATCCAAGCAACCAACTGCCCCCCTCATCCTGTTCTACCTAATAGCGGGGACCCACTGTTCACAGAACCCCCTCCGTACCCCTCCGGGCCCCAGGCCCCAGCCCCCCCGTTTGAGCTGCGGGAAGGAGCAGGCGGATGGGAGGCGGCTAATGCACCCGGACCCACCCCCCGGGCTCAGCCGCGGGAGGAAGCAGGCGGATGGGAGGCGGCCGGCACACATGGACCCGCTGAGAGTGAAAGTATCTCTGAAGGGCTGGCGGGGCGGACGCGAGGGCGCACTTCGTGGGCTAGCCCCCCCCCAGTGCCTGACTCCGCAGTGGCTCTACCCCTTTGGGAAATAGGACCCCCAGATGACACGGGAATCCCCAGACTCCAGTACTGGCCATTCTCTACGTCCATTCTATACCAGTGATCTGTATAACTGGAAGACCCAGAGTGCTCGGTTTTCAGACAACCCCAAAGATTTAATGGCTTTACTGGATAGTGTCATGTTCACCCACCAGCCCACTTGGGATGATTGTCAGCAGCTCCTCCAAATCTTTTTCACAATGGAGGAGTGAGAGAGAATACAGGTAGAAGCTAGAAAGCTAGTCCCGGGGGAAGACGGTCAACCGACTGCCAACCCCGACCTCATAAACGCGGCTTTTCCTCTGACCAGGCTGGCGTGGGACTACAACACGGCAGAAGGTAGGGGACGGCTACACCTTTATCGCCAGACTCTAATGGCGGGTCTCCGGGCAGCTGCTCGCAAGCCCACTAATTTGGCTAAAGTATACTCTGTTCTGCAGGGAAAGACAGAGAGCCCAGCTACCTACTTAGAAAGATTAATGGAAGCTTTTAGACAGTACACCCCCATAGATCCAGAGGCTCCAGGAAGTCAGGCAGCTGTTGTAATGTCCCGGAAGCAGACTGTTCTGCAGATCCCCAGGCCACAATCCACCCGACAAGTGAGGGAATTCCTGGGGTCAGCAGGATTTTATAGACTATGGATACCTAGGTTCGCAGAACTGGCTAAACCCTTGTATCAGGCAACACAGGGGCAACAACCATTTAATTGGACAGACGAAGCCGAGTCGGCTTTCCAACAGATCAAAACCACCCTACTCTCTGCGCCTGCACTGGGACTACCTGATGTCACCAAGCCCTTCCACTTATACGTGGACGAGAGTAAGGGTGTCGCCAAGGCGGTAATAACTCAGAACTTAGGCCCCTGGCGGAGGCCGGTTGCCTACCTGTCAAAGAAGTTAGACCCAGTGGCTGCCGGGTGACCCTCTTGTCTCCGAATGATTGCGGCCACGGCTCTGATGGTACAAGATGCTGATAAACTTGTCATGAGTCAAGAATTGCGGGTTGTTACCGCACATGCCATCAAAGGTGTACTCAAACAGCCACCTAGTCGATGGATAAGTAACGCCCGGCTCACCCACTACCAAGGACTACTACTAAATCCTATCAGAATAACCTTCCTGCCCCCAACGATCTTAAATCCTGCCTCGCTGCTGCCCAACCCGGACCTGGACGCGCCACTCCATGATTGCACCGAGATACTAGCTCAGGTGCACGGAGTTCGAGAGGAACTGCAGGACCGCCCACTCCCTGACGCTGACCTCGTCTGGTTCACTGATGGGAGCACCTTCATGCCTCAAGGCCAGAGGTATGCTGGAGCAGCAGTGACTTCAGAGACTGAGGTAATCTGGGCGGAACCCCTGCCCCCGGGGACATCAGCCCAGAAGGCCGAACTGATAGCGCTCACCCAAGCTCTTACCTTAGGGGCAGGGAAAAAGCTGACAGTATACACAGACAGCCGATATGCTTTTGCTATGGCGCACATACATGGGGCCATTTGCAGGGAGCGAGGGTTACTAACGGCTGAAGGAAAAGAGATAAAAAACAAGCAAGAGATCCTAGCCCTGTTAACAGCGCTATGGAAGCCAGAAAAGTTAGCCATTGTGCATTGCCCAGGGCATCAGAAACCAACCACTCCAACTGCTGAAGGCAACTTTCTGGCAGACCAAACTGCAAGAAATGTGGCAAAGGCTCCCAGCCAACTCCTTGCACTCCAGCTCCCTGACCCGGGCCCCCGGGACTTGCCATATTTCCCTGATTATTCAGAACAAGATCTCCAGTGGATTGACAAGCTTCCCCTGAAACAGATCCAGAATGGGTGGTGGACTGATACTAATGACCAAACCATCCTACCAGAAAAAGTAGGACAACAAGTGTTAGAACACATCCACCGAACCACCCACCTGGGTGCTCGGTGGATGATAAACCTGATCAGATGCTCTAAGCTCAAATTCAGACATACAGCCGAGACAGCCAGCAGCATCGTGACAAGTTGCAAAGTCTGCCAGCTTAACAACGCCTACCCCCAGTCCCAGGCTGCAGTGGGAACAAGGCTTAAGGGAACCAGGCCCGGTATCTACTGGGAAGTAGATTTTACTGAAATAAAGCCAGGAAAGTACGGGTATCGGTACTTACTTGTCTTTGTAGATACTTTTTCAGTGTGGACTGAAGCATTTCCAACCAAAAGAGAAACTGCTCAGGTTATAGTAAAGAAAATTCTGGAAGATATCCTCCCCAGGTATGGCTTCCCCATCCAGATAGGGTCAGATAATGGGCCGGCCTTCGTCGCTAAGGTAAGTCAGGATTTGGCTTCCATCCTTGGGGCAAATTGGAAACTACATTGCGCTTACAGGCCCCAGAGTTCAGGACAGGTAAAAAGGATGAATCAGACCTTAAAAGAGACCTTAACTAAATTGACTATAGAGACTGGCACTAATTAGGTGGTCCTTCTCCCCTATGCTCTGTTCCAGGCCCGTAATACCCCTTACAGACTAGGCCTTACCCCTTACAAAATCATGTATGGCAGACCCCCACCCCTGGTTCCCAGCTTAAAAGATGATCTGCTTAAGTCTGAAACAGAAAATGTCTCTGAATTCTTATTTTCCCTACAAGCCTTGCAGAAAATTCATCAAGAAATCTGGCCCAAGCTGAAGGAACTATATGAGACCGGTCCCCCACTGACACCCCATCCATACCAGCCGGGAGACTGGGTCCTGGTTAAGCAACACTGACAAGAGACCCTAGAACCCAGGTGGAAGGGACCACTCCAGGTACTCCTGACCACACCCACTGCCCTAAAGGTAGAAGGCATCGCATCGTGGATCCACTACACCCATGTCAAGCCAGTGGACCCAACCTCCGACCTTCTGGGACCAGTCATGGCAGCGGCTGAAGCACCAGCCACGTGGACTGTGGACAGAGCTAAGAACAACCTCCGAAACCTCTCATATGCCCCTATCCTAAACGTGCCCCTATACCTAAACCCCAGTCAGGAGAAGTTTCCCTACTGCTTCTCAGGAACCAATTCCAGCCTCTGCAGCATCACTGCAGTGCCCCCTAATATCACCATAAGGGCTCCGCCGGGCATATTCTTCTGGTGTAATGGGACATTATCTAAGGACCTATCTAGTCCCTCTGTTACCAACCTACTGTGTCTTCCTGTCACGTTAGTTGCCCAGTTGACTCTACTAACTGCTGGCGAGTTCCTAGGGTACACCGGTAACGGGACTAGTACTGCTATTCACCCAGTCCCTAGACCGAGACCTGCACGAGCCATATTTCTCCCCCTCATTGCAGGAATCTCCCTCACCGCATCCCTCATTGCGGCCGGGATGGCGGGGGGAGCCCTAAGTCACACCCTCATAGAAAGCAACAAGTTGTACCAACAATTTGCCGTTGCTATGGAGGAGTCAGCTAAGTCCCTTGCATCCCTTCAGCGGCAGCTCACGTCCCTAGCTCAAGTAACCTTGCAGAACCGGAGGGCCCTAGATCTACTCACTGCTGAAAAAGGTGGTACATGTATGTTTCTAAAAGAAGACTGTTGTTTCTACATAAATGAATCAGGGCTTGTAGAAGACCGGGTCCAACAGCAAGTTAAGCACTGAAGTAAAAACATGGCAGTTTGCTTCAGCTGCAAACCAATGGTGGAATTCCTCTATGTTTTCTCTGTTAGCCCCCTTCCCTGGACCCCTGCTAAGTCTACTATTTCTGCTAACCGTAGGACCTTGTGTTGTTAACAGAATTTTGCAGTTTGTCAGAGAAAGGTTTGACACTGTTCAGCTCATGGTCCTCAGAGCCCAATACCAACCTGTAGACGCTGAAACAGAGTCAGACTTATAAGACCCAAGATTGGCTCTAGAGTTACCTGAAAAGAAGGGGGGAATGAAAGGAATGAGGCACATCCCCCATATATCTCCCAACTTCCTGAGCCCAGCACAAACACATTCCTCCATATTTCTTTCAAACTTCAGAAAAACATCACCTGGGAGATCTCCGATAAGGAATGCTAAATGTAGAATGTTAACCAATTGTAATGCTGTAACTGAGAGAATTACCTTGTTCCCTATAACTTTACATATCCTGTTTACATCGGGCTATAAAAAGCAAGCACTCGCATTGTTCGAGGCCCTCCTGTATGCTATGGAATGGAAGGACCAAGTTCGAACTTGTCGTAAAGATCCTTGCAGCTTGGCTTTGACTCTGGACTCTGGTGGTCTTCTTTGGGGAACAAACGGTCTGGGCATAACAGGCCCTGAATATTCTGCACATGTATCCTGGAACTTAAAGTAAACTTTTTAAAAAAGTATATTATCCATATTCTTTAGATTGCACAGTTTGAAGTTGCATGATAAAATTATTGCAGGTGTCATTGTTAGGAAACTACATTTATTAGAACATACTTGCATTTCTTGATATTGCCCTTCCCTTCGTAATAGGATTAGCCAAAGGTTAGATTGCACAAATGTGACTAATGATTTCTTTATACAAGTAACAGATTGTAGAAGTCCACAAAACTGAAAAGAGTACAGAAAAAAAGCATTAAAAAAATGTATAAACACATCTTGAACATTCTAGACCACCACGGAGAGTTTTAAGAATAAGTAGATCTTTCACATTTCCAAATGATCCAAGAATAGAAAATTAATTTTTTTGCAAGCTAGATAAATGTCTAGGTAGGATCAGCAGGGCAAACCAACAACTGGAAAATGAAGTGTCTTTATCAATCTCTCCCAGGACTTCTGTCTGTTTTTCTCTTTGCCTCTGTTTCTACTCTGATACTGGTGATTTTCTACTCTTCGCTTCTCATTTCATTTTTGAACAACTTCTCTAAGATAGAAATCAATAGGGCAACAGGGATTATACAGGATGCTTTAAACTTTCAGATGGACAGCTTCCTTGTCTGGGAGTTACCACAAATGACTTTCCCTGAGAAACCACCTCTGGTTTCATAAAACCACTGTTTTATAAAAGGTCTTCTTTCTGCTATTCTATGCACCCAAGGTTTGAAATTCATTATTTTTTGAGCTGTACCTTGATACCTATTGTAAAGCCTTTCATTGATTGACAGATGCCAGCAAGGAAAGTTTCCATGTGGTAAATCATAAGACATACTGTACTTAGAAAGCAGGAACAAGAACACACCTGTTAACAAAATTTTGCCTCTTTTAAAACTGATAAAATTATTTAGTTGATAATTCTTCCCTTGATATACAAAATATAAAATTATCTGTCAAACTATTGCATAGAATTTTATTGTTAAAAGTAGCATTATTTATTTTTTGACAAAGCATTTTACTTTTTGCAAATTAAGAGAAAGCCTAAATCAAAATATTTGTTTTACGGATGTAATGCCATCACAGTTGACTAATGTTTAGCCACTCGCTAAGGGCAAAATGTTGATGAATGATGTGTTAGATCTGTCACACAACTAAATATAAACTAAATTGAACAAAGGAAGATGAAAGAGAGGTTTATTTCTCCAATTTCCAGGAAGCAAGTTTAATAAAGGAGAAAAAAAATCTTCCATCAATGGTATTTTTCAGCAATTAAAATATAAAAAACTATGAATATATTGACATTCATAATGTATATAGATAATTTTATATATTATATACTTATATGTGATATGTTGTTACCTACCTCAATATATACACATTTTATATAATACATTAAGCATTCATTATTTTTATTATATACATACTATGCAATATGTATGTCCAATATTTTAATGTAGCAAAATATATATAACAAAAATTTTTACTATCTTGACTACTACTAAGTATTAATACATTAATAAGTATTATGAATACTTGATATTAATATATTCATATTGATTTGCAACCATTTCTCCCAGCCGTGTCCAGAACTCATTTATTCTTGAAAAATTGAAATTCTATAGCAATTAACCAATAACCACCTCTTTCCCCCTCCCCTCAGACCCTGAAAACAAGCTTTCTACTTTCTGTCTCCATAATTTCAGTTACTCTAAGTACTTCATGTAAGTGGAATGATATAATGTTTTATATTTCATGCTTGACATTTTACTTATAATTTCCTCAAGATTCAACTATGTTATGACATATATTATAATTTCCTTCCTTTATAATGCTGAATAATTTTCAATGAATGCATGTATCACATTTTGCTTATCCATTTATCCATTCATGGCATTAGAGTAGCTTCCATGTTTTGCTATTGTAAATAAGGCTGCTATGAATATGGATGTTCTAATATCTCTATATTACCCTCTTTGCAATTCTTTCAAACAAATATCCAGAAGTGAAATTGCTGTATCATATGCTAATTACATTTTTTATTTTTTTTCAGGAAACACCATACTATTTTCCGCAAACATCTGTATCACTTTACATTCTCACCAACAGTGTCCAAGTTTTCTAATGTCTCTGTATGCTTGCCAATATATTTTCCATTTTTATAGTAACCAGTCTAATGAGTGTGATGTGGTATCCAATTGTAATTTTGATATGTACTTCCCTAATTTTTAGTGACTTTGAACATTTCACAATTTTTTGAGCAACATTAGTTGGGTTGTTTTTTGTTGTTTTTAGTTTCAAGAGTTCTCTGTATATTCTGTGTAATAATACTTCGTCATATATATAATTTCCAAGCATTTTCTCCCATTTTGTGGGTTGCCTTTTCACTATGTTGGCAGTGTCTTTTGATGTACATTTAAAAAAAAAATTCCTTAAGTCCAATTTGTCTACTTTTTATTTTGTTTTCTGTGCCTTTGGTGTCATATTCAAAAAATAATTGCCAAATTTAATGTTTTGAATTTTCTTCCTATATTTTATTCTAAGGGATTTTTAGTTACAGGCTTTACATTTAGATCATAGATCATTGAGTTAATTTTTATATGTGGTGTTAGGTAAGGTCCAACTTTGTTCTTTTTTATGTGAACATACTGTATGTTTTTCCGGCAGCATTTGTTGGAAAGATTGACTCTTCCTCTTCAAATCGTCTTGGCACCCTTGTGGAAAATCATTTACACATATATTTTAAGGTTTATTTCTAGACTCTATTTCATAGGTCTGTATGTCTCTTTTTATGCTAGTACCACACTGTTTTCATTACTATTGCTTTATAGTAAGTTTTGAAATCAGCTTGGTAGTGTATCCTCTAGCTTTGTTATTCTTTTTCAGGATTGTTTTAGCTATTTGGGGTCCCTTGAGATTCCATATATATTTTAGTATGGGTGTGTGTAATTCTAAAAAACATATCATTGTGATTTTTGATAGGGACCGCATTAAATCTGTAGATAGCTTTTGGTAATACTGACATCTTAACAATACTGAGGCTTCCAATGCACGAACATGGATATCTTTTGATTTCTTTTTTTTCTTTTTCTTTTTTTTTTTTTTGAGCAACATGGCTGTTTATTTCACCTGGGTACGGGGGCTGGGTCCGAAAAGAGAGTAGGGGAAGGGAGATAAGGGTGGGGCCGTTTTATAGGACTTGGGTAGGTAAAGGAAAATTACAGTCAAAGGGGGGTTGTTCTCTGGCAGGCAGGAGTGGGGGTTACAAGGTGCTCAGTGGGGGAGCTTTTTGAGCCAGGATGAGCCAGGAAAAGGAATTTCACAAAGTAATATCGCTTAAGGCAAGGACAGGCCATTTTCACTTCTTTTGTGGTGGAATGTTATCAGTTAAGGCAGGGCAGGGCATTTGTACTTCTTTTGTGATTCTTCAGTTACTTCAGGCCAGCTGGGTGTATACTTGCAAGCTGTATATGCGATGCTTGGCTTGGGCTCAGAGGCCTGACATTCCTGCCTTCTTTTGATTTCTTTATGCCTTCTTTTATTTTCTCAGCAATATTTTGAAGTTTTAATTATAGAGTATTTTACTTCCTTGGTCAAATTAATTTCTAAGTATTTTATTCTTCTCGATGCAATCGTAAACAGAATCATTTTCTAAATTTTCTTTTCGGATTATTCATTATTAGTGTATGGAAACATAATAGATCTTTCTGTGTCAACTTTGTATGCTGCTACTTTGTTAAAATTTTTTATTAGTTCTGATTTGAGGAGAACCTTTAGATTTTTTTTCTGCATATGTAACATGTTGTCTATAAAAATAAATAATTTTGTTTTGCTTTACAATATGGATTTTTTCTGCTTAATTTTATCTGACTCCAATTTTTAATACTAAGTTGAATAGAAATGGTGAAAGTGAGCATCCTTGCCTTGTGCTTTAGTCTAAAAGAAAAGTTTTCAATCTTTCACCATTAAGGATGAGGTTCACTGTTTTTTTAATGTATATATTTCACTATGTTAAGGTAATTTCTTTCTTTTCCTAGATTGTTGAGTTGTTTTTGTTTTTTTTTTTTTTATCCTGAAAGTGGGTTGAATTCCATGAAATTCTTTTTCTGCATCTATGAAGATGATTATATGTTCTTTTATCCTTCATTCTGTTAAGTCATATATTATATTGATGACTTTTGTGTGTTGAACTATACTTGAATTCCAGGAACAAATTCCACTTGGTCATGGTTTATAATCCTTTTAATATGTTGCTGAATTTGGTTTGTGGGTATTTTGAAGAAGATCCTTACATCAGTATTTATAACATATATTGTTCTATAGTTTTCTTTTATTGTACTGTGTGTGTCTGTCTTTGGTGTCAGGGTAATGCTAGACTAATAGAATGAGTTGGAGTATGTTATTTCCTCACCAAATTATTGAGGAAGTTTGAGGAGCATTGGTATTCATTCTTTATTTTGTAGAACTCACTGGTGAAGCAAACAGGTCCAGGGCTTTTCATTGCCAATAAATTTTTGATTGCTGATTTAATCACCATACCAATTATACGTCTGTTAAGACGTCAATTTTGTTGGTTTTCACAATGCACCAACTTTCAGTGTCATTGGTTTTCTCTATTATTTTATATTCTCTATTTTCTAAAAATCTCTGTTCTGATACCTACTATCACTTTCCTTCTGATAACTTTGGGTCTAGTTTGATTTATTTTCTAGTGTCTTACATTTAAAGTTATGTTGTTGATTTGAGATCATTTTTGCTTTTTAATGTAAGCACTTAAAGCTATAAATATTGATTTAACACTATTTTTGCTGTGTCCCACAGTTTTTGTAAGTTATGCTTTGGCATGTTATGTTTTCATTTTCATTTGTTTCTAAGTATTTCATAAGTACCTCATGATTTATTCTTTGATTCACTTGTTTAAGAGTATATTGTTTAATTTCTTAAAAAATTATGGATCTTTCAGTTTTCTCCTACTTTTGATTTCTAAACCCATCCCAGTTTATTCGTAGAAGATACTATGCAAGATATGTATTATTTTAAATATACTGAGATGTAATTTGTGGAATAACATATGATCTATCCTGGGAAATGTCACCTGTGCACTTGGGAAAAATGTATATTCTACTTTTATTGGATAGAGTGTTCTTATAACTCTGTTAAATCTGTTGTGTTGTACAAGTCCTCTATTTTCTTACTTATCTTCTATTTGGCTGTTCTATCTAGTATTGAGAGTGGAGTATTGAAGTCTCCAACTATTTTTGTAGAACTTTTATTTCTATCTTCAATTTCATCAATGCTTACTTTATATTCCTACCATCTATTACTATAAGTGTAAATGTCTGTAATTGTTATATCTTCTTGCTGCTTTAAAACTTTTACTAATATAGATGTCTTTAGTTGATGTTTGTGTTATTTATTTATATAAAGTTTATTTTGTCTAATATTAATATAGTTGCTCCTCCTCTCTTTTGCTTATGATTTTTTGCATGGAATTTCCTTTTCCATCCTTATACTTTCAACCTACCTGTGTCTTTGAATCTAAAGTGACTCTTCCAGGCAACATATAGTTGGGCCATGTGTTTTTACTCTATTAATCTCGGGCTTTTGATTGAAATGTTTAAGCCATTTACATTTTAAGTAATAGTTAATAGCTTACTTACAACCTTTTGGTATTTGTTTTCCATATGGTGTTATTTTTCTCATTTCCTGCATTATTGTTTTATTTGTTTGTGTGTTTAATATTTTTTGTAGTTAAGCATTTAGATTCCTTCTTTATTTTATTTTGTACCTATTTTGAAGATATTTTCTTTGTGGTTTTCATGGGTATTTCACAGCTGAAAGGTAGAATGCTCTAATTTGAATAATTACAAGCCTAACTTTAGTAACATACCAAAACCCTATTCCTTTGATAACTCTGTTTCCACCCTTGTCAGTTGTTGATGTCTCAAAATTGTACCTTTATATGCTGTGTCCAAAAACATAAACTAATAATTTTAAAATGTATTAAACTTTTAAATTATGTGAAATACAAAGGTAAAGCTACCAAGTAAAGTTACAAATACTATCTCTGAAACTAATAAGTGTTTGGGTTTTGAAAAATGTATTAATTGCTTAAATCATGCAGAAAAAAAAAAAAAAAACTGGAGTTACACACCCTTGTTACAATAATACTAGCTTTTACAATTATTCATATATTTATTTGGCTAAGATCTTTACTTCTCCTGATTGCTTCCAGTTACTCTAAAGTGTTCTTTCATTTCAACCTGCATGATGATCATTAGCATTTTTTGCAGAATAAGTCTAATAATAAGATTTCTCAGCTTTTGTTTATCTCGTCATGTCTTGATTTTTTTTCTCACTTCTGAAGAACAATATTGCCAGATATTGGATTCTTAGTTGACATTTTTTTTCTTTTAATATCTGAAATAAATCATTCCACTGCCTTGTGGTCTCCAAAATTTCTGAAGAGAAATTTGCAGATAATTTTAGTGAGGTCCTGATATATATAATGATTCACTTATCTCTTGCTCCTTTCAAAATTAACTCGTTGGGGTTTGACTGTTTGAGTATAATGTCTCTAGTGTGGATCTTTTTCTGATTATTCTTCTTGAAGTTCATTGCAATATTTGGATGTTTATATTCATGTCTTTCATTGAATTTGGGGAGTTGGGGCCGTTGTTTATTCAAATACTTTCTCTGCCCTTTTCTTTTCCTCTTCCCCTCTTGAAATTCTCAAAATGCAAATGTTGTCTGCAAGATGTTGTCCCACAAGCACCTTTTGCTATGTTCACTTTTCCTCAATGTTTTTGTTTGTTTTTGTTCCTTAGACTGGCAATTTTTATTGTTCTATCTTCAAGTTTACTGATTCTATCTTTTGCCTGTTTACATATTTCTTTGAGTTACTCAAGTAAATTTTTTATTTTGGTTATTGTACTTTTCAGTTCTAGAATTTCTTTCTGTTTTCTTTATATAGTTTATCTTTATTGATATTAACATTTTGTTAATGCATAATTTTCTTGAGCTTCTTCTCATTTTTTAGTTTTTTGAACATCTTTAATACAGTTGTTTTAAAGTCCTTTTCCAATAGATTCACCATCAAGTGTATTTTAGAAAAAAAAAATCATTTATTTTTGTTTCTTTGAATGGGTCATATTTCCCTGTTTCTTTCTATACCTTGTGATTCTGTTTGTTTGTTGCAGAAAACTAGACAGTGGAATTTAATAATGTGGTAATCCTGTAAATCAGATTTCCCCTTCCCTCTGGGTTTGCTGTGATTTTTTTGTTTTTTGATTTTTTTTAATTGTTGTAAACTCTCCCTGTGCTAAAGATCAACCTGAGGTATAAACTCAAGGTTTTCTCAGATTTTTTCTGGGCCTCTGCCTTCCCCCGGGCATCCACATTTTATAATTTCCTTAGCATATGCAGCTGCTTTTGAATGTTCTAGTTTTTAATTTCAGGTTCTGAGAAAAATTAATTTGGGGGTGGCATAGAGAGGAGCACCAGCCCTTTTAGTCCTTTGGGAGTTACTTCAGCTAATGAAGGAGGGGCTTGCAATAACGGGGGGGAGGTGCAACTATAATGGCTGATGCCTCTTTGTGTACAGCTCTGTAATCAGAAGCAACAATCAGTGATCAGAATAGAAATCCTGATATTTGGAGGACACAGTTCTTTATGCCCACTCAACTCTTGCAAGTTATATGCAAGAAAAATTTCTGGTGCTTCATTGTTGTTCTTTCTTTTCTTTCTTTTTTTGAGACAGGGTCTCAATCTGTCACCCAGACTGAAGTGCAGTAGGTCAATCTTGGCTCACTGCAACCTCAACCTCCCAGGATCAAGGTATTCTCCCACTTCAACCTCCCAAGTAGCTGGAACTACAGGTGCACACCACCATGCATGGTTAATTTTTTAATGTTTTATAGAGACAGGGTTCTCCTACTTTGCCCAACCTGGTCTTGAACTCCCAGCCTCTAATGCACTCTAAAGGTTGAGAACCACTGATAGAGGGATATATTTCAAAATGTTTTCTGTGGAACATTAGTTCCTTGAGGTGTCAAGAAGTATTTCAGGAATATAAACATTATTGTTCCAGGTTAAGATAAATGTTAGGAGAGAAAAAATTAGACAGTAATTTTTTTGCTATAGGACTTTCTCAGGCTTTAATATAATAAACTTGCCTTCATATTCAAAATTTTGTTCTCCAGTCACCAGTCTTATATATAAGAGTTTGTTAGAAATAAGGTGTGTCAGATCTCATCCTGAATGTACTGAATTTGAATCTTTTTTTTAAGCAGATAAAATTTGAAAAGCACTGCGCTAATGTACTTACCAGGGAATGGGGCACAGATATGATAAATAGTCTGCTCCAAAATGCACTGAAGAGAATAATGGGAAAACCCATGTAGACAGCAGTGTCTAACATGGTTAGACATCGTTCCTATTTAAGATGGCCTAGATTATACAAGGCAGAAGAAACATATTCCCTTATATGGTATTGTTTTCACCATAGGGGTAGGAGGTACCGAGCTGGGGTTTGAGGAAGAAGACATCTTAGAAACAACTAAAACACTTTCTCTAACACATTTCATGTTTTCCTCAAGACACCTTCAACCAGTGAAACAAAAAGTAAGAATCTTAATCTAAAAAAAAAAAAAAAAAAAGAAAGAAAGAAAGAAAGAAGTAGTATACAAAGATAGAGGGCTTTTTGGTTGATTTAACAGAGTATATTAAAATCTCTTTTTTAAATGAAACAGCTTTAAAAGGCAAAATATTATAGTGGTTCACACTAAAGGAATAGTTCCAAGGAAGGATTTAAACAGCACAAGGATTAATGTGAACTAAGAAAGCCCTTCTTATAATAACATGCTCACATTCAATGGTTTCTTCCTAAGACCACGTAATATTTTCCTCAGATTTCCAACCAGACATCATCTGGATGATCTAAACTGATCAACACCTGTAAACAGTACAGATAGTAAAAATAGTTAGCATGAAGAACTCAGAGATAAGATATAATAAGCTTCTAATGTTATATTACCACGGGTATTTACTCTAGCAATACATAACTGATATAAGAAAAATTAGAAGTAGAAATAGAAATGAAGATAATTCATTTTATTTTGTAAAATGTTTGTACAAGATTAAAAATAAAGTTTATTTTAGAAATTTTACCTGTTGGAATAAACATACTAGGTATTATTTCTCTATGGTAAAAGTGACTCATAACTGTGAACCAAAATAAGATTCAATTTTATTAAACTATTAATTTTAAAATAATAATTTTCTGAAAACAGAAAGATCTAGAAAATTATTATTGTTACTATTATTAGAATATAATGTTTTTGCTATCTCATATAGTAGTAGTATAGATATTTTCTAGTAGAAAGGAGCATATCATACATAATACATGTAATTTTTTTTACTATCTTGTGAAAATTAAAACACTTAATTTTTGCACATTACCTATGTATTAAAAATTAAAATTAAATTAAAGCTAGATTAATTACTCAGATAAAATAATAACTAGTCCTAGGAATTTGTGACACTTGGGTCCTGATAACAAATAAAAGAAAATTCTACTTTGGAATACTATAGAAATTCTGATTATAATTAAACTTACTAGAAAAGCCATTGAAAATAAACTCTTTCACCACTGTAAAATATATAGTGATGAGATTATGTAAAAACAGTGAACCTATGATTGATTGGAGTACTTGAATGAGACAGAAAGAGTGGAACCAAGTTAGAAAGCACATATCAGGATATTATCCTGAAAAACTTCCCCAAGCTAGCAAGACAGGCCAACACTGGCCAACACTGAAATTCAGGAAATACAGAGAACCCCACTAAGATACTCCATGAGAAAAATCAACCCCAAGACATATAATCATCAGATTCTCCAAGGTGGAAATGAAGGAAACAATGTTAAGGGCAGCCAGAGAGAAAGGCCAGGTTACCTACAAATGGAAGCCCAACAGACTAACAGCAGATCTCTCAGCAGAAACCTTACAAGCCAGAAGAGAGTGAGGAACAATATTCAACATTCTTAAAGAAAACAATTTTCAACCTAGAATTTCATATCTAGCCAAATTAAGCTTCATAAGTGAAGGAGAAATAAAATATTTTTCAGACAAGCAGATGCTGAGATAATTAATCACCACCAGGCTTGTCTTGCAAGAGCTCCTGAAGGAAGCACTGAATATGGAAAGTAAAAACTAGTATTGGTCACTGCAAAACACATGAAAATATAAAGACTAATGACACTATGAAGAAATGGCCTCAACTAACCTGCAAAATAACCAGTTAGTATCATGATGACGAGATCAAATTGACACATAACAATATTAACCTTAAATGTAAATTGGCAAAATGCCCAATATAAAGACACAGACTGGCAAATTGGATAAAGAGTCAAGACTCATCAGTGTCCTGTATCCAAGAGACACATGTCAAGTGCAAAGACACATATACGCTCAAAATAAAGTGATGGAGGAAACTTTACCAAGAAAAAAACAAAACAAAACAAAACAAAACATAGGTTACAGTCCTAATCTCTGACAAAACAGAATTTAAACCAACAAAGATCAAAAAAGACAGAGAAGGGTATTGCATAATGGTAAGGGGATCAATTAAACACGAATAGCTAACTATCCAAACTACATATGCACCCAATACAGGAGCACCCAGATTCATAAAACATGTTCGTAGAGACCCCCCAAAAGACGTAGACTCCCACACAATAATACTTGGATATTTTAACACCCCACTGTCATTATTAGACAGATCAAAGAGACAGAAAATTAACAAGGATATTCAGGACTTTAACTCAGCTCTGGATCAAGTGGCCCTAACAGACATTTACAGACTCCACCCTAAATCAACAGAATACACATTCTGCTCAGTGCCACATGGCACTTACTCTAAAATCGACAGCATAATTTGAAGCAAAACACTCCTTAGCAAATGTAAAAGAACTGAAATTATAACAAACAGTCTCTCAGACCACAGTGCAATCGAATTAGAACTCAGGATAAAGAAACTCACTCAAAACCACACAACTACATGGAGATTGAACAACCTGCTCTTGAATGACTCCTGGCTAAATAATGAAATTAAGGCAGAAATCAAGAAGTTCTTTGAAACTAATGAGAACAAAGAGACAATGTACCAAAATCTCTGAGATACAGCTAAAGTAGTGTTAAGAGGGAAATTTATAGCACTCAATGCCTACATTAGAAAGCTAGAAAGATTGCAAATTGACACCCTAACATCCCAATTAAAAGAGCTAGAGAAGCAAGAGCAAACAAATTAAATAGCTAGCAGAAGAAAAGAAACAACTAAGATCAGAGCAGAACTGATGGAGATAGAGAAATAACCATGGAAGGATATGTGGCCATATAAACAAGTCTTTTAATTCATTTTGATTCCTTTGACCTGAGAGTGAGATCTGTTGTCTTTTTATTTTTATATCCCAGGGTACTCATGTGTTTATTGGATGTGTTAGCAGCCAGCCAGTTGAGTAAGTACCAGAGTGGCAAAGCAGCAAAGGACCCTTGGATTTATGCAGCCCAGATGTATTAGAAAGTTTTTTACTACATTGGGCATGCATAAGTCTAAATATTAATATAAATATTAACTAATATTCATTTAAACTAGTAATTATGTAGTAGAATTATTGAACATGAGGTCATTTACTACTACAGTTTCTTGTTTGGGTTCTGTGGACTCTTCACATTAGGTTGGAGCTATCCACACTATCTTTGATATTTCAGAAAGCCTAAAAATCTGCACAGACTAAATAGTTATAGTGATTTTGTAGAGGCAGGTATATATTATATGAATTAATTCTCCCTTAGAATATATGTTTTTAATATACATAGATTTATTTTGAATAGGATTTAAATAAACAGAGAGTAAAAGGTAGATTTTAAAAATTTGGAGATGCTTCCTCAGTGCCAAATTACTTATCCAAGTCAAATATCTAGTTGGTAAAAGAGTAAGGACTAAAGTTTAACTTTACTTTCTAATTAATATCCATTTTCCTAGAAGTAGAAAGCTTATTTTAATATGAAACAAGAATTGAGTCTAAGGGGAAAAAAATAACACTACCTTTCACATTTAATAACATAACAAAGGTGGGAATGAGGAATTTATTCCCTACATAGCAACTAGATTGTAGAAAAAAAATAAGGCAATTATCTTTACATTGGAGAAAAAAGATTTAGGATGAAAGTATGTGTTACAGGCCCAAGGCAAGCCATTAACTCATAACAAAAAACTAATATTATTTTTTAATTTTAGAACAGTTTTAAATTTACAGGAAAACTGTGAAGACAGTACAGAGACATGTATTCCACACACAATTCCACCTCTTACTAACATCTTATATTAGGGAGGTACACTTTTTATAGTTAATTAACTGATATTGGTACATTATTAATTATTAAAATCTGATTCTCCATTTATACTTATTTTGTTTTTACATAATGTATTAGAGACTCCTCTGGTCTCTAACAGTTTCTCAGATTTCCTTTATTGATGACTTTAACATTTTTGCAGTGTACAGGTCAGAAATTTTGTAGAATGCCTTTCAATTAGGATTTGTTGGATGTTTTTATGAATATTAGATTGGGGTTATATATTTTGTAGAGAAAGACTACGGTGGGAAAGTGCCATATGATCACATCATATCAAGGATATATAGTGCCAACATGATTTATCACTGGAAATGTTAACTTTGAACACCCGGCTGAGATAGTGTTCATCAAGTCTCTCCACTTTTAAGTTATTCTTTATCTCCCTTTTCACACAGTACTTTTGGGAAAGACGTCACTATGCAAAATTCAACTTAAAGAGTATGGCGTTAGCTTGACCTCCTTGAGGGAGGGTTACGTACATAAATTATTTGTAATTTTTCTGCAGATTATTTCTCTGTTCTCACCCATTTGTTTATCCAATAATTGTTTATACTAGGACTCATGGGTACTTACTTTGGGGGTGGGTTATAATCCAATATGACTCTGTTTATTCTCTTAATCAAATTGTTCTAGCTTTGGCCATTTTTCAGTTGGCCTCTGTGTTTCACCATTGTGGATTTTTAATTGTTTGCTTATTTGTTTTAGTAAATTCTTACCTCCTGGAACAACAAGATGCTCCAGGTTAATCTTATCTGTATCATGTCCCAATCCTATAATTAGTCATTTTTCCAAAGATTCCTTTTATTGGATAATGTTATTAGAAACCAAGATCTGGGTATATGGTGTGTTCATTGCCACTAAACTATCTGTGTTTCTTGGCCCACACACCTGACAGAGCAAGAAAATATACTAATATATACCAATCCATGAATGTATTCATAACTCTAAGTATTTATACATGTAACCGTTTATGTCTATAATCAGTTAAACATGAGTTCATACTGATGTCTCCAGTGTTAGCTCACAGATTATTCTAGTGTCCTACCCTTGCTTATCTATAACTACCCACTCAAACAGTGAGATATCTAGCTTCTAGTGTCCATTATTCATTTAACTAATGTCCAACTCCTGTACACATGTGTAGAAGCATTGTGTCTCCTGAAACTTCAAATGTTAGTCTTTATCTATTAATCTAGTTTACCTAGGGATGCATAATGTTATTACACTGTCCTTTTATGTGGAAGGGGCAGACTGAAATATTACTTTCAGAATAATGTAGTGTGAAAATGAATTGGCAAAAAAAAAAAAAAAATGCTGGCTTTAGAAGCAGACAGAGCCACAATATCTAATAAATGAAGGTATTCTTTAAGATTTGAAAAGGCAAGGAAATAGATTCTTCCCTAGGGTCTTCAAAAGGAGCACAGCCTTACGGATACCTTGACATTAGCCCAGCAAGACTCATTTGAGACTACTGGCCTTTATAATTCTAAGATCATAAAAATCATTGTTTAAAACCACCAATGTTGTGGTAATTTGCTACAGCAGCAAGAGAAAATGAATACAGGTATTGTGAGTCATTCAAATTTGTTCTTCTTCACTACTGTGCTGGCTATTCTAGGTCTTTTGCTTTTTCATATAAATGATAGAAACTATTTATATCTAAAGTATAAATTTCTTGGATTTTGGATGGATTGAATTGAATGATACCTTATGTTGGGAAGACGTATGTTAATTTTATTGATTCCTTCAATCCATGTGCATGCAATATGTTTAGGTACTCTGGTTTCTTCAATCAATGATATTTAGTTTTCAGCCTTTAGGCTCTGTATACACTTTGTTAGATTTATACCTAAGTGTAAAATTTTCTTCATGCTGAATAAAACGAGTTTTATTAAAATTCCAATTCATTTGTTCATTGTTGCTAGTATATAGCAGAACAACTAACATTACGTATTAACCCTGAATTTTGCCATCCTGCTAAACTCGTTTATTAATTCCAGGAAGATTTCTGTTGATTCTTTTAAAGTTTTTACATATACAATAATGTCATATGTTTAAAAAGACAGTTTTATTTCCTCCTTTCCAATGTTTATAACTATTATTTCTTTTTCTTGTCTTATTCCACTAGCTAGGACTTCAACTTCACCTGTAAAGTTCAATAGCAGTGAGTACGTCCTTACATTTTTCCTAATCGTAGGGAGAAAGTGTCCAACTACTCACCACTAAGTACGATCTTAACTGTAGGTTTTGTGATGTGGTTTTTAGTTTTCTGAGAGTTATTATCAAAAATAGATGTTAAATTTTTCAACATTTTTGACATGAGTGGATATGATCATATAAATTTTCTTCTTTAGCTTGTTGATATAGGAGATTACAATTATTGACTTTAACAATTTTGAACCCACCTTGCAATATTGGAGTAAATCTTGGTCATAGTATATATAATTTGTATACATAATTATATTTGATTTACTAATATTTCATTGATAATTTTTTTCTATATTCATGGGAGATATCTGTAGTTTGCCTTGTGTTTAATAACTTTATTTGATTTTGATATTCAGGTGATGCTGACCTCATAGAATGATGTAGAAGTGTTATCTCTGCTATAATTTTCTGGAAGAGATTGTAGAGAATTGATATCATGTATTCCTTGTTTGGTAGTGAAACTTTGTAAGCCTCGTGCAATTGTTTTTGCAAGGTTATTATTGATTCAATTCCCTTAATTGATGTGGGCCTGTTTAGATTTTCCATCTCACCTTGTGTGAGTTTAGGTAGTATGTTTCTTTCAAGAAATTGATCAGTTTAATTTATCAAATTCATGAGCATATAGTTGTTTATAGTGTTCTTTAAAAACCTCTAATGTTCACAGAATGAATAATGATAATCCCTCTTTCATTGCTAATATTAATGATTTGTATCTTCTCTGTTTTTTTTCCTTCGTTAACCTTGTTAGAAATTTACCAATTTACTAATCCTGTAAGAGAAACAGCTTTTGGTTTCTTGATTTTCTGTGTTGATATTCTGTTTGAAAGTTCATTAATGTCTGCACTAATTTTTATTATTGCCTTTCTTCTGCTTGCTTTATGCTTAAATTGCTTTTCTTTTTCTATTTTCTGAAGTGGAAACTTAGGTTATTGATTTTAGGTCTTTCTATTTTAATAAATTCCATTTAGTGCTATATATTTCTGTTTAAGCACTACTTATATAAGTTGTATTTTCATTTTATTTCATTAAAATTTTATTACTTTTTGTATTTTTGTGGCTGCATAATAGCTATATATATATTTATGGGGTACATGAGATATTTTGATAAACACATTTAATGCGTAATAATCATGTCAGGGTATATGGAGTATCCAGCACCTCAAGCACTTATCCTTTGTGTTATAAAAAATACAATTATATTATTTTAGTTATTTTTAAATGTAAGATAAATTGTTGTTGACTGAAGTCACTCTGTTGTGCTATCAAATACTAGATCTAACTCTTTCTACCTAACTACATTTTTGTACACATTAATCAGCCCCACTCCCACCCTCTACCAGAGTCTACCAGACTCTGGTAACCTTCATTCTATACTCTCCATGAGTTCAATTGTTTTAAGATTTTTAGCTCCCACAAATAACTGAGAACTTGCAAAGTTTGTCTTTTTGTGCCTAGCTTATCTGACTTAACATAATGACCTCAAGTTCCATCCATGTCTGCAAAGGACAGGACAGAAAATACTTGGTATGATTTTAATTTTTTTGAATTTTTTAAGACTTGTTTAGTAGCCTAACATGTTTTCCTTAGGAACGATCCACGTGCTGAGGAGAAGCATGTATATTGTGCAGCTATTGGATGAAATGTTCTGTAAATATCTATGAGGTTCATTAGTCTATAGTGCAATTTATTCCAGTGTTTGTTCCTTTTCTGTCTGGGTGATCGGTCCAATGGTAAAAATGAAGTGTTGAAGTCTCCAGCTATTTTTATATTGGGGACCCTCTCTCTCTTTAGTTCTAATAATGATTGCTTTATATATACGGGTGCTCCAGTGTTGTGTGAATATGTATTTAAAATTGTTATATCCTCTTGTGGAATTGACCTCTTTATCATTGTAAATTGATATTATTTGTCTCTTTTTATAGTTTTTGCTTTAAATCATTTTGTCTGATATAAGTGTCGTTACTCCTGCTCTTTTGTGGTTTCTGGTTGTATAGAACATCTTTTTTTCATCCCTTAGTTTTCAGTCTATGTTTTTCTTTACAGGTTAGGTGTGTTTCTTTTAGGCAACAATCATTGGGTCTTGTTTTTTATGCATTCAAATGCTCTATGTATTTTTATTAGAGAGTTTAGTCTATTTATATTCAATGTTATTGTTGATAACTAAGGATTTACTACTACCATTTTGTTTTTTTATTTTCTGGCTGTTTTGTGGTCTTGTCTTCCTTTTTTCTTTCCTTCTAAGCTTTCTTTTTGTGAAGGTGATTTTCTCAGGTAATGTGTTTTAATTTCTTGTTTTCTATTTAATATGTATCTGTTGTGTGCTTTTTGATGTTACCATGAGGCTTGCAAAAAATGTCTTATAACACATTATTTTAAACTGATGACAACTTAACATTGATTGCATAAACAAATAAACTAATATGCAAAGAGAAAACTAGTAAAAATTTTAACTTTATCTCCATCTCCCTGCTTTTTAACACTGTGTTGTTTTTATTGATATCTTATTAAGTTGTCTGGTCTTGAACAAGTCTTGTAGCTATTGTTTTTTATCAGTTCATGTTTTAGTCTTTCTACTTAAGATATGAGTAGTTTTTACCTCATAATTATGGTCTTATAGTATTCTGTGTTTTACTACATACTTACTATAACCAGTAAGTTCTGTAACTTCAGATGATTTTTGATTGCTCATTAATGTCCCTTTTTTTTCAGACTGAAAACTACCTTTAGCATTTTTTGTAGAACAAGTCTAGTGTTGATGAAATCCCTCAGCTTTCATGTGTCTAGGAAAGTATTTCTCTCTCATGTTTGAAGGATATTTTTGCTGGATATACTATTCTTGGATAAAATATTTTTCCATCAGCACTTTAAACATGCCACTCTCTCTTGACCTATCATCATTCTGCTAAGACTGCTGTCAGACGTACTGGAGCTCCTTTGCATGTTATTTGTTTCTTTTCTCTTGCTTCTTTCGGGATCCTTTCTGTACCTTTGATCTTTGGAAGTTTTATTATTAAATTTCTTTTGGTAGTCTTATTTCAGTGAAATCTGTTTGGTATTCTGTAACCTTCTTTCACTTGAATATTGATACACTTTTCTAGATTTGGGGAATAATTTGTTATTATTCCTTTGAATGAACTTTCTACTCTACTACTCTGATCTTCCTTTCTACCTTCTCTTTGAGGCCAACAACTCTTAGGTGTGTCCTTTTAAGGCTATTAGATCATGGAGGCATTCCTTATTATTTTTAAATTCTTATTTTTTTCATCCTTCTCCTCTGTGTGCATTCAAATAGGCTGTCTTCATGTTCTCTAATTCTTTCTTCTGCTTGAGTAGTTCTGTTGTTAAGATTCTGATGCATTCTTTAATATGTCAATTGCATTTTTCAGCTTCAGAATTTCTGCTTGATTCTTTTTAATTATTTCAGTCTCTTTGTTAAATTTATCTAATAGGATTCTGAATTCCTTCTCTATGTTATATTTAATTTTGTTGATCTTCGTGAAAACAGCTTCCTTTCCAATCACTTCCTTTGCTACCCCAGCTGGTATCTCATTATTTCATGTCCCCTCCAAGTCCACTGACTCTGAGCCCAGCATGGCACCAGGACTTTCCCAGGTATTGCAGTTCTTTTTGCCTAGACTGCCGTTCAAATTTATTTAGGACCTCAGAATCTTTCAGCGGTGGGGCTTACCAAAACTCAGGTTCTGACTGTGAGGTGGACAATTTGCCTCAGGCCAGGGCTGGTCTAAATGCTCCCTCTGTGGAAGCTGACTAAGTTTTGCTCCATGTTGCTTTCTGCTGTGACGGGGCAGCTTTGAATTCCAATGCAGAGTCCCACAATCACTGTGCTCTCCCTCCCCAAAACACACAGATTTTCTCCCTATGCCACACTGCTGATACTGTAGGATGAGGATAGGATGGTGTAGATGATTCAAAAATGTCTTTTCAAGCCCCTTCAGTGCCTTTTTCCTTGAAATGATGTTAGGACCAGGTACCGTGATTGTTCACCTTATATTTGGTTCTAAGGAAGTAAATGTTTTGTGTGGATAATTGTTAAATTTGGCGTTCTTGCAGGGAGGACTATCAGTCAAGTCTTTTATTTAGCCATCTTGCTCTTCCTCCCATCTCATTCAAAATATATATCAATGTATCTTGAGACTTTTGTGACCCATGTATTATTTAAAGCATGTTTGAATTTTGTTTAATATATTGGGAATTTCTAGGTATCTTTCTGTTAGTGATATCTACTTCTATACCACTGTGGTCTGAAAATATACTTTGTATGATTTCTATATATGTTTTCAAAATTTGATAAAGTATGTGTTATATCCAGAATGTGGTCTGGCTTGGTGAGTACTTAATACTGAGTTTAAGAATGTGCATATGGGGCCGGGCACGGTGGCTCAAGCCTGTAATCCCAGCACTTTGGGAGGCCGAGGCGAGTGGATCACGAGGTCAGGAGATCGAGACCATCCTGGCTAACATGGTGAAACCCCGTCTCTACTAAAAATACAAAAAACTAGCCGGGCGAGGTGGCGGGCGCCTGTAGTCCCAGCTACTCGGAGGCTGAGGCAGGAGAATGGCGTAAACCCGGGAGGTGGAGATTGCAGTGAGCGAGATCGCGCCACTGCACTCCAGCCTGGGTGACACAGTGAGACTCCGTCTCAAAAAAAAAAAAAAAAAAGAATGTGCATATAAGCTGTTCTTGGATGAAGCATTCAGAGAATACAAAATGGATGTGAGTTGATTGATCATACCAGTTAGGTCAACTTTATTCTTACTGATTTTCTGCTTGTTTTTTCTTTGCATTACTGAATGAGGGTTGTTGATGTCTCTAGTGATAATAGTGTATTTGTGAATTTCTCTTTGCAGTTTTATCAGTTTTTTCTTATTCTGACACTACTGTGAGGAATATACACAGTATTGTTTATAATCTTGGAGAACTGACTCCTTTATTGATACGTAATACCTCTCTTTATTCCTGATAATTTTCTTTATCTTGAAGTTTTCTTTGTCTGAAATTAATTTTGCTACTTCATCCTTTCAATTTTACCAGTAGTATATATTTTTCTATCCCTTTATTTTTAACTTGAGTCTTTATATTTTAACTGGGTTTCTTGCCTGAAGCATACAGTTGATTATTGTTTTATTATATAATCTGCCAACCTCAGTTGTTTAATAGTTACATTTCAATTAGTCACATTTTAAGTGATAGTCACATTCATATCTACCATATTTATAACTTTTTAATAGTCGTTACTTTTCTTATTTTTGTTCTTTTTTGTCTTTTCTGGTTTTAATTGAATGTTTTATGTTTCCATTTATCTCATATCTTATTGTATCAATCATATTTTAAAAGAATGTTTTAGTCATTGCACTAAAGTTTCCAATATGTCTTTTTAGATCATTTAAGTCTACCTTCAAATAATAGTATAGAGCTTCAGGTGTAGTGCAGGTAATTTGTAACAGAATATTCCTAATTGTTTTCCCCAGTTTTTATAAATATTGATTTGATTTATTTCCTTTATCAATACACTATCATCACCCAATAGATTGTTGCTATTACTGTTTTGAATCCAGAGGTTCAAAAGATAAATTAAGAATGAGAAAAATAAAATATTTTACTTACTTTTACATATTCCTTATCTAACATTCTTTCTCCGTTTATGTAAAACCATGTTTCTCAACGTTATCATTTCTTTCTCCCTGAAAAGATTTCCTTTAACTTTTTTTTCCTGACAAATCCTACAGGGTTTTTTTTTTTTATTTTTGTCTTAGAAAACCTTTGTTTCTTCATTTATAAAGGACAATATTACTGGATATATAATTCTAGGTTGTTGAGTTGTCCTTTCAACACTTTAAATATTTCATTCCATGCTCTTCTTGATTTCATGATTTCTGATGACAAGTCCACTGTAATTTCTCTTAGGTAATTTATATATTTTTTAACTTTTATTTTAGATTAAGAGAGAACATGTGCAAGTTTGTTATTTGGCTATATTGCATGGTACTGGCATTTGGATACAAATGATCTCATTACCCTGGAACTCAGCATCATACATGATAGTTACTTTTCAACTCTTACCCCTCTCCCTTCCTCTCTACTCAGTAGTCCCCAGTTTTTATTGTTTCCATCTTTATGTTCACAAGTACACAATGCTTAGCTCCTGCTTATATGTGATAGCATGTAGTACTTTGTTTTCTCTTTCTGCTTTACTTTATTTAGGATAATGGATTCCAGCTGCACCCATGTTGCTGTAAACACTATTTTTTTATGGCTGTGTAGTATTCCAGGGTGTATATATATACCACATTTTTGTTATCCAATCCACCATTGATGGGCACCAAGGCTGATTCCATGTCTTTGCTATTGTGAATAGTGCTGCAATGAATATGCAAGTTCATACATCTTTTTGATAGGATGATGTATTTTCTTTAAGATATACATCTGGTATTGGGCTTACTGGGTTGAATTGTAGTTCTGTTTTAAGTTATTTGAGAAAACTCCAAACTGCTTTCTACAGTGGCTATACTTATTTGCATTCCCACCGAAAGTGTATAAATGTTCCCTCTCCTTTGCAGTCTCACCAGCATCTGTCGTTTTCTGACATTTTTTATAATACCCTTCTGACTGGTGTGAGATGGTATCTTTTTTTTGTTTTTGATTTGCATTTATCTGATGCTGAGTGATGTGGAGCATTGCTTCAGTTGTTTGTAGGCCATCTGTATGTCTTATTTTGAGAACTGTCTGTTCATATATTTCATCCATTTTATAACACAGTTACTTGTTTTTTGCTTTTTCAATTATTTAAGTTTCTTACAAGGTCTGGATAAAAGACCTCCGTTGAATGCTTTGTGTATAAATATTTTCTCCCATTTTGTAGATAGTCTGTTTACACTGTTGATAGTTTCTTTTGCTGTGGAGAAGTTGTTTAGTTTAATTAGGTTCCATTTGTCAATTTTTGTTTTTGTTATATGGCTATTCATAACATAGTCATAAATAATTTGCCATGTCCAGAATGATGTTTCCTAGGTCTACTCTAGGATTATTATAGGTTGAGGTCTTACATTTAAATCCTTAATCATCTTGAGTTAATTTTTATATATGGTAAAAGGAGGGGTTCCAGTTTCATTCTTCCTTTTCATAGTGACCTATCTCAGCAGCCTTTATTAATAAGGAGTCTTTTCTTTATTGTTTGTGTCCACTTTGTCAAAGATCAGATGGCTATAGGTGTGCAGCTTAATTCATGAGCAATAGTTCATGAATTTCACATTGTTCTATAAGTCTATTTTTGTACCAGTATAATGCTGTTTGAGTTACTGTATCCTTATCATATAGTTTTTATTGTTTCCATATGAATTTTATAATAGTTTAATTTCTAGTTCTGTGAAAAATGACAATGGTAGTTTGATACAAATAGCATTGAATCTGGCAATTGCTTTTGGCAGTATGGTAGTTTTCAAAATATCGATTCTTCCAATCCATGAGCATAGATTTTTTTTCATTTTTTGTATTATCTCTGATTTATTTCAGCAATGTTGTGTAATTCTACTTGTAGAGATATTTGACCTCCTTGGTTACATATATGCTTAGAATTTTTTTTTTTTTTTTTTTTTGGCTATTGTAAAAGTGATTGTGTTCTTGATTCGACTCTCAGCGTGAACATTATAAATGTATAGATATATCACTAACTTTTAAAATTGATTTTGTATCCTGAAACTTCATTGAAATATTGTATCTGTTCCAGAAGACTTTTCATGGATTCTTTAGTGTTTTCTAGGTATCAAATCACAGTGTCCACAACAATAAGTAGTTTGACTTCTTTTCCTATTAGGATGTCTTTTATTTCTCTCTCTTTCTTGACTGTCCTGGCTAGAACTTTCAGTACTATATTGAAAAGGAGTGGTGAGAGTTAGTATCCTTGTCTTGTTACATTTCTCAAAGAGAATGCATTCAGCTTTCTCCCATTCAGTATGTTGTTGGCTGTTGGTTTGGCATAGATAGCTCTTACTCTTTTGAAGTCTGTTCTTTTGATACCTACTTTTTGAGGGTTTTGTAAAATGAAGTGATCTTGGATTTAATCAAAAGCATTTACTAGATCTAATGAGATGATTATATGGGTTTTATTTTTTATTTTGTTTATGTATGAATCACATTTGTTGATTTGCATATGTTGAATCAATCTTATAACCTAGGGATAAAGCCTACTTGTTTATGGTGAATTAACTTTTTGATGTGCTGCTAGATTCATTTTGCAAGTATTTTGTTGACAATTTTTGCGTCTATATTCATCAGAGATTTTGGTCAGTAGTTTTCTTTTTGTGTCTCTGACAGATTTTGGTAATAGGAAGATTTTGGTTTCATTAAATGAACTAGCGAGGAGACGTTCTTTCCTGACTTTTTGGGATAGTTCCAGCAGGATTGATACCTTCTATTTGTACATGTGGTAAAATTTGGCAGTGAATCTTTCTGGTCCAGGGCTTTTTGTTGTTGTCTTTGTTGTTGTTGACATTTTTTAAAAATCACCGATTCAATTTTGGAACTCATTGATCTATTTAATGTTTTCATTTCTTCCTGGTTTAGTCTTGGAAGGTTGTGTTTTTCCAGGAATTTAATTTATCCATTATCTCTGGATTTTCCAGTTGGTTTGCATAGAAGTGTTCACGACAGCCTCTGGGGATTTGAAATACAAATACTGTTGTATTTCTATATGTTCAATTGTAATGTCAACTTTTTCATTTTAGATGGTGTTTATTTGGATCTTCTCTTGTTTTTCTTTGTTAATCCAGCTAGTGACCTAAGAATCTTGCTTAGCCCTTCAAAAACCAACTTTTTGTTTTGATTTTTTTGTATGAATTTTGGTTCTCAATTTTGTTCAGCTCTCCTCTGATTTAATTAGTTATTTTTTTCTGATAGCTTTGAGATAAGTTTGTTATTGTTTTCCTAGTTTCTCTAAGTGTAATGTTAGAGCATTAATGTAAGAGCTTTCTAACTTTTCAACATAGGCACTTAGCACAATAAACTTTACTCTTAACACTGTTTTTGCTGAATAACTGATTTTGGTATGCTTTGTTTCTGTTTTCATTAATTTCACATAATTTTGTAAGCATGACTTAATTTTATGTTTACCCAAAAGTCATTAAGGAGTAAGTTGTTTCATTTCCATGTTATTGTGTGCTTTGGGGAGGTCTTGTTGGCACTGAATTCTAATTTTACTGCAGTGTGTTCTAAGAGTATGCTTGGTCTGATTTTTATTTTTTAAAATTGTATTGAGGCTTGCTTTATGGTTGAGAATGTGATTGGTCTTAGAGTATGTTCTGTGTGCAAATAAGAATATATATTTGTATATTCTGTGATTTTGGATGTTTGGTAGAGTACTCAGTATATGTATACTAGGTCAAATTGGTCAAGCGTGGGTTGAAGTCCAGAATTTCTTTGTTAGTTTCTGCCTTGATGATCTAACACTGTCAGTGGGATGTTGATGGCCCCCACTACTATTGTATGGCTAAGTCCTTTCATAGGTTTAGAAGAACTTTTTTATTAATCTGGTTGTATGGGTGTATAAATATTTAGAATAGTTATGACTAATTGTCAAAGTGAACACCTTATCATTATGTAATATCCTTCCCCTCCTGTTTTACTGTTGTTGGCTTAAAATCTGTTTCATCTGGTACAAGAATAAGTGACAGTGATCACTTATTTGTTGTTTTCTGTTTGCATAATAGATCTCTCTTCATTCTTTTACTTTGAGCCTGTGGGCATTTTTATATATATATGTATGTATGTATTTATATATATGTGTATACAATATATACGTATGTGTATACTGTATATATAGTGTATATGTATGTATATACACAACTTGTCACTCTTTGCCTTTTAAGTGCGGCATTTAGCCAGGCGCAGTGGCTCATGCCTGTAATCCCAGCACTTTAGGAGGCCGAGCAGGAGCGGGATCACGAGGTCAGGAGATGGAGAGACCATCCTGGCTAACATGGTGAAACCCTGTCTCTACCAAAAATACAAAAATAAAAATAAAAAATAAAAAAATTAGCCGGGCCTGGTGGTGGGCTCCTGTATTCCCAGCTACTCAGGAGGCTGAAGCAGGAGAATGGCGTGAACCCAGGAGGCAGGGCTTGCAGTGAGCCAAGATCGCGCCACTGCACTCCAGCCCGGGTGACAGAGCGAGATTCCGTCTCAAAAAAACAAACAAAAAAAAAAGTGGGAGCATTTAGACCGTTTACCTTCAAGGTTATATGATGTTTGGATCCTGTCATCGTGTAGTTAGCTGGTAGTCTGTAACCTTGACTTTGTGGTTGCTTTATAGGGCCTGTGGGCTGTGTGGTTAGGTGTGTTTTGTGGTAGCAGGTATTGTTTTTGTGTTTCCATTTTTAAAACTCCCTTGAAGACCGCTTATAAGGCTTCTCAAGTGGTAACAAATTCCCTTAGCATTTACTTGTCTGGGAAGTATTTTATTTTTTCTTTGCTTATGAAGCTTAGTTTGGCAGGGTACAAAATTCTTGGTTGGAATTTTTCTTTTAGGATTTTGAAAATAAGCTCCCAATGTTTTTTGGCTTGTAAGATTTCTGCTGATAAGTCCTGTGTTAGCCTGATGAGGCTCCCTTTGTAAGTGATCTGACCCTTTTATCTAGTTAATCCTAAGATTATTTCTTTCATGTTTACCTTGGAGAATCTTTTGCCTATATTTCTTAAGGATGGTTATCTTTTATAGCATCTTTCAGAAGTTGTTTGAATTTGTATGTCGACCTCTCTAGTGAGACTGGAGAAATTTTTATGGACTATATTTCCAAGTTGCTCACCCTCTCTCCTTCATTCTCAGGAATTCCAACGTGTCATATGTTTGGTCTATTTACCTAACCCCATATTTCTTGGAGGTTATGCTCATTCTTTTAAATTATTCTCTCTTTATTTTTGTCTGACTGTGTTTATTTGAAGGACCTGTCTTTGAGTTCTGACATTCTTTCTTGAGCTTGCTATATTCTGCTGTTACTACTTCCCCCTGTATCATGAAATTCCTGTTGTGAGTTTTTTTCAATTCCAGCAATTAAGTTTGGTTTTTTGTAAAACTAGCCATTCAAATTTTTGATTACTTTATTGGCTTCCTTGTATTGGGTTTCAGCTTTTTTCTGAATCTCATTGAGTGTCTTTGCCATCCAGGTATTGCATTCTATGTCTGTCATTTCAGTCATTTCATTCCAGTTAAGAACCGTTGCTGGGAAGCTAATGCATTCACTTCGATATGAGGAGATGCCCTGACTTTTATAATTTTCAGAGTTCTTGCCCTAATTATTCCAGATCTGAGAGGGCTAGTGTTTCTTTATCTTTTTGAAGTTTCAGTCATTTAAATGAAGCTTTTTGTTTTTATAGTCTTTATTTCTTTTGAGGATTTGACTGTGATGTGTGTTGAGTATAGTCAATTAGCTTCATTTTGGTGGGCTTTCAGAGGGCCAAGGCTCTGTGCAGAATCTTTGTGTGGGGCTATATTCCTGCACTGGGTTTTACCCAGCCATATGTGCTGAAACAATTTTTGTTTGGTCGTGTAATTCAGGCTGAAATCCAGTAGATGGTGGTTAAAATAAAGGCCTGTAGATAGGTTCGACTACATGCCTCTTTTGTATTTCGGCACTTTCACAGCAGTGTTCTGGGGTGGGGAAGACAGGAGGAGGGCAAGAGATGACCCACTCACTATATTCATTCCTTGGCCTTTGAGGCGCTCACACCAGTCACTGGGGCCATGCCCACATTTCCTTAGTATATTTCCACATTTCCTTTTGGAATGTGGGCTGCCCTCCTTCCTCCCTTAAGGGTAGCTGGAACCAAAGTTTAGATTGTCAGATGACCTGCAATTTTCTAGGGGCCTGCTGGTCTGTGTTTGGCAGAGTTGGAGTGGTTTGTGAGATAAGTCTGGAGGTGGTCTGTTGATGTAGTGGGCCAAAGGCAAAGGGTTCCCAGGCAGGGGACTGTTGCTGTGGGTGGTGTGAAGCTTTGTGGTGCCTGTAGCCCAGGGATTTTTGCCCAGTAGACGACTGTGGGTACCATTTACCTCACACTGCCCCAGTTGGGTCTTCTTCCTATGTTTGTCCCAGTAGCTGGTTCGACCAGCTAGTTTCATCCCAAGCCTTCTGCTCCTAGATCACTGGGCTGTTTGATGTTCCAGGCCACAAGGCTCCCTTAGGCAAATGCTGGGGATGACAAACAGGCTACATCCTTCCTGGACCAATCTTCCTGAGGGAAGAATACCCAGCTCCTGAGCTGGCCCATGAACCCATACCTCACCCTTCCCAGTGCTCAGAGAGTGGAGGCTCCCCACTACTTGAGCTCCAGACATGGAGCTCAGCTCCATATTCCAGAGCTGAGAGTTTGGTACCAGTCCTTACACCCTGGGGGATTGGGACCAGTCCCATGATTTTGTCCTCTGCCTCCTCAGGGACAAACACCAGCTGTGCTGGAGGCTGAAGTGCTCCCAGGTCACTGGCAAAACACCTAGTTGGGAAAGTAGAGGATGTGCTGTGCATATGCCCTTGTGGGAGCAGCCAGACAGGGGCCTTTGGAGGGGCCGGTTGACAAAGGGCACATAGGTTGGATACACCCTTGTTCCACAGGAAAAACAGCCCTACTGTCAAGAGGGCTGGCAGTCAAGAGGGACTGTAACTACTCAAAGCCTCAGGGAATGGGTACCTATGGGCATGTTTTGCTGCAGTTGCCCCGCACACATAACCATCTGGGCTCCACACAGGCTCCAGCTTCGTCTCTGCCTACTCTCTGAGCACTTCCCCCTGCCAAATCAGATGTCTATGAGGGTCATGGAGTCTCTTGAAGTAGACTCCCAGAGGTCCACAGCAGGAGTGTACTGCCCTGCAGGTTCTTCACTTATCCCTTTTTTTAGGAATTCTTCAGGGCTGGAAGCTGGTCCTGGCACTTGGCAACTCTGCATGCTTCCTAGCTTCCTGAAATATCCACCTCATGTCTGCATTACCTCTCCATTGACTTTCAGTGTTTTCTCTCAAAAAATGTCTTGAAAGTGTGATGATTTACTTGATGTTTTGGTTTCTCAGGTTTAGAGAAGTGCTTCCTGACTGTCTAGTTGCCTGTCTTTTGCCCCCACTTCTGAACCTTGTTTTCATTGCCTATTTCAAAAATAAGCCAGGGTAAAACAGCCTTTCATTACAATTGCTGCTCCTGGTTTGCTGACCCAGGGCACTAGGATCGTGAAATGAGGATATAGATATTGCTATTAGGTGTAATTAAAATTTTACCACCTTGAGTTCTAGTTCATTGTGAAAAATAAAATAAAAAGTGAAAACTTCAATGTCTACCCTGGGTTTCAGCCTTTTGAACTACCATTTTTTTTTCTCTGACTCACAATGGGATAGATTTTTTTCAGCTGGCATCATCTTTTTCTTAGTTCATGACTGTTATGACCCTTCCTGATCGATGAGCCCTCTTAGAAGGCTCACAGTACTCCCAGAGAATTCAAATACTACTGCTACTGTAAGAGTACTGCTTCTCCATGTGAAGTATTCCCAGGTTTTGTGAGGAGGTGAGTGCTGAGAGCTCTCAGAAGAAGATATGATTATGTTACATTAGACATCAGGTGGATTTACAACATTTCCACTGTGCTCATTTTTGGCATCTATTTATATAATCTTAGCTCTTTACCACTGAATCTGAAATAAGCGGCACCTGTTCTGAGTGCTTAAGAACAGTTCAGTGGAAGGGATCGGTCCTTCACATGAACCCCATTTCTTTTCTACACCCGGGAGCATATGACTCTTTCTGGGAGTTAATCTCTTCTACCTAAATCATCAGGACAGTTCATATCCTACTATACTATTCTACAGTGTTTCCTCAGCTTAAGTCTCAGCGTTATTTGCTGTTAGGATGAGAAATCAAATACCTTTGCTGTGTCTGATGTCAAGCCACTTCAAGGTTACTGCATACCATGTTGGGAACAATATTTGCCTTTATAACTATTCAACCATTGCTTCCCACTTAAGGATGTCTCCAACTATTCAATATATGTTGTTTATTCCATGGAAATGATTGTTATAATTTTGTAAGATAAAAGTAAAGGATAAGATGATACAAGAGTTGTCTTAGAGTTCTTAGATTTTATAATTAACACCAATGCCTTCACAAAAGAGGAAGCTAAGGAGAATCAGCTCATAAGCTCTCATTTTACATTTACATCAACTCTTACATTTTACATAAATTTTCCAAGTAGTTAGTGTCAGATAGAATATTACCTTTTCTTGGTCATTTAGTTTGCAGAGATACTGGGATACAAGGAACTGAAATTTTTGCCATACTTCTTTCAAATAGAAAGTTAGTTGCAAAACGTGTATACCTATGTAACAAACATGCATGTTCAGCACATGTGTCCCAGAACTTAAAGTAAAATAACAAGTAAATATATAGATAGATAGATAAATAAATAAATAAATAATTGTCTCAGAAACAGAAGTTCTCTTAACTGAAAATTGTCACGTTCATATTTTTTTCACACATTACTGCATGGTATAGCAACATTTTATATAAAAACGTTGTGCATATTAGTAAAAACACCTCTTTTTATACCCTTTGTAATAGTCAATGAATAAAGAAACAAACTATTCACCATGAAAGAGGTAAATAAATAAAAGGTAAATCAGTACCAAATGATCATTTCCATAGATGCAGAAAAAGATTTGATAACTTCAATATCCACTCAGGATTAAAAAAATAAAAACTCTCAGCAAAATAGGTACAGAAGGAAATTTCCTCAACGTAGGCCATTTATAAAAAGCTCACAAAAGGATGAGTTCGTGTCCTTTGCAGGGACATGGATACAGTTGGAAACCATCATTCTCAGCAAACTATCATAAGAACAGAAAACCAAACATCGCGTGTTCTCACTCATAGGTGGGAATTGAACAATGAGATCACTTGGACACAGGAAGGGGAACATCACACACCGGGGCCTATTGTGGGGAGGGGGAGGGGGGAGGGATAGCATTAGGAGATATACCTGATGTAAATGATGAGTTAATGGGTGCAACACACCAACATGGCACATGTATACATATGTAACAAACCTGCACATTGTGCACATGTACCCTAGAACTTAAAGTATAATAATACAAAAATAAAAAAGTAAATAAATAAATAAATAAAAATAAAAAAAGGAAGTTACATAACATACAAGGCAATATTGTCACATGGGAAATAGAGTGACATAATGGCAATTTTTAATTTATCTATTTATTTATTTTGAGTCCGGGTTATGAGACTTGCTAATTTTTGTATTTTTGTTGGAGACAGGGTTTCACTGTGTTGTCTAGGCTGGTCTCGAACTCCTGGTCTCAAATCATGCACAATCTTCGGCCTCCCAAAGTGTTAGGAGTACAGGAGTGAGCCACCATGCCCGGCCCTTTTCTTTTTTTTCTAGTTATTAAATGTTTAACTCCCACATTGACCTAAAAAAGCAGAATAACTCCTTGGACATTTCCTCCATGGACTTCAATGTTCAGTACCTCAAAAGTCTGCAACTGATGCTCAGTATGACTTCTATTATTCATTTATTCCTTTGTTGCTCTTATCCATTTGTGCAAAAAGTAATTATTTAAGCACTGAAAGGAAGACACGGTACTTCTCCTCATGGAGGGGATCAGAAAGTAATTCCGTGTATTCAGTGCTCTATTAAGAGAAAGCACTCAGGGTTAAAAGACTACTAAGAAGAACATTTAACCCTCATTTAAGAGGTGTGGGCAAGCAGGGAATGTTTCTTCAGCTTAATAGTTAGGCATATTCCTAAAGGCTAAATAAGAGTTGAAGAAATAATCAAAAGAAATAAGAAGGATATTTCAGTAAAACGAAGTGGCGTGACCAAGACCCAGAAGAGAAGTTAAGAGATCGGGGGAAGCAAAGTCTATGTTCAGAAAACCTGGAAGAAAGCATACAAAATAATTAAGGTGATGCAATAGTTGTGAGCAGGGGGTTTGGGGGAACAAGAGAGTAATTGGGAGCAATAATCAGACCTCTCTTTCCCCCTGTCTCCTACTCAGCTTTCCAGGTCCGAAATCCAAGGTCAATTTCCCACAATGTTTTTCCTGCAGTCTTGTTCTGCGGTTTGTTTCTTTTGAGTAGTTCTGTTAAAGAATTTTATAGTTTTATTTTAAAACTTTTTAATTTTTAAAAATAAATTTTATTGTATCTATTTAAAGTATACAACATGAAGTTCTAAGATACATATATATGTAGTAAAATTGTTATTATAGTGAAACAAATTAACATATCCATCATATTACATAGTTACTCATCCCCCTCCCCCAACACAGCAAGAGTAGGTATAATCTACTTATTTAGCAAAATTCTTGAATACACTACATTACTTTTAACTATAACCCACATGCGCACAAGATCTTTTGACTGGTTAATCTTACATATTTCTACTTTGCATTCTTCTTATGTTATATTCAAAAATGTTATAACCTGACAGTCTGGGAAATCTTCACGGAAAAAAAATAGCTGAACTTATTGCCATGAAAGGAACAAGTGAGGCTGTAGGTTGTCTCCTATCATGGGAATGACAAGGTGCGGCATGCAGCTCAGCAGGTTGTAGAGAAGACCATCACATTTTTTTTATAGGTCAGTGTACTGCACAACTATGTGCTCTTAATTTTCACCCTCTCTTTTCTACTGCTAAGCTTGTAGGAGAGTGGAAAAGCAAGAGAAAAAGCTGGGAACTAACTTAGAGCCCTAAGTCCTAATAAGTTCTATTAAAATGAAGATGATGATCATTTAAAATGTATAACAGAAAAAAAAAAAGAGAAATTTTGGCAAAACTGGTCAGATATCCTACATTTGATAAACATATTTCGTAAGTAGGAATATGGTAGATACCACAGGTGGGCATATCCTGGGCTTATTAACCTTGGCACTATTAGCATTTTGTATCAGACAAGTGTTGTCTCTGGCCTCTACTTACTAAGTGCCAGTGTCACTTCACACCCTCCCCCAAGTCATAACAATAAAAATGTCCCCAAACATTCTCAGAAGTCTCCTGGGGAGGAAATCACCCCGTATTTGAGAATCACTGTCCCAGATTTTAGTAGGTATTGAAATGCCTAAGAAGTCACTCTTTTCCTCAAGGTACCTATCATCTGGTAAGGAAGAAATATTTACTAAAAATGTATTTTAGTTCATCTAATTCAAATCAGTTTGTGATTAGTATAAGCAGAGACATTTCAGCAAAATTTTGTGAAAACATGGTAAAATAATTCAGAGGAAAAGCAAGTAAGAAGAAAAATCAGTAAATATTCTATAAAGGAAGTGAAACGTGACTGTGGACTTGAAAGATGAGTAGACAAGAAAAGGCATAAGGAGATTGAAAAAATGATAGCACACACAAAGGCAGAGCAACATGAAAGCAAAGTAAGTATTTGAGAAATAGTGAAAATCCCTGATAGTTTTAGGGTAAGTTATGGGTTAGGAGACTGGAAGATAGATTGAGGGCATATTTTGGAAGCTCCTCAATGCTAAGATAGTAAATTGGACTTTTTTCTCCATCAAGCACTAAAGTGAAAATATGTTAAAACATACTCAAACAATATTTGTTTTCTGAATATAATTTTAAATTTAAAAATATATTTTAAGATAATATTACAATAAAATCATATTTTCAAAACCATATCCAAGGTTGTTGATGGTTTTACCAAATGGCAGGTCACACAACTCCAGTGAAATGAGAGCTTCATGAACATTAGCTTCATAAGCAGTCCAATTTCCAATCATGATTTCTATTTCTCTGCTTTCCTAATGAAAAGATGACTACTTCAAATAACAAAGGCTGAAAATTATATACAAGATTTTTATGACATGTAACAAATAAACAAAATATAAATATAAATTTAAATATAGACTCTGATTGCAATAGACTCTGTAGAAATACTTTGGGGTGATGAATCCAGCCAGCAACTAGATTAGGGTTGGCTCTTATCCATGAATAACATAGAGAGCTACTTGGATTCTCCCAGCAATGACTCCAGTTCTCAATGAGCATAAACAATGTTTTGGCTGTATGCACTGTGCTTGGATTTGGATAATATTTTGATAATCAAGTAATCAGAAAGATTTTATTTAGTACTATTCTGCTATGGGTCTTTAAAAAGCCAAGTAAACCATTTGTGTTAATGAGGTATTGTTTGCAAGTGAATCTAAATAAGCCAAATAGTAGTCTGTTGACTTGATTGTGGGGAAAGCGGTATATGAACAAAACAGTGAAATGAAAAATGTTGTAATAAATGTAGCCTTAAATTTTTCATCTGCATTATTTATATCCCTGCTTTTAAAAATAACTTATAAATCTATTATTCCTTTTCTTTTTCTATCACATTTTATTGACAGAAAAAAAAAAGTAATGTATTCTAATGGGTGGAGATATAAAATAACCAAATTAAAAAAGCTAAATATAGAGCGTGTTGGTTAGTGGTGAGTGATATAAAGAAAAACAAAGGAGAGCTAAAGTGTAGGGCATACTGCTAGGGAATGAGAAAGAAGTGAGATCAGTGAAGCCTTTACTACAGCAAAGATATGAGGAGGGAAGGGAGCCATCCATATGACTATATGATGATGTCATACTTTTCTCACCTATCATAACAATAACAACCAACACTCCTGTAACAAAAGACAGGTTAACAAGAGAAAAGTATGACAAATTTATATAATCAAAGTTCTATGTGATATGGGAGTCTTCAGAAATGAAGACTTAAAGACCCAAGGAAAACTGTCTATTTTTATTTTTAGGGTCAATAAAGAATGAAAAGCCATATAGAAATGTGACTGAGTAAGGGATACATCTAATGGTAGCAGGTTGAGGAGGAAAAGCTGGTAAGGCCTGTCCATTCAGATGCTTTATGGCCTCTCTGTGTGGCATTTCTTCCTCCTAGGCAGGGGACAGGACTCCTCTGGAATTAGGATCTTAAGACTTACTATCAGACAAGGGAAGTCAGAATATGTCTCTATGGGCAACTTCTACACAGAAAGGCGGGAGAAAGAGCATATTTCTAGGTTGAATGGTTTGCTTTGGGAAAGAGGGGTTCTAGTTTCTATGACTCACCTTAGGAAATAATAATTCTGGTTTTTATGATTCACTTTTGTGGGAGTCGGTAAGAGGGGCAGAAAATAAGAATACAGAGAAAGGTCAGAGACAGACTTTGCTTATGAAGCTATTTCTGAGGACTTCCAGTCTCCTTCAGTTCAAAGCAGTCAGCATGCCAAAGCATCACACTTTGGCGTATCATCTTCTAAGCCCCAACAATAACAGACAGTTTACAGGCAGAACGAGCAAATGCAAAGATCCAGGGTAGCAGGTATGTTATATTTGAGGAAAAACAAGGAGGAGTAGTAAAAAGATATGTTTTTAACTACTTTGTACTATCTTAAAAGTGCTGATCTCATACTAGGGGCTCAATAAATATTTGTTGAATCACTCCAATGTGCAAGAGCGCAGGGTTTGAAGAAAAGATTGTAAGAGATAGAGCGGAGAAGTTCTGGAAGGGCATTGTCAGCTATTCTAAAAACTATGACTCTCACTCTGAGATAAATAAGAAACCATTACAGGATTTAAGGAAGGGAAGTGACAGGATCTGGCTTGTTTTAATAGGATCTTCTTGTTGGAGCTTTCGGAGACTTAAGAAGAAAAAAGCAGAAGCAAGGAGAGAAATGATTTTGGACCAAAATAGTAAAAATGGATGTCGTAGAAATGGCCAAATTCTGTATATGCTTTGAGGCTGTAAATTGTAGCACTTGTGATAGGTGTATGGGTGTGATTTTTTAAAAAGGAAGAGTAAAGGAGGATCCCAGGGATTTTCCCTGAGCGTCTGTAAGAAAGGAATTACAGTTACCGAGATGGATAAGATTATGGAAAAATAGGTGGAGAGAAGTTGTGAAATAAGAAATTAGACTGAGAATGTGATGTTTGAAATGCATATTAGAAACTGCATGCAATTAGACAACTGGAAATGCAAGGCTGTTGTTAAACTATAAGTCTGGAATCATGTGTTCTTAAAATAAATGATGGCCAGGAGCAGTGGCTCATGCCTGCAATCCTAACACTTTGGGAAGTCACTTTGGTAGATGGATCCCTTGAAGCCAGGAGTCCAAGACCAACCTGTCTAAAATGGCAAAATCTTGTCTCTACCACGAATGCAAAGTTTAGTCTGGCGTGGTGGTGCATGTCTGTAATCCCAGCTACCCCAGAGGCTGAGGCACAAGAATCGTTTGAACCTGGGAGGTTGAAGTTGCAGTGATCCTATATCATGGCACTGCACTCCAGCCTGGGTAACAGAGTAACCCTGTCTCAAAAAACAAACAAACAACCCCCCTCCCCCATAAGACATACATGGTATTTAAAGTCATATGATGAGATCATTAAGAGAGTGAGGGTAAAAGGGAGCTGTCATCAACTGAGACCTGGGCACACCAATATTCATTCATAGGAAGATGAGGAGGAATTCATAAATAAGACTAGAGAAAAATGCCCAATGAAGTATGAAGAGAATCCTGTCTAGATCCTGTATGAAGAAGGAGAAAGTGATAAGGTCAATAGATTAAGAAGATGAGAACTGTAGATGGAAAACCAGGAATTAACGTAACAGCCATTGGTGATTTTGACAAAATCTGCGTCATTGCAGTTGTGAGAAAAAAAGCCTAATTAGAGAAGTTTCAACACTGAATGAGAGGAATTATAAACAGAAAATCTAACAAATCTTTTCATAAATTTTTTGTTAAAATTAGCAGGGAGACGGGGTGATATCTGGAGATTTATGTGTGTTCAAGGTTTTTGTTAATTAACATGGATAGTATTACATCATGTTTGAATGATCGTGAGAATAACTCGATTGGAGTGGAAAACTTGATGTTGCGGAATACAGAAGGGGCCTATTGCTTAAGTGTAATACTTGAGTGGGTGAGAGCTGGTGTGACTGAATGAAGGGTTGTTAAATATAAATGCTCTTAAATAAAAATAAACAGAAAGGAAGGAAGAGAGGAAATATGACTAGATTGAGTAATGAGGTATGGGAATGTGTATAAGTAATTTCCTTTCTTCTATTTTCCCAATGAAACAGAAAACAAAACAACTACAGGGAGTGAGCACGAGGAAGGAGGAAGCACGAGGAAGAATTTAGGAGAGAGGAGGCAAAATAGTAGTCTGAGATTGGGAACATAAAGAAAAAAAAATAAGAAATGTATTAGACTTCCTAGGCAGTGCTAAAGGCCAAATAAGCAGGTCATTGTGCATTAATTTAAAGTTAGACCAATGGGCACAATTTTGCCGTTTTCTCTGACCATGTTTGCTGCCTGATATGAACAAGGAGAAGGAGGAGAGCTGACTACAACCCGGATTATAAGTGAGGAATTGTCATGAGTAAACTATATATGCTATGTGACATACATTCAAACATAAATAACTTCAAACTAAAAAAATACTCAGTCATATGTATATGTTTAAAAGGAAAATAGAATCTACTAACCTTAAGATTAAAAACAACAAATTAACCACTCTTGTTTTGGCCACGTGATCCCAAATAATCAGATTTAAAATAATACATGCTTTATATATACATGCAGACACTGACATTTAGATGATTGTCTTTTTAGCACAAGTCATTTCCCACCCCCCTACTTGTCTCTCTCTACTCACACCTCTTCTCTACCACCCACCTACAGCACCTTATTTATTTATCTATGATGGGGAAATAAATGGTGCCTAGGTCCTGATCAGGCATCAAGACTAATCCTTATATTTTCATGCCTGAGAACTACAACTACTTCTAGGAGAAGTGAGTTGTTTTCTTCATTTAAAGAGAGACATACAACAAAGTACCATTCTCTTTAACTGGGGACAGTCACATTTCATACAGCATTTAAAATAATATTTTCCATAAGAACCATATATGCCAAACCCATAACCACATTATACTGAATGGGCAAAAGCTTGAAGCATTCCCATTGAAAACCTGAACAAGACAAGAATCACCAGCCTATTCAACATAGTACTGGAAGTCCTGGCCAGAACAATCAGGCAAGGTAAATAAATAAAAGGCACCCAAATAGGACGAGAGGAAGTCAAACTATCTCTGTTTGAGGACAATGTAATGTATACATAGAAAACCCCACAGTCTCTGCCCAAAAGCTCCTTGATCTGATCAATAACTTCGGCAAAATTTCATGATACAAAATTAAGGTACAGAAGTGAGTAACATTTCTATACATAAACAACATCCAAGCTGAGAGCCAAATAAAGACTCAATCTCATTCACAATAGTTACAAAAGAATAAAATACATAGGAATACAGCTAACCAAGGAAGTGAAAGATCTCTACGACAATATCAGAGATGAAATAAACAAATGGAAAAACATTACGTGCTCATGTATAGAAGGATTGGTATTGTTAGAAGGCTAAAAGCAATTTAAAACTTCAGTGCTATTCCTATCAAACTACCAGTGGCATTCATCACAGAATTAGAAAAAACTAGTCTACAATTCAAATGGAACCAAAAGAAGAGCCCAAATAAGCAAGGCAATTCTAAGCATAAAAAGAGCAAAGCTGGAGGCATCACACTATCCAACTATAGCACAAAGCAACAATAACAAAAACAGCATGGTACTGGTACAAAAAAACAGGCACATGGACCAATGGAACAGAATTGGGAGCCCAGAAATAGTGCTGTACACCTACACCTACACCTATCTGATCTTTGAAAAAGTTGACAAAAAGAGGCAATGGGGAAAGGAATCCGTATACAATAAACGAAGCTGGGAAAACTGGCTGATCATATGCAGAAGGTTGAAACTGAGCCCCTTCTTTACACCATATGCAAATATCAATTCAAAATAAACTACAGGCTTAAATGTAAAAGCCTAGAACTATAAAAATCACAAAAACCTTGGAAGATAACCTAGGGAATACCATTCTGGACACAGATCCCGGCAAAGATTTCATGATGAAGATGCCAAGAGCAATTGCAACACAAACAAAATTGAAACATGTGACCTAATTAAACTAAAGAGCATCTGCACTGCAGACAAATAGAGGAAACAGACAACCTACACAATGAGAGGAAATATTTGCAAACTATTCATTTGGCAAAGGTCTAATATCTAGAATCTACAGGGAACTTAAACAAGTTAACAAGCTAAAACAAAACAATTAAAAAGTGGGCAAAAGACAAGAACAGAAACTTTGCAAAAGAAGGCATTTATGCAGCCAACAAGCATATGAAAATATCATCAACGTGATTAATCATTAGAGAAGTACAAATCAAAACCAAAATGAATTACCATCTCCCGCCAGTCAGAATGGCTATTTTTAAAAAGTCAAAAATAGCAAATGTTGGTGAGGTTTTAGAGAGAAAGGATTGCTTGTACAACTGCTGGTGGAAATGAAAATTAGTTCATTAGTTGGAAGCAGTCTAAAGATTTCTCAAATAACTTAAAACAGAATTATCATTTTACCCAATAATCCCATTATTGGTTGAATATCCAAAGAAATATAATTTTTTTTTTTACCATAAAGGCACTCTGCCCAAAAGCTCCTTGATCTGATCAATAACTTCAGCAAAATTTATATTATATTATGTATACATGCAGGCACTGACATGTGCATGCGTATATTCATCACAGCACTATTCACAGTAGCAAAGACATGGACTCAATCTAAACACCTACCAACAGTAGACTGGTAAGGAAAATGTGGTACATATACACCATGGAATACTATGTAGACATTAAAACTAACAAGACCATATCCTTTGCAGCAACATGGATGGAGCTTGAGACCATTATCCTAGTCAAAGCAGCAAAGGGACAGAAAACAAAATATCACATCGTCTGACTTATAAGTGGGGGCTAAATGCTGGGTACACATGGACACAAAAAAGGGAACAGCAGACACCAGGACCTATTTGAGCATGGAGGGTGAGAGGAAGGTGAGGATCATAAAACTACCTATTGAGTACTATGCTTATTATCTTGGGGAAGAAGTAATCTGTACACCAAATCCCTGTGACACACAATTTACCTTATAACACATTTGTACATGTACCCCTTAAACTATGATACATTTTTTTTAAAAAAGTAAGCGTAATGTTGACAGAAGTCAGTGAGCAGTGGCTAATCAGCTGAAGAGAAATGTGAGTGGTAACCATAAAATGGGACTCTGGGCCTTCTATGGCTGGAAATCTTGCAATAACAGATGGTTTGAAAGGAAGGAATAAAGACAGTAAAAGAATAACAGAATAAGGGAGAGTGAGAAAGATAAAGGGAGAAAAGACATTGGAGCTAACATAGGGGAACTAACTCATAAGACTGTTCCCGATCGCTAAAAGTCATGTTTCACCTAAATCAACTTTTCATTAGTTGTCCTTCTCTAGCTTTCATGTATGTATTCAATAAATAAATCAAGTTCCTCCTATAATCCAGAAAATAAAATAATATAATATTTTCCTGTATCCAATAGCTGTATTGACAAAATAGACTGAAGGCTACATTCTAAAAAAGGATTAATCCTTATAAAACAAAACAAAACAAAATAAAAATGACCTTTTCAGAGTTGGTTTTCACCGACTGGTAAAAAAGCAATTTCATGAAGATTTTGACTGGTTTCTTTACAGTAACGTGAGCATGCCGATAACCTGGCAGAAACTCTTCTCATTTGGAACAATGTCTTAGTAAGAAAGCCAGGGTTTCCTCTTAGAAATATATTTTTTAAATACTTTTTCATTAGTTCAAGGTTTTTCAAATATATTAGAGGCAATTTAGATATTTTGGAGCAGAATGTTTCATTATTATTCTCATCACAAACGTTGGTATAAAAAAGGGAAGCATGCAGCCATGAGCTGAGCAAAATTTAAAGCGATTTAAATAATCCAAGTCCATGCTTTTGGGTACCAAAACAATTTGAGGGTCTGGTTATATTCACAAACTGGACCAATTTCAGAAAATAAACTATTTTAAGAAAAATTAGTTGAATAATTTGCATACTGCAACTGGCATTCAAGTTTTGTGAGACAGTAAGAAGACTTGAGTTATTATTTGAGCTTACCATAAATTGGCAATGCAAAACAGAGAAACAAGTTAATGTGTCTCTGTTTCTTTCTACCTCCGTACTTCATGTGTAAAATAAGTAAGGCAATTAAGAAAGCATCTTCTAAATGATAAAGGACCACTTAATTATGCAAAATCACAATTAATCTTTAGTTCCTTTTGATTAGACATTCTGTTTTGAGCTTGTTAGGTATGTAAAAAAATGAACAATAATTTAGTATGTATAATGTTAATTATAAACATTTAAGCAATATTTTAATGTTCGAGCTACAATGCACCTCATTTTGACTTTAAGGTAGCATCACATGGCATACTTCTGAGTGAATACTCGAGATATTCTTTTGTACCTATCTCTGTTTTATTGTTCCCTGCAATCTCTGGCACTTAAAAGTCATCTGGGTTGGGATTGCATGGTAGCGAACAAATGAATAAGAGAACGTTAAAAATAGTTAAAGCAGAAGATGACTGTAATCTTAGAATATTAAGACAAATGCTATCATTACTATTAATATTTGGTTGATAAATTCTTTTTCTAAGTGCAACCTCATGTGGTTTGAAGGGATAGTCTATAGGAAAGTGAATTTTCTTTTCTTTCTTTTTTTTTTTTTTTTTTTTTTTTTTTTGAGACGGAGGAGTCTCGCTTTGTCGCCCAGGCTGGAGTGCAGTGGCGCGATCTCCGCTCACTGCAAGCTCCGCCTCCCGGGTTCACGCCATTCTCCTGCCTCAGCCTCCGAGTAGCTGGGACTACAGGCGCCCGCCACCATGTGCGGCTAATTTTTTTGTATTTTTAGTAGAGACCGGGTTTCACCGTGTTAGCCAGGATGGTCTCAATCTCCTGACCTCGTGATCCGCCTGACTCGGCCTCCCAAAGTGCTGGGATTACAGGCGTGAGCCACCGCGCCCGGCGGAAAGTGAATTTTCAAAAGGAACACACAGCCTTAATGTGGGCTATAATTAGGTTCCATAACTGTGGCTTGCCAATGAAACATCTCGTCCCCAACTGTACCTGCAGAACAGTTGAGTTGGAAGGTCACGGGTCAAATCACTAAGTTCTGTGTTAATCCATTTTTGTGGCATAGTCTGTGCTTTTCATCTGGCTCCTCACTACCTCAGTGTGTGCTTAAAGGTCTGGCCAAAACTCGATTATTCAAGCAGCACAGAAGGATGTTCTAGTCTTACACCTGCTCTGACATACACAGTCACCTTACTAAACAGATTGGAGATAGAACTAGGAGGGCAGGGGACAGAGGTAGGTCGTGGGATGGGAGGCTAAATAGGTAAAATTTTACTGAAAATATTTGTGGAAAATGTTTTATATTTGATAAGAAAATGATTTTTTGAAAATAGCACTAATGCCTTGTTCTCCTGCTATTTCTGTTAATAAGAAATTATAAAATAAGTCTCTAAGAGAAAAGTCATATGGTAGATTTGTTTCCAATGGGAAATAACTTCTAGGGCAGAATTGTTAAGAACAGACAAGAACAACTTAAGAAAACATGTCAATAGAATTAGCTTTGCCTAAATGTCTTTTTTGTTCGTTTTTCTGTTTTTAGGTTTTTTCTTTTCCTTGTTTTTTCTTTTCATAAAAGTCCATGTGGACAAAAACAGTTTTGTCAATTTCCCCGTGCTTTTCCTAGATGGCATTATCTTTGTCAGTCTTTATTGTTCACCAGTCCTCTGCCTTATATCATTTTTACACAATTTCCCTTATTTTTCCTACTTTATATTATTGCTATATTGTCCTTATTAGATGGTAATCTGAATAAATACATAATTTTTCTCCTGTATGAAACATATCAAGGTAAAGTAGACATGGTGATCATGATCAGGAAACCAGGGGAATAAAATGAAGAAAATGAAGGGCATCATTTGGTTTGTTGATAGAGTGCAAAGAGAAAGGAAAGAAGGTGAGTGATGAGTTCTTATGTCGATAAATAGCCCAGTAGGTTCCTGAAGACTGGACAAAGAAAGAGCCAGAGAACTCAGAGGGCCAAATCTGTGGTCTGACTCCAATGATAATAGTCATGATTATATTTATTTTATTATATGATGTGATACTATAATGGTAAATTACATACAGGAGACAAGGGCGACAAGGAGGATATTCATATTTATTGGTCCTGTAAAAAAAAAAAAAAAAGGACCAATATTTAGGAAGACTTTCAGAGTGTTAAGAGGACTAATTTGCTTATCTTGTATCATAAACTGCTCTCTCTCTTTTAAAAAATTTTTTGTAGAACCCAAATAAATCTATTTGTAGAACACAAATAAATTCAATAAGGGTAACATCATTCTGTTTTCAAAATCTGTGCTTATAACATGTTAAAAGCCAACTCATACCTAATGAGCACTTAACAATGTGATAGAAAATATTCCGAACACTTATAATCCATACAACTACCCAATTAGATAGTTATTACTGGTTTTTTTTTTTCTATTTTACATATGAGGAAACTCTAGCACAAAGAGTGTAAGTGACTTATCCAAGATTACCTACATAGGACGTTTTGAGTGGCTCTCCCACCTGCACCATTTGATTCTAGAACCCACATACTTAAAGAAAACAATAGTGAGCATGAGGAGCATCACATCTATCATGTGTTCCTACCATGTAAGGAAGATGAAGAGATCTAAGAAATCAAAAGTTTTCCTAGAACCTTACTCTCAAGTAGAGAAGTCATAAAAGAAGAAGAAAAAAAGGCAAGGCAGAGTTTTAACTCTTCATACTTCAAACTAGGGCTTGGTTTTCATAAGCTACTACAGTTGTGGGATTTATTTTATTTTTTGTAAGATCTAATGAAGGAAGTGAATCTTTTGAAAGAGATTAAGATTTATATGGGTGAAAGGGAAAGGAGAGCATATTTCTAGTGACAAGATTACATTCACCTGCCTGAGTCCGTTGCTCCTGGAAAAGAGAAACTGTTAAGAAAATCCCCATCATTTTGTTTTCTGAGAAAGAACTTGCGTCAAATAATCATCCTCCCCTGTGTGAATTAGATAATAATCATAGATGTTCCCCTTCTTTACTTAAGACACAGTCAGACACAGACCCTCCAAATTTTCATTCTTTGATTCATAGATAATTATCTGAGATATTTTTTCTCTATTGACCAATCAGGACAAAATACTCCTTATTTGACAAACTTAAGTTTCTCCCCTTCTTCCAGGTTCACAAACTGTGACCCATCCTCAGCCTGAGCTCTGTAAGAGCACATCCCAAGAATCAGCTGATTGCAAGTAAAGATATTCCTCAACCAATTATCCTATCATAACACCCAGTCATCCCACTTCCCCTCACCAGGATTCTTATAGTTTTGTTTACCTTTCCCTATAAAAGAAAACCCCTTTTGTCCACCATCTTTGAGATAACTTGCAGATCTTCTGGTCAGAGTATTCTCTCTATTGCAGTGGTCCCTCTCACCTTATTGTAATCATCCATTTCCCACTCTTGCAACAGTCTTCAAATAAACCCTCCTTATCTAAGTCTGGACTTGTTTTTATTTGATGCTAGGAAAATAACAATATTACAAAACACATACATTTGTACATACATACATATATACAGAGGAATAAAGGGTTTTGTTATTTATAGGATAGTGAAGAACTAGCCTAAGCAGAGCAAAACAGTATATTTTGCAGAATAGAGGGAAATATTGTGTGAACAGCCTGGAATAACCTGACTTTGATTCATTATTAAGCTGAATAATCATAACCAACAGCTGTAGTAAAGACACTGTCATCTCTAATGTATTGAGTGTTTACACTGTGCCAAGTGAATTATGTGCTTACGAAGAGTGGCAGAATATGCCACCCCAAAATATGCCACTTTGACATAAGGATTAATTCAAGCTAATAGCACTTGAAAAACACCAGATGCAAGAAGAACATGCTAATTTCCCCTTTTCTTCCTGAAAACAGGGAAAAAAACACTCTTGTGTGAATGATGTCCGCCCTGTACCAAGAGAAAAGAAACACTGTTCAATGGGGAGTCAGAGTCAAGATTATTATGTACAAACCTTAAAATAATTCTTATCATTATTTAGCCTCCTCATACAATTCAGTTACTCTTCCACCATAGCTTCTCTTTTTTCAACCTAATACAAAAGTGCATAGGTTTTGCAGTTTCTTTGGGTCTTCATTTCCTTATGAGTGTTCCCGTGTCAAGTAAAACTTATATGAAATGTGCGTACTTTTCTTCTATTAATTTGTCTTGTGTCAATTTGATTCTTGGGCCCAGCTAGGACACTAGAGGGTAAAGGTGAAGTTTTGCCTCTCCTACACTTACCTTCTTTAAACCTAACATGAGCCCTGTTAATTAGAGATCATTTACTATAGACTGAATTGTTTCTGCACCAAATCCAAATTTTGAAGCCCTAACTCCTAATGTGACTGTATTTGAAGATAGAGCCAATAAAGAGATAATAAAGATTAAGTGAGATCATAAGGGAAGGGCCTGTAGGACTGGTGTCCTTACAAGAAGAGGAAGAGATGACAGAGACCTCTCTCTCCTTCTGCATTCTTACAGTGGAAGTAAATGAGAGGACACAATGAGAGAAGTTGGCTGTGTGCAAGCCAGGCAAATTAGTTTCACCAGAAACCACTCTGATGGCATCTTGATCTGGTACTTTTGGCCTCCAGAACTGTGAGAAAATAAATTTCTGTTGTTTAAGCTACCCCTTCAGTGGCATTTTGTTGTGGCAGCCTGAGCTGACTAATAAACTGGCATTATCCATATTTTTTAAATGCAGAAATTGGAGCATAAAGAGTAAGTCCTTTAGCTGGTAAATACAGATCTGATATTCAAACTGTCTGATGGCAAACAAAGGCTGGTCTTTAAACCACTCTGCTGATCTCCTATCAATGAGTGGGAGCTGCCAGCAGTGCTAGTGAGATTTCACTGGAAGAGATCAAGCAAAAACCGACCAACAACTTAACAAAACATGTCAAGTCTCAGAAAGGTATATAGATAAGGTTAACCTAGAGTGCTTTAACTCCGGATTATTTGCTCCTATAACCCAGATCAGGGTGACTAGATATAGGACAGCGTGATGATGATAGAAATACAGATACAGGGAGAAAAAATGCTGTATGTCAAAAACACTTTTAATTTTAAAGCAATGAAAGGAACTCACTGGAAAACATTCAATAATATTTTGGTGAAAAGTTACCATACTTATCCATGTTGTCTCAGGCCACAGAATCAGTCATGCCTTTATTTTAATACAATTCCATAGCATTTTCAATACATACCTATTGGTTAATTGTTTCTACTAAGTTGGGTTCCATTTGCTTTTTTTCACATAATACTGTATTGCAGACAGTATTCCAGGGTATTATGTTCAAATCTACCAGGTATATTGATAGCTGTTTTCTCATATTGTATTTATTGTATTATGTGCTATAGTTTACTTAATCTGAGCACTATCATTGGACCTTTAGACTATTTTAAATTTTTCTTTTTTATAACTTATAAAGAAAAATTCTAGCCTTTAAAAAACAAAGTGCCTTTGAAAAATGTATGCATAACTCCATGCATATGTTTGTGCAATTCTTATAAGATTTTCTTCTAAGATTCTGAGGTATTAACTTTCTAGGTTCAAGTGTTAGGCATATTTTAAATTGACATAGAAATTGCCAAATTACTGTTTAAAAAGGGATAAGCTTTGTTGCTCATTAACAAGAAATGAAGTGCCCATAATCTTTGGCAACAGTAAATTTAATCAACTCTTTACATTTTTATTTTCCCTCTGTCTGTAATAACAAAAATATGATTTGTAAGAACATGTAATTGAAATAACAAACCTGCTCTGTATTAGAACTACTTAATTGACCTTGTTTATATAAAGGTGTAGGGGCATGAAGTGAAAACTAAAAGTATCCTGAGCCTAGTCTCAGAATTAATCCCTGCTAATGGTTTTTACACTCCTTGTGTAATGATTAGTGTTCTGCTTTTTTTATTTACAATATCCTGGATATCCCTTAGTATTATTAGCACACTATTTTAAAAAGTTAAGGAGTATTTAACTGAATATATTTATAATATTGCATTCAACCAGCTTCATACTGGTAAATATTAAAGTGTTTGCTATTTTTATAAAACCATAGTAAACACTCTTGTATATAACATCTTTTTTGAGTATACCTAGAAGAATGAGAGATTTTAAATGAGTGAAAAAAACTGACTCAGTGATTATAAACATAGTTTTGCATAAAAAGGTGCAACAATTAGACCACATAAATCTGATGTTAGAGAATAATTAAAAGGAAAGAGATGGAAAACCTTGGTGCATGGTACCTTCAAACCAGCATTTAGTTTGGTAAATGGTAATATGCTAAAAAATGTATAATCATAATTTTTCATGAAACCAAGATTTTAATGTAACAAAAATTTTTGCTCCATGTTAAGAACGATGTTAATCAAACTCATGAAGGAAAAAAATGTGCTTATGCAGAAATTCATATTGGAAGATATGACAGCCACTCAGACCAAAAAGCATTTTCCCATAGAGCATCCAAGAGATTGAGATACTGAGGGGTTTGCCCTGGATCACACGCATCCTTGGTGGTAAAGCAGATTAATTTTTTGGTGAAAAATTATGTGGTACAGCCTAATTTTGTTATATGTATAGCTTGCTGAGCAGTCACGTCAAGGCTTTAAGGTATCCATCACCTGAATAATACACATTGTACCCAGTAATTTGTTATCATCCATCCTCTTCCACTCTAGTCTCCATTCCCCTTGCTAGTCTCCATTTTTTACTATTATCATTCCACTCTCTAAATTTGAATCCAGGCTGATCAATCCCAGAATCTTCCCTCTTTGGTACTGTACTATACTATGCTATACTATACTATACTATACCGAAGAGGAAAGATTGCCAAAATCAAGGTAGACAATATTCTTAGAAAGCGTGATGTTCTGTCTGAAAATGTTACCAACACAAGAATACAAGCATTGGGGATAAGGCAGATGCCCAGGCGTGAGAAGCTAAAGGATCTTTTCTAGTCAGTCTTGTAGTAACGTGTTTCGAAGTGGAATTCTAGAGAACTGCACCTGCATATGGACGTCAAGGTACCTGTGAAAATATAAATGTTACATTTATTGAATATAAGCAAGGCCTTGAAAGCACTATTCTGATCTGTAGAATCATTAGCATTATAAAATTTCAATAAATGTAAGAATAAAATATTGGAGGTAAAATTGCACAAGCAACATTGGTCATATTTCAGACACTAAATAGATATTTATTGAAATGTTGTTTTATTATTTTATAAGGTTGTACACATTTCATAACACACTATGCTAGAAGTAGCATTTTAAAACATTTTATTAATTCACAGGAAAATACAAAATTTCCAAGATTTTCACATTAAATAACAGTAAATAGAAACATGAAATTTATTTATCTCATAACTATTGCTAGACCATAAATGAATTAGAATCTTTAAATGTTGCCCTTGTTGAGAAAACTAAACCAGACTAAACAAAAATCACTGAATAATGCATTTATTTATCTCAATATGTGTGAAGTCCTAAGCAATTAAAAAAAGTATCCAACCACCAAGTTCTGAATTAATGTGCTTCCAGCTCTTCACTATATGTTAGACATGTATTTTATTTAATAGAGATTATAACACTTACTGACTTCAAGTTTGGCTGAGTTTCATTAATGGAGGAGAGAAGAAATACCATAATCCATTATTGTGTGTCTATTTCAATGGAAGAATGTACTTTACACCACTGAACAAATAGAAATATGACTTGGTGTTTATATATGTTTTGTAGTCAATTAGAGAAATAATCATCTCATTTTAATGAAATGTAATTTTGACCATCCAGTCCCACAAATGAGTTCATAGTATAATGTCAGACATTCTTGTTTTGCAAATAAATTTATCACACAATTCCTTTAAAGAAATGTGCTATCTAATGCATTTTAAACACTTTTTTCAGGCACATTAAAAAGTAAGCACAGTTGAATTCTGAGGCATTTGAAAGCAAATTATAGTATTAATATAATGGTCTTTATTATATATGTATATCAAACTGATTCTACAAACCACCAGTCAAGAATAAGACTTTCATAAGCACGTAAAGGGAAATTTATAATTTCCAGAGGGAAAAAAAAAGTGAATACTTCCGCCTCCTGTGGAATAATCAGAAAGAAAGGAAGGTTTCTCCATCGGGTAATTCCCAATATTGTTCTGGATCCAGAAACTATACAATTTAATTACAAGAAATACGATATATTTTAGGTCAACCAAAGTTTGGTGAACTACTAAGAAGCATATATTGCATTTCACAGTGGTTAAGAACACAGATGTCAGTCTGTGTGAAGTGGGATCATATATTTAATCAGCTGTGAGACTTCAGCAAATTCCTGAGAATTCAGTTCCTTCATAATTTTGCTTTAGTTTCCTCATCTGTAAAACATAGATTAATACTAATATTAATAAAAATTCCTTGGTAACATTAGAAGATTGTAGATTACCTTATGCAAATCACCTGGAATAGTGTCTAGAACATAGTAGGTGGTATGTAAAGATCAGCTGTTGATATGAGTGTTGTTGAACTATATAAAGAAAGATTTTTCTGTTTAACAAGCTCATCATCTAGCATGCATTAGTCTAGCCTAGAGAGTACCCAGGAGAAGTATCATTGTGGTGTGTTAAGTATTAAAATTGAGTAGCTTCAAAGTGTCTCGTGTGTTGTTTTACAGGTAGGACGCTAGACATCATCAAAGATATAATTTAATAGTTATAAACCTCCTGGTAAATATACTTGCCTGTGATAAGATATCTGTGTCAAGATTATTTGCCCTTTAGCATTTTCTTAGACTGAGATATAATTGAATTTTCCCTTTAAAAGTCTTTGGAGAGCTCCACATAGAAAAGCACTAGTAGAATGTATAGCATCAGCAGCTACCAATTGCTATACAGCAAATTTAAGAGCTAAGCACATCAGAGATTGATACAGTCTATTGCCTACAAATATTAAGACATTATGTAATTATTGATGCTACTCATCTATGGTTTTCTCTAGTCTAGAAAATACCAATGCCTTAATATTTAATGTTGGAGACAATACTTATGAAAAACAAACAATCTATATGATATTTTCTAATTTTTATTTTTAAGGCCACAGCTGTGTCAAACATAGACTAATCATAAGGCTTGCCAAGCCTTTTAACTTTATAGGGAAGTTGGTTGGATATTTAGGAGTGGGCTGGCCCCTACATTAGTATAATTGTATAAGTGTCTCTGCAATTGCTTTTAAGCTTTTTTCCCCAGGAAAAACTGGAAAATATATATTATTATTATTATTAATTAAAATACATAACTGACAATGTATTGTATTATCCAGGATTCTTAGGAGACCACTTTAGCTATAGGGTAAATTTTTAAATCTCAGATTAAAAGTTGATAAATTAATAAAACACATGTGCTATGTGCTATTTTGGTCAAGTATTCTTTTTCTTTCTTTTTTTTTTTTTAGAGAGAGTCTTGCTCTGTTGTCCAGGCTGGAATGCAGTGGTGCAATCTCAGCTCACTGCAAACTCTGCCTTCTGGGTTCCAGTGATCCTCCAACCTCATCCTCCCAAGTAGCTAGGATTGATTACAGGCTCACCAACACACCCGGCTAATTTTTGTATTTTTAGTACAGACGGGGTTTCACCATGTTGGCCAGGCTGGTCTTGAACTACTGACCTCAAGTGATCAGTCCACCTTGGCCTCTCAAAATGTTGGGATTAGAGGCATGAGCCACCATACCCAGTCAAGTATTCTCTTTCTAAATCCTAAACAATAAAACCATTAAAAAAAAACCCCTCAATTATTTATGTTTTCCTTTAAGCTGTAGCATTCTTCCTCTGATAATACAACTGATTCAAACTCTGGTCATCACCCTCTTACAACAATCAAGACTGCCCCTAGAGATTTAAGATTTTTCAGTCCTTGAAGGAGGTCTGTGTGTACAATATAGAGCAAATATCTATATCCATGTACATCATGAAATTGCAATTAAAGCCAGAATTATGCCCTAGAAATCTAGTCAGCAAGGATCTAAGCCATATCTTTTGGCAAATATAAAACAGGTAACTTAAAACACATAATGAATCATGATACACAAGCTAGGAAATGACTCAAGAAGCACAAAGATGTGGGACCCTACACTGAAGAGGGAGTCTACATTAAAGAGGCCACACAAAATTTGACTGAAGTTGTAAGAGATGCCTAATGAAGAGCAGGTTCTCAGATTGCTGAGGAGTAACTATTCATGGACCAATAAAAGGAAGAGATAAACAGTAAATGAGAGAAAACTCTAGAAGAAAACTATATTCTCTGTTTACTTTTCCCCTGGTCTATATGCAAATATCAACAAAGTGAAGAGTCTCTGTACTTTAGAATTCTTAGAGCTAGATTTGTTTCCTAATTAATAACAATGTGAAAACTTCTCAATTAAAAATTATATGGTACACAGAAATGGAGGCTCAAGAATTGCATTATCTTTATTCTGAGATGAACGTCATCTCCCTATCATGCAGAGGGAGATGGCTCCAGGTGGCCTCAGAGACATCAGGTTTAGCAAGATTCCATGTCTCTCAGAAGAGCTATGAAGAATCATAGTGTTTTCAAATGAAAACTCAATAATAAGTAAAATTAATTTTCCTCATGCGGGAAGTTGAAATTTTTCTGTTTCTTCTTTATGCAATCTAAAGCCAAATAAATCTAAATTCAGTAGGAGTTTGTGTGAGTGTGTATGTGTAATTACATAATTTTAGATCTAAGATGTGTTTTTTTTGGTCTTTTTGTGTTTTTCTAAATATCATGTCTAGATATATTTCTACAGACCCCAAATTCACAGTTAATTATACATAATTGTATACAATTCTCTATTCCTTTTTACTTAAAGGATGATAGACCAAAATGATAACATTCTTGAAAGTCAAGACAGTTATGTGTTCCTCCTTATTTGTTTAATTTTCTGAATACCATCTTTATTATTTATACATACATTACACTGATTGAGCACTAACTCAATTTGCCAGCTAGTCTATAAAATGCTTTGGAAATGTGTCGTTTACTTTTCGTGATACTTCTAAGAGTTCTGTACTATCATTACATCCAGTTTTCAAGCAGGAAAACTGAGATTAAGTAACTTGCTTAGGAACATGTCACATAGACAGTAATTGATGATAGGCAGTTGACATCAGAGGTCACATGCTTAACCAATATGAGATTCTGCACTCTTGAAACATAAAAGAAAGTCCTTGCTATGCAGGCTTCCTGTATTCTGGCACCTTGATGCCTGAATTCAAATAGATTCTTCAATTTATGTCCATTTTAATTCTCATAATGAGTCTATAAATTAGGTATTATTTTACCATATGATTATACAGATAGATAAATGAGGCTTAGAGAAGTTAAATAACTAATGTGACTAAAAGAACATGGCTAGTAAGTGGAAAAGCCAGTGTTGACACGAATGTTTTGACTCTAAAGCCTATGCTCTTTGTAATATATTGCACCATCAGTCATTTCACTTTTATTAATCATTCAAACAATGTTGCATGATAGTCCTATTATCTACATTCTTATAAGCAATGGAACAGGTTAAGTGTTGCATCTGAGTTCACGTAGGTATTAAGTAGCAAACATGGGTTCTAGGCCAGTCTGTTTGACTCTGAAGTTCATTCCTTGTGATAATCCTTTGTTACTGAGACATTCTTTTGATCAAGCTACCCCTCATTTTCATATTTTTGTTTATTGATTTAACTTTTGCTATATGATCCTGTTTGCAGGTAAATGCATCTTAAACATAAACTTGACCATTTTACAGTAGTCATTTGTTTTCCTAATCCTGATTCAGGTGATACTTGAAAAACATAAATGACTTAGAAAGGCAATAGCCAAAAACAATGATATTACTATATAATATTTATAAAATATATTTCACTGGAAATGAGTGTACACTATTTGGAATGTTTTAAGTGAGTCAAGATTTTATTTGAATAACATAAATATTGTATTTTATTTATTTAAATAATTCTTCATTCTACCAAGGAATTATTTAAGGAGTCTCTGGAGTGCTATTTCTTATATGTTAATAAATGATTTCTGGAATATATCTTTTTTCACAAATAAATTCAGTGACTATACAAGCTATTTTTAATTTAGAGATTGTATTATTCATGATATTAGCAGCAAACAGATGGCACACTCACATTAGGATCTTTTGAGGAAAACTTATTTGCAAACAACTAATTACAAAGCATGGGAAGGGTGTGGGAAAATCACAAGGACTAGAGCGTAAATCTGAAGCTGTCATTAGCCCTAGGCCTCAATGAATAAATGAACAGAGAGTTTGCTGGAATGAAGAAGGATTAAGAGTTGCATAGATTCAATACTATTTTTTATCCAACTACCAATAACATTCTTCACAGAATTAGCCCATCAATGACAGATTGTATAAAGAAAACATGGTTCATATATACTATGGATTACTACGTAACCACGAAAAAGAATAAGATCATCTCCTTGTGGGATCATGGATGGAGCTGCAGGCAATTATCTTTGGCAAAGTAATGCAGGAACAGAAAATCAAATATTGCATGTTCTCACTTTTAAGTGGGAGCTGAATGATGAGAACTCATGGACATAAATTGGTGAACAACAGACACTTAAGTTGGAGGGTGAAAGGAAGGAGAGAATTAGAAAAAAAAATAACTATTGGATTCTAGACTTAGTTCTTGGGTGACAAAATAATCCATACAACAAACCCCTATGACACAGGTTTACCTACATAACAAACCTGTACATTTATCCTGAGCACATGAGCATTTACTAAGATGGTGCCATTTTGTTTAATCCATCTTCCTGGAAATCATGTTGCTGAATCCCAGTCCTGATCCCTACTTTTTTGCGTAAATACTGTTTTACAAGAGTGATCCCCTCACTGTTCTCTATGCACATATCTAGTGTGAAACTTAAGAAAGGGGTGAAGTTACTCCCTAAAGGATATTAGTCCTGGTGTTCATGTTTGTGTATGTGGTAACTTACATATAAAGAAAAGGCACCTCTCTTAGCTTTATTCTGAGTGCCTCTTTGTTAGTTCTGTCTCGAGTCTATGCTCCTCACAAATAGCCCAGCATCACTGGGGCATCCATATTAATCAGCTATGATAGAATAACTGCTCAAATAAGATTTTAGGGCAGGCAACTTTGTACCTGGGATCTGTTCATCTGTTTACATGGATTGGAATCTGAAATACTTCACCAAGTCTCTCAATGTCAGTTCCATTCCTTACCCTATTATATATGATTTAATTCATGCATTGAACTAAATGGTCATGTTATATAATGACCATAAATCTGGCAGTGATCGCTGTCTAGATCAGGGGAATCCACACAGACTCCGCTCCTCCTGCTCAAGCTCTGAGTGCTACCTCATACAAGAGTGTGTGCCCACACTGTGGACTTCAGCCATGCTTTTACTGAGAGGTCTCATGCAGCCACACCCTTCTTGTACTCCCTCCTCCAATTATTCCAATACTCTTTTCCCTTTTCTGTCTTCCCTTAGTCCCCTTCATCAATCATGTATCTATGTTAAACATATCTTTATTATTCTCTGTCCTCAATTGGTACTCAGCTTCACCTCATTTTTCATGTCCATAAACCACATTAAAATTTATTTTTTTTGGCTGCTTTCTCTTAAAAGAGTACCCAACAGAGATATGTTATTCAATAAATGTCAACTTATATTATTATTTTACTTCTACCCATTCCAGACCCTGGAAAGAACTAGCATCTAGGATTTTCTCTGAAGTTAATTGTCAGGGCTGTGTAGCCTAACTCAAGTATCTCCTCTCTCACCCAAACATAAGTGTTTTGGGGATGCAGGGAAACAGGGAGAAGTGGACCTAAAGCTTATCTTAAAACCTCCAATTATTTTAGACTCATATGGAACTATTTACTAGGATGTGGAGACACCATGTGTATTAGTTCATTCTCACTGCTATAAAGAACCTCCCAAGACTGGGTAATTTATAATGGAAAGTTTAATTGACTCACAGTCTCACGGGGCTGGAAAGGCCTCAGGGAACTCACAATCATGGCAGAAGAGGAAGCAAACACCTCCTTCTTCACATGGTGGCAGGAAGGAGAAGTGCCAAGCAAAGGGGGAAAGCCCTTTATAAAACCACTAGATCTCATGAGAACTCACTCACTATCACAATAACAGCATGGGAGCAACTGTCCCCATGATTCAGTTACCTCCCACCGGGTACATCCCAGGACACACGGGGATTGGGAGAACTACAATTCAACATGAGATTTGGGTAGGGACACGGACAAACTATATCAACTTGCAAATTCCTACCATAGCTTCTTTGGTCTTGTTGTGCTCATATATGCCTTCCAACTTGATTTTCTGTTAATAAAACAGAAACTCCCACTTCTCAAACTCTTCCCTATCCACTCTACAACCTAATATTGTTTTTCATTCAACTTCTAAAAATGCTCAACTTATGTTGTCCTTTGTATGATTACCATTTCTGTGTATGCTTTTGTCTCCAATTTTAGCTCCCTTGAGGATCCCATCTATCTAATGGGATAAATGTACCAAAGCATGCTCGCACGTGCAGACACACACACACACATACTCATGTTTGCACATCCATGAAATTAAAATTTTCCCTTGAGTCCAGAATAACTAGTCAGAATATAAAACCTTATAGTACATTAAATCAGAATGAATAAACAAAGCCCAAACTTACAACTGTATCATAATAAAACCTTGCATGTTCAACACAATTTATCCCAGCATAGGGACTGTTCAATTAGACTTTCTGATGGTAAAATTTATTCTCACCTGCATGCTGTGCCTTTTCTACATAAGAATTGGAGAAAACTATGCAGATCCTGTACCTGTTGAGTTATACAGAAAACCTACAGGAAACCAAGAGTGCAAACGTTTGCGATTAAATACAAAAGAATAGAATGAAACCTTAGGTGGCTATGGTTTCTGCTGTTATTTTAGCTCTCCATGCTCTTGTACATCACATATCATTAGCAGGCAAAAAACACATAATAACAAATTACTAGCCTTATGCTCAAAGTTCTTAGACAATGTGTATTATGGGAACATCTATGGCTATTCTGAGCATACAAAATGATTAAGCCAAACAGAAAGGTTATCACGTTGCGTTTACGAATTTTGATAACTAGTGGCTGTGTAGTACGCATGTCTGTGACTCTGGAGAGCAGATTTAGGTTCAGCCTTGTGGCAGCTCCTGCAGGTGCTAATCAGGAGAGCTGCTGTGACTAAAACTGAAGTGGAAGTTGCAGCTGCCTGGAAGATGACTGTCATTAAAGCTGCCTGCCAGTGGCAATGCAGAATCCAGACTTGATTTTAGAAACAAAACGTGACACTTGAAAGTACTTGGACACAGGGTTTATAATTTTCTAATGGTGGCATTGTGTCTTTTCATCATGAATGGAAATAAAATCTTTAAACAATTATTGATATAAAAGTTACCCTATAACAAACTGACTAAATGTGAACATTTCCAAATTTTCTTCTAATTTATTTATAATATGTATTTTGGCTTTGCCATTAAATATAGATGTGTTTAGCAATTAAAATTAATTAAAGCTGCTGAAACCCTGTCTTTACTAAAAATACAAAAATTAGCAGGGCTTGGTGGTGTGCACCTATAGTCCCAGCTTCTTGGGAGGCTGAGGCGAGAATTGCTTGAACCCAGGAGGTGGAGGCTGCAGTGAGCCAAGATCACACCACTGCACTCTAGCCTGGGCGACAGACAGAGTGAGACTCTGTCTCCAAAAAAAAAAAAAACAAAGACAAATAAACAAAAATTAAAGCTCTGGACAGAACTAGAGGATAATTCTGAATTGTATAATGAAAGTGGGAATTACTTTTTTATTATTTTGCTTTATTACAATATGGTCATATTACTTTATCACAATGAAATTAATGTAATTGATATAAAATTTGGCTCATTTAAGGACAAAGGTTAATCTTGAGTTAACATTGTGTGTGTGTGTGTGTATACACACTCAATACTCTGCATTTATCCTTTGTTTAGAAAAAATAGACCCAGATTTATGTAATTCTTTCTAGTATGACAACATATTTAGGGGAAAAATGACTTTCAGGAAACCTCTAATACCTATAAACCAGAATGTTTATGACTGCTAATGGATTTATTAAATAGTGTTATCTTAACTATGTTATTATTAGTCTGTTGATTCTAGATGATAAACTATAAAATAATCGCTATGTAAGAACTTAAGTTTTATTAAGACAAATTTGGTGCTTAGAAAGTAGGTTGATAACGTGAAGACATGTAGTAGTATTTTCCAAGGGAAATAAAGTGAAGATGAGTCACTTACGTGTTGTATTACAATATTGGTATTTGGCCTCAGATTAAAAGAAAAATCACCTCTTCTCCATTGCTATATATCAACAAATATATTATTTCTTTAGTCACATGCATATTCTATTTTATTTTTTAAATAAGTGAATACATACTGAGAAATAATTAAGATATGTCTTAGTCCAAAACTATTTCATGCTATCTTGCCTACAAGCACTTTCCTACCTTGTTGGATATTCTTCCTATGCCTTTCAGGCTCTCCAATAGGGCTTCACAATTGTGCCACATCTTTGCCATATACTGTGTACTTAACAAATATTAGTTTACTAAATGAATGTTTCTAGTTTCTACTGCTACAACTGAAAGGAATTCAACCTGTGATCCTTATTTGTCTGTGCTCCAGATAGCAGAAAGTTTGAATATATGAAAGATTTTGAAGTAGCAGGAATTAAATATCTGAAAATTTATGATTGCTAACAAAAAAAACCCAAAGATTGTTGTTAAGAGTACACATGTATCATAGTATTTTTAAAGATAATTGTAATAAAATGCCTCCTGTTTTAGTCATTAGGATCTAAAGTTGTCATGTTTTTGACCATCCAAAAGAAAAAATGAAATTAATCTACAAAATCCATGAAAGGAAAAACCAAGGAAATAGGAAGAGATTTGTAGAAACCTCTCATATTGCCACAAAATAGTGCCAAGTAAGGGCATTACTGTCTTAGACCATATGAATACTTTTACACATTTTTCAACAAGGAAATGTACTGGTGCCTATAATAAATTACTCTCCAGGTAATATAAGTCCTAGAGAAGGCATAAGCTTTGTAAAAAAGAAAGAAAGAATGTTACTGCTTGAGAATATGAGACTGCCAAAATGCTATAGAACTTGCCTCTTTCTATGGATGAGTTTGCCACCTCTGCTTTCAGGTGCCAAATGATAAATTCTGAATGTTTTTGTATAATTTCAATGTATGTATATAATAAATGAATGTAAACACAGGGGTTGCTCAATTCAATCACTGTTTAAGTTCCTATAGAATGCTAAGTCATTATATCAATTCTTCTACTTCAATCCAAGAATAATTCCTTTAGCTTAATGCTTAGTGCACGTCAACTGCCCCCTAATTAGTAGTTTATCTCCCAGTTCCAGGAACCCACTGCTGTCAAAAGCAGGGTTTCCTAATGCGGTATCCAGAGCGCCCTTGTCAACAGCACATTTGCTTCGGTTTTTGTTTCTTTTTCTCCCCTTCTTCATATGGGTTCAATCCAGGTCTATTATTATATAATCTGAAACATAAACTAAAGTTTTTGTAGTTTAAAAGTCATTATCCTCTCAGCTGAGACTAAGGGAGTGAGTAATGTGAGAATGTAAGATACTATAACGGGGTCAGTTCATGCATCATCTCTTAAAATATACCTGATATAGCTGCATTTTCTATACATGCCAAAGACTTGCTCTTTATGAAAATCCACACTTACAAATTGTTTCCTTAAACTCTATACGAGTTTCTGTTTGCATCTCTTCTTACATAAATTCATATAAGAAAGTGAGTAGACTTTTCACATGCAAGCTCAAATTACTTTTGGATGTATATTAAAAAAATCATTTCCTAACCTGAATGAATATGAGTGTCAATTTTGTGGACATTTTAATTAGGAATCATTTACTGGGAATAGTTATAACAGAAGTCCATGAAATTTATAGATACAGATGCCCAAATTCACCACCCTTGTAGATTCCTATGTAATCTTGAGAAGCATCAGAATATCTGCATAGCTTTTAATAATCCACAGGTGAGTATTTAAATTTCAAAATCTATTAGATTGAAAAATATTGCTTTAAGTGAGATCTCCTATGTGCACATTAATACATCCAAGTCTTCTTAGAACATATGGTGGAAAGAAACAGCAGTCACAAATAAATTGAAAAATTGAAATTTTATTGTCTATGTCCTGACCTGTTCTTTAAAAGAAAGTAAATCTCTCCCACACCTTTCTCCAAAAACACCTTGGTAGAAGTTTATTTGACTTATCTGGCAGCTCACTGAAAAGCTTTATTCTCAGGGCTTGTCTACGTTTGATCTAACAGAGGGGTTCCTCTGCATGAATAGCCCTATCCTCAAGATATTTGTCAAGAACAATTAGTGGCACTTGTTTGTCATCATAGCTGCTTGGGTAGCATTACCAATTGGAGATAATAAGAGGCTGATCAAAAAATGTAAAGGAAAATAATGTGGAATAACATGTCCACAGGGGGCTTTCAAAGCTCCACCTAATTCCTGGTGTTATGGTTTGGCTCTGTGTTCCCACCTAAATCTCATGTCAAACTGTAATCCCCACATGTCAGGAGACAGACCTGGTGGGAGGTGACTGGATCATGGGGACAGATTTTCTCCATGTTCTTCTCATGATCATGAGTGAATTCTCATGAGATCGGATGGTTTAAAAGTGTGGCATTTCCCGGCCACCACTTTCTCTATCTCCTGCCACCATGCAAAATACTCCCTGCTTCCCCTTTGCCTTCCACCATGATTGTATGTTTCCTGACTGTATGTTCCCCAGCCATAAGGAACTGCGAGTCAATTACATTTCTTTTCTTTATAAATTACCCAGTCTCAGGTAGTTCTTTACAGCAGTGTGAAAATGTACTAATACACCTGGGAATCTAAAAGCCACATACTTGTTCAAGGCCGTGCACATACTAATGAAAGACATGAAAAGGTGCTTATCCCTGCCACTTAGTTGACCTCGAGGGTCTGCACAAGCAAAAAGTGTACACTAAGTCAGAGTTGTCAACTGCCTTCCACAGCATTGAAGATGTGTTTCCAATATAAGCACAGCACTCCTAAGCAATGTCTGGCAAATACATTAGTTCAAGGTATTGAAGGAAATCTCCTGTTCAATCATTAGCTGACCACTCACTGAAGCAAGCAGAGACTTGGCTAATAAATGTGACAAAAAATTCATAATCTACAGAATTTGTTCAGAAAAGTAACTAAGGAAGCAAACAGCAACAATAACAATCTCCAAGGTAAGAAGGGAGGTGATCTGATTTTCAGAGTTGAAACATCATATTATTTAAAATGTCCAGCTAAAAAAAACTACGAGATATGCAAAAGAACAAGATAATATGAGCCACAGACAGGAATAAAAGCAGCCAATAGATGCCACTTCCAAGAAAGCCTAGATGTTGACCTTAGCGAATACTTTAAATTAATCATTTAAAATATATTCATGGAACCAAAGGAAACTGCATTTAAAGAACAAAAGGAAAATATGAGATAAATTTCTTACCAAATAGAAGATAGAAATAAAGAGATAAAAATTTAAAAAATGACTAAATAAAAATTCTGCAGTTGAAAGTACAATACCTGGGATTTAAAAATTCATTAGAGAGGATCAATGGCATATTTTAGCAAGCAGAAGAAAGAATTCACAATTTCAAAAATAGCTTAATTGAGATTATCCATTTTAAGGAAATGAAAAAATGGTATGCAGAAAGATAAACAGAGTTTTAGATATCTGTTCGACAACATAAATTACATTAATATATAATGGGAGATGTTAAAGGAAAGGAGAATGAATAAATATTTGAATACATAACAGCTAAAATCTCCTGAAATTTAATTAATCTGTACATCTAAAAAGATTAAAGAACTCCGAACTGCATACATTTGGATATCCACATGTAAATATATCATAATCAAGGCTTTGAAAGGCGAGTACAAAGAGAGACCCTTGAAAGTAGCTTAAAAAATTATTCACATATATACTCAATAATATTGACATCAGAAACCACAGAGACCAGAAGTTAGTGGAAGTACATATTCAAAATGCTGAAAGAAGAGATTGTCAGCCCAAACATTCTATCTTCTGCAAAACTATTCTTCAAAAATCAAGGACAAATTAAGACATTCCAAAATAAAAAGAGAATGTGTCACTAGCAGATGAGCCCCAGGAGGAAGTTTTTACGCTCGAGAAAACTAAATATTAACTTGAATCCAAAAAAATAAAAAGAAAAAGAAATTACACTGGTAAATCTAACTATATAGGTAAATAGACAGTATAAAAGTAGTTTTTATTAGCAATTGTTTTATTTTACTGTCTGATTTAAAGCACGATTGTGTAAAGCAATATTTTAAAAATATTGTTGATGGGCTCATAATGCATAGACATGTAATTTACATGAGAATAATTATACAAAGGAGGAGAAATAGAGCTGTATTGTAACAACTTTTAAAATATGTCATCCAAATTAATTCAGTAGTAATCTGATCTAGATTTTCAACTAATATGTAAATTGTAACTACCAGGAGAATCACAAAGAAACTGACACAAAATCATGTAGTACGAGAAACACCTAAAGCATTAAGATACAAAATATAAACATGAGCAGTTTTAACAATTAGATCAGCAATAATTGATTTAAAAATCAACCATAATAACAACACTGAAATAATCACTTTACTATGTTGGTGTTTACCTTTCGATATGGTTTGGCTCTGTGTCCCCACCCAAAATCTCATCTCAAATTGTAAATGTCATGTGTTGACGGAGGGACAAGGTGGGGAGTGACTGGATTACGAGGGCGGTTCCCACCACGCTGTTCTCATGATAGTAAGTGTTTGACAGTTCCTTCTTCACACTCTCTCTCTTGTCTCTGCCATGTAAGATGGCCTGCTTCCCCTTCTGCCATGATTGTAAGTTTCCAGCCGCGCGGAACTTTAGTTCAATTAAACCTCTTATCTTGATAAATTACCCAGTCTCCGGTATTTCTTTATAGCAGTGTGAAAATGGACTAATAAAACTTTTTAGTCTTTTTTTTTAAATGTTCATGCGTACTTGTACAGGCTTATTTATCTTAATTTAACATTTTTGGCCTCAGGTTGGTATTTGAAGTATCAGGTGGAAAATTTTTAGACATGTTTTCTGCATAAAGTGAATTCTGTACTTATACACATGGAAACTGGTATTTTATGTTACATGTAACTAAAGATGTATATTGGATTCATGGCATGTGCTCATGTATGTTAACATGTAAAATATTTTTAAATAATTGCTTATGATTTCATAATCAAGCAGTGAAAGTTAAAATTAAATTGCATCTATGTTTGCATATTTTTGTGATTTAAAGAGCTACCAGTAGTATACATGACATTACTTGTCATTTCCTTAAATAATTGAGTTTTTTTTGGGGGGGGGGTTCTTTTTTTTATTGTTATTATTATACTTTAAGTTCTAGGGTACATGTGCATAACGCGCAGGTTTGTTACATATGTATACTTATGCCATGTTGGTGTGCTGCACCCATCAACTCGTCAGCACCCATCAACTCGTCATTTACATCAGGTATAACTCCCAATGCCATCCCTTCCCCCTCCCCTCTCCCCATGATAGGCCCCAGTGTGTGATGTTCCCCTTCCCGAGTCCAAGTGATCTCATTGTTCAGTTCCCACCTATGAGTGAGAACATGCGGTGTTTGGTTTTCTGTTCTTGCGATAGTTTGCTGAGAATAATAATTGAGTTTTATCATCTAAAAACATTTTAAAGAAATTTTTAACCGCAAAGTCTTAAAAGCATATTAATAAGCAGATGTTGAAAAAATTAAATTAAAATTAAAAAATTTAAAATAAAATGTCCCATTGAAATGCTTTTGGTTTGTGGGCACATGCAAATTTGTTTGGAGAAGTTATTCTCTCAGCATTCCCTTCACATGGGGATTTATGTGATGTTTGTTTTCACTAAGGAGAAAAATGAAAAAGCGATTTCAGAACCTGATTTGATTGCTTTCAAAACAAACAAACAAAGTGCTTTTTTTTTTTTTTTTTTTTCTGGTGGCTTTGGGATAATTGCTCTTCCCTTCAAATCTCTCTCTCTCTCTCTCTCTCTCTCTCTCTGCATGTACGTGTGTGTTTTTTTCCTTTCTATTTTCAAGGTAGGTTTAGTAGGTTATGGGAAAAAAACTTGCTTAATTTACTTCTTCCTTTTGAGAGATATTTTCTTCTCTATATTTTCTTATCTTATTCTCTGAAGTCTCATTTTAGACTTTTCAAGTTGAGGAGTTAATAATGCACATGCTGGATATTTTTCAACTGTTAAGCGGTCTTATCTAATAATCTGATTCCAGAAATGATATATCCTCATTGCAATTCTGCCTCTAAGAAAATTATATCGAGAGCCATGCCACACAGTTACCTATTCATTATCAATCCCATTACCTATAAGATAGTGAAGGGGGAAAGCCCTTGTCAAATGAAAGCACTTTGGATTAAATTTTTTAAAAAGTTAAGGAATTTACATAATTCATTTTAAGGATTTAAAAATATAACATACATACACTCATGCCCTCAATAATTGCTAACTTTAACATCTATGCTTATTCTTGAAATATATGTGTGTGTATATATATGTGTGTATATATGTATTGCAATCTGCATACTACAGATGCAGTAATTCAGAGAAATTAACCTACTTTCCCAATGTCATACCACTGAGATGTGGCAAACACTGGAAGTAAAATATCGGTTCTAATTTCAAAGCCTATTATCCTAACCACTATTCCGTCTTGAGGATCTTCGGCTTTTACAATTGTCATCAGTTCTCTGTCTTTCACACACACAAGACACTGATTTATCACTCAACAACTCTAATCATACAATCGATAATAGAATATAATAAAATTTCCATTACTTTCATTTATACCATTCAAGTCTTACAAAACTCACACATTCGGATATGCTTTAAAGTTTTTGCAGTTGGTACGAAAGCTACATTAAATACATATTAGACCTATGCCTTACAGAATAGCATAAGATTTGTAAGAAATAATTTTTTTGTTTTGTTTTGTTTTGTTTTTGAGACGGAGTCGCGCTCTGTCGCGTAGGCTGGAGTGCAGTGGCCGGATCTCGGCTCACTGCAAGCTCCGCCTCCCGGGTTCAGGCCATTCTCCTGCCTCAGCCTCCCGAGTAGCTGGGACTACAGGCGCCCGCCACCTCGCCCGGCTAGTTTTTTTTTTTTTTTTTTTGTACTTTTTAGTAGAGACGGGGTTTCACCGTGTTCGCCAGGATGGTCTCGATTTCCTGACCTTGTGATCCGCCCGTCTCGGCCTCCCAAAGTGCTGGGATTACAGGCTTGAGCCACCGCGCCCGGCCAGAAATAATTTTTTTTTTGAAAAGAATACTAATTAACTCTAGGTAGTTTTTAGTGCCTGTAAGGTGTAAAAACAAAGTACAACCATAGTAAAGCTAATAATTTGTAGTCGTGATTTTTATTCCACCTCTTTTAAGTTAGAGATCAAGTTATGTGCTGAATGAAATTTTAAAGATCATCTAGTCTATGTTACTGATAAGGAAACTATAGCTCAGAGGTATTACGTAACCTCTCCAAAGACACAGAGCCAGTTGGCAGCGGAGTTGGAATAATTTCAACATCTCCGATTGCCAGGTCAGTTTCTCTTCACTATTTATATGTACAGTTATACAGCTTCTCTGCAGGGTTTATATGAATTACCTTACTAATAATATTATAAATAACAACTTTTAGTAAAAACAGGCGCAATCCAAGTCTCTAAATACGTATAACATTTTATTAAAGGGTCAGATAATCCAGGGGCATTATTATAAGGCTGACTTAATACATAGTTAATGGAAAGGTTATATTAGTCTATAGTCTCTCTCCCTCTCTCTATATATATAGTTAGATACATAAGATATATCATATGCATATAAGTTATATATATACACATATATAGAGAGAGAGAGAGAGAGAAAGAGAAAGAGTGTTTATGTGATGATCCTGCAAGTAAGTTTGCATTACTCATTTAGTTGTACTCCTAAAATCAGCACATATATTTCATGGTGTATATTCAGATGTTTTATTACTAAAATTATTTTTGGTAGCTTTCTTTACATTAATCTGTAATAAAGTTTTAAAGTCATGGTCAACAATGAGAAAACATTTACTTTCAAATGGAGTTTGATAAATGTAATTTCAGAAAACTGTGAGGTGATGAATGTGTTCATTAACTTGATTGTGGTGATTATTTCACAATGTATATATAAATCAAATCATCATATTGTACGTCATGTATATATGCAGTTTTATAAATTCTACTACAAGAAAATTGGTGAAAGGAGCACATACATGCTCATACACATTACACTTTGTTTTGCTTGGCCATAAATTGGGTGTATAAAAATTTGCTACCATCCTAATATGTAATTATCCTTCCATGTTAGATTCCTAGTAGATACTCAGGTATTTCAGAGAAAATATCAAGAAAAAACACTGACCCTGCCTTGCAAACACCTATCATCAGATATTTGTTCCCTATGTATTCAAGGTTAGAACATTTTAAAATGTAAATAAATTATACATAAAAGTAGACATGATGATTAGCCACTTACTATAAGAGACCAAGAACTAATATTTCTATAACATTTAATAACAAGTTATTCCTATACACATTTTCTTCAAGAATTTTAAGTTACGTAGGCAGATGTCATTTATTTTCCCCATATTTTTGAATAAATGTAAAAGAATTGTCATTCATAAAGCATCATGATTACTGGTGATTAACTGGATAAATTAAAAATAACTTATGTATGTCAATTTTTTAAACTATAGAACAGGAACACAATGTTCACTTTTTCTATTTCCAAGGGTTTCTACAAATACCAAGATAAGGCAGGAGAAAAGCAATTGCATACCGTAAAGAATTTTTCTTCTTTGTCTTCTTTCCTACATATACAGCATGAGGTAATTACTAAATTTCTTTCTGTAAAAAAAAATTGTATTGCATAAGTGTATGATATTATTGACTGTTTATGAGTAGGTTTTCAACCTGGTTTAGAATTTTTTCTAGGTTATAATTTATGTGGTGTTAATATTTTTGTCTCTCTCAATATTCATCCAGTAGGATTTAAAAAAAAAGTCTAGTTTTGTTTTCCAACTTGGATTTACTCAAGTTTAAGTTTGACATACTTTATTCTTCTTCTTGCTTATCTTTAAGAGGAATCAAGAGAATTGTTGGATCTATCAGTGTTTTCAGGGGAGACATAACTAAATAACAACAGAACATTTATTTTTATACACACACACACACACACACACACACACACACACACACACACACAGATTTTTATGTTGGTCAGATAAACAACATCTCTTCTGTCAAGCCTAGGAAGTCTTAGCCCAAAAATAGAATGTTAAACAATATATACTGATGTTAAAGGAATAATGGATACTTTGCTTTATACATATTCCTAGTAAACCAAGATTTTATAGTTGTAGTAATTGAAGCACTTTTAAAAGCACAATTTCATTAGACTATAATCCAGCTAAAATACCATTTACAAAGGTTTGGGTCATCATTTTTATTACAAATGGTTTTAATCAAAAGAAAATGCTTAGAGGAATGGAACTGACCAGTATTTTTTATAATGCAACAGCTCCCCCATCTTACAGACAAAAGAATATAAACTATTCTTTTTTGATATATAATATTAACAAGGTCTATATCATGTAGAGTTAATTAAATTTTATTTTCTTAAGTTCTGTTGGACTTGATATATTTTCTTTTCTCTTGTAAAAAGACAAATCTTATCATGGATATATATATTCCAGAAGTATCTGTTATATCTACATAATCTTCTGAGAAGGTAAGAATTCATACAGAACACTGAAAATGATAGCTCAGCCACTAAGATATTAAAATTCATGTTGTAAGGATGAATAAATACAGTATCCTGGATATTCTAAGGCTTTTTTTTAGCATGTTCTGGGAAAATACTTTTTCCATTTAGCTCTTTGTATGCTTTAAAGTGATGTGTTTCTATTTGCAGTCTTTTTAAACATTTTCTCATATTTTGGTCATTTAATAAATATTTAGAGATTTCTCTTCAAAATTAGTTTGACTCGATATTTGAGCAAATATTTGTTCTCCATTTTTCATCTTGCAAAAAGCTAAAGAAAATGCTTAAGCAATTTACCTCAGATCACCTTTATAATGATTACATAAACAATCCAATTTAAAACTCTAAAAGTTATTTACTCAAGACAACTCAGGTGAAAGGATTATTTTTTGACATTCTAAAAATTGTAGCTGCATATTTATAAACGAATATTCCTGAGATGATTTTTCCATAATATACAAATTAAAATTTCTTACTCTTAAAAGTTCCATCGGGCCCTATATACTACAGAGTTTTTCTATATTTCATTAGTATAAAACAAACACAAATGATATGAGAGCCAGGAAGAAAATGCCTGACACATATAATAGTATAATGAATAAATTAAGAGATAATTATAGATTTTTAAAAAATTTTACAATGTAGGTATTTAGCCAACTAAAATAAAGCACACTTTCTGAAAACTCATATTTTAACATTAAGTCCACATTAACATGATTCCATTTCAGAAAAACCCCCACCTTACCCCCACACCTACACCACCAAGACTTTTTGAGAGTATTTGGCAGAGGATATATTGCTCAAAGCTCTTGAATGTTTAATAGAGCCGTATGAGGACACTTTTAGAACGCTGTAGCCAGTGGTATACTGGGACCAGCATGTTGGCTAGCTGAAACCAATTATGCCCATTTCTTCCCAAATCTGTGTTCATTGATCTGATTATCACCACATCCATGCCAACATCTATTGTTTTCTGACTTTTTAATTGTGGACATTCTTGCAGGAGTAAGGTGGAATCTCACTGTGGTTTTAATTTGCATTTCCCTGGTGATTAGCGATGCTGAATTTTTTTTGTTAATGTTTATTGGCTGTTTGTATATCTTCTTTTAAGGATTGTCTATTCATGCCCTTTGCCCACTTTTTAATGGGATTTTTGTATTTATTTATTTATTGCTGGTTTGTTTGAGTTCCTTTTAAATTCTGGATACTAGTCCTTTGTCAGAGGCATAGTTGGTGAATATTTTCTTCCATTATGTAGGTTGTCTGTTTACTTTTCTGATTATTTCTTTGTTGTGCAGAAGCTTTTTAGTTTAATTGAGTCCCATTCATTTATTTTTGTTTTTGTTGCATTTTCTTTTGGTGTCTTAGTCATGAATTCTTTGCCCAAGCCAACATTTAGAAGAGTTTTTCTGGTGTTATCTTTTAGAATTTTCAGGTTTCAGGTTTTATATTTAAGTCTTTGATCCATCTTGAGTTGATTTTTGTATTAGGTGAGAGCTGGGGATCCAGTTTCATTCTTCTACATGCGGCTTACCACTTTTTCCAGCACAATTTACTGAATACAGTATCTTTTCCCTAATATATGTTTCTTTGCTGCAAAATAAAAGATACTTAGAAATACACTTAACCAAGGGTGTGAAAAATCTCTACAAGAAAAACAACAACAACAACAACAACAACAACAAAAACAAACAAAAAAAACTGCTGAAAGAAATCATAGATAATACAAACAAATGGAAACACATCCCCAGATCATGGATGGAAAGAACTGATATTGTGAAAATGACCATACTGCCCAAAGCAATCTACAGATTCCATGCAATTCTGATCAGAATACCATCATCTTTCCTAGCAGAACCAAAAAAAAAAAAAAAAAAAAATCCTCCTAAAATTAATATGGAACAAAAAAATGAGCGTGAATAGCCAAAGCAATACTAAACAAAAAGAACAAATTTAGAGGCATCACATTTACCAATTATGCTACGAGGCCATAGTAGCCAAAACAGCAGGGTACTGGTATAAAAATAGGAATGTAAACCAATGGAACATAATAGAGAACCCAGAAATAAAGCCAAATACTTACAACCAACTGATCTTTGACAAAGCATACAAAAACATAAGATGTGCTTTATAATTTAAAAAAAAGAAAATTGCTTAATATTTAAATGAAAGTAAAATAAATTTGGAACATCTGTTTTTCATCAGTTGGTCCTTTTACTATTTATTGTAGGTAAGTTGTAGCCTTAAAAATAGTGGTTCTCAGCCGGGCGCTGTGGCTCACGCCTGTAATCCCAGCACTTTGGGAGGCCAAGGCGGGTGGATCACAAGGTCAGGAGCTCGAGACCAGTCTGACCAACATGGTGAAATCCCGTCCCTACTAAAAATACAAAAAATTAGCCAGGCATAGTGGTGCGTGCCTGTAATCCCAGCTACTCAGGAGGCTGCGGCAGGAGAATCGCTTGAACCTAAGAGGCGGAGATTGCAGTGAGCAGAGATCATGCCACTGCACTCCAGCCTGGGCGACAGAGTCAGACTCTGTCTCAAAAAAAAAAAAAAAAAAAAAAAAAAAAAAAAAAAAAAAGAATAGTGGTTCTCAAAATATAAGAAGCAGAGAATCACCTGGAAGGCTTGTTAAAACAGATTCCTGAGTTTCTAGTCCAGTAGATCTTGGGCAGACCTGAGAATTTCCACTTCTAAAAATACGGCATTCTAAGGACCACAAGTTGTGAAGTGCTGCTCTAAAATTGCAAGAGTTCTAAGTATTGACTTTATCAACGGTAACCACCCCAACACTGACAGATCACCCAAATCTTTGACACATGAATGCTAGTTAATAAACCTCAGTACCTTTAAGAAGTATAATTTAAATCTTATTGAGGTTATTATCCTCAACTAGTTGACCCACATAATGGAAAACACAAAGAGCTCAGATGATATTAAAAATAATTTGGATATTTTATGATATTCAGCAAGTCAAACAACGATTCTGAAGTTGCTATTTCCTATGTTATAAAATAATACTCCTATAATGTTAATATTTATCCATAAAGTATTTGTCCTTGGAATTAAAGTGTGTGTTTGTACTGTTAGAGGAAAACCTACACCTATCCAAAGTCCAGCAAAAATTGTGGTAATTGGTGAGGGGAAACCACAGTGTGCCTGAACTGTTTTGTTTCATTTTATTAATTTTTAAATTGAATTTTTATTGTGTTTTATCATTTATTTAGTTTTTTAAAACAGTTGTCAACCCCTAATTTGTTTACAGATTTTTCTTACATAGCTTTTTATAATAATACATCTATCACAGGACCTTTGTGTCTCAAAGGTAAGACATTTAAATAATTTTACTACATTCCACAGTCCTAAATTGAATCTAAAGTATCAGTAAGGAAAGTCATACAAAAATAAACGGAAGTATTTATGAAAGAGTTAGGACAAGACAATGTGTACCAGCTTCTGTTATTCTTCTAGAAAGAAGTGTTCCTCCTTCTGCTTGGAGTTAATCTCTACTAGATAGAATACCCTGTAAACTCCTTAGCCATCTTGCTTCAGCAATTTATTTACTCTTGTCTTACTTCCTTTGTGTTGCCATAACAAAATACCATAAACTGAGTGGCTTATAAACAACATACTACTATTGATTTCTCACTGTTCTTGAGGCTGGGAAGCCCAAGATCAAGGTCCCAGCAGATGCAATGTTTGGTGAAGGTTGTTTTTTTCATAGATAGAGACCTCATTGTGTTCTCACATGATAGAAGGGACAAAGAAATGTTTTCATATTTGAGGCCTCTTTCATAAAGGCACAAATCCCATTCATGAGGACTCTGCCCTCATGACCTAATCAACTTCCAAAAGCCTTAGCTTTTAATACCATGTACTATGAATTGGATGTGATTTGTCTGCACGAAAACTAATGTTGAAATTTAATTGCCAAAGAAACAATATTGGAAGGTGGGACCTAGTGGGAGTTGTTTGGGTCAGGGCAGTGGATCCCTCATGAATAGATTAATACCATCACAAGGGAGTCATATTTTATTCTTGAGAAACTAGATTAGTTACTTTGAGAGCAGGTTGTTATAAATCAAGATTGCTCTTCATGTTTAGTCTGTTTACACACATCCAGTAACCTTTCTACTTTTGCACCTTGTCTTGTTGCTGCACATTGCCCTTACAGAAGCCAGGCAGATCCCAGCACCATGCTCTTGAGCTTTCCAGTCACCAGTGTCATGAGCTAAACAAACCTCTTTTCTTCATAAATTACCCAGTCTTAGATATTCTGTTATAGCAACAGTAAACAATCTAAGACACCATCAATTTGGGGGTTAGAATATTAACATACAAATTTGAGGGGAATAGTAATAGTAATTCTTTTTTAGGGCATAGTAATTCTCTTTTCTGTATTTTTATCCTTTATTTCTTGGTAAGACGTGACTTGAAAAATCCTTTAGCCCCATCCACCTGCACTTAAGTCTTCTCATTTGGATGAATGATCTATAATCTTGTCTTTGATTTCTCATCGATCATTTTTTTTCCCTCAATAAGGAGGGTCTGGCTTCTGCTCCCATCACTCCACTGAAAGTGTTTTGTTAACATCATCAGTGATGCTCTATAAATCCTCTCACTTTACTCTTTATGTGACAACTGTCTATCAAGTTTTGGTACTGTTTGCCAATTCATTTCCTGAAATTCTTTATATCCTTGCTTTTCTTGATACATTATCAGCTCTCAATTGAAATATATTGCTTTTCAACTTATTTTCATCATTTTTAAAATAAATTCCTTGGCTATGTTATACCTCTGGGGTCCATCTTTAGTCAGATGTTTAATTCACCAACTCTCATTTAGTTCCATGATTTTAAAAATCATCTATAAGTTAATAATGTTCCAGTTGTATCTCCATCCCAGATTGCTCCCCTGTACTCAATTTTTATATCCAAATGCCTCCTGACAATTTTTGTTTTTAGGTAAACGCATCCAAAAAAGGAATTAGCTCTTCTTACCCAAATTCGATTTCTTTCCACATCTACATATTGGTGTACCAAAGACCACAAAATGTTATTTCTAGGATTCGAAGTTGGAACATAGACAAAATGTGGTATTAGCAGTTGGTAGTGAATTAGGAAAGTTATGTAAGATGATCATATATGAATTACGAATCATGTTCTCTGATGATCAAGCAAGATAAAAGTTTATCTGAAGATAAAGGTTCACAAAAACCCAATCTAGAGAGAGTAGCAGAAATAAGAGACTGTGAAAAAAAAAATGGAGATGTTTTACCTGTTTCCTCAGATCACTTTAGTTCTTTTGTACAACCTTTTCTTGGATTACCGACGATAGTCTTATACAGTTCTAGTAAACTCTGCTTGAGATACTGGGGGTAAACCCTATCTCTTTAATAGTGATCTAATTGGACATTAAACCCCATAAATATTAACTTCTTATAAACTTTAAAATCCAATCTTTCCCCCACAATTCATAGTCATACCCTTTTATTTACTGTTTTAACTACTTTGATTTTTCTTTAGGAAGTCTTTTTTTTTTTTTCATTCATCCTTAGCCATACCTTCATCTTCCATACTGCTGAAGGATTATTCCTTCTAAAATAGAAACCTATATTTATTATTCTGCATGAGACCATTTACTAGCTCCCTGCTGATTATCATATGAGGTAAAACTCCTTGGCAAAGTATGCAGATCACTCCACGTCTAGAACCAGGCCTCAAAATATTAAGAGCCATGTGTAAATAACATCCCACAGCCAACATCATGCTATAATAAATGGGCAAAAGCTTGAAACATTCCTCGTGAAAAGTAGAACAAGACAAGGATGCCCTCTCTTACCACCCCTATTCAACATAGTATTGATGCGATACCACATTTTCTTTATTCAATCTATCAGCTAAATGATAAGAACACATGGACACACAGAAAGAAACAACACACACTATGGCCTTTTGGAGGGTGGAAAGTGGGAGGAGGATCAGTATCAGAGGAACAGGAAAAATAACCAATAAGTACTAGGCTTAATACTTGGGTGATGAAATAATCTGTACAACAAACTCCCATGACAAGTTTACCTATGTAACAAACCTGCACATGTCCCCTGAAATTAAAATAAATGTTAAAAAATAAAATAAAAGAAAACAGAATGAAAAAACAACATAGTATTGGAATTCCTGACAAGGACAATGAGGCAAGAGAAAGAAATAAAGGGCATCCAAATAGGAAGAGAGGAAATCAAACAGTGTCTTTTTGCAGATGACATGATCCTATATCCACAAACCCCATCGCCTCAGCTCAATAGCTTCTCTGATAAACAATCTTGACAAAGTCTCGAGATAAAAAATCAATATGCAAAAACCACTAGCATTCCTATAAACCAACAGTAAAGTTAAGAGCCAAATCAGGAGCATAATCCCATTCACAACTGCTACAAAAAGAATAAAATACCTAGGAATACAGCTAACTAGGGAGGTGAAAGACCTCTACAAGGAGAACTACAAAACTCTGCTCAGAGCAATCAGAGATGACACAAACAAATGGAAAAACATTTCATGCTATTGAGTAGGAAGAATCAATATTGTTAAAATGGCCATACAGCCCAAAGAAATTTATAGATTCAAAGCTATTCCTATTAAACTACCACTGGGATTTTTCAAAGAACTAGAAAATATTATTTTAAAATTCATATGTAATCAAAAAAGAGCCTGAATAGCCAAGGCAGTTCTAAGCAAAAATAACAAGCTGGAGACACCATGCTACTCAACTTCAAATGGTACTGCAAGGCTACAGTAAACAAAATAGCATGGTACTTGTACAGAAGGACACATAGACCAATGGAACAGAATGGAGGCCCCAAAAATAAGAGTGCATGCTACAACTATCTGATCTTCAACAAACCTGACAAAAACAAGCAATGAGGAAAGGATTCCCTATTAGATAAACAGTGCTGGGATAACTGGCTAGCCATATGCAGAAGATTGAAACTGAACTCCTTCCTTACACCATATACAAAAATTAGCTCAAGAGGGATTAAATATTTAACTGTAAAACCCAAAACTATAAAAACCCTGGAAGACAAGCTAAACAATACTATTCAGGACATAGGCATGTGCAAAGACTTTGTGATGAAGATGCCAACAGCAATTGCAACAGAAGTAAAAATTGACAAATGGGATCTTCTTAAATTACAGAGCTTCTGCACAGCACAAAGAAACTATCAACAGAGTAAACAGACAACCTGTAGAATGGGAGAAAATTTTTGCAAACTATGCATCTGACAAAGGTCTAATATGCATCATCTTTAAGGAATTTAAACAAATTTCCAAGAAAAAATAAGGAATCTTAGCAAAACATGGGCAACTGACATAAACAGACACTTTTCAAGAGAAGATATATGTGTGGCCCACAATCATATGATAAAAAGCTCAACATTATTGATCATTAGAGAGATGCAAATCAAAATCACAATGATACCATCTCGCATCAGTCAGAATGATTATTATTAAAGAATCAAAAAAAAAAAAAAGAAAAAGATGCTGTTGATATTGTGGAAGAAAAGGAATGCTTACACACTACTGGTGGGAGTGTAAATTAGTTCAACCATTGTGGAAGACATTGCAGCAATTCCTCAAAGACCTAAAGACAGAAATATCATTTGATCCAGCAATCCCATTATTGGGTATATACCCAAAGGAATATAAATCATTCTATTATGAAGACACATGCATATGTATGTTCACTGCAGCACTATTCACAATAACAAAGGCATGGAATTGACCTAAACGTCCACCAACAGTAGACTAGATGAAGAAAATGTGGTACATATACACTATGGAATGGCACACAGCCATAAAAAAATGAGATCATGTCTTTTGCAGGGACATGGATGGAGCTGGAGGCCATTATCCTTAGCAAACTAATGCAAGAACAGGAAACCAAATATTGCAAGTTCTCATTTATAAGTGGGAGCTAAATGATGAGAACACACAGACACATAAAGGGAATAACACACACCTGGGTCCATCAGAGAGCGGAGGGTGGGAGGAGGGAGAAGTTCAGGAAAAATAACTAAAGGGTAGTAGGCTTAATGCCTGGGTGATGAAATAATCTGTAAAACAAACCCCCATGACATAAGTTTACCTATGTAACACACCTGCACATGTATCCCTGAACTTAAAATCAAAGTTAAAAAACAAAAAACAAAACAAAAAACAAGCAAACAAAAAACACAACAGGGCCTAACCTCACATTATCCTGTGTGCTTACTGCCTTGTACCTTTCTATTTGGTTCATGTCATCTTTGCTGCCTAAAATACCCTTTTCTACCTCACTGTGTGGGTCATCCCTACTTACAGTTTCAGACCCAATTCAAGTGTCCACTTTTGCAAACGTTCCCTGATCTGCCACATAATTATTCCTTTTTTTTGTAATACACAAACACACTCACACCCTCACACTGACACACACATACCCATTTATTCTACTCTATTTCATTTACTTATGTCTTTCTTTTCTTCATTCCAGAATATGAGGTCATTGTTGATGGAAAAGAACACTTCATTATTTATCAGCATTGATTTGTTTGTTACGATCTGCCTATACTCAGAAAATCATAGGTTTAATCCAAGGCACAGCTAGGTTTCAGGATCCTAATGAATATCCACTGGCCTATGTTTTAATCCATAATCCAATTCGCCTCCTCTTCAAGAAAGAGTACAACTTAAAAATTATTATAATTCTTACTGCACCTGATTTAATTGTGAACTCATAAATTCTGTCTTGTTTAGATTAATGATTCTCTTCACAGCACTTCAAATTGTGACTCATACTACTATGTTTACTTAGAACTGCAATTTATCTTTTCCTACTCAAATTCCATAAATATTTTTTAAAACAAACGTCTTTTCTCTAAATGTGGGTGAATCTCTGTTCATCACAACAAGGAATCTCATTAATATGCTTTGGAGAGCCAAGAGGAGTCAGTATAGTCTAATTGATTTATTCCTTTCTCTGCTTCTCTCCAAGCTTACAGTTTTGGGACATCAGTTTAGTTTAGTTTTGTTTTGTTTTTGTTTTATTAAACTTAAAAATAGTAGTTGAAATACCTGATCTAAAAATCCTCTTCTAACTTTAAGTTTTTATTCTTGGGAAATTCAAGCATTTCCAGATACGAATAAATGGAGTAATTTGTAAAGTAATTATTACTGACCTGTATGTATTCATATTGTTTAAAGGCATATATTATTTTTTGTATAAGCAAAAACAAAAATGCAGTTAATCATGTATTTATCTGACAGACCTGGAGCAGTTACTGGATGCTGTTAATGTTTCCACTACAGATGCAAGAAAAGTGTCCCACACTTTCTGTCTGTCTGACTGTGACAGCCAAGATTAAATTAGGTAGGACAGTAATTCCAGAAACATGGCTTGGAGGGAGATAATGTTCATGACACAGAAACAATCTTGTAAACAGCAAATATTTTGTTTTATTCCAATAAAGGAATCTAAAATTTGAATTAAAAATACATTTATAAACTACTTTTCATCTTCTTAGACTGTAAATATCAACAAAACATTTTCATTATAATAACAAGTATAAATCACAGGGGCTGTATGTGAAATTAAGAGTAAATGTGAATTGTGTCATTATAATGTTGACTAAATCAGAGATATAGTACAATTAAATGTCAGATTTGATAAAGTACTTATTCAGTTGGAGTTAAGGTTAATAGACTGTGCACCAAGATTGTTTCATCATTACTTCATGCTTATGAAGTCTGAAACAGAATCAGAACAGGGAATAATCAGTTGCCTTTTTATCATGATTGCTAAATTTAAAAGACTTCTGATTGTCTTGGATTTCAGTTTCTTAAAGGCAGGTATTCTGTTTCACTTATTTCACAGTTATTAGCTTAGGACAAATACAACAAAAAAATATTTTAAAATAAATATGATCTACCCCTATTGAACAATATGTTCCATGTAAATTTTATGTATATAAACATATGGCTCTAGTTAATATTAAAATCAAAGAGGAGAAATTTAGGCAGGTGTTTGATATCACAAAACAAATGGTTAAAAAAAAAAAAGCCTGGCACATTATCTTATGCATTGTGACACTTAAGATATGAAATAATAAATACTAAATTTGAAAAGACAAAACATAAATTTAAGGATTCTTTGTACTGACTACATTTGAAAAAACTTATCATCTTATACAAATGTGATCTACATAGAATGTGAAACTCTGAATTTGCAGACTGGGTTATAGCTGAAACCACAGATACACTTCAGTACCTTGTGGATGATATTCACTCATTTTCTTTTCCAAAGTTTAACAACTTTGTTCAAATCTGGACTTTTGTTTATGGACTGCACTCATCAATGTTGCCTTTCAATCTGAGCTTTTACTTCTTAGTGTATACCATGGCATAGATGCATTGCACTAAGGCAAAAAAAAAAAAAAAAAAAAAAAAAAAGTAGGGTGCGGTGACTCATGCCTGCAATCCCAGCACTCTGGGAGGCTGAGGAGGGCGGATCACGAGGTCAGGAGATCCAGACCATCCTGGCTAACACGGTGAACACCCGTCTCTACTAAAAATACAAAAAGTTAGCCAGGCGTGGTCGTGGGTGCCTGTAGTCCCACCTACTCGGGAGGCTGAGGCAGGAGACTGGTGTGACCCCAGGAGGTGGAGCTTACAGTGAGCCCAGATCACGCCACTGCATTCTAGCCTGGGCGACAGAGTGAGACACCTTCTCAAAAAAAAAAAAAAAAAAAAAAAAAAAAGAAAAGAAAGCAAATGAGCCCCAGTGGGAGAGATTTTCAATCAACAAAGTGTCCAAGACTATATATTTCAAAAAACAGAAAAATATTTTCAGGGAAATCAATATTAGCTTTCAAAGAGTAGTTGCCACTTCAACTAAGCATTTGCTCTATGATTATAAAATCACCTTGCATATTTTTACAAAGAAGAATGTTTTCACATTTACATAAACTAGTGTAGGCATGGCCACTCTACACATATTGTTTTTCTTCTTTGGCATTTAAAGTTTCACTGTAAGTTTCAACTGGAGTGTTCTGTGCAACATTTTCCAGAAGCTTCTTTCCTAACTATTCAAAGAGGTACTCTCCTAATTCTCCAGTTCCAAAGAGAGTCATTCCGACACAGGGCAGGCAAGCCCTTACGTGGGGCTAAGCCAGCCAGGGTTCTTGAGTTTGCCCAGGAAAGAATTCAAGGGCAAGCCAGAGGTAGAAGGAAACAGCTTTACTGAGGAGGCAGTGTTACAGCTCCAGCGGTGCCGCTGCTCCGTGACTGCTCCTGCAAGGCTGCCCCATACTTAGGTAGAGACTAGAAGCTCAGGGCAGTTTAGCAATCACATTTATACACACTTTTAATAACATGTAGAGTAAGAATCCTCTTACCAAGCATAAATCAGAAGTTTTTAAACAACAAAAGCAAGAAAGAGAACTTAGTTGCATACTATAAAGACAGAACCCAATAAGCAGAAATGAGTTGAAGAGGTTGAGGAATCCATCTCATAGCTCACTGGCAATTTTCTAAATGAATAAGGAAGCGTAGTACTACTGAATCCAATCAAAGTTTCCAAGATGAGGTCAGTAGAAAAAGAAACTGCCTTATTTTAGTTCACTGCCTCACATAAGGGTCTATTTCAAAATTAGTAAATTTTTTATTTTTTACATTATGAGCATTTTCACATGTTAGAAAAAGTTAAGATTTAAAACTGCATCTCACCATTTACCAAACTGAAAAATAAAACCTTAGTGTGTTATAAAGATCCATCATATGTGCCTGGGGGTATGTGCATGTTTTACATATGACTACTTCTCTTTTTAAGAAATCATTCATTTACCCTCATCTTATCTTATTAAAAATATAAAATAAACATCTCTGTGGAATATAGGACAAAGTTTCTGAAAATACAGTGTTTAAGTTTAAAAAAAGCATTTCTAGATAACATACAGAGAATTGTTTATGTATTACTGAATAACTATTAACTTAGAGTTTACCTTTATTGTTTGCTTTCTCCATTTTGTTCCGTTCTAGATATGTCAAACTTTTTAATATGAAAGAAAACTGGAGAGTGATATATATCTTAGTAAATGAAGTCTATATCAGGAGGTACCTAATCCTAAAGCATACTGTTATGAAAATGAATGAATGAATAAATGTAATGCTAATATTTTTACACTTTTGGTTACATTATTTAGTATTAAAAAATAAAATAATCTTGAAAATATTCAACAAGAAAATGTAGCAAATCCTCAAAATTGTAAAATTATAAAAGGTAAGCTGGACACACAAATTTGAAAAAAATACAGAAAAGACTACAATGCCATATAATTTTTCACAGTAATTTTTCATGCAATTTCTTTTATTTCCTAAATTCTGTTGACAATAACACTATTATAAAATATATAATAAGTTCTCATAATCAGAGTCATGTTAATTTTTCAACAATATATTTTTTGGTTTTAAAATGTTCTAATGTTACAATATTACAAAATGTTAAAACATGCCAAGCTAAACACAAAATAAAACAATAATTTATGTTTTTGCATATCCAAGCAGAAATTAAATATATACTAGTTATAGCTCAATTAATAATTTATTAAATTAATAGTTTAATGTTGACAATAGACACATTTACTTTAAATAAAGTGGAAAAATACTGCATAGCAATATAATGCAGTTTAAAAACTATTAAACTAATCACATTTTCTACAAATATAAATGTTCATGATTATTTTAATAAACGGATGGTAAATAATTTAAAATCTATATTTAATATTTCTATGTTTATTTTCATATTACCCTATTTTTATTTTCAACAAATTTCTTAATATTTGTAACAATTAGTGTAATATTTTTCCCTCTGATGAGTTTTAAATACCTAATGATGGAGATTCTTTGTGTGTATATGTAAATAGGAGGTAGTTCCAGAGGTCTCAAAAAAGAACAAACTTGGACTTGATATATACATATATATATAGAGAGAGAGACAGAGAGAGTGTGTATATATACCTATAGAGAGAGAGAGAGAGAGAAACTAGTCTGAAAGCCAAAGACCAGCTGTATAAAATCCAAGGAAACTTCTTTGATTACTTCATTCTAAAACTAGCCCTTTTAAAGGGGAGATAATTTAAGGTACAAAACTTCTAAAAAGCATTTTGAGAACAAATGGCATCTGAGGAGAACAAGTTGGATATTGAAAATTTCGCTTAAATTTCATGTTTGAATTAATATATAATTTGGTATATGTATTATATATAATGGATAACATATATTACATAATATATATAATATGAGGGAAAATAAAAACATCAGTAGAATATTTTAGGTGTCTTCTCAAGGATTTTATCTCAAGAAGTTTTTATGAGCAGATTTTCTTGATTAAAAAGTAGTTTATTTTGAGAAACTGGGTTATCGGTACAATGCTTTAATATGATATTAGACATTCATACACAATTTAAGATAGACTAATGACAGGGAAGAGAAATGTTATCTATGGATTACCTACTTCTGCTGGGTAGTTTATATACAGGTAGTCATTAATAACTGTCAATCAACCCTAAATATAAATATTCTCCCTTCTATTTGACATGCATTAAAACTTGAAGATTCAGGTGAGTAAATAATTTACAAAAGTAACATGGTGAATCTCAGAACCATGACTCAAACCCAGGTTTGTTTCATTCCAAAACTTTGTTTAGTAATACCCTGGGCTATACCTGGTACTGCAGTAAAAGACTTCATACAGACGTTTCACAGACTACCTCCCAAGGCAGTTAGAATGGATGTGGGAAAAATAAACCAGAAACTAAGTGCAATAGAGAAGCTATTACTGGAGTTAATAGGAGGTGGTTCCAGAGGTCTCACAAAAGAACACACTTGGGCTTGATAACAAATTGTAGTTGGCAAAATAAAAGCAAGATCATAATGTAACAACTAATTTGTTGGTCTATTAACCTCTACTAGATAGTAAGCTCTATTATGAGGGACAGAGGCCATGAAAATTATGGTCAGTCTTCTTTCTCCAGTGCTTAGTGCTATAACAAGGCATTCAAAGAATTTACATGGAATGAACAAAACTGCAAGCAGAGAAATAAAGGACCTTTGTGGAGAAAGAAGTTTGATGCTAACCAGTCGCAGAAAGGATTCCCTTTCATTACAGAAGTCACAGTCACTAAGAGCTGAGATATAAATCCAAAAGAACTTTAACACCAAGCTAGCCAAAAGACTGCAGTCAGTTACAGGGCCAGGAATATTATGGAAGCAAAACATCAGTAAAAAAAAAAAAAAAAAAAAGAAAAAAAACAGTAACTCAGTCTTCTCTCTAAACAGGCCGTGATTTAAAGGGGAAAAGAAAAAGAACCAGTGAAGAGGTTAAAAGGCAAATTACCTAATCATGTTTTAGAAATTTGTTAAAAATGATTGCTCCAAAAGAAATGATCTGATTTCATGTAAATAAAACTTACCACACATCATTTATTTTAATAAAACAGATCTTTAATAAAATAAATTAAAATTAATTCTTCCTTCTAAATCTATGGGGGCTTGTAAGAAAGTCCAACCATGTGGTTACAACCACGTGAGAGTGTCACATTACTGCCGACTTGTGGCCACCTGCCTGAAATTCAAGGACAGATTTTCAAGATGAATAATTAAGAAGCTGAATCTGCCTCAACCTTGAAGACAGATTCAGTTTTCTAATTTGGCACCGGAGGCCATTATCCGTAGCAAACCAATACAGGAACAGGAAACCAAATACTGCATGTTCTCACTTATAAGTGGGAGCTAAATGATAAGAACACATGGACACATAGAGGAGAACGACATACACTGGAGCCTTTGTGAGAGTGGAAGGTGGGAGGAGGGAGAGGATCGGGAAAAATAACTAATGGGTACTAAGCTTAAGGCCTGGGTTATGAAGTAATCTGTACAATGAACCCCCATAACACAAGTTTACCTATGTAACAAACCTGCACATATATTCCTGAACTGAAAATAAAAGTTAAAAGCTGGGTGCGGTGGCTCACGCCTGTAATCCCAGCACTTCGGGAGGCCAAGGAGGGTGGATCACCTGAGGTCAGGAATTTGAGACCAGCCTGGCCAACATGGTGAAACCCAGTCTCCACTAAAAATACAAAAAGTTAGCTGGGTGTGGTGGCAGACACCTGTAATCCCAGCTACTTGGGAGGCTGAGGCAGGAGAATCGCTTGACCCTGGGAGGCAGAGGTTGCAGTGAGCTGAGATCGTGCCACTGCACTCCAGCCTGGGTGACAGAGTGAAAGCTCCATCTCAATAAATGAATGAATGAATGAATAAATAAATAATAAAAGAAAAAACAAGTTAAAAAAAAGAAAACCTGTCAAACTAAAGCTAAAAAGCCAAATATTTGTTATGTCATTGTACGGCAGATGCACTTGATAGCAATAACTCAAGCATACCCTGAGAAGGTCCCTATGGTGTAAGAAGAAGGTTTGTTTGGAGTTCGGACCTAAGAAATTCAGCAGTGGCCAACCTAGAGATTCACTCCTTAACTATGGGGGACTTCTGAACCCCTTGCCCATACCTTGGAACTCAGGCCATAAAGGGGACTGAGGATGTTTGTTTCGGGTAAAACGTAGGTTGCTAGCTAGAGATTCCTAAATGAAAACACTACATATCCTGAATGCTTTTTATAAACAGTAGCAGTTTTCCTGTCTAGCCCACCACTCCTGGCCCGAACTGTATATAACTCCTCAATAAACTCTGTGTCTGATTCACTGACTCTGGGTCTCTCCTTCTGCCTCTCAGACACGACGTCACATGTCATCCCTATTGGTGTTAATAGGAGTCTGGCATGACAACAGTTCTTAATCAGGCTTTTAACGTAAGTAAGTTGAAAAAATGAATGCCATAGACATTCAAACAGCTTATTATTTCTACCTAATATGATTTGGTGTGCCTACCTGTACTCCTAAATCAAGTCATGATAACAATTATTCTGATGTTTTATTTTTAAGATAATTGCTTTACGACTAGATTCATTTAGAAAACAGTTTCACTACTTAGTGGAAATCTTTTTGAAATGCTAGCTATACACACACGTAAAATTTAAAAATATTTCTTTCAAAGGCTAAAGCTAGGTGTGAATAGTTGTTCAACAGCATTATCAAAACACAAAAAGGGAAAATATAAAATATAGTACCATGCTTATCATTCAGTTTGGTATACAAGGTAAGAATAATTGAGGTGGCCCTGCTTCCCATATGTATTAACATACTTTGCTAGAAAGTCTACTTTTTATAAATTAAGGTGGCTTCATATTCCTGATGTAGGCTGCTAGTCATTCATACTTTAGCTTAAATTAGTCTGATATAATTTATTTTTTATTAAAAGCTCAACTAGATCTGTCTACTATGCCTTAATGGGAGTTTTGGTGAGAAGTAGAAATTGAATTGTAATAGCATAGAATTCTTCTTTGGGTTAGATAGTCCTCGATAGCATGGTGCATTTTGGAGCTCTTGGGTAACTAAATAGGAGCAGCAGACAAATGTGAGGAGTTGACATCAAGGTGTAAGCAAATAAGCAAGAAAAAAATATTAATGGAGATGAAAGATAAAATTTACTTCTAACTTTCAGTATTAAGAATTGTCCTTTCTCTACAGCAATGCTTATCTCTGAAATAATTCTTTTCCTTTGATCTCTCTCAAAAACTCTCTGCTGAGAGATTATATTTAGGATATAACACATTGTATTTTTGTTTCAAAAAATTAGGTTCAAAACCCATTTTTCTTAGTAAAATAAATGTCCACTTCCATCCGGTAATGTATTGGGTTCTCAGTGCTAGTTCCAGTTTTCATCAAGCAGACCTTGATCTTTTAGTTCACTATTATGATCTATAAAGGTTAACATAAAAGACAGAGATACAGAAAGAAAGGAAAGGAAATGTGTTTTATATAAATCAAGTTTAAAAAATCAAGAAATGATAAAATAAGAAAAAAATATTTCTGTAACTCAAAAGAAGATTAAATACTAAATACATTTGGTTCTTTGTGTTCCAATGAGAAATCTGTTTACCTATGTATGCTAGAAATATGCTGGGGTCTTCAACTTTGTTTTGAAGTCAGCTGAAATATATTTTTAGTGAGATCTAGTTGCTAAAATACACTGTATTCTAGGACTTCAAGGTCAGTTGCAACATTGGAAATATGCTCCTAATATAAGCACACTTCTTTTTATATTTCAAAACTAGGTAGATTTATAAAAAACTTCAATGTTTGGATTTCGTTTATTCTGTTTAACTCGGATTTGTTTTTAATGATATCCCTTCATTTCAGAAACTTGTATTTCCTTGTTTCTTCATACCAACTTCCAGTTTTGAACTGTCAGATAACTTATTATATTATATTACATTATATTAGTAAAAATAATCAAAGGCTTGTAACTCAGTAGTGATTTCTCACCCAGGAAATTTGAAGTTAAGGTATTTCCAATTTACAATAAGCTTCTTCAGTTATATATAAAACAAATTAATGAATTAAAGTGATAACTTAGCACATGCTTTAATCCATGTAAATAAAATTCATAATTCATGCAAACTAATTAACGCCATTAAAAAAATTAGATCATAACTTTTTTATTACTTTAAAGAGAAACTCAAATATTAAATAACAATATAAAGAGAAACTCATGTTATCTTTTGCTATTCATCACTTTAACTGAAAAACATTCACATCTCCATTAATTACCTGAAATTAGCAAAATACTCTTTCTTTCCCCAAATCGTGGATTATTCCAGGAAAATAGGCAGACCAACACTTATCACCATTGGCCCTCAGAAAAATGACCTGGGAGAACAAGAAAATCGACATTATCTTAAAAGTGATTTGACATATGGAGTACATCAGGGGACACATTAACAAAGTAAGGCAGATATTCTATAGAGGTAACGAGTTAAATCTAAATTATTTATGAAAAAAATTACTTCTCTTTAAATGTCAATGTTTAAAGGAACCCTATTCTACAAGGAACTTGTTTGAACTTTTAAAATTATGCCAACCTCAGAGTGGCTAATAACAATAGTTTTATGAGCAAATTAGAAATTCTTTTTGCAAACATCCTAGTTTTTGACCTGCTGGGGAATAAAATTTAAAGAAAAAACAAAACAAAACAAAAAAAACTTTGCTAGCTCTGACCTCCATTGGGAAAGAATATCCTGGTGTCTCTCCCGAGGTCTTGCCGTTTTCTAGCAACAATCATGAAACAAAATAGAAGCTTTCCTCTTCCCCTCTCTTTGCAAATTCTGATCAGCTTATGTAGGAGGGAAAAGAGCAAATGCTGAACCGGGAGAGTGAAAGTTATCTGGTTGTAGCAGAGATTTTTGAGATAAAATGAGGAAAGTAGAGAAAGGCACTTTCAAATATAATGCATGATACACAGGAAGGCTACAGGAAACAGAAAGAAGGTGTTTTCCTGGGCCTGGTAGGGCTTGAAAGAACAATGAAAAGTTAAGCATTATTACTCCCAGCATTAAGGAAACGTCGATTTCATCTTTCTCAAGCTGTCCCCCCCCCCCCCACACACACAGTTTCTAAAACGAGAACACACACACAAAATTCCAGTATAGTATTTGAACTTTGTTTTCTCCCAACCCTTGAATTGTTACAGCTAGTTTAGTGTGTCCCCTCCCTACCTCAGTCTGGACAACATAAAAAAGAAAACAGAAAGTTATTCAGCCCAGCGATGCAAGGTCTTTGGGTTTCTCATTCAACACTTTACACTTTGATCCCTGAGGTAACGGAAAATCCTTATCGCCTAGACTTTCATTGGTTCCTATCAGCTCGGCTGGAAAGGATGGCAAGTGGGACAATCCTGAAGAAAACGGAGTCACCCCCACGTCCTAAAGTACTTGGAAGTGCTCACTGGGATCTGCCTGTACTCCAGGCTGGTGCAACTCCACCGCCCTCCAGTGAAGTCCCAGAAGTGATCAAGTTTAAAGTGAAAGGAGGATGGAAGCATTATTTCTCCCTGTGCCTCCGGAGTCTGTGGCTTCAGTTTGCTGCAGGTTCTCTCCGTGGACTTCTCAGAAACCTCAATTTTCCACTTCGAGGGACAGAAAGCTACAAGGAAAACGCTGATGGCTTTGGTGAAGATTCTCCTGGACTTCAGTGGTGTCCTCTGGTACATCTGTCCGCGGTGTCCCTTTGGTTTATTTCTGTGGTCTTACTGCGCAGTCCCCCGGCGGCTGGGATTTTGGCTCTCCAGCTCTCCAACTCAAATCCTGAGCCTCCTAAGCTCCCGCGGAGACCCCGAAGTCCCGGATCTGGCGCCGCTCGCAGTCCTGGAGGGAGGCTGCAGGGCTAGAAGTGCAGTCCCGGAGCTGCGCTACTCTGGAAAGCAAAGCAGCCAGACGTGGCTTGAGTGGATTCCTAAGCCCAGGATTGGATCGGGAGTACCAGGGGCAGAGAAGGGGAGCAGAGGAAAGAAAGGAGATGTGAGCAGTTTCCACCTAAAGCACTTCACTCCTCGGGTTCTTCCCCTACAGAGATAGCTGTGTGGGTCTTTCTTACCCGTGGGTGCAGCTGTGCGCCTTTGGGGTGAGCCCAAGGTTGTGCTCGAGTATATGCGCGCCTGTGCACTTCCAGGGCAATGGTAAAGCCTGGCAAAGCTTTTTGGAACAAAACGAAAGAGCTCCCTATCCATGGAGGCCACCGGCATGGGCCTTTGCCAAATAGGGCAGAAGAAACCCTTGTTAGCCAGCTTCCTTTTTGCAACTTCCTACTCTTCCATTGCCTTTGGGGGTACAGACTGGTGTCTGGGCTAGCTAGGATCAGAGCTGAGAGCGAAGGTGCGCGCAGTGTCCGAAGACCACGTGCTGGTGAACCCACAATGAGAAGCGAAAGGGTTTCAGGATTTTAGCAGAAAAGAAGAGCAAGATTTCACTTAGGGTTCTTTAGAAGAAAGAGTTAACTTTGCTTACTGGCTTTTTCAGGCTGGGCGGAGTGGGGATATAGGGTCGGGGAGAGAAGCACTGGGAGTCTTGTCGGAGTCTAAAGCAAAACCAGGCGAGGGCTCCGGGCAGATCCATTCCCGCAGGGCCCTGTCTAACCTCCTTTCCAGTCGCACCTCTTTTCTGCTTTAGACCCTGCTTCTGTACCGGTGACCTTACAGACCAGGTCTGGATTATGAAGATTGTTGGGCTCCCTTTCTGCCCTTGACATACTAAAATGTGACAAACTGCAGTATTCGTAATGTCTGATGCTGAGCTGATTCCCAAATATAAATGTTCTTTACAGAATCCGCTCCCATCTGATTAGTAAGCAAATCACCACCCACAACTAAGGGGACAGCGGAAGCCAGCCTCAGATGACTGAAACCCCCAAGTCAGTAGCTCTCCTTCTCAAAATTTCCGGCGGGTTATTATAACTAATGCCTTTTCCCACCTCCCTAAGCAGCCGAAGCTTGACTCAGTGATGATTCTCTCTATCCCACAACCGAGAGGAAGTGGGCGATCAGCAAATTGCCCTTTTGCAGGAGGCTGGGGACGCCCCTGGAAGTTCGCTTTCATCCTCCAGGTTTTCTGCCTTTTCCCTTCCCCCTTCCTGCAACGCCCCCGCGCCGCCTCAGCCTGGGGATTTCCCGGCGCTTCGCCCGCCCTCTCCGCACCCCCCAGATAAATCGGTTCAGAACTAGTCTGGCTGGGAGGCCCGAGGGCTGAGAGCAGCTGACCGGTCCCGGCCGGGGTCTCACGGACTCTCGGGGTCTGGCCGACACGGCCGCTCCCGTCACTGCGGCGCCGGCCGAGCTCACGGCCGCGCGCCCGCCGCCGCCGCCGCCGCCGCCGCCGCCTCCATGCTGCAGCGCGGGGCTCAGTTCCACGCGGCCAGGAGGCCGCCGTTGCCGACACGCACAGCCTTGGGAAGCCTGGCTCCCGGGTCCGCCCCGGCCGCGGCCGCAGCCCCGGACCTCGGCTGCTTGCCTCGCGCCTGAACTGCGGACTCGCCCCAGCGCGGTGGCCAGCGGGCGGGGCGCTGTGTGCAGCGGCGCGCAGGGAGGCGGTGAGCGTGTGCAGAGCTGCCCGAACGGAGGACTATGTATGTGTGTGCGCGTGTTTGCGCGTGTTTTTCATTCTTCCCTTGAGAATGTGAATTGTTTAGCAGCTGGCAGCTCCCTTAGGATTCTTGACTTTGGGGAGCTCTGGGCTGTGAGCACAGCCCACCCATATAATTCATTTTGCACCGTCGGTTATATCAGGAAAAAAAGCGCAACTGGACGGGGGTGGGGCAGACCAACGAAACCTTCTGGAGACACACACATACACACACACTCACAGGAGAGAGGAAGAAATGAAAGACTTGAGAAGACTTTGATAACCTCCCTGCTGGCCCTTCTGTTTTCCGGAAAGATCCTGGATGTTGGCTACCTTTTCAAGTCATCTTGGCATGTCTCTAGTGTTTTGTAAGCCGCTTTCCAGCTAGCTGCGTGTGTGTGTGCGCGCGTGTGTGTACGCGCGCGCCTATCTGATGCATTTGACTGTCTTTTATCCAACTGCCCAGAAGCAAATGTGTTAAGTCGGCGATGCCCCTTCGTGCCCGGGTTCTTGCAGAGCTCTGAGGACGCCCAGACCCATTTTCCTGGCTGGATTTGGAGCAGCTGCTGGGCTGTGGACCCAGGTGTGTGGATCGCTTTATCCAGAAGCTTGGAAAGCGCCAGTATTGACCTGCTTCCAGGTACATCACAAGGTCAATAGAGGGTCTTGCAGCCCTCTTGTTTCCGTTTATCTACACCTTCTTCTCTTGGCCAGAAGGATATTTACGTTTTGGTCCACAGCATTTGAAGCCAAAAGTTCAGCCCTTCGAACTGGTTTGCTATACAAAACAAAACAAAACAAAACAAAAAAGGTAATGAGGATTGCTTATCAAACTGCTTAACAAAATCCCCGACTCTTCCTCAGCCCTTTCTCGGCTCCCTCCTCTCCACCAAAATGTCACCAGCTCTTGAATTACGTGGATTCGGGTTGGAGGAGAACTTGAAGGAAACGTGATTAAAGGGCTATGCGAGAACGCTCTCTTTGCTGCCCGCGGTCCTGTGGGCTTCGAAGCCAATCGTGAGAAGGACCGGTTCCCTCCGTGCTGCTTCCTCCCCGTGCAGTGCCGGGTGTGCGTGTGTAAGTGTGAGTGCAAGTGCGCGCGCGCCCGGGTGCGAGTGTGTGTGAGTGTGAGCGTGTGTCTGTGTGTGCGTGCGCGGCCGCCCTGCCTCTGCCCGCTCCCCGGGCGCGGAGCCGCGGGTTTCATGGGGCGATTGCAGCGGATCCCCCACCCAGCGCGACCTGCGGGCAGCGGCGGCAGTGGCAGGAGCTGCCTTTCCGACTCCCTAGGATGCGGGTGCTGAGCTATGGCAAAGGGCAGCGAAGTGACGAGCGAGACACGCGTACGACTGTGAAAGCCACCTGGAGCCACCTTGCCGGGATTGTACCTGCAGGCAGAAAGTCTTCCTACGACCGTCTTTTCCCCTAGAGGCACCAGGTAACAAGCCAAGGATTACTCGCCTCACCCAATTTCCTTTAGATCTTGTTTCTAGTGTCTTATCTGCATTGCAGGCTACTTTACTTATTAATGTTTTGAAAATCATTGGGAAGGATTGAGTATCCAAGGGCGCCTGCTCTGTGATTTTGTAATACAATTTCTAGTAGGTGAAATATACATCTATACCTGAGCACTTAATCTAGTAGTGAAAGCTTTGGGAATATGGATGTGCTCCACCCTGAGGATATTTTTTGAGAGCTAGGCGTGTGGAACCTGTCTGATGATGCCAGAGATCAAAATTCTGTTTCCTTCAGGCTATGGTTGCCACGGACCATTTGGTACCCAACCCTCTCCAGATTGTGGAGTGTGAGTGGGTGTTTGGTTTCCACCCATCATTTAAACCAAAGATCTTTTTTACCCTTTTCTACCTCTGGTGCCAGGTTGTTTTCTTTCCTTGTTGTGGAGGAGCTTGCCAGATCTTTTTAGTAGTTGTAAATTACGCATCTGGAGACTTTGACTTGAAATGGAGTTTTCTTGGAACTTGGTTTGCATGAAAGGGAATATATTGTCACGGGTGTGTGTCTTGAGATATGGTGTTTAACTGCCAGGGCGTGCTTTTATGTAGCAGAATAAATCCATGAAAGAAGTCATTTTTATATCTAGCAGAACCAGGCTAAACCGATAGCCACCACCCAACGTTCTCTCCAGCTGTATTGTCTCCGTCACGTCACGGAGAGGGGCTCCTCTGCGCGGTTTTTTTTTTTTTTTTTTTTTTGTCTCTGTATAATAGATACTTTGAATTTCTTTTTCCGGTGCCTTGATTTACAAGGAGCAGGTTGGATTTGCGACTGCCTAATTAACATATTGGGTCTGATATGTTAAAATGAGATTCCCATGGCCAGCTGAAGCAGAACAAATTTAGTTAACTTCCAGAGCCCTTTACCCTGGCGCCTTTTCCCCCTGAATTCCCTTTCATCCTATCTCAGCGCCCGCCCCCAAAGGAAAATTTCACTCCCTTCTCGAAGACATTAGAATTAACAAGATAAAGCACTTCCAAAGTAGTCTCATCAATGTTTTATTCCATAGTGAAGACGGTCTGAATAATTTAGCTAAGGAGTGTTAGTTTGTCTCCCGCCTTTGGGAGCTGCTTTCTGGCTACATTCAGCGGAGGACTTGGCCCAGCCAAGCTCAGGGTTCCCTGCTTCAGGAGGCAGTGACTGGGGCTGTTGGGGGGTGGGGGGTTCTGTTTGCTAAAGCCGCTTAGGAAGTGTAGGGGCGCTGCCTGATTTTCCTCCACTCGCTGCGTTTCTGTAGATATCCATATGATGGCATTTGCAGACTTCTAGCTGGCCCATACCTGCTCTGCTTGTCCCTGCGTACTGACGTCCCCAACTCCTCTTCGAGTCTGGGCTCGGCTGCTGCTGCAGCCCTCGCAGGCTGGTGGTGCTACAAGGCCATGAATGCAGCGGGCTTTGGGGGCTGGGCTCTGCCACTGCAGCTGGCTGGCGGGCTTTGACACTTTCTCCGAGCGGGGCGGAAGAGCTCAGCGGACCCCCTGGCAGACAGCAAGCGGATCGTGGCCGAGGCGGCCGCCTGGATGTGAGAGGAGGGAGATGCCCAGAGCCACAGAGGAGCGTGGAGGGCGGTGGTGTCCTGCCTTTGCCTGCAAAACCTTTCTCTCTCTCTCCCTGTCCCTCCCCTCGGCCATGAATATTCAAGAATATGGAAGGAAAGCTGGCTACAAAAATGTCTTGATATTCAAATACTGCATGATTTATCAGGATTAAAACCTGAAGCTAAGTGTGTATTTCCTAGATTTCCATTTGTTCCTCTTTCTAACCCCCCTTCTTGCTCTCCTCGGTTTGATCATGTCATTTATACCCGTATTGTTTCTAGTTGAAACACCTCTGTAAAGTCAACTAACCTTCCTCCCCAACCTGGTACCCAATAAACGTGAAAGAGGAGGACATGAGGGCCACTCTTCAGATAGATTTGCTTTGTAACTTCAAGCTGCAGGGATAACCAAGGAATGATACAGAAGATACCTCGACTTTAACAGAACTTCCCCCTCTGAGGTCCCGGGCGGGCGGGGGTGGGGGTGGGGGTGGGGGGCGGGCAGTGGGCGGAGGGGAAGTGTATTGCCTGGATTAAATAATGAAATAAATGAAAGATAACAGATAATTGGGAATACATTTAAAAATGATTTTTTTCTTTTATTTTCCTTTTTTTTTTCTTTTTCTCTTTTGATGAATTTACTTCTAATCCTCTTATCACTCAGAAAATCTTAGAAATCTGATTTGTGTATTCTAAACGTCTGACAAGGACACCACTTTGTCCTCCCAAATTACCCCAGAGTACTATTACAACAGTATTGATATCATACTTACAATATTTGTTAGCAAGTAAGTTATACCTATCTAGAGAGTGCCCAAGAAAAAAGAAATGCTGGTGAATATAGGTTCTTGGAAAATAAGGTGTTTTCACCACCTCCCACCTATTTCACTTTCTTCTGGCCTTTTCCCACTAAGGATTCGATTTTTTGCAGGTTAAGCTTTGTTCTTCCACCTTCAGCCTCAGGGAGGGCAAAGCAAACGCATTAAAATGGATGCTGAATGCTCAGAAACCTAAACAGATGATGGTGTGATGCATGTTTGAAAATGTCACTCATTGGTGCGGATTGGACTTAGGTTAAAGGTCATAACTAAATAGAACTACTAGCACACGGTTACATGCATAGAGGTTCCTAAGGGGGGGAAAAGATTTCTGCTACCTTTTTCTTCTCCCTTTTCTGGAAAAATGGAGAGGGTACAAGTTACTTTGAAAATCTGAGTCCACTGTCCTTGCTAAGAATTGTCTTTAGATAGAGCTGGCCTGGCTCACTAGCCTGACTCATTGATGAATTAACACTTCAGGTATTGATAGGACATTTCCCAGCCAAAAGCCTCCTTCTTTGTAAGCCCTCTTTTAGTCACTATTAATAGGGACAGAACAATAGGATATCTATAAGAACAAGCATAAGCAGATAGGTGAAAAGAAGTTGTCGTTTGATTCCTGTACCTTGGATAATTTCTTTTAGACATTTTTTTCCCTTTCTCTTTTCAAGAGGAGAATGACCTTGAACACCAGGCTTCTGTTCTTTCACACACCTCTCTCCTTCCCTCATAGATCTAATGTGTGTATGAGCACACACAGCTTGTTTTTGAAATATGAGATTCCTGTGCTGATGTTCTGGGAGAAGTTCATAAAGGTTTAGTTCTGACTGACACCAGCCAGAAGTGATTTCTTTCCTTTTTCTGAAGAGGGGATAGCAAGAGCTGTAGTTACCTGTGGGAGAATACCTCCACCCTATTCCCTCTTCAATTATTTTTGTCTCCTCTGTCATTAAATGGATTTTGCGTGTTGAAGCAGTATCTGGTTATGGCATTAGTGTTTAAATGATCTTCATATGTTATGTCATGTTTTATCACCCTTTCATCTTTTCATGAATGGCTTTCATTTCCTTTGTCCATTTAAATCAGTTATCTTGATCTTGTTGCTGTTTGAAGCACTTTTGGCGTAGTAGTTTTGCTGAGTTTTCTTGCTGGTGAAATTGAGATCTTGCTTTCTGCTGATGTATTGCTGTGTTGTTATATGGTTGGGATGAGATGCTTGCAGGTATCTAACAATATTCCTGCCTCTACATGACACTACTACATAATATCTACTAAATTATGTATTTTAAAATAAATGTATCATAAATAAGATTGCTAATAAGTTTTATTGACAATTTTGAGGCTGGAAAAAGGAAGCTACTTGAAACTTCCTAAAGGCTTAACTGGCTAACCTAGTAGCTTATTTCAGTGATTTTTATTTTCTGGTTACTTAAAAATGTAACATATTGGCATTATCTTCAGGGTTTTGTATATAGTATAATGAATTTTGTGTTTTATGTATTATTGAAGAGTAAAACTGGAAATTTGGACCTTGTAGGTGTGAGTGTGAGCCCCTAGAATACATAACTAGCAGATAATTTTGCTAAATCATTCCAATAATACACATGTGCATACTCTGCCTTGTTCAACAAGCCTTGGACTGAGACTACTTATTCTGGTTGCAGGGCCCACATTTTTATTCTCATGGCATCCTTCAATCATTGAGGACTGTTTAGAACCTAAGGCTGTATAATTTGTTCATTACATGGTATGTGCATAGTGAAATTAAGAAGTATTATGTTCATAATTATTGAAGCTATTCCACTTAGAGGTGAACCATTTTTAGTATGCTCTACCAACATAAATTGTATGTTATTATGAAAATTCCAGTTTCATGTAACAGAAGACAGAAATGTAAGAATTTAATTCAAAGATAGCCAATGCTACTTTTAAGCTTTTTCATCATATTGTTGTGAAGGATACTGTGTTGACAAAATAATTTTTACTAAACATAATTTAATTTTACATAAACATTTTACATGACATAATTTAATACTAATTATGAAGTTGGTTAATAAGTGGTAAAAATTACAATGGAATTACATGTTTACATAACTCTGCTGTCCGTCATTTCACTGATTCCAAGTAAACCACATGAAAAGTATTTATTGTTTAAACTGCAAACTACATTTGTAATATTTCTCAGAAATTGGTTTTCATAGGCAGTGTTTAAGTTACATGGTCACATTGGCAGGAAAATGTCAATTGACAAGTTTGTTCTTCTTAGAAAATATGTCTTCCTTTGGGCATATACCCAGTAATGGGATTTCTGTGTCAAATATTATTTCTGGTTCTAAGTCTTTGAGGAATCACCACCCTGTCTTCCACAATGGTTGAACTAATTTGCATTCCAACCATGGCACATATTTACCTATTTAACAAACCTGCACATCCTGCACATGTATCCCAGAACTTAAAATAAGAAAATATATCTTTTTACAAAAGAAATCTTTCAAAACTCAAAAGCTCACACTGTTCTTGCATTTTTTTTTGTATGTGTGTGGGAGCATGGATATAATTTATTGCTCTAAAACATCTTCCAAATCAAATATTTTGAAAATGGTATTATAATCCTCGTGGGAAACAATTGTAGAATTTTGATAGAAAATTGAATCTATTTTAGATTTTACAATAATAAAAGACTCTAGAAAAGAAGTAATACATTAAATGATTAAGGTTTCAACAAATTCTGGGAGCAGTGTCTGAATTCTTAGAAAAAAACAACAAAAAAATAATTCATTCAATAGATGCTCAATCAAAAATAGTATATTTAATCAGGAATGGAAGCCTAAACAATGCTGTTTATCTTGATCTATTTTCACTCCACCACATTCAGCTCTTTTGAGGAAGTGCTAAAGAGCCTTGCAGGACAAACTTCAATTTACTTCTTGATTTCAGTGTTCGTTTTTATTCCTTATTTTCTATCTTCAAGTAGGTTTTCCATGGATTTTAGTGGTATTACCTCCCAAGTACTAGAATATTTGTATTAATGTGATTTACTAGTGGGGACATACCGACTACATTGCTATGAAGCCTAACTTTCTCTTATCTCTTTTGCAAATATAGGATGTGGTACTTTTCTTATTAGTTAGCTCTCCTTTTATTATTTTTTTATGGTGTGAAGATTTGTCAAGTTTTTGAGTGGTTTATTTACACTTGTTTTTATAAGTGTTTAGACATTTGTACAGCAACATTAAACTACATATAATTTATATGGCAGCATTGAACGCTACATGAGTAGTGAATATGCTTTATTTTATGTGGATAGATATCTTGAGATCATTAATATTCACAAATATTTTAATTTGGAATCCTACACTCAATAAAACTAGGTCTAACTTTATGAAAAGTTTAAGGTTATTTTTAGGAATTATGTTAGGATATTTGCCATGTATTGACTTTTTAAATATCAGACACTTAAACAATGTATAACTGGACATTGGGACCTGACCTCAATAACTCATTTTCTTAGTAACATGAAAAATACAAACAAATGAATAAGCTTGAAAGTAATTTATGAGCTGAAACTTTTAGTTCTATTTTGATGTTCTACACTTTGTAGTGGGAGAGAGAGAAGAAATTAAGAAATCATGGCTGTGTTTCGTAGAGGTTGGTATTGTGCAGCAGTTAAATTAAAAGGAACTATGGAATTCTGCCTCCCTCGGTCACAGTCCTGTATAACCTTGAACAAGTCTTTGAACTTCTCTGAGCATCATAATCCTCACCAGAGAAAGAGGGGTAATAATATAACTTATGCAATCAGGCTGTCTGGAGGTTTCAGTGATATAGTTCATTAGGCACCTGACTGTGATTATCATTGTCATCATCACCATGATCATCTCATCATTAGCTAGCGTAAGCATGAAGAGGGAAAGTATAAAGGAGGTGACAATTGTATGGCTTCAAAAGCTCGTCAGACCAGGGGTCATATAGTCCAGTGTCTTCAGGAACCAGGCAGAAGATGTAAAGCAGAGAATCTCGCTGAGTTTAAGAAATCATAGACTGTATTTCTAATATACTGGAGAGTGCATGACTTACCCAAAGATGTTCAAATTTATTCATTTTAATCTCTGATGGACATGGCATTAGACAACTTGTAAGTTCTCCTGACATGTATATTAAATCTTAATTTTTTTTTTAAAGCATCTCTGCCAAGTGGTCATCTTGACTAAGCTTGAGTAACTTTAGTAATTCCCAAATCACTCCACCTAAAATATATTATTTCACTTTCATATAGATGTATTATAATTTTCTCTTTTAACTTGAGCCAAAACTCTGGCATCTTGTAGCTTCTAATTATTTTTAACATGGTAGAAAGAGGCACACAAGTCTAATTCCTAATGGTAGTACTTCAAGTATTTGCGCTGAGTTCCTTGAAATTTCCAAACCACAATTGCTGTGCTTATGACTAAACACATCTTGGCCGTAAACTGGTTTAGGACAGTTTTCTGTATATCATGATTTCAAGTCCTTTTGCCTTTAATGGTCAATAAATGTTAGCTGTCATTAGTCTTCATCATCACCATTTTCTGGAAGGTCTTCATTTGTTATCCAAATTTTCACTTAAGCATGCCAACAACCCACGTGGGTAGACTACCATCCAGTTAAGCAGCGCCATTACTTGCGTGCTTTTGGAGCAGACAAAGCAAGAAAATGCTGTAACTCTCCAGCCTACACTTATTTTAGATGTTACAATTTGATCAATGTTTTCTTTCCCGCTGAGCCTGGCATTGGAGTTCTTAACATATATACCTCTTTTTTAAAAAATTAAAAATCATTTTTAAACATTTTTGTGGGTGCATAGTAGGTGTATATATTTCTGGGGTACATGAGATATTTTGATACAGGCACGCAATACGAACTATGCACATCATTGTGAATGGGGTATCCATCCCTTCAAACATTTATCTCTTGAATTACAAACAATCCAATTACACACTAAGTTTACTTCTTCAAGATACAACAACTGGTCAATCTGAACACTGGATTAAACGTATTTGCTATTATGAGTTCTGGCACTTTTCGAACATTCAGATCATTTGATTTACTCATGATAACCAAGTTGCTTAAATCTTTTCCAATAAATAGTGAGAGAAAATTCAGTAATATATTTTAATGTTATTGTTCATAATAAATATGAACAACAATGAAATGGAGCAACACAAGAAGAGTACATTTTCACCTTACTCTAAGGTGATTGGCTGGCTGCATCATGAGCTCTCTGTTCTAGACAAGAATGACTCAAGTATATGCTTTAATTCCATTAACACATATTTATTTGGCATTTAATGCATACTTATATTTTCTGCTAAACATTTCTCCTTTAAGTCACAGAAGCCAAAATGGCATAGATGCCACTCTAGAAAAGTTGCAATCTAGAGTGAGAAACAAATATTCTTTCAGAGAGGAGCCCTAATCCTGAATCAGTCTTGATGACATTCTCACACCTTTTCCTCTAGATGCCATTGATCTCTATATTATTTACTAAATTAATTTTTGTTACCTCCTCCATTGTTTAATAAAATTGATTATTAAGCTCCTAGCAGTTTTTCAGCCTCTATATGAGGTTATCTAATTCCTAAAAAGGGGAAAAATAATTTGAATACAGAAGAAAATGACACGTAAACTTACTTGACTAAGTATCCTGGTCAAATGAGTCTTTTGGTTATCAACATTATCCATAGTCTTGAATGGTATTGTCTTTAGGCATCCTGTTTAAAAATTTTTTAAAATTTTGCATTTGATGTGAATTCAAATAGTTGTCAAGATCAACACACCACATATAAATATAGTTATTTCCTTAATGACTTCTTCATTATGTATGTTAGCAATTGCAGAAGACCCTTGGGGACCAATCCAAGACATGTTTAAGGCAGTTCATAAATTTGCCCCTTCTTTTGTTCTTTCTGTCTCAACTGTAAAGTGTTTCTTTGATTTTCTTTGCTCTTATATAGCTAATTGTTTTCAATGTACTTGCCTTCCTTTTAAAGTTCGTGATAGGAACTTACTAAGAACATAAATAATAAGGTTGCTAGGTACGTTGGTAAAATAAGGACCTAAGGCTAAATAAAAGTCTAAGGCTTCATCCTCTGAAACAAGCACGTGAGCTTTCCATGTACTTGCTGAGGACAGCACTGAAAGATGCTAATATAACTTGGATAATATATAACAGATGACCATGACCATCAGCATCATCTTCATCATATTCTGAGAAGGTGGTCTTTTCCTAGCACTGTAGATTTTTACTTTTCTCTACTCTATGCACTAACCCTACAACTTTATCATGATTGTCTCTGTTTTTTAGGGGAACATATTGAGGCCCAGTGTGGTTAATTTGCTTGCCCATGATTATACAGCTAAGATGATAGGGCTAGAATTAAAATCCAAAAATTTTTGATTCTAAAGAGGATGCTCTGTCGGCTACACCTAGGGGATTGCCCTTTTATCCTACTGCTTATGGCTGTTTTCCATTGATTATTACAAAAAAATGTGTTTTTAATCTCCTTCAAGGATGATGAGCATCCTCTGATCATATATCCTATTTTTAGTTACTCATGTGCTTATGGTACTCTATAAATTGCCATGTCTTATGTAGTTTATAAAAACACTTTATCCACTAGGAGATTCTGTAGTTGTTTATATTGAGAAGGTATTTGCATCCTGAGTCTGGGATATAAATATATACTAAAACTTTTTGATAAAATAGACTGTGTGATTTTGGGTGATTTGCTGTCTTTAATTTTCAGTTCCCATCTGCAGGAGGGACTGGCAAGCCATTTAAACGGACTGGTATGCTGTAAGTAATAAATAAATGTTCAGGTTAACATGTTTCCTAGTGCAAAAGAATCAGAACATACTGCGATATCATGGTGGGGTGAAACTTACAGATCATTCTGTCCATCATTAACACCCTGGCATTTGTCTTATCATGCTCTGCCTTCCACTCACCTCTTCTTCTTTTGCTGTACTATTTGTGTAGACTGCTGTTGATGCTCTTAATGAGTGCTTCAGGTGTTACTCTTGTTACCTCTTCCCTTTGGCAGAGAGTGGAAAAGAAGTCACTTGACAAACTCATTTTCTCATCTTGAATCACTGGTGTTATTTCTGTGACAGAGGGGCTTGATGATAGGCAGTCAAAATCTGGGCTTAATTCCAGATATAACTGTTATCAGGACAAATCTTTTCTAAAGTAAGCCCTGTGATGTTTTCCTATCTGTAAGCTATGTTGTTACCTCTTGAATTCAAAATGGCCACAAATTCATTGCAGTGCTTCTCATCAAGAATAGATGTGTGTTTCTCTTCTCTTTGAATCTGAACTGGCCTTTTTACTTGCTTTCAACAATAGGGATTGCAGAAGTGATATGGTATAATTTTCAAGCCTAATCCTCCAGAAACTATGTAGCTTCTACTCTTGTTCTTTTCAAAAAATGTTACCATTATGTGAAGAAACATGGATTCCTCTGCTGAGGACAAGTGACCTGGCTAACAGCAGCTCCAATGGCCAGACATGTGGATGAGGCCACCTGAGACCATTCACACATATTAGAACCTCCAGATAATTATAGTCACAAGAGTGACGCCAGGTGAGACCAGCAGAAGAACTAAGCAACTCAGGCCAGCCCAAATTGCTGACCCACAATTCATAAACAAATAAAATGGTTGTCACTTTAAGCCACAAAATTATGTAATCAGAATAGATAACTGAGACATCTATCTTAGGTACTGAGACATAGCCAGACACCATACCTCTCTGGAAGAAAAGCCTGGCTCTCTTTTTTAAAAATGCTTTCAACAAATATTTGTTAAATATCTACCATAACTAAGCATGATGCCCCTCATTCCATGCATTCATATATTTTTAAGGCGGAATATATTCTTTTCTTACACCTTTGGAAATATTTGCTGATTTCTCAGTAGGTAAAATTGTCTATGATATTTCCTAACATGTACATGATAAGTAATTTTGATTTGCCTAATTTATAACTTACTGACTTATCGTTGCATTAGAGAAGCTCCTCTGAAAAGGTTGTCCTCTTGTGCTAGGAGTAATGCTATTCACCTAAAACCCAAGGGAAACTTTGACTCTTTTTTCCTCCAAGTGCTATTTGGGCTTGATTTAGTTCAGTGTGATATTCTGTAATTTCTCCAAGATTTCATTGTATCTTCTAATTATATTTTGGTGATTCATATTTACTATTCATTTCTTTTGCAAATTAAATCTATATTGCACAATTACTTTATCCTGGGCCTTGATATTCATCTTCTTTTATTTAATAATATTCTCATTCATGTATCAAATTACTCTACAGGAATTTGACATACTGTTACAGGTATAATATGGTGCAGGGCATAGGTCATGGGGCATTACAACTATAATTTCATAACTTTCTGAGTATTATTCATTTGCAGAAAATACATAATTAAAATGAGTGTATTTGACTTCAGTGTTTGTATTTTTAGTAAAACAGATATATTTGTGAAGGGGTACATGAAAATGCATGTCATACTCACTTAAATATTTTCTTCAAAGCTATTTTGTAATTATGGGTTGAAACCCTCCCTGGATTATGTTGAAAATAAAATGTTTTATTTATGTTTTCTTTTTGGTCCTTCTTACTGTGATCTTAGAATCTAATGTAAGATAGGTAATGTGTGTTATGCTTTTTATTTGAAATTTCTACTAGTAAATTCTAAAATAACCAGGTTCCATATGCTGCATATGGCAATATATGTATATTGCAATATATGTACATATATATCCACATACACACTACATATACTATGTGTATTATATACAGTGCATTATCATTGATTTTCTTGGCATATTTCTCAATTTCCTTACCTGTAGAATGGGGCTAAGGTTGATGACCATCGCAAAGGCTGTTGTGAAGAGTCAGTGAAATAATGTATTCCCAGCACCTCACACATCGACTGGCAAATAATGGAATGCTCAAACAGCACTAGCAATTATTATTATTATATATTGAAAGTGAGAAAATTACAGTTGTACATAAAGAATAATTGCAAATAATTTTATGCATAGCATGATGGCTCTTTTAAAAAATACGTCTTTATATTTTACATGTTAGACTGCAATATTTGGCCTTAGTAGATTGTCAGCTTTCAAGTCTGTTTCTAGTTTATTCTATCGAGACACAGGACCAAAGGGATCTTATAAAACAATGTCAAGGCAGTACTTTTCCTTAAAGATTGATACAGAAGGTGTTAAAAAATATAATTAAAATGAAAGCAAACTTTCCTACAGATGTACAGTAACTAACTATTGTTAAACTAACTGGGATATTTTAAAAGCAACGTCTCAAATGATGTATGGTACTAATAATTAGGCAGGACCAATTCAGGTTGTTTAGGGTTTTGAAGTAACATAATTTGGGAAATCTTTTAAAGAAAAAAATTATATAAAGTTACAGACACAAAAAGTAAGTAAAGTATCTTGGAAGGGGCTTTTGTATACCTTTTTTTTTTTTTTTTTTGAGATGGAGTCTCGGTCTGCCCAGCCTGGCGTGCAGTGGCGCGATCTTTGCTCACTGCAAGCTCCGCCTGCTGGGTTCACGCCATTCTCCCTCCTCAGCCTCCCGAGTAGCTGGGACTACAGGCGCCCGCCACCACACCGGCTAATTTTTTTTTTTTTGTATTTTTAGTAGAGACGGGGTTTCACCATGTTCACCGGAATGGTCTCTATCTCCTGACCTCGTGATCCGCCCGTCTTGGCCTCCCAAAGTGCTGGGATTACAGGCGTAAACCACTGCGCCCGGCCAGCCATTGGTTTGGTGGTACATGTTTCACTCTTATTAAGGACATGTTTGAAGAATTGAGGAGAGATGAGTAACTTGATTTTGTTTTCTGTTTGGGAAAATCGATCTTATAGTAGCTTAGACTAATTTGTGTAACTTTTTTTTTTTCCCCATTGATGTCTATCTCTTTAATAGTTCTATTTCTTTTAAATTGAAAATTAAAATATCGTTTAAATAGCTGTGTGAGTATATGACTATCACACTTATTATTCTATTGGGATCAAAATAAATGGACAAAAGAATATGTGTAATTGATGGCCAAGTTTTCCCAATGATGTTAGGGAAAGTGGGTTTTTTTTTTTTTTTTTTTTTTTTTTCAATTCTAAGTGTTGTCTGTACCATTACATTTTGAACACATGGAATAAATAATTATCTCTAACGTCTATATTAAACAAAGGAAGCAGATTCAAGGGCAATTTAAAACCAGATAGGAAATGTAAGTGAAATATATCACTCTTGGTATAAAGTGTGCATTCAGAAGGTGCTGGTCAAATACATGAATTGATATGTACATTAATAAATAAATATTGATTTTGGAATGTGGCCATAAAGCACTAAAATTTACTTATATATGTACCAATAGAAGGAAACTAATTTTATTTTTTGTAGTCATTACCTCTCTACTGGTGTATGTACTTTTAGTGATAGCATTTTGTAACATTTGGGGATACACAACAAAGAAAAGAATCCTAATTTTTGAAATATGAAACAGCCTTTGAAAAACAATGTCATATCATTCTAAAGATTTTTAAATATTTTCTGTGTTCCTATATCCCCTTTGTGAAATACAGTCTATATTGGGAATGAGAAATTAGTGTCAAGTCTCTCAAACTGATTCATAGCCCATAACACAAAACTTTCTTGAACGGGGTAATCGGTATTGTAGAATTATCAGTGATGCTTAAGTGGAGAAACTATGTGAGCTGAATTTAAATGGAGTTAGCACTCACTGTTTCTGAATTGGTGCTATCAATAGTAATTTGAAGATATGCTTTGCCATTTTAAGCTGAAATGATAAATTGACTATATATCAGTCCAAGATGGAGTTGAGACCTCCAGGTGAACAATGTGTAAAAACAGTGAGACAGATGAAATTATGTGATGGTCCCAAGCTTGCTGGAGTTCAGGTTCTGTAACTTACATTTAACAGAATATTTTTGGTTTCAGCATCTAGAATTAAGGCTGGAAAATAGGGTTGTATCACTTAGAACTCATTCAGCAGGAAGTGAAAAACTCAACCTAAATTGCCTCAGCATCAAAGGAATATTTTTGTTCAGACAACCAATTGCAGGATTATTTTCAGGCATAGCTTGACTCAGTATTTAAAAAGTTGAAAAATCAGGATCCAACTTCCAGCTCTAATTTCTCTCCATTGGTTCCTTTCTTAGATTTGGAGGGATAGGTCAGGGTCGCTTCGTATCATAACAACACCATGTCCAAAGGCTGATGGAGAAAGGCCTTGAAGCAGAGGAGGGAAGCAAGAGAGAAAGTGGGAGATAGAAACTGTTTTCTGACAGTCCTAACAAAGATCCTTACATTGATTCTTTTCAGCCCTAATTGTTTGACTTGGGTCATGTTACCATCTCTGAACTTGGTTGGGAAGAATCAATGCACTATTTGATTTATTTAACCCTTCCTTCTTCTTCTCTTTCTCTTTCTATCCTTCTTTTTTTTCCTTTCTTTCAGAAATAGTTTATCTGAGAAGCCATTTTTCTGTCCCCCATGTGAAATTCAAAAACCGATAAACTTTTAGTGAATTTCTAATATTTTGGTTTGGTAATTAATGTTTCCTGCTTTAAGATTTCTTAGCAAATTTTGTTATTTTAGGGAAACAAATGGAAAATTGTCAAGCCACAGTCTTACAGCAAAATATTTGTAATGGCTGGGTCTAATAGAATTTTACGAATAAAATTGCATATATTTTTCACTGAGAAGCCCACAACTGTAATATTTGTATAAGCAAGCTTTGTCTTACTGTCATAAAACAGTAAATGACCATATACATGTATGAACGTACACATACTTTCAAATAAGCTTATTTATTTTTATCAAATACTGAATCTCTATTAATGTGCATGCTATATATTGTACTGTTCATAATTATCATACTTTAAAAAAGTTTACAAATAAATTTAAGCTACAAGATTGTGGAAATATAATAATTTTTTTTGGCCGGGCGCGGTCGCTCAAGCCTGTAATCCCAGCACTTTGGGACGCCGAGATGGTTGGATCACGAGGTCAGGAGATCGAGATCATCCTGGCTAACACGGTGAAACCCCGTCTCTACTAAAAAATACAAAAAACTAGCCAGGCGAGGTGGTGGACGCCTGTAGTCCCAGCTACTCGGGAGGCTGAGGCAGGAGAATGGCGTGAAGCCGGGAGGCGGAGCTTGCAGTGAGCTGAGATCCGGCCACTGCACTCCAGCCTGGGCGACAGAGCGAGACTCAGTCTCAAAAAGAAAAACTTTTCTTCATTTTAAAATGAAATAAAGTATAGTAAAATTATAGAAGGGAATATGACAATGGCTGCATTTAAATATAATTTTTCTTAAAAGTCTTAGGTAACTTCTTTTTCTCTTTGTTAGAGAGAGATCACACAAGTGCTGAAGAATTATTATAGCTTTGTGTTTGTTATCATGATCTATTTTTGAATTATCTGAAATATAGAATTCTCCATTATGATTTATCCAAGTCATGCTCTTTTTTCATAGGGATAAATCCGTATTTACTTATCAACTTCCTTGTAACTTTGTACTATAATTTAATTTTAAGCTTATATGAGACAAAAACGTACTGAAGTTTTAACTGAGTTATGATATACCATATTTTGTATTGACTTCTGGTATGATTACAGTTAGAGGAAGGAAATAATAAACCTTTGAGCTGGTGAGATATAGGTCAGTTTGAGAGTCTCTGCTTCAGTATAAGGTCAGCTCTGCTATTAAAGTTCAGCTTTCCAACCCCCTAAAGGGTCATTGCTTTTCTCTCAGGACCACAGCATTTCTAGAGTCATTGAATAAATAATTTTCCATTTGACAAATAAAACAGCTGAAATTAATCTCTTGTGATGATACGATTAGACTTTGTGTCCCCCACCCGAATCTCATCTTGATTTGTAGTCCCCACACCTGCTGCCTTGTGAAGCAGGTGCCTTGTGAAGCAGGTGCCTTGTGAAGCAGGTGCCTTGTGAAGCAGGTGCCTTGTGAAGCAGGTGCCTTGCTTCCCCGTAGCCTTCCGCCATGATTGTAAGTTTCCCGAGACCTCCTCAGCCATGCTAAACTGTAAGTCAACTAAACCTCTTTCCTTTATAAATTACCTAGTCTCGGGCAGTTCTTTACAGGAGTATGAAAATGGACTAAAAATGTGGGGGTTTAAAAAATATTCTCTGTGTTTGAGTTCCCAAGTGGCATGTCAGCAAAGTAATCAAACACACCTGTGTTTTGTAGGGGAATCAAACATGGTTCAGTTACTTGTGTATGTAATCTCTATTAAGTGGTTTTGAGATCAATTTTAATTATAAACTTTCAGTGTCTTTGCTATAAAGCTGTGTGAGAACATTAAAAATATGTAGGCCTGACTTTCTTGTTTTAAGGTAGGGCAATACCAACTTATATTGTTGTTATATTTTAATTGCACTGGCAGGCTTCTTAAGGTCTAACACATTCTTTAAAAGTTGCATGCTTATTTTGTTACAGCTAACTTCAATATTGTGGAGATGGAAATCTGAAAGTCCCCTTTTTGTAGTCATTTTTTGGTCAGAGTACTCTAAAATTTATTAACTACTTATGGTGAAATCACAACTCAGCATTCCATTTGGGAGGAAGTTGCTGGCAGCCTGTGAAGAAAATAATGCAGTGTGGTTAACTAATGTTCCTGTTTCCTATAGTGTAATGTAACTAGTTTAATAAATTACATATGCAACAATAATCTCCTGAATTATCGAGAAGGAAATAGTTCCTAGGCCTCTACAACTAAGATATTGCAGAGTCAAATACCTTGTGCTTCAAATATTCAAACCTCTGCTCCTAACTTCAGCATGGGTAGCACATACTCCATATATTTCACTAGATAAAGATACTTTGAAATATTTAATATTTTAAATACAGTCCAAGACAGTATACTTTTGTCATTTCAATCAATGTGGACCGAAATTTGAATGACTGGTTAATTTTCTTGCAATTAATCCTTTTGTGAAAATTTCATTGCCACCATTTAATTAAAATCAACAATAGATTGTTCATAATCATGAACAAGGATAATATACTGTAATATAATATTATATCATTTGTAGCCTCTTCAAATAATTCTTCCGAAGAGAGAAACATTGAACTAGAAGGTTAACAGTGAAAGTAGCATATAGCAAAAAATAGAAAAATAGTGTCTTTTCCAGTTTGGGTAGAGCAGATTTATTGTATGATTCTGCAGGGAATCTGCAAAGTGCTCTAAACACTCACTTTTAATTGAGATAACCCTGGGTTTCTTGAAGTGTAACCAGTGACAGACTAAAGTAACATTTTGATTAAGCAATGTTGAATTACGAAGTACTGTTACTCTACATTACTGCTGGGAACCTTAATTGAAGTGCAGAATCTGACTAAAAGCAACAAAGGCAACTAAACAAAAACAAAGAAGCAAAAGTTCTAAATCGTGCTTTTTAAAATCAGTTTCTTCACAGTTTATCTCTAAGTGTACATACATGCACATACACATTCACAAGACTTCCTTTGTTCCTCTATTTGGATTAGATAATGTCCCTCCTGCTTCTTAATTTTTTTTTTCTTTTCTATGTCTTATTTGCAGAGTTGACTATTTCCAGATAAAACATCCTAATCATAGGCAATCAATTGCCAGTTTAATTTTTAATGAAGCAGCTTTAAGGATGTGCTTTTTACTAGTATTTTTATTCATATTTTTCTAAGATACAGATTGCTTTATTATCTTCATCATGATTAATGGATGAATATTTAAAGATAAATAATGAATGAGAGAGGATAGTACAATTGTAGTCTGCTGTTCTTCATGTAGTACTCTGTGTTGTCGTCTAACATTGATATGGTTTGGGTTGCTGTCCCCACCTTGAATTGTAATAACACCCATATGTCAAGGTTGGGTCCATCTGGAGATAATTGAATCATGGGGGCAGTTTCCCCTATGCTGTTCTTGTGATAGTGGGTGAGTTCGCACGAGATCCATTGGTTTTATAAGCAGCTTCCTCCTGCTCTGGGCACTCATTCTTTCTCGGGTCGCCCTGTGAAGTGGTAACTTCTGCCACAGTTGTAAGTTTCCTGAGGCCTCCCCAGCCATGCAAAACTGTGAGTCAATTAAACCTCTTTCTTTATGAATTACCAAGTCTCAGCTATTTCTTCATAGCAGTGTGAGAATCGATGAATACAAACATTATTAGAAGTAATAGTATACAGATATGGCATTGGAATTATTCCTAAGATATAGTTGAACAGGTAAACTGTAATTACAAGAAAGTTTATTGCTGTGTGACAATTGCAAATAGCATATACTGGCCTTTAATGATCGTTTCTAAAACAGTCATATTTAATTTTATTTGACCTATAATTATATTAAAATGTGAATTTTTATTATGAATTTTTACATGTACAAGGTAAAAAAAATGTCAAGTATAACAGCAAAAACACATTTAAGCAACTTTATACAACCTAAGTATTCATCAGTGGTGTGTAGGTTTCTTATTCTGCTGTTTAATTAAATGAAATAGGCCTGTATTTGATAATAAAGTAAGTTGCTGAAAATATGTGTTTACATAAGAATGGAAGCCATTGTGGGCATGTTTCTTTGGGTAAAAACATGTATGTACACACATATGCAAACACATATAAATGCACATTTGTGAATTTACATCTTCTGGAAGGATACCTACATAGGCAAAAAGTAGACGGGGTACTTTCTAGGGTGGGAGGTTCTAGGGTAGGAGGGGCAAATGATATTCAACTTTATCTTTTTTATAGAGTTTGACATTTTTTACCTTGTTCATGTAAAAATTCATAGTAATAAAAAACAAATACATGTTTTAACAGAGATTTTTATTGTAGGTCAAATAAAGTTAAATATGAGTATTTAAAAATGATGATTAAAGGCCAGTATATGTTACTCACTGTGCTATTAAATATGTATGTGCCAACTAAAACATCAATGATATTTGAAGATTATTTTTCTATAAATAAATTGAAGAAATTTAGCAATCAAGCTTATCTGCAATGTAATTTGTATTATATGCAACAGGCTATATGCCTGGCTGCTACTGGGAATTTCACTAACAGTGAGAAATACCAAAAATACGAATTTTTTGAGAGTTTTTGCTATGTCTTACAATGTAATTTTATGGAGGGAGTATCTGTAGAACATGAACATCTAATTTAATTAAAGTAATACTAAACTTTTGACTTATGTGATAAAAGATATGTCATTTGGGGGCTCTTTTTATGTGCAAAGTGTTACATTTATGAAGACAGGAATATTGAGTGTATTGTGCATCTCTACATCTGGCCCTGGAACAATGTCCACTATGTACATTAGTGATTACACAATTAAGTTAAAAATACCATTTTTTTCCTACAATTTCAACATAATTTTAAGATTATGTACGTATAATACAACTGTGTATTCTAATTTACTCTGATGTATTAGACAAATTAATGAAAAGGATGAGAGGCTCTGCTAAGATGCTATTCTAGAAAATTAATAATAGAAAAAAACACTGAATTCCACATTAAGAGAGATAAACATTTTATTTGGATTTGTACAGAAGAATGAAGCTACTACACTTTTGAAAACTATTTTATGTCATATTTAGCAGAAATATATTTGCATCGATGCATATTCCTAGAACAGAAGAAGTACTCAAATCGTATCTTTCCTCTGTACATTTTCAATAAACTTGATCAATAGTATAAAAGGATAGTTTTCACATTTAACTTTCACGGCAGAACTCTAAGGAGGTTAGCTTTTAAGGACTAATCTCCCACTTTTTATTGAAATATAATTCACATAACAAATAATTCATCCTTTTAGCGTGTACAATTTAGTAGTTTTTATTATAATTACAAGGTTGTGCAGCCATCACCACCATCTAATTTTAGAATGTTTTCATTATCCCTAAAAGGAACTCCATATCCGTTAGGAGTCACTCCCCATTCCGCCTCTCAGGAAGTTATTTCTGGAAAACAAGCAACAAGTAAAAGAAAAACAAACACATGTACACAAAAACCAAACTTTATAGAAAATTCATTTTCCCAAGGGCCTTTTTCTTAATCTTTAGGATAATTAAGCCATTTTTTGAAGCATTCCTCTAGGTATATTTTTCTTTTGTCAAATGGTTTGATTTTGCCAGATTCTCATTTATTAGTAGCTATACATTTGAGTCTAGGAGTTATCTAACAAAATTCTCATTGACTTCATGAAATCCTAACATTTATAAATGAATTTCCATTCTACTTTTCCATAGCTATGTTTATGATGTTTGTAATTCAATGTCGTATGATGTTTGTAATTCAAAAGTATTGATAAAGGAATCAAAAACATGGTCAAAGATATAGATATCTCTGTGTTAATTTATGTGTCCATTTTTCTATATTGGTATAATGTGAAGAGACATTTGAATTGGGCTAATTATATACATGAGTAATTCTTTAGTGGATATTGTAGTGACAGTTTTCTGCTTTAAGCAATCTTGTTATTTCAAAGACTTGAATAAATACTACTAGGTTAAGAGCCCCTTTGTATATCACTTGAAATTGTATATATTTTTCTTTTCTCTTGAGAAACAGTGAAATGTACTTAGTTTCTATTTGTGAAATTGATGATTGAGGGAATTAATTTTATTTATTGCAGCTAAGAATATTAGCATTTACTTAGTTTTTATTATTCTAGGCTTTAGTGACATTTAACTGATAGGTACTTTCAAGGATGCTGAGTTTCTTTTTGTTTGTTTTCACAACTGCTTCTGTAATATGTGGTGAGAACTCTAGGAAGAGACTGTTCTGTAAAGGTGAAGCTAATCTAATCATTCGATAGTGAGTTCTTGAATCCTCTCTATGATCTTAAGTTTCTTTTACCCCTCATTTATTCTTAACAATATCTTGCTTTTTTCTCACTAAGCTACCAGTGAAGTCATTTCCCAGAGTAGGCAAAAATAAAAGATTTCTGTCTTTAGTCTGGTCCTCTTTTTCTCTTGTCAGGTTTTGCATCTTTAACTCATTGATTTCTTCATTCAATAAATATTTATTGCTAAACATCTTCCTGTTCCATAAAGAGTGGTAGGATCTAAAGACTCAGCAATAGAGTGAGACGTCATGTCTACAAAAAAATTTAATAACTTGCCAGGTGTCTTGGCATGCACCTGTAGTTCTAGCTACTTGGGAGGCTGAGGTGGGAGGATTGCTTGAGGCCAGGAGGGTCAGGCTGCAGCAAGCCATGATTGTGTCACTGCACTCCAGCCTGAGCAATAGAATAAGACCCTGCCTATGAATCAATGAATAAATAAATAAATAAATAAATAAATAAATAAATGCTTAGCAGTAAACAAGAGAGAGATGATTGTTGTCCTAGTTGAATGTACAGATTAGAAGGGACTCAGATTCCCAAGAATTCATAGATTCAATGTATTGAGCACCAATCTGATGTCTGATATGGATAGTTGCATTGAAGATATAGAGTGGATTTGCACGTGTGGGGACTGTGATAAAACAGGAAACTTCATGTGCCCTGGCAGTGTGTAAGGTGACATCTCAACATCAGACTCACCTTCTTTTGTGTCTCCAGTCAGCGCATACTACATAAGGCACAAAGATGGTGCATGTTGGACTCTCTGCTTATGTCAGGTCTGCCATTCTGACTCACAACTTCCCATTTAGTGTGTAAACTATTAAAATCCAGTTGTTAGGCTAGATTCATCACCACTTGCTTTTAAAAATTAGATATTTGTAGATATTTATAGATCTGTATAGCTCTTTGAAGGCATTGAAGATGCCATATGTCTCTATATTTGCAAAAAATACATTCTGCAGTTAATAAGTTCTGAGGATTTTCTCACTTTTCTTTTTATTTTAGATCATGTATACTGCTCTGGCTCAAGTGCTGGGTTGAAAATTTCTTTAAATATTACTCTTCATTAATCAAAAACTCACTGTCTTTTGATTGTTTCTTGTATTGCACCATCAGATAATTTATCCAACAACAGGAGCAAGGGATTTTACTGTTCAACCAACTTCGTGCTTACTTACTTGTGGGTTACACGTCCGTGTAGCTTTATGGCCTTGAAACGGTTTTCTATTACTTATTTGTAAAATGATTCAATTGTTTTGCTTTATTTCACTCTCTTCAACACACTAAGATATTCGAAGTTTCCTGCATTTATTTAGCTTAGACAAATACCATTTTATTTCTCTGAATAAAATGTCCTAATTGTATAGTCAGTGTAGCTGATACAAATATTGTCCAAGGATAACTAAATTGTTTGTAGTTCTCTAAACGCGCTAAGCTATTTTATATTTCGGTGTCTTTGTTTTTGCTCCTCATTCTGCTAAAATGTCATTTTCCTGATCATCCTTTAATTAGTCATTCAATAGGATTTCCAAAATCTCCTTTGGAAGGAGGTGTTCCCAGTGCTTGAAAGTTGAAGTTAGTGTCGCATGTCTTAGTTCTCATACTGCACTCCAATCATATGTACTGGTGAGACCACAGGTGGGTTTCTTCTAATGAGCTGCATAAGTTGCAGAATCAGTTCCAGGATCTTTGAGAAGTTGTTTTTCTGAGAACTTTACTTTTTTTATGTAGTGCCTGTTTTGTATTAGAGCATTATTTCATTGTCGCACACATTATATTTAAATCATTTATCCTTCTATGGACATAGGAGACAGACACTGATATCTTTGAGCATGATATATTTAGCTTCTTTTAATTTTTTATCCAAGTACCTAGAAAGGTGCTTAAGATATTATCAACATGAAACAGTTATGTGTAAAGGCATTAATGATATCATAAAACACAGGTGACAGTTTTCTCAGAGATTTTCTCTGACCCTATTAATGTGAAGCAAATGATTTACTGTAGAATGATATCTGAAAAACTTTTATCAGTAAAGAAGTAAAGGGAAGAGCTAGGAAGGACCTATATACATTTTGATTTAATTAAAGCGTTCCTCTGGATTAAATCACTTTAGGGCAAAGACCTTTTTTTCAGTTATGTAGATACCTTTCTGAATTGGCAGTTGGATCATGTAAATACAAAAATACTGTTAACATTTATTGTTTCAAAAGTATAATGGGAATTGTTGATCCTATTCAAGGGTTTCTGAAGACTGCTTTTGAGAAATGCATGTCCTTAAAAATATCATGTTCTTGGATTATATTCTTTTCATTTGTTTGATATCAATCAGTATTGTTTGCTTAGAACTTCTAATTCCATGTTTTATATACTGTAATTACTATTAATTTGTTGTCAATTTAGATGTGCAGTAATGAAACATGGAATAGAATGTCATTTCTTTTAGAGCATTGCTATTTTGCACTATATACTTTTGAGAGAATATAAATGAGAAAAGATAATTTTCTTTTACTGTATTCATTTAACACATATAACTGCTTCAATCATGGGACATAAATTTATCTACTCAAATTTTCATTGGTCACTTGTAAAGTCTTTTATATATGATTAGAAATTATATTTTCTTGAGAGTTTCCTTTGATATTTATATTAGTTCTTTATCATTTTGCTAATTGTTATTTATATAAAGGTATTTCCTTTTAATTAAATGAATTTAACTGGAAGGCTTAACAATTATAATCTGGGTATCTCTTCTGTCTTACCAACTGTTGGGGTGAATTAGGTTGAAATGGCTTATATAAAGCTCTGGACTCTCTTCTTATAATCCTCCCTCTTTTAATTTATACTGTATATTCCTGCAAGATAAATCTTCGTAAAGTGCTTCAGTCAAGTAATTTCCCTACTCAAAAACCTCTAGAGGTCCCTCATTGCTTACTAAATTAAACCCAAACTTTCTCTCTGACATTCATAGCCCTCCAAACCCCAATATAATCCAGCTCTAGTCTCAAATATTACTATTCCTCTGTTTACACTGTTCACCACAATAAGACAGAATTATTTGGCTTCTACAGACTCTATTTTATTTTTTTTTCCACTCTGTATTTTTCTGGGCTTGTTCTTCCTGGAACACTTGCTCCTGTGTCATTTCATACTGTTCAAATCCAGTTGATCCTTCAGAGCCCATCTCAGAAAACCATGTCTGTGAGAAGCCTCTCCTGATTTATTTATTCAACAAGTATGTACCTTCCCAGGCATTGGTCAAGCGTACTGTGAATAACAAAGACAAAAATCCCTATTATCCAGAGCTTACTTTTTAGCTAGGGCAGGAAGATAATAAATGAAGAAACATATAAAATAAAAAATAATGATTTAAATATATAAAATATGAAACGATAAGAAATATGAAGGAAAATAGTGAATGTAAGATATCAAGTGTGAAATTTGAGAGGGAGGGCTGGTATTTTATTGAGAGTGATCAGGAACATGTCAACTCAGATGAGAAGGTATTTTTCAGAGATGCCTACTGAGAGAAAGAATTAGTCATGAGGATATCCAGAAGAATAGAGCCTGAGACAGGAGTGAGTTCAAGAACCTTGGGGCAGAAGCAAGCTTAGCATGGTTATAAAATAGTCAAAGGGCAAATGCGGCCGAACAGAAGTGAGTGAGCAGAAGAGTCACTGAAGTCAGAGAGGAGTAAGTCCTGGGGACCAGTCAAAGGACTTTGGCTTTCATTATGAAAGAGATCAGAAGCCATGGAGAGTTTTGAGCAGAGACATGACCTGAAATGACTTATATTATAAAGGATTGCTCTGGCTGCTGCCCTTGAATAGACTCTAATGACACAAAAGGAAAACAAAGGAGGACTAAAAGCTATGCTGATCAAGACTTAGTGGTAAATTGAACCAGGGTTCTGGTGTAGGAAGTGACTAGATTCAGGGAAAATATCATAAAATAAGGAAGTACGTATAAAGGGTGAATAAGAAATCATAAGAAAAAAAAAGTGGCATTTCAGGGAATAGTTCTTCATCTTAATAACTATCATTCCTTTTTATTACGTTTGTTTTTCGTACCAGCTTCTTTACTATGCTGTTACTTCCATCATCCATATGTAAATCTCATAACAGCCCTTTAAAAATGTAAGTGTTGTTGGCCGGGAATGGTGTCTCACGCCTGTAATCCCAGCACTTTGGGAGGCTGAGGCTGGTGGATCACCCGAGGTTAGGTGTTCGAGACCAGCCTGGCCAACATGGTGAAACCCCATCTCTATTAAAAATACAAAATTAGACGTGGTGGCATGCACCTTTAATCCCAGCTACTCGGGAGGCTGAGAGAGGAGAATTTCTTGAACCCAGGAGGTGGAGGTTGCAGTGAGCTGAGATCGCACTATCGCACTCCAGCCTGGGTAATAAGAGCGAGACTCTGTCTCAAAAACAAAAATAAAAGTATGTGTTGTTATTGTTACATTTATACAGATAAGGAACTTAGAATATAGAGAAGTTGAGTTACAAGAAAATATTATATGTGTCTATCTTCTTATATTCTTAGTAGATGAGGAAAAAAAGGCAAGGAATAAATACACTAGAATTTTACTAGTGGTGGAATAATAATATTTTAGATTTTTATGTTTATCTGCATCTGTTTCAAGAAAGTGTTTTATTTTCCTTCTACTTATTTTAAAATTCTTATATTTTGGTGAATAAGGATATTGCCTTAATAATCTCATAACCATTAAATGTAAGAATTGTGAGTTGACACCCCATTTATATGACTTTTCTTTGTTATTTTATGGTTAACAAAGTACAGAATTTGTAGTCAGACTTGGTTTCCAATTCTATAGCCTTGGGCAAATAATTTAGACCCCATGAACCTCAGTGTCTTCATCTGTAAACTGAAATTCCAAGGTTTTAGACTTATTTTCAGGATGCAAGTGGAAACAAAATGACAGTCTTAAACACAATACCTGTCACATAATACAGCATAATAAATGAGTGCTATTATGATGCCCATGTTATGTAGATATTCAGATTAAATGTTTCAACAGATAAGAAAAAATATACAGTACTATAATATATATAAACAAATAGCTATATATTATAACTAATACATTACTATGAAAATGAATTTCAACTCAGAACGTTAAAAAATTTCACTGTTTAATTCTTCAATATTATGACTTGATTTTAGACCTTTGTAGATGGCATTTATTTTCATTTTTAAATAATTAATATGCATTAATTTCTTGCCACTTAGTTATAAATGCCTTAGCAGATACATTTCAATAACTTTGAAAAATTATGAATAATCAGTTCAGGATTATTCTTCGATACTGGTTTAACATGGGCCAGTGTTTAGTGAAACAATCTGCTGACATCAGTAGCAAACAGACTTGATGTCAGTGCTTGTTTTGTCTAAACAGAAGTTTTAGAATCAAGTCCAATTCCATAAAAATCATTGCAATTATGACATTATGTGGGACAAAGTAAATTAAGATATTCTTTTTAAATTACATTTTTAACAAATCAAACAAAAATGTTTTCTGTAATTTTTGTAAATGTTGCCTTCTCTAGTTAGAAAATTTTAGAAAACAGTATAAAATAAAACTGTTTAAATGTAATCATGTGCACACCTAAAATAATGGCATAGACCCTATCTTCCTCATATACAAGTGTATGTATGTATGTTTTTTTCCTATGCTTTATAGCAATTCAAATAAAAAACTGCTAGATACCAATTAGTGTGACTCAATTGCATTTTTCCTAGAGATATGGAATGAAGAAATAAAAAAATCCAATCTTCTGCAATGTTTCAAAATTATCAGTCCTACTGAATTATTGCTGTATAATTATATTATTAACATTTGCTTTGCCTCTATTATGAGTTATTCTCATTAGCTTTCACTTTCCTTCAGTGTCACAGGGTTCTTCATAGTACAGTGACTGTTATAAAATAAACTCATGCTATGTAATAGTTCTCAGTAAAACTGGGCTGAGTTTGTGAAGGGTATGCATCATAATGAGCTCTACCACACTTAATTTTAGATTCATCGGTATGAATCACCGATGAGCCTATCTTTTCTTAAATTAGATCTTTCAGCATCTTCTATTAATATATTGGAAGCCATACTCCTTTTTGAATAGTAGCCAAAAATATGTCACTAAGTTAGGAAGTTCTTCTAGTGATGGAATCATCCAGAGATAGCCCTCTGTCTAATGTAGTTTCTCCCCGTGGAGTCTCCTGATGTTCAAAAAGCCATAAAGGCAAATAACTTAAAACAGAGAAAGGACATGCAGTGCTGTTGGCTAGACATGAGATCTACTTCAGCAGTAGAAATAAAATAGTAGAATCATGTAATTTGGTAGCCAGGGAAGGATTTTGTAATCCTTCCTGATACACCATCTGGATAGACATAGGTCCTGAAAAGTTGAAGTTTGAAAGTTTCTTTTAGGGCTTGGTTAACTGTAATATATCTTGTAAACTGACTCTAAGATCTGTATGTTCCAATGTATACTAAGACCCTCTGCTTAAATTGAATCATAATGCTGTAGGATTTGAGTTTTAATTTGTATCATTTTCAGTTTTGATTCCTTCTTGGCATATTGAAAATTATTTGAAAGTGAAGTTTGTTCTTTTACTTTTACATACACTGGATCAACATTCTTTTAAATTATTCTTAAATATAGTGTATAATATGAAAAATGCATTATTATAGTCCCCTGATAATTACCCCCTGAGAAATAATTTAATTATGTAATGAAACATAATTACATTTAAACAGTTTTATTTTATACTGTTTTTAAAAATTTTCTAACTAGAGAAGGCAACATTTTCAATGGGGGAACTATTATACTGTTGGAACTTATGAGTATAATCAGTAAGTTGCTCCCAAATAACAATTATAAAAGAACAGCATGTTGATATTTTTATAATTTTAGAACTCGGAAAAACATCATTTCTGATTTACGATGAAACTGGAACACATTACTCTTCAATACATTGTATTTTGTTAGGCAACCATGCTGAATTCTGACTATTGACCTAGATACAGCCTTCAAAATGATGAAAAGTTAGAATGTGCCTTTTTATTTCCTTAAAATGTCTTAGTTTGAATACATTATTTTAAAAAAAGTACATAAGATTATGTATTCACAGGCCTTTGTGTTGGCTAGTACATATAATTTATCTGAAACTTTATAAAAAACCAAAGAACCCAAAAACTCAAGTGTCGTGATTTTGAGTTCAGTTTTAAAAGTTAATACATGCAGTCAAAAGTTAAGTTGAAATGTCTAATCCCTTAAGTAAATTTAATGATTTAAAAAAGATTTGCCTGTGTGTCAGAATATACTATGCAGCATAATGTAAGTGATTAAAAAATAAAGAAGGCATAATATTTGTTTTTAAGGAAGTTGTTATATCCTTGAGAACTGTGACAACCTCACTCTTGATTCTGATCAAAGCAGAATACTAAGCATGCAGTAAGAGAGTACTGTGTTTATGGGGTTTAAAGAAAGAAGGATAAGATCAAGTCGTTAGGAATCCAGAAAAATATCACAGAGAAGGAGGCACCTGAGATTGTCATTGAAGAACAGCTTGGATTACAGTGGTTTGAAAATAAGGGCAGATATTTTAGAAAAAGGGAACAGTATGAATAAAACAACAATAAGTGAGGTCCAAATCATGTTTGAGTATAAGGAGCAGTCTCAATACTGCTTGAGTATAGGAAATAAATAGGATATTTATGCATGTTTTTCCTTTTTTTGCTCCTATGTAGGCATAACTAAGGTGTTATTATTAGATCCAGAATCTGTCCATACTAGTCTCTAATTCTTAAAGAGCTCCATTCTAAATTTGCACACTTTACCCTTATCCTGTTGTTGCAACACAGCAGTCAGGATTGGAATATTCTAGTCAACCGTTTGGGGTCTATTTCAGTCAATCCCAGAACTGAGTGGGTGGACTCCATGTTAATGGGAAGAAAACACCTGCAATATTTTAAAGGTAAGGAATTTATATTAGGTTTTGATGACATTTGGGAGCCATTGAGGTTTTCTATTGGGAAATTATACTGTTGGATCTTACAAGAATAATCAGATATTAGTTCAACTGAAGAGTAAGAGAAATATTTGAAGCAATGAGACTGGTTAAAAGGCAGTTAAAACATTCTGGGTGGAGGCAATGAGGAAATGCGTCATGGAGTTGGTATTACAAATGGACGTAAACATATGGCTCAGTGATCTTCAGTTTACTTTCATTAGAATTTAGCAATTAGGAGATTTAAAATTAGGAGTTAAACATTTTCATTTTTGATATCGTGGAGGTGAATAATGAACTCTCTTTTAATCTAAAGTTCTTGGTCTGAAAGAGGAGTTAATTTCATGGATCTCTTGCACTGTTCCCTACTATGGGTATTTGGTATGGCTTACAGGCCCCTCAGCATCAGTTGCATTGTTTAGGACAGATAGAAAGTAGGTGGTTAGGCTATGGTCTCCAGTAGGAGGTGTGGAGCAGGTTTACTGTGCATGGTTAGCGACTTGTCTGATTCCAATGAGACAGAACACACTCATATGCAGCAAGCCACATGAAGTGGATTTATTACTTACAGATAACAGAAAGGGACAGAAGGAGCATAGCATCCTATGTGAGCTCATTTCTCAAGGTTCAAAAAAGCTTACTAAGGCAGACTGAGTTTTGACTGCACAGGCCCTGCTTGCAACACAGCTGAGGGACCCCCCAAAGGCAGACTCCCTTGGATTATACACCTCAGTGGCAGAATGAAGCACTGAGTAAATATTTGAAAGACATCCTGCATCCAGGAGAATGAGAAACTAAGCCTTGGATATTGCAGGCAATTCTTTTCTGACCCAAGATGTTACATTCCACAAGAGGGACATGAACAAAGGCTTGAACTGTGTCAGGCAGCTTCTCCCTATCTCAGGCTATTCCATTTCCAGCTCATTCTGTAGTTGTGCTTGAGAACGACAAGCAAAAAAGAGGGAAGAATTGGGTTAGTTCAAGGTCACCCAGAGAACTGTTCTGTAGGAGGCCCTATCCTAGTCTGGCTGTTTAATTTTATGATTCTAACTAGGGAGAGTTTCTCTCTTTTCTTGTGCTACCATCATCTTGCAATCAACCAATTACATGGTTTTCAGCTTGACATGTTCAAATATATTATTTTAATTTAGTGATATAAACAAATTAAAACTATTAGAATCAAGGGAGGAAGGAAAACATAATTTTTTTCCCTTTTTTCCAAATCTGCTTTGCTCCTATGTAGGTATAAATTAAGGGGTCTTTATTAAATCCAGAATCTTTCTATATTAGTGTTGAATTCTTAAAGAGCTCCATTCTAAATTTGCACACTTTACCCTTATCCTGTTATCACAGCACAGTAGTTGGAATTGGAATGATTCTATTCACTCATGTTTGAGGTCTATTTCAGTCAAGCCCAGAACTGACTGGGTGGATCCATGTTATTCTTTTGCTCTAAGCTCTGTACACCTTATTTGGAGGTTATTAATATTGTAGGTTGCTTATAGATAAGTGAATTTTGCAGCTTGTGTCTAAGGATAAATCCAAAAAGTATAAGAGCTTTGATTTGCATTTTTGTTAAGCACCAGGGCTATGACTGCATTCTTCATAATTTCAAGGGAGTCATTAGGATCTTTTAGACAAGATTAGATTGTCGTGTCAATTCAGCACCTTGAACACTTCCTCTCCGCCCATGGGCTCCACTGCAAGTAGCTAGATAGCTTTCTGAGTTTTGCTTCAAATTCCACTTTTTGTTTGGTCCCTTGGATTTAATATAAAAACATTCTCTTAATTCCAGGCCCATGTTGCCTATTGCAGCAACACCAGATCCTCTTGGTTATCACCTTTTGTTACTGGATCACACTACCCACAAGACAGCTGTGATATCCTAAATGCATGCTATAGTATGAGAGTAACCTATCCATATGGGTAACAGGACCTCAATTTCTCTACTCAGCTCATAGAAATTATGTACCCCGAAGACTTTGGCACCTCTAGGATTTCTGCCATTAGTAGTGAGGACTTTGAAAATGTCAATATATTTTTATGTCACACTAGATATAACTTGTTCCTCCTAATTAAAATGATAGAGGGTTAGAAATCAAGACTGGCCCAACCAAGAGCTATGCAATTCTCCTTTAGAATACAATGGAAGCATCTCTCTAGTGTCAATAATTAATTCTATACTGTCAGAGGGGCAGCTGTGTGTCCCGAGGAATTACTGTAAGATAGCCCTTCCCATTCTTGCTTAAATACACTTTTAGGGAATGAATGATGAAAGCAATTTAGTGAAGAAAAATGGACTGCGAACATGTAATATAAAATTCTAATCACTTTCTATTGCTAAATGGGAAAAAGACATTTAAAAACAACTGATTTACCAACGTTCTAGGTTGTAACTCTCCTAGTATTGTATATTGATTCTGCTTACTGAAATTCATGTTCTGTGAGAGAGAGATATTAGCTCTTTTATAAAATAATTCCCAGCCAATTCAATGAATAGATGCTTGTTTTAAAATTAATGTAACCTAATATGATAATTTATAGCTTTTATAACAATAAATTAAATTGTGCAATGTATAAATACATATAAATTTAAATTTTATAAAGCATAGTAATAATGATAAATATGTTAACATCTATTAAATATTTTAATTAGAGTTTTGAAAACATTCTTCTGGAAATACAGTATCAGTGATAAAGTAGACATGTTTCAACTATAGATAGAAGTAATTTATATTTGTATATAACTTTGGCATCTGCTAGAAAACATTTCTCTTATTTAATCCTTACAAAAATGTTGTGAGATAGAAAAGGTTGGTGTCATTATATTTACAGTAAAGAGAAGAAATTTGTTCAATAAAACATACCTGAAAATGACAGAAATGGAGCTAGAGTCTTATGACTCCTAGTATTAGTTTGTCTCTATCGAAATGCTGAAAAAATGTAAATATATTTTATATATATAATATATATATTTTATGATTTTATGATAATATTTATATATGTGTGTATATATATTACTAAAGACAGAGTTCATGAACCATTTGCTCAATAGCAGGAATCCATTGCATTTCTCTTTTTGGCCAGGTATCTTGCAAGGCACAGGGAACACAACTTTATTGAGCAGGTTTGCCCTCAAAGGATGGACAGTCTGATAAATACTCTAATTTAGAAGTCACAGACACAGGGAATAATTTGCCGCTTTAACAGTAATATGCAGCTTTCTCTTTTCCCCTACAATGTTATTGACTGACCGAAGAGAGGCTCACGGTTCAACTTGTTTTATCTGCAGATGAAGTGGAGGTTCTCATTGAAAGAGAACTCTTCCAAGAACCGGACACCTGGATTCCACTTTTGCCTTGTTACTAACGTCACGTGTAACTTTGAGAGTATTATTTAACCTTTTTCGTCCTTAGTTTGTTCATTTATGAAATAATCAAAATAAAGCTTGACCTAGCTACCTCACAGGATCAATGTGAGGAAGAAAAATATGATTTTTTTTTTTTTTTTTTTTTTTTTGAGACGGAGTCTCGCTCTGTCACCCAGGCTGGAGTGCAGTGGCCGGATCTCAGCTCACTGCAAGCTCCGCCTCCCGGGTTCACGCCATTCTCCTGCCTCAGCCTCCCGAGTAGCTGGGACTACAGGCGCCCGCCACCTCGCCCGGCTAGTTTTTTTTTTTTTTTTTGTATTTTTTAGTAGAGACGGGGTTTCACTGTGTTCGCCAGGATGGTCTCGATCTCCTGACCTCGTGATCCGCCCGTTTCGGCCTCCCAAAGTGCTGGGATTACAGGCTTGAGCCACCGCGCCTGGCGGAAAATATGATTTCATAGGTAAAATCAAAATTGAAAAATGTAGGAGGACTGAACAGATACAGGGTAACAGTGTTTAGTTCTGGATTGTATGGAACAATTATTATCGAATAACTAGAATTATAATAAAAACTGTTGCATTGATGGTTTCCAGCACATTTTTGTCTTTACATTTATTAATTTTAATTAAGTGATGTATGTATTTATTGAGATGCGGTCTTGCTTCGTTGCCCAGGCTAGAGTGCAGTAGTACAACCATAGTTCAATGCAGCCTTGACCTTCCTGGCACAGGTGAACCTCCTACTTCAGTCTCCAGAGTAACTGGGACTACAGATGGATGCCAACACGACTGGCTAATTTTTTTTTTTTTTTTTTTTTTTTAGAGCTGGGATCTCCCTAAATTGCAAGGCTGGTCTCAAACTCTTGGACATAAGCAATCCTCTTGACTGGGCCTCTCAAGGTGTTGGTATTACAGGTGTGAGTCACTATGCCCAGCCCATATTCTTTAATTGAACCATACCCTTGTGATCCTGGGGGAAAAGTAAACTTAGGTGATGAAAATATCAGAGGTGAAAACATATTTCATTGTCCCTCTGAAGGCCCTGACATTCCAAATAAGCTTTGTCAATATGAATTTATAGACTGAGGTAGATTGGAGTGCCACTTTTGCTTTGCCTTAGGCTGTTAATATAAAACACACACTTTTTATGTCAAACCAAGTGGGGATAAGTTATTGTTAGAAACCTATAATGATTTCAGATTTTCAGAACGGTAATGGACATCGAAGAACCATACATTCATGTAGTTCTACATGAAAGGCAAACCTCTGATTTTGGATAAGCAAACTGAGGATGAATTTCCATTCTCAAATGGTCTCTATCATGACCTTTTTATATTACATTGTACTTGTGTTTATATTTTTGAAGGAGAAACACACTGGAAAGATCAGGACACTGTGGAGACAGAGTCATGTGGGGCACTCATAAAAAATTCAATGCCCTCAGCATTCACAGAAGTAGGTCATTTCATTCTTAATTAAAATTATATATTATAGTCACTGATTAACTTGTATCTGGATATTAGATACTCTGAGCCTTCTTTACTGGCAAAAACTATTGTCCAAATAAATACATTGTATACACAAAACTATAACAAACAAGTAATATCTAGTTAAGAGATTAAGAAGTTTTTTCTCAAATTTTATTACCCTTTATCCCATATTTCATAATTTCACGCCTCTGTCTTGCATACTTGTGGGATTCTCTATCTTAATGACATATTTTTATCTTTGGTTGCTTGTATCAGCAAAATTTGGGAAAGCTCAGGTCTAAATAGAATACACAGGGCATTACCTTAACAACTATATGTGAATCCCTGGTGTTAGTATTTCAAGGATGACTATTGAAAGAAATGCCACAAAAATCTTGATGTTTTTCAAAGATATAGAAAGGATGAGTAGACAAAGAATAAAAAAAAAATCACACTCTCCAAAGTGCAAATTATACGAACTGTGGGCAGATAAACCCCTCCTAATGTAAAACCACAGCACAGTAACTTGAGACATATTTGATCATTCCCGGAGACAGGAAGATCTCTTTAGAGGGCATTTGAAAACATTATTCTGAAGGTCTAAAAGGACATTGGATGGGTCATATAAAATATTAACTATAAATTCAGGTATTATATTAGAGCACTCTACAGAAATGAAAATGCATTTGGTGGTGGATTTCATAAAATGGATGAAAGAAGTGAATTCATATTTCTCTTTCACCATCATTAAGACAATTTTACCTGTACCATTTTTTATTACTTGCTGGCTGGATGGGAAGATTAATATTTTGGTTAATTTAAGTTTCAAATTTTAGCTATTTTATAACATTTTTTCAATATTTTGAAACACCATACTGTACTAGTAAAATTACTATTTTCCCATTTTACATAAACGTCAGTACTTTTAGCATGAAATGGCTTTTCTATACTTTTCTATATACATATTTGTAGTTTGCTTGGGAAGATAACACAAAATTAAATGCCAATTTGCTCTTTAAATTCCATAAATATAATGCCAAAGTAATAGTTATCACATCCATGGTGTCCCAAACCAGATGTTAACATAGTTCCTCATGGTTTGATAATGGCTTTATGATTTATATTTAAAATATTTTGATAGATGAAGGATAATTGTGCTGCCCTAAAATATCAGAAAATGAAGTTTTGAAACTTTATTATAGTCACACAAATCAACTGATGTCCCTTTGTTTTTATAGTGCACAATATTTCTACTTGTTGAAAATGAGTGCATCAGCATAAAAGCCTCTTGAGTGAGAAAAATGTATATTGATCACTATAAGTGCTTTTCTGTAATACCTTGAAGTTATTGAAATTGACCCTAAACCATGTTCTATTTCTGACAATGATTCTTTTCATGTGTTATTGATTGATTTACAGCTTAATAGAGATGCGGAAGTAATTTCTGTTATAAAAACACATGTAAGGCCTTGTATTACTACTTGAATTTGTTTGTAGCTTTAAGAAAACATCAAACACATTATACTCAATATAAGAGCTAACAGATTAACCAACATAACTCTTATAACACTTTTATCCTTCAATAATGTGTTGAAATAAATACGCATACTGAATCATCTATAGGACCACAAAGTACAATCTGGCTAGTGCACATGTGGAGAAAATAAATTCTAGAGTAAAAGGTTGTTTGCGTTATAACCTGAATTGTACTCTTTCTCAGATTTAGTTTATCATTCCTTCGCACCTCACCATTTCCATTTGTAAAATAGTGATAACATTAGTCTTCTTCTAGCTCAATGGCTTTTATGAAAATACATGAGGCAGCATATGTGAATAGTTCCCAAAGCTTTCCAAGAAAGTTGCTTTGCAAATTGAGGTAATGCATAGGTCAACTTTCCTGGCTAAGGCAGATGGTTCCTCATTGTTACTTAGTTTCTCCCAAACTAAGTAATTTGGGAGGGCAAAATTGGCTGCCTGCCAAAGACATGGATTATCGTGAAGAACTGGCGTAGATTCCAGGACTTGAGCCCTGACTCCTGCTTTTGCATTCCTAGTGACCTGGATCAAATGAAGACTGCCAGTGTGGATTGACAGAAAGGCAATGCATCTCATGATTCATGGGCTTCCATTTGCTACTTCAAACTGTCTTTTCCTTTTCTTTTTTTCTTAACATCTTGAACTGTAGGGTAAAAGGCTAAATAAGATATCCAGTTGTTTTATATAAAATTGTACACAATATAACACAGAGGTTTTAAATGTTAAAGATTAGAGACACATAGCTGGTTAAATGCAAATAATTTGTTATACTTGTACACTGTTACTTCATACTTCATTGTCACAATTTATACCATATATCTTAGCGCAAGTAATAAAAATGGGATTAAGAGCTTTACATAATCAGTGTGAGACAGTCACACTGAATGCAGTATTAAAAATTCATTTTAACTGATTTATAATTCAGGAGCAAAATACAGCATTTAGAAAAATCACATATTTTTGACTCCCCACATATTTTGTTGATAAGCTAATTAAGGATTACCTAGATAGATATTCTGTGATTCTTTTATAAAATAAATCAAGAGAAAAAGGTATCAATAGGAATAAAAACATTCTTAATTCCATTACATTTTTCCAAACAGTTTGAGTGAATAAAGATGACTAAACAATATCAGCAAAAATTAAATAATCAAAACCAATGGAATGTTGAATACATGTTAGTACAATTAAAGTTATATATTTTTACATATGCAATATCCTGTGGAGATATTGAAGTGGAAAATATTTTGGAATGACTCCCTTTCAGGGAGTATTTTTGAAATGAATCTCCTTTCCCCCTACACATGTATCTTCTCGGCATACAAACCATGTGTGTTAGCTTCTAAGTTTACTTGTGTATTTGAAAATAATTTGTCTTTGAATCATTGGGTTGATTCAAGATTCTGGCTCTATCTTCAGTAGCTCCCATGATGCACTATGAAAGCTAAATTCAATAACATCATTTCACATTTATCTATAAACTATTTTTCCTCGGCACAATCTCTTCCCACTAGCATGCACGTGAGAGTGCACACATACACATAAACATACACACACATACACTTCCTGTTTAAAACTATTTACTGTTACTCCCATGTATTCTTTAACCCTCTGCTCTAAACGCTCTGATTTTCTCATCTTTCTCTACACATGAAACGATATTTCCCTCTCTGCCTATGGTCATGTTTTTGCTTACAATAAACCAGTTCTGTTCATAATCTCTGTAAGTCTCAAAGTGAATTCTTTACTGAATCTGCCCAAACTAATCTTTCTCTATTCAGAGAGAATGCACTGAAACCAATGCAGTTTAGTAGGTTACCCTATATAACACGTGGTAAAACTAAACTACTATTGTTGAAATTTGAAATGAAAAGTAATTAGAACACTTTTTCTTGTTTGAAGTCATGGTTGAAAATGAAAGTGTGTTTTTGTTTCTGATACTATTTAGTGGTGCTTTTTTTTTTTGCAAACACCCGAGGGTTTTAAAGTTAATAGATGCCTTGAGATTCTAAAAGTTTTATAAAATGACTATAACCAGTTTTGATAATATAGATACTTCATGTGCGGATCCAAGATTCCTAATGGACTTTAAATCATCTTCATTTACAACATGTATGTAGGCAGATTCCAAGAGTTATAAATTGGTCGTTGAATTTATTAGATAGTGTCTTACATCTTTATCTAAGAACATAGAGAAGGGATGAAGGCCATTTATGTTGCTTTCACTAACTGTTTAAATCTATCTCGCATTTAGGAATATAATTGCAGGCTGCTGTTTAAGGTTTCGATAGTATAATATCTGAAAATTATATACATATCCTACTTTGCTTAATATGCCTTCAGTTTTGTTAGTTATCATGAACCATATACCACACAGTGTGGCAGGGTTGGGTAAGGAGAGAGTCTGAGTGGTGTGTGTGTGTGTGTGTGTGTGTGTGTGTGTGTACTGGCAGAGGTTGAATTAAACCCTGTAACAGAAAAGGAAACAAGGCTTATCCTAAGAAAATGTATAAGGATCTTTCTTTAGGATCTATTTTATGTCCTTCCCCTGTGTCCTCCAACTTTCAGGCACTCCATTATTTGATAGTTTAATTCTCAGACGCTGAGGATCAGAACAGATGGATGCAGAAATTCTGGGAGAATCTTGGCTGAAGATGTGGGTTTCTCTTCTGCAAAGAACACAAGATCAGAGAATCTTTAAAATGAGATGGGAATAAATTTCAAGGATCATATTTGACATTCTAAATTAAAACATGATTTCTTTTTTATGGTCTAAAAGCAGCTGTCTAGTTCCTTTAGAACAACCACAGTAAGGTAACTAAAGCATAATCGTTGAGAGTTTTTGTTATGGATCTGTCCAACTGGGCCTGTGTGTTCTACCTTTCCTAGCTCAGTGAGCTTAGCATTTTTTATGCTTCAGTTTCTTCAACTGTAAAATGAAGTTATTAATAATACTTATTTCACAGATTGATTGAGGGGATTAAAAGTGATGATACTTGTAAAGTGTAGCATAGTGCTTGGAAGGAAACTCTCAATGACTAGTGGCAATCTTACCTGTTGATTGATTGATTGATTGATTGATTGATTGAGATGGAGTCTCACTGTGTCACTCAGGCTGGAGCACAGTGGCACAATCTCTGCTCACTGCAACCTCCGCCTCCCAGGTTCAAGTGATCCTCTTGCCTCGGCCTCCAGAGTAGCTGGGATTACAAGTGTGCACTACCATATCCAGCTAATTTTTGTATTTTTAGTAGAGATGGGGTTTCATCATGTTGGCCAGGCTGGTTTCCAGCCAGCAATTATTTTTATATGCTTACATTTTTTGAGAGTTTGTTAAAAAGTTTATTTCCCCACATTTTAAGTCTCAAACGAATCTTGTTACTCCTACATGTTAGAAGATTTTATACCTTGTAGATGGTATTCAAAAGGACTGTCTCTCTCAAATGGGAGCCATTTAAGCATTTAAGATAACGTGTTTCTACAAGTCTTTTATTTCTGAAACTAAAATAATCAGTTGTTTCACCTCTTCATAGGTCATGATTCATCTTTCTTACTATTCTCCTCTGGGGACTGAGCATTTGTTAATGTTCTCCTAGAAATTGATTGCAATATTCCTTGTGGATTGGAAGGGCAGAGTGAAGCACAATTTTCACATACTCCTTTCAGTGTAATTGCTTTTGGTGATGTAGGTTCCATTCTTATTATTTTGGGGCTACATTTTCTTGTTAAATTGAGGCAGTTACAAATTACATTTTGAGCAACATCATGAAAATTAAGCTTTCAGTCAACTCAAAATCTGAAGTGATTTTAAAATTGCTTTATTTTATTTTATTTCACATTTTAGTTGACGCAATAATTGTACATATTTGGGGAGTATACAGTGGTGTTTCCATATATATCATGTATAGTGATCAGATCAGAGTAAGTAACATGTCCATCATTTCAAATATCATTTCTTTGCGTTGGGAACATTCAACATCCTTCTTTTAGCTATTTGAAACTATAATATATTATTGTTAATCATCCTATAGTTCTATGGAACACTAGAAGTTACTCCTTCTCTCCAGCATAATTTGTAACCTTTAATGAAATGATTTTAATCTCCTGTCCCGTTGATTGGATGCTGTTGTGTTTCATCATGTGTATTTGTCTTTGTTTTAATTGATATTTTAAGTCTTATTGCAGAAATTTCTTTCTATTCCTATAAAAATAATTTCAGCTCCTGCTACCATCCTGTCTATTGCTAAACTAGAGCAAACTTTGTCTCACCTTTTGGGTGAGGATATCCAACATGGAGGGAGAAATGGTGCTCCCCAGACAAGGGAGAAGTCTCAGGGACACAAACCTCTGTTCTGTATCCCATTTCCTAGAATCACTTATCCTTGTAGTTAACTCCCAAAATGCTTCCTTTAGCCTTGAGAAGATAAAATGAAATGTCTTTCTATTAATTATGCCCTGATAAGCTTGCAGCATCGTTTTACTTTGTTGTTGTTTTTGATTTTGTTAGTGTATCTTCATATTTGTAAAAAAATTTAGTTCAATTTAGTACATTTATTGAGCATTCATGCAGTGCATGACAATGCTCACTGCTACTGGGGGGATCTCGGTCCTCACAAAGCTCTGTTGACATTGGCCATGGGCTTCCAGACGATTTCTAGGGCCACCTTTCAAAGCACAAGTATGTGTGAGAATAGTCTTCCTAACAGCCTTCAATTCTAGATTAGCTTGGAGTCAGATCAAGCCACAATCTGGGTGCTTCCATCTTGAGCATATCTAAATTGAGGCAAGGATGGAGAGTATTCAGAGAACAAGACAGTCCTTTGTTTTCCAGGAGTCTATGAGGAAGTAAAATTTGGTGAAAAATTTTGGAAGACTAAATGTTTTTATGACACTTTTATTGGTATATATCCATTTATGCACCTAACATTAGCTTCAGGTCTTATCAAGTTCCCCTGATGTTTATATTGTTGGTGTTTAACCAGTAGCTCCTCCATCCTTTTCATGTGATTTAGGTATTTGGATAACATATATAGATTTTGATTCTGCATATTATAAAATTCTTTCACATGTCACCAATCACCATACCACAGAAACAATATGACAAATGCCTACTCCTTGTCTAAGCCCCATAAAATGAAGACCCAGCCTCAGCTTATGTGGGAAAGCAAATCAGTCATCAAATGCCATCCGAAGAAGTTTGGGCATTTTTTAATAAATGTTTCATATCACGGAGGAATTTAGACAAGAAATAACATGAGTAGTAAAATCAGATGGATAGCAGTGTGTAGAAGCTGGGATGTAGGTATAGCAGCAGATTTTGTGTGTGTGTGTGTGTGTGTGTGAGATGGAGCTCTGTCGCCCAGGCTGGAGTGCAGTGGCGTGATCTCGGCTCACTGTAAGTTCCGCCTCCCAGGTTCACACCATTCTCCTGCCTCAGCTTCCCGAGTAGCTGGGACTATAGGTGCCCGCCACCATGCCCAGCTAATTTTTTATATTTTTATTAGAGATGGGGTTTCACAGTGTTAGCCTGGATGGTCTCGATCTCCTGACCTTGTGATCCGCCCGCCTCGGCCTCTCAAAGTGCTTGGATTACAGGTGTGCGCCACTGTGCCCGGCCTTCAGGAGATTTTTTCAGTAGGCATGAGGCTGATTATGAAGAAGCCATGTAGAAGTACAAGCTGCAAGCATTGGTAATTGAAGGGGGCAGAGAAATGGAGGAAGGGGTTAGGTTAGTTGGAGGTCATAATAAGGATATTAATTATAATTTTAACATGGGTAAGAAAGGCTGAAGGATATGGCCTATTGGATAAAGTGTTCAGGTTTGGGCATGTTACTTTGAGTTCCACATGGGATAAAAACAGGGATTCAAAACTTAACATAAGAAGAGAGGCCAACTCTGGACCAAGAAGAGATTTGATAGTCATTCTGTTTTTGAAGTGATTGGATGAAGGAGCTAATCAGATGGGAAAAAAACTGAGAGGTCTAGACCAAGATAGTGGGCAGTGTGATGATAAATTTTAAATAACAGGAGAAACAATATCTAAACTCAGGTAATTTTAAGAAGAATAAAGATTACATAGGCAAATAGATGTTATTACAGTTATAGTTAAGAAGAATATGGCCAATTTAACATTTTGAGGAAGTATATCTCTATGTAACCCTATATTAACACATCTACATCTATATCTTTTTATATCGCTTCATCCTTTGTTCAATAGTATGCTTTTGGAGGTAACATACAAGCGCCATCAGCATTTTTCTTAGGGAGAAATCACTAAATCTGTTATTGTTACAATAAAACAATATAACTCTTTTTTACCACCAGTAATATTTCAGAAGGCACTGAAATGCAATTTACCATTATTGTTTAAAATTGTTCTTGAAGTATTCAAGAAAAAAATTGATATTGGAAATGAAGAGTTGTATTTAATGTTATTTCCAGATTATTTTATCAACCCAAAAATCTTCCAAATCAATAAATATATTCAAAATAAAAGGAATTAATTACTGTGCCTGGTGAGATTATAACCACATACAGTTCAATAGTTTGCTCTAAATAATTGACAGTAATCTTAGCCTAGGCAACCAAGTGAGACTTCTGTCTCTAAAAAATAAAAATAAATAAAAATCAGCAGTTGCCAATTGAAAAATGAAATGGTTGTGTCATCAAGATACTTTAAAACATAAAACAAATGCTCAGGATTAAGCTTAACAAGACATGTATAAAAACTTTATTAATAAAACTGTAAGTATTTCTGAGAGAACTTTAATAAAACAAATAAATGGTGGAGGTTACAGTGACCTGAGATCGCGCCACTGCACTCCAGCCTGGGTGAAAGAGTGAGACTCTGTCTCCCACTGCCCCCCGCCGCCAAAAAAGAAGTAAACCCCAGTAAGTGTATCAGTTCAGTTTTCAGGCTAGAATTTTAATAATATTGAGAAAAGGATAAATTATGTAATAATTAATATTGCAATAGTTTTAAGTTTGCAAAAGCACTTGAGTAAATATATTACCACCATAGATCAAAATGAATACTCAAATATTTAATTTTTAGCTGTTAAGATGCTATAATACAATGGTATAAATATAATACATTTTACATTTGGTGACAAAAATTATTTGCTTGGCTAAGCTTGAGTCAGGTTTCTGAATCTTCTGCTAGGCCCATCTGTGCTCTTCATTGTAAAATCCAGTATTGGCAAAGAACCCTGCTGCGTCAGTTTAGCAAGAATCCACCATCCTCAATATCTGATCATCTTTGATAGTTTATCAGGTTCCTCATCCTCCACATCCCCAAATGACACCTGATCACCCTGGTCTGTCTTCAGCAAGAATCCCGTTAGGTGGGTTTAACCAGAATTCTCCTTACCCTTGATGTTTCCTCTTAGTAATTTTCAGTTCACTGGACTCCACACTGTTCCTTGGCTATAAATTCCTACTTGACCCTGCTGTATTTGGAGTAGAGCCCAACCACTCTCCCCCATTGCAATACTCTCTTGCAGTAGTTCCTCTACCCATGTTGATGCTACCGAATAAAATCTTTCTTATTGGGCTTTAATAAGTCTCATAGAATATATGTATTTTTAACATTTGTAGTGCTCAAAGGCAATAATAATTAAGAAAAAATGTAATTATTTCACTGTGTAAACATTTTATTTTGCTTTTTAGTTAAAAGTAATAAAAACAAAATCAATAAACAAATGATGTGCTGGTTAAAGATACTTGCAACACAGGTCGGGCACGGTGGCTCACACCTGTAATCCCAGCACTTTGGGAGGCCGAGGTGATAGTTTACTTGAGGTCAGGTGTTTGAGACCAGCCTGGCCAACACAGTGAAACCCTGTATCTACAAAAATACAAAAAAAAAAAAAAAAAAAAAAAAAAAAAAAGATACTTGCGACATAGATGAGAGATAGAGGTTTAATTTACCTATAATATTAATATAAATTGCCAATATTAAAAAGACCAATGAGGATATGGTGATTTGTAATAGTTGAAATCGTCGCAGTCAATCAGAGGGAAAATATAATTAAATTTGTTAGCAATTAAAGATGTGCTTCAGTGACAACACATTGGTGAGCTAATGGAAATTTACGTGAACTCTTTGTTGGAGGATAAATTGACAGAACCTTTCTAAGAAACAACCTGACAGTATGTGTACAACTTAAATATTAGTAAGGCTTTAATTCAGAAAATCCACATTGAGTAATATCTTTTAAGGAAATGTTTGAAAAATTACATACTTGTGTAGATTTATATAAGAATATTTATAAAGAACAGAAAAGAAGAAAACATTTTGAAGTATTTTGTTCCTGGTTAAGTTAAAGTACATTGCTACACTCATTAGAATGTGTAGCCATCAAATATTTAAATCAACATGTTACTAAATATGCTGTTAAGTAAAAGTAGACATGATAGACTACATATGTAATGCAATCTCATTAAGCAACAAAGAGACAGAGAGAGAGAGAGACAGAGAGAGAGAGAAAGAGAGACGGAGGGAGAGAGGGAGGGAGAGAAGGAGAGAGGGAGGAAGGGAGAGGGAGAGGAATATGGCGTTTATGCAATGACTAAAATGTTATATCCCAAAATCTTACAAAAAAGATACTGAGTCTATAAATTCATTTTCTTCTTTGTGTTTTTCTATATATAAAATAAGCATGTCTTAATTTGAATTTGAAAAAAGATAAAGCTATTTCTAAGTATTGTCTCATATATTTAGACATGAAGAAAACAGATATACTTTGTGCTCAAGCTCATGGCAAGGGAGCAAATTGTGTATATTATTTGCTATCACAGCACTCTCATGGATTTTTAACAGCCAGAAACAATGTGAGCTTCCTTTGTGGAAACTTTAAATGAACATTAAAATTATGCTACAAAAATGCCCAGTCACTCAGCTAACCTGAAATGGTAGTTCTCTAACTCTGGAGTTTTCTGTGACAAATACTGAATCTCAAAAGGAGAACACTCTCAAACTGTGCTTTTGAGATGATCTCTGAGAAAATGTATGTGAGCTAAAAATGGAAAAACAAGATTAAATTTTGATGTACTCTTACAGAAATAACTTGAAATGGAAAACAAAAACAAAAACCTTTCACATTTATTACCAGGTAGTTGTAGTGTAGCTAATTCTTTACGCGATTCTCTAATTTCTCCATGTGCCTATGTATCTGATAAACCTGGGAAATGGTGCTAGAATAAACCATCCTTTAGAAAGAATTAAAAATAGACATCCAAATACTAATGTGAATCTTAACACTTTTTTTGTAAAGTTGTTAATTCCAAAAAGTGTAACTGAGCCACAAATTTTACTAAGCAAAGCATACGATATTGGATGATTCCTATTCTCAGCTATTTTTATTTGCCAGAGCTACCAAGCTTATTTGCAAAGACTAGATGGCTTAAACAACAGAAATTTACTTTTTCACGATTCTAGAGACTGGAAGTACAAGAACAACATGCTGGCAGGGTTGGTTTCTTCGAGGCGTCTTTCCTTGACTTGTAAATGGCTTTCTCCCTTTGTCTTAATATGTCTGTCTGTGTCATAATCTCCACTTCTTATATAAATACCAGTCACATTGGATTAAGATCCATGCTAGTGACTTCATTTTAAATTAATTATCTCTTTAGAGACCCCATTTCCAAATACAGTCACATTCTGGAATACCAAGGGTTAAGACTTTGACATACGAAGTTGAGGGGAGCACAACCAAATTAAAGGAATGAATGACTGATGTATAGATAAATGAATTAATTTTATAATGTTGAAATTGTTTTAATATATTCAATTAAGAAATATGCATAAAATATTAACATATAAATTATCGAAAATTAGTGATTATAATCTTTTTAACATCATATTTTAATGTAGCATGTTGACAATATTATATCATTTCTATGATTTCCTAGAAGTGTAAGGTATAAGGAAAAATTTTGGAGCAAGATGGATTTGTTTTTGTGATATGCAATCATTGTTAAATCAATAAGTCAGTTAACAAATAAATATAGAGTGGGCTAGGCACTGTTCTCATTACTTAACATAACAATAATTAAAGGAGATTGAGCCCTTGCCTTCAGAGTGTTAACAAACAAATAAGAATATAGTAAATAAATGTGCAAGCCAATCAATAAAGTAAGTTTGGCATTTAATATTCTACAAGGAATATAATGAAATAGAAAAATATGACAAGGAGTGACAGGCTGGTTTCTACTAGGACCAGGGAAAACTTCCTTCAGCAGATGAGCTGGGAGTTCTGACCCACCTGATGAGTAGGCTTTTTGGGCAAAAATAGCAAGAGTAAATTCTCTTAAAATGCAATGTTCCTATCTTTAGGTCTTTGAGGAATTGCTGCACTGTCTTCCAAAATGGTTGAACTAATTTGTACTCCTGTCAACAGTGTATAAGCATTCCTTTTTCTCCACAACATCACCAGCATCTGTTATTTTTTTTCCTTTTTAATAATAGCCATTCTGACTTGTGTGAGATGGTATCTCATTGTGGTTTTGATTTGCATTTCTCTAATGATCAGTGATGTTGAGCATTTTTTAGATGATTGTCGGTCACATGTATGTCTTTTTTAGAGAAGTGTCTGTTCATGTCCTTTGCCCGCTTTTTAATGAGATTGTTTGTTTTTCTTCTTGTAAATTTGTTTAAGTTCCTTGTAGATGCCAGATATTAGACCTTTGTCAGATGCATAATTTGCAAACATTTTCTCCCATTCTGCAGGTTGTCTGTTTACTCTGTTGGTTGTTTCTTTTGCTATGCAGAAGCTCTTCAGTTTAATTAGATCACATTTGTCAGTTTTTGCTTTTGTTGAAGTTGCTTTTGGCATCATCATCATGAAATCTTTGCCTGTGCTATTTTCCTAAATGGTATTGCCTAGGTCGTCTTCCAGGGTTTTTATAGCTTTGGGTTTTACAATTAAGTTTTTAATCCATCTTGAGTTAATTTTTGTATAAGGTGTAAGGTAGGGTTCAGTTTCAATTTTCTGCATATGGCTAGCCAGTTGTCCCATCACCATTTATTAAATAGAGAATCCTAATCTTCAACTTTCAGCCTCCAGAATTACCAGAAATAAATTTCTGTTTTTTATAAGCCAACTTGCAGTTTTCCCTAAGTTCCCTTGAAAGTGTTTAAAGGATGGAAACAAGGTGATTGTGACTGAAATGAAGCAAACAAAGTGTGTGGAGGGAGAGACTGAGTTCAGAAAATATTTTGGCTTATACTTAAAAGTTTAGATTTTATTTTAAGTAAAATTTTATCTCATTGAAAGTTTGAGGTAGGAGAGTAACTGGTCTGCATAAATACTTAAGAAACATCACTATTGCGTAGAAGGGAGGCAGGAGGGGAGATAGGTAGACCAATGAAATTGCTTCTACAGTACTACAGGGAAGAGGAAAAGATGGCCTTAAGAAGGGCTGGAGAAGCAGAAAAGGGGAGAAGTCATCAAATTTGGGATTTGCTTTGAAGATACAGCTGACAGGAAAAACAGGTTAATCAGGTGTGTTGTGTAAGGGGAAAGAAGTAATCCAAGATGACTCTGACTTCTCTTTGGTTTTAATAACTGTGTGAAAAGTAGAACCAGTTCCTGGGAGATATTCAGAGTGAGGGTGGATTGGAGGAGACATGACATGTTTTCTTTTGTCAAGGTCATTCTGAAATGTAGAAGACAATAGGTGATACGATGTGAGCTTTGTTCTCAAGAAGAGTTCCAGGCAAGAAGTCTGAGTTTGAGAGTTTTTAGCATGTACATAGTAGGTACATAGTACATATTCACATGTACATAGTTCTTAATATGTACATATTAAATCCATAAGGAACTGGATGATGTCACGTAGTTAGAGTGCAGAAAGAAAAAAGAAAGGGTTCTAGGATCGAGTTGAAGGACTTAGAACAGTTTTCAGGTTTGGAGCAGAAAGAGGTCTCAGTAAAAAACATTCCATGAACTAAAAGAATCCTGAGTATAGGGACTAGGAAGCCTCAATACATTTTCTTTTTTTATTATTATTATACTTTAAGTTCTAGGGTACGTGTGCACAACGTGCAGGTTTGTTACATATGTATACATGTGCCGTGTTGGTGTGCTGCACCCATTAACTCATCATTTACATTAGGTATATCTCCTAATGCTATCCCTCTCCCCTCCCCTGACCCGCACCCAATGACAGGCCCTGGTGTGTGATGTTTCCTTTCCTGTGTCCAAGTGATCTCATTGTTCAATTCCCACCTATGAGCGAGAACATGCAGTGTTTGGTTTTCTGTTCTTGCGATAGTTTGCTGAGAGTGATTGTTTCCAGCTGCTTCCATATCCCTACAAAGGACGTGAACTCATCCTTTTTTATGGCTGCATAGTATTCTATGGTATATCTGTGCCACATTTTCTTAATCCAGTCTATCATTGATGGGCATTTGGGTTGGTTCCAAGTCTTTGCTATTGTGAATAGTGCCACAATAAACATACGTGTGCATGTGTCTTTATAGCAGCATGATTTATAATCCTTTGGGTATATACTCAGTAATGGGATGACTGGGTCAAATGGTATTTCTAGTTCTAGATCCTTGAGGAATTGCCACACTGTCTTCCACAATGGTTGAACTAGTTTACAGTCCCACCAACAGTGTCAAAGTGTTCCTATTTCTCCACATCCTCTCTAGCACCTATTGTTTCCTGACTTTTTAGTGATTGCCATTCTAACTGGTGTGAGATGGCATCTCACTGTGGTTTTGATTTGCATTTCTCTGATGGCAAGTGATGATGAGCAGTTTTTCATGTGTCTTTTGGTTACATAAATGTCTTCTGTTGAGAAGTGTCTGTTCATATCCTTTGCCCACTTTTTGATGGGGTTGTTTTTTTCTTGTAAATGTGCTTAAGTTCTTTGTAGGTTCTGGATATTAGCCCTTTGTCAGATGAGTAGATTGCAAAAATTTTTTCCCATTCTGTAGGTTGCCTGTTCACTCTGATGGTAGTTTCTTTTGCTGTGCAGAGAAGCTCTTTAGTTTAATTAGATCCCATTTGTCAATTTCGGCTTTTGTTGCCATTACTTTTGGTGTTTTAGACATGAAGTCCTTGCCCATGCCTATGTTCTGAATGGTATTGCCTAGGTTTTCTTCTAGGGTTTTTATGGTTTTAGGTCTAACATTTAAATCTTTAATCCATCCTGAATTCATTTTTGTGTAAGGTGTAAGAAGGGATCCAATTTCAGCTTTCTACATGTGGCTAGCCATTTTTCCCAGTACCATTTATTAAATAGGGAATCCTTTCCCCATTTCTTGCTTTTGTCAGTATTGAGGAAACCTGAATACATTTTCAAGAAGAGGAAATAATCAATTGTGTCAATTTTATTGTATGGTAGAATAAGAGGAGATAATTTATCATTGGCTTTGGCAAAATGTAGGTCTTTTGTGTTCTCTAGGTTTAGCAGTGTCTTTTTTTAACAGCAGTCTTATAAAAACAAGTAAAAAATAGGGAGGGTTGGACCTTCCCACTGTACTGATATTGTGGTAGCATAGATAATTTTAAGTCACAGAATTATTTTTAGAGAGATACCACATGAACAGTAGCATAGTTAGTGGTTAGGTGCATATGCTCTGCAACCACATGGCACAGGTTTTCTTCAAGATCTGCCATTCTGTACTTTTGTGATTCATATAAGTTACTTTGTCTTTGTATGCCACTGCCTGTGTCTCTTCATCTCTAATGGATATATACTGTAATGCCTACCTTCTTAGGGTTGTTAATTCAATCCTTTGTTCAATATGTTTATGTTGAGCATCTGGTTTGTGACATATACTCTTATAGCTATGTACAAGACAAATTGTCTATGGAGCTTCCATTGGTGTAGGAGAGAGAGACTCCCCTCGTTTCCAAACAAGCAAACAAAATACATGTGCAGCTGCTAATAGATTCTAGGGAAAAATGAATCCAGATCAGAGTGGGAAACTGTTGGAAAGGTTATTATTTTATATTATTTTAGATAGACTAGTGGGAGAAATCCTCACTAATAATAATTGAACAGAGACCTGAAGCAGTTTAGGTACTAAATCATAAATATTCTAGAAGAGAAAACGGCAAGCATATACCCCTTAGAAAAAAGCATGTCTAGAATGATTTAAGACAAGTAGTTAGATTAGTGGATCTGGACCAAAGAGAGGCCTAGTCAAGAGGTATAAATGAAGAGATCATGGAGGGCCTTTTGGAACTTCAAGACTTGTACTCTGCATAGGATGGGAAACCATTAGAAGTTTTGAAAATAATAGTGACACCATCTGACACGGTTTAAAGAGATTATTCTGGTATTGGGTTAGGAAATAGCCTTCAGGGGACCTGCTTAGGAAAAACAGAGGAATACAGAGGCTATTGCAATAATTCTGGTAAGAGAAGACAGAGGTGTGATGTAGGCAGTGGGAGGTAGTGAGATTCTACATCTGTCTTGAAGCTGGAGACCACAGGATTTGTGGATGGGTTAGACATAGAGGGTAGGAAAATGAAAGAAATCAAGGATGATCTCACAGTTTTGAGCTCTGTTGTTGAGATGATGATAAGGATTACATAGTTCATATAAAGCATATTGAATTATGCCTAGCACATAATAAATGCTTAATAAATATTAGCATTTAATATTTTTAAATGCTTATTAGTTATTTTGCACTTTTATACTTTTATATATTGTTTTAATGCTTTTGACTTTTAGATTTCAGGTTGAGTGTAAACTTAATGCCATTTCCTTTCAGTGGTAACCATCTAGCTAAATAAACTTGAGTAATGTAATAATCTTAGTGACATTGCCTTGGACTGAAATTGGCATATAGTTCACTTACTGCATAGCTATGGGCAAAACACTAATCTCTCAATTTCATCTGCTCTGAAATGAGGGTAATAATATTTTCCTCCCAAGGCTATTATGAAAATTAAAAAATATCCAGATTCAAAAATGAAAGTCACTGCAAAGTATGAGTTATTGCAGTTTTTATTGTTGCCTACACTCTGAGAAGGCTCTTTATGCTAATCCTACCCACTTAAAGGCATGAAAGAAATGAATTTGAACACATTAGTTATTCACACCGAATTTTATTCTTGTTTGGTAATATTTGAATGTTTTCCTTGGTGAGATTTGTCTTTATGTTTCACAGTTTGAGATTTGTTGAGACCAGAACAGCTTTATTGAACCACTTTTTAAAAGATTTGATGGATTCAAATCTTCCATTCAGGATGAATATTGGGCACGAAAAGGGAGCGTAGGGGAGGTGAGCAATTTAGACGATCTGTCTAAGGCATTCAACTTAAGAGTGCTTCATTCCTTAGTGTACTTTAGATAGATACTTTCAGAGTACAGTGATAAAATACATTGTTATGATTTAAATGCTTAGCAAGTCAGTGTCTCATAATTACTGGAACATAAAAGGCATTTCCTTTATGGGGGAGGAAGAACATTGGTCACTTATATAAAACTTGAGTAGACTGAGAGACTGAGTGAGTGACATTATTTTATTTCAATTATTATATCCATATTGAGACTGAAGGTGGGAACAATCTGTATGTTTTTCCTCAGATAGGAATACGTAGCATTATCTGATATTTGTTCATTATTTTATATCATTTTACGACTTATAGACAGTTCTCCAGTGGACTCATTTTAACATAAAAACCCTTATCCTCAATCGTTATGTTTCTTAGTCAGATATTATTATTCCTAATTTATAGAAAAGGGAATTGAGGCCAAGAGAGACTAAGTCACAGGATCATTTGTTTACAAGCAAAAGAAATGAAATACAACTTTGTTTTCCAGCCTCTCGTCTGTATCTTTCTTCTATGTTTCTGATCTACATATTTTGCAATATGAAACATTGACCATTTAGGTAAAAGGATTTTCCTAATTAGCAGAAAAAAAGTTGATGTTTCAGCTTTTATATCTATTTATAAATGTTTTATAGGTAAGTGGGGCTATGTTTTTATTTAATTTTACCCACAAGATGGACTCAGGATGATTTTAACATCCTGTTCTTAATAAGAGTTTGGAGGACACCTGTATATTTATACTGTCCATTTTGGTTTTATCTTGAATGATGTAAAAGGGAGTGGAAGATTCCCATGGTTGTCACTGGAATTAATACTCTGCTCTGACCCATCTCAGAAGGACATCAGGAAGGCAACATTTTAAAATTAGTCTCTACGAAAATAGTTATTGCATTTGATAGGAAGCTCATAAGGTAATTTGGAAAATTTCTTTCTAACCAAAAAAAAAAATGCATCTTAAAACCTTTTGATTTTATATGCACCTTATAATATGTGAGAAATATTCAAAGCCATTTAAAGTATTTAAGGACTTATGACTTGTTAGACACCTTTGCAATGATATAATAAAACCAAACTTACATATATACCCATAGTCATTTTTAAAAGCTTTCTTATTAAAGGCATGAAATTATTTAATAAACCTTCTTCTCAGTTCATCTCCTTTGACAAAGGCATTCTATGGAATTGTTGGTGAACCTTAAATATATTTGGCATAAGGAATATTCTTGCTTTCTCTCGCATAGAGACTGGAATTAGGAATTGCTTCAATAAGGTAAAAGAGCTTGTTGAAAACCAGCTTGGGAGAAAAAAGGAAAAAAAAAAACAAACCTCTGACCTTTATCAACATTTTTTCAAGTCTTTATTGTTAAATTCCTGTGTATTCTACTTGTTTACAAAGCTCTAATTAATCAAACATTTAAAGATACCTTATGAGTAATTAAAGGAATGAAAAAATTTTCTTAAATCTTATAGCTAAAATATTATGATTTTTTTGAAGGTCACATGCTGACAGCGTAAGTCATGTTACAGGAATCAGTAAATCATTTTGGTCTCAATGGAGACAATAGCTTTTGTATTCGTTATTTCAACAAGGTATTGGAAACACATTTGTTAGGAAAGATTGACCTTGGAAAAACACCAGACTAATTTTCCAATGAAGAGGGACTGGCATTTTTATTCATGGGATTGTAAAGGGAAAATTAAGCTATAATTTTACTTGATACATTCCTGATCAGTGTGTGATTGGCACTTATACCATCTTCGTTTAATCATGACTTAATTACTACATGGAACTTTGTCCAAGGAAAGAGGTGAATAATAACTCATTGATGATTCAGGCATTCACTTCTCACTTTCTTGAAAGTAACCTCTATGAACTTGTAATATATTCTTCAAGTTATTTTTCTTTCCATCTGTAGCATAAAATTTATTTCTAATATATCAAATTTTCTCATATGTAAATAAGAAAAACATAATGCACTTCATAAAAGTTTTACCTATATAGTCAATGATATGCAATTATCCTATTAAAATGTTAAATTACATCTACTTTGAAATTTTAGGCGTATTTTCCTAAATAAGGTCATATAAAATTTTTCTCACTGATTATTTTTCTTCTTGAAGAAGTGAAACTATGTTTACTATTAGTTAATATTAACTATGACCTTGGATATGATGTATCAATGGTCATTATATTTTAATATGTGTAATTTTTATTAACTAAATTGGTGATTCCTAATAATAGATCTGAGGATCAAAGCTGATTTATCTAATTTATCAAAACTTCAGTTTCACTTACTTAACACATTATCTCATTCTTTAATTGTTCTCTTTTCCTGCCTGCCTCTCTGTATGCTACAGTGTTTTCTTTTTTTCTTAGCCCCTAAAATTTCCTTCAACTCTATTACAACCAACTCTTTTTTATATATTTTTATTATGTAATTTATTATTATTATAATACTCTAAGTTCTGGGGTACATGTTGAGAACCTGCAGGTTTGTTACATAGGTATACATGTGCCATAGTGGTTTGCTGCACCTAGTGTAGATGATGCTGCACCCATCATCTACACTAGGTATTTCTCCTAATGCTATCCTTCCCCTAGCCCCCCACGCCCCAGCAGGCCCCAGTGTGAGATGTTCCCCTCCTTGTGTCTGCGTGTTCTCATTATTCAACTCCCACTAACGATTGAGAACATGTGGTGTTTGGTTTTCTGTTCCTGTGCTAGTTTGGTGAGAATGATGGTTTCCAGCTTCATACATGTCCCTGCAAAGGACATGAACTCATCCTTTTTTAAGGCTGCATAGTATTCCATGGTGTATATGTGCCACATTTTCTTTATCCAGTCTATCATTGATGGGCATTTGAGTTGGTTCCAAATATTTGCTATCGTGAATAGTGCTGCAATAAACATATGTGTGCATGTGTCTTTAGAGTAGAATGATTTATAATCCTTTGGGTATATACCCAGTAATGGGATTGCTGGGTCAAATGGTATTTCTAGTTCTAGATCCTTGAGGAATCACCACACTGTCTTCCACAATGGTTGAAGTAACTTTACTTTCCCACCAACAGTGTAAAAGCGTTCCTATTTTTCCACATCCACTCCAGCATCTGTCATTTCCTGACTTTTTAATGATCACCATTCTAACTGGCATGAGATGGTATCTCATTGTGGTTTTGATTTGCATTACTCTAATGACCAGTGATGATGAGCTTTTTTTTTCATATGTTTGTTGGCTGTATGAATGCCTTCTTTTGAGAAATGTCTGTTCATATCCTTTACCCACTTTTTTTCTTTCTTCCTTTTTTTTTTTTTTTTGTAAATTTCCTTAAGTTCTTTGTAGATTCTGGATATTAGCCCTTTGTTAGATAGATAGATTTAAGAAAGGGAAATAGATTCTCCCTTTCTGTAGGTTGCCCGTTAACTCTGATAATGGGTTTTTGTTTTTGTTTTTGTTTTTGAGATGGAGTTTCTCCCTGGTTCCCAGGCTGAAATGCAATGGCATGATTTTGGCTCACTGCAACATCTGCTTACTATGTTCAAAGGATTCTCCTGCCTCAGCCTCCTGAGTAGCTGAGATTACAGGCACCCGCCACCATGCCCAGATAATTTTTGTATTTTTAATAACGAGGAGGTTTCACCATGTTAGCCTGTTTGGTCTTGAACTCTTGACCTCAGGTTATCCACCCACCTTGGCCTCTCAAAGTTCTCGGATTACAGGTGTGAGCCACCGCATCCAGTCATATGACTAACTCTTATATCTTAGTCAATGCTTCTATTTCAACCCCAAACTGTGCTGAATCAAAATGTTTGAACATTTGCAAACAGTAGTTATGTGATGATTTACAATTGTATCCTGGTTCACAAACCTGAATTTACAGTTACTAACATTAGAAAACATGCTGTTGTAGTCTACGTGATTGTCCCAGCATTTTCTATGCATGTTTAAAAGACTGGCTTGCAGAGGATTTTAAAGTTATCCCTTTATTGTAGACATGGGGAACAGTTTGTCTGTTATTCATGTATATTTCAACCGCTTAAATATATCAGGGGTTCTGAAATGATAGATGAATAACTTTCCTGGAGTGCTTCTAAAGATACTGATTGTTGGCTGAACATTCCAATTCAGTTAAGTATTGGGTGTGACTTGGGAAACTACAGTATTAATCAGAACCTCAAGTGATTCTGATGCATGTGGCTCATGGATCATTCTCTTTAAATATATATGTATATTTCATTTTCCGTGAACTATTTAGAATGCGTAGTTAAATAAAGATACTTTGGCCAAGTTCAAACAGCCATTACTGTTTTTCTCTGCCTAATTTTAATTGTCATACCTATAGCTCCAATCTTGGATTTATTGCACTTATATATTTTTGCACCCTTGCATGATTCGGAATTATTGTTATTCATTCCTATGAGGTACAAAAAATAGACACTAATCGCATATGGGTCAGAAGCAAATTTACTTGCATATATAGTACTAGTTCTTTCAACTTACCAACACAAAATAAATCCTTTAGAGATTGAAGAGGTATTGTAGACAACTTGTTTCTAATCCCTTGTTCCTAATTGAAACTAAAATCTCATCTTATTAAAATATTTGTTCATGAAACATAATCTAGGCACTGGTATTGTCACTAGTAAAAGATAGTTGTCTTCATCTCAGTAAGAACTCTTCTTGTTCAAGCAATATTTTTCAAATTTTGGTCTTCATAAGAAACACCCAGAATGCTTGTCAAAATGAATATTCCTGGGTTCAAAATACTGCTGTAGTAAAAGAAGCATATAAATCTATCTTGTTAACAACCCTCATGGGTGATTTGAATGTAAGTAGTTCAAGGCCTACATTTTGTGAAATAATGTACAATATCCTGCTAGAAGGGTTGAAGAGTTAAATAAATAAATAATTAAAAGTAGGGCCAAATAACTAAGAATAAAGTCATTTAGCTAGGCTTTATGATAGGCCCTATGGCTAATACACATAATCCCTATAATGAAGAAGTGCGCTGATTAGCAGTGGTGACAAATAAGAAAATAAGAGAATCGTGTTAGGTGATGTGGAGTGCAGAGAGAGGAGCCTTCAGTAGTGGAGGCCTTCAGAAAAAACATCACAGAGAAGGTGACCCTAGTGGCAGGAGCAGAATGTGGGGAAGGTTGCTCTAGGCACCTTTGACAGTAACTTGTGGGAAAAAAACAGAACAACAATAAACCTAAACCAAGAAAAATTTGCAATGAGAGAAAGCCTGACATAAGGGGTTATTATAGAAGTTAATATGTGTGCTTAGCACTGATTAAAAGCATTCATTAACTACTTATCATTATTTGTACTAATTTCAGCAGAGGGCTGAAAAGAGAAGAGTATTCGATGAACGACATTGACAAGAGAAGGGGTGGGGGCTGCTGAAGCTTCAGACCGAGCAGCAAGCAAAAACTTAGGGTAGGTGGTGTCTGTAGCTCTCTTTTATGAACTCACAGATAACAGGGCCAGCTTTATTCAGGGGCCTGGGCCTGAGCCTCTGGGAACATGAAATTTCAAGCGAGGATCATTAAGAGCATCAAATATTGTAGAAAGGTCAAATGTGAATAAGAGCTGAGATGTCTCCTTCACATTTGGTAGTTATTCATGACATTGCTCCTAACCACCTACATCAGAATAATTTAGGAATGCTTATACATATTCAAATCCCTTCCTTCTAATTTGGGATTATTAAATTAGAATTTCTGGGGTATGTGGTTTAAGGATATCCATTAAAAAAATAAGGGATTATTTTGTACCCTGGAACTTAAGAACCTGTAAACTAGAGAGACAGATATATTTTGGTATATGATAGGACTATAACCAACTGTAAAATTTTAAATAGTACAGATATAAAAGGAAATGGAGATAAAACAAGTGCAAACAAGATTTGTCATTAAAGCAAAATAAGAAGATAATTAACAAAATATGGCTGGGTCCACAGCCAAGCATCTATTGTGGGCCTGGATTTGCAGTTGGTCAACAGGGCCACCAATCAGGAAAATCAGCTGTACATGCAGTAGAGGAGAGTGTAAACTACTTGGAACCCACGAGGCATCTTGCAGCTGTTTATCATCACATCGGTCTGTGAAACGATCTTCAGGGAGTGCTGACAACTGTTTCCCTTCTGCTTTCTAAATTTTGTGAAAATTCCACAATTGACTAACTCTAACCTGCACAACACAAGGAAGGGAATTCAAATTCTGCAACCATCGTTCCCAGCTTAACCAAGTTGGCACAGCACAATATACCCATCACTGACATTGCCAACCACCTTCTTTGCATTGCATTTATGAGTTAGAGTGGTTTCACACATCGTATGAAATTGTACTTTGATTAGACATACAAATCATAAGGGTGGTTTACCACCACTACAACTAAAAATAAGTAGCATTTATTATCTACTTAAGAACTGTGGAAACTGTTTACATGCAGTTTAATCTTATGCATAGAAACACGAGAGGTGACTAACATTATTTTTCTAACATGTAGGCCAAGGAGTGTAGCCAAACCTCTGTGTTGTTGAGAGTAGAGTCAGTATTTCATGATTCATCCGAATAGTGGTGAGAAGAATGTTCAGAGTTCAGATAGGTGTTTGTTTACACTTCCTTGTCAGAGAGGACTCACCTGCATCCTTTACTGTCAGTAGGTCGGTGTTTAACAGAAAGGCCAACCAGAAGGTCACAGCTCACCAAAAAGGACTTTGAGATACAGAAAGAGCCTCAAAGGACTCTAAGACCCGATCGGAGGTGAATTGTTTGCATTGGTGTTTAGAGGGAAATAAGTCTTCTAACTTCTGTATTTACTACGAACCCTTTGTGTAAGAACAGAGAGGAAAGAGTGCCTACCAAGATTTAGTTATTAGAAAAAAATAAGAATAAGGGAGGATTACCTTGAATGGAATCACATTTTCCTTCGTGAAGACATTACTCATATGTAAAGCAGCTGCTTGTGAGACTTATCTCAGCCTTCCTTTGCCAGCGTTTCCTGGCAGCCCATACTTAGTTGTGCGTTGATAACCTAGGGATAAGTTGGCAGTGAATTTATTCTTCTGCGCTCTGCAACCTGGTCTCCCGAAGGGGAACACGTATTTATAGACTTGGAATTAGAAAACATGGTAAGAGTTGCTAGTTTCAGGAGAAAAATATTAAATAATAAGATGAACTTATATAAAATGAAATAGTTTTTTGTAAATGAAAAACCTCTCATATAAGAGAGAGATAGCTTGATCAATACACATTAAATACCAGAAATAGATTTATATTGGGTTACAATCATCGAATTCACAGTATGAATTGCAGTGTTTTCTGTCTCTTGTCCTCACCCCCCATTTCCTACTTAATAGTCTCAAGTGTTATAAACATTCAATATATATCCTCTATTTCACCTTCTCTTATTCCCAGAAACATAACTACAAAATTAAACTTTCCTTACAAGTGTTTGCAAATCAAGTGTAGGTGAGACACGAGGGAGTAAAAATTACAATAAGAACTTGCTCTCATGGGAAGTTGCTAAATTTTATGAGTGATGTTGTATCTTTAACTTAAAATACTATAAGAATAGCTAATAAAATCATATTTAAAGCTACTAAATTTATACTACTTCCCCAGTTATAAGTGGTAACAGATGACACAGGATATTGCTTAAATCAATTTTTAGTGGTCTGTGCCATCATTTTGTACATTTTTTCCTTGTGACAATTTTTCTTGGTGATATCTACTCCTGAGATTAATAAGTTTGAATCTCACCAGTTTGACAATTAACTAAGTCCTTATTTAAGAACTTGGGGGTATGTTAGCACACAATTATTCTGAAATTTTCTTTCTAGGCTGGGCAGAATGGCTTATGCGTATAATCCCAGTGCTTTGCGATGCTGAGATGGGAGGATTGCTTGAGGACAGGAGCTCAAGGTTACAGTGAGTCATGATCACACTACTGTGCCATAGCCCGTACAATTAAGTGAGAACCTATCTCTGAGAAATAATGAAAAATAAATAAAATTTCCTCTGTAATCCAATGCCATAAAGAAAAAAAGGCATTATGCAATATATATTCAATCACAAAAATGATTATTTTTCTACTTTGAGAGAGTTCTTTAAAAATTCTTTTCTGATTAACTTCTTTCTCTTAACATGTTGTTATTGATTGATTTGAGATATGGGCCATACAAGTCAATACACAAGAAGACAAGTTGTATGTGATGACAGTAATTCTATCCACAGGATAACTGCCAAATGTCTGGGTACCACGGATTATATTTCAGCCAGCTGGTCAGCACATGATAATTTGTCAGTAAACCATTTTACTGTCTTTGACTTCTAAAATGCTTATTTTCTTCAAAATATGTATTTTGCTTGTTATATCAATATTATATGTATCCAAAACTAGAAAGCTTGAAAATGTTTATTTTTTCATTTGGCATCCTTTACTTACATTTTCTTTTGTTTTGTTTTTAGAAAAAAAATGGTCTCAAATTTCCTATGCTGTCTGGTTTCCAAAATTGTTTTATGCAAGAAGGTGCTTATGGCCAGATATAAGACCAATGACACACTTACTGTAATGTTTTCTAATGAAGAAATTTATGCATGTGAAGGATAAAGAAAACAGAAAAAGAGTAATAAATTAGAAATTAGAAATTTATATAGGGACTAACAAAGGAGGGATGAGAGGTAACATTCAGATAATTTATAGAACAATGTAACTAGGTGCAAATTAGAAATGCCTACCTTCCATCCAGTGCAGGAAACTCAACTGGGCATTGTCTGCCAGCACGTACGCATTCCTTTGATTGACAGCATTAATTGCTAAGCAGTGAAACACATTTTATATGGTTACAAAATTATAATTATCATAGTTACAGTAAAAGTATCATAATAAGACAGACATATTTGGGATTTTCAGCTCAGGAACAAGTAAACTTTACTATAATAGTATCCTGCTTAAGTTTGTGTCTCTTACTGCTCTGAAATTTTTGACATAAATATAGAATTTCCTATTTCAAAAGCTAGTACTAGGATAAAGTTGAAACTCCATACATAGAGGAAAACTGGGCATTTTTAGAGTGTTCACTTCAATTTTAATGTCTAGACCTCATACATCTTATTCATTTAAATTATAATAACAGATATATTTAGCCATTTCAAATTGTAATTTAAATCCAATTATATTACTATGTAAAATTTTATTTTTTTATATCTGGTTTAGTTTTCTATTATGACTGAATATTTCGTCAAGCTTGGGTTACAACTTTGTTGTCAAGGAATATTTTGTGTATTAAATAGTTGTGTATTAGTGTATGGATATTTCATTTTAAACAAGATTTGTTTCAGAGACCATTTCTCCTTTAAATTTTAACTAGCATTGTCTTTTCATCACATAAAATTTCATTTTACTAACATTAATTAAAAAGGGGCTAGAAGCAACAGAAGTCACATATTTCAAGAGTTTTAAACATTATCTTATCTGAATTCGTTTAGGTACCTTTGAAATAAAACTGATGAGTGATGTGTTTAATCTGTGCTTCTACTTTTTCTCATTTTATTGCAGCCCTGAAGAGCACTTGTGGTTACAAGACATTAACAATTATTTGGAAGAGCTCCCCAATTAAAAAAAATCTCAAAAAATTCTAGTCTTAGTGAAAATTACTAGTGTTATCTCCATTTTTCAGCAATGGAAATGGATATTTATAATGTTTAAAGTATCCTGCACTGGACCACACTGCTCAGCAAAGATGATCTATCTCAGTGTTTAGCATTCTGGATGAATATTTCAAATCATCATGACTACTCCTGCTAAATGGCAAGATGATTCATACTATAGATTTTGCATTTTTTTCTGTAATTCCTCATGGCTATTTTTAACTATGAAGCATGCACATTTATGTGGAAGAAATGCAAGATAGAGTTAATTTTCACTGATAAACAATTTTATACTTGGATTTCATTTTTTTAAGATTTCAATTTTGTGGCTAAGGCATTGTCCAGCTAACAGAAATAAAAAGACCAAGATAAAGTCTTGTTCCTGTTAATATTTTTTGTGGAATATGAAGTTCATTGGATGAGCTCTTCAGCCATTTCTCACAGCCCAAGAGTGACAGAAAAGAGAGATGAGAAGTGCTAGCTAGATCTAAGGAGGGAAGGCTACGCAATAGTGATAGTTAACCTAAATTGCAATAAGTGGGCTCTTCCTTCAATCTGACCTAGATAGATTCACAATTTATTTTTCATATTTCTTTACAAGAATAAGAACATAATGGCTATACAACATTATAGAGTTTTGTAGGATTTTTATTGTATTTATATTTCTTATTTCACTTTTTAAAACTCTACTTTGCAGTCTAACAATTTTATTTTAACAATCAGAGCAAAAGTTGTATTTAAGGTTTAAGAAATCATAGTAGTTCATACTTTTGGTTAAAACAAGACAAAGAATTAGTGGGTAGTCAGGATCAATGTAAGGAAAGCGATGAACTATTAGTTTAGAGAAGAAAGTTTATGGCTTCAATTTGCAATATAGGCTATCACTCTTTGCTTTTTTCTTTCCTGACTCTACGTTCCTAAATTTCTCATGGGTATTTTTACTGTGCACCTCTAGATTGTAGTCAATTCTTGATAAAAAACTGAATTAAATCAATAGATTAATCCTATATTCAACAAGGAGGATTTCTGATAAAGTCGTTATATTTTAGCAGTGCTGTCTAATACAGCAGCCATAGCCATGTTTGCTATATCTAGCACTTGAAATGTGCCTCGTGTGATTGAGGAACTGAATTGTCAGTTCAGCTCCATGTAGTTGGTGGCTAACATGCTGGACAGGGAAATATGTAGCTCTAGTGCTCAGAAGAGGCTGCTGGTGTCCAAGCTTCTTCCCCTTTCCTGAATCTATAGATTGCTAGTTCTTTGCTAAGAATCATCAATCCCTGCCCCACTGATGAATTTAAACATTGCTTTTTTCCCTAGTGTCAGCCTATCCTGAATGGGTAGACCTCTATCTATAAAATTCTTTGATTAGCCAGTATCTGTTAGTGGGCCTATAGCTTTGGAACGCTGGTGGTCTGTCTGCCTTCTCTGTCTTTTAATTAAGATTGGATCCTATTCCTCCCAATCCTGAATCACACTGACAACTACTAAATATGGCTTCTGACAGTTTATACCTATTTTTAATTAGTTATTTGTGATTCTTGAACATACAAGTATTTTTCAGTGTGCAATGGGCATCTTGACTGTGCTCCTTAGGAGATCCCTGCCTACCAAACCTTGTGATGAAGTTGCTATTCTTCATTTTGTTATTGCACAGCTGGATCAAGACTGGCTGTAGAACTTTGGGAAAGTCGAATCTTGTGCTTCAGCTTCCTCACTTATAAAGTGGGGGCAATAAGAGTATCTTGCTTATTTGGTCACTTGAGAAATAAATGAGTTAATATAAGGGAGATGCTTAGAATAGCATATAGTGATTCTGTGTAGACGTAGCCATTAATAACAACGTTACTATAGTTTGCATCAGCACTTCAGATCCCATCAAAACTATTTGATTAGTTTCACTTAACTCTTCATATTTATTATATGTCCGAATGTCACAAAATAAGCCTCTTTTATATTTATTTTTATAATCTGGATTGAAAATTTTGTAGGAAGAATTAAGAAAGAGATCATATTTGTATATTCAATTTAAGGAACTTGAAATTTGCTTTCGATAGTCAATTTTTATCTCAAGTTTCCTACTTTATAACCTTGGACAATCAAGCATATCTATGCTTTCTTTTTTTTTTTTTCTCCTTCACCCATGTTGTATCACTCCTCCTATCCCACATTACTACCTAGTCAAATAAAAAATCCTCGGTCAGCAAAATCCTCTTAGGAAGCAGTTTCAAAAAACATCTGGTATTAATCACAGATGCTCTTATGGGTTTTAACCACGACTCCATAAAACTTCAGAATTTTTCAGACAAAATGCTGTCCCCAAGACTGCTTTGCACTTCAGCTTATATGAGAATACACTTTCTTTATGTAGTTCCCCATCTGTGTTAGAATTAATAAACCTCAGATTTGAAATAAGTTTTTTATAATTGATATTTTTACCAGATACCAAGCAGTGTTTACATAAGAATTGGATATCCTGAAGAATAATGAAGCCAAGAACCCCATGAGCTTATCTTCATTCAGTACTAGGAATTTTATCTGTTGAACCTAGCTCTGACTTTTATTCTTCTAAAAATTCTATTTATATATAAATATAAATGTGTATGCACATACACCTTGGTAATTGCTTATGTACTTAAGCAATTCTGATCTATATGAAGAAGAGAAGAAAAAAGTAGAAAATCAGGATGAATAATCTTGGCAGCTATGTGATAGAAATGTGTGGTTTTGTTCATGAAGACAAATGTCTAATTTGTATATGGTGCTGTGAAAAATGGATAGCCAAATGGCAAAACAAAAGGGTCTATAGCTGAAACCATAAACCAATATGAATAGGTAAAATATTTATATGTAAAATATGAAGCCTTACTAATATAAGGGGAAAACATGAGGACCTTTATGATCTTGAAATTGAATATAACTACAACTCCAAAACTGGAGCCCATACAAATCAGTTACTTTAGAAATAATCAGTACAGAAAAAATATTAAAGGAAAGATGAAAAACTATTTGTAATTAATAATACAGAAAGAGAAAATATGACTAAGGTTTTCTAGAAGTCAAAAACAAAACAAAATTTAAACCAATACAAAAAAGACAGATATTTAATATAAGAAAACATAAAATAGTTATTTCATATAGAAAATTATATCTAACATTAGGATCCTATTAGAAATTCAAATTAAAGCAATAGTAGTTAAACTTTTTTTTGAACTGTTTTTCTGTCTGTCAGATTGTTAAGCATCTATAAGCTTAACACATACTACTGGCATGGTTATCAGTAGCAAAAAACATTCTTATATGTTGCCTGTGGGAATGTAAACAACACATTCCACATGTAGGACAATTTTGAAAGAAGTATAATTAGTAAAACAATGTACACACTTTGACCCAGCCATGTCTTATTGTAGGAATTTATTGCAATTCTATAATTGCATATGTATAAAATAATGTTGACACAAACATTTTCACTTAACATTATTTTCATATCAGAAATAATTTAAATTCCTGTAGTGTTTGATGGTTAAGCCAATTAAAGTATGCCTATAAAATGGAATGCTGTCTGACTCTAATAATTGAAAAAAAGGAATAGAGAAACTCACTATATGGAAATGTGGAAAAGCGTTCAAGCTATATAGTTTAAAAATTTGCTATGCAGTATATAAAATATAATTACATAATGCAAAAATGTATAATAAAATGTGTTTCAGTATATGCACCTATATATATAGAAAGAACCTCTGGAAGGAAGAATATATATTATTAAAAGTGATACATGACAATTAGTTATATGAGCGTAGAGATGAGATGAAAACTTTTCACTATATAATTTGTATATTATATAGTATATATGTATATGTATTGTATATGTTTTGGATTTATGACAGTTTAAATGCACTACCTATTTAAAAATAAATAAATTGAATTATAAAATGTTTAGGAAAGTATTACTTTGATAAATTCAAAATAAAAATTATATTTATGTAGCTTATCTTTCAAGCCACTTATAACACTATTAATTTTATTTATTATCTGGGTAGAGTGAACCTTTTAAAGACCTCTGAATTTAATTTTTTTGAAATTCACCTTTGGTTGTATCCAGTTGAGTTTTAAAATCGTAATTCCTCACTGAAATAGACTCAGGATTTATCTGTCATTTTTATTTCAACAGATAACAAAATAAGACCCAGGAAGATTGCATTTGCATAATGTTGGAAAGCAAAGTAGTAGGAGAAAACACACTAAATTTTCTATTTTTTAACTTCCAGCCATTATTCCCTTAATGATGATGAATTCTATTACATTACACTATTATTTCTTATATGTTCTATTTCACTTTTAAGAGCTTCTGTTTTATTATTTTGTAAAAGCGTTGAACTGGCTTTTCTTTGAGGACAACAATGTTAGCAAAATACAACGTGAAAGTTTCAAACTAAGATATATTAACATTTATTTTAGAGTATCCATTAATATTTAGAATATAATATTAATATTTAATTTTCTTCTAATTTATTATTAGACAGCAAAAGTCATCCTTGTAAAGGAAATTTATTTTCTAATATGAGAATTCTTTGAAAATAGAATGCCAATTTGTCTACTGTACAAAGTCATGAAAAGAAATTAATGTTATCAAGGCATTTTATAGTTTTAAAAGAAATTAAGTTCTCAATATCATAATCATCTAAGATGAGAATATGGACTTTTCTTCCTAAAATCTAAATATAATGTCAATTGGAAACTAATAATTATCTTAATCTAAAAGTGAAGGGCAACACACTGATATTTTCTTCTTTAAAATGTTTTACCCCATTCCTAACAATCTGTTTGTTTGTTGCTCTGACATCTTACTAGCTATTTAAGCTTGTCATCCTTATTTGTTCACTCCAGTCTCTCATGAAGCAATTAATCTTTATTTTCATTGCAGTACCACTTTGAACAATTCACCTCTTTTCAAACAAAATGGTTAATTAAATCTTGAAATATCACTTTGTAGTATCACTTCCAAGTTCAAGAACTTCCAATAGCTCACCACTGTGTGGGTGTGGAGGAGATTTTTATTATTTATTTATTTATTTATTTATTTATTTATTTATTTATTTTACAGAGTTTCCTCTTATTGCCCAGGCTGGAGTGCAATGGCACTATCTCGGCTCAGTGCAACCTCCACCTCCTGGGTTCAAGTGATTCTCCTGCCTCAGCCTCCAGAGTAGCTAGGATTACAGGTGCACACCACCAAGCCCGACTAATTTTGTATTTTCAGTAGAGACAGGGTTTCATCATGTTGGCCAGGCTGGCCTCGAACTCGTGACCTCAGGTTATCTGCCCACCTTGACCTCCCACAGTGCTGGAATTACAGACGTGAGCCACTGTGCCCAGCCATGAGATCAAATATTTCATAGCTAAATCTTGATTCAAAACCTATTTACTAAGCATCTAACCATGTTCAAGGTCTACCTATACTTATTTACCTGATTCTTAATAGTTATCTTTCCATAAGCTGGAAGTTTAATCTATATTCAAATACTGAATATAGGTGATTTAGGGCAAATATTCCTGTCTTAGATTCCTCCTTCTGTTTATTTTTTAAATTGGAATAATAAGCATTCCTTCTTACCTCGCTAGATGTTAGGATTAAGATAGAATAACACGTGTAACATACTTTAGAAATACAATTGGCATTAGGAAGTACTCTGATTTGTTAGCTATTTTTATTACCTTCTTTTTCAAAGTGTCAAAGTTGTGTTTGATTTCTCCCTTAGGTTCCTTTGTGTCTCATGTGTAAGATACCATTCCTTCTTCTCTTTATTTATTAAAATTCTATTCTTTTTTGATAACATAGTTTAAGTGCCTTCTTTCTGGTATATACTTCTCTGTGTACTTCAACTAGATATCTAATGGCATTGGACTGAAAATTATACTTAACTTTTAATTAACTTAATTTAATTTAACTTCTTAGGAGTAGTGGTGATGTTTTTAGTTATTTGATTTCATCTAATGTCTGAGTAGTCAGATGTCTTTCAGAACTAGACTATTAGAATCAATAAAATAACAATTTTTTTTAATGTGTTATGTACCCGTTTCATGGACTCAAGTTTTAAAAAGTTATAACCTTTAATCTTTATCGCTCTTTCAATCAAAATATCTTTCTATTTTTAAATGAAATTCATTGAATCTCCCTTAAATACAGGAATCCTTACCCTATATGGTATTAGATGTGTGGTATTATTTCTGAGGTTTCTGTACTGCTCCATTAGTCCATATATCTGTTTTTGGTACCACTACCATGCTGTTTTGGTTACTGTAGCCTTGCAGTATAGTTCAAAGTTAGGTAGTGTGTTGCCTCCAGTTTTGTTCTTTTTGCTTAGGATTGTCCTGGCTATATGGGGTCTTCTTTGATTCCATAAGAAATTTAAAATAGTTTTTTCTAATTCTGTGAAGAATATCAATGGTCATGTTATGGAAATAGCATTGAATCTATAAATCACTCTGGACAGTATGACCATTTTCATGATATGGATTCGTCCTAGACATGAGGATGGAATATTTTTGCATTCGTTTGTGTCCGCCCTTATTTCCTTGAGCAGGGGTTTGTAATTCTCCTTGAACAGGGCCTTCATATCCCTCGTTAGCTGTATTCCTAGGTATTTTATTCTCTTTGTAGCAATTGTAAATGGAGTTCATTCATGATTTGGCTCTCTGCTTGCCTATTGTTGGTGTAAAGGAATGCTTGTGATTTTTGCACATTCATTCTGAATCCTGACCCTTTGCTGAAGTTGCTTATTAGTTCAAGAAGTTTTGGGGCTGATGTGATGGGGTTTTCTAAATATAAAATCATGTCATCTGCAAACAGAGACAACTTGACTTCCTCTATTCCTATTTGAATACCCTTCTTTCTCTTGCCTGATTGCCCTGGCCAGAACTTCTAATACTATGTTGAATAGGAGTCGTGAGAGAGGGCATCCTTGTCTTGTACGAGTTTTCAAAGGGAATGTTTCCCACTTTTGCCCATTCAATATGATATTGGCTGTGGGTTTTTCATAAATAGTTATTATATTGAGATCTGTTCCATGAATACCTAGTTTACTGAGAATTTTTTAACATGAAGGGATGTTGAATTTTATCAAAGGCATTTTCTGCGTCTACCAAGGTGATAATGTGATTTTTGTCATTGGTTCTGTTTGCGTGATGGATTGCATTTAATGATTTGCATATGTTGAAGCAGTCCTGCATCCCAGGGATGAAGCTGAATTGTTTGTGGGGGTAAGTTTTTTGATGTGCTGCTAGATTCAGTTTGCCAGTATTTTACTGACGATTTTCCCATTGAAGTTCATCAGGGATATTGGTCTGAAGTTTTCTTTTTTTGTTGTGTCTCTTCCCAGTTTTTGTATCAAGATGATGCTGGCTTCATAAAATGAGTTAGGGAGGAGTCCCTCCTTTTCAGTTGTTTGGAATAGTTTCAGAAGGAATGGTACCAGCACATCAGAGTGAACAGGCAACAGAATGGGAGAAATTTTTTTCAATTTACCCATCTGGCAAAGGTCTAGTATCCACACTTTACAAGGAACTTAAACATATTTACAATAAAAAAATCATCAAAAAATGGTCAAAGGATATGAACAGACACTTCTCTAAAGAAGACATTTATGTGGCCAACAACCACATGAATGAAAGCTCAACATCACTGATCATCAGAGAAATGCAAATCAAAACCACAATGAGATACCATCTCACTACAGTCAGAATGGCAATTATTAAAAAATCAGAAACAATAGATGCTGGTGAGGCTGTGGAGAAATAACACTTTTACACTGTTGGTGGTAAAGTAAATTAGTTCAACCATTGTGGAAGACAGTAATGCAATTTCTCAAGGATCTAGAACCAGAAAGATCATTTGATCCAGCAATCTCATTACTTGTTATACAACCAAGGGAATATAAATCATTCTACTATAAAGACACATGCATATGTATGTTTATTGCAGCACTGTTAACAATAGCAAAGACATGGAACCAATCCAAAGCCCATCAATGATAGACTGGATAAAGAAAATGTGATACATATACACCATGGAATACCTTGCAGCCATAGAAAGCAATGAGATCATGTCCTTTGTAGGGACGTGGGTGAAGCTGGAAGTCATCATCCTCAGCAAACTAACAAAGGAAAAGAAAACCTAACACCACATGTTCTCACTCATAACACGTGGACAGAGAGAGGGGAACAACACAATCTATGGCCTGCTGGGGGTTGGGGTTTGAACAGGGAACTTAGAGGATGGGTTAATAGATGCAGCAAACCACTATAGCACACATATACCTATGTAAAAAAACCTGCACTATCTGTACATGTATCCCCATTTTTTAGAAGAAATTGAAAAAAGAAAAGCATACACTATTCAGTTTTTAAAAATAATAAAATTTGTCATTTGCAACAACGTGGATGGACCTGAAGATTATTATGTCGAATGAGGTAAGCCAGGCACAGAAAGACAAACTTTACATTTCTTCACTTATTTGTGAGAGCTAAAAGTTATTAGTTGAACACATGGAGATAGCCAGTAGAATAATGGTTACCAGAGCCTGGGAAAGGTAGTTGGTGGGTGGGTATTTGGGGATGCTCTATGGATACAAAAATATAATTAGATAGGAATAAGATCTGCTGTTTGATAGCATAATGAGGTGACTATAGTCAATAATACTGTATTGTACATTTAAAAACAACTAAGAGAGTACAGTTGGATTATTTACAACACAAAGAAAGAAAAAATGCTTTAGGTGCTGGATACCTTATTTACCCTGATGTGATTATTATACATTGTATGCCTGTATCAAAATATCTCATGTGCCCCATAAATATATATACCTACTTGGTACCCATAAAAATTAAAAATAAAAAATTAAAAATAAATTAGTAAATTTGAAAGGATTGAAGTTCTACAAAGTATGTTTCCTAATAACAATGTAATTAAATGATAAATCATCAACTGGAAGAAATTTGTGAAGTTCAGATACACAAAAATTAAACCAAACAATTCTAAATTACCAATGGGTCAAAGAAAAAAAATGAGGAAAATTAAGACATGATTTGAGATGAATGGGAAAAAAACAAAAAGGAAAAAACAAAAACAAGAGATACCAAAATTTATGAGATGCAGCTAAAGCAGTGAACAATGCTCAGAGGTGAATGTAGACCTGGAAATGCCTACATTTAAAGAAGCCAAGCACAGTCTGTATGGACTTATGTCTTATGTCTGTAATTCCAGCGCTGTCAGTGACCAAGGCAAAAGGATCTCTTGAGTCTAGCAGTCAAGCACCATTTTGGGCAGCATGGGGAGACCCTATTTCTACACCCCACACACAAAAAAGAAGAAAAATAAAAGCTGGGTGTTTGGATGTATGCCTTTAGTTATAGTCTCAGCTACTCAGGAGGCTGACGTGGGAGGATCACTTGACCCTAGGAGGTTAAGGCTACACCGAGCTGAGATCTCACCACTGCACTGCAGTTTGGGCAACAGAGTGAGAACTCATCTCTAAAATAATAGCAATAATAATAATAATAATGATAAATATAAATAATAATAATGATCATGAATTATAAAAGGAAGAAAGCTCTCAAATCAATAACTTAAATTTATTCCTTAAGGAGCTAGGAGAAGAGCGTATTAAACACAGCAAATAGTTGGGAAGTCATACTGAAAGCAAAGTATAAATAAATAAAATAGAAAACAGAAAAACAATAGACAAACACAGCAAAACCAAAATTTGGTAATCTTCCACTTTATTGACCAATAAAAAGAAACCATGAATTCGATTACAGAAAGACAGAAACAAAAGATAGAAAATCACTACCGATCTTACAGAAATTTTTAAAAAGAATGCTGTGAAAAGCTTAGGCAAAAAATTAAATGATTTAGATGAAATAAATAAATTCATAGAAAGACAAAAATCATTAAAATTGACTCAGGATGAAATGAAAAATCTAATTAAGCTTATAACAAGTAAAATGGCAAAATTAGTATTTTTAAAATTACCCACCAAAAAGGCGTAGGTCCCTAATAATCACTTTTGAACTATGAAAAACATTGAAATAATTATGAATGCTAACTTTTTACAAACTCTCTTTTCAAAATAGGATGCCAGAATTACCCTCATACCAAAACCAAACAAAAACATTACAAGTAAATAAATTTTAAACTCTCCTTTATGAATACAGATGCCAAAATCTTGAACACAGGACTTGCAAACCAAAGGTAGCAATATTTTTGCAAAGATTGTACTTCATAACAAAGTCCTATTCATCACAGGCATGCATAATTAAAAGAAAAAAATGACCATCTCAATAAATACAAAAGTAAATAAAGAAACATTTTGGCCAGGTGCACTGGCTTACACCTGAAATTAATCCCAGCACTTTGGAAGGTCAAGACGGGTGGATCTCTTGAGGCAAGGAGTTCAAGATCAGCCTGGCCAAGATGATGAAACATCATCTCTACTAAAAATACAAAATTAGCCGGGCAAGGTGGTGTCCCAGCTACTCAGGAGGCTGAGGCATGAAAAACACTTGCGCCCCTGGGAGGTGGAGGTTGCAGTGAGCTGAGATCTCACTACTGCACTCCAACCTAGGTGACAGAGCAAGACTTTGTCTCAAAAAAAGTGAAAATAAATTAGGATAAATCTAATGTCATTTCAGGATAAAGACCTTCACCAAATAAAGAATAGAAGGGAATTTGCTTAACCTAATAAAGGACATCTATGAAAAACCCACAGCTAAATTTATATCTGTTAGTGAAAGAATAGTTTCCCTCCAAATCAGGTAAAATATTGAAAAGTCCACTCTCTCCGTAATTTAGCACTGTATTGGAGATTCTAACTGGAGCAATTCGGTGAGAAAAAATAAGTAAAAGACATCCAGATTGTTTATTTACCCTTACATCAAACTTCGTAAGTTTTATTATTTAAACATTTTATCTTTTTCATTTGATTGCTCATATTTTGTATGAACTCTTGTTTATATTTTTAATATTTTTAGGCTTATTAGTGATAAGCCAATTTTCATTCCTGACACAGAGTGAAAGAGAAACACTTATGCTGTTTCTCTTTCATTCTTCCTGTGTTTTATGCATTTAATCAATAGTATATCTGTTTGTAGAGACAGATTTTGAGTTTGCTCTTTTCTCTGTTGAGCATTTATTTTTGATTTATTAAATTTTGTCTTTATGCACTTTCTTCTGCCTCATTTTCGGCTTAATTTACTCTGAACATTTTTTTTTCAGCTTTATACTTAAATAATGGATTTTTAAAAATCATTTTTCTATTCTGACATGTGCTTTTAAGCTACAAACTTCCTCATACAATTAATTGATATCTATTCCATATAATTTAAATTTTCATCGGGATTCATGTCAAAATATTTTCTAACTTTCATCAAGCTATCACATTTCACCTATGAATTATATACATGTATATTTGGAACTTTTAGTTGTATGTTATTATTTCTAACTCAGCTTCAGAAAACAAACTGTTTATGATTTCAATGCTTAATGATACTTAGAGGTCCATCACTGGTCAAGCTTGCTAAAATTCCCATATGTATTTGAAAAGAGTGTTTATGTTATTGGTGCAATTGCATATATACGTATACATATACAATTTATATGTAACATTTAACAATTTTGAGTGTATTTTATAGACATTAAAATACATAGATCTTAAATGGTGAGTTTGGCGATTTTTTAACAATTGTGTATTTTATTTAACCACCACACTATAGAACATATAGAGCAATTTCATATTTTCAGTTTCCTTATTCCACTTTCCAGACTATCCCCTTTCCTTACTATTCCCAGAGACTAATATTTTCTGATATCTAACACTGTGGGTTAGTTTTGCTTGTTTTTGCCTATTTTTGAATTTCATATGAATAATCATCAATGTTTTTGAGTTTCATCAATATTAGTGTATATATCAGTATTTTGCTCCTTTTCATTGCTAGGTAATGTTCCATGGTGTTATTATGCCACAGTTCTTTACCCATTCTTATGTCAATGGATATTTGTGTTATTTTTCAAGAAAGGCTTCTTGTGGATAAGATTGATGTGAATATATTTTCTCCAGTCATTTCATGTATATATGTTTCAGTTGTCTTGGGCAAACACCTGGGAGCAGAAATGTTGAATATAGGGTAGATGTATATTAAAATTTGTAAGAAACTGGCAATCATTTTTCAAGATACCTATGACACTTTACACTCCCAACTTGTACAAAAGTGTTACTTGCTCCACATCATTGCCAATATTTGTAATTATTTGTCATTATTTTTCTTTACAATTTAGCTATTCTTGGAAGAAATGTTGTCTTTTGTTTGTTTGTTTGTTTACTTTTATTGTAGCTTTATGTGAGTCCTTTATAGCTTCTGGATATGTACCCCTCATGAAAGATATATATAGTAGACATTTTCTTCTAAATGGTTATGAGCCTTTTAATTTTCTTAATGATGCTTTTTGAAAAGCATATGTTTTTAACTTGGTAAGGACAGTGTATCAATTTTTTCTTTTCTCAATTTTCACAGTGCAAATTGTGGTTTGGTCTTCTCTTTAAGAAATATTTGTCTATTTCTAAAATGGAAAAGCTCTTCAATTTTTTTCTTCTATAATCATTATTATTGTAGCTTTCATGTTTAGTTCTATGATATACATCAAACAAGCTTCTCAGTATAGAGTTATCTACAGGTTAAAGTTTATTTTTTTCTTTAGATATCCACTGGAACCATCAATATGTGTCATATAAATTTTATTTCCTCATTCAGTTGCTTTTGGTAACTTTGTTACAAATCAATTAACTATATGTGTGTGCATTTATTTGTGGACTTCATTTCCTATTTCACTGATGAATTTTTATATTCTTATTCAAACACTATAGAATCTTGATTATTTAAGTTTAGAGTAAGTCTTGAGATCAAATAGTGCAAGTGTTTTAAATAATGTCTAAATATTTTTGAAAGTTGTTCTGTCTCTTTTAGGTCATTTGCATTTCAATATAACTTTGAAAAATCAGTTTGGCAGTTTCTATAATAAACCCTGCCTAAATTTTGAAAGAGAATTCATTGAAGTTATATATTGCTGTTGGCATAAAAGATAGTTTAAAACATAGTTTAACAATATAGAGTCTTCCACTTGCTTTTATTATAGCACCTTTCTTTGGCACGCATTTTACTCAATGTGTTTTGTAAACTCCAAAATACATGTTATGATTCTGCATTTAATTAGGTATGTTTTATTTTATCTGAGCAATGTTTTGGACATTTGAATGTAGTGATTTTGTATATATTTTATTAGATTTTTTTGTGGACCTTTTTGTTTGCTGTTATTGAAGTTATATTTAAATTTCATCTTCCAATTGTTCCTTTAACATGTATTGAAATGCTATTGATTTTACATATTAACTTTGAATTCTGTGATTTTTTTGTTAGGTTTTATAAAGGTTTTTTTGAATGCCATTGTCATGTTTTCTGAGAATAATAACTCTTTTTTCTTCTTTTCTGATCTTTATAACTTTTCTTTGTCTTGCTTCATTATTCTTGCTTAGACTTCCATATACTGTTGATTAAAAATGGAAAGAATAAATGCTTGCTTTGTTTACATCTTGGGGAGAAAGCGTTCAGTGTTCTCCATTGGGTTAATGTTAGCCCTTTATGAGTTGCAGACCACTTCAATTCCCTTTACCAGACATAAGGATTTTCTTTAAATAGTAGTTGCTGAGATATTCTATCATGTTTGAGTCTTGATTTTGGCATTTTTTTCTGCAGCTATTGAGATGTTTGTATATGCTTTTTGCTTATTTTATTAATACAATGAAATATACCAATTTTATTATTTTAATTGACATGTAGTTTAATTTAATGTTTTACATATGTGTACAATGTGGAGTGATTAAATAAAAGCTATGAACATATACATCATCTCATTTACTTGGTATTTTTTGTGGAGATACATTTGAAATTTACTGTTAGTTATTTTGAATTATACAATATGTTATCATTGAATGTACTCACACTGCTGTGTAAATCTCAAAATTTATTCCTTCCATTAAGCTGAAACTTTGTATCTTTTGACCAATAACTCCTCAGTCCCTTGCTCCCCAACTGCTCATCCTCTAGTAACCATAATTCTACCCTCGCTTTATATGAATCCTACTGTTTTTAGATTATATATATATAAATTCTACAAATTGTGCAGTATTTTTCTTTCTGTGCCTTCCTTATTTAACTTTGCATAATGTTCTCTAGATTCATCCATGTTGTCCCAAATAACACAATTTTGTTGTTTTTTAAGACTGAGTGGTATTCTTTTCTGTATATGGGCATACCTTGTATGTATTGCATTTTATTTTGCTGTGTTTCACAGATATTGCTTTTTAAAAATTGAAGGTTTGTGGCAACTCTGTGTCAGGCAAGTCTGTTAGTGCCATTTTTTCCAATAGTATGTGTTCACTTCATTTCTCTGTGTCACATTTTGGTAATTCTTACAATATTTCAAACTTTTCATTATTATTGTGTCTGTTATGGGGATCTGTGGTCAATGATATTTGATGTTACTACTGTAATTGTTTTGGGGGACCAAAAACATTCCCGTACAAGATGAGGCCAATTAATAACTCTACAATGGCCACTAAGTGTTTGAGTGAGAGAAAAGTCCCATGTCTCTCACTATAAAACAAAAACTAGAAATGATTAAGCTTAGTAAAAAAGGCATGTTGAAAGCTGAGATAGGCCAACAGCTAGACCTCTTGCACCAAACAGCTCAGTTGTAAATACAAAAGTTATTGAAGGAAATTAAAAGTGCTACTCTACTGAACACACAAATAATAAAAAAGCACAACAACCATATTGCTGATATGGAGAAACTTTTAGTGGTTCAGACAGAAAATGAAACCAGCCACAGCACATTCTTAAACCAAAGCCTAATCCAGAGCAAAGCCCTAACTCATGTCAATTCTCTGAAGACTGAGAGAGGTAAAGAGGCTGCAGAAGAGAAATTTGAAGCTAGCAGAGATTTGCTCATGAGGCTTATGGAAAGAAAGTGTCTCCGTCTCCATAACATAAAAGTGCAAGATGAAGCAGAAGTCTTGTTGTAGTAGACCTAGACAAGTTATTCCGAAGACCTAGACAAGAGATTGAATTAAAGTGGCTACACTAAATAGCAGATTTTCAATGTAGACAAAACTACCTTCTATTGGAAAAAGAGGTCATCTTGGACTTTCATAGCTAAAGAGGAGAAGTCAATGCCTGCCTTCAGTTTTTTGAAGGACAAGCTGAATCTCTTGTTGAGAGCTAATGCAGCTGGTGACTTGAAGTTCAAGCCAGTGCTTAGTTATCATTCTGCAAATCCTGAAACTGTTAAGAATTATGCTACATCTACTCTGCCTATACTCTATAAAAGGAACACCAAAGCCTGGATTGTATCACATTTGTTTAAGCACGGAATACTGAATATTTCAAGCCCAGTATTCACACCTACTGCTCAGGAAAAAGGATTCCTTTCAAAATATTGCTGCTCATTGACAGTACACCTAGTAACCCAAGAGCTCTGATAGAGATGTACAAGGAGATTAATGTGATTTCCATGGCTGCTAACAACAACATGCAATTCATGGATCAACGAGTAATTTCAAACTTTGTTATTATTTAAGAACTGTATTTCATAAGACTGTTGCTGCCATAGATAGTGATTTCTCTGATGTATCTGGGCAAAGTAAATTTAAAAGCTTCTGGAAAACACTCACCATTCTATATGTCTTTAAAAACATTAATGATTCATTGAAGGAGGCCAAAATATAACTTTGACAGACATTTAGAGGTTTGATTCCAACTTTCATGGACAACTTTGAGGGGTTCAAGATTTCAGTGGAGGAAGTAACTGAAGATGTGATGGCAGTAGCAGGAGAACTAGAATTAGAAGTAGAGCCTGAAGATGTGACTAAATTGCTGCGATCTCATGATAAAACTTGAATGGATGAGGGGGTGCTTCTTATGGATGAGCAAAGGAGGTGGTCTTTTCAGATGAAAAGTACTCTGATAAAGATGCTGTTGAGATGACAATGGATACAGAATGTTACATAAACTTACTTGATAAAGCAGTGGCAAGGTTTGAGAGCACTGATTCCAACTTTGAAAGAAGTTCTGTTGGTAAAATTTTGTTAAGCAGCATTACATATTACAGAGAAATATTTTGTAAATCCCAAGAGCCAAATGATGTGACAAAATTCATTATTGTCTTAGTTTAAGAAATTGCCAGTCACTTTACCCTTTAGCAGCTACCTCCCTGATCAGTCTGCAGACATCACAGTCAAGGCAGACCCTCCACCAGCAAAATACATATGACTCTCTGAAAGGTCAGGTTATTGTTAGCATTTTTAACAACAAAGTATTTTTTTAACTAAAGGACGTGTATTCTACTCCTGGACATAATGCTGTTACACTTAATAGACTACATACAGTATAGTGTAAATAAAAGTATATGCAGTGGGCAATCAAAAAGTGTTCATGAGACTTGCTTTATGTGATATCCACTTCATTGTAGTGGTCTGGAACCACACCCAAAATATCTCTGAGGTATGCCTGAATATACCACATTTTCTGTATCTATTCATCTGTTGATGGAAACTTAGGTTGATTTTATATATTGCCTATTGTGAATAATGCTACAATCAATGTGGGAGTGCAAAAATCTCATAGGCATGTTGATATCTATTCATTTGAATATATTCTCAGAAGAGCAATCGCTAGATTGTATTGTAGTTCTAAGTTTAGATTTTGAGGAACCTCCATACCATTTTCCACAATGGACAAACTAATTTATATTCCCACTAACAGTGTCCAGGGAGCCCTTTTTCCTGCCTTCTTGCCAACACTTATTATCTTTCATCTTTTTGAGAAAAGCCATTCTAACTGGTATGAGGTGACATCTCATTCTGGCTTCAATTTTCATTTCTCTAGTGACTAATGATGCCGGGCATGTTTCATGAACCTGTAGGCATTTGCATGTGAAATTCTGAAAAGTGTTCACCACATTGTCCATAGTCTAATCAGGTTATTTGTTTTCTAATGACATACCTACCTTGAATCCTTGGACTAAACCACAAATAGTGATAATATTGTATTCAACATATTAATATTTTGTACACAGTTTTTGTATCTTTCAATTGTTAATCTGAACTTTTGATATTAGTAGTATTATTATTAGGTTTTGGTATGAGAGTTATGATAACCTCCTAAAACTTGTTAAGTATATTTTTATTCAGTATTTTAAATATAATTTTATAGATATCATTATTTCTTTTTTTTTTTTTTTTTTTTTTTTTTTTTTTTGAGACGGAGTCTCGCTCTGTCACCCGAGCTGGAGTACAGTGGCCGGATCTCAGCTCACTGCAAGCTCCGCCTCCCGGGTTTACGCCATTCTCCTGCCTCAGCCTCCCAAGTAGCTGGGACTACAGGCGCCCGCCACCTCGCCCGGCTAGTTTTTTGTATTTTTTTTTTAGTAGAGACGGGGTTTCACCGTGTTAGCCAGGATGGTCTCGATCTCCTGACCTCGTGATCCGCCCGTCTCGGCCTCCCAAAGTGCTGGGATTATTTCTTTCTTACAGATAGGTTTGATAAATTCACATATGAAGCCATCTGGGCATAGAATTTTATTTGTAGGAAGATTTTTCTATCCTTGCTTGAGTTTTATCAGTTGTATTAATATTTTCAAGAAATTAAATTTTGCTTTTTAATTTTTAAATTACTGACTTTTGTTTCAAAATAATACATGGTTACTATGTTTGCTTTACAAATCAATAATCTTAAAATTTTTCAAATCAGAAGTGGAAGTTAGTTTAATAATTTTATTTCAGTACTTTATAATTACTGTTAGATGTGTTAAAATATGCCATCATAATCATGAATTTGTCTGTTTCTTCGAGTTCTGTCCATTTTTGATTAAATATTTTGAGACTGTCTTATTTAAAACAGAGATTTTGTTAATTTTAATATATTTCATGTGTATTGACTCATCCATATTAAGTCTACCTTTTTATTGAGAGTTTTTGTATTTAACTGTATTAACTCTGATATGAATATAGCTTCACTGCTCTTGTTTCTTGTTTCCATCTATTTATTTTCAACAGTCCTATGTCCTCCTACTTAAGGTATAACTGTAACGAATAGCATATGCTAATTTTTAAAAGAATGTCTTTACATTTAAATGAAATAATGGTGTGTTTACATTTTATGTAGCTGATAATGTATTTATCCAATTTTATTTTATATCATAGATATAGTGAATTATTAAAATATTTTTAGAAATTAAAAAATATGATGAGAGTTGTGGAAGAAGTAGGCTGTGTCACCAATGAAGGCAAGGGATGAGGTAGAGAAATCAGTTAGGAGATTGTCACAATTAATATATTTGAGATGTTGTTATCCTAGAAAATTATAGAGACTGGGGAGAAAAATGAACAGAATCCTGCATGTGAAGGAGATAGTTGTAAACATTTTATTTTAAAAAGAGAAGGGCTATAGATTTACACTTAGATGCTGGACAAATTTAAGAAATGTGTAAAGCAACAAAATCCTTTAAAAATATAGGGAAGGAATCAAAGATTACAGGAGAACCTGGATATTTTGCATTCAGAAATCCTTCCTCCTGGACTAGATGATTTATATTATCAAATACGATAAAGCCTTCTTTTCATTGAAGTGTGGTCCTAGAACAAGCAGCATTCACTTTCTCTAGGAGCTTGTTTAAAATGTGAAAATTTAGGCACTGCTCCAGGCATACTATATCAGATTTTACATTAAATAATTGCCAAATGATGTTTTTTGCATATTAAATTTGAGCAGTGTATGGAACAGTGGTTCTCTACCTTATTTGCATATTAGTATAATCTGGGGAGCCTTTAGAAATCCCATTGCCTGGGCCATACCCTAGACTAAATTGGAGCCTGTGGGTTTGGCACTCAGGCGTCTGTATGTTTAAAGCTCCCCAGGTGGTTCTCTTGTGCAGCCAAGGTTGAGATCCAGTGCTGTAGGCACATGGAAGAGAATAGAGCAAAACTAGACAATTAATAAGAAATCATGAGGATTTTAGAGACTGGATTCTAGTCTTTGTTCTTTGAGAGATATTCATTTGTTCCCTATAAATCAATTTTATTTTTGTATATTTCAAAATTGTATTTAGCAATTATTTGTGATTTTTCTGTCTATGGATTGTAATTTAGGAGACTCTTAGCAAAATATAATAATGGGTGGTAATCATTGGTATGGGATTAATTTGTGAATGGTAAGAAAATGTGCTGACTGTAACTGTTCAGAAATTGAGTGAGCAGTAGTGATCAGAAAATTTAATTATATCAGAAACAGAAAAGTAATCAAAACTGGTTCGCAGAAATAAAAATAGATAAGCCAATAAATTCATGAGAGTGTGAGTTGAGATGAATTTGGGAAAAGACAAAACAGGCAAAGTACATGACAGACTTGTAGAATTTATTTTTCATTTTTACCACTACAAGAGTGAGAAGAACTTGATCAGTGCTTCTTGAACATTAACGTACAGATGAATTGCCTGGAGATTTTTATTAAGATGAATATTCTTACCTTGTATGTCTCTGGGGTAGGTTATGAAATTCTGCTTTTTGAATAAGATTCTAGGTGATGAAATGCTTTTTCTGTGGGTTCACACTTACTGCAGCAAGGAGCTGGAACCCAGTTATCACTAAAAGTAGTGCAAAGGTCTTGCTGCTCGTGCATCTTTCTTAGTTGCCTTAGTAACTGCGTCTTTTCAAGATAAGACACAATTTATAAAATTCAAATGAAAATCAGATAAACTTCAGTGAGAGATAGAACAACATGTTAAAAGATTACGTGGAAAGAGTTTTGGGGGAGGAATTCCTGAAGTTCATAAAGATAAGATTACTTGAAGAAGAATTTGATTCCTCTCTAAAAAGATTAATAGAACTTATTAGCTTAGGAACTTAGAAGTTCAGCAGGACTGTTTTATCTGCAGCTGTCTTTGGTCATAGTCAATATAAAACTCCACATGCGTCACAAATGCATTTGCTCATCTGTTTATGTGACACTAATACTCCATGGAAGAAGTTGTTACAGGAAATAGGGTTATTGAGTCAACACCAGACACCAATCAGGAACTGACATTCACTTTACATGGAGATATCATCAACAGAAAATTTGAAAGTTTAGGTATTCAGAGAGCACTGAAAGAAATACAATAAGAACATTAGGGTTGGAAGTAAAGCGTGCAGAGGGAAAAAGACCCTTTTTTCTGTTTCAAGGATAAACAACTAAAACTGGTTGAGGAAAGTGTGTCAGAGGGCTCTTCCATCTTGAGAGAATAGGAGGAAGGGATATCTGCTAAGAATGAGAAAAATAAATGAAGATTTACAACGCAGGAAAAAATGATCAGTAAAACATTACTAAAGAGCTTTTAAAGCAACATGAAGATCCTGTTTGCTACTAGAAACATGAATTTGTGGTGGGCAAGGTACATAGTGTTGTGCTGCAGCCCAGGGCAGGTAATGGAGAAGTAGATGATTTTGTGCAGTGAGGGACTTGTGACCACTATAGTAGCAAAGAACGTAATTATGGAGGGGCAGTAAGGGTTACATGACAATAGCGGCCATTACTATTAGGAGAAGCATAGGTAGCTAGAAAGGAACAAATGAGTTCAGTCAATTAGAAATGACTTTAGTTTGAAGTTTTTGATGGATGTAAAGAGGAAAAGATGAATGACTTTGTGAGATCTGGCGGCAAAAAACTGTCTGAAATGTTGGGTTTGAAATATGCCATATGATGACAAGTTACAAGGCATGGTTACATGAAGTGTAAATGAGTGATAGAGAGTGAATTTGATCATCAATAGCATGAAGGAGAGAAGTTTTTTCCTTTTTTAAAAACAGGATGATATGGGATTTCACAATGTGTTATTAGAGGTAGTATAGATGTCTGCAAGTGTAAGAAAAGAAAAGAGAAAAAAAGAAAAAAGAAAAGAAAAGAGAAAAGAAAAGAAAAGATAAAAACATGCAAACAAGTTTTTGAACTTGTCGAGTAGGGAGAAAATGGATCCTAGCTTTGAGGATTTGAAAAGAGGGATATAATCATAAAATCCTAGAGTAATAGGTTTGGGAAGAAACTTGGAACTAAAATTGTGCAATACTATAACTTAGAGACAAGGAAGATCATAATCAAGAGAGGAAATTTCTTGTCCAGAAACACCTATCTCTTAGATAATGGTTGAGACTAGAATACAAGGTAGTTAACCTCCCTTGTTCTTGGTAATAGTAAAGATGATGGCTGTGGTGATAATGATTTTGAACGTAGTGGTGTAGGCATACATACCAAGAACTTATTAAATAAGAAAACTTTGTTCGTAGCTAATACAAAATAGAGAGATAAATGAATGTTTGCCTCTAATGCTCCCTCCAAAATGTTAGCTCTGTAAGGACAGGGGTTTTCATCTTTTATTTCTTGATAACGTATCTGAGTGAGTTAGTCCTCATTATATATTTGCAGAATACATGAATAAACACACGTTTTAAAAGTATAGAATGTGTTGATCAGTTAGATGCTTTTGTAGAACTATGAGTCTGCTAAAGGGAATGTTGTTTTATGAAGCATTTATCACTCAAGTATTCACTAAGTATTGATGGACCATCAGAATACGTAACACTTACTCAGCGCATAATATGAACCACATGCTGTAGATACATTATTTTTTAATCCTCATAATAACTCTTGAAAGTAATTATTATTATAACATTGGGGACCTAAGCTTGTATTTAAACTGTCAATCTTTTACTGCTAGAGCTCAGACCAAAAATATATAGTGAACTTATTGGGCAGATGTTACAAAAGATAATCTGTGTGGTACAGACTCTCTTGGGACAGAATACTTGTTTAAACAAAGAAGATGCCAGGCTGAAGTGGGTTCATCACAAAGCATTAATTGGTAAGTGGACGTTTCTGATTTGATAGGTAAAAACCTGTCCCTGTCCCTATCCTACCTGCATGAATATAAGTGTGCTTTATGGGCAGAGAAAACGGCTGCTTCGATAAATGCTGTAATACACAGGGAAATGCAGAATGTGACAGGCAGAGAAACTCCGCCATCTCGTTTGACACAGATCACCAAGAGGACTCATTGTTGGGAAGGCTCGGGGTGATGGTGACAGCATCATGGATATCAAAGGGAAAAGTGGAGATTAGCACTAGTCTGAAAGTTGTGACCTTTTAAACTTGGCCTATGGATAAACAGCATTAGCATCTCCTAGAAGCCTTTCAGAAAAGCAGAACCTCAAGCCCAACTCCTGATTTATTATTCGGAATCTGCATTTTAACAAGCTCCCCATCCTAGTAGGAGGAGCACTGGTAGGTAGTGCTCTGGCTCAGCAGTTAGGTGGAGCAGAACCTCCTGCAGCAGTGGCAATATTAGAAATAGGAGACTTGCCCAGGACTAAGCATAGGACTTATTCTGACTATCCTGTACCGATTAGGTAGATGAATACATACCCAATGTGAGCAAATGAGAGAGAATTTAAATAAAATCCTGCTAATTTTTATTAGCATGATTCCATCTGTAAATACAAGTTAGTGAGGCCTAGATAAACTGAGGTTTTGTCTGTGTTACAAAGGAAGACACCAAGACTCAGAGAAGTTAAGTAGCTTGCTCAAGGTGACACATGCAGGGAATCCATGAAGTGACATACAAGGATGCTGAAGTAAAATACAGTTCACACCTCTAAATTGAATCAATAGGAAGCCACTGGCACAGTACATTGTATGCTTTCTATCATTCTGGTTATAATTAAAGCAGCTTCTATTCAAGGGCCCAATGTGATTCTTCTTCTTGTTGGTGGTGAAGGTTTTGTTTGTTTGTTTTTTAGAGACAGGGTCTCACTCTTTCACCCAGGGTGTAGGGCAGTGTCACAATCATAGCTCATTACACTCTCAAACTCCTGGGCTCCAGGGATTCTCCTGCCTCAACCTCCCAGATAGCTGGGTCTACAAGAACATGCCACTGTGCCAGCTAATGTTTATTTTTTATTTTTTTGAGATGGGGTTTTGTTGTGTTGCACAGGCTGATCTTGAACACCTGACCTAGAGCCACTCTCCTGCTTGGGCCTCTCAAAGCTCTGGGACTATAGACATGAGCCACTAAACCCAGAATCAATATGTTTTATAAGCATAATCACACTAATTTCTACAATACTTTCTGGAGATTTGGATATACACTACTACTTAAACAATATATATTTTCTATGTCTCAGTTGAGAGAGAGAAAGAACTTGGTGAAGCAGTACTAAATTCCCTCCTGAGGCTAAAATAATTCAAAGTGTATTTTTACCTGTATCTTTTTAAACCATGGCACCCCTTTATCACTTTCAAATTCGAATGTGTGACAATTATTAAAAAATCCTTTTGCTCTCCTGGTAAAAAATGAAAGATGAAAAAAATGAAAATTCAGATTTTATAAACTAGGAATATTTTAAGACTGCTGTGTAGCTATCAGAGTCTGATAATAATGTCTATATTTGTCTACATATGGAATATCGTCGTTTAGTTAATTAGAAATTAACCAATTTAATTAATTTAATTCTTCAGTTAATTTCTTCCGGCCCTTTAAATATAGTAATAGTTGATGATGGGTTCTAATTTACATACCATGTGCATATGTTATAAGGACAGATTTAGTAAAATTAATGGTTTTTTGAAAAATAGCTTTTTTCTTGGAAGAGAACGTGTCTATAAACAAGCATTGGACTTTTTCCTTTTATTTTTCCTGAGAAAATCAAGACCCATGAAGTGAAAACATTTTGTTGGCTTGTAAAAACCTGCATTAATTATTCCATTCTGCCAATTTAATCAGTTTTCTCAGTTTTCCTTTTAAACTTATTCAATTAAACAGAATGACCTTCAGAGCAATGACAGGTGAGATAGTGGTTCCCCCCTCCCCCCACCAGCAAAAGTGTTTTCTTTAAAAAGGCTGCCACACACATCAGTTTTTGCTCCTTGTTGTCTTTCTTTTGGGAGAATAACTATTTATAAATAATTGCCTACAATAATGTGAACATTTCTCAGAGTAAATGCCCCAGATCTGATGATCATTTCATGGTAACCCTTTGAAAATCAGCACATTTGCCTCCAAAGACGATAGTGTCAGGTGGTACAATAAATGTAAGTATTTTATCAGCATTATTGTGACAATTTTGTATCACACCTTGATAGTATAGATTTGTTTTCTTTGGGGACTTTGACTTTCATGTATCTTATTTTAATGGGACTTAATGCTCATATTTAACAATGTCAAGTAGAGCATAAGGATGGAGAAAATCTTCAAATCTCTGTGTCTGACTTGCTTATCACTCCAATCTAGGTAGCTCCATTATTTACCCCAGAATTTTTTACCCTGTTAATATGACCTATATTCTAAACTCAAGGAGATCATATCTCTACAGAAAGAGGCTGAAGGACAATAATGTTTTTAAAAGAGGTGTGTGGACTAACAGTGGCCAAAATAGACCTTTACCAATGTCTAATGGATTGCACTTATTTGAATTTAAATTAATGCTTTTTTATCTCCAAATATATTTCGTTAATATGGAGATCATCTTTAGATATCAGCAGCCAGAGCTGTAGTTGGGGAATTATTTATTACTTCCAGAGTAGCCACGTGATTTCCCTTTCTCTCTTTCCCCTGGCGTTGTCTCATCATCTCATTACTTTACTTCTGGCCTTGTATTGCTTGTACCTCGCTTTCAGTGAGAATTTCACCTCCATTTTCTTTTTTCTTTTTTAATTATACTTTAAGTTCTAGGGTACAAGTGCACAACGTGCAGGTTTGTTACATATGTATACGTGTGCCATGTTGGTGTGCTGCACCCATCAACTCGTCAGCACCCACCAACTTGTCATTTACATCAGGTATAACTCCCAATGCCATCCTTCCCCCCTCCCCCCTCCCCACAATAGGCCCCGGTGTGTGATGTTCCCCTTCCCGAGTCCAAGTGATCTCATTGTTCAGTTCCACCTATGAGTGAGAACATGCGGTTTCACCTCTATTTTCTAGGCTTATTGTTATACTTCTCTCTCTCTCTCTCTCTCTCTCTCTCTCTCTCTGTGTGTGTGCGTGCGTGTGTGTGTCTGTGAGATATGGGATCTCTCTCCATTGCCCAAACTGGAGCACATTGGCTATTCACAGGCATAATCATAGTGTACCAAAGTCGTGAACTCCTGAACCCAAGCCATCCTCCTGCCTCAGCCTCCCAAGCAGGTGGAACTACAGATGCATCCCACCACACCTGGATAGACTTATTTTTGTGCATGACATTATTTTTCCTATCCACGTGTCAAAATATATTATCACTTATTGTACTAGTTGCAGAGGTGTTTCTTAGATTTGTGTTTTTTTGAAAGTGAAGGATCATGCCACTTTCCTATTATCATTCCTTAGTTTATATACAACAGGAAATAAGTGTCTTTTAAAAATATTTTGGGAGAGGAAATAAATAAAAAACCTATTATGTTAGCTGGAATATATTATACATCTCTGGAGAAATAAGCTTATTGTAAGCAATTAGGTTTCTGGATTCTACCTGCTCATCTTCCAAATGCTCTTAAAGAATAAAAGATAAATATGAGATATAGTTTAATGATGTGATGTGTGTAGGCTAGTCAGCTGTATCACTCTCATTAATTATAAGGATAAGTTATTATGTGTCTTGACTGGTTCACTTGTTTGTTTCCAGAAGCACTTAAACACCAGAATGTACCATTTTTCAAAAGGAGAGAGTAATATTTTTTCATATAAATTAACGATTATAATTGCAAATGAGCATCAAAATCTATTTGGTGAAAATGCAAAAAAAAAAAAAGAAAATCCAAAACTAAACAGTGTAACACACTACTCTGTGCAGTGCTATGGCCTCAGTTTCTTTCTTAGAGACTACAAAGATACTAAAATGACATAAATACTAATGTAATCACAGCTGCCATTTCTCCAAGTACCGTGTTCTACATTGTGAAAATTCTTGAGGTGATTAAGGTAATTTTTGAATTGTTTTGAAATGATAATATTATAATTTGAAATTATGAATCATATATGAAATAATACATACTACTTTGCATTATAAAATATTTTCAGTAATTATTGTGAAGTGCCATTAATATTTTGGTGATTACTTTTACGTCATATGCACATATACATGAGCGTGCATACAGACAGACATAAAAATGATGGGATCATATAAGACATTGTAGACTGTTTTATGATAGGGTAATACACTTTTCTTTTCTTTTTCTTCTTTGTCCAGATCTTCTATTCTTTATCCATATCGTACTCTATCCCTATCCAAGGTAATCTAGGAATATGTGTATAGTTCCATTTGTCTCATTATGCTCACATGTCATTTACATGGTATTTCATATATAGGGTTTACACATTTATAGTAAATGATCTTTATATAGTTTATACAATATCCATTTTTCTTTTCTCTGCAATGCAAACGTGTTTCATATCCCTCAAACACACCCATACCCCTCACTTACACATGTGTTATCACTGTTTGCTTTTGTAAATTTGTGTTCATCGTATACACATTAATCATTTAAGCATACCTTGTGGAAATCCTGCCAACTTGACTTTTTTATCCCATCATAATAAACCTGGTAATAATTGATTCAACCATATGCACATTGATATCGCTTATGCTGTTTGTTTATTTTTACTACTACAAACATGCTACAACGAAGTTCTGGTACTTTTTCTTTTCTTTTCTTTTTTTTTTTTTTGAGACAGTTTTGCACTTGTTGTCCAGGCTGGAGTGCAATGGCGTGATCTCGGCTTACCTCAACCTGCACCTTCCCGGATTCAAGCGATCATCCTGCCTCAGCCTCCTGAGTAGCTGGCATTATGGGCGTGTGCCACCTCGGCTGGCTACTTTTGTATTTTTGGTAGAGACTGGGTTTCTCCATGTTGGCTAGGCTGGTCTCAAACTCCCGACCTTAGGTGATCCACCAACCTCGGCCTCCCAATGTGCTGGGATTACAGGTGTGAGCCACCATGCGCGGCTGTTCCTATACTTTACCCTAAATTTTTATTTATTTATTTTATTTTTTTATTCTTCAATGGAATAGATTCCCAGGAGAGGGCTTATTGAGTCAATGATTCTATTTATACTGTCAGTTTGACTTTTAAAAAGCTTATCAAAATCCACATTCCTTTATTCATATGTGAGTATTTCTTCTCATCCAGGCCATCTGTAGTTATTATCAGTCATTTAAATTTATACCAGTCTGTCTGATGGATATTATCTAATACCTTAGTGTTGTTTTAATTTTATATTGAGCTCCTTTTTATGTGTTTGTGGGCTTTTGTTTTGCTTTCATATGAGTTTTTTTACTTTTGTTAAGTAGAACTAGATTTAGCTGCATTAAGTAAAACACTCTAAATAATAGTATGTAAAGCCATATAGAAAGATAAGTTTCTGTTATAAAAGAGATCTAGATGTTAGCAGTGCATATATTGGTGGCTTTCTAATATAACCTGGGTCCTGGGTCCAGTCTGTGTTCTATTGTGCTTAGTATCTTCTACCTGATCCGCAAAAATGGGCTGGAACTTTAACCATTAAATTTACATCTCCAGCATCTGGATACAGGAGGAGGAGAAGGAAGTGCCCTTGCTCCCTCCCTTTAAAATAAATCTTCCTTAAATGCAGAAATTTGTTCTGCCTGCCTGTATAGTATTGACTGGAAGGTAGGTACTGTCACAAATTATTACAATATAGTTTGTGAAGTGTAGTGTTTTATATTGTTGGAAGAAGGCCTGCCTTAAATGCAATTTTATCTTACTAAGATGGAAGGCAAGAATATACATTAGGAGGTCAGAGGCATTCTCTGCCATGCTTTTCCTTTTCCTACATTACTATGGGATTATTTGTTTTATTAAATTTTGGGTACTACCTGCTACTGTCAAATCTGTCTTTTTCCTCTAAGTTTTCTGTGCTGGTTAAGGATTCTTCCCAAGTCATTGAATGAATGTGAAAATATCATGTTTCTAAGATTGTATATTACTTTATTTTGCATGTTTAATTAATCTTTGTATATTTTTACAAATAATGTGATGAAATGATTTAAATTAGATTTTGTCTGTATGGCTGTTAGGTATGTTGGCATTAGTAAATGATGAAACTCATCATCCTTTTCTCACTAAATTGAAATATGATCCTTGCCACTTACTTTACTTTTATATATACTAAAATATACTTCTGAACTTTCTCTCTTAATCTATTTTCTATTATTCTGTCAGTACAATACTAATTTAAGCTAATTATTTTCAAGTGTTAGCAAAGTAGAGCACATTGACAAATGCAGCCCCCTGCTTGAGGTTTGTAAATAGTTTTGTTGGAACCTACCCATGCCCCTGTTCATTTGCATATAATCTATGGCTGCTTTTGGACTACATTGGTAGAGCTCAATGGTTATATATAGCCACAAAGACTAAAATATTAACTGTTAATTCCTTTACACAAAAGTTTATAGACCCCTAAATGACTAATTGAGAGTAGGTATTGACCTAATTAAAGGATGTTCAAAAACTAAATACTTGCTGATGTTTAAATATCTATACGTTAACTGTTTTGAGCAATAAATAAGATGACATATATATGCCAATACAAATTAGTCTATTAATAAATTATCAAAACCAAGTTTTGATGTTAAAAAGATGATGAATTAAGTACCTAATGTACAGTAAAGTATTTCCTATTAGTACTTTTTTTCCATATTCATAAAGTTTTATTTTTGGGAAAACATTTCTCATGGGGATTATATCATATTGCATATTAAATATTTTTGTTATTTTGATTGCAGGAAACTTTAAACATACATTTAAAAATATAAAGAACAGTATAATAAATGCCCAAGTACACATTACCCACCTTCAATAATTATCACCAAATGGCTAATTTTATTCGTTCGTCTGCCTATTCCCATTCAACAACTTAAAATATTTACCTCTAACATTGTATTATTTCATCTGTAAATATTTGAGCATTTATTGTTAAAGATTAAGAACTTTTAAAAGCACTTCTGTAATACTATTATCAGGCTTAAAAAGCTACTATTACTTTATTAATATAATCAAATATCTAATCACTGTTCAGATTTCCATATTTGCTTCAAAAAGGTTCTTTTCATGATTGTTCTCTTCTAATCAAGATTCAAATAAGTTCCAAGAATTACAATTAGTTGGTGTTTCTGAAGTATCTTCAAGTCTATGAATTTTCCTTTGCCATATCCCTTGCTGGGAATTCCTTGAAGTAAGTAGGCTGCTTTGTTCTATATTGATCCCTCCCATTATGGATTTTGCTGAATTCCTTTTTTTTTTTCCTTTTGTTTTGTTATTAATTGTATTTCCTGTGGACTAGTAGCTAGATACAAGATACAGAGGCTTGATAAGATTTAGGTTCACATTTTTAAATCAATATTCTTCATAGATAATGTTGTGTACTTCCAACTGTTTTTATCAGGAGGTACATTATGTCTGGTTTAATCTTAAGAATTGAGCTTTCATGTATCGTGAGCCTAACACATGTGTTTAAAACTTATGCATCTGATGTTCCCTAATGATATTTTGAGCATTATTGAGAGTCATTATTCATTAGGTTTTGAAAGTGATGATATTCTAGATTTATCCCTATTTCTTATTTCTTAGCTGTAAATCTTCTAGAAAGTAAAACTTGTACCAACTGTTTCTTCCACTTAGGTACAGTTCGCGTAACTGTATGTTTGATTATTTTCCTTTGTTTTCTGGTTTTCAGAATGTCTTGGTTTCTTAGCATCAGACATAATACTTATTTTATTTTATATCTGCTGGATTGATTGCTTGTTGAATATCAATATGCTGAAATTAACACAAATTTGGCTAGTGAAAGATTCCTCTGGTTGTTTCCTAATTTCTTTTGATTAGAACTCAGAAGACTCCCTTGCTTATATGGCAAAATGAGATGACCTAACCTGCTTTGTATATTTTTGGACCCAGACTTGGAATTCTATTATATTTTTGAGGACTAGAACTTGAAATCATTTCTCATTTTTCACACTGTTTATTAAAGATGGGAAAACGTTTATTTTCCCATTTATTAATTTCTTTTTTTAAATTTTGCTTTAAATATTTTCCTAGTCATATTTTAAGTCTATTGAATATCTTACTTGCCAGTCCTTTTTATAGCATTAACTGTGGTGTGGAATTTCTCTTTGTATGTGAAAAATTACACTGTATGTCACCCATCTTAATTTATCTGTTTTATTTTATTTACTTATATCTTCCTGGAATTTTATTTTAATTTTAGGAACAGATAGCCAAAAAGCCAAAATAACATAATAGGAAATATAAAAGATAATATAAGCTTATTTTGAGTTAATATTTTGTCAATAGTAAAAAGTAGATTTGTCTAAATTTTACCTAAAGAGAAAAATATAATATTTTACTCCAATATAAAAATTCAAAGGAAAATAAAATGTATTGCAGCTTAAGTGACCTTACTATAGATGTAAATATACATAAAGAAATAAACAACCACCATCAAATAAAAAGCATCAAACAATAATATTGAAATTCATGGTCTGTATTCAGTTTTTTTTTTTTTCTTCTCTGAACATAGACTAATTGGAGTGTTTCACATTAAATTATTACCTATTCTAAATTCAAATATCACTATAGGATATATTGTTTTTTAAATAATATGTTGCATAATTTACAGCTCTTGAAGACTACAGATCAAGGTTGTTTATAGGCAAAACTTTTAAAGCAACAATATTAAAGTATTGGATTATTAATTTGTGTTCCAATATAATACTGCAAGAAAGTATCAATACATTTTCATTGACATTAGTATAAACGGTTTTAGATACTGACCAAGAGTCTCAGTCTCCAAACATTTTGAAAGGACCTCAAATTAACGAAATTTCATTAGCGGCATAATCTTGCATCGTGGTTTATTAAAGTTACTTCAGGAATAGGTTTTTAAAAGCATTTAACATTTTTCTTAATCTTTTTGAAGTAGCTTATGTGGTTATATCTTTTCAAATATGTATTCAGTAGAGGGTTTCCTGTTAATGTAGATGTGATTTTTGTTAATGTAGAGTAACAGCATAAGATACTGTTTTATGAAGATAATAGTAGTTCATTTTGTTATAACTAGCAATATTTCTTGATCTATTTTAGATTGAAAAAGAGATAAAACATGAATTAAAATGTATTTTTAAATGCTGATGCATTTTTCATCTGACTTGCATATTTAGATGATCAATATTTTGATGACTCCACTCTGAAAATCACTCAAAATAATAATTGAGACTATGTATTTAAATTATACCCATGAGTTTCTCTCTGTCAAGAAAGAAGACTAGATATTCTGAAGAAACATTTTACTGCAAAGATGAAAAAATGGTCTTAAATAGGCAATACATAGGTACACCCACACACATACACACACACGCATGCACACATATTTTCAGGAATCGAATGAATATTGACTAAAGCACAAAACGCAAGTGAAAATAGGAGCTAGAATTGTAAGAAACCTATAAAGTAGTTATAGAAGATGTTGAGCTTCTTTTGTTTGATAGGTATATGGTGCAGAGGACCGGGTACAAAGCCAGAGCACATGTAGATGAGTGTCTTATAGGAATTGCCTATATAAAGCCAACCCTGGAGAGTAACATCTTCCTGAATCATAGACATGTGAAAAATGTTCTACACAGAAGGAGAGAACAACACAGAAGACATATGTATATATGTCCTGAGAATTCAAATCTCCCCATCATATAGAAGAGATTTGGGACCTGAATATTCTGTACTTCTTGTTCCAAATAATGTTAAGCTGTAAATTACTTTTAATGTAGTCCCAGGTTTGTAGCGCTTAGTGGATAGCTTGCAGAAATAATCACAGTTTCTTTCTAAATAAAACCTCCTTAAAAAGAAGATACCATTTCGTAGATAAACTGTTATTAATGTAAAATCACAGGAGTACATCTGAAAAATGTAGAAAAAAGGCATTATGACAATAAGACCAAGCAGAAGTCTAAGTAAGCAGAATTAGACTCTCCCTGTTCTCAGATTTTGGAATGATAATTCTGGAATATAAAACCAGGGTATGTGTATATGTGTGTGTGAGTGTGTGTGTATACACACATATGTATGAATCCAAAAGATGCCTAGGAATTGTATACTATGAAAAATTGCCATGAGGATTAGGAAAAGAGCTAAGTGACACTTCATTAAATGAAAAATAATGTTGTTATTAAAATTACATCCAACAGCAGATTAGGCACAATAGAAGAAAGAATTGTTGAAGTTGATGAGAACTGAATAAATGATACAACAAGCAGTGGAAGTAGTATCGGGGAATATGCAAGAGAGACTGAAAGACATGAGGGACAGCTTGAGATAATCTAACATATGTCAAAATAGTCTTATAAACAGATCAGGTATATCTCTCTTTTTAAAAAATATTGTCTTTCAAGACAAGATTAAAAACTCTGTAAGATTTATAATTTTCATTAAGAAAAAGGTTTTGGGCCAGGCACAGTGGCTTACACCTATAATCCCAGCACTTTGGGAGGATGAGGTAGGAGGATTATTTGAGGCCAGGAGTTCGAGACCAGCTTAGGCAACATAGTGAGACCCCATCTCTATGAAAAAGAAAAAATAAAAGGTGAAATGTTTTGAATTTTGAGTTAGTTTTGTTTCTAGATATCTTCTTCTACAATTGATCCATAGATTAAATGTCATTCCAAACAAAAGTATAGTAGATTTTGTTATATAACTTGGCAATTCTAAAATTAATATAGAAGAGAAAGGAGCAAAAAGAGCCAAGACATTATCTATCTATCTATCTATCTATCTATCTATCTATCTATCTATCTATCTTTAAATGAACAGGTTTAGGTCTTCTACCATATCACCACAATTTTTATATAACCTAAGCAAGTAAGAGAAAGTGATTACTATGAAGTTTGCGTAAGACATCTTAAAACAGGCTATTTTATGCTAGTAACAGCTTAAATTTGATCTCATGCCCAAACTTTCTACTTTTGTTGCTCTTCCCATTTTGAAGTTTAAAATAATAGATTCTAAATTTTTTCACCAGAAAAGATGTGTGATGATGAATATGTTAATTGTCTTGATTTAATCTGGTACAATGTATAGATATATCACAGCATCACATTTTACTCCACAAATATATATAATTATTATTTTCCTTAAAAATAAAATAAAACAAATGTAGAGAGAAATATAATTTATAAAAAGAAAATAAAAGTGTGTGGTAATAGCAAGGAGATATTCATGGAAGAGTCTGATTTAAAAAAAGAGAGTCTACAAACAAATCTGTGCAAATATAAAAACTATATATCATAGAAATGTCTTTGCAGATTAGTGGGAAAGAATGGATTATGAAGAAAACTGTAGAACCAGCTACTGAATATGCATGTGAAAATATTTGAAAATGACTACAGTAATCCCAAATCAATTCCAGCTAAATACTTAAATGTGCAAAACAGTCTGTTAGTAATTTCAAAGTAAATAATGGGAGAGTCTTCATAACGTAAGGGAAAATTTTAAGCAACACATTAACAATAAATAGTAAAGAAAAATGTGTGCAAACCATGGAGAACAATATTGAGAAATTAGACTCTTGTACAATTAAGATTTTCAACATACATTTGATAAAGTACATAAAGTACAAAGACAATCTGTAAACTTGTCTTTACTAACATAAAACTGAAGATATATGTGACACATAAAATAAAATAATTAGTATTGAGGTATACAAAAACATCTATATACAATCTAAAATCTCCAGAATCTCAGTGTAAAATAGTCAAAAGGCATAAAGATATATTTGCTGGAAGAAGAAAGAAGAATGATCAATAAACCTATAAAAGTACTTTCAATGTTATTGGTAACCAGAAAATTAAAAATTTAGAATGAAGTGAGATACCATTTCGGATCTACCATATTGGCAAACTATTAATCATTTATAATCAAGTTAGAGTGTTTAGAGAACATTAATAATTTTGCCTGCTGATGAGAGGTAAATTGATACAATCTCTTCCCGAAACAATTTGTCATTGTCTTTTAATGTTGAGTGTGCTCATGCCTTATAACTTTATATTTTCGGTTGGAAGAATGTAATAATTCAAGAGAAATTTTTCTTAATGTGAGTTAGAAAAGAAGAATGTTCATGCCTGTATTTCTTGTAGCAGCAGCAGGTTACAATCAAATGCCCACTGTCAGAGCAATTAATATGTAAATTGAGTTGTATTTTTAAAAGGGAATACCATTCAGCAGTTAAAATGAAACATAACTACATGCATAAATATGCAAAACTAAATTACATAAGAGAAATGGCATTAATTATATGTATCCTTTGTATGGCAATTATACCTCAATAAATTAAGGAAAAAAAGAAATGGAAAACATAAGGTTTTTAGAAGTGCTTACTTTAAGTGGATGGGATATGGAATTCAAGGGAACAGAGACTTGAGAATCGTAATTATCATCCTCTTTAGTTGATATGTAGGGGGTTACTTCTTTCTCTTTCTCTTGGCTGCCCACATAAATTTGGTCATGCTTCTCCTCAAGGACTTACATTAAACCATGAGCTTTGCCTGGATGAAGCAACATATTATTATTTACCCCCAAAGCACAAAATATAATACTTGACATATAATTATCATACAAGAATTGTTACTGAACTATATAATAGTTCGTTATTACTTGAAAATTATACATGGTTGACAAAGTCGGATTTTTTTTCCTTTTGCTGTAGTGAGCTGGTAAGGTTTTATTTACTATATTCAGAACAAATTTAATTGGACAGATGTGTATCTGTTTTCTAATGTGTAGAGGACATTGGTATTTTAGATTTTTTTAGTCAAAGATGCTAAAAATCAGCTGGACATGGTGGCTCATGCCTGTAATCTCAGCATTTTGGGAGACCAAGGCAGGCAAATTGTTTGAGTCCAGGATTTCAAGGCCAGCCTGAGCACATGGCAAAACCCCATCTCTACAAATAATGCAGAAATTAGCTGGGAGTAGTGGTGCACATCTGTAGTCCCAGCTACTTGGGAGACTGAGGCAGGAGTATCGCTTGAGCACAGAAGGTTGAGGCTGTAGGGAGCCATAATCATACCACTGAACTCCGACTTGGGTGACAACGTTGGACCCTGTCCTAAAAAAGAAAAAAAAGGTTCTGAAAAATCATTACAACTTTTTAGAACATTTCATTTCAATAGTTCTGGGCAACATAGTCCTCAAACTTTCAAAAACATGGAATGTTAAAGGGTTATAAAATATTGGTGGTTGAAGGTGTGCAGAAGCAGGCAGATTTCCAAGATCCTTATATCCCTGAGTAAAATATCCATGAATTAAAGGAATTTGTATATTAAGGAATATGAACATAGAAATTTGAAACAAATTGTAGAGAAAGCATCTTCAAAATCTAGTGCTTTCTCTAATGCATGACACTGCATTACCATCCTGAAATGATTTGTTTAAAAATCAAAGAGGGAAGACCACATCTGTGGCATTATTTTATTTTTGATCTTGTATCATTCCTTTGTATTGAGTCACCAAAAATTTTATCATTTGATCCGATGATGTGGAATGTGTAACATTTTGAAGAGGTTTCAATTAGTTTTATAATGTAGACTATTCTATGGTTCCATATGAAAGGTCAGAATTCCAACTCTGCCTCTGTGTTCTTTTTAAACCTCTTCCTTTAACAAAAATACCTCATGTGGTATCTCATATTAAATTTAATTTTCAGATGGACACTTTTTTCAGAGGCAAAGGAGTTTGTTTTCTCTGTGCCTTTGTTCATTTTCTGCTGCTATAACAGAATACCACAGAGTGGGTAATTTATAGAGAAAATAAGTTTATTCAGCTCACATTTCTGGAGGTTGGGAAGTACAAGAGCATGCCGCTGTTGCTTTGAAGGGTACAGTCTTCCTCCTGGCTGCTTCCACAGGCTGACGTTGAGTGTCTGTGGCTTTCTCAGGTGCACGGTGCAAGCTGTCACTGGATCTATCATTCTTGGGTCTGGAAGACAGTGCCCCTCTTCTCATAGCTCCACTAGGTGGTACCCCAATAGGGACTCTGTGTGGGACCTCTGACTCCACATTTCCCTTTCACACTGCCCAAGCAAAGGTTCTCCATGAGGGCCCTGCCCCTGCAGCAAACTTCTACCTGGGCATTCAGGCATTTCCATACATCTTCTGAAATCTAGGTGGAGGTTCCCAAACTCCAGTTTTTGACTTCTGTGCACTGTCAGGCTCAACACCACGTGGAAGCTGCCAAGGCTTGGGGCTTGAACCCTACGAAGCCATGGTGCAAGCTCTATGTTGGCCGCTTTCCATCACAACTGGAGGGGCTGGTACACAGGACACCAAGTCTGTAGGCTGCAAACAGCATGGGGACCCTGGGACTGGCCCCCAGAACCACTCTTTCCTCCTCAGCCTTTGGGCCTGTGATAGGAGAGACTGCCATGAAGACCCCTGACTTGCCCTGGAGATACTTTTTCCATTGTCTTGGGGATTAACATTGGGCTCCTTGTTACTTATGCAAATTTCTGCAGCCAGCTTGGATTTCTCTGCAGAAAATGAGATTTTATTTTTTATTGCATTGTCAGGCTGCAACTTTTCAGAACTTTTATGCTCTGCTTCCCCTATAAAACTGATTGCCTTTAACAGCACACAAGTCGCCTCTTCAATGCTTTGCTGATTAGAATTTCTTCTGCCAGATACCCAAAATCGTCTCTATCAAGTTCAAAATTCCACAGATATCTAGGGCAGGGGCAAAATGCTGCCAGTCTCTTTGCTAAAACATAGCAAGAGTCACCCTTATTCCAGTTCCCAACAAGATCCTTATCTCCATCTGAGACCACCTCAGCCTGGACTTTACTGTCCATATCCCTTTCAGCATTTTGGGCAAAGCCATTCAACAAGTCTCTAGGAAGTCAAACTTTTCCATATTTTCCTATCTTCTGAGCCATCCAAAATGCTCCAACCTCTGCCTGTTACCCAGTTCCAAAGTTGCTTCCACATGTTCAGGTATCTTTTCAGCAGCACACCACTCTACGGGTGCTAATACATGGTTACATTAGCAAATAAATTTCACCATGCATTTTGAAGGGGACGTTGAAATCATAGAACTCTGGTTTTGTTTGATTTTCTTTCTGTCTTCTCTCCTTCAAGTCAGAGCCCACTACGGAATCCTTGTTCTGATGGAATTACTTTTCTGTGCTCTATTTTCTAATCGAGTCTTTCAACCTTTGTTTTTCATCAAACCAATGCATTTTCTAAATCCTGTTCTCCTTTACTGTTATAAAAACCCCACAGGCTCGTGATAGCAATGATCATTTTAAAATTTCTTTTAACGAATCTAAGCTTATAGGTTAGCATTTTAAGTTGTCTGTGTTCATAAATAAAAAAGAATGTAAATAGTGAAGATTCTACCTAGAAGTTGTAAACATCGTGGTTGCCCTCCCAACTCCACACTCAACCTCTATTATACCCCATCTAATTGTTGTAGGCAAAACATATTTAATCTTTCAGTCTCGCAGGAATGGCTTAGAGTAGGCTTGGATGGATCAATGCATGTTGAAGATAGACTTACTGAACATATCGAGGAAAGAGTATTTCTTGTGTTTAAATGAAAGCTATGAAAGCTAAATTTTTCCATGTCTTGCTAGATGTAAACACCAGAACAAGTAGTTTTAAATTGCCACCTACATGGCGAGGCACCAGCCTTAGAGTAAAACTGAAACTGTGCACTTTAGGAGGGTTACAAAACTTGTATCCATGATGAAATTCCTGAGTCTCTCTGACCTTTGCTGAAGCCCATTCTCACCACAGCTTCCACTTTTGTTAACCAATACTTTTTCTTACTGTTTTAAGCCAGCTAAAATTCGGTATTCTATAACTTATGGTCAGACCCATCTTAAGGGTTACACTAGTTTTTATCATTGAGTGTCTACACTGTGTCAAATCCTGAGGCTGACATTTTACATACTTTATAACTCTAGCGAACATTGCTAAAGGCAAATTCTCTCAATCTCAGGAGTCCTACAAATTTCCCCAAAAAGGAAAGTCTTTTTCCTGGTGTCTTCAGTCTCAAACCTCTTATTTATTTTAGAAAAGGGTGATAGGCCAAAAGCTACTAGACAGGTTTTAGACCATATATATTATAAATCTTACACCCATGGGCTAGCTCTTCACTATGGAATATAAGTATACTTCTCATTTTTTTGTATTGTTCTTAGCTTAGGTGAAGCTAAGAACCTTTGGAGACTTTTTGTCTCCAAAATCAAGACAGAAAGTGTCCTAGCATCTTGTTATACATAGATAAAATGTAGCTACATTGTAATGCATGTAGTGGAAAAATAACTGGATTCTATTAAAATAATTGGCTATGCTCTTGGCATCTTCTTTTATTAACTAAGTGACCTTGAAGAAGTTACTTGACATTTGTAAGCCTTAGGTTCTTCATCTGTCAAAAGGAAATATCACATCTATTTTTTTAAATTCCTGACAAATAGATTCACAATAATTTGATTGTTGGATGTAATTATAGAATATACACTTCTCTGTCTTGCAATTTAAAATATCACCAGTACAAGTGATAATTGAGCTTATTGAAATTAGCCAACCATATAATTAAGCGTCATATTAAGTACCTGTGCTTTGATTTGTTTGACATGGATTAAAAAGGGCAGAGAAATATCTGTTTAGCTACTAACAGGCGGAACTTCTGGTTATTATAACCATTTTAAGCCTATATTTTACATGTACTTACCTATTGTTTATGTTTTTAAATTAAAACATAAGATTCTTCACTTTTAGAATTTACATATTTTGAATTAGTTTCTCATGCCACATGCGTATGGGAAAGCTCTCCGTGTTAGATGAAGTAAACAACATAGTCAGTTCCCTCAAATACATCTCACCTCTTCCTGACTGCATCTTTATTTAGGTGATTGGCCGGAACTCCACATCTCGGCCCTGATACATCTACACTAAATCTAGGCTGAATCTCACCTGTGTTGTTAGGCATTTGTTCAGAAACTCAGCTTTAAATACTTAAGTGATTGACATTAAACTGGTGATAGGTACTGCTTTCTAGGTGCCTATGTATGGGGAATTAACAGGGATGAAAATTTATTTTTCATAGTTAGAAGGAGGCATCTGCCACCTCTCTTGCAGCAAATAGGAATGAGGAAGCCAATGGTAGCTTCCTCTTGTGACTGTAAGATAGGAAGCCATTGTACAACCACATGAGGATGCAGCATTAAGAGGAAGCTGAGCACTCTGGATTACAGAGTACCAGAAAAGAAAAATCCGGGGTAGTTCATGACTTTTGTGAACTGTCCTTTCTCTGAAATCCCAGAATTGTCAGTCATTAGAATCTTTGTCTTTAATTATCATGCAAAACACAAAAAGAGCCCCCATGTATAGGAATGTGTTCATTATTTTACTCTCATCCTGGCTGTGGGAACTCAAATCATTGAAAAGGGGCTTATATATCTATTTATGAAATATGATATCTTATTTGTTCCATTTAGGCTTTCCATTTTAGCAAGAGTAGTAGATTTTAAGTAAGTGGTTTATTCATTTTAGACTGATAACGTTTTAGATATATGATATATTTTAAATACAAAAATGATGACTACAGCATCCTTTTATACTCATATTGCGTGGTATTTTAATATCTGTTATACATATGTATATTTTAAGAAATTGTTGTTGAAATTATCCTATTACAATAGCTATTATTGCAAGTCAACCACATAGCAACCTTCATTTCTTACTACTGTTTTTACTTATCACACTTATAATCTTATAACCTTCAGATTACCTCTAATGCAACTTCACTGCATTCTGTCTAATCACTTTCTTGTTTCTGACATAGATAAATATTTCTCAAATCATTTTACTCTTTTCGTCTTTTAGGATTTTGATATATACATTCAAATTTTGATATATTTTGAGATATGTGTGTGTGTATATATGTATGTGTATGTGTGTATGTGTGTGTGTATATACATATATAAACTCACTTTCCATATATATATGGAAATATATATATATTTCCCTATGGATATATACCCAGTAATGCAATTGCTAGGTTAGAAAATTAATTAATTTGAGATCTTTCTGACTTTTTGATGTAGGTGTTCAGAGCTATAAACTTTCCTCATATGTATATATATAATCTCTGAACTATCTCTCCATATAGAGAGATACAGATCTTTTTCTCTGAGTATATTGATTTACCTAATAATTTTAACTTTCATTTTAGATTCAAGGGGTACATGTGCAGGTTTGTCACATGGGTATATTTTGTGATGCTGAGGTTTGGGATATGAATGATCCTGTCACGCAGCTAGTGAGTATTGTACTCAATCATTAGTTTTTCCCTCATCTATCCTTCCCCATTCTAGTAGTCCCCATGTCTATCATTACTACTTAATGTCCATGAGTACCTAATGTTTAGCTCCCACTTGCAAGTGGAGCATGCAATTTACTTAGGATAATGGTACCTAGCTCCATTCATGTTGCCACAAAGGACATGATTTCATTTTTTATGGCTGCATAATATTCCATAATGTATATGTACCACATTTTCTTTATCCAGTCCACTGTTGATAAGAACCCAGGTTGATTTCATGTCTTTGCTATTGTGAATAGAACAGCAGTGAACATAAGAGTGCATGTGTCTTTTCGGCAAAATGATTTATTTCCCTTTGGATATATACCCAGTAATGTGATTGCTAGGTTAGAAAATTAATTAATTTGAGATCTTTCTAACTTTTTGATGTAGGTGTTTAGAAGTATAAACTTTCCTCTTAACACTACTTTCACTGCATCTCATATATTTTGGTTTGTTGTGTCTCTGTTTTCATATATTTCAAATAAATATTTCTTTTTGCCTTAATTTCATTGTTTACTTGGAAGTTATTCAGGAGCAAGTTGTTTAATTTCCATGTGCTTATGTGGTTTGGGGAAACCATTATATATATTGATTTATATTTTTATTCCACTATGATCTAATAATGTGGTTGGTGTCATTTTGATTTCTTTTTTAATTTATTGAGACTTGCTTTATGGGTAAACATAATGTTGATCTTGGAGAATGTTTTATGTGTAGATGAGAAGGATGTATATTCTGTGGTTGATAAGTGGAATGTGCTATATATTTCTGTTAGATACAGTTGGTCAGTGTTGTATTCAAGTCCAGAATTCCTTTGTTAGTTTTCAGCATCAATAGTCTATCTAATATTGTCAGTAGGGTGTTGAAGCCCTACTATTATTGTGTGGCTGTGTATGTCTTTTCATAGGTCTGGAAGTAGTTGTTTTATTAACCTGGGTGCTTCAATGGTGAGTGCATATGTACTTAGAATAGTTAAGTACTCTTGTTGATTTCAACTCGTTGTCATTATGTAATGTTCTTCTTTGGCCTTATAAAATCATTGTTTAAAGTTTATTTTATCTGATATAAGAATAGCAACTCCTTCTCTTTTTTTTTCCCATTTGAGTGATAGATCTTTCTCCAACCCTTTACTTTGAACCTATGGTTGTCATTATGTGTGAGATGGGTTTCTTAAAGACAGCAGATGAATGAATCTCGCTTTTTAATCCAACTCGCAACTCTGTGCCTGTTCAGTGGGGCATTTAGATCATTCACATTCAAGGTTAATATTGATATGTGAGGTTTAATCTTGTTGTGAAGTTGCTAGCTTGTTGCTTTTTAGTTTCTATTGTGTTGTTGCTTTATAGACTCTGTGGCCTATGTACTTGTGGGTTTTTGTTGTAGCGGGTATCATTGTTTCATTTCCATGTTTAGAACTCCCTTAAGAATCTTCTTTAAGGCTGGTGTAGTGATAATGAATTTCCTTAGTGCTTCCCTGACTAGAAAAAAAAATTGTATCTCCTTTTTTATGAAGCTTAGATAGTGGTATATGATATTCTGGGTTTTAATTTATTTTCTTTAAGAATGCTGAAAAAAAGGCCTCCAATGTCTTCTGACTTATAAAATTTATGCAGAAAAATCTGCTGTTAGTATGATGGAATTTCCTTTGTATGTGATCTAGCCTTTTTCTCAAGTTACCTTTTAGATTTTTTCTTTAGGGTTAGCCACGGACAGTCTTGTGACTATGTGCCTTGGTGATGTATATTTTGTACAGTTTCTCACAGTTCTTCTCTGGGTTTCTTGTATGTGGATGTTTACCTCTTTAGCTAGATTAGGGAAATTTTCTTGAATTAATCCCTCAAATATGTTTTCCAAGTTGTTTACTTTTTCCTTTGATTCCAAAAATGCCGATATTTTGTAGGTTTGGTTGCTTTACATAATTCTATATTTTTGAAGACTTTGTTCATTTTTTAAAATTATTTTTTTCTTAATTTTGTCTAATTTGATTAGTTTGAAGGACCAGCTCCAAGCTCTGAAATTATTTTTTTCTATTTGGTCCAGTCTATTAATAAATGTTTCAATTATATTTTGAAATTCTTTAAACTAGTTTTTCAATTTCAGAAATTCTGATTGATTTCTTTTTAAGGTGTTTATGTCTTCCTTCATGTCCTGGATTGATATAGAAGTTTCTCCATTTTGATTTTTAACCTTGTCTTGAGTCTCTTTGAGTTTCTTTGCAATGCATGCTTTTGAATTCTTTATCTGTCATTTCTGAGTTTCCATTTTGGTTAGTGACCATTACTGGAGAGCTAGTGTAATCCATTGGTTGTGTCACTGCATTCAGATTTTTCATGGTTCCAGAATTCTTGTTCTGGTTTATTATCTGGAGACACTAGAACTTCTAATTTTTGTAGTCATTTTAATATGGGAATTTTTTTTCTTTCTCTCCCTATAATAAAATATATTTTGTTTTGTTTTTCTTTCTCTTTCCCTTTTACCTTTGTCTCCACTCCGGGGTGTGATTGTAAAGAACGTTGGGAAGAGTCTTTTTGCTTTGGCACTATAGCCCTATGCATTTCAGCAGATTTTATATTGGACTGTGCAGTTCATCCTATAAGTCAGTAGATGATTCTTATAGGTAAGTGCCAGATGTGGCCAATGTGGCTGGGTTTACTGGGAACTCTCTGTTCCCTCAGACAATGGACTGATTCATGGAATACACAATGTTCCGTGCTCCCTGCTCATTCCTTGGGAGGTGGGGGACAAGATGGGTGGGGCCAGGTTGGGCAGGTCCACCTACAGTTTCCCTGCTGGCAGGCACAAGCACCAGTACCAAGGGAGAATCAAATGGACAGCCACCAAGCACCCAGAAGTGTGCCTAGGTTTGAAGCTGGGAAACCTCCTTGGCTCCAAGTTCTCTGCATAGTATGTGGGGATAACCTCAACTCTTAATCTAGGAGAGTGAGTGCTCCAGTTACCTGGAAATTTGCAGGGGTGTAGGTGTAGAAGACCCTACTGCAGCACAGTTGCTCCACCAGAAGGGTGGGGTGTCTCAGGCTGCTGAACCAGGCAGGTGGGTACTCCTAATGCCTGGAAATCTGCTTGGATGTGAAGTGGAGAGGGCTTCCATGTACCAAGATCTCTGCACAGAAAGGGTGGTGTGGCTCAGGCTGCTGAGCCAGGCAAGCAGGTGCTCAGAATGCCTGGATGTCTGCTTAGGTGTAAAGTGGAGAGGGCCCCCCTGTACCAGGATCTCTACACAGAAAGGGTGGTGTGGCTTGGGCTGCTGAACCAGGCAAGTAGGTGCTCAGAATGCCTGGAGAGCTCTGACCAAGTATGAGGAAGACAGGGTCTTCCTGCACCAAGATTTCTGCACAGGAAAGATGGGACAGCTCAGGCTGCTAGTTCACGTTAGCGGATGTCCCAAATGCCTGATGATCTTCCCAGGAGTGGAGCAGAGGGCACCCTGCTGCACCAGGTTCTCTAGGGAGCAGGCTAGGGCGTCCAGCAATGACACACACAGACTGTTTCCAGGTCCCCAAGCTGACTCTAGCTGCAAATCTCGTTGCCCAGGAGAAACCAGAGCTGTAGCAGCTCTCCTCCTTCTTCCTCAGGCCTGTGACCATGGGGAGCACAATTCTAGCACCTACTACTGAGCCGCTTTTCACAATTCTGAGTGTGAAGGGCACCTACCCTACTCCAGAGTGAGTACTCTAGTCCTTGGCCTGAAACTGAAATACCTGTGCCATCATAATGCCATATCACGAAAGAATGACTGACTTTGTATACAGCTGGATTAAAAGTTGTGTCCTGTTCTTGGCTGTGGGTCTGGGTAAACACCTGACGTTTCTCATGGTATCTTTCACTCTCACTGTCTCTAAACCTATCCCCAAGTTAGCTCCAAGGCTGGGGAGAAACGAAATGCTCTCCCTTGGCCTAGAATTCCCTGTGAAAAGATGAGTCACAAAAGGAGGTTCTGTGCCTCTCTCATGTACTGGGGCTACACTCACTTTTATCAACCAAATGCTGTCATGGCATCTGTCTGCCCACCTCTTCTCCTCCTTTAGATCTGGAATGTCTTTCATGATTCCAGTAGATTCTCATTTTCTTTCTCAAAATACAGCTAACGGAGTTGATCTTTTTACATTATTTTTCTATTTTCAAGTGGCATGCTAAAAGCCCCTAATATTCCATCTTGGAAAAAAAACTACTTTGTAACATTGGAATGCACTCGTAATTTGTCACAGTTAGAGTGATTGAAAGAACCATTTACATTGAGAGCACAAGGATTTTTTCAAACCAACAAATTTACAAACTAAAAATCTTTGAAACATATTAAGATATTTATATGTCATTACCAATTATCCAGTACCTTTAGCTAAAATATATTCTAAAATGCTGCAATGAAGACTGAAATAATTTGCATTTGAGATTTAAAAACAATGTTCATAAGCTCATATGAATGAATTCATATTAATTAAAACTACAAGGCCATATTAAGTTATGGTTGATTTAAGTGGCAAAATGGCCAGTGTAGTTATTTTTATCTTTGTGTAATATAATAAGGTTACATATTTTCAATAATGTGTTATGACTAATATAGCATGTAATAACTTGGAAAATTATTGTATGTGATAATTATTAATTTTCATCTTTACATGTTTACATCTTTACGCATCAACCCCCTTGTGAGAATCATGTCGGTTCTTCATTCATCTTTGTCTCACAGCCATAATACAAGTCTCATTTGTTTGTCCTATTCTTTGAGCTTTCTATTTCAAACTTTAGTAACCAATTACTACCTTTCAAAGGTCTTGATGATTTTGAAGGACTATATTCCCTTATTTTTTATCCATTTTATCAGATTTTCCTTTTTGTAACAGAGCTGAATTGTTGCTTTTATTGGCCCTATTGAAGTGAAAAACCACTGGGATATTTTCCTTGGGGCTATGTATTTTCCCTTTCTTGCTTCTAAGTAAATAGGAGTCTAGTACTAGAGATGAAGTTATTGGCCCAATGCCTTACATTATTCTCTTATTTATGCTTATTACTACTTTAACAAGGTGCCTAGAGTCAGGATTCACATTTTAGGTGTGGCAAACTTGAGGCTTAAAAATGTTGCTATCATCCTTCGGTGACATTGCCATTAAGATGAGGACTCAGGATAAGAACAGGGGCTAGCTGACTTTGGAATCCTTGCTTTAGCTCTCATGTTTTCTGCTTCACATTTGCTTGCAGGCTTCATCTGCTGTTTGGAGATGGTTGACATTTCACTGCATCTTGATTCACAAGTTTTATTTCTGTGTGTCATGTGGTAGTTAGATCAGGTCTAGAGAGATAGCTTCCTGTCTCTTTTAACCCTTATTGGCTATTGCCCACTGCCCCGATGGCATCTGTCTGAAAATGATAAGCCAGAAAACATTCTTAATTCCAGAGTTGTTGTACCATATTTTTGGGGAGAGAACATTTCTTTAATTTATATATCTTGTACCCTCAACCAAATATGTTTGTTTGGAGTTGGTAAATATTTGCCAGAATAGCTGTCAATGGCCACATATGTGTAATTATTCCAGAGTGCTTCTGATCAAATAATATTTCTAAGTCTCCACTGAACCAGATTGCTTTACTTCATGAAGTCTTTTAAGATCTTCCAGGGTGTGTATATCTGTTTCATAGTATATAGAAATTCCTGAATGCAGAAGACATGCTCTCTTCTGGGGTAACCAGTATTTACTTTTAACTCTCCAATATTTTATTTATTTGCTTTCTCTTATACTAAGGTAAAAAAAAAAATCACATGTTGGAAAATGTTACTGTTCAAAGTGTTTACCTCTTATCTGCTAAATAGGAAATTATGATTCATTTGGTTTAAATTTCTCATCAGTTATTTTTTTGGTAGTATTTTTCCTAGTTATTATAAATGATTGCTCTCAGAAACCTAAGCGTATAGTATCAAGTATGATTGATGGTCATAACACATTAATTGGATGAAAAAGGATCACATTACTTAAGTAGGTTGGCTTACTATTGACTGTAGAACTGTTCCTATTTGGAGCTCAAAAGTATGATACATTGTCTTTGTTCCCTCAATTATTATTTTTTCATTATGCCCTAATTAAGCTTTCTGGTAAACCTTGTTGTTCAGAGGGTTCCAGGGAACTTTCATCATTGCTCGCCTTTCCTATAAACTGCTTTCGTTTTTCCCTTCCAATTTGTGTCAATTAAAACTTTCCTAAGTTATACTTTGGAGGAACTTAATCTTTGTTAAATAAAAAATATACTGTGTGAAAGGTAACTCTTGCTAAACTGCATCAGAGGAATTAACAGCCATGCATCCTTTCAGGACATTCTACAAATAATAACTAAAGTAAAATAATGTTTATAATGCCCGAATTTCCATAGGGGCATTATGATGCTGAGACTAAAGACCAGTGTGCCTCTGAAAACGCATATGGACAGTAGTCTGCTCTACTTAGTCATACCTACTCCATGAACAAAATAATGGTTCATGTATTTTCTTCTTGTTTGACTTTTTAATGGTCACCACAGAAATCTGTCACTTTGAAACACCATTTTCTCTGTTACAGGTGTTTCAAAAGTATAAAGCACATTATTCATTATAGTTAAACTGCTGCACTGTGTACACATACATATTTAGTATAATGGTTATATTTTAATAGATCGTTGATAGATATTTAGTAAAAAGACTAAATCAACATAATGCTCACCAGAGCAATATAGGACTATAGTAAGAGTGTAAACAGACAAAAGGCTGTAATTGTATGTGTATATTAACATTTTATGTAAAAATATTTACTTTCAGTTTCTTTACCAGTTATTTTTTGTTTCTTACCCGTAATGTGAATTTTGTTGCAAAATGAGGTCATAACATCTTGGTGTCTTATGAAACCTGTGCACTATGTGATTTAGTCAGTGCTTAGACATAGGCAAGACACTTCCATTTGAAGATGGAAGCACCATTGACCTTTCACAGTGACAAAACTTTATACTAATCATTTATTTGAGGGTAATGACTTCACATATGTGTGGAAGAATATAATCTTAATGTTGGAAACTAATTTAAAAGTCTTTTGTAAGTTAAAACAGTGAACTATTTACTGGTAACTATCTTAAATGACAGTATTAAAAAGCAGTGCTTTATAAACATCAAATCAGCAATTGAGGTAAAACAGTCAATCAGCCAGGCCTTGTGGCTCACAGTTGTAATCTTAACACTTTGGGAGGCAGAGGCAGGATGCTTGCTTGATCCCAGGAGTTCGAGACCAGCCTGGGCAGCAAAGCAAAAACCTGATCTCTAAAAAAAAATAAATAAATTCAATAAAAAAAATTAGCCAGTCATGGTGGTACACATGTGTAGGCCTAGCTACTCAGGAGGCTGAGCAGGGAGGATTGCTTGAGCCTAAGGGTTTGAGGCTGCCATCAGGTATGATTCTGCCACTTCACTCCAACATAGACGAAAGAATGAGACCCTGTCTCTAAAATAAAGTAAATATATTTTAAAAATAAAATAGTCAAAATCATCAAGCAGCATGTATAATACAAAATAGTAAGAGTAATAATGAAAACAAATAAATAGAAACAATTTCAACAAAACATTTGAACTGGAGTCTGAAATGTATGGATCTTAGTTCTGGCAATACCTTTGGCTGTATATGTGACTTTGAGCCAAAATACTTTTATTTTCTGCATTTATAAAATATTCCAACTATGAAAGTTAGGTGAGTATTGAGTAGTACATGAAAATGGGGGTAGTACGGGATTACTAGATTGCTAAATAATCTCAAATGCAAATGCCTTCTCACACTTGAGTATAAATTCTCCAGAGAGGTCAGTTGCAGATGGGAAAAATTTTGTTTCTGCTTTTTTTTCATGACACTGCATTAACACACACCCATGCTTGTTTTCAGGTCTCTGCTCATTCAATGGGAAAATTCTTGTAATGATTTGGCAATGTCACTCCTGTGTGGGGAGGTTTTCTAAAATCTAAAGGGCTGTATTTCACTTTGGGCAATCTTCCATTAGTCATATTTATTGGATAAACTTGCCGGGTCAGCAATCACTAAAAGCACATGCAAACAAATTTAGTTGGTGTTGCTTCTGTTTGAAGAAAACACAAATAAAGTAGGCTATAACTATCTCTTTGAGAGTTACTAACAACTTAAAAAAAATCTATAATCCAGAGAAGAAAAGACTAAATATAATTGCTCAGCAAAAATGTTTATGTGTCTGAGCCCCCTATAGATAGATCATCTTAATGAGTCCAAAGACTCTCAAGGAAAAAAAAAACAACAACAAAAAACTAATCTTTGTCTTTCCATTTCAAAAATGACAGAAGTCTTTCAAATATGAAAAATGAAGCAAATTGAAACCATCCTCTATCTATCTTTTAATAAAACAAGAGGGAAAGATACTGCATAATCTTTGTAAATGTTTGTAAATCCTTTAATTAACTCTCAGATTTCTTTTGTAATTAAGATTAGAATCTATTCAATACGTCTAACTTTCTCTCCTAATTCTTTATCATTAAGAGAATCCATCAAGTCTACCACATAAGAATGGGAAAGATTCCAAATTTTATAGCTGCCTTCTATCTTGAAGCCAAAACATTTTATGAGTCTCTTGGTTCTAATGTTCTTAACTCAGTTGAGTGTCTGAGTATTTTAGATGAGAGACATTTTTATCACTTTGACAAAAATGGCATCTTTAATTTTAATGGCTCCATCAAAAATTGATCAAGCATGTTGTTTTTGTGAGCCTTTTTAGAAATGAATTCACTAACCAACAATTTTAAAGATTCATCCATTTTTGTTTAAAAACTCCCCTTCAGCACAATACATGAACTATTTATTCACAGATGGCATCTTTTAAAAATAAATCTGAATTGTGTTTCGAAACTCAGAACCAAGGTTTCCAATAATAAGCTCAGTTTTTGCAATTAATCAATCATTCAGTCACACCATCTGATGTGGTTTGAACATTTGTCCTCTCCAAATCTCATGTTGAAATGTGATTCCCAGTGTTGGAGGTGGAGCTTTGTGGGAGGTGGTTGGTTTAGGGGGCAGATCCCTTGTGAATGGCTTAGCACCATTGCCGTGGTGATGGATAAGTTATTGTCCAGTTTGCTCACACAAGAGTTGGTTATTTAAAAGAGTGTAGCACCTCCCTTATTTCTCTCTCTTGCTCCCACTCTTGCCATATGACATCCCTCCTCCCCACTTCACCTTCCATCATGACGATAAGCTTCCGGAAGCCTGCAATAGAAGCAGATGCCAGCACCACACTACCCGTATTCCCTGTAGAACCATGAGACAATTAAACCTCTTTTCTTTATAAATTATAAGTTTCTGTATAAATTTACGTCTCAGGTATTCCTTTATAGTAACACAAGCAGAGTAATACAACATTGTAGAATTACCTATCCTCATTTTTATCAACAGTAGTTTCCTATTATATACAGGAAAGAATATATTATTTTGAGTGACAATGCTTTTGTAATTTCAAATCTTTTAAAAATAATTCTTGCACATATTTTGATATATTCTTTCTTGTACACATTTTGATATCTTAAGTAGTTCTATGGAAGGCATGATTTTAAAAAATTGAAGTTTTGTGTTTTTATATTTGCACCCCTCTTTTAAAATAAATATGTTCAAGTTAGTGTATTCTGTAAGTATAATATTTATTTAAAAAATTCAAATATTTGGCAATGGTTTTGGAGTTTTAAATATTTTAAAATATACATGATTATTAGGAGAAAACTTAAGAAAGCAACACTTTGTTGTCAATTAGGTGAAGAATAATTTATTTAAAGAGATAGTTTACTTGAAGTATTAGTATTAAAAGTTTTAATTGTGGAAACCAAATCATATATAAACTGCAACTTAAGACGTGAGAAGTAATGTTCTGTATATAGTCTGTACATGTTTGTCCAAAATTCTGTTTCTGGTATTTTAAAATAGCAATTGTTTTTCTATTCATAAATAAAGATGAAAATGTTTATTGCAAATTATCAGTTATTTATTATCTCATTACAGATGCAAATAAAACCATAGACAAAAATAGACTGCTTTTAAATGGCTGTCTTCTAATTTTCACCTTGTATTACAAAGATGATATGAAGTACTAACAAAATTGTACTATTTAAAAATAAATAAAAGTTCTTATCATTTATCACCACTTCAGTAAATATTGAACAAAACAACCATGTCTCTATTCTTTTCTAGTCTTTGATAATATTTTCAAACACTTTAGTGGCAATGCACTTTGCTAGATATAGAATATAATGGACTTGCAAGAAGATGCATATTGTTTTATATTTCAGGGAGCCTAAAATGTGATTTACAAACCATACTTATGAGTCCAGAAAGGATTTTCACAGGAAATGTAGTTTGAGTGTCAACTTGATGTTTAGAGTGGTTACAAAAAAGGCATAGATAATGCCAGTTTTGTATGTTAACACACATTATAAAATGTTCATTTTTAATGACTATATAGTGTCCAAGTCATTTCTATTTTACATAACCATTTTTCTGTTTTAGAACCTTGGTTCTTTTCAGTCCTTTAATTTGCCATTATACATATGTCTAATAGAATATATATCTATATATCTGTATGATTTTATTAAAATAAAACCACCAAATGGTATGGTTTTGTTAACAAAAGATGATAGTTTAAAAAAAAAATAGAGAATTTGAAGTTGCTTTCCTTTCTCTGATCATTGGTAATGTCTTAATTTATGCCTGTATATGTTAATTGAATGAAAGATTCTCATCTGCTCATTTGATGGGTAGTACCCAATGGAGTGGTCTATACCAGTTGGTGGTCTACACACCAACTGTAGGTCTCCGTCACTCTATTTTCCTTTTGCCTTTGGTTGAAATTATCTAAATCATTTGGGTTTCTATTTATATTATATTTTCAGATCATATGAATTTAGGGGATATTTTTTTCACATACAGTATCTGAAATGCTGTCTCTCTCTCTCTTTTTAAATTTGTCACAAAATTAACCAGATTTGATATTTTCAAAGGTAGATCCTGTTATTGGCTACCTTCTGTGTTATTCAGTCTCTTGTGCTAACTCTTCACTGATACTATCTTATTTAATTTTCAAGTAAAATATGTGAGATGAAATAGTTGATGCTTAGGTAAAATGACTTTCTAATAATCCTAAAGCTAATAAATGATAAAATTAAATTTTAAAATGTCCCTCTTTCTCGTATATTTATTATGCAGTCTTGCATCAGACAGATTTGTATGGAGTTCCATTCTTGCTACTTCCACCATTCTACTCTAAAATTGTCATCTTTACCCTACACTATGGAAATCATCCCCTAACTGATTTCTCTGCTTCAATTTTGGCAATCATTAGCCAGAAAAATATTTGAAAAAAAAAATAAATTTGATCATGTAATCCATTCTTAATGTTTTCCCTTCCTTATCCCCTTCAGATATTTGAGCTAAAGTTACATGATAAGAAGGAGTTAGCTAGGCAAAGAAGAGGAATAAGGATATTCCAAATTGGCCGTGCAGATGCCTCACATATCCAAAAGGCAAGTTTGCTTGAAGATTTGCAAGTATAATTAGAGAGTTGAAGTCATTTTTTAAAGTATGTATTTTAGCAGGTGATTCTGGAATGATGACATAGTGGGAAGCACCAGAAATCTGTCTCCTCATCCAGACAACAATTTTACTTTCAGAATATGTCTGATATAACTACACTGAAACTCTGAAGCCTATTGAAGTCTTGAATCTTCTGAAAGAAGGATTAGACAGTAAATTGTAGTTAATTTTGATCTTCCTGTTCAGCTACCCATCCCTTGCACCCAGTTCCAGGGCAGCCAGCTGTGTACATGTTCCTGGGGCAGCATGCACACAACTTGGGGAGCCAGAATGTGCAAAAATGACTCTCAAATATCAGGATCTGTGCTCTGATCATTGGTTGCTGATTTTGATGATTATAAAGAGGCAGTGGCCATTATTGTTACTCCAACCCCCATTGTTATAAGTCCTTCTCCTTCTGGCTCAGGTGACTTCAAGGGGATTTAAGAGGCTGGTGCCTTGTTCCTGCTTTTATTTTTGCCTTTGTCTCATTTTCAGAGACAGACATTGTTACTAAAATATTTTTTTAAAAAACACATATATTAGGTAAATTAAGAAGTAACCACACTTGCCAAGGGGAAGTTACAGGCTTAAATAAGACATGAAAACACCTTAAGTTTACATTTCAGGCCAGCTCTGTAACAGAGACAGCCTACAGCAATCAAAACATAAAAAATGAAAACAAAAACAAACACTGCAGGAAAGGGATGATCTAATATTCTAGGGTTATTATAATATTGGATTCAGATGTATAGTTTTCAACAAAATGTATAAACATAAAAGGAGACATGAAAAGATGAGACATTTAAAGAAAAAAAAAAAACAACGGAAACAATTTTCGATGGTGGATCTACTAGACAAAAAAATTAAAATATCTGTATTAAAATACTAAAAGAATTAAAGGAACACATTGAAAAGTCAACACAATTACGTGTGAACAAAGTAGAAAATCAATAAATTTATAGAAAACCTAAGGAGAAACAAAAAGTATAGCTAAAACGTGCAAGAAAAGAAAAACAATCACTAGAGGATTTTATAGAAAGATTTCATCAGGCTGGAGAAAGAATCAGCAAACTTGAAGATAGAATATAAAAATTATAGTCTTAGGAAAATAAAGTTTAAAAAAAAAACAGATTGAAGAGAAGTAAACAGAACTTATGGGACCATTGGTATGTCATCAAGGAAACCAACATACACATTTTATAGTCCTAAAAAAGAGAGTTACAAAGGAGCAGAGAGAATGTTTGAAGAATTAATGACTGAAGGCTTTCCAGATTTGGTGAAAGACATAAAATATAAGCATCTAAGAATCTCAGAGAACTCCACATGGGATGAAATCAAAGATAACCACACCTAAATACATTATGTAATTAAACTGTTTAAAGACAAATTTGGAAGCAGAATGGGAGAAGCCTGCTCATCATATGCAAAGGATACTAATAAGTAACTTTGGAGACCACAAAGCGATGAGTTGATATGTTCAGTGCTAAAAGAAGATTAAAAAATATATCAACCAAGAATCCTGTATTTAACAAAACTGGTCTCCAAAAATGACAGAGAAAGTAAAAGAATCCCAGATAAACAAAAGCTGAAAGTAGTTATTACCACTAGACCTGCCTTAAAAGAAATATTAAGGAGAGTTCTGCAGATTGAAATAAGAAGACATCAAACAGTAGCTCTCAATCGGTAAGAATAAATAAAGATTTTTTTTTCCTATTTGAATACCCATTATTTCTTTCTCCTGCCTGATTGTCCTGGCCAGAACTTCCAACACTATGTTGAATAGGAGTGGTGGGAGAGGGCATCCCTGTCTTGTGCCAGTTTTCAAAGGGAATGCTTCCAGTTTTTGTCCATTCAGTGTGATATTGGCTGTGGGTTTGTCATAAATGGCTCTTATTATTTTGAGATACGTCCCATCAATACCTAATTTATTGAGAGTTATTAGCATGAAGGGCTGTTATATTTTGTCAAAAGCCTTTTCTGCATCTATTGAGATAATCATGTGGTTTTTGTCTTTGGTTCTGTTTATGTGATATTACATTTCTTGATTTTTGTATGTTGGACCAGCCTTGTATCCCAGGGATGAAGCCCAGTTGATGGTGGTGGATAAGCTTTTTGATGGCTGCTGGATTCGGTTTGCCAGTATTTTATTGAGGATTTTTGCATCGATGTTCATCTGGGATATTGGTCTAAAATTCTCTTTTTTATTGTTTCTCTGCCAGGCTTTGGTATCAGGATGATGCTGGCATCATAAAATGAGGATTCTCTCTTTTTCTACATATTGGAATAGTTTCAGAAGGAATGGTACCATCTCCTCCTTGTACCTCTGGTAGAATTCGGCTGTGAATCTGTCTGGTCCTGGACTTTTTTTGGATGATAGGCTATTAATTATTGCCTCAATTTCAGAGCCTGTTATTGGTCTATTCAGGGATACAACTTCTTTCTGGTTTAATCTTGGGAGGGTGTATGTGTCCAGGAATTTCAAATTGTCCCTATTTGCAGATGACCTGATTGTATATTTAGAAAACCCCATCGTCTCAGCCCCAAATCTCCTTAAGCTGATAAGCAACTTCAGCAAAGTCTCAGGATACAAAATCAATGTGCAAAAATCACAAACATTCCTATACACCAATAACAGCCAAACAGAAAGCCAAATCATGAGTGAACTCCCATTCACAATTGCTTCAAAGAGAATAAAATACCTAGGAATCCAGTGTATAAGGGATGTGAAGGACCTCTTCAAGGAGAACTACAAACCACTGCTCAACAAAATAAAGAAGGACACAGACAAATGGAAGAACATTCCATGCTCATGGATAGGAAGAATCAATATCGTGAAAATGGCCATACAGCCCAAGGTAATTTATAGATTCAATGCCATCCCCATCAAGCTACCAATGACTTTCTTCACAGAATTGGAAAACACTACTTTAAAGTTCATATGGAACCAAAAAAAGAGCCCACATTGCCAAGACAATCCTAAGCCAAAAGAACAAAGCTGGAGTCATCACACTACTGACTTCAAACTATACTATAAGGCTACAGTAACCAAAACAGAATGGTACTGGTACCAAAACAGAGATACAGACCAAGGGAACAGAACAGAGCCCTCAGAAATAATACCACACATCTACAACCATCTGATCTTTGACAAACCTTACAAAAACAAGAAATGGGGAAAGGATTCCCTGTTTAATAAATGGTGCTGGGAAAACTGGTTAGCCATACGTAGAAAGCTGAAACTGGATCCTTTGCTTACACCTTATACAAAAATTAATTCAAGATGGATTAAAGGCTTAAATGTTAGATCTAAAACCATAAAAACTCTAGAAGAAAAGCTAGGCAATCTACTGAGGACATAGGCATGGGCAGGGACTTCATGTGTAAAACACCAAAATTAATGGCAACAAAAGCCAAAATTGACAAATGGGATCTGATTAAACTAAAGAGCTTCTGCACAGCAAAAGAAATGACCATCAGAGTGAACAGACAACCTACAGAATGGGAGAAATTTTTTGCAATTTACCCATCTGACAAAGGGCTAATATCCAGAACCTACAAAGAACTTAAGCAAATTTACAAGAAAGAAACAAACAACCCCATCAAAAAGTGGGTGAGGATATGAACAGACACTTCTCAGAATAAGACATTTATGCAGCCAACAGACACATGAAAAAAATGCTCATCATCACTCACCATCAGAGAGATGCAAATCAAAACCACAATGAGATAACATCTCATACTAGTTAGAATGGCGATCATTAAAAAGTCAGGAAACAACAGGTGTTGGAGAGGATATGGAGAAATAGGAACACTTTTACACTGCTGGTGGGACTGTAAACTAGTTCAACCATTGTGAAAGACAGTGTGGCAATTCCTCAAGGATCTAGAACTAGAAATGCCATTTGACCCAGTCATTCCATTACTGGGTATATACCCAAAGGATTATAAATCATGCTGCTATAAAGACACATGCACACGTGTGTTTATTGTGGCACTATTCACAATAGCAAAGACTTGGAACCAACCCAAATGCCCATCAATGATAGACTGGATTAAGAAAATGTGGTACATATACAACATGGAATTCTATGTAGCCATAAAAAAGGATGATTTCATGTCCTTTTAGGGACATGGATAAAGCTGGAAACCATCATTCTCAGCAAACTGTCGCAAGGACAGAAAACCAAACACCGCATGTTCTCACTCATAGGTGGGAATTGAACAATGAGAACACTTGGACACAAGAAGGGGAATATCACACACCGGGGCCTGTTGTGGAGTGTGGGTAGTGGGAGGGATAGCATTAGGAGATATACCTAATGTAAATGACGAGTCAATGGGTGCAGCACACCAACATGGCACATGTGTACATATGTAACACACCTGCACGTTGTGGACATGTACCCTAGAACTTAAAGTATAGATATTAAAAAAAGAATAAGTAAAGATCTCAGTAATGGTAAGTATGTGGGAAATTGTAAAAGTCATATTACTTTAAATAATATTTGTAACTCCACTTTTTGATTTCTCCATGATTTAGTGATGAATACATTAAAAAGCAATTACTCTAAAAGCTAATATTGTAAGTCTGATTAGTAACTCTAAATTTTGTTTCCTACACAATTAAATATATTGATATATAGAGAAAAATTATTGATTTATGGCCAATAGTTCCTTATTGATTTTTTATCTACATAAACTGCCCAATGTTGAAAGTGGGTATTGAAGTATTCTCTTGTTGTTGTATTGCAGATCTCTTTCTTCAGTTATATTAATATTTGCTTTATATATTCAGGTCCTCTGATGTGCTCATGTGTGTATATATATATATATATATACACACACACACACACACAGACACATATATATATATACACACACACATATATATATAGTGTGTGTGTGTGTGTGTGTGTGTGATGGAGTTTCACTCTTGTTGCCCAGGCTGGGGTGCAATGGCATGATCTCAGCTCACTGTAGCCTCTGCCTCCTGGGTTCAAGCAATTCTCCTGCCTCAGCCTTCTGAGTAGCTGGGATTACGGGTGCACACCAATTTTATATTTTTAGTAGAGATGGGGTTTCACCATGTTGCCAGGCTAATCTTGAACTCCTTACCTCTGGTGATCTGCCACCTCAGCCTCCCAAACTACTGGGATTACAGGCGTGAGCCACCATGCCCGGCCTGGGTATATATATGTGTGTGTGTGTGTGTGTGTGTGTGTGTGTGTATATATATATATTTACATTTGCTATAACTTATTGATGAATTGACCTTTTATTGTTTTATAATGACATCATTTTCTTTTTTATAGTTTTCAACTTAAAGTCTACTTTATCTTATATAATTATAGCTACTTAGCTACCCCTGCTATCTTTTGTTTCTATTTGCATGGAATACCTTTTTTCCATTCTATCGTTTTCAGTCTCTCTGTGTGCAAAGAGTTGAAGTAAGCCTCTTATAGGTAGTATACAATGGAGTCTTGTCTTTTTTTTTTTTTCTTTTTTTAATCCATTCAGCTTCTTCCTGTCTTTCAATTGTGGAATTAAATTCATTTACATTCAAAGTAATTGATGATAGGTAAGAACTTACTTAGGCCATTTGTTCATTATATTCTGGTTAGTTTGTAGATCATTTGTTTCTCTCTTGCTTTCTTGCTGTCTGCATTTTGATGAATTTCTGTAGTGGTATGCTTGGAATTATTTCTGTTTATCTTTTGTGTGTCTAGTAAGGGTTTTGCTTGTGGTTACAATAATGCTTACATAAAACATATTGACAGATTATTTCAAGCTAATAATAACTTAACTTTGATCACTTACAAAAAATGCTCCACTTCCCCTGACAATTTAAAAAGTGTTTTTGATAACACATGCTTATCGTTTATAGTTTGTGTTACTTAGCACATTTTCGTAACTGTAGTTTTTAATAGTTCTCCCTTTAAACTATCATGTAAATATTTATTTTCTCAACATTATTACAGTATAAAATGTTCTGAGTTTTACTCGACTTATTTTTACTAATGAGTTTTATATTTTTACATGTTTTTATGTCACTACGTTGCAATGTTTTCCTTTTGCTTGAAAAACTCTAACATTTCTTATACAAATAAATTCTTTGGGTTTTGTCTGAAAAAGTTTTTACCACCCATTTACCTTTATTTTTATTTTTATATATTTTTCGATACAGTGTCTCAGTCTTTTACCCAGGCAGTAATGCGGTGGTACAGTCATGGCTCACTGAAGCCTCAAACTCCTGGGCTCAAGCAATCCCCCTGCCTCAGCCTGCCGAGTAGCTGGGACCACAGGTGTGCACAACCATACCCAGCTAATCTTCATTTTTACTTTTAGCAGTGGAAGGGTCTCCTATGTTGCTCAGGCTGGTCATAAACTCCTGAGTTCAAGCAGTCCTTCTGCATCAACCCTCCAAGTGCTGGGATTATAGGCATAGGACACTGCACCTGGCCACACTCCTTTATTTTTATTTTATTAATTTTTTTTATTATACTTTACATTCTGGGATACATATACAGAAGGTGCAGGTTTGTTACATAGGAATACAAGTGTGATGGTGATATGCTGCACCTATCAACCCGTCATCAACATTAGGTATTTCTCCTAATGGTATCCCTCACCTTGTCCTCCACCCCCTGACAGGCCCCAGCTTGTGATGTTCCCCTGCCTGTGTCCATGTTTTCTCATTGTTTAATTCCCACTTATGAGTGAGAGCATGTGGTGTTTGGATTTCTGCTCCTATGTTAGTTTGCTGAGAATGATGGTTTCCAGCTTCATCCAAGTCCCTGAAAAGGACATGAATTCATTCTTTTTTATGGTTGCATAGGTTTCCATGGTGTATATTTGCCACATTTTCTTTAACCAGTGTATCATTGATGGGCATTTGGGTTGTTTCCAAGTCTTTGCTATTGTGAATAGTGCTGCAATAAACATACATGTGCATGTGTCTTTATAGTAGAATGATTTATAATCCTTTAGGTATATACCCAGTAATGGATTGTCAAATGGTATTTCTAGTTCTAGATCCTTGAAGAATTGTCACACTGTCTTCCACAATGGTTGAACTAATTTAAACTCCCACCAACAGTGTAATAGCATTACTGTTTCTCCACAACCTCTCCAGCATCCATTGTTTCCTGACTTTTTAAAGATCACCATTCTAAATGGCATGAGATGGTATCTCATTGTGGTTTTGAGTTGCATTTCTCTAATGACCAGTGATGATGAGCTTTTTTTCGTAAATTTGTTGACTTCATAAATGTCTTCTTTTGAGAAGTGTCTGTTCACATACTTTGCCCACTTTTTTATTTTTATTTTTCTTGTAAATTTGATTAAGTTCCTTGTAGATTCTGGATATTAGCCCTTTGTCAGATGGATAGATTGCAAAAATTTTATCCTATTCTATAGGTTGCCTGTTCACTTGGATGATAGTTTCTTTTGATGTTCAGAAGCTCTTTATAGACCATTAGCCAGACTAATGAAGAAGAAAAGAGAGAGGAGTGAAATAACACAATAAAAATTATAAAGGAAACATCAGCACTTATCCAGCAGAAATGCAAATTACCGTCAGAGAATACTATGAACACCACTATGCAAATAAACTAGAAAATCTAGAAGAAATGGATAAATTCCTGAACACATTCACCCTTCCAAGATTAAACAAGGAAGAAGTCAAATCCCTGAATAGACCAATAACAACATCTGAAATTGAGGCAGTAAGTAAAGCCTACCAATCCAAAAAAGCCCGGGACCAGACAGATTCACAGCCAAATTCCACCAGAGATACAAAGAGGAGCTGGTACCATTCCTTCTGAAACTATTCCAAACAATAGAAAAAAAGGGAATCCTCCCTAACTCATTTTATGAGGCCAGCATCATCCTGATACCAAAACCTGGCAGACACAAGAAAGAAAGAAAATTTCAGGCCAATATCCCTGATGAACACTGATGCAAAAATTCTCAATAAAATACTGAGAAACTGAATTCAGCAGCACATTAAAAAGCTTATCCACCACGATCAAGTTGGCTTTATCCCTGGCATGCAAGGTTGATTCAATATATGCAAATCAATAAATGTGATACATTACATAAACAGAACCAATGGCAAAAAACACATGATTATCTCAATAGATGCTGAAAAGGTCTTTGATAAAATTTATCACCCCTTTGTGCTAAATACACTAAATAAAATAGGTATTGATGAAACATATCTTAAAATAGTAAGGGCTATTTTTGACAAACTCACAGCTAATATCATAATGAATGGGCAAAAGCTGGAAGCATTCCCTTTGAAAACCAGCCCAAGACAAGGATGCCCTCTCTCTCCACTCCTATTCAACGTAGTATTGGAAGTTCTGGCCAGGGTAATCAGACAAAAGAAAGAAATAAAGTGTATTCAAATAGGAGAGAGGAAATCAAATTATTTTTGTTTGCGGATGACATGATTGTATATTCAGAAAACCCCAACATCTCAGCCCCAAAAGTCCTTAAGCTGATAAGCAACTTCAGCAAAGTCTCAGAATACAAAATCAATGTGCAAAAATCACAAGCATTTCTATGCACCAATAATAGACAAACAGAGAGCCAAATCATGAATTCCCATTCACAATTGCTACAAAGAGAATAAAGTACCTAGGAATCCAACTTACAATGGATGAGAAGGATCTCTTCAAGGAGAACTACAAACTACTGCCCAACGAAATAAGAGAGGACACAAATGAAAAAAAAAAAAAGTTCATGCTCATGGATAGAAAGAATCAATGTCATGAAAATGTTCATAACACCCAAAGTAATTTATAGATTCAATGCTATTCCCATCAAACTACCATTGACATTCTTCATGGAATTAGAAAAAACTTTAAATTTCACATGGAACCAAAAAAGAGCCTGTATAGCCAAGACAATCCTGAAAAAAAAGAACAAAGCTGGAGGCATCATGCTACCTGACTTCAAACTATACTACAAGGCTATAGTAACCAAAACAACATGGTACTTGTACCAAAACAGATATATAGACCAATGGAACAAAACAGGCCTCAGAAATGACACCACACATCTACAACCATCTGACCTTTGACAAGCCTGACAAAAGTGAGCAATGGGGAAATGATTCGCTATTTAATAAGTGGCGTTGGGAAAACTGGCTAGCCATATGCAGAAAACTGAAACTGGACCCCTTCCTTATACCTTATACAAAAACTAACTCAAGATAGATTAAAGACTTAAACACAAGACCTTAAACCATAAAACCTATTTCTCTAGAAGAAAACCTAGGCAATACCATTCAGGACACAGGCTTGGGCAAAGACTTCATGACTAAAACACCAAAACCAATTGCAACAAAAGCAAAAATTGACAAATGGGATCTAACCCGTTTATTTTTAAATGACAGGGTTCTGGGTATAGAATTCTCCATCAGAAGTCTTTTTTTTTATTTTTTCATTTTTTTTGAATATATCATTCAATTCTCTTCTGGCCTACAAGCTTTCTGCTGAAAAATCCAGTGACAATCTTTTCAAGATCCCATTTTGCACATTAAGTAGCTTTTCTCTGATAGCTTTCAGAGTCCAGATTGCTCATCATTACATGACAGAATCCCTGATAGCTTTCAATATTTTCCCTTTAAGTTTTAACAATTTATTTATGATGTGTCTTAATGTAGTTTGATTTATATTCAAACTGTTATATGTTCACTGAGCTTTATAAATCTGTGTTTCTAACTTCTTCCCCAGGCAAGGGAAATTTTCTCAACTACTGTTTAGAACAAATGAATCTAACAGGTATTTACAGAACATTTCATCTAACAGCAGTGAAATACATATTATTCTGAAGTATGCACCGAACATTCTCTTCTATAGATCACGTGTTAGTCTACAAGTCAATTCTTAACAAATTTAAAAAGAATGAAATTATATTGAATAACATCTTTTACAACTAAAATGGCAGGAAACTAGAAACCAATAATAGGAGCAGGCTGGACACAGTGGGTCATTCCATAATGCCAGCACTTTGGGAGGCCAAACTGGGTGGATTGCTTGAGCTCAGGAGTTTGAGACCATCCTGGGCAACATAGCCAGAGCCCATCTCCACAAAAATACAAAAATTAGCCAGGCATAGTGGCATGTGCCTGTAGTCTTAGCTATTCAGGAGGCTGGGGTGGAAAGATTTTGCTTGAGCTTGGCTTATCAAGACTTCAGTGAGCTGTTGTCACACCACTGCACTCCAGCCTCAGTGACAGAGCTAGACATTGTGTCAATAACAATCATCATCGTCATCATCATCATCGTCTTGAAGAACTCACAAATATGTGGAAATTAAATATCCTTCTTAATGACCTATGGGACAAAGGAGAAATTAAAAGAAAAATTAAAAATAAATCATGAGACAAGGAAAAATGGAAACACAGTATACAAAAACTTATGGGATACAGCAAAAACAATTCTTAGAGGGAATTTTATAACAATAAACACCTACATCAAAGAAGAAGAAAGATCTCAAACAACCTAATGTTATACCTCTAGCAACTAGGGAAAAAAAAAAAAAAAAAGAACAAACTAAGCCCAAACTTAGTGGAAGGAAGTAAATAACAAAGATCAGAGTAGAAATAAACAAAATAGAGACTAGAAAAACAGTAGAAAATATAAATGAAACTAAAATTTTTTTTTTAAAGATAAAATTCATAAATCATTAGCTAGACTAACAAGGAAAAACAGAAAGAAGACTCAAATAAAATCCAAATGGAAGGAATCGTTATAACTGATACCACAGAAATGCAAGGAACCTGAAGACTATCATGGACAACTATACAATAAAAAATGAATAGCACATAAAAAATAAATAAATTCCTAGAAACATGCAATGCACCATGACAAATAAAAGAGAAATGGAAAAATCTGAACAGACTTGTAATGAGTAAGGAGATTGAATCAGCATTTAAAAACTTTCAAAAATAAAAATAAAGCCCAGGGCATGATAGCCTCACTGCCAGTTCTACTAAACATTTAAAGAACTAATATCAATCCTTCTCAAGATTATCCAGAAAATTGAAACGGAAGAAAAACTTCAAAATTTATTTTACAAGAGAAACATTACCCTAACATTAAAGCCATACAAGGACCTTACAAGAAAAGAATACAACAAGCCAAAATCCCTGATAAATAGGGAGCAAAAATCCTCAACAAAACTAGCCAATCAAATTCAGGAGCACATAAAATATTTACTAACTATGTTCAAATGGGATTCATTCCACAAGAGAAAGGATGGCTCAATGCACATAAATCAATAAATGAGTTACACTATATTTACAAAATGAAGAACAAAACCATATGATACAGGAAAAAAAAATTCTCGATAGATCCAGGAAAAAAAAAAAAAAGCAAAAAAAAATTTGACTGCATTTAACATCTGGTCATGATAAAAGCTCTCAACAAATAGGTATTGAAATAATGTACCTGAACATAATAAAAGACATATATGACAAGCCCACAATCAATATCATATTAAACAGTGAAAAGTTGAAAGCTTTTCTTCTAAGATTAGGAAATAGAAAAGGATATTCACTGTCATCACTTCTATTCATTATAGCATTGGAAGTCCTAGCTAGAATAACTAGATTAGAAAAAAGAAATAAAAGGCCTCCATAAAAGAAAAAAAAAAAGTGAAATTGTCAGTGCAAATTGAAATTGGCATCATGTTTGCCAATGACATGATTTTATTTTAGAAAACCCTAAAGGCTTTATCAAAGACCTATTAAAACTGTTTAGTACATTTAATAAAGTTGTAATTTATGAAAACAAAATTTAAAACTAAAAACAAACCATCCAAAAAGAAATCAAGAAAATAATTCCATTTACAATAGCATCCAAAAATAAAATTTAATATTTAGGAGTACATTTAACTGAATAGGTGAATGATGACTATGATGAAAACTGTAATACATAGGTGAAAGAAGTTGAAGAACACACAAGTAAATAAAAAGATAGCTCATGTTCATAGATTGAAAAATTTACCATTTTTAAAACATACATAGTACCCAAAGCAAACTACAGATTCAATGCAATCTTTGTCAGAATTCCAATTTGTTTTTCACAGAAATATAGTAAAAGTCTAATAGAAAAAAAATCCCTGAACAGCCGAAGCAATTGAGCAAAAAGAATAAAGTGGGAGGTATCAAATTTCCTGATTTCAAAATAGATTATAAAGCTATTGTAGTCAAACAGCGTGGTACTGGCATGCAAGAAGATCTACTGATGAATGGAAAAGAAAAGAAAGCACAGAAGCAAAATCCTGACTATTTAAGGTCAATTGATTTTCCACAAATACGATGAAGAAAAGACAATCACTTCAATAAATGGTGTTGACAAAACTGTATATCCACATTCAGAAGCATGAAATTGGATCGTTCTCACACACCGTATGTGAGAATTAATTCAAAATGGACAAAATACCTATATGAAAGAATGAATCAATAAATCTACTACAAGTAAATGTAGGGTAAAGTCTTCGCAATTTGGTCTGGGAAAGGATTTCTGGGATGGAACTTCAAAAGCACAGATTAGAAAAGCAAAAATAGACAGAGGATATTGCATCTAACAGAAAAGCTTTCATGCAGCAAACACAACAATTTACATAATGGAGAGATAGCCCACAAATTTAGATAAAATATTTTTAAACCAGACATATGGTAAGGGGATAAAATCCAAAAAAAAAAAAAACAAAAAAAAACTAATTTAGTAATAGACAAAGAATCTGAACAGACATTTCTCGACAGAAGACATATGAATGACTGACAGATATATGAAAAAAATTCTCAAAGTCTCTAATCATCAGGGAAATGAAAATTGAAACCACAATGCAATATCACCTCACACCTATTAACATGGCTTTTACAAAAATGATAAGTGTTGGTGAGATAACAAGTGTTGTCAAGAAAGGGACCCTTTGTACACTGTTGGGGCCAATGTAAATTAATATGATCATTTTGCAAAATAATGTGGAGATTTTCTAAAAACTAAAAGTAGATTACATATGACCCAGAAATTTTATTTTTGGATATATAGCCAATGAATCTGAAATCAGCATGTGAACGAGATACCTGTACTCTCATGTTTATTTCAGAATTAGTCACAGTAGTCAAGATATAAAAGCAACCTGATTTTATTAAAAGATGAATGAAGGAAATGTGGTGTGTATACACACACACACACACACACACACAGTAGAATACTATACAGTCTTAAAAATAAGGAAATTTTTTTCATTCACAGCGTGCCTGGAACTGGAGGAATTTATGCTAAGTGAATTCAACCAGTCATAGAGAGACAAATACTTTATGATCTCACTTATATGTAATATCTAAAAAACTTGATCTCACCCTACTGACTCAGGTCCCCACTTTAGCTGCGCTTCTTTCATCTCTGCAGTTGTGACAGGAAGATAAGTTGAAGCGACTATGTGACTGGGGCGGGAACCAAACTGATTTCGGGGCAACATCAGCAACCCCCAGGGATGGGGCCTGTGGGACCATGATGGGTCAAGAAGGACATTCACCAAGAAGAGCCAGAAGAGTCAAGAAGAGCCAGATGTGTGTGGTGCACTACACAGGAATGTTCCAAAATGGGAATAAATTTGATTTATCCCAAGACAGAAACAAGTTCAAAACTGGTGAACAGGAAGTCATCAATGGTTTTGAAGAGGACATAGTGCAGATGAGCCTGGGGCAGAAGGTGAAGCTGACTTGCATACCTGATGTGTCATATGGAGCCCCAGGCTTCTCTTGTGTCATCCCTCCCAGTGCTACCCTATCTTTGACAGGGAACTGCTCAACTCAGAGTGAAGGCAGGAAGGAAATCAAGGTGGCTGGAGATGGCTGCTGCTCACCCTGCTAGCCTGCTCTGCCACTGGGTTAGCTCCTCTTGTTGGGGCTCTTGATCAGTGTGCTAACCTCACTGTCCCATGGCATGATCCATTCTTTCTGCCCAAGTTGCTGTGTATATGTTCGTTATTGTTCATGCATATCCTTGCTTGAGGAAATTTTCATTGCATTGAAACATTTCAAGTTCTGCATTTTTAAATAAGGCATATAGTAGCCATTCCTGGTCACAGAAAATAGATTTCTTGCTTGCAAAATCTACACTGCTCTACCTTCACTGAAGCTAGACATGCAAGGTGATCAGATATGAGATATACACGGTGTATGCTAGAGGCTTGAGCCAGTTACCTTTGCTCTCACTTTCTATCTTATAAATTCTGTTGGCTGCTCACTTAAACAATGTCTGCTTTGGAAATAATATGTAAAATAAACACACAGTGCTTGACCAAAAAATAAATCAATAAAATAAAATTAAAAATAAAACAGTTGATCTCATAGAATCAAAAGTAGAAAGGTGGTTACCAGAGACTGGGGAAGGATGATGAAAATGAAAACATTGATCAAAGGGGACACAGTTCCAGTTTTATTGAAGGAATAAACTTCAATATTGTATTCCACTACAGTTAGGAGGAATATATCATGTGTTTTAAAATTGTTAAAATAATAGATTTTTGATTTCCTCATAACAAAAAATATAAGTAGTTAAGGTGGTGGATATGTTAATTAGTTTAATTGGCTCTCTGTACAATGTATACATAGATCAAAACATCACATTTTACCCCATCGATATATACAATTATTATTTGTGAATTAAACATAAATTAATAAAATGTTAAAAGAAATATATTCATTTATACTTTTGGAAAAAATGTACAAAGATATAATTTTGTGACAACAGTTAAAAGTAGTGTGGATGGAACTGTCAAAGGACTAGAGATTTAGTACATTAGTTAAGCTGGAATAAAATCAGTGTCTTGTAATTGGAGGATGTTAAATTCAATCATCTGGTAACTACAAATAAAGTACTAAAGGATATACACAAAAGAAAATGAGAAAGCTACTGGGTGCAGTATCTCATGCTTGTAATCCCAGCACTTTGGGAGATCGAGGTGAGTGAATTGCTTGAGCCCAGGAGTTTGAGACCAACTCAGGCAACATGGCAAAAATTTCATCTCTAGAAAAAATACAAAATTTAGCCAAGCATGGTGGTGGCATGCACCTGTAGTCCTAGCTACTCAGGAGGCTGAGGCAGGAGTGTCACTTGAGCCCAGGAGACTGAAGCTGCAGAGAGCTGGTATCATGCCACTTCACTGCCAGTCTGGGTGACAGAATGAAGTCCTGTCTCAAATAAATGAAAAAATAAATAAGACAGAAATACATTTAACAATTTCAATACAAAACAAAATTAAATAAACACAAAAGAGGATAGTAGTGTAGGAAATGAGGAGCATTATTCTATAGTGCATATGGAAAACAAATAGCAACATAACTAAAGTAAGTCCCACATTATCAGTAATCATTTTAAGTGTAAACAGATTAAACACTCCAATTCAAAGACAGAGACTGGTAAAATGCATTAAGAAACACACGCACACCATAATTCAAATAATATGCTGTTCACAAGAGACTCAGTTTGGATCCAGAGACACCAATAGGTTGAAAATGAAACTATGTAAAAATGTATTTCATGCAAATATTAACAAAATTAAAGCGGGGTTAGCTATAGTAGTATCAGACAAAATAAATTTTAAATTTATAAAGCTTACAAGAGACAAAGGCATTATTTATTAATAAAAATTGAGCAAGAGCAATAGAGCAAGAAGATAAAAGAATGTTAAACATTTACACATATAGTAATTGACTGTAAAAATATAAGGTAAAAACTGACAGAATTGAAGGAGAAAATAGCTCTACACAATAGTTGGATACTTCAATACTTCACTCTCAGTAGAACAACTAAACAGAAGATGAAAAGATAGAGGATTTAATGAACAAAATAAAACAACCAGACCTAACAGATATATACAGAACACTCTATCCAACAACAGAATGCACATTCTTCTCAAGTTCACCCAAGACATTTTTCAGAATATAGCATATATTAAGCCACAGATTAAGTATCTATACATTTTAAAAGATTGACATCACATAAAACATTTACTGTGATGACAATGGCAGAATAAACTTAGAAATAACAAAAGAAAAACTAAAAATACCACAAATTTGTCAAAATTAAATCACAAATAATTGTGGAAATTAAATAACACAAATCGGTCAAAAAAATCACAAGGGAAATTAGAAAATGCTTAGCAATGAATGAAAACAAAATCATAACATATCAAAACTTATGGTACTCAGTGAAAGTACTGCTCGCTGGAAAACTTTTAGCTATACGTGCTGACATTTAAAAATAAGAAAGCTCTTCATTGAACAACTCAACTTTACAATTTCTGGAACTAGAAAAAGAGGACCAAACTAAACCCCCCAAAATAGCAGAGGGAAATAAATAATAAAGATTGGAGCAGAGATCATTGAAATAAATAATAGTAAAATAAGAGAGAACATCATTCAAATTAAAAATTGGTTCTTTGAAAGGCTCAGTAAAATTGATGAATATTGGACTAAGAAAAAAAATGAAAGAAGATTCAAAATAAGATTGTTATAACAGTAAATGAAACTGGGGATGTTACTACTAATTCTAGAGAAATAAAAAGGATTACGAGATTATCCTGAACAATTGTGTATCTACAAACTGAATAACCTACATGAAATAGACAAATTATTAAAAGTACAAAACTTACCAAAATTAACCCACAAAGAAATAGAATATCTGAATAGCACTGTAACTAGTAAGGAAATTGAACCAGTAATTAAAATCTTCCCCAAAAAAGAAAAGCCCTGGATCTGATGGCTTCACTAATGAATTCTACTAAATATTTAAAGAACTAACATTAATCTTTCTCAAATGGAAAAGGAACAAACACTCCTTAACTCGTTATATGAGACCACCATTACCCTGGTAGCAAAGCCAGACAAAGATAATACAGGAAACAAATATTGCAGGCAGTTATGCCTTATGAACATTGATATATAAATTCTCAACAAAATACTAGCAAACTGAATTCAGCAGCACATTAAAAGGATTATATACCATTTGACTGTGTGTGGCTTATTCCTAGAATGGAATGATGGCTCAATATATTAAAATCATTCACTGTAATATACCACATAAACAGAATGAAGGAAAAAAATACACGATTATCTCAATTAATGCCAAGAAAATATTTGACAAAATTCACTATCTTTTCCTGATACAAAACACTCAAATAATAGAAGGAAACTACCTCTATATTATAAAAGTCATGTATGACAAAAAATATAGAAGCATCACACTCAGTAGGGCAAGACTAAAATATTTTCTCCTAAAATTATGAACAGGGCAAGAATCCACTTTGCCCCTTTAATTCAATGGAGTGGTAGTTCTTCGCCAGAGCAATTAGGCAATAAAAACGAATAAAGGGGTGAGATGATATCTCATTGTAGATTTTATTTTCATTTCTCTGATTATCAATGATGTTGAACACCTTTTTCTATACCTCTTTGCCAGTTATATTTCCTCTTTTGAGCAATATCTATTCACCTACTGTGTACTCACAAAAATTAAAAAAAAAAAAGCAAAAAAAAAAAAATTTTGAAAGGCACTCCAAATGTGTAAAAGAAAGAAGAAAGGAAAGAAGGAAAATACATTAGAAATGAAAAGAAACAAATAAAATTATCTCAGATCTCAGATGATATGATCTTTTAAGTAGAAAATCCTAAAGAAAATGCACACCTAAATGCCTGCTAGAACTAATTAACACATTCAGCAAAATAAGCGAATAAAATGTTAACATACAAAGTGCATTTGCAGTCTATACACTAATAATGAACAGGCTGAAAAAAAATTAAGAAAATGATTCCATTTACAATACCATCAGAAAGAACAAAAGAGTTAGGAATAAACTTAACAAAGGAGGCAAAAAGCTTACAGAGTGAAAACTACAAAACATTTCTGAAATAAATGAAAGAAGACATAGATTAGAAAGAATCCCTGTGTTCAAAATGGGAAGAGTTAATATTGTTAAAGCATCAGTACGACCCAAAGGGATCCACAAATTTCCAATGACTATATTCTGATTACTTTTGCTGAATAAATTTTTAAAAATTCTAGAACACAGAATTTCAAGGAATCCGGAATAAAATATATATATAAAATATAAATGTATATTTTAAGTATATATATTTAAATATATATAATATGAATATATATTTTAAATATATATATTTAAATATATAATATAAATATATATTTTAAATAAATATATAATATATATTTTTAAATAAATATATTTAAATATATATATTTAATGCATTTAATACATATATTTAATACATTTAAATATGTATATAATATAAATATATATTTTAAATAAAGAAAGAAATATATCTATCTATCTATATATATATATATATATATATATATATATATATATATATTTAAAGTTGTGGGGCTAATACTTCCTGATTGCAAAACTTACTACAAAGCTACAGTAATCAAAGGATTTTGGTACTGGCAAAAAGACAAACATATATACCTATGAAATGGAATACAACATTTAGAAACAAACCCTTGCATGTATGGACCAATTACTTTTGACAAGGTTGTCAACACCATTCAGGTGGGGAAAGGACAGTCTTTTTAACAAGTGGTGCTGGAAAAACATACAAAATAATTAAATTGGACCTTTACATAACACTATATAAAAAATTAAACTGGATAAAAGACCTAAATATAACACTGATAACTATAAACTTAACACACAAGGCAAACACTTTAAAATATCAGATTTAGTAATGGTTTATTGGATATGACTGCAGAGGCATAGCCAACAAAGAGAAAAATAGACAAATTGGAATCATGAACATTTTGTAAAGTGCATAAAAGATATTGTCAATAGAATAAAAAGGCAACCCACAGCATGGGAAAAAGTATTTGGAAATTATATATATGATAAGTTATTAATATCCTGAATTTATAGATAACTCCTAAATCTCAACAAGAAATAAGCCAATTCAAAAATAGATGTAGGCCTTCAACAGGCATTCTCCAGAAAAGATATACAAATTGCCAACAAACATACAATAAAATGCCTAGCATCAGCAGTTTTAGGAAAATGCAGATCAAAACTGCCATGTAATACTACTTCATAATCATTAGAATGACAACTCTCAAAAGAATATAAACAGAGAAAATAATAAGACTTGGAGAAGATATGAAGAAATTTAAACCTTTGTACGCTCTTGACATGTTGGCGGGAATGTAAGGTGTAAGTGGTTCATTTTCCTGGGAAAAGAATAAGATAGTTCCTCAAAATATTAAAATAGAATTATTTTGATTCAATAATTCCACTTTGGGTATAGAGGTGGAAAGAATAGAAAGCGAGACATCAAGAAATGTATTTGTATATCCATGTTTAAAATTATATTAGTCACAAAGCTAAAAGTGGGAAGCAATTCACCTGTCCATTAGCAGACAAATGGCTGAGGTAATGGTATATACATACAATGGAATATTACTCAGCCTCATAAAGGAAAAAACAACCTACATATGATAGAGCATGGATAAATCTTGAGGAGATTATGCTAAATAAAATACGACAATTACAAAAGAATATTATATGATTCCACTTATAGAAGGAACTTAGAGTAGTCCCAGACATAGCAACTGACAGTGGAATGGTGATTGCAAGGGACTTCAGGTAGGGGATAATGGAGAGTTATTTTTTAATAGTGTTGCAAAATGAAAAAAGTTCTGGAAAAAAGTGGTAATGATGGTTGTGCAACAGTGTAAATGTACACAATACTACTAAATTGTGCACTAAAAACTATTAAGATAGTAAATTTGTTGTGTATTTTTACCCCAATATTAAAAACTCAGAAAAAAAAATATATGGTTCAGTATGCATGCAGCTTAGAGTGTGAGGAATGGTGAAAATCAGATGCTTATGGGCTTTTAATGGTACACTAGAATTTCATATGTGACATGTAATTTCATTGCATTAAGGATCATCATTACAGTGTTGGCAAAATAAAAATATGGATGACTTACTCTATTTTCTGCTGCTATAACAGACTGAGTATTATATATATACACACACACACATACACACACACACACATACATATATATATAGACAGAAGTTTATTTATCTTGTAGTTCTGGAGGCATGGAATTCTATAGCATGGCACCAGCACCTGGCAAGGATCACTCCATCACAGAAGGGCTGAAGGTAAAAGTGAGGACACCAGACAGAGAATAATTGGCAAGCTCATATTTTTTTATAATGAACTCATTGTTATGATAACTTGCCCACTCCCACGATAATGTCATTTAACCATTTACTAGGACAGAGCCTTCATTACCTAATCACCTGTTAAAGCCCTCCTCTCTTATTACTGTTGCAATGACAATTAAGTTTCCAACACATGAGCATTGAGAGACGTATGCAAACAGTAACAATCCAGAATATGTTGTATTGTCTTATAAAACTGTATTGTCTCATAAGACTAAATCCATTTATAACTCTATTGTATGAATGCACATGAGAGACAATGAAATGTTGACTTATAATAAAGCAAGAACTGAGTGCAAATAGAACCAAAGGATGTAATAGACATTGAATTAACAAACATTCATTGATTTAATGACAGATTCCATAAAAACGTGGTACATATATGCTACGAAATATTATACAGCTATAATATTCCATGGTGTATATAGAGATGACGTCTTTTGTGGGAACATGGAAGAACTGGAGGCTATTATCCTTAGCAAACTAACACAGGAACAGAAAACCAAATACTGCATGTTCTCACTTATATCAAAACGATATGACCTTCTGAACACAAAGAAGGAAACAATAGACACTGGGGTCTACTTGAGTGGGAGGAGGGAAAGAAGAAGAAAAGATCACTATTGGATATTGGGCTTAATACCTGGGTGATGAAATAATATGTATCACAAACTCCCATGACATGTGTTTACCTATGTAACAATCCTTCATATGTACCTCCAAACCTAAAATAAAAGTTAAAATAAGTTCACTAATTAGATGAAAAAAATTTCATCCTAATGTTGCAAGTTCATTATCACTAAATCAATGCCAGAATTAAGAATTGGATTACTGATGTTAGAAAACTAGCACATATTTAAATGAAATATCAAAAATGGTAACTTTTAGCTAACATCAATAGGGATACATGCACATTTTGAAGCTGTCTCTCTAACTTTCTTTTCTATATTAAAACATATTTTCTGTTTAACTTATTCATTTTGATATGATGAGATAAGTTTAAACATATATTGCCCTTAGCTCCAAAATAAACTAGAAAAATCATGTGTAAGTGATTTTACAATTTGATCCCTATAAATTATATTTCCATTTTATTTATTAGTGTTTACATCCTGTATAATGTTGTCAGTTTTCTTCTTTCTTCACATCATGTCTTAGATGAAATTTGTTAAGACTGAGTAACTTTTCATATATATATAATATTTATATATTATATGTATATAAACATATATAATTATATATTTTTATATATATAATATATAAATAGTAGAATGGAAAGAGATTCTATAGTTTTTTACCTGCCAGCAAATATTGGCATAGATCTGTGCAAGAGAAATCATCTTTCAGCCTTGAAAATGAGAGCAAATGATAACTGTGATATCTGCTTTGTAATATTATTTCAAAGGTCACATAAAATAATGTATGTAAAGAAGCTTTGAAAATGATAAAGTACATATATGAAATATTAAAATTTGCTTTCGTTTTATTGTGATCTCAGTTAACCCCTTATGCAAAATTATTATGGTAATGCAGATGTATTATTCCATTTTCAAACTGCTGTAAAGATGCTACCTAAGACTGGGTAATTTATAGACAAAGGAGGTTTATTTGACACAGTTTTGCATTGCTGGGGAAGCCTCAGAAAACTTACAATCCTGGAGTAAGGCAAAGGGGAAGCAGGCACCTTCTTCACAAGGTGGCAAAAGAGAGCACACAGGGGAAACTGTCACTTATTATTATTATTATTATTATTATTATTATTATACTTTAAATTCTAAAGCATATGTGCACAACGTGCAGGTTTGATACATAGGTATACAGTACTAAGTTGGTTTGCTGCACCCATCAACCCGTCATCTACATTACGTATTTCTCCTAATGCTGTCCCTCCCTCAGCCCCCCACCCGCCGACAGGCCCTGGTGTGTGATGTTCCCCGCCCTGTGTCCACGTGTTCTCATTGTTCAACTCCCACTTATGAGTGAGAACATGCTACTTTTAAAACCATCAGATCTTGTGAGAGCCCCTTCACTATCTTGAGAATAGTATAGGGGAAACTGTCCCAGTGATCAATCACCTCCCACTAGGGCCCTCCCTCAACACAGTTACAATTCAAGATGAGATTTGGGTGGGGACAAGGAGTCAAACCATTTCAGCATATAATCACTCTAAAGAAAATCAAATTATGATCTTATTAATAAAGTTCGGTGTTAATAGCATGTATGGTAAAATTCAAATGCACGTAGTTTTTGAGCTAAAAATGGAGTTACAGCTCCTGTGGTCAAGCATCAAAATCACACATTAGAACATACTGAAAAAAAAACTGAAATTATAATCTTTCCACATATGTGTATTTTTCTTTCCTCCAATGCACATATGTATTGGCTTAAGAATGGACTTCTAGATATGTTCAAGGAGATGAGATAAATATTCCCACTTATATTTAGTTTTAAATGTTTATCACATTATAAAGTCATTGGTGATACATACAATGTATCTGTTTATCTCATCTCTTTGGAAGTCTCTCCAAGCAGATGCACACTCTGAGGATGAAGAGAAGTCAGTTTGACTTTGGGCATAGGGTTAACTTAACCCTAAGTGTCTTACTAAAGGCAGTCTCACAGGACATTAGTATTAGGCAGAATCCTTAGGGCCAATCACCTCCAAACTTAAGTCCTACACAAGAATGTCATTTTTGGTACCCATATAGAGTGAGCCTATCAGAAATCAATTCACTCACCTTCTCCATGGTGGCTCATACTAATATGGGACTATCCTAGTAGTAAATTATTAATGTAAAAGTAAAGCCCCCATGCAACTGTTATCCTTCTTTCCAAATGGCATTTGAAGGTATCTTCTCCTTATCATATCTCTTTCTCAAGCTAAAATGTCCAAGGTTTTTCCAACCATTTTTTAATTGCAGTGCTTGCCAGATTTCCTTAAGTTTTTGTCTCCAGGCATGTTTCACCAGAATTCACAATGAGATATATTGTTTTCCAGATATAGCTTGATAAGGATGACATATTTCAATATGATTATTAAACTTGTTCTTCTGGATATGTCTTTTCTATTAATGAATGCTGAGATTGCAGTCCTGAAACTATTGACCATTAAGGATCATAGAGACAATTAATCCCTTATGTATATTTCATATAAACTACTTTCAAAGAAGTAACCCTCACCTATACTTTAATAGTTAAGTTTCTAAATCTAAGCCTCTTTACTTTGGCTTTACTCTATTTCATTTTGACAGTCTCAGCCCATTCATTAAACCTATGGAGACATTTTTAAATCCCAGTTTTGTGTCAGTCACAGATTGACAGATTTAACAAGTATCACTTCTTATGTCCCTTAAGTCAGTGTTAAAATGCTGAACAAGAAAATACCAAGGACAGCAGGGTTATGGTCTAATAAAATAACGTATCTGAAAATGCTTTGCAAACATTATTTTGTATTCATCTTTAGTTTTTCATTCTTCCTTCTGTCTTTTATACATGACGGTTTATAATCTGACCTTATGGAAAATTTGTCCTGTACAGCCTTCATAGTTTAACTTTCTTTCCAATGACCTCTCCATCAAAATAATTTCTAATTGCATCATTTAATTTTCAATTTTAATACATTCTCTTCTTTTTGAGTTATCTTTTCTTTTGGAAACTTTCTCCTCAAGAGGTGACTTCTTTGAATGCTTTTTACTATGTGATTTTTCTTCATTTGCAGTTAAAAATGTAATTTGTTGTACGTAGGCAAAGGTGCTAGATGCTGCAGGGCATACAATCATTCATATTATATTCCTGGACCTCAAATAGCTTACAGGCCAATAAGAAATCTAAGACATGTGGTACATCACATGATGGACCATTAGGGTGGTTCATTTTAAAGTGTAATACCTCTCACATCTAAACTGTTAGTTCTTCCCTGTCCTTGTAATGTGTTTTTAAGTCCTCCTGCCAAAAAAGGTACTTCTCGCGCTTATAGATATTTCTCACACCCATATTGCTTTTCAGAATATTTGCAGTTCTTTGAAACTCCCGTACTCCGTGTGGTCCTTAGTTTTTCTGAGTTTATTCCAAAATCTCTTTTAACCAACTTCGAATCTAATTTTCAATTGCTCAATAGTTTCCCAGGACTTATGGTCTCATATTCAACCCACTGACTTTAATATATATGTTCCAGTATTTTTACAGTGACCATTATAAAGTATATTTTTTCTCTTTGTCTCTCTCTACACACACACCTACATACACACACATACACATATAGATACAGAGCACCAGAAATCAGCATTTTATTTTTATTTTTACCTAATAAAGGGAAACACAATTAGGCAAGCACAGGTAGCGACTCTGATTAACACCAGTTCAGGAGTGCACTTAGTAGCTGGTTATTTTACCATCTTACATACCTGGTAAAAAATGTAATCTCTGTGCTTTACCATAATGCCATTTATGTGGTCTGGTACCCAAAGCAAACAGTAATTCAGTACTTTCCATTGACTGATGGATTTATATTTTTTCTAGTTTTCTGTGAGACACACTGTATTTCAAATGTGGTTTAATAAGGACAAATAATTCACTGTGACAATTAAACATGTTTTACTAGATGTTCCTTTTCTAATAAGGAACATCTAGTGCTAAGATTGCAGTCCTGAAACTGTTCACACTTAAGGCTCGCCCTAAGGCAGATGATGCACTGTTATGTAGATTTTCATGCAGTCATGGCAGTAACACAGAGGGATTCCCACATATCTTATACCTGGTTTCTTCCAATGGTTACATCTTGCATAACTGTAGTACAATATCACAATCAAGAAACTGTCATTCATACAACCCACTGACCTTATCAGATTTTTATCAATTTTACATATACTTGTATTTGCTTCCATTTAGTTTTCTAAATTTTATCACATATGTAGGTATACATGAACACAGTCAAAATATGGAAAAGTTCAATTAGCATGATACATTCTGCTACATGTGTGTAGCCACAAATAATTCTCTCCCTCATCCCTAAATAAATAAATAAGCATTTATTTCTTAATTTTTAGATACAGGGTCTTACTATTTTGCATAGGCTGGTCTTGTTCTACTGGGTTCAAGCTGTCTTCCCACCTCAGCTTTCCAAAGCAGCTGTGATTACAGGCATGTGTCACTGTGCCTTGCTTCTGTTATGTCTAATTTTAAAAGAATAACGTACTCATGTATTACTTGTATTATGAATATTAATAAACAAATGGAGCATGCACTTTCTCATTTGCACGTGAAAAAATTGATCTGGCTTCTACAAATTTACACATGAATCAGAACGCTAAAGAGAGGACATAATGTAATATAAATGTTTTGAAATTCTGCTGAATTGGGTTTTTAAAAATTTTGTATGTTTATAAAATGTTCAGTATTATGGTTTCTTTATGAAATAATTTCTGATTTAACATGCAAAGGAGGAGGTCTTGGAGGAAGGAAGGAATAAACGAAGGATGAGAGAGGGAGGGAGGGAAGAAGGAAAGAAGGGAATCAGGGAAGATAGAGAGAAGAAAGAGGAAACAGGGAGGGAAGGGACACAGAGGAGGGGAGAGAAAGAGGGAAGGTGAAAACTGGTAGATACAAAGGACCTAAATAAGGGGATTATATTATAGAACAAAATGGTTAGGGATCAGATGGAGATAAAACATCCAGGAATACACTAACACAGAGATTTGCTATTATCCAATAATCCGCTAAAATGATGTTAACAGTAAGCCCCAATGTCCATTTGGACTAATAAAGACTTGCCACCTCATCCTGATATGAACCTATATTTGGCCCCTCATGGAAGGAGTGGAAAGAGGTCAAAAAACAGGTCAAAGTTGAAATAGATAAAATATTGATTTACATAAAACTTTTTTTTCAGGTTGTGGTATGTGGGTACATGTGTATACACAGGTGTGTGAATGTATGTAATATATCAAATAACATTCACAGTGACACTGTGATGTACATAGTATAAACACTTAAATACTAATGGACAAAAGGTTTAAGTATAAGTTAAGAGTTACTGAAGGGACAAAGAGAGAGAGAGGGAGACAGGAGAAAGAGAGGAAGGAAAGAAAGGAGAGAGGGAGGGAGGGAAGAAATGGGGGATACAGGAAAAAGGAAAGAAGGGAGTAAGGGAATAAAGAAGGAAATATCGTATGTGGATAAAAAAATGATAATTATTCTATTGATAGACACAAATTGATATTCTGTTTTAACTGGAAAAGATCATTACCAAAGAGCTAAACTGATATACATATTAGTTTGACCATACTATCTGTCTGCTGACTTTTACCAAACCATTAAGAACAACAAGAATGTGGTGTTTTGTTTTTCCATATGGTCCAAAGAACAGAGTAGGCCTGACATTTACATTGTCAGAGCAGACCATGAGCTAGCAAATGAAATCAAAGGACCACTCTCTCATTTCACCAAGGGATGAAGATGTGCCAAAGTTGTCTTCAGGGAAAAAGAAAGTTTATAGCTCCTTGAGTTTCTGATAAATGTCAAGGAAAATTTTAGCAGTGTAATATTAAATTGTCATTATTTGAAGTATTTTTGTTATTACTTTGGATTGTTTTGATTCTATCATTTGACAAAATATTGTGGTGCAAGTAAAAGTATTTTGATAGCTCTGGGGTCTTCATCTGGGCCTGGTTTTACATTTCTTTTGTTTATTTTTCATGGAAATTTTACAACCACTGTCTAATAAACAGAAATTTTGTAATTAAAATTGTAATAATACGTTTTGGTTTTCACTGAATCAGTTATTAATTTAGCATCTCTGTTTTTGTATGTGGTGAGAATCTCATATTTTAAACTATTACTATAAAACATAGTGAATGAGTCATTTCTTTAAAAACAATGAAAAGCAAGCACAACCTCTACCCACCTTCTGTCTTCACACCCTGAAAAAAAAAAAAAAACAAACAAAAAAAACAACCTTCACCTAAGTTGTAGCTTACTGAAGTACTGAAATACAGTATCCCTTAATATTATTTTCTGTTAGTTGTTAACAAGATATTACAAGTGCAGTAATAAAATTTTTAGGTCAGCAAGATTTATGTTTTACTTAACTGCTGAATTCTTGCTATTAGAGGAAAGGAATGATTAGTTGTTTTCATTTATAATGTGACATTTACATTAAGCAATAAATGCTCTAGTAGTGTATTAATTTATTTGTCATATGATCTTGGACGTGTGCAATAATTTGTAAAAGTTTTCCTATAGCCAAGGATATGGTGCTACATTTTTTCCAATAACAAATGCATTTTCATATTCAATCATTGCCTCTAATTTAATTTTTAAAGTAGGTTTAGCAATATTAATGGTGAGGCAAGCATGTTTTAATAATAGTGTTTATATGAATTTCTGAATAATTATGCTTTAACAAACTTATTAATATGAAGTAATTTTCAATTTTTTGCTTGTGTCCCAAATTATTTTTCAAGTCATTCATTTTAATAAAATAGCAATCCCTATCTTATAACCTCAGTTTTGGAGTAGTCCCGTAAAAATAATGGCTATTTTGTGTCAATATATTATTACATAATTGTAAATAAGTAATTGAATGAACTGCAATGACATCATATGATTCAATTATTTATATATTTTAAAACAGCTGGTTTTTGCATCATGTAGGCCAAAACATTTGGCTGTTTATTTTTTAACCTTTTTTGACACAAAGTTAATGTAACTAAAGACAAATGTAGAACAACTCATTCCTTGTTTATTTTGTACTATTAGGAATTCTAGGAAGAAGTGATTGGAAATGATACCATTTGATGGATTCATAATTTTTCAAACGTTATGAATATTTAAAATGAAGGGAATATGTGAGATGATATTCTGATGTCTTCAGATATTTCAAGAGTTTTCAATGGGTCAAAACTTAGGGCAGGTTTAGGAAGATTTTCTATGGGTAACAAAATTGTTGCAATGCCTATAATGTATGACGTATTATGATTAGTACCTTCACATACATTGTATCTTCAAATAATTGCAACTTTTTGTAACTGTTTTCATTTTGAAAGAGAAAAATGAGTAATGTGGTCATAGTTGTGATTTCAGCCTTGGTCTAGAAGACTTTAGAGTCCTATCTTTGTTGATTTTAAGGCTCTTACCAATGTGTATGTTCAGGCAGTTGATGAACACTTAGTAAAGATATCCTAGAGGATAAGAAAGTATCATTGGGTGCTGGAGGAGGTAATGATTCTCACTTTTAAACACATATTTTCTAATAAATTCTAGAACTTTGCCCATGTTTTCTAAGTTCTTTCTGAGTTTAGTGTTGGCACCTTATGTGGTTTGGCTTTGTCCTCACCCAAATCTCATTTTGAATTGTAGCTTCAGTAATGCCCACGTGTCGTTCCATGGGAGGGACACGGAGGGAAGGAATTGAATCATGGGGGCAGGTCCTTCCCAGGCTGTTCTGGTGATAGCAAATGAGTCTCATAAGATCTAATGATTTTATAAAGGGGAGTTCCCCTACACATGCCCTCTTGCCTGCCGCCATGTAAGACGTCCCTTTGCTCTTCCTTCATCCTCTGACATGATTGTGAGGCCTCCCCAGCCATGTGGAACTGTGAGTCCATTAAATGCTTTTCCTTTATAAATTACCCAGTGTCAGTTATGTCTTTATTAGCAGCATGAGAACAGACTAATACATCATCCACAATAATTGTTAGAGGGAGAACTATGTTTCTTGGAAATACATGTACATAAACAATAACAGTTGCTGAATTTTCTAAGATTATGCAAAGATAGTAACAACTTGGAATTAAGAAATTGACCTTAATTTTTTATAGGATGTTCCATTTCAACATAATATTAAGAAAAAAAAAATCTTTGTATGATAACACTAGAAAATGTAGTATTAGAATCTCAAATCTGAACTTTCTCACTTTAGTCATTGCATTGACCAAAATATATGGGCTAAAAAAATAACACCTTACTTTAATATAGAACCCTTACTGATTTTCTGAAAATTTCACTTACATTATGAGATGTAAGACATTTCATAGAGTGAGATAGCCCTAGGTGAGAGTCCTCACTTTGCTATTTATCTGTATGACTTTGCCCAAGGTTACTTGATCTTTCTCTGTCCTTGCATTTTTGTAGCACTAAAATAGAAATATGTATTGACCTCATTCGAGTCTTAAGAGAATTTTTTAACACATGTTTCATGGTAGCTGGAACATAGTAAGTCTTAATAAAGGTATTATTACAAAAAAAGGAAATGCTGTTCTCATTAGTTATGTGACTATATAGACAATAAATTTTCTCTGGGAAATTAGAATTTAGGTAGGAATTTCAGCTGTTACTGTGCTTTTTATGCTAAAATGAAGACAGAGACGTACTGTTGGTCAACAGTATGTTTTAGGGGGAGTTAGGATGATATTATGAGGCCTTTATATTTTGCTACCATAATGAAATAATATAAAATGTAATTACAGAATTCAGATTTTTTTTTATACTGCACCTTTACTACAAAGAAAGAAACATGATCAGAGCTACAGGGACAATGAGGTGTTTTAACCAAAACAATTTATTTAGCAATATATTGTGCCTGTATTTACTAACATGTGTGCAGAATACATACATATGAATATATGTGCAGAATACATATATGTATATAAATACATATATTCATATAAATGTTATTTTTGTAACAATAAATCCCAGAAAGGTGTACTTTTTCAGTTAAGACACTTTAAGAACAGATTATGCTTATGGTAGATGTGCACTGCTAGAATGAATGGATTCATGCTAGAAGACAGAAATGGAATGTTCTTCAAGATGTTAAAGACACAGGGCGCAGGCCGGGCGCGGTGGCTCACGCGGGTAATCTCAGCACTTTGGGAGGTCGAGACGGGCGGATCACTAGGTCAGGAGATTGAGACCATCCTGGCTAACACGGTGAAACCCCGTCTCTACTAAAAATACAAAAAAATGAGCCGGGCATGCTGGCGGGTGCCTGTAGTCCCAGCTACTCGGGAGGCTGAGGCAGGAGAATGGCATGAACCTGGGAGGCGGAGCTTGCAGTGAGCCAAGATCGCGCCACTACACTCCAGCCTGGGCTACAGAGCGAGACTCCGTCTCAGAAAAAAAAAAAAAAAAGAAAAACAAAACAAAACAAAAAAACGGGCACAACAGAGCAAAGTATTCTGATATATGTACAAAAATTTACACATGCACACACACATACACACACAATTTCTGAAAGATTGTTCTAAAATGTGAAATTGGTTTTCTGCGAGGAGGATATCTTACTTTGGAGGGAGATGTACTACTGGATTTCTGATATTTTTATCATGCATATATGAATGTGAAAATTAGCTTAAAATATATTCATGGAAAGAAATAAATGAAAAGGCAAACAATTGCTGTACCAACATGGTTGTCAAATGATTGATTTATATTCATATGTGTGTATGTGGTATGTCCCAGTTATTCTAAAATGCTGTGGTAAACATAAATTTCAAAAAGATACAGCATTGATTGACAGATTCAGATAAATAATTGAAATATATAAGCTATAATTTACTTTTATTTAATTGTACAATTAATCTGTGCATTGATTTTAGTATTTCTGACCATTTCAGTATTAAATTAAGCAATAGCTTAATTTTCCTTTTTAAATAAATTTCTAATTATTATCTTAAGACAATATCATCACTTCTTTAAATTTTGACTCTATAAGATCATTCATATATCTTTACAAGTGAAGGCAGCAGAAATAATTAGCTAAACTCAAGTTGCTGTTTCATCTTAGATCTGCTTTATATTATTATGCTTAGGAATTTCATTATTTCTGCCTTTCTCTTCCTCAGACAAAATAAGTCATAGTTAAAGTAAAATTACAATGCTTTTATTAATTTCAAGAACATTTTAAAAACTCAGCCTATTTCTGCATTAAAAATATCAGTGGTTGAATATCAATTGGTACTATTACATAGATCTTAAAAGAAAGAAAGTTAAACATCATGTCTCATCGAGCCAAGTTAACTATTCTTTAGAGTGACATGAAAACCTCAAAAAGAGGTAGAAATCAGTAATCTGCTGACATAAAGTTAAAATGTAAATGGCATGCCTATGTATTTCTTTCATAGACATATAGGTTGCAATAGACAGATTTTCTCTATTGAAAAAAATACGGGAAAAACAACATAAGACTATTAGCTTAATCAGGGTAGGGGTTTTTCAGGTTCATTCACTGCCATATCCTAAGTGTCATATGCCTCATAAATACTAGGTGATGCTTAAATATATGTTAACTTATGCAGTGTTTTAACATTAGACTGCTAGTTGAATTAATTTAAATATGATGAAATTGAACTATGCAGCTTAAGATTATTTAAATTATCCCCAGTTTTGATAAGAAAACTTATTTCAGAAAGGAAAGGAGAATGCTAATATATTTACTGAAATCACAGTATGTTGCACATTCCATTGGAAAGCTTTATTATGCAAATATATTTAAATCATATTGCATGATAGTCCTGCTGTAGTTTGAGATTGATCACCCAGTTAACAGCCACTATGTTTTTCAAGGATACTTTATAAGCATTTTTTGATACACTCTTTTTTTGTGCTTGCCTCCTTTGAAGAATCCCTGTAACCATTCAGCCAGGTGTTGAGAAGATATGTAGCAGCCGAGCACTCATCTTTTGACACCATCCTCTGAAATCAGCTTTGGAGATGCTTTCACTCTGTCCGTCTTCTGCAGCAGCCAGGCAGAGTGCTGACTCCTTCACAGCCGTGAGGAACTCTTCAGGCTCCAGAAGTAAGTTAATTGCATTCAGTTCAATCATTGTCAGTGGGTTTAAAACACTTAAGGGAGGAAAACTAAAAATCTTGCTAACTTACATACAAATTAAACCTCGTAGTATTCATCACTGATTATCTTGTTTTTTTTTTTTTTTTGAGTCATATTTTTCTGGAGATGCAATGTCTTCCACTTTTTGTGTTGAAAACATATATCCTTGTGGAATTTTCTGATTTTTTTTTTCAGGATTTGTGTTTCACATGCATTATCATAATTTATACTTACAACTCTATAAGGCCTGGACAAGGAATATATTAAAATAACAATGTTTGCAAATGAATAAAAAGATTCAAAATGACCAAATATTTTATCAAATTCGCTTGGCTCATAAACTATGAAAGTGGAATACAATTTCTGGTTTTCTAAATTTTAAAAAGTAAGTGCTGTTTCCATGGCTTTGATGTCAGTGCTGTATGAAGGGCAATGTACTGGTGCTAGAAAGAGCAGTTTTCCTGATTGGTTGGTTTATTGAATGATACGTTATCTGGGTCGTTCAAGGAGAGTTTATGCCAACCTTTAAATGTACATACTAGAAAAACAGAAGAAAATGAAGATCATATATAGGAAAATGAATTGAAATCAGGGGACATGAAGAATCTGTAAAATACATAACACAATGTACTGCATACCACCACAAAACAAATTCCCAGCCATAAATTTATGTATGGGCTTTCTAACTTCTAGGTAAATCAGGTAAATGTATTAGTTAAAAGATTATTTATGACCATAGAATTTGAAAATTAAGACAGTGTCTCAGGAAAAGTTCAGGTTTTCCTGGTTCATACTTACGAGCCTATTGTTTTGCCATGTTTCTAGTTTAACTTTATGTTTGAGGCAACTTTACGTTCATACTTTACGTTCATACTTATGAGCCTATTGTTTTGCCATGTTTCTAGTTTAACTTTATGTTTGAGGCAACTTTACGTTCATACTTTACGTTCATACTTATGAGCCTATTGTTTTACCATGTTTCTAGTTTAACTTTACGTTCTTTTTCTTCTCCTAAATACTTGATGTAGACATTTCTTGTTGCTCTTGGCGACATATTTACATCTCAATGTCACTGCACAGAAAATTAATTGTAGGTGCACTTTTATATAGAGCAAAAGTTTGATATAGCTGAAACTGTCAGTGATTGGATGCTTGGCAATTAAAATTTTCTTGAAGTGAACAGGTAGGAGATACTTAATGAACCCATTTTTATTTTGCAACATATTACATGTCAATATGCAACATAAATGCATATGTTATTAGAAGAACAGAAAAACTGTAGTTAAGAATTTATATGTGAATCCTGATGTATCTGATTATATAACATTTAAAATAGGCAGCCAGTTTGTTGTTGCCAGTATGCTCAAGGTGGTGTAGAAGGACTACTTTTAAGACATACAAAAATAATATATCTAGATTACATTGAGGTTAATTGATTATAACTGTGATGGTAGTGTAAAATGATGAGTCTGAGTATGCAGATTCATTCCAAACATGATTTTCGTGTAGGTTTCTTCTTCCTATATTTTATTACCTGGTATTCCTTTTGTACATAATGTATTCATTTATTTTAGGAATTGATTTTGTTGCTTTGCTTCTTTAGCTTTCCATTAAATGAAACAATTTGAGGAATGCATTCTAAATTTTCTGTGCTTTGCATTTTCTTAAGGAGACAGAGGACACTGTCCAAGCCTGAGGTGACTGTGAAAATGTAAAAATTGTTTGTTTCTTTATGGCAACCCCACAAGAAACTCCAGAGATTTTATCTGCCCAAACAATTAGTTAATTAATAATTTTTTTGTGTGTTGTTTTCCACGGGCAAGGCTTTTTCTAGATAAAAGCATTTACTTTACGAAAGCCGTTAGCAAAGGAACTGTATTTACTGACAGATTCTCTAGTGTAAATCCCAAAACGAAGTAAATTCAAACACATTTTCATTTACTAATTGCTAAAATCAAGGCCAAAGGATTTTCTTAATTAACGTGGAAATAAAAGGCTAACCAGAAATAATTTATATATTGAAAAAGACTCTTCCAAGTTAATGCTTGATTCATTTTTTTTTTTAAATTAGCAGTCCATTTGTGTGTAGAAGTAGTACCTCATATTCTCTATTTTTTCTTTGGAGTAACATTAGGTTAAAGTCTTGCATGAAACTGATCACTCTGAAAAAAATAAATAAATAAAACGGAAAGTAAACACATTCCTAATTAGGGTTGTCCAACTTCAAATAGCTCATTGAAAATTCATAGGACATCCATTAAAATCCCTTTAAAAATAAATGGAATACCAGGAACTTTCTTAGAGTGAAACAGTGAATGGAGTAGTAGTAGTAGAATAATGATGCAATGGAATATCCACTTGTGATTAAGGAGGACAGCTGAGGTGGTAATTGTTGCTATTATGATTATTTTTCTCACTCTGGCATTTCCAATTGGCCTTGGATAGTAGAAGAGTACTTTTGTCTGTTTCTCTATTTGTTCTCACTTGACAACAGTATTGATGAAATTAAACAATGAATGATGTCTTAACAGCAAATGTGCCTGTAGGCACATGCTTTTGAAAACACATAAGTATGTATGTGTGTGTATTTATGTGCATGTGTGTGTATGTATATATGTATATATGTGTGTATATATGTAAAGATAATTTACTATACCCATAATGATAATAATCATTTTACAAAGCTAATATTCCTTTTAACTATTAAGGTATCCTTAGTGGCATTAAATATACAATATTTAAGGGATTTTTCTGAAATGAACTCCCTTATATTTAAAGTGTATACATTATCACCTTTTATGACATTATTTGAAAGTGGCTTAACCAGCTATCATAATAATGGGCAACATATTATCATTTGACAATTTGTAGTACTCTTTACTAAACATTAATTTATTTGCTATGTATACCATTTCTATGAGTACATTTTTCATTTGTCTGTTTCTTCAACCATGTGTTAGTCCATTTTTGCATCATTATAAGGAAATACCCAAGGCTGGGTAATTTAGAAAGAAAAGAGATTTAACTGGCTTATGCTTCTGCTGGCTGTACGGGAAGCATGGTGCCAACATCTGCTTCTGGTGAGCCCCTGAGGAAGGTAATCATTAAGACAGAAGGCAAAGGGGGAGCAGGCACATGACATGGAGAGAGTGGGAGCAGGAGAGAAAGTGGGAAGTGCTACACTCTTTTTAACAACCAGATCTCACATGAACTAACTGACCAGGAATTTACTCATCACCAAGGAGCCATTCATGAGGTATCTACCCCCATGCTCTAATACTTCTCACTAGGCCTCACCTCCCATATCGGTGATTACATTGTAACAAGAGATTTGGAGGGGATAATCATCCAAACCTTGTCATTCCATCCCTGGCCCCCCCAAATCACATGTTCTTCTCAGATTGCAAAAGACAATCATCACTTGCCAACAAGCCCCAAGAGTTTTTAGTCATTCCAACATTAAGTCTAAAGTCCTAAGTCTCATCTGAGACTCATCTCCTTCCACCTATGAGCCTGTAAAATCAAAATGAGTTATTTAGTCCCAAAATACAATGATGCTCCTGGCAATAGCTAAGCTTTACCAGTCCAAAAGGGGAGAAATTGGCAAAAAGAAAGGGGCAATAGACCCCATACAACTCTGAAACCCAGCAGGGCAGGCATTAAATCTTAAAGCTCCAACATAATCCTTGACTTCAGTTTCCACATCATGTTGTGAGGGATGGGTTCCCAAGGACTTGGGTAGCCCTGTGCCTGTGGCTTTGTAGGACACAGCTCACATAGCTGCTCTCACAGGTTGCAGTTGTATGCTTATGATTTTTCTGGGCAGAGGGCTTAAGCTACCAGTGAATCTACCACTCTGGGGTCTGGAGGACAGTGGTTTCTTTCCAACATCTCCACTAGGTGGTGTCCTGGTGGAGACGCTGTATGGGGGCTCCAACTCCATAATTTCCCCTCAGCTTGCCCCCGTAGTTTCTCTGTGAGGAGCTCCACTCCTGTGGCAAGCTTCTGCTTGGGCACCCAGGCTTTCCTATATATCCTCTGAAATCTAGGTGGTAGCCACCAAGCCCCCTTCACTCTTGCAGACTTAACACCATGTGGAAACCACCAAGGCTTATGGCTTGTGCCTTCTGGAGCTGTGGCTTGAGCTGTACTTGGTCCCCTTTGAGCTATGACATAGCTGGAGTATATGGGGAGCAATATCTCAAGGCTGCTCAGGGCAGTGGGGCCCTGGTCGTGGCTCCTGAAATCATTCTATTCTCCTGGGCCTCTGGTAATAGATATCCTTGCCCAGAGGCCCAGGAGAAAAGAATGGTTTCTTGGAGCAGGCCCAGTCTTGAAAATCTCTGAAATGCCTTCAAGGCTTTTTTCCCATTGTCTTGGATATTAGCGCATGGCTTCCTTCTGGTCATGCACGCCTCTCTAGCACATGGTCGCTTCATCGGTTGTTGATATTATTTCTCTGTCACTTGCCCAGTTTGCAAATTTTCCAAACCTTTGTCCTCTGCTTCCCTTTAAAATATAAGTTCCAACTGTAAATCATTTCTTTGGTCCTGTATATAATTTAGGCTGTTAGAAGGAGCCATGTCACTTCTTGAACATTCTGCTGCTTAGAAATTGTTTCTACCAGATATCCTAAGTCATCACTCTTAATTATCAACTTTCACAGATCCCTAGGACCTGGATGCAATCCAGCGGAGTTATTTGCTAGGGTGTAACAAGGAGGACCTTTACTTTATTTCCCAGTAACTTCCTCATTTCCATCAGACACCTTGTCAGTGTGGTCTTCACCATCCATATCTCTGTCAGCATTTTGTTCAAAACCATTTAACGGTCTCTAAGAATTCTAAACTTTCCCTCATCTTTCTGTCTTTGGAGATCTCCAAAATCTCCCAAGCCCTGCCTGATACCCAGTTCCAAAGCCACTTTCACATTTTCAGTTATCTTTATAGCAACACCCCACTACTTAATACCAATTATCTGTGTGTGTTCATTTTTGTATCACTATAAAGAAATGTCTCGGGCTAGAAAATTTATAAAGAAAAAAGGATTAATTGACTCATGATTCTTTAGGCTGTAGGAAGTATGGTGTCAGCATCTCATTTTGGTGAGGGCCTCAGGAAGCTTACTGTCATGGCAGAAGGCAAAGCAGGATCCAGCAGGTCACATGATGATAGTGGGAACAAGAGAGCAAGGGGGGAGATGCCACATCTTTTTAAACAACCAGATCTTGCATGAACTAACTGAGAACTCACTCATCACCAAGGAGATAGCACTAAGTCATTCGTGAGAAATCCACCATCATGATCCAAACACCTCCCACTAGGCTTCACCTCCAACACTGGGGATTATGTTGCAACATAAGTTTGAAAGGAGACAAACATCCAAACCATATCAAATCTGATAGATATTTTTTCATGTTTAATATATTTAGGTTTATGCTTCACTGCCTAAAATCATCCCATAAAATATGATCCTCAAAAATATACAGATACAAAAGAAAGATCATCAATAGGACAAAAGCAATATGCTACCTATGAATGCTTATCTGGTTATATGAATTGAGTTCAATTAGTTTCAATGATATCAAAAGTTAGAGCAAATTAGATTTGTTATGTTATGCAGTATTCACTTTACAAAGAAGAAAGAATAAAAAATCTTCAAATAATAAAAAGTTCTTCATAATGGCTCTCACAAATTTATGTAGCATAGACCTTGCTAGTCAATTCCAAATCCATGTATCTAATTACCTACATGTCTTAGATTTAACTTGTGGAAAACTAACCTCTTGATTATCTTGCCACATACATTCTTCTGGTGTTCCTGAGTTCAGTGTCTGGCTCACTCTATACTAGTAAAGTTCTGAATCATTTTGTTATCTTTCCCAATCTTTCACTCCACAAAAAAAAAAAAAAAAAAAAAAAAAAAATCATCACCTAATCTGGTCAGTTTTACCTACAAAGAAAATTCTAAAATTCATCTACTTTTCCCTATTTTTACTATCATTATCCTAATCTTTACTACTATGATTTCTCCTGTAGACTACCCAAAGAGCCTCCAAAATTATCTGCCATACCCAGTGATGTATCTATTTTGCTTGTTCTCCATATGCAGAGAGAGCTTACAAAACACAAAACTGAGATGTTGTGACCTCAATAAAGACTGTTATACTTAGACTAAAGACAGTTATTTAACATGGCTTACAATGTTATCCATGGTTTAGTATTTTTCTAAATGGCCCCAAGTTGTCCCCCATCATGCACTTCTTCTTGCATTTAAGGCACAAAGAACTTCTTGTTCTTGTTCACATCATGTCACCACCCACCGTGGTCTTTGCACCTGACTGTTCCCCCCTGAGAGACTCACTTTTTTTGCCTGCATCTCATTCAGTAGTCACTTTCTTTTTTTTTTTTTTTTTTTTTTTTTTTTTTGAGACGGAGTCTCGCTCTGTCGCCCAGACTGGAGTGCAGTGGCGCGATCTCGGCTCACTGCAAGCTCCGCCTCCCGGGTTCACGCCATTCTCCTGCCTCAGCCTCCGGAGTAGCTGGGACTACAGGCGCCCGCCACCACGCCCGGCTAATTTCTTTTTGTATTTTTAGTAGAGACGGGGTTTCACCGTGTTAGCCAGGATGGTCTCGATCTCCTGACCTCGTGATCCGCCCGCCTCGGCCTCCCAAAGTGCTGGGATTACAGGCTTGAGCCACCGCGCCCGGCCAAGTAGTCACTTTCTGAAGGAAGCTTTTCTTGGTCAGCCAAACCAAATTTGCTCTTTCTATTATTTAATCTCATAGCATCATATACCTATATTTCATTATAATTTTATGTTTTTTCCTTCAGTTGTCTGATGAATATTGTCCTCTCCTCCAGAATGTAAGCACTGCAAGGTCAGAGTCTACATCAATTTTGCTCAACATTAAAATGCCTTTTTTAAAAATTATTTTTGCATATAATCACAGGCATAGAGAATTTTTCTGTTTTTCTTTGTCTCTCTCTCTCTCTCTCTGTCTCTTTCTCTTTCTCTCTCTCTCCAGATTTATATGACTGAAATTTTTGTCTAAAAAATAATTACAGACTTGTTGGCAAGGTAAGGCCTACGGAAATAACTACCATATGATAAATAGTGAGGAAAAGCTACAAATAGTCATGTGAGTTCAGTGGAAAAGGAGATTACTTCCTGAGATAATGCAAATATACTTGTTAGAAGTAGAAATGTTCTGGCCCTCAGAGATAGGCTTCAGCATTAAACTGTTGTAGTTAATATGCTGATGTATTGTCTCTTTTAAACAAAAATTATAAAAACTAGAGAGATAATGCAGAGTCTCTCTGAAAGCCCATAAATACTGACACAACAGCTACAAATGTCTTAGCTGCCAGTACTTGATACAGAGGAGCCTCTGCTGTCTCTGCCTGCTGTTAATGTTTGTCTTTGGGTTGCTAACACTATGGTTCTTACTGTGAATTGTCCAGGGAAGAAGTCTGAATAAATGCTCTTCTTTATGAGGTAATGATTAGTTTACATTTAGGACCAGTAGAGATTTATGTAATTTGGAGAGTACTCTTGGCAACCAACATTAGATTCATGACAACAATCTTAATTGCAAAGCATTGGCTATGAAAACCAACGGAAACAATCCAATTTGTACTGACTCAATGTAAGGTTATTAACTCAGTTATTGTAATGAGCAATCTATTCTCTGAATGTGCAGTTGATCTCCATATACCACTACAGACTACACTATGGAGTATTTTAACACATGTTAAATTTAGAATTTCTCTGTAAACTGAGGCGTCTCTTATCAATATTAAACAGAATATGGGAGCCTTTAACAGCAAGAAAAACATTGGCAGTCTATACAAAGGCTTCTTTTAGGATAATTCGTGATTTCTTATGGGAAGAAATTTGCAGATTGGAAGAATTGTGTATTGACTATAAATGCTAACTTAATATTACTAATTATTTATAATATGAAATGAATAGAACACAACAAAATTTAATGTTGGGACTACATGAGAAATTGTATGGAAAAAACATCAGGAGTTGTATAGACCTAGGACTACCAGGTGAAAACATTAATAGCATAAGAAAATCTAGACTTGATTTTGAAAAGCGTTAACTTAGATGTTAGTTAACTTTGATCATACAGTTTTCACACATACATGTTCAATAGTTAGAATAGTTAAGAATCCCACTGAGGTTGAAAAGATCATGACAGAGAGGATACATAAAGCACACCTATTGGGAATGCTGACATGTAGGCGATATATAGGTTAGTTGCAAACAATAACCTCTTTCATCACTCCTGATTACATATGTAAGACTGGATAATGATTGTGACCTTGCAGGGAGTAGCCTGATCTTACATGTATAACTACCCTTACCTTTGGCCTCTTTGGAATAATCAAGGATAACTGACTCTACAGAAAAACACATTTCCCCTGTCGTAATACAATAAAAGACCAGGCACATTAGATTTGACAATTGAGGTGAAAGATTTGATGCTACTTTTTATTTATTTATTTATTTATTTATTTATTTATTTATTTATTTATTTTTCTGAGAGGAAGTCTCGCTCTGTTGCCCAGGCTGGAGTGCAGTGGCGCCATCTCGGCTCACTGCAAGCTCCGCCTCCTGGGTTCACACCATTCTCCTGCCTCAGTCTCCCGAGTAGCTCGGAATACAGGCGCCCGCCACCATGCCTGGCTAATTTTTTTGTATTTTTAATAGAGACGGGGTTTAGCCGTGTTAGCCAAGGTGGTCTCAATCTCCTGACCTCGTGATTCGCCCGTCTCGGCCTCCCAAAGTGCTGGGATTACAGGTGTGAGCCACTGAACCCGGCTGTTGCTATTTTTTAAGCAACTATTTTTTATAAGGTGACTTTTCCTCTTAATGCCAGGCAATCATAAATCCGTAATAAGAATCTGGCTTTCTTTTTGATAACTGGCATGCAAATATGGATTACTATGCTGAATCTTCAAGCCTTAACATACTGTTTAATATCTGGAAAACAAATAATCTTTTCACACTTGCTTACTTATTTATGTCTTGAAGATGTAGTTCCATTACAGGCAAATGAGAATCTCTTAGATTATTTCAATACCTACCGCAGTAATAATTTCAACACAGAAATCATCCACAATTGAAAAAAATGCATTCATTATTTATAAAGTGACAGAATGATAGGGTAAACCTTTTTCTAATGAGAACCCTCTACTTAAAAGAACTGAAGGGGAAATATTCACAAGTAAAATTATATGTAATTTTAAGTTAATGTTCTCATTTTATCTTTTATCAAGGTTATATTATGAAGCATTTTTCAACATTTCTTATATGCATCCTGCAATAAAACAGCAGGAGATCAAAATTTTAGGTCAGGTTTTCTAAACAGTGGTTCCAAATGTAACAATTATACTGATGATGAGAGTTGGCTTGTGGCCTTCATGGATTTTCTTTAGGTAGTTATATGCAAACACTGCAGTCTGGAAATTGGTATGCCCGAATGTGTCACTAAGTGGTGATTCCAGCAAACAACCCACATTGGAATCACTTCTTGGATTTGTTGTTCTATATTTATCATAACATACATGTTACTCTTTTGAAAGTTAAAAGAGAGATTGTTTAAATTTTTAGTGTATTTTATGGGAAGTTTTATAGCGGTAATCCTGATTCCTAAATATTTGGGGACAAAATACATGTAAATGACTTCTTGTTTAGTTCCACAAGTGTATTCATGTCAAGGGATCTATGCTGCTCCAATAGGAAAAGTAATGATAGATAAGGAAGCAATTGAAGGAAATGTCAAGTAAGAATCTTTTAGTTACCACGTGAGTGTCCCCATTTTGGTGTCTTCTGAGTGGATTCCTGAGTCTTACTTGGTGTGGGTTTATGGGCATTCTGGTGCTTACCTATGTGAATAACACAGAGATTTTTTAAAAATATAATGGCACAGTTATCATTTCACACATTGTATGGATGCCTTAATTTAGTGTGTTTTATGGTCATCAGCTTTTGTGAAACATTTTTATATTTAATAACTTGTCTTTAATTTAAAGAGACTGCCCAGTGAGGGTGACAGTCCTTTTTACAAAGAGGAATTTTCATAAAGGACCCAACATTTTAAGAAAAGGATTGTCTCAGAAACCCTTTACCAAGATAAAATCTTTCATTTAATGTGATAAAATTATCAATTATGTATTGTGCTGTGTATTTTTTTGTGCCTTGTTTAAGCTATCTTTCTCTGCTGTTGAAGAAATAAAGATATTTTCCTATGCATTCTTTAATATTTTAAAAGTTTATTTTCACATTTTTTATGTAATGTAGAAATTAAGTTGGATTTGGAGTACTGTACAGTTCCATTTTATTTTTTCCATACTGATAACTAATTGTCTCGTATTGTTTATTGAATAATTTATCCTTTACACATTGAATTGGAATTCTAGAACTGCCATAAATAGTTTTCATATATGAATGGATATATCTTGATTTTTCTATTTATTTTATTGTTATATTCATCATCTCTGCACAAATACTATACTGTAATGTAATTATCCTATTTGTAATATGTCTCAATGGATTGTGAAATAAATAGCTCCTTTCATTTCTCCTCAAAATTTCCTTGCCTAATATTGGTTTTTTATTCTTTATCCTTCTATTTTAATTTTAGGAGTAGACAAGTCTGGTGAAAACTTATGTTGTAAATCTTATTGGAGTCACAAGTAATTTTTATTTTAGATGAGAAGAAATATTTTATTTTATATTTTTAAATAATTACTCTATCAATGTTCCTTTTTAAGTCCTATACTAAATTTTTATAAAATTATCCTATACATCTTGAGTTTCTTTTCTATTTCTTCACAAATGATGCTTTTTGTGTTTTTGTGTATGGATTTTTAAAGTGTTACATTTTTAAATTGATTTGTCTGAACAGTAACATTGCTTTTTATCATTATGTCTTCTAACTAACTATGCTGAAGTTGAACTAGTTTAGAAGTTTTGTTTGTTCCAATTACATGTTTGTAATTATGATATCTATGAAAATAGCATTATTAAATTTTCCTTATATAATTTTTTCATCATGTAATTGAACATGCTAGGAGCTCTATTACAACGGTAAATGAAAACAGTGATCAAGGTCATTCTTACGTTTTCCTTGGCTTTTTGTATTTGCCATAGTGTATGATGTTTTCTTTAAATCACTGTATGGTGAGTACCAATTTGGGATATATACACGCTAAAACTGCAGAAGCACAATTGTGCTTTTTATTATCTTCTTCATAATAAACATTTTGGAGTTTCTATTGCAGTAATCGGTTTTAATTTTTAATGGGTAATGGTGCTGAAACTAACCAAACCTTAGCCCTGTTTCTGACTCTGTCTTTAAGGTGGTAATTCTTCCCAACTTGCATTGCAGTCAGGATTAAAGTACCATTAAGAAGAAGTATGGGATCCTTTTTTGTGGGGGGATTGAGAGGGGAGGATTATACTTTTGCATATTTCAATGTTTGATAATTTTTTAATAATATCTTTTCCAGGCTCAGAATAATGTCCATTCTCAGCTCTTTTCCAGAAAACTTTATTTTGGCATATTTAAATATGAAATATTTACAATAATTGAAAATAGCAATTTGATTCCCAGTCTGAATCTATAAGCAAATAGGATTTTTTAAAATAAATAAGCAATTATGCGTATATTTCGTAATTAGATAGAATTTGAAACATAACTCTTCATTTATAACTGAAGGATTAGGGGCCATCAAGAGATTAATTTACATGAGCTTATGCAGACAATTTGTGTAATTGACTTATCTTCTTCTGGGCTGTAACTTCAAAAATTTAAAGTACTTTGGGGACTATCGTATTGTTTTACAGGTAAAATTTCTTGGTTTTCTTTCCCAGTTTATTTCTTTTTCATTGGTTTCTATACTGTCATTTGCTCCCATGGACAGGTTGTTATTATTATCATCATGATTATGGTTTAGTATTTTAGTGAATAATATTGTGCTATTATTTTTGTAACATTTAATGAAGAAAGGTTTATAAAACTCATGTATACTTTAATTAATAACTACAATGTGAAGAACTATGGAGCTACCACTCCGTTCAAGAAATAGAACATTTTTAGGATCCCTTTCTGCCTCTGTCTGCAATACTGCCCTTCACTAAAGCTAGAAGTTGTATAATGATCTAAGCTAGGTAATAACCATTTCTTTGGTTTTTGAATTTATGGTTATTATAAAGTACATGTGAATTGTGGTGCATGTGCACAGATTTCCACATAGGGATCTTATACATATTTTGTTAAGTTTGCACTCATTTATTAATGGCAGGAGTTTTTTTAATCAATTCTCTGGGATTTTCTATGTAGACAGACATGTCACCTGTGAACAAAGACAGTTTTATTTCTTCTTGATTTGTACAACATTTATTCCCTTCCCATTTCTTCTTGTACTAGTTCAGACTTTCATTCTACTGTTTAATAAGACTGCTGAGAGGGAACATTCTTGTATTGTTCTTGATTCTGGAGGGAAAGCATCTAGTTTCACATTATAGAGCATATATTAGCTGTAGGTATTTTGTAAATGTTGTTTATCAAGTTGAAGTTTTCCGCTCTAGTTGGCCGAGAATTTGTATTATGAAAAGATACCGGATTATGTCAAATGTTTGTTCTAAATCAGTTGATATGACTTTTTTTTTTTTTTTTTTTTTTTTTGCTTCAAGTTGTGATGGATTGCCCTGATTTCCCGCCCCCGAGACGGAGTCTTGCTTTGTCGCCCAGGCTGGAGTGCAGTGGCGCGATTGGCTCACTGCAAGCTCCACCTCCAGGGTTCATGCCATTCTCCTTCCTCAGCCTCCCGAGTAGCTGGGACTACAGGCGCCTACCACCACGCCCAGTTAATTTCTTTATTTTTAGTAGAGACAGGGTTTCACTGGGATTAACCTGATTTTAAAATTTTAAATTAGCTTTGCATAAATCTGATTTCATCATGGTGTATAATTTTTCATCCATTGTTTGTTCAATTTGTTAATATGTTATTAGAACTTTTTGGATCTACCTTATAAAGAGCAATTGGTCTATAGTTTTCCATTCTCATAATGTCTTTATCTGTTTTTATTATTAGGCTAATGCTGTTCACATAGAATGAGTTAAGAAGTGTTTCCTTGACTTCTGTTTCTATAGGAATTTGTAGAGAACCAACATAATTTCCCCTTACATGTTTTGTAGAATTTGCCAGTGGAATAGTCTGGATCTCGTGCATTTTTTTTAGAAAGCTACTTATGATTGACTCAATGTCCATTAACAAATAAAGAGATGTTCAGATTATCTGATTCTCTTAGTGTGAGTTTCAGTAGTTATCTTTCAAGGAATTGGTCCATTTTTTCCAGTTTATCAAACTCCCGATTATCGGCATAGAGTTATTCATAATATTACTTTATTGTCATTCAAATGTACATTCAACCAGTAATGTCAACTCCTCTTTCATTTCTGATGTAGTAATTTGTGTCTTATCTCCTTTTCTTGGTTACTTTGGCTAGAAGTTTATAAATGTTACTGGTCTTTTCAACTAACTAGATTTTTCTGTTTTCCATTTAATTGTTTTCTGTTTCCTATTATTTTTTATTATTTCTGTTTATTATTATGTTTCTGTTAATTATTATTGTTAATTTTCTCCTGCTTTCCTTAGGTTTATGTTGCTCAATTTTCTCTAGGCTCCTAAAGTAGAAAGATTATTGAATTTATATCTATTTTTCTAATATATGCATTCTATGCTATAAATATCTCCGTAGGCAGTACTTTCACTGCTTTTGTTAAGTTATATTTTAAGTTTTGTTTAGTTAAAAAATTTTTAAATTCTCTTGAGCCTTCGCTGTGGATTATTTACAAGTGTATATCTTATTATCCACATGCTTTGATATTTTCAAGCTATCTTTCTGTCATTAATTTAATTACATTTATTTCCACAGTCATCTTAGAACATAATTTTTTTCTATCCTTATATAATTTCCTTTGCATTTCTGTGAGTTTTTGCCTCACATCTTTTAATGCACTGTTAGGTGAATTCATGTTAAGGATTGTTGTCTTCCTGAAGAATTGACAGTTTTCTCATTATTAAATATTCCTCTCTATCCCTGATAACTTTTATTGCTCTGAAGTCAGCTTTGTCTGAAATTGATATAGCTGCTTCAGCTTTCTTTTGATTAGTGTTAGCATGGTCTATATTTCTTCATTCCTTTAGTTTTAATCTGTGTTTTTAATTTAAAGTGGGTTCCTTGCAGATAACATATAGTTGAGTTTTTTTGTAAATCAAATCTGAAAATGTCTGTATTTATTTGAAGAATTTAGATCATTAATGTTAAAAATGATGATGACTATATTGAGTTAATATCTACCATGTTTTTGTTTTCTATTCATTTCAGTTATTATTTTTAGTTTCTTTAATTTTTATTTTTTTGCATTATCTGGTTTTAAATGAATATTTTATATGATTCCACCTTCTGTCCTTATGTATTAATTCTACTTCAAAAAAATTTATAGTAAGGTTGCCTAAGTGTTTATAAAATACATTTACCATTAATTATTTACTCTTAAGTTTTACAAGTATCCAGATAATTAACAACAGAATATTTCCAATTTCTTTTCCCATCCCTTTTCATATTGCTGTCATTTAGTTCACATATACTATATTTCACTTTATGCTATATTCAAACAAAATATTATTACTATTTGTATTTTGAACAAATAGCTCTCTTTTAGATTGATTAAGAATAGGGAAAATATTTTACCTTTACTTTTTCTTTCTCTCTTTCTTTATACCAACTGAAGTTCTGACTTACTATTTTCTTCTCCTGAAAGAACTTCTTTTAAAATTTCTTGCAGGGCATATGTGCTTCTGATGAATTTCCTTGGTTCAAAGACCAGGTGTGTTGGTTCATGCATGTAAGCCCAGGAGTTTGGGAGGCTGAAGCAGTAGGATTGCTTGAGCCTAGGAGTTCAAAATCAGCCTGGCCAACGTAGTGAAACATCATTTCTTCAAAAAATAAAAAATAAAAAAATAGCTACATGTATGGCACGTGCCTATAGAACCAGCTGCTAGGGAGGCTGATCTGGTAGGATCACTTGAGCATGGGAGGTTGAGACTGCAGTGAGCTGTGATCATGCCCCTGTAGTGAGACCCTGTCTCAAAAACTGGAAGAAAGAAAGAGAGAGAGAGAGAGAGAGAGAGAGAGAGAGAGAGAGAGAGAGAGGGAGAAAGGAGGGAGGGACGGAGGGAAGGAGGGAAGGAAGAAGGGAAGGAAGGATGGAAGTTAGAGTTTTTATTTTCTTTGAGAAAGCCTTTATTTCTTTTTACTTTTTCAAGGAAAAGATGTTGCTAGATAGAGTATCACAGGTTGTTGGTCTTGTTTTTCTTTCAACATTTTATGTATTCTATTCCACTTTCTTATTGTTTCATGAGTCCTAATGGGAAGCCCAATGCAATTCATATTCTTGCTCTGTAAATAAAGTGCTTTTCCCTCTGATTTGTTTCAAGATTTTTGCTTTATAATCTGAATATTCTCTAGATGTATGTTTCTTGACATTTGTACTGCGTGGTGTTCTCTGAGCTTCCTGGATCTGTAAAGTGTTTGTCTTCAATTAAAATAAAATTCTTGGTTTTATTATTATTTTAAATATTTTCCTACTCCATTATCTTTGTCTTTTCCTTTTGCTATTTCAGACATTTTTAATGTTTAAACTTTCTAAATTGTTTTAAAGCCCTTGGATATTCTGTTTCTTTTTATTATTTTTTTTAATTCTTTTTATCTCTGGTATTTTAATTTGGGGAGTTTCTATTGACATTTCTCAAACTTGTTAAGTCTTTGCTTAGCTTTGTCTAGTTTACTGTTGAGCCCATCAAGTCATTTTTTCCTTTCTGTTACAATATTTTAATTTTTACTCTTTCTTTTGATTCTTTCTTATAGTTGCCATTTCTCTGTTTACATTGACATCTGCTCTTGCATAATGTTTTTTTAGAGCCCTTAACATATTAATCATAGTTATTTTAAATTCCTTCTTTGATAACTGCAAAACCCAAGTCACATTTGAATCTTGTTGTGATGTTTGCTTTATTGCTTTAAACTGTTTCTCCTGCTTGTTGTGATACTTTGTAATTTTTTGTTATACATCAGACATGTGGCATTGGGTAACAGAATTGAAGTAAATAGGCCTTTAATTTGAGGATTTTTGCTCATTTGGCTAGAGATGGACTTTGTTTAGCATTTGCTCTACTTAAAGGTGCCAGAGGCTGTAAATTCTTTTAGTGTACTTTTTTGTTGTTGTTGTTGTCCATCTTCTTACTATTGGGCTTCTCTAAGTATTTCTCCTCAGAAAGAGTCTGTGTCTTACAGCTCTTTTACCTGAAATCCACTCTTACTACATTGGAACCTTGTTGTAATGGTAGTAATGTGGATAGGGGAAGTCTTCTATAATCTTATGATTGAATATGTCTTTTAGTGAGCTATATCTCTTGGCTATAATCTTTATGAGTGTTCTTGTGGTGATATAGCTTTTTTTTTTTTTTTTTCTATTAGATGAATCAGGAAGGCTAGTGTTGGCTCAAGTGAGTGGAAATCCTTTCTTGAGATGGTGCAAGTTCTGGTAAAATCATTTCCTTTGACAAATAGGGCTTCCTTGTGGAGAAAAATCTGGGTGTAATTCAGAGTGGTTATTTTTCCCCTTTCCCTGCCAGAAGCCTATGGGGATTTTTCTTGTCTATGATATTCTGGTGGGTTTATGGACTAAAATATAAAAATGTAGGGGGAGACTTTCAAACTACAGCCTCCAAGAGTTTCTCACTCTCACTCTCAGCCTTCAGCAAATCACCAAAATTTCAATGTAAATGTTCCTTTGTGTGACTCTAACAGCTACTGCTCCAGGTAAGCAGGTGCTGTCTGTATCTCTCTGGATGTGCCTGAGTCCCCAGATTTCATGGTGGCAGTTTTTCTTGTATCTTCAGTTCTCTGATGGGTCCATGAAAAGTCACTGATACTGTGTTTGGCTCTTTAGTGTTGTTGTAAGGCCTGGAATTCAGCATCCAAGTTTTTTTTTTTTTTTTTTTTTTTTTTTTTTTTTGTTGTTGTTGTTGTTGTTTTTAAACGTGTTACAGCTAAAACCTTATCAATCATTTTTAGTCGCCATTCTGGTTGGTAGTTTAGAAGTTTCAATTTTGACTAATACGACTGTCAGTTTCACTAATGACTAATGAACTTCAGTAATTTTCTGCATGCTGCTTGTCCTTTTAGATATTCTTTGTAGTGCAGTACCTCTTTAAGACTCTTTGCCCATGCTTAAAAAAGGGGTGTATTCTGTTATTTTTTCACTAATTTAGAAGTTCTTTATGTATTTTTTACATAAGTCCTTTGTAAATTGTACATATTATGTGTTACGTGTTATAAATATCATTATCATGTATCACTCTGAAGATTACCATTTTCGTTTCATAATAGTGATTTTTGATTAATAGAGGTTCTTACTTTTAATGTAGTACAATTTATTAATCTCTTTCTAATTTTCATTTTATGTTTTTTGTATTATAAGAAAAGTTCTATAGTACCCAAATCATGAATATACTATTTAATGCTGCTTTCCATAAGCTTATTTTACCTTTTACATTCTCATGTCCATGAACATTGGCCTATATGTAAGGAGCTGGGTAGGATTTAAGATTTTTTTCTTAATAAAAAACTAATTGACTTAGAATTCTATTAATGACAAAATTTTCTTTACAACAGTGCTATGCTCCACCACTGCTATTTAAAATTATTTATATTAGATACTTGATATAATCCAAATGCATCAGAGTATAGCAGTGAAGTGAATAAAGGTAGTGATTTTTGACACTTTATTATATTACTCTATTTTGTTACATTTGTATCTATAACACACTTATAATTAGCATAGCTTTATAATAAATATTGATATCTGATAGTGCCAATCTTCCAACATTGTTGTATTTCCAAATTTTCTTGGATTTTCATGACCTTTTTAAAATTTTTATTTCTTAAAAAAAAAAAAAAGTAATCATTTAAGTTTACCCTCATACTCATGTTGCCCTTTATTCCTTCCTCTATGTCTTTCTTCTATTATTTTCTTCCTTTCAAAGACTCTCTGAAATTTCTTTTATTGTTGGTAGACTGCTGACGTAGTTTTTCTTTTTTGTTTTTCTGAAAATATTTTCATGTTTTCTTCATCTGCCTAAATATATTCTGAAGCCTGTGAGTGTGTGTGTGTGTGTGTGTGTGTGTTGTGTGTGTGTGTGTGTAAGAGAGAGAGACAGAGTCCAGAGTTTTGCTCTGTCGCCCAGGCTGGAGTGCAATGGTGTGATCTCGGCTAACTGCAACCTTCGCCTCCTGAGTTCAAGTGATTCTACTGCCTCAGCCTCCCAAGTAGCTGGGATTACAGGCACACACCACTATGCTCGACTAATTTTTGTATTTTTAGTAGAGACAGAGTTTCACCATGTTAGTCAGGCTGGTCTCGAACTCCTGATCTCAGGTGATCCGCCAACCTCAGCCTCCCAAAGTGCTAGGATTGCAGGCGTGAGCGACCTTGCCCGGCCCTGAAGCCTCTTTAATTGTTAAATGTACATTTGGCATTACCAGGTTCTCTGGGAGACACTGACATGTTGATAATCATGAAATACATCTCAATTTCTGAAAATACTCATTCTTCTGAAATCTATTTCAAATAATATGAAAATGGCCCCTCTAGCTTTTTTTTTTTTTTGGAGTGATGTTTGAATAAGGTAGCTTTTCCATTCCTTTACTATTTTACATTATTTGCATTTTTGAGTTTAAAGTGTCTTTTAGCAGACATATTGTTAGGTCTTGCTGTTTTATTGTGTTTGATAATTTCTGCCTTTTAATTGCAGTGTTCAGACCAATTACAATTTATGCAATTATTGGGATGGTGGGTTTTAATTCTCCACTTTGTTATTTTTGTTCTATTTGTCCCCTACATGTTTGGTTCATTTTTCTCCTCTTTTCTTTGCCTTCTTTTAAAATAATTGAGTATTTTTATGATTATATTTTATTCCCTCTGTTGGATTATATACTTATACTTCTTCATTTTTTATGGTTTGCTTCAGTATTTATAAACTTTTACCTTATCAAAGCTTCGTTTAAATGATATTGTATCATATCATATATGGCAGCAGTCCCGAAACTTTTTGGTACCAGGGACCGGTTTCATGGAAGAGGATTTTTCCACTGATGAGAGGGAAGTGGTTTTGCAATGATTCAAGCACTTTACATTTATTCTGCACTTTATTTCTATTATTACTACATCGTAATACATAATGAAATAATTATACAACTCCCATAATATAGAATTGCTAGGAGGCCCGAACTTGTTTTGCTGAAACTGGACAGGCCAATCTGGGAGTGATGGGAGACAGTGACAGATCATATGGCATTAGATTCATATAAAAGGCATGCCACCTAGATCCCTCATATACACAGTTCACAATAGGGTTCACACTCCTATGAGAATCTAATGCCACCAGTCATCTGACAGGACGTGGAGTTCAGGGGCTAATACAAATGGTAGAGAATAGCTATAAATAAAGCTGAAGCTTTGCTAGCTTGCCCACTGCTCACCTCCTGCTGTGTGACACAGAACAGGCTACTGACTGGCACCGGTCCATGCCCTGGGGTCGGGGACCCCTGATACATAGTACAGGAAGCTTACAATGGTTTAAGTCTATATTTTTGCTCCTGTCCTTTGGGCCATTGCTGTCTTATAGTTTACTTCTACATATGTTATACACTCTACAACATAGGGTTATTATTTTTATTTTAAACAGGCAATTACATTTTCAAGAGACTGACAACGGGCAAAATATTACCCACAAGATATTTACCATTTGTGTGACTTCGTTCTATCTAGTATCATTTTTCTTTTGCCTAAAAAAAGTTCTTTTAGCATTTCCAGCAGTATAAGTCCACAGGTGATGAATTTCTCATTTTTGTTTTTTAAAAAAGTAATTATTTTTCATTTTTAGAGTTTTTTAATACACTAATTTAATCTTTTTTCTGTCAGGACTTTAAAGATGTCTTTCAACTATCTTGTTTCTTACATAGTTTCTGAGAACAGCATACATCTAATGTAACTTATGCCTTTCTATATGTAGTGTGTGTGTTTTTCGAGCTGTATTTGAGTTTTTCTCTTTATCAGTTTTTTTTTTTTTTTTTTTTTTTTTTCCCCAGAAAGTTCATTATACTATTGCTTGGTGTGGTTTTTAAGATTTCTTTGCTTGGGATTTGTTGAACATCTTGCATCTGTGGGGTTGTGATGTTTTTTAAATCATCTTTGGAAATTTTAGCCATTGTTGCTTCAAATTTCTTTCTTCATGTAGTTTTTTGTGTTTTTTTTTTTTTTTTTTTTTTCCCCCTAGGATTCCAGTGACACTTATGTTAAACTGCTCTGGAGTCTCACAGGACACTGATGAACTATACCGTTTTTTTTTGGTTTTTGTTTTTGTTTTTTTCTTCTTCACTTTTTGGTTCATTTCATTGTTATTTGTTGTTAGTATATTTGTGCTTTATTTTAGGCAGTTTCTGTCACTGTGTTTTGACATTCTTTAAACCTTTCTTCTACAGTGTCTACTCTGCTATGAATACCATCTTGTGTGTTTTTCATTTTGTATATTGCATTTCTTGTATCTCCAGGTGTTATTTGATGTGTTTTGTATATATTTCATCTTCTTACTCATCATGATCATGTATTCCTCTAAAATTCTGATCATATGGTGCATCTTTAAAGCTATTTTAATATATTTGTTTGCTAATTCTATTATCTCTTTCTTTTCTGCATTTTCTTCTATTGATTGACTTTCTCTGATGTGGGTTAATATTTTCTCGCTTCTGTGCATTCCTGGTAATTTTAGCTGGATACCAGACATAATGAATTTTCAATTATAGGTTGTTACATTCAGGGGGACCCCAATGCAGATTTTGGGAACTTTCTCTGTGCATCTTCCTCCTCTCTGATATCTGCATCTCTCTGAACTCAGATCATTTTCCACCCAACCCAACCAAACTTCTAGGTTCTATTTGAGTCACTCTTTCCTGTGCTGTAATACAACCTAGAAACTGCCTCCACACAGAAAGTTGAAGCAGTTTTAGGGATAATCTCATCGCTACTCTTTTTTTAGCAATTAAAATTCTGTGCCAATTGTTGTCTCATGTTTGAAATATATAGTGCTTTTTTGTCTATTTTTTTCTAGTGGCTTAAAAAATGGGATGAGTATATCAGTCTCTTCAGCACAGGTAAAAGCAGAAATCTCTATTTTTACCTTAATTTTCAAAGTATATTTTGCTGAACATGGTATTAGAAATTCATAAATATTTCATTTAATCTCCTTGTTGTCTACTTTATGTTTTTTATTTGTTTTGTCTTTGCAGGAATATAACATTTTTTCCTATTGCTATTTGTGTTTTCTCTTTGTAGTTTTTCATTAGTTTATTTATTTATTTATTTTATTTTATTTTTATGATGCAGCACTATCTTCTGTACTTAATATTTGTGTCTCTTCCAAACTCACATGTTGAAACCCTAACCCCCAGTGTCATGATGTTTGGACTTGTGCCTTTTGGGAGGTAATTAAGGTTAGATGAGGTCTTGAGAGTGGGCCCTCGCAATGGAATTGGTGCCCTGTAAGAAAAGATACCAGAGAGCTTGCTCTGTCTCTCTTTCTAACACATGAAGCTATAGTGAGAAGGCAGCTGTCTACAAACCAGGAGAAGAGCACTCACTGGAACTCAACTCTTCTGGCTCCCTGATCTTGGATTTCCAGCCTCCAGAACTGTGAGAAAATAAATGTATGTTGTATAAGCTGCTCCGTCTATGATATTTTATTATGTCAGCCCAAGCAGAGATATATTATTTATTGTGCTAGAGTTCGTAGACTTACTTGAATCTATTTCATAATACTTTCTAACAGCTTTAAGTGCTGTTCATTATATCTTTGAATATTGTTTTTTATCCATTATATGGAAGTTAATTCTTCTGCCACTTCAGTTACATGTATGACAGATTCATTCACCATGTTCCATTGATATTTACTTACCTTTTCTGTTTTTTTTTTTTTTTTTTAATCCTTATTCCTCTAAAGTTTTATCTGGGTATCTGCTCCCCATTGTGTAAAGCCAAATATGGCATAAGTATTGTTTCCAGTTAAATGCAATTGAGAAGTAGTAGATGCAGGAAAGCCCTCTGCCTTTCCTCTACTTACATAAAAGAGGGATATAAATTTAAAAAGACAAAAGTTGTTCCATCTCCTCTCTCCTCCAGTGAGAAAAAGAGTAACCACTGAAGACAACTATAGACAATTATTTACCTGGAGATAGCACCAAAGGAATCTACATTAACATGCCTTACTAACTAGCCTTTATCTACTATTTATTTACTTTTCCGCGATTTTCTACCTCTAGAGACTCAAAGTCCTTTTTCTTTGACTTATCACTTTTCTAATAATTAACTTTTCTTTGTTTGAGATGCTATATAAGCTACGATTCCAGGACAACTTTTTCAGAGTAACGAATTCCTTGAGTACCTCCCATGTGTATGTATGTGAAATATACACATTAATATACTTCTGTTTGTTTTTCTCTTGTTAATGTGGAATTACAGAAGTCTGTTCCAACTAAGAACTTGAAAGGGTTGAGGAAAAATTATTTTTCTTCTATACTATTTTCTGACTTTCTAATTTTTCTTAAAAAATACCTAATTTCCTACAAAACTCATTTATTGAGTTCAAAATTTTAGTTCTGATAATTGATGTTTGAAGTTTCTAAATAAGTTATACTTTTCTTCTAGCATTCTAAATTGTGCCATTTGATTTATAGCTCATATTAAATTTATTTTAAAGACCATATCTGGTAAGTGGTAAGTCAAATATTTTATTGTCTTTTACATATTTTGCTATTATATCCATTACTTCTTTCTATGCAGTCAAATATTACCTTTTTATTTGACTGATTTATTTTTAAATTTTGTTCCAACTATAGGATATAAAAAATTATGGAAATAATTTCAGTATATGGATAATATTTTAGTAGGTTAGATCACGCAGAGGATTTACATTTGCTTAGAAAGGGCAAGTAAGCTGGAGGCTGTTCACTTGAATCCAACTAGAATTTGAATGGATACAGACCTAAATGTCAGTCATTTTTGAGGGCTAGCCTATTTGTAATGCACACATGCCCTTTAGAGTAGCCCATTTTTATTGCAGTCGAGATTCTAGTATTTCTACAAAGGCTACTCTACCCGGAAAATCCCAAACTCCATTTACTGTTCTTCCAGACCTAAGGGACCCTCAAAATCTATGCTCTGCATCTTAGCCTCTCACTCACTTCTATTTCACTACAGAATTTTCATTTGTATCTAGGATTATGTGTGCTGTTCTTTTCTAATTTTAATTTTCCCATCATCTTTTTCTGGCTCTGCTAAGATAAACATAACGATTTTATAATGTTTAACTAGCTTTGCATTCCTGGGATAAATGTTTATTGGCTAGGTTATGCTTTTTAAAAATATTTTTTTGACTAGTTTTCTAATATTTTCATAAACAATTTGCATCTGAGTTAATGAGTGATTTTCCTGTAATTATCCTTTTTTTCTGTTCTCAAGGTTATGCTGCTTCATAAAATGCATTGGGGACTTTCCCCCTTTCTGATTTTTTTAGGAGTGTTGGCGTATAATTGAAATTATTTATTCTTTGAAAGCTTTCTGGAATTTGACACAGAAGACATCTGAGCCTGGAATTTTCATTGTGGAAGATGTGGTATTATAAATTCTACATCTTTGATGATTAAAGGACTATTCAGATTTTCCGTTGCCATTTAAACGAGTTTTGAGAGACGCTTTTTGTAGGAATGTATACATTAAAGCTAAATTTTAAAATGCATTATTTACTTATGCCTAATCAACTTTATTATTATTTTATGTCTGCATTTTCTGTGGTAGTGTTCTCTTTTTCATTCAGGATGGAATTCCTATTTGAGTCTTATTTTTTTTTTTCTTAATATTACCAGTGACTTATAAACTATTTGTTTATTTTGTCCTTTAAAGTTATCACTAATGGCATTGTTGATATTTTCTCTGGTATGTTTGTTTTCTATTCAATTAATTTCAGTTCTTATCACTATTATTTCTTTCCTGTTACTCTCATAATTTATTTTAATGTGTTTTTTTCCTAACTACTTATGATGGATTTTCTTTTTCTACTAATTAATATTGGGTCTTATTCTTTAATACATATGTAAGGCTAATTTTGTTTTTCTTAAGGGCTGATTTAGTTGCAATACACATTATTGATATGTAGTATTTAGTAACCATTTAGTTTAAAATATATTCTTATTTATAAAAAAGGAATTTTTTTTATCAGTGAATCATTTAGGAATGTTTCTTATCTTTTAACAGTTATGACTAATTTAAAGCTTAATTCGTTTTGGTAGGGAACCATGGTCTTTATTATTCCAGATTGAAACATGTTAAGACAATGCCTTATGAACTAGTTTACAGTCAAATTTTTAAATAAGCTTTTAGCATATGATATGACTGTCTTATAACTGTTGGGCATTATGCACTATACATTCAGCTATTAATTATGTGACTAAATCCTTTATATACTTAATGGCTTTTTTCTTTTTAGTCTATCAGTAACGGAGAAATATGTATTAAAATATTGAGATATTATTTTGGATTTATCTATTTCTCCTCATAATAGGACAGAATTTTACTCTATATACTTTGTCGCTATGCTATTTGGTGATTAAAGATGGTGTTGACTTAAGAGTTAAATATTTAACATTATGAACCCAAATTATCTGTATATATTTTTTTCCTTAATACTAACTTGATTACCTAGTGTTTTTTTAAAAAAAGTATTTTGGAAACCATTCCAGCTTTATTGAAATTATCGTTTTGATGCTCAGTATACTATGGATTATAAAATAAATGCATCAACAATAACCTGGAGGGCAAGGTGATAAAAGATCTGCTATATATAATTTTCTCTACAAATACAGATGATCAGTCAGCATCAGTAGGAGATTTGAGATATAGTTAGCCACCTCTCTCCTCAGCATAATGAATGTACTTGCTTCTAAGGAGTGACCAATTATGCCTGAAAATAAAGTAAAATTAATAGGCAGTAATAGGTAACAATTACTCAACTTTTTCCATGTGATGTATTTTGTCAAAGTAGACTGCCATTTATTTTCTTTAACTTTGTCTCAAATATTAACTCATTTCTGATATGGGAAGTAAAAATTTCAAGACTGAATAGTACTTAGGTTGATAGTTTTTGTCACAATCATGTCATTTAAAAAAAATGTTTCCTGTTAACAGTATCACTGATTAACTGTGATCAGTTTTTTACTGATAAAAGTGTCTTTGATGATACTATGTTTCCATTAAGAGGATTATTTCATCTCAACTTTCAGGTAATACTGCTGCAAGAGATGAGATAATATCTATGATCTATGCTTTATTCAAAGATGAGACTATTCTGAAAATTGATGCTTGATAAGACTTTGAATATCACTATGAACTAAGAAATAATTACTTCTCTATCTTTGAATATGAAACATCATATAAGCAATACAGTTCCTTTCCGTTGGCTATACAATATGGTTGAATAACAATTTATTATAGTTTTGCAGCAAACATGATTAATTTGAATGCTCTCCAAAATCATATGTAAAGCACACCAAGCACACAGGTTGGATATGAGTCAAAATGCACTCTGTGCACTCTGACATACCAAAGTCCTAGGTATAATAATGCATATGTATTCTGGTTTTGAAATAGTTCTTTTCCAGTAAAATTTCGTAATATTGTAACATTTGGAATTTTACTACAAAACTTTTTTTTATTTTCTCACCTCATCGTGTAATCTTTGTTGTCTCTAACGCTTAAATATTAATTCAAGAGACCCATAAGACCACTGACTCCTGGTAGGGCAATACTACAATTTATTGCCCAACTGGGACACTTTTAGCTGTAAAAATGTTAATCCAAAGAGCATGGTGGAGCCACAGTTATCAACTGGGACTCCCCCAAACATCACTATTATACACGATCATCCTGCTCCTAAGGAAAACAAATAAACTAAATACACTGCCCAAGGATGGTCCCACGAATGAGAAACATGGATGAAGCACAAAAGCAGATCAGTAACTAACTACTTTCTAGTCAGAGACTTTCGCTAAGTTCCTATCCTGGATGTTCAGTTACTTTGGGGATTCATCCACTTGTATGTCCTAAATGTTCCTTAGATGCAATATATCTGAAATTAAGTTCATCTTTGAAAATCTACTCTCCTGTCTTTATATTCCATTGCCACGTACAGAAACAAGGGAGTTATTATAGATTCCTCCTCTCACCCACTTACATAATTATTCTTTCACCAACTTCGTAGATTTTATTCATTATTATCTTTCTTTATTCCACTGCCTTGGTTCTGCCCATATCAACTCATATTTAGAAATGTGACCCCCTCAAAATGATATTCTTGCCTACATTCTACCTCTGTAACATTGTTGCCAGAGTTTTATATCCAACATGACAGTTTATTTAAGTAATGACCCTGATGAAAATAATATAATACCTCTAAAGAGTTGTCCAGAAATTTTACTCTTTACATTCTAGGATCTGCTACATTTATACATTACTATATGTCATCCATACCGCCATTTGACTATTTCTCCGTCTATGTATATGCTTTGTATTAACACTAAACTGATCATAATCTCTTTCTAACATATAATTATACCCTCTGTGCCTGAAAATATGATATTTTATTCTTATAATTTTATTTCTTCCTTTTTTGATCTAATTTCTACTGTATTTTAAAAATTAAGTTCAAATATTACCTTCTGTAAGACTTTTCTGATTCATTTAATGTACACTTGTATTTGTATTGCATGTTTTACTAGTTTTATCTTGGCTATTACTATACTTCATTCCAAGAGTTGCTCTATTTAGCTCTCTCCTCAACAGGACTGTAGCCTTCATAAGCAGGATAAGTGCATAAAGGAATATAGAAAAGCAAAGTGTGGGAAAAGTTCAAGATGAGCTTAGATGTGAGGGTACAGACATCAATAAGTTAAGGTACCTTTCTTGAGATGATTGTGGTCTAGTAGATAATATAAATCTGTATAGAGTTAATAATAAGAATATATGGTTCATGCTAGTCAGAAATTGTGGAAGATGCACTTTGAGTTCAGGAATTTTTCTAGAATCAGTTAAGCATTGCAGCATATATAAAAAAGCATAATCTGCTTCAAAATTGTGGGGTTTTCTTGTTCCACACTTGTTAATTGTGCAATGTGGCCATATGTTCTCAAGATGCACAATTATTGAAAACTTTAATTATAAATATTTAAATAGATATGTATGTAGGTATGTATATATACAAATATAGATATATGTTATGTATATTTATGCATGCTGTATATTCTAATTATGCACACACTCGTATGTTTGGTATATATACTATATATTCTTATAAATGGGCTATAAATGTTTGGCAGCTAAATAGGTTAAAATTTATGATTTAGAATATTTATTAAATGTTCAGGCTTCAGACACTTTTCAAAAGAAGACATTTATGCAGCCAATAGACACATGAAAAAATGCTCATCATCACTGGCCATCAGAGAAATGTAAATCAAAACCACAATGATATACCATCTCACACCAGTTAGAATGGCGATCATTAAAAAGTTAGGAAACAACAGGTGCTGGAGAGGATGTGGAGAAATAGGAACACTTTTACACTGTTGGTGGGATTGTAAACTAGTTCAACCATTGTGAAAGACAGTGTGGCGATTCTTCAAGATCTAGAACTAGAAATACCATTTGACCTAGCCATCCCATTACTGGGTATATACCCAAAGGATTATAAATCATGCTGCTATAAAGACACATGCAAATCTATGTTTATTGTGGCACTATTCACAGTAGCAAAGACTTGGAATCAACCCAAATGTCCATCAATGATAGAATGGATTAAGAAAAGGTGGCACATATACACATGGAATACTATGCAGCCATAAAAAAGGATGAGTTCATGTCCTTTGTAGGGACATGGATGAAGCTAGAAACCATTATTCTGAGCAAAGTATTACAAGGACAGAAAACCAAACACTGCATGTTCTCACTTGTAGGTGGGAATTGAACAATGAGAACACTTGGACACAGGAAGGGGAACATCACACACCACGGTCTGTGGTGCAGTGGGATAAGTGGGGAGGGATAGCATTAGAAGATATACCTAATGTAAATGATGAGTTATTGGGTGAAGCACACCAACATGGCACATATAGTCATATGTAACAAACCTGCACGTTGTGCATATGTACCCTAGAACTTAAAGTATATGTATAAAAAAAATGTTCAGGCTTAAAACTCTGTCATTGGATTTGTATTTGTGTGCCTTAAGGATACTTTCTATCTTAGGAATGGGCATAACACAAATAATAGACAATTTTATTATTGTACACAAAATTAACTTAGTAATTACTTTCTAAAAATACCAAATCAGTTTTTTCAAAAATAAAAAAATAAATTTTAAACACAAAATGTTCTTTATATTTTGTGAATTCAAAAATCTGAGTAATTCTTTGAATAAAAAAGTTTTTCTAATCACCTGTTAAAGATTGATATTACAATTTTATGAAAAACATCATTTTGCTTAATGATAATAGTCATGTGATTGTTGTAGAGAATGCACAAAATTATCAGGAAATATATATCTTTCATAAACTTATTATTCAAATATTACCACTGTTAAAATGTTGCTGCCGTGTGTTTTAATAAGCTTAGTGCTTGTGAATACGCATGGCAGATAAGCAAATAGGTTGAAATTATATTTTATATAGTTTCAGGTTTTTAACATAAGTTAATTGTTCGCAACCATTTCCTCTATATTGGTCTTCCAAAATATGCTTTTAAAAAGCCTTGGTATGTATACCTTAACCAATGCATACTTCGCTGTATTTTTTATAGTTTTATGTTATGAATACTTTAGTGTATCACATAATTTTTGTTTGCATCTTATTAGATTGGCAATTAGTTAGGCTCACCTTATTAGGCATTACTATATCAATGTATATTAATTCTACAAAACTACATATTATAGAATTCCATATGAATCTCTGATCTTATTGCTCTGTTTAACAACCTCACAAGCATGGCAACATTTTCGCCCATCTGATGGTTTCATTTCTTGTTTGGATATGTTTACTAAACAGGCAATCCTAAATATTTTTTCAACTAGCTGTTGAAGATAAAAATTCTTTAGTATTTTTTCACATCTTCACTCATTAAAGGTTTTAAATATTTTTCTAATTTTTGCTTATGAGTTTTTATTTCTATTGTTTATTCTCTTTGTATCCTTTACTTCTTTAAAAAATTAAATTATCTTTACATTGATTAGTAAGAATGTTTATCTTGTGTACTTTCTGCTCACATTTTCCTACATGGTTACTAATATTATTTCAAATACTTTTCAGTCTGCCAAATATTAAATGTATATTAATCAATTGTAAAAATATTTTAGTGATTTTTAATATCTTGTGCATAGAAAGTTTTTTTTCACAGTGAGATCAGATAGTCAACTGTGTTTCCCTAGCATTTTTCATGGCCTTTGAAATTATTTATTTATTTGGGAGTTAATTTTTCTGAATACTATGAAATAAGATACCCTAGCTGGTTTATTTTTATCAGTATTTAGATAGTTTTCCCAGTGCCATTTGTTTATGAATATATCACCTTCCTATTTTGTGGTGATTTTTAAAATTCCACACCTAAGTTTAGTCACTGGAATATATTTCTATTTATCAACTTGGCAAATCTTTTGATAGCATTGTTCTGTTTTAAATATGGATAGCTTTATAATATTACTTAATACCTGATTGGAAAGTGCTCTGTCCTTATTCTTTTTCTTTCTTTCTTAAAGTTTCTTAGCTAAATTACTTTTTTTTTCTCTACTTAAAATTTGGTAAATTTCCATCCAGAGAAAAAGTCTTGGATTTTACACATTTAAATGATATTATATAAAATAAAGCTTTTACGTATTTATGTATGTATGTATATGTGTATGCATATATTTATCTACCCATCTGTCCATCTGTCTGTTAATCTTTGAGAAAACTAACATCCCAGTGATATTCATTTGTTCCATTCAGACTATTTCTTCATTTTAGTTTTTAAGTATTTATTACAAAAAGTCTCCGAAACATGTATCGCTTGTCAATTTTAATTTTTTTAATGTTTAGATTTCCTGTTTTTTAAATTTTGTTTTATTTTTAATTGTCTTTCTTATTTTATTATTTAGGTTTTCATATCTTTATTGTTGATTATTAAAGTAGAACCAAAATATAAATACCCCATTATTTGCACACATGTTTTCCTCTTGGAACTCTCTCTATCCCTGCTTTAACTTAGACTTATTGCTCTCTAGACATGCTCCAAACCGTCATCCTGAGACCACCCTTAATTACTCACCTTGTTAGAACATGGAATCAACTTATTTCTTGGTGCATAGGATTTCTCATCACTTGAATTAATCATTTTATTGTAGCTGTCTTCAGATACTTTATGAGAAAATTTGGGGGAGTAAATCTTGTTGAGCTCTTCCAGGTCTGAAAATATTCTTACTTAAATTTGTAATTTGGCCTACATGCATTGTTCCACTTTCTGTTAACATCAATGTTGCTGATTAGAATCCAAGATTTATGGTACGTGTCTTCTCTTTTTCCTCTCTAGAAAATTTAAGAACTTATGTTTGACTTATTTATTCATCCACTAAGTAGTTGCTGTGTGCTGGCTATAGTTCTATGTTATGTACTTAAAATTGAGCAGTGGGCAAAGTAGACAAAATTCCTGCTCCTACATATTTTACCATAGAGCTGGCAGAGAAAGACTAGCAATTTCCTAATGATTAGATCCATGAATGTATCTTTTTACATGCATTGTGTTAGACATTCAGTAAGCCCTTCCAGTCAGAAATAGTGTAATCTGAACCAACAGTAATTATCTTACACTAGTATGCAATGACTGAATTCACTTTATTTCCCTGAAACATTGTCTCATTAGAGGTAAAAGTTTTTACAGTAATCTTTTGCAACTTATGCCTTTTATCATGTTTTTGTTTGGTTCTAAAATTGGGACTCAGTTTCACTTCTCATGTAATCACACAGGATTTCTACTATTTTAACATTTTGACTTTATTCCATATACTCATTTTTGTCTCTGATCATTTATTATAGTGTTATATTAATTTACATCTCTGTAATATGTGTTTTAATCTTTCTGAGGCTATTCTAGTTGAGGTTTTCTTGTGGTGTGTATGCTCTTTTTTCATTTTACCTTTTATTATTCTTTTTTCTGTTTATTTTAACTTGCTCTCTGGTTTTCCTTAGATGACCTGGAAAACTTAGTTGTATGTCCAAACTTTAAAATAGAGTATAAATCCAACTGGGAGCACTGTGTACGATGAAGCTTACTGACTAGTGAGCTTAGCTCACGGGTAAGTACATAAATTGCTGGTTCCTGTACTGGGCCAAGGGATCACTAAACATCAGAATGTGGAGACCTTTTCTGTAGTGTACAAATAACCAAAAGTCTGCTCTAATTCTTCCAAGGGGGTTCATTATGATTGTTTTTTAGGAAAATCTTTTCCACTATTTGCCTGGGAGTTTGGAGGTTGAGTTGCTGCCAAGCATTCTGTGCACAGCAGCATGTGTGTATTGAGGGGGCTCACTGCTGATCCAAATACAAACTTAACAACTAACAGCGCTATTTTCTACTGCACATTTCACTTACCCTTTCCCTCCTGCTTAGTATTTCTAGGTACAGCTTCTTTTTCTGGTGTTCTGAAACATTGCTTGCTTCCATCTTCCAATACTATAACCCTTCTTCTACAAGTTCTACAAATCTGATTTGTAGACATTAGAACTCCTTCATCAACTTTTTTTCTTTCTCCTATTTGTTAATTTATTTTTCTGTTGATGGCTTCAGGCTGGTTTTCCTTATCGCTGCGGATACTTTTGTTTCTAAATTGATTTACTGTCAGTTATATGGTAGGGTGTGTGAGGCGATAAATGCCTTTGGTGGTGTTCCCTGTCTTTTGTAATTGGAAGTTGAGGAAGTGTGGCTCTTGCTGCTGTTTTTGCCATTGTTGTTTCATCACTTACAAATAATGGGTGATATTTAGTGTTTGAGTCCTAAAATTCCTCTTTGTACACAGTATAACTGATAAAATGGTATCTCAGGCTATGAGTTAGAACCAATGGAGGGGAAAGGAAAAGAAAGGGAAGGGAAAAGGAAAGGGGAAGGGGAAGGGAAAGGGAAAGAGAAAGGGAAAGGGGAAAGGGAAAAGGAAGGGAAGGAAAAATTTGTCAGTGAACAATTATTGGTAAGATATTGGACAAAGTATTTTATGTAATATGGATAACTCACCTGTTATATCATATATAATTGGCATCAGCTAATATTTATGAAGGACACTTCCAAAATTTGACACCTTATTGATATACGCTGTGGGTCACTTAAAATTTCAAGTTGCATCACATCCTATAATTATTTGTGTATTTGCCTTCATTTATCTTTAATTGGAGGTTTTTAAATGGCAGGACTTATGTTTGGTTGATATTGTTGTTTCTTAAAATACTGATCACAGATGAAACCAAAATAAATTATTGGCAAATGTCCTTAAGTTAAAGCTAATTACTGCAATGATATATTATTTTAGTTTATAATTCTGGACTCTACTTCAAGTATAAGTAAACTAAAATTGGCAAAAGTGAGAAATCTGTATTAACATGTAGGGTATCAGTACTTATACTTTAATTTTAGATAAATAGTGAATTCTAATTTCTTACTATATTTTCTAATAATTCAATGAATATATTCAATAATTAAACAAACATATATAACAAATTTTATGTAACAAGTACATTATTAGACAGTAGAGATATAGGCAAAAAAAAAACCCATTACAACTTTATTTAATATGAATTTAGCTGTACTCTATCTAAATATGAGATACAAACTGAAGTCAACAATTCCTAACAAATGAAATAATATGTTTAAAAAAATTAAATGCAGCATACACGGCAAATCAGAGGAAAATATATACAATAAAAAAGTAAGTCTAAATTCTGTGTCTCCTAACTCATAAAAGATTCCCCTGGAGAAAAAGAGAACTGCAGTGCCTTTTCAAGGAAAATATAAAAATCACTAGTATTGTCTAAATGCTTTGAAGAGGCAAATTTGTCTTTTTAAAAAATACTAGCTAGAGAGGAGAGCCATGAAGAAAAAGATGTAAGCTTCACTTATGAATCAAATAAAAAGACTGGATATACATATACATTATTTGTACTTTTCAACAATCCTATGGCAAAATTAATGGCACACTCTTTTGTTTATATATAATAACAATATCATACTATATCTAACAATATCAGAGTTATATATATGTGTATATATATATTACATAATATACATGTGAAAATATTGGTAAAGGAGTAGAAAAAACCGATTTTGAAACCTGGTATAATTTAAACTTAGTTTCCAGTACTTAGCAGTAAATGATGTGTAAATATGCACAAAAGTATTCAACCACTCCGTATCTGCGTATAAAAAATGGATTAACAATCCTCTCCAAAAAACTGTTATGAGGATTAAGTATATGTATGTTTGTAAAGCACTTAATCTGTGTATCCAACTAATGGTAGGGATGCAATTAATGTCAATTAAAATCTTACATATTTTTAAATTTTGTTCTTAATCTTTCATTCTGGAATTAGTATTCAAGAGTAATGTAGAACTTTTAGTCGTCATGCTTACCTATAACGAAACAAACTGCACATATCTTAGACAAAAGTCCTTGATCTTATACTTTAAGTGTTCTTTTCCAGTACCATTGACAGAGAGTTACTCCAGAGTAAAGATTTTCAGTGCTGCATCAGTGTTCTTCCATTTTTCTAGTTTTCTCCTACACCTGTTTACTTCTCTACAAGAAGGATCCTTGAGGAGCTTGAATCTCACAGCATGTGCTCATTAACCCAGACAGGGGGGCACTGAAGCACCATACAGAGTGTGTTGGAGATGGTAAATAGCTTTTTTTCTCTCCCTGCCAGCTTTGAGTGATTGGTAGGAACCGCACAAATTGCTCTTCTGAGAATGAAAGAATGCCTTAAAACCTGCAGGAGAAAAGCAGCATGTTTCACCGGGTGGGAGGAGCAACTCTCATCTTACTTGCCAGTTCCTTGACATCCCAAGTGGGTCTTAAGGTTAAGGTACCCCTGCCAAGGGGTGTTCACAAAAAACTGGGAGGGAGCTCAGTGAAGAGGCGGAAAGGGGAATGGACTCTGAATTCCCAGAATCTGGAAAGTGAGGAAGTCTTATGGTAGAGAAATTAGATGAGATGAAACAGGGTTAAGGTGGAAATATTTTGCGACTGATTTAATGCATCTTTCTGTCCCTTTTAAGTCGTCTCTCAGCAGTATTAAAATGGCAACAGTCAGCCTTAATGTTGTCAGAGAAAAACCAGAGCTGGACAAAAGTTAAAGCAATAAATATGGATTTTTACTTAGGGACTACTGCAATAGTGGAAAAGAAACCTAAGTATAGAAAAGGGCTCAAGTCAGAATACAGCAAAGACAAATGGGGATTTATAGCCAAGGAGCAGGTTGTCAGGGATGAGAGTTGGGAGATGGAAAATTACTAACAGAAAACATCAGAGGCGGGGAGGATTCTAGCTAAACTGATTTGACAGGGTTCCTGCTGAAGGCAGGCCATGGTGATCACATATTAAGGGTAGGAGATGAGGAATACCATCAGGTATGGGGGTAAGGGATTCTTCCTAAACTGATTTAGCGGGATTCTTACTAAAACTAGGCAATGCAAAGAGGAACACAAAACCCAAATGTCGAGTTCTAGTTGAGAAAGGAGTTTAGAGGAGCTGGGAAATGTTTTGTCAAGGAAAGTCTATCACCATAGAATAATTTAATAGGCTAGGATAACATTTTCTTAGCCCAAAGTTTTGTGGTCTTTAAATTTTACATGCAAACTGAAAACTTTCTCTTCCAGTTAAGTGAAATTTAGGCTAAAATCATAGTAAGGATGACATTCATAGGCAGGTTTTTTTTTTTCCTTTTCTGTAACTTTAGGCTCCAAAAATATCACTTACTCGGAGTTTAAATTGTTTAATAGAGTGTAGGAAGTGGGAAGAATATATCTAAGACGGTTGAAGAATTACTTGACAGTGAGATGGTGGCAGAAAACAGAAATGAAAGGGAATTGAATATTACTGAAGACAAATTGTAAGACCTTTTATTCAGCATAATCCTTTTCTGTGTATGTTCTGTGTATGTTCTTCTACAAGAAGGATCCTTGAGCTTAAATGGAAAATAAATCTAAGGGTCTCTTGGGTCCTATTTAATAATGCAAGTTGCCTTAGTGCTGGTATCAAGTCAAAGTGAAGCTCTTGACCTATACCTCCCAAGACTAACAAACAAAATAGAGTACTATAAAGATGTTAGTGGTTTTCAGGTATGTAATTATTTATGTGTAAAAATCAGATAAGTTAATAAATCATAGCAGGTATGAATTATCACCAGAACAAATAATATATTTCAGCATTTGTCATTAAGATTATTTTGACAGCCAATGGATGTGCAGTTTTTATGTTTTATGTATATTCTTTTCCAAAACTACATACAGTAACTATAGTAATTGGTTTAAAAAAGCAAATTCAGCTTATTGAACAGTTCATTTATGTGCATATAGCTTTTTTTTTTTTTTTTTTGAGACAGGGTCACACTCTGTCACACAGGCTAGAAGATGGTGGTGTGATCATACCTCACTGCAGCCTCAAACTCCTGAGCTCAAACAATCCTTCCTTCTCAGCCTCCTGAGCAGCTAGAATTACAAGTGCACCCCTTTGTGCCAGGATAATTTTTTTTTTAATTTTGTAGAGATGGGTCCTCACTTTGTTGCCCATGCTAATTTTGAACTCGAGTAATTTTCTTGCCTTGATCTCTCAAAATGATGGGATTACAAGGATGAGCCACCACACCTAGTTCAAATACACTTTTAGTTATGTTGTTGTTTTAGAATATTTTTTTATCATGATTTACTTATAACAGTAACTGGAACATAGCAAGTTCTCAAAATGTAACAACCCAGTGGATTTTTCTTTCCTGCTGCCCAGATAGAGCTGATTTATCAAGACAGAGGAAATGCAATGGATAAAGAGCTTTACACAGGTAGAGCCAGCTAAACAGAAAGCCAGAGTTCTTTTCGTTTATTTGTTTGTTTTTGTTTTGTTTGTTTGTTTTGAGACAGAGTCCCATTCTGTCACCCAGGCTGGAGTGCAGTGGCGTGATCTTGGCTCACTGTAACCTCTGCCTCCCAGGTTCAAGCGATTCTTGTGTCTCAGCCTTCTGAGTAGTTGGGATTACAGGTGCATGCCACCACACTTGACTAATTTTTGTATTTTTAGTAGAGATGGGGTTTCACCATATTGGCCAGGGTGGTCTCGGACCCCTGACCTCAAGTGATCCGCCCAGAGTCCCTGAAAGTGCTGGGATTACAGTCGTGAACCACTGTGCCTGGCCCAGAGTTTTATTACTACTCAGATCAGCCTCCCTGAAAATTTGGAGACTAGGGTTTTTCAAAGATAGCTTGGCAGAAAGGAAGTTGTGTAGTGAATGAGTATTGATGATTGGTTGGGGATGCAATCATAGGGGTGTAGAAAATGGTCCTAGTGTGCCAAGTCCACTTCTGGGTAGGGCCCACAGGACAAGTTGGCAGATCTGGGTGGAGCCATTTGGTCATCAGAAATGCAAAAGCCTGAAAAAACATCTCAAAAGCCAATCTTAATTTCTACAATAATGATATTACCTGCAGGAGTAATTGGGGAAGTTGGAAATCTTGTGACCTCTGGAATAATGGCTGGTAATCATTTATGTCTACATCTTGGCAGAATTCAGCCTCCTCTCATCCTCCTAGCCTGGTGGTCTTTCATTAGTTTTACAAAGGTGGTTCAGTTTTGGGGAAGGACTATTATCATTTAAAGTATAAACTAAATTTTTCCTAAAATTAGCTTGGCCCAAGCCCTGGAAAGACTAAGGGAATTAAAGGCAAGTTGGAGGTTGGTTAGATCAGATCTCTTTCACTGTCACAATTTTCTCAGTTATAATTTTTGCAAAGGCAGTTTCAAAAACACATTTGTTAAATGAATAAATAATTGATTTATTCTCCTAATTTTTTTCTACTTTTTAATTGCCTTATAATGTTCTGAACAGAAACTGATATTACCTCTAATACCAATAAATCTTCAGAATAGAAATGTGCATTTCCTTTTTTAAAAAAATGTCAGCTCACTAATTCTAGAAATTATCATTATATTAGCTATTACTTGTAAATATCTTTAGGCCATTAGTGATGGTAATGGTTTTACTGCAGAAGGAATGAGGATGAAAGATCAATGTGAATCAAGAAGCAGATGGAGGATAACATTACTAAAATTAGCTACACAAGAAAAGTAATAAATAGCATCTGTATTTTCAATTTAAATAAAAATGTGATTACTGCAAAATTATGTGCCTGCTTTGCTTTTGAAGCAAAGGTCTGGATGACAGCAAAGGTCTGAACATTTTTATCAGAAAAAAATATTGGCCAGATTGATTATCATGAAAGCGAAAAATATCAGGAATATTAGATGTTTATTTTTATATATTATAGAATAAAATATAGAAGAACAAATGTATCAGTTATGCAGATGTGGATAATTGCAAGTTCTCACAAAACTCCTCAGGGCATGCTTACATGGGTTTTATTTAAGGAGAGGATACGGTAGAACAGGAGGAAGAAAATGAAGACAATTGTAGGAGCTGAGTGACTTCCTGGTGCAGCTCCTCAGGGCGGTTTTCTTTTTGGTTGTTGCACAGCAGACCTTTCTCCTCAGATTACGAATTATCAAGGTATGTATGAGGAATCTTGGTCACATGGACTCAGGCATAAGTTTTCAGTGGACTCTGCCCACGGGTCTTGCAGGCAGACCTACAGATCTGCAGATGCAAGTTTCCCCCACAAAAGTCAAACTTGCAGTGCCAGTTTTATTTGCTGGCCCCTGGCAGCCGTCTCAAAATATGTCAAAGAAGTATATTTTGGGGTAAAGTATTTTTATTCCTTTCACTAGTTCATCTTGGGCTTACTTTGAGGGCCAGGATTAGACTTTGAGGAGTCTGAGAAATAAGCCTAATGATACTTCAGTTAAACTGCAAGATAACCTTTAACATTAACCTTGCTAAATTAGAGATGTACATATCTAGATCATTCTAGGTAACTTAGGATCCTCAGAAATTGACTGCCTTCATTGTGCTCAGCATTCAGGGAATACACACATATGAGCTATCTGTCCAGCCAAAGGCTTTATTGCTTTGTTAGGGAAAAGGGCTGAAAAACATAAAGTGAAAAATGTACTAGATGGATAGTCTATTGCTATTTTATTGTACTTTATCATTAGAGAAAAGGATGTTTTATTTGCTAGAGTAAGCAGAATGATATTCCTAGAAGTGATAGCACTTAAGATAGATCTTGAGTAACTAAAAGCTTTGCTGTGATTACATGCGATAATAGTAAGCATTCTGAGTACCTTTAAATAATAAACCAGGGCCAAAGCCACCTTCTTTATGCTGGGAAAGTGAGCCCAGATGTTGGTGGAGGATGAAATTGGAACACAGTATGATTGAAATTTGGCTATGGATTAGGACTGGGGATTCATTTCACATTAAATAATAGAAATAACTTTGTTAAAACCTGTTAGCCAAAATGACAACTGCATATGTTGTCAGAATGACAATATCCATACTTAAGTGTAATACATTTTTAATAAACAATAGTTCTAGAATTATCTTAGCCATTTGAAGAATATGGAAAACGTCTGATGAAAAGCTATTTCATACACATCTACTGAATCTATACCATGATATAGGCACTGAAACCTGAGTTAATGAGATCTGAATTCTCTTTGCAAGAAGATCCTGAGCATTATGTGTGAACGTTAGAAAGCACAGACCAGCCTGTCTGCTGGAAGGGGCAATGAAAATATTTTTGGTATATTTTTAGATTAATGTATACTAATGTGATGAAAAGGAAGTGTGATGATGAAAACTTTCTTTTCGTGTGACAAAAAGAACGTATAGGCAGCAGTGGGTTAATAAGAATTTTCCTTGCTACATAGATGTGAATGAAATTAGAAATTACCTTGAGCCCCCACCCCTTTTATTTTTAATAATTGGACTCCTATACTGGATAACTTTGGGCAGTTTGATATTGGAAATGTAAAAATGATTTTGAGGCTAATGCTATCAAAGTGAATAATTTTCACTGTGTTTGTCTCCAGGACTCCTTGTAGTCTAGTCCTGACCATCAGTCAAAGTAAGACCAAGATGAGTTATTTGGTGATTTAAAATGTGCTGTTTAAAGTTTGATACCTTAAACAAAGTTACCCCCAGGATTAGCTTATCTATATATTTGCACTGTAGCATATTAAGACAGTGCCTGTGTCTTGAACCTGTATAATTCTATGTTATATTTTAAGAAGTAGAAAGAAAATGGAGCGGGGGAGGAAGAAGAGAAAGGAGAGAAAAGGAGGGAAGGAAGGAAAGAAGGAAGGAAGGAGGGAAGGAAGGAAGGAAGGAAGGAAGGAAGGAAGGAAGGAAGGAAGGAAGGAAGGAAGGAAGGAAGGAAGGAAGGAAGGAGGGAGGGAAGGAAGGGAAATAATCGAGGGAGGGAGGGAGGGAGGGAGGGAGAGAGGAAGGACCTATGAGATTAGTTCTGGAAACAGTATACCCAACTGTGGCCAGACAAGGAAGGGAGGGAGGGAGGGAGGAAGGGAGAGAGGAAGGAAGGAAGGAAATAATCGAGGGAGGGAGAGAGGAAGGACCTATGAGATTAGTCTGGAAATAGTATACACAATTGTGGCCAGACAAGGAAGGAAGGAAGGAAGGAAGGAAGGGAGGGAAATAATCGAGGGAGGGACGGAGGGAGAGAGGGAGGGAGTGAGGGAGGGAGGGAGGACGAAGGACCTATGAGATTAGTTCTGGAAATAGTATACCCAATTGTGGCCAGACAAGGAAGGAAGGGAAGGAGGGAGGAAGGGAGGAAGGGAGGGAGGGAGAGAGGGAGGGAGGGAGGAAGAAAATAATCGAGGGAGCCGGGCGCGGTGGCTCACGCCTGTAATCCCAGCGCTTTGGGAGGCCGAGGCGGGCGGATCACAAGGTCAGGAGATCGAGACCACGGTGAAACCCCGTCTCTACTAAAAATACAAAAAATTAGCCGGGCGCGGATGTGGGCGCCTGTAGTCCCAGCTACTCGGGAGGCTGAGGCAGGAGAATGGCGTGAACCCGGGAGGCGGAGCTTGCAGTGAGCCGAGATCGCGCCACTGCACTCCAGCCTGGGCGACAGAGCGAGACTCGGTCTCAAAAAAATAAATAAATAAATAAATAAATAAATAAATAAATAAATAAATAAAAGAAAATAATCGAGGGAGGGAGGAAGGACCTATGAGATTAGTTCTGGAAATAGTATACCCAATTGTGGCCAGACAAGGAAGGAAGGGAGGGAGGAGGGAGGGAGGGAGGAGGGAGGGAGGGAGGGAGGGAAGAAGGAAGGAAGGAAGGAAGGAAGGAAGGAAGGAAGGAAGGAAGGGAGGGAGGGAGGGAGGGAGGAAGGAAGGAAGGAAGGAAGGAAGGAAGGAAGGAAGGAAGGAAGGAAGGAAGGAAGGAAGGAAGGAAGGAAGGAAGGACCTATGAGATTACTTTCAGCAATAGTGTACCCAACTGTGGCCAAGGAAGGAAGGGAGGGAGGGAGGGAGGGAGGGAGGGAGGACCTATGAGATTACTTTCAGCAATAGTGTACCCAATTGTGACCAGACCTAATAATCCTGACTAAAGCAGATGTAAAAACACTAAAACAAGATAAATCAAAAGAAGTAAAACTCCTTCTAATGTTTCAATAATGAATTAGATGTGTGTCATTTAACAAAATTCACTATTAGCATAAGCTAAATGTAACATAACTTTCAGGCTTGACAGTCAATTGATTGCTTATTAGGTCAGGAAGAAATCCATACCAGCTCCTAATCACGACCCTGCATGGTGCATTTGATCATAGTATTGTCCCACAGTATAGGTTTCTAGGTACTTTGCTTGATCAGTTATTCATTCTAAAATACAAAGTCCTCTATTCATCTGGCATTGTAACTACCATCAGCTTTAGCAGAAATATGCCTGCTGTTGAACTGCAGTTATGCGAAGCAGGAGGACATTTCCTATCCTCAGATTATTCTTCCTTTATACTACAAAGTGCCACATGGCTATAGTTATCTGGATTTTTTACTATAACGAAACACAATTATTCTGTTTTAGAAAGTTGTGTTTTAAATGGCTAATTCAACTAGGTAATGTCCATTAGTAGGAAAGTGATTAAACAATTATGAAATAGTTGTGAAGTGAATATAAAATGGAACAAAAATGACAGTCTAAGTGTGTTTTCATGAAAAGTGACTATAACAAATTAAGTTTAAAAAGCAGTTTAAAATAACATAGTTGATTATTTGTATTATATCTAAAATAGTAGACAGGAACCTTACTAAACTATCTTTTTAAAATTCTTAATGTAACATTGAAATATTGAGAGAGTGGCAAAAAATGATATAGGTATAGCAACCAATCATTACATTTTTCCAAGTGACAGAACTGTGATGTGACCTGTAAAAGTCTAATTTTATAAAACTCTTCAAAATTTTAATTAAAATATATTAGCCAAGTAAGGATGTTAAGAGTATTTATTAATTATCAACAATATTACCTCGGGATGGTAGCATTTTGTTTTATATTTACATTTGTCTAATATTTTAAATATATTTTTGTGTATTTTATATCATATTTATATATTTTATATTTAATATTTGTTTTTTAAATTATGGCAAACAAAAGAAATATATTTAAATATTAATCAAGAAAATGATAGCATACGGATTTATGGGAGATACACATACACACATTTATGTTTTTATTTAGTGTAAAAATACTATCTAAAAATACTGTACACTCCTGATTTGAGACCTTTCCAGATAAGAGGTAATGAATGTAAGAGGAATGAGAGGTAAGCATGTCAGAGAATTACTGACAATCTGTTTATTTAGGATCTAAGGGAAGCCAAATTTACCAAAACTATGACCAGAAAGTGTGGATAGCAGAATAAGTCGCCTCAAATCTATACTAATGTAAAAATCAACTTTCAAATACTATCAAATTTATCTTTAATAATAAAAAGTTAACATTGTAATTAGTGTTTTTAAAGCTGTGAAGTCACCGAGTTGATTGAACTTTATGACATAATTGTAGACCAATACACAGATTAACAGACATTCCATTGTAGTTTACTTCAGTGACGTTTATTATTCTAGAGAACTTAGAAAACCAAACCTAAGAAGTTCATCTCCACCAGTTTTTGCCTGAAGAGTTATGTAACGATAAATTACTGCCTCATTGAGATCCCCAAATTTTGTTAAATTTCCTGGCATACCAGGAAGACCATAGCTACATATGAGGCTGGATGCTTGTTAAGACACAGAAGAGATGCCAGTTTTTTGCTCAGAGCTTTGTAGGCGTTAGTTTCATGTCTGTTCTAAAAGCCTTGGTGGTAATTGTGGGCTTATCATCCATAGTAAAATCAGAATTACCCTCAATATGACACCCAAGGTATTGTTGATTGTCTCATTTTTCTATCAGATGCAGATAAAATAGGAGAATAGTTTTTCATCGACCTATGCAATATTTACATGGCCATTAGAAAGAAAGATGCAGGTTAAAATTATTTTCCTAAATTCTTTTCCTAAATTCTAGAGTGAAAATGAAGTACTATTTTTTAAGTTTTTATTTTAGTTTTCAAAAGCATTATATTTATCATTAAGCGGTATTATGAAGAAAATAAGAATATTTCATCTCATTCTCATCAGAAAATAAAAGCAAAATTAAAATATCAATAACACACCCAAACAGCCTGCCAACCTTAATGCTGTCTTTTCTGTACTGTCCTTCTTAGTTGAAAACACGCTTTCTAGTGTGCAGCTAATAGAAAAGCCTTCAGGCAAGCATAAGGAAAAGCAGAAACTACATGTTGATGATAAGACTTAACGGTTGTGGTTATTTTTTATGAAAATAAAAATGATATCTGGGTAAAGAACAATAAAGCCATCTATTAGATTAAAATACAGAATTATATCATAAGGATTTTATTGGTATTTTTCCTGAGGATGAGCATCATATGGACAGTAAGGGCTTAATAATAAAAAGATAAATTACTCAATTTTAAAATGTGCAAATAATCTGAACAGACATTTCTCCAAAGAAGGTATAAAAATAGTCAATAAGCATATGAAATGACATTCAAAATTATTAGCCATTAGAGACATGCAAATAAAATAGCACTTCACATCCACTAAGATGATTACAATAAAAAAGATAGATAATAACAAGCGTTAATAAGCATGTGGAGAAATTAGGATTCTCATATATTGCTGATAGGAGTGTAAAATATTGCAGCTACTTTGGATAACAGTTGGTAGTTTCCCAAACTCTTAAATATATGGCTAGATACGACACAGCAATCCTTGCCTTGGGTATACATACTCAAGAGAGGTGAACACATATATCCACATGAATACTTGTACACAATTGTTTATAGTAGCACAATTCATAATAGCCAAAAAATGGAAACAACCCAGGGAACTATCAACTGAGAAATCCATAAATAAATATGGTATATACACACAATGAACTATTGTTCATTAATAAAAAAGAATGAAGTGATGATATGTACTACAAAGTGCATGAATCCTCATCACACTAAGTGAAAGAAGCCAGTCAGAGAGACTCCATATTGTAAGATTCCATTTGTATGAAATGTCCAGAATAGAAAAATCTGCAGAGAAAAAAGAACTAGTGCTTACTTAGGACCTGGTGGGTCAGGTGGAAGGGCTTGGGAGAAGTAGGGAGTGAGTGCTGATGGACTAGGGGTTTCATTTTTGAGATGATGAAAATATTCAACAATCGATTGTGGTGGTTATTGTACAACTGCATTAACACATTAGAACGCTTTGAATTATATACTTTAAAAGGGTAAATTGTATGGTTATTTATTTTTATTTCAATAAATCTATCTAAAATAATTACAGAAATAAAGATGGAATATAAGATAATTCAAAGTAATTCTTTGTAGCATAACATCTTTTAAAAAGTCAGCAGAAAGCACGAAAAGTTATTCTGGTGAATGTGGAATATCTACTATCTAGGACATTACACAGAAGATAACCTTATTATAAACTAATTAAATACTCTGAATCAATTTTTCATTTAACAGAGATAAAACTGAGTTCTTACACAAATCCACATGTACTTGTATGTACTCCAAAATGATATCAGAGAAATAATACACAGATTGTTTTAAAACAAAATGATCAAAACAGGTCTTCATTTTTTACAGAATTTGGATTTATTTTATATTAAAATGATTTTTAACTAGGAATTTCTGTGGGTTTTTTAAAGGCTAGCATCTTAATAATATTATAATTTTAGTTCTCTTGTTTCCTGGGAATTGTGATAAACTAATCAGAACAGAGCTCCTTTATTTCAAGACATTCATTTTTAATTTCTTAGTACCTTCTGAGGGTAAGAAAATGTTTATACTTGGACAATGATGAACACAGATTATTCTATTATATATACAAAGGCACACAGAAAACTTGCAGTTTTATTTTTATAACTTCAGCCACATGTCAGAAGTAGAAATATATACATATGTGTGTTTTTATATATATATATATATAATCAAGTCAAAATTCAAAAAGATCTGTTTGACAGAGATTGTTTGTAATTAAAATTTTGTATTTTTCTTTGCTTGAACAAAATGATTTTAAAACAATAAAATTTGTTAAGTAAAATTAATATAATGAAACAATTTTTTAAATGATTGCCTTCTGAGCAATATTTTATTAGTATAGATCAAAATTATTTCAAGAGAGAACAAGGCAGTGTACGTATGATGGAAAATTTCATGAAGATGGTTATATTGTGCTAGATCTAGGAATGGGGTGTCGATTTGAAGAAGTAATCACATTCCAGACTAGAGAAAGGACATATGCAGATACCTTTTAACTGAGGAAGATAAGTAAAAGATGCTAACTGCATAGAAAATATATGTTGAAAGTGATGAGAAATAGATAGGAAAGTTGTTTCCCACCCTTTGAAATGGTTGTATTTCTAATACTGATATGCAGAGATAATTTGAAGATGACTCTGAATACTAAACTACATTTTTAATTGTCCACTCAAATCTGTTTTCAACTAACTACAGAGAACAATTACATTAACAATTTCATCCCTTCGATTTTTCTTTTTATTACAGTTTAAGTTCTGGGATACGTGTGTAGAATGTACAGGTTTGTCACATAGGTATACATGTGCCATGATGATATACTGCAACCATCAACCTGTCATCTACGTTAGGTATTTCTCCTAATGCTATCTCTCCCCTTTCCCCCAATGCCCTGTGGCCCCTGTGTGTGATGTTCCCCTCCCTGTGCCTATATATTCTCATTGTTCAACTCCCATTTATGAGTGAGAACAAGTGGTGTTTGGTTTTCTGTTCCTGTGTTAATTTGCTTAGAACAATGGTTTCCAGCTCCATCCATGTCCCTGCAAAGGACATGAACTCGTTCTCTTTTTATGGCTGCATAGTATTCCATGGTGTATATGTGCCACATTTTCTTTATCTGGTCTATCACTGATGGATATTTGGGTTGGTTCCAAGGCCTTACTATTGTGTATAGTGACACAACAAATATACGTGTGCATGTGTCTTTACAGTAGAATGATTTATAACCCTTTGGCTATATACCCAGTAATGGGATTGCTGGGTCAAATGGTATTTCTAATTCTAGATCCTTGAGGAATTGCTACACTGTCTTCCACAATGGTTGAACTAATTTACACCCCCACCAACCATGTAAAAGCATTCCTATGTCCCCACATCCCCTCCAGCATCTGTTGCCTCCTGACATTTTAATGATTGCTATTCTAGCTGGCAATCTCATTGTGGTTTTGATTTGCATTTCTCTGATGACCAGTGATGATGAGCTTTTTTTCGTATGCTTGTTGGCCACATAAATGTCTTCTTCTGAAAAATGTTCATATCCTCTGCCCACTTTTTGATGGGGTTGTTTTTTTTTTTTCTTGTAGATATGTTTAAGTTCTTTGAGATTCTGGATATCAGCCCTTTGTCAGATGGACAGATTGCAAAAATGTTCTCCCATTCTATAGGTTGCCTGTTCACTCTGATGATAGTTTACTTTGCTGTGCAGAAGTTCTTCAGTTTAATTAGATCCCATTTTTCAATTTTGGCTTTTGTTGAAATTGCGTTTGGTGTTTTAGTCATGAGTTACTTGCTTATGCCTATGTCCTGAATGGTACTGGATTTAGGAAGCCAGTGTTTAGAGCAAATTTTCTAATCCTTTCTTATTATGACCTTATTATTCTGGTCTAAAAGGAGCTACAGTTCACTATAAAAGGTCTTTCTGCTGGCAATCAACAAGTACTAATTGAACAATAGGTTTTAATTAAATGGTATGAAAGATCAACTGAGTAAAGAACATAATTCTTTCCCTAAAATAGCTTGTAATGCTTTTAGGGGCATAATAAAAGCACAGAGGAGACCCTGTATAAAGATATTTACAGAACCTTCCTAAATGATTAATGTTGTTGGGCAACCTAGATGCACTCAAGGAATTCAGCAACGAGGGAATAAATCAATGGGGACTCAGATAGACTAGGAAAGAAACCCTACTATGTACCACATACTGACTGAGCTTCATGTTTGCCTGTTTTACAAAATGGAATATGTTAACAATCTTAGGAGCCAAAGTTTTCCTGTTTCTCAGATGATTAAATCAACACTCAGAATCAATATTGCTCAAGTATGGTGTGGCAAAACCTTCAGAAATTTGGTCTTCTAACTCTCCATTCCTAGCTGTCTTACTTTGCTTAAGTTTCTTCAAAACTTAAAAACTATGAGAATCTAATAGTTTGTGATCTGGAATTTGCAGTAGCGGTGGGATTTTAGCAGAGAGGAGAATGTAACAAAGAGGGCATTTCAACAACCTGAAGTTGACGTTTGAATCAGAAGTGTTCTTTTTCGTTCTATAAAGGAGAAAAATTGGTGCTATGTTTTCCTAGGTTTGAGTTTTTAATGTAGCCTGTAATTTATTTTGCCAAATAATCCAAGAGGAAATATACAGTCTTTCTTTTCATCCCCAGATTATTAGAAACTTCAGCTTTAGTCCTAAATATCACCACACATTAAATATAACATGGCAATATAGACTTGGAGTACATGAATCTAATATCCTTTACTGTGCTCATTCAGAGCTCAAACTTTAGAGTCTTGCCTAGTCTGATACTCATCTTATTCCTTCTAAGTGGACAGACCATAGACTATTTAATACTAGGCTCCTCCTTGTATCTTGGAAATCCTTCTGCCTTAGGTGAATTTGAGGGAAGCAAATAAAGCAGTATTCAATAAACTCTATGTATTATTTTGGTATTCATGACAACCCCAGGAGGGAAGTTTTATTATTTTTATTCCATTTTGCAAATGAAAAAAAAACTGAGTTATTAGTCACTGTACAAATACTTCTTGTGTCTTAACTGCTATATCTAATTCTTAACCTTAGCCACGTTATATGATCCAACATAGAGAATGGTAAGCTGTGGTCCTCTAAGATGGGCAGAAATATAGCAGGTGCTTTGATTCCTGTATACCGTATTTACAAAGATTGGTAGTACCCAGTTTTCTCCTTAATTTCTTGACATAGAGAGTTTGAATTTATGTCTTAAACTCATATTCTGTAAAAAGAAGCATCAGTTTATTTTACTAATGTACTGTTGGCCCTATTTCTTGAGTATTAGTCCTGGCCTGGTCTTGTTAGGTTAAGAGAATCTTTGTCTTCCTGGGCCTGTCTTTGCAATTTGTGCCTCTAATTACTGCTCCCCCTTACTTTGTATTTTGTCACAACTAACCTACAGAAATGCCATATTCAGTCAACATCAAAACATGTCTTTTTCATTGTAGGGTGTGTATTAGACAAATGGACAAATTGGACAGCATCTATAGTGTTGGGTGGTGGGTAGTGAATCTAATAGTTGGGACACTTACTGTGAAACACTTCTGAGATGGAATAACATTTAAGCTTTGATATGAAAAAAGAGAAAGAATATTGATGGTTAAGAGAGGGCAGAAGAGCATTTCAGATTAGAAGAACAGCATGGAAAAACATCCATGGTAAAAAGCACGGACAGCACTTGAAGAACTAAAAAATAGTCTATTCCAGTAATAACAAAGTAGTCTACAGATGTCCATTAAATCCAGTTGATTAATGGTGTTGTTGAGTTCAACTAGGTCCTTACTGATTTTCTGCCTTCTGGATCTGTTTCTTTCTGATAAACAGGTGTTGAAGTCTCCAACTATAATAATGAATAATATATTTCTCCTTGTCATCCTATCAGTTTTTGTTTCTGCAAAACAGACGCTCTGTTTTCAGGCACATGCAAGTTAATGATTGTTATATTGTTCATGGAGAATTTACCCTTTATTATTGTATAATACCCCTCTTTATATGTAATTAATATCTTTGGTTTGAAGTTTACTCTCTGAAATTAATATAGCTGTTCTTGCTTTCTTTGGATTAATACTAACATGATGTATGGGTCTCCACTCATTTACTTTTAATTTTTACCTGGTTTTGTATTTAAAGTGAGTTTCTTGTCTGGACGTGGTGGCTCACATCTATAATCCCAGTGTTTTGGGAGGCTGAGGCAGGAGGATCACTTGAAATAAGGAGTTTGAGACCGGTTTGGGCAGCATAGCGAGACTTTGTCTCCAGAAAAAATAAAAATAATTAGCCAGGTGTGGTGATGCCTGCCTGTGGCCCCAGCTACTCTGGAGGCTGATGTGGGAGGATCGCTTGAATGCAAGAGATCAAAGCTGACTCCAGCCTGAGTGCCACTGAATGCCACTGCACTCCAGCCTGGGTGACCAAGTGAGACCTTGTCTCATAAAAATAAATAAATAAATACATAATAAATAAATACATAAAATGAAGAGGATGTCTTGTAGACAAGATGTAATTGGATCTTGTTTCTTGATCCACTTTGTTAATTTCTGTTTTCTAATGGTTACATGTAGACCATTGATGTTCAGTGTGAGTATCGTTATACTTGGATTACTATCAGATTTGTTAGTGTTTTCTATTTGTTGCCCTTTTTAGTTATACTTTTTTATTTTCATTTTTTAGAGTTTTCTCTAGAGTTTGCGGTATACTTTTACAACTAATGCAAGCTGGTGTAGCGTTTCACAGAACACTGTATCCACTTCACAAGGAGTGAGTTTTATATTTTTATTTTCACCCCCTTCTCTCTTCCCTCCCTCCTCCCCCATGCTCCTCTTCCTCCTCTCCTCCCTTTACTGTATTTTCTCCCTTTGTAAGTTCTTTATAATGATAAAATAATTCTAATTCTTTTCTCCTGTTCCTTACGTCATTGCTGTCATTCATTTCACATATATATATATATATATGCATAGAATATTGAACAGATTTTTGCTATTATTATTTTTTAAAGTTATCTGTTAGATCAATTAAGAATAAGAAAAATTAAAAATTTTATTATATCTTCTGTGCTGTTTCCTTCTTCATGGAGATGTGCGTTTCTGACCTCTATTATTTTCTTTCTCTCTAAAGAACTTATTTTTTAATGTTTCTTTTATAGAAAGTCAGTCTACTGGCAATAAATTTTCTCAATGTTTGTTTGTCTGAGGAAGTCCTTATTTCTGCTTCATTTTTGAAGGATTATTTAATAGCGTACGGTATTCTATTTTTTTCTTTCTCTGTCAATACTATACATATTTCTCTTTAATTTCTTCTTGTTTGCATGATTTCTGAGAAGCTAAATGTAATTTCTTATCTTTCCTCTTCTAGAGGTAAGATGTTTTTTATCCTCTGGTATTTTCCAAACATTGTCTCTTTTTAAAATTTTCTGTAGCTTGAAAATGATATACCTAAGTATAGTGGTTTTGACATATGTACTGCTTGATTTTTTCTGAGCTTTCTGGATCTGTGATTTGGTGTCTAAACATAATTTGGGAAAAATCTCAGTCATTATGGCTTCAAGTATTTACTATCTTTCTTTCTTTCTTTTATTGTTTTTCTAGAATTCCTATGACACGTGTTATACCGTTTGTAATTATTTCTCATTTTGGGGTTATTTTGTTCTTTTTAAAAGTATTATTTTTCTCTAAGCTTTGTAATGTGGGAAGTTTTTGTTTTTTTTTTTTTTTTTTTTTTGAGATAACCTCAAGCTCAGATTCTTTCCTCCGCTGTGCCTAGTCTATGGGTAAGCCCATGAAGGTAATTATTTATTTCTGTTACAATGTTTTGAATCTCTAGCATTTATGGCATTTATGTTTGTTTCTTTATTAAACTTTTTATATCTCTGCTTACATTATCTCTGTTCTTGCATGTTGCCTGTCCATTAGAGCTCTGAACATCTTAATCATAGTTGTTTTAATTTCCCAGCCTGAGAATTCCAACATGCCTGGCATTTGAATCGTATTCTGCTGCTTGTTCTGACTCTTCATAGGTATTTTTTTTCTTCCTTTTTAGTTAGCTTTGTACTTTGTGCTTGATAACTGGACATGATGTGCTAGGTAGATAGAACTGCTATGAATAGACTGTTAGTGACATGATGGTAGAGGATGGGGTAGAGAAGCATTCTATAATCTTAGGAGAAGAACTGTCTTTTGCGAGCTTGGACCCCTGAACTGAGAGCTTCTCACATGCTTCTTAGTTCATTTCCGCAACTCTATAGGACAGGATGACTAGAGGGGTCTGCAGTTGGGTATTTCTCTTCCTCCAGGTCACTTAGATGCTGATGAAACTTAGAGGTTAGGATTTGGCTAAATTCCCTCTTCTGAGAGAAGACCTTATTAGAAGAGCCAAATGCTCTGACACATTTCAGAATGTTTATTTTCATCCTTCTTCTGCTGGAAGCACTGAGCGTTTTCTCCAGTGTTTGCTATGAGAACTTAGATGAACTCCTGGAGGTAAAATACAAAAGAGTGAGGACCCCTGATGTCTAGGTCTCTTTGGAGTTTTTAACTCTCAAACTTCGTGCTGAGCCTCCAGCAATTTATCAATCATAGCTCAGGTTTTCCTCTCTAGTTAGTGGTTCCTTCTGAGGTTTGCAGGCTTGGGTTTCTGCTCTAGCAAGCTGTGATTCTCTGCACCCCATCATGAAACCAGAAATTCAATGCCATTTTGATTCTAAATCCTTTTCTATGACTTAATTTTCCTCTATGTATTCTAGAATATTCACATATACTTTATTTCCTTTAATTCTGGAAATGTTAAATTATTACTTATATACTTATTTGTTTCAAAAAATCATGCTAACTGAATATTAATTCTCTGGGTCTTAGCCTTTTACTTTTTTATTCTTCCATTCCTGTTTAGCATTCATTGCCATTTCGTTCTACTTCCTGGATGAGATACTTAACTGTATCCTCAACTCTTCTTTTAATTTTATCTATTGTAATTCATGGCATTATTTTTTCCAGTTTGTTTTTTATATAGATTTCAATTTTTGATTTGTGAATCAATTTAAACAGGGAACAAAGTTCTTAATTATATTGGCTTTTAATGGGGGACTAAAATATCTCACTATTTTATGTAGAGACCATTAACCAAACTTTATTTAGATTTAGTAACTAAATATATCATTTACATATACATATGGAATATATATACACATTCCATTTACATTCCTTTCTTTCAAGTGATATATGCCATCACATTTCCAATATTTCTTAAGTTGCATGTGGGCTAATTAGCTATATTCTTGTGATCTTTCAAGTGTGCTCTGGCTACTTCTCTTGTTTCAATTGTAACTAGTATGTTGGAATATCTATTGTTATCTCTCCAAATATTTTTGTCTTTTTGTGTTAATTCTTTATTTCATCTCTTTACCATAATTTAAAAAAAACAGATTTGTGGGCACACTGCAGTTTTGTTACATGGATATATTGCAGAGTGGTGAAGTTTGGTCTTTTAGTGTATCCATCACCTGAATAGTGTACACTGTACTCAGTAGATAATTTCTCATCCCTCATGCCCCTCCTAAACCTCCCACGTTTTTAAGTGTGCAGTATCTATTATTCCACTCTGTATGTCCATGAGCACACATTGTTTAGCTCCCACTTATAAGTGAGAATATGTGGTATTTGGCTGTGTTTTTTATTTATTTTACTTAGGATAATAGCCTCCAGTTCTGTCCATATTGCTGCAAAAGGCTTGATTTTATTCTTTTGTATATCCATATGGTATCCCATCATATAAATGCATCACATTTTAATCGAATTATTCATTGGTGGACACTTAGTTTGACTTTGCTATAGTAAATAGTGCTGTGATAAACATATGAGTGCACATGTCACTTTTATATGATTATTTATTTTCCTTTGGGTATATATCCAGTAGTAGGATTGTTGGATCAAATGGTAGTTCAATTTTTAGTTGTTCGAGAATCCTTTGTATTGTTTTCCTTAGAGGTTGTACTTATTTGTCTAACCAATAATGTTTAAGTGTTCCCTTTACATTCATATTAACATCTGTTGATTTTGATTTTTTAATAATAACCATTCTGATTCATGTAAGATGTTTTCTCATTTTGGTTTTAATTTGCATTTTCTCTGATGACTAGTGTATTAGTCTGTTCTCGCATTGCTATAAAGAAATACCCAAGACTGGATAATTTTTAAAGAAAAGAGATTTAATTGGTCACAGTTCTGTAGACTGTCAAGGAAGCATGGCATCATCTTCTGGGGAGGACTCAGGGAGCTTTTACTCATGGCAGAAGGCAAAGTGAGAGCAGGCATCTCATGGCCAGAGCAGGTGGAAGAGACAGAGAGAGGTGAGGTGCCACACACTTTTAAACAACCACATCTCATGAGAACTCATTATTGTCACGAGAGTGCCAAGGACGATGATGTTAAACCAGGGGAAACCACCTTCATGATCCAATCACCATCCACCAGGCCCCTCCTCCAACATTAGGGATTACAATGCTACATGAGATTTGGTTGGAGACACAGATCTGAACCATATTAACTATTGATGCTGAGCCTTTTTTCATATGTTCATTGGCCACAGGTATGTCTGCTATTGAAAAATGTCCACTTTTGATAGGGTTATTTTCTTTTTTTATTTTTCATGCTGATTTATTTGGCATTATTTTAGATGCTGGAAATTAGTCCTTTGTTGAATGCATAGTTTGCAAATGTGTTCTCCCATTCTGTAGGTTGTTTGATACTCTGTTGATTATGTCTTGTGCTGTGCAGAAAATTTTTTGTTTAACTAAGACCCATTTGTCTATTTTTGTTTTTGTTGCATTTGCTTTTGGGGTCTTAGTCATAAATTATTTTCCTAGGCCAAACCCCAGAGTTTTTTTTCTAGGTTTTCTTCTAGGATTTTTATAGTTACAGGTCTTATATATAAATATTTAATCTATCTTTAATTAAATTTTAAATATGGTGAGAGATATGGATCCAGTTTTATTCTTCTGCATGTGGCTATCCTATTATCTAGCACCATTTATTGAATAGATTCCTATTCCCGTGGTACATTTGTGTTGACTTTAATGATAACCAGTTAGTTGTAGATATTGGCTTTATTTCTGAGTTCCCTATTCTGTGCTACTGATCCATGTGTCTATTTTATAACAGTACCATACTGTTTTGATTACTGTAGTCTATAGTATAGTTTGAAGTTAGATAACATGATGCCCCCAGCTTTACTCTTTTTGCTTATAATTGCTTTGGCTATTTAGGCTCTTTTTGGTTCCTTGTGAATGTTTGTTTTTTGTTTTTTGTTTGTTTTTAATTCTGTGAGCATTCATATTGGTCATTTCAGAGGAATTTCATTGGATCTGTAGGTTGCTTTGGGCAGTACATTTATCTTAACAATATTGATTCTTCCATTCCATGATCATGGAATGCTTTTTGAGTTGTTTGTGTCATCTCCAATTTCTTTTACTAGTGTTTTATAGTTTTAATTGTACAGATCTTCATCTCCTGGGTTAAATATATCCTGAGATATTTTATTTTTTGTAGCTATTATAAACAGAATTGAGTTATTGATTTAGTTGTCAGTTTGATTGTCATTGGTGTATAGACATGCTATTGAGTTTTGTATGTTGCTTTGCATTGTAAAACTTAATTAAGTCAATTTTCAAATGTTGAAGTCTTTGAGAAGAATATTTAGGGGTTTCAAGGTATACAATTATATCATCAACAAGTAGAGACAAATTGAGCTCCTCCTTTCCAGTTTGGATGTTTTCATTTTTTTCTTGCCTGATTGTTCTTGCTAGGTTTTCCAATACAGTGTAAAATATGAATTGTAAATGTAAAGTATGAAAGCGAGCATCTCTGTCTTATTCCAGTTCTTAGAGGGAATGCTTTCAACTTTTCCCTGTTCAGTATGATATAGGCTGTGATTTGTCATATATGGCTTTTATTATTTTGAAGTATGTTTCTTCCATGCCTAGTTTGTTCAAAGTGTGTTTTTTTGTTTGTTTGTTTTTGTAATCAGGAAGGGGTACTAAATTTAATTGAATATATATTTTTTTGCATCTATTGAAATGATTACATGAAACTTGTTTTTAATTATGTTTATGTGTTGAATCACATTTATTTATTTACACATATTGAATTATCCTGGAGTAAAACCCACTTGATCATAATGTAATAGCTTTTGATATGCTGTTCGATTTGGTTTTCTAGTATTTTGTTCAGAAATATTGTGTCTATGTTCATCATGGACACCAGCCTGTAGTATTTTATTTTTGTGTTGTCATCGACTGGCTTTAGTATAAAGATGATATGTGCTTTGTAGAATGAGTTATGGAGGATTTCCTCTTTCTTGATTTTTTGAAACAGTTTCAGTAGGATTTGTACCAGTTCTTTGTACACCTGCAGAAATTGGCTGTGAATCCATGTGATCCTGGACATTATATTGGGGGTGGGATATATTTTTTTAAATTACTGATTCCTTCTTACTACTCATTATTTGTCTATTCAATATTTCTATTTCTTTCTGGTTCAGTTCTGGGAGATTGGATGTTTCCAGGAATTTATCAGTTTCCTCTAGGTTTTCTTGTTTGTGCATGTAGAGATGCTCATAGTAGTCTCCGATGATTTTTTTTTGTTTCTATTGTATGAGTTGTAATGTCTCCTTTTTCAATTTTGATTTTGCTTATTTGAATCTTCTCCCTTTTTTTTCTTGGTTAATCTAGCCAGCAGTCTAGCACTTTTATCTTTTTAAATAACGTACTTTTCATTTTATTGACTATTTGTAATTTTTCATCTCAATTTTATTGAATTCTTCTCTGTTCTTTGTTATATCTTTCCTTCTGCAAATGTTGGGCTTGGTATGTTCTTATTTTTCTATTTTCTTGAGGCACAATTTGAACTAGTTATCTTGTTATCTTTTCTATCCTTTTAATGTAGGCATTTATCACTGTAAACATCCCTTTTAGCAATGGTTTTGCTATACCTCAAAGGTTTTGGTTTTGTTTCTATTTTTATTTGTTTCAATTTTTAAAATTGTCTTCTTAATTTCATCATTGACCCAAAGATCATTCAAGAGAAGGAGTTTAATTTCTAAGTGTTTTTATAGTTTTGATTGTTTCTCTTGGTATTGATTTCTAAGTATTATTCCACTGTGGTTCAAGAAGATAGTTGATATGATTTTTATTTTTTAAAATGTGTTGATATTTGTTTTTGGCTGAATATGTGGTCTATTTTGGAAAATGTTCTATATACTGATGAGAACAGTGGGGTGTTGAAGTCTACCACTATTATTGTATTGTTTTCCATATATTTTATTAGGTCTAGTAACATTTGTCTATGAATCTGGGTGCTCTGGTATTGTTTGCATATATATTTAGGGTTGTTATATATTTTTGTTGCATTCATCTCTTTATCATTATGTAATTATCTTCTGTGTCTTGTTTTCCAGACATTTTAATTTTTCTTCTTCTCTCTCAGAAATACCCATGACTCATAGTTTTGAACACTTTACATAATTATTTCTAAAAGACTTTGTTCATTTTTAAAAATTCCCTTTTCTTTATTTTATCTCACTGAGTTAATTCAAAAGACCAGTTTTTAAATTCTGAAATAATTTATTTTGTTTGGTTTAGGCTATTATTAAAGCTTTCAATTGTACTTTATAATTCCTTCAATGAATGTTTTATTTCCAGAAAATCTGTTCATTTTAAAAAATCATTTTAGTAAATTTTTCATTTATATATTGAATTGTTTTTTTCTGATTTCTTTGTGTTGGTTTTCAACTTTATCTCTGATCTGTTGTTGGGAAGAATGTTCTGTAAATGTCTGTTAGATCCATTTGGTCTATTATCCAGTTTAAGTGCTTTGTTTCCTTGTTAGTTTTTTGCCTGGACCATCTCTCTAGTGCTGTCAGTGGGGTGTTGAAGTCCACCACTATTATTGTATTGCTTTCCACATATTTTGTTAGGTCTGGTAACATTTGTTTTTGAATCCGAGTGCTCTGGTATTGGTTGCATATATATTTAGGGTTGTTAAATATCTTTTTGTTGCATTGATCTCCTTATCATTATATAATTTTCTTCCGTGTCTTGTTATAATGCTGATTTAAAGTCTGTTTTGTCTGTTATCTGTGTAGCTACTCCTGCTCACTTTTTTGGTTTCCATATGTATGACATATTTTTTCCACCTCTTTACTTTGAGTCTATAAGTGTCATTACTAGTTATGTGGGCTTCCTGTAAGCAGCATATGGTTGAATCTTTTTAAAAAAAAAAAATCCATTCTGCTAATCTATATCTTTTAAGTGGAGTATGTAGTCCATTTGTGTTCAAGGTTAATATTTATGTGTGACTTATTGTTTCTGTCACAATGTTAAGTGTTATCTAGTTGTTTTTTACTTTATATGTGTATGTGCTTTATAAGACCTGTGAGTTTCCTACTTTCATGTGTTTTTGTGACAGTGACTATTAACCTTCCGTTTCCATGTTTAAATGTCCTTTGATCATTTCTTGTAGGACTGATCTAGCGGTGACGAATTCCCTCAGCGTTTGCTTGTTTGGAAGACTATTTCTCCTTCATTTATGAAGCTTAGTATAGAAGGTTACAAAATCCTCGGCTGATATATATCTATATCTGTATCTATTTGATTTTAGAGGACTGAAAATAGGACCCTAATCTCTTCAGACTTGTAAGGTTTCTTCTGAGAAGTTCACTGTTAGTCTTTTGGGATTTCTTTTATAGGTAATTACATCCTCATGTGTTGCTGGTTCAGCACTTTTTCTTTCACAATCAGTTTAGATAGCCTGATGACTGTGTGCCTTGGTGAAGTATGTCTTGCAATTTATGTTTCAGTAGGTTTTTGAGTTTGTTGTATCTTGACATTTAAATCTTTAGCAGCACTAGTGTATTTTTCTTCAGTTATTCCCTCAAATAGGAAATATTTGAGGAAAACCTCAAATAGGTTTTCCAGACATTTTACTCTTTCTTCTTCTCTCTGAGAAATACCCATGACTCATAGTTTTGAACACTTTACATAATTCTTTATTTCTCAAAGACTTTGTTCATTTTTTAAAATTCTCTTTATTTTACCTGAGTTAATTCAAAAGACCTGTCTTTAAGTTCTGAAATCATTTATTTTGTTTGGTCTAGGCTATTATTAAAGTTTTCAACTGTACTTTGTAATTCCTTCAATGAATGCTTTATTTCCAGAAACCATTCATTTTTAAAAATCATTTTAGTAAATTTTTCATTTATATATTGAATTGTTTTTTCTGATTTCTTCGTGTTGGTTTTTAACTTTCTCTCTGATCCAATTGAACTTCCTTACAAGTCATAGTGTGAATTATTTATTTGGCATTTCAGAATTTCTATTTCTGTTAGAATTCATTGCTAGAGAGCCGGTGTGATTATTTAGAGGTGTTGTAACATCCTATTATTTCACACTGCCTGAATTGATACACTGTGTTTTATCATCTGGAGAAGCTGTCACTTCTTAGATTTCAATTTACTTTTGGTTAGGTGGTTCCTCCTCCCTCCCAAAGGGTGTGATTATAAGGTATGTTTTGTATTACCATTTAGCTTTTATTCTGGGTGCTTTCAGGGTGCTAAGGCTCAGTATGAGTTCCTTGGTTGTAGATAGCTTTTGTATAGTGACCTTCTCAAATCTCAATTGTAGTAGTGATATACTGGTTCTATCAGCAGGCTCACTACCTTCCACAAGACTAGGATTGCCGAGGTCTCAGGAAGCTTGTCTGACCACCCAGTACTGTGAACTTCTGTTAGCAGGCTTTTTATTGGGCTGTGTAGTTCTACCTTCAGGCCAGTAGGTGGTGTTTATGGGTAAAAGCTGTAGCAGAAGCAAATGGGTATACTGTTCCATCTTTGTTTACCAGAAGGACGTCTCTGTTGTCTCGGCCAGTGCGGTGTTCTGTGGAATGCATGCCTGAAGCCCTGATTTTCCTGCTTAGCCTTGGAGAGGGGACAAAGCTGCTCTCAAATATCAAAATTACTAGTACTGCGCCTTATGCAAGTGGGAGATGGAACCTGTGGTGAAATGTACTGTGGTCTCTGCAAGGGGGGAGGGGACTGCAGTAGCTCCAAGTCCCAGGCAAGCAAAAACAATGTCCACCTCCCTATCATATCCCTGCCCTGGGATTCCTGACTCTCAGTTCAGAGAGATACTGTCATTTATTTGCATGGGACACCGTAGCTAATGGCTGTGGAAAATGCTTGTCCCACAGCTATCTGCTGTAATGGCCCCTGGGCAGAAGTTCTTTTCTCAACGCAGAACAGATAGCTCTACAGCTCCCCTAATCCCTGCTGCAGGAACTCTGCCACTCCATGTGGAAAGCGGGAAGGACCATGCCCTCTGTTCAAGCCCTGGCCCAAAGGGCACACTGCCAGTGTGGGTTCCGTCACCCTGAATAGACCTGGAATGGCCATCCACAGACGCTTTTGCAAAAAGCCCCTGGGAGAGGAACCCTAGTGGGATGGGAGGGGGAGAAGTCCCCCCTCTCCATGTTTATGAAAAGTACTGGTATTGCATGGCTGCTGGGGCAGAACCACACTCCTCCCTTTCAGAGCCCAGAGAAATGCTCATGTCTCTGCTGGAAGAAGAACAATGACCTTCAGCTCACATTCAGGAAGCTCTTGGTACGGGAGAACGTGCATTCTGAATTTTGGTTTCCTTTGTCCCGAGGAGCACTCTCTTGGAATGCTGCGCTCACTCTTTCCCCAAGAACTGTCTGCCCTGGGGGTCAGACTACCAGTAATTATGCAGCTCCCTTGGCTCTTGTTGGCCCTTTGGGGCAGCTGTAGTCTGAGCAGTTGTTGGTGTATATTTCCAGGGATCAAGGGATATGGATACACCAGGAATGAGATTTCCTGGGCATGACAGTGGCGCATAATGGATGCATACTCAATATAGTGCCTGCCACCTCAGCTTAGGTCTGGGGGGAGGGTGAGTTACCCTTTGCCAGCTGGCAGCTCAGTGCAATGCCCTCAAGAAGTTCTCAAATCGCCACCCACACCAGTGCTTGGGTTTATGAGGGCAGAGGAGCCCTCCAGCAGTTTGGAAACCAGCAGTCTGATGCAGGGACTTGGTGAACTAACAATAACTCCACCTACCTTTTCCATAGGACTTCAAGTTCTTCAAGGTTCCATATCTGCCAAACTGTTCCTTCCTTCTTTCTCAGCATCCCATTTTCTTCCTGTGAGTCTTCTGTCAGGCTCCAGCATTCTCCTTTCAACTTTTAGTTCAAGTTACGATATTCATCTATAACATTGATTATTCTTTCTGAGAACTGGCATCGGATAGGCCTAGTCATCAATCTTGAAATGATCTCACCGCAATCATTTTAAAAGGATTTTGTGAGGTGGAATGTGGAGGGAGGAAATTCTTTTGAGAATTCACACTAACTCACTCATACTTTACAGCCCTTCAGAGGTTGCTCATTACATTGTGAAGATTATGCAGATACTTTAAAAGTGACTTTCTGCTTTTTAAACTAGCCTTGTACCTTACTTTCCTTACACATGAAGTTCCAATCATGGTTAACTTCCTTTAGCTCTTCAAATGTCATCCACGTCTTTCTTATATTTGATCTCTTCTCATGCTGTACTTTTAAATTGAAATGCTCTTCTTTTCTCCATTAATACTCTGTCTTCATTCTCACCAAATTTTAGATGTCATTTCGTCTGAAAAGTCATTTACCACAACTTTCAGCTGTTAAGTTTCACCACCTATCTAGGGATATTATAGAAAATGCCCAATCTCTCTGTTGGTCCAATATATACTCAATAATAACTAAGAAATGTTTTGATGTTGAATATATATGTCATTATCATAGGTTTATTCTTGCCACATAAATCATAAAGCAGTGTGGATTATTGACTAGAAGCATGAAACCAGAGGCCAGATTGCTTGGGTTTGAATACCATCTCTGCCAGTGCCTACTCATTTGCCTTTGTACATGTCATTTAAGTAAATGTTTAAGTATCTTCATTTATAATATGGGAAAATAATAGTACATAAGTACTATGGTTTTTAAGAATGAAATTAGCTAATATACATGAGGCATATATGTTTGATATGTTGTAAGAATTGTGTAAATGTTGTTTTAGTAAGTAATTATTTTGATTCACACTGACTAAAACAGATCAAATCAATCCAACATTGCAAAGGTAATTTTCTATCATCTCATAAGTAACTTCAGAAATATGAATTAGCCTTACCTAATTCAAAAATCTGAAATTACACCACATATAATTAGAACAAATTACCTATACCTGAAGGATAGAAATTAAGATTAATATCAAGTGAATTAGTGTTGAATGGCATATACTTTGTTTCCTTTCACAATCATGAAGCTGAAGGTCATTTAGAGCTTTCTTTTTTATATCAACATACTGGCACTTTACAAAACATAAAAGCATAGCTATTATAATGTAAGCTTATGATGGCAATTGTATTGCTCAGCTGCTTAAAAAGATCTGTACATTTATTTCTAATTCTCAAGAAGTAAATTATAGGCAATGCTGGAATATAAATTTGAATGCATAAGAATAAAGATAGAATCATATTTCAAAAGTTATTGCTTGAATTACTCAGAAAAAAATGTGTATTTGGTAAGTATATATTTTTATTAGCTAAAGAAAGTACCAAGCCAGATACATTGAAAAATAATCGAAGCATAAAGTATCAAAGGAAATTTTTTTAAAAAATGAAAAAAATGGCCAGGCGCGGTGGCTCACGCCTGTAATCCCAGCACTTTGAGAGGCTGAAGCGGGTGGATCACGACGTCAGGAGTCCAAGACCAGCCTGGCCAAGATGGTGAAAATACTACTACTACTCTACTAAAAATATAAAAAATTAGCCGGGCGTGGTGGCGGGTGCCTGTAATCCCAGCTACTTGGGAGGCTGAGGCAGAGAATTGCTTGAACTCAGGAGGCAGAGGTTACAGTGAACCCAGACAGCACCACTGCACTCCAGCCCGCGCGACAGAGTGTCTCTACTAAAAATACAAAAAATTAGCTGGACGTGGTGGTGGGTGCCTGTAATCCCAGCTACTTGGGAGGCTGAGGCTGAGACTTGCTTGAACCCAGGAGGCCGAGGTTGCAGTGAGCCAAGACAGCGCCACTGTATTCCAGCCTGGGCAACAGAGTGAGACTCTGTCTCAAAAAAAAAAAAAAAAAAAAAAAAAAAATGAAAAAAATGAATGGCACATGTACATTCATCAGCCATTCCCTGAAATTCTAGGCATCATCTGATATTAATTTTCCCTTGATATAAATTCCAAAAACTATGACAACAAAACCATAGACCTGCTACTTGTTTAAATAATTAAAGCGAAATTAATTATATCTGAATAAGATTACTATATCTCTTTCCAAACTTAAAACTTAGAACCATTTGTTTTAACAATTTTTTATTTGTTTATAATTGCCTGAAATAGCAACACATTTCATTGCTTATATGTTTCTAAATTTGAGAACTAGTTCTAGTTTACATCTTTCTGTTCGCCTACTTTATTTTAGCGGTAAAAGGAAACATAACATACATGATCTTCCTTACCAATTGACTTGATTATGTGCTTTTATTCTCAAAAGTTTCAACTATTACCCTTCAAATTTGCACTTGCTTCAAGGTTGTCCTTAATGTTGAGCATTTGATTCATGTCACAAGGGGACTATATCTGTTCACAGTAAAAATAAGTATGTATTGTTGTAGCATGAAACTGAAGTCAGTAAAAGAAAAATAGGTCAGCTTTTTCTAGTCATAAACTTTATGTCAGTAGAACAGACTGTACATTTTAGATTTTAGATATGAAGAAAACCTTTGAAACTCAAAATAGTTTCTTTCATTTATTTTTATCTAAATACAACTTCTGCTTAAGTTATTGCTGTCATTATAGGATGTTAATTAACCTAATAACGTGTGTTTTCTCAAAAAATAATATTCATAGATCAAGATTTGAAATTCAAACAAATCATCTACTTTGTAGGCGTCAGATTAGCTAGAGAGGATAGTAGTGCTAGTAGAATCAAGTTTATTTGCATTCTTAACAACTTCTACCCTAAAGCAAACAGATCAAGTAGTTGATGAAGAAATGTTACATCCTAAATAAATGCTTCTTTAACAAGCACATCCAAATCCACATGTTTAATACTGAACTCATAATCGTTTTCTGAAAGCTATTCCTTTTTTCCCACTTTTTTCCATGTAGTATTCCTCAAGTCAGAAATCTGGAAGTCCTTTATGGCAACTGTTCAGTCATTTACCTATTCAAACCTAATAAGAAAATAAGCCCTGTTGATTCTCCACCATAATTAACTCCCAAAGCTCTTCACTAAATCTCAAACTTGATTGTCAACACTGTCATAGTTAGAGACACTACTCTTTCTCACTTTGAGTAATAATATTATAACTTTCTCCAATCTCAAATTAACTACTAGATCATTTTTCTTAAAGTTGAAAATACTTCCCATGGACTTTATTTTATGACCTCTCTAGACTTACCTGATGCAATTTCCTTACCACATGCACCAGATTCATGATCCTTTTTCAGTTGTTCTAAAGCTGTAAGCCTTTCCTAATGTGAGACATTACACATAATGTCTTTTCTTATGATAATCTTCCTTCTCTCTTAATTTGTCCTTCTCCCACATTTTATGACTTAACCATTACTCATTTATTAGCTTAATTTTTATTTCTTTCCTCAGAAAACCTTTTTCTTACTTCTCTGATAATAAAATCACTCCTAGTTTCACAATCCTAGAGTATTCTGCTTCTTCTTTATATTAGTCATTTGCATAATTACATGTTTAATATTTGTCATCTCCACTACACTCTGCATTCCATGAAGACAGAGATTAGTTCTGTGAATGTAGACTCATTTTGTTACATTTCCTTACAGATAATATAAAACCACAACCCACAAATGAATTTTTTAAGATAATTACATTAAATGTCAATATTAACAAAAGAGCCACAGTAGTCATGAGTATTCAAATCCACAAAAAAGTTATATCCTCCTTTTGATTTATTTTTAAAAGTGTATTTCTTGAAAGTATTCATTTTTTAAATAAAATTTATGATGAGATGAGCAATTTCAGACAAATTGTCCACACTGTCTGCTAGTCTGTTTATCTGATTGACCCTATCTTGAATGATGTAAATTATAAACCATATTTTCCGGACCTATTAATGGTTGTTTTCCTCTTGATTTTTATCATTTTTTCTGAATTAATCTGATTATTTTATTAATGACTCCAAATATATCTTTATTTATAAAATTCCCTTTCATTAAGTGATTATACTCCTTTGTTCAAATATTGTATATTTGTGGATGTGTTTACCTTTTTATTAAACTATTTGCTTTTTTTTACTAAGTCAGTATTTTTTGAACTTTCTGATTCCACATCTTTTTTTAGTAATACTTCCTTAAAATTTCTACTGTAACATTTATACAACCATTTTATTCTTCTCTCAAATTATTTTCTTTGTCTCTTTTCAAAATGTATTTACCTGACTGCTTAGTTCATCTGTATTTTGTTCATTTTTAACTATGAAACTATTTAGAGCTTTGGATTTATCTCTAATTGTATCTTAATACATAATTAACTTTTGGCTTTATCTTATATTTTTAAATTATGAATTTCATTTTATTTTTAGATCATACAATTATTTTAACTTGTATTAACTTATAAATCTTCGGTTTATATTTCTTGTGTTTATATCTGTCTTTTTTCAATTGTAGTATAGTTATGAAGCCCACACAACTTTTCATGTTTTTTGTTGTTGTTTTTGATATGGCAAAATTTCTCTTTCTGGCTTATTTCATGATCATATGTAATAATATTCATATGTAATAATATTCATATATTTTAATTCTAACTTAGCTTTCAAAAATGTGATCCTTAAAAATCAAAGCTCAATCTGTTAAATACTATAAATAAAATATTTAAAGAGTTTTATTACTGTTTCCCATCAGCTTTACCTTTGATTTCAATACTGCTGTTTGATATATTGAGTATTATGAAAGATTTATCTTTAGTGTACCTCATATGTTAATAAATACACCCTTCTATATCAGTCAGTGCTGATCAGGAAAGCAGAACTGCTATAACTTTTGAAGAATAAATAATGAATTATAGGAGATGAAGTCCAGAAATAGCACTTGGAGAGTCAGAGAAGAGTCAGAAACTAGCACTCCTGCAGTGCTGGCTCAGGTAGATAAACCTGAGCTGCAGGGAAGCTGGGGATGGTGACTTGCCAGAGGGGAACCATAAAGGGAAGTTAATAGAGACATGTGTGAAAGGTTGCTGCTGCTCTGTCTCCTGGTGGGCCTATTGGTCAGCAGTGTCAGCAGTTAGAAAGAACTGGCTATGGAACAAGGGAAGCCAGGACGAGCTCCAACCTGCCAGCTCCTCTGAGTTGTCTCTTCCCTTATCTGACTGCAACAGCCTTCACAGATTAGTAGCTGTTACTCCATTTCTTTCTTCTACATCTCACAAAAATTTATCTTTAGGCAATCACTGTTTATATTAGAAATTCTGGGAAACATTGCTCCAGCTTACAACTATATACAATCTATCACCACTATTGTCACTCTTGAAAACTTGGCATTTATATTTCATTTTCTTAATCATCTGTTTATTTTGAATAAAGTGATTTTAAAAGCCCATGCAGTTGTCCCTCATACAACTGAAAACATGCTAACCTTCTCCCCAAAAGAGAATACAAAGAGGATACATGTTACATTACCCATCTTTTAATAATGTTTATTTTTTTACTAGCTGAGTCTCACCATTCTTTGATAGCTTGTAACTTAAATACTGAAATATAACTTAATCACTACTAACACATTTTATGAATAGGAGAATGAGTAAAGTATAATAATTTTGTATGTGTAATGCTTGTTTGTACATACATAGACATATACACACATTCTATACATACCATACATACACTCTATGCACATATATATGTGCTACAGATATATAATATAAATATACAATGTAGGCAATATATATACACACAATATGTGCTATACACTTATGTACATGTATGTGTGTGTGTGTTTGTTTGTAAGTATATACACATATCTCTCTATATATATATATGCTTGGTGCATGCTAGTTAGAGAAAAAAAGACTGTTACCTTATGAGTATTTCTTCCTTAAATTGAATACACACATAAACAAATATTAATATATTATTACACTTTATACATTTACAACTACCACAGTCCTTTTTCTCTGTCACTAGTCATATGGCTCAAGGTAGTATTTGCCTCTTCTTACGTATTCCATTTCCCTTTGCTCTTGTTCTTAGCTCAGGCTCCTCATGAAATACCAAAGACTAGGTGACTTCAACAATACACTTTTATTTATTACAATTCTGGAGGCTAGGAAGTTCAAGATCAAGGTGCCCACAAGTTCAGTTTGGGGTGAGAGCCCTCTTACTGGCTTACAGATGTCCACCTTCTCCATGTCCTCACATAGCAGAGAGAAAAAAATCTTAACCTTTTTTCTCTTCCACTTCTTATAAAGCCACTAATTACATCACAAGTATCCCACCCTCATGATCTCATCAAACTCTAATTACCTCTCCAAACCCCATCTTCAAATACGATCACTTTGGAGGTTAGGGATTCAATATATGAATTTTGTGGGGAGGCACAGTTCAGTCCCTAGCAGTCCACATCAAGCATCTGAGCTAGTCAGGAGTTCTTGTCTAGTGTGGTGACCCAGACCATTATTCTGGAACAAATTTTTATTTCTGAATTGGCTGTGACATTGCTAGTGTTGCCTGTATTGGATTGTGAACATTTTCCATTGGCTAATCACAGGATGTAAAAGTAGTAAGAGGTTCCCAAGAGTTTCCCCTAATTCCAGAATAGCTTTTATATTCTTATAGTAGCAATGCAATGTTCGGTCACTGGCATAAGGAGCACAAAGCGACCAGTGGCAATTTCATCTTTTAGTTTAATAAAAACATTTTTGTACCCGTAAGGGGAAATATTCCTCCCTTCGGAACTAAGATGATTATACTAGTAGAGCTATCAGATTTGCAGTAATGAGAAGCAGAATTTTCACTAGAGGGTCATTACGGGTAATCATGAAAAGAGCTGTTCACCTTTGCACAACATGACTCCTGGACTTAATGCTAGTTGTGGTGCTTTTACCTTATATTGGCTATGGGTTCACCATATATTGGTCCCTTTTTCAGAACATATATCTGGACCTCTCACATACTATAAAGCACTGCCCAGCCCCACGATGTGTTACCACACCGATAATACCATTGCTAATTTTTCAAAATGCCATTCTACTTTTCTCTTGTGTGAGCTGTTTCAGGATAATGGTAAATATAATACCAGTAAATTCCAAGTGTGTGAGTCCATTGTCATACATTCTTTTCTTTAATGTAAGATGTTGGTTTTAACAGAAACATTGTGGGAAGGGAAGTCAAATCTGCATCTATAATAAATATATATTTCTGGAGAATAACATGTGACCTTTTCTGATTTAGATGTGGTCTGATGGTCCTATATATTCAACCTGTAACCAGGTAGCTGACTCCTCCCTGTCAGGGAATCACACCATATTAGGGGTTCAGTATCAATCTCTGCTGTTGGCATTTTGTCCATTCAGTAATTTCTCTAGACAGATAAACCTTGGTAAGTAGAAATTTACCCTGATAAGCTCAATCATAACTGGATTACAACCATTATGACAACGTTTTTACGAGCCCATTGATAAGGACAGAAGTAGCCACAGAAAGAAAATGATTAGCACTCCGCAGTAAAAGTCAGCTTAACCATCTAATTGTCAGGATCCTCTGCTGAGGGCACAAGTTTCTTCATTCTCTGGATTCAATCAGAGAGGTCTAGCCACATCCCCCATCTATAGAATCTCTTGATACCAATTTTCCAATTATATTCTTTCAAATCTTTAACAATCCAGCCAAAATATTAGCCACTACCCATGAGTTACAGAAAATGCACACATCGGTTTATCTCTTTCCAGGCAAAGTTGCAACCAAGTACACTTCTCAAAGTCCTGCCTGCTGAGCAGAGTCTCCTTCATCATTGTCTTTCAATGTCACTTCTATGTGATGTTTTAATGCTACAGCTGCTGCTATTCATAGTTGTGCAAAGAACATTTAGTGTACCTCTCTGAATAGGATGTGTATATTCAGTATTGGCTTTTGGGGAACATCCAATTTATTATTTACTTTTTCTACTGTCTTAACTTTGTCAAGTTATTTTTTCATATGATAACCATCTCCTAGTTTCTCCTTTTCCTTGGCATAAATCTCTTGGTAGGGAGAGCGTTGCTCAGATTCTCCAAATTAGTCTCTTTCTCTTTTGAACTACTGATTCTCTGAGAAGACTTAACAGGGTGAAGTTCAATATTTATTTGTTATTGGGAATCTGATAGCTGAAGTGATTTTTGTACAGCAGTCTATGCCCCAGATATGTGAGGGGATAATGTTTTGCATGTGCTCATAAATTGCCTATTTTAGTGCAGTGGTGTCCTGCTTTCCAGGGAAAGCAAGGAAGAACTAGAGAAGAACATTTTTATTTGCGTGTCAGCATGGCCTGTACTTACTTCCAGATCTACATTGTGAACTAAGGGTGTCAGTAAGATTCCAGTGAAGGTATGTGCCACTTTTTCCCTAGGGGGAAAAATATTTTGCATTCAGGGAACCTCAGTATTTTTAGATCTCATTTTGGTCTCAATTTGCATAATAATTCGCTGAAAATCTTAAATATCTTTTGCAAAGTGTTCTGTTCTCTTCTAAGTTTATTCTTATGTTTTATTTATATGTGTTTGTTTATTCATTTATTCAATTACTTACTTGCACTTCGGTCATTTCATTTGTTTTTTTAGAGCTAAACTCAAGGGCTCAAATCACCATATTGAATGAGATCTGCATTTACTTTTTGAACCCAACTAGACTTAGGGCATTTAATCCTATTAACATTCACCTGTCCTCATAATCTAGCGAAATCTGCTAATTACATAACATGTTTTAATTATATTTTTATTTCACCTTAACATTTCATAAAGTACATTCTCTATATCTTCATCTAATTACTTGATAATCGTGTTAAATTTCATAAAGTGACTGATATTTGTGGGTGGAATTTTGTTGTTTGTTTGTTTTGTTTCGTTTTGTTTGTGAGACAGGTTCTCACTTTGTTGCTCAGGTTGGAGTGTAGTGGCACAGTCACAGCTTACTTCAGCCTCAACTTCCCTGGGCCCAAGTGATCCTCCCATCTCAACCTCCTAAGTAGCTGGTACTACAGGCATGCACCACCATACCTGGCTAATTTTCGTATTTTTTGTGGACATGAAGTTTTGCCTTGTTGCCCAGGCTGCTCTTGAACTTCTGCACTCAAGCAATCTGCCTACCTTAGTCTCCCAAAGTGCTAGGATTACAGTCATGAGCCACCACACCCAGCCTGGGACTGATATTTGAATGTTAGTCTCCAGTGAATTTCAGAACAACAACAACAACAACAACAAAAAAAAAACATGAAATGGAAGAGACTCTTAGAAGTCCAAAGAATGAAAGCAAAGTTTTTTCATCATTATGTATTCTTATTTCTTGAATATAATGACTTTAAAAGCAAAAACAAAGTGAGGTGTGAATTTAAACAGAAAATTATATAGTAGTTTCCATTTTCAAATGTACTGCTTAGAAAAAAAAAAGGTAATTGAGTCCAGGATTATTAAACATATAGGACATCATTTTTGCAAACTAGATGGGATGGTCATGATAAATAAATGCTTACTGCTGTATTTCACTGCTTGTCTGTGCTTCTTTGGCTATAGGCTAAAAACATGGAATGCTCTCTCTTGCCTAAGGACACAAAATTGTGCAGTAAACAAGGGTTCAAATAAACCTTTGGTCTGAACAGTTTGAGCAGATGCTTATGTTTGGAAATAGAACACCTGTCAAGTACTTTGAAGTCAACTAGACCTCATAACTTCCAATAGGGTTAAATGTAGTCAAGGGAGCATTAAAAACTAATGAGTAAGCCTGGATAATATGGTGAAACTCTGTATCTACAAAAAATACAAAAGTTAGTTGGGCATGGTGGCATGCACCTACAGTAACAGCGACCTGGGATGCTGAGGTGGGAGGATCGTTTGAGCCTGGGAGGTCGAGGCTGCAGTAAGCCACGGTCATGCTACTGCGCTCCAGCCTGGCATGACAGAGTGAGACCCTGTCTCAAACGAAAAACAAAACAAAACAAACTAATGAGTTAGTAAATGAGGTAGAGAGAAAAAGATTTTGGAAATGCAGATACAAATCTTTGGAGTTTATTTTAAAATAATAATTCTAGATGAAAGTAATGGTTCATAAACAAAGAGCATGCAAACCAAAATTGATTTTAATCAGGATAAAAAGTTTTCCTTTTCTTTTTCCTTTCTTTAAAAAAAAAATTGAAAATGTGACTTTCAGTTGTACTCAGAATTCACGATAATGCAAATACTATAATAGTCCCATCTCTTAAAGAGAGAAATCTCAAGATGAGCTCAGAAATTATATGATCTTCCACCTTTAAAAAAAATCACAAAAATATAAAAAGCCTTTACAAATAAATGCTGCTTACTTGGACTTGGGGGAAAGAGGACTAGTGTGTGTTTCTATGAACTCAGACTTTAGTTTCAGCTTTTGCATCCTATTTAAAGTATAAATTGTCACGCTTCCACTGTTCTGAGAACATGAATATCTCTGGAAAAATGGGGAAGTATTTGACAAAGTTTTCAAATGTGTGTTGCTAAAAAGGAGATACTTTTTACTTTGACAGTCTTAGCAAATGAAGATTATATATTTACCAACAAAACAAACTCATTTCAAATTTAAATTTAAAATGCATGAATTGCATATACTTGATATACATATACATGCATATAAGTAGACATGTGTATGTTTAGGTGTATGCATGTATAATATTTGCATGTGTACTTATGTATCTGTTAATATACATGCATATATTTGTTATAATGTATGCATGTTTGTATTTTTTATAGGACTCTACAAATAACTTTTTGCTGCTTTTGATTTGGGGGGTGGGGCCCAAAGCTGAAGACAAAAAGAAGCTAAATATACTCATGTTCTGAAGTGATCCAGCAACAACTGGATCAAATATTACCCAGTTTTTGTTAATTGGCACAATCTTTGGCCTTGCAGAATTTCTAGTGCTTATTGAGTGAAGCAGTTATTTTCTTCACTATGAGTATATGACTGCACCTAAACAGATTCACTCAGAGAGATAGGGATGCCTCCAAGTGTGGCATTTTATTCCTTCTCCTTGGGAGCCCCCTTGTTGAGTGTCTTAATAGTTAGAGGTTTTCCTGTTCAGCCTGTGCCTTCCTAAGGAGTGAGGAAGACAGTGGCAGTAAGACACAGAGAGGGAATGACAGAGGAGTAGCATGTAGTCCCCTGTTTGACAGGGCTGGGACAGGTGAAATTTCTTTGAGCCTAGTGGTTACTTGGGAAGTTGACTAAGCTTGGGTGGTTTTGCCAGTTTCTTCCTTCCCACACAGGAAGATTGCTCCAAAGGATAGAGGCCGGGCGCAGTGGCTCAAGCCTGTAATCCCAGCACTTTGGGAGGACGAGACGGGCGGATCACGAGGTCAGGAGTTCGAGACCATCCTGGCTAACACGGTGAAACCCCGTCTCTACTAAAAAATAAAAAAAAAAAAACTAGCCGGGCGAGGTGGCGGGCGCCTGTAGTCCCGGCTACTCAGGAGGCTGAGGCAGGAGAATGGCGTAAAAACCCGGGAGGCAGAGCTTGCAGTGAGCTGAGATCCGGCCACTGCACTCCAGCCTGGGCGACACAGCGAGACTCCGTCTCGAAAAAAAAAAAGAAAAAAAGGAAAGAAGGTGAAGCCAGAATGTCTATAGAATTGAAAGGTGAAAAAGGTTGAGTCCAGTTGGTTTCCCAAATCAGCAGACTGAGAAGTTGGAGGCACTAAAGAGAATTTGAAGAATTATCTCTCTCACACACACTCCAAAAAAAAAAAAAAAAAAAAAAAAAAAAAAATGCCAGCATTTGAATAAATCTCAGTTACATCAAGAGCATCAACAGTCAGGTTAGTGTTAGAAGAACAACCACATCAGCATTAAGACAAATTAGTATTTGTTTTCCCTGCTCACTACTCTGCCCCTGTGGTGAAATGCTAGACTTACTATAGCACAGTGGAGAAAGACATAGGAGGACAGAATCTCCTTCCATTGGCTCCTTAGTCTCCTTACTCTGTCCGGAGATGGTGCATGGAGAGAGCTCTGAATCAGAAATGAATTTGTAGTATTAAACTGCAAGGACTAAATTTTATTAACTAAAAGCAACCTGTCAGCTTTACAGTCTGGCCAAAGTAACAACCCACTTTAGAGACAAATATAAATTTACATAAAGTAGTAAATAGGGAATGATATTTGCTGTATAAAGATGGAGAAGGCAGGCCAGCAAGAGGAAAAGGGATCATTTTTTTTCAGTTATTCTGCTAGAGGCACTTTAAAAAAATGTATTTCCTGCATGTGCAAGCTCTCGGTCATCTAGAAGAATTATTCTGTTTAAAGAGCTGCTGCTCTAAAATAGCTAAAATAATTTATCTGGGAACTTGTAAAATGATATTCAGCTTTGAAACTTGTAATGCAAACCAAGGAAAGATAACTGCTGACATAATTCTAATTTAATTCTCTCTTATGGACCAATTTTTCACAAATATACTCATACTCATTGTAAATGTAGGAATTGTGTGTGCTTGTGCTTATGAACATATACAACATTAACATACCCACATGAGACTATATTTAGTATCTGGAAAATTGTACATCATCTAAAAATATGTAAAGCCAAATTTATGTGTTTACAACAGTGAATGTTGTAAAAAGGAAATAAATGTGCTTATCATTAGTGTAATATCAATGTAATACTATTTTTAATATCTACAAAAACACGGATATGCACTATGTTACTCTATTTTGTATTATTTATTACTAAGACTACACGAAAGAAAAAATATTCTGACATACTATTTTTCTGCTTTGATGATCCTTCACGTAGTATACAAACTATTATGAGATTTTAATGCTAAACATTTTCATTTTGGTAAGTCTATGATTATGGCATAGGCAATAATTGGTATCACATACCCAAGGGAGATGCTAATGAAGTAGGACTGCGTGGACTTGGATAAGAGCTGCAATTCTGGAAGAGAGGTTCTATGCTCTTCTTTCCTCCAGCACCCTTCTGTAGTATCTGCCTGCACCATACAACCTAGTTGTGAAGTTGTTTCTAATTTCTGCATTTATAGCTATGAACAGAGGAACCTTAAGCAGACATAAGAAGAGTAGGAACAATATGTTTATCATCTTCCTGGCAGATATGTCTTAGGTCTCTCCTTGTTCTCCTTGAGTTTTTGAAAGAAACTCAGATGGGGGATGCAGGGAGTAAAGAAATAAAGGCAAAAATAATTAAATGAAACAATTATTTCCAGAAATACTATAGCAATATTTTGAAAAAGTCATTAAATAATGAGATGTCTTAGATATGAATGAGAATATTTAACATGTTTCTAGGAAAATTAAACTTAGCCTGTCCTAGACTGATGTGGGAATGTTTAATAGAAAATAGATAGTGTTAAAATTATTTGTGGCCATGAATGTGCAGGTATTTTTTTGGCTCATTGCCTCTACACATATGACCAAAATCATCATTTATTTTAAGGAGAGTTAAAGGACAGCAATCATTAAAATATTGCAGCCTCTATTTTTTCTCCCTTATGGACACAGAAATTGGCTATTGGAGAATGTCTTTTATATTATATGCTTTTCTATTGCTTCAGGTTACAATATTGAATTGTGTCTATCTCCTCTCAAGGCCTTTGGTAGCCTGGGATAGTGTATTCTACCTACCAATGAACAGAGTTTTAATTTCATAAATTACTCAGAATGTCATGCATATATTTTTATAATTTCTATGATTTAGAAATTTCTATTAATTACAGCTATCTCCCCTTTATGTATATAAACAAAATAGTGTATATATTCTCAGTGTAGAAATTGAAGTGAACAAATTTACTGAGTACTTCAGCAGGTGGTGTCCTAGTCAAGTTACTTTTGACCAACTGTAAGAGTAGATTTTTTTTTTTTTTTTTTAAAGAAGGGACTTCTTAATAAAAGAAGAAGTGGTTTGGTTTCAAACTTATGATTGGTATTCAGAAATGTATATTTGATTCTTAAGATAGTATCATAACAATAACAATAATTTCAATAATGTTGACTGCATGATCAGTCTGTACAGTATCTCTGTTTTTGCATTCACCTAATTATACTTACTGCCAGTCCTTGCAACCTGGTAGCAGCTATCTTATTGTTTGCCTGATGCTGTCCATACAAGCAAGCCCAGGTATTTTATCAAAGAATATGCGTTCTGGGAGGAAGAACTACATGCTTAATCTAAATATGAGCCATTTATTTTCTTTATAACAATACTAGCTGTAAAATCTGTGGGAAAGACGTAGCTCAACTCACCAAAGCTATTTCTGTGAAGGGACCTTGAAAACGACCAGCTTTTTCTTCACAATCTAAATGCCTGTGAATCTATTGCTATACCCTTGCTGAGGTCTTTCGATTGAACTCCCCGGCTTTAGCTAATTCAATTTCTAACCAGCGGGTATTGCTAAAACATGCTGTGTGCACATATTCATAGCTTTGATAATACAGAGGGGAACAGCCAAAGAATCACCAAATCAAGACAGGCATGCTGTTTGTACTATAAATAGTCACATTATCCTGGCATTCTGTTTCTTCTTAATGCCTCCTCTCTTTTGCTCATCCATATAACCCCAATCTGTAAATTTAATTTAATGATTATTTGGAAGGATAATTTGGATGTGTGCAATAACTGTGGAAGGCAACTTGGGAATTTGCATTAATTAAAGAAGATCATTCTTGTTAGACAGAATTATTCAGTCACTTAATAAATAATCCACAATGTCCTAAAAGATGTAGAAAAATCAGCCTGGTGGGCTGATTATATGACCTTCAAAAGTTGCAAAATATTTATATTTTTTTTTTCTCACCAATGTAAAACTATCAGTGTTACAAAGGAATTCAGGCAGCAAACACATAGACTAATAACTTCACATCTCTAAATGTCTTTGTTCTCTTATAAAATAAATTAATATAAATACTATTAGTGAAATGTATTTTGTGGTTATTTTCAAAGCAGCTATTCCTGAAGGCTATTTGGGCAACAGTGCCATGGAATGACTTCTGTTATTATTTAATCAAATCTGTTAAATATTTTAGTGTAATAATATGCACAGAACATCAAAATTACAGAAGTAGAATGTAAAATGTTTTATTGATGCTTAAGTGCAATTTAAAGTAGCCTTTGACAATGATAAGAACTCTGGTGTACCTCTCCTAGGCATAAATATTTTCTGTGTACATCAATAATTAATATTCTTTTTTCCCCTCATCCCTTAAGTAAGAGAAATTGTAACCTTGCCATAATATTATTTTATAGGCCAGCTGAGAGAGTCAAAAGAGCCATATCCTCTAGAGGACTGGAAGGCAACTAAAATAATTCTAAACATTGTTCTTTATTTTTTATCCAGTTAGCTGCTATTGATATTAAGTGATTTAATGCAGTATCTATTTGTTGTATAAATGTGAGATAGAATTGTTTTTGGATTCAACTAAAATTTGAATCTAAACAGGGGTTGTAATATTTTATTTTTTTGGTTATACAAACTCACAGAATCAATGTATGTATTACTTATGTTAGTAGCCAGAATTTGAATTTTATTTAAAAATGTTAGTATTCAAGAGATCTATGTATAATCCGAACCCACAATCAATAATAGTATGATATGTATCTGTAGCAATATGGAAAAAATTACTTTTCTTCCACAATAGCAGTTATTTAACTGTACAAATAATACATAAATATGTAACTAAATCATAAAATAGGGGAGCTAAAAATAAATCAGTGACCCTAGTATCACATTTTAATATTTTCTATGGGCAATTATAGAAATTATATAAGGACATTATCTGTTACTATCCTAATTAGAAAACCTGAAAATGAAAAATGAATTTCTAGGATTATACTTCACATAACAGAAAAGTAAAATGGTTTCACTGGATGGAAATAGCTAGTTCTAAAATTACGGCTGTAGAGATAAATTGCCTTTTTTTCCCCTTTGAATTATTGTATAAATCTCATTGGTTTAAGGATATTTGTATGGGTACATAAATGCTCATAGATGGTATTAGATAGTTGTACCACCATTTTGTGTCTGGTTTCTTCTACTCAATGAAATATTTTAGTTCATGATTTGTATGTGTCAGTAATTTATTATTTTTATAGTTGTGTACTATTCCATTGCATGAATGTTTCAGAATTTCTTTGATGAATCCTCTTCTTGATGGTCTCACATGTTTTTTTCAAGTTTTGGGCTATTATGAATAAAGTACTTTGAACATTGTTATGTTTTTGTAGATTTGTGCACTCATTTTTTATGAGTATACTAAGTGTAGATTTTCTGTTCACAGGGTAGATGGGCATGCTGGGATAATCTCATATCAGCCCATCGGATCTGCTAAATAAATGTTTAGTTGTTTTGTGGGTTAGTTTTTATGCATGGACATTATAACAAAATAAACTATATAAATTTGCACTTAAATTATATTAAAACTAAAGTTAAAAAATTCTCAAAACTCATTATGCCCTAATTACTCTACTATATTTTACTATTATGTATGCTATTGAGGTTATTTATGTCTTTTACATGTAGATGGTGAAAATCCTGTATAAATATGTGCTATAGTACATATTCCTCCAAGTTTTCCATTCAGTGATGTCACAATGAATATGGTGGGACTAATTATACCACATGATTTGATATATGCTATAAATAATAGCTGAATTTGTTGTTTTTGGCTTTTTCAGGCTTAAGAAAATAATGGAGATGATGTTACTTATGCTGGTTAAACTTAAACATTTGTTGCATTTGTAGATATTGCATTGAAATTATCACAAAATTAATAAATATTCTTTCAGTATTCAAAACCTATTATCTAAGTCAGCAAATAAGTTGTATACATCATTAAAGAGACAGTGACAAGCATCTTTGTTGGTTAACTTTTGTCTTGCTGATTAATGTAAACCCAAATATCAACAAATAGTTATGTCAAAACTATATTAATTGCAACCATAGGTTGGCTGCAGGTTTTTAAAAAAATGTTCTGTTAAAACATGTTAGTTGTATATAATTTACAGCAAATAGAATTTTATATTTTATTAGTATTTGTACATTAAGGGTTACACTTTCATTATATCATTAAAATTTATAATAATTGTATATGTAGTTATGTGAATTACAAGCATTAAATACACTGATACATTTATTTTCAGAGTGCCGGTTGTTAAATATTTCCCACACAACATACAACTTTAAAAAACAGTTAATTCGAAACAAATTACTGAAGGTTTCTCTTCAGTGGATGTATAACATTTTTTTTTACCATGAGAAGTGTATGAATGTTTAATCTACATCTTATCTAACATTTAATATTGTTGGTAGTGTAAAATTGTAGCCATTTTGGTGTTTTTGGCATTTTAATATGGTTTTAAGTACATTCCCTGTGATTGCAACATTACCTAATGGAAATTATGTTGAACATCTATTTACGTTGTCTTAGCAATGCTTCTCACGTGAAGTATTTGATCAAGATCTTTGCCATTCAAATTTTTTTTTTAGTTAACTTATGTCAATGTTTTATATGTAATTCATATCATTTCTTTTTGAGATATAGGTGTATGTAAATTTTCTACCACTCTATAGTTTCTTAAAAACTTTTTTTTCTTTTTTCATTTTTTTAAAATACTGAGTCTCACTCTGTCACCCAGGATGGAGTGCAGTGATGTAATCACAGCTCACTGTAACCTTGAATTAGTGGGCTCAAGTGATCCTCCCATCTCAGACTCCCAAGTAGCTAGCTGGTACTGCAGGCATACCATTATGCCCAGCTATATTCTAAAACGTTTTTGTAAAGATGAGGTCTCACTATGTTTCCCATGGTGGTCATGAACTCCTGGACTCAAGTGATCCTCTGGTCTTGGGCTCTCAAAGTGCTGGAATTTCTTACGTGAGAAAAACTTTCTTAATGATATCCTTCGCAAGCAGAACTTTAACTGTGATAAAATTATATTTAGCAATTATTTATTGAATGGTTACTGACTTTTTGCATCCTGTTCATATCATTGCCTACCCCTCTGTTATAAAGATCGTCTTCTGTGTTTTCTTCTAGAAGCTTTGAAGAAGCTTCTCATTTTAGTGAATGATCCAATTCAAATCAGTCTTTGTGTATGCTGTGAGTAGCATTCGAGATTCCTTTTTTACCATAGGAATATACTGTTACTCCAGCACCATTTACCAAAAAGACCTTCTTTTTACTGATAAATTGCATTAATACTTTAATTCCTACATACATATATATGTGTTTGATTGATATATATATAAAATACATATATATAAAATACATATTATATATATATGTGTGTGTGTGTCAACACAAAATGCACCTACATCTGAATATACGGTCCATGTATGTAATCACTTCATAAGCATAGATTTTACAAACCTGAAAGAAATGGAATTAGTCACAAAGGAAAGATAGAGAAGATAAACACATGTTCATAAACAAGTAACAATATAGAAAATAAGATATGCAAAGATATGTGCAACAACTAACACTTAAAGATAAACTTTTAATGGTCACTGTTATACAAATAGCTTATGCAAAATAATAAAAATACATGAAGGGGCCAATAGCTAAAAGAACAATGGAGGTGAAGAGATACTTCATAACAGAGGCAAAAAGAGATAACAAACTCATAAACAATTTTTGATTATGCTAATTATTAGAGAAATGGAAAGGATAACAATGTCATAATTCAATTCAAATGAATGTATATTTTAAAAATATAAATTTCACACTGATTTTGAAGTTGTGGTAAGATGGGAATTCATACAACCTCCTGATTAGTTTAAAACCATTCCAATATTTTAAAGGACAGTTTAGTGATATAAATATCACATCTTTTACCACTTTACACTGACACTGATTTCTGTACACACATAACCATGGTATGCTATTAATTTGACTCTCTGGAAAAAGTAAGGCCTTGATTTGTAGCATTTGCCAATGTTTATGATATAAGTACTCCCACCATGGTCAGTTTCAGGCTATTAACAGTTTAACAATTCACTCACAGAATTTCACAGTTACCTCTTGCAAGAAAATTCAAGCCAGAACAAGAATTCCACTATACATATTCTTTTTAAAAATCATTTTCATATAGCTGAGAATTGTTAAACAAGAGATTAAATTAGAAATCTGTCAGATTAATTAATTATTTTAAGATGAAATGAACTTGAATATGGCTTATTTTCCAGATGTAAAATTAAAAGATTTTGGCTTTATGGAGACCAATTTATAAATAAGTATCAAATCTAAAAACATGATTGTATTTTAATACAGAAATTCTACCTCTAGATTATCCTAAGAAAATTAAAAAGAACATGCACAAATTTTATCTAACACTAGGCTCACTGAAGTATCACCTTTTTTGAGCAACTGCTGGGGGAAAACATGAGTAGATAATAATAAATATTTTAATCCAATTATGGTGTAGCTAGAAGATAGATTAATAAGCATGGATTATATAAAATATTTCAAAATACTATTTAAAGGACATGACAAAATTGTTGCAGGATACATATTGGAAAAGGAGGCAACCAAACAGCATGTATTCCTTTTATTAGAAAAGATTGTGTGCATTTAATAGATTATGTCTGCATTTATTTTGTTATTCATATATATTTATACAACTATGTGTATATAATATACACATACAATGTAAATGCTATACGTAGTCTGCCATATGCATGTATATTTACATATTTGCATGTTGTATCTAAACAAAAGCATTTTCCTTCCTATGTGAAGTTTGTAAATTTTTTCTTTCTTCGTTCTTGTTTTCCTCTATTCTCTCAATAGTCTACATCTCCTTGGAAACTGCAAGTTATTCTGTGATTTTAAATCTGACATCTAGGCCGGGCGCGGTGGCTCAAGCCTGTAATCCCAGCACTTTGGGAGGCCGAGATGGGCGGATCACGAGGTCAGGAGATCGAGACCATCCTGGCTAACATGGTGAAACCCCGTCTCTACTAAAAAATAAAAAAAAAAAAAAAAAAAAAAAACTAGCCGGGCGCGGTGGCGGGCGCCTGTAGTCCCAGCTACTCCGGAGGCTGAGGCAGGAGAATGGCGTGAACCCGGGAGGCGGAGCTTGCAGTGAGCTGAGATCGGGCCACTGCACTCCAGCCTGGGCGGCAGAGCGAGACTCCGTCTCAAAAAAAAAAAAAAATCTGACATCTAATTGTGACATATATAAATGTGAAGAGAAGACCTAGTTCTTTTCTAAGATATCATATCATGTAATTTTAAATTTCAATATTATTAGGTGCAACTAGCAACAGACAATAATTTCATTAGTTGTCAGCAAAAAAAGTTGAATACCACCCAACGCTGAGTATTAAAGTAGCTCATATGCATATAGCTAACTGCTGTAAATGAATGCATTCTTATATAAAGCCAAAGTATTTAGTGCCTACTATTGCCAGCAACTTCTGCAAATTAGTTAATTAAGTAATGAATAAGAGGGACATTTTCCCTGCATTCCAGAGCTAAAATTAACAGGAAAGTTTGAATCTCAAGGGCTTAACACTTGTTAAAGTATTTGTTTCAGAAAGATAACCAACAATATTTGTAGCCATTTCAGAGCCCCTTCCATAACTGTTATAAAACTAGAAAGCTGTATGGATGACCATGTGTCTGGTTGCATGGCAGAAATCCAGCAAACTCAAAACTGTGTCCATACACTGCTAGTGTGTTTCTGAATTGGTACAACAATATTGGAGAACTATTTCCAGAATTTACCAAAGATGTGTATATGTGTACACACACACACACACACACACACAGACACACACACTTTCCCATGTGGCAAGTTTACTTCTAGGTATGAACTCAACATATATTTGCATATATTTACAAAATGAGAAGAATGACTAATAACACTATTTGAAATCATCAAAAACTAGAAAAAAATTCCAACAATAGAATCAAAAAATACATTTCGCTATGATCATATAATGTAATAATGCATAGCAATGAATGTGAATACAGTACAACACGGATTAAACTCACAAACTATTGAGGGAAAGAGGTCACATACAAAAAAATACGCACTGTATGATTCCATATACACACCATTCAAAAACTAGCAAAATAATGTTAGATAGTGTTAAAACTGGAATTTCTGTTTTTTAATCTGGATGCTAGTTATATAAATTTGTTTATGTGGAAATTTATTTTGTCATATTTATATTTTCTGCACTTTCCTGTATGTATGTTTCTATAGCATAGAAGTCTGATGTGGATTTCACTTAGCTAAACTCCAGGTGTCGGCAATGCTGTGTTCCTTTCTGTAGGATGTAGAGCAGAATCTGTCTTCTGTTTATTCTGATTGTTGGTAAGAATCAACTTATTGAGATTGTAAGGACTGTGATCCCCATTTCCTTGCGGGCTGTCAAGTCAGGGCCATTCCTACCTTCTCGTGTCACCCATATTCTTGGTCTATGGCCCCTTCCTTCAACTTCAAAGCAACAAAGTTGGGCCCAGTCCCTTCATGTTTTCTATAACTTTACTTCCATCTTCAAACTTCTTTTTGCTGTGTAAAGAAACATTCATAGATTCCAGCCAGGGATTACGGCTTGGACATCTTTAGAGGTGTAATTTTTCTGCGTACCGTGATATTAAACTTAAAGATAAAACATTTCCATGAAAGTGTTTTTAAAACGGTATCAAGACAGGACTAATTCAAGAGTAAATATTTTTCTTTAGAGCCTTCATTGGGGCCCATACTATTTGCCCTTCTGCTCCCTGAAGTTAATAAACTACATGAGATCATGCAAGATTTCTGTTAAAAGTGAGCTAGTCCTCCTTTAAAAATGTTAAACTTGGGAAACCTGACTGCTCTATTCCTTCATGGGGAGTAATAGTATGCATTAATATAGAAAGACTGAGATATTCTGCAGTAAAGAAATTTACTGGCCTGCATTAACCCGGTGTTACCAAAATATAGTTGGAGTTTTTCAAAAAGATCCTGAAAAAGTTCCTAACATCATGTATAAGAAATGTTTTTTCTTGGTCTTAAATTTGAACGTAACTCGTTAAAACTTCTCAAAATTTTAAAATTATATCACCATGGTTAGTATCTTTCTTCTTCCTGCTTTATTACAAACAGTAAAATTGATTATACTCTCACTATATTTTAATTGTTTGATATGTGTTATTTTTTCAGAATTATTACCCTTCTTTCTGATGAGAAAATCAAAGTGAAGAAATGTTTCCAAATTTCCAGAGCTAGTAATTGGTGGAAGAAGATTTTTTAAAAATTTTAACATTTTATAAAGGGTAAATTTAGTGAATTATTTTTATCTTGTACAGAAGTTATAATTTTAATGCTTTTCACATACATGCTGAAAATTTGCAATTAGATAAAAATGAAAGGAAGGAATATAAAATTCTCCAGAGGAATTTTTCATGCCATTATATACACATGTCATGAGGAAGTTTCAAACACTTTCTCAATGATCACAAGTTACCAAGAAAACAAAAGGTCAAATTTGTACAGATATTGATCTACATGTCAAACACATGCAGAAATGATGTGAAAACCTTATGCAGTTTACTTTCACTTCTGTCCTCAAAAGATTTGCCCAGGGGCAGATGCTGTTCTTTTGTATAAATGACTGTGGCTTTATTTAAAATATGAAAATCAAAGGAAGAACCCCAGTTTAATCAGAGTATTTTAAAAACCCCTTCCCAATTGTAAAGGATCATTGCTGATATGTAGCACCATAATACAAATATTGATGGAAGACGGCATTCACATCATGCAAAATAAATTAATAATAAAAGCAAACAAACATTGAAAACTGTATTAGTATCTGTAGAATAAGAGGCTGATAACAGCTTTAGCTTTCCTCATACACAGCAAGGAAAAAGTTAGAAAGTTTAAACTACCAAAAGTCCCCAAATAAAACCTAACAGGAAAAAGAAAAAGGTAAAACAAACTCAAGGTCAGCAGTACATTTTGAACCGTAAAAGAGAATGGGGCAATTGAGTTGTACAGCTGGAGTTATGGCTAAGACATAAATCTCCTCTGCATTATTTTTTTTCCTATTTGTCAGCAGTAGGAGTTACAGCGTGGACAATGAAGAGGGCTTCAGGTTGTGTTTAGACTGTAGGAAAGTCCTTACCAGCCTTCAGCTGTTGGTCATGGGATCAAGACAAGAAACACTATGAATTGGGAAATTCTAAAACACTTAGAGCTTGGTGTTGCTGTAGAATTGGAAGCTTATGAAACCTGGCTCTAAGTGAGCATTTCGTAGATTACCAGGACTGACTGGCTTCAAATCATATCTCTTCTGCTTTATTCAGTTCCCCTTGGAGCCCCGAAACCAAAGTACTGGCAGAGTATGCCATATAACAGGCTTCTTGTGCCTGTACTGTGAAATTAGTCCCGGGTTTAATTCAGTGGGCCTGAGAATAAAGACTCCTATAACTCTTGCTTTGGAATACTTGTAGGATTTAAGTTTTTGAGAAGATTTTTCTGAGTGAAAGATTTGGGAAGTGTGAGGATGTCACATTTACAGTAGGTCTCTCTCAGCAATGTTAAGATAAATGTTGACTAATTTAACAGCTGAATTCACATATATTTGACACATGAGAATCAAGTTGCGCTGTGATCTGTACTTAGGCCCCTAAAGACTCAGTATTAAGAAACAGTGGCATGAAATTCTATACATTCTTATGCTATACAGTAACAAATTTTACTTCTGTTAGCCATTACAAAACCTTATGTTATTAACCCCTCTTGCATAGAATGAGGTAATCCAATTATATTATTCCCCCAAAATCCAGCAATTTATTTTCTAAAATATTGCTCTACTTTTGAGAAGAAGAAGGTCTTAACCCATCCCTAGGTCTTCATCTTTATCTTCCCAAACTGTCCTCTACTCTATGGTGAAATTTTGAATCCAAAACACAGTTTTGACTTTCTTGTTTAAAGCATTTCAACACATTTTTATAAGTAGCATCAGATTTTCTTAGTGTGGTAAAAAAATAAAAATAAAAAAAAAATAAGTGGGGAGGCTCTTTTCAGACTCTGCCAGACTGCACTACAATTACAGGGACACCTCCTAGTGAACCTCCATTTGCTCATCTGCTTCTTCACACCTCCTTGCCTTTCTATATATTCTCCTACTCCCTCTATTCCAAATGATTATTTAATTTTTAAGAACCACCTCAAACATCATCATATCTGTGAAGACTTTTCTGTCTCCTTTAGGTGGGATCATGTGCTCTTGCCCTTGCGGGGTGCTTTACTGCATGCGTGGTATAAATTCAGTTAATGCATTGACTCAAAGGGAAATAATGTGTAACTTTTATAAATTTTAAAATAGTTTCCTGTCCATCCTCCCCTCTGAAATTCTAAATTACTGTCATTATTTACCATTCATAAGTAAATATTATATTCTATATACTTAAGAGACTTGAGACTTTTTATAGTGATTAGTCAACCTTGTTAAAAGAAAACTTGTTTATAAAAAATATTTTATCATACTAAATTTGCAGTTATTTTTAATGACATCTCTACTACTGCCCCAAATTAGATGGTGAACTTTTCAAGGGTTAGGATAGAAACAGTGACCTACTCAGGTTTTGGTCTTCACTTCCAAGTACTATACATGTACATAATATGTGCATGTGTAATATACTACATGTATCATGTACATGTATAGTGCTTGCATAGTACACGTATGTACATGTATAAGTAGAATACACATAGGTAACACAAGTACCTACATAATATATGTCTGATACATACACAAACATGTTCATTAAAGGTCTGACTAATGAGTGACTAATGAAAGTGATTGAGGTAGAATAAGGACGAGGCTGAGGTGTAAAGTTAAATTCAGTCACATACATATGCTTCAAAAAAGAATGAATTGTTTGAACCATTTCTGCATCTAAGAAACATAGTCACGTTCCAAAAAAAATCTATATTTAACACCCAGCATTGAGGCCTCTTACTTATTATTACTACTAAGTTATGAAAATATCATAGAACTGTGGAAATTATGGGACTGCATACCACACCAATGCATTTATTCTCATTAAAGTGAGAACAAAAAGAGAGAGAAAGGTAAATAGCATATTAAAAAGAATAACAGTTTAGTGTCTCTTTGATAATTATAGATATATTTTCTCTGTTTCTTTGCTGAATTAATATCCATGAGCAATTTCAATTTCATTACCTTTATATGACCTCAGTCTGTTAAAGGATCATCAGCTGGCCATTATTTTTGCAGTACATTGCAGTACAGTACAATAGTCCTCTGTCTAATATAGCACCCCCTCCATGCCAGAGACTATTTCCTGAAAGTTACATCTCAGCAAAACAATTTATAACTTTGTTATTCAAATGTAATTGTAGTATTTCAGAAAAAAAAAATGTGTTACTTGAGGATGCCTGAATAACAATATCTAAATGTCTTTGCAGTTAACAAGTGGGTAAGAAAAATGTCCACCATTTTTGCCAAAAGGGTTAGTAATCATGAATAAACTGTTGAAATATGTGTAACATAGTATCTTATGCATTTGCCTTCCTCGCTTCAGTACAATTAATATAATTTCAAATAGATAACTGTTTCATTGGTAACAATATTGTAGTACACCATATTTACTACTCCAAGCAGAAGTTATAATAATGCATTCTACTTTGGTGTGCCTTCTGCCTATAATTAAACTGTAGAAATTGGCACCTGAACACACATGCTATATATATTGCATAAAACAATGAAACTGGGAAACAATTATTAGGGAGTTTTCAGACTTACAATACTAAAATACGAATTACATTCTGGTATATTTACTACTCAGTTTACATGCAAAGCATTTTGAATATGATTATTAGAGTAATAATATAATATACTGATTCCAAAACTAATTCTTACTTCAAATATAAGAGCTAATGAGTGAAAAGCTGGCTTTTGATTATGTTACATATAATGTTTCGATATTTGCATAAAATACTTATGTAAGGGTTCCCCAATATGGAAACACCATTTTTTGAAAAATTAAACACATGTCTAAAGGTATTTTTTACATAAATTAAGTTAAACACATATATCTGTTCAGTGTGGAAACTTATGGCGGTTGTTTAATTTTTTCTGAAGCTGTTCAAAACAGAGTTACTTAATATAAATACTGTACATGTAATTTTAAGTTTAATTTTCATAAGCAGGTTGGGTGGCTTAAAGTACCAAATGCCATAGAAAAGCTTATTTTAGAACATCAGTTTATATTACATAGGCAGTTTATTAGTATTGCATATAAGCATTTGACAGTCTCAGGCCTTTCCCCATAATTAATAAACCAATATTAATGGGTCTGTTGGGTCTGTGGCACTTGAGAAAAATCAGAAATTGGGCTGTTTTATTAATGATCAAGTTTTGGTATAAAAACCATGCCTAATTTGATGTATATCCTCTGACAGGGCTAATCCTTGCTCTAAATTAATGCAGAAAAAAAAAAGAGGGAGAATCTTTGTGGAACCCACAACATCCTTTTTTTCCAGCTTAATTCACATTGAATTTTCTTTCCTAATTGTGAATATAACTATACTCCCTTACATTGCGATTTACTATAAATGATCATAATTAATGTACCATTTTCAGTCCTCTTTTAACATGTTAAAAAGTAAAATGTTGTTAACACAATCCTGTCAGAAAATATTCTATGAACAAGATCAAATCATGTTAATTCACTCTCAGAAGCTGGCAAATAACATAATCAAATGAATCTATACTTCTATTTTTTTTTTGCATTTTGAATCAAAGATACATATGTAAAGGAAAACAACCTTCTAATTTATCACTACCATCAACATTAATGCAAAATAATTAAATATCTATGAAAAATGAATTTTCAGCATGTCACTGACATTTTCCTTTTATATATTGATTTCTTTTCACTGGCTTGCAGGTAGTTCAAAATTAGATTTGTTCTCTTTCCTTGATCTAAATAACATCAAAATATCTAAAGCTAATTATGAGAGGCATTCAGACTTTCAGATACCTGGAGACATAAAGACATATTGACATAAAGTTTTGTTCCTCCCATTTCTACTGCCTGTCTCCTTTTTGACATACTTTTTTTCCTGAGCTCTGTAGTTATTTTGTCTTTTTTGAAAGCCAGCGTTTCAGCTTTGCACTAACTTTACCCATTAAGTTATAAGCCACTCACCAAAACTTTATTATCTTTGGCTTACAGGTTTTCAAAAATTTCTGTGCTATCCTTCTTTCAGATATTATTGCTCCATTGAATAAAACTGCCTAAATCATGAAAGTATCTGCATGTTGTCTTTTTCACTAATGAAATGTCACATTGCAACAGGTACCATGAATCTTCTCCCTGATCTTATATCTTGTCACATTCCACCAAGATGCTTCAAATGGAGGGTATTTTTTCTTTATAACTAAAATAATTTTTGTGTTTTCTTATTGCCAAGTTGTCCCATTATAAGATAATTAAAACGCATTAACGTGTCTCTTATCTACAGACACTATCTTTAATGCAAACTTAGTCTTAGAAGAAAGATAATGGAACTCATAGGCATAAAAAGTAGTAGGTAATTAGTTTATAAATTATAAAATATTGTCATAGCGTTCTTGAATTTACTATCTCCAAATTTAAGAATGAGGATGGATCCATCAAATATTTTCAAAATTTAGAATCCATTTAAATTTTTCAAATAAATTGTTTGCTAAGTGTGAGAGATCAATGCATATTTTATTCATTAATTTATATACCAAGTGCTCCCTTAGAGCTAATAAGTTCTCAGCTCTATTCTGGATACAATAAGTGGAACATTGTTGTAGACAACAAAGAGACCAGTTAGTGGGAAATTAAGCATTTCAAGCAAAAGATAATAGAGTCTTGGTTTAGGGAACTGACAATGGAGATCAAGTTAAGTGTGTAGATTCAGGATATATTTGACTATAGAATAAGACTTACCAGTGAATTGGATGTTGCAGCATGGGGAAGGTAATACCACAGTAGTAACTCTTAAGTGAACTTTTTAGTCCCTGAGATGGGGAAAATAAGGTTGTAAGGAGTAGGTTCCTCGGATTAAATTAGGTTTCCATTTTGGATATATTATTTTTGAGATACTTATTAAACATCTAAATATAGATATTAAGAAGCAGATAGATATAAGGTTCTGGAACTCACAGGGGAAGTCAAGACACAAGATATATATGGAGAAAATAACATTATATGAATATTTAAAACCATGCAGAATGGTGAGATTACTTTGAATGAGAATATAGGTAAAGAAGAATAGAAGCTGAAAGAAGTAGTGGCTTCTGGTGGTATAGCAACATTTAGATACCAGCTAGAGGAACTGATGACTGAAGATAGTGTTGGTAGTAGTAACAACAGCAGTCATAGCAACAACTATGATTTATTGGGTTCTTATTCTAAACCAATCAGTATTCTAAGCATTTTACACTACTGTAGAAAACTCATTTATTTCTCATGACAACCATATGCTGTGTGTACTATTATCACTTTCATTTGGCATAAGGGGCGAGTAAGGTACAAAAGAGTAAAGTGACTTGTCTGGGTTGAAGAGTTTATTTTTCCTTGCATGTTTGTTTAATAAGAGAGCCCCAGAACACATTTGTGTGCTATTAGAAATGACCTGGTAGAGAGAATGAGAAATTGCTGATGTAGGAAAGAAAGAGAATTAACACTGAAGCCATGCCCTTGAGAATCTGAAGGAAAGAAAATTCAGAATCCAAAGCTCAAGAAAATAGGTTGGTTTTTGAGTAAATTAATGTAATTGGAGGAAAGAAGAAATTGAGCAAATGTACGGTGTATTGAGAATATGCAGTTTGTGCATGTGAAGATGAGGAGCTCCCTTTTGATTGCTTCTGTTTGTTTTTGTTACTGTTGTGTTGAAAGAGAGAATCAAAGGAGATTGATTTGTGGAGGAGAGCCTAATTATCTTGTAGGTTTTCAACTCAATACACTTACAAATTCACATCTCTGGTCGATAAAACAAATGCTTCATAAATAGTATGCACTTATATGTATCTATGGCATGAGTCATCTGTTGGCAAGGAACTGTGACTGCAGAAAGCAGGGTAAGACATGAATTAAAGTCTCCAGGTGGAAGATAAAATTCTATCAAACTTAAAAATGTCTCCATTTAAACCCAATGATCTTAAAAGGTTTCATGGAGGAAAATTCATTTCGGTGGACACTTTTAGAATGAGTGGGATTTTCGTGGGCAAAATTTTGAGTGAAAAGTAATCCAGATGGATGTAGCAGGGTGAGGAAAGGCATGATCAGAAGTAATAAAGCTGAATTGGCTTAAATGTAGGATGAATAAAGTTATAATAGTGGGATATAACTCACATAGATATTAGGGACAGATTGTGAAGGGCCTTGAATATCACGCTGTGTATAGATTTATTATGTAATAAACCAGGAGACATGGGAGGGTTTTAGCAGTAGAGTGATGAGAGAAATATATTTGGAAGTAGATAATGAGCCTCACTGTTTTGTAATTTGGAATGTATGATATTTTAATACCACTGAACATATCTAGCTACATTTTAGGTTGACACTTTTTTTCTTTCTATTATCTTTTCTATTCCAAGCCTAGGACAACACTTGAGGACATTGCTCTTTTATACAGTTGGACAAGAATGTCCTAGGCACAGTGGTGTATTTTTGCTTGTTAAAATATAACTAAATATTTTAGCCATTTAGCATCTGTGGCACATTTCCACTCTGAAAAATGTAACGACAAAAGTGTTCTTGCCTACTAAGGAAACTCTCGATGACTGTGCTAGCAAGCTGAATAAACATTTCTATAAATGCTTAACGAGTCCCACTGGCTTAAAATAAATTTTGATTCACCTATAACAATCCAAACATAAATTTCAGTAAAACAGATATTTTCACTGCAAAACTGTTTTACCTCTTAGGATCTAACCAAATAAAATATTTATTTTGTGAAATTATGTATCACTGTAGACATTCTTCTCTTAGTATATAGAGACTTTGTAGCTACAACTTAGATAATCATCAATAAATCTTTTTTTTTAAGTATTTAATAAACCAACCTGTTACCTTTTTTGTTTCCTCTTTTAGTACCCTAATATCTAGGCATTTCAGACAGTTAATTTTGTGTTATAAAGGAGTTAAATTTAACATCAATGAGTAGTCAGATTCCAGTAGTCTTTTCATGAGAGGACTGTGACATGCGTGCACAAAGATATTGTCTCTCTTATCTAGTATTTTTCTTTCAGCCAATATAGCAAATGTACTGTCTTTGTGAAACTACTAACCGTGCTTAATGATCCAGACAGTAAACAAAGGGAATCATCTTCTATAAACGCATGATCAAAATTTAGATACTAAATGTATGATTTTAACCTAATTGATCCATGCATTTAGCAGATAGTCCTTGAATATATATTATCCATTAGGCCTCGTGGTATGTTCTACACATAGAAATGTAAATAGTGCATAACCCTTTCCTTCAAGGGGCTTCAAGGGGCTTCTATCTCTACTAGAGAAATACATTTAAATAGTGCATAGCCGTTTCCGTCAAAGAGTTAAAGCCCTAGTGGAGGCAATAATGGAAGAAAAAACCTATGGGGTGTGTTCACCCCCTTGAATGTGAGTATTTCAAACTTTCACTTTCTGAACCATTTATTGAGCAGGTTTTGATCACCCAATACATGTAAGGAATCTGAACTTGCTGAGTTTTGCTAAAGAGTCTTCTAAGTATTTTGTAATTATTTCATAATTATTAATGGCCAATAATAACACATACAATGCATAAAGTCCTTATCTAAGAACCTTATGAGTGTTGTTTTATTTTCACAATTAATTTAAGTGGAAGTTAATCTTCATATTATTGTTTTATAGATAAAACTCAAGAAAAAATCATTTTGTGACATATTAAAGGTCCCACAGCTTTCAGTGGTAGAGCCATGCTTTGATGGAGCCCAAATAATTTGGCCCAGATCTCACAATTTTAGCTAATTTAATAATACTGTTTCTTTGGAAACAGAAAAGAGACAGATGCCATTCATTTTGTTATTTATGCGATAAAATGTTTAGGAAATAAATAGATGGAATGATATAATTCCCAGAAACTGTCTCCTCGTGGTTCGTCTCCATAGTATATATGCTGTTTATTTTTTCTACTGTCAAATAAGCAAGGTTATTTACAGTTGGTGGTACTGCTATTTATAATTCTGATTTTTCTACTGCATGCAGCTCATCTTTTTATGTATTTGTTTGTTCATTCTTAAGTCCCACATACTAAACACTGTGGTTGACTCTGTACTACTTGTATGGTGATAAAAACATGCAGAAAACACATACTCTGGACTTGTTCATCACAGAATTTGGAAAGAGACACACAACTGAAAACAAATTACTGTTCGGTCTTCCAAGTTCTTTACTAGAAGTCTCTAAAAATGTTATTAGACGATAAGAAGATAGCAATTTATGCTCAGTAAAAATGCCAGTGAAGACCTCATAGTGATGAGAACATTTATGCTGAAACTTGAAGTTTGAAAATAAGTTAAGAGGAGAAGGGAAAAGAGATAGTTCCATTGGATGTGAAATACAAGAGCTGAAATGATTGGACAAAGATTAAGCTGGCCAGGGTGAATGGAATGTAGAGTTTCAAGAGGGAATGTTGAAAGATAAGGGAAACAGAATACACTAGAGCTAAATTGGAGAAAGTTTAATTTTATCTTATAAATGTACATTTGCAAATGTTATCATATTAAGAGATGACATTGTGAGTTTTTAATTTCAAACATTAACGTAAGGAGTCATCTGTAGGAAGAATAGACTGGAGGAGAAGGAACAAAAGGCAAATAAATACACATTCAGCAATATTTCTTCACCTGTTAGTGAGCAAGGATGCTGCCTTGCTCCGTCGTAAGGCAGACCTCTGCCAGGGTCTGTCGTAAACTTTTACGACTCTCTCCAAGCACCACCCAGTTATTGCCACCTTTGCGTAAAGTCTGCAGAAGGAGTCCCCCTTTCTCCAAGATAAAAAGGCCTTTAGACATGCATTCTCTCAAATACCTATTTCCAGTAAAAAATTTCTGATTCTACCAATAATGCATCCTTTTTTCCCCTACCTGCCAATCAGAATTATGTTCTTAATTTCATCAGCTCTTGGCCTCACAGAGGCCTTGCTCTAGTAAATATTATTTTCTGCAATAGGCTTATTTTTCCTCTTTTGGGACTTTTCCTCAGCCTTGCATGGGACTGGACGATGCTAAAATCTAAACAAAGCAAAACAACAAAGTAAAACTCTTCCTTTGATCCCACATGCTATTCTTATCTTTGTCCTCTCAGTCTTATCTTCAAAGCAGAATCTTCCGTGTACTCCAAAGAAACTCATTTTCACCACTTTCTGTCTTCCCATGGTTTTACTCATTCCAGTGCACATTGTTTTGTCTCCACCACTATACACAAAAAGAATCATGAACTATTAACCCTGAACTTCAGTGGATATTCCTCAATCACAACCTTATTTGGGCTCTCCAGGCATTTCATCTGGTTTGCTCTACTTAGAACTCCCCACTGTCCCTACTTTGTGGCATTGTTCTTTAGTTTTCCTTCCAAATGTTTCCCATACAAATTCTGCCCTAGAGTAATGGTCTATATGGTCTTAATGATTGTGTGAATTAAGAGAAAGATCATTTGGCTGGAAGGATATGACACAGAAGTGTTTTGGAAAATGTATATTAACAGCTGGCTGGTTGTTGTGGGAGAACTCCTGATTTGTAGCATTTGTGAATTTCTATGGTGTAATTATCCCCACCAGAGCCAACTTCAAGCTACCTTTGTCAGGTGAACCAAATGACATCATTCCTGAAAATTTAACCATCTTCCATGTGCCACTGAGAGCCATCTCCAGCATACCACTGGATTCAGAAATTTTCTAGCTACATGTCATGAAAAATCAGATTATATTTAGGACTAATTTGACATAGCAATTCTAAATGATTTCATTAGACCCAGAATTTTATTCACTTTCCGTGTTCCCTGTCTACAAATTCAGCTATCTCTAAATACAATTTTGTGGGTAAAACTTTAGCCATTTGCACTTGTTTGAGAGGAAGTAACCTCATGAAGAAAGACCATTAACCCTAATGTTTGGTGAAGTCATAACACTTTCTTTATTATAGCAAGTAGACAGTGGCTAAACTCCTTCTTGCCTCATGCCAAACATTACAAATACCTATTGTGTAACCCAAAGGGGGATGCTTTCAGCGGTCACTGTGCCTACTTATACCCATATTTAGGTAGTGCTAAAAATGAGTTCAAATGCTGGAAGAAGCTATATTTAACAAAAGTTTTCTAACTCAGGACAGAAAACATTCAAACGTTCTCCAAATATATAGAAATTCATGAACATTCTGGCACAGATTAAGAGAAAAGATGCAGTTTTAACATTTCTTTTTGTCTTGAATATTTTAATATTATGCTTTTTAAAAATTACTGTTATGCCTTAATATTCTCTCACAGTTGAGATCACATTGAAAGTATTATTTTCTCCTTATTTGTGCCAGGTTTCTTATACATGATAATCAACCATTTATCACATTAATCACTGTACCCTTCCTTCTACACTGGGTTTTGGAGACAGTTAGTGTGGTTCACAGACAAAGATATGTGGAGTATACTTGGAGATGGTGTGGCCATCATGCATCCCTGTGCTTAACTTTCATCCAAATATTCTGGACTGGTTCCAAGGACCGTAGGTACAGACAGTTATTGCTGCCATCACTTTAACACAATGCCAGCTATCCAAAAGAAAAGTGAAGTCCAGAATTCCTACTATAGTCCAGAGAACCAACAAAATAAAACAAACAAAAACACCGCAGGATATTTAAAAGCATAATAAGGTACTCAGCATACAAAATAAAAATATTTTCATACTTTATGCACATAGCAATAAACAACAAGAAAATGTTGCTTTTATTTTATTTCGTTTGCTTTATTTATAATTATTTCAAACACTAAAAGATTTTAGAAAGTGAAAATATTTCTCCTTTTTAATCCAATCTTAGTTTTGTTTTAGATTTATATTCTTTTTGATATCTTCTTATATAAACAAAAATAAATATAACCAAATATACAATATTTTAATATGCATTGGTTCATCAAAGTAGACTATTCTGAAGCTAATCGTTTTTCATTTAACACCTTACCATGGACATAATTATATAGTAGTACACATAGTATATATTATTTCTACCGTCTCATAGCATACTTCTATGTTATATTTAAACAAGTATCTGAAACTGCTATTTAAAAATTTTAAAAGGAAAGAGAAAGTTTTCTTTACATTTTCATCCAAGTTTGGATAAGTATGCAAATGACTCCGATTTGCCTCCCTTGGCTTACATGACTTCCCTGGTGTTCAGGGCAGAAAGACAGAGAATTGTAACAAGTCATTTCTCCAGAACTCCCTGGAGTGCCAGAGGCAGTTCCGCAGACATAGGACTTCTTCAGCAGATAAAGGAGGAAGGAATACTTGGAAAACGAAAACTATAGACATCCACTACAAAGTGAAACCTCTGCAAATTTAAACGAAATGAAATGCATTTAAAGCATAATGCACTTTGAAAGAATACTCTAAAGCCGACTATTCCAAAGTTGTCCTTATAAGAAAAGTAATTCTGCTCAGAGTCCAATGCAGGATTACTTGTTGCATTTATTTCACGGAGTTTATTAGTATCTATCTGGAACAGTTCTTCGGAATGTCATTAATGTTTATACGTTTTTAATTTAATATGTTATCTCCCAGGTTTCTTTTCTATAAAGAAACTACATTTCTCTTTGGAGTTAGCAATTGTGAGGAGTTATTTTGAGACTGTAAAAATACCCTATTTTTCATCAAAATTAAACCCACTATTTTAACATTGACTTATGTCTGAATCGGTTATTACTATGATCTTTGACAAATGGCGGTTTTTACTAGCCCAATTACTGTTTCTTTGCTTATTCGTTGCCATTCTATTGCTATAAAGAAGACCATTTCCTTCTCTACTACTTGTTTATATGTATATTTATATCTATTAGTATTGATTGATGAATTCCTATTAATTCAAAAGGTTAATACATTGCTATAATGTATTTTCATGTTAAAATTGGATGTAACTCACTTTAAGCATCAGGGTTTTAAAAGCTTCATTTTAGCAAATATTATGCTGCATTTTTAATGAGTGTCTACATATTTTCCATCTTTACTAGAATTGTCTGGGCAGAAAGACCTTGTGTTATTTATCTCTGTATTTCCAATGTCTGACAGAATGCTTGCATAGTAGTAGTGATCAGCAAACATTTGTTAGGTGAATGGAAGGCTGCAATAGCTCTCATGTGAGTTACTTTAATTTTAAAGGCTTTATTGAAGTAGATTGTAATATGCAGAATGGTGCAAAAGGTAATGTAGAACTCTATTAATTATTACAAACTGAATCTTTATGTAAACACCACCTTGGTCAAGAAAAAGACTATTGCCAACAGCCCAGACACTCCCCTCATACCCTACCTATTGATATGGTTTGGCTCTGTGTCCCCACCCAAATCTCATCTCGAATTGTCATCTTCATGTGTTGAGGGAGGGACCTGGTGTGAGGTGATCAGATCATGAGAGCAGTTTATTCCATGCTGTTCTTGTGATAGTGAGTGAGTTCTCACGAGATCTGATGGTTTAAAAGTGTTTAGCAGTACTCCTCTGCCTACTCCGCTCTCCCTCAGTCTCCTGTTGGTCATGTAAGACGTGCCATGCTTTACCTTCCACAGTGTTTTCTGAGACCTCTCCAGCCATGCAGAACTGTGAGTCAGTTAAACGTCTTTTCGTTATAAATTACCAAGTCTTAGGTCGTTCTTTATAGCTGTATGAATGGGCTAATGCACCCATGTTTTCTCTTCAAAATAAGCAAACCAAACCCAAAGAAACAAAACAAAACCCACTATCTTGAGTTCTACGTTATTAATTATTTTAGCCTGTTTTTACATCTTATATGGTAGAATCACCCAGTACTTCATGTGATTTTGTTTACCCAGTGTTACTCTTGTGACATTCATTTACATTTTTATATATTAAAAGGGGTTTGGTTATTTTTTTCTTATATGTTGTTCAATTATATTAATTCCAACATTTATAGACATTTGAATTCCTTCTGTTTTTTTCATAATCATGAAATCAGCATATAAAATCAGCATATAATGCCGATAGGAACATTCCTATACATATCTTTTAATGCCTATGAGTATGCACTCGTGTTGGATATATGCCATGTGTGGAAAGACTGTATCATAATTTATACATACATATACAACATTAAGTAGAAAATGCCAAATTATCATTGTGCAAATTACAGACAGAGTATGAGAGTAGATGTTGCTCTAACCATAATTGAGAACTTTTTTTTTTTTGGTGAGGGGGCATTGGTGGATGTGTATATATGTAGTAACAGCGCTATTTTATTCTGTATTTTCTTGATGACTAGTAAGGTTGACTACCTCTTCATATGTATATTGGCTTTTAATAATCACTTTTAATGAAGTGCTTATTTAAGTTTCTTCTTAATCAGTCTTACAATGGGTGGTAAATTCTAATAGATATCTTAAATAATATTTTTGTTTGTGATCTTTCCTATTTTATATTTGCTTTCTACTTCAATAATTTCTCCTCTTGTCTTTATTATACTATTTTACTTGCTTAGGGCTAATTTGTTGTTCCCTTTAAAACATTTGAAGATTGATGAGTAGTCATTGCCTTTCAGCCTTTCTTATTTTCCAAAAACTGTCTTTAAGATTATACGTTGACCTATTTGTGATTTTACTAATATCCCACAAGATTGGATATATAGAGTTTTTAATCATCATTTAATTCAGAATGTTTTCTAATCTATTTTATGATTTCTCTTTTGACCCATGGGTTATTTAGAGTGCACTGGCCCATTTCTACAGAAATGCATATTTTATAGACATGTTTTTCTTATGAATTTCTAGTTTAATTGCACTGTAGTCTAAATAATTATTCTGAATAAATACAATTCTTTGAAATTTTATAGGCTAGTTTTAATTTAAAGAATTTATTATTATTATTATACTTTAAGTTCTGGGATACATGTGCAGAACATGCAGGTTTGTTACATAGGTATACATGTCACATGATGGTTTTCTGCACCCATCAAACCGTCATCTACATTATGTATTTCTCCTCATGCTATTCCTACCCTAGCTCCCAACCCCCAACAGGCCTGGGTATGTGATGTCCCTCTCCCTGTGTCCATGTGTTATCATTGTTCTACTCCCACTTATGAGTGAAAATATGCAGTGTTTGGCTTTCTGTTTCTGTGTTAGTTTTCTGAGAATGATAGTTTCCAGCTTTATGTATGTGCCTGCAGAAGACATGAATGCATCCTTTTTTATGGCTTCATAGTATTCCATGGTGTATATTTGCCACATTTTCTTTATCCAGTATATCATTGATGGGCATTTGGATTGGTTTCAAGTCTTTGCTATTGTGAATAGTGCTGCAATAAACATACATGTGCATGTGTCTTTATAGTAGAATGATTTATAATCCTTTAGGTATATACCCAGTAATGGGATTGCTGGGTCAAATGGTATTTCTGGTTCTAGATCTTTGAGGAATCACTACACTGTCTTCCACAATGGTTGAACTAATTTACACTCCCACCAACAGTGTAAAAGTGTTCCTATTTCTCCACATCCTCGCCAGCATCTGTTGTTTCCTGACTTTTTAATGATCGCCATTCTAACTGGCATGAGATGGTATCTCACTGTGGTTTTGATTTGCATTTCTCTAATGACCAGTGATGATGAGCTTTTTTTCATAAGTTTGTTGGTTACATAAATGTCTTCTTTGAGAAGTGTTTGTTCACCCTATTTGTCTATCTTCAAATGTCCCCTTTTATAGGGACATGAGTCATATGGGATTAGGAGCCCACCCTACTCCAGTATGACTTTATCATAACTATTTACATCTGCAGTAACTTTATCACCAAATAAGGTCACATTCTGAGGTACTGGGAGTTCAGGACTTCAATATATAAATTTTTGGAGGAACACAATGCAACCCATAACAGTGCGTATATAGTCCATCTATATTTCATGTGGATATTGAAGTATTTTTGTTTATATATACTACATTAGTGTTTACATTCTCTTTCTCTGATCTTTTTTTGTTTTTTTTTTTTTTTTTTTTTTGAGACAGAGTCGCGCTCTGTCTCCCAAGATGGACTGCAGTGGCCAGATCTCAACTCACTGCAAGCTCCGCCTCCCGGGTTTATGCCATTCTCCTGCCTCAACCTCCCGAGTAGCTGGGACTACAGGCGCCTGCCATCTCGTCCGGCTAGTTTTTTATTATTATTATTATTATTTTATTTTTTAGTAGAGACGGGTTTTCACCGTGTTAACCAGGATGGTCTCGATCTCTTGAGCTCGTGATCCACCCGTCTCGGCCTCCCAAAGTGCTGGGATTACAGGCTTGAGCCACAGCGCCCGGCCTCTTTGATCTATTATAATTTGTTTTCTTTTCTCTCCGTTTTTGGTTGATTATTTTTCCCTTGGGGATAATGAAAGGCTTTTTTCTATGATTCTCATTCCTCTGCTCTATCAGCTATTACATTGTACCTTATTTTATATTATTTTATAATATATATTCTTAATTTATTACAAGATGACTTAGTTAATTACTTTGCCAATTTTTAGGCAGCAAACCACATGACATTAAAAATAACTTCTCTGTTTTTATTGAATTTTACTTTTCTATTTTTTTAATTTGTGTGTCATTATTTTAGAACAGTTTTATTGAGATATAATTCATGTGCCATTCAGTCTACTCATTAAAGCTGTGCAATCTAGTGGTTTTTAGTGTATTTACAAAGTTGTGCCACCATTACCATAATCACATTTAGAACACTTTTGTCACCCCACAAAAAACCCATACTCATCAGAACCACTCCCCATGCCCCATCCCCAACCCCATATAACCTTGAGTCTACTTTCCATCTCTGTGAATCTATTGATTTTAGTTATCACATGTAAATGGAATTGTATCATATGCAGTATTTTTTGACAGGCTGTTTTTATTAAGCATGATTTCAAGGTTCATTTATGGTACTTCATATATCCGTATTGCATTATTTTTATTGCCAAACAATGTAGTATTGTGTGAATATGCCAGGTTTTGTTAATCCATTCATCAGCCGATAGACATCTGGGTTGTTTCCACATTTTTGTCATAATAAGTAATATTGCTCTCACAATTTTTGTATTAAGTTTTTATGTCACCATATTTTCATTTCTCTGGTGTGTAATTAGGAATGGAAATGTTGGGTCATATGGTAACCATATATTTAACATTTTAAGCAATTATATTTTATTGCTTACAAAGTGGCTACACATTTTTGCATTTCCAGAATCAACGTATGAGGATATTAATTTCATTACATGTTCACCAACACTTGCTTTTGTCTTTTTCTTTGGCTATAACCATTCTAATGTGTGCAAAGTGGTATCTCATTATTGTTTTGTTTTACATTCCCTTGATATTTAACATATTTTCATATATTTATGGGTGATTTATATGTCTTATTTGGAGAAATGTCTATTTAAATTCTTTGCCCAATTATAATCTGTTTGTCTTCCTTTCATTAAGTTATAAAAGTCATTTATATGTTCTTGAATACCAGACCCTTGTCGTAAGTATGACTTTCAACTGCTTTTTCCCATCTTGTAAGTTGTCATTTCATTTTCTTTATGGAGTCATTTGATACTCAAAAGGTTTTAATTTTGATGACATCCAATTACCAATTTTGCTTCATTTTTTATTTGGGATTTGGTGACATATCTAAAAAACTGCTCCCAATTTCAAGGTCACAAAAATTTACACCTCTGTTTTTATCTAGAAGTTTTATAGGATTAGATATTACATTTGCATCTATGAATTAAGTCTGGTAAAGGAAGTGGGTTCATTCTCCATCATTTGTCTTACTTTCTTCCTGGGAATTCTGACAATTACAGATTGTGTTAACAGGCTTTCTTACACTAAGAAAGAGATCAGAGAGAAAACACCTTTAAAGAATTTTCTCATCTTCTGTAGGCTTGGGGCAGTTACAGCTAAGGAGCAAGTCTAGGTTACCACTAAAAGAGCTGCAGAGATACTGCCATTATTAAATCCTCTACTCTTGGGTCTCTTAGGATGAGATAAAATCACTGGCAGGGAAGTTTCATCCCAAGTTATGGTATATCTGAACCAAGGAGCCCCGGGATCTCCAAAATGTGCAAATAAACTGTGTAAACTCCCTTGGACCTGGTCTTATTGCTTAGTTGCCTTTCCTTCAACTCACCCTGATAACCCCATGCAGTTTTATATTATTATATAAGAAAGGAGAAAAGCCTTGTACCTTTTTGTTTGATTTTTATCTTTATATCACTCCTTATGTGGAACAACCAAACAGGAAAGCTCCTTTATAGAGAAAAATCACAGAATTTAAAATCATCACATAATTAACAAGTTGCATTTAAGAGACAAAGTGAATATACGTGATTTTAACACACAATTGACTTAATCTCTAAACAATAACATAGACATATCAGTGTTGTCTCCCACAAGTAATTCCGATTAATGAATCCAGAATATGACCTAGATTATATTATTAGCTACATAATATTGGATCATATTATTATATGACTGCATACTCTTATTTATGTAGTTGTCAATGTAATTTATCTTACATAGTGAGATACACAGTCTACAAATCACGAAGAACTATCTTCCAAAACTATACTGAAAAGGTTATTGACATAACCTTTAATTATATACATTACTTTAAGACCAGCCTTCTTAAATCCATAAGGCAGGAGAAGTATAGTAGAGAATATTTTCAATGAAGGTAATAAAACATACTGGATAGGAATATAGACTTTAGATTTAAATATGTATATTTGGAATGGGGGCTATGATTTTCAATAGTTCTTTGACTCTTGATGATTTACTTAGACTCTTGGAACCTGTATTTTAAAGCTATTATAATACCTACATAAGAGTGTCATTTTAAATGTTAGTTGGTGTATTATATACATGCAGATATCTGCGTGTGGGGCGGTTGGGGGGGGCAGGCGGTATGTATGTGCATGCATGCACATGGTTAAAATCCTAATGCCCTGGTTTTAATCCAAATATCTGGCTTATGAAAAGAGATTTATGTTTTACATAAAGCAAATCTCTATATTTCAACCTATTTCCACATGATTTTTAATTCTTTCCACTCATTTTACCAGACTACCAATTAAGTTTTGTTTTGGTTAGGATGGGTGGCATATATTAAATGTTAGTTTACACTAGTGTTGATGCTTAATGTGTACGTCATCCCAGCTGATTCTCAGTTCACAGCAGACCTCCATATTACATTATGTTTATGTATTTTATCTCCATCATATCTCTGTCATTTTGTTCAGGGAAAAATTGGCTGAAAACATCTCATCATTCAGACTTTTTATTTTTTGTCACTTCTCACCTTTTCTCACTTCCTTGCTACCCTCCCTCATAGCCTCCCTCTTTGTCTTACGCTACCTGGGAATATTTGTTTCACTTCTTCTTTGTCTCTGTTTGCCATAATTGCAAAAAAAAAACTTTTGTGGAGGAGGGATCTTCCAGGAAATCATAGAAAGTGTAGGACAGATCTCCTGACTCCTAGAAAGCATTAATGTTTTCACTATATATTTATAAATATGTTTCATTTATATTCACCATAGAGTTGCTATCCATATGTATGTTGTTGTTTTTGTACTTTTTTCTCCAGGCCACAATTTTTTCATCACCCTCCTCTATGACAGAGAAAAGCAAACAAAAAGCAGCAGCAAACTAGGTGGGATAAGATACAGTAAAAACGTTTTCTCCAAGACTTAGGCCTTCAAAAGCTCATAAAAGTTAACTTTTCTTTACTTTTTTAGTATTTTCTTTAGGTTTTGACTACGTATTGAATAATAGATGTCAAGATTCTAAATATTTGGCCAGTGGAAAGAATGAACAATGGAATATGTAAAGGAACTAGAACTTTAGGACAAAAAGTTGCCATATTGAGTAGCATTTTAATTATCATGGTCCCTCAAGCTTAGCACCAACACAAAGAAAGCAACGAATGAATGGTGGTAGCCAGACTATTTCCATTTCAAATTTTAGTAGTGATAATAGTGTTAGTAGTCATTTACTCATCTAACAAAATCTGAGTAAGTACTTAAAACTTGGCTTCTCCAGAGGGTGCATAAATGAGTACCTGCTCTCCAACAATCCACCACCTACTGATGCATGGTACGAATGGAGCGTAGGCCATAAAATGTCTTTAGAAGACATCTCTCTCCTCCCTGACTCCTTCCACTGCATTAGCAATATCTAATTGGCCAAAAAGAGAAGAAGCATTTGAATACAGGCCATTACTAGTCTCAGGACACACTGAATACTTTTCAATATTTTCAGCCATTTAAAACATTTTTGTGAAATGCATTATTCATACCGAAAAGTGCGTAAAACACACATGTATAGTATAGTCGGTAATTATAAAATGACTGCCATGCAGCTTGCTTTTCAGTGTAGAAATTGAACATGCCGGCCGGGTGCGGTGGCTCACGCCTGTAATCCCAACACTTTGGGAAGCCAAGACGGGTGAATCACGAGGTCAGGAGATTGAGACCATCCTGGCTAACACAGTGAAACCCCGTCTCTACTAAAAATCCAAAAAAAAAAAAAGAAAGAAAATTAGCCAGTTGTGGTGGTGGGTGCCTGTAGTCCCAGCTACTTGGGAGACTGAGGCAGGAGAATAGCGTGAATCTGGGGGGCGGAGCTTGCAATGAGCCGAGATGGCACCACTGCACTCCAGCCTGGGGCAACAGAGCGAAACTCTGTCTCAAAAAAAAAAAAAAGAAATTGAACATGCCAGTACCTTCAAATCCTATATGTCCCATGGAAACTACATTCCATCCATTCACTGGCAAATAAACATAATTCACACATTATGTTAATCACTTAATTTGCTTTTAGTTATGATTCTGTCACCATTTAAATATGTCCTTAGTTTTGAAATTTATATATAAATAGAGTCTAGAGTATTCACTCATTTTGTCTTTCTTTTGTCAACATTATGCTTGCAAGCAACATGTTACTGCTAGAGTGGTTCATTTCCATTGCTTTATAGTATTTTCTTGTTCTCTCCAATTTATATTTCTTTTCTACTCTGAATGGGTAACTTGGTTGTTTCCAGTTTGACATTATCACAAATGACACTGCTGAAAGGAAAACACTTTTTGCATGGCTCCTAGCCTGACATTGTTGAAATAAAAATTACATTGAGTATTATTTTAGTTTTAGTTTTTTACATAGTCTTATTAGTCTGTTTTCACGCTGCTGATAAACAAGTACCCAAGACTGGATAATTTATAAAGAAAAAGAGGTTTAATGGACTCACAGTTCCACATGGCTGGGGAGGCCTCACAATCATGGTGGAAGGCTAAAGACACATCTTACATGGCAGCAGAGAAGAGAGAAGGGAAACTCCCCCTTATAAAACCATCAGAACTTATGAGACTTATTCACTATCAGGAGAACAGCAAGAGAAAGACCCACCCCATGATTCAGTTACCTCATACTGAGTCCCTCCCATGACACATGGGAATTGTGGGAGCTACAATTCAACACGAGATTTGGGTGGGGACACAGCCAAACCATATCAATAATTGTGACCATGGTGCACATTTGACTTTTAACTCAATTTTTAATCTAAATATTTTTTATTAGTTTACTATGGCTGTGAAATTAATAAAGACTGAAGCTTTAAAACAGTACACATGTATTATCTCCAGTTGTCATGCAGTAGGAATCTAAACCCATCTTAGCTATGTTCAAGGCTATGATAAATGTATTGGCCTGATTGAGTCTTCTGTTCAATCAGAACAATGTATTGGTCTTCTGTTCAAGGCTATGATAAATGTATTGGCCTGATTGAGTTTTCATTTGGAGGCTTAACTAGGGAAGAACTCACTTCCAAGCTCTTCCAAGTTGTTGGTAAAATTCATTTTCTCACTGCTATAGAATTATGACAGTTTATTTTTTCAAAGCCAGCAATTAAGAGAGGGAATCTTCTGTTTGGAGTCTCTAACTTCAGGAAAAAGACCTTCCGTCAAATGATTCGCCCAGTATGACATCCCCCAAGATAACTGTATTAGTCTGTTTACCTGCTGCTAATAAAGACATACTCCAGACTGGGTAATTTAAAAGGAAAGAGGTTTAATTGACTCACAGTTCCACATGGCTAGGGAGGCCTCATAATCATGGCGGAAGGTAAATGAGGAGCAAAGTCATGTCTTACATGGCAGCAGGCAAGAGAGCATGTGCAGGGGAACTCCCCTTTACAAAACCATCAGATTTCATGAGACTTATTCACTGTCATGAGATCTGCACGGGGAAAATCCACCCCCAGTGGGTCTATCCCACGACACGTGGGGATTATTACAATTCAAGGTAATATTTCGGTGGGGACACACAGCCAAACCATATCAATAACTCTCTTTTTATTAACTCAAAGTCAAATAATTAGGAGTTGTACATACATATACAAACTGCCTTTTTTACTGACATTTAATACTGATTGGAAGTTAAAACTTTTAACTACACTCAATGGAATAAGATTACACAAAAGTGTATACACCAGAGAGTAGCAATAACAGGGACATCTTAAAATTATGCCAACATACATTGTAACGTATTTTATCATTATTTTTAACCCTCAAAGATTTTTTATGACTGTGTTATATTACAACCAACCAGGTATATTATAAATCACCTAAATACTAGATTACCAGTACATGTTTAGGTTGTATATGTCAGTTTTTAAGGTTTGAAAAATTCCAATAATATCTGATAAATATTTGGGCCTTGATATTCTCAGCTAGGAGTAGGTGCTTTTAAAAACTGGAAGAAAATGTGGGATGGGACCTTACTTAAAAACCATCTGATTCTATTTTTTAAATCCTAGGAACAAAAGTAGATACTAGATTTATGTCATTAAAAAAGAAATGCTTGCACCAATAGCCTTGCCAGCTGAAAAATGAAAAATAATAATCAAATCAAAAGTAATTATTATTTTGTGTAATAACAAATAACAGTAAAAAAATACTCCCAGATTTAGGCCAGGTGCAGTGACTCATGCCTGTAAGACCAGCAATTTGGGAGGCCGAGGCAGGTAGATAACCTGAGGTCAGGAGTTTAGGACCAGACTGGTCAAGATGGCAAAACCCTACCTCTACTAAAAAATACAAAAATTGGTTGGGTGTAGTGGTGGGCATCTGTAATCCCAGCTACTCGGGAGGCTGAGTCAGGATAATTTCTTGAACCTGGAAGGTGGAGGTTGTAGGGAGCCGAGATCACACCATTGCACTCCAGCTTAGGCAACAAGAGCGAAACTCCATCAAAAAAAAAAAAAAAAAAATTCCCAAATTTATACAATGGAGTGCTCTCAAGAAATTTTAAATGCCACATTCTTATTGTCTGCAAAGCAGCCATATCTATCCATTATATCCTCCAAGGTTTTCTACTCACAGATTTTATTTAATACCAGTATCCTGTTTATTTCAACAACTCTCCCACCCTGATTTAAACCAGAAAGTTACCTTCAAAAATAGATTACCCCAATTAATTTATTATCTCTTAGTACATTCCAACTTTTTTTCCTACATTCTAATTAATATTACTCTACCTGCTCTTTTACCTAAGCCAAAGATGAGGACATTAGCCAACACTTGGCTTAGTCCACATATGTAACCAATAACCAGGTTGGAAAGCTTTTTATTATTATCATTTTACATTCTTATGATTAGGGAATGTGGGCTCAATGGCTTTTTTAAAATAAGAATTTATTTAGCTGGCTTGAAATAAAAATTTCACCTAACTATCTAACTTACTCTCAAGAAATGCTTCAGAGCCTGAATGAAAGTGCCTGTCTGCTGTGATAGATGACAGATGTAGGCTAAATGTGTTTACTCACTGTAATCATCATATAATATTTGTTTTTAGTAATTTTGTTACAGCTTAGAGATATACCTGTCAAAAACTTCTCAATTAGTAGAGAACTTTTATGACTATGCCGAATCGCTAATGTGGATGATTTAATATTAAAAGAACCCAAGTTACTCTTAACTTTTTGAAAACTTTACAGAAAAGATCTACACACAAAAAGTGTCTAAAGTATCTATAGACATATAGACTTGAATGCGTGCTATGTTTTTTCCTAATCATGTTAGCATATTCATATTTGATGCTTTAATGATTTAAAATCATACTGTAACCAAGTAAAATTAGTTTGGCTGTAAATAACAGACTTTTCAAAATAGTCGTAGTTTAAGCATGTTAAAGAGTAATCCAGGGCTGGTAGAGCAAATTCAAGACAATTAGGAATGACTCCTTACTATCCTTGCTCATGACTCTCATCTTCAAGGTCACCTTAATGTCCCAGTTTGCTGCTAGAGTTCCACACGTTATATTCAAACTGTAATTCTAAAGAAGGCAAACAGCACAGGACAAGTAGGGTAGATCCCATCTCAGTTATCTCCTTGTAAGCAGCCTGTTCTGAAGTTCTCAACATTTTCGCTTATGTATCATTGGAAGGCACAATTTACAAAACAAACTTCATTTTGGGCAATGCAACAGGTAAAAATTAGGTTCTTCTAAAGAAGGGACAAGTGGATATTGGAAATGCAACTAGTACTTTCTCATACACACACATAACACAGGCACATAAGTGTGCGCACAGATATGTGTATAGATTTGCATACACAAAAAGTATATATGATAGTTTATTCTATTTTTCCACTAAACATTTGTCTAAATTCCACTTCTTTATGAGTCATAAACATTTTAATGACTTGATTTAAAATTCATTGAGTTGATGTAGCATTGTGCACCCTAAAATTGGTAATAGGCTGTTTCCACATTTTTATTGTTCTTGCTTACTACACTGCTGCAATAATGACTGCTGCTGCTGCTGCTGCTGAAGGAGAATCTGTCCTGGGCCAGGCATTTTGTTAAAGAGTTTATATTTACAATAGGTGAAAAAAACTACATCTTGATCCTATTTTCGGCATAGTGCAGGATTTGAAGGAAACACAAACTCAAATCACAGAAACACAATTAATGCAGAGCTTTCTTACATTTTTCTTTAGAGTAGAAGAGCAGAGTACACTTCCCAAAATACAATAAAATGTACTAAATACTCTTAACCCTCCATTTTCCTAAGACAGAAGAGAGAGTAAGAGAGAGCGGGGGAGGGGGGAGAGAGAGAGAGAGACAGAGAGAGAGAGAGAGAGAGAAAGAGAGAGAGCAGAGAGCAGAGAGAGAGAGAGAGCAGAAAGGAGAGAGAGAGAGAGAGAGAGAAATTGCTTTCAGTGATATAAAATCTTCCATATGGTGTTAGTTTGTCAAAATATTTCTGTAGGAGTACTGCCGGAACTTTCCACCCGCACACATACTTAGTATTTATACCCTAGTAAATTCACTTTTCTTCCTTCTCTATGTGGGTATGCCTTTCTTCTCCCATTTTTCATGTTCACAGAGTCTCAGCTATTCAATTTGATTTTCTGAAAGCGATAACTAGGCTACCTCAATGCCCCAATAATATGAAAAGAAATTATTTTCTGAAGAATTTTCCATATTTCTAGATGTCTGAATTCTGTCATACAGCATCTCTATATGGATGATCATTCTTTCTGCATTGCTTTACTACTGTGTTTCTTTAATTGCTATGGCAACAGCACAACAGAGCCGATATAACCACAGGGACTGTAGTTACAAGAAATGCTAATACCCTAGGGAAACTGAAATACAGTGGATAGTATGACATCTCTATGGCTCAGAGATTCACCTTTCAGAATTTCAAGGGAAAACTGAATAAAGTAATAAATCATTTATTAGATTTGAAACACCAGTTAATAACATTCAAATTTATATTATAACCTTTTTTATGTCAAGCTGTCATAAATCAAGGTGAATTCTGGGAAAGAGGCTGCTATATTATCGGAAATTGGAAGAAACAGGGGTCATCTACTGTGCTGAGGTAGCAGCAAGATGATTTCATTGCATTTCACATTTGTGGCAATGTTCAATGTGTGAACCTTTCCTAATTCCTGTGACCATTGAAGCCTAATTATCCTGCAATGAGATGCAGTAGAAAGAGAACTAGGACATTAAATTCAGGTTGGAATCTTAGATACCTAGTAATGCCTTCTGACCTTCACTGAGATTCAGATTCCTCATTAATCAATGGTGTAGAACTCAAGATCTTTTTACTCTGATGCTTTCCAAAAGGCACAGATATGTTGAGGCAAACACCTTCAGGTTTGACATTGATAGGGAGCAACAGGGCAATATCACAGCAACAATAGTCTGTAACTGAAAGGTAACAACTCTGCTTATTTATCCGAAGCTACATGCCTATCTACATTTAATATAGAATATTGGTCTTTGCTATACTTTCTTGAGTCCTTTTCCCTCTTCCTCATAATACACTTTAATTTATCAAGTAGAGGAATTTGACTATCCTTGTTTTATTGTACCTTCAAAAGCAATGCCCCGGGGAATGTACTTTTCACAAACAAAGTGGATAATCAAATTATTTATCTAAATGAATATATTAGTCCATTCTCACACTGCTAATAAAGACATACCCAAGACTGGGTAATTTATAAAGTAAAGAAGTTTAATTGACTCACAGTTTAGCGGGGCTGGGAAGGCCTCAGGGAACTTACAATTATTGTGAAAGGAGAAGCAAACACATCCTTCTTCACTTGGTGGGAGCAAGAAGTGCTGAGCAAAAGGAGAAAAAGCCCCTTAATAAAATCACCAGATCTCATGAGAACTCACTCACTATCACAACAACAGCATGAGGGTAACCGCCCCTATGATTCAATTACCCCCCACTTTGTCGCTCCCGTGACACATAGGGATTGTAGGAGCTGCAAAATTGAGATGAGATTTGGGTGAGGACAAAGGCAAACCATATCAACAAATAACCATCTACTCCCCAGATTAATTGTACTTATCTTCTGGAGGTACTACTGGTTTAATTAATTGAAGTTTTATATATAAATTATCTTCCTCTTTTCTACACACATCACTCCCCTTTCCCAAATATTTCTCACTTATTTCTGCACATGCATAGGAAATTCTCATGATCAACAAAAATTCATTTTAGGGAACAATTGCCACCTGTGCCAGCTGACTCAACTCCAAACTACTGCTGTTCCAGCACTGTAGGGAATCTTCACAGCCTCTTAGCACTGGCCTTTTCTAGGCTGCTTTTTCTCCCCAAGCCATTTTCTGCAAGAAAGAATACATTTACCTTTATGGTTCCTAGTAGTATTTACTGGTAGGATCCATGGGTTCCCAATATCACATAGAGTCTCTATAGGGCGATTTCTGAGTAGGCAAGATAGGTGACAACTCAAGCCATACCAATTAAAGAATACTGAGCTTTCTTTACATACAGAAATCACTCTCTTGTGTGAGGTAGAATTTATACACTTAAAAGAAAACTTAGCATTGTGAATTAAATTATTTGGGTGACTTTAGTCATGTTTTCACTTACCAAAGGAAAATGAATGACTATAGCTAAGTGTGTCATTTTGGTTGCCTCCCAAGTTGTTCTGATGTCTTTACTATGTGAAAGAAAAGAGTCTTTAGGACCCCAAACTCATAATGCCGAAGGGAAAATTAAGGTTGGAAACTGAGTCATGCAATACTGTCTTCCTTTTGTTCCCCAAAAGAGAGCTGTTATATCACAACCCTGGGTCCTGACTTCATACATAAATCAAGTTCCCACAATAGGCCACATGTTTACCCAGCTGGCCTCCCTCACACATTTCTCATGAGGAAATTCCCTGTAAGCTTCTAAATCTTTCAGAATACATATGTAACCTGAAAGATACATATGAATACATGTAAGGCAGATATACCCCTCTATAAACTACTGCTAACCCCAAGTTCTGTTTTATCTCACCCTGACTATGTCAATTACCAGTTTATCTTCACAGGTGCAGGACAAGAGCAGATCAGAAATCATTCCTCCACCTACCCAGAGAAGAATGCGTAATTGACTTCTTCTCTATTGTATTTGTTCATGTTTCCTATATTTTATGTAAAATGTAGACATACTGAACACCAGAGGAATGCATAATTGTCTTTTTCTTTTACTCCATTTCACATGTAAAATATAGGTTTACTGAACACTAATCAGAGTCTCAGAAGAATGTGACCATTTTCCTTACTACCTACCTGCCCTCTCTCTTTTTTTTTAATTTACTTTTTATTATTATTATACTTTAAGTTCTAGGGTACATGTGCATAACGTGCAGGTTTGTTACATATGTATACTTGTGCCATGTTGCTGTGCTGCACCCATCAACTCATCAGCACCCATCAACTCGTCCTTTACATCAGGTATAACTCCCAATGCAATCCCTCCCCCCTCCCCGCTCCCCATGATAGGCCCCGGTGTGTGATGTCCCCCTTCCCGAGTCTAAGTGATCTCATTGTTCAGTTCCCACCTATGAGTGAGAACATGTGGTGTTTGGTTTTCTATTCTTGTGATAGTTTGCTAAGAATGATGGTTTCCAGCTGCATCCATGTCCCTACAAAGGACACAAACTCATCCTTTTTTATGGCTGCATAGTATTCCATGGTGTATATGTGCCACATTTTCTTAATCCAATCTGTCACTGATGGACATTTGGGTTGATTCCAAGTCTTTGCTATTGTGAATAGTGCCGCAATAAACATACATGTGCATGTGTCTTTATAGCAGCATGATTTATAATCCTTTGGGTATATCCCCAGTAATGGGATGGCTGGGTCATATGGTACATCTAGTTCTAGATCCTTGAGGAATCGCCATGCTGTTTTCCATAATGGTTGAACTAGTTTACAATCCCACCAACAGTGTAAAAGTGTTCCTATTTCTCCACATCCTCTCCAGCACCTGTTGTTTCCTGACTTTTTAATGATTGCCATTCTAACTGGTGTGAGATGGTATCTCATTGTGGTTTTGATTTGCATTTCTCTGATGGCCAGTGATGATGAGCATTTTTTCATGTGTCTGTTGGCTGTATGAATGTCTTCTTTTGAGAAATGTCTGTTCATATCCTTTGCCCACTTTTTGATGGGGTTGTTTGTTTTTTTCTTGTAAATTTGTTTGAGTTCTTTGTAGGTTCTGGATATTAGCCCTTTGTCAGATGAGTAGATTGCAAAAATTTTCTCCCATTCTGTAGGTTGCCTGTTCACTCTGATGCTGCCCTCTCTTTTATCCCTCCTGCTTGCTCTTTCTCCTTTAAATACTGAAGTTTCCAAAACCCTCTTGGGAAAAGTGCACAATACAGAGGCTCCTATGCCTTGTGTTTTTCCCTGAAGCATCCTCACACTTTGGCTAAACAACCTCCATCAATTGAGACACTCATCAAAATCACTTTTTGGTTAACAACCACAATAATCTGCTAGCACCTTTAAAATGTAATTTGATTGTAAAGAGAGACAAATAAAATAAATGAGTAAATGACATAATGAATGCAAAGTGTCATTGTTTACAATATGAGAATTAAAAATCCTTTATATGAAAGTTCTACATAATCAGAAAAACACAATATAAATAATATTTACCACTAACAACCTAGTATAATAGGAAGAACATGGCTTTGGGAAATAGATCTCTCTCTCTCTCTCTCTCTCTCTGTCTCTCTCTCTCTCTCTTAAAACTACCTTTTGTTTACTTTTTTTACGACTGTGAGAGTATCACTTACATTTCCTAAATTCAGTTTTATCATATAAAATGGTAATAAAGTAACTATATGCAGTTGTGCAAGTATTAAATAGAATTTGGGATAAGTACATAGTATGGCAAGTCCATTTGAGCTTTCTAATGTAAGCTAACAAAATTAATATATATTGAATAAGTTTATTTTATTTTATTTTATTTGTGTCAAGCTCTCATTCTGTTGCACAGGCTGAAGTGCAGTGGGATGATCAAAGCTCACTGAAGCCTCGAACCCCTGGACCCAAGCTATCCTGCGGCTTCAGGCTCCTGAGTACCTGGGATCACAGGTGCAGAATACTATGCCTTGCTAATAAATTTTCAAAATGACATAAAATATCTTTTTATGCAGCCTTCACCTCAATTTTAGAAAGCAATGAATATCTGGAATATTTGCATATCTACAAGTCAGAGAAGGCACAAGTTAGAGAAGCCATGATCATGACAAATTCTGTTTCCTCATCTATAAAATAAAGAAATTATTACTTAATTTGTGTTTACCTATCTTCAGTAAATGATAGCTATTATTTTTTAAATTGTTTGGTTTGTATAAGTAATTGGTCTCTTATGTGGAGTTAATTTATGCAAATAATGTTTATGTAAATTTATATCATGGTACAAATACGTGTGTGTGTGTGTGTGTGTGTGTGTAGATATACACACGCACATGTTGAGAACAAAAATTACAGGATACTATATTAAGAACTCAGTAACCAATTAGGACTATGCAAATTTAAATATCAAAGTATAATAAGTCGACATTTTTGTAGTTGGCCATCTATTTTAATTGTTTAAATACCTGTTTTACACAGATCCTCACTCTCTAAGTTTGGTAGATTCCTGCAATGCGCCTTGTATATGTTGCAGTTGCTAAATACATCTTCCTGAAAATATTAATGAAAGGATAAATTAATTGATGCATGGGTGAATTTTAATAATTTATTACATTCAATGTACTTAGCCGTATTACTAGTGACTGTTATAATCAAATACCAAAATGTAATTGTTCTAGGTTATATATATAATATTTTGAGGCCTGAATTTTATAGGCTCAATAATAACATCATTAGTATGTATTTTAATGAAAAATAATGTTATGTTAGCATTTATAGTCTCTCTAGAAAAAAGTTAGACAGAAAACCTAAAATATTTGAAATAAAACTATTAAAGGCATTTCAACATCTCAGCTATATTATAAAATATCCTTTACAATACTGTAGCCATTTAACACATCCTACAAAAACTCATCAACATCAACATACATTAATCTTTGTCCTCAGGCATTAGTTGAGACGAACGGGCACTAATTGAATTAATAGAGTTCTACTGAATGATGGCAAGGTAGCTATGGAGAAGCCCAATAGCTTTCCTTTAACTCAGCATATGAATTGCTACCATATTGGTTTCTGCAGAGAATAGGCTTTACTCTCAGTTGGCTGTAAAATCTAAATTTGCTTTTATATTCCATCCTGGTTCCCAGAGAAGTACTGATACTCTTAAGCATATGTTATGTAATAGCCATGACAGAAAGATGGATGTAGTGATGGAGAATCACTTTTCAGTTTATGTGTAATAGACTCTTCTTTGTCTGAACAGAATTTGCTTCAAATAACATATAATAAGAAGATATGTAAATATTATCTAAAGAGCTGCAACTGCATCACTATTTGCCGAGTTACAGTTCCACTCGAATATTTAACAAAAACTTGTTTATGTTGCTTATATTTAACTATTTGGAGAAAGCAATAGACAGATCGTGCTTGAAATGGCTTTACTTAACTAGATTAAAAATATAGATAGTATGTTTCATATTTATGAATTTTTAAATTATTAATTCCAGAAAAGTAAGAAAGCTATTCTGACTTTCCATTTACATTGATTTTTTAAAGAGGTTATGTATTAATATAATAAATATGTCAAGGATCAGTTTGTGAACTTGTAGGAAATGAAAACTATGCTTCTTTACATGAGATCTTACCTCCTATTTTTTAATAAACTTTGAAATCTTCACCTTGTCCAAATAACTTGGGAAAAGTCATCAATCACAATTTATATGATTTTTTTTTCATTACTTAGAGGTCTCAAATAGAAGATAGACTTACGGGAGTTGTCCAGATTTTATTCTACACTTACTCTTACTTTCTAAATTACCATATCTGTAGTGATGTATATATGTTGACTGATGATAAAAAGTAAATCAAGCTATGAAATAGGAAATATAATTTAAGTTGCAATGGAATCACCTCATTGAACATATATGCAAAGTTAAGAATATTTATGTTCCTAAAATTCGATTAAGTTTTGATTAACTACAGATAATATGCCCTTTTATATATTCTTCTTTCTTTGGAACAAATATTTAGAAACATAATGAAAAATCACTACTTCCTTTTTTTAAAAAAAAAATTTAATCACCTACTCACAATTACTAAAAAGTGGCAAGAATAGCATGAAGAATTTCTGTATACCCTTTACCCAGATCCCCAAATACTCACAAATACTGCCTTTGCTTTCCTCATTTTCTCCTTGTCTTCCTTCTATTTCTCTCTCTCTCTTTCTGTAGATGTGTATTTATATTGTTATATATAAAATTATATATTACATGTTTAAATTGTATACGTAACTGATCATATATTATATATTTATATTATGATAGATAGGTGGACAATTAGATCTCCACTTTGATCTGGAATTACCTTTATGAGAGGATTTTGATTTTGAATTCAGTTTCCTTAACAAATGTGATATTGTTTATATTTTCTATGTATCTTGTTGCCTATACATTTTCATCTATTAGTAGTTTGGTAATTTACATTTTTCAATGAATTTGTCCATTTCATCTATAGTATTGAGTATATATATTGGTATGACAGGGAATTTTGTATTTTCTTATTCTTCTCATTGGCAATTATTAGTTTCTCTCGTTTTTTCTTAATTATCTTGCAGGGATCAATTTTATCAACTTTTGTTTTTTTTTTGACAGTCTCACTCTGTTGCCCAGGCTGGAGTGCAGTGGCAATATCTCGGCTCACTGCAAGCTCTGCCTCCTGGGTTCACACCATTCTCCTGCCTCAGCCTCCCCAGTAGCTGGGACTACAGACGCCCACCACCACGCCCGGATAATTTTTCTTATTTTTAGTAGAGACGGGGTTTCACCGTATTAGCCAGGATGGTCTTGATCTCCTGACCTCATGGTCTGCCTGCCTTGGCCTCCCAAAGTGCTAGGATTACAGGCATGAGCCACTGTGCCTGGCCCTCAATCTTTTCTAAAACACAGCTTGTGACTTTATGTATTTTTTCTATTTTTTGGTCTGATTTCTATTTTATACATTTCTGCTCATTCTAATAGTTTCATTTCTTCTATTTACTCTGGTTTATATTTCCTTTCTAGCTTCTTAGGTATCAAGCTTAGATAACTGATTTTAAATCATGTTTTCTTTCTAATAATATATTTAGTCTGAATTACCATAACAATTCAAACACACTACATTTTATACCATAAATTATTATACTTTAATTTCAATTTAATTAATTTAATTTAATTTAATTTCAATTTAATAGTCTTGCTAAAGTTCTATGAGAATCTAGATAGAATGTGTATTATCTGTTTATTGAAGTTATATTTTATAATTGTAAATTAGGTTAGGTTTGTTGATAGTGCTGTGTAAATCTTTTATAGCTACAGCTCTCTCTTTTTGTTCAGCTTATTCTATCAATTAATAATGAAAGAGAGGAGTTTGTATCTCCAATTGTAACTGTGGATTTAAAAAAATTCCCTTTTTTCTGTCATGTGTCATTTCATGTATTTTGAAGATCTTTTGCTAAGTTCGTGTACATTCAATGTTTTCGTGGTTTCTTGATGAATTGATCCTTTTACTCTATAAAATGCCCATATTTATCTCTGATATACTGTTTGCCTTTTTCTAATTTATAGCCACATCAGCTTTTTATGTTCAGTGTTTTAATGACATATCTTTTTCAGCCTTTTACTTTTAGTTATTCATATCTTTATTTTCAACATGCATTTTTCTGAATGCTTCATGGATGGCCTGGTTATTTTAGGCAGGATAAAAATCTTTGCCTTTAACTTTTACATCCCATTCGTGTTTGAAGTTTTTCATGTAGTTTAGGATTAAGTCTACTACCTTGGCAATGATTTTCTATTTTCCCACTGGGTTCATTATTTCTCTTTTCCTTCTATACTGGTGAACTGCTGTTGTTACATCTTGCACAGAATATGAGATAAATTTTTCTTAGATTTTGCCTAGCTGTAAATACTTTTTAATGCATTTTGAAGGATACTTTTATTGGATATAAATTCTAGAGTATATTCTTTTATTCTTTATAAATTTTAAATATATTATTTCATTTTCTTTTGACCTTAATTATGATGAAAATTCAGTTGTAAATTCTACAGTTACCCTCCATGCATGCAATACCTTTTTCTCTGCCTCTTTTAATAAATTTTTATCTTTATATTTGGATTTCAGCCATTTGTTCTTTTGTGCCCAGGTGGTTGTCTGCTGCATTGGTCTTTTTATATTATCAATGTCATCAACTCTGGAATCTCTTCAGGTATTTTTACTTCTACTATTTATGCTGCCCCATTCTCCCTTTCTTTCTGAGAGCGATTAAAATTATGATAATATTAATCATTCAAATATTTTTCCCTCAGATCTAATACTTTTTGTTCTGTTCTCTCAGGCTTTATAAATCTGATTTTAGTTTTTTTTTCTATTAATTTATCTTCGGTTACATTTATACTTTTCTTCTGCTCTGCCCAATCTTCTGTTACGAAGATTTTAGATCGTATACATTTAAAAATTGTTTTTCACATCTCTGCTAAAATTTCCCATCAAATCATGCGTGATGTCCTTCTTTTCCTGTAGACACGTTAGAATTTTTATTATAGTAATTTTATGCTTCCTTTGGTAATTGTAATATCTGGGGTGTCTCTGGATCTGCTTCTATTAATCACTTTCTTTTTAATGTTGGTCACTTTTTCTTGCTTCTTCAGGTTTTTATGTGAAGTGAATTCTTACATGTCTAGGAATTTCCTATTTAGTAAGACCTGAGATCTGTGCCCTACGGTGGTTTTCGAGATCTATCTCTATTTTACCGATGAATCTTTTGATCTCTAAATTTCTGGAGGCCTCACCACCCTGCTTTAGAGCTCTGGGGCCAGATTTGTTGTTGGCCTAGCAGAATTTTTTTAATCTCAAATCTCACCCCTAGTATTTTTATTTTTCTTTTGGCTGCAGCTACCCATATCTCTTCCTAGAGATATCCTCTAGGAAGCTCTAGGAAGGATTTTTCAGCTGCCCAATGTCACCCTAGGCATTTTGTCGTTAAAATCAGGAGTATTTGTAGGGAGATGAAGGGGACTGAGCTCTCCCACCCCTCCATCAGTCCTGATAGATGAAATCCCTGAGGGACTGTATTTTTCTCCCAGTTCCTCTGCATTTTTCCCATTCTTTCCAAGCTGAAAAGCAAGTTTGCCCGAAATGTTTCTTTCAATTTTCCTTTCCTTCCTCATTTTTTTTCTCATCTGAAAATAACATGTATCTGAGAGAAATTATCTCTATCCTCTCTCTATTCCCATATTTTTTAAGATAATATTTCTGTTACTCATGAAAGTAACAAGAATGAGATAGGTGTTAATATTTTCTCACTGTTACTATTGGGACTCTTGTGGATTCTATTTTGTTATATCCAACCACAAATGCATTCTTAAAAGTTTGGTAAAATGTAGGCAGGATTCCTTTTATCCCAAGTTATGTCAGATAGATAGGATGTCCTAGTTTCTATTTTGTTGGTGGGGGAAATAGAGAACAGCTATGTATTTCCTTTTTTTCTTTTTTTGAGACGGAGGCTTGCTCTGTCACCTAGGCTGGAGTGTAATGGCGTGATCTCCACTCACTGAAACCTCCATCTCCCAGGTTCATGCCATTGTCCTGCCTCAGCCTCCCCAGTAACTGGGACTACAGGTGTGCACTACCACGCCCAGCTAATTTTTGTATTTTTAGTAGAGACGGGTTTTCACCATATTGGCCAGGATGGTCTCGAATTCCTGACCTCGTGATCTGCGCCCCCGTCCCCCGCGCTTCCCAAAGTGCTGGGATTACAGACGTGAGCCACCACCCCTGGCCATTTCCTCCCTTTTATCAAGGACTGTCACCTCTGGAAGTTAGATTCTTTAAGTTTATTTGTATTCCAAAGGTTATAATGTTGCTATTTTTAAAAATATTATTTGTAGCTTATCCATCTTATTTTGTTTGCTTAGGATGACAGTGATGGTTTCTTATTACTTTCTATATTTATTCCAGAAATACTATTTATAAACACATTAAAATGAAACAAAAATATTGCATACATATCTACAGATGGTTCATTTCTGTTGTTCTTTAGTCATTTATAAAGTTTCAAGTTTCTTCCATATGTAATTTTCCTTCAACCCAAAGACACTATCCTTTACATTTTCATATAAGTGCAGGTTTGCTTATGAAGAAACTGTTTCTCTTAAAATTTCTTACCTTGTTTTCATCTTTTATGAAAGTATAATCCTACCTAGGTTGCTAGGTTTTCCTTTCTTCATGGAGCACTTTAAAGATGTTTTTCATTATCTTCCATCTCACTTTATTTACAATGAGAAGTCAGTGAGGAGTCAGCAGTTACTTTTGTTTTGTTTACCTTACCTTATTGTAATCCCGTCTTATTTCTATGCCTACATTTAAGATTACTTTTCCTCTGGTTATCTGCAATTTGACGATGATGTGTCTTGGCATGGTTTCATTGTGTTGAGCTTGGATTTATAGATTTTTTTTATAACATTCAACAAATTATTTGCTTTTATTTCTTTAAATATATTTCAGACTAATAGCATTCTTCTGATATTGCAATTACATATGTGTTTGACTTCTTAACATCGTTCCACAGGTCATTGGATTTTTGTTCCTTTTCCTTTCATCCCTTTTTATCAGTATTACAGCATGGTTTGTACCTATTACCCTGCCTCCACTTACATAGATTACCAGAGCCCTTCTTCAATAACTCTCTTTTCGTTAGGATACTGCTCCACAAATTCAAGCCACCTGAGACTCTGTGCTCTCCAATCTTTGTCTTTTCAGTTTAACAAGACTATTTATACGTTGTCTTGTTCCCCCTTCTTGTGCTGTGATTTGGAAAATGTCTCCGGGGATAATTATAGAATTCATTTTCAACTCACTATCTCAAGGATCACGGTTCTGTATTTATTCATTTCCAATGTCTAAAACTTGTTGTTTTATATATTTTTGTAATTTTATTTGTTAATGCTTGTTTTGGAAAGGCTAGTTTAATACCAGTTAGTAATGAACAGAAGATTATATCTTTATTTGTTGATAATGATCATTTTTATTAACTAGATCACATTTCATATGGCATCAAATAGGTGTTGTGCCGGACACCTCTTAACCTCAGTAGGAAGGATCCAGGTTCAAGAAGCGGAAGAAGAGACCCAGAGCCAGCAAGTGAGATATGGGGTTTGATTAGGGGATTACATACAGGGAAGAGTCCAGTGGTCACAGGCTGGACAACATATCTGCCTTACGTACAGTCCAGTGGTGGCAGGCTGGTCAGGAAAACCACAACTGCTTGCAATTTCTATAGCATTTAACAAGCTCCCCACCACCACTTAACGATCTCCACCCGGCAGCCTCCGTAACCCAAAATCCAGGGCATTAATCCCCTGTACAGCCGGTGTTCCATTGGACAGGTTGGGGGTTCAGATGTTTCTCATAGACAAGGAATGAATCTCCGGACTGGCCACTCCTGGATTCCCTGGCTCAGGACACACTTTCAGGTGCCTCTGCAATCTGGGGTCGTTCTAAGGATATGTTTAAGTTATTGCTATCAGGGGCTTTTACTTTACAAAAGGCATTAAATAATTAAAAGTCATAAAATATGCTTTAATTAGAAAACTAGGCATGATATTTCCAGGATGATTTCATATTTATATTAAATTGAAAACATGTATGATTTTCTACAGCTATTTTCACCCATGGTTTTTAAAATTTCATGCAACGGCCTGAGTAAGGTAGCTCCTTCCTGGACTCTCAGCACTTTGGGAGGCTGAGGCAGGAAGATTGCTTGAGCCCAGGAGTTTGAACCCTGTCTCAAAAAAAAAAAAAAAAAAAAAAAAAATTACCCTAGGGTGGTGGCACTTATCTGTAGTTCCAGCTACTCAGAAGGCTGAGGTGGAAGGATCCTTTGAGCTGGGGAGGTTGAAGCTGCGGTGAGCCATGATCACACCACTGTACTCCAGCCTCCAGGTTGGGTGACAGAGAAAAACTTTGCCTCGAAAAAAAAAGAGAAAAAAACCTGATGCAACATATGAGAACTTTTAATCACATATATGCTATTATTATTTTTGAGGATTGATTTCAATAGCATATACACAAGGTCAAACAGAAAAATGAAAATTGTCAAAGTGTTTATTTAAAATTAAATTTCGATAAATATACATTCATTAAGATTTTAAAAAAAGGAAAACTGAATATAATATCTTGTTGAACATACTGTTAAGTGAAACCACTGATGGCTGCTTCCCAGAAATTATCTTTAAAAATCCACATTTATAACCAATAAAATATTTTAATATTTAGGGAACTCAGAGCTATTGTGGTGAGCATTCAACTTTGTTATTTTTGAGCATAAGAGTTTTGCATTTTCAGTTAAGATGTGAAGATTGGCTGGGCACAGTGGCTCATGCCTGTAATCTCAGCACTTTGGGGGCTGAGGCGGGCGGAACACCTGAGGTCAGGAGTTCGAAACCAGCCTGCCCAACATGACAAACCCTGTCTCTACTAAAAATACAAGAATCAGCTGGGCATGGTGGCAGGCGCCTGTAATCCTAGCTACTTAGGGAGGCTGAAGGGTAATCACTTGAACCCGGGAGGTGGAAGTTGCAGTGAGCCAAGATCACGCCACTGCACTCCAGCCTGGGCAACAATGATAGATTCATCTCAAAAATAAAATAAAATAAAATAATAAAAAAGTGAAGGTTGATCTATGTCAAGATAGTTTGTAAAGTTAAAAAAATTAATCAAGAATTTGTTGTCTTCAAGGTCATGCTGCAAGCTAACAAATACTGGTTTTTTATTGTTTCCATTGAGGCTACTGAATTGACCTACTTACAAATCTTCAAATATGCCTCTAATTTTTTAGATATCTTTATGTAACAAAATGTCCTTCAGGGTCTAGGGTATGTTCTCCTGAACTCCCAGGCCTAGAATCTCAGCCATATATCTATTTTGGTTCACCCATGGAGTACCCTGAACATACTTAAAAAATGGCACTTAGTTTGCAGAGTTATAATAATCTTTTGACTGCTTTGTTTTTCCCACTTGATTTTAAATCCCATGAAACTATCAATGGTGTATGATTCATCCCTATTGCCCATTATGGCCTTTACTACAGAATAAATATTAATACTTGTTAAGCAAACAAGTGGAATAACTTCTCTATTCTACATTGCATACAAATATTATTTTAGTAGGAATATGAATATGAATTAAATCATTGGATGCTAACATTCTATTTTGTGTCTTCTGTTACAGGCTCTTAAATCTGATCTACAATGGAAAAAATTCTTTTTTATCTGTTTTTCATTGGCATAGCAGTGAAAGCTCAGATCTGTCCAAAGCGTTGTGTCTGTCAGATTTTGTCTCCTAATCTTGCAACCCTTTGTGCCAAGAAAGGGCTTTTATTTGTTCCACCAAACATTGACAGAAGAACTGTGGAACTGCGGTTGGCAGACAATTTTGTTACAAATATTAAAAGGAAAGATTTTGCCAATATGACCAGCTTGGTGGACCTGACCCTATCCAGGAATACAATAAGTTTTATTACACCTCATGCTTTCGCTGACCTACGAAATTTGAGGGCTTTGCATTTGAATAGCAACAGATTGACTAAAATTACAAACGATATGTTCAGTGGTCTTTCCAATCTTCATCATTTGATACTCAACAACAATCAGCTGACTTTAATTTCCTCTACAGCATTTGATGATGTCTTCGCCCTTGAGGAGCTGGATCTGTCCTATAATAATCTAGAAACCATTCCTTGGGATGCTGTTGAGAAGATGGTTAGCTTGCATACCCTTAGTTTGGATCACAATATGATTGATAACATTCCTAAGGGGACCTTCTCCCATTTGCACAAGATGACTCGGTTAGATGTGACATCAAATAAATTGCAGAAGCTACCACCTGACCCTCTCTTTCAGCGAGCTCAGGTACTAGCAACCTCAGGAATCATAAGCCCATCTACTTTTGCATTAAGTTTTGGTGGAAACCCCTTGCATTGCAATTGTGAATTGTTGTGGTTGAGGCGTCTGTCCAGAGAAGATGACTTAGAGACCTGTGCTTCTCCTCCACTTTTAACTGGCCGCTACTTTTGGTCAATTCCTGAAGAAGAGTTTTTGTGTGAGCCTCCTCTCATTACTCGTCATACACATGAGATGAGAGTCCTGGAGGGACAAAGGGCAACACTGAGGTGCAAAGCCAGGGGAGACCCTGAGCCTGCAATTCACTGGATTTCTCCTGAAGGAAAGCTTATTTCAAATGCAACAAGATCTCTGGTGTATGATAACGGAACACTTGACATTCTTATAACTACTGTAAAGGATACAGGTGCTTTTACCTGCATTGCTTCCAATCCTGCTGGGGAAGCAACACAAATAGTTGATCTTCATATAATTAAGCTCCCTCACTTACTAAACAGTACAAACCATATCCATGAGCCTGATCCTGGTTCTTCAGATATCTCAACTTCTACCAAGTCAGGGTCTAATACAAGCAGTAGTAATGGTGATACTAAATTGAGTCAAGATAAAATTGTGGTGGCAGAAGCTACATCATCAACGGCACTACTTAAATTTAATTTTCAAAGAAATATCCCTGGAATACGTATGTTTCAAATCCAGTACAATGGTACTTATGATGACACCCTTGTTTACAGGTAAGAAAAATTAAACAAATTTATATACTTACCATGCATCTTAGTGTAGAACTCGTTAATGTACTACTGATTTTTCTTAATTGGCAGTGCTCTTCTGTTTTGTAATTCCGTATTTTAAAGTGCATAATGTAAGCTTTGAAAAAGGTGGTAATACAAGTGGGGAGATATTTTGAATGGTATTATTTTTAGAGAGTTCAACTTATATTTAATATTATGCTTACTTACTTTTTTTCCCCCTCATCTAAGAGATGTGACTATCAGAGGACAAGACTGATTTATAATAAAAATTCAAAAACATACCAGAACTTACACATCCAAATGAGTGTTCTTTCCTTCAAGGAAGTCATGTTGGGAGGCTATACCATTATCCCAATGATGCTGCCATTGCTCAAAGCACTTTTGGAATTATCTTTAGAACCTTCATCATACTATTTTGAATATCCTCAGTGGTGGCAAATCTTCGTCTTTTGAGGGTGAATTTGAATTTTGGAAACAAGCAAAAGCCATTTGGAGTCAAGTCTTGTGAATAAGGTGGGTGATCAAGATGGGTATTGCCATTTTTGGTCAAAAATAGGATGTAACTATAAAATAATGAGACTGATTTTTTGAGTGATTAAGGGGTGTGTGTGTGTGTGTGTGTGTGTGTGTGTGTGTGTGGTTGTGTTGTCTCACGTGTACTGGTTCTAAGAGAGTTCCAAAAAGAAACATTATAAATAATTTGAGCAGTGAAAGTATCACTGGAATTAGGTATGTAATATCCAAGTAAGGATGATGATGGGGAATTTGCACCTACTAAAGAATTTCTGGTATGTTTTTCTAAAGTTCAGCCTCATTGATTTATAGTCACATCTTGTCCAATTTTCTGTTTAAAAGACATATTTTTATCCTTTCATATAATTGAGAGACTTACTATGCCCTGGGAAATGATGCAAAACCATGGCTTTGAAATATATATAATACACACACACACACACACACACACATATATATATATATATAATGTTTAAGATATTCAGAAATCAGATCAGATCAGTTCCTATGTCCCCAGGTGAATTATTCAATATAATTGATTTTCATTCCTGTATGGAAATGAGAGTAATTTTTTTTTTTTTAAAGCATGGACTAGTAGGCAAAATTAAACCTATCCTAGCTAGCCATGTGATCAACCCGGGGCAGGATTCTACCTGTCTGAGTTTCAATTCCTCGTTATTACAAGGGAGAAATTATCCCTTCATCACTAAATATGTGGGGACGTGGACTATGATACATGTATATTAACTTTAAGTAATTTGCTCTTGTCATACCAGGCTCTTCACATAACCCATGGACTACTGTCGATGACAAATACCCCTCCCCACCCCACACTTTTCTGTAGCTATTGGATATTATATATATTTTAAACATTATCTCTGTGAAATAAGCCAGATTTGATTTTCCAAATTCCAGGATTTTAATCCTGCAATGACAAGTAAAATTTTGTTAAACCGTGAGGAAATTTCTTGAATCCCTGACTTTTTTTTGTCATTTGTAAAATAGTGATAATGCCTGTCTCATAAGGTCATTGTAAAGATTAAATTTTAATGTATACAAAATGCTTAGTAATGCCTGTTGTTTAATTATAAATTAGGTCATATTCAGTTGCTACTGAAGGAACAGAGGAAAATAGACATTAACAAGAAACTTTTAGAAAGTAGTAGATTCACAGATGTCTATAAACTCTTTAATTAATTAATTAATTAATTAATTTTAAGGTAAGGTCTTGCTCTGTCACCCAGGCTTGAGTGCAGTGGCACAATCTCGGCTCACTGCAACCTCTGCCTCCCGGGTTCAAGCAATTCTCCTGTCTCAGCCTGCCGAGTAGCTGGGACTACAGGTGCCCGCCACCACTCCCAGCTAATTTTTATATTTTTAGTAGAGATGGTGTTTCACCATATCGGTCAGGCTGGTCTCAAACTCCTGACCTCAACTGATCCACCCTCATTGGCCTCCCAAAGTGCTGTGATTACAGGCATGAGCCATCGCAGTGAAAGTATCACTGAAATTAGGTGATATTAGATTTGGGCACCACCTAAACTCTTATACTTTATAAATTGTGCTCCGATGGAAATTTGCGGTAGCATAAAATGGAATGAGGGATTTATGCTGTGGTCGACAGACTTGCCTTGTTCATGTTTCTAGGATAATATTACTTATATGTTTTCATTATCCTCATTTATAGGTAAAAACATAATGGGGTCCAAGTGTTGATGGCATTAAAAAAGGATTAGATTTGTAAAGAAAATACTTTAATCTTAGTAATAATCTTAGTTATTAAATATATATTTACTGGGTGCAATTTCATTTTTCTGCAATGGAAAATAAATGCTCTGAAATGCGTATCTATTTAGATTTCTAATGTGATTGTCAACATTTTCCCTTCCTTCAAATTTGCTTTTAGTCGTAGAGGTATTGTAAGTGCTAAATGGATTTGTTTAGCAGTCAGATAATGTCACAGTCACACCTTTCAAAAGTAATTTATCATCAATGATTTTTTAGCAGTGTTTTTTATTAGGAGTTCTCCTTTGCCAAGCAATGTAATTAGTAAGCTTGTGAAGGCTTGGGGTAGGAACAATTAATATAGTGCAGATGCTGACAAGGACTTTTAGCCATTTTAACTCGGTAAATATGAGATTAGATCATTTTTTAATAATTCATATGTTATAAATGTACTTACCTTAATGAATAGTAAAATGACTCCAAACTAAAGTCGTAGTGACTTTCTGTGTATATGTTTTGTTTTGTTATTACTATTAACACAAATTCCATTGTCCCTCAGAATGATACCTCCTACGAGCAAAACTTTTCTGGTCAATAATCTGGCTGCTGGAACTATGTATGACTTGTGTGTCTTGGCCATATATGATGATGGCATCACTTCCCTCACTGCCACAAGAGTCGTGGGTTGCATCCAGTTTACTACGGAACAGGATTATGTGCGTTGCCATTTCATGCAGTCCCAGTTTTTGGGAGGCACCATGATTATTATTATTGGTGGAATCATTGTAGCATCTGTGCTGGTATTCATCATTATTCTGATGATCCGGTATAAGGTTTGCAACAATAATGGGCAACACAAGGTCACCAAGGTTAGCAATGTTTATTCTCAAACTAATGGGGCTCAAATACAAGGCTGTAGTGTAACGCTGCCCCAGTCCGTGTCCAAACAAGCTGTGGGACACGAAGAGAATGCCCAGTGTTGTAAAGCTGCCAATGACAATGTGATTCAATCTTCAGAAACTTGTTCGAGTCAGGACTCCTCTACCACTACCTCTGCTTTGCCTCCTTCCTGGACTTCAAGCACTTCTGTGTCCCAAAAGCAGAAAAAAAAGACTGGCACAAAGCCAAGTACCGAACCACAGAGTGAAGCTGTCACAAATGTTGAGTCCCAAAACACTAACAGGAACAACTCAACTGCCCTGCAGTTAGCTAGCCGACCTCCCGATTCTGTCACAGAGGGGCCCACATCTAAAAGAGCACATATAAAGCCAAGTAAGTTTCTCACTTTGCCTGCTGAGAGATCCAGAGCAAGGCACGAGTGCTCCCTCGATGGAGAATTAAAGGAATACTATTGTTATATTAACTCGCCGAACACATGTGGACTGTTTTCTAAAAGAAGCATGTCTATGAATGTGATGTTTATTCATTCTGACTGTTCTGATGGTCATAGTGGAAAAGCAACTCTCAAATTCTGAGGGACTACTGAAAAGCTCTGTGTCATTTATTATTTCTTTTCAACGAAAAATCATTTTGAGAACTCACATAGAAAATTGGAATTTGCAATTCTGATGCTGTGCATAAATCAACCTTCTCAGGAACAGTATATATATATACATATATAACTATATATATATGTATTTATGTATATGTATACTGGAAGGAAACATAAATAAAATAATAAGGGAAAAAGCATGGCATTGCAGCAGTGCCTTTCCCTATTCTAGGACCAGCTCCTAGGACTAGCAGCAGCAGATTTAAAAAATGAAAATTGTTGTAGAAAAAAGACAGTGTTGCATAAAAAGTGATATGTTCTCTAATTTTACAAAGGACCACCTATGGATAAATGATATTTTTAAAGTAGACTGTATATTTTCTTTCAATGGTAATAGTGTTTCCTTTGTTTTTAGGGAAATGTTGTAGAGAACAACTTCATGTTGCTAAATTATTTAAAATAAAATATTCAATTAGTATACTGAGTTAATGTTAAAATTAGTTCCCTTCGAAACAACATCCTTGGTGCAGGTGCCTTAATGGTTGTAAGATATTTCTCCTCCATGACACACCTTTTTCAGTGGAAAGGGGAAGAAAGTGCAATTTATTTTGCATTTATGAAAACTCTAATCAAGTTTAAGTCACAGGCTACAAATTCCTATGCATCTACATGGACATATGAAGGTGTTTTCGTTCATTTAATACACATTTTCTGAATGAATGAGTTTTATGTTGGTCTTAATGCAAGCTAAAGAGGGAGACATACAAGACTGCCTTTATCAAAGGGGTGTTTATCTTTATCACCAAGTAAAATTTAAAAACTTCTAATGGTGTTCTCATTAGATTTATAAGTCTTATAAAGTCATTGCTCATTAAACAGGCAGTGGATTTTTTTCCCTTTGCACTATAGTTTTGCATTTGAATGTTTTCCTTTTAAAGTAAATACATTTGCTATTTTAACCAGAAACTGTGATAAATTTAACTAGAAATCATGCCATTTAGTGAGAATACATCATTTTTTAACACAGGATTTTAAATTGAGTAGAAACTAATAATGCTCCTGGGTAATGTGGAATTATTAACAATTTACTGAAATTAAGGTCTATAGATAAATGTTTCTATTCACTCCTTGAAAAACTTAATTATATAATAATTTGAGGGTGTTTTATTAAAGATCTGTAAACAGGTTAACATCAAAGAGGTTTTGTTTTGTTTTGAGAATAAGGCTTACATGAGAACTTAGACCCACTGCTTTACACAAAAGAAATGACATTTTAGCCATAATATCGTAAGATAGGGGCTTTACTGTCTTATGTCAAGTACTCTTTGGGAGTAAGTTAAACACACAGCAAAAGTTTATTAACTTTTTCAGATCACTTGAAATACCACTTGAGATACAAGGGAGGAATGTGGAATCGTTAATTTCCTTATGCTAGAAGCATATACAACAATTTCAGTTACTGGTAACTTGACAAAGCCACATCTTCTCATACACAATGTATCATGATGCCATTCCACAGTATATAAGATTAAAGTAGAGATGACTTTCAGTGCTAGTGTTCAAAATAATTATCCAACGGGCTTTTTTTTTTTTTTTTTTTTTTAGGCGTTTGCTAAATCCCTTCTCTGCACTGATTCTTTTTCTAAAAAATTTGCCTTTCACATTTGCGAAGTCTAATTATCCTTCACTGCTCAGTTATTTATTCGTTGTAAGGAATAGATGAAATCACATGTGGTAGTAGTTTGCAAAGTCAAAAACAGCACTCAGAGTGAAATGTATTTTCAGCACTATTAATGTAGTAATGCTCTAATTCCAACTAAATATTTTAAATTAACATCAATTGCATAATTCCTCAATAGGTGTTGATTTGCAGAAGCATACTACTTTTTCCCTTCTTAGATTTATCAGCATGGTATTAAAAAATATTTAACATACAAAAGTTTTCGAGACTTGACAAAATGAACCTTCAAAGAATTTCTGGGATTATGAAGGTTGTGATCAAAGATAAGGATGCTCTGAAATCATGCAACATCAGCAAGGTTAACATATGTACTATAAGTTACTGATGAACTTCGTATTTTCCAATATTTTTAAAAATCAATTTCCTACTTATGTTTCTAATGAAAGTTTGATTAAGTATCTTTCATTTCTCATAGACTTTTTAAATTCCATGATATTTAATCATATGATATTTATTTTGTTTGACTAACACCATTGAAAATCATTTAATGTTATTTAATATATTTGTAATATGATCATTTTTACAATATTTAAACCAAATGCTTGAACACTTGTTCTTAAAAATGATAGAAAGGTGAGTATCTGGCCTGATATTTTGCCCTTCAAGAAGTCTACATTTTGAGAGATTAACAAAAGACTGACTTATCAAGAAGGTCAATTTTTTTTTGTATTTGTTTATAAACATATGAAGAAATTTTTGCTTAAAGTAATTGCAGTGTGAAGTGACTGAAAAGTAAGTCTACGGAAAAGTTGGGGATAATATTACCTATCCTGATGTCTGAAACGTAATTTTTGCTTAGGTGAATAAATGAGTAAATGAATAGATAAATATGGCCAGGGAGTAAGGTGTGGAAATAAGAGTTTTCATTAGTTAGTACAATAGAGATTTGTGATCTAAATATTATATTACCATAAGCAACAAATTCTCTGTCCTTTTCTTGTTTTGCTTTCTGTCATTCATTATTTTATTTCTCATTTAAACAGTCATATATATGTGATCTGAAGCATCTGGTTTGCTGCTTGTTGTTTCTGACTATATGAAGATTATGTATACTTATATGTTATTTTTGCTTCCTCATTCTTAATTATTTTTCTTTTATTTTTGTCATTTTACATTATAGTTTCAGCTTGTTCAATGTGAGAACAAACAAAATAATGTGTTTCCTGTTATGCATGTATTAACGATGTTTACTTCAAACATTTTTTTAAATTGTATTCCTGCATTATTTTTGTTCCTTTCGAATAATTGTCCCCCAATTGAAAATGCAAAGCTATTATTACCGTAGTGTCATAAAGGGATAATGAAGCATCTAACGTGGCCCCACATTTTAAAAAGCAGTATATTTTAGTTTGATGGATATTATTTATTTTAAGTCTACAAATATATAAATACATAAAAACATCAAATACAACAATTTAAAGTAGACATAGTGGCCGGGCACGGTAGTTCACACTGTAATCCCAGCACTTTGAGGGCCCAACATGAGCAGATCACTTGAGGTCAGAGTTCGAGAACAGCTGGGCTAACATGGTGAAACCCTGTTACTAGTAAAAACACACAAAAAAATTAGCTGGGGGCGTGGTAGGAGTCTGTAGTCCCAGCTACTCAGGAGGCGAAGGTGGGAAAAATCGCCTGAGCCCGGGAGGTGGAGGTGGCAGTGAACCGACATCCCGTCACTGCATTCCAGCCTGAGTGACGGAGAGAGACTCTGTCTCAAGAAGAAAGAAAAAAAAATTAATTAATTAATTAATTAATAAAGTAGACACAGTAACACTCAAACTGTGGCCAATTTATTTCCCCCCCCTTTTTTTTGTAACCATTAAAGGAGTCAGTGGAGGTCTTAGTAAGTTGTTTCATGCTTTAAAACAGTGGGTTTTTACCCGCTTTGTAGATATATTTTACTTAAAATTTGGGAATATAAGTTTTGAACCATTCTAAGAAATCTCTAAACATAGTAAGTTTAATCTTTGAAAGATGCATACTTTTCTCCACAAATTTGTAAACAATTAAAAAGCATAAATGTGTTCCATTTGTCTCCAGAAATCTTTTTCTTCAAGTTTTGTAATGTATTTTCTCTTTAATTTAAAGTACTTGCATCCAATATAAATTTTACTATTTTATTTGCTTGTGTTTTTGAAAATAAAATACATCATTTATAAAGCTAAAAACTTTAAAAGTTGCCCTAAAATTTACATCAGCCGCCTTTTAGTTCTTAAATTTAAGTTTTTCTCTTTCATTATAGCAATAAACTTATGATTTTTTTTAATTCCAATAGTTTAACAAAACCATAAACATAAAGTATCATCTTTTGGGTAGAATTGTGAAGCATATGAGACATTTCTTAAGGAGACAGCAAATACAAGCCATTGTCTTCTCAGCATAGTTGATTTCCAGTTGCATTTTATAATGCTGAGAAAACAATGTTCATTTATGTTAGACAGAATGGAGACTATCTACTATCTTTCCCTTGCTCAGCCTTCCCTCGTTCCAAGAACAGTCCAGTGATTTTACTTTAACAATGTATGCTTCTGTGTGAGTGTGAAGTGTTTTGAGAAAAGGACTTCTGCACAGAGGTGGATTGTATGTGAAAAGGATATTTTTCTTATCCTCTTATGTTGCTGCTAATAACACTTTACCTTACAATGTTAATGATATTTAAGTAAATTTATAGACAAGAAATATGTCATTTTTGAAATGGCATTGAGAAAAGAATAATCAAAATTAGTGTTTGAATTTTTACTTTCAAAGGACAGATTGCCCAGTCTTTTTCTTCCCGTGCTAGATAAATACATGCTGGGATTGTGAATAAAATTAGTTTGTTCACATCTTTATTATTTATGTATTTATTTATTATTATATTTTTCCACAGAAACAATCAATTCATGTAGCAGGGTAAAGAAGACCACTTAAAATAAAAAGAGTGGTAGGCCGGGCGCAGTGGCTCGTGCCTGTAATCCCAGCACTTTGGTACGCCGAGACAGGCAGATCACGAGGTCAGGATATCGAGACTATCCTGGCCAACGTGGTGAAACCCCCATCTCTACTAAAATTACAAAATAACAGCTAGGCATGGTGGTGCGCACCTGTAATCCCAGCTACTCGGGAGGCTGAGGCAGGAGAATCATTTGAACTCCGGACTCAGAGGTTGCAGTGAGCCAAGATTGTGCCACTGCACTCCAGTCTGGTGACAGAGTGAAACTCTCTCTAAATAAATAAATAGTGGTAAACATATTGTTGTGATTGAGCAATCCTAAAAATGTGGTGTTATCTGAAGAGGGATATAAAAAGTAACAATTTATAACCAGGAGTATATTTAAGTAGTAAATTACCTCATTAAGGTACTGTTAATGCATTGGGGATTTCATCAAATTACACAGATACTCAACAGAACAAAATAATCACTGATTACTCTGGTAAGTGTAATGGTACGCATAAAATCATTGTCTTCTGATTATGTTCAGCACTTTCAAAGTCAAAATTTAGAAACTAAAGTTAACATTGAATAAATATATACATCACATACATTTGTATAAATATATATGTGCTCAACAAATATCTGTCTATATACTTATATAGACATATATTTATATTCATAACATTAATCAGCTAAAATCATAATTTTGTGTCCTGCAATATAGATTGAATTGTAATTACTATGAAAAACATAGATTTAAATGGACTGGCTAGAGAACTTCTCCCAGAAAAACTGTAAAAATTATACCTGTTACTTATCAGGTGACAATAGAATATAAAGTACAAATTTAATTTTCTGCATTTTTTAATGATAACCATCTCTACAACCTATTTTCATCCATTTCAAACTTGGTGATTGTTATGTTCATGATGTCTGAAAACAAAAACAAAATATTTTCACATTCATTCAGGAATAAGCCATGACGGCCCTTTCATTTAAAGTACTTGTGTTTGGAAGTAGTTGAACATTTAACCTTACCTGACACATAGGCTATGTATATATGTTTCTGCTCTGGCATATGTCTAATAAATAAATATTTGAGTAAAGTCAAGGAGGTTATGAAATATACTATGTTGGCTATTGGCTCTACCATAATTCAATTCTGTAATCATTTTTTCATCTATAATGTGAACATCTATTATGATTTTATGTAAAATCTAATCTCCAAAGGCCATTGTATATTTACATGAATATTTGTGCTGAAAGTTTTGTAAAAAACAATTTGTCGGCCGGGCGCGGTGGCTCAAGCCTGTAATCCCAGCACTTTGGGAGGCCGAGACGGGCGGATAACGAGGTCAGGAGATCGAGACCATCCTGGCTGACACGGTGAAACCCCGTCTCTACTTTAAAAATACAAAAAACTAGCCGGGCGTGGTGGCGGGCGCCTGTAGTCCCAGCTGCTCGGGAGGCTGAGGCAGGAGAATGGCGTGAACCCGGGAGGCGGAGCTTGCAGTGAGCTGAGATCCGGCCACTGCACTCCAGCCTGGGCGGCAGAGCGAGGCTCCGTCTCAAAAACAAACAAACAAAAAAAAAAAAAACAACAACAATTTGTCTCAGTCTCGTGACACTCAGCTGTAAATCCTAAGAAGGACTTAACCTTTACCTTAGGACTTAAGTTTTCTATCATGTGTCACTTCTCAATGATTAGACGTATTTGCTTGAAAATAATGCATTTTGGAAAAAATAGAATGTTTGCTGCACAGGTTTATGTAATGGTATTAAATTTGTATAGGCAATTGGAACCTACATATAAACATTTAAAGGAAAGATGTTTGTATTGAGATTGATTGAGATTGCTAGTGTCTTACATAAGGATGAACAGGTACTTGTTGAAACATTACCTATTATTTGGGGAGTGGGTATTGAATGATGGTTAATATTGTAAATGATTATTTCATACTCCATATGGTGCACATAGTTAAACTATATTTTCTGCTTTGAGTTCTTTTTTCCTTGATGTATTTTTGCATATTATTCATATGAATCTTTATACATGAAATGTCAACTGTAAGAAAGAAAATGAACAGAAACTTGATTATCTTATTGAACTCTGTCACGAATACCAAATCTATATTGAAAGTCACTCATTTTAGTTATTAGAATAACATTTTTGAAAACTATGTTTTTAAGCATCAGGAATAAGAAAGTAGTCACAGAGAACTGAAATATTATAAAAGTCAATTGCAATTAACCCATGAACTGGTAAGTTTTTTTAAAAAAATCTTTAGATAAATCTTTGCTAATTCTTGGTATGAAGTCTTACCAAGATTTCATAAGAAGTTTTTTAAATCTATTTCTTTTAAAAAATGAATTGTTTATGACACTGAACATTTTATTCCCAGATGCTTTGCTGACTAATGTTGACCAGATTGGCCAGGAAACACAGGTGAGATTCTTATTACCTGTAACATACTTCAACACTTAAATGAGTATACACTTTTTATAAATTAATTTTAAGTAATTAGTTTGCTAATTTGTGTAGCTTACTGAAATTTTCTTTTAAACTTTACTTATAATTCTCAACAGTACAGACTGAAGTTTAGTTTACTTAAGTGAATTCACAGTTTCTAAATTTAGAGATATTTGGGGTTAACTAAACATCTCTGCTTTGTTCTGTAAGAAATAGTTAGTAATAATAGTGATGCATTCAACTTTGGAGTCAGTCTTATACATGATACAATGTGCATTTTTACAAATATTTCCAAATGTGAAGACAGTACCTTGATAAGAATGTATTTACTCCTATCCTTGACCTCCACATCCTAATAAGAGCTGAGATGACACATTATGCCTCATTGAAAACAGATGTACAGAAGCGTTTCGCTGTTATCTAAAATGAATGAAGCCTCTTTAAAATGGAGCAAAAGACTGCATATGAAATATTCATGGTATTACTTTTGTCAGCAACCAATTATTCTTCTTGAGTGTTTTTTTTGGGGGGTGGATGTTTGAAATGAGTATTTGATTCTTGAATTTTAATTGGATCGGAGAGTGTGTTTCCAGAGCAGAGCAGCACTTTAGCAATCTGTTCAAACAGCTGGAAGCATCAGCCATTTGCTTGAGGTTTGGCACACACAAAAAAACTCTGCTTTTAACGGTTCTAAAAAAGGCCATTGATTTATTTGCTGGTAGTAAAAATAGGGTCTTGGTTTTTAACATTTTATATTTAAAAGAAAAACAACTTTGTCAATCTTTCAGGATCTTCCCTAACGAATTCCATCCACAAATCAAAATGTTTTCGTGCATCATTTCTTTACTGAATTTAGAATCCCATTCTTATGTTGCAAAAAACAGCAGATGGCTCATTGGAAACACTGAAACAATCAACAGCACAATGTCTGGCACATGTCTGTGTTCTATTGTGTGCATTGAATTGACCTGCATGAAGGTGTCTGGTTTCTCCATCACCCCTTTTCTTCTCTCTCTCAATTTTTAACCTTTCTTCTTATTTCTCTTTCCGTCTCTCTCTCTACCCACCACTCTCTCTCCCTCTTTTGCTCTCTTTCTCTTTCTTTCATTTTTAAAGTTCATTGATCATGTAACTTTAATAAATCATATCCAGCCAACCTGAAATTTAGGATAGGTTACCTTTATATAAGAATTAGGAAACAGATGATTAATCTATAAGGAACACAAGCCAAAATGGTATTAAATGTTGTATCAAAATTTGGAGGCAGGTGAGTAAATGTCTACATAATTTTTCAATTATCAATTTAAAGAATTTTCTAAAGATTCACATTTGAAATGGCATATTGAATATTATTTTGCTTATGTGTTTATTTTCGTATATTATCAGGAATGGAATTTGGAAAAAGCTAATTTCTTTGAAAGTCTTTGTACTACTAGACATAGCACGAGATTTTGCAAATGTGATACATACATAAGGCTTTTAATAATGACTTTTTATCTTAAAGTAATTAGTAGTACAAAAAATAAGAAAATATTAAAAATAAATGACTGTCATAACATTATAGAAAACTTCCCTTCATACTTAGGCTACCTTGTGCCTCTTTCTATAAATATTAGCAAGTGAAACAAATCCAGAGACAAATAATAGTTTTAACAAAATTCAGTGGCAATACATCATTCACTTATGAGCCAGCTCCTTGCTACCTTTCTATTATCAGACTTAAGTTACTGTATGACCCCGAGGTAAGTATTCTTGATTCTTGGTAAATGATTTGTGCTATAGCAGGCCTATGTCTACCACCGTGAGCAGACCAAACAGTGATGCTCCTACTGAAGACAGTGTGTGACCTGTGTGTTCTTAGCTTTCTCACAGCCTTTCACATTGTCAGTGTGTGAAGGAACTGAGGTGGAGAGTGGGCAGAGACCCTTTGTGATTGCAACTCTTCAGCTCTGAGTTTTCTGTAGCCAATCATACTGAGGTACCTGTTAAGGTGAATTTCTTTTCTAGGCATAGAGAGTTAAAACACTTATTTCATTTCCATTATTCAGAATATGCCCCATGCCAATTTTCTTTTTTAGAAGCCTTTACGAATGTATATAGAAGTGGAGTGGCCTTGAAATATTTTAATGTATAATGTATAATACAATTCTTTTATAATATAATCATAAAATTTTAATCACACTAAGATGAATTGAGAGCAAAGGGGAAAGGAATGATATATAAAATTAATGCTGATGACTCTACGTGGAAATTGGCACTTATGTATAAATTTTCGTTGTGTTTGGCCAAGATTTTTATCTTTACAATGAACACAGTAAAAAAATAGTTATGCTGTTCGGCAGTTAAGTAAGAAATAATTGAGTAGTTTCCATTTATACTTAAAATGCCTTAAATAAAATGTCTTAAGAAGTGTTTGCTGTATTCTGACCAACAAAATATGTACACATTGTGTGTACGTGTGTGTGTGTTTGTAGCTTTGCACAGAGCTATAGCTTATTCTGTGATTGCTTGCACAGGCCTTTAAGATAATTGCTTCCTGATTTTAATAAATTTAACTTGCCATTAGTCCACGTTTAATAACAAGCAAAAATGTAAACTTTGCAATAAAATCTCTGTTCCAGATGAGTACAATTTTTTTTAGATAAATAATATACAAATTAATAAAAAGCTAATATTTATTATAAATACATAACAACATTGATAAAACTATGGGAAAGCATAGGGTTAGGAAAATACATAAAATAAGAGCCTAAGAGAAAAGCAAATTTTGTACATGATGCAAATATGCTTCCAATATGTTTCCAGGTGAGAGTGATCAATATAAAATATTTGCTTCTGCAGGAGGAGGTTCCTATGAAATTCTTTTCAAGTAAATTTTCTGAAATAGGAGTAACAGAATAAACACATATGTAGGAAACATTTGGATTTGGTTTAATAATTAAGGCATGTTTTAACATATATATTTGAACATTTACCAGATTTAAAAAAAGAAGAGCCTTTGTGTCAGCAATGACCTTTAGAAATCATCTCCTTGTTTAGACATCCTAGCTATGAAAGATCAAAATATTTCACAATTCTTAATTACATTGAGAAGAGGGGCAGTAATAAATGTTTTCCCACAATTCATTCAATGTCAGGACATTTTTTTCTTCTCTTAATGTTCAGGGAGCTTGCATTTCTTATTTATCTTTTAGTACTGTTAATAAGACTGTCCATAAATTTTTGCATGATATCCACTCACTCTTTAATGAGGAAAATAACCAAAACATCCTAAACCTACTACAACTTGATTATTTTTAGTTTTTATAACATTTTTACCATATTTAGTCTGCATTAGTTGTATTGTTTGATACTCTTGTAATTTTGTGTTTTATGTTTAGATATTTATGGAATTACTATAGGAGCTACCTATTGATATGTAAATTAAAGTGTTATTTTGGATATTCTATTAAATGACAATTTTTATTTGGCTCCGTATTATTTAATAATTTTAATACTGCTACATCTTCAGAGCAGACAAACTTTATACTTCACAATATTTTTGTTTCCTAATATTCAAAATTAGTAGCATTTATATAAACCGTAATTTCACAGTTCGTTAATATCATTATTTAATGTGAAACTTAAGTAAATCTTTAAGATATGTAAACTTATAAAATCATTAACTTGATACTAAATTAACATTTGCTATCCTGGAACTATTTATTACTTAAAAACTTAAACTAGTTACTTTGTCCACTGTCATTTTCCTCCTAGGTATATGGCAACTTTTACTATATTATTACTTTTTGTAACTTGACATTTGATATAGTACCATAACACCTTTTTTTGTGTGTCAAAGGGAGTATATCACTTGAAATACACAAAGAGAAAACATGTTGATATTCAATTTTACCAATATGAGCTCTGCAATGAACCAAATAAAGACGAACTTAGTAATATATACCGTTACATTTTTACAGTGATTTTGCAATGTTTTTCTTAGTATATTCCAGGTAAATTATGACAATGATATCTATATTTCAGTAACTTTTTAAAAAGTAATTCTTTTTTTTTACAAATAACATACACATTGGTCCCTTAACAATCTTCACATATATGGTGCATTTCTTATTAGCTTTCCAAAATTATTATTTTTGCTAAAATCAATTTCACTATTCAGGTTAATTATTTTGAAATATTTTCTTAAATAAATTATCTTTACAGCATTTTACCAACTTTCACATAAAGTTACCAAATAACCTTTAATATACTTTAATAACTTTATCACATAAAATTATCTAAAGATATTCTACATCAGCATTTTAATATAGAATATGAAATAAATCTCTATTTCATGATTCATTCATGCCATGCATTTTAAAATTTCCAAATAGAAAATTGTAAACATGCAGTTTTTTTAATGGAAAAGAGAAAATTAGTTGTGCTTATGTATATGAAAGCATATATTTCTCAAAATGTTATTTTCCATTTTCATAAAAAGTAGACTTAATTAGAAGTATCTTAAATCCATGAAGACTGATTAGAGGAAAAATATTTTCACAGTTGTATGTTTAAATATTTTTATAAAATGGCTTTTACATTATTTTCTTTCAAAATCATATTCAAACATGGAGTGACTTTAAGAGTTATTGTGAGTTTTCCATTTATTTTGTTTTGTGGATGAAAAACTGATTAGTTAAGATGAATAATTTACTACCATTATATGTATAAATATTTGTAAAATTTTAATATCATACACATTTTCTAGCAGAATTTTTTAAATTTATAAGCGGCATGCATTAATAGCTGCAATTATTATTTGTTTATCTTACCTTGAAATTATATATGTGAAAAACAAAGCAAGAGAAAATGACATTTTCCAATGTAGCTTTGACTTTACATAATTATCTAGACTTCATATACTTAATTTAAAAAAATAAGATTTTTAATATATTCACCAATTTGAAGTTACCAAGCAACATTTTATATGTTAATATGCATGTTTACATAGTTTTCATGCGTATGTGATGTATTTCATGGCAAGAAACTCCTGCTTGGGTACTTACATTTCAGTTACTTTTAGCTTGCTAACACAATGATCTTATTAGCTATGTGTTTTCTTTCTTTCTTTTTTTCCTTTTCCTTTTTCTTTCATTTCAGAGGTTGGAGTTAATCTGAAGAGCACCACTTCTCCTCTCTCTCCTGAAAAAATTTGCCACTGATATTTTTACTGGATAAAATTCAAAAATGTTTCAATTCACAAAGGCTAATTGTTGAACTGCTGTCCTAGAAGAAACTGTCTACAGGAGCCGAGGTGAAAGTCTCTGATGCTGGCGGAACTGGCTCCATCAGACCATGGTTCATCCTCTTTTAAAACCAAATTTTTTTTTCTTCTGGCCTACAAGTATTTTTTTTTTCCAGAAAGAAAAAAAGCCTACATTGGCATAAAGTTCTGTATCAATCCATCTTACATTGCCGTCCATGATTTAACAGACTGTAGAATCTTGAATAATCTATATCACTTTAACAAATAAATGTTTTACTATGACAGAATTTGCACATTGCCTGATTTGTGAAAGTACCCATTGCTTCAAGTGCGAGTGGTGAAATAATTATTGCAAGAACTAATAATACTGTTTTACATGTAGGCCGTGCAAAAACCTTAAGAGATTACAAGCGGCTTTATAATATTGGAACGATTTTATTCCATGATTAGGTGCACCCAGTTCTTTGGGAGAGCGGGACAGCTATTTAAGCAAATGTATACTAATTTTATGCCTCAGTATAGGATAAAAAGTGATAAAGGCTCTCTTCTCCTAGTAAAACTTCCAAAATGATCAAGATAGGAATACTATAATTAATCCAAATTGATTCATTGCTTTTCTAGAGAGCCAGGGCAAAAGAGGTTTTAGTAATTACAAGCCTTAAGTGCACATTTCTCCAATTTTGCACAAGTTCAGAGTAAGAACAAAGAATATGCATGTGATTTAATACCAGCACATGTAGAACTGAGTTAGTTTTGATGGCTAATACAGGAGAATGCAGTCATATTTAAGCAATATCGAAGCTAAGCACATAAGAGCTGCCTCTGGTGTGAAGCAGGCCTCAACTGTGTGAGTTTGGCCGGTTACTTATGCACAGCAGTCTCCCATGGTGTCATAAAATAGATATTAATGTAAAATTTGAAAGCACATACATTTATCAGAATACGAGGCAAAAGCAATGAGTTCAATAAAAATATTTGTAAGAGCATTGTTCCTCCCAATTGAATTCAGACGCTCTAAGATATAGATCATATCTCTATTCCTTGGTAATTCTGATAGTTATCATTGAGACCAATATGTAGTTTATATTTTTTTAAGTTCAAATCAAATAAGATAGAAAACTGTTTACCTTTTAACAAATTCAGGTTAATCTGTTAATTATTCCACATTTGGATTATTACAAATATCCAATCATCCAAGGAGAGGTTTCAGGACGTTAGCCATTTAGAACACTTGGAAGCCGTGCTCAGGAACCTAACTACACTGGACAATTTAGATACAGTTGTTTGTGTGCGCGCGCCCACACACACACACACTCCCTGACACACACAATGCAAGACTGAAACAGAAGTTGCAAGTTTGAATTGAATTTTCGTGGTTAAATTTGTAGTCGTGACATTGGGCAATTTACCTAATTCTCTGTTTGACAACCCTGGAACAACTTTGCTTATGGGTGTGCGTGCATGTACATACATGAATGTGTATGATGATTAAAAAGAGACGGATTGAAGAGTGAATATTGCCTCTGCAAATACTTTGCTGTTGTATACAACTCTTCTCCTAATATACATATGTAAAGAGAGAGTCAAGTATCCCGGCCCGCGGGATAGTCGAAGCAGGCCCTGGAGGAGGGGGTGGGAATTTGGGGAACAAGAGATAGGAGAAATGGAGACAAGACAGTGCTCTGATCAAGTCTCTCTTAATGGCGGTAATGCAGTGCCTTATATACACTTGGAGGGGAAGGGGTTGGGCCAAGGCGAAAATGATCTCATAGTGGAGGCGTGGCCAGATAGGTATTGGTTTCTCTGGTTAAACGTCATGTTGCACCTGCGCTGTCAGGTAGTAATTTTCACGGGCGCGGGAAAAATGGGTGAAGAAGCAGCAGGAAGAGCGCCATCTTTTATGAGGTATTAATACAGGGAAAAAGGTAAATCTAGGGAGGAGGTAGAAGGTGGAAATGAATAGAGCTCAGGCGTTTTTAATCGTCAGTTATTATTCGCTATGGCCGGGGCGTGCAGCTCCGGACAGGTCCCCCTTTTAATTATTTTATGATGAGAAAACGACCCCTCGGGAACTGCGCCTGTCTTAGGTTGGGTCAACTCATCCCCACCTTCTAGGCCCATCATGGGATAAGGCAGCAGCAAGGGCGGCCCTCCTGTCTTAGGCTCCAATGGAGATAGTGTCCTCTTACCCGTCATTGACTGTCCAGTTCAGCACACAGGAGAGGTGGTCTTATTAAGGCAAATAAGACTCACCATTTTCAGTCATCTCAAGGCGATGATAATGGACCTGTATAGGTTTGGCCTGGAAGGCCTCGATTTGTTGTCTGACGAATGCCATAAGCTTATTAAAGATTATAGGCCTGAGAGTGAGAAAGAGTAGAAGAGTAAGTAAAGGACCAAGAAATGGCAGGAGATAGGGGAGAAGTCCATGGAGTCCAGTCCACAAGGGATTAGCGACCAGACCTTTTCTGCGCTCTTCTAGTTCTTCCTGTAAAGTCTTTATCTTATCTCTGACGATTCCGGATTTGTTGGCGTAAAAACAGCACTTTTCATTTCCATGACTGGTCTGGCATTAGGTAAGCTGTCTTGCCCGAGCAAGTCACCTGGGTGATTCTGTCTGACGGAGGTTCAGATACCTGTCCCCCTCTGCAATCACAAGGCTGGCCGTATTGTTTTCGTAATAATTCTCTTGCCTTACGAGGGTCACCAAAACCTGCATAGACTGTCACTATGTTATATAGAGCGATTATTCTCCAAAGGAATCTCATGTTAGGCTTCATTTTCTGAAAAACAAAAAGGAAAGAACTTCTCAGGGAGATTTATCTTCCCTGGACTGACAATGGTTATGATTTATTTGTCTTACCAATCTTTCAGGCAGCCATCTGGCTGCATCATTTTTTTGTGAGAAGATGCATACTGAGCCTCTTCCCCAAATTAAAACTGGATCGGGGCCATGCCATGAATTATCAAGTGGATCTTTCCATTTTACCATTGCAAACTGTTTTTGAGATTCAGGATGCCAGAAACGATCGGCAGCCGATTTTCCATGACTGTCCAAATTTTAAAAATTAAGGATAAACAGGGCATGATTATGTTTCTAGGGGTACCCTTCACGGGGTACCAGCTCCCCCTTTTTAATTTTGTGATAACAGTTTTTAAAGACAGATGAGCTCTTTCTATTATACCTTGTCCTTGGGGATTGTAGGGAATACCTGTGGTATGTTTAATTTGTAGGGTATTACAGAATTGTAAAAAGGTTTTGGCTATATAACCAGGGCCATTGTCTGTTTTAATTTGTTTGGGTATTCCTAAAATAGAAAAGCAATGCAATAAATGAGCTATGACATGTTTGGTGGCCTCTCCTGTTTGGAGAGTTGCACTGACGAATCCACTATAGGTGTCTATGCATACATGGATATATTTTAGCTGACCGAATTCTAAGTGGTGAGTAACGTCCATTTGCCAAATTTCGTTGGGGATGAGTCCTCGGGGGTTAACTCCTAGATAGGGAACAGGCAAATACGTTATGCAGTTGGCGCATTGTTTAACTATTTGTCGAGCTTGTTCTCTGGTAAGTTTAAACATGAGTCTTAAGGTTTGGGCGTTTAAATGATGCAAGGCATGTGCTTTTTGTGCTTGTTGCAAATTGTCTGTAGTGACTGTGGCTATGATTTTTGTTGCCGCGTCAGCTGTTGCGTTACCTTGTGTTAAAGGTCCCGGTAATCCTGAATGTGCTCTAATATGCCCAAGAAAAAAGAGAGTAGTCCTTTTTCGAATAAGTTGTTGACATTGTAAAAATAGGTTAGCTGTGTCTGAAATTTGTTTAATTTGAGGCACGGTCTCTAAGAGGGGTATTGAATGAGCCAGGTAGGTGCTGTCTGTGTAAATGTTAAGTGGCTGACAAGGAAAAGCTGATAGTGCTGCAATTATAGCTTGCAATTCGACCAGCTGAGCTGATGTATAAGTGGTCTGGAATTTAACGACTACATTATTATAAGTGTAAGCGGCAAGTCCTGTGGAAGATCCATCAGTGAAAATTAATAATGCGTCATTGAGAGGTTCTTTGCTGGTAATATGGGGAAACACAAACGCATGAAGTTTGCAAAATTGAATAAGTTTGTTAGGTGGGTAACGGTTGTCAATTGAGCCAGTGTAAGAAGCGCAAGCAATTGGCCAGGCTTCCGTATTTTGTAATAGCCAATGAATGTGTGATTGAGTGTAGGGCTGTATAATGGTAGAGGGTTCTTTTCCAAAGTATTTTCTACTGTTTTCTCTTCCCAAGATAATTAGATCAGCTATGGCATCATAATAAGGCAACAAAACCTTTTTAGGGGAGGAGGGCAGGTGTACCCACATAATGGGATTGTTCTGCCAAAATAGGCCAGTAGGGGTTATTGTTGTGTTAAAAATAAGGAATATTAATGGCTGGGAATAGTCAATACTGGTAACAAATTTTGTTGCAATGGCATGTTCTACCTGTTGGAGTGCCATTAATGCTTCTTTAGTAATGGACCTGGGAGATTTTGGGTTAGAGTCTCCTTTTAATATATCGAAAAGAGGTTTTAACTCTCCTGTAGTGAGTTTTAAGTACGGCCGAAGCCAATTTATGTCTCCCAGTAATTTTTGGAAATCATTTAAAGTTTTTAAATGATCACGACGTATAACGGCCTTTTGATTAATGATTTTGGGTCCATTAATTTGAAAACCAAGATAGGTGTATGGATCTTGTAATTGTACCTTTTCTGGGGCTATTTGTAGTCCAGCTGCTACCAACTCTTGTTTGAGTTGAGCAAAGCACTGTAAGACTTGTTCGCCAATTTCTCCTGCTATTAAAATATCATCCATATAATGTATAATATACATTTGTGCCCACGTTTTTCTGACTGGCTCTATAGCAGCAGCTACATATTTTTGACACAAGGTAGGACTATTAGCCATACCCTGAGGTAAGACTTTCCATTGATAGCGTTTCATTGGTTGTTTAAAATTTGTAGATGGAAGACTAAAGGCAAATCTTTTTTGGCCAGCAGGATGAAGGGGAATTGTAAAAAAGCAATCTTTAAGGTCAATAATGATTTTAAAATATTTTTGAGGAATCACAACCGGTGAAGGTAATCCTGGTTGTAAGGCACCCATAAGGATCATAGTGATATTTACTGCTCTTAAATCTTGTAAACGCAAAGCATGCCTACAAGACCAAAAACCTCATCACCTGGGTACATGGTAGATAAGTAAATAATGGTCTGCACCCCAGACGCAGCAAATCAGAAACTTGGAGGGCAGAGCTCTGCAAGCTGTGATTGAACAAGCCTCCCAGGTGAGTTTCATGCACACTGAAGGCTGAAACTCAATGAGAACCATTGTTTTAACCAATTAAAATACAATCTTCAGGTGGTTCATATACACTGCCAAAATTGAGAAAGCTTGAGAATCACTGAATAGTAATAATTATTTTCAGATGGTACTCGACAAATTTACAAAAACTGCAAACATGCAAGACCCACCCAGCCATCCGCACATCCACTGGGATCCACTCCCATGATTACCCTCGAGGGAAATGAGACCCTCCTCCGTATCTTGCGGAGGCTTTGCAAGGTTAGAACGGGAGCTCACCTTTAAAATATGCTCTGTCTGAGCGACCGCAGCCATGACTTGCGGATCGACCTCCTTCCTATCTATTAAATCTCTAATGAGGTTCCAATAAGAGAAAACGGTCACAGGAATGTTTTCTGGCCCAAAAGTATTATAATAGTCCTGAAGACAATCCCCTACTCTACGCCATATTTTGATATCAATAGTTCCTTCCTGTGGGAACCAAGGGCAAGTATCTTTTACAAAATCAAAAAATTTAAACAGGTCATTACCTTTAACCTTTACTCCTCGTATCTTTAAAGCCTCTTTTAACTGTCCTACATATATTTGATGTTGGCTTAATTCTTGTCCCATTTCGGACGCCTCACTTACCTTCGATCCTGACGCGGCAGGTTCCCGCGGTGATCAGTTTAATTCCTTTTGTCTTTGTTAGCGGTCGACCATCCTTTGGCGTCCTCTTCCTCACAGAGTCCCTCGTTTCCAGGTCGCTGTTCGGGCGCAACGTATCCCGGCCCGCGGGATAGTCGAAGCAGGCCCTGGAGGAGGGGGTGGGAATTTGGGGAACAAGAGATAGGAGAAATGGAGACAAGACAGTGCTCTGATCAAGTCTCTCTTAATGGCGGTAATGCAGTGCCTTATATACACTTGGAGGGGAAGGGGTTGGGCCAAGGCGAAAATGATCTCATAGTGGAGGCGTGGCCAGATAGGTATTGGTTTCTCTGGTCAAACGTCATGTTGCACCTGCGCTGTCAGGTAGTAATTTTCACGGGCGCGGGAAAAATGGGTGAAGAAGCAGCAGGAAGAGCGCCATCTTTTATGAGGTATTAATACAGGGAAAAAGGTAAATCTAGGGAGGAGGTAGAAGGTGGAAATGAATAGAGCTCAGGCGTTTTTAATCGTCAGTTATTATTCGCTATGGCCGGGGCGTGCAGCTCCGGACAGTCAAGAGCAGGAATGGCTTTCCTGGATCTCGGCTCAGAGTGACATTTTCAGTTATCTTGGTTCCTCAAGGACATCGTCCTGTTTATTCTTACACTCCTCCCACCCCTTTGGGGCTAATTCTTTTCTTGATGGTGATAACAAAACAGTGTTGTTCATAACCTGTCCTATCATCTACTTTTTCATTCATTCAGGATATTTATGCGATTGTTTTCAAAGGAACAGAATTGTTACTGAGTTAAAACGAAAGTTAAATCACTTCAAGTCTTTACCCTGCATCCCCTACATCTAAATCCAACATTTCCGTTTATGCATATATTCAATCAAACAGCGTTACTCACACACCCATAATGTACACATTTTCTTTTTTTTAATGTTTATGAGGAAGAGTGGGCGCAGACTATGATTCTTAAGGTTTGTGAGAATCAATTGTTTTTATGAGATATTTAATTCTTATATTAAGAAGATTAACAGAACATAGGTGTATACCCATAACTAAATAAAATTAATAATCATTCACAAATAGAGTTCTATAAAAACAGAAAGTTCTACAAAAAGTGGCATAATTATATTTTAAAAGTAAGCAGGAGCAATTTGTTTTAGCTGAACATATTATAAAGTACAGGAATGCGCTAATCTATGATAACAAGTCTCAATGCTAATGTTAATGGACATAGACTGGAAACCATTTAAATCATTCCTGTTACTCAACGTTCTTGGGTAATTTTGGAAGTAATCTAGCTGCTAAAAATATGTAAGTATAAATACATACTTCTTATGACACATCTAATTCATAGTATATTGTAAAGCACAACAAACACAAGAATTTCAAATAAAAGTGTGTTGATTGCAATAGAGTTATAGCGTAATGAGGTGTGGAAGTAGACTGCAAACTGTAAGTTACTCTTTTGAAAATCTAAAATCATGATTTTTAAAATTTTGAATAATCTGTAGAACTAAAGGGTTCTAATATTTCTAACAATTTGTAGAAATAAAGTTCTGTTACGTTGAAAGGAATAATACATGGAAATAAATCTCAAATAACTTTTCCTTTTTATTTTATGTATAATTTTGTAGCTCACCAGCTAGTTTTTGAACAAGTTTTAATTGTCAGTTACACCCCAAAATATTCCTTTTCATATATATGGAATGTTTTAGGGCTTTTTTAATTTTTTCTAAAATGTACTCATAAACTCAGGTTATTTCTTCAATCACTCTGTTGTACTTGTTCCAGAAAATTATTCAAGTTTTATTTCTTTCCTTTTCTATTTCCAAAATATATTCATACATACATTTTATAGATCTAATAATTAATTATTATGTGCACTTTTGTGTATTGAGTCACATGAAATTATTGAAAATGCAAATGAGATGCAATTTTTTGTGTACAAGAGTAAAAGTAAAAAAGTAGAAGTATAGCACCAAGTAAAAGTCCCCAGCACCTGATTGTTTCATTTAATATAAAATTACTATATATAGGGAGGCTATCTACACTAATTTTTTTAAAGATTTTACTTTGGAAAATATATAACATAAAATTTGACATTGTAACCATTTTAACTGTACAAGCTAATAGTGTTAATTACATTTACAATATTGTGCAGTCATCACCCTCTGTTTTAAATATTTCTTAAAAAGCACTTAAAGATTTTTGTATGACCCAAACACAAACTCTGTACCCATGTAGCAAATAATACTCATTCCTCCTCTCTCCCTGTCTCTAATAGACTCTGATCTACCTTTTCTCTACAATATACCTATTCTAGATATTTCATGTAAGTGGAATCATAAAATATTTGCCCTCTGATGTCTAATTTATTCCACTTATTACAATGTTTCCAAGGCTCACCCATGTTGAAGTGCACCTCAGATATTCACCTCCTCTTATGGTATAATAATATTTTGTGTATCGTATTTTATTTATCTTTGTTTATCGTATTATTTGTCTTTTGATGAACACTTTTGTTATTTCCACCTCTGGGCACTGTGAATAATGCTGCAGTTCTGCATGGAACATCAGTGTACAGCTATCTGTTTGAGTCTGTGTGTTTTCAATTCTTCTGGTTTTATATATATAGCAGTGGAATTGCTAGGTCATATGATAGGTTTAATTTTGAGTTTTTTGTTACTTTTTTTAAGGAAGTGTCAGTGTGTTTTCTACCATAGCTACACCTTTTTAGATTTCTTCCACTAATTTTTGAGGGTGTTAGGGTTTCAGTTTCTCCCAAGTTTTAAATTTTTTATGATTTGGGTTTGATTTGCATTTTCCTAATAATGAATGATACTGAGCATTATTTCATATGCGTATTGATCATTTGTATATGTTCTAAGAAATGTCTACTCAACATTTTTACCCATTTTAAAATTGTGTTGACTTTTGGTAGTTGTTTGTATATTCAGGATACTAGTCCTTTATCAGACGTATAATTAGCAAATATTTTTCCCATTTTGTAGATTGTCTTTTCTACATTCTTAATAATATACTTTGATGATTTTTTAAAATTTTTATGTGTCTGATTGTATTTTTTTTTCTTTTGTTTCTTGTGTTTTTGGTGTCATTTTAAGAACCTGTTTCCCAATTCAAGCTCATGAAGATTGACCCCTGTGTTTTCCTCTAAGGGCTGTACAGTTTAAGTGCACAAGGCAATGGTGATTATTTTTAGGTGATTGATTTGTTTAGAGTAAATTTTTGTAGATAGTGTGAGGTAGAGGTCCAACTTTGTTTTTTTGGATGTGGATATCCAGTTGTCTCAGCATCATCATGATGAGTATGATGTAAGCTGTAGAGTTTTCATAAATAAGCTTTGTCATGTTAAGGAAGTTCCCTTTCATTGTGGTTTTCTAGTGTTTTTATCAGGAAGGGGTTTGGATTTTATCAAATGCCTTTTTGATTTGATTTATCATATGTGCTTTGTTGCCCTTTATTATATTGTGTTGTATTGTTTTCATTGATTTTTGATCTATAATTACCATAGCATTCTTGGGATGACTCTTACATGGTCATTGTGTATTAGCCTTTCACTATACTGTTGCACCTCTTTTGCTAGTATTCTGTTGTGGATTTGTATATATATAGCTTTTTCATTTAATATATATATAATATATAATGTATAATATATACACATACCTATATAATGACTATTGGCACAGTTTTTTATATATATATAATATATATAAAATACATATTGGTGCAGTTTTATTTTCTTGTGATGTCTTTATCTACCTTTGGTATCAGGACTATTTTGGTTCCATAGAATGGGTTAAGAACTGTTTCCTCTCTTCTGTTTATTTTCTTAAATTGTCTGAGAAGAATTGATAGAATTATCTTTAAGAGTTTGGTAGAATTCCCCAGTGAAGCCATCTGGCCCTGGCATGTCTTTTTTCAAAGGTTTTGGATTAGTGATTCAATGTATTTGTTGTTATAGTCGTGCTGATATTTTCTATTTTCTCTTGAGTCAGGCAATTTTTGTGTTTCTAAGAATTTCTGAATTTCATGTAGGCTATCTATCTTACTAGTTTAACATTTTCTTATAATTCTTTTGGTTTCTTTAAGGTCAGTTCTATTGATTACTGATTGTGGTGTACTGAAGTCTTCAACCATTGTTGTAGAATTGTCTGTTTTTACCTTCGATTATGTCAATGTTTGCTCATTTTGAGGGGCCTTTATTTGTTGTTGTATATAAGTTTACAATTGTTATAGTTCTTGATGAAGTGACCCTTTTATGTTTTTATGTTTTTGGACACAATATTTGTGTCCAGAATATTGTTGGGTGATTTTTCTTACCAATTCTACCAATCTCTGGGTTTTTTGTTTGTTTATTTGTTTGCTCTTGAAAAGATTCCACACAATATTGTTTATATTTGGCATTTTCCCACATGGTCATATTCTCTTTGGTGAAAACTAGAAGGACTTGGTCTTCCATTCTCTGGTCAACTATAAGATGTCTTGGGATAGAGTACTCAGTGCATTGATATCAATGAGCAACCTCAGAAACCCTGAAAGAGGAAAAACAAAAAAACAGTGACATATCCAGGACCTCCACTTTGAAGAGACATTGACTACCAGTAGAGTTTATGTAATCACCAAATTATGAAAAAAATTCTTTTCAGTTAGGACTTTTCAGTAAGTTATAACTTCTATTATTGCAGCTATCAGTAAGCAGTACAGAGAAACATTAATAGTGTTGAGATTCAAAACTCAAATTTTACATTTATGTTCAAATATAAAATATTAACTAGATATTTTACATTCTGTTTTCATGTTGTCTTCAATCTCTGTTTCTCTGATTAGGGAATTTAATTAATTTACATTTGAAATAATTACTGGTAAAGAAATATTTACTTCTCTCGTTTTGCTATGTGTTTTCTTGTATGTCTTATGCCTTGTTTGTCCCTCATTTCCTTCCTTATTGCCTTCTTTTGTAGTTAGTTAATTTTTGATGATAAATCATTTTTACTCTCTTTATTTCTTCCATGTATATTCTATGAATATTTTCTTTGTGTTTATGATGGGAACTATATTTATCATACTAAATGCATAACAACATAATTTGAATTGACAATGATTAAAATTCTATATCATACAAAATTTCTACTCCTAAATGGTATAATCCTTCATTCTATGTTATCATCAAAAGCTACAGCTTCATACCTTGTGCATCCAATAACATAAATTTATAAATATTTGTATGCATTTCTGTTTTATACATTTTTAAAGAAATACAAAATAGAGTGACAAAGCAAAAATAAAGTAATGCTAGTTTTTTATAGTTCTGTGTATTTACCTTTACTAAGACCTTTACTTACATGATTTTGAAATGCTGTAAACTGTCCTTTCATTTTGGTTGGAAGGATTCTCTTTAGCTTTTCCTCTAGGCCAGATCTGATGGTAACACAGTCTTTCATCCTTTTTTTTTTTTTTTTTTTTTTTTTAATCTGAGAATTTCTGAATACCTCTCTTAATTTTATCTACAATCTTGCTGGATATAGAATTTTTGGTTGCCTTTTTTTTTAATCAAATAAGATTCTTTTATAATAAAAGAGTTCCAACATTTTATGCTATTCCCTTGCCTTCTTACCACCATAGTTTCTGATTACATTTGGCCTATGAATCTTATCGCAGATCCCTTCTTAGTGATAAGTTTCTTCTCTCTTGTTGCTTTCAGTATCCTCTCTTTGCTTTTGTTTTTCAGTGTGTGAAATGTGTCTGAATGTATAATTAAATTTTCCACCTTGAAGTTTGTTGAGCTTTTTAGACTTGTAGATTCATGTATTTCATTAAAGTTGGTAAGTTTGAAAAGTTGAATATTCTTTAAGTATTATTTCAACCCCATTTTCTCTATTTTCTCTGGGACTTAGATGATGCATATGTTAATCCACTTGATGGTTTTCTAGGGGGCCTTTACATTCTGTTCACTTTTCCTATTTCTTTTTCTTTTTCAAACTCAGTAACTTCACCTGTCGTATGTTTAAGTCCACGCTGTTTTTCCTTTGCCTGATCAAATCTGTTGTTGAACAACTCTAGTGATTTTTTATTTCAGTTAGTATAATTTTACTTCAATAACTTTTGTTGTATTCTCTATTATAATTTCTGTTTTTACTGATATCATAATTTTTTCATAAATCCTTTTTTCTGTTTTTGTTTCTTCTAGTTCTCTGTGTTTTCCCTTAGCTTTTTAAACATATTTAAACAGGTATTTAAAAAATTTTTCCAGTATGTGTTATGCCTGACTTCCTCTGATACGGTTTATTTCCATTTATTTTTTTCCTTTTTACTCATTCCTATTACTTTATATGTCTTTTGGGTTTTTGTTGAAAATTGGACATTTGGACATTTACATATCATAATACAGTGACTCTGGAAATCAAACTCTATTCCTTCTCTAAGGTTTGCTATGTTTTCAATTGTTGAAGTCTGTGCTAGTCTATTTGTTTAGTTACTTTTGCAAACTATTTTTTGCCAAGACTTTTTGCTTGTTTTTTTGTTTGTTTGTTTGGTTGGTTTTTTGTGACCATTAAATTATCTGTTCATTCAGCTAATGTCTGACTAATGTTTTGACAGATATTTCCTTGACCTCTAGGAGCTAAAATAAAGATAAAGCAAAACAAAAGTACAAAACACAGCAAATAAAATATTAGAAAATAATTACAAAAGAAAAAACTTTAGTATTTGGAGATTGTCTCTGTGCTGTGGCACTTTCATCATTTAGCCAGACTTGCACTGAGCCTAAGCATCAGCTCAGGGTGGAAATACAGAGTTTCTCTGTTCATTTATTAACATGTGTCTTGCCTTGGTCATGTGCTTGGCTTTATAAATCCCCCTGTATATACAAGTGCTTTTGAATATTCTGATTTTCCAAAGAATTTATTCCTATATCTTAAGCAGTCTATTTTATGTCACAACTGTAATCTTTTACCTCAAACATCTGTTTGTCTGCCTTACTCATTTTTGAGCAATACCCAATTCTTTAGCCTGAGATCCAAAACAGTGATGACTGCTTTTCACGATTTCTTCAGGTAGTCCCCAGACACAATAAAACAGACATAAACAATAATTTGTGAATAAGGTCCATTTGACTTTCTTCAGAGTCAAGGACCAGGATTCTGAACTGGGTACACAGGGTGCTACTGCTTTAAGACTGCTGTTATGCTGGTGAAAGATTGGACAAGGCAAGTAAAAATGCTGCAAACACCTTTCTACCATCTTAAGTTGCAATTTTCTTAATTTAGCATTCATTTGGTTGAGGTAAATCTCTGACTATTTATCAGAGTTCTGTCAAAGTTGGTTCTGACAATTTCTATGGCATAACAAGAACTTGGCACTGCCTACTCTACTGATAACATTCTATATGGTTCTTGTTTTCTCTTGATAAGTATCTTGGTAATGGAAGGAAGAAACATTTTGGTCATGATGTGAACAAGGATGTTTATAGAATTTTAGAATGTTTTCATTTTAAAATGTTTTCAATATCACAAATCTGATTGTCATAATTGTTAAGTGAATGAATTTACTTTGAGTTCACTAGCTTTATTCGTTAGGTGATTTGTCCCACGTGTTTCACTTACTTCCTACCCGAACTATCAATGGCTCCTCTTTTATTTTTTAGTGACCCTGATTTTTTATTTCTCTTTTTACATTTAAAATTCAGTTCCAGGACTTAATGTCTATCACTTACCTTTGTCTCCTTAACTAACCCATATACCAGCCTCTCTATAATTAGTGTATTACTAACTTCTGGAAACTTACTCCCACAAAGCAGAATTCCAAAATGTCACTTAATCGAATTACCAGTAAATACATTTTTCTCTATCTAGGTTAATAATCATTGTTTATTTTCCCCTATGATGACAGTGGCCCTTTGATGACTAAAAATTAAAAATGACCACAAAAAAATTAAACTTCAATCCTCTGCAAAAGAATGCATTATTTATCTATATGTATAAATTATTCACAAACTTTGGTAAAATAGCTTATATGTGAATTCATGTGCAAGTCAACAATTAATACTCTATGTTGTTACAGCGTACATGCAGGTCAATAGGGACTCACCAAGTATCTATGGATACATTACTTTAAACTGTTTTTTGTTTGGTTGGTTTTAAGGAAAAGGAGCATTGGGTGTGTCTGTTATGACATAAAATAGCATTTCATAAGTCTTAGAGCATTTAAGACATGCAAAGTTCTAGAAAAAATGAAAGCAATAGAGTGGATCAGAATTATTTTTCCAGATCAAGTTAATAAAGTTGGTGCATTAAAAGTCTTAATTTATCACATTTAACAATTTAGACATAAAACATTTAACTAAATACATTTAGAAACATTTTTGAATCATTTTTTGAATGAATTTTTGAGTGGAGTGGCTTAAAAAATGTCCTCAAGAATCTCCAGTGCCTAAAAGGTGTTTATTGTATTTTTAAATGGAATATTTCAGAATTTAAGACTTCTTTTATCTAACATTTTCAATTCTGTAACTATTTGTTAAGCATTTAATATGGCCTGGGTATGATACTCTTTATTGTGAATACAGAGATAATAGACCAAAGACCTCCCAAATGTTGATATCTATATGGTATTTAAATGTGTGAACCCATATATTTACATAAGAATTAATATTATTATGTCATTTAGGACCACAACTCTTTGGAAACAGAGTACAGATCAACCCAATGGCCACTGATCAAGAAAGATGAAAAAACGTTTATACATTGGTGCTGCTTAAAACGAGTAAGGTTTAATAAAATCCTCAAATCATAATTCTAATTATGGAAACACAAGATTCTACATTTGCGTTTTGAATCCACTCTTAGTATTTTACCACATCAACTCAAACTACTTTTCCTGAGCTCTATACTCCATGTACCCTTGTGTTATTTATAGAAATATGTTTCTTCATCTCCTTAAAATTCCTTTGATATCAGGCATTATTTTTTTTTCCTTTTTTTAAAATTATACTTTAAGTTCTGGGGTACATGCGCACAACGTGCAGGTTTGTTACATAGGTATACATGTGCCATGTTGGTTTGCTGCACCCATCAACTCGTCATTTACATTAGGTATTTCTCCTAATGTTACCCCTCCCCCAGCCCCCTACCCCCTGACTGGCCCCAGTGTGTGATATTCCCTGCCCCATGTCCATGTCTTCTCATTGTTCACCTCCCACCTATGAGTGAGAACATGCAGTGTTTGGTTTTCTGTCCTTGTGATAGTTTGCTTAGAATGATGGTTTCTAGCTTCATCATGTCCTTGCAAAGGACATGAACTCATCCTTTTTTATGGCTGCATAGTATTCCATGGCATATACATGCCATATTTTCTTTTTTTTTTTTTTTTGGTTTTGCTTTTATTATTATTATACTTAAGTTCTAGGGTACATGTGCATAACGTGCAGGTTTGTTACATACGTATACAAGTGCCATGTTGGTGTGCTGCACTCATTAACTCGTCATTTACATTAGGTATATCTCCTAATGCTATCCCTCCCCCTTCCCCCCTCCCAACAATAGGCCCCGGTGTGTGATGTTCCCCTTCCTGTGTCCAAGTGTCCAAGTGATCTCATTGTTCAATTCCCAATTACGACTGAGAACATGCGGTGTTTGGTTTTCTGTTCTTGCGATAGTTTGCTGAGAATGATGGTTTCCAGCTGCATCCATGTCCCTACAAAGGACACGAACTCATCCGTTTTTATGGCTGCATAGTATTCCATGGTGTATATATGCCACATTTTCTTAATCCAGTGCCATATTTTCTTAATCTAGTCTATCACTGTTGGACATTTGGTTGGTTCCAAATCTTTGCTATTGTGAACAATAAACATATGTGTGCATGTGTCTTTATCATAGAGTGATTTATAATCCTCTGGGTATATATCCAGCAACGAGATCACTGGGTCAAATGGTATTTCTAGTTCTAGATCCTTGAGGAATTGCCACACTGTCTTCCACAATGGTTGAACTAATTTATACTCCCACCAATAGTGTAAAAGCATTCCTATTTCTCCACATTCTCTCCAGCATCTGCTGTTTCCTGATTTTTAATGATTGCCATTCTAACTAGCAGAAACACACCAATTCTTGTTGCAATCTTAAATAAAATTGCCTGTGTACCTAGGAAAAAAAAAAAAGAAATACAACACCAGCCACATGTGCTACATTTACATTTTCTTTTTTTTTCTTTTTTTAATTAAGTTCTAGGGTACCTGTGCACAACATACAGGTTTGTTACATATGTATACATGTGCCCTGTTGGTGTGCTGCACCCATTAACTCATCATTTACATTAGGTATATCTCCTAATGCTATCCTTCCCCCTACCCCCACCTCACAACAGGACCTGGTGTGTGGTGTTCCCCTTCCTGTGTCCAAGTGTTCTCATTGTTCAATTCCCACCTACGAGTGAGAACATGTGGTGTTCAGTTGTTTATCCTTGCAATAGTTTGCTGGGAATGATGATTTCCAGCTTCATCCATGTACCTACAAAGGACATGAACTCATCCTTTTTTATGGCTGCATAGTATTCCATGGTGTACGTGTGCCACATTTTCTTAATCCAGTCTATCATTGATGGACATTTGCGTGGTTCCAAGTTACATTTAATGTAGGTAAATGTAACAAACTTCTTATCTTTGCCTGGAGTACTAGGTATTTAAATTCTGATAAATATCTAGTTTGTGCCATCACTAGTTTTTTTGTTGTCTTTCATTTTTTTCAACTCTTATTCTATTTCTTTACATGATGAGGTCTTCATGTAATATTCTACAATTTTACTTTTTACCACACTTAATGCCTATAAAATTATTTTTAAATTATACTATTTATTCTTGAATTATGTTTATATATTCAACTACATTTTCAAATTTTAATCTCAAAATATTTAACATTAATCTAATTACATATTACTCAATTCTCTGTTTCTTAGTTGTCTACATGATTCTCTTTTGGTGTTTACTCTTTTGTAACTTTGTTAGTGTTACGGTCCTCATAATTAATTCTTTTGCTATTGTTAATATGTCTTCTAATTTAACAATAATCCAAAAAATAAGCATAGTAGATAGAGGAAGTATATAAAATATAGTACATTAAATAATAACAGTTATGACACTATGTAAAGGTCATCTAGAAAAAGTAAATGAAAATCAAATTTTGGCTGTCAAAATTAAACAAATTGAACTATAATAGAGGCCTTAGGCGAGAGAACTGGCAGGAAATTGGAGCTATGGAGTTAAGTATATAAATTCTGGGACCAGAGAGGTAGATATGGGAAGAGATGCTATCTTAAATAAAATTTCGAAGACTGAAGCTATAGAAAAGATTTACAAATTTAAAGTTGAATCTAAGGTCAAGTGGAGAGTGGAAAACTTGTCAGAATTTCCTAAATGGAAAAATTGGTTAATAAAAAAAAAGAACAAGATAAGGAAGATAATGAAATGCATTTTTAGATCCAAGATAACTTTCAGTAAATGACACATGACACTAATGTTTTGATAAGAGAGAGTCAATTTTTAATAGTCAGGAGACTAAGCACAGTATGAAAGAGAATAAAGACTGGTGATTAATTTCCAAAGGGCAACAGCATAATGGTACAGGGTTCTTTGAGGTAGAAGCTATAAAAGGAAGGCATTGTAAAGTTAAAATAGAGATGAATTTCACATGCATCACTGGGTCTTCTAGAGGTGGCTCTGGTACTCAGTCAGATGGCAATAGATATTTTATATTTCTAAATTTTGTTAAATCTTACATTTCCGTTCCTGCACTTGGCCAAAGTGTGCTGCCTTAGAATGAAGAAGATTAAAGTTAGGCTGAAGCAAATTCCCTAGTTAAAAATCCTCAGTGTAGTATCATCAGACTGTTTCAAAGCTAATTATTTTGACTATTGGTTAATTGACTTATTTCCGCAGTGTCAAAAAAAAAAGGGGGGGAGTTGTTAACATTGTCGAGAATATAATTCAAGACTTCTGACTCTCCAATGTAACCACTACATCATATTTTGATGACTTTTGCCTGACACCGCAGAAATAATTTATAAAACTTTAAAAACTATGGTGTAGTATTTTGGGTTTCAATCTAAGACTCAAGTAAATGAGAGCAGTAGCTACTTTATCAAACAAATTGATTTTAGTTGTAAGTGTGGTCCAATTCACTTAGCTTGAATTATTTAAGCATCACCTTTAAATGTATTCAGTAGTAAATTACAGCTGAAAGCTTCATCTTCAAAAATAGAATGTTTCACTGTATAAGACTTAGAAATTCTAGATTCATTGTGAGGAGCTGACACAGCACTATCTTTCCTAGCTTGGATGGAAAGCTTTATTCAGCATTAGATAGCTGACGATGTGGTTTAGAAGACAGATTTAAATTTCTATAATTTCTATCATTATAGTTCTATAATATTATATTTGTTTCACTAGGAAATAATGCATTTATCTAGTTCTTATTATAATGTGTTGAGACTTATTCTCATTGATACTCATGGTCCTGATTAGAAATTAAGTATACAAGTTTAATTTAGAGGCTCTCTCATCCCTGGAAATCCCCCAAATCCCACTAGATGGCACCTCACTAAGGATCTTGCCAGTGCTCTCTGGCAGATTAAACATTTCTCTATGGGAGGGAACCAAAGGTTACAATCTGTTGAAAGCACAGACAGGAGGCTATGTTTTTCATAGAACATTACATAAGATTAAGACTATTTTAATTGTCTCAAAAACAAAGATGGAGCTAATACAGATAAAGCCATATTCTGTTGCCACTGCCATCTCCTTGGAAAACTAAACTCACTTAGGAGGTACACGATGAATGTCTTTAGTTTTCCTAAACAAATAATTACGAAGTTTGCTTTTGAGATATGAAACTGCCTGGCAAACTCAGTAAAAGTTTTACTCAAACTTATGTGGCCTTATAAAGACTGCTTTTAATTACACCTAACATCACTTGTACATAGATTAGATCCCAGTGGTAGATTTAACTGAACTTAATTTTCTCATTAGTCAACAAATATTAAGCAATCAGTTCATGCAAAGAGTTGTTATGTTAATTTAGAAGTATTAAACTGCTTATAATTAGCCCAAGACTGCAGGGATGGGGAAAGTAGACATCCATGTACAAGACCTTTTGTGGATCTCTTAGAGAATGGCTTTGAGATTGAACAAACTTCAAACTGAAGTCCAAGTGCAAAATCTCACTACCATAAAAGTGTCTGAAATGATTTAAGAATTCAAAGTTACTAACTTAAAAGTCAAGAGGAAAGAAAAAGCCTGACGGTCAATTATTTATTTTACTTTTAAATAAAGCATACATATTTTCTCATATGGAGAACTTGTGACCACTACATGGTCAAAACAGGGCATATGATTTACTAAACACAGATTAAAAACTCATATAAATGTGTGCATAATACACAGTTCATAAATATTTGTTGGATAAATAAAAATATGAGGGGGATATTTCAAACATTGAAAATAAACTATTAAATTCATAATGAGACAATATTATTTGTAGATTTTTTAAAATAATCACAATAGCTTTTCTCCTTAAATACTTAACTTACATTAATCAGACATATGCCTAAAGACCAACTGAAAAAAATCAACTATTCTAATGCTCTTAATTTACTTGCTTTCATTTTAAGTAACTTTACCTGGTTTTTGATTAAATTAAATAATCTATCCAATGGAAATCTTCATCATTATACTTGTAAATACAAATCTACATACTTGGTAAGAATTTTACTTAGTTATCTCTAAATACAGGTGCAAATATAAGAAAGTGCCAAACATGTATCTTAAGCCCTGGCAACCTTTTTTCTTACAGGTGGATTGTTATAGTAATGCTATAGAATAACTCCAAAAAATATATAAGAAATCTATAACATAGCAAAGAGGTAGCATCATCCAAAGGTGGGCATTCTGTTATTAAAATGAAACAGTACCATTCCTTCTGCTACTATTTCTATTACAACTAATACAGAAAATTGTACCACTAATAATAAATTTATTTAAAATTGCATAGTCGCTATATAGAAGGCACAATTTCTGTCACTTTAAGTTCCTTAATGCATCACACTCTTATAAAAATCCTATAAGTTAGATATAAATGTTAACATAGTTTAAAAAGGTGAATGAAAGTTTTAACAACCTAAATAACTGTCACAGGATGCCCAGCTCACAAGTTTCAGAGGCACAGTTCAAGCTCCAAATCTCTCACTGCACCCTGTCACTCTCAATCCATATCCCCTATTACTAAAATTAATATACTATCTCCAAGACAAAATAGTATTAGAACAATGACACTATGCTATTTGACTAGTAACTGTAATGTGTGAAGAATCTAATTTTTGAAAAACAATTTGTCACAATAAGCAGTCATTTTGTTTCAAAATTAGTTTTAATATAACTTTATGTAGTTATGAAAAATGCATTGGGGACTTACTGTTTTTTATGTACACTTCTATTTAATTTACCAACATTGGAGTTAGGTTTGATTATTGTTATTTTACAGGTGATAAAACTGAAGCTCGGCTCAGTTAAGAAAGAGCCCAGGTCACTCTGTTTGTAAGTGTTAAAGTCATAAACAAAACTCGGGTGTTTGACTCCCAAACACACACAGATCATCTTATATATGTATATAGACATGTATGTCTGAGTCGGTGTGTATACATGTATATACATATACCAGAAGTGGCTAGCAATAGGCATTGGGAGCAATTAGGAGCAGTTCCAATGACTGGCCACAACCTGTGCCTGTTTAACCTGTTTGGCCTTCTGGAATCAAGTGTGTCTTCGCTACAAGGAATGGCACTACAGGGAACAATTGGAGATCCCAAGGAGGTGATGCACAGGTGCGGCTAATTTATGGGATGCTGTTTTCTATTCTTTCATTTTTCATCATGATGTCCCTGTTACACATAAGGGAAGGCTTCCTGACCTTCCAAGCTTGCTGTTACAAACTCTATTATGAACAGAACACTTACTGAAATCAAGATCGTCATGAAGAGTGACTTGTGAGTGGAACATCTGACATGTGTTGCCCATCTACAGTGTGCTGAATGTGCAGCTGGTGGTGAAAACGCCCAGTGCCCTTTAGGCCAAACTGGGCTAATTGACCCTTTTCATTCTTGATTGCAGTCTGCATTCCCATATCTGTTCTCTGCCTTTTGCTCTGCTTGGCCTGGCTGAAGGAAGCACCTCTACTCCACCACCATCTGGGTCTTTCCTAAACCTTGTCACCTGAGAGCCATTCTTTTTTTTTTTTTTTTTTTTTTTTTTTTTTTGAGACGGAGTCTGGCTCTGTTGCCCAGGCTGGAGTGCAGTGGCCGGATCTCAGCTCACTGCAAGCCCCGCCTCCCGGGTTCACGCCATTCTCCTGCCTCAGCCTCCCGAGTAGCTGGGAGTACAGGCGCCCGCCACCTCGCCCGGCTAATTTTTTTTGTATTTTAGTAGAGACGGGGTTTCACCGTGTTAGCCAGGATGGTCTCGATCTCCTGAACTCGTGATTCGCCCGTCTCGGCCTCCCAACTGAGAGCCATTCTTAACCTGCAGAACTTCCAGGACAACACTTTGACTCAACTACTTCCCCAACCTATGCCCTCCAGCCACCAGAAAGAAGCCTTCAGGAGTCCCTCCAGCACCCACGCAGGCACTCTCCAGTTTGCCCCCTCCCTTCCTGATGCTGTGAACACCACCGAATGTTTATCACTCTCAAAAATATTATATATATGTATATAATATAAACAAATTTTTCTTTTTACTGCACATAATATAGTACCCTATTCACCTCTCAGATAAATAAATCGTAATTATCATTTTCTGCTTTTAAATACCCTGAAAATATAATATGAAAAGTTACATAAGATCAATTTTTCAAAATAGAAGTGCCTTATAATTAATCAAACTGTATTCCTGTCTATTAAGTTTTTTTTTTTTCTTTTTGTGTGTGGTATAAACGCAACTATGAGAAATTCCTACAACTCTTTCTAGTCATAAAAGCGTACTGCTATTTTGAAGGCTTTAGTGCATATCAACAATATGACACTGAGAAATGTTGGATTAAGTTGTCTCACCACCAGCATTGCATGGAAGTGCCTATCTCTCCAAACACCGTCAGTAACATGGGGAATTATCGTTAAAGAAAACAAAGTCTCATCAATTTCTAGTCTTGAAAATATAACATAATTATGTAGGTAAATCCTTGAGTGATAGAGTTTAGTCATTTTTTACATGTGTGTTGGTTCCTATACATAGTACCATATTTTTATAAAGACATCAATTATTATCCGTTAAGGATGATTAAACATATCAGTAACTCATCCTTACATATACTGACATATTTTTCAAGCTTCTTATTTATCTAGTTTCATATAATATTTGAAAATATTGGAGTTTTAATTTATGTGTAGTTAAATACATACTTTAATTTCTGGATGATTCTTTTCTGTTTTTTGTTGTTGTTATTGTTTTAGATAAGTTTAGAAAGTTCTTCACTATTTTGACAGTAAAGAGTAGCTAATATTTCCTTTAAGTTTGTTATATTATTTGGAATTTATTTGTTGTTTTAAATTTCTACTCTCTCTGAAGTATATATTTGTTATATGATATATGTTAGAATATATTTTTAATATTTAAAATTTTTTGATTTTTTATTTGCACTAATTGTTGAATAATGTTTATATTCTTTATAGATTTTCTTTATCATCCTTTAGAGAGTGCATTATACACATAGGCATACAAACACACACAGTGCTCCCACATAATCTATCATATCAATTAGACTGATGCTATACCAATTTTTCTATTAACAAGCAACATTATTTAACTGTACAATATATGTACTAAAGCACATTCTTCTAGAACTCTTGTTTTCCATTTGTATTTGTTAAAATTATCTTATATTGTTCTTCATGAACTAATAAAAGAATTGAGGGAGAAGGAGTATCTACTCATTTAAATCTTATGGTGATGATTTGTTCAAGTCTTCTCTTTTGTCTCTGAGTTAAGATTTATAATCTTTGTCTTATAAATTTGTTTATTTCTTATTAAATTTAAGGGCAACTCTTAAAAATGAAAAGGGTATTATTTTTGTTATTTTTTTCTGTGTTCTCTCTAACTTAATGATCACTCAACTTGAATTGCAAGGTAATTTCCACAAGGTCTCTCTGAGTTACAGAGCAGTGAATGGTGGTTAAGGTCCTGTCTCTGCAGCCCAACATGTCTGAATTTGCAAACCCACCTTACCACTTATCTGTGTGCCCTTAGGAAGATAGTTAAACTTTCTTTACTTCTGTTTCCTCATTTATCAAATAGAGTTATTAACAAAAAAAAAATTCTGAGATTTCTTGAGAAAAAGAAATAAGTTAATAACAGTAGAAGCCTTATAAAGCGCCAAACCATTATTAAGTGTTCAATTATAATCCCTAATCTTTTAAAGTGCTCAAATATAGGATATTAACTATTATTAATAGCATTATATCATACTGCTAAAATAAAGTAAGAATATTCAATTAATTGGAAAGTCAGTATACTGAAGAAATGAAGCAGTGATACAACCAATGTGTTTGGGTTTAGTCAAATTAATTAACTGAATTACGTAGTCATCAGAGACCGTGAGACATCCAGAATGTTAATATTCCTGTCAAAACAAGTCAAAGTATCATTTGATCCTGGTAAAAAGATCTATGACAACCAAAGGAGCATAAACTATAATAGCAATTATTTTAGCAAAGTTAAAAATTTTATTCATTATGATTATAAGGATTTTTGCATTATTAATACATATTTCTATTCTATAAGTTAAATGTAAATCATATGCCTTTTTAGTAATACATCAAATTAGTAGAACACGTGTTTTAATGTATCTTCATAAATTGTATTTTATTAAAAAGATAGTATTTTGGTAATGACATAAAAGCTTTAAGGTGAAATGATCTGGGATTTATTATATTGCTGACAAAGGATTTTAATAAATATTGATTCTTCATTCTGCAAAAATAGAGGACTACGAAAATCTACATGCCCTTCAGCTAAAAGACCTAGGTTTGCTTAAATAAAACAATTAATATAATTATTCACACTAATAACAAGAATAATTAGAAAATGTAAAGTTGGCACAAATTTTTAAAAAATGGAATGTTAAACATAGGAGCCGCTATTGAGACTGCAATCTCAAACTGCTTTGGGAGAGATGGTGGAATAAATATGAGACTATGTTCTGTGAAAACTCGTTGCTCACAGACGTACAATCACAGGTTAAAAGACTTTGAGTCTGAACCAAACTCAGAGCAACAAATGAAACTGCATGAACCATAATGCTTGAAGGGCTACATCAGCATGAAAGGAAGAACCAGAAAATGTCTGCCTATGTGTTACAGGCAAAAGAAAAAAATAACCTTGTGTCTTCCTGGTTTGAGGGACAGTTGATGAGGTATAGCGGTGGATATTCCTGAGAAACTGAAATTGTGTTTCAGAATCCTTGTGGGCGGGAGGGGGGGGGGATATTTTCAGCTGCAGAAAATATTTAAAATGATACCAGGATGTTGTTATCACATCAGCTTCTGGCTAAGGCAAGCACAAAATCTTGGGAAAGACAAAATGGCATTAAAGAAAAATAAACAAATAAATTAACTCATACTTTTATACATTTAGTAAAACTACAGAACAATATTTGCAAAAAGATAATCACAAAAGGAGAAAAAAGCTTACTAAATTTTAAACAAAAGAACATTTATCAGATACATATTTAGGTATCTTAACCTCAAATATAGGCCAAAGAAAATAGAATAATGTAATCAAACTGATCAGTAAAAAATGTCAACCTGATTTCTATATCCCATTCAACTAACATGTGAGAATAAGGGCAAAAACAGCTTATTTTTGTTTTCAGGAAAAAATATTCTGTCACTCACTCATAGAAAAATGAAATAAAATCCAGTTGAGAGAATGCTAGAAGCAACATTACACAATGTAATTGGTAAGTATATGAGTAAATCTGAACAGTCATAAACTATGAAAAATAGTAATGATGATAATTACCTATTGGGAATATATAGATATAATAACAAGATAGGATTGGGTTGATGAAAATTAAAACATTCTATCTTAATATTATTCAGAAAGAGGCTATTAGAGACAGCGATTAAGTTAAGAAACTTCCAGTTCTGAGTGCAGTGGCTCACACCTGTAATAACAGGGTTTGGGACGTTGAAGTAAGAGGATTGCCTAAGCCAAGGCACTCGAGATTACAGTGAGTTCTGACTGTGCCACTATACTCCAGCCTGGGCAACAGAGGTAAATCTAGTCTCTAAAAACAAACAAACAGAAAGAAAGAAATGTCTAATGTCCAAAAAAGTTGTGTCAATGTAAGCCAAATTTTCAAAAATATAAGAGGAAATAATAGAAAATGAAACGAACATGATAAATAACCTAGCAAGCTGAAAAGGAAAACAATAGGCATATCAAATTTAAAGTTGAAACTAAGTTACTAGAAATTATCAATATATGTATATATGTATGTATAATAATACATGCTTTTTATAATATATAATTGTAATAGATATCACTGCCTATTATTTACTATATATATGGTTAGAAATAAAGAATGGAGAGGAAAATTAAAATATTGACTATATAAAATTATATATACACATGTATTTGCATGTAAATATATTTACCTACTAACCAGTGTATACACATATATACATGCAAATTGATAATAAAAAGGATAATTACTATTATTTCTGTGGTTCCACAGAAAGAAAAAACCGCTTTAAACCTTTATATCTCTAGAAACAAACTACTAAATTTATAGAGCAAACATTTCAACATTAACAAGTAGACAACAAAAGCTTCACAATCACATTGGAGATTATAATATGTAATTTGCACAATAGATAAATAGAGTAGACAAAAATAAGCAATGATATGAAATATTGTAATTAACATATTTAGCAAATTTGACTTAAAGAACATATGAAGAAACACTTTTTAAAGCCATTCATGGAATACTTGGAAATATTGACCATGTATTAAGTCACAGAAGAAATCTCAGCAGGGTCTTAGCAAATGAATCTGTAATCACATACAATTATTACAAATCAGTAATGAAGATATAAGACTCAGCACCTTGCTTTTAGAAATCTAAAAATTACTGCAAAATAATTCATTGAAATGTATATGACAAATTAGTCACATGGATACAAAAACATAGTATTGTTGTATCTCTAAAATTCAGCTAAAATAGCATTTAGAAGAAAACCTTTAGCATATATTTATATATTAGAAAGGAAGAAAAAATGACTATTAATGTGTACAACTTTAAATCTCATAAAGAACAAGAGAAATTGATAGAAAGCTGTGGAAGGTGACTACTATATGTAAATTTTGAATTTAATAAAGTTAAAAAGTAGAAAATATTAGTGACAAGAAAACCGTTTTCTTTGTAAATGTAATTCAACCAAAAAAAAAACTCCTCTGGTATGAATGATCAAAACACCTCTGGTATGAATGATCAATAAGTATGAAGAATGTTAAAAATTTTATATATATCTGAAATTTAAAATGTCATGAATTAATACTATAAATAAATTATATTTTCTTAAAGTTGAAATTTTAATTCAAGACAACTTTCATAAAATACAATTATCCAAACTGACACAATAAATAAAACAAAAAGAAAATAGACCTGTGATTATTTTCACACATGAACCACACATCAGTTTTTAGGAAAATTCTATCAAATTTTCAGGAAATGAATCATCAATATTATACAAATTGTTTCAAATGATGGAACAAAATGGAACTAACTCACTCATTTTTATAATTTAGGAATAATCTCTCACTGTATACAAAAATCAACTCAAAATGCATTGAAGACTTAAATGTAAGATCTGAATCTACGAAACTACCAGAAGAAAATATTGGGGAAAACACTACATGCCATTGGTCTGGGCAAAGATTTTTGAATAAGGCCTCAAAAGCCTAGGCAGCACAAGCAAACATGTACAAATGGGATTAAATCAAGCTAAAAAGCTTCTGCACAGCAAAGGAAATAATCAGCAAAGTGAAGAGCCGGCCTACAGAATGAAGAAAATATTTGCAAACTATCCATCTGATAAAGGATTAATAAATGGAATATATTAGGAACAAAAATCTTTATAGCAAAAAAACATAATCCAACTTAAAATGGATCCGTGATCTGAATAGACATTTCTCAAAAGAACACATAAAATGGCCAACAGCTATCTGAAAAAATACTCAATATCACTAATCATTAGGAAAACGCAAATCAAAACCACAATGAGATACCATCAGACCCCAGTTAAAATGGCTATTATTAGAAAGACAATCACTAAGAGATGCTGGTGAGGATACAGCAAAAGGGTAACTCTGAGGTCTGTTATTAGGTACAAAAATAAACGTGGGATAGACGGAGTAAATTCTAGTTTCCAATAGCACAGTAGGATGACTATAGTTAAAAATAATTTATTGCATATTTTAAAAATACCTAGAAGAGAATATTTAAAATGTTTTCAACACAAAGATGTAATACATGCTTGAGTTGATGGATATCCTAATTACCCTGATGTCATAATTACACATTGTATGCATGTATCAAAATATTTCCATGTACCCTATAAATATGTACAATTATTATCAACATTAGAAAACATTAATAACAATATCTGAGAAGACTATACATGAATAAAACTCAGACCAATTTCAACTATGAATACTGACATTACAAAAACCTGAACAGATATATTCTTTAAAGAGAAACCTCGCATGCAAACACACAGATAGATACTTGCTGCTGTTTCCTGTAACACATTTTGTACTAGAAGTTCCAGCCTGTGTACGAAACCAAGAAAAATACATTAAGAGACAAAAACAGCACACTGTCATTATTAACAGATGTATTTTTTCCACACAGAACACTCAAAACATGCTATAGAAACATTATTTCAACTAATAATTAAAGACATTTGTTGCTTATAAGAACAATATATGAAAAAAAGTGAATAAATACAGCTAAACACAAAATAAATACAGTCAGTGTTTGGTAAGAAAAGATTTCGATATTGTTTAATCTTCAAGTAAGCTATGATTTGTCTAATGACTTTAAATATTTCTATTAGTGTTCATAGCATTGTTAGTCCTATTTATAATGTAACACTCCTTTTCCTTAAAATATTCCATGTTTCAGGCTATAAAATACAAAGCTCAAATCAAACCAGAGTGTATCTTTTTTAAGTAAATCATTAAAATTGACAACACTTCTCATTGATTTTATAGGAAATCAATGAGAGGTTTTATTTATAGGTTATATTTACATTTGTGTTTCTTAAGATAGTGTTGTAATTATGTTCATTAAACAATACATTAATAAACTTTACCTAGAATTTATTGATTTGATTATTGTAATTAATAACAGGACACTGTTCTTGTCTTTAAAGTCATTTTCAAACATTGAAATCTTGTACAATTTTTAAAATTGTACTTAAAAATCATATAAATCTTATTGTCTTAAAAACTGTTAAGTAAGTACATTACGGTAACGTTGACTATATGCATATTGTTATTCAGCACAGTCTCATCAATTTTAAAAACAATTTATTGTGGAAGCAACTGGCAACCCACTAAGTCATGGGCGAGTTTAAGTAAATTTCAAGTATAACTTGTCAAGTGGAATCTTAATGCTTTTGAAGATACAGTCTTAGAATCTAGTTTTCTCTCTTCAAATTTAAAGAGTGATAACCATAATGAAATCACTTAAACTCCTCATTGAATTATGCCTCTTTGTTTCAATAACTTTTTAAAAAATCACTTCTATTTGATTTGAGGGCACCTTTCCCTTCATTTTCTCAGTTACACTATTAAACTGTGAAATATATGTATAAATCATCCACTATTTAAAATATGTTGTAAAATGTGCAGTAGACTCAGTCCCATATAAAGAAAAACATCTCATCAGTAATAAACCAATAAAAACTAAAAAATGACTTTACCTTAGAAATAAGATTGTGATTAATCTAAGGAATAGTAAAGGTGGTGTGTTTAGGTTAGAGAGACTATTATTGGCTTACAGATATAAATTTGCCTTAATATTTATTTACACTTTTTTATCAGCTATAAAAACCGGAATTCTGTATTATATAAGAATTTTGTATCCCCAAGTCATTGTCATTTGGTGTTCATTCTTAACATTAGAACCACTGTATACATTGCAAAACAAGTTTTACTTTCAGTATTTAATCCATAAAAATCCTTTCAAAACACTTCTCTTCAAGGGAATTCTAAAAAATTCTAATATTTTTCACTACAGATAAATATGAACAATCGGTGATATTAAGGTAGTGAAAAAGTTCGATGTTTATATAGTGAGAAATTGAGGAAATTTAATTGAGGATTTAAATAGATGGTTAGGAAAAAATTGATGGTCTAAAATTTCTTCCAATTGTTATATTACAGTTATGCTGATTGGGTAAATGGCAAAATAATAAGTTAAAAATAATTAAGGATATCTAGAATGTTGAGATAGAAAAATTTTTATGGCTTTATACCCCGCCCTAAAATGTTGGAAATATATACTACTTTTTGTGTTGAAATGGTCTTATGTACTTCAAAGTGATGTTTCAAAAATTGTTACCCGCAACATTGAGTCTTTGTCTCCTCATGCCTTTGAAATTTCTTATTGAAATAAAATTGACATAAGTGAGCAAGTTACTATTTTTAAGGCAATTTTCCATTGGTAAAGCCAATGTAGAGTTGAATTACATTTAACTTCGGGAAGGAATTATGGGAATAGAATATTCCTATATTAAATGTGACAGTGAATTATCCATTAATGTCCATTAACGATCAACTGATTAGTAAATCGTCCCTGTAATGACGGCGCTCTTTCCAACATGTCATTTAGTGACAGCTTTGGTCAAGTTGGGAAATAGATGGAAAGCATACAATTGCTCTGACCTTTTCAGGATCAAAAGGCATTTTGATATAACTTCAAACCATTTTAATGATAGCAGCTGCCTACTAATTGAATAAACCCTAATAAAAATAATATAATCTATTTGGGGATTTTTAAATGGTTAATAGACCTTTTATTATATGATGCATAAAAGAAGAAATCTGATATGTTATTGAAGAAGACTATATACGTCATAGAGGAAAATGGGAAACCACTTGGAAAAAAATTAAAAGGAAAAATAAGTGTTTAACTGACTGCATGAAAATAATAGATAAAGAAAAGTCCAGGGTCACCTGTCTCTTTTTGTGATGCTCAGGATTTTACTTTTAGGTTTTTTACTTAGTATTATTCTGTTGTTTATGATATTTCAATTAACTTTTTGTATCTTAAAAGTATGTCTCTTTTTAAGGAGAACGTGTGATTGCATTCTATGTGCACAAATTAATTTTTAGAGGAAAAGGCCAAGGAAAAGATTATACCTGCTTAAAATGGGACATAATTAGCTACCGGAAAGCAGTTTGTTTTTAAAACCAGAAAAAAACAGTGCAGCAATTGTAGGCTCTGTTGTTTATTCCTGTTTGGAACAGTACTCATTAGTAAATGATTTGGCCCCGAGATTCTATTATAAAGCTTGGTGCTGAGCAATCAGGTATGATTTACTGTGGACAGCAACAGGGGAGGAGGTTTCAACAATGTGGCAGATGGAAATTTGAAAACCATTATAGTCAGGAAAAGCAAAAACGTGGCTTCTTATAGTAATCATAACTCACTCACAGCTGCAGTGTATGATGATGGAAATTCCATGATTATTGCCTTTACATTTTCAAACAAATGTTTTCTTCCTATAAAATTTTTACTCACATCTGTATGTGTGAATATACACATATATCCAAAATACGTCTATGTCTATCCATACTCGTGTATATAATGTAGCAAATTTAACTTTTTTCACTTTGCTAAATAATCTTTCACCTTTAATGTAATAATAAAATCAATCATTACAGCAAATCAAAATATGAAGTTGAAAATGGCTTGTATAAATCATATCTTTCCCTAAGTACTCTAGTATCACTATCAGAAAAAGAAGCATAACATTATTACTATGACTACTACTGCTGATAAAAATAATAACAAAAGCCACAAAAAACACATATGGATCTCCAAAAAATACAGTATTAGAATGTTTATCCCACTATTCATAGAAATAAAATTTGGAAAGGACTGTGTGAATGATAATGTACCTAAACATAGTGATGCTCCAAAGATAATTACTAATTTTCTATTCTTATAAATATTTTCTACTGTTTGATATATAGTAAAATAAGGGATCATATGATAAATGAAAGAGATTATAAAGAAAGTAAGACTTTTGCAGCAGAAATAATATACTGTATGACTGAGCTAACAATAAATTATGTAAACATTACATTAGAAATTAGAAAATATAGTGATGGATAATTTGAGTCACATTATTTAGACAGTTAACCATTTACTGTTTTCTTTTTCACTGGTTTATTTTGTTCTAGCTTTTTCGAGGCTTCATTTTAAGAAAATGTACCATAAGAAAAAACAACAACTATACCAATAATCACTTCTATTTATTTATTTATGTATTTTTGTATTTATTTATTTATTTATTTTTTGCTTCATAAACACGATTTACAAATGTTCTTCCTAGAAACTCTAATGAGCAATTGTTATAAGAAATGGACATATATTAAGATGTAAATATAAAGTCCTAACGTTGTTCTGAGGCAACTTAGTATATGTTTCTAAAATATGTACCACCTTATTTTCTTTCTGTAAAGAACAATATCAATTTTCCTGTTTTTTAATCTTCAAAAGCAGAAAGCTATAATCTTCCAGATATTTCTTTTGACTCATCTTATCTTTGATAGAGCCATCTGCTGTTTTCTTCACTGAATCAGTAAAAATACAGAACTATTTATTATTTGGATATTCTTTGTCATCATAGGTAATGAGTTTCAATCACTGCAAAACCAGCAATTTATTTTTAGTTTATTATACCCATTGTATTTTCTTTCATGTTTGGTTGATAGAATAGTTTGATAACATTCTATTAGTATCTGAAAAAGTAAAACATCTGAAGACATTCTAAGATGGGATTTCTCCTTTATTATACGAAGGATTTAAAGTTTTACGTTTAATTTATTCTTTGCATGTTAATAATGACTTGCATGAAAGCATTTTGAGGCATTACAGATTACATTAAAAGCATTTAAAATACATCTGTACTTCCTTTTTTTCCTTTTTTTTAAATTTATTTATTATTATTATTATACTTTAAGTTGTAGGGTACATGTGCATAACGTGAAGGTTTGTTACATATGTATACTTGTGCCATGTTGGTGTGCTGCACCCATCAACTCATCATTTACATCAGGTATAACTCCCAATGCAATCCCTCCCCCCTACCCCCTCCCCATGATAGGCCCCTGTGTGTGATGTTCCCCTTCCTGAGTCCAAGTGATCTTATTGTTCAGTTCCCACCTATGAGTGAGAACATGCGGTGTTTGGTTTTCTGTTCTTGTGATAGTTTGCTAAGAATGATGGTTTCCAGCTGCATCCATGTCCCTACAAAGGACACAAACTCATCCTTTTTGATGGCTGCATAGTATTCCATGGTGTATATGTGCCACATTTTCTTAATCCAATCTGTCACTGATGGACATTTGGGTTGATTCCAAGTCTTTGCTATTGTGAATAGTGCTGCAATAAACATACGTGTGCATGTGTCTTTATAGCAGCATAATTTATAATCCTTTGGGTATATACCCAGTAATCGGATGGCTGGGTCGTATGGTACATCTAGTTCTAGATCCTTGAGGAATCGCCATACTGTTTTCCATAATGGTTGAACTAGTTTACAATCCCACCAACAGTGTAAAAGTGTTCCTATTTCTCCACATCCTCTCCAGCACCTGTTGTTTCCTGACTTTTTAATGATCGCCATTCTAACTGGTGTGAGATGGTATCTCATTGTTGTTTTGATTTGCATTTCTCTGATGGCCAGTGATGATGAGCATTTTTTCATGTGTCTGTTGGCTGTATGAATGTCTTCTTTTGAGAAATGTCTGTTCATATCCTTTGCCCACTTTTTGATGGGGTTGTTTGTTTTTTTCTTGTAAATTTGTTTGAGTTCTTTGTAGGTTCTGGATATTAGCCCTTTGTCAGATGAGTAGATTGCAAAAATTTTCTCCCATTCTGTAGGTTGCCTGTTCACTCTGATGGTAGTTTCTTTTGCTGTGCAGAAGCTCTTTAATTTAATGAGATCCCATTTGTCAATTTTGGCTTTTGCTGCCGTTGCTTTTGGTGTTTTAGCCATGAAGTCTTTGCCCATGCCTATGTCCTGAATGGTACTACCTAGGTTTTCCTCTAGGATTTTTATGGTATTAGGTCTAACATTTAAGTCTCTAATCCATCTTGAATTAATTTTCGTATACGGAGTAAGGAAAGGATCCAGTTTCAGCTTTCTACTTATGGCTAGCCAATTTTCCCAGCACCATTTATTAAATAGGGAATCCTTTCCCCATTTCTTGTTTCTCTCAGGTTTGTCAAAGATCAGATGGCTGTAGATGTGTGGTATTATTTCTGAGGACTCTGATCTGTTCCATTGGTCTATATCTCTGTTTTGGTACCAGTACCATGCTGTTTTGGTTACTGTGGCCTTGTAGTATAGTTTGAAGTCAGGTAGCGTGATGCCTCCAGCTTTGTTCTTTTGACTTAGGATTGTCTTGGAGATGTGGGCTCTTTTTTGGTTCCATATGAACTTTAAAGCAGTTTTTTCCAATTCTGTGAAGAAACTCATTGGTAGCTTGATGGGGATGGCATTGAATCTATAAATTACCTTGGGCAGTATGGCCATTTTCACGATATTGATTCTTCCTATCCAGGAGCATGGTATGTTCTTCCATTTGTTTGTGTTCTCTTTTATTTCACTGAGCAGTGGTTTGTAGTTCTCCTTGAAGAGGTCCTTTACATCCCTTGTAAGTTGGATTCCTAGGTATTTGATTGTCTTTGAAGCAATTGTGAATGGAAGTTCATTCCTGATTTGGCTCTCTGTTTGTCTGTTACTGGTGTATAAGAATGCTTGTGATTTTTGCACATTAATTTTGTATCCTGAGACTTTGCTGAAGTTGCTTATCAGCTTAAGGAGATTTGGGGCTGAGACAATGGGGTTTTCTAAATATACAATCATGTCATCTGCAAAGAGGGACAATTTGACTTCTTCTTTTCCTAACTGAATACCCTTGATTTCTTTCTCTTGCCTAATTGCCCTAGCCAGAACTTCCAACACTATGTTGAATAGGAGTGGTGAGAGAGGGCATCCCTGTCTTGTGCCAGTTTTCAAAGGGAATTTTTCCAGTTTTTGCCCATTCAGTACGATATTGGCTGTGGGTTTGTCATAAATAGCTCTTATTATTTTGAGGTACGTTCCATCAATACCGAATTTATTGAGCGTTTTTAGCATGAAGGGCTGTTGAATTTTGTCAAAAGCCTTTTCTGCATCTATTGAGATAATCATGTGGTTCTTGTCTTTGGTTCTGTTTATATGCTGGATTATGTTTATTGATTTGCGAATGTTGAACCAGCCTTGCATCCCAGGGATGAAGCCCACTTGATCATGGTGGATAAGCTTTTTGATGTGTTGCTGAATCCGGTTTGCCAGTATTTTATTGAGGATTTTTGCATCGATGTTCATCAGGGATATTGGTCTAAAATTCTCTTTTTTTGTTGTGTCTCTGCCAGGCTTTGGTATCAGGATGATGTTGGCCTCATAAAATGAGTTAGGGAGGATTCCCTCTTTTTCTATTGATTGGAATAGTTTCAGAAGGAATGGTACCAACTCCTCCTTGTACCTCTGGTAGAACTCAGCTGTGAATCCATCTGGTCCTGGACTTTTTTTGGTTGGTAGGCTATTAATTATTGCCTCAATTTCAGAGCCTGCTATTGGTCTATTCAGGGATTCAGCTTCTTCCTGGTTTAGTCTTGGAAGAGTGTAAGTGTCCAGGAAATTATCCATTTCTTCTAGATTTTCCAGTTTATTTGCATAGAGGTGTTTATAGTATTCTCTGATGGTAGTTTGTATTTCTGTGGGGTCGGTGGTGATATCCCCTTTATCATTTTTAATTGCGTCGATTTGATTCTTCTCTCTTTTCTTCTTTATTAGTCTTGCTAGTGGTCTGTCAATTTTGTTGATCTTTTCAAAAAACCAACTCCTGGATTCATTGATTTTTTGGAGAGTTTTTTGTGTCTCTATCTCCTTCAGTTCTGCTCTGATCTTAGTTATTTCTAGCCTTCTGCTAGCTTTCGAATGTGTTTGCTCTTGCTTCTCTAGTTCTTTTAATTGCGATGTTAGAGTGTCAATTTTAGATCTTTCCTGCTTTCTCTTGTGGGCATTTAGTGCTATAAATTTCCCTCTACACACTGCTTTAAATGTGTCCCAGAGATTCTGGTATGTTGTATCTTTGTTCTCATTGGTTTCAAAGAACATCTTTATTTCTGCCTTCATTTTGTTATGTACCCAGTAGTCATTCAGGAGCAGGTTGTTCAGTTTCCATGTAGTTGAGCGGTTTTGATTGAGTTTCTTAGTCCTGAGTTCTAGTTTGATTGCACTGTGGTCTGAGAGACAGTTTGTTATAATTTCTGTTCTTGTACATTTGCTGAGGAGTGCTTTACTTCCAATTACGTGGTCGATTTTGGAGTAAGTACGATGTGGTGCTGAGAAGAATGTATATTCTGTTGATTTGGGGTGGAGAGTTCTATAGATGTCTATTAGGTCTGCTTGTTGCAGAGATGAGTTCAATTCCTGGATATCCTTGTTAACTTTCTGTCTCGTTGATCTGTCTAATGTTGACAGTGGAGTGTTGAAGTCTCCCATTATTATTGTATGGGAGTCTAAGTCTCTTTGTAAGTCTCTAAGGACTTGCTTGATGAATCTGGGTGCTCCTGTATTGGGTGCATATATATTTAGGATAGTTAGCTCTTCCTGTTGAATTGATCCCTTTACCATTATGTAATGGCCTTCTTTGTCTCTTTTGATCTTTGATGGTTTAAAGTCTGTTTTATCAGAGACTAGTATTGCAACCCCCGCTTTTTTTTGTTCTCCATTTGCTTGGTAAATCTTCCTCCATCCCTTTATTTTGAGCCTATGTATGTCTCTGCGTGTGAGATGGGTCTCCTGAATACAGCAGACTAATGGGTCTTGACTCTTTATCCAGTTTGCCAGTCTGTGTCTTTTAATTGGAGCATTTAGTCCATTTACATTTAAGGTTAAGATTGTTATGTGTGAACTTGATCCTGCCATTATGATATTAACTGGTTATTTTGCTCGTTAGTTGATGCAGTTTCTTCCTAGCCTCAATGGTCTTTACATTTTGGCATGTTTTTGCAATGGCTGGTACCGGTTGTTCCTTTCCATGTTTAGTGCTTCCTTCAGGGTCTCTTGTAAGGCAGGCCTAGTGGTGACAAAATCTCTAAGCATTTGCTTATCTGTAAAGGATTTTATTTCTCCTTCACTTATGAAACTTAGTTTGGCTGGATATGAAATTCTGGGTTGAAAATTCTTTTCTTTAAGAATGTTGAATATTGGCCCCCACTCTCTTCTGGCTTGTAGAGTTTCTGCCAAGAGATCTGCTGTTAGTCTGATGGGCTTCCCTTTGTGGGTAACCCGACCTTTCTCTCTGGCTGCCCTTAAGATTTTTTCCTTCATTTCAGCTTTGGTGAATCTGGCAATTATGTGTCTTGGAGTTGCTCTTCTCGAGGAGTATCTTTGTGGCGTTCTCTGTATTTCCTGGATTTGAATGTTGGCCTGCCCTACTAGGTTGGGGAAGTTCTCCTGGATGATATCCTGAAGAGTGTTTTCCAACTTGGTTCCATTTTCCCCCTCACTTTCAGGCACCCCAATCAGACGTAGATTTGGTCTTTTTACATAATCCCATACTTCTTGCAGGCTTTGTTCATTTCTTTTTCTTCTTTTTTCTTTTGGTTTCTCTTCTCGCTTCATTTCATTCATTTGATCCTCAATCGCAGATACTCTTTCTTCCAGTTGATCGAGTCGGTTACTGAAGCTTGTGCATTTGTCACGTATTTCTCGTTTCATGGTTTTCATCTCTTTCATTTCGTTTAGGACCTTCTCTGCATTAATTACTCTAGCCATCAATTCTTCCACTTTTTTTTCAAGATTTTTAGTTTCTTTGCGCTGGGTACGTAATTCCTCCTTTAGCTCTGAGAAATTTGATGGACTGAAGCCTTCTTCTCTCATCTCGTCAAAGTCATTCTCCGTCCAGCTTTGATCCGTTGCTGGCGATGAGCTGCGCTCCTTTGCCGGGGGAGATGCGCTCTTATTTTTTGAATTTCCAGCTTTTCTGCCCTGCTTTTTCCCCATCTTTGTGGTTTTATCTGCCTCTGGTCTTTGATGATGGTGATGTACTGATGGGGTTTTGGTGTAGGTGTCCTTCCTGTTTGATAGTTTTCCTTCTAACAGTCAGGACCCTCAGCTGTAGGTCTGTTGGAGATTGCTTGAGGTCCACTCCAGACCCTGTTTGCCTGGGTATCAGCAGCAGAGGCTGCAGAAGATAGAATATTTCTGAACAGCGAGTGTACCTGTCTGATTCTTGCTTTGGAAGCTTCCTCTCAGGGGTGTACTCCACCCTGTGAGGTGTGGGGTGTCAGACTGCCCCTAGTGGGGGATGTCTCCCAGTTAGGCTACTCAGGGGTCAGGGACCCACTTGAGCAGGGAGTCTGTCCCTTCTCAGATCTCAACCTCTGTGTTGGGAGATCCACTGCTCTCTTCAAAGCTGTCAGACAGAGTCCTTTGCGTCTGCAGAGGTTTTGGCTGTGTTTGTTATTGCCCTGTCCCCAGAGGTGGAGTCTACAGAGACAGGCAGGTTTCCTTGAACTGCTGTGAGCTCCACCCAGTTCGAGCTTCCCAGCAGCTTTGTTTACCTACTTAAGCCTCAGCAATGGCGTGCGCCCCTCCCCCAGCCTCGCTGCTGCCTTGCTGGTAGATCACAGACTGCTGTGCTAGCAATGAGGGAGGCTCCGTGGGTGTGGGACCCTCCCGGCCAGGTGTGGGATATGATCTCCTGGTGTGCCTGTTTGCTTAAAGCACAGTATTGGGGTGGGAGTTACCCGATTTTCCAGGTGTTGTGTGTCTCAGTTCCCCTGGCTAGGAAAAGGGATTCCCTTCCCCCTTGCGCTTCCCAGGTGAGGCAATGCCTCGCCCTGCTTCAGCTCTCGCTGGTCGGGCTGCAGCAGCTGACCAGCACCGATCGTCCGGCACTCCCCAGTGAGATGAACCCAGTACCTCAGTTGAAAATGCAGAAATCACCAGTCTTCTGTGTCGCTCGCGCTGGGAGTTGGAGACTGGAGCTGTTCCTATTCGGCCATCTTGCTCCGCCCCCACCTTTTTTTCCTTTTTTATTTTATTTTATTTTATTTTTTAGACAGAGTCTTGCTCTGTTGCCCAGACTGGAGTGCAGAGTGCAGTGGTGTGATCTCGGCTCACTGCAACTTCTGCCCCCACGCGATTCCTTCAAGCGATACCTATGGAGTGGCTGGGATTACAGATATGTGCCTTATATTTTAGTAGAGACAGGGTTTCACCATGTTGGTCAGGTTGGTCCTGAACTGATCTCAGGTGATCCGCCCACCTCCATCTCCCAAAGTGCTGGGAATACAGCTATGAGCCACCGTGCCCGGCCTGTTTTTCTATTCATATGTACTCTGAATGTTGATAAGTATATACTTGAGGAGGCAATGGTTAAATAGGCATAAATGCGAGGTTTTCTCCGTGGCAAGAGTGTCTAAAACGTCACAAAGAGTAGAGTATAAGTGATCCATAAACCTAAACGGGAATTGAATGATGGGAAAGATAGAATCCAGGAGGTGCTTGAGTGTTAACAGTGCTGGGTAATAGGAAAGGGAAGTACAATGGTCAATCGCTTCAGGGAAAAATTGCTATTTGTTACTTTGCATTTTATTAGCTGCCATTTCTATCTTATTTAGAGAAGAGAATGAGGACAAAAAAAGAAATGCATTCATTTCCCTTACCTTGCTTTCTGGTATTTATGGTTATCACCCTAGAATCTCACATTTCTGGAGTTCTTTGGGAAAAAAATTGGGATTTTCATCAATCTCCTATTATCATGCAAGTTATATCAGTGCCGGAGCAGCTTGTTTGTTCTTGATGATATCTTATGTAAGCCCCTGCTTGTGTACCTGGTACTCACCAGTGATTTGTGCTTTAGGCTGCTGAAGAAAAGATGCAAGACTGTGCTGTGGAAACTGGGAGAATCACCCTCCCTTTCAACTTGGTAAGCAATACCAGGATTGACGTGTTTGTGTCACAAGATGTATAAAAAGTATGCAATTATTATTATTTTTTAATTAAGAGAAGATCTTGGAAACAAATGTTAGAAAAGTTATAATGTCTTAGTTGTGACACCAATAAAACTAATAAATATTAAGACTATTAAATATAGCTATTAGATAGCAAATAAATTTCATGAAGCACAAAGAAAAATAAGCTGTGTTTAGTTTTAAATCAATCTCAGCACAGTCATGAAATATATTTCCATAAATACAAAAATCAAAAAAGTATTTTTATGTTTTCTAAAGATATTCAAGAAAACCTAGAAATGTCACTTTATTTAAAGTTTGAGGAATGGGTGTCTGACCTTCATATCAGAGAGATTCACAAAAGGGTTTGTGACTGCTGTAAAGAAAGTTTCTGGAACCCAGCCTTTCAATTGTGAGTAGCACTTGCCTCATTAGATCATAGAATTCAAGTGAAAGTATATTATATGCTTCATTTAGTACATAGCATGACACATAAATTTACTTAATATGCATTGTTTTCTTCTAATTCCCCCTAATCTATTCTCTTTCTAAGACAAATGTTTGCATAACTGCATTAAGGAAAATGGTTATTTGCATATAACCAGAAGAACATTGACATACAATATAAAACCAGTAAAGTTCAGGCAACTATGCCTCTTTAACGGTGCTATCCATTTCCTGGCCTCTGTCTGTCTTTCCTCTGATTTCACATAAATACACAACTCACATAAGAACTCCATGAAATAATTTTTATCTTCCTAAAATTACTTATTATACATGAGAGACCGTCAAGTAGTTATTGTAAATTAATTGAATTGATCCACTCTGAAATACAAAAGTACTTTTTAAGATATTACTCTGAGACAATACAAGGAGACTTTTAAAAGCTTATGGAAAAAGGAATTACAAGGTGAAAATGAAAAATATAAACTTTATTCCTCAACATAAGCTTGATTGAGGTCAAGATATTTTGTAAGTGATGCTATCAGCCATTTAGTTCATTCCTAAAGAGCTGATGGTTCTGGGAATTTATCCATGTCAATGCAGTATTTTTTACATTATTAACTGAAGAAAAATCGGTGTCTTTTAAAGTTTTTTTGTTTGTTTGCTTGTTTTCTTTAAGATTAGGAAACAAAAAAGAAGTCAGAAGGAGCCAAATCAGGACTCTAAGGTGGATACCTTAGATAAGGTGGATACCTTAGATAAGGTGGATTTTTTTCCATTGAAAATCTTGCAAAATGGACCTTGTTTGATAAGAGTAATGAGCAGGTACATTGTCGTGGTGGAGGAGGACTCTCTATTGAAGTTATCTTGGGCATTTTTCTGCTAACGCTTTTGGGTAACTCTCTTAAAATGCTCTTGTAACAAGGAGGTATTATTTTCTTTGGCCCTTCAGAAAGTCAACAAACAAACTGACTTGGCATCTTAGAAAACCATTGCCATCATCTTTGCTCTTAAATGTTTCACTTTTGCTTTAACTTGACTACGTCCACCTCCACGTAGCCATTACTTTGATTTTGCTTTGGCCTCAGGATATTACCAGTAAAGCCATGTCTCATATCCCATTACAATTTTTCAAAAGTGTCTTCAGGAACTTAATCCCACTTGTTTAAAATTTGCATTGAAAGCTCTGCTCTTGTTTGCGGCTGATCTGTACACAAGAGTTTTAGAATTCATTGAGTGCAAAGTTGGCTGAACTTTAGTTTTTCAGTCAAAACTGTGTAAGCTGAACCAGTTGAGATGTCAAGGTGTTGGCTATCATTTCTGCTGTTAATCATCAGTCATCTTCAATTAGGGTACAAACGAGATGAATTTATTCCTTGCAAATTGATGTGGATGGTCTGTCTCTGTGGATTTAATCTTCAACATCATCTCATCCCATTTTACGACAAGTTACTCATCTGTAAACTGCTGATATCTTTGGGGCATTGTCCTCACAAACATTTTGTAAAGCATCATGATTTCGACATTCTTCCACCCAAGCTTCATCATAAGTTTGATGTTTGTTCTTGCTTTGATTTTACCAGAATTCATGTTGCTCTGAGATGAACTCTTTGCAAACTGATGTCTTATTCTTCTTAATGCTTCAAACTACATCCTGTTCAGGCATATTATAACAAGCTAGTGTGAGTTTAATGCAAAAAGATTGAAAGCCATGCAGAGTTTCTTATATGTATTTTCCGTGAGGTTTTTGAAGTCACCTTGCATAATTGCATAAGCCTAAAGACTAAGACAAAATTTTGCAGCATATTTATATCAATAAAATCTATTTTTAAATTAAAAAAATAAATGTTTCTCTATTACATATGACAAAATATTTATTAAGCTGTCACAGGTGATGAGAATACAGACATATAGCTAAAGAGGAATAAAAGTAGAGTTTAGAAGAAGGGGAGATATTTTAAACATTAGATTATAGTAACATGAACAGCAAACAAACAGCAAAATAATTAGCTGAAACTGAATCTTTATTCTTTTAATTGTATGTTATATGGATTTGTATGTAATACTTTGTCTGCATTCAAGAGTGAAGCACTTCCTTTTTTCACTCAAAAACGACAGTATTTCTAAACAACGGAGAAGCTATCATATTTTTAAGCAATTCTTCTGGAGTTGTGATTCTCAGCAGGAGAGACCACTCTAGATGTTATTTTTTAGAAATAAACTGTATTTAAATAATTATAAAAAGATTTAGAAATTATGCCCATAAAATAACTATAAAAACTGAAATTTAATAATAATCTCTCAGGTCAGGCACGGTGACTCATGCCTGTAATCTCAACACTTTGGGACACTGAGGTGGGCAGATCACAAGGTCAAGAGATTGAGACCATGCTGGCCAGCATGGTAAAACCCGGTCTCTACTAGGAATACAAAAGAAAATTAGCTGGGCGTGGTGGTCCTTGCCTGTAGTCTCAGCTACTCGGGAGGCTAAGGCAGGAGAATCGCTTCAACACGGGAGGTGGAGATTGCAGTGAGCCGAGATTTTGCCAAAGCTCTCTAGCCTGGAAACAGAGTGAGACCCCGTCTCAGAAAAAAATTAAAAATAAAAAAAAAAGAATATCTCAAAACGAGATGATGTCTGCAACTCTGAACATATAAAGAAAATTGATTTATTTAATTTGAGGCATTTGAAAAGTAAAAAGATCTCTAGATACACTGTGAATAGAGGTTTTCTTTCTCAATGAGAGATAAGAATAAATTGGCTTAAACCCTGGATAGAAGATTTCTGGCATAATACAAATGACAAAGAATATCTAGGTCGAACAACCATTAAGCACAAAAAGGTACTGACCAAGAGAGTTTGTGAAATTTTCTTTAAATAACTTTAGCACATCTTCTTTATTAAATGTATAACCTTGTTAGGTAAAACTATTGAAAAAAATGAGTTAAATAACTCTATATGCATTGAATGGATCAAGTGTATTAACTATTTTAAAATGCTCATCCCTTATTACCACAGATATAGAAACCGTGCAACAATTTTAATAGTTTAGATATGTGTCAATATATAATTAATTTATGCAAATATAAGCAGATAAACAGTAGAGCTAAAGGTTAGTATAGTTAGAGTTGAAATTACTCATCAAATAAAACTATACATATATTCTTTACAGAATCATCCTATCCTCAAAACTCTACAAAATTGGCTGTCTCTGGTATTAGGGAACATCTAACATTCTTTTTGTTAATACAAGCACACATAGATGGACTTTGAAAATAAATGCAATGAACAACTAAGAATAAAGTGGTTTCACCATTGAATATTATGTAATAACTAGCATTCTCATTATTTTGTCGTTTTTAGTTTGGTATTCTGAGTCCATCAAAATAATGTCAGGGTATATAATCATTGTGTGCTGTTTCTTCAACTTGTTTACCTATTTAATGTTTAGAAATGCATGTATTTACCGATTGCAATGCAGAAGAACCTTGAAATCAGACATAAGTATGGCTTACAGGAATGAAGTTCTTGGACTTCTTCTCTGAGTAGATTTCCCTAAAATCATTCATATGTCTGTGGAACAGTATCACAAATATATATATGTATATACATATATGTGTGTGTATATGTATATACATATGTGTGTGTGTGTGTGTGTATATACACTTGTAGCATCATGGATATGTGTGTGTATTTGTTTTAACATCTAAAATAACTATATCTTCTTTCAAAAATGGAACAAAGTCAAAAAGATATTTTGAATCACTATTAATGTATTGCAAGGCATTTTGTGCTATAATGAACACAATTTTACAAGTACTAAGTAAAGAAAAAGATGCAGACATCTGAGAAATTCTTACATAAGGAAGCATTGTTTTAAACACGCTTCTTAGATCATGCTGAAAGGATTTCAGGTCAGTGGCTGTATACTTCAGAATCCCAGATTGCAATAAAGTAATATTTACTCAATGGCTATGAGATCATGGCTAGTATGCAATGTCTTCAATCTTGATATCCAAGAGTTTGTTCAATAAGACAAAATTCATTATTGCCCTTTCAACATGAATTATGATGTAATTGTTTTTATTTGTAATTCCTAAGTTATAGGGTACAATTTTAATAGTAGAAAAGGGTATTTGTTTTTCATTTTGAAGCAGAATAAAACTAGGAACAACAATTCACTAGTTTACTCTTCTTGTGCTGCTTCAGGCAGTAATGAGTGAGTCAATATGTTATGGCCATATTGGTCACTGGGGACTATAGGGTGCATTAGGAAAACATCATGTGATGTTTTAGCAGGGCAGTTTCCATTAATGTCAATGAAAGTTATATTACTGAAATTTCAGAATATGATTTAGAAGTATCCTTTACGGGGAGTACATTTTAAGGAGATGCAGCTAACCACAAGAAACATAATTTTTTTAGCTTTTTGTTATAGTTTTAAATTAAACAATGGGGTGACATTAGTTCTAGATTTTTTTTTTAGGTTCTATGTTTTTTAACCTCAAAAACTCAGTGGATAGTGACAATAGAGAGTAAGCAGTGTACAATAACAGTAGGTAGATTAAAAGTTTATACTAAGAACAAGTCCTGGTCAAAATCATTGTGTAGAGTTGTGCCTTATCTGACTTCTAATTTTGGATATCAAAATAAAAATTATACAAATATGCCTTAAACCAAAAATTTCAGGTACCTCATCTTAAGTGTTGTATGATGTGGTTCTTTAATTTTTAAATGTTATGAAATAAAATAAGGAATTAATTAAGCCTAGGGAAAACTACATACTGTTTATAAGTCTTGGAAATAGATTTCATATTGCTGACAATACAGAGTAATTTATAACTATGAATGCAATGGGATATACTGTTAACTTTTAGTCCATCTCTTCTGTTGTTAATAACTTTAGGTTATCAGTCAGTTATGCAGTATATTGGGATCTGTCTCTGTTCACCTTGAAGTTCTTATCTAATGCTCTTCAGGGAGCACCTAAGTCAGGTTGTTCATTTTCATATAGGCATTGGTATCAGAAGGCCAAAGCTTATCCTCCATCCCTGACACTATATAACTGTATCAGATTGAACTCGTTGTTGATTCTCTCTGTGCAAATTTTCTAATTTGGAAAATGTAAGCAACAGTAGTTCCTGTATTCCAGGTAGACAATTAGATGCATTAATATATGTTCTGTCTTAAAATAATGCCTAAATCATTATAGTACTAAATAAATATTATTATTATCAATGTTATATCATTATTTCTTTTCCCTTCCTTCTCCTCTTTTCCCTTCCTTCTCCTTTACAACTTCTGCCCCTACAACTAAACAAAGAAGGGAGTAATGGATTTAATTTATTTGTGAAACTAATAGTCTAGTTTTTAAAGTAATTCAACTACCTATATGATGATCGTAATTAATATTTTGATAGTTTTGTCATTGTTCAACTCTAAGTGGATAGCAAAATGCTAGATTTAAGTCTACTTGAAATACAGATAAGCTTATCCATGTTTACACACACAATTATGTATTTCTTGTGACTGTGGATGAAATGGCGTATAAACCTCCTTGGTGTTATGCACAATAAGATTATCTTGGGTTGTTACCAGGGACAGACTACCATATTATTCTGAAATCACTTAGTATAGCATGTTCTTTAGCATTCTAGTATCTAACAGTGGTAAATAGTACCTACTTGCTGCCTCATTGAAATGTTCTTGCCTATTTTTATATACACATATATATATACACATACCTCCACACATATGAAAATTCAAATATCAATATTTAAAATATTTTAAAAGATAGGGTCTCACTCTGTCATCGAGGCTGGAGTTGCACAATCACAGTTCACTGTAGCCTCAAACTCCTGGGCTTGAGTTATTCTCCTGCCTCAGCTTCTCCAGCAGCTGGGGCTACAGGTGTGCAGCACCACACTGAGCTATTTTCCAGTAATTTAAATGGCTATCACATGAACACCTGATTGTGAAGCTCAGAAAAAGGACAATGCTAGGCTTGAGGTATCCTCTGGAATATCTTAACTGAGCAGTAGAACAAGAAGTTTACGAGGTCAGCTTCTTTGAGTTGAGCAGTCCAAAGGCACCAATAATCTGGGTAGCAATGAATGTTCTCAAAGTTCAAACTGCTCCAAGCCTGTATGATATGACTGAAGGGCATGCATACCACCAGTCCTTCTTTGGACATCACATGTATCAACAAGGTGGAAGTACCACAGGCATAGAAACAGGTTGCTTTACTTTTGTGATTGATTTTCTCCTAATGGTTGTCCATTTTGCAATTTAACTTGACCCTAAGTGTTATATTTGAGAAAATGATACCATATTACTTACTAAACTTAAACACTAGGGATGTTTCTACAGACAGTATTTCTACTGCTCTAAAAATTACCTCTGTCATCATTCCTACTCTTTCTTCTTTTGATTTACTGTCCTAGGCTTTTCAAAGTCATCGGAGTTTATTTTGCTAATGCAGGAGACTCTGCCCTTTGACTCTGTAATTTTCTTCCTAAAACTCCCCAATTACCTCAATGGACACAACAGTTGTTTGTTGTTCTCTTTGGCCTCAATCATAACTTTGAGTGGAAGAGAGATATAAAATCACTTCTCTGATGATTTTATTAGTCTTTCCATTTTCCTCCCATGTTTACATGTTGCAATCATTATAACACAATTACATTAAGACTGAATATTTTACAAAGCACATGGTTATTAAATGCAAAAGGTATTCATTGGGACCCATTTCAGATAAAATTCATTTTCATCTTACTCATTTTTCACTTTTTTGATTTTTTTATTTGGGTACCTGACTGCTTAATACTTAGCAGTTGCCACACAGGCATTCTCTCTAAGAAGATGAATTTCAGATGCAAGATTCCTCAGGTAAGCCTCACTCAATGCTAATTACTGGATAGACTCAATCCTTGCATAAAAAATGAAAATTGTAAGTGAATATTTTTTGTGAAAAAAGAAACTGCTACACATTAGCAACTGAATACTAAATCTTAGTAGACTAGTATGTATTCTTTTCTCTAAACCCACCACATAGAAAATAAAACTGCCTTGTTTATATAACCCAACCTAGAAAATAATGTTGCAAAACGTTTCATTCTTAGAAGGGACGTCTTGCTCCCAACCGTATAGTTAAGGGCTATGTATCATTCAACCAAAGATTCACTGAGCTATTTTCATGCTCAAAGAATTGGTACAATTGCATTTGTCTCAAGGTGGGTCACTTAGTCTTGTACCATGTGATATTACTTTGGTTTTCAAATGGAACCCATAAAAAAGATGGATTCCTATTCTTGGCCATTTTTGCCTGTCTTGCCGTATGTAGGGGTGTGTAACATGAACTCTTTCCTTGGTGGCTAGTCTGATCTATTGCTTGTTACAGGGCTCTAGAGACCTAGAAAACAAAATTGCTCCTAGAGCAAGCACCTGCAATTACTCAGGCTGTAACTACATAGACCTAACAAACTGTATTGCTCCCCAGGTGGCTTTCTTGCGCCTCACTCTTTCTGCTGTTAGGCCTTTTGCTGTTCCAGGAATCCAGGAGTTTGAGCATGATCCTCTCCAGAGTCATCTGGTCATTGCAAAGCTGAATTATATTCAGTGTGTATCCGGAGACATGGTTATCAAAACTTGCTACAAGTACTTCATGAAACTAGTAGATTTTACAATTGTCAATTAGTATATATTGAGCGTCTACTAAGAGAGAGCCAATATCTCCTAAATATAAATAGTTATCAAAACAGCATTTATTTTCAGGTTGCAAACATTTTAAGAAGATGACAGGAAAGTACATATAAATATGAATACTTTTAAAGGAAAATGCTTATGGTTTCATAAAAGTTAAAGGCCATTTTTATTTATAGTTTTCAGTACATTTTTGACAACTTTTCTGATGTTTAATTACTTTGGGATTTATTAAACAACTCCTTATGCACTCAATCATTTAAATTTGTATTGTTCTTTTTATAAAATCATTCTACATAGATAATGGCAAATAATATAGCATTCTCAGTGAGAGTAATTTTATTATACAAATATATTATTTGACAATTTTAGCAGGATACAGTTGGGGATTATAAGTAAAGCTTCAATAAATCTTTGATTTATTCTAATAAACTAATGTGTTATATAATTATGCATAGAAGAATGTTGTTTGAGAATAAAATCCTTAGAAGTGTGAATCAGTTCATATACAGGAATAAAGATATTTAGTATTCAAGAAGATATGTTAGAAGAGTTTTCGTTAATTGCCTATGATGTATACAATGGTTATTTCCTTACCTTTTGGCATTTTTTTATTTGTTTCTGTTTAGATTCCTGTTTCTATAACATTTCATTCTTTTTGAGAGGATATCGGAAGCATTGGTTGAATTTTCACTTCATGGTAATTATAAACCATGACAATAAAATATATTTACCAGGACAGTGAAGACTTTTGGAGAAAAAAATAGTCTATCATTTAAAAACAAAAATGGTATCGCTTTAAGAAATTGTAAAGTGATGAATAAAATACATTAATAAGTAATCAACTGATTATTTTAGTCACAGAGGTTTAGAGAGCGGAGCTTACGGGTATGTCGCAGAATAAACAATCTGACAGAAAACAATGTTTGGCAAATAGAGTAAATATTTTGAGATATTAACTACTGATTATTTTTATTCCTTTCAAAACCTAAGAAGTTAGACATAAGATAGAGTGAATTTTTGACATCTCTTTTAAATGTTCACAAAATTGTATTATATTTGCAAACTACAGAGTTGAGGCTGTTTTAGTTAATATCTTTCTAGCTATTAGATTGTGGAAGCTTATCGCTTCTTTTTCCCAACTAAAGGATGGTTTCCACCAGTTGGTTATCAGAAAAAAAAAAAATGAAAACTTTTTGTTGATCGGCCTGGATCTTTAAAGCTGACATCTTTGCTAAATACTGTGTGTGTAGATCACTCTGTGTCATAGTGTTTGAGGTGATAATAATAATAAAAATGTAGTTTTTACTATATTTAACAAAATGCATATTATTTAAGTAAATTTTTGCACAAGTTAAAGAGGATAATTTTTAGATATAGATATATTTGGAGATGAAAGTAATATAGTGTAACTTAAAATTATATATAACAAAAGCATTTATTTTGAGGTTTTTGGTATAAATTCAAAACTATTAAATTCACTTATAAGTTCTAATAGAGAAGAACATTCCCTTGAATAGCCTTTCCTCATGTTTTGACTTCAGCTGGATATTTCCCTGCAAATTAGTACTGAATTGGTTAATTAAGCTCTCAATACTTAATCTGGTGGATGGGCCACACACTAATATTTCCGACTAAAACTCTGAACCATTTTTACTTTAATTGGAACATTCTCCTTCAAATGAATTAAATGATAAAAGTTGTGACCTGTTAGCTTTTCTTGCAAATTTGCATATATACAAAAATGAGGCTTTTTCTTCTGTTATAAGCCAATGAGAAAACAATGTTTGAGACAAATAATGGTAATATTTTAGCTCATTAAATTCTCTGCTCCTTTAATATTTAAAGAATGATTTGCCCCAAATATACTTGCTTTATTCTTTAAGTGAACTTGTTCTCTCCAATATCCTAATTAAAACCTATTACCTTTACTAACGGTCAAAATGACTTTTATTATTTTTAATACAAATACTTTTTTTTAAATACAGCATTTCAAAAGAGTGTTCTTCACACATTTATTTTAAATGAATGTGAGTAGATAAATAACAGGGCATTTGAAGTTCTTTAGTTCCACTTAAAGCTTCTTGCCATTAAGACTCTTACAACAGAAGTGATGCGTCCCAAGGATACTTACTTTTAGAGAGTAAACCAACCTACTCATAAACATCTTTCTTCTCTTTTCACACTTCTTATACACAAAATTCTTCTTTGCTGAAAAATGAAGAGCTGGGTTAGAAAGTGAGTAATTCAGCACACAGGATTACTCATGAAGTAGAGGTGGAGGTGATGGTGATACTGGGGCAGTTCATGATGCATATGTTCTTTAAATTTCTCTTAAAGTCTTCTTGGCAAGAAGCTATGTTATGGAGGGTAAATGGAGTGGGACAAATGTTTCAAGATATGATTACTCACCATTGTTAATAAATAAGATAGAAGTCTACTCTTTTTCTTAACATTTGCTGCAGTACAATAATAGCTCCTCAAGGCAAAAAGCAGGGACAGCCAACAGGGAGATACAGCTGACAAAGCACTATTACTGCATCCATTCTGATAATGTATAACTGAAAGAACACAGTTTTATAGTTCTATAAAGAGAAAAAAAAGAGAGAATGTCTGCTAGTTGGGCTCGTGTGAAGTGGACTCCAAGGAAATTAATGTGCAGGAGAAATACCGGGGTGCTCTCCAAATGACCTGTGGAAGAGAAGACAAGGCGTCAGGATTGGACAGAGAAAGACTTCAAGCTCCAATGTAGTCATAGTAAATGGGATGATCCTTCAGAAATCTCCCCAGTGGGAACAAGAAAATTAGACGCAAGACACCCTGAGAGGGAGGTCTGGTATTTGGTAGACTGATTCTTTTTGGCTGAAGGAATCTCCAAGGGGGGCTGACAACTGAGCTGTCTGCTGGCAGTACTCGCAGCAGCTGGGGAAATAAACTCCTCATTTCCGAAAAAGGAGCAAGAATGGAATATGCTTTTGTATTGGAAAAGCATTTCAATTTTTTTCTGTCATCTGTTTCTCCTTTCTCTGCCTCTTCCAATCCATCTTGCATTTAGCTGCCAAATAAATATTCATGTCTTTATGAAACTAGAAGTTTTCCTAAATGCATTTTGAACCCAGATTTGTTTCCATTGTCTCCTTTTGTCTGCCTTTCTATTATATGTTTAGCCCATTGTTGTTTCCTCCAAAAAAAGTACCTGTTATAAAAAGTAATATATCTGCTCTCTAGTCCTGGAACACAAATGCTCATTATGAACTCTTCATCACTTCACATGCCCTTTCCTCACAGCCAGTGTCTTCCCTGGCTTTCCAAGTTCAGTTTTGGCTCTGTTTCTTTGATAAATTATTTTCCGCCAGGTTCCCCTGATCTCTTTTTCCCTAGCCCGAATGCACTTACATTCTCTACCATACAACGAAGTGCTTAAATTTTACAAATTGACTCGAGTGACTAAAAAAACGCATGGAGTGCAGGCACTATATTTTTGTTTTGTTTAGTTTTCTATCACAGTAGCTAGCAAACTTCTGGGGCTATTGAGGATGCTTAAAAAATTTGTTATATATCTGATTGAGTTATATTCCTTATTTTCCAGTAGCATTGATATGCTATAGTATTATTGCCCCATCCCCTAAAGTCCCAGATCACATTATCTATTTCTCTTTTATTATTCATAGACACTAATTTTCTAGCTATTTGTATACTACATCTTTATATATCTTTAAATATTTTGTAAGCAACTTAAGGAAGCCCATTAGTTATTTCCTCACTCCCTGCCCCTTTCAATCCCAAATATCTCCAGTGATTTTCATGAAGAAGCCCCTGAAAACTTGTTCATAGGATGAACTAACATTAATGGAATTTAAAGCTGGACATTAAGGCTAGAAAGGAATGTATTGTTTGGAGGAAATGAAGGATAATTCATCATCATGAACTTGTTGCTTTTAACTAATCATTGCTGCTTTGGAGAAAAAACGAAAGATACTTTTGTCCCCATCATCATCAGGGCCATATTATATTTCAGTAACAGAATATCAAGAACTATGCTCTTAATTGTTAGCTATGGTCTTAAATACTCACAAAGACAAAGACCATGTTCCATCTAACCAGTTAGATGACTTAATATATTTGGTAATTAATTTCCTATGTTAATACACTATTTTCCTTATTTTGTTTATATTTCTGAACTAAAATTATATTATATAAAGCTTTTTCTACTCATAGATTATAAAATAATAATTTACTTTATTTTTGTTTTTGTTAAACAGTGAAATTACTGTGACATCTACAGGTACATGCAGATCTATCTCTGCTTCCGGGGTTTTTCTAAGAAACACAATTTTTTGTTTAACCACAAATTTGTAATCAAATATGCTCTTAATTTGTCATATACATTATTAGGTTGGTGTGAAAGTAACTGTAGTTTTTGCCATTATTGTTGCACCATCCCATAATATATCTGAGTACAAAGAAGATAAAATAAAAACTCATGCATTTAAAAAAATCACTAGGGAAATAAAGACTTATGCTCAGTGTTATAATTAACCCATTTTTATTTTCAGATTATTTTTCATGCTTTTTCTATTATAGTTACGATAAACATTCATTATAATTATATAAAAAGTGGGGGAAAAGTACCATATATGTAATAAAAAGATAGAAAATATAGGAAATATAAAAAGCAGAAAACATGGTCAAATTGATCCTAGGCCCTACCACTGGTCTAAAAGCCTTACCCACATTTTAAGACCTTTCTTCTTTCTCTTTAAATTTAATGGTACATACTTTAATTATCCTCCATATTAAATTATATAGCTTGAAAATTATTCATTCTATATGAAGTGAAGTGTTTTTTTCACCCTTCAGATTTGGACATGTAGAACATAGTCACCTAACTCAGAGCTGTAAAAAAATATGTTCAAAGCTAACATCTAAGCAAACTACCTAAGATTTCATCCTTCTGCTTAATTAACAAGTTGAAATAATTCAATACTGTGTACATCTGAGGTAAATGATAAAACTGGCCCTGAATGTATTTTTTTACTCTTTCTTGTTACCATGCTCTTTGGCATGGTATTTTGGAGTGCCCTCCCTACCTACATGGATTTGGTCATTTCACTGATTTTGACTAACGAAATAAGGCAGAAGTGACATTATGCTGGTACTAAGCCAAGTCCGTGAATATTTTTACTTGTTCTCCTATAATTATTTCATTGCCTTAAGAAATGCACTGGCTGATACAAAAAAAAATACATTTATTTTCTTTGCAGCAACATGGATGTAGCTGGAGGCCATCATCCCAAATTAATTAACACAGGAACAGAGCACCAAATACCGCATGTTCTCACTTAAATGTGAGAACTAAACATTGGGTACCTATGGACATAAATATGAGAACAATAGACACAGGAGACTACTAGGGAGAGGAGGTGAGGAGGAGAGCAAGGGCTGAAAACTAGCTATTGGGTACTGTGCTCACTACCTGGGTGACAGTATGATTTGTACTTCAAACTTCAGCGTCACGTAATATACTCATGTAACAAACCTGCATATGTACCCCCTGAATGTAAAACACAAGTTTAAATTGTGTATAAAATAGAAATTCACTACTACCTGGGTGACAGTATGATTTGTACTTCAAACTTCAGCGTCACGTAATATACTCATGTAACAAACCTGCATATGTACCCCCCAAATGTAAAACACAAGTTTAAATTGTATATAAAATAGAAATTCACTGGCTGGCTACTGGAAGATGAGAAACACATGGAACAGAGCTGAGTTGTCCCAGTTATCCCTGCAGATACTCAGGTGCATAAATCACCTCGGCCAAAATCAAAAAGATGTTCTGTTTATGGCTACTCTTAGTAGTTAAGGGGTTCATATAAGTTAAATAAGTGGTAATAAGTGTATACCAATGATATTTTGTGAATGTTGTGCAATATTGCTGTAGCAATAAATACCCTTTCAGTGCTATTGAGAAAGCTGTGAATCCCCCTTTGCCATCCTTGGGGATATGATTTAACTTTGACCATAACTGAATTACTACTTACTGCGAAATGTTTACGGTGGAGTATTAGACTATATGTTTCTTTAGAACTTCTAATATTTCAAATGTCTTTCAAGAATTCATTTTCAGTAGAAAAATCACAATATTTTACTGTAGATTCACAGGAAGCTGCTCTCTAAGAGTTAAACTTTTAGAACAGTAGCCTTCAAATTTTTAACTGCACATCCCTAAAAGAATTTTGGAACACTATACTTCCCTTCCTTTTTAGCGGCGACAACTAAAGATTTCTATTCTAAGATTAAATAAATTTATTACTCATAAGAAATAAAAAAATTAGATATTTCATTTTAAAATTTGAAATAACTTATTGATTAAAGTAGTAACAAATACTTAATATATTTATAAAGTCAACTTTACCTAATTGAATAAAACAAATATAAAAAAGGTATTGTATCAGTCCATTCTCACATTACTAAATATCCGAGGCTGGGTAATATATAAAGAAAAGAGATTTAATGGGCTCATGGTTCTGCAGGATGCACAGGAAACAGCAGCATCTCTTTCTGGGAAGACCCCAGGAAACTTGCTATTGTGGCAGAGGGTGAACAGGGAGCAGGCATGTCACCTAGAGAAAGCAGGAGCGAGAGAGTGAAGGGGGTGGGGCCACACACTTTTATTTCACCAGAACTCACTTATTATCACAAGGTTGGTACTAAGTGGATAGTATTAAATAATTTATGAGAAAAATGCCCCCATGATCCAGTCACTTTCCACCAGGCGCCAACAATGTAGATTATAATTCAACATGAGATTTGGGTGGGGACACAGGTCCAAACCATATCATGTATTTTGTTCACTGGCAGAGTTCAGCAGTCCTGCAAAATGTATGAATTATTAATCTTTCAAAATAGGAACATCCGTAACTTATGCTTTGGCTATTCTAAATTCAATCTTTAGGCATGGATCAAAATATTCATTAATAATATAAAACACTATGTGTGTGTGTTTGTATTGATACGGTGTGTTTCTGTATGTGTAAAGAGAAAAAATATTTTCAGGTTTACGACAGCTTTGATTAAAGTTTAAAGGAGAATTCTCTGTATTCTATATATGTGCATCCATTTGATTGACATCCCGAAGTTTTATAAACCTTGAGTTAATAAACATTATTAATATTTAGGTTCCGAGAAAGGTGTGCCTGTAATTGTGTATACTGATAGAAGATTATGTGAATTTAGATTTGTTTTCAGATCTTTTTTTTTTAAAGGCATATATGAGAACGAGAATCTAGGAATCAATTCCATTGAAACTATTGGTGCATGCCAACCTGATAGAAACTTTTCATGTACCCCAGAGCCCCAGGTTGAAGACTTTTCATTGAGAAAAGACAAAAATAGTGTCACCATGGTTTCTTAAGTTAATAAAGATGCCTGAGTGAATGACTGAATGCAATTAATGGGATAAGAAACTAGTTGACTGGGCGCTGATATAAGCAACCCAGCCAACCTAGTGCTAAGAAATTCAAAGAAAAGAGATAAAACATGTAGAGGTGTTCAATAGCAAATCATAGAAAAAAGATATTTTTGCACACCAAATATCTGTGAATGCATTTCTAAGTGTTCAATATTTATGAATGGCTATGAGATTGAAAGTTGCTTCAGGGCAGAAGCTGTGTGTTATTTTTCTTTGCCTTTTTCTCAGTAAAACACTAGTTGCTGACCCAAAAATTGTTTCAATCTGAATCAATTAAATTCAATGCTAGGACAGAATCCCTAGTTTTTTTTTTTTTAAGAAAGTAGGCTCTGGACTAGCTTACCTGTGTCGAAGTCTCAGTTTTTCCACTTAGTATGCATGTAACTTTGGGCAAGTTGTTTAATCTCTCTGTGCCTTAGTTTTCTCATCTGTGAAATGGTTTGCATAATGGTACTTACAATACTTCACTCACTTATTATTGGCTCATATAAATGATATCAATTGTACCTTGTGCATACTTAACATTTTACAGACGTTAACTATTTTTATTTAAGTTGCCTTTCCTGAAGTCATCAATATAAGTTTTACCTACAAAAGTAGAAAATTTTGTATTTTCCTTCTCTATTGATTCAACATTTTCTAATAATTGCCTATACCCCATGTGCGTTTATTCATTCACTGAGTAAAAGGGCAATGACAATTAAGCACATACTGTTGAAATGCTAATGTATATTTTAGCAGTCTGTTGAAGAGGTTTAGAATCCTCTGAAAAGTTCCAAATAAGTTGATAATAGATTTCCTTTTTTGTCCTTTCAATGAAGACTAGAATTAGAATACCTGTCATATATTAATTTAGTTTTTGAAAGAAAAGAGACTGTTAGGAAACAATAAAGAGAAGAAAACTGATTGTTTTCTAAACTTCTTAAAAAGCTTGGCGTCATTATCACTACCATCACCAACAAGAATATAGACATTGACAATTACACATCTTTGGGGTGATCATAAAATTTGTGGAAACACTTTCAATAAGTCTAATAAATAGAAAGTATACTCCTTGAAAAAGAAAAATCCAAGAAATCTTAATTCAACATCATTTTACAGTTAACTGGAACATTCTCTTAATTACAGTGAAATTTTAAAATGAACACCAAAACAATTATTTTTAAAATGTTTACTGTCATTTAGATCAAATCTTTAACATACAAATCAAAACAATTGTTTAATGTCCTGAATATATACTTGTATATCTATTATTTTGGGAGGCACAACTATAAAACACACTTACGTGCTATTATGTAAGCTCTGCAAACTATTCTTGCCTTACAGTTAATGCAGAAGCTGGTACTAAATTATCCTTTATTTAGTACTTTTATAATATATACTATGTTCTGGTTAATAATACACCTATCCCATGTTTCTTTGGGAAATTGAGTCAAATTTATGAAGTTATGCTCTATATAAACACATTTTGCATTGCGATTTATAAATGAAAACCCCCACATTTTAAGGAACACCTACAACTTTTTTTTTTCTTTTTTCTATTTTTTTTTTTTTTTTTTTGAGACAGAGTCTCACTCTGTTGCCCAGGCTGGAGCACAGTGGCACAATCTCGGCTCACTGCAACCTCTGCCTTCCGGGTTCAAGTTATTCTCCTGCCTCAGCCTCCCGAGTAGCTGGGACTACAGGCGCCCGCCACCACATCTGGTTAATTTTTTGTATTTTTAGTAGAGATGGGGTTTCTCCATATTAGCCAGGTTGGTATCAATCTCCTGACCTTGTGATCCGCCCTCCTCGGCCTTCCAAAGTGCTGGGAATACGGGCGTGAGTCACCACGCCCAGCCTACAATTTTTATAATTAACTTGCACTTACCTGGACTCTCGGTGAAAAGAAAGGTCTGTAAGAACCATAATAAATAATTCATTTTTTCATAGCCTTTATGCTTAGAGCATTTTGGAACTACATCAGCTAAAAGTTAATTCTAATCCTAAATGCCATTTTCCCTCCAGCAGTATTACATGTGTTTTGATACTACACTAAAAATTCGAATTAGCTAAGTCACAGCATATCTACCACAGAACACTGAAAAAGAAATCTATAATTTAATCCGGTTAATCGTAGATTTACTTTTGTATAACCTGTTTATCAAGGAGAAAAAGATCATTTCATTTACTCATTTAGTTATTCGTTCAGCAAATATTTATTTAGGGCCTGCCATGTTACAGACACTGTTAGCTTCAATAAAGTCCTTGTTTTCATGAAGCTTATGGTATTGTGGTGAATATAGATAAACAAAATCAGATACTATAATATATTGTGGTACACAAGCTATGATTTTAAGGGCCTTTTTGTTTAAAAAGAAGTTCAATATCCTACCCCTCAGAGTTATTGGCATTGTCTTTAGTCTTAATTACCATTAATACCAATATTCTTGCTCCTGTCACTTCCCTATAAATTATGATATGACCAGAGGGATGACACACAGAACTCGGAGCCTGTAAGCAAATGATAAACTGTAGACAATTTTGCAATTTTATCTAAATTAGTCACGTTATATGAAACACTAAAATGCAAATCAGCTACAGCTACAAATCTATCCTTTTTCTGTGTCAGAAAAATATTTTCCTGAGGATTATCAAATCTCCATTTGCACATTTCACAAGTAGCTGAAATCATGTAGCATCTCTGATTAACTTCTAAAATTTCATACTATGCAGAGAATAGCTTTCCCATGGTGATAGTCAGAATAGTGTCAAGTTCATGAGCTGGAGCATACAAATCTAACTTTGAAGTTGAATTTCATATCAGGAAGTACTTGGGAAATGTGTTACTATGCAATCTAAAGATATCAAATTATATATACAGCAAACTCTCCTTGTTACTAGGGAGGAAATGTTTTCCAATTCCATCCATAAACTAGAGCATGCAATCCATATGCAGAACACTAACAGAATACAGACAATGGTTATCAATACACCACTAGTATTTTTATAATATTAGATTATGTTAGACTCTCTGGATTCTTACATCTTGCCCTGCCACTATTGGATTTGGTGAAATCAATTGCAGTAGTTTTTACCTTGATAAAATGTAAACTAAAATCCCTATTATACTGCTGAATGATATTCTATGCTAAAGAGATAATATTTAGAAATTGCTTTTACTTCAAGTAGAGACTTTACATATATTTATTTTTATTATAAGTGTCAAACATATATATATTTTTTCAGTTAGTTGTTTATATCTTTATTTTCTTGTGGTGTCAATTAATTGATATGAGTTATTAATTTGACACTATCAAATGCTCAGTCTTCATTTCCATGATCTCACTTGATGTGTCTTGTTAAGATATGCTTCCTATTCCCCAAGTCAAGGGGAAAATTTGTATACTTAAAAAAACTTTCTTTTCTGATTTATAAAATAAATTTATATATTTACATCAAATTTTATAAAAACTGTTTTTCTAATGTCGATAATCATTTGTCCCATCACTTATTAAATTGTCCATTCTTTTTCCAAAGACCTATTTTGACTCTTCTGTGATATATTAATAACTTTTATATACATGTGGATATGTGTCTTAGCTTTCTGTTCTATGCCATTTATTTATTTATTTATCAACATGTCAGAATCTTACCACAAATTATTTTAATGCCTTCAGTTTGTAAGACCTTTATTTATCCTAAGTCAAATATACCACTCTACTGATTTTTAATCATAAATGTTTTGGATAATCTTGGTTCTTTAGACTTCCATAAAAATTTTAGTTTTAAGTTATCAAGTCAATAATAACTTTGTTGTGATGTTGGTTAGAATTGCAATGACTATATAAATTTGGGTAGAATTGAAATCTTTATGAAATTAGTGCAATCTTTACAAACATAACTATTTTGTACTTCCCTAATATTTTAATTAAATATTTTATACATTTTTTATTTCTTTTGAAAATTTAATCCTAGAGAACTACCTCATGTTCTCCCCTTCAAATCTTTACCATTCATTTACTTTAACAAAATGTCCTTTCTAAAACTTCTGGTACAATGTTTAACAGAATAAGGGATCATGATGTGATTTTAATAAAAGTATGCCTGCTTTCCTTCAGTTAGTATTTTGTAAGTGAGACTGAGAATCTGTGCTTTCAACTGAACAACTTAGTGTATTTACATTATATAAAAATAGTGTAAATATATTCATTTGACTTATGAATACGTTCGAAATTATTTCTACCAAGTAATTTGAGGGTGGTCACTATTTGAGCTTTTTTATTCAACTCCTAATTTTAAAAAATTTAGGGTTCTATTGTTGGTTTTGGCCTCATTCTATTTTTCGCCTTTAAGCTTTTTGAAAGATATATATTTTTATTTTTATGCTAACAGCCATTAACTTGTAACAACACATTTAAACATTTAAAGTTAAATAATACATTTGCACTAATTTGAAATAAACCATGCTGTAATATTGATCACCCCGTCATTGTTATTCCACCTCTCAAACTTCTGTTTATTTTTTATTCTGTAAATTAAATATAATTATTGATATATATATAGGCAAGTTTTGCTTAGATTTAACTACATTGTTACAATTTTCTTTATTTATTTGCTCTCTTTGCATATCAGAGATTTATTTTTTAATATTCTCGGGGAATTTTGTTAATGAGAGCTTCTTGATAGTAAAAGATTGGAGTTTTATTTATATAAAATATTTTATTTCACAATCCCTCTTGTTAAAGAATTACATGACATAAGAATTCTAATTTGACAATTATTTTCTCATAGAACAGTGAAGAAATTGTTTTCTATCATCCACCCTTGTTGAGATAGTTGCAACTGTCCTTGTAGTTCCCTTCAAATAATCTTTTTCTTTCCTATATCTACTTCAAGACTCTTGTCTTTATCTTTGTTATTTTGCAGTTTGACTATGGTATAGATTTATTTTATTTTCTGTTTGTAGTTCTTATAGTAACAGACAATACAAATCTTTGTCGTTAAATCTATTCTGAATAATTCTCAGCTGTTGTTTCTTTCAAGAAAATTTCATCATTCTCTACTGTCTACCCTATTATCTCATTCAGGAACTCTGAAACATGTTTATCTCTATTTCTAAATTTCCACTTCTTTATCTCTCTTTGATACCTTATTTTTAAATTTTGTATAGTTAAAATTGCAAATGTTTTTATCTTCTGTCATGGTTAGTCTGCTATTAAATATTTACTTACAATTATAATTTCCATTGTTATGTTTTAATTTTTTTCATTGCTTTTTGCTATGTATTGTATACTCTCTGGTATTTCCTTAAGTATACTGAACATGCTTATTTCACATTTTCCACCTGATAATTTTACTAGTGAGATTAAGTGGGAAATTGATTGATTTGCTTGAAATATCTGCTAATACATATTTTTCAATGGTTCTTTGAAATAAGTTTAACAGTGTTCAATTATATTACAGTTAAAAATAATGTTAAACAAGTTTTTAACAAATAGTTGTGGCATAACTGTCTTAAAAAATATGAACTTCTTAAGACTATGACCCCCATATCTTTCGTCAAGTGTAGAAATAAATTAAATCGTTTTCTTACATAGATTTTTAAAAAAAAATTGCAAGAAACACGCAACTACTTGTACTATCCTCAGTTAAGAAGGAGTTTCTCAACCCAAACAGAAGACTCAAAGGATATATAAAAATAAAATTTGGGATATAGAAAATATACCATGAAAAATCTATTAATAATAGATTATGAAAAATACATTTGTGATGACAATGTAATATGCAGAATATTTAAGTATTAATAAAAAAAAGCTAGTCCAATGAGAAAATGGACAATGATAGCCAAGCACAACCACCACAAAAAAATAAAACCTCAAATTTAAGCTAATGATTAACAATTCTTTCCATGAGTATTCTATGAGGCATATTTTAGGGGGTCTTCCTCATGGAGTAGCTGTGTTTTGCCTCTGTCAAGCATCTATTACACAATAAAATTTTTCTTTGTTAAATATAATTATTTTTTAAGGTTTCACATTATAGATATGATCTTCAGTTCCAAAAGTATTGTAGCTTACATATGTGTATGAAATGTCAAAGGAAATTTCCTTTTTCTTCACTACCAACCAAACTAAAGATGAGAAAGAAAATTCTCCCTTCAGTCTGGCATTGTTGAGTAAGTTTTTTCTACATACTGTCTTTGCACGGCTTGGTCTTCATTAAGACTCTATCCTTGGCAGTGCGTGGTGACTCACACCTGTAGTCGTAGCACTTTGGGAGACGGAGGCGGGTGGATCACCTGAGGTCAGGAGCTCAAGACCAGCCTGGCCAACATGGTTAAACGCCTTCTGTACCAAAAATACAAAAATTAGCCCGGCATGGTGGCGGGCACCTTTAATCCCAGCTACTTGGGAGGCTGAAGCAGGAGAATTATTTGAACCTGGGAGGTGGACGTTGCAGTAAGCTGAGATGATGCCACTGCACTCCAGCCTGGGCAGCAGAGTGAGACTCCATCTCACACACACACACACACACACACACACACACCACACACACACGTGAAGACTCTATACTCTATTATATGTAGGGCACACAATATTTAAACCTCCCAGACCTCTGAATATGCTCAAGACATGTGTGAGAGGCACTATTATCTTAATTCCTTTGTCGTGTATTCCTGGCCTTAGAAAAATCTTACTACATTTTTAGAGTCTTGTCTAATCATTTAAAAGACTTCATTTGGTTTTATGTAGCAATTTTATCTATGTTTTAGCAGAAGAGTTTTAGGTTATCTAGTTTTCCATGTATTCTAATAATGGAATTTCATTGTTTCTTTATATTTTGATTATATTTCAGATGGGTAGATTTGCCCAGATCTTCTACAAGTTATGATATACTGTCAGACAGTTCTTGTGACCCATTTACTTTACACGAACTCTAGGTCAGAAGCGCTGCTTTGAAGAAAGATTGTGAATTGCCACACTGTCTTCCACAATGGTTGAACTAATTTACACTCACACCAACAGTGTAAAAGCATTCCTATTTCTCCACATCCTCTCCAGCATCTGTTGTTTCCTGACTTTTTAATGATCACAATTCTAACTGGTGTGAGATGGTATCCCATTGTGGTTTTGATTTCCATTTCTCTGAGGACCAGTGATGATGAGCATTTTTGCATACGTTTGTTGGCTCTGTATAAATGTCGTCTTTTGAGAAGTGTCTGTTCATATCCTTTGCCCACTTTTTGATGGGGTTGTTTTTTTCTTGTAAATTTGTTTAGGTTCCTTGTAGATTCTGGATACTAGCCCTTTGTCAGATCGGTAGATTGCAAAGATTTTCTCCCATTCTGTAGGATGCCCTTTCATTCTGATGATAGTTTATTTTGCTGTGCAGAAGCTCTTTAGTTTAATTATATCCCATTTGTCCATTTTGGCTATTGCTGCCAATGCTTTTGGTGTTTTAATTATGAAGGCCTTGCCCATGCCTATGTCCTGAATGGCATTGCCTAGGCTTTCTTCTAGGGTTTTTATAGTGTTAGGTCTTTCATCTACCTTGAGTTAATTTTTGTATATGGTGTAAGGAAGGGATCCAGTTTCAGCTTTCTATATATGGCTAACCAGTTTTCCCAGCACATTTAGTAAATAAGGAATCCTTTCCCCATTGTTTGTTTTTGTCAGGTTTGTCAAAGATCAGATGGTTTTGGATGTGTGGCATTATTTCTGAGGCCTCTGTTCTGTTCCATTAGTTTATACATCTGTTTTAGTACCAGTACCATACTGTTTTAGTTACTATAACCTTGTAGTACAGTTTGAAGTCAGGTAGCACGATGTCGCCAGCTTTGTTCTTTTTGCTTAGTATTGTCTTGGCTATGTAGGCTCTTTTTTGCTTCCATGTGAACTTTAAAGTAATTTTTTCCAGTTCTGTGAAGAAAGTCAGTGGTAGCTTGATGAAGATAGTATTGAATCTACAAATTATCTTGGGCAGTATGGCCATTTTCATGATACTGATTATTCCTATCCATGAGCATAGACTGTTCTTCCATTTATTTCTGTCCTCTTTTATTTCGTTGAGCAGTAGTTTGTAGTTCTCTTTAAAGAAGTCCTTCACATTCCTTGTAAGTTGGATTTCTATGTATTTTATTATCTTGGTAGTAATTGTGAACGGGAGTTCACTCACGATTTGGCTCTCTGTTTGTCTATTATTGGTGTATAGGAATGCTTGTCATTTTTGAACATTGATTTTGTATCCTGAAGGTTTGCTGAAGTTGCTTATCAGCTTAAGGAGATTTGGGGCTGAGACAATGGGGTTTTCTAAATATACAATCATGTCATCTGGAAACAGAGACAATTTGACTTCCTCTTTTCCTAATTGAATGCCCTTTATTGCTTTCTCTTGCCTGACTGCCATAACCAGAACTTCCAATATTATGTTGAATAGGAATGGTGAGAGAGGGCATCCTTGTCTTGTGCTGGTTTTCAAAGGGAATACTTCCAGTTTTTGCCCATTTGATATTGGCTGTGGGTTTGTCATAAATGGCTCTTATTATTTTGACATACGTTCCATCAATACCTAGTTTACTGGGAGTTTTTAGCATGAAAAGCTGTTTAATTCTGTTGAAGGCCTTTTCTACATCTATTGAGACAATCATGTGGTTTTAGTCATTGGTTCTGTTAATGTGATGGATTACACTTTCTGATTTCTGCATGTTGAACCAGTCTTGCTTCCCAGGGTGGGGATGCCACCTTGATCATAGTGGATACGCTTTTTGATGTGCTGCTGAATTCAGTTTGCCAGTATGTTATTGAGGATTTTCACATTGATGTTCTTCAGGGATATTGGTCTAAAATTCTCTTTTATTTTTTATTCTGTCTCTACCAGGCTTTGGTATCGGGGGATGCTAGCCTCATAAAATGAGTTAGGGAGGATTTCTTCTTTTTCTTTTGATTGGAATAGTTTCAGAAGGAATGGTACCAGCTCCTCTTTGTATCTCTGGTAGAATTGATCTGTGAATCCGTCTGGTCCTGGGCTTTTTTTTATTGGTAGGCTATTAATTATTGCCTCAATTTCAGAACCTGTTATTGGTTTATTCAGAGATTCAACTTCCTCCTGGTTTAATATTGGGAGGGTATGTGTGTCCAGGAATTTATCTATTTCTTCTAGATTTTCTAGTTTATTTGTGTAGATGTGTTTATAGTATTCTCTAATGGTAGTTTGTATTTCTGTTGGATCGATGGTGATATCTTCTTTATCATGTTTTACTGCATCTATTTGATTCTTCTCTCTTTTCTTCTTTATTAGTCTTGCTTGCAGTCTATCTATTTTGTTCATCTTTTCAAAAAACCAGCTTCTGGACTCATTGATTTTTTGAAGAGTCTTTTTTTGTGTGTGTGTCTCTCTCCTTTAGTTCTACTTTGATCTTAGTTTTTTCTTGCCTTCTGCTAGTTTTTGAATTTGTTTGCTCTTGCTTCTCTACTTCTATTAATTGTGATGTTAGGGTGCCGATTTTAGATCTTTCCTGCTTTGCCTTATGGGCATTTAGTGCTATAAATTTCCCTGCACACACTGCTTTAAATGTGTCCCAGAGATTCTGGTACATTGTGTCTTTGTTCTCATTGGTTTCAAAGAACATCTCTATTTCTGCCTTCATTTCATTATTTACTCAGTAGTCATTCAGGAGCAGGTTGTTCAGTTTCCATGTAGTTGTGTGGTTTTGAGTTAGTTTGTTGATCCTGAGTTCTAATTTGATTGTACTGTGGGTTGAGAAACAGTTTGCTATGATTTCTGTTCTTTTATATTTACTGAAGAGTGATTTACTACCAATTATATGGTCAATTTTAGAATAAGTGTTATGTGGTGCTGAGAGGAATGCATATTCTGTTGATTTGGGGTGGATAGTTCTTAGATGTCTATTAGGTCTGTTTGGTCCAGGGCTGTGTTCAAGTCCTGGGTATCCTTCTTAACCTTCTGTCTTATTGATCTGTCTAATATTGACAGTGGGGTGTTAAAGTCTCCTGTTATTATTTGTGGGAGTCTAAGTCTCTTTGTGGGTCTCTAAGGACTTGCTTTATGAATCTGGATGCCCCTGTATTGGTCCATATGTATTTAGGATAGTTAGCTCCTCTTGGTGAATTGATCCCTTTACCATTATGTAGTGGCCTCCTTTGTCTCTTTTGATCTTTGTTGGTTTAAAGTCCGTTTTATCAGATACTAGGATTGTAATCCCTCATTTTTTGTGCTTTCTATTTGCTAGATCTTCCTCCATCCCTTTATTTTGAGCCTATGCGCCTCCTTGTACGTGAGATGGGTCTCCTAAATACAGACATGGGTCTTGACTCTTTATCCAATTTGCCAGCATTTAGCCCATTTACATTTAAGTTTAATACTGTTATGTTTGAATTTGATTCTGTCATAATGATGTTAACTGGTCATTTTGCCCATTAATTGATGCCGTTTCTTCATGGCATCGATGGCCTTTACCATTTGGCATGTTTTTTGCAGTGGCTGGTACCAGTTGTTCCTTTTCATGTTTAGTGCTTCCTTTAGGAACTCTTGTAAGGCAGGCCTTGTGGTGACAAAATCTCTCAGCATTTGCTTGTCTGTGAAGAATTTTATTTCTCCTTCACTTATGAAGCTTAATTTGGGTGGATATGAAATTCTGGGTTGAAAATTATTTTGTTTAAGAATGTCAATTATTGGCCTCCACTCTGTTCTGGCTTGTAGGGTCTCTGCTGAGAGATCCGCTGTTAGTCTGATGGGGTTCCCTTTATGGGTAACCTGACCTTTCTCTCTGGCTGCCCTTAATATTTTTTCCTTCATTTCAACCTTGGTGAATCTGACAGTTATGTGTTTTGGGGTTGTTCTTCTCAAGGAGTATCTTTGTGGTGTTCTCTGTATTTCCTGAATTTGAATACAGGCCTGCCTTGCTAGGTTAGGGAAGTTGTCCTAGGTAATATCCTGAAGAGTGTTGTCTAACTTGGTTCCATTCTCCCTGTGTCTTTCCTGTACACCAATCAAATGTGCATTTGGTCTTTTCACATAGTCCCACGTTTCTTGGAGGTTTTGTTCATTTCTTTTCGCTCTTTTTTCTTTAATCTTGTCTTCTAACTTTATTTCATTAATTTGTTCTTCAATCACTGATACCTTTCTTCCACTTGATTGAATTGGCTATTGAAGCTTGTGCATGCGTCATGAAGTTCTCATGCTGTGGTTTTCAGCTCCATCAGGTCATTTAAGGTCTTCTCTACACTCTTTATTCTAGTTAGCCATTCATCTAACCTTTTTTCAAGGTTTTTAGCTTCCTTGCAATGGGTTAGAACATGCTCTTTTAGTTTGGAGAAATTTGTTATTACAGACCTTCTGAAGCCTACTTCTGTCAGCTCATCAAACGTATTCTCTGTCCAGTTTTGTTCCCTGGCTGGTGAGGAGCTGCAGTCTTTTGCAGGAGAAGAGGCACTCTGTTTTTTGGAATTTTCAGCTTTTCTGCTCTAGTTTCTCCCCATCTTCATGGTTTTATTTACCTTTGGTCTTTGTTGTTGGTGACCTACAGATAGGGTTTTGGTGTGGATGTCCTTTTTGCTGATATTGATGTTATTTCTTTCTGTTTGTTAATTTTCCTTCTAACAGATCCCTCAGCTGCAGGTCTGCTGGAGTTTGCTGGAAGTCCACTCTAGACTCTGTTTTTCTGGGTATCACCAGCAGAGGCTGAAGAACAGCAAATATTGCTGCCAGATCCTTCCTCTGGAAGTTTTGTCCCAGAGGGGCACCCATCTATTTGGGGTGTCTGTCGGCCCCTACAGGGAGGCGTTTCCCAGTCAGGCTACACAGGGGTCAGGGACTCACTTGAGGAGGCAGTCTGTCTGTTCTTGGAGCTTGATCACCTTGCTAAGAGAACCACTGCTCTCTTCAGGGCTGTCAGACAGGTATGATTAAGTCTGCAGAAACTGTCTGCTGCCTTTTGTTCTACTATGCCCTGTCCCCAGCAGTGGAATCTATAGAGGCAATAGGCCTTGTTGACCTGCAGTGGGCTCCGCCCAGTTTTTGCTTCTAGGCCTCTGTTTACACTGTGAGCTACTCAAGCCTCAGCAATGGTGGACACCCCTGCTCCTACCAATCTGCAACATTGCAGGTCAATTTCAGACTGCTGCGCTAGCAGTGAGCAAGTCTCTGTGATCCTGAGACCCACCGAGCCACGCACAGGAGGGTATCTCCTTGTCTGTAGGTTGCATAGTATTTGGTCAGGAGTGTACAGTTTCTCCAGGTACAGTTTGTCACAGCTTCCCTTGGCTAGGAAAGGGAAATCCTTTGACCTCTTGAGCTGCCTGGATGAGGTGACAACCCGCCCTGCTTTTCCTGGATGAGGCGACACCCTGCCCTGCTTCAGCTCACCCTTCATGGTCTGCACCCACTGTCCAACCAGTCCCAGTGAAATGAACCAGGTACTTCAGTTGGAAATGCAGGAATCACTCGTCTTCTGCATCGATCTCGCTGGGAGCCGCAGACTGGAGCTGGTCCTATTCGGCCATCTTGGAAGCACTGTCTTCAGGATGTTATTTTTTAAATGTCTAGCACTAGAGTTTCTTTGACCAATTAGATGGTGAATCCTTTTTCAATGTGAAGATCCTTTTGGATACACCTCCACTTCAGCATGAAACATTTGATTATAAGCTTCATTCACTTGGCATAATATTTTCTTCATTTTTAATAAATATTTTATTTTAGAGCATTTTTAAATTCACAAAAAAAGTTGCAAAGAGGTTGTATAAACATTTTATATACTACACACTTAACTTTCTCCATCGCCTTCCCAATTAGAATATACTGCTTATGCACAGTTCCTTAATGCCTTTAATTTTAAAACTTACTTGGGTCACTATATTTACCCCAAATCTTTCAGTAAGGTAATTTTACACATTTATAAGGTTAGATGTTTTTGTAGCATTTTATATTATATCTTGGAATTCCCTGCTCTCCTAAATTATTTAAAAATATGTTCATACATTATGTTTTTATTTTTGGTGCCATAATATTGCATGGTTTTTAACAAAAGCATAGTGTCATTATTCACTATGACAGTATCATATAGAATAGTTTTACCATTTTGTTGCAGTGAGCCTAGAATATGCCACTGCACTTCAGCCTGGGTGACAGAACAATACCTTGTCTCAAAAAAAAAAAAAAAAAAAAAATCTATGTATTTGTATTTTCATGAATTGAAAACTCCTTCCTTTTTTTCACTGAATTGGTTTCCATTCTATGCAATATACCACATGTGCTTAATAATTTACCTTTCAAAAGGATATTTTGGTTGCTTTCAGTTTTGAGTGTTCATGAAGAGATCTGCTCTCAATATTTTTGTGCATATTTTTATATGGACATCAGTTTTCAAATCAGTTGAGCAAAATTTCTGAGCTAAAATAAATAAATTTAGCTTTGTAAAACCTGCTAAACTATATCAAAATAGAGATGACATTTTATATTCCCACCAGGAAGGAATAAGGGTTTTTGTTGCTCTGTAATCTTGTTAGTAGATTCTTAAATTTTTGGATTTCAGCCATTCTAATAGATGTGTGTTTGTATCTCATTTTTTTTTAATTTTTCATTTGCAGTCATCTAATGACAAATTATGTTGACTATGTTTTCCATATGCTATTTTCCACCTGTCTGTCTACTTTGGTAAAATATCTGTTTACATCTTATGCTCATTTTAAAATTGAAATTTCATTTTATTGATGAGTTTTAATAATTATTTTTATATTTGGGTTGTAAGTCCTCTTACAGAAATACAATTTTTCAACTATTTTTCCAATAGTGAAACTATTTCCAATTTTTCCAACTATTTTTAACTATTTTTCCAATTAGGCATTAGTGGTTTTAACAGAACAAAACTTACTTAGTAAATTCTGAAACCAACCTTTTTCTTTTACAGATTGTACTTTTGTTATTGTACCTAAAAATTGAAAGGTTTTTAAGCCTTTGTTCACATGAATTTTTTTCCCATTTTTGGTATAATTTTTATGGTAGTAAATTTATTATTTAGAGCGATGATTTATTTGTGCTAATATAATATTTGGTTAAAGTATAAGGTCTGTATCTGTGTTCAATTTTGTTTTTTAATAAGGACATTCAATTGTTCCAGCAACAATTGTTTAATAGTCTACCTGTTTTTAGTTGAATTGCCCATGGACCTTTGTTCAAAATCAATAGACAATATTTGTGTGTGTCTGTTTCTGAACACTCTATTCTGTCATATTAATCTATGTGTTATTCTCTTATTACACTGTTTTGATTACTGCAGATTTATAGATGGCTACAGGAAGCTTTATAGGAGTCTTAAAACTGGGTAGTGCCAGTACTCCTACTTTGTTCTACTTTAGCATTTTATTGACTGTCCTAGATTCTTGCCTTTCTATGTAAATTATAAATGTTTATCTACAACTATGAAATATTGTTCTGTGGTTTTAACTGGAATCTTATTAATTTTTAGATCAAATTGTTAATAATTGACATTCTAACCATTGAATTTTCCATCAATGTACATGACATATTATTTTGATCTTCTATGATTTATTTAATCAGTGTTTCATATTTTTCTACATTTAGAATCTGTATTTATTTTGTTAGGTTGATACCAAAATGTTTATATATGTAGGTGCTATTGTAAATAGTACTTTTTTAAATTTCAAATTCCCATTTTTTGTTGCTTATATTGAAAATGAACTAACTTTTACATATTGACTTTGTATTTTGCATGCATACTCTACATGCTTATTAGTACCAGGAGTTTTTTGTTGTAGGTTCTTTTGACTTTTCTCCATAGACAATCACGTTATTGGCAAATAAAGATAGTTAGATTTTTTCATTTTCAGTCTGGTTAGCTTTTATTTATTCTTGTCTTATTACACTACTTTGGACTTCCATCGAATTACTACGCTTTCACACAGCTACATAAAACTACTTGAGCCTGGGTAATTTATGAAGTAAAGAGGTTTGACTTGCATTCTGTATGTTTAACAGGAAGCATGGCTGGGAGGCCTCAGGAAACTTGCAATCATGGTGGAAGGTGAAGAGAAAGCTCTTCACGTGGTGGGGAGAGAGAGAGCGTGAAGGGGGAAGTGTCACAGACTTTCAAACAAGCAGATCATTAAATTTTAAAGCTCGAAGATAGTCTTCTTTGAATCCATGTCACATATCCAGTGCATGATGATTCAAGACATGAGGTCACAAGGCCTTGAGTAGCTCCACCCCTGTGACTCCGAAGGGTACCATACCCACCACTGCTTATTGGGATGGCATTGAGAACCTGTGGCTTTTCCAGGAACACTGCACAACCTGTCAGTGGATTTAACTTTCTGGGGTGTGAAGCATGGTGGCCCTATCTCACAATCTACTAGGCCATGTGCCAGTGCAGATTCTGTGTTGGGGCTCCAACCCCACATTTCCCCTCTCCACTGCCCTAGTAAAGGTTCTCCATGAGAGCTCTGCCCCTGCAGTAGACTTCTGCCTGGAAATCCATGTGCTTGATACATGTTCTGAATCTAGGCAGAGGTTCCCAAATCTCAACTCTTGACTTCTGTGCACCCAGAGACCCAATACCACACGGAAGCCATCAAAGGTTGGGGCCTGTGTCCTGGGCCTAGCCCATGAAACCATTTCTCCTTCCTAGGTCTCCAGACCTGTGATGGGAGGGGATATCATGAAGGTTCTGACATGCTCTGGAGACATTTTCCCCATCGACATGACTACTAACATCTGGCTCCTCTTATGCAAACTTCAGCAGACAGCTTGAATTTCTCCCCATATTTTTTTTTTATTTTCTACCACATGGTCAGGTTGCAAATTTTCCAAAATTTTATGCTCTGCTTTTCTTTTAAACATAAGTTTTAATTTCAGACCATCTCTTTGTGAATGCATATGACTGTATGAGCAGCCAGGTGACCTCTTGAATACTTTGGTGCTTAGAAATTTCTTCTGCCAGATACCAGAAATTATATCTCTCAAGTTCAAAGTTCCACAGATCTCTAGGAGGGGAAAATTGTCACCAGTCTCTTTGTTAAAGCATAACAAGAGTAACCTGTATTCCAGTTCCCAATAAGTTCCTCATTTTCATCTGAGACCACCTCAACCTTGACTTCATTGTTCATATCACCATCAGCATTTTGGTCAAAACCATTCAACAAGTCTCTAGGAAGTTCCAAATGTTCTACATCATTCTTTCTTTTATTGAACACTCCAAACTCTTTCAACCTCTGTCCATTACCAAGTTCAAAAATCACTTCTACGTTTTCAGGTAGAAATGCCCCTCATTCCTGGTACCAATTTTCTGTATTTGTTCTCACACTACTATAAAGAACTACCTGAGACTGGGTAATTTATGAAGAAAAGAGATTTAATTGACTTATATTTCCACAGACTTAAAAGGAAGCACGACTGGGAGGTCTCAGGGAACTTATAATCTTGGAGGAAAGTAAGAAGGAAGCTCTTCACATGGTGGGAGGAGAGAGAGAGAACCAAAGGGGAAGTGTCACACACTTCAAACAACCAGATAGTGTGAGAACTTAACATCATGAGACAAGAAAAAGGGAAGTTCACCCTCAAGATTCAATTACTTCCCACAATTCCCCTCCCAGAACATGTGGGGGTTACAAATTGAGATGGAATTTGGGTAAGGACGCAGACCCAACCCATATCATCCAGTGTGATGATGAATAGTGGGGATGAAAGAACATTCTAATTCTGATTATTTTGTTTGTCTTTGACTCTTTTTAGGCTTAATTTGCTTCTCTTAGTCTAGTTTTCCAGAGGAGAAACTGGAGTTGTTATTTTAAATCTTTCCTATTTTCTAATATGTGCACGTAATACTATAAATTTCAAGGTACTCTTTGCACTGTATCCTACAAATTTTGATAAATTGTATTTTCATTTTCATATAGTTGAAATTGTTTTTATCTGCTACTTCTTTTTTGACCAAAGTGCTAGTTAGAAATGTGTTTTTAAAAATCTCTGAGGTTTTGCAGCTTTGTATAAAAATTCCTAGTTTAAATCCTTTGTCATCTGAGGACATGCTTGTATAGTTTATATTCTTTCCATTTGTTAAGGTGTGTTTTATGGCTAAGAATATGGGTTAATCATGGAGAATGTCACGTGTGAGCTTACAAAGTATGTGTACTCTGCTATTGGATGGAAGATTCCATAAATTCCAACAAGATAAATTGGTTCAGTAGTGTTATTTAGGTCATCTTAGGGTGTTGAATTCTTGAATTTAATAGTAGATTTTCCTAATTCTCTTTTGTGTTTTATGAGTTTTGGTTCATATATTTTGACATTTTTTTATTAAGTCATGTTCAGACATATTTGGAATTATATGTCTTCTTGAAGAATTGAAAATTTGACCATTTTATTATAATCTAACATTTATCTTTATCTCTGACAATCTTCTTTGTTTTCATGTCTGCTTTTCTTGAAATTAATACAGTTACTCCAGCTTTCTTTTGATTAGTGTTAGGATAATACATCTTCCTCTAATCCTTTACTTTCAACCTGAGCCTTTTAACGTAATACCATGGGTTTCTTGTAGACAATATATAGTTGAGTATTCTTTTAATTACCTCTGACAATTTCTTTTTACTACTTAACTGAGAAATTACCATTACATTTTTTGTTTTTCACAATGTCCTAGTCTCACCACTGTACTCTTCTACCCTTTGGTCCAGTTAGAAGGTGAGAAAGATAACAATAATATTCTCTGTGTGTATGTGTTTGTGTGTGTGTATTTCCAAGCTGTAGTGTTAGAAAACACACCTTCCATTTCTGATGGTTGAAACTAGGATTGGGAGCCACACAGAGTCTCATCCATTCTCACCATAAACTTCTCTTATTTCTTTGGCAGATGTCTTTTGAGTAATTTTAATTAAGATTTTATCAAATTTCTTGTTTGATTTCTACGGTTAAAGTTGTTACTGGTATTTATAGTGTTTCTTCATTTTACTAGATATTCAGAATATTTATTGGGATATGGCTTGGTTTTGCCATTCCTACTTAGAAATCTAAAAAGTTAAAGTTGTATAGGTTGAATTTATTGCTTGGGTAAAATAAACAAACACACAAAAACTTGCAGTGCCAGTTTTTTGTTTTTGTTTTTGTTTTTGTTTTCTGAAATGGGAAGTTGATAATCTTTTCAACTTGGATAAATCCACATAATTTTCTTACTTTCATCTTGAAAGTGGGATTATTTTGCAAAACACATATTTATACGCAGCCTGTACTTTCTGCATTCCATGTCTTAAATAATAGTGCACCAACCAACAACGTTATTTGAATTTGAATGTTGGTAACCATTTATTGTATCTAATCTCAATGACACCCACATTTTTAGCAGTAATTACACCTATGCCTACAACCTTACATGTCTCTTCCCTTTTGCTTGCATTCCTGCTGCCCCAAGCGAAACCCTGAGTTTTGCTTATTTGAACTTCTTTAAAGTGTCCTATTAAAGTAACTGTTTCCTAAAGGATCCTGCTGTTATAGCTGTTACATGTCAAGTTCATCTTTTGTACAGTTGATATGGGATTTAATTTCTCAAAAAGAAAAAAATCATTTTTTAGCTTTTTTGGAATGTTAATTAGGTTGGCTTGATCATTCCACAAATGTGTATGTGTATCGAAACATCACATTGTACCTCATAAATATGGACAATTTTTATTTGTCAATTTTAAATAAAATGAAATTAAAAAGTTGAAATCATTGCTTAAACTCAAATAATTATCATTAATTTTAAAGTTATTAATTATTTAGGATCAACTGACCTAAAAAGTTTGCATGTACCTCTATATTCCTTAAGCTCCAGTCATTAAGATATATTAAGATATACCCCTGTTTCCTAGATCACTATGAGCTTTCTTGGGTCCGTATCTTTGCCTACGCTTTCCTGTTTATCCTCCAACAACAGTCTCATTTGAGCTATGAAGATATCTTCTAGCTTATCGCCATATTTTAGTCCATTATATCTTTGATCTAATAAAGATATTACTTAATATAACCTCACCAATGTGAATAATTAGTTTCCTTGCAAATAGTATAATAAGTAGGCATCATCTTAGCTGCTACTACACATTTGGAGTTCACTTCATAGTGTTTTAATGTAGAATAAAGAAAGAGCATTGAGTGAACTTTGTGAAATAGGTTTATAAGGACAGGAACATTAAAGACTGACATCAAACATATTTATGTCTTTGCACAATAATATATATTAAAATATAACATTATAAGAGTATATGTTAACTACAATGTGATTTGGAAATAATGCAGCTTACTAAGAATATAAAATTTTGATTTTGATAAAAATATAAGTATATGTGAATTCATAAAGAAGAATGTAAATAAGTTTTAGGAAAAATATATTTGACACATAAGAAAAATATTTTTAGATTACCGCTTCTTAACCAAACAAAAGGTTTCCAAGAAAATAATTTCCTTCAAAGAACTATACAATAAGATCTTAAAGTAAGTTAAAAAAAAATGGATGTCTTAATTCTAATATTCTTAGTGAATAGAATAAAAAACAGAATTTCAGAATATTTTTCTACCTGGAGAAATTTTAGCTAAACTTTATTTTATCATGGTCTCTGTTGATCTTTGAAAACATTAGCAAGACAGATAACAGCTGAAAAGGCGTATGTTTGTGTACAGTTGACCCTCTGTTATCTGTGGGTTCCACATTTGTGGATTCAACAAATATTCTTCAAAAAATTGCATCTGTACTGAAAATGCACAGGTTGTTTTTAGTATCACAAAAGTTTACTGTTTAAGTTATTTTTTGAACATCTACTAGAAAAGAAAAAAAGTTATTCTTACAATGAAAATTTAAAACACTCAAAGTATTAATAGTTCCATCCAATAGTCTTGATCTTTGTTATTATGACAAATATTTCAGACACAGAAAATTTTATTTTATTTTCCAGTGAGATTAGTTGAATTGGTAACAGCGTGTCGAAACATCTTCAAGCTGGGTGCGAGGGTACATGTTTCTTCATATTACTTTCTCTCTCCTTCTTTTCTTTTCTTTTTTTTGTTTTCTTCTAAAAAAACAGGGTCTCACTCTCACCCAGGTTGGAGTGCAGTGGTGTGATCACTCACTGCAGTCTCCAAACTCTTGGGTTCAAGTGATGCTCCTGAGTAGTTGGGATTACAGGAATGTACAGCTTTTTTTTTTTTTTTTTTTTTTTTTTTTTTTTTAAACAGACAGGGTCTCATTATGTTGCCCATGCTTAACTTTGCTGTTCTATTTTTTTTTTTTTTTAATTTCTAATGTTTACTTTAGGCTCATGGGTACACGTGAAGGTTTGTTATATAGGCAAACTCATGTCATGCGGGTTTGTTGTACAGATTATTATATCACCCATCTATTAAGCCTAGTACCCAATTGTATTTTTTCTGTTTCTCTTCCACCCCTGATGCTTCACTCTCAAGTAAATGGCAGTATCTGTTGTTTCTTTCTTTGTATTCATGAGCTCCTATCATTTTGCTTCCACTTATAAGTGAGAACACACAGTAATTGGTTTCTGTTCCTGCACTAGTTTTCTAAAGATAATGGTCTCCAACCCCATTCATGTTCTTGCAAAGGGCATGCCCTCATTCTTTCTATGGCTGCATAGTTCTAAATGGTCTTTCTGTACTACATTTTCCTTGTTAAATCTGTCACTGATGGGCACTTAGGTTGATTCTATTTCTTTTCTACTGTGAATAGTGCTGCAATAAATATTCATATGCATGTATCTTTATGGTAGCATAATTTACATTACTCTGGGTATATATCCAGTAGTGAGATTTCTAGTTTAAATGGCAGTTCTGCTTTTAGCTCTTTGAGGAATCACCATACAGCTTTCAACAATGGTTGAACTAATTTACACTCCCACCAACCGTGTATAAGTGCTCCCTTTCTTTCTGTAACCTCATCAGCATTTTTTAATTTTTGACTTTTTAAAAATAGCCATTCTGACTGGTGTGAGATGCTATCTCATTGTGATTTTGATTTGTATTTCTCTAACGATGTGTAATGTTGAGCTCTGTTTTTCATATATTTGTTGGCTGCATATATATCTGCTTTTGAAAAGTGTCTGTTCATCTTCTCTGCCCAATTTTTAATAGGGTTGTTTCTTTTTTTCTTGTATCTTTCAGTTCCTTATAGATGATGGATATTAGACCTTTGTCAGATGCAATACTTTGCAAATATTTTTTCCCATTTTGTGTGCAGGTTGTCTGTTTACTCTTTTGATAGTTTCTTTTGCTGTGCAGAAGTTATTAAGTTTAATTAGATTGCATTTGTCAATTTTTTGCTTTTGATGTGATTGCTTTTGATGTCTTTGTCATGAAATCTTTGTCCATTCCTAGGTCCAGGATGGTATTGCCTATGCTGTCTTCAAGGGATTTTACTGGTTTTTACCTTTAAGTCTTTAATTCGTCTTGAGTTGATTTTTGTATATGGTATAAGGAAGGACTCTAGCTTCAATCTTCAGCACATGGCTAGCAGCCTTGCTTCTGTGATCTCTATTCTATTCCATTGGCCTATGTGTCTGTTTTTGTATCAATACCATGCTGCCTTGATTACTGTAGCCCTGTAGTATGCTTTGAAGACAGGTAGCATGATGCCTGGAGCTTTGTTCTTTTTGCTTAGGATTGCCTTGGATATTCAGGCTCCATTTTGGTTCTATATAAATTTTAAAACATTTTTTCTAGTTATGTAAAGAATCTCATTATACTTTGATAAAAATCGCATTCAATCTTTACTTTGGGGAGTATGGCCGCTTTGATGATATTGATTCTTCCTCTCTGTGAGCATGGGATGTTTTTTCCATTTGTTTGTGTCTTCTCTGATTACTTGGAGCTGTGTTTTGTAATTCTCATTTTAGAAATATTTAACCTCCCTGGTTAGCTGTATTCCTAGGTATTTTATTCTTTTTTTGTGGCAATTGTGAATAGGATTTCCTTCCTGATTTGGCTCTCAGCTTGGCTGCTATTAGTGTATAAGAATGTTAGTGATTTTTGTACATTTATATTCTAAAACATTGCTGACAGTGTTTATCATCTGATGGAGATTTTGGGCCAAGACTATGAGGTTTTCTAGATATAGAATCATCTCATCTGCAAACAGGAATACATGAACTTTCTTTTTTCCTATTTAGATGACCTTAATTTATTTCTCTTGCCTGATTACCCTGGATAGGACTTCTAGTACTATGTTAAAAACAAGTGGTGAGAGAGGGATCCTTGTCTTGTATCAGTTTACAAGGTGAATGCTTCCAGCTTTTGCTCATTCAGTATGATGATGGCTGTGCATTTGTCGTGGATGGCTCTTATTATTTTGTGGTACATTCCTTTGATATCTAGTTTATTGAGAGTTTTTAACATGAAGCAATGTTGAATTTTATCAATAACTGTTTCTACCTCTATTGAGATAATCATGTAGTTTTTGTCTTTAGTTCTTTTTACATGATGAATCACATTGATTGATTTGCATATTTTGAACCAGCCTTGTATCTCGGGCGTGAAGCCTACTTGATTGTGGTAGATTAGTTTTCTAATGTGCTGCTGGATTCAGTTTGCAAGCATTTTGTTGAGGATTTTTGCATTGATGTTCATCAAGATATTGGTATGAAGTTTTGTGTGTGTGTCTCTGAGCGGTTTTGGTATCAAAATGATGCTGGCCTTAGAATGAGCCGAGCAAGGAGTTCCTACTCCTCAAGGTTTTGGAATAATTTCAGTACGAATGGTACCAGCTCTTCTGTGTACCTCTGGTAGAATTAGGCGGTGACTCGATCTTGTCCTGGGAATTTTTTGTTGTCGTTGGTAGGGTTTTCAATACTGATTCAATTTCAGAGCTCATTATTGGTCTATTCAGGAAACGAATTTCTTTCTGGTTCAGTTTATGGGAGTGTGTGTCCAAGAATTTAGCTATCTCTCCTGGATTTTCTAATTTGTATGCATAGAGGTGTTCATTGTAGTTTCTGATGGTTATTTTTATTTCTGTGGGGTCTACTTCATCATTTCCAATTGTATTTATTTGGATCTTCTCTCTTTTCTTATCAGTCTAGCTAGTAGTCTATGTACCTTATTAACATTTTCAAGAAACCAATTCCTGTATTTGTTGATCTTTTGAATGGTTTTTCATGTCTGGATTTTCCTTCAGTTCAGTTCCAATTTCAGTTATATTTGTTTTCTGCTAGCTTTGGGGTTGTTCTTGTTTCTCTATTTTTTTTTTTTTTTTTTTCAGTTGTGATGTTAAGTCACTAATTTGAGATTTTTCTAACTTTTTCAGGTGGACTTTCAGTGCTATGCATTTCCCTGTTAACACTGCCTTAGTTGTGTCCCAGAGAGTCTTGTATGTTGTATCTTCGTTCTCATTAGTTTCAAAGAACTTCTTGATTTCTGCCTTAATTTCATTATTTACCCAAAAGTAATTCAGGAGCATGTTATTTAGTTTCCATGTAACTACATGGTTTTGAGGAACTTTATTAGTGTTTACTTCTGTTTTTATTGCACTGTGATCCAGGAATGTGTTTGGTATGATTTCAGTTCTTTTTCATTTGCTGAGGATGGTTTTATGTCCAATTATGTGACTGATTTTAGACTACACGCCATGTAGTGATGAAAAGAATATGCATTTTGTTGTTTTGGAGTAGAGAGTTCTGCAGAAGTCTATCAAATTCATTTGGTCGGATGTTGAGTTCAGTTCCTGAATATGTTTGATAATTTTCTGCCTCGATGATCTGTTTAATACTGTCAGTGGGGTGTTGAAGTCTCCCACTATTATAGTTTGGTAGTTTCTGTCTCTTGGAAGGTTTTTAAGAACTTGCTCCATGAATCTGAGTGCTCCTGAATTGGGAGTATATATATTTATGATACTTAGGTCTTCTTGTTAAACTGATCTCTTTACCATTATGTAATGGCCTCCTTTGTCTTTTTTTTTTTTTAAATCATTTTGTTGTTGTTTTAAAGTACGTTTTGTCTGAATTTAGTACTGCAACACTGCCTTTTTTATCTTTTCCATTTGCATGGTAGATTTTCCTCCATCTCTTTACTTTGAACCTATTGATGTCATTAAGTGTGAGATGTGTCTCTTGAAGACAGGACCCCATGTGTCTTGCTTTTTTTTTTTTTTTTTTTTTTTTTTCCAGCTTGCCATTCTGTGCCTTTTAACTGGGACATTTAGCCCATTTACATTAAAGATTGGTATTGATATATGTGAATTTGATCCTGTCATTGTGCTGTTATGTAGTTATTATGCTGGCTTGTTTTTTTTTTTTTGTTTTTGTTTTTGTTTTTGTTGTATTGTTTTGTTTTTGTTTTATTGAGAGAGTCTCGCTCTGTCGCCCAGGCTGGGGTGCAGTGTTGCAATCTCGCCTCACTGCAAGCTTCACCTCCTGGGTTCATGCCATTCTCCTGCTTCAGCCTCCTGAATAGCTGGGACTACAGGCGCCTGCCACCATGCCTGGCTAATTTTTTGTATTTTTAGTAGAAACGAGGTTTCACCGTGTTAGCCAGGATGGTCTTGATCTCCTGACGTCGTGATATGCCTGCCTCGGCCTCCCAAAATGCTGGGATTACAGGCGTAAGCCACTGCGTCCGGCCTTGTTTTGCTTTATAATCTCATTTGTCTGTAAATTTAAGTGTGTTTTTGTATTAGCTTTTAAGTCTTTCCTTTCTATATTTTGTGATCCTTTCAAAATCTCTTGTAAAGCAGATCTGATGACAATGAACTTCAGCATTTGCTCATCTGAAAAGGATCTTATTTCTCCTTTGTTGAAAAGGCTTCATTTGGCTGGTTATTAAATTCTTCATTGAAGTTTTTTTTCTTTAAGAATGTTGAATATAGCCCCCCAGTCTCTTCTGGCTTGTAGTTTCAGCTGAGAGGTCCACTGTTGGCCTGATGAGGTTCCCTTTTCAGGTGACCTACCCTTTCAGTCTGTTGTATTCTTTAATTTCAACCTTGCAATAATCTGATAATAATGTGCCTTGAGGATAATCTTCTTGCATAGAATCTTGCAGGAGTCTTCTGTATTTTCTGGATTTGACTGTTGGCCCCTCTAGAAAAGTTTGGGAATTTTTAATGGATCGTATCTTGAAATACGTTTTCCAAGTTGTTTGTGTTCTCCTCCTTCCTTTCAGGGATGTCAATGATTTGTAGATTTGGCCTCTTTACATAATCCTATATTTCTGAGTGGTTTTCTTAATTCCTTTTTGTACTTTTATCTTTATTTTTGTCTGTCTTATTTTAGAGATCTGGTCAAGTTCTGAGATTTATTTCTTCAGCTTGATCTATTCTGCTGTTAATACTCATGATTGTACTGTGAAATTATTGTATTTTGTTTTTCAGCACAATACAACAATTTCACAATCCATTCAGAAATTGCATTGTGGAGATCCAGTAGGTTCTTTTTTGTTTTGGTTATTTCGTCCTTCAGTTCCTTTATCGTTTTATTGTGATTTTTAGTTTCCTTGGATTGGGTTTTTTCATTTTCCTGATCTCAATAATCTCCATTACTATTCCTATTCTAAATTCTAGTTCTGTCATTTCAGCCAGCTCAGCCTGGTTGAGAACTCCTGTTGGATAACTGGTGCAGTCTTCTGAAGGGCATACAACACTTTGGCCATTTGAGTTACTCTAGTTCTTGCATTTTTTTTTTCTCTCATCTCTGCATGTGGGTATTCCTTTAACTGCAGTGTATAGTCAATAAATTCCTTTTCTGGATTTTTTTTTCCACAAGGCTGAGGTTTTTGACAAGATCTTTATTTGAACTAACTTCTTGTCTTTGGTTTCATAGGTGGATATGTTAGCAAGTTATTTTGGTGTTGAAGCTTTGGAGTGTAATTCAGTTGACAGCACTCAGGCATATTGGTCAGTTAGTAGATTCTTACTTGGTTATGTGGCTCCCTTATGTTTCATCACACTTGCAGTCACGTTCCCTCTAAATGCTCTGAAAGTGTGGCCTCCTCTACCTTTGAATGTTGGCTGTAGATCATGGATTGGGATTCCTGGGATTCCCATTGCAGCTCTGGAGTAATCTCAGGGTTTATGTTTCTCCCCCATCTTGGAAGCAGCAGGGAATGGGACCTTAGTTGTGGTTGTGACCAAGGATCTTTTGCTTATCTTCTGGAGAATCCACCCCAGGGAGATGCAGGTCAGCAATTGCTCAGTCCAATCAGCCCAGGGTGGAGGGTCTGTGATGTGTGCCCAAGCCAGAGGTTTCCTATCTGGTAATGAACACGGTGCATGGGTGGGACCCATGGGAGTCAGACTGGCTTTCTCACCTTTGATCAATTGCAGCTTGTTGGAGGTGTGGATGAGGCATTTAGAATCTTTGCTCCTTCATTATTCCAAGGGTAGCAAGGGCAGTTCAACTACAGAGGCAGTAGCACAGAGGCTTTCACTTGCCCCTGGGGGCTCTGTCCAGGGAGTTGCAGAGCTGCTACTGGCTTGATAGCCTCAGTAGTGGGTGGCTGGAGGCCCAGGCCTGGAGGACTTTCCCAATGAGGACATGTGGGAATGAGCATCCACATAACAATCTGGCCACTTTTCTGTGAGGTTGCCGCAGTATGCTGGGGTTTCACTCCAGTTCCTAGTCACCTGAGATTTTCCAGCTCCTGGATGTATTAACAGTGAAGGCTGTGAAACAGTAAAGGTGGTGACCTGAACCTCTCTCTGGGAGCTCCATCCCAGGGAGGTATGAACCTATTGCTGGCCAGAATGCAACTGTAGAAGGTTGCTGCAGACCCTGGTTGGGAGGTCCCACCCAGTGAGGAGGAACAGGATCAGGGACCCACTTGAAACGGCAATCTGTATTTCCGTACAGCAGTTGTTCTGTGTTGGACATCCACTCCAGCCCTAGGATGTCTTGGACTCTCCCAAATCCAAAGTTTGAAATGGCTAAGTTGCCCAAACAGCAAAGATGATCCCCCACCCCTCTTTCTGGGAGCTCTATCCCAGAAAGGTTGAAACCTCTGTCAGCCAGTGAACACCAGCGGGTTTATCTGGAGACCCCAGTTGAGAGAACCTACCTAATAAAGAGGACTGACATTGGGGACTGGCTTTAAAAAGTAGTCTGGCCACTTTTTTTGTGGTGCAGCTGTGCTGTGCTGGAGGTCTGCTTCAGCACCCAGTTGCCTTGAATGCTCCAAAGCCTGAAGGTTGGAGCAGCTAAGTTACACAAACAACAAAGATGGCAGCCTGCCCCTCCCTCTGGGAACTCCGTGCCAAGGAGGTTTGACACCTCTGTTGGCCAAGGAACTCTGAGGAGGTTAGCTGGATACCCAGGATGGTTGGTCCTACCCATTGGGGAGGAACAGAATCAGGGACCGGATTTTAGTCTGGTCACATTTTTGTAGAGCAGTTTGCTGTGCTGGGGGTTCACTTCAGTCCCCGGTTACCTTGAACTTTCCGAAGCCCCAAAGCTGGAACAGCTAAGTCAGCCGAACCACAAAGTTAATGGGCTACCCCTCCACCTGGGAGCTCCATCTCAGAGAGGTGCAATGCTGCTACTAGTAGCTAGCTGGAGTCCCAAGCTAGTGGGTCTTACCTTGTGAAGTGCTGTGGAAGCAGGACCAGCAGACTGTTGCTGCTTATCTTCCTGGATTCAGTCTCTCTGTAAGGGATATGTACGGGTGTCTAACCTCCTGCTTTGCCAGAGTTGCAGCTGCTTTTGATGGAAAGTCTAGAAAGCCTAGATATCTAAGGCTCCTGGGTCTCCACGTGTGCCTGAGTGAGTGTTCTGTCAAAAGTCTACATAGTTCTGTATGTCAGACTGAGGGCCTTGGTAGAGTGGGTTCACAAGGGATCTTCTGACGCAAGGGTTCAAAGATGTGTGGGAAAAGTGACGGTTCCCAGGGTCTCTTATTCACTCACCGCTTCCCTTGGTGGGGGTGGTTCTCCTGGCTCCACTTCACTCTCAGGTGGACCATCATCCTCCTTGCTTTTCTCCCTTCTTCATGGCTCAAGTTGTTTCCTTGATTAATCCCAATGCATGCACCTGGATGTTTCCATTGAAGGTTATGCATTTACTTGCCCTCCATTTTTCGCTTCATAGACTGATTTTTTTTTCTTGTCACTGCTACCTAAACAATTTTCTATAACAACTGTTTATATGACATTTGCACTGTATTAGGTATTTTAAGTAATCTGGAGATGATATAAATTATATGGGAGGATGCACACAGGTTATATGTAAATGCTATGCCATTTTCTATTAAGGACTTGAGCATCATGGATTTTCATATGTGTGGGAGGTCCTAGAACCAGTCTCCCATGGATACTGAGGGACTACAGAATATATATAATATATACATGTACGTACATATACATGTGTGTGTGTGTGTGTGTGTGTGTATTGGAAAGTCCACTTGAACTAATCATATGTGCTAAGCGAAGTGATAATATTCTTAGAAATGAGAGTAGAAACTTTCATAACTCTGGAAAAAGATTAACTTGTACATTCAATTTCACAGTATTTTATTATTACACTCACAAACCTTCCTATTTGTAAAGATTACATAGTAGAGTTTTCTTTTTCTCTTTTTTTTTTGTGACGGAGTCTCACTCTGTCACGCAGGCTGGTGTGCAGTGGCGCGATCTCAGCTCACTGCAAGCTCCGCCTCCCGGGTTCACGCCATTCTCCTGCCTCAGCCTCCCGAGCAGCTGGGACTACAGGCGCCCCCTACCATGCCCGGATAATTTTTTGTATTTTTAGTAGAGACGGGGTTTCACCGTGTTAGCCAGGATGGTCTCAATCTCCTGATCTCGTGATCCGCCCGCCTCAGCCTCCCTAAGTGTTGGGATGACAGGCGTGAGCCACCGCGCCCTGCCGGAGTTTTCTGATTAACCAGGAAAATACTTACTCACCTATATCTGTAATCTCCATCATAGTTTTTGTCCCACATTCCCATTTCATTTACCCACTTTGGGACTCGATAGAAAAACAGAATGCAAGACCCCCAAACGTATTAAAAATCAGCCAGGACAGTTAGCTTCTTTAACACTCCACTTTACTGTAGCACTTCTATTTTATAGAAGTAAATATATTTTCTTTAGAGAAAGTATGTCAGGTCCTGCACTAAGGTAAATTAAGACGAAGAAGATTTGACTGGCAGGCTCTTCATAAGTTTAACTGGACATACATTAATAACCTATGATCTCAGACTTGAGATATACTGATACAAACATGGGTTCAGCCAGGGAGGAGTTCACAAACATATACTCAGCTCTACTATTACACAACTTTTACTAAAATTTTCCTCACATATTTATTTCTTTGAAATTGTACAGTAACATGGCATGGCAAATAGAGTTCTCAGCTGGTACATTAAGGCAGCAATGTTACATCTTTAAGACAAGTGAGAGCAAACACTGATTAATTTGTATAATGGCCTTTCTTTATTTTCCCTTACTTTGCGCCATAGAAGTTAGAATCACCTACTAAAGAAAAATGTCTCCAGCCCATACCTTAGCCTCAGCTCCAGGATCATATTAAATGTAGCTATGGAGGTGAGAATAGCTGTATTTGAAGTAAAAGTGTAGATTCTTTGAGGCCTTTTAAGAGATCCAACATGTCTAATAAAATGTGGATTTTTTTAAAGTTGTGGATTGTTTCCAAACATCACATAAATGCCAGAGACAATGAAAAGGGTGGACAGAGAATCCTTGAGACAAAAGGTAATATTGCAAGATTTAAAAAGTCTAGCAGTCAGCTCTATGTTATGATTTGAAAGTTTTTTAAAAAAAATCTTGAATATATAAAATCAAAGAAAGTGGTAGGGAAACTCATAAAAAGGTGAATTGATTTGCTTAAGGTAGCTTACATTCAGAAAATAAAAATGAAGCCTCCAAACAACCAATCTCATGCTCAATTCAATCCATCATGCCCGGAATAGGTGAGCTGCTATGTAACTTGGGGTCATCGAAACTTTCAGAGTAGATGTTTTATAAAACAATTTTCATAAAATGAGCTTTCCCAGCATACTCACAGGTGTGTAATAGCATTTTCTTTTGATCTTTAATTCATTTATTTCAGTTTCTCCTCAGTTGATTTAAAGTAGAACTTTAATAGTTAGTTGAAAGCTCTTTGAAATGACTGTTCATTACCTAATTTTACATTCTCTTGAGCACATGGTCTTATCTAAGAAGGAGCGTAAGTAAGTAGGGATGTAGATGAAATTTGATCGGCCATGAGATAACTGCAGAATTGATTGTGACTATAAATGTTTCACGATTCACTTCTAATAATGCTAAAAGAATATCCTAAAAATAAGCACACTGATCAAATTACAATTTTGTCCCAAAGGAGCTTCATATGTAAAAAGAAACCTATATCATCCACTATCTAATTATGGATTCTTGTTATTACTGAAGTAACCACATTCCTATAATTTTATTTTTTAATATAGAAATTCTTTGTGATAGATTTACAAAGATATATGTAATATTAATATATTATTAATACATATTGTATAATTACATGTTACATATTAAAATATGCCTTATGTAATTATGTATATTTATATAAACTATGATATAGGGGAATTATATAATAGGATATGTGTTTAGTCATTGTATTTAATTTAAAAATTCAAGTTAATATTAACTTTGAAAAACAGTTTTCTCAATTATGAGAGCTCTGCTCATGAAAATATCAATTCCATTTAATCTTTCAGTTTAAAAGTTATAAGATTTATAGATTCGAATAAGAAACTAAGGTCACATAGAGTTCATAAATGCGTAACTATTGAGATATACAGAAATAAATACAAATGAATAAAACCTAAAATTGTTGAACAAATACATATTACTATAACAACTATTGAGAAAATGTTGCCAAATGAAAAAGTGGAATTCAGTCCTGAAAACTTTAGTGACAAAATATCTGATAGGATATATCAATAATGCTTTTTGATAAATTCCCTCTTTAGCATATTAAGCCTGTCACGTTTATTTATATTAATAATTCTTCTCTCATTCCAGTATATTTTTCCAAATTATACCCTAAGTGTTAAAAATATGTATAATGCTGTTTTTTTTTTTTTATTCAGCTCTGTCCACCAAGTTAGTTCTAATAGGAAAAGTAAAAATAATACATATCATTAATATAATACTGTAATGTGAGCAACTCAGTTGAAGAAACTGTAGTTAGATTTCTCTTTGGCAAAAATGACGTATTGCATTAATATGTATATTTTTAAAAATCAAAACTACTTTATTATAATGCTTCCTTTGTAAAGTTAATGTGAATAAAGATGGTGAGCTTATGAAGTTGAAAAGTTTACTTGAGTTTCTCCACTAAATTTTACCAAGACGTCTATCTCATGTTTCCCTTCCCTTATGAAAAACATTTTTAACAAGTAAAATGAAAGAAAACAGCCGATCATATACTTGAAAGAGTATTATTCTAAAAATTAGAAAATAGAGATTTTTGTTAGGGTTATTTTGCTCATAGTCATTTTAGTTATATTTTGACCCAGATGCTAATATATTTTCTCGAGGTTTAGATACGTTCTTGGCTCTCATTATTCCTTTGTGTAGAGGGCTGTACTTGGCCAAAAATCTAATGATTCTCTTCTGATCTGATTAGCCTCTGTAGTTCAAAGTGAGGCGCTTCTACCACACATGAACATCCTTTGCCTACGCATTTCCCCTGCTGGCCACACCTGTGGTTGCAACAATGTTTTTTGTTCATTGCCATTTTTGTCAATGTTCAAGATGCTCTCAATCTGCCTTTCTGTCTGTTATCTATTGTCCAGCTACATTATTTTCACAGTGAATACAAAACCACATGAGGATTCATTTATTGTTTCTGCCTTCATGGCTCTCAATGTTGACTAAGAGTTTTCATCAATAATATTCTTAGAGTCCTCATTATCATTATTCCATAATTCTCCAAATATCGATGTGCTCTTGACTGGGATTCTAACCAATATGAATACTGAAATCTGCCTCTAGATGTTCATCGATACACCTTCAGTCTTTGAAGCTGCCATTGATGCTGACTTGATGTCATCACTACCTCACTAAAGTCACAACTATGTTTGGGTCTTCAGTACTGAGTGAAAAGTCACTGGTCCTTAGTTCCCTTGCCTGCTATTCTCTTTGATTTGCATCCACCATGACCTATCTGAGTCTTCAGTCGTGCCTTACTGACACTAATACTGTTGCAGTCACTTTCTGATGGAGATATAGCTAATTAAGATCTGTGCTTTGTCTACCTTTGGGTAAATAGAGGGGATATCTTCTAATTGCCTTATTTTGTAGAACAGTCTTAAACAATTTGACCCTTAAAGTTTCAATATGCATGTGATTTTTTGAGGGGAAACTACATTCTTCATAGAAATGCCAACCAGAAGTCTAACAGGGCTGTCTTAAATCATTGTTGGCTTTAATGACACTTTCTCTCTTCAGGGCTCTGAAGTGGACATATCCCATTTCTAGAAGTAGTCCAAGTATAATGAGTTCTACATGTGCTACTTTTAGGGTCAATTCACATGACCTGTGACCTAGCCCTATGTATATCTATGTGAATGTCATAAACTTCGTGTATTAGTGAGCATTCTTGAAAAAAAAAGCAAATCAACAAGAGATACAAACACACACTGTATGCAGTAGGTGTTGATGGCATGTTGAGAGAATAACACTTGCCAAGTAGCAGAAAGTTTTACCTTAGTAAATTGGCTCATATTTTCACCTATTTTTTTCTTGTGGTGGCTAGTGTAATTTCCTGTATTAATCTGGGTTTTCCAGAACTTATAGGGCATAAAAGAATATATAAATAGAGAGCGTGACTGAGATAGACTGATATTTTAAGAAATTAGCTCATATAATTGTGGGACTGGCAAATCTGAAGTCTGTAATGGCAGGCAGGCCTACTGAAAATTCAGCTAAGACTTGATTTTTTATTCTTGAGTTAAAAAAAACCTTCAGTACAAATAAGCAGGCAGAAAACTTTTTTTTTTTTTTTTTAATGTTGCAGTCCTGAGGCATAATTGTTTCTCCTTCTGGAAACCTCAGTCTTTGTTCTTAAGACCTTCCACTGATTGGATGAGACCCACTCACATTATAAAGGCAGTCTACTCAAAGTCTACTGATTGTAAATGTTAATACAGTAGCATCTAAAAAATGTTTTCACTGCAACATGCAGACCGGTGTTTGACAAAATAGGCACCAGAGTCTAGACAGGTTGAAAGAGTATTATCCATCATATCTCTGAATTTTTTTTTTCTAAAAGTTAAATTTAAAACACCCTTTAAAGACCAGTAGACAAATTCTGGAAGCAGTCAAGATTAGTTGAGGCAGTAAAGAAGATCACTCAGACATTCTAATATCATCTCACATTTTTACATCAACTGTCAAAGCTTACATATTCTCAAGCAGAAAAAAAAGAAAAAGAAAAAAGAAAAAAAACAGACTAAATAGAATGTGGCATGTCCAAATTTAGCTTCAGGACTTTGAAAATGAAGTTCTTCGCTTTTAATAATTTAAGGGTAAAATTTTCTGGATAAAACCTGTTACTTGAGTAGCCCTTTATAATATCATAGAAATACTACAAATATAAATAGGAAGGTTTGTCCTTGGGTAATCAGTTGAAGTAATTTCATCAGCAAGGTTTTGGTTGGTATTATTCTGATTTACATTAGTATGTGAGGTACTTTAGACCTAGTCTAATTATTACTAAATCTCTTTAAATTCCATTTTACAGCTTTTTTTATGGTTGTTAAAAGCCAGCATATAATAATTTTGATTTATTAAGTAATTTAAAAGAAAGCCAGACAAATTTGTTTTGGCTAATAAATAATATAGATAACTGAAAACTAGTTAGAGGATTTATAAATAATTCCCTCAAAATGCATTTCTGAGAGGATAATTTAAGGAGTTTATCATTTGACATTAATATAGTTTTATTTTAGGCTGTATATACTGTCTGGTAATGGATTTTCTACTGACTTAACAAGAAGGTACTTTCTTAGTATGGTATATTTAGAAGAACGAAAAGAAAGAATACAGAATTACAAGTAATTATCAGTAATTCTGTATGATCCCAAACTAGATTGTATAACCAAAACCTTATAAAACCCATATATACACACATATATAATATATATGTATATTATACTATAATACATATACATATATAATATATAATAATACAATATATACATGTACTATATATTATAATATATACATATATGTATGTTATATATGCATTTATTAATATGTTATATGTGTATATTATATGTATATTATAATATAATATATACATACATATATTATATTATATACATATAATATATACTTATAGTGTACATGTAATATACATAACATATGTATATTATAATTTAATATATATAACATATGTATATTATAATTTAATATACATATGTATATTATATTTTAATATGCATATATAATATATGTATATTATTTAAGATGTGTATGATATTGGAGAAGACAATTTACATCTCTAAATTCTTTTTTCTTCACTTGTAAAATGAGGTTGCTGAAGTATCTTTCGCTAATTACATTTTTGTAAATTTCTTTCACCTTTAATATACTTGTGAATCATTGTAAATTGTTCATTGACAGAAGTTTACATAAATTATTTTTCCAACTGATTTCTTTATATAAATGTGTCATATCTTGCTTTAAGTGCTAAATATGTGAAAATAGTGCTTCATTTTGATAATATGAGACCAGAGTGTTATTACTAAGTATTTGGTTGAATGTCATCCAAGAATATTAGTAAGGACAATGCTGGCTGTTTTAACTAATGAACCCAGAAAATTCAATGACTTGATACAATGTAAATGTATTTGTTACTCACGTAACAAGTTCAATGATGGTATGTTCCAGTTTAGCAGGCAGTTTTACATCATGTGAGGATTCTCTGGACCCAGCTTTGCTATCCACAATGTTTCGTTGACCAGTTTCCTGCCAGTGGAACTAGAAGAAGGAGATCGTAGAGAAGCAACTCATGCCTCTAAAACCAGGGACTAACACATACCAATTCGATTTATGTTTCACTAGCTAGAAGCCCCTAGACCTGGATGTCAAAGGGTCTTATAAATACAATAGTTTTCTGAGAAACCAATTCCTAGCATGAACGGTAGTGTCTTCTTCTTATCTGAAATGCTGTAGATTTATCTGAATCAATTATCATCATAATCCATTCCACAGGGCATTTGTTTTTAATCCATTATGGATTAAAAATATAAGTGGAATAAGTGGATTATAAATTAAATGTTGCTCTCAATAAATACGGCTGTGTGTGTGTGTGTACAGTAAGTCCTCACCCTCACGTAACATCAATAGATTCTTGGAAACTGTACTTTAAGAAACGAGATTATAGGCTAATTGATGGTAAAAGGAAACCAGAGTGCCTGGAGATAACGAGCAGACATGGGGAGAACACGAAAATGACGCACAGTGACCACATCCTGGAATCATTTTTTTCTTATCAACATTATAACAAAACAACGTTTAACAAAATGGCACTATAAAAGACCTGCTGTACATATTTCTAATATACAATATATATATCTTAGGTAATTGTCTCGGAAAAACATTGTTTTAAGCAACACGGGCTATAGATAATAATTTTTTAAATATGTTCGGCTTTAGAAGAGGAAATTAATACACAACCCCCTAGCTAAATTATGGAGCTCAATTATCAAGTGCTGTATTAGATATATACACCCTGTACATACATACATGAAAATATATAAATAAGTATATATGGACATATGTTCCACAGCGAAGGAAGTAAATAATTCCAACTTACAGGTAAGGAAAGTTTTACAATATAGGTGACATGAGAACTGAATCTACTGAAAATATGATACTATAGATCAAAAATTTCAAGAAAAATAATCCATAAAAAGTAAATATATTAAGCAGAGACATTCAAGGGCTGGTTATGTTTAAAAAAGTTATGAGTAAATTTTTTATTATCTCATAAATAAAATATGAATTTTATTATATAAATCATAGATTTATTATATAAATCATAGAGCATAATTAGATAAGGGATTAGAGGTAAATAAGATTTAGGTTTTAGAAGAATTTACTGGTCATGGAGATTAATTTGCACTGTACTTTTTAAGGGATATCAAAAAAAATTTATAGTACAAGTAATACAATGCAACTAGAATATTCAGAAAATTAAACTGAGAAATGTGATTATCTTACGGCATAAATTAGACAATTTTTAGTTTGGATTGCCAAACTCACTGTAATCAAAAGCAAACTTGTATCAATTTGCTACCTGGGATTTTACAAAAATTTTCTGTACTTTTACATTATGCAAACCTCTATCTCCATACAAAGCTTTTTCTGGCTATTCCAGTTGTCTTTAGAGTTTTCTCCTTTAAACTCTCAGGGAATTGATTTTACCTACCTCTCGTTCTCACATACGGGTTTATTTTTCCAATTAAAATTTAGACATTTCCTACCTATGTATTTTGTTCTGTGTTTGTTCTATATTTGCTGCAAGATGAAAAGCAGTGTTAAGCACAAGATAACAGAGCACAGTTTTGTGTTGATTGATTGGGAAAGAACTTTCTGCTACACAAATGAAGTTGTTTAACTCAAGTAGTGGGAGCTCTTGTCAACACAATTGCAAGAAGGAACTGAAAGCACTTTCTGTAGAGATCACAATGTTTTTCTTATGTCAATAAAGGAAGCTGAAGGAAATATGGTTTCTTAAGTTCATCAAAGGATTTTCCAAGCACTTCAGAGGTTGTTTTTTAATAAAGAAGGAACAGCCTTATTCTATGAGATATTAATGGCTAGGCCCCTCCTGCGTCGTCTGCTTGTGTAGTCTCAGATTAATTCTGTAGCAGTTGGACATTTTGTAATTAATCATTGTAGATTGAGAATAAATCTTTCTGAAGCATTAAGTGGACAGGGGAAACCTTCAGGAAATATTGTTTCTAATAGAAAAATATCTGTTCTTCTTGTGCCTCATCTGTAAAATGAAAAAGAAAATTCTGCAAGTTGTCCACAAAATTTCAGTGAATTTCTGCTCTAAAACGGATCTCAGGGTTTCTTTGACCTAAATCTGATGGTAAGTTAGTGCCAGTTTTTTCCATGCTAACCCTAGGGTAAGCCTGAATCTGAGCAAAACAAATTACCTGCCTTGTCACAGTGTTTCAATTTGGGACTTAAATAAAAACTGTACTTTATTACCCTTATTATACTAGCATTATCTCTGTCAAATGAGTCAAGGATTAGTCACCTCCTTGTTATCAACCTGCTGTGCAAGTGTCTCATAATGATATTGCCTACTTTGCATTGGGGTATGAGCTCGACTGGTTGGAAGGCTTTCAGCGCTCTTCTTACTTGCTTTTCTTGGGTGATTACAATAAGATGTACAGTTTTAAATTATCAACCACAAGCTCAAAAATACTATCAATAGTTTTACCTGTCTTCTGAGTGCCAGACTCATAGTTTCAAATCTCAAATGAATGGCACAAAGCAGCTCAAACTCCAGTCCTGAGTTTGTCTTTTGTTTTTTTCTTCTCCCATCAAAGCAATTATTTTGCCTGTGTTTAGAATTTTGTTCCGTTGATCTACAATCCCTCCTAATACCTATACCAGAAGCCAGATCTTGCCGACCTCCTTAATCTTCTCAACTCCCATTCTCTCCATCTTTCTTATGATTATTTAGGTTCAAGCCATCCAAATCTCTCCTACAGACTATAGTAACATAGACTCACAACTGTTCTTACTAATTCAAACCTTTTCCCTTGTCCACAGCTCCAACTCATACTCCCCTCTGCCACCAGAGAGATCCACAAATTCCCCTGTTTGGAACCTTGTGTAGAGCCTCCCTGGCTACAGAACAGAATGCAAGAAACTCTTTACATTCTGCCTAGTCTCTTTAAGTCTCTGCAGGGTCTAGCCATATAACATACTCACAGTGATTCCTTTTTTTTTTTTTTTGAGACGGAGTCTTGCTCTGTCGCCCAGGCTGGAGTGCAGTGACCGGATCTTAGCTCACTGCAAGCTCCGCCTCCCGGGTTTACGCCATTCTCCTGCCTCAGCCTCCCGAGTAGCTGGGACTACAGGCGCCCACCACCTCGCCCGGCTAGGTTTTGTATTTTTTAGTAGAGACGGGGTTTCACCATGTTAGCCAAGATGGTCTCGGTCTCCTGACCTCGTGATCCGCCCGTCTCGGCCTCCCAAAGTGCTGGGATTACAGGCTTGAGCCACCGCGCCCGGCCACAGTGATTCTTTACTCCCATATCAAACTCTATAAAGTTTCCTCCGCTTACAGCTGTTTCATTTCTTCCTATTTTGTAAGTATATTTTCTTCTTCCTATTGTGCATGAAGTCTTGGCTAGTTGCTAAGCCTATATTCATATTGCAAAACTTTACTCAGCTGACACATTGCTGAAGTTTCACTCGACTGTGTGCCGGTGTAGTGTCTGACATGTCCTCCCCAACCACTCTCTTCTATTTCTGTACCTTTATCAATTATAGCACGGGTAAAATTGATTTGCAATATTTTTACAATTTTTTCTGCTAAGTATGGTCTTTGCATGCAGACACCTTGTATTGATAATTCTGTTGTGAATAGTGCAGTGTGAAACATATTTTATGTCTTTTGTATTTTTTTCAAGCGTAGGTTATCCAATTAGATTTTTAGCAGATAGTTTAGCAAAAATCATATAAAGCGTAGGTTATCCAATTAGATTTTTAGCAGATAGTTTAGCAAAAATCATATCCACTGAGGATTTGTTGCATATCATATGGCTAAATAAATAAATGCTTTGGAAAATGAGCTTAAGTTTGAAAATAATAAAACAATATTCTGGGCAATTACACCAAACACATTATTTTAAAAAATTATACTTTAGGCTTTTCACATGCTGACACTAAATTTCAAAAATTAATACCTTTATTAAGTTGTTATTTTGATTTCTGTGACAGATAATTGTAAGATGCAGTATCCTTAAATGTTAAGAACATGGATTCAACAGTAGAACTTACTTACTTAAATCCTGTTAGAGCACTTTCTGTCTGTGTGCCCTTGGGCAAGTAATTCAGTATCTCTATACCTCAGTTAATTAATCTGTGGAGTCTGCCTCGTGGAATTGTTGTGAGGATTAAATGTGTTGCTATAAATAAAATTTCAATACCTGGGGCATATGAGACATCATGATTATTGTACTCTAAAATTAGGAAGCATCATGAATCCTAGTGAATACACATGCCTATACATATATTTATATGATATATGTGCATATATATTACAAGGAATAGAGAACTTATCTTACCAAGGTTTGGAAGTCTGTGAGTTTAATCTGTTTGAATTTCCTTACTCTATATTCTCATTTACTGGTTGTATTAGTTAATGTTCATGCTGCTAATAAAGACATACTAGAAACTGGATAATTTATAAAGGACAGAGATTTAATGAACTCACAGTTCCACATGGCTGGGGAGGCCTCACAATCATGCTGGAAGGCAAAGGAGAAGAAAAGGCACATCTTAAATGGCAGCAGAAATGAACCCTTGCATAGGGCAACTCCCCTTTATAAAACCATCAGCTCTCATGAGACTTATTCACTACCAAGAGAACAGTACGGGATAGACCCGCCCCCATGATTCAATTACTTCTCATAGGGATGACACGTGAGAATTATGGAAGCTACAATTCAAGATGAGATTTTGAGAGGGACATAGCAGGTCTTGACTCAGATTACTTGCTTTGGTTACATGGAGCCCTTTGCTCAGCTGTAACAGTTTCATAAAATCCCCAAAGAACCATGGTTTTATGGTGTTGCTTTGAGAACACTTACTTAAGGAAATACTGCATTTGTAAAGGTGACAAATTAGGGAAAAGGCATTTTTAGTAGAATTGATTAAATAGAAAAACTGCCTTTTTTTTTTTTTTTTTTACACGATTTAACATTTCCAGGGTTTGCAAACATGTTCCTTTTGAGCTGCCTCATTTCACCAGTAGGTCCATGTGAGAGAAACATTTTCTATAATAAAAAGGTTAATTAGAATTATCAAATACTTTAAATATGGTCAAGCCTGGATTTGAAAACTAAATTGAGTACTTAACAGTCTGTGCCATATAAGTAAAGTAACATAACTTTTTGAGATTTAATTACATAGCATCTGACACATAATAGGCATTATATAAATATGTATTCATCATCTTTTTACAATGAGTTAAAATCAGTTGTCTTTTTAACTTTTACCCATTAGTCCTTTTTAAGGTTGTTCAGTATTAGTGCCATTCCCACATAAAGCCTTTCTTCTAAAATAAATATCCAGAGTTTCTCAAGTATTTGTAACATTTTTCAAACTTTATAAATGTATTAATTATTCATCTTTGTCTGGATGGGTTTCCTTTGTCTTAAGTATTAAAAATGGTAGGTTCTGTAACTGAAACAATGACTTACATATGGTTTGACTGTAACAGACTATAATAAATGATCAGTTTATAAATGTTTATTTTTAATCAATACAGAAAAATATTAAATTAAGAAATTGCCTTTATGTTCAACTAACGACATTGCTAACTAACATTGAATGAATATTAACTGAAACTCTTAAGCTAATTTACACTTTTCTACCATATGTTTTACTGCTGAGCCACATTTTTTTCCAGTCCTTTTTGTGCAATTAGGTTTTTGGACATAAGATATCCCTTGAGTAACCTAATAATTATTTTGATTAAATCTGTCTTGTTAAATTTGGCCCATCATTTGAATCTGTCAGTTTCTTGGAATGTTATTCTGTCATCATGACTACCAAATTCATATTAAACACATTTTCTGAGTTTGCCTTGAATATTTTAATGCAAGTTATTAATGAAGTAGAAGAAAATAAAGCTCTGGGACTTTCTAACATCATTGACATGGGCAGTGATTTCACATCAACATATAGGTGTGGTCAGTTAAGCAGTCATCAATTTACCTAATTGCTCAAATATAAATTAGAATGAGAAATGTAGAAACTTAAAAAAATTATTGGTGCTTATTTAATATTTGGATTTGGTAAAATAATGAAGTACTTTCTATTGAATATTTCTTCCAATTTACATAAATTGGGAATAAGGCCATACCAATATTGAGATAAGGTAGTCAGTATGTTTTAGTTTTTATGCAATCATATTTTATTCCGCTTTGCGTAATGCAGGCACTGAAAAGTATTGCTTTAGGACACTAAAGAAGACTGTGAAAGATGTAATATTGAGACTTCTGTCTTATAACCTTTTACTTAGAAGGAAATAAGGCAATGCAAAAAGCCCTTGTCTCCGGAACAACCTTCACACCTCCAGATCCCCCTACTGTCCCTCTGTGTCTCTCTAACACACCCCAGACCACACCCACCCACATGCAGTCCCCACTGTTAAAGTAACTCTTTGCTAAAGAGGGCTTAGTAGAAAATGGATTATGACTTGATGGAAAGATGTTGAGAGAGTCACTATACATTTCTGAGTCCTGAAAATCTTTAAACTGCTATTTACCTACCTCCATCCTCTATGGTAGGATATTTGAGTTCCAGTTCTGATCCTTCGGCTCTCCCTGGGGTAGAAAAAAGGCAGTAAGTAGTGATGCCATAACAAAGCAGCAGTGAGACATATCCATCCAATAACAAAGCAAGCCCAGACCAATGAATTTTCTACTCTAATGTCAAGGATATGGGAATGCGAAAATGAGCAATTGGACATTAGAATGAAAAGATGAGCAATCAGTAATCTGAATTATAACCAGACAGCTGTTTAGTGGGCTTTAAGTGTTAACGAATGTGTGAGTTGTTAGACTTGGTTCAGCATTATGCTGATATCTATATATTTTGAGTATACCAAATTTCCTGATATTTGAATTTAGTAGCAATGCACAAGAATAAAAGTAGCTTTTATGCATTTGGCAATGTCATTTTTGCTTTTGCTATATTCACTAATTTTCTTGTCACATTCATGTCTTAGTCCATTTGCGCTGCTATAACAAAAAACTTAATAATGGTTTATTTATGAAGAGCATATATTTATTTCTCATTATTCTGGAAGCTGGGAAACCCAAGATCAAAATGTCAGCAGGATTGGTATCTGGTGAGGGCTGCTCTCTGCTTCCATGATGATGCCTTGTCGCTGCATACTCTGGGGAGCAGGGACATTGTGACATTGTGTTTTTACAAGACAGAGGGGACAAAAAAGCCTGAGAGGGTGAACTGTTAATGAAGACTCTTTTATTAGGGTATCACTCTATTAATGAAGGGGTAGCCCTCATGGCTTACTTATTTCCCCAAAATCCCCACCTCTCAATACCACCACAATGGGAATTAAGTTTTAACATCAGTTTTGAAGGAGCCACCACCTTCAAACCACAGCAATTCACAAGCACACACACTTAAAACATTTATTTCCTCAACTTATTTTCATTCTTACCATAGTGTATTCCTTATTATCCATACCTCCTATTGTTTTCATTGCAGTTTAATCTACACTTCTCCTTTCTTTTGATGTTTTGCATGTTTTCTCAAAGATTATTAGTACCACTCCAAAGATATTGAGTTTTCTCTGTACTTTTATTTTCATTCTTATCATAGTGTACTTCTTATCATCCATATCTCCTATTGTTTTCATTGCAGTTTAATCTACACTTCTCCTTTCTTTTCATGTTTTGCATGTTTTCTCTCAAAGATTATTAGTACCACTCCAAAGATATTGAGAGTTTTCTCAGTACCTTGAGATATATACTTCATTAAGCACCTAAAAGTTGAACTCACGAAAACTTAAACATTTCTTCCTTTTGTTCTTATCAGTATGTTTTCACACGTTTTAATCTAAGAAATACTTTACTCACAGAGGAAGACAATAGAAAAGTAAGAGCTGCATTTCTCCCTCTCTCTGTTGCCCTTTCACTCTCCTCATATCCACTCCCCTCACCTTATCCCTTTGAAAAATTTAGATTAATTTTAGCCATTTGTATATTTGCATTCCCGACAATTTCTCCTGAGATAAGTACTCGTTATTTATACTGATTCCTAGATATCTACCCCATTGAAATTTTAAGGGAAGAATGTGTGAAACCATCAGGATGTCATTAAAAAGGCCTGACTACTTAGATATTTCTTGGGTTAATATCTCTTGCTGAATTTTTTAAGGTTTAGGGTCTAAGACTCACTTGTGTAACTCCACAAAGTTTTTAAAGCCACTTTTATGTAAGTAGTCATTAAAAGAAATATCACTATTAGCATAATTTATGTGAGACCAGTACTTAAAACAGAATACCAATTTGTTAAATGTACAAGAAGATAATCCTTTTCAGCAAGGAGATGCTTTAGTGTGCATGACTTCTGCTTTCCCAGTGTTATGGTCCCAGGAAACTGAATAAGTAAGCAGGATGTGGACGTTGATTTGGATTAAAAAGAGATAAATTGAGAGCAGTGAGGGATATATTTCTCTAAGTCAGGGTCAAATCTAACTAACCCTTTCTGTCTTTCAAGAGACCCAACCACACAGTTTGGGTTTCTTAGATTCAATGTCGCTTGTACCTGCCCGGTTCTTGACATACTCTGCCAGTTCGTCCTACCTCATGGACCGCCAGATTTTCTATTTCTTATTAAGGCTCAGTCTCCTTTCTCATAGTACCTTTTGTTTTTCTTTACATGTGCTAATATCAGTAATTATATCTAAATTGATGTTTTACTGGGCTGGGGAGTTACGCTTTGTTTATCCTTTCTGTGTTGCCTGGGGTATCTTTCAATTGCTTAATTTGAAGAACATCATCATCCTAAACATCCCTAATTTCACATTTTGTTCTGGCTATTTTGAAAAATATAAGCTCATTGGAGAGATCACCATAGAGTTACATAAATATGATGAAGGAAAACTTTCCTTTTAACCTTTTTGAATTATTTGTGTGAGCCTGGTTTTGAGACTTATCTGCTAGGTAACTTTTTTGTGTGTCTCAGTATTCTGGGATTACTAGAGTTACCTTGTAATTTTAGAATTTTCAGAACTGCATTCCACCTTAAATGTTGCAAAATAGTACAAGATTAGAAAACAGAAAAAAAAAAATGTAAGTCTTTTTAGATAACCAGGACATCACTAAATTACTAAAAGAAGTCATGTGCTAATTTTTACCACCACCATGAAACCAAAAATGTTCTCCGATCTTTCATCACTAAACTATGTTTTCTTACTGACTTTTTGCTTACTTTTTCAATCAATTACTGAAAATAACAGTGTTAGATTTCCTACCTATCATATCCTTGTGGCTTTCTCTGTTTTTATCCTTTAGACTTTATATACCGACTCTATATATTTTTAAACTCTTTAATTAGATGTACACATTTTAGGAATTGTTCTGCCTTCTTGATGAATTACTCTTTTATCATTTTAAAATGTTCGTCATATACCTTGAAAACATCCCGTGTACAGTGGCCAAAAAGCCTAGGAGTCAACTCTGACAATTCAGCCACATTTATTGCATATCCAAACCATGAAAATATCAACTCGACCTTCTAAATTATTTTGATTCTGTCCACTTCCTTTGATATTCATTTCCATCATCTAGTTTCTCATCTAATTGATCTACTTTCATACATCTTGATTCTTTTAGAGGGCTTTTTTTTTTAAATCAAATCAAAATTATATTTGGTAGTTCACAAATTTTTTCCATTATTTTCTGTTGCTTTTAATAACCTAAATCATTAATGTGGTCTACTTGGTCTTAAATATGAAGCTGTTTCTCTATTCTTCTGGCTCATCTAGCCATTTTTCCTCTTCTTTGCCTGCTTAAGACATGGTAGCCTTCTTTTTGCTCCTTCTAATTGATTTCTCTAGTGTCATAGAACACTTCATTTCCTTTGCACACTTCATATCCTCTTAGGAGAAAAATTGTAACTTTTTTTTTACCTAGAAAATACAATCTGCAGATCTCAATTCAAAAACCACTTACCGAAGGAAACTATTCCTAACTATCCAGACCAAACCACATTCTTCTATCTTACACCCTCCATAGTGCCACATACCTCTCCCTCATCACACTTATATAGTTGTAACTTAACATTTATTTTGGTATTATTGGAGTAACAAATACCTATTTATCTTCACTAGCCAATGGCTCTTTATACGAACAGGTCTGTTTTTCTCACCAAAATATTTATAGCTCTTGCCATGGATCGGGCAGACATTGGATATCTAATCAATATTTGTTGAATAAACTGAATGAAGAATTATTTCTGAACATTTCTATATCAATTAATAGAAAGCAAAATAAGTTTGGAGTTTATTTCACATTTTTTTGGAGAAAAACAGCGTATTTTCCCACAAACATTGCTTTCTTTTATCTTCTAAATGAAGGCGGTGTTTTATTTAGTACTGAAATAATTGTTCTTTTAAAGGCAATATAAGAAAATGCAACTAAACAAATTATAGCACTTTCCATAACCTATACCTTGGCATATTTTTTTAATAGGTCTGCAAGAACAGAATTATTGTTGTATTGTTATTATTTCCAGGTTGTGCTACTACTAGTACTAAAAATATCAACTTAGTGCCTTTTTGAAAACAATTATCTTTATTTTTTAGCTATTATCACCACCATTAAAATTCTAAAAGTTCAATACTTTCCATAAGATATGTAGTATGATTGAATTTGTCACTTTATTCCTCTATGCATCCTGTGTGATGAATGTCTAAGAGTAAGACAGAGATAATTTACTTAGATATTGTGATATTTAAGTTGCTTAAAAATGTTGTTTCTCCTTTACAAGTACATACAAGGAAAGAAAGAGTTGTGATATGGTGAACAGGAAGACAAAAATAAATGTTTTTATTCTATGTCCATATATGTGTGTGCCTGTGTAAAAATAAATACGTGATAAAATAGTCTTTAAATCTGAAATGAGAAGCTAGCTTATTATGTGAATTCAATGAGATAGCTCGTGTATTTTATTAGGTCATTTTTGGCATTAAAGAAGCATTTGGGCAGTATTGATATTGATATTATCCTTATTATTGCTATAATTATTATATCTGTTCTTATTTAACCTTTAAATTGCACCTCATCCTTCTTCTTATAAATGTTCAATATTATGATAAAAGGCTTTTAATGGCCCAGAATTTACAATAGACCATTGCAGAGAGAAATTCTTTCTTGCTGATGTAATCCATCATAGGGACTGTTTTGATGCCACAGTTTCTTCAATCCACATAATGAAAAATTGAGGAGTTGGTTGAATAACAAGCTTTCAACACAATACCAGTAAGTAAAACATGTGCTACATATAGAGTGGCTAATTTATTTTGAATTAATTATTATTTGCTCTAGTTATCCTTTATTTTTACTATAAAATATACTTATTCAACTTCTCGCATGGTATATAGTATAGAACAAATAATAGGTGATAATAAATATCTGTTGAATAAATATGCTTGACAGTTGCTCAATAGTCTTGAACAATTGTGTATGCAACAAATTAGGTTTCCCTTTGATTTATATGTCATAAATCTGAAATTTTATTGACAGTAATTTCCAAATGTATGTATTTAATATATCTTAAATTATTATTATTTTACATATTTAAAAATTGTATTTAAAAGACACATTTAGGCTGGGCGCGGTGGCTCAACGCCTGTAATCCTAGCACTTTGGGAGGCCGAGGCGGGCGGATCACGAGGTCAGGAAATCGAGACCATCCTGGCGAGCACGGTGAAACCCCGTTTCTACTGAAAATACAAAAAAAAATTAGCCAGGCGTGGTGGCGGGCGTCTGTGGTCCCAGTTTCTAGGGAGGCTGAGGAAGGAGAATGGCATTAACACGGGAGGCGGCGGAGCTTGCAGTGAGCGGAGATCGCGCCGCTGCACTCCAGCCTGGGCGACAGAGCGAGACTCCGTCTCAAATAAATAAATAAATAAATAAATAAATAAATAAATAAATGAAAGACACATTTAAATTACTTGGAGATAGTTAAAACATATATTTTAAAGGAAAGCTGATATAATAATTTTGTAGTATAAAGTTAATGCTACTTATATCCATAACTAAATCAAACTATATTTTGACAGTAGAGAACATATCTCGTTTAATTTTATGTCAAATTATCAAGCACACATTTCTCTATGCATGGTTAAGTTTATTTTTTTATTTAAATAACAATATTATTAATTCCTTAGGTTACCTTTAGCTAGTAGCAGATTTTCTGGAGTTGGTGGTGTCACACTGAATCTTAAAGAATAGGATGTAGCTTGATAATTGAAGGTTAGAAAGGAAAGAACCAGTGAGATGAGAGGGAGAATGTGGAATACAAGAAGTAGTAACCAAATCCAAAAATATATAGAAATGACATGGCAATTTTAATTGGTCACATATACCACATGCTGTTCGAATGAATATGCCTTAACATCCTTATCCATGCATGGAATGTATGCAATTCTTTGTTTCTTCCTTTTCAGAACAATGATTCTTAATTATGAAAAATTACTCTTTCAGCATAGACTTTTAAGTAGTATAAAGTTTATAGTATTCATGAGGAGTAAAAATCACACTATAACAAGATTTCTATTGTTTGTCTTAAATCATTTTTTAAAATAAATGCATTGTTTGCATTCTTCTTATGGCCAGCTTACATTCCATACTTGAAAGTGTTGAACCCAAGGTGATGTTTTGAATCTTTTAGTGAACTTCCTTGCTGAACTTGCAGCTTCTCAACCTCCACAACCCTGATGCTAGCGCATTGCAGTGATAAGAATAATTCTGGACCGTTTTTACTTTTTGATGTGCCTGACATATTAAAAATATTAAAATGCCATAAAAGTGTCAAGGTTCATATATTACAAGTAATGCTGAGCAAATAGTCTAATGTTGGTATATTTATAATGCAATTTTAAATGCTTTAGGTTTTTAAAAAAAATAGTGATAGAAAAGTACATATTCTTCTTGAACTTGTTCTTTATATATATTATATATATAAAGCATTTATGCTTCTTATTGACATACAAATGATTAAAGTCATAAATTATATATAATAAGATAAAAAGTATATAAACAGACAATTTAAACCTTTGTCAATTATTTTAAAATTTAAAGATATATAAGAATCCTTATCATGTTCTCTTAATTTAATTTTTTGAGGATTGTAATAGATGCTATTATAGGAAAAACTAATGGCTTAGAATTAATTTAAGTATTTTCCAATGTGGGAAAGGAGAAAAAGTAAAAAGTTAAGTCCACTTACATGAAAAAGAATTTCACAAGTACATGATTTGTCTCAAAATAGTTATAATACAAGAAAGAATGTATTCATGTGGCTGCTATGAAAGAGTGATGCAAAAAATAAACCTCAGATCATAATAAAAAGACATAAAATACAGACCATAATTCAATTATGAAAATTTAAACTGCAAGTGTTTTAATGAATCAAGTAACTATTAATGGACAGAATTGTGTCTTCCCAAAATTCATATGTTGAAATCTTAATCTCCAGTATCTGTGAATGTGACTATATTAGAAGAGATAGTCTTTAAAGAGGTAATTAAGGTAAAAAATGATATCCATAGAGTTTGTCCTAGTCCAACATGATGAGTGTCCTTATAGCAGAAAATTAAGACACAAACAGTGATGGAGGAAAGGCTATGTGAGAACACAGGTAGAAGACAGCCATCTACAAGCTTAGAATAGAGGCCTCAAAAGAAACCAACATTGCTGATACCTTTTTAAAATTTTTATTTTAGGTTTAGGAGTATATATGAAGGTTTGTTACACAGATAAACACATGCCACGGGGGTTTCTTGTACAGGATATGACATCAATCAGGTACCCAATAGTTCTCAGTACTCAATAGTTCTTGATCTCAGACTTCTAGTCTTCTGAACTGTGAAAAAAATAAATTTCTGTTGCTTAAGCCACTGTTGGAGGTACTTTGTTATGGAAACCCTAGCAAACTAATACACTAAGAACAAATTTAAAAGTTTAACATTTCTGTTGTGTTACGTTGTGTTAGGAGAAATTCCCCCAAATTAACTGAGTTATTTTGGTAAGAAGATTTTCAGTAAAACTCATCGGTATGTTAAAAACACTTCTAAACTAGCCCCATGGTAAATCACAAAAGGTCAAATGCAGAGCTCATAATGAACAAAATCCATGGGAATTGAAGCAGACTAAAACATTGGTTTTTAATCAGCACCTAACTAGAAATATCTTCATTTTAATATTCCTGATAATGTTCGTTGAGAAAATTATGGGGACTTAATGATACACCATGTCTGCCTTCAAAGATACTGTAGCGAAGATGGTGATGAGGATGTTGGTGATGGTGGTGGTGACATAACGTTTTTTGAACACATATTATGTGGTAAACAATGCACCACACCCTTTATTGTCTCACTTAAAGAGAAAGGTATTATTGTTTTCTCTTTACTGAGACAAATCAAAGAGCTTAAGTGATTTATTTATAACCATGTTATTATTAGTAGTAACTTAAAAGTTGTCCCCACGTTTAACTCTTCATTACTAGGATTTGCTCAAATAATAAAAGCTGAACTATGAGAAATTACCCAAAAGGAATATAGGCACGTGTCCCATAAGCAGACAAAACAAACTGCATACTAAAATACATATGTTGCAATAATTTCATTCTTTAATTATATTGCAATATGTATTAATAAAATTAGACCTTGAATATTTTAATGTCTATATATTCATATGCATACTAATATATAATTTTTAGTAGCAGAATATGATATAATCATGTAAGTTAGTCATATTCAATTTATATAAAAGCATTTTATATTTCAATGACATGATTTTTTAACATTTGTGATTGTAAAAAGGATTAATATCTGGTCAAAGTATTATGTGGCAAATATATGTAGCTATACACATCTGATAAGGTCTTCCATGTTTCTTATCAGGAATAGCCACATTTTAGCTTTTAATAAGAAGTCTCCATTTAGAACATAAAACCATCCATAAAAGGAAGACTGACTTCCTTTTATTTTCAGGTTACTTAGTTTGTAAGAGTAGTTTAATGAAGCTGAATGTTATTTTTCTAAAACTAAAACGTATGCTGAATGAGAATTTGGCTAAGGATGTTCCGTTACAAAAAAAGAAGCGTAAAAATATCTGCAAATTTTAAGATATCAAGTTAAAACAAACAAAAATACATATCAATATTTTGGTTAATTTTATTGATGTTTAAACTTAGGGTACAACTATCTATGTTTTAAAAATTAAAACCATTTTAATGCTCTTTTATTAACTTGCCATTAGTCTGTTATTACTGAGAACAGTTGAATATTCTTCTACCCCCTCATTTTCTTCCTTTACTCATTTCCAACAATTTTAAAATTTAGACTTTCTTGTTTTCTTTTTTTTTTTTTTTTTGTCTAGTTTACTATATTCACATTTATTCCCACATCATCTTTTATGCTGGGATCCAATTTGCATGTGATGATAGCCACGGTAAAATATAATAAGAATTCTATCTCCCTGAACTTATAGTAGAAAAATAACTTTATTTATAGAGTCCATTACATTTTCTGTAATAAGAATTAGTGAGGGAAGTATTGTAAATTAATTTCTTATTTCTTAATCTGAGACAGAGAGACAATAGTATTTCTTTTGTCAACGAACATGTATGTTAAACTGCCAATATTTTGAAAGGAGTTTTTATAGTGTATAAATATCAAGTTCATAATATTTTAATACAATATTAATAACAATTATTACAATGACTACCTTTGAGTATGCATCATGTGTTGTATGCTACACTAAGCATTTTATATGTAGTTGTTCACTCTTCATAATAACCCTATGAAATACATTTTATTGCTTTACTTATTAAATGAGTGAAAACACTGAGGCATAGTACATAGTGATTATGTATCACAATCTAAAGAAGACAAATTGGGAATTTTAACATAGCCAGTTTGTTATTTCAGAACCAGAGCTTATAAGGACTATTAAGTGCTATCTTTAATTACTAAGCATTGCTCTGTGTGGATGGGGGAAGGTGGGGGAGAGAGAGAAAGAGAGACACAGAGAGAGAGGGACATTTGAGATATATCTCACCATAAAATAAGCTCATGCTTTTAGGTAAATGTATAGCATTGTAAAACTATTACCAAAATCTAACTTTAGAATATTTTCATCACCCTAAAAGAAACCAGTATCCATTTACAGTTTTATTGGATCCTTCCCACATGAACATTGGGCAACCACTCATCTATTTATTTTCTTTTAAATTTGCCAGTTCTACATATTTCATATAAATGAAATTATGCCATGTGATCTTTTATGGCTGACTTTACTCATTTGGCATAATATTTTCAAGGTTTGTCTATGTTGTATCACATATCAGCATGTCATTCCTTTTTATTAACAAATAATATCATGTTTTATGAAGTACCATATTTTATTTATTCATTCATCAGCTGATGGGCATTCAATTTTTTTCACTTTTTAACAATTATAAATAAAACTGCTCTTAACCTCCACATATAATATTTTATGCAGACATTTAAAAAAAATTCTCTTGGATATATATGTAGCAGTGGAATTGCTGGTCATAGGTAACTGCATATTGCATAATAACAATATGATGAAGTATCTAACTTTTTCCAGAGATTTTACATAAAATTCTACATTCCCACAAGCAATGTCTGAGGGATACCATTTGTCTAAATCATTGGCAATGCTTGTTATTCTCTCACTTGCTCATCATATCCGGTTGACTGTGTGAAAGGGTATCTCATTGTGATTTTGATTTGCACTTCAATAATGAATAATAATATTGAGTAAATTTTCATGTAGTATTAGTTATTTGCATATCTTCTTTGGAATTTTTATATTAAAATCTATTGCCTATTTTGTAATTGGGTGATTTGTTCTTTTATTATTAAGTTGTAAATAAAGTCGGAACATATAAAATATGTATATGTATAATGAGTATATTCTGGATACAAGTCTTTTGTCAGATAAATTTGTAAATAAATACATATATTTTATTCCGTGAATTTCAATTAACTTTCTGGGTGATACCATTTATAGCATGAAAAGCTATAATTTCGATGAATTCCAACATATCTTATGTTTCTTTTCTTACTTGTGCTTTTGGTGTCATATCTAAGACACCATTGCCTAGTTCAAACTCATGATGATTTACATGTATGTTTTCTTCTAAGAGGTATTTTTTTATATTTAGATTTCATATTAAGGTCTTTATGTCTTTTTCTGTTAAATTTTGAATATAATATGCAGTAGAGGTCCAACTTTATCATTCAAAATGTGAATATCCTGTTGTCCCAGAAACATTGGTTAAAAAGACTATTCCTTCCCCATTTAATTGTGTTAGCACCTTCATGAAAAGTCAATTGACAATAAATGTAAGGGATTTCTGAACATATGTGATTTCTATTTTCATTTTTTTTTTTTTTTTTTTTTTTTTGAGGAATCTCCATACTGCTCTCCGTAGTTTTTGTACTAATTTACATTCCCGCCAACAGTGTTAAAGGATTCCCCTTTCTTCACATCCTTGCCAGAATTTGTTATTGCCTTTTGGATAAAACCCATTTTAACTGGAATGAGATGATAGATCATTGTAGGTTTGATTTGCATTTTTCTGACGATTAGTGATGAACATTGTTTTTTCACATATCTGTGAGCCATTTGTATGTCTTCTTTTGAGAAATTACAACTCATATCTTTTGCATATTTTTAAATTGGATTTTGCCATTTTTTTCTTATTGAGTTATTTGAGCTCCTTATATTTTCTTCTCATTAACCTGTTGTCAGATAGGTAGTTTGCAAATACTTTCTCCCACACTGTGGATTGTCTCTTTACTTTGTTGACTGCTTCCTTTGCTATGCAAAAGATTTTTAGTTTGATGATCCCATTTATCCATTTTTGCTTTGGGCACCTGTGCTTTCGACATCTTCTTCAAGATGTCTTTGCCATATATTTCCTGCTAAGCACTGCTTTAGTTGCATTTTATAAATTTTTCTATTCAGTGTTTTCATTTTTATTTATCTCAAAGTATTTTTTACTTTCCCAAGTGATTTTATTCTTTGGTTCATTGACTAAGAATGTGTAGTTTCCACATACTTGTGAATTTCACGTTATTACTGCTCTTGATTTCTAATTTAATTGAATTGTGAATGTAAAACATATTTTTTATGTCAATTATTTTTAAATTATTTACTTGCTTTGTGGTCTGGCAAAGTCTATCCCAGAGAATGTTCCATATGTGCTTAAGAAAAACGCATACTTTGCCGTTGTTAGGCGAAATATTACTTAGATGACTCACGCTTGGGTTAGTGAGTGTTTCAAATCCTTTCTATCTTGGTGAAAATATGCCTAGTGGTTGAATTCATCATTGAAAATGGGATATATAAGCCTCCACCTATTGTTAAATTGTCTGTTGTTTCCCTTCAATTATCTTAGATTTCGGTGCATTCAAATTTGGTCCATTCTAATTTGAATATATGTTTACTAAAGTTATTTTTTCTGATGTATTGACCCCCTTTATCATCATAAAAGGATCTCTCTTGTCTCTGGTAATATTTACTTACAGTAAATGTAATGGAAGCCTTCATATAAGTCTCACTTATTTCTAATTATCCTTTTTATTTTTCTTGAGGAATTCTGTTGAGTGCTTTAAATACATCTTTTGCACTACATTTTGGGAGTAGTTATTGCTTAAGTGGAGAAGAGAAAATTATTTAATATTTTTATATCTTATACATTTTGACACTTCAGAAGTAAGAATAGTTTTTCCCTTTAGTAGCAATAAGAATAATATAAACATAAACATTTGCACATTTTTGGAGGGGGGTGGTATTTTTTATTTTCAATGTTTTGCATGAATGTTTTTACCAATATTAATGAAAAGACTAGCCTGAATTTTGCATATTATGCTGGTCATTGTAAAAAGCAAACACTTAACATTATTGATCAATTCACTTTCATTTGTTTTTCTGCCTTCTGGTTTCCAAGTATCAGCTCTTATTTAACTACTAACAATTGAAATATAGTCCTTCTTTGATTAAATTAAAGTGATTTAGGCCTATGACTTTTTCTCTGAATATTGCTTTTATTGTTTCTATTAGGTTTTTAAATGAAACATTTAGAAGGGCAATACACATTACCGTTAAAAAATATCCTGTATATTCAGACAGAACTAGGTTCGAAACTATGTAAGTTTGGACTCATTGTTTACCTTTATTAACTCTAGGTACTCTCAAGTCTAAAACTGATATTCCAGTTTCTAACACAGGGGGTGGTTGTGATAAGTAATAAATCAATTATATGTGTGTATAACACACATACAATAGTGTCTGACTCATAATGATAATTACTAAAGTGATAATTGCTAATAATTTAGTATGATGAGAAATTTAGGGCTATAATCATTTGTGTACTTAATCTTCCTTTTTCTTTTTTATTTTGTTTTGCTCCTTCATCATTTCTAATCCTGCTGCTACTTAGTAAGCTGTTTCCACCATATGTTTAGAGTATTTTTTGTCCTTTCCACTAAAAGAAATTTTATACTCTTAGATTTTTATTCTTGAATTTATTCTTGTCAGTTTTATGACTTCTACTGAAAATGTAGCTATTAATATACATATTCTGCCTCTTTCCTCCAAGTCTCATTTTTTTTCTAATAGTCTTTGCTTCATTATTTTATTCTATGCTTTAAATAGTTTGTAAGTTGTTTACAAAATTGCTAATTTGCCTTTTAGCTATGTCTGTTCTATTATTCATTTCTTTTACTTTCAACAACTTTGGTCTATATATCTATGTGTGTGCATAATATATTATACATGTATAAATTAATGATGTAATTATTTTATGCATCTTCCTTATTCCGAAATTGTTCAGTTGCCAACTGTACAGACACAGCAGTCTGTCTGCAAAGTCAGATATGTCTGAAACACTGCTAGCATGTTTGTTGCTGTTTTTTGCTTTTTCCTATGTTATTTGTCTTTATCCATTTTCTTTCATTGTTGTTTGGTACATCTCTTCTTTTTTTTTTTTTTAATTTATTTATTATTATTATACTTTAAGTTGTAGGGTACATGTGCATAACGTGCAGGTTTGTTACATATGTATACTTGTGCCATGTTGGTGTGCTGCACCCATCAACTCGTCATTTACATCAGGTATAACTCCCAATGCAATCCCTCCCCCCTCCCCCCTCCCCATGATAGGCCCCTGTGTGTGATGTTCCCCTTCCTGAGTCCAAGTGATCTCATTGTTCAGTTCCCACCTATGAGTGAGAACATGCGGTGTTTGGTTTTCTGTTCTTGTGATAGTTTGCTAAGAATGATGGTTTCCAGCTGCATCCATGTCCCTACAAAGGACGCAAACTCATCCTTTTTGGTGGCTGCATAGTATTCCATGGTGTATATGTGCCACATTTTCTTAATCCAATCTGTCACTGATGGACATTTGGGTTGATTCCAAGTCTTTGCTATTGTGAATAGTGCTGCAATAAACATACGTGTGCATGTGTCTTTATAGCAGCATAATTTATAATCCTTTGGGTATATACCCAGTAATCGGATGGCTGGGTCGTATGGTACATCTAGTTCTAGATCCTTGAGGAATCGCCATACTGTTTTCCATAATGGTTGAACTAGTTTACAATCCCACCAACAGTGTAAAAGTGTTCCTATTTCTCCACATCCTCTCCAGCACCTGTTGTTTCCTGACTTTTTAATGATCGCCATTCTAACTGGTGTGAGATGGTATCTCATTGTGGTTTTGATTTGCATTTCTCTGATGGCCAGTGATGATGAGCATTTTTTCATGTGTCTGTTGGCTGTATGAATGTCTTCTTTTGAGAACTGTCTGTTCATATCCTTTGCCCACTTTTTGATGGGGTTGTTTGTTTTTTTCTTGTAAATTTGTTTGAGTTCTTTGTAGGTTCTGGATATTAGCCCTTTGTCAGATGAGTAGATTGCAAAAATTTTCTCCCATTCTGTAGGTTGCCTGTTCACTCTGATGGTAGTTTCTTTTGCTGTGCAGAAGCTCTTTAGTTTAATGAGATCCCATTTGTCAATTTTGGCTTTTGTTGCCGTTGCTTTTGGTGTTTTAGACATGAAGTCTTTGCCCATGCCTATGTCCTGAATGGTACTACCTAGGTTTTCCTCTAGGATTTTTATGGTATTAGGTCTAACATTTAAGTCTCTAATCCATCTTGAATTAATTTTCGTATAAGAAGTAAGGAAAGGATCCAGTTTCAGCTTTCTACTTATGGCTAGCCAATTTTCCCAGCACCATTTATTAAATAGGGAATCCTTTCCCCATTTCTTGTTTCTCTCAGGTTTGTCAAAGATCAGATGGCTGTAGATGTGTGGTATTATTTCTGAGGACTCTATTCTGTTCCATTGGTCTATATCTCTGTTTTGATACCAGTACCATGCTGTTTTGGTTACTGTAGCCTTGTAGTATAGTTTGAAGTCAGGTAGCGTGATGCCTCCAGCTTTGTTCTTTTGACTTAGGATTGTCTTGGAGATGCGGGCTCTTTTTTGGTTCCATATGAACTTTAAAGCAGTTTTTTCCAATTCTGTGAAGAAACTCATTGGTAGCTTGATGGGGATGGCATTGAATCTATAAATTACCTTGAGCAGTATGGCCATTTTCACGATATTGATTCTTCCTATCCATGAGCATGGTATGTTCTTCCATTTGTTTGTGTCCTCTTTTATTTCACTGAGCAGTGGTTTGTAGTTCTCCTTGAAGAGGTCCTTTACATCCCTTGTCAGTTGGATTCCTAGGTATTTTATTCTCTTTGAAGCAATTGTGAATGGAAATTCATTCCTGATTTGGCTCTCTGTTTGTCTGTTACTGATGTATAAGAATGCTTGTGATTTTTGCACATTAATTTTGTATCCTGAGACTTTGCTGAAGTTGCTTATCAGCTTAAGGAGATTTTGGGCTGAGACAATGGGGTTTTCTAAATATACAATCATGTCATCTGCAAACAGGGACAGTTTGACTTCTTCTTTTCCTAACTGAATACCCTTGATTTCTTTCTCTTGCCTAATTGCCATAGCCAGAACTTCCAGCACTATGTTGAATAGGAGTGGTGAGAGAGGGCATCCCTGTCTTGTGCCAGTTTTCAAAGGGAATTTTTCCAGTTTTTGCCCATTCAGTATGATATTGGCTGTGGGTTTGTCATAAATAGCTCTTATTATTTTGAGGTACGTTCCATCAATACCAAATTTATTGAGCGTTTTTAGCATGAAGGGCTGTTGAATTTTGTCAAAAGCCTTTTCTGCATCTATTGAGATAATCATGTGGTTCTTGTCTTTGGTTCTGTTTATATGCTGGATTATGTTTATTGATTTGCAAATGTTGAACCAGCCTTGCATCCCAGGGATGAAGCCCACTTGATCATGGTGGATAAGCTTTTTGATGTGTTGCTGAATCCGGTTTGCCAGTATTTTATTGAGGATTTTTGCATCGCTGTTCATCAGGGATATTGGTCTAAAATTCTCTTTTTTTGTTGTGTCTCTGCCAGGCTTTGGTATCAGGATGATGTTGGCCTCATAAAATGAGTTAGGGAGGATTCCCTCTTTTTCTATTGATTGGAATAGTTTCAGAAGGAATGGTACCAACTCCTTCTTGTACCTCTGGTAGAATTCAGCTGTGAATCCATCTGGTCCTGGACTTTTTTTGGTTGGTAGGCTATTAATTATTGCCTCAATTTCAGAGCCTACTATTGGTCTATTCAGGGATTCAACTTCTTCCTGGTTTAGTCTTGGAAGAGTGAAAGTGTCCAGGAAATTATCCATTTCTTCTAGATTTTCCAGTTTATTTGCGTAGAGGTGTTTATAGTATTCTCTGATGGTAGTTTGTATTTCTGTGGGGTCGGTGGTGATATCCCCTTTCTCATTTTTAATTGCGTCGATTTGATTCTTCTCTCTTTTCTTCTTTATTAGTCTTGCTAGTGGTCTGTCAATTTTGTTGATCTTTTCAAAAAACCAACTCCTGGATTCATTGATTTTTTGGAGTTTTTTGTGTCTCTATCTCCTTCAGTTCTGCTCTGAGCTTAGTTATTTCTTGCCTTCTGCTAGCTTTCGAATGTGTTTGCTCTTGCTTCTCTAGTTCTTTTAATTGTGATGTTAGAGTGTCAATTTTAGATCTTTCCTGCTTTCTCTTGTGGGCATTTAGTGCTATAAATTTCCCTCTACACACTGCTTTAAATGTGTCCCAGAGATTCTGGTATGTTGTATCTTTGTTCTCATTGGTTTCAAAGAACATCTTTATTTCTGCCTTCATTTCATTATGTACCCAGTAGTCATTCAGGAGCAGGTTGCTCAGTTTCCATGTAGTTGAGCGGTTTTGATTGAGTTTCTTAGTCCTGAGTTCTAGTTTGATTGCACTGTGGTCTGAGAGACAGTTTGTTATAATTTCTGTTCTTGTACATTTGCTGAGGAGTGCTTTACTTCCAATTACGTGGTCGATTTTGGAGTAAGTACGATGTGGTGCTGAGAAGAATGTATATTCTGTTGATTTGGGGTGGAGAGTTCTATAGATGTCTATTAGGTCTGCTTGTTGCAGAGATGAGTTCAATTCCTGGATATCCTTGTTAACTTTCTGTCTCGTTGATCTGTCTAATGTTGACAGTGGAGTGTTGAAGTCTCCCATTATTATTGTATGGGAGTCTAAGTCTCTTTGTAAGTCTCTAAGGACTTGCTTGATGAATCTGGGTGCTCCTGTATTGGGTGCATATATATTTAGGATAGTTAGCTCTTCCTGTTGAATTGATCCCTTTACCATTATGTAATGGCCTTCTTTGTCTCTTTTGATCTTTGATGGTTTAAAGTCTGTTTTATCAGAGACTAGTATTGCAACCCCCGCTTTTTTTTGTTCTCCATTTGCTTGGTAAATCTTCCTCCATCCCTTTATTTTGAGCCTATGTATGTCTCTGCATGTGAGATGGGTCTCCTGAATACAGCAGACTGATGGGTCTTGACTCTTTATCCAGTTTGCCAGTCTGTGTCTTTTAATTGGAGCATTTAGTCCATTTACATTTAACGTTAAGATTGTTATGTGTGAACTTGATCCTGCCATTATGATATTAATTGGTTATTTTGCTCGTTAGTTAATGCAGTTTCTTCCTAGCCTCGATGGTCTTTACATTTTGGCATGTTTTTGCAATGGCTGGTACCGGTTGTTCCTTTCCATGTTTAGTGCTTCCTTCAGGGTCTCTTGTAAGGCAGGCCTAGTGGTGACAAAATCTCTAAGTATTTGCTTATCTGTAAAGGATTTTATTTCTCCTTCACTTATGAAACTTAGTTTGGCTGGATATGAAATTCTGGGTTTAAAATTCTTTTCTTTAAGAATGTTGAATATTGGCCCCCACTCTCTTCTGGCTTGTAGAGTTTCTGCCGAGAGATCTGCTGTTAGTCTGATGGGCTTCCCTTTGTGGGTAACCCGACCTTTCTCTCTGGCTGCCCTTAAGATTTTTTCCTTCATTTCAACTTTGGTGAATCTGGCAATTATGTGTCTTGGAGTTGCTCTTCTCGAGGAGTATCTTTGTGGCGTTCTCTGTATTTCCTGGATTTGAATGTTGGCCTGCCCTACTAGGTTGGGGAAGTTCTCCTGGATGATATCCTGAAGAGTGTTTTCCAACTTGGTTCCATTTTCCCCCTCACTTTCAGGCACCCCAATCAGACGTAGATTTGGTCTTTTTACATAATCCCATACTTCTTGCAGGCTTTGTTCATTTCTTTTTCTTCTTTTTTCTTTTGGTTTCTCTTCTCGCTTCATTTCATTCATTTGATCCTCAGTCGCAGATACTCTTTCTTCCAGTTGATCGAGTCGGTTACTGAAGCTTGTGCATTTGTCACGTATTTCTCGTGTCATGGTTTTCATCTCTTTCATTTCGTTTATGACCTTCTCTGCATTAATTACTCTAGCCATCAATTCTTCCACTTTTTTTTCAAGATTTTTAGTTTCTTTGCGCTGGGTACGTAATTCCTCCTTTAGCTCTGAGAAATTTGATGGACTGAAGACTTCTTCTCTCATCTCGTCAAAGTCATTCTCTGTCCAGCTTTGATCCGTTGCTGGTGATGAGCTGTGCTCCTTTGCCGGGGGAGATGCGCTCTTATTTTTTGAATTTCCAGCTTTTCTGCCCTGCTTTTTCCCCATCTTTGTGGTTTTATCTGCCTCTGGTCTTGATGATGGTGATGTACTGATGGGGTTTTGGTGTAGGTGTCCTTCCTGTTTGATAGTTTTCCTTCTAACAGTCAGGACCCTCAGCTGTAGGTCTGTTGGAGATTGCTTGAGGTCCACTCCAGACCCTGTTTGCCTGGGTATCAGCAGCAGAGGCTGCAGAAGATAGAATATTTCTGAACAGCGAGTGTACCTGTCTGATTCTTGCTTTGGAAGCTTCCTCTCAGGGGTGTACTCCACCCTGTGAGGTGTGGGGTGTCAGACTGCCCCTAGTGGGGGATGTCTCCCAGTTAGGCTACTTAGGGGTCAGGGACCCACTTGAGCAGGGAGTCTGTCCCTTCTCAGATCTCAACCTCCGTGTTGGGAGATCCACTGCTCTCTTCAAAGCTGTCAGACAGAGTCGTTTGCGTCTGCAGAGGTTTCGGCTGCGTTTGTTATTGCCCTGTCCCCAGAGGTGGAGTCTACAGAGACAGGCAGGTTTCCTTGAGCTGCTGTGAGCTCCACCCAGTTCCAGCTTCCCAGCAGCTTTGTTTACCTACTTAAGCCTCAGCAATGGCGGGCGCCCCTCCCCCAGCCTCGCTGCTGCCTTGCCGGTAGATCACAGACTGCTGTGCTAACAATGAGGGAGGCTCCGTGGGTGTGGGACCCTCCCGGCCAGGTGTGGGATATGATCTCCTGGTGTGCCTGTTTGCTTAAAGCGCAGTATTGGGGTGGGAGTTACCCGATTTTCCAGGTGTTGTGTGTCTCAGTTCCCCTGGCTAGGAAAAGGGATTCCCTTCCCCCTTGCGCTTCCCAGGTGAGGCAATGCCTCGCCCTGCTTCAGCTCTCTCTCGCTGGTCGGGCTGCAGCAGCTGACCAGCACCGATCGTCCGGCACTCCCCAGTGAGATGAACCCAGTACCTCAGTCGAAAATGCAGAAATCACCAGTCTTCTGTGTCGCTCGTGCTGGGATTTGGAGACTGGAGCTGTTCCTATTCGGCCATCTTGCTCCGCCCCCCCGGTACATCTCTTCTAACAGGCTTCTTTTTCCTATCTGTTTGCTTGTTCCTTGCTTTTCTTATTTATAAACTGAAATTTCAAGTAATCAGTTTATACTTATATATGTATAAAGATACACATGTAGTTCAAGTAATCTGATTAAACATATATGACTTCTACTGATGTATGTGTGTGTATACATATATATAATATACCTGTGAAGGATTACCTCAGAATTGTGTGCCATTTTATTTCATATTTATTTAAATATACAGGAGAGTGAGATAGGATAGATAAGAATGTAGCAGCAATTGATAGAATGAGGAAGAAATGTCTTTCTTACATTATCCTGCTTTTCCAGAGAGAACAGTGGTGATGGAGGTGTGGGGTGGTTATATTTATTAGCCTTGTTGACATCCCCTGCTGGGTGAAATCAAGTTATCTTTAATTTGATGGCTTTCCTATGGTGAGTCTCTAAAGTCAGCTATCTCTGAATAGGAGCATAACATGTAACTCTGGAGTTAGTTTAGTGGGTTTTTGTTTGTTTGTTTTGTTTTGTTTAAAAATAGCATGCTCCAAGACAAGCTTTTTCTCCAGTAGATGGCTACAGAATATTGAGGACAAGTAGAGACATAACTTGGCATAGAAGTGGGATTTTTGTAGATTTTAACTTCTCCTATAACCTCTACTGAAGAGCCCTTCTCTAGAGATGGAGATTGCACAGTTTCGCAAGCAAGGAGTCTCTCTAGATACCAGGGTATGCTTTTGTTCAACACAGGGTGAGGGTGAACCATGGATGTGCTTCTCACTTCTTCCTTATCTCTTCTAAAACCACAGAAATGGGTTTAGAGTGTGATTTCTAATAGTACACACAATTTTTCTTTTTATATCAATGGACTCATTTAAGCTGGAAGTTAATAGAAGGTGTTATTTTGATTATGTTCCTCAATTAAGATTTAATAGTACACCAACTCCTAAAAATGTTTATGCAAAATATAACAATAGCATTTTTACCTAATTTATATTGATCCTGAGAGTTTAAAAGGTTAAAATTGTATATAAACTTGGGAATTAATTTGTTCTTTTAGAGTTGTTTCAAATTTGTCACACATTTATGTTTGGTAAAGATCAACACTAATAAGTGTTAAAAAGAAAGTATTAATAGCATTTGATATGCTTTAATACGATGCCACTCCCAACATTTAATCATATCTCACATGGAATATAATAACAACAAATATTTGAAGATAGAAAAAAGGCAAATTAAACAAAAATCTTAGCAAAAGGGTCATACTTTTAGAGTTAGTATCATCAGAAGATGAACTCATAATTGGAAGAAAATGAGGCAGTTTTCACATTTTCTGACAGAACTTGATTAATTCAAGAAACTTTTTCTCTGGTGCTTAGCTTCTCTACACTCACACCATCTGCCCATACTCAGCTTTGGTTTCTATTTCACTTAGGAAGTAATATAAAATGAGATAATTCATTAAAAATGTTGAGAAACATTGTATGTATAGGCACATAGAAAGCACTCGGTAGCTGCCAATTTTAAATATACTCAGATATAAATGATATGTATTGAAGAGTCCCTTTAAAGTTTGAAATTTTAGTCTGGGTCTCTATGATTAATAATGGAACTTACACTCAGAACATACAAAATGCTCTGAAGTTGATAGATACATTTGAGTAGCACATCCTTGTGAAGCCTGCTTTAATTATTCCAACCAAAACTGATGGTTTTTCACAAAATTTCTAAATTATTTTTAGTTTTTAAATACTACAGATTGGCTATCAGTTTTGTTTAATTTTTCAAGTAATTAATTGAAGGCAATGATCGTGCCTTTCAAGAATAGGACAAACATTATAGTGAAGGCTACTACTTGTTGATGGCATATTTATTGCCCATCCATTGCTGCACCTCTAAATGTTACCTTCTCATTTTACTTTTGAATTTCATAGCAAGGTACAATAATGAAATTTTTATCACCTCATTTATGTGAGGCTTTATGAGAAATGTTTTCATCATTTACATTTAATTTAATTCTCAAGGAGACTATGTATAACTTACAGTATTTCCATTTATCAGAAATTAAGTGAGATTAAGTGCTTTCCTTGCAGTCAGATAGATAGTAAGTAATAGAATTTAGAATTCATTCTTAGCATAGAACAGCTGCAGTAGTAGTATTTTAGAATAGAGAAGCATCATATTAGAATGTACTAGTAAAGTGCTAAAAAATGTTTAGTACTTTTGTTTAGTAAAGTACTAAACAAAAGATATTTATTAGATTTATCTTAATTTATTGTATCAGGGCTCTCATGGCCCCAAAGAATACTAACTTGTATGTGCTTTTTCAGGAACTCAGTACTCCTTCTTATTAGGTAGAATAGTATTCAACATTAGCTAAGTAAGTAAAGTTAGACGATCTATGTTAACACATTGTTAAACACTTGTTTAATATATATTTCATGGATTTTCAATGTTCACTTTTTTTAAGAGATAGGGTTTCACACTGTCTTCCAGGCTAGAGTGCAGTGGTGTGATCATAGCTCACTGCAGCCTAAACCTCCCGGGCTCAAATGATCTTCCCACCTCAGCTTCTTCAGTAGTAGAACTACAGGCACATTCTACCACACCTGGCCAATGTTAAATTTTTTTCGTAGAGGCAGGGTCTTACCTTGTTGCTCATGAGGGTTTCCAACTCCTGGCCTCAAGTGATCATCCTACATCTCAAAGTGCTGGGATTACAGGCATGAGACTGCCCATCTTAAACATTCACATCTTTTAGAGAAGTTTGGAGTGTGTGTGTGTGTGTGTGTGTGTGTGTGTGTGTGTATGCAGTATTAGTCCATTCTCACACTGCTATGAAAAAAATAAACGAGACTGGGTAATTTATAAAGAATAAAAGTTTAATTGACTCACAGTTCCGTATGGCTGAGGAGACCTCAGGAAACTTACAGTTGTGGAAGGCACCTCTTCACAGAGAGGCAGGAGAGAAAGTAAGTGTTGATTGCAGGGGTAAGTCCTTTATAAAACCATGAGATCTCTTAAGAACTCACTTGCTATCACGAGAACAGCATGGTGGAAATGGTCCCCATGATTCAATTATCTTCACCTGGTCCCGTCCTTGACACATAAGTGTTACTACAATTCAAGGTGAGATTTGGGTGAGGATACAGAGCAAACCATATCTCTCTCTCTGTCTCTCTCTCTCTCTCTCTCTCTCTGTGTGTGTGTGTGTGTGTGTGTGTGTTTATATTCAAATATATTTTAATTTGTATTTTCCTTGGTAGTAATTATTGTGGTCTAAACTTAAATCACTATATGTGCTATTCACTTGTGTTATGTGTTTATTTTGTGTGTGTCTGGTGGGAGAGGTTTTTTTGCATGTTATATTTTCAATTATATTTCAAGAATATGTTTAAATTCATAAATGAAACAATAATTTCATAGGAATTTTTGGACATCACTAATCTTTTAATATGATGTGTAGAATCATCAGGTTTACATCTGTTTTTAACGCAAGAAAAATGCTAAAAATAATATTTTCTTATTAAGATTGATGTATGAGTGTATATTTGCCTTATACATTTATGGTAACATAACCATACTCCTTTCTATCAACATTGAGCAATGCTTCCAGATGTTAATAAATACGAACAACTCATTTCAAGACTCTGTTCTCTTGATGTCTGCAGATGTACGGTCTATGCTACTTTTTATATGGTGGATTTTTGTCATATTTGTAAGGTCTTTTCATGATCATAACCTCTCTGACTTGCCTCTACTATTTTTGGAGATGCACAAAGAAGATCTGTCTAGATCCTGATAGATCTCCTCATGATACTGTTGTCGGGGACATCTGTGGGTCTTAAATGGCCCTTGGAAGAAAATGAGACATTTTTTACATTTCACATGCTTTAGGGCATCGAGGAATGGTGCTTTCTGTTCTTGCCCATCCCTTGCTTTGAGTTGTGAGAAGGATCATGGGGCATGGGTGGGATGTGTTCTGTCTTCCAGGCTTTTCCTTGACCAAAGCTTTTGAAGTAAAATATCCATCCTTGTCTAAAACTTTTGACATAATAAAAACACATAAATCAAAGACTGTTTTAAGTGCTGAGAAAGTGGAAAGTGAGTTCTATCACTAGAACTTGAAACATACTAAATTATTTTGTTGATTCTGGGTGGCTAATGAGGAGAGCTTTCAATAACAAAGAATAATTTAATAGGTAAATTTTAAAACAAAACAGGTTGAATTCCTTTTTGATTTTTAAGTAGAGTCAGGCTATTTCTCCTACTTCAAAATTGCAGATAGAATTTTAGATACTGTTCTTATAAATTAAATGTATTCTGGTTTCAAAACACTTCCAGAATGTTGTGAAGAAAAACATATGAATTTCTCTGACATTGCAGTGACAAGGCTTTACATTAAATCTTCATTTTCATCTTTCTTGAACCGAGCGCAGGAATACACAACCCTGAGGGGAATTTCATTTGCATGTTGTTGAACAGCTTGACGTCCTCGACTGGAGCACAGCAAAGTGCACTACAGGCCACCTGAGTTTTTATGGCAGAAACTAAAATGGGAAGTTGAAAAGAATGAAGAATTTTATTCCACTCTAGTTATTTGGTTAAAGTTCACTTTGAGAAACATGAAATGTCTCATTCAATATAATGTATGCAAATAGAGCCTATAGAAGATGACAGAAATCAAATGGCAAATACTTTCCCAGATGTTGCAAATGAGAGTGAAGTGATTCTGTATCAGGTTTGAGGGTAATGCCTCAAAATATTGTTTAAGTGGCTGCAGATTGTATCATAGACATTGGCAGGTGTGGAGGAGGTTATCGTTTTGTGATTAAAATTAAGAGGAAGGAGAATAACAAAATAGAGGATTTTCATTTCTTGCAAATTAATTCTATTTAGTTTTTCTTTCAAGTTGGAAAAGTGTTAATGACTATATGTATTATTGATAGATGAGTGAGTAAATATAAACAGATTATCCAAATAATTTAGCCTATAAAAGCCCTCTGACCTGCAACATCCAGCTAGTTCAAGCAGAAGAGGAATGCTGACTGTCTTTAGTGTTATTTATTTAATTATTGTTATAGTATCAGCTCATCTTTCTCTTTACAGATTTTATTGCATTTCAATAGTAAAATAACAGATGTGGCTATTGTTTTGAAAAAATGTAAAATGTATATCATTTTAGTTGCTATTCTTATTGTCATTCTAACTCCATGTAAATTCTATATCTCTAGCGTATATGTGTTGTATATTCTATTTCAGTCATGAATATCATTGACTATTCAATTTAGTTACTACTTTGTCTTTACTTAGAGTTTTCCTTTCATATGTTTGTGGATTTATGAAACTCTCTGAAGAACTTTTAATGATGCAGTTTCGAAAGACCTCACTATTTAATGCAAAGATGTCTATAAATTGATTTCCTAAAATTTGGCTGACTTTGATACTCAGGAAGCAATTTGCTTCCTAAATTTTTTTAAAGTGGTTTATATTTTAAATCATTTAAAATAATTTTAATTTATTAGAGAAATCTAGCCATATAATTTGAAGGTTAATTAATTGAAAATGGTTTAACAAAAAATATGTAAATGTATATTGTAGAATAACATACCAGTTGTTTTTATTAGAAGTTCAATGATTTCAGTTGCCTCAATTGTTTTACTCTCTGTTTCAAAATATGCATATACTGATATATCTCAATTTATGAGTTTTAGATATTTTCTGGTAACTTTATGTTAGATTAAAAATTTAGCTTATTTTATTAGTGTACCACTTCCTTATTTTTTCCTTTTCCATTCTTACAAGCTTGGATTAAATCAAGAGTCAATGTTGAAACTAGTAAAATTTGATAGATATCATTCACTACTTAACCGAATGGCATATACCTATATACATGTATAAAGATGAATATATATACACATATATTTTCACTGTTTTTATTTTTAAATATTTTATTTTACATAGCATTTTATTTTCTTAGAGTTAATGACTGACCAGTCATGCATTTGCCTAATTTTTATGGACATTCTGCTTTATTCATTCAAATAGCCCAACATACTTTTAAAATATTGAAAGTATAATTTTTAAATGTTCCAATGTTTCAAATACTGTTTCAGTTCACTGTTTTTCCCCCTGTTGGTATGTCCCAACAGCCCTTGATTTTCTTATGCCCCCAAAGAAAAGCTAACTCTCTAGGCCAGAACTCTCATCTTGTGTATTCCTTTTGTCCCTCTCCTGTGATCGAAGTCAGATAAATATCTACTAAGGACAGGACCAACCTCACGGGCATGCAACTTATGCAAAATCCCATGTATTTTTCCTTTATCAAAAGTGACTTCATTTTGTTAAATCACATTCTCCCAATGCTTCCTATTAAATGGCACATGGCAAATTTTAAAATATTGTCTAAAAACATTGTTATTCCATACTCCAGTTTGTTTATAAAATTTAAAGTTGAAAACCTCTTATTCTCAGAATCATGAAGGCATTAATGAATGTCTTCCAGTTTTCATTATTGTTACTGCTAAGTGTGGTGTCAGTTTCATTGTCAGTCTTAATATTTGTGAACGTTTTTCTCTCTGAGAGCTTTTAGAATTTTCTCTTTATATTTAATGTTGCACATTTCTTTTTCTATCCTAGGCTCAAAAGCCTTTGCATTTATAGACATGTGAGTTTCAGTTGTAAAAAATTTGTCTTGGGCCCAGGTGCAGTGGCTCACGCCTATAATCCAGCACTTGGGAGGCCAAGGCGGGCAGATCATGAGGTCAGGATCGAGACCATCCTGGCTGACACGGTGAAACCTCGTCTCTACTAAAAATACAAAAAAAAAAAAAAAAAAAAAAAGTAGCTGGACGTGGTGATGGGCGCCTATAGTCCCAACTACTAGGGAGGAGGAGGCAGGAGAATCGCGTGAACCCAGGAGGCGGAGCTTCCTGTGAGTAGAGATCAAGCCACTACACTCTAGCCTGGGCAACAGAGCAAGACTCTGTCTAAAAAAAAAAAAAGAAATTGTCTTGTATTATACCTTTGAAATTATCTTGTCTTCATTTTCCCCTTCTCTGTTTGTTATCCTATATGTTGGATGTCAACTTTTCTGAATAATTCTCTAATTTGTTCATCTTTCTTCCTATTTTCCCATGTTATATCAATCTATTTTAATGAACTGATTTTCTCAAGTTTATTTTCAATGCCTTTCCTGAACTTACAATTTCAGTTATAATACTTTAATTTGTAAGAGCTATTTGTATTTGCTGAACATTCGTTTTACAATTTAATGTTTTTGCTTTATTTATGTGATATAATAACTATCAGTCATTACAGTTTCTTGGTATAAATAAGTCCTCTTTTTTTCATATTATTTTTACTTTGAATTCCCTTTCATGTTTGACTTTGGTTTTCCTCTTCCTTCCATTTAGCAAGCTTTCTCAAATGGCTGCTCATTTTTAGATGTCTATTTATACTTAGAACTAAGGCATGAAATAGCTGATTAGATACCCAGTTTTCATAGTCAAACCTGAGAAACTTTTGACTCCAAGTTGAGAATCTTTTCTTTTTGGCCATTCTTTTCCTCTAGAAAATAAAATCTGGTCAGGGCTACATAATTTGTGAGGTATAACACAATTGGGAAGTACGGGGCTTCTTGTTATAAAAGATGTTAAGAATATCAAGGTCCCAACAGCAGAACTTAAGAGTGTAGCCCTTCAAAGCATGTGGCCCTATGTGAGACTGCATAAATTGCATGCATGTGAAGCTGGACTTCCCTCTAGTAGATACTTGCTTGATTCCCATTGTTCTGGAAACTGCAACCCTCTGTAGTAAAAAGCTCTTGACTATTTAGACTTATTGGAGACTATTGTTCAAAGTGAAGTAACTCAGGAATGGAAAACCAAACATCGTATGCTCTCATTGATAGGTGGGAGATAAGTTATGAGGATGCAAAGATGTAAGAATGATACAGTGGACTTTGGGGACTTTGGGGGAAGAGTGGCAGAGGGACAAAGGATAAAAGACAACAAATGTGGTGCAGTGTATACTGCTCATGTGATGAGTACACCAGGATCTCACAAATCACCACTAAATAACTTACTTATGTAACCAAATACCACCTGTACCCCAAAAACTTATGGAAAAATAAAATTTTAAAAATATGTATTTGTACAGTTACAATAAAAATACATTAATTAATTAATTCTCAATTTTTCAGCACCGTGCCTTACTCTTACCCTTTGTTTTATATTTTCTTCTCCATTTAAAGCCCTTTTTCAAATTTTCCTGAGAATCAAAACTATATCTCCTGAGGATAAAGTAATGTGTTTCCTAAGAAAATGGCAAAAGGTTGGCACCATGTGTTCATCCTCTCTGCATGAGACTTTTAACACATCACTGCCATTTCAGTCCTGTACCTTACATCTTCATTCCTGGAACCTTTAAGTCCAGAGTCCTGTGAATATTTTGTATCTTTTATTCTCCTTTTAAAAGTCCTCCAGTTAACTAACTTGACCCCCTAATGTTCATTAGTTGCTAAGGTTTGTCTGTGTTGTGGATAATGAGAAAATGACGTACAACCAAAATTTTAACCAAATCTAAGCATGAAACAGAATAAGAATCAGGAGAAATGACGTGGTTTAAAATGTATACTACCTTTTTTGGGTGTTTTGCTTCCCTAAAGTTTCATTAATCTCAACTTTAATTTTTTATTTTCTATAGCAGAAATAGCATTATGCCTGATATTTAAAATTATACACTTGTGAAGACACTAAAATTATGCTTTTTTAAGTATCCATCTTGGAATCTTTGTGATGTTCTCATTAGATTGCTATAATATATTCCAATCAATGGAGCCTCTGAATACTGCTGGGAAAATTATCATTGGGAACTTTTTCCTTAATATCCAGGAATAAAAGAGGACCGCAAATGTATACAATTACACTATCTCATTTGATGGGGATACATGGTGGTGAACATAGATTAGAATGTCATTTATGTGTCCGGTTTGTCAAAAGTTTCCTTGGCATAACAGAGGCAGGTTACTATGTAATAATGCTAGCTTTACCTTGTTTTCTGTCTCCTTATAGAAACCACAAAAATGCCGCCTCTATGCTAAGCATTTTCTTTATGTCTAGCATGTCCATCTTTCAATACTATTCTCCCAGTATCTATTTTTTTTTTTTTTTACAAATTGTCATGAAATTTTAGAGCAACAAAAGACATGTATTCAATGAGCAATCCTCACTGTTCCATTCTTGATGTCTTTTGATGTTAGCATAAGGACATAGCAAGGGAATTAAGAGTGCCAGTTTTGGTATTGGAAACATGTGGGTCTTGAGTCCAGGCTTAGCATTTACTTGCATAGAAACTTTGAATAAATTATAAATTTAGTCTAAGCCAAATGTTTTCAAAATTGTCTGCATATTAGAATTACTTAGGAGTTTTAAAATATTCAAACATATTTGCTCCAGAAAAAAAAATAATAATAATAACTTTTCGGCCTGGAGTCCTGGCTTTGTGCAGATCTCTCTTGGTGATACTAAAAGGTAGCAAAGGTTGAGAACTCCTGCCTATAAGGCTCATTTTTCTAATCTTTAAAATGGTACCAGCTTTAAATAGCCAGTATTTTACAGTTATTTTAAGAATTAAATGTAGAAAATGCATGTAAAAAAACATAGCACGATGCCTGGAACATTATAAATAATTCATGTCTCATTCCCTGGCTGAACTATAAATACGATTAAAGGAGAGATTATATCTTTCTTGTTCACTGTTTCCTGTATGACACATAGAAGCTACTTAAAAGTTATTTGTTGGTTCAGTGAATCACTTGCTCTGTCTTTTAGAGGAGGAAACAGTCTAATGTTGACTTTTGTTCAGCCACAAAGCCCCTTATTAAAAAATAAATAAGAATTTGCTGCAGAATCACTTTTTTCCTGATTTACTAGTCTTAGTTATTATTTCTTTAACGTTGGTACAGTACGCCATCCTAACATATACCTGCATTATTACCCACTGTGCCTACCAAGTTTTCTCTTTGATTTCTTCTATTATCGCTTTCATCCTTCCCCCTCTCCATTCTTCCTTCCTTTCATCTTTCCATCCTTTTTCTCTTTCTCCTTCTGATCCTTTTAATCTATGTTTTTCTACCTCCTTGTCCATCCCTTTTATCTTTCCATTGCTATCTCATCATAGAAAACCTCTCTTAACACTTTTGATTGCAGGAGAAGTCGCTCTACTCTGAACCTTGCCTGGAAGAAGTCTGTTCTGCTCAGTTACCACTTACCACAGGGCAGTAGAGAAGAGCAAAAGCCTGTCGAATTCTCAAGCAAATTAGCAGACAATTAGAATGTAGTGTGATATGTGCTGCAGGACAAATATAGAGAGTCCTGTTCATACAATGCAGAGTGCACATAGCTAAATTCTTTCACTTAGTTCTGGTGACACTGGAGGCAGGTCTGAAGGTCAGACGATCTGAGCTGTGTTTAAAGTAGGAATGTAGAAATCAATTCTTACATATTATAGGGAACAAAAAGGATGAGAAGTGGCTCCATATTGCTGCATTGAGAGGGAATTACTGAGAAGTGAGCCTGGAGTTGTAAAAGGAAGCCAAATGTTAAGGAACTTGGGCGTTATTCTTGGGGCCACAGGGCAACCGTTCCAAGTTAATTAAATAACTTGAATGATGGCATGATGGAATTTCCTTGAGAAAACAGATTTCCTTGTCAATGATGAATCTAGAGTAGAAAAGGCAGCTGAAAATCAAGCAAAGGAAATGCAGAAAAATAGGTTTAATAATGACATTATTTTTAAAACCAACCAAAGAAAAATATATTTCATAATAATAGCTAAAATTTATTTTGTACATACTATATGCCAGTCATTGTATTAAAAATCATGTACATGATAACCTCCATATAAGATAAATTCTATTATTATAGAATTATTATTATTATCATTATTATTATGATAGTGTGAGAATGAGTAGTAGTTTGCACAGATGTGAAAACCGTGCCACTTGAGGTCAAAGCTTCACTCCACCATTTACTTTCAATGTGACCTTGTGCAAATTAATTGATATACCTAAATATAGTCACATATATTTGATATATTTTTTGTGGCAGTTCAGGGTTTCTCCAACACACTCTGTCCCTTTTTGGTGCATTGGATTTTAGTGAGACAGTGAAAATAAGTTATACATAAGAGCAAGAGAAATGAATGTGAAGCAAATGAGAGAAATAATGAGTGAAACAAAACCCTATGGCTCCATCAAAATACCAAGCAAAGAGCAAACAAAAAGAAAATTCAAAGAATTGAATTATCTGCAAACAGAGATTCTGACATTGGAAACAGGCTAAGTGGTGAATGACACGGGAGAAAGGAGACAGGAATAGATAGATTTCCTAATGCCCTTTGATAGATAGGGGGACTTTATATAAATTATAATGCAACTCCATGAAAATGCATGTGACTTTTTGGAATCCTGTCCTTATCTCTTCCCAAATGTATGACACTGGGCAGAAGCCTCAACCTCTCTTTGCCTCAATTTCCTACTCCAAACCTAGATAAATAATAGTATTGAACTCATAATATACTATGAAGATTGAGTCAATAAATATAAAATAATGAAGCAGTGCTGGCAAACAGTACCACCATATGTGTTACCTATTATTGTTATCATTAAAAGATCCGTTGGATTTTATGTTTTGGCATGTTTCTCCATTTTTGAGATTCATATAATTCTAATCTTAAACTCTTAAAGAATTAGGGCCATAGAAAAGAGTTTACTATCTTTGGCTGCTGAAACGTTCATATTGTGTACTTTGCTAAAATCAAAGTATACTTTTAATGCCACTGAAAGAAAGCTTCTAAACTGTTAGTTAATGGTGCTTGGGAGTGGACCTCCCTTTTCTGTGGAATATGGTGGTCATCTTCAGTGGACGCGCTTGGGGAATGTAATGTCAAAAATGGATATTTCAAACACAGTGCAGGATCTTAGAATTCATAACGTGAGAAATGAGCTTCATGCGGGAATATTGAAGGAATAGTGTTCATGGATGGTGGTTTGTAACTTGTTATGGAACATAACATGTAAAATGAGTTTTTTTTTCTTTTTTTTCCTAGAGAAGAGAAGATCTCTGAGTGATGATTATGATATGACAAAAAGCTCAGACATTTTTCAGGTGGTTGAAATGTGTTCTCTCGACGGAAAAATTTAGGCTCCACACTGAACATCCTCAGGGAAAGATGAAAGAATAAAATGCCTTAGAGATTGAGATGCACAGCTGGATAATGCAGAGATAGATCATTTAAGTCAAACATGAGGTGAAAGCTGGGAAGGCTTTTGCACCTGTGCTTGACTAGATGCTGAATTTCGAACAAGTTTTCTGAAGGGCAGAGATTTTTGTGGAAGCATGAGTTTTTCACTACCCAATATAGAAAGGATAAAAGAACTTGCAGTTTTGGGAGATTAGATATACTTTTTTCTCCAATATTATGGCCTGTTCTGGAAATAAGTGACAGAAAGGCAAAGATCAAATTCATGCTTACAAGAACAGCTTCGGGTCAAGGAAAAGGTAGCCAAATTTAGCACACAAAAAGACCTGATCTTATGCAAATTTAAGCAGAAGAGAAGCAACCTGAGGAAAAACAACATTAGTTAAGCAAAACAAAACAAACAGTAATATTGAATGGCTAGGGTGAGGTCCCTGACCCACATTTGCATCTTCATTCATAGGGGAGAGTTAGCCATTGGGAGTTGATTTGACATGATTGTAGTCCCAGCGAAGACAGTGGTGATCAGAACACTGAGCTTCAAATTAGGGAAGAGTTAGGTGTAGCTCTGTAAGATCAGGAAGTACCACTGGTGTCGGCTGTTCTCCACTATTACAGACAGAAATAGCAAGAACCTAGACATTCCCTCTTACTGTTGTAAAAAATGTGACTGTCCTCTGAGTGCTGCTGCCGGGAAATTGGCAAAGGCTCCAGATCAATGCTGTTAAAACCCCTGAGAATAAGACTTAACACTGAGTTTGAGCTGTGTTGCAGACTTTTCTGGCACTTTAACAAGGGTGGTGAAGGCTGAGTAAAAATCTGAGTAGGATTTATGAGAAATTAATGCCAAGTGATACTGGGCAGTAATCAAGTTACCACAACTTCTAACCACTGGTGTGGCTTTTGATTTATGTTTTTGTACAAAGTTATAATTATTTATATTGACTATAAACAAATTTCAAAACTCTATAGAAAAGTTTGTTGAAATTGGATTTTGGCAAAGAGATTATGCAGACTACCTAGTAATGGCCTTTCTGCAAGCGTGTATCTACAATCAAAGGGTGATTGCATAGATGGTCTATTTTGGATCAACTAAAATTTATTTTTTTATGCTGCCCCTTATTTTGCCTATTGACAATAATCTTTTGCCACATACACAGAGCCTTGGGATAAAAAATGCCAGGAAGCACTGCATACAGTTTTCTGAGACATTTAAGGAATATTTGATTTCGATATTTTCTGAGCCCCTGTGTTTTTAAAAGGGTAGTTAGATAATAAGAGCATGTTTCTATCTTTATAAGTGAGACATGATCTTCTTAAAAAGGAAATACTGCTTGATAGGGTAAAAATAATCCAATACTTTGAGGAATGCTGTAGAACGATTGTTTTCTCTAAGGTCACTTTTTCTAAGGTGAGCATAATAAGGAGCTTTTAATTAATGTTATTAGCTTGTAGTGTGGTAGGTATTATGGGTCATTGAATATAGGAATACATAATAAATCTCTTAAAATTTGAATATATGTGGATAAAAGAATACTGAAAAAAAAAAAAAAAAAGAGTGATCATCACATCATCTCAAGTCCAGGATGCACTTACTCATGAGTGGTTTCAGTCGTACATTTAAAGAGTAGGTGTAAACAGATAGACATTATAAGGAAAAAGAAAAAAAAAAAAAAACTTCAGAAACCCAAAGAAGAATTGAATGCAGCATATGCGTCTTAAAATTAATAAGCATACAACTGAATTTTGCTATCATCTCAAAAATGGCTCCCCTCACATGTTCATAGCTGTAAATGGTAACTCTATTATATTTGTTCAGGTCAGAATCAACCTTAGATTGATTCTTCACTCACTTTTCTTTATAATTTCCCATTTCATTAGCAAAACCTATTTGACCTTTTTTTCAAAATTTATCCAGACTTGTAAAACCTCATACCACCTCCAGAACTTACCTGGATCCTTTCCACATCCATCTCACTCCTGGGTTATTCCAGTACACTACTATATGGTCTCCTTTACTTCCACCTTTTTCATAATGGTATTCATTAGGACTTTTTGCTAACATCACTTGTTTTGGCACTGGTCATAGAGAAGGAATCTACTTCTCTACTCACTTAAGCTCAGACATGGCCATGTGACTTGTTTGGCCAGTGAAATGTGTAAGAATTGATATGCTTCCTTTCTGGGCTATAGCTTTAAGAACCAGAGTGACAGATGGAGCTTCCATAAGCCCTTCACTGAGATTTCTGTTAGGAGCCTAACTTCCTTGAGAACAGTGGGTAGATTTGAAGAATAAGAGAAAAAAATAAATGTAGCTTTAAACCACTGAGACTTTCAGGTTGAAAACAGCTTAGTTTAGCCTATATTACCTGAGAAAGGAATTGTTTCAGGAGTTACCAAAAAACAAGACAGCAGCAACAAAATACCTGACATTGGTTATAGTGATGGGTGGTAGGTGTCAAAGAGATATTATTGACAGCTGGAAGGATGGAGGTTCAAGTTATGTTATGGTAAACTTTTCACATGTAGCAATGTGGAAATTAAAGGTGGTAACTATTGGATTTATAGCTTCAGAAGAAAGAATAAGAAAACACTAGAAGATTGAGTTTCTTACTTCTGACTGTGTTTTGACACGATATTTAAGGGAAGAAATAAATTAATTAATTTGCAAGAAATAATGAAAAGGACTAAAAGAAAGTAAAACAATGTGGGAGCTTGGAAGTTCCCATGTATAACTGATTTCCATCTCTACCTAGTAAAACTAAAACTGTGAAGGCCTTGAAAAAGCAGAAACTAATTGAAACGTAGCTTAGCAGCAGCAAGGGTCAAAACAAAAGCATGGCCATCACATGCATTTAAAAATCTCTGAATGGATTAGCTTCTCACCTACTAAATCCCTTCAGGTGAACAAGTAGACATAGAGAAAAATACTGGGAGTGTGCCTTTTCCAGGATATCTGTCGTTTACATCTGCAAAGAAGTCAAGAGAGAGGAGTATACTGTCAAAAAATTTTGAGTGAGATTATTGGCACATGAAATTGACTGAAAACAAATAGGAAACAGGTGACTGTAGCTTTAAGAGAATTGTGCTGTTAAAAGAACCACAAATCTGTGAAACTGATTATTAGAAACTTAAAATAGTTCTTGGTCCCTGAATTTTCTAGAGGTAAGGAAGGCTTAGAAAGCTACTCCTGTCTGAATGAGGACACCTTTCCTTGCATCCTCTTCAGAAATATCCAATGAGGACGATTTAAAAAGAGAGATCAGAGCCTGGGAACCCTGAGAATTACAGGTTGGAGAGCTACTCTTACGAAGAAACCCTCACAATGTCCGCTTAGCAGGAGTGTAAAATTTCTATGATTCAGTGGCTTCTAGGTAGCCCTGCATTCTTCCCCTTCCCAAATAAGAATTTTTATTCCGATCTTTCCATTTATCTTTCTTCAGACAAATGGGAGTGGTGGAGTGGGGAGCGGAATGATAATATAAATTGTGTTTCTTTTTTTCCTTAAGTTTCTATAACAAGAGGTGCCACATCTAGACTTCTACAGACATAACCATTAGATTTTGTTCTTTTAAATCTTATATGAAATAATATTAATTTTATTGGATAGGACTTTTGTCTTTTCTTCTTGGAGAGGGAATTTTGCAAGCAGAGAAGAAAGTAAACTCAGCACTTGCGACCATAAGGGAAGAACATTGATCAGTTGGGGTGTTCAAAAATAGCTAGTTGTTGTTAGGCATATTTTTACTATTAAAATTCTCTGACAAGTTGAATTCAAGCCGAGTCATGTGATTTTGCATGGACCAGTGCAATATGAGCAGAATTGATGGTATCACACAGAGAGGCAGAAGCCTTAAGAGCCAATGTGTGGTGTGTCACAGTATTTTCTTTGTACTCTGCTTATGGAAGCAAGTTCATTTGTTTAGACACCTGAGTATTATGTACACAATCTAATTTCCAACCAACAATGTAGATGTAGAACGAATGAGGGATAGCTTCGTGGTTGTAATCAACTGAAATTTTTAGGATGTTTTCACTGCAGCGTAACTTAGACTATCCTAATTACTCTTAACTCAAAATTTACCCACAGCAAAATACACAATGATCACTTAAAAACATGTCATGTTATCCATCCTTCTTCATAATCCCCTTCAGTGGCTCAGGGTAAACGACAAAAATCATAATATACATTTCCTTTATGACAATATTCTGTTCGAGTTTCCTTTGACTCTCCATTTCATTCTTTCCTGTGTAAACAGTATTTGTGCCCTTACTCTTCTTTGCACATGGTTACAATAGTCGCTTTTTGCCTTTGCAGCTGTTTCTACCTAGAACGCTCTTACTCCAATTATACACATGAATTTTTCTCTCACCACCTTCATATGTACTCAAGTATCTCTTTATCTGTAAAACTGTCCTTACCATTTTTATAAAATAGCCGTAACACCTGCTCTGATGTATTCATCTTAATTTATTTCCCTTTTCTCTATAACAGAACATAGTCTCGATCCACATTTTACTTCCTTTCCTTCCCACACCAAGTTGCTTCGTATAAAGTGAAGGCCTTTTGTGCATATATATGCTTGGTTCAGCTTGAATGCTTTAGCTTTACATGCAGTCCCTGTAAACCCCTGATCCCTTAGCCATCCTTAGGGACCAGGGGTACACAAACATCTTTAGCAGAAAAGATTCAGGCAGAGAATGGGCCAGAACATGTACTAGAAACAAAGTTGGATCATTTGTGCAAAGAATTCATCGACCTTAGGTATGCATCGTCTAGAAATGTGTGGTGTGTTCTTTGTGTAGATCCAATCCCTGATCCTGCTACTTTTTTTTTCCCTATGTGGGCAAAAAGTAGGAAATTGGCCAGAGAAAGTCTGAAGTAGGACTTTCTATATCACAGGGCACAGGAAAATGGCCTCTCTTCTAAGGATAAGGGCATTGTGGTACCAGTAAAGTTGATTTGCAGAGACTCTTCCACAAAATGTTATCAATAAGATCTGTGTGTTTCATAATCATAAACTCTTGCCGAGGCTGAAGCTCTGTAGGGGTGCTTAAGGCTTTAGGTGGTAGTGGAAAGCAAAAATTGAATCTTTCAGGAGGTACCAGATGGTTAAACACAAATAATTCTTCTTTAGGAAAAGCAGGACATTTAAGTTATTAAAGAGGTTTTTAATGAATAATTTGGAGCTTCATAAATGTACAGCAAAGGCAATTGGTGCTGATTCAGAGACTATTTCATGCAAAATAACCTTGGAAACTTGGGGAGGAAATGGAGGCCATTAATAAATAGGGCATGGTTTATTTTAGCCAATGAAGATAGCAGAGGGTCCGAAAATTGTGTTAATTGTACAGGAACTATTCAGTGCACAATATTGTATACCAAGATGTTCTATCTGTAGATGAGACGTATCTTCCTGTAAACCTCTGAAATAGGCATACGGTAACTTCGTTTATTAAAACAAGATATCCTGATGCTGCGTAACTTGCTGGTGCTAAAAAAATTGTTACATTGCCTGTGCGCCTGAAATCTTCCAGAATAGAATGGCTATTAAAGGACAAGTGCTCTTTTAAATAATGGAATATGACCTAGGAGAAGATACAAATTATTTAATTGCTATCGAAACATTTTTACATGTTTTGGATCATTCCCATCGTACTCAGGGAATCATTCAACTCAAAAAAAAAAAAAAAAAAGCAAACCTTTGTTAACCATGCAAGGAATTCTTTTATAATAAAATTAGCAGTCCAATTATTGGGTTTTCCAGTCTAGCAATTTTTTAAAGTTGGGCTTCATGGTGCCATTACAATCTTGAAAGTTATTGAGGATGCCAGAGAGCTTTTGTTGATGTAAGTTACATGTAGTGATATTTGCCATATTAGAAATTAAAATGGGCCAGGCACAGTAGCTCACGCCTGTAATCCCAGCACTTTGGGAGGCCGAGGCGGGCAGATCACCTGAGGTCAGGCATTCAAGACCAGTCTGGCCAACATGGTGAAAACCCATGCTTACTAAAAATACAAAAATTTGCTGTGCATGCTGGCACGCACCTGTAATTCCAGCTACTGATGAGACTGAGGCAGGGGAATCGCTTGAATCCAGGCGGCAGAGGTTGCAGTGAGCCAGGATCGCACCATTGCACTCCAGCCTGGGTGACAGAGCAAGACTCCATCTCAAGAAAAAAAAAAAAAAGTGTTAACATATTTTTAAAAATATACCTATATTATTAAAAGAAATAGAAACTGATATTATTTTGCATTTAAAAAAATCTTTCTAATGTTTGGCTTAATAAAATATATGGAAATATCAGATCTATTGGTGCATCCATTTGCATACTATATATCATGTAACCTCTGAAAAAATATCACTGTGCAAACATGCAAGTAAAAAAACAAATAACCTCTTAGTACTAGTATAAACATTGTTTTAACCCTTGGCACCTTTAAATTTTCTCAGAGAACCTCAAGGGTTTCCAGACTACATTTAGAGAACCACTGTCCTAATTTTATGCATTTAATGACTGTAGAACTGCACTATTCTGTAAGGTCTCTAAGACCCATGTGTGTCTGTTTAAATATAAGTTTGATTAAAATTAAATAAAAATGTAAAATTTAGTTTCTTATTCTCACTAACCTCTTTTTAGGTGTACAGCTACATGTAGTTACTGGCTACTGTGTTGGGTAGCACAGAGAGTAAACATTTTCATCACCATAGAAAGTTAAGTTGAACAGCACTGCTCTATTCTTTATTTTTCTTTTTTCTTCTTATTTTTATTTACTTATTTTATTTATTTATTTATTTTTGAGGCGGAGTCTTGCTCTGTCACCCAGGCTGGAGTGCAATGGCACAATCTTGGCTCACTTCACCCTCTGACTCCCAGGTGCAAGCAATTCTCCTGCCTCAGCCTCCTGAGTAGCTGGGATTACAGGCGCACTAATTTTTCATATCTTTAGTAGAGATGGAGTTTCACCGTGTTGGCCAGGTTGGTCTCAAACTCTTGACCTCATGATTCGCCCACCTTGGCCTCCTAAAGTGCTGGGATTACAGGCATAAGTCATGGCACCCGGCTTATTTCTCTTCTTTTTAGGAGAGAGTCCTTCCTTTTGGTCAGTGTCTGTTCATTTTGGCTGCTGTTAGAGAATACCATAGACTAGGTGGCTTATAAACAACAGAAGTTTATTTATCACATTTGTGGGGGTTAGGAGGTCCAAGACCATGGTGCCAGGAGATAAGCTATCTGACTGAGTACTGTTTCCCACTTTATAGACAGCAGTTTTCTTGATGAAACCTCACTTGGTGGAATGGAAAGGGAAATCTCTTGAGTCCTTTTTTAATAGGAGCACTAATTCCATTTGTGAGGCTTCTACTCTCATGACTTAATCAACTCCCAAAGACCTCATCTTTAAATATTATTATATTGGGGTTGGATTTCAACATATAAATCTGGGGGACAAAAACCTTCAGTTTATAGAATTTTAAGAATAATCCTCTTTGACTCAGTGGTCTGCCTTCCAGGGCAACTGGGGCAGAAGTTTCAACTTCTAAACTTGCTGAAGCAGCAACCCTGCTTCCTCAGCTTTGCTGGTTAAGGCTTGGACCCTGACAAAGTTTTGATGTGTGTCCTGGCCCAACTTTAGTACTGAACTGTCATCTCCAATGTTGGAGGTGGGGTCTTGTGGGAGGTGACTGGATCATGAAGGCAGATTTCTCATGAAAGATTTAGCACCATTCCACATACTGTCCCCACAATAGTGAGTTCGTTCTCACAAGATCTGGTCATTTAAAAGTGTGTAGCATTGGCCGGGTGTGCTGGCTCACGCCTGTAATCCCAGCACCTTGGGAGGCTGAGGCGGGCAGATCACCTGAGGTCAGGAGTTCAAGACCCGCCTGACCAGCATGGAGGAACCCCATCTCTACTAAAAATACAAAATTAGCCAGGCGTGGTGGCACATGCCTGTAATCTCAGCTACTTGGGAGGCTGAAGCAGGAGAATCGCTTGAACCCAGTAGGCAGAGGTTGCGGTGAGCCAAGATTGCGCCATTGCACTCCAGCCTGGGCAACAAGAGTGAAACTCTGTCCCCCACTACCGCCCCCCAAAAATGTGTGTAGCACCTCATTTCTTATTCCTGTTCTGGCCTTGTGATTTGCCTACTCCTGCTTCACCTTCCACCATGATTGCAATTTTCCTGAGGCCTCCACAGAAGTCCAGTAGATGCCAGCAGCATGCTTCTTGTATAGCCTGCAGAACCATGAGCCAATTAAACCTCTTTTTTTTTTTGTAAAATACCGAGTCTCAGGTATTTCTTTATAGCAATGTGAGAATAGACTAATACAGGTCTCCAAGGCTCTGGGCCTAGATCCTGCACCTATGGTGGATCCCCTTCTGGGCCCAGCTGCTCTCCAGGGATGGGATGCTAAGCCTGTGGCTCTTCCAGGAGGCCCTATTCTTTGAAATGGAGGTGAAGATAGCCACAGCCCCCTGCTGTCCTGGGTGCAGTCCATTGCACATTGGGCCTCGTCTGAGCCACACCCAAGGCAGCTGGGGAACATAATGCTGGAGTGAGGGGAGCAGAGCTCATAATTTGAGATGATGTCAAAGCAGAGTGTACCAAAGTTCTACAGGTGTTGGTGATATACCTCCCTCCCCCTGCATCCCTCCAACCCCTGCTTAAAACCACTCTGACCCTGGCAGTCTGGGCCCATAATAAAAGGCACAAAAGTCATGAAAGGATATCCTCCATGAAGGATATTTTCCAGAAATACCTGTGAAAGGTAGACCAGGGTGGGGAATATCCTAGAATATAAAGATGTTGGAAATTGGCCCATTCAGTTGCTGTAACTATATGGACGATCTTCTTGAAAACCTAGCTTAGCTATTTCCTGATGTTTGCCTTTTGCCTTGAAAACACCTTGAAATAACCCCTTTTAGTACTTTCCATGGCTGCAGGAATGCTTAAAAGGGTTCTATCAGACTTACCACTCAGAGAGGAAACATTTGAAGTGCACTGTCTGGTTTAGATAATACATTGGCAGCAAGTATTGTATTTCAAAGAAAAATCCATCAATTAACAAGTGAACATGACAGATAGGGTGACAGTGTTTCTCTGTGCTCAAAAGAGGTAGCTAAAGAAAAGGGAACTCTAGATATCTGAAGAAAAAAAATCACCCCTGGGGAAGAAAAAAGAGCCCCCTGAGAATGCAAAAGGCCCACAAAATAGATCTGTCAGATCCTTTCAGACTTTGATGAAAGACACAGAGCTTGATATTAGGAAAACTCTGAGCCAAAACAATTCTTCACTGCAGATGAATTCTAAACCCATCTAAAGAGAGAGATTATCACAAAAGGAAAAATGAACCAAAATTTGGAGATAAGTGCAATGAAGAATATTTTGCCAACTCCATAATTCACTCAGTATATAATTTACCTACCTCCGAATCAGAGTTGAAGCAACGAAACCTAGGTATTGAGATATTTTGGGGTTTTTCATTTGTATATGCACACTATAGAATACCAACGTATCTTAGCAAGAGCAGCATGAATATTAATGTATGTTTTCTCAGAAGATTTTTCTCCAAATTTTAATAACATAATTTAGCAAACGTTTACTATTTGCTTTCTGTCTAGAGTAATACGTAGGTACTATCAGCATTGTAGTGGTAAATGACAAAGGACTTGTCTTCATAGAAGTTCCAGTTGAGTAGGGCAGCTATTATACAGAGGCAATATGCCTGGACTTAAGTGGACTACATTTTTATTCCTGGAGCTGTAAAAGGCTATAATTAGCAGACTCCTAAATATATACTTAATTATTATAGAGGCATTGGAAATTTTTTTCAGTCTCTTTTGCCATCTTAATGATTCAAAACACATACAGGTTGAGCATTCCTTACCTAAAATGCTTTGAACCAGAATTATTTCATTTTTCAGATTATTAGAATTTTTGAATATTTGCATATATACAATGAGATATATTGGGAATGAGACTCAGGTCTAAACCCAAAATTCATTTATGTTTTATGTATACCTTATACACATAGCCTCAAGGTGATTTTATAAAATATTTCAAATATTTATTCCATGAAACAAAGTTTATATACACTGAACTATCCAAAAGCAAAATTGTCATGTCTCAGCCACCCATGTGGACAATCTGTGGCTGTGTGGCATCACCATCATTTCTGACTCTTGATTCATATGCTACTAATAAGGCATCACTTATACTCATTCACACTTAACTACTTAATAGTAAAAAATATAACATACCATTAATACAGTAAAAAAATAATAGCAACAACAAACAAAGGCAAGCTTTCAGTCTCCACCTCAGGCACTATGTTTTGAATAAGAGGTTACTTGATTTTATTGTTTTAGATCAGGAGAAACATCAGAATCATTTGAGGGACCAGGAAGTGTTCCTCTGGGGTTGAGGAGACATTCTTCCAGATGACTTTTTGAAATGTTTCCTCCAGAGTCATCCATCTCATTCACAATAGTTTTAGTCTTAAATGTCTCTCTTTGATTTTATAAACTGACATCATTTCTTGTTGTGTTATAAATGCACAGTGCTCTTGTCCTTCTATAAGCCCATCACACGTTATCACCATGTCATTTATGAGCACTTTTTCTGCACTGTTAACATAATCTTCATCATCACTCTCATTACTATCACTTTGACTCATAACCATTTTGTCTATTTCACCATCAGTCAATGAATGAAAAACTGGAGCCTCATATGGTTGTTAAAAACTTTAATATCCACTTCCATCTTACTGTTGAAGTTTGAGTTTTATATATATATACACACAGTCACACATATATATGTGTGTATATATGTATTTATATATATTTTATATATATATATAAACTTATGAAAAGAGGTCAGACATCATTTTTTTCTCACTTGACATATGGAATCCTTCAAAGTCACTATCTTGTTTATCATTATCACCAAACATAGTCACAGAGGTTGTACCAGGTATACACAACTATCTTTAGTCATCGTGTACCAAGCATTGACAACAACATATAATAACATCCTTCATGGTAAATTCCTTTTGAAAACCCTCCATATTTTTACCTCTATTTACTGCTGTCAGCATACTGTTCAAGAAAGTGCTTTTATTTATTCTTCATTGATCTAAGGATACTCTGGCCACATGGCTGAAATAATGACTTCACATTTGGGGAAAAGTGCATGCCATAAGTATTATTTTTGATGACAGTTTCAGCTGGAGGATGATCAGAACAGTTGCCAAGGAATAGTAAAATCTTGCAGTTGTCATCCAGTCCCACTTTCCCACAGGGAGCACAAACTGCTGGCGTAAAATATTTGTGTTACCAATCAGAAAGCATGTCCCTGATGATCCATGCCTTTGTTAAGATACTAATGGACTGGTAAGAAATTTACTCCTCAAAAATAACAAGGACTGGGGTGTAAGGTTTTCCTTGTTGTGTGCCTTCTGCAAAAGCATACCACAGCACAGTTATTCTGTCTTTGGCAGCCTTAATTCCTGTAGTCACTGTCTTTCTGGTGCAATAATGCATTATAGACTTGTTCTGGCAACAGATTTTTATCAACAGCGACCTTGCAAACTGGTCAACGAATTTCTCTGCTGCTTTATTATCACCACAGAAAGCAGATGCTTTATCACCTCAAATCTTTAAAAATTTAATATTGTGTCTTTTCTTAAATTTATGTGATCAGCCTGTTGAATATTCATAGTTCCCTTCAATTTTCAATTGGTCATGATAGATATTTGCTTCTTTCATGGTCAGTATACCGTTAAGTGGCATGTGTTCACAGCGATGCTGATGGATCCATTCTTTCAACACAAGATTGAGGTATTCATTTTTAGCTTTTTGCAGTATTTTTTTTTTTTAAAAACTTATTAATGTCTATCATGCTCAACACAAAAATTCAGCAGTTTATCCTTCTGTTTTTCAGGTCATATATGGTGGTCATCCCAACACCATACTCTTCTGTAATATGTTTCCTACTTACACTGCTGTCCAGTTTCTCCAAGAGCTTGACTTTCCATGCTATAAACATAAATGCTTCCTTTTTTTATTCTTACCACTCTTACTCATAGGAGTATCTGCAGGCCTTTTTGAAATTTTCAACAATGTCTTTATATCACAAAGTGGAAATTATGAAAAAACACAAAAATTCACAGTGGGTAATGCACATAGGACTCATACCCTTGTATGAGGAACCTGCTATTGGTGCATCTGTCTTGCACATATGCTATTTTATTAAACTTTATGGGTGTGCTAATGTGGGAAAATCTAGCACGTGTGGAAAAGGTATATTGCAGTTGACGGGGGCTGGCAGGGTCTTTTCTCCTTTGGGGATGCTGAATAATCTGTATTTTGTGTTTGCCTTTGACTGCCTCCCATCACATGAGGTCAGGTGTGGGATTTTTGACTTACATTGTCATGGTGAAGCTCAAGAACTTTCAGATTTGGGAGTATTTAAAATTTCAAATTTTCAGATGGAGGATGCTCAGTCCTACCATATTAATAAGCATTTGTTGGTAATTATCTATTTTTAATGAAAGGAATGGTAAAAAGAACAATTATTGCTTTGTTTTTTCTTTTTTTACCTTTTTATGAGGAATATTGACATTTTATAATAATACTGATTTCCTCAAAATCCAACATGTGGTAAGCCACTTCCCAAATTCTCCATTGATTCTTTTCTCTTAGTATTGACACTACTGGGTAGTCCTCACTCACAATGAGTATTGGTGATCTATGTAACTATTGGAATGTTCAAGAAATAGAGTATGTTTTCTGAGGCAAAGCTAAAATAGCTACTGTAGCTTCTGTCCTGCTCTCTCATCGATCCCCATCTCTAAAGAAAGCCAGTTGCAGTATTGTGAAGACATCCAACAGGCAGAAAGATAGATCCATATGGCAATAACTAATGTCCTTTGACAACAACCAACATCAACTTACCAGCCGTTGTGTAGTGAGCCATCTTGGAAGTCATTCCTCTAGTCCATTCAAACCTTCATGTGACTGTAGTCTGGACTGATATCTTCACTACAACCTCACAAAAAACCCTGTGCAAGAATCACCCAGATAAGTTGTCTGGAATTCTTGTCCCAGGGAAACTGCATAACGAGAAAAGATTATTATTTGAAGCACCTAATTATGGGGTAATTATTTATGTAGCGCTAGACAACTAGTACAAAGTCTTAAACCATTTATTTCCATCTCATACTAATGCAAAATTTGTCTTTAATCAGGCAGAAGTGTAATGTTGCAAATATTCAATTTTTCCTTTTGGTTCAGCAGTGTCAAGCGTGACATTCTTGACAACCATTTCAGTATCTCTAATAGCTGGCAAAAGTGCCAATTTCAGCTATGATTTTTTTTTCTAGCTATTACCTTTAGAGGACTGCCAGTTAAGCGAACATTAGTTCATTATAAACAAATGTTGCTTTATTGCACAGTTAAGCTTCTCAGACTCAGTAAAGTACATTTTCCTTGTATCCGTTCTTTGCTCTAAACATAATGCGTGATAAGGTAATACATTTCTTTGATTACTATAAAATGAAAGTGATGGAAGAGTGTACCTAACATATAATGAAAACATCAAGAAAAATATAGTTACACACAAATGCAATTTGAACAAAGTAGAATATATCGTACCTAAAGAAAACATATAAGCATATTTTTATTTCCAAAAGGTCAATGATACCTTTTTAAATAAATTATTACTATATTCCAAATGTAATAAATGAGATAAACATTGTCTTTATATTCTTATGAATCTATCTTAATTTTGAGCTTCTACAGCCGGACTACTTCCAACCTATACTAATCTCTGTATTTATATACTATGTCTATAAGCTAAAACATAAATTATATTTAGCTTATAAATTCATAAATTTCTCTGAAATAATTTATTGGTCACTTACTGTGTCTTCAATATAAAATATTTAGTTACTACTTTATAAGAATTAATTTTCATATGTGTGTTTGTAGCTTTTCTCTCACCAATCTCAGTTGTATGTTCCAAAAAGTTTAATTTTGAAATTTCAATTTGCTACCCTGAGCCAATATAAGTACTTAGAAAAGACAGAATATTTTTAATGTATGTTGTAAATTAGTCATTTCGAATATTTTTCCTAAATATATTTTTGTAAATTCAGTTTATTTTAATCAGTATGAACACAAGCAACCATTTCAACAACCAAAAAATTAAATATATAAAACAGTATTAAAGGTTTAACATATAAAGTTTACCACTGCGCAAACATATTCTACTAATTTATGTTTGCAAGGGCTAACTTTAATAGAAAATTAAGGCACAATTTCCCTTCTCTTCCAATTATTCAGATGTTTGCTTAATTCCTTCACTCTAGTGTGCATATATAGATGTGGCCTTAATCCCTAATGTTGGATGGCAAAAACGTAAATTAGTCCAGCTGAAGCTAATGAAATGAGTGTGTTATGCTCTATTATTCTCCAAAAGTTCTATTTATGTGCATTGTACTTCAATCCAAAGAATAAATCTTGCAGCTCAAATTGCCATATGTTCGGAATTTTAGCACAGGTGAGCACAGTAAGACCAGCTGTTATTACTCTAAATAATGATATCACATAAATAAGAGAAAGTACTGATTGAAAATGAATGAACAAATGCCACCTTTTCAGATTAGAAAAAAAGGTATTTGAAAAGCAATGGCTATTGTAAAAAGTCCATTCTTTACATATTCTTAACATTCTTACCATCGTTTTATTATCTACTTATCTAAGTTGAAGACCATGATTGCCCTCTGGCTTTTGTTGATTGGTTGGTTGCTTTGGCTTTCAAAAACCACTTTTAAATGGAATACATATTACATACATGTATGTATGTATATGTATATTTTTATGAAATTTAAAAATAGTAGCACTACTGGCACTGAAGGTATAAGTAAATATATCAGTATAATTAAACAGAAAAATATAAATTTCAATACAAACAAAAAATTTTGCAGATGATAAGGTTAACAACTCAAAAACTCAAAACTGAACTTAAGAACAGAGACAAATATATATTATTAAATACTTTGCAGTAAATAGTTTTGGGGCAACTGGATAGCCATTTGGAAAAAAGATTAAATTAGATCTGTGTCTTTCACCATACATAAGAATAAATTCCAAATTCATTAGATATGTGTTTAAAAATTTATTTGTACAGGTATCGGAAGAAAACATGGGTGAATGTCTATTTAACGGTGACCCAGATTCAAAGATTGTGAGAAAAATTGATAAATCTTAAGACGTATTTTTAAAAAAATATGTGACAAAACAAACAAACAAATCTCCACAAACATAGGCAGAAGATATCTGATAAGCTGAGAGAAAATATCATGTAAATAAAAAGGTATGAAGAACATGAAATTCAGAGCCTCAAAGGCTAATGTCATTACTGAAAAATCAATAAAAAAGCTAATATCATTAATATCTAAAGATATATATAAAATCTCTTAAAACTGAGGAACAAATGATCAAAAGCATAGAAGAAAATAAGTAAAGTACATGAAAATACACCTCAATAAAAGTACATACATGACCAATAACATGAAAATATTTTCAAACTCAGTCATTATTAGAGAAACACATATTTTAAGAAAAACCACTGAAATATTTTTTCTTACCTACAAAATAGTGAATATTTTGAAATGTGACAAAATACTTTTATTGAGGAAATAAAGCTATTTCACACATTGCTTAGTGGAATTCAAAATGGTGGATTTTCTGAAGGGGAATTTGGCAATAGCTGAGAAATCCTTAGATGCACTTACTTCTGATATAAGCAATTCCACTTCTAGGAATCTACTATGATGATACATCTTCAACAATATGAAAATAAATGTGATCAAAGTTATTCACTGTAGCATTTTTCTGAATTTCAAAAAACTGTAAATAAATTCCCATATACTGGATACTATTTTAATAAATTATGATACATCCACACAGTGGGTTACTGTGCAGCTATGAAGAAGAATGAAGAAGATCTCTGAACTGAGGAAGCTGGGACCCGCAAGTTAATGCTTTGTCAAAGACTTTTTAAACATTTCTAATTTTAATTTATTAATTTATTTATTTGTTTTGAGACAGGGTCTCTGTCACCCATGCTGGAGTGTGGTGATGTGATCACAGCTCTTCGTAAACTCAGTTTTCCAGGCTCAAGTGATGCTCCCACCTCAGCCTTCCGAGCAGGTGAGACTACAGATAACTTACCCAGCTATTTTTAGTAATTTTTGTAGAGACAGGGTCCCACTGCGTTGCCCAGGCTGGTCTCGAACTCCTGAGCTCAAGTGATCTGTGCACCTCAGCCTCCCAAAGTGCTGGGATTACAGGTGTGAGTCATCACTGTGCCTGGCCTGTATAAGACATTTTCAAGTAAAACTCTCTCATTTTATATTTTTTGCAGTATATCAAGGTGAAGAATGCAGTGCCTATTGGAATATTTTGGTGCCAATGTCTTGAGTTGTGCCACAGTACCTGCAGTTTCCCCCACTGCTGCTGTTGCATTATCAGTACAAATGACAACACAGTAAGAAAGGCATTAAAATTTGAGAAAACAGTGAGATTGCCAACAAAAAACAGTCTCAGGGACTCCCAATGTCTTCAGATCTGACATCAGGAAAACTTGTTCTATAGGATATAATATATTTCCAGACAAATAAAAATATTTGAAAAACTTCTGGAAGATATACTCAAAGAAGAATGTACAGTAAGGACAAAAGAAGCTATGGCATGTAAGAATGAATGCTGAGCAAATGTTAATGGTAACAGTCTTAGCAAATAAAAATACATTTTTATTCCTACCTTTGTAGCCTTAGTCACGACCTAGCACGTAATCCCATCCATTTGAAATATTATTTTGATAGTCTCTGTTTTTCTTCCTTCCTTTCCTTAGTAATTCACCTCTAAACTACGTGTAGCAATAATTTAGGCCCTTTTTCATGTTCATCTTACCTTTTCTTTCATGCATCCATGTCTTTTTCCATTTGCTTTAAGGTCGCAAAGTATTCTTTGGCTTGACTTTTCTACTCAAAAATTTGAATAAAATATTAGTGAAAACACAAAACTTCAAAATGCATGGGATGACGCTAAAGCAATATTCAGAAAAAAATGTATATATATATATATATATATATATCATTAAACACTTAGGTCAGCCAGGAGAAACACATTTAAATTATTTAAACTTTTACCTGAACAAATAAGAAAATATAGACTGAAATTGAACTCAAAATAAAGAGAAGTAAGATGATAAAAGCAGAAGTTAAAACAGAAATGTACAGTAGAGATAATTATTGAAAGCAAAAGCTGTTTCTTTTAAAAGTGAAATAAAATTCATAATAGTCTAGCTAGATTAATCGATAAAACAAGAAAAGTTTAAAATTAACATGATTAGGAATTGAAGGAACTTCAATATAAACTCTTCATGCAGTCAAAATATTCTTTCTGAACATAACTACATCAATAAATTACAATATTAACAGAATAATGGAGAAAAATTACATAACAATCTCTATATATGTAAAAAAAAGCTTGTCAACATTTTTTATGATTAAAATATTTCTGCTAATTGAAAATAGAATCTGAAAAAGGACATATACAACAGCCTATCATTAACTAAATAATGATAAAAAACTGAATAATGACCAGGTATGGTGGCTCACCCCAGTAATCCCAGCACTTTGGGAGGCCGAGGCAGGCAGAGCATGAGGTCAGGAGTTTGAGACCAGCTTGGCCAACATGGTGAAACCCGTCTCTACTAAAGATAAAAAAATCAGCTGGGTGTGGTGTTGCACACCTCTAATCCCACCTACTCAGAGGCTGAGGCAGGAGAATCGTTTGAACCCAGGAGGCAGAGGTTGCAGTGAGCCGAGATGGCACCACTGCACATCAGCCTGAGCGACAGGGCGAGACTTCGTGTTAACAACAACAACAACAACAACAAAATTGAAAGATTTCTTTTTATCATCAGAGAAAAATGCAAATATTAGTTTTCTTTCCATTTCTATTCAACCCTGTATTTGAAATATGACATCAACGGCACGATATTTTAAAGAAAGAATTAATAAGGTAGAATTCATGAACATTAAAAATTTAGACTCTGCAAAAGATACTGTTCAAGGAATGAAAAAAATAAATTGCAGACTGGGAGCAAATATTTTCAAAAGACACATCTGGCAAAGAACTGTGATTCAAAATATACAAAGAACTCTTAAAATTCAACAATAAGAAACAACTCAGTTAAAAAATCAGTCAAAAATCTTAACAGACACTTCACCAAAGCAGACATATGGATGCAAATATGCATATGGAAAAGCTCCACATCATATGTTATTCAGGCAAAATAAATTAAAACAATGAGATACCTATAAAATACTGTTAGAATAAACAAAATCCAGAAGCTGACAATACCAAATGCTGATTCAGATGTGGAACAATAGGAGCTCTCATTCATTGCTTGTAGGAATGTGAAATGGAACAATCACTTTGGAAGACAGTTAACTGTTTCTTACAAAACTAAACATGCTCTTAACTAAACTATTCAACAATCACATTCCTTGCTGTTTACCCATAGGAGTTGAAATAATGTCTACACAAAAACTTGCCCAAAGATGTTTACAACATGTTTATTCATAATTACCAAAACATGGGAGCAACCGAAATGTCTTTCAGTAGGTGAATGGATACCTAAATGGTGAGACGTCCAGACAGTGTATTATTCAGCGCTAACAAGAAATGACCTATTATGCCATACACACATAAACACACACACACACACACACACACACACAAACACAAACATACAAAATGGGAAACTCTTAACGTATATTAATAAATGAAAGAAGCCAATCTGAAGAGACTACCTATTGGAGAAAGTGAAACTGTAGAGACAGTAAAAAAAAAATTGATTCCCAGGAGTTAAGGAGGAGAAAAGAATGAGTAGCAAGAGAACGGAGGAGTTTTAGGGCAGTAAAAATATACTGTATGATACCATCATGGATATACGTGATTACACATTTGTCTAAAGCCATAGGAATGTACAAACCTAGAGTGAAACCTGATGTAAATTGTAGACTCTGCTTGATAATGAAGTGTGAATATAGGTTTAATAGTAACGAATATATCACTGGTGGGGGATGTTGATAATGGGGGAGGCTAAACATGTGGGGAGGAGGGGCAGAGAGTACATAGGAAATCACGGTACTCTTCTCTAATTTTGCTGTCAACCTAAAACTGTTCTAAAAATTATTTTTTTAAGTTTATTACTTATGACTTTCATGAGGAATTTTGAGTATTTTTTCTAGGTTTTTATGTATCACAATATGCTAAATCTGGGAATGGCTGGGTGCAGTGACTTAACAGCTCTAAGCCCAGCACTTTGGGAGACCAACGCGGGCAGATCACGAGGTCAAGAGATCAAGACCATCCTGGCCAACATAGTGAAACCCCATCTCTACTAAAAATACAAAAATTAGCCCGGCATGGTGGTGCATGCCTGTAGACCCAGTTATTCGGGAGACTGAGGCAGGAGAATCACTTGAACCCAGGAGGCGGAGGTTGCAATGAGCCGAGATCATGTCACTGCACTCCAGCCTGGTGACAGAGCGAGATTCTCTAATAATAATAATAATAATAATAATAATAATAATATAATAATAAATTAAAATAAACAAAGTCTGGGATCTGACATTTTTTCTTGCCAGTTTCTTTTTTTTTTTTAATTTTTTTGTTTGTTTGTTTTTGAGATGGAGTCTCGCTCTGCTGCCCAGGCTGGAGTGCAGTGGCCAGATCTCAGCTCACTGCAAGCTCCGCCTCCCGGGTTTACACCATTCTCCTGCCTCAGCCTCCCGAGTAGCTGGGACTACAGGCGCCCGCCACCTCGCCCGGGTAGTTTTTTGTATTTTTTAGTAGAGACGGGGTTTCACCGCGTTAGCCAGGATGGTCTTGATCTCCTGACCTTGTGATCCGCCCGTCTCGGCCTCTCAACGTGCTGGGATTACAGGCTTGAGCCACCGCGCCCGGCTCTTTTTAAAATTTTTGATATTTCCAGTTAATCTTGTTGTAATTTAAATGTAATACTATGATTATTTAAAAATTCAAAATAATTATGTCCCAATATCAATCCTTTAAAGCTAAACGAGATCTTTGATTCCGAAATAATAACTTGAAATTTAAGTGTTTGCAATGTTATTTAAAAAAAATAGAAATAATTTTACACGGAAATATTTCTGGCATGTATATTAAGAACTAAAACACTTTGTGGACCTAAGAACTGATTGATGTTCAAATTAATCAACATTAGTGCCATCTGCAGAACTTCAAAGCCTCCATCCAAAGGGAAGGCTGAAAAAGTTACATTGGTCCTTGTTTTACCCTCAGGCCTTGTCTTTTTTCTCATTACTCAATCAAAGTGATTTTATCTAGTCTCATGACTTTTTAACTGTCACCTCTTTACTGATGACTTTCATCTCAAAGTCCCTAGCTAGAAGCTTTGGGTCTATGTTTTCAATTGTACAATTTGACAGCAATATACTCTGTTCAAATTGTACTTCATATCCAATAAACTTGTCTGTTTCCAAGTGCTCCCTATATTAATCAACTGTGTATTATTTTAGTCATCTGGATTATAAAACACAATTTAAGTTATATGTAGCTTTTCCAATTTCATGAAATTCAATTATCAAAAGCATCTGTTTTCTTGCACAAGAGATCCCATACCCACACTTTTTCATTCCTGTGGCTTTGCCCTGATCTAGACCTTTATCACATCACAACTGGAAGATATTGCAATATCTTCTTAGATGACTTTCTTTCCTTCTTCCTTCACTCTCTCTTTCCCTCCCTCCCTCCATTCCTTCCTTCCTTCCTTTTCTTTTTTCTTCCTTTTTATCTTTCTTTTATCTCTCGTTTATTTTTCACAACTAATCAGAGATATTTGTTTAAATGTAATTATTATGATATTTATAGATCTTGGAACACTGTGATTTCTTCCAGATTAATGGCCATTATAATATATATAATGACAGTTATAATAGCCTTGCGTCATAAAATAAAGTGGACTTGATGCTGTATGACTTCTTGGTGAAGCCCTTAACTGGCCTATATGTTTACATTTTTAGATATTCGAAAGCCAGTTATTATATAAAAAGAGTAAGAAGCCATGCTTTGAGAAGTCCAACCCACATGAAGAGGCCCAGGCACAGAAAGTCATGAAAAAAAGAGAAATCATCAAGTCTCCATACACGTGTGTGAAGAAGCCATCTTGGATGTCAATCCCCATCCTAGATTTTTTTCTGGTATTGCGATGTCCTTGCATGTCAAAGATAAAATGAAAAAAAGCAAACTGGGCTGGGCACGGTGGCTCACGTCTGTAATCCCAGCAGTTTGGGAGGCCAAGGTGGGCGGTCACCTGAGGTCAAGAGTTCAAAACCAGCCTGGCCAACATGGTGAAGCCCTGTCTCTACTAAAAATACAAAAGTTAGCTGCACATGGTGGTGCATGCCTGTAATCCCAGCTACTTGGGGGACTGAGGCAGGAGAATCACTTGAACCCGGAAGGCAGAGGTTGCAGTGAGCTGAGATCAACCACTGAACTCCAGCCTGGGTGAGAGCCAGACTCCGTCAAAAAACAAAACAAAACAAAACAAGGGGGTGAGAAATTGAAGTTAAGTTGTTATGAAATCAACATAAATGTTTACAAATACAAGATATTTCATGCAAATGCTGAGGTAACCACAAAGAAAAATGTATAATAGAGAAACAAAAGATAAAGAGAAAATAGTCAAAGCAAATCCCTACAAAAATCATCAAATACCAAAGGAAAATAATGAGAGAGGATCAAATAACCCACAAAACAGAAACAATAAACACAATGGCAATAGTAACTTCTCACACATCAGCAATTACTTTAAGTGTACATGAATTAAATTCCCCATATGAAACGATACAGTACAGAGTAGATAAACCAAGATCTGGTATCTGTCTACAGGATATTCACTTTAGAACTAATGACACTAATAGGCTAAAAGTGAAGGAGTATATAAAGTTATTACATGCAAATTGTAACAAAAAGAAATCAGGGATGGTTATGCTTAAATCAGAAAAAATAGAATTTAAGTAAAATTGTTTTTATGGCCAAAGAAGTTTATTGTATAATGATAAGAGTCAATTAAATAGAAAGATATAACAAGTATCAATATATACATATGTAACATTAGAACACCAAAAAATATAAAGCAAATACTGACAGATCCAAAGGGAGAAATTGATAGTGATACAATAATAGTAGGAGACTTTAATACTCCACTTATAATAATAGGTACAAAACTCACACAGATACTTAATTTAAAAAAATAGCTGACTTTAACAATACTATCAACTAAATTGACCTAGCCAACATATATAGATCTTTCACCCAATAGCAGAAGAGCATACATTTTCAAATGTGCAGAATAAGACAGACCACAAGTTAGATTACAAAACAAGTCTTAGCAAATTTTAAAAGATTGAAATAATTCTAAGAATCTTTTCCAACCCAATGGAATTAAATTAGAAATCAATAACAAAAAAATGAGAAAATTCACAAATACATGAAGATTTGCAACACATTTTTGAAGGACCATTGGATTAAAGGAGAAATTAAAGGAAAATTGTTAAACACCTCAAGGCAAAAGAAAATGAAAACACAATACCAAAACAAACAAAATGTAGCAAAAACAGTACTAATAGGAAAGTGGTAGCACTAATTGCCTACATTAAAAAAAGAAAAAAAATATATATAAAATAAACCACCTAACTTAATACTACAAATATGTCATAAAAATAATATTAAAAATTAAAAATCAACTAAACTGGGAGCTGACTTTAGTTAGAAGATAAAGAAACCCTTGCTAGACTAAGTAAGAAAAAAAAAGAGAAGCTACAAGCACATAAAGTCACAAATGAAAAAGGAGACATTACAACAGATGCCTCAGAAACAAAAAGGATCATACAAGACTATCTTATGATCAAACATAGGTGAAAAATTGGATAACCTAGAAGTGGATGACATCTTAGAAACGTAGAAACTGTGATTAAAAAATGAATAGAAAGTTCTAACAGATGAATAACAAGTGAGAAGATTGAATTCATAATTTTAAAAACCTCTCAACAACAACAACAAAAAGCTTAGGAAGCCTAGGACCAGATGGTTTCATAAGTGAATTCTCCCAAACATTCAATGAATAATTAATACTATTTTTTCTTAAAATCTCCCAAAAAATAGAAGTGGTAACACTTCCAAATTCATGTTAAGAGACTACTATTACCTTGATACCAAACTATACAAACATACCACAAGAAAACTGTTCATTAAGTCACTCATGAACATAGATGCAAAAATTATCAATAAAATACTAACAAACTGAATTCAGCAGCACATTAAAGAGATTCTATATCATGGCCAAATAGAATTTATCCCTGGGATGCAAAGATGGTTCAACATATGCAAATCAATTAATGTGAAATATTACATCAGCAGAATGAAAAGTAACTATTGATTAACTATAAATATATAGACAATATATTTTACAAAACTAAATATACATTCATGTAAAATGCTCAATGATATAGATAGAATAGAAAATTATTTCAACACAATAAAGACCATATAGAAAAAGGTAGGAAACTAACTTCATAACTAATGGGGAAAACTGAAAGCTTTTCTTTTAAGATTTATTACAAGGCAAAGATGCCCATTCATACCAATTTTATTCAGCACAGTACTGGAAGTCCTAGCCAGAGCAATTAGACTAGAAATAAAAGCATCCAAATCAGAAAAAAAGAATCAAAATTATCTGTCTTTGTGATTAACATGATCATATGTGTAGGAAACCCTAAGGACCAAGAGAAAATATGTATAACTAATAAGTGAATTCAGTAAAGTTACAGGATACAAAATCAACAAAAAATCATTGCTGTTCCTATACAGAAAGAACTATCCAAGAAAATAATTAAGAAACAATCCCATTCACAAGAACAATAACACCAAAAACCAAAATATTTAAGAATAAAGTAAACCAAAAGGGTAAAAGACTTGTGCATTGGATATTATAAAGCATTAATGGAGGAAATTAAAGAAGACAAAGACGAATGTAATTTATGAATTGAAAGAATTAATATTGTTTAAATGTCTATATTACCAAAATCATCTACACATTCAATGCAATTTCTATCAAAATCCCAAAAGTATTTTTATAGTAATAGAAAGAGCCCTAAAATTCATATAGAGTCAGGAAAGAACTGGATAGCCAATTCAGTCTTGAGAAAGGAGAAAAATCCTGGAGGCATCACACTTTCTGATTTCAAAATATATTACAACGTTACAGCAATCAAAACAGTACGATATTGGCATAAAAGCAGACACGTGGATCAACAGAACAGAATACAGAGCCCAGATATAAACCCACACATGTATGATCAACTAATCTTTGAAAAGGTATCAAGAATAAATAGTGAAGAAGAGAGAGTGTCTTCAGTACAGGATGTTGGACAAACTGGATGTCAACATGCAAAAGAATAAAATGGAACTCTTGTTTTTCACCATATACCAAAAATCAAAACAACAAAAAAAAAACTTGAAAGAAATAAAGGAATGAAAGAATTCAACATAAAACTTCAACTGTAAAATTACAGAAACGTAGGGGAAAATCTTCCTGACATTGCTCTGGACAAAGATGTTTTGGATATAATACTCAAAGCACAGACAACAAAAGAGAAAATAGACACATGAGGTTTCGTCAAGCTAAAAATATAAACTGCAAAGGAAATAACACAGTGAAAAGGCAACCTATGCAATGAGAGAAAATATTTGCAAACCATGTAACTGAGAATGGGTTATAGCCTAAACATATGAAGAACTACAACTCAATAGCAACAAACTAATAATACCCCATCTTCCCTTTACTATTTTTGTTTCTTTCTATATTAATATACAGTAAAACTGATATGATAATATTTGTAGAAATTTATGTCATATGTAATCTTTCAATTCTTATAAAATGAGATAAGCATTTTATTTTGTTTGCTAGTAGAATTTTAGTCTACATTTAAATCTGTGAAATTCTTACCAAATGCCTGTTTGGTTAGTCATTCTATCAAGTGCTACATTTAAAAAATCTATACCACAATTTAATCTTCACAGTAATTCACAAAGTGCATGCTGTTAGTGTTATTTTATTTTGTTTTGTGTAATTACAGAACTATCTTACTACCTAAGTCACTTGCCCGATTCCAAAGTAATGAAATGCATAAATAGAATTAGCACATCTTATTCCATTTGTGCTGTGTTTTTCTTTTCTCCTCCCAGAGAGCAGATAGGCTAGTTAATAAATAAGGATTTGCTTTTTTTAAACTTATTTTCCTATAAGTTACATGAGCAGAGTAGGTGTGATAGTTAATACCGAGTATTAACATGATTGGATTATAGGATGCAAAGTATTGATCCTGGGTGTGTCTGTGAGGGTATTACCAAAGGAGATTAATATTTGAGTCAGTGGGCTGGGAAAGGCAGACCCACTCTTAATCTGGGTGGGCATCATCTAGTCAGCTGCCAGCAAATATAAAGTAGGCAGAAAAATGGGAAAAGGCTAGACAGGCCTAGCTTCCCAGCCTACATCTTTCTCTGGAGCTGCATGCTTCCTGCCCTCGAACACCGGACTCCAGGTTTTTCAGGAGTGGGGCATAGACTGGCTCTCCTTTCTCCTCAGCTTGCAGACAGCCTATTGTGGGTGCTTGTGATCATGTGAGTTAATACTTAATATACTTAATATAAGTATATATATATGGAAGTCTATTTTACATATGGATATATCCATGTATGGAATATATATGTATATATGTATATAATCCACATATAAAATAAACTAGTAGGATATATATACATCCTACTAGTTCTGTCTCTCTAGGGAACCCTGACTAATACAGATTTTGGTACCAGGAGTGGCTCTAGAGGAACAGAATATTAAGGATGGAGTTATTTCATTGGTTTTGGGGTTTCTGGAGTTGTCTGCTTGATATGATTAGGCCCAAAAATGGTAAAGACTCTACTTCTAATAGTATGGACAAAACTGATATTCCTTAATGTGGACTGTTTAGAGAGTTATGCAAAATAAACACATTTGACACTCCTGATTCACTGCTCGTGAGAGGCAAGGAGTTTAATGACTCTATACATAATACCTTTGACCATATGTGGAGAACCAAGGAACATAATGAAGCTGGTTGGTTGCTCCTAAGTTCAGTGGATGAAGTGATGAAATAAAATGATTAACTCAGGGATTCTAGCTCCCAGCTTCAGAAGCAGATATTGGACTTCAAATCCACTAAGATTGCCCTGAGTGACAGTCTTATCTCCTGTAAAGAAAGAGCTGAAATTGTGGAAACACAGACACAGGCGCTTATTGTGCAAGTAGGTGACCTGCAATGAAAGGTGCATGCATAGCCTCGCCTCGTGTTAATCTGTCTCCCCAAGGACAACTCTATCCTTTTACTAGGGTAACTGTGCTTTGGGAAAAAGGAAAGGATCAGATACTTTGGGGACTACTGGACACTGACTGTGAGCTGTTGTTGATTCTAGGGGACTCAAAACATCACTGTGGTCCTCCAGTTACAGTAGGGGCTTATGGAGGTCATGTAATTACTGGAGTTATGGCTCGGGTCCAACTGAGAGTGGGTACCTGGACTCATCCAGTGCCAGAATGCATAATTGGAATAGACATACTTAGCTGCTGGCAGAACCCCCATATTGGCTCCCTGACTGGTAGGGTGAGGGCTACTACGGTGGGAAAAGCCAAATGGAAGCCATTATATCTGCCTCTATCTAGAAAAATAGTAAATCAAAAACAATATTGTATCCCGGAAGGATTGTGGGGATCAGTGCCACCATCAGAGATTTGAAAGATGCTAGTCTGGTGATTCCCACCACATCACCCTTCAACTCTCCCATCTGGCCTGTACAGAAGACAGGTGGATCTTAGAGAATGACAGTGGATTATCATAAACTTAACCAAGAGGTGACTCCCATTGCAGCTTCAGTACCAGATGTAGTTTCATTGCTTGAGCAAATTAACACATCTCCTGGTACCTGGTATGCAGTCAATGACTTGGCAAATGGCTTTTTCTCCATTCCTGTCCATAAAGCCTACCAGAAGCAAGTTGTCTTCAGCTGTCAAGGCCAGCAATATACCTTTCCTATCCTACCTCAGGGGTACATTACCTCTTCAGCTTTGTGTCAAAATCTTATTCAGAGAGACCTTGATCACTTTTTGCTTGTGCAAAATATCACACTGGTCCATTACATTGAAGACATTATGTTGATTGGACCCAGTAAGTAACAAGTAGCAAACACACTGGACTGATTGATGAGACAACGGCATGCCAGAGGAAAGGAAATAAATCTGACTAAAATTCAGGGACCTTCTAGCTCAATAAAATTTCTAGGGGTTCGGTGGTGTGGGGCCTGTCTAGATATTCCTTCTAAGTTGAAGGATAAGTTGCTGCATTTGGACCCTCCTACAACCAAGAATGTGGCACAACGTCCAATTGACCTATTTGCATTTTGGAAGCAAAACATTCCTCACTTGGGTGTGTTACTCCAGATCCAATGGTGCTTGAGGTGTCTGTGGCAGATAGCAATGCTGTTTAGGACCTTTGGCAGGCCCTGATAGGTGAATCACAGCTGAAGCCTCTAGAATTTTGGAGCAAGGCCTTGCCATCTTCTGCATATAACTATTCTCCTTTTGAGAGACATCTTGTCCTATTACTGGGCTTTGGTGGAAACCGAACTTTTGACTATGGGTCGTCAAGTCACCATGTTACCTGTACTGCCTATTATAAACTGGGTGCTTTCTCACCCATTTAGCCATAAAGTGGATCATGCACACTAGCATTCCATCATCAAAGGAAGTGGTATGCACATGATTGGGCTCTAGCAGGTCCTGAAGGCACAAGTTACATGAGGAAGTGGCTCAAATGCCCAGTGTCTCCACTCCTGCTACCCTGCCTTCTCTCCCCTAGCCTGCATCGATGGCCTCATGGGGAGTTTCCTCTTATCAGTTGATAGAGGAAGAGAAGACTAGGGTCTGGTTCATGGATGGTTCTGTACAATATACAGGCACCTCCTGAAAGTGGACAGATGAGCACTACAGTCCCTTTCTAGGACATCCATGAAGGACAGTGGTGAAGGCAAATCTTTCCAGTGAGCAGAACTTCGAGCAGTGTAACTGGTTGTGCACTTTGTATGGAAGGAGAAATGGCCAGATATGTGATTATATACTGATTCATGGGCTGTAGCCAATGGTTTGGCTGGATGTTCAAGGACTTGGAAGAAGCATGATTGGAAAATTGGTGATAAAGAAATTTGGGGAAGAGGTATGTGGATCGAACTCTCTGAGTGGTCAAAATCTGTGAAGATATTTGTATCCCATGTGAGTGCTCACCAATGGGCCACCTCAACAGAGGAAGATTTTAACAATCACATGGATAGGATGACTCGTTCTGTGGACACCACTCAGTCTCTTTCCTTAGCTACCCCTGTCATTGCCCAGTGGGCCCATGAACAAAGTGGCCATGGTGTCCAGGGTGGAGGTTTTGCATGAGCTTAGCAACATGGACTTCCACTCTCAAGGCTGACCCGGCTACAGTCACTGCTGAGTGTCCAATTTGCCAGCAGCAGAGACTGACACTAAGCATTCAATATGACACCATTTTTCAGGGTTATCAGCCAGCTACCTGGTGGCAGGTTGATTATATTGGATTTCTTCCATCACGGAAAGGGCAGAGATTTGCCCTCATTGGAATAGACACTTACTCTAGATATATGTTTGTCTATCCTGCATGCAATGCTTCTGCCAAAACTACCATCCACGGACCAATGGAGTGCCTTATATCCACCATCATGGTATTCCACACAGCATTGCCTCTGACTAACGCATTCACTTCACAGCTAAATAAGTGCAGCAGTGAGCTCATGCTCATGGAATTCACTGGTCTTACCATGTTCTCCATTATCCTGATGCAGCTGGATTGATAGAATGGTAGAATGGCCTTTTGAAGTCACAATTATGACACCAATTAGGTAACAATACTTTTCAGGACTGGGGCAAAGTTCTCCAGAAGTCAATGTATGCTCTGAATTAGCATCCAATATATGGTAGTGTTTCCCTCATATCCAAGACTTACGGGTCCAGGAATCAAGGGGGTGAAAGTGGAAGTGGCACCACTCATCATCACCCCCTAGTGATCCACTTGCAATATTTTTGCTTTGGTTCCTGCGACATTACGTTCTGCTGGACTAGCAGTCTTAGTTCCAGAGGGAGGAACACTGCCACCAGGAGGAACAAGAATTCCTTTAAACTGGAATTTAAGATTGCCACCTGGTTACACTTTGGGCTTCTCCTATCTTTAGGTCAACAGGCCAAGATGGAAGTTACAGTGTTAGCTGGGACAACTGATCCAGACTATGAGATGAAATCAGTCTACTACTCCTCAATGGAGGTAAGGAAGAGTATGCGTGGAACACAGGAGATTCAATAGGACATCTCTTAGTAGGATATGTCTTAATTCAATAGGACATCTCTTAATTCCATGCACTGAAATTAAGGTAAATGGGAAACTACAACAGCCCATTGCAGGCAGGACTACAAATGGCCCAGACCCTTCAGGAATGAAGATTTGGGTCACTCCACAAGGAAGAAAACCATGACCCACTGAGGTGCTTGCTAAAGGCAAAAGAAATACAGAATGGGTAGTAGAAGAAGATAATCACCAATACCAGCTATAACTATGTGACAGTTGCAGAAATGAGGACTGTAACTGTCATGATTATTTCCTTCTTCTTTTGTTAAAAATATATTTGAACACATATACGCTTATGCTAAGACAACATCTTCATTTTATTTCCTTTTTCCTTTATAATGAGACATAAGACTTATTGACTTCATATCAGCATGTAAGTATTATTAACTTTATGTAAAGGCATTTGAGTTGGAAATTGGTGCTTTTTTGGTTGTACGAAAGATAGTTGTATTATGTTAGGCGTAATGATGAGCTTATTATTGTCGTTATTTGAAGATTATGTATGATCTCAAGACATGTATATGGGTTCAAGTTGACAAGGGGTGAACTTCTGACGGTTAATACTGAGTGTCAACTTGATTGGATTGAAGGATGCAAAGTATTGATCCTGAGTGTGTCCATGAGGGTGTTATCAAAGGAGATAAACATTTGAGTCAGTGGGCTAGGGAATGCAGACCCACCCTTAATCTGGGTGGGCACCATCTAATCAGCTGCCTACAAATATAAAGCAGACAGAAAAACGTGAGAAAACTAGACTGGCCTAGCCTCCCAGGCTACACATTTCTCCCACGCTGGATGCTTCCTACCCTCAAACATTGGACTCCAAATTCTTCAGTTTTGGGACTCAGACTGGCTCTCCTTTCTTCTCAGCTTGCAAATGGCCTATTGTGGGACCTTGTGATTGTGTGAATTAATACTTAATAAACTCATATATATATATAATCAGTTCTGTCCCTCAATTATACAGCAGGTATAATTGGAATGCTTCACGTCGTATAGCGTTTTGTACCCTGTGACATATTATAGATTGATAAATGGATACCTATATATACCTAGAGATAAATAGATATACAGATACATAGAGGTATACATACATATGACATCTATCTATCTATATGTATATCTATTTATATATATATGTGTGTAATACAGTTCATTCATTCATTTCTGCTTCCTTTTGTGATCAGAAAACTCTTACCAAACTTTTAGAAAATCTTCAAATTCCAAAACTTCTTTGAAACCATAATTTACTCATCCCCAAAGTAAACTCTCAATTATTTAAAACATTAATGATAAGAATAATAAAGACAGTAATTTAATGCTGTTAGCATCTGACATTTATGGAGGGCAGTTACTGTTTTATGTGCTTAAAACCTTATTTAATCACCAAAATTCTATGAGGTAGTTACGATTATGATCTCACTTTTAATGACAAGGAAACAGTGTCATAGGAAAGTTCATTAATTAGTCTGCTAGCTAATAGTGACAATACCAGAACTCTAAACCTAGGCAACCTGGCTCCAGGGCCCATACTCAGATGATATCCTATACCTGTACTTTGATAATACTTTCATTTTTACCGTACTTACAGTGCTTACTACATTGAGTATTGTGTTATAATTGTGTGTTGGCACTTTTTTAGTTTTTAAATGCTAAGAATACAGCGGAAATCTATCAAATAAAATTGAAAACAGAAAAACAATAGAAAATGAGTGAAATATCAGTATCTTAAATATCAAAACCTCTAACAAAACTGATAAAGAAAAAAATAAAAGAGAAAAATTATCAGTATCAGGAATGGAATGTAAAGTATCAGCTTAGGCCCTGCAGACATGAAAAAGTGAAAAAGGGAATATTAAAAGCACACATAATTGGTCAACCTAGATGAAATGAACCAGTTTATCCAAAGCACAAACCACCAAGAAACTCATCCAACATGAAAAAAATATAATTTGTATAGCAATAACTATTAAGACGATTAAAGTCATAATAAAAAGCTCCTAAAAAAAGAAGTCTCCAGGTCCAAATGGTTTCACTGGACGAGTCTATGAAACATTTAGAGAAGAATTAATGCCAAAATCTCCACAATCTTCTCTAGAAAACTCGAGACAAATGAACAATTCCCCTCATTATTAACAGCTAGTATTATCCTGATACCAAAACCAGACAAAGACAATTAAAAAACCCCAAAATATAGACAAATGTTTCTAATATGTACAAATGTAAAAACCACAACAAAATATTAACAAATCGAATTTAGTAATAGAGGAGGCAAAGGTGGGAGGATCACCTGAGCACAGTAAGTGGAGGCTGCAGTGAGCTGTGATGGCGACACTGCACTCCAGCCTGGGTAATGAGAATAAGACTCTGTCAAAAAAAAAAACAGAAAGAAAGAGAGAAAGAGAGAGAGGGAGAGAAGGAGGGAGGGAGGAAGGAAAGAAGGAAGGAAGGAAGGAAGGAAGGAAGGAAGGAAGGAAGGAAGGAAGGAAGGAAGGAAGGAAGGAAGGAAGGAAGGAAGAGAAGGAAATAAAGAAAATTATACCTCTTGACCAAGTAAGGTTTATCCCAGAGATGCAAAGCTGGTTCGGTATTCAAAAGTAGAACCATATGAACAGGCAAAGAAAGAAAAATCATATAATTATATATGATTATATATATTTTTGTAGAGGTAGCAATGGACAAAACTCAACACCAATTCATTCATTCATTCATTCATTCTTTATAAAAACTGTCAGAAAACTAGGAGTGTAGGTGAATTTTTCCAATTTCATAAAGAATATCTACCAAAAACTTATGAATTATTGCTGTTCCCTAAGTACCATAAGACTGCCAACACTTTTGCTTAAGGCCTTCTGTTTGGCTTCTTAGCTTTGTGCATCATACAGGTTGGATCTCACTAGAAATCTTGAAGGGAAAATAAGATGAGCCTTGGGCTTAGTTGTCCTCCTCTTCTCCTTTTCCATCATGATCCAGACACTTCAAGTCTCTCATTTTTGTCTCCTTATCCCCATGACACTGACAACGTTCTGTTTTCTCTGCTTGTTAGTAGAATCCTTTTTTTCTAAGCTCGTTGCCAGATTTTCAGCGTCTTGCCTCATGCCTGGAATTTTGAATGCTATGAGGAAAACAAATGGCCACAGGTTGTTGACTAAACTCTTCATGGTTTTCTCCTCTTTAAGATTCTTTCCCTGTGAGTCTGGCAGCCTCAAAGGCTCTCTCATATATTCAGATATTCATTTATTAGTTTTAAATCATACTCAACATTTCTAGCTGTTTTTGGAGGGAGCGTTTGTTTGCTGCAAGCTATTTCATCTTAGCTAGAAGTGGGAGTCTCAAAGCAGAAGTTTCCCAAAAGGTAAAGAATTTATGATCTAGAAGTGACATTAGGAAGTAAAGAAGACACTGACGCCGTATTCTGATCCTGAAAACCATGAACTGCTGGAGAATGAGTAGCTTTGACTACAGGGTCAAAAAGGAAAACTGACTGTTAGTTAATGCAGTGAAAAAGAAGGAATAGTTAACAGTCACTCTAGAGAATTTTATAAAATGGACTTAAAGCAATGGTAAAGCACATTTTAACTATTTCTTTCCTACCTGTTTCATTAGACTTGCTGCTTCCATGACTTTAGGTTAGCCCTAGTGCAATTTATTCCCTCCACGTTAAACTCCGTGGTTGCTTTTCTAGTTATAAACTAAATCACATATTGGCATTTTAGATCCAGTCATGTTCTCCATAAGAATTCCTGAAATGCTCTCTTTATTAAAAAAGATTACATTTAATGAAAAAAGTTTATTGTTGAATTTGAGAAAAAAGAAAAAATAATAAGAATTACAGTTTTTATAAGTGGGAGTAATTTCTAAAAGGGGATTTTTTATTTGTAAAAGTGCTCCTCTTTATCACAAATTGAACTGATATATATGTATATATCTATCTATATCTATCTATATATTTTTTAGACAGTCACTTGTCACCCAGGCTGGAGTGCAGTAGCGGGATCTCTGCTGACTGACTGAAAGCTCCGCCTCCCGGGTTCACGTCATTCTCCTGCTTCAGCCTCCGGAGTAGCTGGGACTACAGGCACCCGCCACCACGCCCGGCTAATTTTTGTATTTTTTAGTAAGGAGGTGGTTTCACCGTGTTAGCTAGGATGGTCTCGATCTCCTGACCTCGTGATCCGCCCGCCTTGGCCTCCCAAAGTGCTGGGATTATAGGCGTGAGCCACTGCGCCCGGCCAACTTAACATATATTTTAAGGATGAAAGCTAATGCTGATCCCCCAATTATGAGTGTGTGTGATCTCTTTAAATGAAGACCATAAAATACGTTTATTATACATGAATAGAGGCTAATTTTCACATGCACTATGTATATTTTATGCTAATATAATGTGTTACTTTAAATGTTTGTGGTTTCAGGTTGTTACAATTTTCTTTCTGTTTCAGACTAACTTAAACAAATAGAAAATGTATTTATGCAACTGAAGATGGTACTGTCAATTATGTCATTAAGGTCCTAAGTTCCTTCCATTTGTCTATTTTGGCAAATACAATAGAAGTTACATCAAAAGATTTATCCCCTTGTGTTTGCAATATTACTAACAAATACCAGGAATTTTCTAGTGAATCAGCACTTCCCAGAGGCAATCATTTCCAGCGTTTTTGTTGTTGTTGTTTTGTGTTTGTGTGTGTGTGTGTTTTTTTTTTTTTTTTTTTTTTTCAGGAGTGAAGAAGCTTTTCCTAGAATTATACTAACATCTTATTTACCAGCATTCTATCCCCCCATGCCTAGCTATACCAGTTACTGGCAGGGGAGATAGTCATGAACATATCAGATCAGTCAGACATATCTCGTGAGGTTAGGAATAGAACCAGTCTCCTTGGGAGCAAATGGTCAAAGGCAGAGTGGAGGAGTGTAAATATCCTAATATAGTCAGGTTTCTGCTAGAAAGGATGCAAACAGAAGATGGATGTTGTTAATTTCATTAAGTGCTCAATAAATAAGCATTGCTTTATGTCTCTTATTTTTCTAAATACCTTTACAATTTTAAACTTTTCTTTATATTATATTTACAACTACTCTGTCATTTTATAGATTAGAGAATAGGTGGGATATGTAAAATGCATTTTACATGTGACTTGCTCTTTTGTCAAACTTATTCTTTCATAGTGAAACCTGGAAACTGGTCTAGGGCTTCCCTTCTGCTATTGCTTTGTTTTTCTGTTCTCTTTTCTGTATGCTTCTTGAAAAGAAATAGACTTTATTCACAGAAGCTTTTCACTATTATCCCTGTTCCACTGTAAATACTTGAACTTTTTTCTCATGATAATTTCTCAGCATTACTGAATAAAATAAAACTACCCTCATTTGAACTAGGATTTGTGGAAAGGACTTTCTCATTTACATCAGCTCTTCCTTGAAAATCAAAGTAGGTAGACTCAAATCAAAGAAATAAAGGATAATTTATGTTTTATGCAGTTTCACTCCTTGACAGTTTATTATGCTCTTATCAAAAATTATTTTTCCTCAAACAGAACTGAAATGGTTTTAGAAGATTATGGTTTCATAATCCTTCCAGATGTAGCTCACTTTAATGAATATATGAGTTTGTGAGGCGTTGTATATAGAGTGACTTCGAAGTAATCATTTAAAATTCAGTTGGGTGCCTCATTGGTGTAAAAGTATATCATTTTTAGATGTGTAAGAATTATTATTCTTTTCGTTAAAAAAATGTAAATTTATTTCTTACATTGTATAAACATATGTTCCTAAAATTTGTTCGTTTTTACTTGCACTATCTCTTTTCCTTACAAGCATACTTTTTGGTGATTATTTCCCACCAGATCATAGGATTAATGAGAACATGAAACCTATCAACCTTGATCATCACTGTATCCCCAGGCATGGGCTCTGAAAACAAGTAGGTGTGAAACAAATGTTTATAAGCTACAAAAACATTGTCTCTTTGTACCACAAATATTTTGGATGTAGATGCTGGCCAATTCTATATACCAGTTGTTTTCGCTCATTTATTTGTGTGTGTGTGTGTGTGTGTGTTTTATGTTGGCGAAAATGACTTTACTTTTCTATTTTTTCTTTTAAATTTCAATTTTTGTTTTAGCTTCAGGAGGCACATGTGTGGGCTTATTGCAAGGGTAGATTGCGTGATGCTGAGGTTTGGGCTTCTATTAATCCTTCCACTCAGATAGTGAACATAGTACTCAGCAGGAATTTTTTATTTTTATGTTTTCAATCATATTCAAAAAGAGATATTTTTGAAAGCAATATCCATTTTAAAGTATGATATTTTTATTTGGATTTTATTTTCATGGCTTTCTTATTGTTTGGAACTTAAGTCCACTTTTAATCACTTATTGGAGAGATTTATTTAACTTAAGTAGGTAACATCCTTTCTATGGAGGACTTAAAACAATGCATTTAGTCCGCCTTTGGGTGAGAGTGGTGGATGTGGTCAAGGTGTGTGTGTATATATTACATAGATGTGTGTACATAGATATGCGTGTGTGTGGTATAGATGCTGAATGTGGAGATAGATGCAGCAGTCCCCACCAAAAGAGCTTCCGTTCAAGTACTTTATAGCTGCCATACCTACTGTTACTTTTTGAAAATACCGTGAATAATTCACTCTTCTTTGGAATTAAATATTTACATATATTTCTTCCAGGAAGATACTTGAACTTTACTAGATCAATACAGATGAATTAAAATAATTAATATTCATATCAGTTGGTGGCCTCAATTGACATCTGGATTACATGGCAATCTCTGTTTTTTGTTTTTTGTTTTTTACTTAACATGTTTGCTCTTCATTGTTCTCTTCAGAATTCTAGTTGGCTATGAATGCTAGAGCTTAAATTTGAATTCTCCATTTATTAGCACTCTATTTGTCTCCTTGTCTTTTATCATATAACCTATTGTTTGTTCTCTTTATGCTGTACAATTCTAGCCATACCAGTATCATTTTAGGCTCATACCTACTACTCCCTTAACATATTAAAACTTTTCTAAATTGCACATGAGTTTGCCATGGCCAATGGATGTTGTATTAGGTGTCCTGTTGACATTGGGCCAGCTTTGAGATAGTATCTTTTTTCCTCAACACACGAATCTCAGGCGAATAAAAGTGTCTATGCCCATTTTTGTCATTCCTGTGGGGAAATATTAACTTTACAAGATATTTTGCTTCCAATTCTAAATTATTTTTGATAAGCAGCTGGATTTTGTTGACAACTTATTTCAAAATTTAAATCTATGGCAAGTGATTTACATTTTACTTTTATTAGTATTCAAGTTGAAAGCAAGTTTTTCAAATTTATTTAGTAAAAACATGAATGCACTTTGTGACGGATATCAGCTTCCGAAAATCTAGCAAGTCCTGGCATCTTGTAATATCCACTGTATCCAAACTGACAATAAAGCATTTTGGAAAGAAATAAAATTAGTGTCTCTGTGCTATTCTTACATTGGCCTGAGGTCTCACTAATTTTGGTAGTCAAATCCTCTTGGCTGAGCATGTAGAAAATATAAAAATTGGTCACTGTGTGGATGTGCATGCAGAAATTACATCCTTAGTGAAGAAAAAATAGATTGGTGAGAAATAGATATTAGACAATGATAACAGTGTCCTTTGTAAGAGAATTTTAAGTATGTATTTCCCATTCAAACTGAGAAAAAGTTGTGATGCTGCTCCTAACAATAAAATATTCCCTCAAATTTCTTCAGACCTTGTTACTCTCACTTAGATGGAGAATGTGCCTTTGGGGTGTGGAGGTTATTCACATTGTTAGAGATACAGACATGTACTATATGTTTGCTATGCTGTGGGGTAGAGCACTCACACAACAAAAAGTGTAGGTCTTACAAAAGAGGCAGATCTATGAGGATAGCAAATTCTGTCAAAGTTAGATACATAGATGCTGTTGGTTTCTCACTATTATTAACATGGAAAAGTGAGCATTTTTGCTATTCCTTTGAAAAGAATGAGACAAATATTTCATTGAGATATCCTAAATGAATGATAAATCACTGTCATCACGTCACATCAACTATGTTTAGACTCAAGAAACTTGTGATCTTTCCTTTGGCTCACAAATAAAATGTATAAAAACTTAGTTCAACAACTCTTTAAATGTCATGAAGATTGTTTTCTCCTAATACAAACCATTAGACAAACTTATTCTAATACTTTTTGGAAAGGATGTTTTGTTTTAATCATAAGTTTTTAGTCTACTTTTTTTTTTTTTTTTTTTTTTTTTTTTTTTTTTTTTTTTTTTGAGACAGAGTCTCATTCTGTTGCCCAGGCTACAGTGAAATGGTGAGATCTCGGCTCACTGCAACCTCTGCCTCCTGGGTTCAAGTGATTCTCGTGCCTCAACCTCACCAGTAGCTGGGATTACAGGTGCCCGCCACCATGTCCGGCTAATTTTTCTATTTTTAGTAGAGACAGGGTATCACCATGTTGGCCAGGATGGTTTCAATCTCTTGACCTCGTGATCCACCTGCCTCAGCTTCCCAAAGAGCTTGGATTATAGGTGTGAGCCACCACGCCTGTCCACCACTATCCATTTTTATAATGTCAAGTTTGTACTTCATCTCATACCTCCCCATGTCTACCTCCAGGAAGCTAAAATAAGGCTATGTTGTTAATGCAGCAATGCAATGAATTAAAAATAAATGCAAGCAAGCTCTCATTTTGTTTCACATTAAAATATTTGGAAGTTTTAGAACTTGTATCATAAAACAGAGAAAATATTTTAGACTTAATAAACTCTTGCCTTTACTTATTAGCTTCTAGATGATACGATCCTATTTTCAAGATTCACAGAAAACTTATTTAGGACCTGGTTCCAATTTTTCAAGTAAATTTTTGTACATAACTACAGTTCTGTATTCTGCAATTAAGTGCATTTCTTTTTTTACCATATATCATCAGTGGATCTGAAGTAGTTCATCAGAGTCTAGACTACAATGCTTGTTATTATTGAAACTATTTAAAAATTTCTGTGTTAATGTTCCCTTTGTCAAACTAAATCATCTCATTTTCAAAATTTATAAAATAATCTTTACATGCACACACACAAATACATATGTATTTTACTCATTTAAGTTTAATAATGATCTCTCTAAATTTTCTACTTTGTCTCAGTAATGACTGATGGAGTTTTAATATTTTTTCCATAATTCTTTGGAAAGTGTTCTGTTATTTTCATTCCATTTCTTAGAGTTATCTATTTTAGTTTTAAAATGTTTTGCTACATAGGAAAACTTGAACAAAACATCGTTCATTTTTAGAATCTTGTAGTTATATATAATAGTTATAATGTAAAAATAATGAATTCTTTTTTCCCTTTTTCTCACATCTTTTATTTTAAGTTCAAGGGTATATGTGCAGGTTTGTTATATGGTAAATTGCGTGTCACAGGGCTTTGGTGTACAGATTATTTTGTTGCTGAGATGATGAGCATGGTACCCAAGAGGCAGTTTTTCAATCTTCACTCTCCTGTCACCTCCACATTCAAGTAGGCCCTAGTGTTTATTGTTCCCTTGTGTCCATGTGTACTCAATGTTTAGCACCCACCTATGAGAAACTATGACATTTGATTTTCTCTTCTTGCATTAATTTGCTTAGAATAATTGCCTCTAGGCCGGGCACAGTGGCTCACGCCTGCAATCCCCGCATTTTGGAGGACGAGGTGGGAGGATCATGAGGTCAAGAGTTTGAGACCAGCCTGACCAACATGGTGAAACCACGTCTCTATTAAAAATATAAAAATTAGCCAGGCGTGGTAGTGGAGGGAGCCTTTAATTCTAGCTCCTCAGGAAACTAAGGCAGGAGAATTGCTTGAAGCTGGGAGGCAGAGGTTGCAGTGAAACGAGATCGTGCCACTGCACTCCAGCCCGGGCGACAGAGCAAGACTCAGTCTAAAACAAAACAAAACAAAACAAAACAAACAAAACAAAAGAATAATGGCCTCTAGCTGTGCTCTTATTGCTGCAAAGGTCATGATATCACTTTTTTCATGGTTGTGCAGTATTCCCTTATTCCCTGGTGTATATGTAATGCATTTTCCTTATCCAGTTGACCACTGATCATTTAGTTTGATTTTATGTCTTTTCTATTGTGAAAGTGCTGCAGTGAATATACACATGCATCTGTCCTTGTGGTAGAACAACTTATATTCCTTGGGTATATATACAGCGATGGGACTGCTGGGTTGAATGGTAGTTCTCTTTTACGTTCTTTAAAAATCTCCAATCCACTTTCTACAGTGACTGAACTAGTTCACATTCCCTCTAGAAGTTTATGTGTTCCCTTTTCTCGGCAGCTTTGCCAGAATCTGGGATTTTTTTTTTTTTTTTTTTTTTTTTAAATGGCCATTCTGACAGGTTTGAGATGGTATCTCAGTGTGGTTTTTATTTGCATTTCTCTAATGATCAGTGATGTTAAGCTTTTTTTCATACTTTTTGGTCACATGCATGTCTTCTTTTGAAAAGTGTCTGTTTAGTTCCTTTGCCCACTTTTTAATGCTTTTTTCCTTGTAAATATGTTTAAGTTCCTTATAGATGCTGCATACTAGACTTTGTTGAATGCATAATTTGCAAATATTTTGTCCCATTCTGTAGGTGTAGGTTGTCTCTTTACTTTATTGACAGTTTCTTTTGCTGTGCAGAAGGTCTTTAGTTTAATTAGGTCCTGTTTGTCAATTTTTTTGTTTTGTTGCAAATGCTTTTGTTGCCGTATCATGAAATTTTTGCAAGGTCCTATGTATAGAATTATATTTCCTGGGTTTTCTTCTAGAGTTTTTCAAGTTTTAGTTTTTACGTTTAAGTCTTTAATGTATCTTGAGTTGATTTTTCTAAATGGTGAAAGCAAGGGGTCCAGTTTCAGTCTTCTGAATATGGATAACCAGTTATCCTAGTAACATTCATTGAAGAGGGAATCCTTTCCCTGTTGCATGTTTTTCTCAGCTTTGTTGAACATACAATGATTGCAGGAGCATAGCTTTATTTCTGGGTTCTCAAGTCTGTCCCATTGGTCGATGTGTCTGTTTTTGTATCATGCTCTTTTGTTTAGTGTAGCCTTGTTGTATCATTTGAAGTTAGGTAGTGTGATGTTCTGGCTTTGTTCTTTTTGCTTAGGATTGTTTTGACTATTTGGATTCTCTTTTGGTTGCATAAGTATTTTAGAATGTTTTTCTAATTCTGTGAAAAATGTCATTGATAGTTTGGTGAAAATAACATTGAATTTGTACATTGATTTGGGCAGTGTGGCCATTTTAACAATATTGGTTCTTTCTATCCATGAGCATGGACTGTTTTTCCACTTACATATGTCATCTCTTATTGCTTTGAGCAATATTTTGTAATTCTTGTTGAAGAGATTTTTTTACCTCCCTGATTAACTGTGTTACCAGGTATTTGTGTGTGTGTGTGTATGTGTGCGCGTGTGTATGTATGTATGTTTATATGTGTTGGCAGGGGCATTAAATTGTGAATTTGATCGCATTCTTAATTTGCCTCTCAGCATGAATATTGTTCATGTATGGAAATGTTATTGATTTGTGTACATTCATTTTTTTAATCCTGAAACTTTGCAAAAGTTGTTCAACAGCTGTAAGAGCTTTTGGGTAGAGACTGTGGGGTTTTCTAGGGAAAAATCATATCATCTGTGAAGAGAGATTATTTGACTTTCTCTCTTCTTATTTGGATGCTTTCATTTATTTCTCTAGCTTGGTTGCTCTGGCTAAGACTTCCCAAAATGTGTTGAATAAGAATGATGAGAGTGAGCATCCTTGTCTTGTTCTGGTTCTCAGTGGGAATGTTTCCAGCTTTTGCCTGTTCAGGATAATGTTGGCTGTGGGTTTGTCATAGATAGCTCTTATTATTTTAAGGTGTGTTCCTTCAATACCTGGTTCTTTGAGGTTTTTTATCATGAAGAGATGCTGAATTTTATTGGAAGTCTTCCCTTCATCTGTTGAAAGAATCATGTGGTTTTTGTTCATAGTTCTGTTTATGTGATGAATCACATTTTAAGAATATTGTATTTTATTTTAAATTCTGGTGCACATGTGTAGGATGTGCAGGTTTCCTACATAGGTAAATGTGTGCCATGGTGGTTTGCTGCACCCATCACATCGGTATTAAGCCCAGTATGCATTAGCTATTTTTGCTGATGCTTTGACTCCCCCTTCCCTTGACAAGCCACAGTGTATGATGTTTCCCTCCCTGTGTGTCTATGTGTTCACATTGTTCAGTTCCCACATGTAAGTGAGAATATGTGGTGTTTGATTTTTTGTTCCTGCAGAAGATAATGGCTTCCAACTCCCCCTATGTCTCTGCAAAGGGCATGACCTTGTTCCTTTTTATGGCTGCATAGTATTCCATGGTGTATATGTACCATATTTTCTTTAGTCTATCATTGATGGGCATTCAGGTTAATTCCATGCTTTTGCTATTGTAAATAGTGCTGTGATGAACATATGCATGCATGTATCTTTATAAAAGAATGATTTATATTCCTTTGGGTATATATCCAGTAATAAGCTTGCTGGGTCAAATGGTATTTCTGGTTCTAGGTCTTTGAGGAGTCACCACACTGTCTTCCACAATGGTTGAACTAGTTGACATTCCCACCAACAGTGTAAAGGTATTCCTAATTCTCCACAGCCTTGCCAGCATTCTGACTGATGTGAGATGGTATCTCATTGTGGTTTTGATTTATATCTCTCTAATGATCAGTGATACTGAGCTGCTTTTCATATGTTTGTTGGCACCATAGATGTTTTCTTTTGTGAATTATGTGTTCATGTCCCTTGCCCACCTTTTAATGGTATTGTTTGGTCTTTTGTTGAAAATTTGTTTAAGTTTCTTGCAGATTCTGGATTGTCAACTTTCATCATATGGATAGATTGCAAAAATTTTCTTCCATTTTGTAGGTTGTCTGTTGGCTCTGACAATAGTTTCTCTTGCTGTGCAGAAGCTCTTTTGTTAAAATAGATCCCGTTTTGTCATTTTTTGCTTTTGTTGCAATTGCTTTTGGCATTTTCATCATGAAATCTTTGCTCATGCCTATGTCCTGACTATTTTAAAATTTATCTGGAACCAATAAAAAAGCCTGAATAGTGTAGATAATTCTAAGCAAAGAAAAAAGAAAAGGCTAGAGGCATCACACATCCTACTACATGATTTCAAACTATATGACAACAAGTAATCTAGTATACTACAAGTATAGTAACCAAAACAGCATGCTACTGGTAAGAAAACAGACACATAAATAAATAAATGGAACAGAATAGAAAATCAGAACTATGACCTCACTTCTATTGGGGGAACCAGCCCCCAATATTTCACCATAGGTTCTTTTCTATTTTCCCTAAGTGTCAGCCTGTCTGAGAAATAAAGAGAAAGAGTACAAAAGAAAGAAATTTTACACCTTGGCCTCAGGGGGTGACATCACATATTGACAGGTTCCATGATGCCCCTTGAGCTGCAAAACCAGCAACTTTTTATTAGGGATTTCAAAAGGGGAGGGAGTGTGTGAATAGGGAGTGGGTCACAGAGATCACATGTTTCAAAGGCAATGAAATATCACAAGGGCAGAAGGGCAGAGAAAGATCACAAGGCCAGGGCGAAGTTAGAATTAGTGTTGAGGTTCCATGTCCCCTGGACACACATTGTCATTGATAAACATCTTAACAGGAAACAGGGTTCAAGAGCAGACAACCGGTCTGACTAGAATTCCTCAGGCTGGAATTTCCTAATCCTAGCAGGCCTGAGGGTGCTTCAGGAGACCAGGGAGTATTTCATCCCTTATCTTCAACCACATAAGGCAGACACTACCAGAGCAACCATTTTGGAGACCTCTCCCCAGTGAATGCATTCTTTTTCCAGGGCTATTTCTTGCTGAGAACATAATTCAGTGATATTTCTCCTATTCACTCTCTGCAAGAAGAGAAATATTACTCTGTTCTGCCCGGCCCCACAGGCAGTCAGACCTTATGGTTATCTCCCTTGTTCCCTGAACATTGCTGTTATCCTGTTCATTTTCAGGGAGCCTAGATTTCATATTTTTCAAACACACATACTTTACAAACAATTTGTGCAGATAATGCAATCTTCACAGGGTCTGAAGTGACATACATCCTCAGCTTATGAAGATGACGGGATTAAGAGATTAAAGTAAAGATGGGCATAGGAAATTATAAGAGTATTGATTGGGGAAGTGATAAGTGTCCATGAAATCTTCACAATTTTTGTTCAGAGACTACAGTAAAGACACGTGTAAGAAATTATAAAAGTATTAATTTGGGGAACTAATAAATGCCCATGAAATCTTCACAATTTGTGTTCTTCTGCCGTGGCTTCAGCCGGTCTCTCCATTCAGGGTCCCTGACTTCTCTCAACACACATCTACAATTGATCTTTGACAAACCTGACGAAAATAAGCAATGGGAAAAATGGCTAGTCATATGCAAAAAAAAAAAAAAAAAAAGAGAGAGAGAGAGAGAGAGAGAGAGACTGGACCCCTTCCTTACACCATAAACAAAAATTAACTCAAGATGGATTAAAGACTTAAATGTAAAACTCAAAACTATAAAAACCCCATAAAAGAATAACATTTACTAATTTGTATATGTTGAAGCAACTTTGCATTCCAGATCAACAACCTACTTGATAATAATAGATTAGCTTCCTGCCACTGGATTGGTCTGCCAGTATTTTTTTGAGAATTTTTGCATCTATGTTCATCAGAGATATTGGCCTGAAGTTATCTTTTTTGTTGTGTCTCTGGTGGGTTTGAGTATTAGGATGATGCTGGTCTCATACAGTGAGTTAGGGAGGAGTCCCTCCTCATTTTTGGGGAATAGTTTCAGTAGGATTTGTACTAGATCTTTTTGTATGTCTGATAGAATTAGACTGTGAATCCATCTGTTCTAGGGCTATTTCTGGTTGGCAGGCTTTTTATTACTGATTCAATTTTCACACTCATTATTGGTCTGTCAGGGTTTCACTTTCTTCCTAGTTCAAACTTGGGAGGTTTTATGTCTCTAAGAATTTTTCCATTTCCTCTGGGTTTTCTAGTTTGTGTGCATAGAGATATTCATAATGTCTCTGTATTTTTTTTTGTATTTCTGTGAGATCAGTAGTAATGTTCTCTTTGTCATTTCTGATTATTTGTAGCTTATCTCATTTTAATTTATTAGTCTAGCTATTGGTATATTAATCTTATTCTTTCAAAAAAAAATCTTTTCTTTTTGGGGGTTTTGTATCCTTGTTCTCTTCTCAATTTCATTAATTGGAGCTCTCATTTTGGTTATTTCTTTTCTTTTGCTGGCTTTCGGGTTGGTTTGCTCTTCTTTTTCTAGCTTCTCCTACTTTAAAAAGATATTTGAATTTGAATTTATTACGGACAAAACTTTACAAAGAATAATTTAGTAAATGAGTTACCAATTCTGTGCAACTCCCATTTCACTAGACTACAGTGAATATTCTTATTAATGGGAGTACAAGCCATTTCTTTTTCCAATATAATCCCTTCTTAATTTCTTTCTCAAGTAAGAAAAAATACATTTACTTTAGAGATTATGCTATAAGTTGACATTTCCTTTAAGAGAATGTATCTTATACTATGAAATGAACATGCAAATAAAATTTAGGTAAAATATGTTTTTTAAGTAATCTGTGTTTAAAAATAAATGTTTTATGCAGGCAAATATTCCTTCAGGTGGTTATATTTTGTTGAGATACAGTGAATAAGAATTGTTAAATTATGTGAGGTCAGTGACATTTGTAATAAAGATGTTTTCCTTTTCTAGTTGATCTAAGGTACTTTTAATTTATTTTACCCTACTTTATTGAGATATACTTGCTAAATAAGAATTATATAATTTAAGGTATACAATATGGTGGTTTGATATACATATGCATTGCTGTCAGGCGCGGTGGTTCATGCCTGTAATCCAAGCACTTTGAGAGGCTGAGGCGAGCAGGTCACCTAAGGTCAGGAGTTTGAGACCAGACTGGCCAACACGGTTAAACCCCGTTACTACTAAAAATACAAAAATTAACTATCCATGGTGGAGAGCACCTGTAATCCCAGCTACTCGGGAGGCAGGGGCAGGAGAATTGCTTGAACCCAGGAGGCGGATGTTGCGGTGAGCTGAGATCGCGCCATTGCACTCCAGCCTGGGTGACAAGAGTGAGACTCCATCTCAAAATAAAAAAACAAAAACATATACATATACATTGAGAAATTATTACTATAATGGAGCTAATTAACAGGCAAAATTTAGCATTTTTTTCTTCAAATACTGTTGCACTTGTTTTACCATAAATAAATTACTCTAAAACACCTTTGGATTATGGAAGAAGTAATTTGCGACCGTTATTTTTCTGTGACTAGTTTGCCCATATTCCATTTAATCTTTAATACAAAGCCATTAGGAGGTGAAGAATAAGGGTTTGGTTTAATTACTATGAGAGATTCTATACCCAACTGAATAGATTGAAAATGTACAGGATTAGAAGACAAGATATATAACTTGGAAAGTACTTCTAGTTATATTACTTTCTTGCTTGTTAAATGTTATATTTTAGTCTAATATTAAGGATAATCAAAATTAGTATTATTATTGCTTTATAATAATTGTATAATTACTTACATAATAATAATTATTATGGTTTACTATGGGTCTTCTAAGTTCTTTACATGGATTGTCTCATAATTATCATCACCATAAGCCTCTAGAGAAACCTAAAGATCTGTACTTATTTTATTCCCATTTAATGAGGGAAAACTTATATAAAGTCTGTGTAACTTTCTACAATGTCATAGCTAACACATTGCAGAATCAGTATGTGTATGTTGATAAGCTTCCTCAAGAGAATAACCTCTTACACACCATGCATTCCCACCTCCCAGTATTGTGCAAACCGCTGTGAAAGTAATCATTCTAAATTTTCTTTCATCATGTTATTCTTTTGTTTACAATTTATAGTGCCTTCTTGTTACTGAGAAATGGACAAACATAGGTTCAAATACTGGCACATTGATTCTTGTTTAAATTGCTTCATTTTCAGGTCCTACACTAAATTTAGACCTAAAATTCCATACTATATTCGTGATGTGTGAAGTCCATTATAGCATTGATTTAAGAGAAACATTATTACATGATATCATATTATTTAATACAGACATATTTGTTGAAACACTGAAGTGCAAAGGCTTCGAGTGTCAGAACTGAAGCATTTCATCGTTTTTCTTATTTATAAAATTAACTTCATGCTGCTACTTTCCTGAGAATGAAGCCAATCAGCTGATCCTGTGATCCTGTAATAGACCTGCTTGATGAATTTGAAATTCAACTAATTTCATTATAATAAGAATCTGCTTCTTCAGGGGAGATCCACATAAAGCGTTTAAATCTGTGTTGAAATTGGATACTTAATTAATTTCATGCAGAATTCAGGCTTCAAGAATGCCTATGCAGATATTCCTTTCCAATTGTTCTGTATTTTCACTGAAGGTGCACTTTGAAATACCAGGCTATGGAAAGGACTTGCAGTAGAGCTTGGGCAGGTTTTATTTATTTATTTATTTATTTATTTATTTATTTATTTATTTATTTATTTCTCTCTCTCTGCTACAGCCCATATCGTTTCATATTCCCTCAGGGAAAACCTATTGAGCCAGAAATTAAAAGTTTAACTGATTTTGTCTGGTCAAGTTGGGATTAATTACTTGTAAGGAAGGGTACAAAGTTTTTCTCGGAATTCCCAGTGACTAAAAGAGAGAAACAGATAAGCAAAACAAATAAACCTATGGTTATATCACATCAATTAATGATTTTGTTTTATATTATTTTAACATTATTTTCATAGTTCATTCTCTTTTATATTATGTTACATGCAGTTTAAATTTTTGTTTAATTATGTTACTTAAATTGATTTAAATTTTTATTATCCATGACATATTTATTAAATGCTTCATTCTAACCCAACAATTTTTAAGTTTTATGATGCATTAGAATCACTTGGAGGGCTTGGTACGCTACATATAAATAGCTAAATTACTTCCCCCGAGGTTCTAAATTAGTAGGCCTTGTTTGGTACCCAGGAATTGGCATTTTCAAGGTGGTGCTAATGCTGCTGATCAAGATTTCCATTCCCCACTGAGAACCACTTGTCTAGGCTTTGAGAATATAGTAGGGATCAAGAAAAACTCATTGTTCTCATTGAGAGATACAGATAACAAATAACTAAACAAATAAGCAAAATACTGATGGTGATAATTACTGTGAAAGGACCCATGGTCATAAAATAGAGATTAACCAGGGACGGAAGTTAAGGGTTATATTAACCACCACAGCCAGAGAAGGTCTCTGTGACCAGGCACGGTCATTCTGAGGACTAAAATGTAAAAAGCCAAACATGGTATATCCCAGGCATGTTAAAATCTACAAGAGGTTTGGCATGATTTTGTCAGGATAACTCATCCTGGTTCTGCCAATCCCTAGCTCTAGGACTATGGATAATTTATGTTTTCACATGTGTCAAAGGATTGAAAGTATTCCTACATAGAATTTTGGGGACCAAACAAGAAAAAAAAAAAAAAAAAAAAAAGAAAAAGAAACACTAGACTATTCTGGTTTCTGGCAAGATAGTCAATACATTTCTTTTTCTTACCCTTATAATATGTAATATGTCATCTATATATTCACATTAGTTGTCAACATTTCAAATGTGTGTAATTTGGTAACAATTTTAAATTTATTTGAATTATCTTCTCTGTTACCTTTGTCACAGGAGAGAGAATTACAACCTGAGTGCATTTTGGTCGGCCTGTGCTATTCCTTAGTTTACTTTTGACACAGTAATAACTTCAAAACTGGTTACAACTGTTGAGCTGAATTCACAGAAAATTATCTATGTGGTAGCCTATTTTTAATGTAAGCATACTACACTTCTCATACAATATCCCACCAATTTATGTCTTAATATAAATGTTTTTCTTTACAATAAAATATTATACAAAATTTACTGATAGAAAACTTTTTTTTTTTTTCCCCTTGAGACGGAGACTTACTGTCGCCCAGGCTGGAGTGCAGTGGCACTATCTCAGCTCATTGCAACCACTGCATTCAGGATTCAAGCAGTCCTCCTGCCTCAGCCTCCTGAGTAGCTGGGATTACAGGCATGTGCCACCATGCTCGGCTAGTTGGAAAAAAATTTAATGATACTTTTTTCACACTAAGAAACTCAGAGCTCCTACTAAATATTCATTTATTTTTTCATACCCATATATTTGCTAGTATCCTAAATTATAAGTTTCTATGAGTCTTGATAGACATTTATTATTGACTTTTGTGTCACAAGTTTCTATGAATCTTGATAAACGTTTACTATTGACTTTTGAGTAGATGCAGAGCACCATATTAGTACTTATCAGAGATGTAAACATAGGGAAAACATGATAACTTTGTTGAAACTTACAGTCTAATTGGTGTCAATTTAGACTACAGCAATTTCTGGAATGAAGAGTGTAATGTAAAAGATCCTTTAACCGAGGTCAGGAGATCGAGACCATCCTGGCTAACACGGTGAAACCCCGTCTCTACTAAAAAATACAAAAAACTAGCCGGGCGAGGTGGCGGGCGCCTGTAGTCCCAGCTACTCGGGAGGCTGAGGCAGGAGAATGGCGTGAACCCGGGAGGCGGAGCTTGCAGTGAGCTGAGATCCGGCCACCGCACTCCAGCCTGGGTGACAGAGCGAGACTCCGTCTCAAAAAAAAAAAAAAAAAAAATCCTTTAACCTAAAGACAAATTACTGTGAGAATTAAAAGGAGAGGTTACCGCTAGGTGAAACTGAGGCAAAAGGCAAAAAAGACCTTTCTGAAAGAAATTCTATTTTAGATGAAGCTTCAATGATAGTTAGGATTAGGTTCAAATATAGGGGGTAATCATTCTGTTAAGTTATTTCATGTAGAACGATAAAAAGCTGAAATGAATAGGGTATATTTAATGAATACTAAGTACATGATATTATCTAATAGTGGAAATAAGAGTGCAAAGCCAAATTGTAACCATGTATAGCAGTGAATGTTAGGTTGTCAGGTTCATTCAAATGAACACACAATGGATAGTCATGGAAGCTTTGTCAGCAGGTGGATAACATTTATAATGTCAACAAATTTCAACTGGAACAAATTGTAATATAGGAGAAGTATAGAGTAGGAAAAAGAAATAGTAAGATACTCTTCAACTTTAAATTACTTGCTTGTGAGGATTTAAATGTGACCCTTAATATCCTGATCCTTTTTTAGGTCAATTAATTATTAGCACAACAGGCAAAAGTGGGTTAGCCAACTATTCTCACGAGTATTAAGAAAAATTTTATTTCAGCATGAAATTTACTGTTGTAATATACGTGTTTTGCAGTGAATCACCTACCTAAACAACAAGACTTAACGATGCTGTGCTTTGATGATTAAATGCAAGTACAACATCTTGCTAATTATTTCAGTATCAGGTTCATTAAACAATAATATATTAAACTAATTCATTCAAAATGCAATCATCTTATGCCTTATTGAGTTCTAAAAATAATGAGGTTGTCATTAACTATATGTGAAATTTTCGTGAATTAAACTTTATTAAAACAAGTACTTCTCTGAAATAATATGAAAGAGGATCCAATTTCCTTTACAAATCCATGTGAGTGGAAACACATATAATATAATGTTAATAATGAGAAAGATATTGAGTTCATGATATATGAGGATTTATGCATGTGATTTTAAAAACCTATCTGAGCATGGCAAGAGAGAAGTGACTACAGAGGTTATTTGATGCATATGGTCAGGTTATGCCTCTTAACAAAGTTTTAAGTTGTTTAATATTTTCTAATTCAGAATTTTATATTACAAAATTACAGATTCATTTCAGTGAAATAACTTCATGTACTCTATACAACAAAATTACATAATAATAGAAACAGTACATATAATAGTAATTATATATTATATATGAATATATATTTAAATATGGGTATGTGTAAACATACAGCAAAACAATGTGCCTGCAGGAGATTGGTAATAATGCCAAATTTTCTTTATTACAGTACTGGTGAACACTTTATGAAGTATGAATGTCTAAATATTTTGCTCTGCCATCGTGCTGAGTCTACATTTTTGTCTACTAGTTTGACAATGTTTCATAAGCTTTCCTGTATCTGCTAGCCCATATTATTAATCTTTTTGATTCGTTCATCAATTCATCTTTTAATATATTAAAAAAATTTCTTGTTAAGATGGAAATTTCAAAGAGCAGGGGAGATTATCTGATAACAACTAATATTTGATATTTTTCCCTTTATTTTTATGCCTATTTTTTTTCCTTTTTAATTTCACATCAAGCTAAAAACTTTCCGTACAGCAAACAATTAAAAAATCAACAATCAAAGTAAAGAGAAACCAATAGAATGGGAGAAAGTCTTTGCAAACTACCCATCTGACAAGGGATTAATAGCCAAAATACATAAGCATTTTGAATGACTCAATAGGAAAAAAAAAAATCAAATAATCTGAGTTAAAAATCAGCAGAAGTTCTAAATAGATATTTATTAAAAGAAGACATAGAAATGGCCAAGAAGCATATGCAAAAATGCTCAACATCACTAATCATCAGAGAAAAGCAAATAAACACTACAATGAGATATCGTCTCATCCCAGTTAAAATGGCTTTTATCCAAGACAGAAAATAGCAAATGTTGGTGATGATGTGGAGGAAGGGGATCCCTTGTACAGTGTTTTTGGGAAGGTAAATTAGTACATCCACTATGAAGAACAGTATGATTTCTAAAGAAACTGAAAATGGATCTTCCATATGATTCACCAAGCCAGGTATGTGTGCAAAAGAAAGGAAATCAGTACGCTGAAGAGATATCTCTACTCCTTTCTTTATTGTAACACTATTGACAATAGTCAAGCTATGAAATCAGCGTGTTTATCAATTAAATATATTATTTAAAAAATGTGGTACATATACACAATGGAATATTATTCTGCCATAAAAAAAGAACAAAATCCTGTTATTTGCAACAACATTCACGGAACTACAAAGCATTATGTTAAGTAATATAAGCCAGGCACAGAAAGACAAACTTCACATGTTCTTACTAATATGTGGCAGCTAAAAAAATGAACTAATGGAGGTGGTAGAATGATGATTACTGTTACTAGAGGGTGGTAAGAGTAGTGGGGAGGGAAAATAAAAAGGGAGTGGTTAGTTAATGGGTACGAAAATACAGGTAGATAGAAAGTATGAGATCTAGTATAAGGCAGCAAAATAAGACAACTACAATTAACGGTCATTTATTGTATATTTCAAATAAACTAAAGAAGTGAAATTGGAATTTTTTTTAAGAGACAGAGTCACACACATTGCCCAGGTTGGAGTGCAGTAAGCAATGGTGGTTCACTGTAACCTTGAATTCTGGGCTCAAGTGATGCTCCCACCTCAGACTCCCAAGTAGCTAGGACTACATGCACATGCCACCATACTCAGCTAATTTTTTATTTTATTTTATTTGTTTGTAGAGATAGAGTCTTGCTATGTTGGTCTCAAACACTTGCCTTTAAATGAGTCTCCTGCTTTGGTCTCCCAAAGCATTGGGATTACAAGTGGGAGCCACTGTGCCCTTCAGAAAATTCTTAATACCAAGAAATTAGAAATCAGGTGATGGATACCTCAATTATCCTAATTCAATCATTATACATTTTATAGTTATGTCAATATTTCATATATACCCCCAAAATATGTATAACTATTGTGTATCCATAGTAATTAAAAAATAAAAATTAAGAGTCCTTATCTCATTTTCTATTTTAAATGTTTATTTTTACAAATGTCATACATATACATGTTTATATAATTACAAAACAGACTAATAGTATATCACACATGCTACGTTTAGATTCCTTTTCCATGTATATACTTTTCTCTCTCTCCTTACACCTTCATATGAGTAATCCATTTTCTTTAGCAACTCAACTCAAAATCACCATTATAAACTATGTTAATGCAAAATATACCCTTTGTTATTAAATCCATACTTGTATATAATCATTTGCATGTTTACCATATTTAATTATATGTAATATTTATCTTATCCAGAATAATATATAAAATATACAACACACCCACACATATATACACATTGTGTGTATAAAGACACACATAAATAGAAGTGTTTGGGCTATTACTTTACTAAACTTGAGTTATATTATCCATTTCTACATCTCATTTTTCTCTCTCAATAAAGAGTTATGAAAATCCTACCAAGACAGCTGGAAGCTGAAAATTATTTTTAATAGCTCTATAAAATAGTCCTTGGTATTGACCTACCAAAATATATTCCCATGTTTAATTATTAATAGTATTTGCATTTATTTTAGGTTTTTTTCAAAATTAACAATGGGCAATACATAAATACATTCTTTAATAAGTCTTTACAAAGTGATTTTTACTTCTGTGAGATAAAGTTGTAATGAATGTTATCTGAGTATTTTCCAAATATAGCCATTCCTACCAAAAAAGTATTAGACTGTAAGTTTCTCCATATCCTTGACAAAAATAATATTTTCTATTTTCCCAGACATATGGCCATAGCTAATGTCAAATTTTTATTTAAATTTGTATCCTTTGACTATATTGCTTTTGTGCACTGTTTCATAAGTTTTTTGAATCTTGTGATAATCTATGAACAGCCTATCTATAATTTTGTCCGTTCTCTATTGGACTCTTTTATATTTTATTTTAGTTTGTAAGATTTCTTTGCAAATTGTGGCTATTATCTTATTTATCACATCAATTAAAAAGGTCAATTTTAACATGTCTTAAATCAATTTATAATATATATACTCTACAAACTTTAAAACGTCTCTAGTCAAATGTTTTATTATTTTTCCTTTATTCTTCAGATTTGAAATTTTAATGACATTGACTTCTTCACTTCCCAGAGCATGCTGATGTGTAGATGTTTACATTTTCTTTATTTTTTTATTTCCTTTTAAAATCTGTGGGTTTTTTTTTTTTTTTAATAGTACATATGAGGAAAATGTAATGCAGAATGAAGAGATGAGAGTACAGTTCTGATTTGGGATTGTTCTGTTAAGTCTCCCTGAAAAAGTGACTTGAGCAAAGCTATAAGGGAGGTGAGGGAGTGAGCCAGGCTCAAAACTGGGGAAAGATTATTTATACAAGAGAAGGCAATTGGTGAATCGCTGTGAGGTGGAAAACTACCTGAGATTTCCCAGTGTACCTTAAAGTGAATAGGAGATGAGACGAGGAAGATAATGAAGAAAAGAAGTGCCAGGTCATATAAAATCTATGCCATTTGGGGGACCTAGGCTTTTGCCCTTCATGTAAAGGGGATGCTTGAAGGAGAAGAATGATGTCATTTGTACTATATTAAAGATAGATTGTGAAGAGACAAGACTACAGTCAGGGGCACTACTGGGGTCTTACTTTGAGCATCCAGGAGAAAAAAGGATTGTGGTTTGGACAAAAGTTATAACAATTGATGTAGTAAAACATGATGGAAATCTAAATATAAACTAAGCAGATAATAATAGATTGGATGTGGTCTGAGAGAGAAAGAGAGATATTATTGATGATTTCAAGACTTTTGTCAAAGTCAACTGTCAGGATGGAGTTGCCTTTAACTGAGATGCAAAAACCCAAGAGATGCCTAGGGATTCTTGTTTTGTTTTTGAGATAGACAGCAAAAGTTTAATTCCGAACATGGTATTTCTTATATATATCTGAGAGAAGATGTTGAATAAAGTTGATTAGAAATTCTGAAATTCAAGGGAGAGGATCATACTGGCAATGTAAACATGAAATTAGTCAGCATACAGTTTCTACTTAAAGTTATTTAACAAATTGAGATTTTTTAAAAGCAAGTGTAGAGAGAAAAACAATATTAAAAGACTAAGTCTTGAAGTACTCCAAAAGCTAGAAGTCAAGGGAAAAAAAGTAGGTATCAACAACGAAAACTAAGAAGGTGATACTTTTAAAAGTAGGGGGAAAACCAGAGAGCCTGAGTCTCGGAAGTCAAACAAATTGTTTTGGGGAAATAAATAAATTGCTTTGTTATTTATTTACTGGTTACTGTTTGTTTGTTTACATCTTTTTTTTATTCGTGATTTCCTTTCATAAATTATATAATAAAGTACTGGTGGACTGCATTCAAGCAATATAAAATGTTAAAATTAGGTAAAATTTGAAATTGCCAGGTAAGTGTAAAATACTTTGTATATATTTAATTGAAGATTAAAAGTTGATTTTCTCCGGTAGTATATTTTAATTTCTTGGTTTTTATTTACTTTTTACTCATTGTATATTTTTTGGTTTGAGGTCACCATGATGCTTGCAAATACTATCTTGTAACCCATTATTTTAAGCTAATAACAACTTAACACCGTTTACATAAACAAACAAGCAAGCAAAAAGAAAACTAATGAAGACTCTACATCATAACTTTATCTTTCTTCTTCTTAACTTTTTATTGTTTCTGCATATATCTTGTTGTACTGTCTATATCTTGAAAAGTTGTTGTACTTAATTTTTTTATTGGTTCATCATTTATTCTTTCTACTTAAAAGTAGTTTGCACACCACAGTTACAGTGGTACAATAGTCAGTATTTTTTTGTGTACTTGCTATTACCTGTGATATTTGTACCTTCATATGATTTCTTATTGCTCATCAATGTTTTTTTCTTTCTCATTAAAATATCCCCTTAACCGTTTCTTGTAGGACAGGTCTGGTGTTGATAAAATCCTTCAGCTTTTGTTTGTCTGGGAAAGCATTTCTTTTTCATGGTTGAAGGACATTTTCATTGGGTATAATGGTTTAGGGTAGAAGGTTTTTTCCTTTACCATCTAATAATACAATTTGTCATGCCACTATCTCCTGGTCTGTAAGGTTTCCACTGAAAAGTCTGCTGCTACATGCATTGGAGCTCCATTGTATGTTATGTGTTTCTATTGTATTGCTGCTTTAAGATACATTCTTTATCCTTAACATTTGGGAGTTTGGTTATTAAATATCTTGAGGTAGTTCTTTTGGTTAAATCTACTTGGTGCTCTATAACCTTTGTGGACTTGAATATTAATATCCTTCTTTGTCTTTAGGGAGTTCTCTGCTATTATCCTCTTGAATAAACTTTCTACTCCTATCACTTTTTCTACCTCCTCTTTAAGGCTGATAACTCTTAGATTTGTCATTTTGAGGCTATTTTCTAAATCCTTTGGGTGTGCTTTTTTAAATTCTTTTTTCATTTGTCTCCTCTGACTATGTATTTTCAAATAGCCTGTCTTCTAGCTCACTAATTCTTTCTTCTGGTTATCAGTTTTGCTATTAAAAGACCCTGATGCAGTCTTCCATATGCCAACTTCATTTCTCAGCTCCAGAATTTCTGTTTAATTCCCTTTAATGATTTCAACCTTTTTGTCACATTTTTCTGATAGAATTCAGAATTCCTCCTCTGTGTTATCTTGAATTTTTTTTTACTTTTCTCAACACAGTTCTTTTGAATTATCTGTCTCTGAAAGGTCATATATCTGTTTTTTCCAGGATTGGTCCCTTGTACCTTGTTTAGTTTATTTGGTGATTTCAGGTTTTCCTGAATGGTCTTGATACTTGTAGATGTTTGTCTGTGTTGGCCATTGAAGAGTTAGATATTTATTGCAGTCTCCTCAGTCTGGACTGGTTTCTACCCAAGGGGAATGCTTTCCAGACATTTGAAAGGACTTGGGTGTACTGATCTAAGCTATATCTGCTTTAGGAGGCACTACAAGCCCAGTAATACTGTGATCCTTGCAGATGCATAAAGGTACCACCTTGATAATCTTGAAGAAGATTTGGAATAATTATTCTTTCTTTTATTCATTATAATTATTATAATTATATAATTATTATAATTATTCATTTTCTCTTCTCTGTTATAAGCCACCTGGAAATGGGTGGCTGTGGACATCACCTCTAAGAATCTGTGGGATCAGACCTAATGAGAGAACAGTACTGGGTCTCAACAAAGAACCACTGTAACCACTATCTGACTGCCACCTATGTTTGTTCAAGGACTTTGGGGCTCTACAGTCAGCAGACAGCAAAGTCATATAGGCTGTGTCCTTCATTTCTGGGCAGTGAGTTCCCCCAGTCCTCAGATGTGTCCAGAGGTGCTATCTGGGATCTAGAGACTGGAGTGAAAATCCTTTGAAGTCTACCTGGTGTTGTACTGTACTGTGGCTGAGCTATCACTCAAAACACAAGATGCAGCCCTTCCCTCCCCTTTACAAAGGCTGAGGTTCCTCACCCCATCACTACCATCACCACAGGCTCACAGGAGAAGCTTGCGAGGTATCAAGTTCCCACCACTCACATTGACAATTCCCCTCTGCCTAGGGCTGAGTTCAATGCCCCCTCCATTGGTGAGCACAAGCTGAGTTGGGTCTGGTTTTGTTTTTTATTATAATAGGACAACTCTGAGTTCAATGCCTCATAATTGTTGGGCTCTCCCTCTTCCCAGTGCACAAAAGTGCTCTCCACATCACACCACCACTGCTGGGAGATGGGGAAGGAGTGGCATTTTTTAACTCAAGACCCTCTTCGGTGCCTCTTTCAGCAACATGAAGTTAAAAACAATATTCTGTGAGCGCTCACTTGATTTTTTGCTGTTACGAAGGAGCTTTTTTGTGTGTAGGTAGTTGTTAAATTGGTGTTCTTGTGGTGGGGTGGTGGGGGCAATGATCAGTGTAGCCTTCTATTTTGCCTTCTTGCTCTGCCTCATGTCCTAGAATGTTTTCCTATATGATGTAAGACAAGAATTCAATTTTTGTCTTCTTCCTGTAGTTTTTAGTGAGGTTATTATTATTTAATAAATAAGTCCTTCTTTCCCCAATGTTCTACTTAAGATGTTTTTGCCGTTATCAGGAGATTAGATTAGTGTGGCTTCATTTATATAGATACATAAATGACTAACTGACTCTTACTATTAGTTTCATCATTATCTTTCAAGCTGTTTGGGAGCTAAAATCTTAAATATAAACTTTTAGATGATTTTATCCAATCTAAAAGAAAAATCTGTCAAAATTCAAATGGAATTTCTATTAAATTTGCATATTAAAGTGAGACATTGATTATTTGCATTCAAGAACATTTTATAAGTAATTTATTCAAATATTATGCTGTGTTTCTTAAAATCATTTTTCTTATAGTTCAGATATTTGTTATATTAATTTGTCTGCATTTTAACTTTTGGTTGATATTTCAAAGAGAATATATTTGCTTGCCATTTTTTAAGTTTTTGTTTCCTAGAGTAATAAAAAATTGATCTTTATAATATTTTGGAAGCAGATACTTTCTCATATTATCTTATTAATTTTCAGGTTTTTATATTCAAGATATTTGCTTTTATGTTTTCTGATATTTAATGTATATTGATTTCTATTTGTATTTTATATAGAAATTTTCTTAGTATGAATTTTGAGTTTTATCAAATGACTTTTTATCATCTATTGAGTATCACAAAAATATTCTTCTTTTAAAACAAACAAACAAACAAAAAAAGCCAATAGCTAGGCAACGCTGCCTTAGAAGATCTGACAAATATTGTTACCTAGCAAACATCTAAATGATGAAAAATTATTCCAACTAAATGAACAGCAATACATGAGCCTGTGGAAGACCCATACAGCTGTGTGATTATGGTGGAGGTTTGGGGAAGAAACAACAATAACAAAACAAGTGCAAGGTCAACATTTAAACTTCGCAGACAATAATGACACACATATAAAGTGCAAACCAGTTATTTCAGTTGACTAAATTTAAGGTCTTTACCTCCAATTATTTCTGGTTATAAAATAAACAAAAAGGAAAGAAAAGAGATTATTTCAACCCAAATTTTAAGACAGCAAGATTTAAAACACAAAGTTATACACAATATAGAAGATTGAGATATGTGGGAATTCTCTGTGTGTGTGTGCATGCTTGTTAGTGAGGTAGTGTGTGTGTGCATGAGAGAAAGAGAGATTATATCTATACCTCTGTCTGAAAACCTCGCTGAAAATAAAGAAAAAAACTAAGAGACTGAAATTTACCTCCAAGTGATGTTCAGAGTCAAGGTTGTTTTTCTCATATTAGAAAGCGTTTACTTCATGCTGTTTTTGAGAAGGTGTCTTTTGAAACACTCAGTGATACAGTCCTGAGTGGCAACAGCAGGAGGTAGAATTGGTTTTCTATCTTCAGTTTGGCAGATGGGGCTATTGAAACCACATGAAACTATAGGGTCAAGGATCATAAGATCTTAAAGGCCATGTGGCATTTTTGTTGTTGTTATTGTTATTTTTTCAAGCCTGGAAGAATGTAAGTTTTTCTGTTTGATATTTGGAGCCAGAAGTTTGGAAGGAGATACTTTTGTATGGAAAAATAAATAAATAAAACAACGTATTTAGCCTTGATATAAACTGTGTTAAAATGACACAGTGGTAAGTTTTACTTTTAAATAAAAGGTGAAAAAAAAGAATGATTATATAATAAAGTAATGGTGGACTGTGTTAATGCAATATAAAAAGTTAGAGTTAGCTAAAATTTTAAATTTCCACGTAAGTATAAAATAATTTGCATATATTTAAGATGAAAAGAGTGTTGTATATTTAGTTATTTCAAATAAAATGTAGTTCAGTTAGAAAGTACCTTCCAATAAAATTTTTATTATATTTTATTAAGACATTCACCATCTTAGAAATGGTAGTAATATGGCACTGCCACATTGCAATCTCTCATCTTTTAAAATTCACTCATTCATTCATATTGATGGAATTCTTGTTGTGCCAGGCACCATTCATATTCTTGGGCTCCATCAAAGAACCAAATGAGAATCTTTGCCCTTATGAAGCTTATATTGTAATTGAGGAGACATATAGTAAACATAGCAGAAAAGTAACATTATGCATTTTATAAAATGTTGCAAAATGATAGGTCTTATTAAAAAGATCAGAAAAATGGGCTAAGGGAGTGATGTAATGTTAGGGTGAATGAAATTGTGATATTTGAGCAAGGCTTAATAAGGTGAGGAAATTAGCAGCTGATTGTCAGGGAGGAGAGTGGTGAAAGCAAAACTAGAGTAATTGCAAAGGCCCTAAGGGGGAGCATACTTGGCAGTTCCCAGGAATTTTAAGAAAATCACCTTAGCTTGAGGAAAGTGAACCATTGAGAGAATAGTAGGAAATGCAATCAGAGATAAAGGAAGGAAGGATTAGGACCTTGTAGTGACTTCTCTTCTGACTATATTATGGATTCAGTGAGAATTGTATGCAGAGAATGCAGAGGAGTGTCCTAATCTAATCTGATTTACATTTTTTTAAAGATCACTATAGCTATCATATTCTGGATAAAACATGTCAGGGGACCTGGGCTAAGTGTTTGGATTAATGGATGCATTTTGAATGTGAAATTTCCAAGTTTTTTTTTTTTTTTTTTTTTTTTTTTTTTTCCTGATAGATAGGATGCAAGGTGTGTTAAAGAGAATACGATTAACTGCTAAGTTTTGGACTGAATAAGTGAAGGAATAAATTTGCCAACAACTGAGAACCATTGTAGTGGCTCAGGTCTGGAGGAGAAAAATAACAAATTTGGTTTTATACCAGTTGAGCTGGCATTTATTACAGTTTTAAGTGGAGATGTTTGTATTCATATACAATGTTTTACATGTATATGTAATATATATATTTAAAATATACTTATATAATATGTGATATATAATAAAATACTATATGCAATATATATTCTTATAAAAATTTTGAAGTAGAGGTATATAACTTGAACTTGAATGCAAAACAAAGTGCAAATAAATAATTAGTAGCTAATGTCAAGAATGGTGGGATAGGAGTTCAATATAAATTTTATAAATTATTCTGTTAACAATTTGCTATATAGCCTTGATTGTAGCATTCAATGTCCCCAATCCTCAATTACCAATAACCCTAAACCTCAATTAGCACTTGTAAGACTGCTATGATACTGTTTTCTCTGGTTTAACTCCAAAAATGAGTTAGTTGAAAATAACAAGACTGTTATTGGCAAATAATTGTACACAAAGAGAATAAAATTAGAATAAAATGAATTAAACATTTAATTTATTGCAATTAAAAACACTCAGATATTAGTGAATTTTTATTTGTTTAAGTTTTGTTTTAGGAAAAGTATCATAATAACATTTTATTATCAGTTAATGAATATTTTTCTGGTGAATAATAGAGATGTGAGGCGCACAAATGAAAACCTGGAAGAGTCAAGGAAATTTCCTGTATGATTTCTGTTCTCATGCTCACCCATAGTAGAATCAGCTTATGTTCTGCGATGCATTAGGAATGTTATGGATCATAGCAATTCATATTGCAATTACCCAGTAGCCCGTAACTTTCTTGAGGATAGTGACTCAGTTATCTTCATCTGAATAATTTGTGAACAGTCATTGCCTCGTGGTATTTATGGTATAAGTTAATAAAGGTTTGCTGAATAAAATAATAGAGTCATGGTTCCTTCTTCCTCTGAGTTTACATTTGAAATATGAGAGCATTTAAAATAAAAATAAAGATCAAATAAAAAATATACATATTTTGCTTTTAGTAATGGGTGTCCATAAATGAGTCTTTCTATTAATCCTGTAGAAAGCATAAAACACTGCTTTCATTACTTCTACTTAAGGTACAGAAATTATAACTGATGTAATTATACATAAAACAGAAATACGAGATATAAATGTTTAAAACATTTAGACAGATTGTCACATTCTAAAGTAAATGTGCGTACCTAGAAATAAAGAAAATAAAATGTGAAACTGTCAAAATTTGAGTGTCTACTAAAGTAGCTATTTCTAAGTCAAACTATGAACATCGAAAGCTTTGCCTTTTACCAGTAATAATTCATTTGGAGTTGTTTTTATAAGTCTTTGTCTTGGGAAACAAATGATTTCACTTAACTAATTGTAATATATGTAGTATAATGTACAAATACAGGGTCAGAGAAAATGTGAAAGCGAAGTCAAGAAATCAAAGAAAGCAAAGTTGCTTACATACAAATCTTTAGATGCTATATAGTTACGGCAGTTGAGTTGCAGAGTGACTGTATGTTTTCCTGGTGGACAAAGTGAAAATGAAAATATGACTGGTTGAAGATTTCTCTTGTGCATGTGAAAAAGCAAACCCTGCAAAAAAATAACTCTCACCAAATAAGCATACAATAACTTCCGAAAAAAGAGCAAAAATTTTCTTACCACTGAGAAACCAAGACAAATCACTCCAGTAGCACATAAAGGGAAAGTTTACATGGGTTCATTTCTCTTAGCCACTCTTAGTTAAAAAAAAAAAAAATGCCAGAAATTAAATCAATAAAAACAAACATTGAGAAGGCCATACATTGACCCAGTAATCATGAGACTTTCTTAGAGTTGCATTCAATACAATAATAAAATGTATTAAAGTAAAAAAAATCTTTTAAATTTTTAAAATAAATTTTCTTCAAAAGTGATCACTTCATCATTGGTGAACATTTGAAATGATATAAGTTAGATATTTTTAGGATAAATACTAAACTACACAAATACCTCATTTATAAAGCCATTAAAATTTTCTAGTAATTTTCTTATTCAACAAATATGTATTGCTCTCTGATACGGTTTGGCTGTGTCCCCACCCAAATCTCATCTTGAATTGCAGTTCCCATAATCCCCATGTGTCATGGGAGGGACCAAAGGGGAGGTAATTTAATAATGGGGGCAATTACTCCCATGCTGCTGTTCTCATGACAGTGAGTGAGTTCTCGTGAAATCTGATAGTTCTATAAGGGGCTTTTCACCCTTTTGCTTAGCACTTCTCCTTCCGGCCATTCATGTGAAGAATATGTTTGCTTCCCCTTCTGCCATGATTGTAAGTTTCCTGAGGCCTCCCCAGCCATGTGGAACTGTGAATCAATTAAATCTCTTTCCTGTATGAATTACCCAGTCTCAGGTAGTTCTTTATAGCAGCATGGGAATGGACCTATACACCCTTATTGTGTATTATATTTTCCTGGGCATTGACAATCAACTGAAGGAGATGGAGACAATGTTGCATCCCAGAGTTCCCCATTTTTCTTGGTGTTGGGAAGTGGGGGTATGGAAAAATGAAAAGGCAATTAGTATAACAGATATTAATTGCTATGATGATAGAAATAAAGTGTGCTTTCAGAGGAATTAGGCACTGCCATTTAATGGAATGGAATTAATAACCCAATGTGTTAGTTTCCTGTTGTAGCTGTAACAAATTGTTACAAACTTAATGGCTTAAAAAAACACAAATTGATTCTTTTACAGCTCTGAGTTCAAAAATCTAAAATGGGTTGGCAAGGCTGCATTCTCTCTGAAGGCTCTAGGGAAAAATCTGTTTCCTTGCCTTTGCTAGCTTCTAGGGACTGCTTCTACTCCTTGACTCATGGCCCTTTTCTCCATTTTCAAAGCCAGCAGGATAACATCTTCAAATTTCTGTCTACCTTTATCTATACTTTCATAGTCACGTCTTTCTGTAACCGACTCTCCTGTCTCTTTCTTGTTAGGACACTTGAGGTTACATTGGAGTGACCCAGATAACCCAAAATAATCTCTTCATCTCAAGATTTTTATATTAATCACATCAGGAAAGTTCCTTTTGCCATGTAAGGCAACATATACAAGGGTTCCGGGGATTAGAACATGAATATATTTTGGGGTAATTATTCTGCCTACTACATATATATGTATAGGAAATACATACAGTAAATATCAAATAATGAAGAAAAAATATTATTAGAAAGACAATATATTATTCAATAAATGATATTTTGATAGTTGATAACCTATTTGAAGAGAAACCATCTATTTAGATGCTTATCTTCCAAATTAATACCAGAGTAATAACTCCACATGAGAATCTTCTATCTCCACAGGATTTCATTGACCATAAGCAATAATGGGAATGGTTTCCCCTAGAGTTTCATAACGTCACTTTAAACAAATGACCACACAAGCACTTTTATATGGCAGCTGTAAAAAATCATAGAATTCTTCAGGGAATGCATTCGTAAACGTATCATGATCTTTCAATTATGCATGTGTTATTGGTAATTGTAATTTATGTCTTGTTTTTAAATATATAGCATGCTTAATTTTATCAGAAACTTTTACATGAAATGATAGGTATTCTAATGTCTCATTTAGTGGAGTTTGGTAACAATCTATAATTTCCTACATAGTAGCTTAAGTAAAATATTTTACATATATGTAATGGAATATTTTGCAGTTATTAATATAACTTTACAATATGTTTGCACAGAAAACACTTAAGTGATATAATCAGCATAGAAATTTCATATATTGGAGACTTTGTTTAATCATAGCTGATTGTCCATACATATTTATCTCTTCTCTACCTGTACCCCACCAAATTACAAAGATAATATATGAACTTGCTGCTACAATGCACATATTTGAATTAATAAATGTAATAAAATTTCAATAAATGGAAGACAGATGGGAAGTGGAAGCTTCATGAATAACTCAGGAAAGTAGAGAGGAAGGAAACTCAAGGGTCAGATTTCAGACTGTCTCTTACGTCTTTGCACGATTTTATTAATTCAAAGTATCCAGATGAAGCTATCTGTGATGGTTAATGTTAAATGTCAACTTGATTCAATTGAAGGATGAAAGGACTGTTTATGAGTGTATATGGGTGTTTATGGGTGTTGCCAGAGGAGATTAACATTTGAGTCAGTGGACTGGGAGAGGAAGACCCACCTTCAAGGTGGTTGGGCACCCTCCAGTCCTCCAATCTGCTGCCAGCACAGCTAGAACAAACAGTCCAAAGAAGGTGGAAGAAGCTGATTTGTTAAGGGCCTTCATTTTTCTCCCTTGCTGGATGCTTCCTGCTCTGAACATCAGACTTCAGGTTTTTAACTTTTGAACTCTGGGGCTTACACCAGTGGTTTGCCAGAGGCTTTCAGACCTTTGGCCATAGACTGAAGGGCTGCACGGTCAGCTTCCCTACTTTTGAGGTTTTGGGACTCAGACTGAGCTTCAGACTCAGGCTTCTCTGCTCCTTAGCTTGCAGATGACCCGTTGTGGGACTTCACCTTGTGATCATGGGAGGCAATTCTCCTTAATAAACTCCATTTCATATATGCATATATCCTATTAGCTCTGTCTTTCCAGAGAACCCTAATACAATTTCATTTTTTCAAGTTTAGGACACAACATTTAGAAACAGTTGGAAAGAAAGAGGGAGGTCTTTTATCTGACCTCCTGGGTTTTGTAGTCGGAGGTGTGTTCCTGCTCTGCTTACACCAGTCTTTAGTAGTCCCATAATAACAAAACTACACTCTTCATGTAAAGGTTTTCTATTCTCTTCCTTAGTTACCATCATTTGTTTTCCCTGAATTCCACCTTGACGTGCCACAATCCACCACTTCTTTTAAGTTCTAACCTACAGAATTTCTTTGATAAATGTTTCTCTCTCTCCTAGTTGTTAGAATTAGCTAATTACTTTTATCCTATGACTCTTTGTAGTTCCTTTATAGCATACTAATCAGACTGTTTATTTTAATCTAATGTGTACATCTCTAGCTTCCATTCTTCTGGAAGTCAATGATACAACTTTGTTCTTCCTCAACGTATCATATTAATGCTACCTAAATTCAATCTAAAACAAATCTATCTATAAATCTACAAAACACAATAGTGTAGATAAATGAATTAATTGGATTCTATTTCCATACTTCATTTGAATTGGCAAATTGTATTTCCTGTTATTCATTTTTTTCACAAACCATAATTCATTTATTTCACAGGATCCTTGGGGTGTTGCTTCACCAGCTGGAAACCTCTGTGGCTAGTGGTGCCTTTGCCCAAGTTTTTACTCTGATATACTGGACTTGTTCCACTCACTAGGCCTGGCAGCCTGCCCTCGGCTCACACTACCGGCCCAAATCTCATGTCTGCCAAGAGCGAATCGGTCACAGAGTGGTGAGTGGTGCTTGAGAGAGCAAGCATCGGGCCCAGCCACTGCTCACAGCCAGGCATGCAGCTGCGGTGGAGCAGGCAGCTCCAGCCACTGGAATGCGCACTGGTTGCCTGCAAGGCTGTGACTGGACCAGGCATACCGCAAGCAGCTTCCACAGCTGGCAACAGGGAACATAGTGGCACCTGGAAGCTTTGAGATTCCAAGGAACAGCAGAGCCCCAGAGAGGGTGTCACAGACCTATCTCAGGGAGTTCCTAGATCTGGGCTCCCCAAAGGGTCACAGCTCTTCTCTCGTCCCCTTGTCACCTGCAATGTGGTGAACAACAGGGACATGTTTCAGCCCTGTTTTTGTTACAGCTCTTTTAGCCCAGCCCTACCATTCAGCAGGTCCTGATTTCTTGTCCTGGATCCAGGAAGAATGAGGTATGTGAACAAATGGAGTATGAGCAAGGTGAAGAGGAGCTTTATTGAGCAGTAGAACAGCTCAACAGAGACCTGCAGTGGGTAGCTCCTCTCGGCAGGCAGGTCAGCCTGTTGAGTGTTCAGTTCTCAGCAAAGATGAGACCCTGGAGTGAGTAGCTTCTCTCTGCAGCTAGTCCCAAGATCTGTTCAGCTCTCATCTGAGAGGAGACTTTAGAGTGGGTAGCTCCTCTCTGCAGCTGACCAACCCCTGCAGTGCTCCAGTCTGGATGAGTCTGGGAATTTTTAAGAGTTTCAGAGGGGAGGCAATGCATGCCGATTGGTTCATGGGTGGCCATGGGTGGGCCCAGAAAAGCACCATTAGTTCCCACTTCAGTCCATGGGACTGGTAGCCTAACCCCCATGCTTCAGGCCTTTCCCAAGCTTGAAGGCGGACTTTACCAAGGACCTGCCCTTTCCCCCACAAGCCTGTCTGCCTCCTGCTGCTGCTCATGGTGCTCAGACTGTTTATGCTGAGGGGGTACCTGCAGGTCTGCCCTGAGCTGTTCTCAGTAGCCCATTGGTCTTCCTCCCTTGCTTGTAATGCCCAGAGTTTAGAGGGGACCAAGGCTGCAGGGGGCTGGTATATCAATGCTGCCTCGAATGTGTGCACACCTGGCCAGATTGTGACAGTACTAGGCTCAGCCTCAACTTTGCTCCCAGATCAGGGTGGATGCCAGGAGCTGGGAGAGACCAGGCAATGGGAGCAAGTACCTCTGGGCCTGTCGGGGAATGTGTGGGTGGGGAGATTTTCAGGCCCCTGGGAGTGTAGAAATGCCCAGGTCCACAGCTGCAGCTGCACCCAGGAAGATGGGGCTCCTACCTGCTTCCAGCCCCCAGAAGCACAGAGAGGCTAAAGTCTTCAGCTGCAGCTTAGCAACTACAGTTTTGCCCAGGAAGTTTAAGGCTCCTACCCTGCCAGCTTGGAAGTGTGTGGGACTTCTACCTGTTCCTGGCTCCTACTGCAGCAGGATCTTCCCAGGGGCCGCTCCAGAGGGGTCATCGCTGCCATCATTTATAAAACAAAAGTGTGCCCAATGAACAAGATTCAGAACCTATTCTCTATCGATGAGGTCTCAGGGGTGAGACAAATACAGAAATCTTGTGTCAAATAAGTAGCTAATATAAACTGTTGCAGAAACATGTACAAAGAAATTTGGACTGACAAAAATACTCCCCCTAAAGATGTCATGACAGGAAAAATAACATTCAATTGATCCTAGAAAAATGGAATGAATAGCATCAGATTAGGCAAGAAATTATAGTACAACCATAGAGATCAGCATGTGCAAAATCACATATAGATGAAAGAGCCTTCTTTGTAAAGGCATTAACTAAAGAACCTTTATTAGTGTCTTGGAGACCTGTAATAGTTACAAAAATGATATTTTGGAAATACTCTGACCTCTGCATTTGACTCTCCTGCAGTGATTTAATATTTCTACTGTTCATTGATTGAAGGTTTATTCTGCTTTTTTTCATACTTTCTTTCCCTTTGTTGCAACTATAATAGCCACATTCAAACTCACACAGTTGACTGCAATAATAACAAAAATGACTGTGAGTTTATGAATATCTGACAAATCCCTTTAGAAAGTTCACTCATAATTCAGTGGACAGGTGGTTGAGAAAAAAAAAATGAAAAGGCCATTCCTAAAAAAGCTTATTCAATTAAAGCCTCAGAGAGAAAGGAGAAAACACGTGATGTACCCTTCAGTAAATACTGCTTTTAGAAAAGGAGCTGATCTTACTGTCCTGAAAACGTAAGTAAAACGTCTTTGCCTATATAATGGAGAAATACTTGTCTAAGTCTTTTCTCTGCAATCCAACATCATGGGTAACACAGTATCATAATTATTTTACTAACATTTATTATGTAATTATCCACTGAATTTTTTACAATAGTTCACTCAAGTAATTTTTGCCTGGAATTATTTTTCATTTATTGTCAGTTCCTTCAACTGTATTATTGTCTTTGGTCAGCAAACTTGCTGTAATGTTTCTCATATTAAAAGACTCATACAAACAACTGCCCTTGACCTGCTTATCAGGTCCCAACATCATGTGCCGTCCCTTGTCCCTTTCACATGTGCATGAAAATATTTCAATATTAATTCCCCGATATTATCAATAACACAGGACTCTATACTGATTTTAAAATGAAGCACAGAAACATCTAAGGAAAGATATTCTTACTCTCAGTTCTGTTGACACTTTAATTACATAGAGGGGTAGGAATAGGTGATCAAGATAGACAATGGCAAAGGGTGATTCCCCTACACACACATAAGAGTAGCAAGAACTAAAGGCTACAGGGAAACACTGGATGTCTGGACTAATCTGTATGCCAGTAAAATAATAACTACCACAAAAGACTAATGAAAATTAAATATTGCATCTTTTACTGTATGTATGACAGTAATAGGCCCTAACTGTTCAAAGTTTTTATTGTTTCAACTATTATAATACATGGTCTTAGTTTACCAACACTCATTAAATAATGTATTTTTATTTTTTGCCTTAAAAATTTTTGTCACTGTATATGCAGGCAATAGCAGAAATATAATATTTCATTACTCAGAAAAATATTTTTAAAATTATAATCAATGGTGAAAAGTTAAAATATTTCCCTCAGGGAAAAGACAAGGATGTTCACTCTAGAGACTTCTATTTAGCATAGTTCTGGAAGTCCTAGCCGGAAGAGTTAAGGAAGAACAATAAATAAAGACATTCAAATTAGGAAGAAAGAAGTAAATTGCTTGGTCTGTAGATGACATGATCTTATATACTTATAAATCCAGAAGACTCCACCAAACAACTGTCATATAAACAAATTCAATACAGTTGCAGGATACAATATCAGCATAACACAAGTCATTAGCACTTATATATACTAACAACAAACTATCCAAAAAACATATGGAGAAAACAATCTCATTTAAATAGCTACAGAAATAAAAATAAAATCTGTAGGATTAAATTTGAACAAGGAAGTAAAGTATCTGTACACTGAAACTATAAATCACTGTTGAAAAATTGAAATAGACACAAATATATTGAAAGACAGTGTATGTTTATGGATGAGAATATTGTTAAAATATCCATACTACCTAAAGTGATATACAGATTTAATGTAATCCCCATCAAAATATTAATGACATTTTTCACAGAAATAAAGAAAATTCTAAAATGTGTATGAAAACTCAAAAGAACCAGAGACCCAGAACAGCCAAAGCACTCTTGAGTAAAAAGAATGAAGCCGGATACATCAATATGTAACTACAAAATCTGTGACAAAGCTATAGTTGTCAGAACAGCATGGTACTCAGGTAAAAACATATATATATATACAGAGAGAGAGAGAGAGAGAGAGAGAAAGAGAGAGAGAAATGCAATAGACTAGAAAACACAGAAATAAGTCTATGCATTTACAGTCAATTGATTTTCAATTAAGATGCCAAGAATACACAATGGGGAAAGAATAGTCTCTTCAATAAATGGTATTTGGAAAACTGGATATCCACATACAGAAGAATGAAATTAAATCCTCATCTCACACTATTTACAAAAGTCAACTCAATATGAATCCAATACTTAAATATAAGACCTAAAACTGTAAAACTACTAGAAGACAACATAGAGGAAAGGTCCCAAGACATTGGTCTTGGAAATGAATTTTTGGAAGTTACTCCAAAAACAGAGAAAACAAAAGCAAAAATGAGATTGCATCAAACTAAAAAGTTCTTGTAATGTGAGGAAACAATAAACCAGGTAAGGAAACATTCTCTAGAATCAGGGAAAATATTTGCAAACTGTACACATCAGATAAAAGCATACTATTGAAAATATATAAGTAACTCAAACAATTCAATGGTAAGAAAACAATATCATTAAAGCATGAGTAAAATGTCTTAAAATTATATATACAAATACCCAACAGGTAAAATTAAAAAAAGGAAGGAAAAAAGCTCAATATCAAATTAAAGAGATCACCTTATACCTGTTATAATGGCTGTTATTTAAAAGGATGAAAAATAACAAGTGTTGGCTAGGATGTAGATAAATGGGAACTCTTGTACACTGTTGGTGAGAAAGTAAATTGGTACAGCCACTATGGAAGCTAGTACAGAGTTTTCTCAAAGAGTTAAAAATAGAGCTACCGTATGACCCAGAAATTCCACTACTGGGTATATATCCAAAGGAAATGAAATTAGCATGTCAAAAAAATGCATGCACTCCCATGTTCATTGCAGCATTATTTGTCACAGTTAAGACACAGAAATAACCTAAGTGTCCTTCAACAGATAAATGAATGAAGAAAATGTGTTATATACGCACACAATGCAATAATATTTTAACTTAAAAACGAAGTAAATCTTGCCATTTGTGACATGAATGAACCTGGAGGAAATTAAGTGAAATAAGACAGACACAGAAAGACAAATACCATGTGATCTCACTTACATGTGGAGTGTAAAAAAGTTGAACTCATAGTAACAGAAAGTATTATAAAAATTATAATAAATTGCTGGTTACCAGAGGCTGGAGTTGGGGAATTGTGGAGAATTTGGTCAAAAAATACAAAACATCAATTAGGTTTTACTAGAACATAGAGTAAAAGATCTATTATAAATCATGGTGACTATAGTTAATAACAATATACCTTACAGTGAAAATTTCTAAGAGTAGATTTTAAATGTTTTTGCCAGAAAAAAAATGATAAATAGTTGAGGTGATAGATATGTTAATTAGTTTGATTTAATCATACTGCAATGTATACATATATCCAATCATTCTGTTGTACATCATAAATATATATAAGTTTTACTTGCCAAATAAAAAAATTAAAAGAGGCCAGGCGCGGTGGTTCACGCCTGTAATCCCAGCACTTTGGGAGGCCAAGGCGATCGAGACCATCCTGGCTAACGCGGTGAAACCCCTTCTTTACTAAAAATACAAAAAATAAGCCGGGCGTGGTGATGGGCGCCTGTTGTCCCAGCTACTCTGTAGGCTGAGGCAGGAGAATGGCGTGAGCCCGGGAGGCGGAGCTGGCAGTGAGCCGAGATCCCGCCACTGCACTCCAGCCTGGGTGACAGAGTGAGACTCCGCCAAAAAAAAGAAAAGAAAAGAAAAGAAAACTGCTTCAAATATTCCCCCAAATAAAAACATTACAAATTATTACAAACAATCTACTGACTTAAAAAAAATTTTTTTAAGTAAAACTTACATAAACATTTTTCCTATAATTAGTAAAAGTAAGATGTTCAGATGAAAGCATTCTAAGTGTTGTTGAAATATCTGTTGGGTTAGCAGAATCAAGTTTTCTTGGTGCTAATTTTTCATATTCCTTAGAATGTCATTCTTTCATTATTTCTTCAACTGTATAAGTCATTTCTTCCAGTAGTAGGTATATAATTTTGTTGTGTGTACTTGTGTATGTTCGAAAGAAAGAAAAACTTAATGCATTTTTTTCTACCATATCTCTACTTGCAGGAGATAATTTTTTACAGAATGATGTTAGTGTGACAATTGGGTAAAATAATCTAGTAAGAGTCTAATTCATAAATTAAATTACCTGAAAGAAAAATTACCTTTGATAATTGTAAGCCTATGTACATTTCATTATCTCCACAAGCCAGACTTAGTACAATGAGTACTCTAGATTAAACATTTAAAATTAAAGTATCCAGTTATAACGATTGTTACAAGAGATTTATAGTAAAATCTCTTAATCTGCTGCTCATTTTTCTTGACTACTCAGTAGCTCAGAAATGTATAACACTAGAAGGCAAGCAGATTTTATGATTATGGTCAAAGTTTCTTAAGACATGGCTACAGAGATTTTTCTGAAATTCCTTCTGTTGTAATTTCTAAATATTTGACAAGAGTGTAGCCTTCATAGTAAACGTGTAAACATTATACCTGTCTTATATAGAAGTATGTCAGATAATCTAACCCTTTCTTACTCCTTGTATTCATCTACAAGGGCTGCCATAACAAGACACCATGATCTGGGTGGCTTAAGTTACAGAAATTAATTTTTTCACAGTTCTCAAGATTTGAAGTACAAGGTCAAGATTAAAGCAGGACTGGTTTTGCCTGAGGATTATCTTGGTTTGCAGATGGTCAACTTCTTGCTCTGTCCTTACATGACCTTTCCTCTGTGCCTGTACAGAGACAGAGAGAGACAGGTCTCTGTTATCTCTTTTTTTTTCTTATAAGGACATCAGTCTTGTTGAATTAGGGACTCACTCTTATGACTGCAATTAACTTTATTACCTCCTTGAAAGCCCTGCCTCCATACTGAGTCACGTTAAGTGCTAAGGTTTCAACTTATGAATTTCAGGTTGCACAGTTCAGTCTATCACCCTCCCCCTTCAGGAGAATTTGTTGTTCTCACCCAGTATTTAATTCCATATCTTCAGAGCTGGTTACTCCGAGAGTTGTGATAAATTTACCCTAATACAATGATGATCAGATAGTTTTATTTCTTCATTAGGTGTTTGAATACCTTGTTAAAATACCAATTATTTTTTCTGTGAGCTCAGGTTGTAGACTTTGGCAGGAAGTATTCTCCTCCACTAATGCTTAAAAAAATCATTTCACACAATATGATTAAGAAATTATACTAGTACATTGATTATTATGCCATTATTCAATAGCTTTTCTATCTTAGGGATAAAATACAGGAAAATAGGTACTTCTTATTTAGAACTGAATATTCAAACAAGATAAACATATGATTTTGTATGTTAGTTACAGCATATGTTTTATTGAAACTGGAAAAATATTCACTTTAAATACATAGCCTATATCCTTGATGTTTCTTTACTAATGCCTTTAAGCAATTATGTATACTTTAATGCTTTCAAAAAACAAAATACATATCTGCCAGGGACTAATTTTACAGCAAATTTGTATGAATAAAAATCCATTAAAGTTTTAGAATATATTTCAAGTACCTATAGCTGGTGTTAAAATTGTGTTAAAATATTTTTAATTAATTTAACAAATATGTATCTGGTATCCACTGATGCCAGCAAGTTATCAGGACATAGCAGTAAATAAAACAAATGATTGCCTTTGGTAAGTTTATGTTCTAGCAGGAGGAGATAGATAATTAACATTTGCACAATAAATAAATAAACCTCATGGTAAGTTAAATTGTGGAGTACTGTGGAAATGAGCAAAATTAAATAGGGTGAGAAAATAAAAAATTTGGCATCAGAGGAGGTTGAACCAATAAATACAGATATAAGAGTGAGAAAATAAAAAATTTGGCATCAGAGGAGGTTGAACCAGTAAATACAGATATAAGAGTAAGTCTCATTGAGGAGAGATATTTGAGGAAACCTAGAAGTGGATGAAAGAATCAGACTTAACCTTCTGCTAGAGGGAAGAGTCAATGCAAAGATATGAAATATTTGAGAAAAATAAAGAAATTGGTTTGGCAAAATAGGGTGAACAAATGGGTTATTCCATGAAGGATAAAGTCAGAAAGAAAACATAACTATGTCATTGACCTGGTAGTTGTCAATATTTTACTGATCAATTTCATCAAGTGAGCAAGGATATTGATTTTAAATTAAATCTAATTATTGCATTTTGTTATACTAAACTACACAGGGTAGATATCAAACAGACTAATGTATATTTGGAAAGAAAACCTGGATACATTGAGAACAAATGTTTTGATAAACCCACTTATAATTGTCGAAATATTGAACTTTTAAATTTTTTTCACATTTTGTCTGTTTGTTCTTATATATTTCATTTTCCATCAAATGTTCTCTGTTTTACTTGGAATCTTCTGAAATCTGAAGTTGATAGTACAGTAGACAGGTGATTTATTGAGAACAATACCATTGGGCTTTGGGCTATACTTTTCCTAGCTGGCCATATTTTGACTCACATCACCTAGTTTTGAAACTGGATGTTTCGAGAGCCCCCAGCTACACTGGGGTTTTAGTACCAGAATGGCTAGTCACCCTCCCCAAACGTGAAATAAAGGGGAGCTGGACGTGAACATTCACAATGTACCTTTCACAAGGTACTTCCTTTACGTGGAAGATGGCCTAATGTCTAAGTTGTCCAACCCACAACCAGGGGATTCTGCACACAGAAAACTTGTTTGCACTGGCAGGTGCCCCTATGGCTTTTGTTTGACCTGTGTCCAGTTTTTGCCGACCTGATCATTACTCCGGCACAGAAGCCCAACCTTGTGTTCCCCACTGGTGTCCAAGGAAACCAGTTTAGGGCAGCTCCTTGTTCTTCAGATGGAAGGTACAAAGTTAATACACCTTCAGTACAGGAAAAAAGTTCAAAGATTTTTATTGGACAAATCCCAGGCCTAATGAGTTAGAAGGGCAGTCCTCCATCCCTGAATCACTAGATAAAGGAATGAAGGGGTCAAGTAGAGAGAGAGAAAAACATGCAGCCACTCACAGCTAAGGGAGTAGTGTATAGGTCACATTAAGTTTTCAGGCAAATGTCTGTCTAGTTTCTTTAAAGGAAGATGCTGGAAAGCTGGGAGCCCAGCCTGCCAGGTGAGAGAGATGCCGCTAAGTTCTTATCTCTGCCCATTTGGGTATGGTGTAGAAATGAAAACTGTGTCAAAGGTGACTGAGACCAGCTTCTGGTATAAGAAAGGTAAATTTGTATTCAAAATGAATGCCAAGGCAACAAGAAAGTATGCAAATTCACTGCCCTGGAAATGCCAAAGTTAGTTTTCTGTTATGTCTCATTTGGCTGAGCATATTTCCTTTTTTGTGTTTTGTATGGACCTCAGGTGTAGAAAATTGAATTAATTACCCTTCTATTCATGGTACATTATTATGGTGGCATGTATAGTATGTATGCTTAATGTATGGTACATTCCATTTGTTTCTGGTATTACTTGTTCATGTCCTCACAATTATGTATTTTTCATTTACTATAAAGGGCTATTATAAACTAATAACTTAGCGGTATACCTATTCAAATTGAGTAATTAAAGCCTCTGATTTCCAAAGGTTCATATTTTCCCCTGAAATCTGTGGTGACTTAAAATCAGTTCAGTAGTTTAATAAAAGGGAGATGAAATGTAATGCAAACTTATTTTCCCTCTGTCAAAATAAATGGTTAAATAAACAAAATGATTAAGTCAACTTCATCTAGTGCCATGCCAGGCAGGTATTTAAATTGTACTTTTACAGACAAAACGACACTGGAATTTGGATATCATCAGTGGATTTCATTGATATGTGAGTATAACAGTACCCAGTTACTATCCATTCTCTTTATGTCAAGGCTGTATTATCTGCTTTGAATTATCCACATGACTGGTTAAACAATTGCTGGTATCATTGAAGTTTAATTTAATTTATTTAGACATTTCTATTTTCTCCCTATAAAAAAAAGAACCGAGGCGTATCCTTGCCTATTTATGCATGGTTCTAAAGTGAAAAATTCAAACTATGTATTCTTCTACTTAAAAATTAACATATTTTTTAGAATTAGTTTTGATGCAGACGACAGAACAAATTGCATGCTTAAACAAGTATCAGAGATCATCTATGAGACCCACTTTTTGTATTTCAAATTCTATGTAACAAATCTGCACATGTATCCCTGAGCCTAAAATAAAAGTTGCAAAGAAAAATAAATAAGAAAACAATTAAGAAGTAACAACAACTAAGAAGATGTAACATTATAAAAATCATTAACTACCTCTCTCCTCTTCTCAGACAGCATACCCATGTGTCTCTACCCAGCAATATTGAAGAGTGGCATGTTCATAGAGTAGCAGGAACCTCATCATTGTTCTTTTCAAGGTACCCTTAAGCTCTCTATTCCTCATGCTCCAGATCAAGGAGCCTAGTACAGGGTTAATAAATGTGTAGACTGTAGACACTACCAGGCCCCTCTAAGGAGAGCAGCTAAAGGTGGAGCACAAGTTGACAAGGCTTGTACATCTATACTGAAGTTAATTTTTGCATATGTTGACAGGGTAGGGGTCCATTTCCATTCTTCAGCATATGAATAGCCAGCTGTCACACCATTTACTGAACAGGAAATTCTTTTCTCATTGCTTATTTTTATCAAATTTGTGGAAGACTAGATGTCTGTAGGTGCATGACTTTATTTTTGGATTCTCTATTCTAGTGTTCTATTTTTCTGTTTAGTACCAGCACCATGCTGTGTGGTTACTGTAGCATTGTAGTATAGTTTGATATTGGGTAATGATTTACCTATGCGTTTGTTCTTTTTTCTTGGGATTGCTTTGGCTATTTATCTTTTTGGCTCCATATGAATTTTAGAATAAGGTTTTTTTTCCCTAATTCTGTACAAAATGACACTGGTAGTTTGATAGAACTAGTATTGAATTTGTAGATTGCTTTGGACAGTATGGCCATTTTAATGATATCGTTTCTTCCAATCCATGAGTATAAAATGTTTTCCATTTGTTTGTGTCATCTATGGAACACTCTTTCAGCAGTGTTTTGTAGTTGTTCTAGCAGAGATTTTCACCTTTTTGGTTAAATGTATTCCTAGGATATTTCATTATGTTTGTGACTATTGTAAATTAAATTGCATTTTTTATCTGACTCTCAGCTTGAACATTATTTTTATATAGAAATGATACTGATTCTTCTCCACTTATTTTGTATCCTTAAACTTTACTAAAATTTATTAGATCACGAAGCCATTTAATAGTTTTTAGGGTTTTCTAGGCATAGAATCGTATCATCAGTAAAGAGATGATTTCACCTCTTCTTTTGCTACTTGGATGCCTTTTATTTTTTTCTCTTTTCTGAATGCTCTGGCTAGGACTTTCAGTAGGATGTTGAGCAGGATAGTTGAGAGTGGGCATCCTTGTATTGTTCCTTTTCTTAAGGGGAATGCTTCTAGCTTTTGCCTTTTCAGTATGGTGTGAGCTGTGTGTTTGCATAGATGGTTCTTTTCATTTTGAAGTGTGTTCTCTTGATACCTAGTTTGTTGAGGATTCTATTATCATGAAGGAATGTTGAGTTTTGTTGAATGCTTTTTCTGCATCTATTGAGATGATCATATGGTTTGTAGTTTAGATTCGTTTTATTTGGTAAATCACGTTTATTGATTTGCATGTGTTGAACAAACCTGTCATTCCAGAAATGAATTCTACTTGATCTTGGTGAATTAACTTTTTGATGTGCTTCTGGTTTTGGTTTGCTAGTATATTGTTGAGGATTTTAAAATCTATGTTCATCAGACATATTGGTCTTTGGTTTTCTTTTGTGTTGTTTCTTTGCAGGTTTTGGTAGCAGAGTGATGCGATTATTATAGAATGAGTTAGGAAAGAGTCCTTTCTCCTTGATTTTCTTTTGGAAAAGTTTCATTAAAATTGGTACCAGCTCTTCTTTGTTTGTCTGATAGAATTTTGCTGTGAATCCATCTAGTCTCTGTGTTAGTGTGGTTTTGTTTTTGTTTTTTGGTTTGTAGGGTTTTGCAATACCACGGGTCAATTTCAGAATTTGATAAAGACCTGGTCAGGCTTTCCATTTCTTCCTGATTCAATCTCGGAAGGTGGTGTGGTTCCAGGAATTTATCCAATTCCTCTAGATTTTCTAGTTTGTTTGCGTAGACATGTTCATAAACGTCTCTGAAGATCTTTTGTACTTCTGTGGGATTTGTTGTAATGTTACTTTTGTGGTTTCTGATTATTCTTTACATCTTCTCTCCTTTTTTCTTTGTTAATCTAGCTAGTGGTCTATCAATCTTGCTGGTCTATCAAATAATCAACCACTGGTTTTGTTGATGATTTGTTTTCGTTTTGGGGTTGCAATTTTGTTCAATTCAGCTCTGATTTTAGTTATATATTTTCTTCTGCTAGCTTTGAGGTTAGTTTGTTCTTATTTTTCTAACTAGTCTGGATGTAATATTAGGTCAATAATTTGAGAATTAAGGTGGTATTCCCAGTATAAAATTCCTCCTAATATTTCTTTTGCTGCATCTCAGAGATCTTGGCATATTTTGTCTCTGTTTTCATTTGTTTCAAATAATTTTCTATTTCTTTCTTAATTTTGTTGTTTACCCAGAAGTTATTCAGGGGCAAGTTGTTTAGTTTTTATGTGATTACATTGTTTTGAGAGATCTTCTTGGCTCTGATTTCCATTTATATTCCACTGTGATCTGAGAGAGTAGTTGGTATGATTTCATTGTTTTTAATTTACTGATACTTGCTATATGGCTGAGTATATTGTTGATCTTAGAGTATTTTCTGTGTGCAAATGAGAAGATAGCATATTCTGAGGTTGATAGATGGAGTATTCTGTAAGATGCCTATTAGGAAAAATTGGACAAGTGTTTAAGTCCAGAATTTCCCTTTTTTTTTTTTTTTTTTTAAATTTTCTGCCTCAAAAGTCTGTATGAAGCTGTCCACAGGGTGGTGACGTAGCTCACTATTATTGTGTTTCTTTTTTGTCTGTTTCTTTTCATGTATCTAAAAATACTTGTTTTATGAATCTGAGTGCTGAAATGTTGGCTGCCTGTATATTTAGGATAGTTAGGTTTTTCTGTTGAAATAAACCCGTTATCATTACGTATTGCCATTTTGTGTCCTTTTTTACTGTTGGTTTAACATCTGTTTTATGTAATATACAAATACTGACCCCGGTTTTGCTTTTCTTTTCTTTTTTTCTTCTTTCTTTCTCTTTCTTTCTCCTTCCTTCCTTCCTTCCTTCCTTTTCTCTTTCTTTCTTTCTCTCTCTTTCTTTCCTTCTTTCTTTCTCTCTCTCTTTCCTTCTTTCTTTCTTTCTTTCTTTCTCTTTCTTTCTTTCTTTCTTTCCTCTCTTTCTTTCTTTCTTTCTTTCTTTCTTTCTTTCTTTCTTTCTTTCTTTCTTTCTTTCTTTCTTTCTTTCTTTCTTTCTCTTTCTCTCTCTCTCTCTCTCTTTCTTTCTTTCTTTCTTTCTTTCTTTCTTTCTTTCTTTCTTCCTTTTTTGTGTGTATGTGATGGCTCTTTCTCCAATGATTTACTTTGAGCTTATGGATATTAGTACATGTGAGATGGATCTATTTAAGACAGCAGAAAAATGGATGTGGTATTTTATACAGCTTGTCACTCTGCCTTTTTAAACAGGGTGTTTTGATCATTTACATTCAAGATTAATATTAATGTGTGAGGTTTTGATCTTATTTTGCAGCTTTGAGCTGGTTGCTTTGTAGTTTCTATTGTCTGGTTGCTTTAAAGGGTCTATGGGCTATGTACTTACATGTGTTTTTGTGGTAGCAGGTATTGCTCTTTTGTTTCCATATGTAGAACTCATTTAAATATCACTTGTAAGACCGGTCTACTGGTAATAAATTTTCTTAGTGCTTTCTTGTCTGGAAAAGATTTTATTTATTATTATTCACATATGAATCTTAGTTTGGCAGAATATGAAATTCATGGTTGGAATTCATTGCTTTGAGAATGCTGAAAATCTGCTCCCAATTTCTCCTGGCTTCTTAGGTTTCCACAAAAATATACGATGTTAGCCTAACAGGGTTTTCTTATATGTAATCTTCCTGTTTTCTCTAGCTGTCTTTAAGATCTTTTCTTTAGTGTTGCCCTTGAACAGTCTGGGAACTATATGCCTCAGTGATGTTCATTTTTTTTAGTATCTCACAGTTGTTCACTGGACTGTGTTTGGATGTCTACCTCTCTAGCAAGATTAGCAACATTTTCTTGAATTATTACCTCAATTATGCTTTTCCAGGTTGCTTACCTTTTCTTATCCTCTCTCAAGATGCCAATAGTTTGTAGGTTTTGTCACTTTTCATGGCCTCATATTTCTTGAAGACTTTGTACATTTTTTTGCTATTTTTAAATTTATTTTTGTCTGACTGAGTTTGGATAACTTGTCTTCAACATCAATTTTTTTTTCTTCTGCTTGGTCCAGTCTACTGATAAAGCTTTCAACTGTATTTTGAAAGTCTTTAAGTGAGGTTTTTAATTCCAGAAGCTTTTACCTATTTATTTTTAAGATGTTTATCTCTTCCTTCAATTCCTGAGTTGCTTCATAAATGTCTTTGTGTCAGTTGTGACCTTTGTCTTGGATCTTGTTCAACTTCCCTGCTTTGAATTCTTTATCTGTCATTTTTGAGTTTCTATTTTGGTTAGGGAAAATTGCTAGAGAGCTAGTGTGATCCTTCAGTGGTGTCACCAAATTCAGATTTTTAATGGTGCCAGAATTCTTGTTCTGGTTCCTTCTCTGGAGATGCTGGCACCTCTAATTTTTGGAATTACTTTCATGTGGATAGATATTTTTTCTTTTTTTCACTACAATATTTTTTTTCCTTTATTTCCCCTTTATCTTCCTTTCTAGGGAATGTGACTATAGAGAATTCTGGGTAGTGTCCTTTGGCTTTGCTTCTATAGCCCCATGCACTTCTGTTGGCAGATTTTATATTGGGCTGTGTAGTTTGACCTACAAGCCAGTAGATGGTGCTTATAGGTATGTATTGGCTGCAGTCACTGTGGCTAGGTATATACTTAATCTTGTTGCAGGCAATATGCTGATTCACAGAGTGCACAGTAGTTTGAGCTCCCTGCTCGGTCTCTGGGGGATAGGAGGCAATTTGGGAGGTACTGGGCCAAACAGAATTGCCTACAGAACATCAATGGCAGACACAAGTACCAGCACTAAGGGAGAATTCAGTGTGTGGCCACCAAGCACCCAGACATGTGCCTAGGCATGGAGCTTGGAAACATCCTTGGCCTCAAATTATCTGCACAAGGATGAGGGGCTGCCTATACCCTCATCCTTATATAAGAGAGTGAGTGCACTAGATGCCTGCTAATCTGCCTGGGCATATGTTTGTGAGAACACCACTTCACCATGGTCTCTGCATAGGTAGAGTGTGTCAGCTCTGTCTGCTGATTCAAATGAGCAGGTGCTCTGAATACCTGGAGAAATACCTGGCCATGGAACAGGGAGGGCTTCACTCCTCCTGGATCTTTGCACAAGAAGGGTAGGAGGCTCAGTTTTCTAATCTAGGTGAGAAGACTCTTCAAATGCCTGGAGACCTGCCTGTTTGTGGAGCACAAAAGAGCCCACTGCACCACAATCTCTGTACAGAAAGGCTGGGCAGCTCAGGCTGCCAATATGGACATGCATCTGCTCTGAATGTTTGGAGATGGAGATATGTTTGAGCATAAAACAGGCAAGGCATCTCTGCACTGAGTTCTCAGCACAGAAAGGGAGGGGCGACTCCGGCTGGTAATCCAAGAGGGTGTGTCCTCCAAATATCTGCAGATATGCCTGAACGTGGAACAGAGGGGGTCCAGCTACAAGACAGTTTCTGCACAGGAATGGTAGAAGACTCAGGTTTTTAATTCAGGCAGAAGTTGCTCTGAATGCATAGAAGTCAGCCTAGGCATGAAGCAGAGGGGGCCTTCCTCTCAACCAGATCTCTTCACATCAAGGGTGGGTCATCTCAGGCTGCAGGTCCAAGTGAGCAGATGCTCCAAATGCCTGGAGATAAACCCAATGCACCATGATCTCTGTGCAGAAATAGTGGGGCAGGTCAGGCTGTCAGTCCAGGATAATAGGTGCTCCCAATGCCTGAAGATATGTCTGTATGTAAAGCAGAGAGGTGCTCCGTGCATCCACAACTCTGCACAGGAAGTGTGGGGGTGACTCAGGCTAATCCAAGCAAGTGGGCCCTCCGAATGTCTGGAGATCTGCCTGGACTTGAAGCAGAGAGGGCCTGCCTGCACCAAGGTCTCTGCACAGGAAGGGTGGGGCAACTCAGACTGTTATATAGGCCAGCAGGTGCTCTGACTGCCCAGATTGCTACCTGGGCATGGAGCAGAGAGGGCAGTGTTGCACCAGGATCTCAAGGGAGCAGGTTGGGGCACCCAGCACTGATACACAGAGACTGGTTTTAAGTTGCTAAGCTGGCGCTGGCTGCAAGTCTCATTGCTCAAGAGAAACAACAGTTGTAGCAGTTCTCCTCTGCCCCAGGCCTGCGAAAGGGGAAAAAAACAATTCTAGCTCCTGCTGCTGAGGAATTTTTTACAGTTCTGGCTGTGGAGGCATCTAACTGAATCCATACAGGTGCTCCAATATCTGGCCTAAGACTGGAATGCCTGCATGGCCACACTACTGGGTCACCAAAGAATGACTGACTTTGTATGCATTTGGATTAAAAATGGTGTCCTACTCTCAGTTTTGGGTCTGAAACAATGCCCACAGATTTTCCCAGTGTCTTTTTCTCTTTGAGTCTCTAAGCCTCTTCCCAATTTGGTTTCAGAGCTTAGGAGAAACAAATCACTCTCCCTCAGCCTGGGTTGCTCAACTACCTGGTAGAAAAGTGAGTCACAGATGCAGTCTGTGAGCCTCTCTCACATACTGGGGCTGGATGTTTTCATGGCGACTGTTTGCCCGCATTTTCCTCCCTTGGGTCTTGGATGTCTTTCAGCTTTGGTTGATTCCCATTTTCTCTTTTGAATTAAAGCTCACAGAGTTGATATTTATGCACCATCTTGCTATTTCCAAGTGACTGAGTCATGTTAAAAGCCTCTAATACACCACTTTGTCGTGGTGCTCATGGAAAACGTAGGTTTTATAATTATGGAAGTCTTTGAAGAGTCATGTTTAGGTATCCTATAGAATGTTCTCTAATCTGGACTTGTGTGATGTTTTTGTCATAATTAGACCACAGTCATGGATTTGGCAAAAGAATATCCAATAGTTGAAGTGCTTTTCTTCTCATTTTATGTCATAGATTATATGATACCCACATAATGTGACAGGTGATGTTAAGCTTCTTTATTTGCATAATATAGTGTTTGTCATGTTTCTCTGCTAAAATATAATTATAATTCCTAGTCCTACTTATCCTTGAAATAAACCCTAGCCTACCTTCAAAAGATAAAAGGAAGGAATAAGCTCCCCTCCTAGAGGGGAAAGTATTATGTATATTATCTAAAATTCTTCTGTAAGAAATATTTCACAAACGGTATTTTTAAATCGTAGAAAAATCAAAAAACTGTATTCCAACTACCTATTTATTATGAATAATACATATATAAATGTATTTTTTCATATTTATCTTGTATCTCTTTTCAAAGTATAAAACAAAGCAGGTAAAGTTGATTTCTACTATATTTGCCTGTTTGAACTTCCCCTTTCCTACTACTTTTGAATCAATACCAGCAGACATTTGAAGTATATGCATTATTTTATGATTTTATTCTTTTACTTTCTATAAGTAGCCATAAAAGTTAGCATATTGTTTTAGTATTCAATTTTTTATACAAATGAATATATAGTTATTTTTCTTTAATATTCAAAGTTAATTTGAGATTCATCCATGTTGATACCAATTATTAGTTCATTAATTTTGCCTGCTATTAGGTGTTTTTTGGTTTGACTATCATGATGAATTTACATATTGAATTATCGATGGAGTTTGGTATGTTTTCCATTTGGGGGCCATTACAAACATTAGTCAATGAATGATATAATTTTCTCCTTGGCACCCCTACACCTAGGGGTCTAGGAAATTCTTTATATTGAAGTAGCTTTTCAACTGTAACTATATATTACAATCATCTAAGAAATTTAAAGAATATATAATTGCCAGAGTTGGAACCCAAATTCATCTCTAAGCAGCAGATCTATGTATATGTATTTGTATATGTACACTTATTTCTATATAACTCCCTAGGTGTCCAAAAAAACAGTAAGCTTTGGAAACTGCTACACTTAGATATATGCCTGGAAGTGAAATTGTGTGGGTTTCCTTTTAACTTCATTAGGTATTTCTCTTTAAAATGGTGTGCCATCAATATATGAGTTTTTTTCCATCTCAGATTCATAACAATACCTGAAAGTAACTGATTTATCTTTTCTTTAAAAGTGTACTTCATTTTTTTTTAATATGTTCTTCTCTGATTGCAACATGTGAGCCCATTGAATCAATATAATCTTTCTTAGGTTTACAAGTATGTAAATATTCTCAATATGATCTCAACACCAGTTTTATTAGCTTTAACCGCACAAAATGGCAATACAGCACCTAGCCAAACAATATTTGTATCAAGAGGTCTGGCAACATCTCAGGTTCATTTCCACCTAATCTCCAGTGCCTTAGGTGTATAAAATGAAGCTGAAGTGGAAAATTCCCCTACTATTCCTAGTATATGTTATATACATCGCTTGGCACTTAGCCGTTCCAGGTTGCCAACTTTCATCATTGCCAGCACAGAGGCAAGATTTTAGAGGAATTTCACAATAAACCATTCTGATAAGCAGATACCAACTGAACAGTTAACACTGCACATTTATTTTAGATCTTTACATTTTGGAGACCAGTGTTTAGGGAAGGTCAATTCAGGAATATATCCCAGACTCTGTTAGAGTTCATAACAGCTGTTAACATTTTTACTCAAATTAGTGAAATTATATACCTTTTCCTATGTTTTTCTTTCCATTCACATTTACTCTTCTGTAAATTACTTATTTATAGATTTCACCTATTTTACCACATTATCTTTCTTCATCTTATTAGTTTGTAGGAGTGCAAAAACTTCTGAATGCTAACCTTATTTTCAAAGTTGCCAGTATTTTTCCTCATCCTATATTCAACATTTTAATGTTGTTATAATTTCATATTAAAAACTAGAAAGGATTCAGTAATATATCTAGAAACACAGATATATATGAGAAATGTATAGACATACGTATGTATGCACAGAAACATAGACATGTAGATATATGCATGTGGACATACAATTTACATTGATTATTCTCCTGGTTGGTGAACTAATATATAGATTTTGTACAGGGATCCATGATAGTGGATAGGAGAAGAGCTGAAGGAGCCTAGAAACCAGACAGTAATGGCATTAGTATCAATATAATTAACAAAATGACAATTATTACTGAAGTCCAGCTTAGGGAATGGATTTTAAATGGTAGTTACCGAGGACAAATATTCAATATATGCTTACTGAAGGTTTGAAAAATTAGATTATTTGATAGCTCATGTTTCTAATCTTTATTTAAAGGAATTGCTTTATCCCATATTTATGCCATCATAAAATACATAAAGCAAAAGAGACCACAATAGAATGGTAAGCTTAACTTTTAGGTATCTAGAGAAGCATATGATTTATGTTTTCTGTTTAAATTGTAGAACATATGGTTTTAAATTTTTATCATATTCTTCCTTGAAAATGGGACTTTATGTTTCTTTTTTGAAAATTTGTATGATTTTACTGAGACATGATTGGGTAGAATTCCAGACAACCAAATGGACCCACTTGCCAAACAATAGAAATCAATAGTATCTTTAAAACTCTGCAGTACAGTCCCTTTGTCTCAGTCATTTATCAATGAGAAAAATTCAGCGCAGCTATGCACATTGCCAAACATCTCAAATTGTAAAATCTTACTAGAGATGACAACACTTCTAAATATAAACTCCTTAACTGTGAAGTGAGATCTATTACATCTATGTCCAGGCACACTGTGGTACTCCAGAAAGCCGCCTTTCTTCCTCACGTTTCATTGCAGCTATTTGGGGTTTGAAGCTAATTTGTTACTCACTTTGAAACCACGAGCATATTTAAAAGAGATTTTCAAGACATTTACCACCTGGTTTGATTTACTACATTATTTAAAGACCTGAGAAGAAATTATCCCTCCTCGATTTTCTAATTTCCTAAATATATCTTTCAATTTACTCCTGCTGATAAGAGTAAGCTGCTCCAAACCACCGGGGAAGTCTGTGCTTATCCCTTACTCAGATACGTAAGATTGAAACAATTTTGATATTTCTGCAGCATCTTTTGATATGGAAAATACTGTAAGCAACCTCAAGTTTAACTAATATAATGATGGAAAAATAACATGTAGTGTATTCATATCAAAATACTGTAAAATGATTAAAATAATGAACCTATCTAGATCTACACAGATAGAACACAGAAGTATACAGTTGAATAAAATAAAGTTGAAAAAAGACATATAGAACATATTATTTATGTAAATGTATGAAGCAATTTTAATGATATATATAATATACAAGTGTATACTAATAAGTATAAAATATACTTAAATAATGTGTAATTATGGTTGTCTGTACTTGTCAGACTATGAGATTCACATCAGGAGTGGAATTAGAAGTTGAAAGGTATACTCTTTGTCTCTTATTTGTAAAATTCTAAAATAACTGTAAATTTGTAATATTTGTTAGAATTCTAGTAAAGAGACTGGGCGCAGAGGCCCTGCCTGTAATCACAGCACTTTGGGGGCCAAGGCAGGAGGTTCACCTGAGGTGAAGAGTTCGAGACCAGCCTGGCCACATAGTGAAACCCCGTCTTGACTAAAAATACAAAAATTAGTAGGGTATGGTGGCGTGCAACTGTAATCCCAGCTATTCGGGAGGGTGAGGCAGGAGAATCACTTGAACTCAGGAGGTGGAGTTGCAGTGAGCCGAGATCATACCACTGCACTCCAGCCTGGGCAACAAGAACAAAACTCCACTTCAAAAAAAATAATTGTAGTAAAGATAATTTTCAATTAATTTAAATCTTGTAGTTACTATTTGGGCAAGGTTGTAGATTACTGTCTCAAGTTTACAGAAGTATAGTCATGTAATATTTAAAATTTATGAGGATTAATGGAATTCACAAATTATTTTTGTTTAACTCATGAATAAAAACTTTCCAGTAATTTCCTTTCTTCTGCTGGGTTTTGGTTTGGTTTGTTTTTGCTTCTCTAGTTCCTTGAGGTGTAACCTTAGAATGTCAGTTTGTGCTTTCAGTCTTTTTGATGTAGGCGTTGAGGGCTATGAACCTTACTCTTAGCACTGCTTTTGCTGGATCCCAGAGGTTTTGACAGGTTGTGTCATTATTGTCATTCAGTTCGAAGAATTTTCTAATTTCTATCTTGATTTCTTTTTTGACCCAAAGCTCATTCAGGAGCAGGTTACTTAATTTCCATGTATTTGCGTGGGTCCAAAGCCTCCTTTTAGAGTTGATTTCCAGTTTTATTCCACTGTGATCTGAGAGAGTGCTTGATATAATTTCAATTTTCTTAAATTTATTGAGGTTCGTTTTATGGCCTATAATATGGTATATATTGGAGAAATTTCCACGAGCTGTTGAATGGAATATTCTGTACCTATCTGTTAGGTCCATTTGTTCCAAGGTATAGTTTAAATCCATTGTTTGTTGACTTTCTGTCTTGATGACCTGTCTAGTGCTGTCAGTGGAGTATCGAAGTACCCCACTATTATTGTGTTGCTATCTATCTCATTTCTTGGGTCTAGTAGTAATTGTTTTATAAATTTGGGAGCTCCATTGTTAGGTGCATATATGTGAAAGACTGTGATATTTTTCTGTTGGACAAGGCCTTTTACCATTATATAACGTCTCTCTTTGTCTCTTTTAACTACTACTGCTTTAAAATGTGTCTTGTCTGATATAACAGTAGCTACCCCTGCTAGTTTTTGGTGTCCATTTGCATGAAAAGCCTTTTTTCACCCCTTTAAGTTTATATGGGTCCTTCTGTGTTAGGTGAGTCTACTGAAAGCAGCAGAGCAGGACTAAATGAAATCGAAACAGAAAATACATACAAAAGATAAATTAAACAAAAGCTGGTTCTTTGAAAAGATAAATAAAATTGGTAGACCATTAATAAAACTAACCAAGAAAAGAAGATCAAAATCCAAATAACCTCACTAAGAAATGAAACAAGAGATATTACAACTGACATCACTGGAATACAAGAGGTCATTCAAGGCTACTATAAACATCTTCATGCACATAAACTAGAAAACCTAGAAGGGATGGATAAATTCCTGGAAAAATACAACCCACCTAGCTTAAATCAGGAAGAATTAGATACCCTGACAGACCAATTATAAGCAGTGAGATTGAAGTAATTGAGAATGATCAACAAAAAGAAGTCCAGGACTAGATGGATTCACAGCAGAATTCTGCCAGATATTCAAAGAAGAACTGGTACCAATTGGTACCAAAATAATAAGCGTCCTTTTGACACTTCCACGAAATAGAGACAGAAGGATCCCTCCCTAATTCATTTTATGAAGCCAGTGTCACCTTAATACCCAAATCAGGAGAAGACACAATCCACCCACCCCCCAAAAAAAGCTACTGTCCAATATCCTTGATGAACATTGATGCTAAAATTCTTAACAAAATACTGGTGAACCGAAACCAACAACATATCAAAATGATAATCCATCATGATCAAGTGTGTTTCATACCAGGGATGCAGCAATGGTTTAACATATGCAAGTCAATAAATGTAATACACAGCATAAACAGAATTTTTTTAAAAAAAGATCATCTCAATAGATGCAGAAAAAAACATTCAATAAAATTCAGCATCACTTTATGATTAAAACTCTCAGAAAAATTGGCATATAAGGGACACACCTTAATGTAGTAAAAGCCATCTATGGCAAACCCACAGCCAACATAAAACTGAAAGGGGAAAAGTTGAAAACATTCCCTCTGAGAACTGGAACAAGACAAGGATGCTAACTCTCACCACTCCTTTTCAACATAGTATTGGAACTCCTAGCCAGAGCAGTCAGACAAGAGAAATAAAGGACATCCATATCAGTAAAGAGGAAGTCAAACTGCCACTGTTTGCTGACAATATTATCATTTACCTTGAACACTCTGAGGACTCCTCCAGAAAGTTCCAGAACTGATAAAAGAATTCAGCAAGGTTTCTGGATACAAGATTCATGTACACAAATCAGTAGTTCTTCTATACACCAACAACATCCAAATGGAGAATCAAATTAAGAACTCAACTCCTTTTACAATAACTGCAAAAAGTTGGAAATATTTAGGAATATACCTAACCAAGGAGTTGAAAGACCTCTGTAAGGAAAACTACAAAACACTGCTGAAAGGAATCACAGATGACACAAACAAATGGAAACACATGAGAGATCAACAATAACTCTTTGGGATTCTGCATTTATCTCTTGTTCAATTGTGAACATCTGGCTCCTCTGTCCTGAAGTCAGAGGCTCTTACACTCAGGTGACGTCAAGATACTATAGGAAGTCAGAGAAAGGCACAGATATGAGAGAACCTACAGGCCCTTTCTCAGAGGGAAGTAGGATCTTGTGTTAGAAAATAAAGTTGATTGGTTCCAAAATTATATTTATTATTCGATGATGATAAATTTATTGTAAAGAATAATAATATTTTCTGTTTTCTATCTATTGTTGTACAATAAATTACCCCAAAACTTAGCAAACTAAAACAAATAAAAAATTACTCTCTCACAGTTTTTGTGGGTCAGGAATCAGGGAGTCACTTAGCTGTGTGGTTCTGACTCAGAGTTTTTCATGAGATTGTGGTGAAGCTTTTGGCTAGGACTGCAGCCTCTGAAGGGTCATCTGTTGCTGGATGTTCTGTGTTCAAGCTCACTTATCTGGTTGTTGGCCAAGGATTACAGTTCTTTGCCAAGTGAGTTTCTCCAAATGGCTGCTTATGTCATGATTTCCCTCAGAAAAAGAGATGAGAAACAGAGAAGAGAGAGAAAGAGGAAAAAAAAAAAAAAAAAAAAAAAAAAAGACAGAAGCCAGAATCTTTATAACTTAATTTAAAAAGTGAACATAAATTATTTCTGTTGAAAAAATACCTAGGAATACAGCCAACAGGGAGGAGAAAGATCACTACAAGGAAAACTACAAAACACTGTTCAAAGAAATCAGAGATAACACAAATAAAGGAAAAAAAAAAAAGCATGCTCGTAGACAGGAAGAATCAATATCATTAAAATTATTATACAACTTAAAGCAACTTGTAGAGTCAATGTTACTCCCATTAAACTACCATTGATATTACATACAGAATAACAAAAACTATTTTAAAATTCATATGAAATCACAAAAGAACCCGAATAGCCAAGACAATTCTAAGCACAAAGAACAAAGCTAGAGGCATCACACTACCCAACTTCAACCTATACTTCAGGGATATAGTAACGAAAATAGGATGATACTGGTACAAAAACAGACATATACACCAGTGGGACAGAATAGATAGCTCAGGATCCCAGATGGGGAAAGGACTCCCTATTTAATGAATGGTCCTGAGATAACTGGCAAGCCACATGCAGAGAATTGAAACTAGATCCTTCCCTTACACCATCTACAAAAATGAACTTAGGATGGTTTAAAGACTTAAATGTAAAACCCAAAGCTATAAAACCTCTGAAAGACAATCCAGACCATACCATTCTGGGCATAGAAATGGGTAAAGACTTCATGACAAAGACACCAAAAGCAATTGCAATGAAAGCAAAAATTGACAAATGAGATCTAATTAAACTAAATAGCTTTTGCACAGCAACAGAAACTATCAACAGAGTAAATATTTGACCCAGAAATCCCATTACTGGGTATACCCAGAGGAGTTTCTCCTATAGAATGAGACAAAATGTTTGCAAACTATGCATCTGACAAAGATCTAATATCCAGCATCCATAAGGAAATTAAACAAATTTACAAGAAAAAAAAAATGAACAACCCCTTTAAAAAGTGGGCAAAGGGCATGAACAGGCACTTTTCAAAAGAAGACATACATCCGGCCAACTACCATATGAAAAAAAATGTTCAATATCACTGATCATTAGAGAAATGCAAATGAAGACCACAATGAGATACCATCTCACCACAGTCAGACGGCTATTATTAAAAAGTCAAAAAATAACAGATGCTGGCAAGGATTTGGAGTAAAGGTAACATTTGTACACTGTTGGTGGGAGTACAAATTAGTTCAACCATTACGGAAGACAGTGTGGTGATTCCTCAAAAACCTAAAAACAGATATCCCAGTTGACCCAACAATCCCATTACTGGGTATATACCCAGAGGATTATAAATTATTCTGTCATAATGACACATACACATGTATGTTCATTGTAGCAATAGTCACAATAGCAAAGACATGCTATTAAACTAAATCCCATCAAAGGTAGACTAAATAAAGAAAATGTGGTACATATGCACTATGGAATACTATGCAGCTATTAAAAAATGACATTATGTCCTTTGCAGGGACATGGATGGAGCTCAAGGCCATTATCATTAGCAGACTAACTCAGGAACAGAAAAGCAAATGCCACATGTTCTCACGTATAAGCGGAAGCTAAATGATGAGAACACATTGACACAAAGAAGGGAACAACATACAGTGGGAGGGTATAGGAAGGTGGAGGTTGGGTGGAGGGAGAGGATCAGGAAAAGTAACTAATGTGTAGTAGGCTTAATAGCTGGGTAACTAAATAATCTGTACAACACATCCCCACACCACAAGTTTAGCTATATAACAAACTTGCACATGTACCCCTAAACTTAAAATAAAAGTCCTGTTTTAAAAATCACTTCTGTTGTATTGTCGTGTGCAATTGGACACACAGACTAAACCTAATACAATATAACAAAGAACCACAGAACAGTGTGAATACCAAGAAAGGGGGAAATTGTGGACCATTTTGGAGTCTGACTACTACATATATGTATGCATGTATGTATGTATTAAGCATTTAGCACTGCTTCACTGTAAATACTGAATCAAAATGGTTACTGTTATTATTATTATTACATAAAACAATCCATGGTTTTATTATGATCATTTGCCAGATTAGGAAAGTGAAGGCCAGAGGTTTTACGATTCATTTGTGGTCACAATGTTAGTAAGTATTAGTTAATGATAAACTCTAGCTTTTTAAAATTCCAGATGCCATGATTTTTCTACCAATAACCCATACAAGTCAAAGAAAAACTACACTTTTATCTCTAGCATGTGTATGAATGTGTGTTTATATGTATGTACACATTCAATATGTCAAAAAAGGAATTCTCAATCTGCTCCCTGCTCTAAGCCTATTCCTCTAGCTGTCTTAAATTAATGGCAATTTCCCACTTACTTTCTCAAACTAAAATTTGCAGTCAGTCTTTCATCACTCTCTATATACTCTATCAACAAATCATCTCAGCTGGACATTTCAATCACTTCCATTTTGCTTGTCAGCCTAAACTCCTCCTGGTCCATACCATCATCACTCACTTAGATAATTGCAATAGTTGCCTTCAGTGTATTCTCCATGAAACAGCCACAAAAACCCTGTTAAATATTACCTCATGCTATTTGCATACGCAACTATTTCTAGTAATTTTCCATGTTATTCCTAAAGTCAAAGGCATTTCATGGCCCAAACATTCTGGTGCTGCTTTACCTCTCTTAGGTTTCTTCCCATCATTTACTGTATCTCCTATGTTTCTTTATTTCATTAATGCTATATCCACCTCATTTGTTTGAATTTCTCCCAATTTTTCAAATGCTCAAGTCCGTCTTACTGGACATGTTTACCTCTGCCTGGTGCCCCCTTATCTGAAAATTTTATTCTTCAGGAGTTTATTCAACTACAAATTATTAGTCAGATGTTTCCTAAACTATCCTGTTTAAATTTTATGCTCTCCCTTACCCAGAACTCCCTATCCTCTCCCTAGTTTACCTTTTCCTCAGTAATTAGCAAAATCCAATATATTATCCGTTTTACTTATTTATTTTATGTGTACGTGTGTTTTTTTCCTCCTGTTCTCTTAATCATAATGTAGTTACATTTGACCATAAATGCCATAAGGCCAGGATGCTTATATACTGAGATCAGATAAAATATGGTTAAGAAAAACCTACTAATAGGGAAAGAGAGACACTACATAATAATTAAAGAAATCAAACATAAAGTATCACAATCATAAATTGGTATGTATTAAGCAGTGTAGCTCATGACTATATCAAGACCAATGACAGAATTACAAAGTCAAAAATTTAAATTGACATTTATGGCAAGAATTTTTAATTAACATATTAGTAAATAATACCAATGATAATATGAAAATACAGACCAATGCAGTTAACAAGACTGAACTCATGATATTTGTAGAATCTCATAAACTGCCCAATTAAGTGAAAAGAAGATATATACCTCTCAAATTAGCTTGGAATGTTTATAAAGTCTAGTAAATTTCTGACCCAGAAATGCCATTCTTAGATTATTTGCCCAGAAGAAATTAAAGCATATTTCCATACAAAAACCTGTACTCAAATACTTATGGCAGCTTTATTACCAATCACTCAAAACTGAAAACCTCCCAAGGTTCCCAAGCAGGTAACTGCATCAACAGATTTTGCCATATTCATACAGTGCAATTTTATTCAGCAATGAAAAATAATGGATTATTACTGTACTCATTCACATGAATAGCTTAGAAAGCACAGTAAGTGAAAGAAGGCGGATGCAAAAGACTAATAACAGTATTATTTCATTTATGTGAAATTCTAGAAAAGTCAAAGCTATGGTGACAGAGGTAGAAGGGTGGTTATCAAGGTCCAGAGAAGGCAATCAACTGCAAAGACTTGCAAGAAAAATTTGGATGTGATGGAAATGTTGTATATGTTGATTATGATGGTGGTTTCTCAATTGTATTTTGCAATAATAATTAAAATATGCAATTAAAATGGTGAATCTTATTTTCTGTAAATGTACCTCCTGTATTTGTTTGATTAAAATAAATTCAAAATATAAACAAATATTCCACAAATCAAAAATAAAAACGACTCCCGCCAAATCTGCATAACTACGTTATTGAAATCAACTTAACCATAAAAGCCATTTTACAGTTTTGCCAAATTTTTAGTAACTTTATGTAACAATCTCACAATAGGTGAAGATAACAAGACAACAGATAATAAAATAAACTCTAATTAATATCCAAGGTTTAAAATGTTGCTAAGTTTTTCCTCAGGAATTGAATTTGTATCATTCTCTTTTAAACATTAACTTTGCCAATTTTGTTCCAACAATCAAGTCTTTAGAGAGCATTTTATAACACAATAGAAAAAATCAAGGTTAAAATGATAAAAGAAATGATGAAAGGGAATAGATTACCAACTAAGCATGAAGGAACCTAAGACTTGACTCTTAGAAAGTAACAGCTTAACACAGAAAAAGAATGAAAGAATCTTCCTGTTGAACTATTCAGACAGCTGAAGAGACAAAGAAACAACCAGTGAATCCTTTACTGGGGCAGACAAACCACTCTGAGATGCTGATGGAAAAGGAAGTGTGCTTGTTTTTCAACAATGAACTCTAGCATTAATTACCTTCACCCTCTGTTTCCTTATGGGGACCCAAACTCAGCCTGAATTAGATGCTTCCTCCACCCATAGCTATTTGGAATAAACACTCTCACCATTCTGGTGACAAATGTTTCAGTGTGACATTGAATGTTCTGGTAACACTGTTTCAGTGTGACTTTAAAATTTTAACTTGAACCAGTGTGGTGAAGTTGGGAGGATTTAGATTTTGCAATTCCAAATGGTAAATATGAACTCATGAATATCTTCAAAGCATCTATTTGAGGGAAACTTATATTTTTCATTGATTTTAGAGCAGTGATTCTCAACACTGGTTTATATTAAAATCATAAGGTTTTTATTTTTAATACTAATTCTGAGTCCCATACCAATAGAGTCTGTGACAAGTGATTGGGGTGGAGCTCAGGCATCCATGTAGTTTAAGGCTCTCCAAAGTGAGCTTTATGTAGAGTCAGTGTTAAAAATAGCAAGTCAGGAGCACAGGTATGTGGTAGGAATCAGCGGCGGTTGAGTCAATATCTGATTGAGATTGGTGTCCGTGTTAAGGTATTTAGTGCACAAACCATAAGAAAAAGGAGGTTTTTAAGAAAAATCAATTAAGCTTTTGAATTGAAGAAGATATTAGTGTGGAAAACGAATTTTATTTAGAGAGGAAAAAGAGAACAAACTCTGTGAAAAAAAAGGCAATAGTTGAAGTCAGTTTTGGTTAATGTAGTAAAGCGAAGGCCAAACACAGAAACCAAATTTGCAAGACTTTTTAAGATGGAGCAATTAGAATTTGATGGTCTTTTGGATGGGATGGAAAGAGCGGCATTCAGGTCAGTTGTACATTTGCGTATGAAAGAAAGCTGGACAGAAGTATCAGGGGGGCTTCAATGCTGCCGACGTTGTTGAATTAAGTAATTTTAATTAGTAATTATTAATACTCACATATTTTATGTTTGCTATTTATTTTGTACTTTGATCTGTAAGTCTTCAAAAATACTCACTTAAATTATTTCCTGTTTTAAGTAGTGACTAAATAATGTCACATTTATTTATTTGTTGTTTATACCCAGAATTTTTAAAGACTGTTTTGGGAAGAAAAGACAGTCTAAACTAATTTCCACAACACTTCCTTCTTGTTTACTTTGGTTGGTTTGTTTAATTTTTGTTACTGTGAGGAGATAAAGCAGGACAGTAACTCAGATAAATCTGTGAGACTCTGCCTTAACTCCTTGGCAGAGTAAATAAATAAACCCTTTTGGGTTGAATTCAATCCAATTTCCTTCAGGTAAATTTATGCCATCCTGATAATTTTATTACTGAATCTCAGAAATTCTTTGCTATAACAAGAAGCATCCTCTGAGTACAAGCTCACCGTGACCCAATACAACAGATTGAGTCTGATTTACTTGGCTTTGCTTTACCTGTCCACTTCAGAGTGGAGTTTAAACACAGAAACAATAATATTAGTCATATTGGTCCTCTTCTTGTTAGAAATTCCCCAAATTTCTTAGACTGCTTTAGGCAGTCAGAAAAATGAAACTCAGATTTAGAAATAGTTGTATGTTGCAATAAGATAAGCTGAGTAATGGAATGTTATCAGATGGGTTACACATGACTATAAGCTCAAGGCTACAATGATTTATTGTAGGTATACCTGAAGAAGAAAGAGAAATGCAAAACAATTTGGAACAAATTGTTTTGTTTCAAATTGTTGGAACAAAAAATATATATATTTTTATATATAGAAATTGTTTTAAGAAGCTACCTGCCATTATTTTCTTATTACACAATAATTGTGAATATGTTATTTATTCAATCTCTCTTATGGTATCTCACAAAGAATGAAATGTTATGAGTTTACCAAAACTGTTCTCAACTATTTAGGCAGTATAGTTATATTACTGTTTTCAATTTTTAAGGTAAACAAGAATACCCAATTTTTATATCAGAAAAATATAGCAGAGAAAAAGGATCAGATAACTGAAGCATGTGTTATGACCATATCTGAAAAACCGATGTGTTACAACACATTTGCAATCCTAAAATTGTTCCCTTTGGACCTCAGTTACTGACTCCAACAGTATATAGTGGTTATTTAAAAAGTAGTTGTAAAGACATAATATACTAGTTTGTTTTCATGCTGCTAATAAAGACGTGCCTGAGACTGAGTAATTTATAAAGGAAAGAGGTTTAATGGACTCACCCTTCAGCATGGCTGGGGAGGCCTCAGGAAACTTACAATCATAGTGGAAGGGGAAGCAAACATGTCCTTCTCTACATGGCAGCAGTAACATGAAAAGCAAAAGGGGGAAAACCCCTTATAAAGCCATCATATCTCATGAGCACTCACTCACTATCATGAGAACAACATGAGGGTACCTGCCCCCATGATTCAATTACTTCCTACTGGGTTCCTCCCTTGACACGTGTGGATTATGGGAATTAAAATTTAGGATGAGATTTGGGTGGGGACACAGCCAAACCATATCAGATAATAAAAAATAATTCCAATCAATGTTTGTCTTATAGAAACAAATTTTCAGTATAAATGGTTTCTTTTTTATGTATAAGGAAAGCAATAGAGTTACAGCCCAAGAATAGACATGAAAGGCTATAATCTTGTCACATATTTAATTATATTAGACAGTCCAATGGTCTGAATTCAGCAGTAGAATACTAGGATTCAAAGAGGGTAAATCATTATTTATTCAAGATATGATTATTATTTTCTACAGAATGGACATTTTGAAATTATGAAAATAATCTGGATCTATGTCTTTATCTTTATTTTCATTTTTATATCAGATAAATATTGTAAATAATACTAGTAATAAGAAAAAATTGATTTTAAAATTGCATATTATGTAAATAAAACATTTTAAAATTTTTAAAAATGATTGAAAAGTCAGATTAAACTCAAGTCATCCTTATAAATACACTTAATTGATTAATTAAATCCTTATTGCAACTAATGCCAGTCAATCAAATCAAGAATTATTTTCTCTGTGATGAGTTCTCAGTGCCTAAAGGTACTTGACTCAATTCAAAGAAAGCACTTATTATCTCTTCCTCAATGCTTAAATGCCATGTGACTAATGGGTGACTCCTCCTGATAGACATTTTGTCCATTTTATTAAGCAGACTTACCTATTATTTGTATATCTTATTTTATTTATTTAGGTTTGCTGTTGCAACGCTACTGAAGTCCTTTATATCTTCTTTTTTTTTTTTTTTAAACGGAGTCTCGGTCTGTGGCCCAAGGTGGAGAGCAGTGGCGCGATCTCTGCTCACTGCAAGCTCCGCCTCCCGGGTTCACACCATTCCCCTGCCTTGGTTTCCCGAGTAGCTGGGACTACAGGGGCCCGCCACCACGCCCGGCTAAATTTTTGGTATTTTTAGTAGAGACAGGGTTTCACCGTGTTAGCCAGGATAGTCTCAATCTCCTGACCTCATGATCCACCAGCCTTGGCCTCCCAAAGTGCTGGGATTACAGGTGTGAGTCACCGCAGCTGGCCTTTATATCTTATTTTTTTGACACTGTGAACACAAGTATTACCAAAAATAAAAACAGACATACTAGAGGAGTATATACTCCTCTAGTATATCTTTTTCTGAAGGCAGATAATTAATTTAGGTTTATGGTTTACAGAATATGAAGATATACATTATATTAGGTATACATTTATTTAGGTATGTAGTATACATAATATTAGGTTTATGGTATACATAATATGAAGATTAATTCAACGAAACATTTATACAAATGTTAAATTAGATCTTGAAGATAAGTAACATTCTCTGAATAATTTTTCTGAAAATATAAATCATGAACTGGTAATAACATTTCAAAACAAATAATTCCTCAACTCATTTCTGAGAAGGAAGTACTATTGATGTCCTTGATTTCATAGTATCTCATAAAGGTAAAGAACCTTAGATTACTTAGAGTGAGAGAACCATAGGTGGGGTGACTTTGAAAATGTGTCTGTGACCAGGCAGTAAGCTTCAGATCCCTATTGAGAATTGAGTGATCTGCCCCAGTGCACCAATGCCACGGCTGACTTGCAGGTCAACCAGCAAGAATATACAGCATGTCCAGTTGATATAAAAACCAGTATCATATCCAAGGACAATGGAATAAGTATCCCCATGTTCAATGAATGAATGAATATAAGAAATGTGGTAAATCTCTAGACTTATTTTCCTACATAATTGCAAGTTTGTATTCTTTAATTAATATCTTCCTCATTTTTCTCACCTTCCTAGCCCTAGTAACCACCATTCAAATATCTGCTTTTATGAACTCGGCTGTTTAAATTCCATGTATAAGTGAGATCATGTGATATTTATCTTTCTGTGTCTGGCTTTTTTACTTAACATAATGTCCTCCAGATTCATCCAATTGTTACAAGTTTCATAACTTTTTTCATTTTTTAAGCTGAATAATATCTTACTGTATATATGTGTGTGTCTGTATCACACTTTCATCAATTCATCCATGAATGCACACTAAGGTTGTTTTCACATCCTGCCTATTGTGAATAATGTGATGAACATGGGGGTGCAGATATGTCTTTGAGATACTAATTTCATTTCCTTTGGAGGTATACTTAGAAGTGGGATAATCTTGAAGTTCAATCTTGAATATAAATAAACGTTTTGTACAAATATTTTATTAGTGCTAATGATAGAATGGGAATATGATTTACTGAATCATGATATATGAAAATATCACCCATAATTTTAAAGATTTATTGTGTCAGGGCTTCAAAATAATATGCAGGCAAAGAAGGCACAAAATTAATAGGGCTAACTATATTTAAAACTTTACCGATTAAATATGTTAACACTATGCTAACTATTGTGACTAAGTTGGAGAAGTTAGGGTATGAGTCTCATTTTCTTTTTTACTTTATTATATTTTACACATTAAACATTAAACAGTTATTATTTTTATAATCAAAATCTGAAACTGATTTCATAATCCTGTCCTCATTCTTAACTAAGCACAGCTGTATATTTTCGTACTTCTGTTAATGGGACACCTTAGATATCTTTTAATCTTCCTTCCTACTCAGCCCCAACTTTCAGTTACTTACTAAGACACTTTGTTCAACCTCTAAAATATCTCCTATCTGTACTCCCTGATTTCTATTTCTATTGCTATTGTTTTTGTTCAGTACATCCTCAGTTTTCTGTTGAAATGTTAAAATAGACTACCAACTGGTTTCCTTGGTTCCAATCCAGCTCCACCTTCTGTTTTTGCCTCAATTTCTCTTCTAAGCTGCTGCCAAAAATATATTTCTAAAACACAGTCTTGGTCATGCTATTGCCCTGATTTTAAAATCTGAAATAACTTCCCATTACCTAAAAGATTAGACACTTTATCATGTCACACAAAACTTTCAACAGTCCAGCTTCAATTTGTCTACTGATTTTTCTTTTGTCCCTAATCCCAGCACGTGTGCACACACATGCACACGCACACACACACACAGCATTTAATGCACAGAGGGTTCAGTTATATATACTACTTGCCATTTGCGAAAGACTCCATGAATTTTTGCTTTTTTGCATTTGTGTATGTTACTTTTCCTACTTGACATATTCTTCCTTTCTTTCTAAGACTGGCAAACTCTTATGTATTCTTCCATGCACAGTTAAAAATTGTCTTTCCTGTGGCACACACAAATATTAAACACTTGTCAATGCTCCCAGTGTTCTGAAGCTCATATTTCACACTGTATCATGAATTGCCCTTTGCTCATCTTTGCCATTATGGATAGCTATGCAATTAGTTTGCAGGAAGCAGGGCCTATTATTTATTCATTTTTTTCTTTAGTGTCCTGAACAGTATACAGCATGTTATAGATGCGTTTTCAATAATTTGTGAGTTAAATATAAATAAACTAGTGCCATTAGGCAATTACTCATTCATTTCTTTAAAAAGTTATATGTTTTCTTTATTATGTATCTGTTCTGGTGAACTAAATGTTGCTATTTATCTGTTACATGGATTGCTATTTTCTGCTCCTTCCATCCTATTTATTACTTGACACGCTGCAATCTGCTTTTCAGTTCCATAACGTATTTGAAAAGATTCTCACTGGGATCTCCATGACAAGGCATACTGCAAAACTCAACGATCCTGTTTACCTATTTTTAATAATTAATTTTTATTAGTTTTATAAACATTTTTTCTTACTTAAACACACTTCAACTTTTGGGTCTGTTAAGTACTCTCAGTTTTGAAATTCATGTCTCCTTGGTGATTTCCTACCCCTCCCAGATTGGCGTTTTTCTAACACTGGCCATTACATCTCAGCCTACTGTAAGGATTCCATTTTTTCTTTTATTCCTAAAATGTTTATTTCCCTTTAGCTTCTTTTCTGTGTACTTTAATTGTCATTCACTGTCTTCAATATAGGCCCCTCCAACCAATAATCAGCATTCCAGACCAAATGCTTTTTACAAAATATAAATCTGATTGTTTCAGTTCCCTAGTTAAAAACCCTAAGGATTACCATAAATCAGTTTATGTAAACATTTTTTCTTGTGTAATGTGTGCTACATCAAAAGAAGATGTGTAAATTTCAATCCACATTAATATAATGGACATCTATGTAATCACCTCACAGGTTAAGAAATTAAACTTCAAAATAAATGAGTTTCTTATGATCCCTACCCTGAAAAAACTGAGATATATGAGAAGCCTTCTTCTCATATATCTCACCTCGGTTTCTCCTATTGTTAACATCTGACATTAGCAAGGTATATAATTGTCACAGTTACTGAAAAAATATAGATATACTATTATAAATTAAAATCTGTATATTCTTCAGATTTCCTTGGTTTATGTATTTAATTTCCTGTTTTACTTGAAGGATTCTATCTAGAATACAGCAATACTTTGAGTTGTTGTTTTCCCCCTTAGGCTTCTCTTGGTTGAGTCAGTTCGTCTGGTTTTCCTTGCTTTTGATGACTTTGACAGTTATGAGAATTTATGGCCAGGTATGGTTAGTAGAATTCCCTTCAGTTAGATTCTATGTGGTATGTTTTTCTCAATCAACTGAAGCTATTAGATTTTAAGAAGAATTTAACAGAGGTAAAGTGTCATTCTCATCCTATCAGATCAAATGTGCATTCTATCACATATCAAATATTGTACTCAACCTTGATAATCTGGCTAATGTGTTTGTTGGGATTCTTTCAAATTTTACTGTTTTGCCCCTTTATTCTTTGAAACAAAGTCACTGTGTACAACCCAAACTTCAGGAGTGGGGAGCTATTCTCAGCCTCCTCGATGGTGGGGTATCTACATAAATTATTTGAAATTTCTTTGAATGGGATATTTGTATCTTTTCCTCCCTTTTGCTTATTTATTCAATTATCATTTATACCATTAAATCATGAATATTTACCTTACACTTTAGATTATTATCACATACCACTTTATGTTATTTTTTTCTCAAATTACTCTAGCTTTGGCCATTGGAAATTTTTGTGGTTCCTGTGTTCCTCTACCATATCAGTATAATTGCGTGAGGTTGTTTTGAGTATAGATGCTCCTTGATTCACTATGGAATTATGTCTCTATAAACTTGGAAATTGAAAATATTACAAGCCAAAAATGTATTTAAGACACATAACCTACTAGTCATCATAATTGAGCTTAGCCTACCTTAAATGTACCCAGAATACTTTCTCCACAAATGGTCAAAGTAATCTAACACAAAGCCTATTTTAATAAAGTTGAATATCTTACATAATTTATTGAATACTGTACTGAAAGTGAAAAACAAAATGGTTATATGGGTACTTAAAATACAATTTCTACTGGATGCTAATCGCTTTTGCACCATCCTAAAGTGGAACCTTTATAAGTTGGGAACCATCTGCACTTTCTTACTTTCTACACTTCAAGATACTTCACACACATTTTTCATATATCCTGACTCACTTATACAATCAGCCATTTCTCCAAGGAGCCCCATTTTATTTTATTTTATTTTATTTTATTTTATTTTATTTTATTTTATTTTATTTTATTTTTTGAGATGGAGTCTTGCTCTATCACCCAGGCTGGAGTGCAGTGGCATGATCTCGGCTCACTGCAACCTCCACCTCCTGGTTTCAAGCGATTCTCCTGCCTCAGCCTTCCTAGTAGCTGAGATTATAGGCACGTGTCCCCATGCAAGGCTAATTTTTGTATTTTTAATAGAGAAGGGGTTTCATCATGTTGGCCAGTTTAGTCACGAACTCCTTACCTCAGGTGGTCCACCTGCCTTGGCCTCCCAAAGTGATGGAATTACAGGCATGAGCCATCATGCCTGGCCCCTAGTTTATTTTATTGAAGAAGGGTATTAGAAACCAAAATCTAGGTGCTGGCACTCTTATTGCTAATGGGATGTTGTTGCTTCTAGGCTGTCTCAACAGACAGAGCAAGGAAATATATGTGTGCATACTATCTCCTGCATAGACACACACACACACACACACACACACATGCACACACAATAATATAGAAATATTCACTATTTTGTATGTAATCATGTATATCTACATTAAGCTAAACCTGAGCTTATAGTTATGTCTTCAACTCTAATCCACTATTGCTTGAATTATTCTAATCTCTCCACCTTATCTATAAAATTGGAATTTTAAATTTAAATTTGAAATGTGTATTATTTTGACATAGGTTTGGTTATAAAGTTTCTGCTTTGTTTCTATGGTCCTGGTCCGTCTGAGTCTAATACACATTTTAATTACTAATATGTCAAACTTAAATGTACTAAGGTTAAATACCTTCAAATATTTCCTTTAGGAAATACTGTTTGTTCTTACAACTCTCACTGTTACAATTGTGGTCCAAGCCACCAACATATCTCATTTGTTTCTATGCTAGGAGTTTTCCTCTAACTTATGGTAAAAACCAAAGTTCTTCTAGTGGCCTGTTAAGACCCTCTGTGATCTGCCTTCCTATTAGCTTCTCTGACTTAATGCTTAATTTTCTCACATCACTCCACCACTCCACTCCCACCCTCGGCTTCATTTCTACAACATGCGATAATTCCCAAACTCAGGACATTGCACTTGTAATTCACTCTTCCGAGAATGTTCTTCCACCAGGACTATGTACAACACAGGTGTCCAATTCCTTCTGATCTTTCTTCAAATATTCCCTTCCCGGTGAGGACTTCTGTACTACATGAAAATGGTGTGGTTCCCAAGATGAAGTCAGCTTTAATTTCCTGAACAATATATTGATAAATTTTAGTTTAGATCAACCGGCCTCAGAAAGGAAGTTTACATCTTTCATGAGGAAAGGCTCATTGAGCTCTGTCTGAATTTTCATGGCACAGACTCTGGTACTCCTTTTCCACGCAGTACTAATCCTACTACAGAGGTTCTTCTGTTCCTATTGGTTGATTGTGGAAGATCCCACAGTACATAGATTCATGCGTCTCACCTTTCCTTTTGCCTTTGGACTTCCTCGTTATTGCTGAGGCTATATATATGCACTGATTACCCTTACTGGGCCAATAAGGCAACACTGGCACACACAGCATGTACATGTTTTATGAACTTCTTTCTGCTCATCACTTATACTCTAGCTTGTTCCAAGGATGCCACTGCTGCTAATATTGGACAGATAATATAACATAACAGTATGCAGGAATTAATACTCTATAGCAGAGATCAGCAACTATGGCCCAGGGGTCAATCCGGTCTGACATCTATTTTTGTAAATAAAATGTAATTAGGTCCCACACACATCCTCATTCATTTCGGTATTGTCTATGGCTGTTTTTGCACTCTTATCAGCAGTGTCAAGTAGTTACAACAGAGACCCAATGGTCTGTAAAATTCAAAATATTACTATGTGCCCTTTTACATTAAAAGTTTGCCAATCCCTCCTCCACGGGATGAATTTCTGACTAACAGTTGATGAAAACGGAAATATCAGCTTTCATCAGGTCTCTTCAAGCAGCTTTGTTTTCTGGTGGAGCTATCATCAGTTCAGTGATGTGCCACTTAGTATTTGATTTTCTTCCTTCACTGACTTATTTCCCTTTCCACTTCACTTTTGGTTACAAAAATTTTATTTTCTCCTTAGGAAAACATCAGTATATAAGGTTTATCTCAGTATTTGCAGTCTAGGAACTACCTTAATCACAACATATGATTTCAGTATTTCTCCAACACTCCTGATCCCCATTTTGCTTTATTTTTCTTTTTAACAAACAGCACCTAATACACTATACTGTACATTTTGCTTTTTAAGTCCTTTTTACTGTCTGTATCCTGTCACTACGATGTAGTTTCCATGAAGGCATCCACATTTGTTGTCACTGGATTTTTTCACTACTCTACCTAAAATCCTAGAACAGTTTCTGGCACATAGTATGCCCTGGATTCATCACTTTTGAATGAGTGAATTTATTAACATTGCACCTTACACCCTCACTTCTTAAAACTGTGAAGCTTTTTTTTTCCCCCAGTGCCTCAGTCACTTTCTTGACAATATTTCACAAAATAGAATTAATGCTTGCAGAGTTTTATGTAACTTTTAATAAATTCCCTAGAGATTGGATTCTTTAAAGCTGAAATTCTGCCCTCTGATTACATGCTTTTCTCATTTAAACCACCAGTCCCGGTACCCTAAATGTGATGTTCCTTCTGCCTGACCCGCCTGACCCTCACTGCCTGCTGTTGCATATCGTCATGCTTCTGCTTCTATTTATTCCATTGCCCTGCGTGTGCAAACCAGCACGTGCTCCATGCTTGTCTCTCCATGTGGCTGGGCTTAGTGTTAAGAAAACCCTTGCACCCCTGTTCCCTTTTCTAAGAGTTTTGCTATTATTAATTAGCAAATAGGATTCCCTTTAATAATTACAAAACAACTGATGGGAGAATTTTAAGAAGATAGCAAAACAAACAAAGGAGATTAAATTGGTGGTTGATTAATTGGCAAAGGATGACACAAATAAACTTACCTGCTTTCTTATTTACGTGAATCAAGAAGAATGAATAAAATAACACTAAAACAATTTAAGAATACACATATCAGGAAAAAATGAATTAATAAAACATCCAGACATAGTTTTTAAAAGTCATATGATCTGATATTTGTAATATCACTTTAGGCAGGCCACAACAGTAAACAAAAATGTATTTGCAATGATGACAACAGCAAATGAGACACAGAAACATGGAGAAATCTCACTCCAATAATTCTTAGGAGTCATTAGTAAGACTACACAAAGCACCGGAATGGATATAAAAATCAATCACTACTAATGAATGGAACTTTCGAAAGGAAAGTAGACATAAAGACATTACAGTAGACATAACAGAAAGACATAGCAGAAATCCATTACATGATGGTACAATGAGCTGTTTTAAATGCTTAATCATGATAGTAAAATGCATATACCAGCTGAGGTACCCTTCCTCTGAGTGCCAAATTAAATCAGCTTGAATCATAGTGCATGTGAATGTGTGCCTGGGGATTTTTCAGTCATCCTGGAGATTGGGGTATGGAAGGTAGTAGGAAGGTAGTAAAGGGAGGATGGTGTTTGAAGCACTTCTAATTCTATATTTCTGCTTCTTTTAAATTAATGAGTGGATCTCCTCATCTCCTACACTGTGTACACATTCTGTCATTGATGATTCAAGATGAGACACAGAAACCTTCTCCTTGATTTCTCTTGGTAAAATCACTCATCCAAGGCATGTATGCAATGTGGCAATGTGTGTGTGTGTGTGTGTGTGTGTGTGTGTGTGTGTGTGTGTGTGTAGCAGAACTTTATTTAGTTTTAGGCTACCTGCAGACTTATCCGTTATCAGATTGCTTGATGTTCTTTTTTTTCTATAAATAATCTATTCACATATTTTCTTCCTCTACAGTTTTCTGGGGTTTCATCGCTCTTGAGATCTCCAAAACTCAGTGCTACGGTCTTCATTTCATATAGCAATTTAACTTCCACTCATACACTCTATGGTGGCTCACTTTTATGTATCATGGAACTCATCAATGTTTTGCACAAATAATGAATCATCAGCCACAGGACACAAACTAACTACCAGAGATTTTCAATGTTCACCTTTCCTTTTCCATTCTTCACCAATCTGCTTGATGAGAAGTGAATAAATATGGAGATTTATATCACCAAGCCCATTAATTACAGTATCCACTTAAATGACAGAACTAGCTATATTTAGCTTAACTCTGTTTCTCTCTTTATTTAATAGCAGTCCTGACATTTGACAGAGGTTCATACTTACTAGTAATGATGACTGGAGTAGTTAATGACCACCTCCTCTGAGTCAAACACTTCTAAGTACAATATATTCATAAGTAAAACTATTAATGGATATTTTACAGATGAGAAAACCATGACTTAAGGATGTTAACTTGCCTCCCTGCACTTAGATTTTTTTTTTTTTTTTTTTTTTTTTTTTGAGACGGAGTCTCGCTCTGTCGCCCAGGCTGGAGTGCAGCGGCCAGATCTCAGCTCACTGCAAGCTCCACCTCCGGGGTTCACGCCATTCTCTTGCCTCAGCCTCCCGAGTAGCTGGGACTACAGGCGCCCGCCAACTCGCCCGGCTAGTTTTTTGTATTCTTAGTAGAGACGGGGTTTCACCCGGTTAGCCAGGATGGTCTCGATCTGCTGACCTCGTGATCCGCCAGTCTTGGCCTCCCAAAGTGCTGGAATTACAGGCTTGAGCCACTGCGCCTGGCCCCTTCACTTATATTTTAATTTTTCTGCCTGTGATCCAAACCTATGGAACCTCATCCTCAAACACATATTCTTAACCATTACATTGTATTACATTCGCTGATTGAGAAGAAATGAGATGCTCACTTGTTTGAGATCATTAATAAATTATTTTCTCCAGGTGCTGTGGCTCACACCTGTAATCCCAGCACTTTGGGAGGCTGAGGCGGGTGGATCACGAGGTCAGGAGATAGAAACCATCCTGGCTAACACAGTGAAATCCCGCTTCTACTAAAATTCCAAAAAAGTAGCCAAGCATGGTGGCACACGCCTGTAGTCCTGGCTACTTGGGAGGCAGAGGCAGGAGCATTGCATGAATATGGGAGGTGGAGGTTGCAGTGAGGCGAGATCGCACCACTGCACTCCAGCCTGGGCGACAGAGCGAGACTCCATCTCAAAATAAATAAATAAATAAATAAATAAATAAATAAATAAATAATAGCAAAGTATTTCCAAACAAAACCCAAGGTGTTCCCAACTTCGTTACTTTAGCATGCTCACTATATAGTGAGTATTTCACTGCTATATCTCTAGAGTTGTGGATGTCTTTTTTTTTTTTCAATAATGAAGTTTAACTTTTTTCTCATTTGCTCACTCTGGGAAATGGATGGCAGTAAAATTTCACCTGATTTTTTTCTCTCTGAAAATATAACCATATATTTCTGTTCTCCCTGCTGTTCTCTCATAGCATTACTGTGCTGTCCAGTTCTTTAATTCAGTCTCTAAATTATAGGTATAGAAAGACCTGTGATTTAGAACACTGTTGTGAGAGAAGGAAAATGAAGAACTAGCACTGAGCTGAAAAAGATTTACCAGAATTTCAAACACACATAAATCAATATTTTATATGTGGACTTGTTTGAATTACAAGAGCACAAGATTTGTGATCTTCAACATAAATTATCCCTTCTCTTATGTTTATTTTTTTTCTTCATAACGATCATCTTGCTTACCTTTGTCCCTTAGTCTAAGAATATGTAAGATAATTTTTAAATTCTTTTTTTTTTTTTTGACAGAGTATCTCTCTGTTTTCCAGGCTGAAGTGCAGCGGCACATCTCTGCCTACTGCAGTGTCCACCTCCCAGGCTCGAGCGATTCTCCTGCCTCAGCCTCCTGAGTAACTGAGAAGACAGGCACACACCACCACGCCCTGTTTATTATTATTATTATCTTGTATTTTTAGTAGAGACAGGTTTCACTTTGTTGGCCAGGCTGGTCCCGAAATCCTGGCCTCAAGTGATCCATCCACGCTGGCCTCCCAAAGTGCAGGGATTACAGGTGTGAGTCACAGTGTCCGTCCAAAAAGTTCTTGCTAATAAAATTGCAAGCTTGCTAAACAGGCAAGTTTTGGCAAACCAGCATAATCATTTTTTTTTCTTGACTGCTGTTTTATATTGTACTTCTTTTGTAAGCATCATCACTTAAACTACTTCTGATATTGTAATTTATTAATATATAGAAGTCGATATTGATCTTGACATAGCATTTTTTTACTGTTATCTAGACTTACCTAATCAATTTTAATATGTTTCTATGCTGTTGAACTTTGAGTTTATACATGTATTTAAAAATAAGTAAAGTCATATTTTATTTATATTATAGTTTTATTGAATGCTTTCATTTTTCATGATAACATTTTACATATCTTGGTAGAATAAAAAGAATGTAAGCATTCCAGGCACAAGAACAAGGCCCCAGGTCAGATTTTTCATTTTCTTTCTGTGTTTCCTTGGGCAAGACACTTCATGATTAAGTCAATTTCCATTTCTAAAATGTATTTTATAATCCCCCCTCCAATATGTTTTGACAAATTGGGTAAAAGAAAGTGCTTTCTTCTGCAAGTAGCAAAATACCTGGCAAATGTTACATCATTATTTCTTTTTAGTCTTGTATGCTTACAATTTATAGAATGTAATATATAGTTTATGCTTATTGTATTTATATGTAAAAATACACAGACATGCAAGCTCTACCAAAGTTCTAGGTATAAGTCGCTCTGAGATATTAAGAAAAGATAAAGTATTACTTTTTATTAATATGTAATTTATTTATGTTTCAACAATATAATTATACTTATTTTAATATTTCATATTCTATAATCTTTCTGGCCTCTGATAAATCTTTTTTTATTATTTTAAATTTTTTAACTTTTATTTTAAATTCAGGGGTACAAGTGCAGATTTGTTACATACGTAAACTTGTGTCATGGGGATTTGTTGTACAGATTATTTCGTCACCCAAGTATTAAGCCTAGTACCCATTAGTTAAAAGCTCAACATCACTGATCATTAGAGAAGTGCGAATCAAACCACAATGAGATACCATCTCACAATAGTCAGATGGCTATTATTAAAAAGTCGAGGCTAGGCATGGTGGCTGAAGCCTGTAATCCCAGCACTTTGGGAGGCCAAGATGCGTGGATAAGCAGAGGTCAGGAGTCCAAGACCAGCCTGACCAACACGGCAAAACCTCATCTCTACTAAAAAATACAAAAATTAACTGGACATGGTGGTATGTGCCTGTAGTCCCAGCTGCTTGGGAGGCTGAGGCAGGAGAATGGCTTGAATCCAGGAGGCAGAGGTGGCAGTGAGCCAAGATCACACCACTGCACTCCAGCCTGGGCAACAGAGTGAGACTCCATCTTAAAACAACAACAACAACAACAAAGGAAAAAAATGACATATGCTGGAAAGGTTTTGGACAAAAAGTAACACTTATACACTATTGGTGGGGTGTAAATTAGTTCAGCCATTGTAGAGGACAGTGTGGCGATTTCTCAAAGACCTAAATACAGAAATACGATTTCACTCTGCAATCCCATTATCGGGTATATACCCAAATAAATATAAATCATTCTATTATAAAGATACATCCACACGTATGTTCATTACAGTACTATTCACAAAAGCAAAGACATGGAATTAACATAAATGGTCATCAATAGTAGACTGGATAAAGAAAATGTGGTACATATACACATGGAATACCATGCAGTCATAAAAAATCACCTGATGTCTTTTTCAGGGACATGGATGCATCATGAGGTCACTATCCTTAACAAACTAACGCAGGAATAGAAAACCAAATACATCATGTTCTAACTTATAAGTGAGAGATAAATCATGAGAACATGGGGACACATAAAGGGTAATTTTTATAAATCCCAAACTTCTATAATTCTACTCATTTCATGTTTTTCCTTTCTTAATACTTAATAATTGTTTCTCTGAATTTAATTAAGTTTTTGTTTCTGTTATACAGGCAGACAGCTTATGGTTTGCTACCATAGCTTCTTAATTTGAAACTTGTATCCGCCTGGTATATTTAGATTTGAAACAGGGTCATTTACTGAGAGGGAAGTAAAGTTGATATAATATGTATCTCCTGCACTCATTATAAGGAAGCCTTCAGGATTTTCAAGAAAAACAGCAGCACTGAAAAAAGTTTAAAAGGTGATATAATGTATTGACTTATGATTCAGGTGCTTAGGTACTTAAGCACCTCATAAATCTCACTTTGATTTTCAACATTTCTTCTGGTGTCTGGGCATCTAACTACATCTCTTTAGTTTTTACAAGGCTTCATTGCAATGATGCAGGACATCAGATCTTCCCATTCTAGGCAATTAATGACAGTTCTTTTTTAGTTCTGGTTTTGCTGGTAACATGAAACAAAAATTCAAGAAACATTCATTATTTGGTTTTAATGTCATCTAAAATGCTTGTAATAAAGAGAGACATATATGAAATATGATTCAGATATTATCAAAGCACTATACAGGAAAAGAATGAAAATGAATAGGAAAAGAGATAATTGACAAGCTACATTTCTATTTCATGATTATCTTCCCTTCTTTGAGGAGAACAAAGTCATCAGACAAAAGATTTTCATTAGCATTTTTGGACTCAAAATGAGTTTTAATTGTGTTTTCTATTTTAGTAACAAGCCCATTCTTCACAAGATACAAAAACTTTATGAAAGCCACGGCCTCTGTTTACATTATGAAGTGATGAGAGATTTGGAACACTGAAACTCAACACACCTTCCTTAATACACTCTAAAGCCTGTGTAGAAGTGAAAGAAAAACAGTTTTTTTTTTTTTTTTTGTTATTGCTCTATTTTATTCTTTTTAAAAAAATTATTATACTTTAAGTTCTGGGATACATGTGCAGAATGTGCAGGTTTGTTACATAGGTATACATGTGCCATGGTGGTTTGCTGCACCCATCAACCCATCATCAACATTAGGTATTTCTCCTAATGCTATCCCTCCCCTTGTCCCCCACTGGGCCCCAACAGGCCCCAGTGTGTGATGTTCCCCTGCCTATGTTCATGTGTTCTCATTGTTCAGCTCCCACTTTTGAGTGAGAACATGCAGTGTTTGGTTTTCTGTTCCTGTGTGAGTTTGCTGAGAATGATGGTTTCCAGCTTCATCCACGTCCCTGCAAAGGACTTGAACTCATTCTTTTTTATGGCTGCCTAGTATTCCATGGTGTGTATATGCCACATTTTCTTTATCCAGTTGATCATTAATAGGCATTTGGGTTGGGTCCACATTTTTGCTATTGTGGACGGTGCTGCAATAAACATACATGTGCATGTGTCCTTATAGTAGAACTATTTATAATCCTTCGGGTATATACCCAGTAATGAGATTGCAGGGTCAAATGATATTTCTAGTTCTAGATCCTTGAGGAATTGCCACACTGTCTTCCACAATGGTTGAACTAATTTACAGTCCCACCAACAGTGTAAAAGCGTTCCTATTTCTCCACATCCTCTCCAGCATCTGTTGTTTCCTGACTTTTTAAGGATCGCCATTCTAACTGGTATCTCATTGTGGTTTTGATTTGCATTTCTGTAATGACCAGTGATGATGAGCTTTTTTTCATAGCTTGTTGACCACATAAATGTCTTCTTTTGAAAAGCATGTGTTCATATCCTTTGCCCACTTTTTGATGGGGTTATTTGTTTTTATCTTGTAAATTTGTTCAAGTTCCTTGTAGATTCTGGATATTAGCCCTTTGTCAGATGGATAGATTGCAAAAATTTTCTGCGATTCTGTAGGTTGCCTGTTTACTCTGATGATAGTTTCTTTCGCTGTGCAGAAACTCTTTAGTTTAATTAGATCACATTTGTCAATTTTGGCTTTTGTTGCCATTGCTCTTGGTGTTTTAGTCGTGAAGTCTTTGCCCATGCCTATGTCCCGAATGATATTGCCTAAGTTTTCTTCTAGGGTTTTTATGGTTTTAGGTCTTACGTTTAAATCTTTAATCCACCTTGAGTTGATTTTTGTATAAAGTGTAAGGAAGGGGTCCAGTTTCACTTTTCTGCATATGGCAAGCCAGTTTTTACAACACCATTTATTAAATAGGGAATCCTTTCCCCATTGCTCATTTTTATCATGTTTGTCAAAGATCAGATGGTTGTAGATGTGTGGGATATTATTTCTGAGGCCTCTGTTCTATTCCATTGGTCTATATATCTGTTTTGATACCAGTAATGTGCTGTTGTGATCACTGTAGCCTTGTAGTATAATTTGAAGTCAGGTAGTATGATGCCTCCATCTTTGTTCTTTTTGCTTAGGATTGTCTTGGCTATACAGGCTCCTTTTGGTTCCATATGAAATTTAAAGTAATTTTTTCTAATTGTCTGAAGAAAGTCAATGGTAGCTTGATGGGAATAGCATTGAATCTATAAATTACTTCGGGCAGTATGACCATTTTCACAATATTGATTCTTCCTATTCGAGAGCATGGAATGTTTTTCCATTTATTTGTGTCCTCTCTTATTTCTTTGAGGAGTGGTTTGTAGTTCTCCTTGAAGAGGTCCTTCACATCCCTTGTAAGTTGTATTCCTAGGTATTTCATTCTCTTTGTAGCAATTGTGAATGCTAGTTTGCTCGTGATTTGGCTGTTTGTCTGTTATTGATGTATAGGAATGTTTGTGATTTTTGCACATTGATTTTGTATCCTGAGATTTTGCTGAAGTTGCCTATCAGCTTATGGGGTTTTTGGGCAGAGACAGTGAGGTTTTCTAAATACACAGTAATGTCATGTGGAAACAGAGATAATTTGACTTCCTCTCTTCCTATTTGAATATGCTTTATTTCTTTCTCTTGCCTGATTGCCTTGTTTTGAAATCAATGTGTTAGGAAAATATCTTGGAGTCAAGATAGAAAAGTCAAGCTCTTGCAGTATTAAAAACATGTAAAGCCAAAGGTGAATTGTTAAGCCAACCAAATGCCATGCCTTAACCAATCAGACCTAAACAAGGACTAGAGCATTATGTGAAACTCAGGAGGTGCACTATAAATGAGTAATTAGTGACTGTCAAATGCCAACCATTGACACACACTGGCATTCAATGTCAGGCTAAAGCAGGCATTTTGTTAACATGCTTAATATAAAGATTTGCAAGTTTGGGATTAGGGACCTTTGAAAAGAGTGCATATTCCCATAGGGAAAGATAATTATTGATTATTTTAAATTATCTTCAACTATTTTGAAATCAGTTTAGATTTACAGAATATTGAAAAATAGTACAGAGAGTTTCCTTATACTCTTTACCCAATATCCAACAATTTTTACAGCTTATGTAACAATGGTACAACATAAAGATCAGTAAAATTACATTGGTACAATGTGGATGTACAGTTCTATGGAAAGATAAGTGCCATTTTATCACATACGTTGATTTCTGTAACTACCACTGCACTCAAGATACAGAACAATTTCACCACCAGAAAGATCTATTGGTGTCATCATTTTTTGAATTTAAATAAAACGTAAAATGTTACTTCCCATTAATTCCCTTTACCCTCTCCTGTTTATAATTGTCTTTAATATTTTTCTACATACGTGAAGACCCGTATTAGCTAAGAATATATTTTTATTTCAACCCTCAAACATAATTTAGAAAACAGAAGAGATGGAAAAAAGTATTGTGTTTACTATATTTTTTGTTCTTCCTGTTGTTTTTCTTCTCCTTGATGTTCCAAAACTCCTTATTTTATTGTCTTTCTCCTGGAAAAGCCTCCTACAGCTATTTTTTTAGGGATGTTTGCTGATGACAAATTATCTTAGATTTTTTTTTTTTATCAGAATGTCTTTATTTGCTCTTCACTGCGCATAAATACTTTTTCCGATATATAATTTACAGATCTTTCAGTATTTGAAGAATGTTGTGAAGTATCATTTTGACTCCTGTGGTTTATGGTAAAGAATCCACTTTAATTCAAATAATTAAAAGCAGAGTATTGCTTCTCCCTAGCTAATTAAGACTTTCTCTTTACCTTCAGTTTTCCTACATTTTGTTAAAATATATCCTGACATGGATTCCTTTGGGTTTCACCTGTTGTTAAACCTGTCACCGTTTTGAATCTTTAGATTAATGTAACTTGCCAAATTTAAAAGATTTTAGTCATAATTCTTTGAATTCTTTTTTTTTTTTTTTTTTTTTGAGACGGAGTCTCGCTCTGTCGCCCAGGCTGGAGTGCAGTGGCCGGATCTCAGCTCACTGCAAGCTCCACCTCCCGGGCACCATCTTTTGTCTCTCCTTCTGGAATTCTGGTAAAAAGATTATTTTGTTGTTGTTTCACAGATTCCTGAGGGTGTGTTGTCTCTATCATTTTTTTCTATTCTATTTTCTTTCTATTGTTTATTTCTGTTGAATTATTTCTGTTGTTCCATCTTTAAGCTTCCTGTCTCTTTTCTTTTTCCTCTCCACTCCTTTGGTTAGTCCATCCATTGAGCTTTTAATTTTTTATAGTAGTTTTGCTAGAGTTTATTATACACACTTTTAATTAATACAATTCACTTTCACATAACACTATGTCATTTCACATGTAGTGCAGATACCTTATACAGAGTATTTCCAATTTCTCCTTTCTGTACCTTATGACATTGCTGTCACTCATCTTATGAGTTCTATTTTATATGCATTCATTTATTGCTCCTATTTTTGTTTTGCAGTTATATTTTAGATCAAATAAGAGTAAGAGAAATGAAAGTTTACACTAATGTCACTTTTTTCTTTTCAGATATTCCCCCTTTTTAAATGTAAATCTGATTTTTTTTAATTCATATTGCTTCAATTTTCCCTGAATTACTTAATTCAAATTTCTTGCAAAGAAAAGCTGTTGGTGATCAATTCTCTTAATGACTGAATAAATTTTGTGTAAGCTGCGCTTTAAAATAATATTTCACTGGATAGAAAATTCTACTCTGCAGATTTTGCTCTTTAAACACTTTAAATATTTCACTTTACTCTCTTCTTATCCACATGGTTGCTGACAAAATGTCTCGGTACTTCTTATCCCTTATCCTTTTTCTCCTATAGTTTTCTCGCCTGTGGCTTTTTTTAAAGATTTTTCTCATTTTTAAATTTTTAATGATTATGGGTACATACTAGTATACCAGTTATATATATTTGCAGGGGACATGTGATATTTTGATGCAAGCATATAATGTGAAATATTGAAATCAGGGTAACTACAGTTGAATGTGATTTTTCCCAAGTGGTGGCATTGGGCTTTGGTTGTTTTCTTGTGTGGACTTATTCTGCACATTTTATTTGAGCATCCTACATCTGTGATTTTGTGTCTGTCATTAAATTTGAAAAGATCTAGAAAATTATTATTCCAAGTATTTCTCCCACTCCTCTCTTACTTCTCTTTCTGCTATTTCGATTCTTACATGTTACAACAACTTTTGAAATTGTCCCACAGTTCTTGGATGTTCTGGTATCCTGCTACCACCCCTACCATTTTTTTCTCTTTGTATGTTTCAGTTTAGGCACTTTCTACTGATGTGTATGCAAGCTCACTGATAATTTCTTTGTGTCCAGTCTACGGATAATACCATTAAAAAATTTCTGTTGGATTGTGTTTGATTTCTAATATTTCATTTTAATGGAATCTTAATGTTTCCATTTCTCTGTTCACAATATTTGTCTATTATTCACTGTCTTCTAATTGTTTTCCATGGCATTCCTTAATATATTCATCACAGTCATTTTAAATTCCGTATCTTGTAATACCTGCATCATGTGTGAGTCTGATTCTGTTGATTCCCTTGCCCCTTTAGATGGTTTTTCCTTGTGTTTTGGTGTACCTTTTAGATCTTTGTTGAAAGTCGTGTATTTTATTGCATAATAACCACTGAATCAAGTAGGCCTATAGTGTTAGAGTTATTAGGATTTTCCCCAGCAGTTGAACTGTATTTAGTATCTGCTGTAGCTCCCAGTGTCAGTGACTTCAAATTCCTTCAGTGTCCTTGTTGTTGTCACCCCTCTTAATTTTGTCTTACCTAAATGCTGCTTTTACAGATTTAGTCTTTGTCTTTAATCTCTTTCAGCTATAATCCTCTGTTATTATATTGGAGCCCTGTTTGTGTGGTGACAAGTGCTGAGGACATAGACTGTTCAATAATCCTCCACTTACATCTCATTGTTTCAGTGGGACTGTGTTTAGAAGCTGTGAATTTACAAGCCTTTTCCCACTGGGATAGCTTTTTCCCTCTGGTACCTCACTCTATTCCCTTTCTGCAATTTTCCAAATCTATTTATTTGAAGCCTGACCTTCACTAAACTATTTTTTCATCCTTAGGTGAGACAGAAAAGCTAGAAGGCACTGGACTCAGAGCAATTACTTCTCCCAATAAGAAAGTCTCCGGCAAATGCATTGGCCTCTGTAGAGAAACCACTTATTATGGGGAAATCTCTGGGTGTATTTTACAGTGATTACTCCTCTCATGACTCTGATCGAGAAAATGAAGAAATTAAAGAAGAGGGCTGAATCTGTTCATACTGGATGGAAGAAGAAAAGTTGACTTATCTGCTGAGAAGCTTATGAGCGGCTACAAGGTAAGAAATGGTGAGATTATTTGCTGAGAATGGAAGGATTGTTGTCAGAGGCAGTGGATATAGAATAAGAGACAGCAAGGAGGTATTAGAACCTCATGGAGTGGAGTGGGAGAGGTAGGTGGATGATACAGACACAGAGGACTGCCCCAGACGGCACTGAGAATTGATGATGCATTAATAGTAGTACAAATGTCTAAGTTTATTTTGCTGTAATCAATTAAGAAATGTATACAGCACTGTACACACACACACAAAAGACCTCAAACACTTTAGAGTGTGTGAATATAAAGAGAGAGAGGGAACTGAAAGAAAGAATGTATATAACTCATATATCCTTTCGTTGGATGAACACTTATTTAGTGAAACTTTGTTCCAAGCACAGTATGAGGAACTGAATGTATACTTTTGGACAGGAGGGATCTGACCACTCCTCTTTTAGTTTTCAGTCTAGAAAGGAAGACAATTAGTATCTTTGGTATTGAAATTACAGTTCTTATATTTTTATATCTTCTCTATTGTCTCAAAAATGTATGCATTTTAATTAGAAAAATAACATGCAAAATGTATGACACCTAAAGTGTTATCTTTCTGATATCAATTGCTCAAACCACTGAATTCTTCAGATCTAATTAAGATGTATTATATCTTGAAAGGCAAATTCCAAGGATATTTTCTACAATTCCAATGACAGGCATGTTAAATATCTAACCAGATGTATTTATAATAGTATTAGCTCTTTTATTCATTATAACAAATAATGTAGTGTAAGTGTCTCGTATTAAATATACCTCCAATAATTGAACCTTAAAACTTTTTGTATGGCTTCTTTTGAATATTGGAGTAGACCAAAAATAGTATTAATAAGAGCTACACATAAAAATAAATAATTGAAAAGAAGCAAGTTAAAAAAAGGAACCTAAATTCTAAAGAAAAAAAATTGATGAAAACTATGTATAATAAAAAAGTAAGAGAATTTTAGACCAATATCCCTGATGAACATCGATGCAAAAATCCTCAATAAAATACTGGCACACCGGATTCAGCAACACATCAAAAAGCTTATCCACCATGATCAAGTGGGCTTCATCCCTGGGATGCAAGGCTGGTTCAACATTTGCAAATCAATAAACATAATCCAGCATATAAACAGAACCAAAGACAAGAACCACATGATTATCTCAATAGATGCAGAAAAGGCTTTTGACAAAATTCAACAGCCCTTCATGCTAAAAACGCTCAATAAATTCGGTATTGATGGAACATACCTCAAAATAATAAGAGCTATTTATGACAAACCCACAGCCAATATCATACTGAATGGGCAAAAACTGGAAAAATTCCCTTTGAAAACTGGCACAAGACAGGGATGCCCTCTCTCACCACTCCTATTCAACATAGTGTTGGAAGTTCTGGCTAGGGCAATTAGGCAAGAGAAAGAAATCAAGGGTATTCAGTTAGGAAAAGAAGAAGTCAAACTGTCCCTGTTTGCAGATGACATGATTGTATATTTAGAAAACCCCATTGTCTCAGCCCAAAATCTCCTTAAGCTGATAAGCAACTTCAGCAAAGTCTCAGGATACAAAATTAATGTGCAAAAATCACAAGCATTCTTATACACCAGTAACAGACAAACAGAGAGCCAAATCAGGAATGAACTTCCATTCACAATTGCTTCAAAGAGAATAAAATACCTAGGAATCCAACTTACAAGGGATGTAAAGGACCTCTTCAAGGAGAACTACAAACCACTGCTCAGTGAAATCAAAGAGGACACAAACAAATGGAAGAACATACCATGCTCATGGATAGGAAGAATCAATATCGTGAAAATGGCCATACTGCCCAAGGTAATTTATAGATTCAATGCCATCCCCATCAAGCTACCAATGAGTTTCTTCACAGAATTGGAAAAAACTGCTTTAAAGTTCATATGGAACCAAAAAAGAGCCCGCATCTCCAAGACAATCCTAAGTCAAAAGAACAAAGCTGGAGGCATCACGCTACCTGACTTCAAACTATACTACAAGGCTACAGTAACCAAAACAGCATGGTACTGGTACCAAAACAGAGATATAGACCAATGGAACAGAACAGAGTCCTCAGAAATAATACCACACATCTACAGCCATCTGATCTTTGACAAACCTGAGAGAAACAAGAAATGGGGAAAGGATTCCCTATTTAATAAATGGTGCTGGGAAAATTGGCTAGCCATAAGTAGAAAGCTGAAACTGGATCCTTTCCTTACTCCTTATACGAAAATTAATTCAAGATGGATTAGAGACTTAAATGTTAGACCTAATACCATAAAAATCCTAGAGGAAAACCTAGGTAGTACCATTCAGGACATAGGCATGGGCAAAGACTTCATGTCTAAAACACCAAAAGCAACGGCAACAAAAGCCAAAATTGACAAATGGGATCTCATTAAACTAAAAAGCTTCTGCACAGCAAAAGAAACTACCATCAGAGTGAACAGGCAACCTACAGAATGGGAGAAAATTTTTGCAATCTACTCATCTGACAAAGGGCTAATATCCAGAACCTACAAAGAACTCAAACAAATTTACAAGAAAAAAACAAACAACTCCATCAAAAAGTGGGCAAAGGATATGAACAGACATTTCTCAAAAGAAGACATTCATACAGCCAACAGACACATGAAAAAATGCTCATCATCACTGGCCATCAGAGAAATGCAAATCAAAACCACAATGAGATACCATCTCACACCAGTTAGAATGGCAATCATTAAAAAGTCAGGAAACAACAGGTGCTGGAGAGGATGTGGAGAAATAGGAACACTTTTACACTGTTGGTGGGATTGTAAACTAGTTCAACCATTATGGAAAACAGTATGGCGATTCCTCAAGGATCTAGAACTAGATGTACCATATGACCCAGCCATCCCATTACTGGGTATATACCCAAAGGATTAGAAATCATGCTGCTATAAAGACACATGCACACGTATGTTTATTGCAGCACTATTCACAATAGCAAAGACTTGGAATCAACCCAAATGTCCATCAGTGACAGATTGGATTAAGAAAATGTGGCACATATACACCATGGAATACTATGCAGCCATCAAAAAGGATGAGTTTGCGTCCTTTGTAGGGACATGGATGAAGCTGGAAACCATCATTCTTAGCAAACTATCACAAGAACAGAAAACCAAACACCGCATGTTCTCACTCATAGGTGGGAACTGAACAATAAGATCACTTGGACTCAGGAAGGGGAACATCACACACAGGGGCCTATCATGGGGAGGGGGGAGGGGGGAGGGATTGCATTGGGAGTTATACCTGATGTAAATGATGAGTTGATGGGTGCAGCACACCAACATGGCACAAGTATACATATGTAACAAACCTGCACGTTATGCACATGTACCCTACAACTTAAAGTATAATAATAATAAATAAATTAAAAAAAAAAAAGTAAAATTAAAAAATACATGATAAAATATTAAAACATTATTAAGATAAACTATTACATTTAAAATCTGAGATCACAATATAACAGGTTTTACATGGTAAATTGTATGAGATAGAAAATTGAAATGGAAGTACAATTTTTCAAATTTAGATATTTCTTTGAAACCTCAAAATAGCCAAATGCCCTCACATTCTCTGTTAGTCTGATATGTATTTTATTGAAATCTTAGGAAACATGAAATGTATACAATGTAAATTTTTGAAATGTTATTTTAACTATAGCATATTTTAAAATGGATTTCACTGACTAATATTAAAACCATTTTTCAAGTTTATGTGTGTTTAAAAATTGCAGTTTGAATTTTTAATAAAGCAGTTTTCAAAATTGAACAGAAAGTAACTGACTCAAGATTTAGCGTATTTGATTGCATAAATATTTACTATTGATGTAATAGTTTTCTTTTTCAATAGATTTAGATATTGTTATTGTGTCTAAGTAGGTTTTATAATCTGAAAACAGAGACAGTTATAAAGTTAGTTATTGATAATTTTATTTAAACCTAGAGTAAATTTTACTTCTGTTGCATTTCACGAATTATATCTACACTAGAAAATGATTTATTTAAAAATTTAGGCCGAGTGCAGTGGCTCATGCCTGTAATTTCAGCATTTAGGGGCCAAGGCGGATGGATTTCTTGAGCTCAGGAGTTCAAGACCAGCCTGGCCATCATGGTGAGACCTCATCTCTACCAAAAATACCAAAAATATAGCTGGGCATGGTGGTGCGGACCTGTGATCCCAGCTACTGGGGAGGCTGAGGCAAGATAATCTCTGGAGCCCCGGAAGCAGAGGTTGCAGTGACCCGAAACTGCTCCATTGTACTCCAGCCTGGGAGACAGAGTGAGACACTAACTCAGAATACTACTACTATGACGACGACGACGACAACGACTACTACTACTAGTACTACTAATGAAAGAACCATATGGAAAATATACGTATATAAGCAAAATCTCTGTTAGTCTTATAGTTCTTTTCTAAAGCAGAAAAAAGCATCTGGCAAATGGCTGGGAATGGCACTCACGCCTGTAATTCCAGCACTATGGGAGGCCGAAGCAGGAGGATTACCTGAGGTCAGGAGTTCAAGACCATCCTGACCAATATGATGAAACCCCCATCTTTACTGAAAATACAAAAATTAGCCAAGTGTGGTGGTGCATGCCTATATTCCCAGCTACTCAGGAGGATGAGAGAAGAGAATCACTTGAACCTGGGATGCAGAGGTTGCAGTGCGCCAAGATCTCACCATTGAACTCCAGCCTGGGCAACAGAGTGAGACTCCATCTAAAAATAAATAAATAAATAAATAAATAAGCATCTACCTATCAACCAAATGACAGTCATTTGTCATTTTACCCAGAATAAATATATTTTGAGACCCTAGTTTCTCTTACAGCTTAGATCCCAGAAGTGAATGTATAAAGTCAGCCAGCTAAAAAAAAGAAATAATAAAAACATAAGAACTGTAAATATGAAAATTTTTTGGAATAATCACAAAAGATATCACCTCCATATACATCCATGTTCATCATCTTCTTATCATTGGCTCTTGAGTTGTCAGTTATTAGGTTTGTGCAAAAGTAAAAGTAATGGCAAAAACTGCAATTATGTTTGCACCAATATTAACAAGTGAAGTCTTCTTTAGAAATAATATATTTTTTTATTTCCAACTTCTAATTTAAGTTCAGGATGTACAGGTTTGTCATAAGTTAACATGTATAATGCTTCTTTAGTTTACGATTTCATAATACCCTGGCAATAATTGCATACTTTGATATAAAACCTATTTTATTATGTAGTTTTGAGTATATTAGTACTTATTTTAACCGAATTGGTTAAGCATCATGCTATTGAACTAGTTTGCTATAAGTCAAGTAAATGTGTTCTGTTGTATAACGACAAACTTTGTTTCCTGCCTTAGACAAATCCTTTCACCTATATGTGCTATTTACCAAAATAGGAATAAAACGACAAAGGCAATTGGGTAAGTACAAATCTTTCATGATTATAAAATACAATGTTAATATTAAATTATTTGATAAATGCAAGTCCCATGTGTCTAACCCCAACGTAAATTTTAATGTTATGAAAGAAAGTGGAGAGAAAATGCTTCTTTCTCTTAGTATTTATTTTACCTGACATCAGACAGTCAAAAGTCTCTAATCATCTACCTAAAATAGAGCTTTCCTAATCACTCCTAGTTCTATAGCTTTTAATTTTTTCTTCTTAGCCCTGGCCCCTGTCTAGTATATTAGATATATGATTTCCTCCTCTTCCCTCTAGAACGAAAGCTGCTTTGGAGCAGGCCTTTCCTCTTTGCTCATGGCTGTTTCTCTGGTCTTTAACATGTCTGACACAAAGTTGCTGCACGGTAAGTATTGTTTGAATTAATAAACAAATTATTCATCATCTTACCTACAAAGATAAAAGGATTTTTAAAAAATGGCTTTTGCTACAAAATTTCAGGATATATACACATGTCAAAAATATTTCAATATATACATTTACAGTTTGGCAAGGCTCAACTAAAATTAGACTGCCAGCCTACTGAAAATTGTACAAAATTAATAAATATCACAAGACTAACATGACCATTCATTTACTATCTCTAGACCATTCATTTACTATCTCTATCTCTAGACCATTCATTTACTATCATATGATTGCGTATGCATTTTAATGAGATTGATATATTAAACTAATCTAATAAGGATTCTTATTTTTTCTTCACACATTATTGTCCTATGAGTATCTTTATCTGGTTTCAAGTATGGATTATTTACGCATTGCTTTTGCTCTCCCTATTTTATAACGTAATTGGAAATATTACATTTGCTGTGAAGACTTGCTTACCAAGAAATATTTAAATAAGTCATGCAATTGCAGCTGCAGTTGCCACTGTAAACAGAGAATGGAGTTCCATTCGGAGACTGAATACACAGGAGATTGGCCTTTCTAAAACCTTTTCATTTTTCATCAACACTTTCAGAGTTCAAACTATGTGTGCTTGCCTGTTCCAGAATATTATTTCATATTAACAAAAATGTTAAAAGAGAGACTTGAACTGACTTACCTTTGTCCTCCAGAACTTAAACACTGGTTTAAATCTCAAAAATTTTCATAGCACATGCTTTTAGAAGTAACTCTGTGAGTGTTTGTGATAATTGTTCCTTGTGACAAGTGAAAACAAGAAAGATGATTTAAATGAAATAATTTCTATATTTACATTTCTTGGGTAAAATCCAATGTTTCCAGTCTAAACTAAAAGCTGTTTTGATTGCAAACAAAACAGTTTACTATGCAACTTGTGATTGTTGTTTTAGTTCAGAAGTAACCATTGCATGTTTTTTTATTCACAGTCACAATTTTAAAACACACAGTCTTCTCTACACCTTCACTCAAGAATAAACTATCCTGTTTTTATATTTTCAAATGGGATTTGGCAATTCCTTTATCACTTCATTGTCTTTCCTCACTCCTAAACTGCATCAGGTTGAAAGAATAAAGTCTTTTGAAAAGGGACATGACCAAAACTATGACAACTTAACTTATTTCCATTCTCAGAGATATGGCAGAAAACCAAAAAAAGTCATTTGGTCTAGATATCCTAAAAAACTAAATTTTTCGAAAGTAAAATATATTCTAGAGCTACATAAAATGTAAGGTAATTCTCCAAAGCCGGAAATAATGAGAAATCATAAATCTAGACACTAAGCTGTTGTTTTTTGCTGGAGGCATCAACCACTACCTGGTAGTTAAGCATACGGGTTTTAAAAGATCCAGAGCCGAGAGGAAAGAGAACAGGCCAGGGTCCATGGAAACGTGGGAAGTTGAAATAAACGTTAAACATTTAACAATACCAGTAGTGAATTAGGAATAAACCTAGTTGAGAGAGATCATGATATTTGCCTCACTTTGTCTGTTTAATATTAGGGGAAAATTTGCAAAAATTTCATTCCAATAATTATAAATCATAAGCTACGCCTAAAGAAAATTTGTAGATCTAATTTTAATTTCTCTGCCTCCTAAACAATAACCCACTACAAAATTTAAGTCCTTTTAATTACCAAGCAGAAACATTACTTCAATAGAGTTATTTCATATTCAAGTTTTAAAGAATCCCACAGATAAATTTGAAGGAAGATAATAACCTCAAAATAATCAGATAAATAAATAAAACACACATGAAAAAACCAACCACTATGACTGAACGCTCAGAGAAACAATCAACTGCAATCATATGCACAAAAGACTGTGTATGTTGGAGCTATTGTGTATATTCTATAGAACTTAGTTATAAACTTATTTATTAATTTATTTAAAAAAGGAGATTTAAAATATAATAAAATAAATAGATACTCATAAATAGCCAATCATATCTGAGAAAGAACCAATTTGGAAATATCATATTACTGGACTTCAAATTATACTATAAGCCTATAGTTACCAAAACAGCATGGTATTGGTATAAAAGTAAACACATCGACCAATAGAACAGAATAGAGAACACAGAAATGAAGTCAAATACTTACAACCAACGGATCTTTGACAAAGCATACAAAAACCTAAACCAGGGAAAGGACACCCCATTCAATCAATCATGCTGGAAAAGCTGGCTAGCCACATGTAGAAGAATGAAACTGGATCTTTATCCCTCACCTTATACAAAAATCAACTCAAGATGGATCAAAGACTTAAAATCTATGACATGAATCAATAAAAATTCTAAAATAACCTATGAAAAATGCTTCTGGACATTGGCCTAGGCAAAAAATTCATGACTAAGACCTCAAAAGCAAATGCAACAAAAACAGAAACAAGTAAATGGTACCTAATTAAACTAAAACGCTTCTGTACAACAAAAAAAAAGCGATTAGCAGAGGAAACAGATAACCCACAGAATGGGATAAAATATTTGCAAACTATGCATCCAACAAAGGACTGATATCCAGAATTTACAAGGGATGCAAACAAACCAGCAAGAAAAAAGGAAAACAAATAATCACATAAAAAAGTGAGTAAATAACATGAATAAACATTTATCAAAAGAAAGTATATAAATGACAAACATAAAAAAAGTTCAACATTACTAAAAATCACATAAATAATGCAATTAAATATTAACTCTATAAAATCATGATAACATAATATTATCAAATTTATGGTTTCATAAAGAAAAGGTAAAACTAGAATATTAGACAATATTAGATTACATTTTCTACATGTCTAGAACAATAACTGACATTGTAAAAAGAATGAAGGGAGTCTTGTAAAAAATAAATAAAGTGAATGTCTTTTAACTCTTCAGAAGAATGATAAATATATTGATGGATGTTAAAATTCCGTAGAGTAAAGAAAAAATACTCTTTCTAGAAAACATCTATTTCCCTGGATTAGGTTGACAAAATAGGGAAATAGTTCTCTAGACTTCTCTAGTAGTAAAAATGTTAAGTGCTAGAATCCTTCGTCTTTCTTTTTTCTTTCTTTCTTTCCTTTCCTTCCTTCCTTCCTTCCTTCCTTCCTTCCTTCCTTCCTTCCTTCCTTCCTTCCTTCCTTCCTTCCTTCTCTTTCTTTCTTTCTTTCTTTCTTTCTTTCTTTCTTTCTTTCTTTCTTTCTTTCTTTCTTTCTTTCTTTCTTTCTTTCTCTCTCTCTCTTTCTTCTTTTTTTTCTTGTAATTCATTTCAGCTCTCTAGTGTAGATCAGTAGGTACTCTTTGGTAAATCAGAAGTATATCCTATAACTGTGTTCCTAGTTTAGAGTGGAAATCACAAGACTTAAATGATTTGAATGAGAGAAGGATGCCTTGACTAACAAATCCTCTACTGTGTTTCTTAGTCAGGGTTCGACCAGAGAAACAGAATCAATAGAAGACATATATTAAGAAATTTATTTTAAGGAATTGGTTTATGCAATTTTAGGGACCGACTGGTCACAAAGAAGAGAAGGTTTTGTTTTGACTCTGGAGCTGAAGATTTCTTCTTCAAACAAGCTTCAGCTCTGCTGTACTCATGGTGGACCTGATTCAATTAATTGAATCAGAATAATCTTCCTTACTCGAAGGCAATTGATTATAAACTTAATCACATCTACAAAATGCCCTTCAAGCAATATTATCTTGGATTTTTTTTTTTAATAACCAGGAATTGTAATATATATAAGTTAACACATGAAACTACCCATCGCAGTTTACCCTTTGTTGACTTTAAATCACATATATTAGCCAAATAAAGACAATTACAAAGTCTTACTTTCATCTTTCTGCATACAACTGAAAATACACAAATGCTTTCCACAAAAGAGAATGCAAAGCCCTTGGGTGATGTTTCCTCTTCTTTGATATAACTGTAACATTGCATTATTATAATACATCGTCCATGGGATGACGAGAGGAGGAGAGAAGAAATAAAACAATAGGTTTGTTTAAAATATGCTAACATATTCCTGACAAAATAGGGAGAGGAATTCATAACTATTACATTCCCTTTTTTCTGCAACATGGTCATAATTGCTATTTATAACTACCTTCTTTCATTACATATTTCATATTCCCTTTACCCTTGCAAGCATCTGAGCTGGTTGTGGGTTTTGTATGGTGGGGCATATTAGTTTCCTGTAGCTGTCATAGCAAATTACTGCAGACTTTTGGCTAAAACAGTAGAAATTTATCGTCACAGTTATAAAAGCTAGAAATTCAAAGTAAAAGTGTTGGCAGGGCCCACTCTTTCCAGGAGCTCTACGGGCGATCCATGCGTCATCTCTTCCAGCTTCTAGTGGTTGTTCTAGCATTCCTGAGCTGGTGGCTGCATTGCTTCAATCTCTGCCTTTGTGGTCACATTGATTCCTCCTCTTTTGCATGTCTGTTTCAAAGTTCCCTCTGCTGTTTGTCTTCTTTAAGGATACATGTGACTGCATTTAGGGTCCACTTAGAAAATCCAGGATAACTTTCTTCTTTGAAAATTCTTAATTACATTTTCTTTCCATAAAGGTTAGTATTTTCTCAGATGATAGGAATTTGGATTTGGACACATCCTTTTAAGCATCCAAAATTCAGCCCACTCCATGGGATAACCCAAACTTTCATTTCTGAAGGGTCTGTTCATTATCATATGGTCTGAATTGGTTTGTTGATGTTTTCCATTGACTTTATTCACAAGTCATGGTAGTACTAATAGATACCCTAAAAGATCACCTATCTTCCAGTTATATTTTATTTTTAATACCTCCAATTTTGTTGTAACAGTTGTATTTTCTATTAGTAATTAGGATCAACACCCTGTTAAAAGAGTAACTCCTTTATTTGTCTGTTGATTTAGAGGCAAAGGAGTCAAAATAGACTTGTAATATTCTCAAAGTTTCAGTTCAATGGAATCAATATTGTATATTCTGGTGTAAATATTTCTTCCTCAAAAGCAAAGACCTCTGGACCAGAAGAGTGTAAAATCACAGGGATGGAAGCAAAAATTTTGCTAGTGAGTCACTAGGGATAATAGTAAATGGTAGACCTGGTACAGTGGGTCACGCCTATAATCCCAGCACCTTGGGAGGCCAAGGCAGGCAGATCACTTGAGGTCAGGAGTTCGAGACCAGCCTGGCCAACATAATGAAACCCCATCTCTATAAAGAAATACAAAAATGAGCCAGGTGTGGTGGTGCATGGCTGTAGTCACAGCTACTTGGAAGATTAAGGTGCGCGAATCACTTGAACCCAGGAAGAGGGGGTTATAACAAGCTGCGATCAGCCACTGCACTCCAGCCTGGGTGACAGAGAGAGACCCTGTCTCAAATAAATAAATAAATAAATAAATAAATTTAATTAAATTATAAAAAAGGAAATGGAGCGACTTCCATTTTCATTCATAGATTTCTGGATCTGTAAATTCTGTCTATGAAAAATAGTACTATACATTAGATAACAATTTAGGGCATATATGTCATTATGGAAGACATCGCTCCAGCCTACAACCTTTCTACAATGCTCATTATCATGATAACCGAGTATTCAACAGGTAATAATATCATTTTCTCAAGTCAGATGGTTCATAATGATTGCAGAACATGGTAACACCAATAATTTCATGAACATAGTTCCATTGCTGCATTTCATCCTTTGTGAAGTAAGCTCTTTGATCATAGGCAAACAATCAAATGTAGAATAATATGTAGAATACCATGAGAGTGAATACAGTGAATTCACCATGAGAGTGAATACCATTCTATGTAGAATACCATGAGAGTGAATACAGCATTCTGTAAGTCCATAGATGGTAGTTTTGGCAGAACTATTGAATGCATGAAAGGCAAATCCATGTCCAGAGTAAGTGTCTATTCCAGAAAAAAACAATGAGTTGCCCTTTCAGGATTAAACTGTTCTAATGTTATCTGTCTATCACCAGATATCTAGCTTATCTCCTTGGAAAATGATGACAGATCATGGATTCAGTTTTGGTCTCTGCTGCTGTCAGATTGGGCACTCAGTAGTTGCTGTCACCAAGTTGGTGTTTGTGAGTGGATGTTCATGTTGCTGAGTTCATGCATAGCCCTGATCCCTGCCATCATAGCCACTTTGTTTATGATCCCATTTGATGATGACAGGGATAGCTAAGAAAAGAGGCTGACTGGTATCCATAGAATGATTCATTCATTTTATCCACTTGATTATTAAAATCTTACTCTCTTGAAGTCACCCTTTGGTAAGCATTCATATGAAACACAGATATCTTCAAATTCATTCCCTGGATAATTCTATGCATATATCAATTATCCAGACCTTATTATTGACAATAACCCATTTGGGTACATCCTGATCATCAAGCCAAATCATTGGCAACAGCCAATCAGACTAATTAACTCTTACTCCTGACCATTTCTCCTTTAGGGAAAAATGAACAACCAGGTTTGCTGCTCAAAATTCTGCCTACTGAGAATATTTCCCTTCATGTATATTTTTCAATGATGTCTCAAAATGAGCTGCAGGGCCACAGCTTTCTTTTTTTTTAACTTTTAAGTTCAGGTATACAAGTGCAGGTTTGTTTCATAGGTAAACTTGTGTCACGGGGGTTTGTTGTACAGATTATTTCTAAACCAGGTATTGAGCCTAGTAGTCATTAGTTATTTTTCCTGATCCTCTCCCTCCTCCCATCCTCCACTCTCCAATAGGCCCCAGTGTTTGTTGTTCCCCTCTATGTGTCCATGTGGTCTCATCCTTAACTCCCACTAGTAAGTGAGAACATATGGTATTTGGTTTTCTGTTCCTCTCTTATTTTGCTATGGATAATGGCCTCCAGCCCCATCCATTGTTGGGAGAAAAGCTGGGTGTTGGAAGAAGCTGAGGCAGGGCTTGCATGTCTGACGTAATGTAAAAGAGTCTTGGAACATGTCCCTGGTCCAGGGTCTAAAACCTCTTGTGGCCTTTGGAACACCAAGCTCTGTGCCAAAAGGTGGAAGGCTACCCTGACGCACCAAAATCTGAGCCCAGGGCATAAAACCCCTGTGGCTTGGATAGAATCTAGGGCTCAGGGCATAAAACCCCTCATGGCCTCTGGAATGTGTCTAGACTTGCTGGCTCCTTGCTCCTTTCTCTTCCAGGATTGGCTGTATCTTGAGTTAAAATAACCTGCTCTCCATTATCTCAAGTAGTAGAGCATATGCTAAACCGTCACAGCTGTAAATCATGTGCTTAATGCAATACTCCCTTTCAACCCCACATTCTCACCAGACGTTTATTTGTTTTATCACCAATAAATAGTCTGGGATTCCAGAGCACAGAGCCTTCACAGCTTCCAAACTCGCGATGGCCCCGTGGACCCACTTTCTCTCTCAAACTGTCTTTTCTCATTCTTTTGACTCTGCCGGACATCATCACCCCCACGACCTGGTGTTGGGTCTGATCACCCCAACATCCATGTCCCTGCAAAGGACATTATCTCATTCCTCTTTATGGCTGCTTTCTACTTTCATGGTGTTCTTGCATATCTTGCAAAACCATTTATTATTATTACTATTGATGCATAATAGTTGTACACTGTTTTGTGGCACATGTGGCAATTTAATGCATTAATATAATTTGTAAATATCAAATCAATGTACTTGAGATATCTATCACCCAAAATACTTGTCTTGTTTTTATGCTAGAAAGGTTCAATGTATTCTCTTGTAGCTTTTTTAAGATGGAAAATGGATTGTGGTTAACAACAGTCACAGTACTGATGTATCTATCACTAGGTCTTATTTATAGTATGATAGAAGAAATATGAGCATCTTTAAACCTGGGCTGAACTTTCTCTCTTATAGCCAACTGGTCAGAGAGAACTCCCTGTGAGTACATAAGGATTATATGAAAGAGAAAGATAACATAACAGGAGTAGGGGCCAAGGCCATCTCTGAAAGGACATCTCAACATGCCCCATGCCACTGGTTCTCAAGAAATTTCACTGAAGTAGAACCTCTAAATTTTTGTAATATTTATTTCTTACCTTCTGATAGAAAAGTACCTTATCTATATGTCTAGAGAAAATACTACAATCTGCTAATGATAGCCAATTTCATAACATCATCAATGAAATGAAACAACACAATGTCTTGTGGAAGAGAACAGCAAGCACCATCTCTATGGAATAAATTATGACATGGGGCTGGAGAGTTCACACAGCCCTAAGGTAGAATAGCGAAGATGTACGGGAAGCAACTGCTTTCAGTGATCTTATTAACAGGTATTGAAAAAGAAAAAAACATTTGTCAGTTTAGCTGCGTACCAGATGTGAAAAGATATGCTAATTTTCTCAAGCAACAAAACCACAATCGGAATAACAGCTATAATTACAGTTACCAGATGATTAAGTTTATGATAATCCACTCTCATTCACCAAGATCCATCTGCTTTTTGTACACGCCAAATAGTCAAGTTCATTGGTGATTTTCAGGAATTACACCTGCATCTTTCAAGTTCTTGGCGGTGGCACTGATTGATGCAATATATCCAGGAATGGAGCATTGCTTTTAGTTTACTGTTTTTGCAGTTAAACGCGATTCTGGTGGCTGCTACTTAGCCTAATAACCCTTATTCCACAAGTCAGAGACCCGATGTGGGAATTGTAAGTGCTATCTCTTCCAATTATGCATTCCAGACCTGGGAAAATAAGTATTGGATGAGGTCATGGACCCAGTAGGTCAACTGTAATATGACCTGAGCTAAAACTCCATTGATTACCTGACCTGCAGCGCCCCTAGGCTGACTGGTGGACCCCAATGAAGTTTTATGTATCCTGGAATTAGTATCAGTTCAGGGATTATAGTATCCAGTATTCCTTGAAAACTCTAATTATTTCACTTTTACAATGCATAGTCACCTTGGTAAATGGACATGGATTACTTAGGGAAGGGAGGAAGAATGATTAACAATACAAATTTTTGGTAATGTAGCAGAGGCCTTCCTCCAGGGGACTCAATCTCACTTTTATTAATTCTATAAACTGGCTCAACTCTGGGAACTGGGGGACCATTAATCTTTCTTTGTGGTAATTCAGATTAGGTTTCTGTTCTCTATGTCTAGTAATGGTGAACTTCTGTTCATCATCCTCTGCTAATATGTATCCAATATGAACTCAGTAGAGTTATCATCTGTTTCTTTCCTAGGGACACTAGCCAATGCCATAGGTTTCTGTTAGACAAATTGTTCTGGTTAATTATTTAAAACCATTATCTATTAAAGTATGGCCACGTTGCTTTGACAATTAAATACTGCCACTGAGCCACTACCGCCCTGGGATCTCATTATTCCATGACATTTAAGAATCCCAGTTTGATTTCTGATTTCTGACCTATCAATAAGTGTGACCATAAATCCCTTCAAGGATACTGGAGCTCCCCTCACAAATGTTTTTATTAGAGACATGATAAAAGGTGTGTCCTCTAGAATCTCTTAAGATGAGTGAGGACATCTTACATTATATATGTAGCATAATATTTCAATCTCCCTAAGTCTTTAAATATCTTCTTCTACACTATACCAGGGCAGTTGTTGGTATTGGTATTTAAATTATATTTAGTATGGGCCACCTTTGGGTCCATGTTTCAGCCAACCAACCAAACAAAAGTTAGAGCCTTCTATAAATCATTGAGCTAAAATATTAAATGCAGAATCCTCATTTAAAGGGCCTGTATCAATCAATTCAGGCTGATTGAACTTACTATATATATATATATATATATATATATATATATATATATATATACTCAAGTTCTGGGATGCATGTGCCAAACCTCCAGGTTTGTTACATAGGTATACATGTGCCATGGTGGTTTGCTACAACCATCAGCCTGTCATCTACATTAGGTATTTCTCCTAATGCTATCCCTCCTCTTGCCCCCCAGCCACCGACAGGCCCCAGTGTGTGATGTTCCCCTCCCTGTGCCCATATGTTCTGATTGTTCAACTCCCACTTATGGTGAGAACATGCGGTATTTGGTTTTCTGTTCCTGTGTTAGTTTGCTGAGCATGATGGTTTCCAGCTTCATCCATATCCCTGCAAAGGAAATGAACTCATTCTACCTTATGACTGCATAGTATTCCATGGTGTATATGTGCCACATTTTCTTTGTCCAGTTTATCATTGATGAGTATTTGGATTGGTTCCAAGTCTTTGCTATTGTGAACAGTTCTGCAATAAATATATGTGTGTATAAGTCTTTATAGTAGAGTGATTTATATCCTTTGGGTATATACCCAGTAATGGGATTGCTGGGTCAAATGGCATTTCCGGTTCTAGATCCTTGCGGAATCGCCATACTGTCTTCCACAACGATTGAACTAATTGACACTCCCACCAACAGTGTAAAAGCATTCCTATTTCTTCACATCCTCTCCAGCATCTGTTGTTTCCTGACTTTTTAATGATTGCCATTCTAACTGGTGTGAGATGGTATCTCATTGTGGTTTTGATTTGCATTTCTCTAGTGACCAGTGATGATGAGCTTTTTTCTAAATGTTTGCTGGCTGCATAAACGTCTTCTTTTGAGAAGTGTCTGTTCATATTTTTTGCCCACTTTTTGATGGGGCTGTTTGATTTTATCTTGTAAATTTGTTTCAGTTCTTCATAGATTCTGGATATTAGCCCTTTGTCAGATGACTAGATTGCAAAAATTTTCTCCCATTCCTTAGGTTGCCTGTTTACTCTGATGATAGTTTTCTTTTTCTTTCTTTCTTTCTTTCTTTCTTTCTTTCTTTCTTTCTTTCTTTCTTTCTTTCTTTCTTTCTTTCTTTCTTTCTTTCTTTCTTTCTTTCTTTCTTTCTTTCTTTTTTTTCTGTGCAGAAACTCTTTAATTAGATCCCATTTATAAATTTTGGCTTTTGTTGCCATTGCTTTTGTTATTTTAGTCATGAAGTCTTTGCCCATGCCTATGTCATGAATGGTATTGCCTAGGTTTCCTTCCAGAGTTTTTATGGTTTTATGTCTTACATTTAAGTCTTTAATCCACCTAGAGTTAATTTTTGTACAAGGTGTAAGGAAGGGGTCCAGTTTCAGTTTTCTGCATATAGCTAGCCAGTTTTACCAACACCATTTATTAAATAGGGGATCCGTTTCCTACAGCTTTTTTTGTCAGGTTTGTCAAAAATCAGTTAGTTGTAGATGTGTGGTGTTATTTCTGAGGCCTCTGTTCTGTTTCCTTTGTCTATATGTCTGTTTTGGCATCAGTACCATGCTCTTTTGGTTGTTGTAGCCTTATTTGAATTCAGGTAGCATGGTGACTCAACCTTTATTCTTTTTGTTTAGGATTGTCTTGGCTGTGCGAGCTTTTCTTGGTTCCATATGAAATTTAAAGTAGTTTTTTTCTATGAAGAAAGTATATGGTAGCTTGATGGGAATAGCACTGAATCTATCAATTACTTTGGGTAGTATGGCCATTTTCAAAATATTGATTCTTCCTATCAATGATCATGGATTTTTTTTCTATTTGTTTGTATACTCTCTTATTTCCCTGAGTAGTAGTTTGTAGTTCTCCTTGAAGAGGTCCTTCACATCCCTTGTAAGTCATATTCCTGGATATTTTATTCTCTTTGTAGCAATTGTGAATGGGAGTTCACTCATGACTTGGTTCTCTGTTTGTCTGTTATTGCTGTATATGAATGCTTGTCATTTTCGCACACTGATTGTGTATCCTGAGAGTTTGCTAAGTTGCTTATCAGCTTAAGGAGTTTTCGAGCTGAGACGATGGGGTTTTCTAAATTACAATCATGTCATCTGCAAACAGAGATAATTTGACTTTCTCTCTTTTTATTTGAATACACTTTATTTCTTTCTCTTGCCTGATTGCCCTAGCCAGAACTTCCAAAACTATGTTGAACAGGAGTGGTGAGCGGGGACACCCTTGTCTTGTGCTAATTTTCAAAGGGAATGCTTCCAACTTTTGTGCGTTCAGTATGATAATGGCTGTGGGTTTGTCATAAATAGCTCTTATTATTTTGAGATAAGTTCCATCAATACATAGTTTATTCAGTGTTTTTAGCATGAAGGGGTGTTGAATTTTATCGAAGGCCATTTCTCCATCTATTGAGATAATCATGTGCTTTTGTCATTGGTTCTGTTTATGTGATGGAATATTTTTATTGTTTTGAGTATGTTGACCCAGCCTTGCATCCCAGGGATGAAGCCAACTTGATAGTGGTGGAAATGCTTTTTGATGTGCTGCTGGATTCGATTTGCTGGTATTTTATTGAGGATTTTAGCATGGATATTCATCAGGGATATTGGCCTAAAATTTGCTTTTTTTGTTTTGTCTCTGCTGGGTTTGGGTATCAGGATGCTGCTAGCCTTATAAAAGGAGTTATGGAGGAGTCCCTCTTTTTCTATTGCTTGGAATAATTTTAGAAAGAATGATACCAGCTCCTCTTTGTACCTCTAGTAGAATTCCACCGTGAATCTGTCTGGTCCTGGGCTTTTTTTGGTTGGTGACTATTAATTACTGCCTCAATTTCAGAACTTGTTATTGGTCTATTCAGTGATTCGATTTCTTCCTCATTTAGTCTTGGGAGGATGTATGTGTCCAGGAATTTATTTTTTCTAGATGTTCTAGTTTATTTTCTTAGAAGTGTGTATAGTATTATCTGATGGTCGTTTGTATTTCTGTGGGATCAGTAGTAACACCTCCTTTATCATTTTTATTGTGTCTATTTGATTCTTCTCTCTTTTCTTCTTTATTCATCTGGCTAGAGTCTATCTATTTTGTTCTTCTTTTCAAATAACCAGCTCCTGAATTCAATGATTTTTTGAACTATTTTTTGGCGTGTGTTTCTATCGCCTTCAGCTCTGCTCTGATCTTAGTTATTTCTTGCCTTCTGCTAGCTTTTGAATTTGTTTCCTCTTGCTTCTCTAGTTCTTTTCATTGTGATATTACGGTATCAATTTTAGATGTTTCCTGCTTTCTCTTGTTGGCATTTAGTGCTATAAATTTCCCTCTACACGCTGCTTTAAATGTATCCCAGAGATTCTGGTATGTTGTTTCTTTGTTCTCATTGGTTTCAAAGAACATCTTTATTTCTGCCTTCATTTCATTATTTATGCAGTAGTCATTCAGGAGCAGGTTGTTAAGTTTCCTTGTAGTTGTGTGGTTCTGAGTGAGTTTCTTAATTCTGAGTTCTAATTTGATTGTACTGTGGTCTGAGAGACTGTTTGTTATTATTTCCATTCCTTTGCATTTGTTGAGGAGTGTTTTACTTCCAATTATATGATCAATTTTAGAATAATTGCTATGTGGTGCTCAGAAGAATGTATATTCTGTTTTTTTGGGGTGGAGAGTTCTGTAGATGTCTATTAGGTCCACTTGGTCCAGAGCTGAATTTAAGTCCTGAATATCTTTATTAATTTTCTGTCTTGTTGATCTGTCTAATATTGAAAGTGGGGTGTTAAAGTCTCCCACTATTATTGTGTGGGAGTCTAAGTCTCTTTGTAGGTCTCTAAGAACTTGCTTTAGGTATCTGGGTGCTCCTATTGGGTGCATATATTTAGGAAAGTTCGGTTTTCTTGTTGCATTGATCCCTTTACCATTATGTAATGCCCTTCTTTGTATTTTTTAATCTTTGTGGGTTTAAAGTCTGTTTTATCAGAGACTAGGATTGCAACCCCTGCTGTTTTGCTTTTCATTTGCTTGGTAAATCTTCCTCCATCCCTTTACTTTGTGTGTCTTTGCTTGTCAGATGGGTTTCCTGAATACAGCACACTGATGGGTCTTGACTCTTTATCCAATTTGCCAGTCTTTGTCTTTTAATTGGGGCATTTAGCCCATTTACATTTAAGGTTAGCATTGTTATGTGTATGTTTGATCCTATCATCCTGATGCTAGCAGGTTATTTTGCCTATTAGTTGATGCAATTTCTTCATAGTGTCAACGGTCTTTACATTTCCGTATGTTTTTGCAGTAACTGGTACTGGTTTTTTGTTTCCACATTTAGTGCTCCCTTCAGGAGCTCTTGTAAGACAGGCCTGGTGGTGACAAAATCCCTCAGCATTTGTTTGTCTGTATAGGATTTTATTTCTCCCTCACTGATGAAGCTTAGTTTGGCAGGATATGAAATTCTGGTTGAAAATTCTTTTCTTTAAGAATGTTGAAAATTGGCCCCCGCTTTCTTCTGGTTTGCAGAGTTTCTGCAAAGAGATACACTGTTACTCTGATGGTCTTCCCTTTGTGGGTAACTCAACCTTTCTCTCTGGCTGCCTTTAACATTTTCCCTCGGTGAATCTGTTAATCATGTGTCTTGGGGTTGCTCTTCTTGAGGAGTATCTTTGTGGTGTTCTCTGTATTTCTTGAATTTGAATGTTGGTCTGTCTTGCTAGGTTGGGGAAGTTCTCCTGGGTAATATCCTGAAGTGTGTTTTCCAACTTGGTGCCATTCTCTCCATCACTTTCAGGTATACCAGTCAAACGTAGGTTTGATCTCTTCACATAGTCCCATATTTATTGGAGGCTTTGTTCATTATTTTTCATTCTTTTTTCCCTAATCATGTCTTCATGCTTTATTTCATTGAACTAATCTTCTATCTCTGATATCCTTTCTTCAGCTTGATCAATTCAGCTGTTGATACTTGTGTATGCTTCATGAAGTTCTCATTCTTCGTTTTTGGGTTCCATCAGGTCATTTATATTCTTCTCTAAACTGGTTATTCTAGTTAGCAGTTCCTGTTACCTGTTTGGGCAGACATTGAGCTAGCTGCAGGAGTTTTTCTTCATACTGCAATGGTGCCTGGAATGCTAGCAAGACAGAACTGTTTACTCCCTTGAAAAAGGGGCTGAAGTCAGGGAGCCAATTGGTCTTGCTCAATGTATCCCAGCCCAACAAGCTAAGATCCACTGACTTGGAATTCTTGCTGCCAGCACAGCATCTGAAGTCAACCTAGGACACTCAAACTTGGTGGGGAGAGGGGTATCTGCCATTACTGAGGCTTGAGTAGGTGGTTTTCCCCTCATAGTATAAACAATGCTTCCTGGAAGTTCAGACGGGGTGGATCCCACTCCAGTTCTGCAAAGCCGCTGTAGCCACTAGATTCCTCCTCTCTGGGCAGGGCATCTCTGAAAGAAAGGCCGCAGCCCTAGTCAGGGGCTTATAGATAAACTCCCATCTCCCTGGGACAGAGCACCTGGGAGAAGGGGCAGCTGTGGGCACAGCTTTAGCAGACTTAAACGTTCCTGTCTGCCAGTTCTGAAGAGAGCAGCAGATCTCCCAGTGCAGTGCTTGAGCTCTGCTAAGTGATAGACTGCCTCCTCAAGTGGGTCCCTGACCCCCATGCATCCTGACAGGAAGACACGTCCCAGCAGGGGTTGACAGACACCTCATACAGGAGAGCCCCGCTGGCATATTGTGGTGCCCTCTCTGGGACAACCCAGCCAGAGGAAGGAGCATGCAGCAATCTTTGCTTTCTGTAGCCTCTGCTGGTGATACCCAGGCAAACAGGGTCTGGAGTGGACTTTCAGAAAACTCCAGCAGACCTGTAGAAGAGGGGCCTGACTATTAGCAGGAAAACTAACAAACAGAAAGCAGTAGCATCAACATCAAAATAAAGGATGACCACTCAAAAACCCTATTTGAAGGTCACCAACATCAAAGACCAAAGGTGGGCAAATCCAAAAAGATGAGCAAAAATCAGTTCAAAAAGGCTGAAAATTCAAAAAACAGAATGCCTCTTCTCCTCCAAAGGATCACACCTCTTTGCCAGCAAAGGAACAAAACTGAATGGAAAATGAATTTGATGAATTGACAGAAGTAGGCTTCAGAAGGTAGGTAATAACAAACTCCTCCTAGCTAAAGAAGCATGTTGTAACCCAATGCAAGGAAACTAAGAACCTTGATTGAACTTTATATTCTTTCTACAAAAACACCCGTATCTTTAAGATTGGTTTCTACACGTATTCTGCTGATTTCTGTCTTTGTGGATGGGAATACATTATTTAAGTTATTTTGATATGCAGTGAACATCTTTTGGGTTACACTTTGTACCTTACTCTTCAAGACTTTCTGGGACTTGATTTATTTATAAGTCTAGAAGCAAAAGAAGGGTAAAGAGGTTGATAAGCCTTGAGGAAAATCAGTAACTCCATGCAAGGTAGCTTCCCCATGGGAGGTCATTAAAGGTGCTTTAGGCAATAGAGGACTAACCTCTTCAGGCAGAAGTGAAAGAACTTGAAGTAATGAAGACTCAGCAGATTTTATTTAGGAGTTAGGTTTTCCCAGCTTTTTTGGAATCCTTCCATATGTACTCATTCCAATTTTCAGGATCCCATTTCTTCTCACTGAATGTCCTCATTTTAACAGATGCCACCCTGTGAGGTTACGAACTTAATTTAAATTGAAATTAAACCACTCACAGACTCTGAGTTGAGTTTTCAACAATATTGTCATGGTGGCTACAGAATATAAGAGTTTCAATTGGAACAGATATAGATGCTTTCAGTTCCTTAATGCAGAGCTTGGACTGGGAATTTGGAGCCCTGAACACATTCTTCCTGACCTCAGCCTTCCTGACACCAGGTTTCTTTCTCCACTGTAGATAGGAGCATCTGGCTTATCTCGTTATATGCTTTACTTTAACTAAAATGTTCTAGATGGCAGGTACATGGTCACCCATAAAGACTGCACCTTTTGTAGGTATTTGATTAGGAGTCTCCAATGGTGATATTTTGTGTACCTCTATCATGCTATGGACTACTAATGTCCTCTTTTTTTACTAGAAAAAGAATCATTAGTGACTTTAATCAAATCATAGAAATTATACCAGCAAACCTGGAACCAATTCAACAAAACTTATTCCTAATTGCTTTTCCTGTAGAAGCACTTCTGATACCAAAATCAGTCATGATTCTATCAAACTAAAATGAAATAATAAATAGATAGATATACAGTTACATATTTTGATAGATATTTAGATATATAGCAAATTAGTATATTATTAGATTAATTTTATATGTATTCTAGATATCCATTAAGATATTTAGTGCAAGGAATTGACCTTTATGGGGGCTGGCTAAGCAAATCTGAGATCCTTAGGGCAGGCTGTCAGAGACAGCTGACTGAAGCTCTCAGCTGCATGCTAAAACTATTGCCAAGAGTGAATTTTCTTCTTTTTCAGGAAAGCTTCAGTTGTGCTCTTAATTCATTTCAAATGATTGAATCACTGAGATTATGTACAATAATCTCGCTTATTTGAAGTCAACTTATTATGGACTTAAATCACATCTACAAAGTTCCTTCACAGTTAACACCTATATCAGTGTTTCAATGAAGACTATAGTAGCAAAACTGACACATAAAACTGACCATCACACTGGGATAAAAAGATGCAAATAAAAATACATTCATTTCTATGTTTCTTATTTTCTGTTCTACATACCTGTTCATATAACTACTATTTACATAAGGATCATTCCCAAGGTATAGTTATGGGAAAGTTTAAATGTATGTGATGGCCAATATTTGTGGAAGTTAAAAGACAGATGTTAGGAATAAATATATAAAATTAAAATTAAACTGACATGTAGAAACACTAAATTGGTTTACTTAATTAAGACATGTTAATATTTCCCAGTTTTGTGAAGAAAATGTGAAAAGGCCACCTATCATAGCATTTCCTCTGTAAATATTGAAGAACATGACACTGTGAAGCAGAGACGCAGATACACAAGATGAATACATAGTAATATTGATTGTTATAAAAATATAGACTTTTTACAGATTATTAAAGACAAAATTTTCAACCTAAAAACAAAGAATCTTATATAATGATATTACATCTATCATGATAAATATTACATCTATCATGATAAAAGTTTATCATGATAAAATTAAAAACTAAAATATTAGAATTTTAGAAACTATTGATACATTTCTAATGATAGTCTGGCCTAAACTGTGGAAACATGGGTGCCAGCCTCATGGTGAGTAGGACACTGAAGATCTGAATTCCACAGTGTCCCTGATACATTGATTGAACAATAGCAAGATGACTCTGTATATGGAAGAGACATTACTTGGCCAGACATACAAAGCAATAAAAGCTTCCATCACAAGAATCTGAACAGCCTCCACATTAACCTCTTTGGAGAAAGTGTAGTGTAGGCTTGAGATATGGACTTCCTAGCCTCTCCATTGGCTCTTAAGGTTTTTTGTTTGGTTTGGTATGGTTTTGTTTTTTCTTATATGCTTCAACGGCTCCCTTTTTTGCCTCTCTTGTCTCTCCTTCAATTTTACTCTATAGTGTCCCTTTGTAGTATTGCCTGTCCCTTCGGAATACTATTTAAACAGCTGTTTGTGCTGAGAATAGCACTTGTTGCAGCTGTAATTGAGTGACTCTCTTAAGTTTTTCTTTTGTTTGTTTTTTACAAGCACTGAAGTGTTTTTAACAGTTGAGTTTGTGTATGAGTGAAAATTAAAACAGTTTTCTCAACATTACAGATATATCTTTGTGTAATGCATCACATAGTATTACAAAGGGAAAATGTATTATAATGAAAAAACACAAAACCAGAAGAGTTTTTTCTAATCTCCATTCTGCACTAATTTACTCTGTGATATTCTCAATTCATGCAACCTCTCTGAGTAATGATACGTGTCCTTTCCACCATGAGGATTAAAAAAAGAGAGAAATAACAGCTGCTAAATTGTTCTAAAACAGTTTAAAGTGCTATGTTACAAAAACAACAACAACAACAAAAAACAACAACAACAAAAACCTGGGTAAGAAAACAGCTAAATCCTGCAGCCACTTTACTTATTATTTTTTGTTGTGCTTTAGGGATTCAATAAAACGTTGAGCTATCTACTATAAAATCCTTCTAGAACTAAAATGATCACTACTTTATATGCTTTACTATTTGTCTCATAGAACTTTTATATGTGTTTTCAATATTAAGAGAAAAAAATTAAGAGTTTGGATGTGTCTTCTATATGATAATAGGTCTGATACCACCTAAAATATATGAGTTTTAGATTCAATATACAGCATACTAATTACTCATAAATATAATTCTGAATGATAAAGTATTGTTGTAGGTATAATGAAGATATTCTTTCCTGGAAGTGTTTATAAATTAGCCCAGACTACATGTGAAGGCAAATAGTTGGACTAGACTCTATATAAATTTTTTTCCATTATATGACTCTTCTTGATAATATTATTCTATTGCTTCAATAGCTTCCAATTTTCTACTTTATAAAGTTAAATTATCTTATCAAGACAAGCAAATATTTCCTCAAACGTTTAACTTTTTTGTCTTTTCTTCTTTACTTACTAGTGCTTTAGATCCCTATTTACCTGGACCAAATATACTGTTTTTTTTTTTTTTTTAATTATTATTATACTTTAAGTTCTAGGGTGCATGTGCACAACGTGCAGGTTTGTTACATACGTATACACATGCCATGATGGTGTGCTGCACCCATTAACTCATCATTTACATTAGGCATATCTCCTAATGCTATCCCTCTCCCCTGCCCCCACCCCATGACAGGCCCCAGTGTGTGATGTTTCCATCCCTGTGTCAAAGTGTTCTCATTGTTCAATTTCCACCTATGAGTGAGAGCATGTGGTGTTTAGTTTTCTGTTCCTGTGATAGTTTGCTGAGAATGATGCTTTCCAGCTTCATCTATGTCCCTACAAAGGACATGAACTCATCCTTTTTCATGGCTGCACAGTATTCCATGGTGTATATGTGCCACATTTTCTTAATCCAGTCTATCATTGATGGACATTTGGGTTGGTTCTAAGTCTTTGCTATTGTGAATATGCTGCAATAAATATATGTGTGCATGTGTCTTTATAGCAGCATGATTTATAATCCTTTGGGTATATACCCAGTAATGAGATGGCTGGGTCAAATGGTATTTCTAGTTCTGGATCTAATGATTGCCATTCTAACTGGTGTGAGATGGTATCGCATTGTGGTTTTGATTTGCATTTCTCTGATGGCCAGTGATGATGAGCATTTTTTCATGTGTGTTTTGGCTGAATAAATGCCTTCTTTTGAGAAGTGTCTGTTCATATCCTTTGCCCACTTTTCGATGTGGTTGTTTTTTTCTTGTAAATTTGTTTGAGATCTTTGTAGATTCTGAATATTAGCCCTTTGTCAGATGAGTAGATTGCAAAACTTTTCTCCCATTCTGTAGTTTGCCTGTTCACTTTGATGGTAGCTTCTTTTGCTGTGCAGAAGCTCTTTAGTTTAATTGGGTCCCTATCAATTTTGGCTTTTGTTGCCATTGCTTTTGGTGTTTTAGACATGAAGTCTTTGCCCATGCGTATGTCTTGAATGGTATTGCCTAGGTTTTCTTCTAGGGTTTTTATGGTTTTAGGTCTAACATTTAAGTCTTTAATCCAGCTTGAATTAATTTTTTATAAGGTATAAGGAAGGGATCCAGTTCCAATTTTCTACATATGGCTAGCCAGTTTTCCCAGCACCATTTATTAAATAGGGAATCCTTTCCCCATTTCTTGTTTCTGTCTGGTTTGTCAAAGATCAGATGGTTGTAGATGTGTGGTATTATTTCTGAGGGCTGTGTTCTGTTCCAATGGTCTATATCTCTGTTTTGGTACCAGTACCATGTTGTTTTGGTTACTGTAGCCCTGTAGTATAGTCTGAAGTCAGGTAGCATGATGCCTCCAGCTTTGTTCTTTTGGATTAGGATTGTCTTGGCAATGCGGGCTCTTTTTTGGTTCCATATGAACTTTAAAGTAGTGTTTCTCCAATTCTGTGAAGAAAATCATTGGTGGCTTAATGGGGATGGCATTGAATCTATAAATTACCTTGGACAGTATGGCCATTTTCACTATATTGATTCTTCCTATCCATGAACATGGAATGTTCTTCCATTTATTTGTGTCCTCTTTTATTTCATTGAGCAGTGGTTTGTAGTTCTCCTTGAAGAGGTCCTTCACATCCCTTGTAAGTTGGATTCCTAGGTATTTTATTCTCCTTGAAGCAATTGTGAATGGGAGTTCACTCATGATTTGGCTCTCTGTTCGTCTGTTATTGGTGTATAAGAATGCTTGTGATTTTTGCACATTGATTTTGTATCTTGAGACTTTGCTGAAGTTGTTGATCAGCTTAAGGAGATTTGGGGCTGCGACAAAGAGATTTTCTAAATATACAATCATGTCATCTGCAAACAGGGACATTCTGACTTTCTCTTTTCCTGATTGAATACCCTTTATTTCTTTCTCCTGCCTGATTGCTCTGGCCAGAACTTCTAAGACTATGTTGAATAGGAGTGGTGAGAGACGGCATCCCTGTCTTATGCCAGTTTTCAAAGGGAATTTTTGCAGTTTTTGCCCATTCAGTATGATATTGGCTGTGGGTTTGTCATAAATAGCTCTTATTATTTTGAGATACTTTCCATCAATACCAAATTTATTGAGAGTTTTTAGCATGAAGGACTCTTGAATTTTGTCAAAGACCTTTTCTGCATCTATTGAAATAACGATGTGTCTTTTGCTTTGGTTCTGTTTATATGCTGGATAATGTTTATTGTTTTTTACACAGGTTTTCTATGAAAAATTATTTGGTCAATTACTCATTTAAAGTAAGTATTTTCAAGTTTCAATTCATTTCAGTTGCATACTAAATCACTTGAATTAAATATCTCCTTGAGAACAACTAAAAAAATTGGAAGAAATAATTTTTTAAAAAATTCTTTAACATATCAGAGAACTAGCAAAGCAGTGAGAAACTATTGAGACAAGATGAACGAGAAAGGAAAAGAATGCTGGCATTTAGAATTACTTTTAGCTGAAGACTTTTTTTCCAGTTTCAAAATTGTAGTTCAGAATTTGAGAAACAGAGCAGTAATTCTGAGGATTCAAGCTCTGGGAGAAAAATTGCAGTTCAAAACCCACCAAAAAGGAGAAACCACGCTTAATCCCTAGGTTTAGTGTGTTCTGTCATTGGTAACTCCTATTCTAGCTGCCTTCCAAAAAATATGAAGTAAATTTCTTCCAAAATCTTTTTTTTTTTTTTGAGACTGAGTCTGGCTCTGTCGCCCAGGCTGGAGTGCAGTGGCCGGATCTCAGCTCACTGCAAGCTCTGCCTCCCGGGTTTATGCCATTCTCCTGCCTCAGCCTCCCGAGTAGCTGGGACCACAGGCGCCCGCCACTTCGCCCAGCTAGTTTTTTGTATTTTTTAGTAGAGATGTGGTTTCACCGTGTTAGCCAGGATGGTCTCGATCTCCTGACCTTGTGATCCGCCCGTCTCGGCCTCCCAAAGTGCTGGGATTACAGGCTTGAGCCACCGCGCCCGGCCCAAAATCTTAAACTATCTCTACGTTTTAAATATGCATATGGTCAGTACTCAATAAAAATTATCAGGCACATGTAGAAATATAAACTACAATTGGCATTCAAAATAAATTTTACACTGTAGAAAAAGATAAACAGGTAATCTAGATAGTGGACGTAGACATGGACTTTAGGATAACAATGCTTGTGGGTGATTAAGAAAATAGAACACACAATTGAGACCTTAAGTAAAAAACCTGAAACTGTTGATAATAACTACATGAAAAGTCTAGAACAAAAAAAATTAAATAAAAAAATGTATAATTCAATGGGTAGATTGTTTAATAGATTAAGCACAGCTGAAAAGTAGGTAAACTGTAAGATATATCAGAAGATATCCAGGTAAAACAAGTTAAAAAAATACAGGAAATCATGTAAAAGACATGTGGGAGACAGGGAAAAACTCTAATGTATATATTTGAAGTCTTCAAGAAGAGAAAGAGAATATAGTAGAAACAACTTTAAAAGAGAAAATGACAAAAAAAAATTCAAACTATCAAAAAGTATCTGGGCATTTAATCAATAAATGCCACAGATCTTCAGCAGAAAAAAACATTTTTAGGGAAACACCAAGAACACATAATATTACAGGCTGAACGACACAGGTTTGAACTTATAAGTGAGAACATGCAGTATTTTAATGTATTTCCTGTGTCACTTATTACTTAAGATAATGACTTCCAGCTGTACTTATGGTGCTGCAAAGGGCATGATTTCATTCTTTTTTATGACTGTGTTGTATTCCATGGTGATTTTCTCAATAACATTGTATTATCTCTAGTTTATTGTAAGAATATAGTATATAATACATATAACATAGAAAACATGAATTGATTTTCATTCTTTTTTTATGACTGTGTAATATTTCATGGTGATTTTCTTAATAACATTGTATTTTCTCCCATTTATTATAAGAATATAGTATACAATACATATGACATAGAAAATGTGAGTTGATTTACTGTTTATGTTATCAGTAACACTTCTAGTCAATAGTAGACTATTAAGTTTTCTGAGGAATCATAATTTATACATGGGACTGTTGTATTAGACTTTAATAAATTAAGAAGGCACAATGCAAATGCTAGAGTGACTATTACAATAATTGTAAATAAATATATCAATGCTAAACTAAGATAAGGGAAAAATGCATTAACAGGTATAATCAACCAAAAATAAAGTAAAAAGGGAGAAAACAAGTAATACAGGGCTATAGGGACAAATAGAAGCATTAGTAAACTAGTAGTTTTAAAACCTAATATGCATGCAATTACATTAAAAGTGAATAGACTAAAAGCTCCAATCAAAAGACAGATTTTTGTAGTAATTAAAAGATATGCACATGCATGCACGCACATACAAATTCACAAAACTATGAGCCATTTTCAAGAGAGAAACCTTAAATATAAACAATCAGAACATTTTGAAGTATAACATTGAAAAGAAACTGAGGACACAATCCACCAAAGATGTTATTGCCACTATACCTATAGCACACAAAGTAGAATTAAAAGAAAAGAGCATCACCATAGATAAAGGACAATTAATGATAATAACATGGTCAGTGGTTTATCTGAATGTTTCTAATAAGATGGTTTCAAGATATGTCAAGTTTTAGAACAGCGAAAAGCAAATTTAGCAAATCTCTCTGAGTGACTACTAAGCATGCAGACAAAAAATTTGGTAAACGTAGGAAATATAGAAGATCTAAATAACCCAATTTGATAAACTGGCTTGATGTACATGTATAAGACACCATCCAACAACTAAAAATTGTGAAAAATTTGAATGGACATGCAGAAAGAAATTATAAAAATGATGAAGAAATATATAAATATGATAAAATCAGAATTTGTGTTAATGAGAATTAATTAGAAAGATAAATGTCCATTACAAATAGAACCACAGAATAGTTAATTTATAAGGACAGATAATGCAATTTATTGGCAATGAGATGGACAAAAACAATGATATACTGCCATTGAAATTGTAAATTGGTACAACCAGTTGAAAAATTGAGTTCTCTGGGAATCTCATGCAGATAAGGAACTTGTGTGTATAATGTTTGTTAGAGATTGCTCTCCATATGAATACCAGTGGAAAAGTTCAGGAAACAAGTCTGGGCAGAGAAAGAGCTGAATTTCAAAGCATTTGCAACAAGACCTCCATTTAATCTTATGCAGAGGTTTTGAAATTCATTGGTCCTTGAGAGCTATCCAGAATTTAAGCTAAATTGCCAGTCTTTTATAACCCTAAATTATCTAGTCATTGGAAAGGGTTTCTCATGAAGAGTAGTCTTGACTTCAGAAGAGGCGCCTCATGATAACAAATGACACATTTCAGAGTAGAACTCAGTTGATGGTTGTTCACTACCAATTCAACCAACAGTTTGCAATATGAGCACTTCAGTCCTAGAAGAGAGGATCTAGACAGCACATCACAGCAGCCCCTAAAATACCCAACAGACATGTGGATATATGTGCATCAAAGGTATGTAAAAGTCTTCATAACAGTATTATTTGTGCTTAACAAAATTTACAGATTACCCAAATGTTCATTGACCGTTAGATGGATAAATTACCGTGTATTCATACTATAAAATATTATTTAGTAACAAAAATTAATTAACTATAACTCAAATGCATAAGTAAAATTTACATACATAATCTTAAGCCAAAGAAGTCGTATACAATAAAAAAACACACAGCCTGATACCATGTATATGTAGTTCAAAAAGGCAAAATGTGGAGGTTTGAGTTCTGGCAAAATTCTCTAACTACACCAGGTAGAGCTTGCTTAGAGTATCTTCACAGAACAGTATTATACTCTTTTGAGTTGGGCACTTTGCATATGTTAACTTCAGTAAAAATGTAAAAATAATGTGAAATATTTGTACCTCTTCTTAATATTCTTCAAAATCTTAAAACATACATTCAACTGCCAATGGAAAAAAAAATAGGTGAACATGCCCTCTACTATTTGTTTTCCATATGTTTATTATCCTCAAAAAATAAAATAAAATAAATAACACTGTACACTAAAATATTTTCTTCCCAACAATTTTTCAATTATTTTCTCTCATTCTTGGTGCCATCCCTACTTGTATGTATCCCAAAGTAAATAGTGTGGTTCTTTGTATATAACTATTATTTATTTTTTCATTCATTTAAGAAATGAATGAAACTACTCATTTCTAGAAACTATATTTCTAGAAAATTAAATTTATGAACTCTGAGGAGTAACAGAACTGCATGTATTTCCATTGCATTCATGGACTGTCAGATGTATTAGGAAATCTATGATTTGTGAAAATGTTTTTAAAAATTGTATGTGTTACAAACTGGTACTTTTTTGTAAACTGTTTTTTTTTTTTTTTTTATAGCTGTCCCAGTAAGCAATACATTTTTTTTTTCTCATAAAATTGCTAAGTGTACCTCAGTTTTAGGGAAAAAAAAATTTTGATAGCAGATTGAAAGCATCTTGTGTAGACTTTAAATTTTCTACTTTTTTTCACATTCAAATGTTATTGGCAGGGTTGAAATTCAAAACTCATCTAGGTTCCTGAGTAGCATTTCTGTGGCTATTGTCAGGCCTCTGAGCCCAAGCCAAGCCATTGAATCCCCTGTGACTTGCATGTATACTCCCAGATGGCCTGAAGTAACTGAAGAATCACAAAAGAAGTGCAAATACCCTGCCTCGCCTTAACTGATGACATTCCACCGCAAAAGAAGTGAAAATGGCTGGTCCTTGCCTTAAGTGATGGTATTATCTTGTTAAATTCCTTTTCCTGGCTCATCCTGGCTCAAAAAGCTCCCCTACTGAGCACCTTGTGACCCCCCACTCCTGCCAGCCAGAGAACAACCCCCCCTTGACTGTAATTTTCCTTTACCTACCCAAATCCTATAAAATGGCCCCACCCTTATCTCCCTTCGCTGACTCTCTTTTTGGACTCAGCCCGCCTGCACCCAGGTGATTAAAAAGCTTTATTGCTCACACAAAGCCTGTTTGGTGGTCTCTTCACATGGATGCGCATGACAGCTATTACTTAATAGAGTAGGAAAAACAATTGGATGGTAAGATATTTCTATGAATATTTTAATTTTACAATTATTGCACTGAGTCATGTTTTAATTCAACAAATATTTGTTCATTTCCTACTATCTTGATTGGTCCAGGTACTGAAGACTGGGTGACTCAAGCAACAGAAATTTGTTTGGCATAGTTTTGGATGCTGGGAAATCCAAGATCAAGATGCCTACAGATCTGGTATCTGTCAAGGGCACTGTTTTTTATTTTTGTGATTATATCGTCACATAGCAGAGAGAAAGATCATGTCTCCCATGTTTTTTCTTATAAGGCTACCGATCTCATTTAGTAGTGCTCCACCTTCATGACCTAATTACCTCACAAAGGTCCTACACTCCAAATGTCACATTGGTGATTTAGGCTTCAACACACAAATTTTGAGGGGAATCAAACAGTCAGTTTTTAGCTCCTACCATGTACCATAGGGTGTGTTTAGGATAGAAGGTGGAAGATTTGTATACTGAAAACTATAAAATACTGATGAAATAAATGAAAGAAAATATAAACAAATGGAAAGATATTCTATATATGTGGCTTGGAAGGATTAATATTATTAAAATATCCATACTACCCAAAATAATCTACAGATTCCATGCAATCCCTATCAAAATTCCAATGTCATTTTTCACAGAAATAGAAAAAAAAATAAAATTTCTATGAAATCCACCCCCACCTCCCCACACACAAATCAAATAGCCAAAGGAATCTTGAGCAAAGAGAACAAAGCTGGATGCATCAACTCCCTGATTTCAAAATATATTAAAACCATCAACAACAACAGCAACCTATTCTCAAAGAAAGTCAGGCTGGGCATTAAAAAAAAGAGAGACAGCATGGTATTGGCACAAAGACAAACATTTAGGCCAATGGAACAGATCAGAAGGCTCAGAAATAAACCCATGCCTTTATGGTCAATTGACTTTTGACACAGACACCATGAACACACAATGGGCAAAGGACAGTCTCTTCGATACATGGTATCAAAACACTGGATACCCACATGCTAAACATAAAAATTGGATCTTTATCTCACACTATATACAAAAACAAAATTAAAATTGATTAAATATTTAAAAATAAGACCTGAAACAGTAATTCTACTAGAAGAAAACAAGAAAAATTCCTCATGACATGGGTCTAGGAAATGATAGTTTTGGGGTATGACTCTGAAAGTACAGGCAACAAAAACAAAAATAGACAAATGGAATTTTATGAAACTTAAAAAACAACTTCTGCACAGTAATAAAAGCAATTATCAGAGTGAAAAGACAACCCCTGAATGATGTAAAATATTTGCAAACTACACACCTGATAAAGTATCAATATACTAAATCAATATATAAGAAACTCAATAGCAACAAATAACCTGATTTTAAAAAGAGTAAAATACCTGAAAGACATTTTCTCAGAAAAAAAAACATGCAAGTTCATAAAATGAAGCAACAAGTTTAATAAAATGGCCAATAAGTTTATTTAAAAAGTACTCAATATTACTAATTATCAAGAAAGTGTAAGTTAAAACAACAATGAGATATCAACTGCCACCTGTTAGATTACCTATGATAAAAAAATGAAAGATATAATAAGTATTGGAGAGGATGTGGAGAAAAAGGAACCCTTGTGGTTCTCTTTGAATGGGAACTCTTGTATTGGGAATGTAAATTGGTATAGCAATTATATATAGAAACAGTATGGCAGTTTCTCAACAAATCAAAAATAGAACTTCAGTATGATCTCACAATGCTACATCTGTGAATATAATCAAAAGGCATGAAATTAATATGTTGAAGAGATATTTGCACACCCATACTTATTGTAACTATTCACAATAGCCAAGATATAGAATCAACCTAAGTATCCATCAAAGGATGAATGGATAAAGAAAACATGGTATATAAACCCAAAGGAATTCCATTCAGATTTAAAGAGAGGGAAGTTTTGTTATTTGCAACAACATGACTGAACTTAGAGGACATACTAAGTGAAATAAGCCAGGCATAATAAAACAAATACCACAGGATTTCACTTAGATGTGGAATCGAAAAAAGTCAGACTCATAGAAGCAGAAAAGAGAATAGTGGTTACCTAAAACTGGTGAAAATGAATAAAGGGAATGGGGCAATGTTGGTCAAAGGATACCAAGTTTCAGTTAGACAGGAGGAATAAGTTTTTGAGATCTATTGCATAGCAGGGTGGTTATAGTTAATGTGTATTTCAAAGTTGCTAAAAGAGTATATTTCAAATGTCTCATGACAAAAGATGAGTTGCTAGACATATTCGTTAGCTTAATTCAATGATTCCACATTCTATGCATATAGCTAAACAGCACATGGTACCCCATAAAAATGTGTACTTTTGATTTGTCAATTTAAAATAATTTTTATAAAAAATAGTTCAGAATATATCATTGAGCAAATATACAACAATTTCTGTACTTTGGTAGGTCATATTCTAGCAAGGGAGACTCCAAAATCGCAACTGTTATAAGAAAGTAAATTACACAGTTTATTGGCTAAGTGCTGTGAGAAAAAGAAGAAAAATAATAAAAGTAGTAGTGTAAAAAGGAATCTGTAATATTAGGAAAAAGAGTTTTGATTTTCAGTAGGGTTTAAGTGGGCCTCATAGATAAGGGAACAGTTGAACAATTACTTGAAGAATTAGAATTAATGTTGTAGATATCTAAGAGAAGTGCATTCCAAGAAGAGATAAGAGCTACTGAAAAGTCCCTAGGTTGCAAACGTGACGACAAGTTTGAAGAACTTCAGGGATACAGTAGGACAAAAGTGGAGTGATCAGGAGAAAATAAGTTAAAAAATGCAATCAGAAAGGTTGGAGGCAGGGAGAGAGGTTATATGTGGGCATTGTCAGCCATTGTACACACTCTGGTTTTTGAAAAGAGGAGCCATTTGGCTTTTGAGCAGAGGAGATACATTATATGATTTAGTTTTTAGAGGGTTACCCCAGGTACTGTGTGCTGTGAATATATTACAGAGGGCAAAGATGAAGCAGAGAGATTCCTTAAATAGCTATTACAGTAACCTAATCTAGATACTAGGATTGCTTGGGCCAGTTTGGAATTTGGATGCATTTTGAAAGTACAGAGGAATAACCTGAAATAGCAGGTATGGAGTATGAAAGAAATTAAAAGGAAAGGATAATTACTAATTTGGAGATCTAGGCAACAGAAGGAATAGAGTTGCCATCAACTGAGATGAGAAAGCTAGAGTGTGGTGCAAGTTTGCGTGGAAAGGTTCAGTCTTGAGCATGTCATGTTAAGGTGTCTCCTAAGCATCCAAATAAAAATGTAGCTTACACACATTCTCCAGCTGAGGTTATTAATTTGTGATTAAAACATTAGTCGTTTGATTATTTGTATAATTCCAAGGAGTGACTGACATGCAGCTGCATGGATTTTGCACTGTCTTGCTTAGAGTCTACTATAAGGATGTTGGTGGATGATGGCTGGGGCTGAAATTTCCAAGATAGGTTTACACAGATGTCTAGTGTCTTGGTAGAGACGGCTGGAGGGCTGTGCTGCTGGGGCCACTGAGTTTCTCTCTTTTTATATAGCTTTTTCACGTAGTTTAGTTAGCCTCTCCAGCACAGTAACTAGACCACTTGTGTGATGGCTTAGAGCCCCAGAAAAATAAACATTTAAATTACCAGGCCTTGTTAAGGCTTAGGACTATAACTGGCACAGTTTCCTTCTGCTGCATGTATTGAATTAAGCAAGTCCAAATCCAGTGTGAGAAGGATCTCCAAAAGCATAATAACAAAGGATGTGATTTTGGAGGGGGGCGGGCTGGAGATTAACTACCACTGGCACATTACATTTGAGATGTCTGTTAGGCATTTTAAGAATGATTTCAAGTAGGCAGTGAAATATATGAGTTAGAATATTCATAGTATTTTCTGTCTTAAAGCTATAAATTCTAGAGATTTTGTTATTTTATGCAGAGAACATCACCAAAATAGAGATTTACAGGAGAATCAGAGGGTAAAATTATTTTCAACAAGTTTTTAATAAATTTTGGTATGCTTGAGACATTTCTTGATAGATAAATAGAAGATATGTAGGTAGACAGAGATTTTATATATAGGTAAATAATGTGTATTTCAGTCATATGGCTATTTGGTGCTCACTGAATTACCTTATCTTGTGATTTTGCTGTAATACCTAGTTGATAAAATTGGGTATGAAAAATACATGAACATTTGATGTAATTGTTCATGAAAATTGGACATATAAATTAGTTGAATGTACAGTGTAGCTTTGGGGTAAACTAAATGAATAAAAGTATTCTCCTCTGAGAAAAAAGCATTAATATATTGTCAAATATCTTGAGGGGTTGCACCATCCACTTTGTTAACCTTAACTAGATACAAAGGCTCAGAGTAAATGGCCTTAGGAAGGTTCAGTAAAGATATTTCTAATATTTTATTGAGCCCTCGTTCTCATCCTCTACTCTGCAAATATTAATAGTACAGCAAAACCCAAGTGGAGTCAGACCTGTGTGTTACCCGTTCTAGTTCAAGATTGCTGTGCTTTCTCAACCTCACTCAATCTGAAATATTTAGTAAAGTCAATGAACATGTATAAACAAGAAGGGTAAATTTTCTCTTAAATTTTTAATTAGGGGATTAGACTGGGAATGACATGATAATGACCAAGCGTAGATGTGGCAGTGGGAGAAGACAGGTCTTCTGCCCACGAGAAGATACTCTCTATTGCACTCACATCTCCATCCTCCCTCTTTCAGAATGTCAAGCAAGAAGCAGACTAGGTAAAGGATACCTGGAACAGAAATGCCAGCTCTTCCTTCATTTGGATTTACTCTCCTTTGTTACAAAAATAATAATCTAGATAGACCCATGATTTTGATATTGGCCTAATATAAGCAGGTAAGTCAGCTTCTTAGTCTATGAAATACTTCAGATATTTGGTCAAAATTAGGCTAGGCAAAAGGAGTCCTTAAAGTCCCTGGGATACAAGTGACTCATCAGCAAATGGGGCTGGAGTTTATACCAAGTTATTTTGGAAAAGAGAACATATGTTTGCGTGCGGATTTTCTCTTCCTCTCTCCATGAGAAAACTGGATTAAACAGTAGGTGCTGTTTAAGAGTTAAAACATTCAGCAACGTGGGTACTCAGAAAAAAAAATGCTATCTTAGTAATCTTAACAACTGCCTCAAATTTTGATCAATATAGATAGTTCTTTATGACTAGAACCAAGCCATTTCAATTACATCTTTTCTGTGAAATATAAACATGAAACAGAATATAATAGCCTTCCCTTTCCATGAGACATACATTCCAAGACCCCCAGCAGATGCCTGAACCCTAGAATAGTACCAAACCCTGTATATAGTACCTTTATTCCCATACATACATATCTATGATAAAGTTTAATTTATAAATTAGTCACAGTAATAGATAGATTAACATCAATAACTAATGATAAACTAGAACTATAACATATACTGTAATATAAGTTATGTGAATGTGGTCTGTCTCAAAATATCTTATTTTACTGTACTCATCTATCTTAATGCCGTGACTGACTATAGGTAACTGAAACTACAAAAAGTAGCACCACAGACAAGGGGAGACTAATGTAGCCACTCTTATGTACACCTCTATATGCTATTAAAATTATTCTGAGTAACTTGATTGGTTGCCTGTGAAGCTTGGTATACACCACTGAGTTGGGAAGAATTAAGCTCAAAGGGAATGTGTGTTTATTTGATGAAATTCTCTTTGTACTTTACAATCCTTATAGATTTACAAAAAACTTGGTCTCTTGAAAGTAATCTGTGCATATCTCTTTCTTATGACACTTATTTTTTCCCCTCGTTTGGTTGGAGATGTTTTTAATACAGCATTTTTGTTTGTTTGTTTCTTTATTCATTCCCCAATGAGAAGAAATCAACCCAGCTACGCTCTCTCTTGATGGGTGAGATTGTGTGTTTATGTGTATCCTACTGTTTTGGTGTATTTGAAGTATAAATTCGTATGCACAGCTCTAGATCAAATTTCCATTGATATGAATATAATCTAACACTCTTAGCATGAATTGATGTAGAAGTTTTTCCGTATGTTTACACCCAATGAATTCCCTTACAGAAAGTAGTTAACTACCTCTGTTAACTGTTCATTTTTTTTTTTTTCCACAGAGTTGTTGTTTCTGAAGATTTATGAACATTTGAAAACAGGATTTTTGGAGGAAGTTAGGAAATACTGGATGGGAAGAGCATGCATACAACCTCATAATATACTAAATGCATACCATAGGTTCAACTACTGATTTTCTTATCGATTCCTCATCACAATGATTAACAGTGTTTGTGGTTGGGAAATTGAAAGACTATATGTATTTTTACCTTTTTGTGAGAAAATGAAGCATTGATATAAAACCTCCTATTTTTATAAACTCTGCTCCAGTTCAGGCATTGGTTGATTGTAGGTAAAATATTTAGATTTTAGTATCATTTAAATGTATACAGATATAATATCTTCATACATATTTTTGTAGAAATTTGGAAAATGTTATGTCCAGAGTTGTTCTTCAAGCTGTTTGAGTTACAAATTAACTCTTGGCTTCTTTAATTATTTTGGATTTCATTCCTGCCCTTCACCCTGATTTATATGACTTTATAATTTGACCTGCTTTCTGTTCATTTTATAGCTCTCCTCTCTAAAAATCCAACTCATCTATCACTAGGGAGCAGTAATTGCAATCACAGTGCAGGGAATGTAATGTTTAGCTTCTATCCCTGTATATAGAATAGTCTATCAATCACCTTCCAGTATCACTGCCAACATTTGCCTGTGGATTCTGTAGGGGAATAAGCCCTACATGTGGATGTAGACCCACTAGCTAATAGAATTATTTTATTTCACTAAGAATCAAGAGCCAAGACTTATCCCTGCTGTTTTTCTATTTCCAACTACTGGATCCTTCATTTTCTGCATTTGACAAAAAGGAAAGGAAAGCTACAAAAAAAAAAAGAAATATGTTAATCTCCAAAACGAAAAGAAAAAATACAGTCAACTAGACTGGAACTGACAAGTGGGGCTCAAGAATTAAATGACCTGAGAATTATGTGGACTTCTCATTACAAAATCCCCAGCTGGTCTCTAATTTGTAAAATTCTTTAGTTTCCGCACTCCAAATGAAAGCAAAATTTGTCCTCAAAGCACCATGTCCAAACTGGTAGCTAGACATGAACACAGAATAAAACAATTTTATTTTGTTATGCGTTCAGTCACAAGAAGAAAACACCTGAATTCCTATATCAAATACATGATTTATAACAACTGAAAATGGTCTCAACCTGGAATATCCCCAATGTAGTCATATTATTGATTTTCATTCCTTAGTCCTTTTCTCCACATCTGAAGAAAATTTACCTTTAGATAATCTAGGCCATGTCAAATAAACCTCTTTGTGTCGGGTTAAGTTGATTATAAATGACACATTGGGTGTTACTTTCTCATAATTGTTTGTGTTATGATTCTATTATTGTGTTATATATATAAAAGCAGATGGACTAATTCATGATCTCTTCCTTATCACAAAGGGACAAAATATAGAGCCTACTTAGAACTTACTTGTTATCTGCTGTCCCTTCTTGACCTTCCCATACTAAATTTACCAATTTCCTTATTCCTTTTCAAATGCAAACCAAGTAGGAAGTGAAATTTTAAGTTTGGCCAGTCATAAATTCTTGCTTTTGGTGTAGAGTGCTCTTACACATCATTAACTGGGAAGATGTTTCTTGAAGCTTAGGACTGGGAAGCAGCTACTCACATTCTGACCCTTCACATTGTACTTGTCTTCTTTTCCTTTTATAACATCAAATCTAGTCAGAATTCACCCCCTTGGTGCATACATTTAAGAAAAGGGAAGAAATGTATGAGGACCTTGTAATTTCTGAGACAGACAGAAACTATGACCTAAGACTTTACAATTACTTTTTTGTTTCTACCTATGATATAGCTGCACTGGGCCAGAGGTAGAATTGAGTAGCATGCAGATTTGACAGTTTATTGTTAATGTAATTTAAGAGATATATTAAACATTTTCTAATCAAAGATCTCTACATCTTCTACATCTCAATAAAACAAACAGCGAAGGCTGTGATCTACATTAAAATCAAAACTAGCCATCATTAGCTTGCATATTACTGATCATAAATTAGCAGGTTCTTTCCAAGTTGGAGGAGAGTAAATAGTGAATGGAGACCACCTACCATTTATAGAGAAGATAATTTAAAAAAGAAAGTTTTAGAAGATGCAAGTAATTAATTTTTATCATTTTTCCTAAAGTCAGCACTAGTTTAGGACATTAATAAACACATGGGGTGTGATATGGCTTCATTCAAAAAAGGCATTTGAGAGACGTGTTATATATGAAGGCTTTGCATAGTAGCAGGATTGCTCAGGGTTTTTAATCATTTTACTACGTAAGTATTATGGGAAATTTATTTCCAACCTTTGTAAGAAAATTTCTGCAACTAAAATCCTATGTGATTATTTTTTTTTCCAGAATTACTTCTTTGTATGCTGTATTGGTTTACTATGGTTGCTATAACAAATTACCACAAACATAGTGGCTTAGATAAATATACATTTATTATCTCACAGTTCTGCAGACAAGAGTCTTAAATTTCTGAAAGCAAGCTGTTGGCAGGGCTGGTTCCCCCTGGAGAGTTAGGTGAAATTCTATTTCCCTGCCTTTTCCAGCTTGTAGAAGTGCCTGCAGTTCTTTGCTCCTGACGGCTTCGTTGCATCACATCGCTCTTTCTCTACTGTAATCAAATCTCTCTGTCTCTGCCTGTCTCATATAAGGACACTTGTGTTTATATTTAAGGCCCATTGAGATAATTGAGTAAAATCTCACCATCCTCATATACTAAAATTAATCATATCTGCAAAGTCCCCTTTTGGTGTATCCAGTAACCAAATTTTGGACCTATGGAGGTCATCATTCAGCCTACCACATACGCTGTTAGGAATTCTGCTTCTAAAAATATATTTATATATCAACTAAATTAAGTAAATGTTCATTGGACATTAACATATAGTATCACCCAAGTGTATTTATCTGATTGAATATTAGCTGAACTGTAAAAATCATCATGCATCCACATACGAACTGCGCGAATCTACATCATCGTGTAAATTTTATTATATTTAAATATTTTAGTAGATACATGTTGTATTTCAGGAGAAAAAGTGAAAGCTCTCCCAACTGATAATTAGATTTCAGTTGCTTATAGATGAAAGTTATCATTTTTTGTCATCTCTAAAAACAACAAAACAAAACACAAGATACGTTCATAGTCTTTTTTGTATGCGTATATGGAAATATAACCAAAATGTAGTTATTTAAAAATAATTTATATAACTAATTGAAACAAAAATATCATTTTTCAGAATAATCGTCTTATAAAACTGGTTGAGAAGGATAGTTTTGTTAAATAAACATTTAATTATTAAACTCTCTAAAAGTCACCTCTGTGTATTTGTAGGCTTTTGAAATTTTCTTTGAAATTTCAGAAGGTTGTGATAGTAATTAAAGGAGGAGAATTTTTGACAACCAATAAATGTATCTTTTAGTGCATTTGAAAAAGTACTAGAATCAGTAGGAAACATGGCAAATGATACTATAGGAAATCTGTTTCTACTATAGCAAATGTTAAACTAAACAAAAAAATGTGGTAAAGTCTAGATGACCTAAGAAATAGCTACTTCTATTATGCTTTTGACTCAGTAACCAAATAGATCCTAGCCAGTATTATAAACCTGTAATTATAAACCTCTTGGGAAAGTGAATATAAGAAGAAATGCATTCAAACTAAGATTATTGCAACTGTAAGTGAAGAAAGCAAATAAACTTTTTAAAGGCAAACTCAGAAGTCAATTTAATTTAGGATTCCTCAAATAAACACAAAAGATTTTTGATTCTTATTTCATGAGGTATGCATAAGTTTATATAGATTCAACATTTCTATACCAATATAACTATCCTGATAATTTAATACAGAAATGGGTTGGGAGTGATGGTCCCTGATTCTAGATGGACTCAGGGCATGTATATGTGGAATCTAGAATGTTAAGATAATGAAAGCCAAAAAAGTTATCTTCATTCATAAACAGAGGAGATTATATATCAATTATTATTTTATCAATATGTAGTCTATGGATTGGAGGATGAAACATCTTCAAGGAAAGTGATTACTTGGTAGGTTTTATGAAGAAATATTATTAGTTGTAAGAGATGTTGCTGTTAGCCTCTTCTCATATATATAACAATTTCCTTGCATATTGCCCAATTTCTAAATTCCAGCATAAACTCATTTCTTCTAGAATATACAATTTTTGGAGGATAGTATCTTTTGATCCTTTGTGTTTCTATGATAGCTGTAACATCTCTTCTTTATTTCAGAATTTTTTATTAGTCTTCTCTCTTTTTTTAGTTAGTCTGGGTAAAGTTTCATTGATTTTGTTTATCTTTTCCAAAAGCAACTTTTAATTTTACTGATCTATTCTATTGTCCTTCTAGTGTCTATTTATTTCTACTAAGATCTTTATTATTTACCTCATTCTAATGACTTTGGGCTTAGTTTGTTCTGTTTTTTCTAGGGCTTTGAAATGTAACATTAATTTACTTATTTAAGATCTTTCTTTTTTTTGAGTTAGGTCTTCATTGCTGTAAATTTCCTTCTTCAAACTGTTTGTGCTGCATCCCATGAGTTTTGGCATGTTGTATTTTCATTTTTATTCACCTCAAGATATTTTTTATTTTTCCTTATAATATCTTTTATCTCGTTTGTTGTTTAGGTGTAAGTATTTGTGAATTTTCCAAAATTTCCATGCATTTATCAATTTTCCAAAATTCCTCCTATTATTGATTTCTAGTTTTATTCCATTGTGGTCATAAATTATACTTGGTTTGCTTCTTCTTAAATTTGTTAAGACTTGTTTTGTGTTTTAATATATTATCTATGCTGAAGAATGTTCCATGTATAGTTAAGACTATGTATTCTGTAGATATTTGATGAAATGTTCTATATATATATGTTAAGTTCATTTGTCCTAGAATATAGCTTATGGCCAATGTTTTCTTATTAATTTGCTGTTTGGTGATCTGTCCTTGGCTGAAAGTGAGGTGTTGAAGTCCCCTACTTTTATGACTTTGAAGTTTATCTCACCATTTAGATCTATTAATTTTTATTTTATATATTTAGGTGTACACATATTGGGTGCATACATATATTTAAAATTTACAATTGTTATATCCTAGGCCTTGGGTTTCACCAGGGTTTTACAGTCTCCTACTTGATTCCCAAGGCTCCCACAAAGATACTTTTGTCCATGGGTGGGTGGAGAATTCTTGTTGTTGTTAGGATATGAGCTGGTAACCTCCTATTTTGCCTTTGTGCCTATGTTATTTGGATGCTGTGTTAATGCATTCCTTACTGACTGCCTTCCTTTCCCTTACCTGTTTCACTTCCTGACTACTAAATACCCACTAACCATCCCCACTTTTCCCCACATCCCCTACTACCCTTCCCAGCCTTTCTTAACAATCCTTCTACTCTCTGTCTCCATGAGTTCAATTGTTTTGATTTTTAGACCTTTTAGATCTTTCAAATGAATGAGGACATGCAATGTTTGTCTTTCTGTGCCTGGTTTATTTCACTTAACATAATGATCTCCACTTCCATCCATGCTGCCAGGGATGACTTTCCAAAGAAACTACTTGCATTTGTGTATTTGCCACAGAGTTGGCTTCTGGAGGAACCCAAACTAATAAAATTACTATTGGAACTAAACATAGGAAGCAGATTCCCAGGAGAGATCTCTGAAATTGAATCACCTCATTCACTGACCAGAAGTCTATAAGAAGATAATTTTGTGATGAGTCATGACATGCTGTTATACCACTATTAAAATGAGTTATAATTGTAAACACGAGTTAAGTATGGAGCACTGGCTTTTGCAATGTCTCCTGTCTCCAGTATCTCATAGATATAAGGGAAACGGTGATTTTAAGACAAAAAAAAAATTAGCTGGTTGTTTATTGCCATTGAAGCATAGCCAGAAGAAAATAACAACTTAGGCTATGATGCAAAAGCCAGAAGACCCCTTGTTTAAAGAATTGTCCTTCGCAGCAGAGAACAGACTATATGGAAAAGCACAACTAGTTACTCACTTAAAGAAGTTGTGCTTCCCATTCCTTTATAATTCAGTTTTCCTGAAGTACTGGTCTTGTTGCTGGAGTAGAGAAGATGTTGCCTCTATTTTGGGGCACAAAAATGATTCCACTAATCTCAATATGGCTTTTACCTGATTAATTTGGATACCTTATGGAAGCCGATTAGAAAACAAAAGAGTTACTACACCACCTAGGATAAATTACCTTGGTTTTTAGGAAGAGATACAATCTCTGACATGTAATAGGATTAGGAATGTGTATATCAGTAACTCAGGGGATTCAATGATTCATTAATATGCTTTGAATAGATCCATGCTGGGTGATAACAGTAGGTAGAAAATTGAAGTAGTCATGGCTTAACAAGGGTAGAGTAACCAGGAGCCGGAACTCCTCAGGGATAGAGATTTGAGTTACTCCACTGGACAAGCAACCTAAAGCAACAAAAATGCTTGTGAAGGGTGAGAAGAATCTAGAATGGATAATAGAGAAAACAGATTATTTACATCGTATGTGACCTTGATAACAACTGCAGCGGTGTGAATGTAGCTTGTTACATGAACTCTCCAGACGGAGTCAATTTTTTAAAAAGAAATTGTGGTTAACCACTACCTTGAATAATCAATAGCAGGATGAAATAAAGTTAATGTGGGGCATGGATGAACTAGGTGCTGCAAGTGCCTTCATCATTTCCATATACATTGGCCTATCATCCCAATGTCAGCCCCTGCCTCAATTTGCCTGGGGTCTTTTTCTTACCTTGGGAACCTAATCTGTTGACCACAGGTCAGGCTACAAGGGAGTATTTAACATAACCTTTTGATACGGAAGCAGCACTCAACTTAAGACTTCTGGAGTTGGTAGATAAATACATTAGAACCTTCACGCATCCTTGGATGGGAAATGCTAAAAGGTATGCTGTATGCTGACTTCTAGAGTTCTCCAGTGAAATTGAAAACGAGTTGCCTATAGTGATAATTAATTTAGCCATTGTGCTAGGTAGAATTGTGACTTCCCCAAACACGCACATCAAAGATGTCCACATCCTAAAATGTTAATGTACCCAATGTAGGATACAGAATTGTATCCATCTTCCACTGTTGCTGCAACAAATTACCACCCATTTTGTGGCTTAACACAGAATAAATTTATTATGTTAAATTTCTGGAGGACTAAAGTCCACAATGTATCTGAAATTGGTCTAAAATCAAGGTGTCATTAGCATTCTCTTTGGAGGCACTAGTGAAAAACCCATTTTCTCACCTCTTCTAGTTTCTAGAGACTGCCCGTATTCCTTGGCTCATGTCCCTCTTTCAACAATCACATCCTGCCAATGTCTTTTACTTTTAATCTCAGGTTTCATAGCTGTTTGCTCCAAGTATACATGGATAAATGAAACCCATCTAAGTTTTTTTTTTTAAAGAATAATCGTATTATTATGAGGACCAGTATTGTTTTTAATTGCCTATTAAATTTGTCATCCAGTACTGCTTTTGGCTCTCATTATTATGACTACTTGACAATATAAACATTTTTTTTAATTTAAATAAAGTCAGTGAATTTATAAGGTCCTTGTCTCAGCAATCACCCTTTTGGCAGATGGCTTAAATGACTTGATATACACTTGAGAAATTAAGGCAAATCTGTTACAGATTGGTGGCTTTGTTGGCATTGTACATTATATAGCCCAGGGGCTTGGTAGAGGTTGTAAAATTCTCTGGAACCATTAAAGTGAAAACAAAAATATCATTTTGTACATATTTAGCCAATTTAATGTAGGCTTTCAGAATTCAGGTGTAATCTTCCAAATTTATGACTTCTACATTTTATTTACTAATCAATAATGACATGTAAAGACTTTTCTCATTGTTCATGCAACCTACACTTAATTTTACAACGGGAGATGACAACTCAAAGTTGTTGCTATGGCAGTGTTACAATAACAGAGAACACTTTTTTCTTTTCTTTTTTTTTTTTTTTTTTTACTTTGTGCAAGAAAAGACAAGGTTGAGTAATTAATTTCATTGTATTATTTTGTGAAGGTAAATGTGAGAAAGCCCATATACATTAGAAAACCTTTTATGACTTTCCATTCCTATCACTGCACCACTTCATAAAGCTCAACTACAACCAAAACCATGGAAAAACAGACTTGGCCTAAGTTTATCTATGCATTGGTTATGATGACCATGAGCATTAGATGTGAGCATTGAAGACTGGGGATCTCAAGAACAAAGCAGAGGCATGAGATAGGAAGAAAAGGAATGCAATAAGAACAAATGTTTTACTTCGGGTGTGCTATATCTGCTTGTCTTTGAGGAACCTGCTTCAAGAGGCAATTATAGTGAATAGAAATCATGCTAGAGCAGTTATCAGGGTCTATCCTCCCAGATAAAATTATGTTTCTACTCTATTTCTTACTTCCTTCATCCATAAATGATGAGTTTGTATTACATAATTGGCCATTTTTCTCTCTTGGCAATAAGAATGTACTTTCTCTGGTTAGGGCAAATACAAATTAAAATCAAAGGTTTCATTCTCCCTGTTGAAACTCAGGAAAGAAACTACTGTTCTTAGAGCTTGGACTTTAAAAGACTAGGAAGTTCCCTTGCTTGTCTTTGTGAAATGTATGCAACTCTTTCTGAGAGTTCATTAAGTGTCTAGAAAGGTTTAGGACCCAAGAGTGCCTTTCTCAAGTGCCTGGAGCCTTCTTTTTGAAATGTAACCATCAAGGAATACAGTACCTCATATCCAGTCTCTATGGGATAGTAAGAATATAACTTTGGTGGTCCTTTTGCTCTAAATTGAAGAACTACCTTTTGTCATAAAGACATAAGAAATTCATTTTTCCTTCGGTCGAAGCCAATTAGCTAGCACAGATGGTCACTCAAACGCCAAGTGAGTTTAGATTAAACTATGTGCAAAAAATGGTGTTGTCAAATCCTCTTACTTGAGGATTACTGTTCATCTTGAGAAGATGTATGTAATGGGTTTTATCTGTTTGGCTATATAAAAGGATGAAAGTTATTTCTGTCTTTACAATCTCTTAGCAGATTGCCTCTTATGTGCATCACATTCTGTTTTTAATGGTTATTCAATAATAAAACTGTCTCCTTTCTCTTCCTACCTTCATGGAGAGGTTTTCTGGGCTGTGATGAGGTTTCTGTTTTAAATTATATTTTCCCCAAAACCCATATTTATCTTCTAATCATTTAAAAACCATCAAGATGACCAAAGTATACTGTCCTTTGTAGAGAATTTGAAATGTATTCGATAAAATCTACAGATAATCATATCATTTATTCTTTAATTGTTATGCTCAGAACAGACGGAAGTCAAGGGGAAGGAGCCACAATCATTCCTGCATTTTTTCTATTATATTGTCCTCTAGCTTCTCTATAAAAGATATTATATCTTCACTTTTGCTCTCAGTCCCTGTCTTTATCATGGCCTAGGAAAGTCATTGTACAAGGTAAAAGCAATACATGTAAATTATTTTTTGAAAATGTACTCATTGGTTACCAAATTCTTTCTTTCTGCTCCATACAACCTAGATCTTCAGGTTGCAATGTCACTTTTGGGGAAAGAAATAATTTATAATGTATGTTTTATGTATTTTGTTAATAAAATAAGCCTACTACAATTATTTATATTGTGAAATGTTTAAAATTTAAGCCAAGTATTAACTTTGTTACAGCTTCTTACATACAATTTATGAAAGAAACAACGGTTAGAATGTCAAGGGATCGTGCAAGACTGCACAGCAAGGCTGTGCATGAAAATTCTACTTTATTTTATTTTATTTTATTTTATTTTATTTTTTTATTTTTTATTTTTTGAGACGGAGTCTGGCTCTGTCGCCCAGGCTGGGGTGCAGTGGCCGGATCTCAGCTCACTGCAAGCTCCGCCTCCCGGGTTTACGCCATTCTCCTGCCTCAGCCTCCGGAGTAGCTGGGACTACAGGCGCCCACCACCTCGCCCGGCTAGTTTTTTGTATTTTTTAGTAGAGACGGGGTTTCACCATGTTAGCCAGGATGGTCTTGATCTGCTGACCTATTGATCTGCCCGTCTCGGCCTCCCAAAGTGCTGGGATTACAGGCTTGAGCCACTGTGCCCGGCCGAAAATTCTACTTTAAAAATAACTCCACAGAACAAGAGGTAATTATGAATATGTCAGGCAATTAATTATCTCTGCTTGACAAATGTAACACATATAGGAAAGGAGGCAATACTATCAAACTTTAAGTTTGTTGGGATGGTGTCATAAGTGAGGTGTTATTTTTATAATTCTTTGAAATATTTTTTCAGTTTCTGATAATAGTTTATAGGATATGTAGAATAAATCATTTTTATAGTCATTTGTAAAATTATGATTAATCATACCTGAGATGCCATAGCCCTCTTCTAGTTTGGGTCACCTTGAAGGTTACATTGGTTTTGGCTGAATAAACCTATGAGAACCACAGATGCTACAGTTACATTAGCTGTGTTTCTTCAACTTAATTTGCTTTTTAAATCCACAAAAATGCTTTCAGCTGGTTGTTGCAACCTTATTCTCTCTATAATTAGAATGCTATTAGCCTTAAAAGATATATCTGAAGAGAGCTAGTGTTTGTTTGTTTGTTTTTTCCTGAAACTTTAAGCATACCAGCCTTGATAAATTTTCTCTGTGATTTTTCTCTAGAAACTTAGAATCTGTGGCTTTTAAAAGATTTAAATTAGGCACAGGGCACCAGCAGCAGTAGCACTGCAAGATTTTGCTTATTCTCAGTCTTTAACTAATTGTCCCATTTAAATGGCAGCCAGCTTCTAAAAAATAATCAATAGTTGTGTTACAGGAAAGGGGTCCCAATCCACATCCCAAGAGTTCTTGGATCTCGCGCAAGAAAGAATTCAGAGCTAGTCCGCAGTGCTAAGTGAAAGCAAGTTTATTAAGAAAATAAAGGAATAAAATAATGGCTACTCTATAGACAGAGCAACCCCAAGGGCAGGGTGCTGGTTGCTAATTTTTATGGTTATTTCTTGATGACATGCTAAATAAGGGGTGAATTATTCATGTCTCCCTTTTTAGACAATGTAGGGAAACTTCCTGACATTGCCATGTCATTTGTAAACTGTTATGGCACTGGTGGGAATGTAGCAGTGAGGACGACCAGAGGTCACTCTTGTGGCCATTTTGGTTTGGTGGTTTTTGGCTGCCTCCTTCACTGCAACCTGTTTTATCAGCAAGGTCTTTATGACCTGTATTTTGTGCTGACCTCCGACTTCATCCTGTGACTTAGAATGCCTTAACCATCTCAGAATGCAGCCCAGTAGGCTTCAGCCTCATTTTACCCAGCTCCTTTTTAACATGCAGTTGCTGTGGGTCACACGCCTCTCACAGTTGTTTTGCTCAGATGTTGGTTGAATTGAAAAAATGTTACTTCGTATATCGCTGTGCCATTCAACAAAAGATAATATTCTTTGAACCACTTTTTTTTTCCCCAAAATTCTAATTGTATAGCCTGCCAAGTCCTGTGATATTTGGTATCAAACAAATATCGTATTTAATCATCTTCTGTAATCAACTTAATGGTTTCAAGAAGCAAAACAGCTGCCTTGCAGGATTTCTAAATGCCAGGCATGCATGTCTCACCGTCAATAACACATTATTGCTTTGAATGGGAGTGAAATTCAAGACAATTGATGCCTCAGCTGCTGAAGAAGCAGAGGAAACATCAGGTGATAGAAAGTTGCTTGCTCAGCAAAATTACTTCATGCTGAGAGGTTCAACCATGAGGAATTCACTCTAATAGTCCTGCTTCAGTGTACTAAACAATGCTGTGCACTGACTGATTTCAGATGAAACAGATTTAAAAGACTTTGGATTACAGATCTTCTAAGTTTACATTTTTATTGTGCTGGATGTCTAATCCTGTAACGCTGATTTGTATCGCAGTGATAGTTTAAAAACATGTCTGCGAATTCTGTGACACCCCTTACATCAAAAGGTAAAAACAGTGTCCTCTCCACTTGAACCTGGCTGAGCTTTTTTGACAGCTTCAGCAAATAGAATACAGTGGAAGTGAAGCTGTGTGACTTCTAGGAGTAGGTTAGAAAAGGCCAGTTAGGGCCAGGCACGGTGGCTCATGCCTGTAATCCCAGCACTTTGGGAGGCCTAGGCGGGGTGGATCCCTGGGGTCTGGAGTTCATGGCCAACATGGTGAAACTCCATCTCTACTAAAAATACAAAATAAAATGATACGAGCATTGAAGACTGGGGATCTCAAGAACGAAGCAGAGGCATGAGATAGGAAGAAAAGGAATGCAATAAGAACAAATGTTTTACTTCGGGTGTGCTATATCTGCTTGTCTTTGAGGAACCTGCTTCAAGAGGCAATTATAGTGAATAGAAATCATGCTAGAGCAGTTATCAGGGCCTATCCTCCCAGATAAAATCATGTTTCTACTCTATTTCTTACTTCCTTCATCCATAAATGATGAGTTTGTATTACATAATTGGCCATTTTTCTCTCTTGGCAATAAGAATGTACTTTCTCTGGTTACACCGGTAATCCCAGCTACTTGGGAAGCTGAGACAGGATAATCACTTGAACCCAGGAGGCTAAGGTTGCAGTGAGCCAAGATCCTGCCATTGCACTCCAGTCTGGGCAACAGAGAAAGCCTCTGTCTCAAAAAAAAAAAAAAAAAAGAAAGAAAAAAGAAGAAGAAGAAGAAGAAGAAGAAGAAGAAGAAGAAGAAGAAGAAGAAGAAGAGAAGAAAAGAAGAAAAGAAGAAAAGAAGAAAAGAAGAAAAGAAGAAAAGAAGAAAAGAAGGAGAAGGAGAAGGAGAAGGAGGAGAAGGAGAAGGAGAAGGAGAAGGAGAAGGAGAAGGAGAAGGAGAAGGAGAAGGAGAAGGAGAAGGAGAAGGAGAAGAAGAAGAGAAGAAGAAGAAGAAGAAGAAGAAGAAGAAGAAGGAGAAGAAGAAGAAGAAGAGAAGAAAAGAAGAAAAGAAGAAAAGAAGAAAAGAAGAAAAGAAGGAGAAGGAGAAGGAGAAGGAGGAGAAGGAGAAGGAGAAGGAGAAGGAGAAGGAGAAGGAGAAGGAGAAGGAGAAGGAGAAGGAGAAGGAGAAGGAGAAGAGAAGAAGAGAAGAAGAAGAAGAAGAAGAAGAAGAAGAAGAAGAAGAAGAAGAAGAAGAAGAAGAAGAAGAAGAAGAAGAAGAAGAAGAAGAAGAAGAAGAAGAAGAAGAAGAAGAAGAAGAAGAAGAAGAAGAAAGAAGAAGAAGAAGAAGAAGAAGAAGAAGAAGAAGAAGAAGAAGAAGAAGAAGAAGAAGAAGAAGAAGAAGAAGAAGAAGAAGAAGAAGAAGAAGAAGAAGAAGAAGAAGAAGAAGAAGAAGAAGAAGAAAAAGGCCAGTTAGACAGCTTTTGCTAGTCTCTCTTAGAATACTTGCTGTGGGAGCCTAGGGCCCCAGTGTAGGATATTCAGCGACCTGGAGGCTCCATGCAGGGACCACAGGGTGAGACCACACACAGGGATAGAGAGGTAATAGACGAGCCCTAGTAGTGCTTGTCCCCAGCTATTTGATTTTCCCAGGCCATGTATTAGAAATATAAGTAGAAAAGTTTAAAGATGGTCTCAACTCCAGCCACCTTCATATTGCAACTGTATGAGCCAACCAGAGTGAGAATTGCCTAGCTGTGCCCCGTCAGCCTGCAGAATTATAAACAAAATAAATGATTACTAATAAGCCGATAATTTGAGGTGCATTTTCTCATGGCAAGAGAAGTTGGGAATGTTTCATCATATACTTATTAGTAGGTTTATAAGCAAAAACTATTTGGTTGCCTAAACACATCGAATTTATTATTCTCTAGTAGGGGTTTCTCACACCTTATACCAAAGTAATTTCTTACATGATTTTTTGACTCTACATCTCTTTATATAGCTACAGATATTATGTTAAGCCTAAATTGAAGAACTGAATATAAAATGCCAGAAAATAAATATGAATGATATAAAATACCTTTAAACTAATAAAAGTTTTACAGATGAAATGCAGTTTGGCAGGTGTTTTCCTAATCTTTTCTTCCTTTGTTGAATGTGAGATACATTAAGACATTTGGTCATTTGATCAACTCTGAACTTTTATGGGTCTCAATAATTGTTTATGTGATTTTTAGGTAGTTAAAACTCTTAGTGGTGTTTGAAGAATAGGGCCTTGCTTATTTTTAGATTTTTTTCTTTCCACAGATTCAATGTATTATATAATTTTAAAGTTCTTAAGATTGGAAAGGTATTTTACAAACCTTAGGATAACAAATAGGAAGGCTCTAAAATATTAGTTTTAAAATACTCTTTAAGAAATTCACCTTAACACACTCATTTTCATTTTTAAATACAACCTTCTAATATGGACACATATGTATAAATTTTTAATGGATATTAAAATAATATCAACTATATGATTTATATATTAGAAAATACATAATTATATTTTTAATGTATATTTATATTTCATGTAGTGAGACTACTCTTTAAAATGACATTCTAAGAAAGACTAAGAAAGCCTACTTGCTTCTCAGTGTGAAATAAACGTATGGCGTTCATAGTGCAGGAATTAGTCTCTTGGATTTTTAGTCTCTTTCTTTTTTTTTTTTTTAATTTACCGTCTTTTTTTTTATTATTATTATACTTTAAGTTCTAGGGTACATGTGCATAACATGCAGGTTTGTTACATATGTATACTTGTGCCATGTTGGTGTGCTGCACCCATCAACTCGTCACCACCTATCAACTCATCATTTACATCAGGTATAACTCCCAATGCAATCCCTCCCCCCTCCCCCCTCCCCATGATAGGCCCCGGTGTGTGATGTTCCCCTTTCCGAGTCCAAGTGATCTCATTGTTCAGTTCCCACCTATGAGTGAGAACATGCGGTGTTTGGTTTTCTGTTCTTGTGATAGTTTGCTAAGAGTGATGGTTTCCAGCTGTATCCATGTCCCTACAAAGGACACAAACTCATCCTTTTTTATGGCTGCATAGTATTCCATGGTGTATATGTGCCACAGTTTCTTAATCCAGTCTGTCACTGATGGACATTTGGGTTGATTCCAAGTCTTTGCTATTATGAATAGTGCCGCAATAAACATACATGTGCATGTGTCTTTATAGCAGCATGATTTATAATCCTTTGGGTATATACCCGGTAATGGGATGGCTGGGTCATATGGTACATCTAGTTCTAGATCCTTGAGGAATCGCCATACTGTTTTCCATAATGGTTGAACTAGTTTACAATCCCACCAACAGGTTAAAAGTGTTCCTGTTTCTCCACATCCTCTCCAGCACCTGTTGTTTCCTGACTTTTCAATGATCGCCATTCTAACTGGTGTGAGATGGTATCTCATTGTGGTTTTGATTTGCATTTCTCTGAATTCAAGTTTGGTCTCTACCTTCCTTTCCATTCTTCTTTTGAACAATGTGAACTTAAGCCATCTTTACAATTTTTTTTAAATTCTGTTTTAGATAGTGGAACATTGTATTAGTTAGATAGGATAGGCTAAATTAAAGTCGGGAAAAAAATCTAAACATCCCAGTAGTGTTACACAAAAAGATGTATTTCTCTTTTATATTACAGGATCACACACAGTGTCACTAGGGGAACTCTACTTATTTCAAGACCTCAATGCCCCAGGCTGACAGAACAGGACCATATACAGCTTTGCTGATTGACCTGACAAAGAGAAGTGAGAACTCTGGATGATCTCATGTTGATAATTAAATACTCAGCATAGATATATGTCATGTCTCGTTACTGGCTTATATGAGTTAAAAAGTTCAATCCTGTAACCAGAAAGACAGCAAGTGTAAAAGACAGCAAGTACCATATTCCTCAAAGCCTTTTGTTAATTTTAATAATGACCATGCGGGGGGAGGGGGGAAAGAAGGTTAAAACAATGCAATGGTAAATTTTCAATGTTTTAATTTCATAAATGTAAATCATAGAGTTAATTACACAAATATGTATTGAATATATGTAACACTCCAAGTAGAATGTTAAAATGTTGTCTAATGTAAATGAATAAGACATTACTCCTCAGTTTACTCACAGTATGATAGCATGGACTCACTGAAAACAGTACTTTCAAAATGACATTTGAGTAGGTAGCTAGTCAGGCATGAGCAGGGCAGGAAAGGGCTACCCCCACCCTACCCCACCAGAAATGTCAGGTGGCTATCAGGCAGTGGTCGAGCAGTTGTTACACTGCGTCTCTAAAATAACAATTGGTCACAGCTGGTGCAGAGAAATGCACCAGCTGAAACTGGTGATCAGGGGCTTCCCAATAGGATCTCAAGAGTTGGGCAAGTGGGCTCAAGCATGCGCAGTAAGAGGCAAAATGGCAGAGTTTAATTGGTATATGACTTTCCAGGGACATTCGACTGCTAAGGGAAGAACACAAGTGAGCACGCATACAACTCCAGTGAACAGGCCGTGCATGCTCACTTTCCAAGTGCTAGCAGGCCACTGTGCATGTGGACATCCCACCTCAAGGGAAGAACCAGGGGAGAAGGGATGCAAGACACCAGAAGTGTGCCAACATATAAACCCCAAGTCAAGAAGTAAAAATGCACACTTGATGTCTCAAGCCACCCGTCAGCCCTCTTCCAATTGTACTTTACTTTCTTTCGTTCCTGCTCTAAAGCCTTCTAATAAGCTTTCACTCCTGTTCTAAAACCTGCCTGGGTCTCTTCTGCCTTATGCCTCCTGGTGAATTTCTTTCTTCTGAGGAGGCAAGAGTGGAAGTTGTTGCAGACCCATTTGAATTTGCTGCCAGTAACAGTAACTGTGTGGCAAAGCTGTGCAGAATGAATAATGGGAGCAAAGAGGAGGGAAACACTAATTCTGGCTAGAAGCAAAGACGGTTCTCCAGTTATTCTAGAAATCTGTCACTTCAAAGATGAGTTCTATTATTACTCTTAAAAAAGTGCCATATTTTAAAAAGCAATCCTCACAATTTACAAAATAATAATCTTGTAAAATTTAAGTTCTATTTTAAAAATATTTTCACAAACCTGTTGACGCTATTTGTTGTTTCAATTTCAATGACATATTAGGAACCTTCTATTCAATTTATTATTAAAGAAACAAAAATTGCAGCATGCCAAATTGTATGTTACAGTTTAAAAACACGAATTAAAAGACATCATTGAGCACAAAACATATATAATTTAAAAAGAAGTGAAAAATATAAATTGATGATGTAACTGAGGACCCCAATTTTTCTGAAATAGTTTATTTCTTTTTTATTGTTTTCTCTTCTTTTCTTCTTTCCCCTTCTTCCCTGCTCCACCCTTCCTACTTAGCCCTTTAGAAATGCAAATATAAGGCCAAGTGAGGTAGCTCATGCCTGTAATCCTAGCACTTGGGGAGGCCGAGGAGGGTGGTTCACCTGAGGCCAGGAGTTCGAGACCAGCCTGGCCAACAGGGTGAAACTCATCTCTACTAAAAATGCAAAAATTACCTAGGTGTGGTTGCATGACCCTGTAATCCCAGCTACTCAGATGGCTGAGGTGGGAGAATTGCTTGAAACTGGGAGGCAGAGACTACAGTGAGCAGAGATGGCACCACTGTACTCCAGCCTGGGGAACAGAGCAAGACTCCATCTCAAAAAAAAAAAAAAAAAAAAAGGAAAGAAAGAATGAAAGTAAGAAAGGAAGAAAGAAGGAAAGACAGGAAAGAAAGGAAAAAAAAAAGAAAAAAAAAGAAAGAAAAGAAAAAGTCCCTCAACAGACTTTCCCCACAGGGCAAGTTCATCTATATGCTCCAAAAAGTGTGCCCCCAGACACCTCCACAGGGTCACCTCAGGAGAACATGTGGAAAGCATGCCCGCTTGGCCACTTTTACAACCTACCTCTGCCCAGGAAGTAACCAACTCAACGACCCAGTAGATAAGGCACCAAGCTAGCAGGGGGACCCCTATCTTTGGCCATTTCCTCCCCTACCTTATTAGGAAAGTGCCAACTCTCTGCTCCAAAATTGAAGTGGCATATTTAAAGGCAAGATGCTTTGCATCCCTTACCCCAAACTACCTTTGAAATAAATTCACGTTTTTTTTTTGTTTTTTGTACCAGATCTTGCTCTTGTTAATTGGACTCTGCCTGCAGTGAGCAACTAACGTCCTTTTTTTTTTTTTTTTTTCGTTTGAGACGGAGTCTCGTTCTGTTACCAGGCTGGAGTGCAGTGACTGAACTCAGCTCACCGCAACTTCCACCTCCTGGGTTCACACCATTCTCCAGCCTCAGCCTCCCAAGTAGCTGGGACTACAGGTGCCCGTCACCATGCCTGGCTAATTTTTTGTACTTTTAGTAGAGACGGGGTTTCACCTTGTTATCCAGGATGGTCTCAATCTCCTAACCTCATGATCCGTCTGCCTTGGCCTCCCAAAGTGCTAGGAATACAGACATGAACCACCACACCCGGCCTAATGTGCTTTCTAGTTACAATGATACTTAACAAATCAATGTGCTTTTTAGTTACAATGATATTTAACAATCACCAGTTGACAGGTATTGTAATAGAAGACTCTTCCCTGATTACCACCCAGTCTTGTGGATCATATTTAAAACAGCCCTTTGAGGTAAACACATTTTTTTCTTACAACCTTTTTCACAGGTAAGGCAGTTAAAATTCAGAGCGTTTAAGTGACATGTATGAGATTTCCCTGCCTTTACATCATGGAGTGGCTTTTTGAAACAACCTCTGACATCAGATCATGAATTCTGAACTCTTCCTCTACTATGTATCACAAAATTTAAGCAAGCTTCATAAAATTAAATAAGAAGGAATAAATGTATACTAATAGTTGGTATGTATTATTTATGGATATCTGCTGAAAATAATCTCATCTTACCTAAATTGATTTTTTAACACAATCAAAAAGTTACATTAAGTGGGAAAGTCAGTTGACTCATCGTCTAAATGCCAATAGATTAAAACCCAAGTTTTAGCAATGCCGTAATGTGTACATGCTAGTTCAAATGCATTCTGTTATAATTACAGGATCTTATAAAAGCATAGTGAGATTGTGAGTAATTAAGTCATTGGAGAGAGATATTGAATTAAAATTGGAGAATATTGTAACCATTGATTTTCTTAGAAGACATAACAGACATATGATATTAAATATTGTATAAAGGAAATAAATGGAAAACGTATCTGCTACACAGTGATGTAGGTGATTTCTTTCTCTCTCTCTCTTTCCTTCTTTCTTTCTTTCTTTCTTTCTTTTTTTTTCTTTTAATTTTTCCAGGATCTTCCTCTGTTGCCCAGGCTGGCATACAGTGGCATGATCACAGCTCACTGTAGCCTCAACCTCCCTGGCTCTAGTGATCCTCCCACCTCAGCCTTCTGAGTAGCTGGGACTACAGGCTTGCACCACCATGCTTGGCTACGTTTTTTGTTTGTTTGTTTGTTTGTTTGAGATATGGTCTCACTATATTGCCCAGGCTGGTCTTAAACTTCTGGACTCAAACTATCCTACTCCCTCAGCCTTCCAATGTGCTGGGATTACAGGTGTGAGCCACTGCACCAGGCCAAATTTATATTTCTGATGTTTCATTCATATAAAACTAAAATGCTGTCAACAACAAAGCAATAAGGCAAAATGCAACATACTGTAAGCTTTGAGGTAAATACTGTTTTATTTTATTCTCACTTTCCTGATTGACAATATGTGATTAATCTATCAGAAGTCCATGCTGAATTTAAAAAATCACATGGTCTGTTTCATTCTGCCATTCAATCATATTAGATAAGAAAGTTATAAATGTAATTGAAAGGACACAAAGATAGATGTGTACCCGCCCCCCACCCGCTACACCCTTGTTCTGCTCTCTAATCTTTGCACATACCAGAGATTTCGTAAGTTCTGTGAGTACCTGGTTTTCTGCACGTACCAGAGATTTTGTTTTGCACATACCAGAGATTTTGTAAGTTCTGAGGCAAGGTCACAAGACGTGTTTAAGTAAGATAAACTCTTGCTGCCATAAACCTGCTCTCCCGCCTCAAAGTTTGAACCAAAATATCAGAAATGGCAGGAACCAATCATAGTTAGCCAAATCGCCTTGTTCAAACACTAGCCAATCATATATCTGATTTGTATAATAACTCTATGCCCACTTTTCTTAGACTATATAACATTGTTCGGAGCTGAGTGGGGGAGCTCTCCTGCCCGTCTCGTTTCACGAGCGAGGGAGAGTTCCAGGTTCGAACCTGTAATAAAGATCCTTGCTGCTTAGCTTTGACTCTGGACTCTGGTGGTCTTCTTCGGGGAATAAACGGTCTAGGCATAACATAATCAGATTACATATCAACTCTGTGCACTTTACTCTTTTACCTGTCTAAATAGGATGTAATGATGCCTTGAGACGGTTTGTATCCAACAAGTTAATTTTATTTTTTAATTTTTATTTATTTTTATTTTTATTTTGAGACAGAGCCTCATTCTGTCACCCAGGCTGGAGTGCAGTGGTGCAATTTCGGCTCACTGCAAGCTCCACCTCCTCCTGCTTCCTGGGTTCAGGTCCTTCTCCTGCCTCAGCCTCCCTAGTAGCTGGGACTACAGTTGCCCGCCACCACGCCTGGCTCATTTTTTGTATTGTTTTAGTAGAGACGGAGTTTCACCATGTTAGCCTGGATGGTCTCCATCTCCTGACCTCGTGATCCGCCCGCCTCTGCCTCCCGAAGTGCTGGAATTACAGGCATGAGCCACCGCGCCCGGCCCCAACAAGTTAATTTTAAACTCAAACCATGATGTTGCTTTCCCCATCTGCCAAGATGACGAATACTGAATGGCTTATAAATGATTAAAGAAGATCTAGTAATGTTTTGAAAGACAATAGCAAAAAATCTATGTTTCCTTTCAATCTTATTCATAAGCAGCACGAGGCATTAATTTGAAAAACTCAGACCTTGAACTTCAGAACATGGTAGGTGGTGAAAAAGTACATAATTGAGCTTACACAGAAACAATTTTGCCTTAAAATAATTTTATGTCCTTTCCAGGATTTTTCCATTTTGACTTATCTATAGTGATTTTTATGAAAGTCTAATACTGCACACCATGGTTTTGAAATTCCTCAGATATTAAAACTTGACAGCTGTGACCCTTACTATCAACTCAATTAGCAAGAACCACGGAGAGATGGCATCAGAACCACTTCACCACACTATATTATATACAGCGTGTTCTCCAACATATCATGTTTAAATGATCCCTTTTTATCTACTGTAGACTGTAAATGTATTCTTTGTTAACAGTCTATTAATTGCAAAGTCACTGAAGCCAAAAAGAACCATAGGAGAACTGCTTTGGGAGTGACAGCGCAGGTTGCTGGAATCAGAAATTTAAATATCTAGGGCACTGAGTAGATAGGTTTATTCTTATGTTAATAGTATCCATCTCCCAGTCTTCCCTTGGGAACAAGAGCTTTGCACATGACTCCACAGCACCAATCGCACCTTCTCCAGGTAAGTTTTTGGTAGGTAAGAGGAATTCCTATTCCCGCTCAAATTGTGTCCCTTATGATGAATAGGTTATATGTTTTCTTATATACATTTGTATTGCCCAGTTTCTGTAAACAAGATCAAAATATATATCGTGCATAAAAATAAACATACGAATTCAGTGGTGAGGTAGAAAATCTCTAGAAGGAAATGGAAAAATGGAAGGATCATTTAACGCTAGACCAGAGAAGCAAGGGGATGTGAAAAAAGGTAATGGTGAGAGCAAGAAGTAAGGAAAAAAGGAAGAGTAAATTAAATCAGAAAAGCTTTGAGTCTATCAGACTTATGTTATCTGGCCATTGGGTCAAAGAAAAGGAGAATAATCAGTTTATTATATCTAAAAATTGGCAAGTGAGCCTTTCTGACATCAATGTAGGAGCTATTCCCACATAAACCAGTTGAAAACATTTGGTGTTTTAGAAGAAAAGGGGCTTATGGGCAAGTTCTATTTTAGCTAAGAAAAATGTCTCGCTTAATTTTTAAATGAAAATGTTCTGTTAATTTGGACAGAGAAGACCTGAGTTTGCAATGCTGCTATGTGTAATGTGCTAACCTCTGGGCAGTCTGCATCCCCAGATTTTCAGCACTTCGAAAAGAAAAATAAACGTAATTAGTTTCAATAGCTGTTAGGGTAAATACCGTACTGAAATTGTGATTCTAAAAGATATTATCTATTGGGGAAACCAGTCCCACACCACCTGGCGGGTACCCCGAGTCCAGCGGAGACAAAGGAGTTAGAAAGAGACAGAATAAGCATTTAAAAGGCAGGTCTGGAGCATCAGAGGCTTGCTCGCAGGAGCTCTCAGCCTGACCTCGGCCCAATTTATTGGTTTACAAGCTCTTTGTTCTTAGGGCAGATGGGAGGGGGTGGAAGGGATGAGGAAAAGGTTTAATTAGTGAAGAACTTGTGAGCCATTCAATAAGATGTATAGCAGTGGCAGTTGCTGTGAATTTCCTCGAGCAAAGGCGTGTGTCTAAACTACTTAAGATCTTTAACTTATTGGGACTGAAATGGGTGGGAGTGGGTTTCAGGAGGCGCCAAGATGTTTGATTATATTCCACTGCTTCAAGGGAGTGTTATCTCCCTGAGCCACCTGTGGAATGCCTCTGAGCGGTTATGCTCTCGGGGCATAAAGACATGAAGGCAATAAGGAGACTTTCTTCCTCAGAGACCACCCATGGCTCCCCATGGGTGTCTCACATAGGGGAGACCAACTCAACTGGCACCCAGAAGCTCTCTTTTCCACATTATCCATACAAATCACTTGGGGACCTTGATAATACTTCAGATTCTCAACCTTTATCTTCAGAGTTCTGATCAGTGGGTCTAGAGTTTTGTCTCAGGTAACTTTTGTGAACCAGTTAACATATCTTCTTAATTCCATGTTAAGGAAATATGAAGGGTTTAACATTTTACGTTACTTGCAAGCTAACAAATTAGCTTGCCACAGCTTCATAGATACTGGCAAAAGATGCAGGATTCCTGGGTGTAATTACACTGCCCTCTGAAAGGCCACTTAAGTGATCATTCTATTTGTAGCAGTTCTCCTTGCCCCCAAGTCCCATAGGTCCATCCAAATAGACCCAGATAAATGCCTGCATACGCACTGGGCTGTGTCATAAAAGAGACGCTGGGCTTAGAGGATCCAGATTTTTGTTTTTATTTGTTTGTTTGCTTGTTTGTTTTAGATGGAGTCTCCCTCTGTCGCCAGACTGGAGTGCAGTGGTATAATCTTAGATCACTGCAACCTCTGCCTCCCGGGTTCAAGTGATTCTCCTGCCTCAGCCTCCCAAGTAGCTGGGACTACAGGCGCCCCCCCACCCCCACCACACCCAGCTAATTTTTGTATTTTCAGTAGAGACCGAGTTTCACCATGTTGGCCAGGATGTTATCGATCCCCTGATCCAACCTGCATCGGCCTCCCAAAATGCTAGCATTACAGGCATGAGCCACCATGCCTGGCCCAGATAATTTTATAATCCAAACTCTGGGTACAGTTTTTCTAAAAATTTCTATAATATCTGTCACATATTTACACCATAATCTTTAGAAAGTGTAGAATACATGCATACATTCCTTTAAAATTTTAAGTTGTATTTTACTATTATGAATGCTTATAGTTTTACATATTTATGGGATACATGTAATGTTTTGATACAGGCATAGGGTCTGTAATGTCAGATCAGTGTAATTGGGGTATACATCACCTCAAGCATTCATCATTTCCATGTGTTAGGGACATTCCAATTCCATCCTTTTAGTTGTTCTAAAATATACAATGAATTATTGTTAACTATAGTCACCTAATTGTGCTACTGAACACTAGATCTTATTCATTCTATCTAACTGTATGTTTGTACATTATGTACCTTTGTACAAACTGTATGCTTGTATATTAACCATTTCCACTTTATCCCTACTCTCTGCTACCCTTCCCAGCCTCTGTTAACCATCATTTAATTCTTGATTTTTATAAGATCATATTTAAAAACAATTAGCTTCCACATATAAGTGAAAATATGTGAAATTTGTCCTTCTGTGACTGGCTTGTTACATTTAATATAATGCCCTACAGTCCATCTATGTTATTACAAATGACAGGATTTCATTCTTTTTTACAGTTGAATAATATTCCATTTATTTTAAATTAGAGGTGAGTAAAAATTATTTTGAGCATTATTCACTTAACCCTAATATTTGCTATCAGAGAAATTACAGGTACCTGTCTTTTACTGACAGTTATGTTATTTCTGTAACAGTCTTATGACAAAAATATCCCCTTAATTATACTTCTGTTTTCTTCAATTGTGATATATTTTTCCAGCATAGCCACCCTTTCTGGGTAGTGGAAACAGCAGCAAGGAAAAGTGCATGACTAGAGAATATATTTTTGTAAATATACAGACTACATGAAACACTTCATTTTTGTTTCTGTCACATTTTATTTTGACCAAAGAAGTTCCATCAAATTAGAATTGACTCTAGTTTAATATTGGCCATTTCCAAAATATAAAATCAATATTCAATAGTACAGACTTGCTATTATTAATGAAATCCTACATTTTATTTTCTTTTATTCATATTTATATTCACATGGCATTTCAGGATTTTGGTAAAATCCACTGACTGAGTTCATCCACTTATTTTCCAGTATACTGCACTAATGTCATGTTCTCCACAGAACTTCTCAATTTTCAAGATGAAAATCATTTCACCCTGTGTCTCCTTCTGAGGCCTTTTTTTTTTTTTTTTTTTTTTAACTTTTAATAGCCCTTATTGTATCTATCTTGTATGACTGGACATGTGTCTGTCTTTTCTCAGACACAGTGAAAACTTTAGGGCAATGGAACATGTATTAGTAATTGTTTCATTCTTCCTAGTGCTGAGTATGGTTTACCCTCATGTCATTCAGTTCTCTTCTGAAAGGCCACTTAAGCAGTCAATCTCCACTCAATTAACATAATTAATTTCTTTAGATAATCCCTAATTACCTGTGTATATATTCTGCATCTGTATTTTCTGCCTCATCTATTTGTGTCCATGAGAGCAAGTGCATTTTTTATTTTGCTTACTCTCATATTTCCAACACTCATGCCTGGGAACAGCATAAGTGCTCAAAAAAAAAAAAAAAAAAAAAAAAAAAAGAACAAATATATGCACACACACACACACACACACACACATATATATTTCAAAAATACTCACCTAATGTGGAAAATACCTCTGTGTACAATGAATGTGTTCATTGTAAATTATTTATATCACTATACTACATACTTCTTAGAAGGAATGTTACTTGTAGAATCAATTGCAGAAATTATCTGTCCTATTCTTCTGAGTTCAGTTAGGTAATATGTCATTCTTTGCTCTTTATAGATAACTAAGAATCACATACCCAGTAATTAAAAATAGGTAGGCTTATATGGAAGGGTAACTAGTACCTAAGTTGCTTAACTCTAGTGGACAGTGCATAATCACATTATTTTTATTTCAACATAATAAACTACATATACTAGAAAAGTTAAAAATCATTTCTAGCATATGTCTCTCTTCAGTAGCTCACACTCTTTTATTTAAGAAATACTTTTAGTAGATTACTTGAAAATTGTCTGTGTACCATCAGAAAGTTATTCACCAATGTTGAACTTCCCATAATAAGTGCTACATTAGGGGAACATAAATCAGATTTAGTAATAACCTTCTTGTGTTTGGCTTGTCTGGTAAACATTACAGAATTTTTCTGTGTTCTATTAACATTTTTTCTACAGTAAATATACACCATTTTTATACAATATACAAAAACATATACATTTTTGTGTTTTTTATATTTTAGTTTTGTATCTGTGTTTGCATTTTGTATTCTTACAGTGGCAGAAAATTACAGACCAAAATAAGATATTTTTAATTCATTTTTTTCAAAAAGCAAGCATTTTCTTGGAAATAATTCATGGAACTAGAATGTTAGTGCTTGTCTCTTCAATTCTGTGTATAAACAAAGTCAAACATTTCCACAGCTGAAGATCTGGGGAAAGTTTTATTCTGAAAGGTAAAATTTGAAGTCTAACATTTTATCAAGATTAGAACCCTCATTGGTAAAAAGCAGTGGTGCAGAAATAAATATAAAGCAAAAACAAGAAATAAGAATGTGATTATTTCCCAACTCGAACAATCTTTTCTTCTCAAGGAAGAGCCCTGGGTGATTTCTGCCTGTCTTGGAAAGTAAACATTTATGTGACAGAGGAACTGGCAAATACTGTTAACTTACATAGTCAAAAATTAAAATTATAGCATGTCAACGATTCCTGCTATGTATAAATGTTGATTTCAATATATGGAAAAAGTTAAAACTACATCTACATCTGGCAGAAAACAGGAAGATACAGCTTTACATTTGGAGATTTGTCCTGTAGACCTCTATTTCTAGAGTTTGTTGTTTATCAAGGGTCCAGAGAACAAAATCAAACACAGTTCAGTGTGTAGTATTATGATCTATACATTTTATATTCTAAAGAGAGACATCAGGAAATGTATGTAATGAATTATCAGTTACCAATGTCTTTTGAGTCTGATATTAGCTGCCTGCTTTCCTAAGTGTGAATGAAATTCAATTTCTCTAAAATAACTCAATGTGCATCAGATAGTATCGATTAAAATAAGCGTTCAGAAGAATTAAATTTCTTAATGCTCATGGACAGAGTAAGAAAAATATACTATGGAAGCTGAAGCTGATGGCTATGAATTTACATATTTTTTCTATAACAATTGTAGACAATTGTAAGTTAAATGCCTCCTATAGGCAGTGGTTTAGAGAATATACAGAAATGACTATTTAAAAATAATATACACTTTAGGTAATTAATGGGTGAATTCAGTTTCATTTTTGAAAAACATCTTTGGTTTTTGAAATCACTGTAAATACAATCAAAATATGCTTTCATACATAGTAACTTCCTCTTTTATCACTTTTCGAGTCATAGATCTCATGCCTTCTATCTACAAAAGGAAGAGATTCATATATTAAAATCTACACCTTTACTACAACTTTTCTCTATATGCCTCATTGACCTTCCATGTATTGCAAGCGTAATTTCACTTTAAAGCATCCTAACACTTTCCTACTCACATAACTAATGCCTTTTCCTTCTCTCATTAGTTTCCATTGGTATTTAATTTTACTGCTGTATTATTTTTATATTCCTCTGAAATGAAATTTAGAATGAAACACTTCTCAGGATTACAGTACTGTGATAACTAAGCAGATACTCTCTGTCATGTGTATTATTATTGTAGTATTTATGCATGATGTAGGTGGTGAAAAGCTGTTAGTGAATTTTATGCTCATTTTCCCTGTAATATGATGTTGATTTCTAATCACTTTTTGAAGCTTCTTTGCGGTTTTTAAAAATTCCATTGCTGTTGAATAATACAAACTTGGAAATGTTAAAAAATCATAATTTCATAAAACTAGATATGGTGCATATTTTTCAGATGTAAAACTAAATAATACTGATGCTTTACAGTATGTGCCACTTGAATTGTAAATATCTTACATAAATATATAACTGCCCATTTAGGTGAAAATCTAGCTTTGACTGAGGCACCCAGAGAAGTTTCTCTTCCTTCTTCCATACCAAATCCATCAAGGTGACCCATTGGAAATAATTGCTGACACTAGGAATGACCCTCCCTATTCTCAGATTTTGCTTTTCCTTTTCTTTTCCTGATACAACGGTGGCCACTGCTGCTTGCTGAAGCCAGTAGTTAGTCGGGAAGTCTGCTGCTCCTCATTCTTCCACCTTCGCCACCAAAAAATAAGTTCTGGACACTTTAATTACTATGCAATTAAAGCACTGGATAATGCTGATGTTTCTGAATAAAGACATGGAGTTGATACCACTCCTTTTTAAAACATCAAATTTAAATTGTGGTCCCAATAGACAGGTATGTGTCATATAAAAGGATCATAAAGTTTAACAGTAATATTTAAATAAAAAAAGTTTATAGTGTTTTCATTTTGAAATATGTACAAATGTGAGGGACTCAAGATCATTTCTAATTTAGTACCTCACTCATTTGTTTTCCAATATGCTTTTTGAGTGGGTGGAGTTACAGTGAGTATGCTATGAATAGAATATAACTCTTCAGTAATCTAATTTTCGTGCAATGAGCATGAATATTTCTAATGGTAATAACCGTGCTGTGTTGTCTTGAAGCATTCTTTCTTTTGGAAAGCACCTACCTCCTCTCACCACTCTTATCACATGACAATCTCGGACCTTGTGGTTTTGTTGGAGCTGATTCCATACACCTATCATTGAAATAACACACCCCTGGTCCTGTGACTAACCACATGGCAGATGACCTAAGCCTTATTTGTCAGGATGCCCTACTCCTTGCCACAGTGATAATTTCAAGGGCAAGTAGGGATACCTAGTTGAATTTATAAGTCTTTGAGAAACCTTTTACACAGCCAAAAAAGTCCTTTTTAAGAGGTCAGCCGGAAAATGTGCCTTACAGAAAAGAAGGTATAGCTCAGAAATAGAAAGGTCGAGTGACCTTAAGTCCTAAGTTCTTTTTTAACTCGTGTTTTCTTTTTGTTCCTCTTGCCTGGGCATGGAAGTAGCGGCTTACTGCAGTTGCTATTTTTGGGTTGTTTCCCTGAAAACTGTTTGTTTTCTCAGGCTCTTCCATCATCTGAGTAACCTGTTCTCTGTTTTAAATACCCAAATGTTTGTCTGTTTTTTCTCCTGTTTTTCTATTTTTATATTGATGGATAAATTTTCAGATACTACTTTATTTGTTTTGTTTTAGCAAGAGTGCTTTATTTTCTTCAAAGGCTTACAAAGAAGCTTAATAAAACAGATAGAACTAGAGCTACCAGCAGAGCTCTTTGGTGACGAAATGGTATACAACCTAACTGACTTAAGTTGGCTAGCTAGCTAGTTTCTCAAATCCCGAGAGCACTACTTAATAAAATTTAAAATTTACTGCTATATTCTTTTCAGTTGAGAACATCTACATATACTATTAATAGATAGGTGTCTTAGAATTAAAAATAGGAAAAAAATGAGAAATATAATGTGATTTTAAACATTTTTAAATTTTTTATTATTATGGGTACAAACCAGGTGTATATATTCATGGGGTACATGTGACCTTTTGATACATACATATAATGTATAATGATAACAGGGTAAATCGAGTATCCATCACCTCAAGTGTGTACGATTTCTTTTTGTTAAACACATTCCAATCCCACTCTTGTAATTATTTTTAAATATAAAATAGATTATTCTCGACAATAGTCACCCTATTGTGCCATCAAATATTATATCTCATTTGTGAAATATAATATTCTCAATGTATTTCATCATACAGGGAATGATGAGGTCCCCGTTTCATTCTGATAAATATAGTTGAAAATACTTCTACCTTCATTTATATCTGCTAATAACTTAGTTTTGTTTAACCTTAACTTTATAATTGGATTACAGATCTTTTCTAGATACTATCATTTACTGGGCACTTTCCCTTTTCTGTGTCCTACTGCAGTGATAAGACTTCTCAATTTTTAAGATGATGGAAAATTCTACTACTTCATTCTTACAACCATATGTGTTAAAATTACCTTCCAAAAACTGATCCTGCTTTACTTCTGCTGTATACCTCTCTCTCTCTCTCTTTTTTTCTCTTTCTCACACACACAGACATACTCACACAAAGTTCAGCACTGTGTTTGAATAAACCATAACATTTTTAGACAGGGCGTGGTGGCTCATGTCTGTAATCCCACCACTTTGGGAGGCTGAGGTAGGCAGATCACAATGTCAGGAGTTCAAGACCAGCCTGGCCAATATGGTGAAACTCCATGTCTACTAAAAATACAAAAATTAGCTGAGCATGGTGGTGGGCACCTGTGGTCTCAGCTACCCAGGAGGCTGAGACAGGAGAATCACTTGAACCTGGGAGGCAGAGGTTACATTGAGCTGAGATCTTGCCACTGCACTCCAGCCTGGGCAACAGAGCAAGACTCCATCTCAAAAAAATAAATAAAATAAAATAAATAAAATATTTAGACAATTCACTTTCATCCTTCTTCTCCTGAACTCTGATCAACTAATTTTGACCATCATAGACATTGACCTCCAAGGATCAAATCCTTATTTCTATTATACTCCTCATCAAATTATAAATGTGGTATTTTAAAGGAGAATTACACCAGAGAAAGTAAATTGTGATACGGCTAGATTGAACGAAGTCATGTATGTATAAGGAAATATTGATTGAGCATGAAATGCTGAAACAATTGCACAGAATTAAGAGATAACCCCAAGCAACTATTTGACAACTCCGCAAAGTCAGCAGTTCTTTCTAGACAAGATTTGCCAGTGGGTAGCCCCTGTCTCTTCACAAGAAATCTTCTTCCTTGAGGAGACACAGTAATTCATTCAACAATTGTCTATTTAATGCCTATTTGTTCCTGGTCAGTGTATTAAGAACTGGGAGCAGAAGGATGAAAAGCATGGATTATATCTTTAAGTACCTTGCATTCTAGCCTAATGAGAGGAATATAAGTGATTACAATGCAAAGTTGTATAATGAAAGCATGCATAAATTTGGATGTAAGCTACTGGGGAGAATTTGCAGAGTAGTATTCAAGTTCAGACTTTCATCACTATGTGTAACTGATGCATAGAAGGAGGTGTAGGGTGGGGGCTAAGGTCCTGACATGGGTATTAAGCCAGCTTCCTAAGTCTAGATGATTTACTTTTATAAGAAAGGGGCAGACACATTGCATTAAAAAAACACTATATGTGGTTTGTATAAACGGATGGACAGTGTAGCCTAGTGAAATGGCAGAGACCCTGGGGACAAAAAAGTGAGAGTGAACCACCTCCATACCCCTTCATTTTGTACATATTTGCAATTCTCAGTGACACTGAAAAGTACAATAGAGACAACGTGTGTTAAACACTTACCATACTCTCTATCCCATTAGAGCCACTCCAAAATTGGAAGTTGTTTAAAATGGTATAAATATTAGTGAAATTGGGAATGGTGGCTCTTTTGGTGGTAATATTAGGTAGTCCCTTGGAATTACTTCATTAACCAAACCACGTTCTCATTCCTTGCCTGCCTGATACTTGAAAAAAGAAACTCATGATATTCAAGATATATATTTTCTTGTGCTTATCATATTAAAAATTATTGAATATTTATCTACAATAGGGATTATGTTTAATTTAGCTTTAAAAGGCATATAAGGAGCTCTAGTACTCTGTATTTTGTACACCCAGGTCCTGATTTTAAAGTCGATAGTAACTCACTGCTGCTGCAGGTACAAACCTGCTCTTTCATTCCCACCCATATGTAAATGATGCAAGTCTTCCAGTGAATAAAATAAAGGTAAATAATGTCCTCTATGTAAGAAGTCCAGACCTATTGTTTTAAAACAACAACATAGTGGCTGAGCTCTCTAGGCATGGAGTGCTGGCTTAAGTGAAATGGGACTATCCTTGAGACCAGAAAATGACTTACTAAAGGTGTAGGCGATCCCTATCAGTGGAAAAGCAGTTTTTGGTTTTGTGTTTGTTTTCCCAAAAATCTCAGTAATTTTAAAAGTGAATAAGCAAAATAAACAAACAAAAACCCTGCAAACACGAATGTCCTGACACAGCAAAACACAAATTCTGCCTTGGCCCTTTGTGAGGTGTAAGTTTATTAGCAGTCAGAGACTTCTGAGAAACATCTCTTTTATTCATTTACATAGAAATAAAATTTATATTATGGGTCTACTCTTAAATTGTCTTTATATAAGAGCTAACAGAAGTAGCTAAAAATTGTAGCCTATACCCTTCATTGTCACTCTTTAACAGTGAAATATCCTCTGCCAATTTTATCAGTAAGTTAATCAGTACTTTAAAAATTGTAGTTCCCTGGTATTGTAATGTACGTTAATTTTACCTTGAAGTACCTTACTATAAAGTACTTTGATATTTGAAGTATCATCTTTGATAACTGAAATACTTTTATTTTTCCTTAAGAGATTTTAAAATTGTATTTTTAAATCTTATATGTGGTTACATGTGATCTGTACAAATAAACTGATTTTAATCATAGTATGTATATTTTGAAAAGTTTCAATTATTGAAACCAGTCTTAGGTTTGAATACTTAGGACTGTTTATTGTGTTAATTTGTTTTGAAAAATTGTTATTTCATCTCAGTACTTCTTAAATTCTACAATTTAGCGTTCCAGATTTTTTTCCATAGGAATTACCTGTGTTGTTGATTACACAACACATTTCTTATGATATTTTTCACTAGTTTGAGTTTAAGAAAGCAGTGGTGGTAGTGAATGGGAGGATGCTGAACTATGTAGTAGAGTTGGTAATCGTAGAGAAACCAAGCAAATACAATGAGGAGAAACAATTTAAAAATAATGCATTAGACCCGGCGTGGTGGCTCACGCCTGTAATCCCAGCACTTTGGGAGGCTGAGGCCGGCGGATCACAAGGTCAGGAGATTGAGACCATCCTGGCTAACACGGTGAAACTCCGTCTCTACTGAAAATACAAAAAACCAACCCACCAACCAAACAAACAAACAAAAAACTAGCCGGGCGTGGTGGTGGGCGCCTGTAGTCCCAGCTACTCAGGAGGCTGAGGCAGGAGAATGGTGTGAACCTGGGAGGCGGAGCTTGCAGTGAGCCCAGATCACCACGGCACTCCAGCCTGGGCAACAGAATGACCCTCTGTCTCAACAAAATAAAATAAAATAAAAAACAAAAATAATGCTTTAGAAACCTTTTGTAAAATGATCATTGCTGCTTATGTTACTAGGCCTTATGTGTTAAAATGAAACTTTAAATACAGGACTCAGAAATAGTATGTTAATAAAAAGAAATTATCCATTGCAATGGAATTTCAGGATACTGCAAATGCCACTACAAAAGCTACACAGTTTGGCAGAAAGAAGTGATAAACGTCATGGAACTGTGTCACTGCAGGGGTTGTGGAGCAAAGATTTTAGAGAAATTTTCAGTTCCAATACTGAATTTTTCACTAAACTGCAAACAAAATTGGCTTAGTTAAATGCATTATGGTGTGCATATACAATGGAATAGGATGTAACCCTTAGACAAGAGGACATTTAATGATGTGGAGAAATGTCCACAGGTGTTTTGTTCGAAATAAAATGTTGAAAATAAAATTTTAAAAAATTGAAACGTTTCTAAAATGTGAGTCAATATTTTTTCTTAAACTTTGGATGTATTCATAAGGAAAAAGTCTATAGAAATAACTCAAAATATTAGTATTTGCTAATAGGTTGTTTTATTGACCAGTAAAATAATTGATGGTTGTGCTTTTTGCTTCAGAAACATAATGAGTCAATGTTACTCATAAATGTTTGTATTATTTAAAATACTCCTCTCACATCTCAAATATATGCATGTGAGCTGGGAACATGGTATTCTTTATCTGTGCATACTTACACAATGCTTATCAGGTGGGAGTGTGTCTAATATTTGTTAAATAAATGAAATGTTTTTGGAAAAGTAATTATACAATTTTGCTTTTCTGTCAAGGTGAAAGAATTGGAGAATGTGACAAACAATGTCACTTAATGGTGCCTGGAACGCTTTCTTATTTGGGTATATTTATCATGGCTTTACTTTTATTTAACTGGAGATACTGAATTTGTACCCTGACTTTGGTAAGGTTAATTTCAGTTGTTAATTAATGTTACTGAGTGTATTCTGCTATGCACTTGCTCTCTACTTTCAGTTCAGAATTTTATCTACAAATTAGACAAGGATCTCACACTAGAGTTCAACTTGGCATTCCAACATGACCTGACACAAATATTGAAAAACCTTAAACATTAAAGAATTTGGTTGCCTTGTCTATTTTGGCCACGGGAACTGCTGGAAGATATCCATTCTACAAGCATATGCAAAAAATGCTCAACATTACTAATCATTAGAGAAATAAAAATAAAAACCACATGTGATACCATCTCAAAATAGTCACGATGGGTTTATTAGAGTCAAAAAATAACAGATGCTGGTGAGGCTGGGTTGCGAAGAAAAGGGAACACTTGCTTATACACTGCTGGTGGAAATGTAAATGATCTCAGCCATTGTGAAAAGCAACTCAGCCATTTCTCAAAGAACTTAAAACTGAGCCACCATTGAATCCAGTAATCCCATTATTGTGTATATACCAAAGGGAATATATATTATTCTATCATAAAAGACACATGCATGTTTATGTTGATCGCAGCACTATTCACAACAGCAGACATGGAATCAACCTAAATCCCCATCAGTGGTAGAGTGGATAAAGAAAATGTAGTACAGATACACCATGAAATACTATACAGCCATAAAAAAGAATGAGATCATGTCCTTTACAGCAACATGGATGGAGCTGGAGGCCATAATGCTGAGCGAATGAATGCAAACTCAGAAAACCAAGTATCAAGTGTTCTAACTTATAATTGGGAGCTAAACATAGAGTACACATGAACACAAAGGAAGGAACAATAGAGCATGGGACCAACTCAAGGGTAGAGGGTGGAAGAAGGGTGAAGATTATAAAACTACCTATTGGGTTCTATGCTTATTACCTGAATGACAAACCTGTATGACCTGTACACCAAACCCCTGCGACACAGGATTTACCTGTAAAACTAATCTGTACATTTACCTCTGAACCTACAATAAAGTTAAAGAAAGATACCTGTTTTATATACATTTTTGGATAGCTAATTAAAATACTCTTCTAATTTTGTGGTTTCTTCTTAATTTCACATCTTTATTGCCCTTTCAGAGACACCTCACATTCTTCTTGTTATCACAATTCTCTGCATTGTTTTTGCACATCCTCCAGCATCTCTTTTACTGTGATTCTTTCTTTGCGTCTTAGTATCTTTCAGCCCTTCTCAGGCAGTTGGTGCAGCAACGTCATGAATATCAATGGCCCATATTCATTAATTTGGGACATCATTTCTTTTGTTTTTAAGATCTTTCTATTGTGTTTTGTTGTTATTATGGTATCTTTATGTAATCACTATGTTACTGAAAGTAAGAGTTTAATTTGTTAAATGCTAGTTGGCTTTCTTGTATATGAATGAATAGATTGAAAATATCACGTGTCTGGCTTCTTTCTTCCTTCACTTGTTCTTTCTTTCTTTTTCAATCCACAAACATCAAACCATGCAGTTGTTAAAAAAACAGATGCCAAAGCTAAACTGATAGTGTTTAAATCCAAACTGTGCTGGTAGTAACTGTGATCTTGGACAAATTCCTTCATTTCTCTGAGTCTCAATTTTCTCATGTATGAAATAAGACTAGTTACAGCAGTTGGGGCAATAGAATAATGACTCCCTAAAGATGTTCACGTCCTAATCATCAGAACCTGTATGCTACTTTACATGGCACAAGGGATTTTGCAGATGTGACTAAGCATCATTAGAAAGGGAGATAATCCTTAAAAGAGAAATAGAGAAGAAGGAGAGTCAGAGCAAAAGATGTAACAGAGGCAGATAACCAGAGTGATATAGCATGATAAATACGTGACTGGCCATGGATGACTTTGAAGATGGAGAAATGGAGCCTGAGCCAAAAATGTGGGCGGCTTCCGGAAGCTGGAAAAGGCAAGAAAATAGATGCTCCTCTCTCGCCTCCAGAAAAAAACACAGGCATGCTGACACCTCGATTTTATCTCAGTGAGAGCCATTTTGGAATCCTGACCTCTGGAAGTGTAGGATCATAAATCTATGTTAAGCCATCAAATGCGTAGTAATTTCTTATAGCAGTAATAAATGACTGTTCTAGTAGGATTTCTAGAAAATATGAGAGTTAATATTAGTAAAGCAATTTAAAGAGTATCTTGCTTATAACAAGCTATACATACACATGTTTTGTAAAATACATAAGTAACATAACTAAAGAAATAAGTATTGAGAAGTATTGAGTGTCACCTACAAGTACTTCACCCACAGGTAGACAGAAAATATGTGTAAAGAATTGGCCCTACACATAGTGTGTGTGTGTGTGTGTGTGTAATAGAAAGCTCCTGAGGCACCGAGGGCTTTGGCACATCCGTGTACAAAATGAAAGGCACATGCAGTAGGCGCTCCCTGTAGTTGCTTTAACGATGCTCTTCTAGTACTTTTAGATATAATTCTGTGAACAAAAGAACAAAATGCTCACCTCTGAATGGTTAAATACTGAGAGAGAAAAAAGCTTTCAGATCTTTCTACAAAACAGTACTTTCAGTTCAGAGAGCTGGTTTCAGTTCAAAAACCCCCAATTTAGTTTTAGAGAAAATCCCCAAAGTATCAGTGTACACGGAGGTGCTTGAATAGAAAAAAAGCATTGACTTCTAAGAGGAAGTAAAAACTGCACTTGGATAATCACCAGTCCTCTCAGAACAGTCTGCAGAGAAAACCTGATGCAGCTGGCCCACTTAGGATCGACTTTTCAGGTGTTCTTCTTCAGTGAAGAGGTTGCAGATGTCAGTATAATCACAGCAGATGGCTATCCCTCCTGATTCTCAGAGAGCGGTGCTCTGAAACTCCCTCTCTGCCACTTGGGCTGACTCAGTACTTTTGTGACTGCAATTGCTATAGCCGTGCAATGTCAAACCACATACCTGACTCTTGGGAGAGGAGCTGTTGTTCTCTTCCCTGACCTGCCTAGAATGACAACATAGAAACACAGACATGAAACGTGCCTCAAGAGATATGAAAAAATTACTTCAAACACCCCCAGCCCAGAAACAGACTAAGAAAATTGCAGTTCTGGGGGGTTCCCTTTGGAGAGATGATCAAGATTATCTCCATTCTCAGAATACATAGTATTTTTCAGGACACCAATAATTTAGGGAAAAAGAATTATGTATTTTGCAGAAACATCTATATATATGTTTTATTATTTGTACAGTTTGACTTCCAGAAAATAGAAAATATATATATATATCTTCAGTTTTTCAGTATTAAACTAAAAAAAAAAAAAAAACTCAAAAAGTATTTTATTTGCATTTTAGAGGAAACCTGTGTGTATCACTAATTTATTATGAAGTATGTAATTTTTACTAAGTACTGTTCTACATGCATCATTTTAATCCTCATAACTCACTCAAATACGTTGATTCAATGGTGCGTACCTCATAGATAAGAATTTCAAGATATATGTAATAACTGTTTGAGGATAAACACAAGTCCAGATTTGTCTAACTCCAAAGCCTTTGCTAGTAGCAATTTAACAATTCTGTCTTTAAGAGCCTTTTCTGGGGACAGTATGATTACCCGAAAAACCGCAGGGCAAAATTTCAAATATGAAGGAAAAATTCACAAAAACATATACACCTATGTGTCTATTCCTAAGAGTCTGGTATTTCAGATTTTCTCTGTGACCTTATCTGTTACATCTCTGGATATTGAACTTGACTGTGCACAGCTGCTTTACTAAATATTAAAAACCCACAGGAAGCACAGAGAGGCTTGCACCACAGAGGACCCAACAGTGCCTTTATCAGAAGGCCATAGTACTAAATCAATGTAACCGAAATGTACTTTCATCTCAAAGTGCTCCAATCAGAGAAGTTACTTGAAAAATGCAACACATTTATCTTCCAGACAACAGATTCCTGGTGGGTTACTCCTCCATTCTCCTAATCTGTGTGATTTCACTCCACCAGGGGGTGCCAGAGCAACAAGGAGAGCAGTGCAATTTCAAGGAAGGGGACATAGATTTTCTTCTAAATATGACTGATCCATGGAGAAAAGTGGCTCCTATTGGCAAATTCCTGATAAACTGATACTTTACAAAAGTCTATCGTTTTTATTTTAGTTAAGGAAAAATAAATCTATTGTATGTATTTATGTGTTATTTATGTATATAGATAGTCCTACAACTTTTAATCCTCATAACTCACTCAAATACGTTGATTCAATGGTGCGTACCTCATAGATAAGAATTTCCTGCCAAATTTGTCAGACTTATTATCAAGAGGTAATTTATTTTGCTGTCTACTTTTTTTTGTTTGTTTGTTTTTGCCATTTAATATGGCTCCTAACAGAAAGGTAGAAAAGGTCTGCTAAAATGATGGGAGGCATATAGTAAAATTGGCTACATAACAATAGAGATAGTGGTGTTCGGGTAAAAAAAAAAAAAAAAAGCATTTTTAAAAATATGTAAACTCCACAAGGTAGATACTACCTATAATACTGTTGCTAAGAAATTTTATAAAGTGAAAGTTCTCATTTCATGTATCTCATTGCACCACTGATTTTTTTTTAATATGGTTTCTGTTTTTATCCTTGTTTGTGTATATTTGCGGAAGTGTATGTGTGTGTGTCACATATCTGTCGTATATATTATATGATATATGTAGCATATATATTTTATAATAATAGATTTATACTATGTGTCTGTATGCAATTTGTACAGCTTCTTTTCTTTTTATTCACTTCATGAACATCTTTCTACATTAGGACATAAATGACATTTTTTCCATAGCTTTATTAAGGTATAATTGACAAATAAAAACTTGTCAGACTGTACTACCCCACTTTAGGTTAACTATAACCACTTTAGGTGAATTCTTTTATTTTACCTGAATTTAGAGGAGTGGTCCCCAAACTTTAATCTGCATGTGGATCACCTGGGTATCTTGTTGAATTGCAGAATCTTGAGTCAGTTGTGGAGTGGAGTCTGAGATTCTGTATTTTTTTTAATATATAAAATTATACATTTCCAAGGAATAGCAGTGCTTATAACTGTGTTTGATATTTAAATCCTAGTCCAGTAAATGTAATGTGTATAATTGCTAAGAATTATAAAATTAATAAACTAGAGCTGTCTAATTTTACAGGTAAAGCTACGCCAAGAATTCACTGTTTTTATTAGACTGAATTTGATTTTAGCACACTGGTGACAAATAGCTCAAAAAAGAAATAAAATTTATTGTACAGAAACACACACAGCAAGCCTCAGGAAATGTATGATCCAGGGCAACTGTGAGAGGTTCAGCCCAAGAAATTCTTAGACCTTCACTGTGGTATTTTGTCACTAGTCAGAACTTATTTACAATTTACCAAATCAGTATGCTGGTACTATCTAGCTCAACATCCCAAATGAAGTAGCTATATTGTTTGTTGACTGGCAATTAAATAGTTTTCCATGGGCCAGATGGTCACATTTGAAACAATAAGCTATGATTACGGAAAGGAGGTTCATGAGTTATGACATTAATCTCAGACCCATTATTTTAATCAGGCACACATAGGTTTCAATTCTCAAATGATAAATTATGGACAGAAGCAGCAAAACAAAATGCATTTCATATAAATTTTCTTCTTGTTGTTTTGTTTTCTAGTAGCTTCTTTGTTTAGCATTCCCTAGGTTGCTACAGTAAAAATGAGCATGGTGCAGATTGCTATGGCAGGAAGCTACTATAAAGAAGACTAACTTGGCAGTATGGTTTTGGGCACACGGTCTCAGCTAAAACTACGGCACTAAGAGTCAATATGGAACTGAAGTTAATTGAGGAGACTAGAATCCTTTTGGAGAAAATAGAGGAATCTCAAGATTCCTACAAGGTTTCCAGGTAGCTTTGTGGGAATCTGATGATAAGATAAAAGAATAAATTATAGCACATTAAAACTTCCCCCCACTTTTAGAATTAACTAATCCATTTCATTGAGCTCTACATTTATTACACACTATTCTTTTTGAAATTCAACTTTCATGTTAGATATAAGGGTCACTTGTGTAGGTTTGTTACATAGGAATATTGCACCCAGGTAGTGAGCATAGTACCCAATAGGTAGCTTTTCAGCCCACATGCCACATCATCCCTCCTGCCACTGGTAGTCCACGGTGTCTATTGTTTCCAGGTTTATGTCCATATGTGCTCAATGTTTAGCTCCCACTTATAAGTGAGGACATGCAATATTTAGTTTTATGTTCCTGTGTTAGTTTGCTTAAGATTGTGGCCTTCAGCTCCATCCATGTTGCTGCAAAGGACATGATTTCATTCTTTTTTATGACTGAATAGTATTCCATGGTGTATAAATACCACATTTTCTTTATCCAACAGACCATTGCTAGGCATCTAGGTTGATTCCATGTCTTTGCTATTGTGAATAGCACAGTAACAAGCATATGAGTTCATCTGCCTTTTGGGTATAATGATCTATGTGTCTTTGGGAATGTACCTCATAATGGCATTGCTGGGTCAAATTGGTGACTCAGTTTTAAGTTTTTTGAGAAACCTCCTAACTGCTTTCCACAGTGGCTAAACTAATTTAAACTCCCACAAACCATGTGTAAGTTTCCCTTTCTTCTGCAGCTTCACCAGCATTTATTGTTTTTCTAACTGTTTAATAAAAGCCACTTTGATGGGTGTGAGATAGTATCTCATTGTGCTTTTGATTTACATTTCTCTGCTGATTATTGATGATGAGCAATTTTTTCATGTTTCCTGACCACTTGTATGTCTTCTTTTGAGAAATGTCTGTTCGTTTCCTTTGCCCATTATTTAAATGAGGTTTTTTGTTTTTTGCTTGTTCACTTAAGTTGCTTACAGATTCTGTCTATTAGATCTTTGTCAGATGCTTTTGTGGTGAGTATTTTCTCCCATTCTGTAAGTCGTCTGCTCACTCTCAGCGGTTTCTTTTGCTGTGCAGAAGCCCTTTAGTTAGGTCTCAATTGTCAATTTTTGATTTTGTTGCAATTGTTTCTGGGGACTTAGTCAAAAATTCTTTCCCAAGGTTAATGTCCAGAATGGTATTTCCTAGGTAGGATTTTTGCATACGGCGAATGGTAGGGGTCCAGTTTCATTCTTCTGCATATGGCTAGGCCATTATCCCAACACCCCTGGGAAAGAGAGTCCTTTTCCCATTGCTTGTTTTCATCAGCCTTGTAGTTGTTCAGATGGTTTTAAATGTGCGGCTTTATTTTTGAGTTTTTTATTCTGTTCTACTGGTCTGTGTGTCTGTTTTTATACCAGTACCATGCTGTTTTGGTTAATATAGCCTTATATTAAAGCTATATTAGTTTGAACATATAGTTTGAAATTGGGTAGTTTGATGCCTCTGGCTTTGTTCTTTTTGTTTAGGGTTGCTTTAGCTATTTGAGCTAATTTTTTGTCCCATATTAATTTTAGAGTAGCTTTGTCTAATTCTGTGAAGAATGATTTTGGTAGTTTGAAGGAATAATATTCAATTTGTTTGTGACGATTTTAATGAGATTGCATTCTTTATTTAACATTCAGCCTTGACATTGTTGTTGTATAAAAATGCTACTGATTTGTGTACATTAATTTTGTATCCTGAAACTTCCCTAAATACATTTTTTTGGTTCCAGTAGCCTTTTGGTGGAATCTTTAGAGTTTTCTAGGTACAGATTCATATCATCAGTGAAGAGAGATGGTTTGACTTCTTATTTTCCTATTTGTATGATTTTTATTTATTTCTCTTGATTGACTGCTCTGGCTGGGACTTCTGGTACTATGTTGAATAGGAATGGTGGAATGGTGAGAGTGGGCATCCTTGTCTTTTTCTAGTTCTCAAGGGGAATGGTTTAGCTTTTGCCTATTAAGTGTGACATTAGCTCTTTATTTGTCTAAGATTGTTCTTATTATTTTCAGGTATTTTTCCTCAGTGTCTAGTCTATTGAGGGGTGTTGATTTTTTTGTGTACTTAAGAAAAACATGAAGGTATATTGGATTTTATAGAAGACTTTTTCTATATCTATTTAGATGAACATATAGTTTTTGGTTTTGATTATGTTTATGTAGTGAGTCACATTTAGTGGTGTGTGCTTGTCGAACCGGCCTTCCATTCCGGAAATAAAGCCTGCTTGATGGTGTTGGATCACCTTTTGGATGTGCTATTAGATTAGATTAGATTAGATTAGATTTGTGCTATTAGATCTGGTTTGCTAGTATCTGGTTGAGAAGCTGTAGGACAGCTTCACTGTTTGCAGGTGGATGAAAGCAATCAGTCTCTTTGTTCCCTGCCTTGCCTGGGGTGAGCAAGGGTGGGTACCACAGTGGCGACAACGTCAGAGGGACTGTAGATTGTCTCTGGGAGCTCCATCCCAGAGAAATGCAGAGCTGTCACCCATTGAAGTGATCAGGTGGGAGTGGGTCGGTCACACTGGAGACCCAAGATGGGAGGCCCTGCCCTGTGAGGCACAGCAGGGGAAGGGATCCAGGTGGAAAACAGTCTGGCCATCTTTCATACCACAGCTCAGGGATCCAAGGCCCATGGGACTCCACGTAGGCTTGAGCAAGAGTTCTGGCTAGACTCTCCAGACTGCTCTCCCTGTCAGTCTGGAGGGTGGGGTGGGGGATGGGAGTAAGGGTGTCAGAAGGGATCTGGTTGCTAAGGTCCATGGCAGAGGTGTAGGTCCCGGGGGCTCTTGTTCACTCACTCTTTCCCCATGGTAGGGAACCACCCCTTGCTCTATGTTAGTCTCTCATGAGCAGCGATCCTGCCCCGGCCATCTCTGCTCTACTCTCAGTGGGTCACCCTTGCTTCTCGGATGGTTCACTTGAGCTAGTATTTACTCACCCCTCAGTCTCCTCTCCATGAGAGGGTGTGCACTATTTGCTTCTAGTCAGCCATTTTGGCTCTTCTCCCCGACGTTCTGTATTTCTCATTACATCCCAAGTTACACTAGCCTGTCTGTGAATAGATTTGAATAGTATAACCTTAAATAAAAGAACAGGATGTAATTCACGTACAGCAGAATTGTTTCTATCATAGAAAAGCTAGGAAGCAGAAATTAGAACAAAATTTTAAATTCATAAAAGGAAAGGTTTCCTCTTTTTTCATGTGATTCATTTGCTGGTGCTTTAAATTGGAGTGAATTTTTAATACTACATTGGAACATGGCATAGGAGAGGCCTCTAAGGGGAAGAAGAATGGTTAATATTTCACATGAGATATTATTTTAACTGCAGTATATTAACCACATTTGTGAGTAAGTAAGAGAAATGAACCAAGAAGCAAGTGTTTTTTATCCCCCATGCCAGGTTCCACTATCATTGCTTGATAAGTGTGGAGTTGCATGGCAGCTTTTTTGCAAGAGGGTAAGCTGTCCGACATACATAACAGATGGGGTCATAACTTCCCAGTTCCATAAACATGGTCTCCACTCCTGGAGGCAATAATGTACTAAGATGCTTTTTCAATGTGGTTATAGTAGGTGCATTGCTAGCATTTTACAAGTTATTGAGGCTCAGCGCGGCAATAACTTGTAATGTAGTTTTCAACATAGCTTCAATGTGTTTTTGGGGATGAGGTAAAATAGGTGAAAAATAGCTTACTAAATTATTATTTTATCCTGTCGGCTAGTCCAAGAGTGTTATGCTCTTTCATTTCAGAGTGCATGTGCAATTGTTTTAGTATCATTATTAATATATTTTGTCCTTTGTAGGATCATCTTATCAATGAGGTTTTCAGTTATTTCTGGTAAATATTATCCCACTATAACATGCTCATCATACTTCATCCAAGATGGAGGGCAACCTGCTGCTCTCTAAAATCCAGTTAGCCTCACTGGAAACGGAGTATCCCCAGAAGACAAGAAAAATATGATTCTAGTGCAGCATATCAAAAATATTTCCAGAGAAAAAGTTTTATTTTAAGCTCTTTCTATGAGCGTTATATTCATCCAATGAACAAGACTCAATGTAAAATATCTAGCAAGTGTATTACACCGTTAATACATGTCAATTTGGGTGTTTTCATCATTCTAGTTTCTAGAAGGTGATTTCAGGAAACAATGGTGATTTATTGATAAAATGAGATCAAATTACTGTGGGTTTATTGATGAGGGAGGTAAATAGTAGGGAAGCAGATTGTTGTTATTTTATCTAAAGATTTAGTTTCAAAAATTCTTTACACAATCTCAACTTTTTCCCATCTCTCGTATAAATTCTATTCCACATTCCATAGCCATGAAATTTTATTTTTCTTTGTTCTCCGTATAATTACACTTATTGCATTTTGCCATTTATTATAGTATTATACACGATTAATCTTATGTACTAGATTTAAGCCCATTGACAAGAAAGACTAGAGGTTGCTTATTTGCCTTTATATCTTTATCTCCATTTTTTCTCTTCCACTTTCAACCTCGAATAGGTATTAATTGGTATGACAAATACTCACTGTTAAGAACGGTATTATGTGGGGTTTACATATTGTGGTAAAGCACATAAAGAAATGGTGGTAGAAAATAGACCTTTGATTTTGTACATCAGCTTCCTGTTTGTAAATTTTAATGAAATGTTAATGAAGATTATCCTTCTTTCCATTGCACATTATAGGAACTTACAAGATTAGTGAATAAAGATTAAATATATTTTAATTAGCTCACAGGACTTTTAAAGATTCCAACAATCCTCTAGGTAGAAATTCTGATTACAATGACCTGAGTCTAGATTTGAACACAAAATTTTTTTGCATAGTTCTAGTGCATACTGATTTTTCTAGCTATACAGCTACTGTGTAAGTAACAAATGATTATTCCTTGTTTTGTTTACAGTGTTACCAAGAAAGAGAGTGTTTATTAATTTAATATTTAGTTGCATTAAGTAATCATTGAAATTCGACCTCATGCATCTAATATGGCTTTCAGTCCTTGAGATACAAGTGTGATTGAAGCACACAAAAATCTCTAGGGCAAAGAATAAACATAATAAATTTTAAAAATATATGATTTGATACAAAATGTTCTAAATGAGATACAAATTTAAAATCAAATCAAATCAATAAAATCTTATGATAAACATATGAATATAATTATACCATAGAAAAGTAATGTATGGCAGAGTAAGGAGATTAGGGGGTTCCAAGGGGTAAATATTGCCATTTTACGTAGGGTAGTTAGATTATACCTTATTTAGAAGATGATACTTGTGCAAAGATATAAAACAGATGAAGGACTTAGCCCTGAAGAATATCCTGGTGTAGATCATCCTAGACTGAGAGACAGAGGTGCAATGCACCTAAGTGACAGCTCAGCTGACATGTTCAATGAAGAGCAAGGGGGCTGGCAGTCACTGGGGAAGAGTCAATAAAGGCAACACTAGTAGGAGAAGATATCAGAGACGTAACAGGTTGCCAGTTTATGCAGGGTTGTGTAAGCTACTGAGAAAAAAAAAATTGTCTCTTGAGCAAAATACAAAGCCTTGATTAGGTTTCCAGCAGAAAAGTAAAAATATTTAACTTACACATATACAATGACTCTGTGAGTGTTGTGTTGATAAAAAGTGCAATCAAGATCCAAGAGCCGAAAAGCAAGAAGACTTTTATGCTATTGCAATAATCTAAGCATGAAACAGTGGTTTATTTCAGCCAGTGTTGTAGCAACAGATGTGTGAAGAAATGGTTATATGGGGTTTTGTGTACCTCCTGAATTGGTGTCAATAGTGACGGCGATCTTGTGGACTGTGTTCACTGTAACTATGTAAGTGGATAATTTTTCTAGTAGTATGCTGGATTTGAGATAAACAGAAAATCTAAAGATTATACAGTACCCTAAGCCTGAGCAACTGGAAGGTATGAAATGGTAAATATGTTGGTTAAATTTATGTGTCACTTTTGCCAGGCCATGAAGTGCCCAGATATTTGGTTATACATTATTCCAGGTGTGACTGGGATACTGTTTCTGGATGACAGTAACATTTAAATCAGCAGATGGAGCAAAGTGGATTGTCCTTCCCGGTATACTTAGAACTCATCCAAGCCACGGAAAGCATACTAACACAACAAGGTGTAGATGAGAATTCACTCTCTCTGGCTGGCTCTTTTTGATCTGGGACATTAATCTTCACCTGTCTTTGGACGAAGACTTAGACTAGAATCTACACAATTGGCTCTCCTGGTTCTCAGGCCTTTTATCTTGGAATAGAACCTTACCATAGGCTCTCCTGGATTTCTACCTTGCTGAATACAGATCTTGGAACATCTCAGCCTCCATAACCAAACCAATTCCTTATAATAAATATCTCTTTCTGTCACATGTATGTATTTTATTTTATGTAATATAAAATATTATATTAATAACAATATATATTTTTATTTTTCCTATTGACTTTGTTTCTCTAAAGAACACAGACTAATACAACACATACTTGTAAAACCCTGTAATTCAATGGGTAACACTCTAGGTAAGCAGGTTTGGGAGTAATATGAGGAGTTCAGTGTTTTGTACATGTTGAATTTGAGATGTCTATTAAACAGATAAGTGAAAATATAAGAGGCAGGGTTTTTGTTTTTTGTTTTAGTAGATTCTGTCCTAGAGGTAGAAATAAAATGGGAGGTTATTTGCATGTTTATGTAAAGAAGAGGACCAAGGATTAAGATACTTTCACATTAAAAAATAGAGGTGAGGAGAAAGAATCAGAAAAGGTTGACTGGAAAAAAAAAATCATCCAGTAGAATAGAAGAGATGTAAGAGAAAGTAAAATCCTGGAAGCTAGGTCAAAAAGTTTATCAATGAGGTGGTAATCATCATCTATGTCTCATAGTGACTAGTGGAGGTAAGTGGAGATGGTTAATGGGTACTTTCATGCACACAATCTAGAAAAAAATGATCTGTTTTTATAGTTTGAATGAGTGAATAAAGCCTAGTATTTGATAGCACGACAGAGTGACCACAGTAAATAATATTTTAATTTTACATTTAAACATAACTAGAAGAGTACAACTGGATGGTTTGTAACACAAGGTTAAAGGCTTGAAGGGATGGATACTCTATCTTCCATGATTTGATCATTATGCATTGCATGTCTGCATCAAAACATCTCACGTACTCCATAAATACATACTTCTGTGAACCCACAAAATTTTAAAATTTTAAATTAAAAAAGAGTTTTACATAGTGATTAAGATTTGTAAAATTTGGAATGAGAGAAATAAACACTGAATTTTGCAACGTAGAATTTATTGACAGCATTAACAAGAACAACCTTAGTCTTATAATGAGGATAGAAACCTAATTAAGTCTGTCTTAAAGATAATGGAAAGAGAGATAAGGCTGATGGAGAAAAAAATTGTATTAGTGTCCTTGGGTTGTCGTAACAAAGTACCATAAAGTGGATAGATTAAATAGCAGAAACATATTTCCTCCAGTTCTGGAAGCTCGAAGTCCAAGATCAAGGTATCAGTTGGGTTGGTTGATCATTCTGAGATCTCTCCCTGGCTTGTAGATGGTCATCTTCTCTCTGTGTCTTCACATGGCCGTCTTCTTTTTGTCTTCACATTGGCTTTCCTCTGTGTATCTTTCGTGTCTTAACTTTCTCTTTTTTTTTACGATTCAGATAATTTAAAAAATATATATATTTTTATTTTAGGTTCCAGGGTATGTGCCCAGGATGTGCAGTTTTGTTATGTAGGTAAACATATGCCATGATGGTTTTCTGCACCCATCAACCCTTCACCTAGTTATTAAGCCCAGTATGCATTAGCTATTTTTCCTAATTCTCTTCCGCCCCTCACACTTTCTTTTCTTATAAGAGCATGTATCAGACTGGAATAGGGAGGGTCTGCTCTAATTTTCTTATTTTAACTTAATTAGTTATTTAAAGACCCTATCTCCACATGCGGTCACATTCTAAGATATTAGGAACTAGGATCCCAACATATACATTTTGGAGAAAATAATTTAGCCTGTTGCATTTCATCCTCTATCTGCCCCCCATCCCAAGCTTCATGTCCTTCTCACATACAAAATACATTCACCCAATCCCAATAATCCCCAAAGCCTCAACCCATTCCAGCTTTAACTCTATGTCCAAAATCTCATTTAAATATACAATTTTTAGCTGGGCACGGTGGCTCACACCTGTAATCCCAGCACTTTGGGAGGCCAAGGTGGGCAGATCATGAGGTCAGGAGATCAAGACCATCCTAGCCAACATGGTGAAACCTCTACTATAAATACAAAAATTAGCCAGACGTGGTGGTGGATGCCTGTAGTCCCAGCTACTCCAGAGGCTGAGACAAGAGAATCACTTGAACCTGGGAGGTGGAGGTTGCAGTGAGCCAAGATCATGCCACTGCACTCCAACCTGGGCAACAGAGCAAGACTCCATCTCAACATAAATAAATAAATAAACAAACAATTTTTAAGTTAGGTACGGGTAAGACTAGAAATACGATATTTCCAGAGGCAAAACTTATCTAGAGCTGTGAACTTGTAGAATATGACAAGTTATGTGTTTCCAAAATATGATGGTAGGACAGACATAGGATAGACATTCTCATTCCAAAAGGGAGAAATTATAAAAAATGAAGAGATCATGAGTCCCAGACAAGTCTGAAACTAGCAGGGATAACTCCATTAGATTTTAAGTTTCAAAAAGAATCCTCTCTCACTCAATGCTCTATACCTCTGAGCCGGGCCTTCTAGACCCCTGTGTAGTTAGTGACCCCACCCCTGCATTCTTAATTACTTATTTAAAGACCCTATCTTCAAATACAGTCACATTGTGAGATACTGTGAATTAGAACTCAGGAAGAACACAACTCAGCCCATAGCAGAGAGTGTAGACAATTACTCTGAAGAGTATTGAATTTGAAAGGTTAACAAGGCTATCAAAAGAGAAAGATCGATGTAATAATATTTCTATAGTATAGTGAATGATCCAGTAATAAAGCTGAGTTTTATCAAAGGCCTTTTCTATGTCTATTGAGGTGATTAAATGGTGTTTGTTTTTAGTTCTGTTTCTGTCATGAAGCACATGTATTGATCTGCATATGTTGAACCAATCTTGCATCCTAGTAATAAATCCTACTTGATCATGGCAAATTAACTTTTTGATGTGCTGCTGAATGCAGTTTTCTAGTATTTTGTTGAGAATTTTTGCATTTACATTCATCAGGGATATTGGCTAAGTTTTTTCTCATTTTATCTCTGCCAGGTTTCAATATCAGAATGATGCTGGCCTCATAGAATGTGTTAGGGGGAGCTTCTACTCTTAAGTTTTTTGGAATAATTTTAGTGTGATTGGCATCAGCTCTTCTTTGTATGTCTGGTATAATTTAGCTGTGAATCCATATTGTCTGTGGCTTTATCTCATTCATAGGTTGTTTTATTACTGATGCAAATTTGAAACTTGTTACTGGTTTGTTCAGACTTTTAATTTCTTCTTGATACAATCTTGGGAGGTTGTATGTTTCCAAAAATTTATTTATGTCTTCAAGGTTTTCTAGATTGTATGCATGGAAGTATTTGTAATAGTATTTTTTGTATTTCTGTGGGCTCAGTGGTAAGGTCCAATTTGTTATTTCTGATTGTTAGGATCTTCTCACTTTTTTCATTAGTTTAGCTAACGGTCCATCAATCTTATTTATTCTTTCATAAAATGAGTTTTTGGTTTTGTTGATCTTTTGTATGGTTTTCTAAATCTCCCTTTTGTTCAGTTTTCAACATCTCCATTTTGTTCATTTCAGCCTGGACTTTGGTTATTTCTTTTTTCTGCCACCTTTGGGGATGGCTTGCACTTGTGTTTCTAGTTCCTCTAAGGTGTAATGTTAGATTGCTGATTTGAGATCTTTCTACCTTTTTGATGTGGGCATTTAACACTGTAAACATTTCCCTTAACACTGTTTTAATTGTATACTGGAGATTCTGGTGTGTTTTATCTTAGTTTTCTTTAGTTTCAAATAATTTATTGATTTTTGACTTAATTTCTTGATTTTTGCCTTAACTTGTTTACCAGAAGACCATTCAGGAGCATGTTGTTCAATTTTCGTGTAGTGGTATGGTTTTGATAGAGCTTCCAGGTATTCATTTTTGTTTTTATTGCACTGTAGTCCAAGAGTGTGATTGGTATGATTTTGTTTTTTTCTGAATTTGTTTAGAGTTGCTTTATGGCCTTGTCTGTGGTCAATTTTAGAGTATGTGCCATCTGAAGTTGAGAAAAATGTATATTCTACTCTTACTGGGTGGAGTGTTCTGTAGATGTCTGTTAGATATCAGTTTTCTGCCTCAAAGATCTGTCTAATACTTTCAGTGGAGTGCTGACATCTCTCACTAGCGTACTGTGGTTATCTTCTCAAATCTCTAAGAACTTTATGAATCTAGCTGCTCCAATGTTGCATGCATATATTTGGATAGTTAAGTCTTCTTGTTTATTTGAACCCTTTAACCTTCTTTGCTTTTTTTGATCATTGTTGGTTTAAAGTCTGTTTTATGTGAAAGAAACTGCTCTTTCTTTGTTTTCCATATGCTTGGTAAATCTTTCTTCATCTCTTTACTTGCAGCTTCTAGGTGTAATTGCATATCAGATGGATCTGTTGAAGACAGCATATAGTTGAGTCTAGCTTCTTTATCCAGCTTACCAATTTGTGTCTTTTAAGTGGGAGATTAGCTCATTTCAAGGTTACTATTTGGTTACTTTCAAGGTTAATATTTGATATGTGCAAATTTGACCCTACCGTTGTGTTGTCAGCTGTTCGTTATGTAGACTTGATTGTGTAGTTGCTTTATATTTCAATGGTGTATGGACTTAAGTGTGTTTCAGTGGTGGCCAGTAATGGTCTTTCATTTCTACATTGAGCTCTCCCTTTGGAATCTTTGGTAGAGCAGGTCTGGTGGTAGTGAATTCTCTTAGCATTTGCTTTTCTGAGAAAGGTTTTAGATATCCTCCACTTCTGAAGCTTAGTTTGGCTGGATATAAAATTACTGTTAGAATTTCTTCTTTTAATGATACTGTAAATAGGCCCCCAATCTCTCTGACTTGTAGCTGTTCTGCTGAAAGGTCACTATTAGCCTGATGGGGTTCCCTTTGTAAGTGACCTGCTCCTTCTCTAGCTGCCTTTAATATATATTTTTTTCTTTTTTATTGCCTCTGGTTAATCTGATGACAGTATGTTGGGGATGGTCACCTTATCTAGTTTCTTGCAGGAATTCTCTGAATTTCCTAAATTCGAATGTCAACATCTCTAGAAAGGATGGAGAACTTTTTGTGGAGAATATCCTTAAATGTATTTCCCAAGATGTATGTTCTCTCTTTCAAGGATGCCAATGAGTCATAGGTTTGGTGTCTTTACAAAATGTCTTTTGAATTTTTAACATGATTTTGTAATAATGGCATCTATGTTTACTTTTTTCAAATTCTTTTGTGCACAGAAATCACATACAGATCTAGCTATGTAGACGTATATGCACATATATACATATATTGATATATTCAATGTATGTATATATTCAATGTGTGCATATATAATATATACTCAATTTATGTATCTAGAATGTATATATTTACATTGAAGATTTTTAGTTCATGTTTTCATGAATGTGTATATTTATATTCATTCAGACTTTTTTACATTTTCAAATGATTATGACAGTGTATTAAATATGCTTTAAGTTTTTATTAATAATTCTAGACATTTAAACACATATCAGATATACAAATGAACAAAAACTTACTCTAAGTTGTAACTTAAAAGCACCATTTATAATAACACATATTAAATGCTTGTTATATTTGACTTACTTGAACAAACAAGTTATGTTATTGCTTATTCTCAAATGCATGCAATGTTAAGTACTCAGAAAAAAAAATCAATTTTTGGAAGCTTAATGCTATCATGTAGCAGAGACATGGGTAAGCTAACCATTGAATAATCTTTAATAATTTGTTCTAATAGAGCTTTCAAGTTATCTAGGAATAAGATGTTGGTACAAAAATATGCATATACTGGCTGGCTGCAGTGGCTCATGCCTGTAATCTCTGCATTTTGAGAGGTCAACGTGGGAGGATCAATTGAACTCAGGAGTTCAAGACAACCCTGGCCACATGGCGTAACCCCATCTCCACAAAAAATGCAAAAACATAGCTAGGTGTGGTGGTGCATGCCTATAGTCCCAACTACTCAGGAGTCTGAGGTGGGAGAATCACCTGAGCCCCGGAGGCTGAGGCTGCAGTGAGTCGTGATCATGCCAGTGCAGTCTGGACCACAGAGTAACACTCTGTCAGAAAAAAAAAAAAAAAAAGACAAACAAAAAAATGCATATATAAATTTTGATTGTATGTTTCTTTGGCAGCCTTGTATAACTTTTATAAAATTTGTTCATACAAAAAATACATTTTGATAATTTTGAAAGTCAAATATGCAAAAATTATACTTGATTCACATATGTTAATATGTTTATAACATAATTATTGCCTGTAATGTGTTCATTAAGTACATTAAGTATGTGGAATATATATGTGTACACAAACACATATAAATATATACTTAACAAAGGCAAATTATACTTTACTCTTGTAATTAAGTTTTTTTAACCTTTAGCAATATATTGCAAATATATTTTCATAATAATAAATACAAATAGCAATATATATTAATCTACAACTTTATTTATTTATTTATTTATTTATTTATTTATTTATTTTGAGATGCAGTCTTGCTCTGTCACCCAGGCTGGAGTGTAGTAGCACAATCTCGGCTCACTGGAACCTCCGCCTCCCTGGTTCAAGCAATTCTCGTGCCTCAGTCTCCCAAGTAGCTGGGGTTACAGACACCTACCACCATCTCAGCTAATTTTTGCATTTTTAGTAGAGATGGGTTTTCACCACATTGGCCAGGCTGGTCTCAAACTCCTCACCTCAGGTGATCCACCCATCTTGGCCTCCCAAAATGCAGGGATTACAGGCATGAGCCATTGCACTCAGCCTACAAATTTTTTGATTAAATAAGATTCTATTTTGTGAGATAGCCTAATCCAGTTACCTGGATTCACATAATACAAAGAAATGGACAAGCCTCATTCTCTTTTTCCACCCTCTACAATGAACACTTGGCCACATGTAAATACAAACAGTCAGTAGTTTCCCATAGCCGACTGAAAAAAATCAGACTTGAAATCTTGCTATTATTAAATACAAAAATTGCTATTATTAATAACAAAAAAGGGCAGTCAACATTACCTTTGCATTGTTAAATTTATTACCTTTAAATTATTGTATTATTCTTAGTGTAAGCTATGGGAAGTGATTTTGTGTATTTAATTTATTTTAATTTTCAAATAAAGTAGGAAATGTGCACTCTAACAAATAACTGTAGTTAAACCTTAAAGTATAATTCAATTTTAATTTTAGTAAGTGAGTAGATCAAAAATACTTGTTGCAGACCTTTAGAGCCATATTTTGAAATAACAATTTCACATCCACATACATACTAAATATTGTACAAATGATATGCTGTAAGTTCTGTTCTCCATATCTAGTTCCTCATAAAAGAATGTCTGGTAGTGTTTTCATCAGTGGGATTAATAAATTATTCTCTATTCTTCTGAAACCTCTTATTTATTATCCATAAAATCTGTGTTCGGATGCCCACTTTCATTACAGGACTGTCAGATTCATATGCCCCTCGCACAGCAACAAACTAATACACTGGCAGTGGGGTTTACAGCATAAGAAGTTTAATAATTGGGAGACCACCGAATGAGGACATTTTAGAGGAATTCTGAAGCCTCAACTCGGTTTCCATGAGGGGTTCTGGATAAGGGCATTTAAGTAGATTTGTAAAGGGTGAGGGGCTGAAAAATTGGGGTCACCAATTGTTTGGAGGAAGTGGATTAAAATTTTCATGATGTGGAAACTGCATTTTTTCACGAGTCAGCTTCTTACTGGGCCCTTCACACCAGCTGGCATTTGTAGTTTTGTCAGTATGCAGAACCTAATGGAGACACTCTTACATTTTATCCTTAGAACAAATAGTTTTGTGACAAGGGCTATGTTTTCCTATAGTATTAAGCAATGACGAGCTGCAAAGAAATGGACCAAAGAGTAAGGTGGCTCGGCAATTACTGCTGATCATGTTGCAAGCCTAGTTGAATTGCATTTTTTCCCTTAATTGATTTTATAAAGTTTTCTTGGTGACAGTTTCAGTCTCCCCTCTGCTAGATCCGTTCTTCATTCCTGAGGTGAGAGAACTAATATGGTGGGGATCGGGTGGACGTCACTCTGGCTTTTTCCCGCTGCCAAGGGATATAGTCAGGAGGTCAGTCAGAATAAGAGGAATGAAACTGTCTTTCCGCAACCTGAAAGTATTCATGAGTGCCCAGTAGGAGTGCAGCCTGAACACATTAGTATCTCTGTCCATCAATTTTGTGTAACATTTAATTGACCAGTGAACTATGAGGCAAGTCGTAAGCCACATTAACAAAATTGCAAATGTGAACTTTAAGAGCCCTTGTAAAATGGACAGAAAACTTTGAGATATCCATGAACAAAGCTGAGAAAACCATTCAGACATACGGTCTGTGCTAGAGACATGTAGTCCCTTGGTATGCTAAAAGATCTTTTTAGCCAGGTTCCCACTTCACCTGAGGCATTGCTATAAGTACAACAGGTGGTACTGATCACTGCACAGACTCCTCCCTGTTTGGCCAAGAAAAAAATCAAGTGCAGCCTGGTTGTCAAGGATTATATGGGCAAGGAAATTTAAGGCTTTGTGCTGAACCTTAACACTCTCAGAAACTTCTTCTGCAATTATTCCTATGGTTGTCTGTAAGTTTTAGATCATAGCCCTGTCCATGAAGACCAGAAACTATGATGCCCACAATGTTCTTCCACCAGGTATCCTGATAACCACCAGAGAGTCTTCTTTTTGGTCTATGGAGAAATAGGCAGAATCTTTCATCATGAGGATGGACTGAGAAGGGAGTTAAACAGGAGCCCTTGATATGCAGGCTAAGGACACTGGTGGAGCCATCCTAGCAGAATAAGGACTTACTCTATGCCATAAACAAACATATATCCAGACCGTGAAGAGGTGATGCCTCTATGCATGCATTTATTGATGGACTTATTCATGGGAAGCACAGACAAAATAAAGTGAGCCATAGATCTTTCTTTTTACAGACTTCTCAGAATCCATTTATGTGATATTTCAGCTGTAGATATTGTTGGCATTGTAGGGAGATATTTTGGTTAGAGGTTGTTAGCTAGGGTGAAAAAATAGTGGAAAGACAAATTGAGATAAACCAAAAGGAGCAAATTTAAATATATCATTCCGTGTCTTCTTTAGCTAGTTTTTAAGTTCTGCAGACAGATAAGTTCAGTTAAACATCTATGTCCCATTCCAGAAGATAACACTGCAGATGAGCCAGAATTCTCTATAAGATGCAGCCAAATAGATCTTTAATGAGAGGTATTTCTATAGAAACAGAAAAAATATATTAGTTCTGGAACAGTCCATCTATAGACTAGTTTTCTCTAAAGCCTCTGTGGCACCTTCGGATTGTGGTGGCAATCTGACAGATTTTTCTGGACTGTAGTTTGAACCAGGTGTTTAAGTGATGTTCTGAAAAATTCATACATCAGCAGGCAGGCATGAAGGTTGTTTAAAAGTTGCTGTTATTTCTCCTGAAGTTTATTGCCTAGCTTCAGTTTGCAGTGCATTAAGAAAATACAATCTCTATCTCCACTGATTTCAAGTCAGGAAAATGGGAGAACAAATTTGAAAATGTTAGTTTGGAGATTCTAGCCAGGAAAGAATTCAGGATCAGGCCTAAGTAAAGAGTTTACAAAAAATAAAATCTCAAAAATAATGGACAAGGCTAGAATCTAATAGTAGGTGTACTATAGTTTATCTTGAAATATAATTTCTTCTCTTCTGTCCCCCGTTTCTGCCAATGACAAATCATAATAGCACAGGTCAGAATCTTTGGAAAGAAATCACATAGACAATGTACTAGGCTGGTCATTCCAAGTGGCTTTTATGGACTCTATAAGTCAACTTCCATTCCTCAAAGCAGTCTGATCATATCTGATAATATGCCATTCCAGCCAGAAGCTTGGCAAAAAAAAAATAAAAAATAAAAATAAAACAAACAAACAAACAGTGGCTCTAATTTTATCATTATAAAAGGAACAGATTCTTACTGAACTTATGCAATAAGCATTTTGTCCTAAATTAAGAATACTCACAAATAGTTTCCAAGTTCTGAAGAAATAAGGCAGGAGAAAAAGAAATATATCAAGTTTTGCTCAACAGTTTCTTAATCAAGCTTGTTCAAAAGTTTCTTAATCAAGTTTCTTAATCAAGTTTTGCTCAAAATTTCTTAATTGTTAAAACCTGTAAATAGCTCACAAGAAAGTTTCCTTGACTCCAGAAAAAACAAAACATAATGAATCAGCAATGTTTTAAACAAAAAAGTCATCAAAATTATTTCTGTCACGTTTTAGTTCAGTCCATGAAATTAACTCTTGTTTTGCTTGGTATCAAGTCAGCAATCATCATGAACACATCAGCTCTTTAACGAGAGTCCGGAAGTTTTGCCTTCTTTTTCTAGTCCAATGGTATAATCTTCATAGTTATTGGAAACCTGTATTTAAGAGTATTTGTCAGGTAAGCCTACTCTCTAATATCAAGTTATATTTCATATGTACATATACATATCCCATCCACATATATTTGATTTACATTTTTGAAAATGACACACATGTTCAAATTAATGAGACTAACAGAAGAAATTTTCCAAACTTTACACACTAGGTACATCACGTTTTTCTAATAATCACTTTCATAGAGCAGCTTAGAATCTATGCTTTCAACAAAGCAAGAGGCTGATGTAAGGGCAAACCACAAAAAATACGAGTTTTTACCACGATTTTTTTTTTTTTTTTTTTTTTTTTTTTGAGACGGAGTCTCGCTCTGTCGCCCAGACTGGAGTGTAGTGGCCGGATCTCAGCTCACTGCAAGCTCCACCTCCCGGGTTCATGCCATTCTCCTGCCTCAGCCTCCCAAGTAGCTGGGACTACAGGCACCCGCCACCTCGCCTGGCTAGTTTTTTGTACTTTTTAGTAGAGACGGGGTTTCACCTTGTTAGCCAGGATGGTCTTGATCTCCTGACCTCGTGATCCATCCGTCTCAGCCTCCCAAAGTGCTGGGATTGCAGGCTTGAGCCACCACACCCGGCCTACGATTTTTTTAAAGAAGCAAATTTTTGACTGCAGCTGATTATAAATTGCTTTTTTGAGAGAATTAAAGTAAAACAATAATTGTAGATGACAAAAGTCTTCCAATAGTCATGACTAAATACACAATTTGCAATGAAATGTGGTTATTTCTGTAATGCACAACACTTTAACATAATAATCATTATTGCTGATATCATATACTAAGATATAATAGAATTAAATGAAAATCACAATTTTAGAACATATATTAATAACATATTTATGCAAATGTAACCCAAAGAAAGTTAAACACCACTGCACATTTGACAATGCCTCTCATATGATGTTAAGATACCAAATAAACTGAATATGTCCACTTGGACTTCAGGGATCCTACTATCAAAAAGTTAGTTTAAGGTCATAAAAACTGAACTTATTACTTGAAATTTAGATTTTGGAAAGTTTGTCAAATATCAAAGCTTTAAAACACTTGGTATCACAAAATAGCATCACAGGTCTCTGTAAAGTCAGTATTTCTTTAGCCAAAGTGGCAACTCAAAAATTTCCAAAAAGGAAAACCTTTGCTTTTTGATAGAGAGGAGACTCAGTCTCTCAAAGGACTATAAGACCTAATGAAGACAGCATCTGGCCAAATGAATCTGTCTCTCTCTTTCTCCCCTCTTTCCTCTTCTTCCTTTTTTTTTTTTTCTTTTTTGGCAATTTACTCCAAAAGTAGACAAAAGTCATTTATTATATCCTATTAATGCTACAGGGAAATCTTGTTCTAAAAGAAAACCGCTTCTATGTCTGTATTAGCATATTATTAATGCTAAAGCTAATTTTAATGAAGCCTTATAAACAAATCCATCCAATCTTAGTTTAATGACAAGGTAAGATTTTCATAAACCTTTTTTAATCTTTTATAATTTTCTATTAAAGAATAGATTAAAGCTCCAAGAAATCCTTTTTATTCCAACACAGGGTCCCAGACTCTGACCCTGCATCCGTATGCTTTTAATATTAGGTTGGTGCAAAAGTAATAGCAGTTTTTGCCATTACTTTTGCACCAACTTAATATTAATGTTTAATTTATAGAAAACCAAATAATCCCCTTTAACTTTTAGCCAACTTGAGCACACTCAACATTTCTTTCACAAGATGAATCTTCCACAAAACTTCTAATACATGCTTAAATTTTCACTTTTGCCTCATCATTTTATCTTAACACAAGCATGTTTTTTCTTTTCTGACATTTTATATCCATTCAGTTTTATTCAATTTCTTCCTTTAATTTAAAACAATCCTCAAAATCTCTACATTAGGTAAAATTATTTTACCTTTAACAAAAACCACATCCCCATGTCTTTTTATAACATATTCTTCTTTCCTTATACATTTTGCATATAGGCATGTTTCTCTTATATCCAGTAGTTTTAATTACATGTATTACCATGTTATCTCTTAGTAACTCTTGGCAAAAAGCATAGGAGATAAACAATTTTAATTATGTATCAGATGCAGAATCTAGAACAAAGGACAGAACAGTAGAAATAATGCCAGAGCCTTCCCAGCATAGACTTCCCAATAGACACAGCTGGGCCAGAGAGAAAGCCAAATGTCCCCCGGCCTTATCATAGCCATTTGTTTAGAGTCTAGAATCTAATGGCTACATGATGTAAGCTCACAGACAAATCAAATTATTATTAAAAAAAAATCACAGGCGTAGCTTGTGATAAAACATCTAGCAGATAGTATCCGACCTACCCAGTCATTAAATCCTGAAGGCATTTTTATTTTATTTTACCAGCAATGTTAAAACTCTTTATTTACCAAAGATAAACTTTACTAAAAGTTAAACTAAAAGGCATTTTAGTTAAGGTTTTTATTTTTCTGATAAAATATTGGACTTAAATATTTTTAAAGCAAATTAGATTGGTTTCAAATATTTTAGTAGTAAAAAATTACATATACATGATACACATAAACAAATAGACATAAAAACACAAAGAAGCAGCTCTTTCAGACTTACAGTATTTTTTTCTTTTCTTTCCTTTTCTTGTTTTTTTGTTTTTTGTTTGTTTGTTTGTTTTGTTTTGTTGTTTTTGTTTGGTTTGGTTTGGTTTGGTTTTGAGATGGAGTCCCGCTCTGTCACCCTAATCTTCTAAAGGCATGACTCAGGTAAACGTGGTAAAACATGTGTATCAAAGGCACAGAAATTAGATCTAAAAACAGACAAGACTTGATATGTAAACCTTAAGCTAATGTCTTCCATATTCCACAGATTTATTTTCAAAAAGTTGTATTTTGGCTGTTTAATTTAGCTTATTTCTTAAATTGTGGACTTCAGGGTATGGAAAAAGTAAATAGGAGAATAATTTTTAAGAAAGAAAGTGAATGGAGGTATCAAATACATTTTTTAAATGTTTTACTTCATTAAAAAAATTTAAAACAGGATCTAAAGGGAAAAAACAGAAAAGGCCTTCAAATACATACATACATACGTACATGTATATATCATAGATGTCAGCTTTTAATTAAGCTGACTTTTACTATAGAGTTCTTTTTAGAAATCATTTTAAATATCAGGACATGAACTCAAGTTGTGGTAGACATTTTAACTACCAGACTATAAAACAGGTGAGCCTCCACTGCTACTCTTGTTTGGACTCCAAAGTGAATAGTTTGAGTGTAACTGTTGTAGGTCAGCTATTTGCTCTTTACTTTACTCAAGACATTTTTAAAGCTAGCATGACACTATTATGTGACCTTTTAATTTGATCTTCCCACCAATTGTTTGGAATAAGAGATCCCTACAAACTTTCTTTTTTCATCAAAACCTTGAAGAGAAGACACACAATGATTTTTGCCATCTCTTAACCAGATTGCACAGAGAGAGAGAGACCAGGAGCCTGGCTGATAAGAAATTCTTGCCCTTCTTCCAACTTGTCAGGTTCCTACATTCCCCTTTCTTCAGCTTCAAAAAGAGCTGAAAAACAGTGGTGAACTTGCTTACTGTGTCTTAACTGTGGGGCCAAGCCATGATACTAAAGAAGATTATCCTTTTTTGTTTCATGGAATCACAAGCAAAACCTTCCCAGTTTTGTAAGATGCAACCCAATGGGCTACATGGGGGAACCAAATTAACATTTCTGCTTCAGCAAAAAATACTAGACACTCTGCTCAGCACCTAAGTATTGATCTGGCAATGCTCAAATTGTTCCCATTTACCCCTGCCATCTTTGATCCACTCAATGCGGGGAGGGATAACTTCTTACCAGAAGTTCAATGGGTGGTCTCCAGACAAGATGGAATAGCAGACAATCACCCTGAGTTAGGTCTGTTGAGCTTTTCTTAGCAACTCCTTTAGGGATCCCCTTCACAATCCAAATACACATAACAAGACAAAGGCAAACTAAAGGACTTCCAATATAAAGTCTCGGATTTAAAAAATCAAGAGTATTTCTCCAACACAATGTCCCTTATTCGCCTTCCAGTTGAGAAGAGATTACCTCAAAGACCTACCTTCTACTTTGGGAGGGTCAACGAGCCCTCAAAAGAGGCCACAAGACCTCTGAAGAGACCAACAAATCAGAAGAAAAGGGGGTACCGGTTGTCCTGAGAAGACTCCTCAGAGACATGTAAGAGTTTAATAATTGCAAGGTCACTGAATGAGAAAATGGGAGGAATTCTCAAACCTCAAATCTATTTCCATAAGGGGTATTGGACAAGGGTATTTAAGGAGATTATGGAGGGTGAGGAGCTGGAAAATTGGGATAATCAACTGGTCAAGGTAAGGGGATGAAATTATCAGGATGTAAAAACTGCATCCTTCTATGAGTCAACTTCCTACTAGGCCCTTTACACCTGAGTGCTAAAGCTGGCATTCATAGTTTTGTTGGTACGCGGAACCTAAAAGAGAAGTTCTTAGATTTGTATCTATAGGACAAAGAATCTTGTGACAAGGCCCACATTATTCTCAGGTGGTAAGCAGAGACCAGCTATAAGGTGTGGGGCAAAGGGTAAGCTGGCTTAACGATGACTGCTGATTGTGCTACAAGCTTAGTTGAATTTTACTTTTTTCCTTAGTTGATTTCATAATATTTTCTTAGGGAGAGTTTGGCTTTTTGCTTACTCTTAATTACCAAATTCTTAATCTTTACATGTGTATACGGTTGAAATGATCTTAACATACACATCTTAGATAGGATCTAGCTCCATTAAATATACTCTGTGCTATGGTTTGAATGTTTGTACCCTCCAAAGCTCATGTTGAAATTTAATTGCTATAGTAACAACATAAAGAGGTGAGATATTTGAGAGGGTAATTAAGACATGAGGCCTCTGCCCTCATGAATAGATTAACACACTTACACAAGTGTTAATTTGTTACGAAAAAAGGAAAATTTGACCTCCTTTTCTCTCTCTGTCACTCTCTCTCTCTCTGTCTTGAAAGGCTTTTATTAGATGCTGGCACATTGATATCAAACTTTCCAACCTCCAGAACTATGCACTAATAAATTTCTGTTCATTATATATTACTCAGTCTCAGGTATTCTATTATAGCAGCACAAAACAGACTAAGATACTCTGGAATATTTTATGTAATATTGCCATGGTACATGTGGAAAAAATTGGGTTGGTCTTAATCTAAGACACAGGCAAAATTGAAATCCCCTAAACATTTTCTGTGATTTTTACATGATAAGGAAATACTGATAAAGTTAAGGAAACTTTACATTTCTAGTAGTAAGATTTACTTATTCACATTGTGGATTGGCTGCTCTCCTTCTAATCTAAATATTTCCTGTCCTCATGACAATATATTTGTTTTTTTTCTGCAATTCTATTGTATTCTACGTTGCAATAAGAGTTCTGTGTGCTAGAGCAATGATTGTTGCTTCAGCCCCACCTCCCCTCTCCCGGCCTTGAAGTGAGGAATCATTTCTTGTTTGGAATGAGAATTGAAAATAGATTGCCAATTTTGTGGTTTTATCTCATTTCTTAACATTAAATTTCCTCTTGGGAGCAACACCTCTAGGGTTAAGTTTTAACCCCTCTCTGTTCAAATTAATGAATGGTAGAGTCATTATAATCTTCAACTTACACAGGAATAAATTGATATTTTCAAGAAAAAAATGTTTTTCTAAGGCAAAACAACAAGAGTATGATAGATTTTCAACCCAACAATCCTATTCTGAGTCTGGTTCTTTTTAGACTATAAAAATATGACGCTGTCTAGCTTCCACATGTTATTATTGAACACTGGGAACAAAACAGATCCTCCTCCTTAAAGACTTAAAGTCAACTGAGTTCCTGGGATTAATGTTTCTCCTATTCAGAGGAAATTAAAGAATCCCTTACTTAGCTTCAGGCCCAGTGATTTCTTCTGATTTGCTTTTGAATATGATACTCACTTTAGTGGTCTGACTAAGGACTTGTTTCTTGAGACCAAACCTTTGAGTCTTATCCTAGTTTTAGATAAAACTAGAACACTTACATTTATTAATCACCTTAGCATTCAATATACTGTGTTGAGGTAAATATTGTGCAGCTAATTATAATACATAACAAGATATAAAGCAAGGAAGAGGTATAAAAGTATTGTTAACTTCAAATTTATAAGCTATCTCAATATTCACTAGTTCTTAAAATTCCTTAATTCCTTCTAAACTGCATTGGTACTATGCTCCTGCCACTTACACAGTCACTCAATGAACATTAGAGTAATTAGAATTCTGGCCTTGAAAGCCAGAACCCACTACATAGGAAATGAAAGAGGATTCACCACTCATACTCTTTAAATACCCGTTTTCTATCTCCACATCAAAACTGCTGGCCCTTTTAGTACAGCTTTCTCTTTCATACCTCCCTGCCTGATATCTGCTGCAACATAATGATTGTCTAGTTTTGCTTCTCTGGAGTGAAATATCTTTCAATTCTGAAACTTTGTCCCAGTTCTAAGCTTGTGTCCTGCTGGTATGTCCACTAGGTGATACTTGTTTCCTCATTTGTTTGTTCTTGTATCCAGATTAATCCATGTAGGTCTAACTTACACAATTTTTTCACATGTGTTCAATTACATAATGATATTACCAATTTATTAATATATCCTAGTCCAGTTCAAATGACACAGATCAAGCATTTGCCATTCATTTAATATCAATCAGTCATTTTCCTTTGTATTCAAAGTAAAATGTCCAAAATTATGCTAAAGTGTTTGCAGAAATATCATGATTAAAATCATCAACTGCTATGACAATATTTTTTAAAAATTTAAGACTGATAAAATCATAAAGGAAATAAATTCTTAAAATTAGCATATGACACAAGTCGATTATCTGTACAGTCACATCTATTTTATGAAATTCTTTAAAAGATATCTTAGAGTTTCTCTATTCATGATATAAAGAAAACAAAGAGAAAAATCCATATTCACACTTAAAATATATGCAGTGACCTCATTTTTATTTCTGGGTTTTCTGCTGGTTCTCTGTGTCACGTCTCTTAACTCCTTATGCCTCTTGTGGTATTTGTAAAATAAGAAATATGACCACCTTCTACATCATAGTATAAGAGGATTAATGAAATGCGTAAGACAAATTTTAGGTTTCTAGAAAACATACCAAAGAAAGGCACATTTTATAAGAGAATTTCTTGACAAGTGCCATTTCCTGTGGAATTACAGAGAGACTCTATTATTGAAAATGTAGCATGTTTAAGAAAATGTGTAAGATAAAGCTACTTTTTAAAAGGTATTTTAATGTGTTTTGGTTTTATATGAATTGTTAATATTTGCAAGCTGGAAGTTTTAAAACAACTCTGTTTTTGCTTTATCAGTGTTACTCAAAATCATTCAAAAGGAGACAGTGCTATCTGAAGGACTGAATAAATGAGTGAATTAATACAAAATGATGAAATTGATTGAGCAATAGAGTCTGAAAGCTGATGGAAGAATGGTGGTTGCCGCTGAACTTTTCTCCGATGACCCACCATGTTGAAGGTGTGCTTTAGAAAAAAAAAGGCTATAGTAACACTGATAATTAGAGTCTATGAGACTCAAACTGTAAGCACCTCTATTACGGGATATTGTGAGGAGAATGAAGCCACCAAACACTTCAAAGATGATTGCCAACAATTTATTAAACTGTGAAAATTGAGAAATTAAACTTTAGCAGAGACAAAAGCCACCAAGTGCCCCAAGGAAGACAGTGAAACCTCAACATCGGTGGTGGAGTCTCTAAGACATTTGAAGTGATGGAGAAAGAACTAAATTATTTTCAGTCTAAAAAGCTAAATGAATTTTCATTTTGCTGTTTAATTTATAGTCACATACTCACATACTGGTAAGTTCCTGGGACATTTATGGTGCATTTGTAATTTTTTAACTGTAAAAATATGAGTGGAAAATTACCGTAGAATAGTGGAGTTATACCATCAATATAAGAAACCATAGTCTATACTTGACACATTAAAAGAAATGCAGAAACAAAACCTATAGATTGAATATTTAATGACAGAACTATGGATTTAGTATTTATTTATTCAGGAACCTTGAATGTGCCTCTTACCATGTGTCAGGAAAAAAACTAGGTCTGTGGGATTCTTCAATGAGTTACAGTTTTAGAAGAAAAGGCCAGTGGAAGGCAAATAACTATAAGACTGTGGTATTTACCATAATAGATATATGTTATTAGTGTTATGAAAAAGATAATAGTTTGCCATGAAACTTTAAGAAGTACTCAAAGGTTAAAAACACCTGCAAAGTTTGATATTTTTTGATGGTAGAATGCAAGTAACCATAGGGATAAGATTAGAGAAGCAGAATGGACTCTTGATGTACCTTGTACGTTAACCCTGCTAGGGTTAAATGGGGGTTGTTATATGCTCAGATTTGCATTTTATAATGATCATAGTGACTAACCAGTAGGGTGGACCGAAGATAAGAGGCTTGGTAAGAAACCTGCATTATTTTTCTATTGTTGCTGTAATATATATATGTGTATATATACATACATACACACACACATACATACATACATATATGTAAATTGATCACCAAATTTGGAGGTTTAAAATAACATAAATGTATTATCTTACAGTTTTGGAGATCAGAAGATTAATACCAGTTCCGATGAGTCAAAGTCAAGGTGTCGGCACCTTCTTGGCATCTCTTAAAGGAGACTCCATTTCCTTGCCTTTCTTAGGTTCTAGTGACTAAATTTCCAGGGCATACATTTCTTATGGATTTTTATAGTACACTCAGATATTCAAGGATAATTTTCCCATATCAAATAAATATTGCCTGAATAAATGAATGCAAAATTCATAATTCTGACCATTAAGTACTCAATATATAGGTTTTGTTTCTTTTAACAGGAGAGGACGTGGAGAAATAGGAATGCTTTTACATTGTGGGTAAGAGTGTAAATTAGTTCAATAATTGTGGAAGACAGTGTGGCAATTCCTCAAGGATCTAGAACCAGCAATACCATTTGACCCAGCAATCCCATTACTGGGTATATACCCAAAGGATTATAAATCATTCTACTATAAAGACACATGCACACGTATGTTTATTGCAGCATTGTTCACAATAACAAAGACTTGGAACCAACCCAAGTGCCCATCAATGATAGACTGGATAAAGAAAATCTGGCACATACACACCATGGAATACTATGCAGCCATAGAAAGGATGAGTTCATGGCCTTTGCAGGGACGTGGATAAAGCTGGAAACCATCATTCTCAGCAAACTAACACAGGAATAGAAAACCTAACACCACATGTTATCACTCATAAGTGGGAGTGGAACAATGAAAACACATGGACACAGGGAGGGGAACATAACACATTGGGGCCTATTGGGGTTTGGGGGGCTAGGGGAGGGGTAGCATTAGGAGAAATACCTAATGTAGATGACGGGTTGATGGGTGCAGCAAACTACCATGGCATATGTATACCTGTGTAACAAACCTGCACGTTCTGTACATGTATTCCAGAACTTAAAGTAGAATAATAATAATAATAATAAAACAGATGGAATCTGTATTTTCTTGCTTGTTGTTCCCTTCATTTATCCTCAAAGCGCATCACTCCCATGTCTGCTCATATCACATTCTTCTGTTCTTTGTTAATTCTCCCTCTGCATTTCTTTTATCAGGATATTTGTGATTATATTTACAGTATACCCAGAAAGTCCAGCATAATTTCCCCTTTCAAAATTTTTAAATTAACTTGTCTGCAAAATCCATTTTGCCATGAAGTAACAAACACGGGTTCCAGGGATAAGAACTTAAATATATTTTGGGAACATTATTTAGCCTGCCAAAGAGAATATGTTCAGTTATACAGAACTCTTTCACATATCTCACTACAACCACACGTACAAACAACCCTCTCCTCCCCAAGAAACATGTAAAAACAAACAAAAAACCCACCAGGAAAAATGCTTGCACTAAATGCATGGCAGTGATGGATTTGGTGAGTAATTGGTTTTGTAAAGCATAGAAAATGTAAAGTTAGAGATGAAATCCAGATTTATGCCTGATGTAGTAAAATGCATGGTGGTGCAACTAGCCAAAATGGGGAACTGTACTCATAAATGGAATTAGAATGTCTATAAACAAGTCTATAGTACAGCTAAGAATTTAGTAAAATTCTCTGTATGCTGATACATGATTGCTTCTTTTAAAAACTTCTTCTGCAATAACTGTATATTGAATGATCAATGCCACTTTGAAAGTTATATTCCATACCAATATAATGATGGAGAATATATTTCTTCCTGCTCTGTCTCTATGGAATAGAATTATTATGTTCTAGAGAGAATAGGGATTAAATTCAGATCAATGTGTTTCAATTATGCTAATGTTCTCATTGCTAGTACACTTTTGAAACGTTAAATATGTAGGTTGTAGATTTTTAGTAACTATTATATGTAATTTATGATCATTATTTAAAATTCAAATGTGCTGCTTCTTCAATTTTATAAAAAGTCAAAGCCCAAAAATGAAAGTGATAGCATTTCAAATAAAATCTAATCATTCTACTACAGAAAACCAATTGTCTCAAATTTAATGTAAATTATAATGAACTCAGTCAATCCTCCACAAACTTTTTGTTTCATATTTTAGTCTGATACAAATATCAAAGATGTATACCTTAAATTTATAGGCAATTGGATGCTAGAGCTTTGCATCTTAAAAAGTGATCACTTTAAAGCAAAAGCACTAGACAAAACTACTAGTTATTTTTCCTTCTGAATATAGAAACCAAATATTGTGTGTGTGTGTGTGTGTGTGTGTGTGTGAGAATCACTTAATAGGAGCCATTTACAGATATGTGTTTCTGTCTTTTTATAGTATTTGAATCTACAGAGAGATTCATTTGAGTTTTCTTATATTCTTGTCTTATCATTTTTGTAGACATTTATTGTTTAGGAAAGAAAATAATCTTCACAATTTCAAATACACTGGAAAATCCAAATGAAGAATGCAGGAATAAAAAAACTCCATTTTTCTTTGCCTATCAGAATCTCCCTATTTCTTACCTGCTTTCATAATACTAAACTAAATCTGCGTTGAGTTATATGGATCCAATAATTCGAAATAGCTAACTTTAGCCCCATTTTATAGATTGAATTAAGACATGTAGTTTATTCCAGTTGACAATAGAGAAGGATATTTGAAACCAGTGACTACTGAAATGAAATGGCAAACATTCAACTACTTTTTTAAAAGAAATATTTTAAGCTGTAATTTGGCACTCCTAATAGATTTGTCTGTCCTATTATCATATTGAGTTCACTAGTCTCATGCCTTTTGATTATTATTTTTATTTGTGATATATCAAAATACAAAAGGTATAAAATATAAATAATCCAGCTACTCACATCTGTTATTTAAGAAATTTCAAATACTTGTCACAAAAGAAAAGACAGAAAAAATCTTACCAACATAGAAATAAACACTATGCTGAAATTGTATATTTCTAGGCATGATTTCTTACCAAATCACATAAAACATAAATATATATTTATAGAAATATATATTTATTCATAAATATATATTTATAGAAAACTGCTTTCCTCCCTCAATATGTTTAACTTTGCTTATTTCTCTTTGAAAATTAGGAAATTAATATTTCAACTTATTATTTGTTCTCCCTTAATTTTGTCAAGAGTGCACCTTTTACTCAATTAATAAGATATTTGGTTTATCTATATAGATATGTAGCCAACTTTTGATCTGAAATGATTTCAAAACAGTTCTGCAAAGAGGTAAGTTACATGTAACAGTGGCTATACCTACCCTTTGTCTAGGCCATAGTGAATTCTCAACAGTGCAATCATGCAGGTATAGCTTCACTTTTGTCAGACTGTGAGGTTCTCTATTTTATACTTGTCTCAATAATACCAACATTAAACTTGTCCAAGAAATCAATTATTCTCACAATCAAAAAATAAAATATTTAGTAGAAACCTTAGCATCAGATAAACTCAGACGCAGAAGCTGGCTTTGCCACAGGTGATCTGTTTGAGTTTTGGTGCATTACCTAATTTCTCCAGTTCTTACCTTTATCATTTGTAAAAATGTCCTTCTTTATTCATTCATTACATACAAATTGAGCAAATCATATGTTCCATGTCTGTACCTGAGACTAAAGATACAGTAGTGAAAAAGACTTATAGCCTTTCAAGAGAATAGACATTAACATGTAATTATACAAATAAGGATTTAAATTTAATAGAAACAAATACTATGAAAGACAATGTAATGAATAAGAATCGAGTGTGGATGACATGGCAATTCATCTAAGTGGAGAGAGGACTGTGGGGGAGGATAGAGAATTCTTTCTAGAGGAAGTGACTTTCAAGGTGAGATTTGAAGACCAGGAAAAGAAGAGGAAAAAGAAAGAGATTCTTAGCATAAGCAAAGAATTTGAAATTGGAAGGAACTTAATAGCATACAAAAAACACTGAAAGAAGATGACTGTTTTCGAGAAAGAGTAGAGTTTCAGATGAGGATCAAGACATCAGCAGGGACCACACGTTTCTGTTACAGAGCTTAATCTTCATTCTAGTGTCAATGAGAAGTCTTTGGTGGGTTTGAGGCAGGAGCAAGAAAAAAATTAAACTTAAAAATCTCATATGCCTCAATGAGAATGCATGTAAAGCATTTTCCCATAAATAAAAATTCCAAAGTCTTTATTAGCATGCTCATTTATGGCTGAAAAATTGATTTCTTCTTCAACTCCACAGACGCAGTTTCTTTTGATCTGAAAGAAAAAAAAAAGAAAGAAAGAAAGAAAGAAAGAAAGAAAGAAAGAAAGAAAGAAAGAAAGAAAGAAAGAAAGAAAGAAAGAAAGAGAAATATGACTTAAGGCAAGCAAGGCCAATATTTTTGTTCCAAATTTCATAGATAAAATAAATAAGAGGTGACTGAGATCTTAAAATGTGCTGTATGACACAAAACTAGTATGTGGCAGCTCTGGGTCTAGAACGCAAGCAAAATTTAAGAGATTCTATAGTAGGGAGAGGACAAAGCAAATGAAATTCTATTCTTAACAACGTTGAGCAACAATTCTGTGCAGAGTGCTTTAAATATGTTTTTTTATTTAATTTTCATAATAGTTTTGAACAGTAAGTACAAACATGTCCATTTTCTGTATGAGAAAAAGGAGTGAAGAGATTAAATTTTATTCTCATGAGAGTATTTGAACCCGATCTTCTGGTTTCTGTTTTATTGAACCTGTCATTGCAGTCTTCTTTTCTAAGGGTGATGAAAAAAGCCTGTGGTCAAGACACAAACTACAAAAACTGCTTTCTTCATCCTGGATTTCAGGAGAAGGGGAGAGAGGTAATAAAAACTTGCTTTAAACCAGAGAATAAATTTCTTTTCCTTAAGGTTCCTTTAGGAGAATGCAAGATAGATTATAGAAAGAGAGGTAAACCTTTGTCTACTTTCTTTATTCTTACTATTCCTAGCCTATTTAATCAGGGAATCTTCTTCCTTAAATCAGACTAAAAACAATCAATGAATGGATAAATAAATTTAGAATCCTGCTGAAAATGTTACCTCACTCTCCTTTTATAATTGTTTACCTTTTCATTTTTTTATCTTATTTTGGAATTTTGGCCTACAATTAAGGGCATAACTTAGTTACAGTGTGTGTAGTAATGTATGAAATAGTTTAAATCTGTCTCTCAGAAGTCAGACTACCCGAGTTCAAATTGCCACCTTCACCAGTTTGGGCATTGTGCCTAACTTTTTTAATCTGTAAAATAGACAGAAACCCTAGTTCACAGGGGGATTGAAATAATTAAATATTGTGTTCTTAGCATGGAATAAGCATGGTTATTACAATGTTAGAAATATCAAAATTTTTTAGATATGATTGACAAGTGAAAAGCTCTACATATTTGATGAATATTTCTTGATGAATTTGGGGATAAATAGAACCATGAAATCATCATCACCATCATGGTCATATACATGTCTATCACCTCCCAAAGTTTCCTCCTGCCTCCTTTACTATTATTGTTTTGTTTTATTTTATGTTTTTTTATTCTCTTCCTTTTTTTTTTTTTTTTCAGTAAAATCTCTTAGCATAGGGTCTATCCTCTAAGTAATTTCTCTTTCTTTCTTTCTTTCTTTCTTTCTTTCTTTCTTTCTTTCTTTCTTTCTTTCTTTCTTTCTTTCTTTCAGGCGGAGTCTCACTCTGTTGCTCAGAGGGAGTATATTGGCGCGATCTCGACTAACTGCAAGCTCCGCCTCCCAGGTTCTAGCCATTCTCCTGCCTCAGCCTCCAGAGTAACTGGGACTACAGGTGCCCACCCCCACACCCGACTAATTTTGTGTTTTTTGTTTTTTTTTTTTAGTAGAGACGGGGTTTCACCATGTTAGCCAGAATGGTCTCAATCTCCTGACCTCGTGATCCGCCCGCCTCGACCTCCCAAAGTACTGGGATTGCAGGCGTGAGCCACTGCACCCGACCAGCAATTTCAAGTATACACTAGAGTACTGTTAGCTACAGGTACTGTGCTATATAGTGGATATCAGAATTTATTCATCTTGCATAGCTTGAAGTTTGTATCTTTTAATAATCACTTCTCTATTCTGTCTCTCACCAATCCTTGGCAACTAGCATTCTATAATTTCTATTAGTTAAATATTTTCGATTCTACATAAAAATGAAATCATACAATAGTTGTCTTTCTGTGTCTGGTTTATTTCTCTTAACATGATGCCCTTCATCTCTATCCATGTTGTCACAAATGTTTTTGTTATTTTTATTTTTTTATTTTTAAGGCTGAATAATGTTCCATTGTAGGCATATGCCACAATTTCTTTATTCATTCAGCCACTGAAGGAAATTTAGGTACTTTACATAACTTGATTATTGGGAATAATGCTGAATTCTACATCGGAATACAGATATCTCTTTGAGATCCTAATTTCAACTTCCTTGAAAATAGATCCAGAGGTGTGATTGCTATTTTTAATTTTTAAAGGTAACCTGTACACTGATTTTCGTAATGACAGTAGCAACTTACATTCTCACCAATAGTGCACTAGGATCCTCTTTTATCTTTAGTCTCAAAAACACTTGTTATCTTTTTGTTTTGTTTTATATAATAGCCATCCAACAAAGTATGTTTTCATATCAAATTGTGGATTTGCATTTTCCTGATGATTAGATATGCTGAGTACCTTTATGTCTACCTGTTGATCATTTGTATATTATGTTTGGAGAAATATTTAAATAAGTCCTATCCCATATTCTAATGAAGTTATTTTTAAGTGAAGTTTTCTTTAAGTGATATTGCATTGCAGGCATGTTTTGAATATCAATGCCTTATCAGATACTGATTTGCAAATATTTTCTTTTTCACAGAGTGTCTTTTTGCCCTAATTGCTTTTTTTTTTTTTTTTTTTTTTTTTTTTTTTTGCTTCACAAAAGTTTTTCAGTTTCATGTGGTCCCGCCTGTCAATTTTTCAGCTTTTGTTGCCTATGGTTTTAGTCATATTCAAAAAATCATTGCAGGTACAAATGTCAAAGCTTTTTCCTCTAAGTCTCCTTCTATGAGTTTTATGGTTTCAGGTCTTATATTTAAGTCTAATCATTGGAGTTGGTTTTTATATGGTATAATATGATGATACAATTCCCTATATTTATACGAATGTATAGTTTTCCCCACACCACTTATACAATAGACCACCCTTTCCTCATTGTGTAATCAATGAGTTGACCCTATTTGCACAGGTTAATTTCTGAGCTGTCCATTCTGTTCCTTTGTTCTACATGTCTGTTTTTATGCTAGTATCATACTGTTTTGATTATGATAGCTTTGTAATATGATTTTAAATCAGGAAGGGTAATGACTCTAGCATTGTTCATTTTAACAAAATTAATTCTTCCAAGCTATGAACATGGTATGTGTTTGCTTTTATTATGTCTTTTACATTTTTGTCATCAATGTTTTGTAGTTTTAGTGTACAAGTCTTTCACTTCCTTGGTTAACTTATTCCTAATTTTTTTATGGTATAAATAAGATTTTTTAAAATTTTATTTTTAGATATTTCATTAATAGTGTATAATAATAAAAGTGATTTTATTTGTTGCTTTTACATCCTGCAACTTTACTCAATTTGTTTTTTACTTCCAACAACTGTGTGTGTGTAGGGGCTTATGTTGGGTTTTCTTGATATACAAAATGTACACAAAGATGAGACAATTTTATTCCTTTCTTTCTGATTTGGATGTCTTCTATTTTTCTTTCTTGACTAATTGCTCTGTCTAGGGCTTTGAGTACCATCTTTAATATAAGTGATGATAATGGGCATCTTTGCCTTATTTTGGATAATAGAGAAAAACCTTTCAGTTTTTCACTAATTAGTATAATGTTAGTTGTGGACTTTTCATTTATGGCCTTTATTTTGTTGAGTTAATGTCCTTTTATACCTAGTTTGCTGACAGTTTTTATTATGAAAAAGTGTTAAGTTTTGTCAAATGCCTTTTCTCTACCTATTGAGATGGTCGTGTTTATCCTTTCATAAATACGATCATTTAAAAACTCATGATCATTTTATTCATAATCCTGTTAATATGATAAATCATATTATTTGATTTTTGTGATGAACTAACCTTGCATGAAGCCATTTAGTTCTAAAGTTTTCTTTGTTGGGAGGTTTGGATGATTGATTAAATCCCGTTATTAGTTATAGGTCATTTCTGATTTTCTACTTTTTTATGATTCAGTCTTGGTAGGTCTTATGATGCTAGGAATTTATCCATATCTTCTAAGTTATCCATAATTAATTATAGTAATCTCTTTTGATCTGTTTCCTTTCTGTGTCATCACACTTGTATCACTTCCTCTTTCATTTCTGATTTTATTTATTGAAGTCTTCTCTCTGTTTTCTTCATCACTTCAGCTAAAAGTTTGTTGGCTTTATCTTTTCAAAAAGTCAACTCTTACTTCCATTTTTTTAGATTTGTTTTCTATTTTCTGTTTTATTTATTTCTGCTCAATCTGTTATGTCCTTCCTTTTGCTAACTTTGGGCTTATCTTGTTCTTCTTTTCTATCTTCTTGAGGTATGAAGTTATGTACTTGTGATCTTTCCTCTTTTTTAATGGTGGTGTTGTCGTAGTAAACTTGTCTCTTAGTACTGCTTTGCTTTATCTTAAGTACAGTATGTAATGTGTTTTTATTTTTGTTTATCTCAGTGTAATTTCTAATTACCTTATGAATTTCTTCTTTGACATAGTGGTTGTTGTTTGTGTTTTCCACATATTTGTAAATTTTCCCACTCTGCTTCTGCCATTGATTTCTAGTTTTAACACCTTGTGATCAATAATAATACTTTGACTGGTTTTAATTTTTTTAATGTGTTAAGACTTGTTTTATGACCTACAAATTAAGACAGGTTTATGTGCACTTCAGAAGAATATGTTGTTGCATGGAATGTTTGTAGAAATTTTTTTAAGTTCACTTGGTTGATAATATTGTTTAAATCCAGTTTTCTCATGGATATTATGACTGAATATTCTATCCATTAATGAAAGTGGAATGTTGAAGTCTCCTACTATTATTACATTGCTGTCTAATTCTCCCTCAAGTTTTGCAGATGATGGCTTTATATGTTTTGGTGCTCTAATGTTTAGTCCATATATGCTTATAATTGTTTTATGTTCCTGTTGAACTGAAACTTTCATCGTATCTTTCATCATTTTTAATCAAAGAATGACTTTCTTTGTCTTTTGTTATAATTTTTGAGTTAATTCCTAATTTGAGAAATAAAAGTATATCTCTTCCTGCTCTGTTTTGGTTATTATTTTCATGGAGTATCTAACTCCATTCCTTAACTTTCTCCCTATCTGTGTCCTTAAAGCTAAAGTGAATCTCTTCTAGAAAACCTATAGTTTGATTTGATTTTCTACGCTTTGAGCTGCATTAAGTCTTTTGAGTGCTGAGTTTTATTCATTTACATTTAAAGCAATTGTTGATAGGTGGAATCTCATTATTGCAATTTTGATAATTATTTTCTGTCTTGTAGTTATTGTGGTCCTCTCTTTCTCACTTGCTGTCGTCTTTCCTGATTTTTTGAATTTTTAATGGTCATAAAGTTTTATTATTTTTTCTTTGTCTTTTTTAAACTCTAGGAATTTTTTGTAGTTACCATAATGTTAGCCTAAAATGTTTTTAATAGTCTATTTTAAGCTGATAATAACCCCAATCACATGTCATTAACCTATACTTTTATTATGTTATTACTTTTGAAGTGACTAAATAAAACATTAGTTTTCTGTGACGATTTAGAACTTTTCAAATTTTGTGTCTGTTTACGTACTTTAAATAGTTATAGTTTTAAAATTAAAAGTTATTTAAACCCCTATCATCATGTGTTATAACATACTGCACTTATCTATATGTTTCTCTTTACTAGTGAATTTTATAATTTTATATGCTTTTGTATTGCTACTTAGCATCATTTCAAATTGAACTCCCACAGCTTTTGTTTGTCTTCAAAAGTATGTACCTCTCCTTGACTTTTGGAGAGTTTTGTTTGTTTGTTTGTTTTGTTTTGGTATAGTATTCTTAGTTGAAAGGTGTTTATTTGCTTGCTTGCTTGTTTTTAATTTCAGGACTTTGAATATCTCATCTCACTCCCTCTGACCTGTAAATTCTGCTGAGAAATCCACTAATAGTATTATGAATTTTGCTTTGTAAGTGCCAAGTTGCTTTTCTCAGCTGTTTTCAAAATTGTCTTTTACTTTGACTTCTGATAACTTGATTAAAATATGGCTTAGTATAAATTTTAGGGAGTTCATCTTATTTGGGATCCATCGAGTTCCCTGTATTTTGATATCCAACTTTTTTTCTGTGTTGGGTAGTTATCAGACATTATTTCTTGAATAATCTTAATACCCCCTTTTATCTCCTCCTTCTCAGATGTTCATAGTAAATATGTTGGTCTACTTCATGGTGTCTGATAAGTTAAGTTTTCTTCACACTTTTTAATTTTTCTTGTTTTCTCCTTTAAGTGGATAATTTCTAATGATTTGAATTCAAGCCCACTAATCCATTTTCTGTTTGATCTAATCTGCTGTTGAACTCCTGTATAATCTTTTTAGTCCAGCTATTATATTTTTCAGGTCAAGATTTCCATTTTGTACTTTTTGATAGATTTAAGCTCCATATTGAAATTTTAACTTTGTTAACATATTGTTCTCTTGACCTCACCTGATTGAGAATCTTTATGATGTGTTAAAAAAAAAAATCAGCTGAATTAAATTTAAATAAGTTTAATTGAGCAATGCACAATTTGCAAATCAGGCAGCCCCCAGAATCACAGCAATTTCAGAGAGACTCCAGCACAGCCACGTGGTAGAAGATTTATGGACAGCAAAAGGAAAGTGACATACAGGAAACACAAGTGAGGTATAGAAACAACTGGATTCTTTTCAGCTCAGCATTTGCCTTATTTGAGCATGTTTTGAAGCGTTGGCTACATTTGATTGGCCAAAACTCAATGACTCGCACAGTTGTGGACTAGGGTTGGTTTACACCTCTACTTGTTACAGTTTATAATGTACAGTAAAACCTTTAGGCTGAACTTAATTACATAAGAAGCCAGCTTTAGGCTAAACTAGATTTAACAGTTCCCCACGTTTGCCCATTTTCTCAATTTTGAGAGATTTACCAAAACATAAAACATCGATATCATTACTGTAATCTTAAATGTGCTTACTTTATCTTGAAACCCACTGGGAAACAGTAGAACAATGGGTTTTGCACGGAGGGAACAAAGACTAACTAGAGGGTATCTCTATGCTGAAATGTCCTGATTACAGAAGAAAAAAAAACCTAGTCTCTTCTAGGATCTATGTATTTCCTTAAAGCCTTAGTTTGATGATGTCACATTTAGCATGAGCAACTTCATTTGAGTGTGGTTTGGTCTGTTGGAGCTTAGTGTGTGAGCTCAGTCCAAACAATGGCCTCTCATAATTTTGTTCTAAAAATTCCCCCTTTTTGGTCATGTTCTCACTTAGATGAGAGCATGACCAAAATTTAGGGCCTTAGCGCCACTCTCAGTTACCATCATTTTGGGTTTCCAGTCTCAGCACCTCATTAATAGGTTATAGTGTCCTCATGTCACACATTTCTTTCAGTTCTTGTCATTCCAGTTGAAGAAAGACCGTTTAACATTCTACAGATATCTGCATTCAAACATTTAAAACCTTTGAGAGAATCAGCACACCAGGGAGACTATTATTATGACTATCAGAAGGATAATACCAAGAGGTTAGAGTATGCTACTTACCCAAGGTCTCCATAAACCAAACCATCTCAAATAAATACATCAAAGAACAAACTAGATAAAGAGTTGACTTGCTTAACGAAGTGGTCTTTTTGTTAATCCCCTACAACTGTATCTCTATAATATCCGATGTTTTCTCTGGAGGACATAAGTGCCAGCAGCTACACAGATATTTTTGTTTAGCCAGTAAGTAATCTAGAGCATTCTACTATTTAGCAAAATATTTACAAGAGGATTTAAAGTCTGTTGTTTAAGTATAGCTTTTACAGTAAAATCTGCTATAGAGCCTATCATGAGGGATACATTTCCAATCATTGCTTCTTTTACTCCGAACTATGGAAAAAGGACATAGCAAATGATGGCCTTCTAGAAAAGTGAAGGCCTTCTAGCAATGTACTCTTTAATCCATGATGTAGGTTAAGAGGCGTGAACCAGTGTTGTGTTTCTGACTGATTATGAGGCAACATATGAACCATTAATATTCTTACCTACATTAGGCTTTCATCTTTATCTATCAAAGTTTAAAGTTCTCCATGTTTAAGGCTGGCTGCAAAATTCTTTATGAAAAAATGTATACCCCTTTAGTGCACACAACAGACCACTTTTTCATTTCTATTGTTCAGAGAGGCATACATGAGGGAAAAATACTGAAAGATAAGAGTCTTATGATAGTAGAGAAGTCTTGATCTGTGATCTTGAGAAAAGCTGTTTACATCTAGAATGCCATTTTCTTCTGGGGAGAAATTTTCCTGCTTAACTTTACCTTAAGGGTTTCATTTGGTGTACAGTTCCAAGAGTGTGGAGGGAGTCTTTTCATTTGTGAGATTATGAACCTAAGGTTCAAGATCACAAAGTTTTGTTGCAGTGTGGATAGCAAGGTCCATCTTTCTCGGATGTTCTCAGAAGATCCAATCTTTAGGTTCTAGATTCTTTCTCTGATGTTCTTAGAAGATCCAATCTTCGGGTTCTAGATTGTGAAGGGGTTGATTATCCTCAGTAAATCATAAAAAGTTTTCTTTACCTGGTGAACATACACTGTGGCATAATAATTTAGTGTTATAACATCAGCCCTCTTGCATGGGAAAGCTTTTATATGACTGAAAAAATAATGCAGTGAAAATGAAAATTGAATGAAATCCCTCTACAAATATTTAAATGGCCCATTAGGTAGACAAATGTACTTGAAGTTTTTATTGTTTTCCCAGAATTACAGGTTTGTCGTTTGTCAAAATACACATTTTGGCAATGTTTAGTGACAACTGAACATTGGTCATAAACTATTTTAGCAATACATGTTGCCACACCAGTATATTTAATTTACATCATTTTATCGGTTCCAAGATGAGTTTTGCAATGTGGAACTTGCAACAAAAGCTTTTTTTTTTTTTTTTTTTTTTTTTTTTTTTTTTTTTTTGAGACGGAGTCTCACTCTGTCGCCCAGGCTGGAGTGCAGTGGCCAGATCTCAGCTCACTGCAAGCTCCACCTCCCGGGTTCACGCCATTCTCCTGCCTCAGCCTCCCGAGTAGCTGGGACTATAGGCGCCCGCCACCGCTCCCGGCTAATTTTTGTATTTTTTTAGTAGAGACGGGGTTTCACGTGTTAGCCAGGATGGTCTCGATCTCCTGACCTCGTGATCCACCCACCTCCCAAAGTGCTGGGATTACAGGCTTGAGCCACCACGCCCGGCCTTCAACAAAAGCTTTAAGGACTCAGGAAGGACAAGGTGGCCGTCCTGGTTCTCCATGAGTCCACGCTTAACATTGGACTTATGCCCTATTGAATACCAGCTGTTTTTCCAATTTAGGGGAATAGCACTGTAAATTGATGAGTTTTCATAGGTAATTTGACTTAGGCTGTGGAGTTCATTCAGATTGTACATCTAAACAATTGCAGTATTGGCTGATTTGGCATGGAAATCTGGAAAAGTATTTTCTTGGTATTCAATTAATTTTTGTTCTACTTGAGTTAGCAATTTTATAAACCAGTCTTTTTTATTAAAGTTCCAGGAATTCTTACCTAGCCCTAATAATATGATTCTCGAGTTACCAGAAACCTGTATTCAAGAGTGCTTTTCAGGGTCATTTCCATACTTTCATGAAGCTACTGAATTAAACCATATTCTAGGATTTTTCCACCTGTGTGAAGTTTTCAGAAAGTGAATTAGCTTTATAACTGTGGAAATGACTTTAAATAGCCATAGTTAAGAACACAATTGACAAGAAAATTTAATTTTTACTCTGGTTTACAGTAACTTAATAACCATCATAATGATTGAGAGCATATACTTCAACATATTAGAATTTTAGAAATCCCATACAATTTTGGAACATATTGATGACATACACTAAAATATAACCTAAAGAATGTTAAACATAATTTCTTTTTCTTTTCTTTCTTTTTTTTTTTTTTTTTTGAGACAGAGTCTTGCTCTGTCACCCATGCTGGAGTGCAGTGGTGTGATCTCGGCTCACTGCAAGCTCCGCTTCCCATGTTCACGCCATTCTCCTGCCTCAGCCTCCTGAGTAGCTGGGACTACAGGCGCCTGCCACCATGCCCGGCTAATATTTTTTTTGTATTTTTCGTAGAGAAGGGGTTTCACAGTGTTAGTCAGGATGGCCTCGATCTCCTCACCTCGTGATCTTAACACCTTGGCCTCCCAAAGTGCTGGGATTACAGGCATGAGCCACCATGCCTAGCCTATTTCTTTTTTATTTTGACAATGCTTCCCATGTAACTTCATATGTCAGATGATGCTGTTTACCTCTCTTTTGGATGCTTCCTGGGCCCCCTGTAGCATCTAAAAGGTAAAGATCAGAAAATGTAATTTTGAAGCTGAAATTTAATTTTGGGAAGTTTATCAAATATGTTAACATTTTATAACACTTGATATTATGAAGTAGAATTCCAGGTTCTATTTGCATAAGTCATTCATTTAGCCAAAATGCCAACTCAAAAATTGTAAAAATGCAAAAACCTTTATTTGTTGATAGAGGAAGGACTTAGCTTTGTAAACAATTTATCTCTTGTCTTTCCCCCATTTTTCCCTGCATTTTATTCAAAAGGCAAACAAAAATCTTTCATTATCTTTTAATATTACATGAAAATCTTGTTCAAGAGAGAAAGCCAAATTTCACCCTTGCATTAGTCTACTATTAATAAACTGCAAGTTTTAATAAAACCTCATAGAAAAATTGATTCAATCTTAATCAGTTTGACCCTAAGGTGAGATTCTCAAAAACCTTTTATACCCTTTACAAATTTTATTAAAGAGCCAATCAGTTCTTTAACAAAACCTTATTGTGCTTTCTTTCCAACGTTCAATTTATGGAAAAACAGAAAAATACCCTTTTAAATTTAGATATTATATTCACACAAAGAATTTCTTCTACAAGATTAATTTTTTACAAACATTTCACAACTTGTTTAAACTTTTAGCTTTATCTTATCTAGTTTAAAACAATTCTTAAAAAACAATTTTTATGCCCATGGCTTCCTTTTGAATTTTTTTTTTTTTTTTTTTTTTAGTTTTCATAGGTTTTTGGAGAACAGGTGGTATTTGATTACATGAGTAAGTTCTCTAGTGGTGATTTATCAAATTTTGGTGCACTCCTCACCCAAACAATCTATACTGAAGCCAATTTGTAGTCTTTTATTCCTCACCTGCATTCCACCTTTCCCCCCCAGTCCCCAAGGTCAATTGTATCATTCTTCTGCCTTTGTATCCTCATAGCTTAGCTCCTACTTATGAGTGAGAGCATACAATGTTTGGATTTCCATCCCTAAGCTACTTCACTTAAATAATAGTCTCCAGTTCCATCCAGGTTGCTGCAAATGCTATTAATTATTTCCTTTTTATGGCTGAGTAGTATTCTGTCTTAGATATACACCACAATTTCTTTATCCACTCGTGGATTGATGGACATGTAGGCTGGTTCCATATTTTTGCAAATGAAAACTGTGCTGCTATAAACATGCATGTACAAGTATCTTTTTCATAGAATGACTTCTTTTTCTCTGGGTAAATATGCAGTAGTGGAATTTCTAAAACTGGTTGTTCTACTTTTAGTTCGTTCTTTCTTTCTCTGTCTCTATTTCTCTCTTTCTCTCTATCTTTCTTTCTTTTCTTTCTCTTTCTTTCTTTTCTTTCTTTCTTTATTTCTCGCCCTGTTGCCTGGGCTGGAGTGCAGTAGCGCAATATCAGCTCACTGCAATCTCTGCCTCCCGGGTTAAAACAATTATCCTGCCTCAGCTTCCTGAGTAGCTGAAATTACAGGTGCCCACCACCACGCCCAGGTAATTTTTGTATTTTTTAGTAGAGATGGGTTTTCACCTTGTTGGCAAGTCTGGTCTCGAACTCCTGACCTCTTGATCTGCCTGCCTCGGCCTCCCAAAGTGCTGGAATTAAGGGCATGAGCCACCACACCCAACCTGGTTTTCATAATGATTGTACTAGCTTACATTCACACTAGCGGTGTAGAAATGTTCCCTTTTCAGTGCATACATGCCAATATCTATTATTTTTTGATTTTTTGATTATGGCCATTCTTGCAGGAGTTAATGGTATTGCATCATGCTTTTGATTTTCATTTCCTTCATCATTAGTGATGTTGAGCATTTCTTTCACATGTTTTTTGGTCATTTGTATATCTTCTGATATGGTTTTGCTATGTCCCCACCGAAATCGCATCTTGAATTGTAACTCCCACAATTCCCATGTGTTGTGGTAGGAACCCACTAGGAGGTAATTGAATTATGGGACTGGGTGTTTCCTGTGCTGTTTTCATTATAGTGAATATGCCTCACAAGATCTGATAGGTTATTTTTATTTTTATTTTTATTATTTTTTTTTTATTTTTATTTTTTGAGAAGGAGTCTTGCTCTGTCACCTAGGGTGGAGTGCAGTGGTGCAATCTTGGCTCACTGCAAGTTCTGCCTCCTGGGTTCACACCATTCTCCTGGCTCAGCCTCCTGAATAACTGAGACTACAGGTGCCAGCCACCATGCCCGGCTAATTTTTTTTGTATTTTTAGTAGAGAAGGGGTTTCACCATATTAGCAAGGATGGTCTTGATCTCCTGACCTCCTGATCCGTCCGCCTCTTCCTCCCAAAGCGCTTGGATTAGAGATGTGAGACACCGCACCCAGCCAATCTGATGGTTTTAAACTGCGTGTTCCCCTGGCTAACATGGTGAAATCCCGTCTCTAATAAAAACACAAAAAACTCGCCTGGCATGGTGGCGGGCACGTGTAGTTCCAGGTACTCGGGAGGCTGAGGCAGGAGAATGGCATGAACCTGGGAGGCGGAGCTTCCAGTGAGCCGAGATGGCACCACTGCATTTCAGCCTGGGCGACAGAGCAAGACTCTGTCTCATAAAAAATAATAATAATAAAATATAAAAAACTGAGAGTTCCCTGCACAAGCTCTCTCTTTACCTGCCATTATCCATGTAAGATGTGACTTATTCCTCCTTGCCTTTCACCTTCCACCATGATTGTGAGGCCTCCCTAGGACATCAAATTATAAATTTGATAAATTTTTTATTTTGGAAATTGTGGGGTCTTGAGTATGTCTTTATCAGCAGGGCAAAAACAGACTTATATAACAAATCGGTACTGGGAGTGAAGTGTTGCTGAAAAGATACCTGAAAATGTGAAAGTGACTTTGGAACTAGGTAACAGTCAGAGGTTGGAACAGTCTGGAGGGCTCAGAAGAAGACAGGAAAATGTGGGAAAATTTGGAACTTCCTGGAGACTTTGACTTTGATTCTCTTCTTAGAGAATGGCTTTGACAAAAGTGTGGATAGTGATATGAACAATAAGGTCCAGACTGAGGTGGTCTCAGATGGAGATGAGGAACTTGTTGGGAACTGGAACAAAGTGATTCTTGTTATGTTTTAGCAAAGAGACTGGTGGCATTTTGACCCTGCCCTAGAGATTTGTGTAACTTTGAACTTCAGGGAAATAATTTAGGGTAACTGGTGGAAGAAATTTCTAAGCAGCAAAGCATTCAAGAGGTGACTTGGGTACTGTTAAAGGCATTCAGTTTCATAAGAGAAGTAGAGCACAAGAGTTTAAAAAGTGTTCAGCCTGACAATACAATAGGAAAGAAAATCCCATTTTCTGAGGGGAAATTCAAGCTGGCTGCAGAAACTTGCATAAGTAATGAAGAGCCAAATGTTAATCCTCAAGACAATGTGGAAAATGTCTCCAGGGCATGTCAGAGATCTTCATGGTAGTTCTTTCCATCACAGGCCTGAAGGCCTAGAAAGAAACCATATTTTCGTGGGTCAGGTCAAGGGACCCTACGCTGTGTGCAGACTAGGGACTTGGTGCCCTGTGCCCCAGCTGTCAGCTGTGGCTGAAAAGAGCCATCGTACAGCTTGGGCATGTCTTCAGATTGTGGAAGCCCCAAGCCTTGGCAGCTTCCACATGGTGTTGAGATTACAAGTGCACAGAAGTTAAGAAAAGGGGTTTGGAAACCTCCACCTGGATTTCAGAAGATGTATGGAAATGCCTGGATGCCCAGGCAGAAGTTTACTGCAGAGCTGGGGCCTTCATGGAGAACCTCTGCTAGAGCAATGCAGAAGGGAAATGTGGGGTTGGAGCTCCCACACAGAGTCCCTACTGGAGTACCACCCATGGAGTTGTGAGAAGGGGTCCACCATCCTCCAGACCCCAGAATGGTAGGTCCACCTACAGCTTGCACTGTGTGCCTGAAAAAGCCACAGACTCTCCACACTAGCCTGTGAAAGCATCCAGGAGGGGGACTGTACCCTGCAGAGCTGTAGGGGCAGAGCTGCCCAAGACAATGGGAACCCACCACTTGCATTAACCTGACCCCTATGTGAGACTTGGACTCAAAGGAGATCATTTTGGAGCTTTAAGATTTGAATGACCTGCTGGATTTTGGAGTGGCATGGTCTGTGTAGCCCCTTTGTTTTGGCCAATTTATTCCATTTGGAATGGCTATATTGACCCAATGCCTGTATCCCCATTGTATCTAGGAAGTAACTAACTTGCTTTTGATTTTACAGGCTCATAGGTGGAAAGTACTTGCCTTGTCTCTGATAAGACATTGGACTGTGGACTTCAGAGTTACTGCTGAAATGAGCTAAGACTTTGGGGGACTGTTGGGAAGGCATGATGATTTTGAAATGTGAGGACATGAGATTTGGGAGGGGCCAAGGGCAGAATGTTATGGTTTGGCTGTGTTCTACCCAAATCTCATTCTGAATTGTAACTCCCGCAATTCCCACATGTTGTGGAAGGAACCCAGTGGGAGGTGATTGAATTATGGAGGTGGGTCTTTCCTGTGCTGTTCTCATGATAGTGAATATGTCTCACAAGATCTAATGGTTTTAAAAATGGGAGTTCCCTTCAAAAGTTCTCCCTTTGCCTGCTGCCATCCATGTAAGCTATGACTTGCTCCTCCTTGCCTTTCACCTTCTCTCATGATCGTGAGGCCTCCTCAGCCACATGGAACTGTAAGCCCAATAAATCTTTATCTTTTGTAAATTGCCCAGTCTCAAGTATGTCTTTATCAGCAGTACATCTTCTTTTGAGAATTATCTATTCATGTCCTTAGCCCACTTTTGGATGGGATTGTTTATTTTTTTTCTTGCTAATTTGTTTGAGGTCCTTGTAGATTCTGCATATGAGTCCTTTGTTGAATGTATAGATTGTGAAGACTTTCTCCCACTCTAGCAGTTGTCTGTTTACTCTGCTGACCATTCCTTTCACTTTTCAGAAGCTTATTAGTTTAATTAAGTCCCACCTATTTATCTTTTTGTTTTATTTGTTTTTGATTTCTTGGTCATGAAGTCTTTGCCTAAGCCAATGTCTAGAAGCCAATGTTTATTCAATGTTATCTTCTAGAATTTTTATAGAGTCAAATCTTATATTTAAATCCTTAATCCATCTTGAATTCATTTTTGTATAAGGTGAGAGATGAAAATCTAGTTTCATTCTCCTACATGTGGCTTACCAATTATCCCAGCACTATTTGTTGAATACAGTGTCCTTTCCCCACTCTATGTTTTTACTTGCTTTGTCAAAGATCATTTGGCTATAAGTATTTGGGTTTATTTCTGGGTTTTCTGTTCTCTTCCATTTGTCTATGTGCCAGGGATGCAGGGATGGTTTAACATACACAAGTTAATAAATGTCATACACCACATAAACAGAATTAAAAACAAAAATCACATGATCATCTCAATAGACACAGAAAATGCATTTGACAAAATGCAACATCCCCTTATGATTAAAACTCTCAGCAAAATTGGCACAAAAGGGACCTACCTCCATCTAATAAATACATCTATGACAAACCCCCAGCCAACGTAGTACCAAACAGGGAAAAGTTAAAAGCATTCCCTCTGAAAACTGAAACAAGATAGGAATGCCCACTCTCATCACTTCTATATATCACAATATAGTAGCTGAAGTCCTAGCCAGAGCAATCAGACAAGAGAAAAAAATAAAGGGCATCCATCTCCATAAAAAGAAAGTCAAACGATTGCTGTTTGCTGATGATATTATTGTATACGTAGAAAACCCTAAAGACTCATCCAAAAAAGCTCCTATAACTAATAAATGAATTCAGAAAAGTTTCAGGATACAAAATGTACAAAAATCAGTGGCTTTGTTATACACCACAGTGACCAAGCTGAGAATAAAATAAAAAACCTTCACCCCTTTTACAATAGCTGCAAACAACAATGACAATAACAAAAACCTTAGGAATATACCTAACCAAAAAGGTGAAAGACCTCTACAAGGAAGACTACAAAACACTGCCGAAAGAAAACATAGATGACACAAACAAATGGAAACACATCTCATGCTCATGGATGGTAGAATCAATATTGTGAAAATGACCATACTGCCAAAAGCATCCTACAAATTCAATGCAATTTCCATCAAAACACCGCCATCATTTTCTACAGAACTAGAAACAACAATTCTAAAATGTATATGAAACTAAAAAAGAGCCTGCATAGCCAAAGCAAAACTAAGCAAAAAGAACAAATCTTGAAGCATTACATTACTAGACTTCAAACTATACTATAAGGCCATAGTCAACAAAACAGCAAGGTACTGGTGTAAACATAGGCCATGCCTTCTTATAATCTTTTACTAAAAATACGTTTTACTTTTCTTACAAACCTTTGAAGTAAAACTGTTTTTTTGTTTTTGTTTTTGTTTTTTTTTTAAATTGTCTGAATTACAAGTGAGAATAGTAACTCTTAGCAGATTTTAATTTTGGTAACTCATTTTAATTATGTACTAAGTGTGAACCCCAGGGTACCAGAGAGAAGCAGAGAGATAAGGTCTCTTTTCAGCATAGCTAGGGGCACAGGTAAATCTACATATCCTCAGGACTTACATATCTGTAAAGTAGTCAAGTTGAAAAATTTTCAAAAGCCAACATGGCCTTAAAGCATTTAGCAAACCTAATATCTGACCTAACTATGACCAAATGTTTTTATTTTTCCCAATAATCTTTAAAACTTTTTATTTCCTAAAGATTACTAAAGTCATGTGAACTAAAAAGCAATAGTTTTCATGTTTCTTTCAAAATATTCTAAGTGTTTATTTTTCCCCAAGACAATGAATTAGAGCTCTTTTATATAATCATCACACACACAACACATGTATAACTGCATAGACAGACAGAAGAAGATCCAGTAGTTGTAGAATTTTTTATTTGCCAGTTTTTAAGTTTCTTAATTGGATTACTGACTTTAGGGTGGAGTCCTTGGAGAAAGAGGGATAGAAAAACATGCAGTTTCTAGGGCTTAATAAACAGGCACACCTGGAAAGCAATAACAGATCTCCAAAACTAAGGGTTCCTTTTTATGTCAGATCTTAGATCCCAAAAAAAGAGGTGAATGCTATGGGAGAAGACAGTGCAATGATTTTACCATGCCTTTTATTGCATGGCAACCCCAAACCAATAGCCCATTGTGCTCCTATCTGCCATGTTAGTCTTATTTCCTAGTGGGGGAGGTGAGGATGTCGCTATACTTTCCAGATAGCTAAGAGCATGCTTCTCTGATCTAACTGTGCAAAGAGCTGAGTACTGCCCCATAACTGCCATTTTCCATCCCTGAAGGTATATTTAGTTTTAGATTTTGAAATGGATATATCCACCTCTTATTCCTGAAGTTTCAATAGGAAAACAAGAATTTTTTTCTCAAAATGGGGTCTTTGGTGCCTCCTCTGTTTTTCTCAAGGAGTTTCTGGCTATTAGAGCTTGAATATCTGCTTTTAATTCAGCTGACTTTTAACCATAGCACTCTCTAAAATACCCTTTTTAAATCTGTTATTACCTGACTTTAGCAACATCAAGTGGCTAATATTTCTGGCTTTTAAACTTTACTAAAATAACCTCACAAGTGAAACCAACAAACCTGAACTAAGATTATGACTTAATCATGAGTGTATAAGGCATTTTCAAAGAGATGATAAGCAGTTTTTTTGCAAAATCTAGAATCTTAAAAGTAAATGAGAAAGGTAGATTTAAGAAGAGAAGCTAGAAGTTGTTCATGGAGGGGGAGAGAATCAGCAAATGGTAAAGGTTACACAGATCTCAACCAGAAAGTACTCATTCCCTAAGCCAGGATTGAACCTGGGCCACCACTGTAAAATGATGGAGACCAAATGAAAGTACTGCCATATGTTTAACATGTCAGGCTTCCAAGGACATAAAACAAGATGAAGACCTCATACAGTTTATTTTATTTTATTTTTATTTTATTTATTTTATTTTATTTATTTTTCTTCACATATCTTCAGCAAAGTTTGTAACTGACCAATCTGTTGGGCTAGCTTAAACAGTAGGGCTTATGGGGTCCTAAACTTGTGTTCTATTCTAAAGTACTCCTCTTTATTATAGAACCATACAAAAAAAAAAAAAAAAAAAAATCACACCATAAGATTGGCTACAGCTCAAGATTAGCCTCTTAAGCCCTTTTTTTTTCCATTAATCAAAACTTTACAGGGAATATAAATAGTAATTTTTACCACTTATTCAACTGGTTTGCACAGAGAGAGAGAGGCCAGAAGTCTGACTGGTAAGAAATTCTTACCCTTTTGCTAACATGCCAGCTTTCTGGGTTCCCCTTCCCTGAGCAACACTGCTTGCCACACCATAGCTCCAGGGACCAAGCTGCATTACAAAGGAAAATCAGAGAACCATAGGCAAAATCCTCTTAATTTTGCAAGTTGCCACCCAACCAGCTGCATGAAAAACCTGAATTATAATATTATCCATTCTGGCCAGAGCAAAGTGTATGTGCTTTAAATGAAAATATTGAAATCTTTTTAGTAGCTTCTGCATATCAATAGACATTTCTAGATGAGACTAATTTGGGAGCCCTCATTGTTTTAAATGAACTTCAGTGTGTTGTTCATTTGGAATGTTTCACTGTAAGTTATCTTTAGTATGGTCTTGCCATTTCTGTAACATTTGTTGCTTCCCAGGCCTAACACTTATGCACGTGTAAGCCAGAAAGAAATAAGTTCTTCAGTAATTAAGAATTCCATTTTTATCTAAAGCCAATGCTTTGCTCTCAGGTTCCCTTGATTAACTTAGCCAATGATTTTTTTTTCCTGCCTAAGCACGCAGAAAAAAAATGAAACAAAGAGGTAAATGCAAAGATCCTTGTCAATTTTTAATAACCACATTTTACAACCCCTGCAATATTACCACTTACTGCCAGTTTCTTTCTAACCCAGTCAGATGTAAAAGGCCTCTAACTGGATCTAAGCCAGTGAATTACCAGATCAAATTCAATCCTGGACACAGTCGAACTTCTGTCACAACTTCAAAACCCAGTTTGCTTCAGAAATATGCTCAAAGAAACTTGGAGAGTTTAAAACACAAATTTATGGATCTCCTAAATCTGACAGAGAACTTACCTACAATCTCCAGCTGCTCTTTAGAGATCAGTGGACACAAGTGTGTCATTGCTGGTACCTTGCTTGTTTACTCAGCACTGCTGGGGCATAGTTAAAGCTCTACCCTGGATCCCACTTATGACACCATCTGTTAAAAGAAAAACTTCAGCTGAATTAAATTTAAAGGACTTTAATTGAGCAATAAACCATTTGTAAATCTGGCTGCTCGCAGAATCACAGCAGATTCAGAAAGACTCCAGCATAGTCATATGGTGGAAGAAGATTTATGGATAGCAAAAGGAAAGTGACATATAGAAAATGCAAGTGAGGTACAGCAACAACTGGATTGGTTACAGCTTGGCATTTGCCATATTTGAACATAATTTGAAGAATTGGCAGCATTTGATTGACCAAAACTCAGGGAGTGGCATAGGTGTGAGCTATGGTTGGCTTACACATCCACTTGTTATAGTTCATAATGTACAGAAAAGTATTTAAGCTGAACTTAAATATGTAAGGAGATAGGTTTAGGCTAAAGTAGATTTAACGGACAATTAATTTGAATTCACTGTCAGGTGAATCATATGTCTGTTTAATTTGATTCTATTTCTTGAGATTTATTTTATTCCTTTGTTTTGGAAATGTGTCTCTCTTTCTTCACTTTTCTTCACTCTTTGTGTAGGTAACTGCACATGTAAAACAAACAGCCACCTCTCCTTGTCTTTACAAACTGGCCTCATACAGAATATCATCATCAATTAGCCCATTGAGAGATTCCCCAAACCGCTCAAACTTTCCCGCTAATCTAAAATACTATATTTGTCCCTAGCGACTACCGGAAGTCTAGAGTATACTGGCTCTCATTATTGATATGAGACAGGCAAGATAAAAGCCAGTCCCTTGGACAGAGACAGGATAGTTGAAATGTTGGATATGTGGTCCAACTAATTCCCTCCCTAGAGAGAAACTGAGAACTGAGTTTTATTTCTTCTATCTCTGTGTTGAGTCAAAGGAGGAGCTATGACAACTACATGCATCTATTTCAAACTCCCATCTTTATTCTCAGTGATCCCCAGACATGTAGGGTATGCTGGGTCTCATCAGTGCTACAAGATCAGGGACACAGAAGCCAGTCCTTTGGCAAGACTCCAGAAAAGTTTGAACACTGAATGTGTAATTAAAGTCTTTTCCAATACAGACTGAAGCTAGGATCTATGAGATTTCTCTCGACAGTATGATGCTGTTTCAAGGGTACAAATTATGGAAAGGAGGTATTGTGAATTTTTCTACCAGCTTTGATACAACTTGTTTCATACCCTAACTAGTTTCTGGATTTTTCATGAAATGTATTCGTGCTTTTATTTTTGTTGAATCAGTGTGTCCATGAGAGGGAAAACAGTCCAATCCTTCCTATTCTGACATCTTACTGATATCTTTCCTGGCAAACTACAACTTTTGAACAGACACGTAACAACTGTCAAAAGTCCTAATATCTTGTGTAAATTTGGAGTCAGTTTTTGAATGCATGTAATTTCCCACAAATAACACTTTGATGAGAGCAAAATCACATTCTTATATTTTTGATTAGAGATGAGCAAGGAAAGATGTTAGAAGAACCATAATATGAAGAATGCAGAGTGCTAAAACGTTATGTATAGGTTGGGAGGATAAAATGCACATATATTAAGCTGCTTGATTTTGGAAGTTCAGAGATCTTTCTCTGAATTCTCTAGGCTTTCATCAGCTAAACAGAATTATCTAAATGTACACTGAGTATTAATAAGATTATTATTGGTCAAAGGGGATAACAAGTATTAAAATATTTTGTATACCTTTGTTCAGTTAGGAGTTCTATATTGTAAGCTCCATAAAGACACAGATTTTCTTTGTATCCAGTGTTCTCAAAGCTGCAACTAACCTTATACATGATGGTGCTCAATAGTTGTTTTAATAAATGAATGAATAAACAAAATTACTATAAAATTAATTGGATGTCCTCTCTGTGCATATAATTGAAGTAACCAAGAGAGAAAAATGTTGACATTTCAGCCATTGCATATGAGTTCCACTTCCACTTTCAATTTTAGCTAAATATATATTAGCCTCAAAACACATTTTTTAATAATGGTTTTGAGTAAAGCATAATGTTAGATATCAAATGATATGTCAAGCTACAGTTTTAAAGATGTGTTCTTAGGTCTTTTGAATAAAAATTAAAAAAGAAATCAAATATGCTGAATAGCAAAATAAAATTATTTTACCATTTTCACTAAAAACAAATTCTGCATATATCCTATTCAAGAAAAACCAAATTAGATTTGAAACTGAAGTTAAATGGGAAAAACAGTTTCTCATTAAATTAAATGTAAATTGAACACTGTAATAATATAATACTTTGCAGTGTTGGTACAGAGATTTGTGTAATAATATCCTATTATGCACATAATGCTTAAGAATGCAATACACAAAAGTCCTGCCTTTTAAGCAACAGCATGTAGAACTACAACCAATAAAGATAACCATCAGTATTCTTAATAAGATAAATAATCTATATTGTTCTGAAGGAAAAATTTAAATTATTAAATGATGTACCTTTTGTCTTGCCACATATTTGAGAAAAGGAATACAAAAAATTTCCACTGCTATACAACAATCTCTTTGTATATTTTCATTTTCTTTAAGAAATGAAGATAGTAACTTGCAAACACTCCTAAACTATTGATGTCATAAAGGAAATCTGAATGTAAACTTTATTATACTCACTTTTTGGCATGGTAGTATATTCCGATTTAAAAAGATACATTAGTACAGATATATTTTAGAATTAGTGGGAACACTTACCATCTGGTAAGACTGGAACTCACTTCTTTTTTTTTTTTTTTGAGACAGAGTCCTGTTGCCCAGGCTGGAGTGCAATGGTGCAATCTTGCCTCACTGCAACCTCTGCCTCCCCGGTTCAAACGATTATCTTGCCTCAGCCTCCTGAGTAGCTGGAATTACAGGCACCCAACACCACGCCCAGCTAATTTTGAATTTTAAGTAGAGATGGGGTTTCACCATGTTGGCCAGGGTGGTCTCAAACTCCTAACCTCGTGATCCACCTGCCTTGGCCTCCCAAAGTGCTGGGATAATAGGCGTGAGCCTCCGCCCCTGGCCTCAAATTCACTTTTTATTGTATACTTAGGTTATATGAAAGTGACAAGCCAACTAATGGAAACAGGAGCTGAAGAAAGGTAAACAAACTTTATAAATACTCCTAAACATTTGAATGTGATGTAACCAAATTTCTTAAAGCACCAACTTTAATAGAAGCAATATGTTCACAAACCGTTAAATTAGATATGAGAATAAATAATTACTTTGTATGTTTCTAGTAAAAGGTGCAATTTTTCTTTTTTTATTCTACTTCAAGTTCTAGGGTACATGTGCACAACATGCAGATTTGTTACACGGGTATAAATGTATCTTGTTGGTTTGTTGCACCCATTAACTCGTCAATTACATTAGGTATTTCTCCTAATGCTATCCCTCCCCCAGCCCCCCACCCCCCAACAGACCCAGTTGTGTGATGTTCCCCTCCCTGTGTCCATGTGTTCCCATTGTTCAGCTCCCACTTATGAGTGAAATCATGTGGTGTTTGGTTTTCCTTCCTTGTGACATTTTCCTGAGAATGATGGTTTCCAGTTTCATCTATGTCCCTGCAAAGGACATGAACTCATCCTTTTTTTATGGCTGCATAGTAGTCCATGGTATATATGTGCCACATTTTCTTTATCCAGTCTATTATTGATGGACATTTGGCTTTGTTCCAAGTCTTTGCTATTGTGAATAGTGCCGCAGTAAACATACGTGTACATGTGTCTTTATAGTAGCATGATTTATACTCCTTTGAGTATATACCCAGTAATGAGATTGCTGGGTCAAATGGTATTTCTAGTTTTGGATCCTTGAGGAATTGCCACACTGTCTTCCTCAGTGGCTGAACTGGTTAACACTCCCACCAACAGTGTAAAAGCATTTCTATTTTTCCACATCCTCTCCAGCATCTGTTGTTTCCTTTTTAATGATCGCCATTTTAACTGGCATGAGATGGTATCATATTGTGGTTTTGATTTGCATTCCTCTGTTGATCAGTGATGATGAGCATTTTTTCATATGTCTGTTTGCTGCATAAATGTCTTCTTTTGAGAAGTGTCTGTTCATATCCTTTGCCCAATTTTTGATGGGGTTGTTAGTTCTTTCTTGTAAATTTGTTTAAGTTCTTTTTAGATTCTGGATATTAACGCTTTGTCAGATAGATAAACTGCAAAATTTTCTCCCATTCTGTAGGTTGCCTGTTCACTCTGATGATAGTTTATTTTGCTGTGTAGAAGCTCTTTAATTTAATTAGATTCCATTGGTCTATTTTAGCTTTTGTTGCTATTGCTTTTGATGTTTTAGTCATTAAGTCCTTGCCCTTGCCTAGGTCCTGAATAGTGTTGCCTAGGTTTTCTTTAAGGGATTTTTATGGTTTTATGTCTTACATTTAAGTCTTTAATTCATCTTGAGTTAATTTTTGTATAAGGTGTGAGGAATGGATCCAGTTTCAGCTTTTTTCATATGGCTAGCCAGTTTTCCCAGCACCATTTATTAAATAGGGAATCTTTCCCCCCTTGGTTCTTTTTCTCAGGTTTATCAAAGATCAGATGGTTGTAGATGTGTGGTGTTATTTTTGAGGCCTCTGTTCTGTTCCATTGGTCTATATATCTGTTTTGGTACCACTACCATGCTGTTTTGGTTACTGTAGCCTTGTAGCATATTTTGAAGTCAGGTAGTGCGATGTCTCCAGCTTTGTTCTTTTTCCTTAGGATTGTCTTGGCTATGGGGATCTTTTTTGGTTCCATATGAAACTTAAAGTAGTTTTTTCCAATTAAAGTAGTTTTTTCCAATTCTTTGAAAAAAGTCAGTGGTAGCTTGATGGGGATAGCATTGAATCTATAAATTACCTTGGGGAATATGGCCATTTTCATGATACTGATTCTTTTTATTTATGAGAATGGAATGTTCTTCCATTTGTTTGTGTCCTTTTTGATTTTGTTGAGCAGTGGTTTGTAGTTCTCCTTGAAGAGGTCCTTCACATCCCTTGTGAGTTGGATTGCTAAGTATTTTATTCTTTTTGTAGTAATTGTGAATGGGAGTCCACCCATGATTTGTCTCTCTGTTTGGCTATTCTTGATGTATAGGAATGCTTGTGATTTTTGCACATTGATTTTGTATCCTGAGAGTTTGCTGAAGTTTCTTATCAGCTTAAGGAGATTTTGGGCTGAGAAAATGGGGTATTCTAAATATACAATCATGTCATCTGCAAACAGAGACAATTTGACGTCCTCTTTTCCTAATTGAATACCCTTTATTTCTTTCTTTTGCCTGATTGCCCTGACCAGAACTTCCAATATTATATTGAATAGGAGTGGTGAGAGAGGATATTCCTGTCTTGTGCCACTTTTCAAATAGAATGCTTCCAGTTTTTGCCCATTCAGTATGATATTGACTGTGGGTTTGCCATATATAGCTCTTATTACTTTGACATATGTTCCATCAATACATAGTTTATTGAGAGTTTTTAGCATGAAAGGCTGTTGAATTTTGTCAAAGGTCTTTTCTGCATCTATTGAGATAATCATGTGGTTTTTGTCATTGGTTCTGTTTATGTGATAGATTATGTTTATTGGTTTGCATATGTTGCATCAGCCTTGCATCCCAGGGATGAAGCCAACTTGATCGTGTTGGATAAGCTTTTTGATGTGCTTCTGGATTCTGTTTGCCAGTATTTTATTGAGGATTTTCACATCAGTGTTCATCAGGGATATTGGTCTAAAGTTCTCTTTTTTTGTTGTGTCTCTGCCAGGCTTTACTATCAGGATGATGCTGGCCTCATAAAATGAGTTAGGGAGGATTCCGTCTCCTTCTATTGATTGGAATAATTTCAGAAGGAATGGTACCAACTCTTCTTTGTAACTCTGGTAGAATTTGGCTGTGAATCCATCTGGTTCTGTACTTTTTTTTTTGGTAGGTAGACTATTAATTATTCCCTCAATTTCAGAACATGTTATTGGTCTATTCAGTGATTCAATTTCTTCCTGGTTTAGTCTTGAGAGGGTATATGGGCCTAGGAATTTATCCATTTATTCTAGATTTTCTAGTTTATTTGCACAGAGGTGTTTATAATATTTTTGGATGGTAGTTTGTATTTCTCTGGGATCAGCAGTGATATCCCCTTTATTATTTTTTATTGAATCTACTTGATTCTTCTCTCTTTACTTCTTTATTAATCTGGCTAGTGACCTATCTATTTTATTCATCTTTTGAAAAAACTAGCTCCTGGATTCATTGATTTTTTGAAAGGATTTTTGTGTCTCTATCTTCTACAGTTCTGCTCTGACCTTAGTTATTTCTTGTCTTCTCCTAGCTTGTGAGTTTGTTTGCTCTTGCTTCTCTAGTTCTTTTAATTGTGATGTTAGGTGTCTATTTTAGATGTTTCCTACTTTCTCTTGTGAACATTTAGTGCTATAAATTTCCCTCTACACACTGCTTTAAATGTGTCCCAGAGATTCTGGTACTTTATGTTTTTGTTCTCATTGGTTTCAAAGAACATCTTTATTTCTGCCTTCATTTCGTTATTTACCCAGTAGTCATTCAGGAGCAGGTTGTTCAGTTTTCATGTAGTTGTGTGGTTTTGAGTGATTTTCTTAACCCTGAGTTCTAATTTGATGGCACTGTGATCTGAGAGACAGTTTGTTGTGATTTCTGTTCTTTTACATTTGCTGAGGAGTGTTTTACTTCCAATCATGTGGTCAATTTTAGAATAAGTGTGATGTGGTGCTGAGAAGAATATATACTTTGTTGATTTGGAGTGGAGATTTCTGTAGATGTCTATTAGGTCCACTTGATCCAGAGCTGAGTTCAAGTCTTGGATATCCTTGTTAATTTTCTGTCCAATTGATCTGTCTAATATTGACAGAGGGGTGTTAAAGTCTACCATTATTATTGCATGGGAGTCTAAGACTCTTTCTATGTCTCTAAGAACTTGCTTTATGAATCTGGGTGCTCGTGTATTGGGTACATATATATTTAGGATAGTTAGCTCTTCTTGTTGAATTGACCCCTTTACCATTATGTAATGGTGTTTTTTGTTTCTTTTGATCTTTGTTTTTTAAAGTCTGTTCTATCAGGGACCAGGTTTACAACCTCTGCTTTTTTTGCTTTCCATTTGCTTGGTAAATCTTCCTCCATCCCTTTATTTTGAGACTATGTGTGTCTTTGCAAGTGAGATCAGTCTCCTGAATACAGCACACCAATGCATCTTGACCCTTTATCCAATTTGCTGGTCTGTGTCTTTTAATAGGGGCACTTAGCCCATTTACATTTAAAGTTAATATTGTTATATGTGAATTTGATCCTGTCATTATGATGCTAGCTGGTTGTTTTGCCCATTCATTGATGAAATTTCTTTGTAGCATCAATTGACTTTACAATTTGGCATGTATCTGCAGTGACTGTTACCAGTTGTTACTTTCCATGTTTAGCACTTCCTTGAAGAGCTCTTGAAAGGCAGGCCTGGTGGTGACAAATTCTCTCAGCATTTGCTTTTCTGTAAAGGATTTTATTTCTCCTTCACTTAAGAAGTTTAGTTTGGCTGGATATGAGATTCTTGGTTGAAAATTCGTTTCTTTAAGAATGTTGAATATTGGCCACCACTCTCTTCTGGCTTGTAGGGTTTCTGCAGAGAGATCCACTGTTAATCTGATGTGCTTCCTTTTATGAGTAGCCCAACCTTTCTCTCTGGCCACTGTTAACATTTTTTTACATCATTTCAACCTTGGTGAATCTGACAATTATGTGTCTTGGGGTTGCTCTTCTTGAGGAATATCTTTGTCATGTTCTCTGTATTCCCTGAATTTGAATGTTGGCCTGCCTTTCTAGGTTGGGGAAGTTCTCCTAGATAATATCCTGAAGAGTATTTTCTAACTTGGTTCCATTCTCCCCATCATTTTCAGGTACACCAATTAAATGTAGATTTGGTATTTTCATGTAGTCCCAAATTTCTTGGAGGCTTTGTTTATTTCTTTTCACTTTTTTTCCTCTAATCTGGTCTTCTCACTTTATTTTATTAATTTCACCTTCAGTCACTGATATCCTTTCTTCTGCTTGATCGAATTGGCTATTGAAGTTTATGCATGCTTCAAAAAGTTCTCATACTGTGGTTTTCAGCTCCAACAAGTCATTTAAGCTCTTCTCTACACTGTATATTCAAGTTGGCCATTTGTTTAACTTTTTTTTCAAGGGTTTTAGCTTCATTGTGATGGGTTAGAATGTGCTCCTTTAGCTTGGAGAAGTTTGTTATTACTGACCTTCTGAAGACTACTTCTGTCATCTGTCAAAGTCATTCTCTGTCTAGTTTTGTTCCCTTGCTGGCTAGGAGTTGTGTTCCCTTGGAGGAGAGAAGGCATTCTGGTTTTTGGAATTTTCAGCCTTTCTGTTCTGATTTCTCCCTATTTTTGTGGTTTTATCTACTTTTGGTCTTTGATGTTGGTGACCCACAGATGGGGTTTTGGTGTGGATGTCCTTTATGTTGATGTTGATGCTATTCCTGTCTGTTTGTTAATTTTCCTTCTAACAGACAGGCCCCTCAGCTGCAGTTCTGTTGGAGTTTGCTGGAGGTCCACTCCAGGCCCTGTTTGCCTGAGTATCACTAATGGAGGCTGCAGAAGAGCAAATATTACTGCCTGATCCTTCTTCTGGAAGCTTCATTCCAGAGGGGCACCCACCAGTATGAGGTGCCTATTGGCCCATACTGGGAGTGGTTTCCCTGTCAGGCTACAGGTGGGTCAGGGACCCACTTGAGGAGGCAGTCTGTCCATTATCAGAGCTTAAACGCCATGCTGGGAGAAAAACTGTTCTCTTCTGAGCTGTCAGGCTGGGATGTTTAAGTCTTCAGAAGCTGTCTGTTGCCTGTTCTTCAGATATGCCCTGCCCCAGAGGTGGAATGTAGAGAGGCAGTAGACATTGCTGAGCTGCAGTGGGCTCCGCCCCGTTCAAGCTTCCCTGCCGCTTTGTTTACACTGTGAGCATAGAACTGCCTATTCAAGTCTCAGTAATGGAGGGGACCCCTACCCCCAACAAGTTCCAGTGTCCCAGGTAGATCTCAGACTGCTGAGCTAGCAGCAAGCAAGGCTCTGTGGTAATGGGACCCGCTAAGCCAGGCATGGGAGGGCATCTCCTGGCCTGCTGGTTGTGAAGGCCATGGGGAATGTGCAATACTTGGGTAGGAGTGTAATGTTCCTCCAGGTACAGTCATTCTCTTATACACTTGGCTAGGAAGGGGAAATCTTCTGTATGAAGAACCTAACTGGAAAGAGGAAAGAAATGGAGAGATGTAACAGTCATTGGTCAGTAATAATTCTTAAATCCTGCTAGGAAAATATTTCCTGAACTGTAGAGAAAGCCCTTCACCAGTAAGTCCAGCAAGAGAAGTAACAAAAAGAAATGCAAGAAATAATAATGATGATAATAATAAACAGTAACAGAAATAAAGAATGCTTTCAAAGGGCTGATTAATAAACTGCAAATGGCTAAGGAAAAAGTCTCTGGGTTTGCGGATATACCAATAGAAATCTCTAAAACCAAACAAATCAAAGATAACATTTGAAAGAAAAAAAAATAGAATATCAAAGAACTGTGGACAACTACAAAAGGTGTAGCATATGCATAATGAGAATACTAGCAAAAAAAGAGAGTGAATGGAACAGAAGACTATTTGAATCCATAAGGACTGAGAATTTCCTCCTGTTCTGTGTTAGAAAACAAACCACAGTTCCAGAAAGCTCAGACAGCATCGAGCAAGATAAATGCCAAACCCAAAAAGCAAAAGCGCTATACCTAGGCATATATTCAAAATACAGAAAATTAAATATACAAGAAAAACCTGGAAGAAGTCAGGGGAAAACAATATCTTACCTATAGAGGACCAAAAATAATAATTAAATTTGACTTCTCCTTAGAGATTGTATAAGCAAGAAGATAGTAAAATGAAATACTTAAAGTGTTGAAATTTTAAAAAGCCTCAATTTCTCTTCTTTACAAAATTTTCCCTTACAAGTTAATAAAAAATAAAGACTTTCTCAGGAAAACAAAATTTTAGAGAATTTGTTGCCAGCAGATTTTCACTGAATAAAATATTTCAAGAAGTTCCTCAGAGAGAAGAAAAATGGTTTAGGTCAGTTACTTAAATTTCATAAAGAAAAGAAGAGTATTAAAAAGGAATCAGTAAAAGTAAAATAAAAATGTTAATCTTATTCTTAATTGATCGAACAAATAAAAATTTGTTAAAAATATAACAGTAATACTGCACTTGATTATGTATGTGTGTAGACATTATATATATATTGTGTATATATCTATATCTATTTATATATATATACATACACACATATGCATAGGTATACTGATATATAAGTGAAATGAATGCAGCCATAAAAAAGATACAGGATGGAATAATTAGGATGGTTTTGTTTTTATAAAGTATTCACATTACATGTAAAGCTATATATTGTTATATGAAAGTAAACTTGGATTCGTTGTAAATGTATTTTGCAGACTCAACAACAACACACAAAAACAGACAAAAAGCAGACGTATAACTGATATCCTAAGGATGGGCAGAAAATGAAACCACACAAAATACTTGATTAAACTACAAAGGGGGAAAAAGTGGAAGACAAAAATAGAAATAAAGAATAAGACTAGGCTGGGCATGGTGGCTCATGCCTGTAATCCCAGCACTTTAGGAGGCTAAGGTGAGGAGATCACTTGAGGTCAGGAGTTCGACACCAGCCTGGCCAACATGGTAAAACCCCGTTTCTACCAAAAATACAAAAATTAGCTGGGCATGGTGGCCAGCACCTGTAATCCCAGCTACTTAGGAGGCTGAGGCAGAAGAATTGTTTGAACCTGGGAGGCAGAGGTTGCAGTAAGCTGAGATAGCGCCATTGCACTCAAGCCTAGGCAACAGGAGAGAAACTCCAGCAACAACAACAAAAAAAGCATAAGTCTAACAAATACAAAATAATAACAAATATGATAGATATCAATCCAGCTAAAAAATAATTGCTTTGAACTGAATAGTCTGGATTAATCAATTGAAAGTCAGACATCTTCAAAATGTATCATAAAGCAAGACCATATTATATGTTGACTAAACCAATTCAATAGAGGAAAAAGTATACCAGGTTAACACTAATCAAAGGAAAAAGCAATATCTGCCTTCAGGTAGAGCAGACTTCAAAGGAAAAAAAATTATCAGGGATAAATAACATTACATAACAATAAAAGGGCCAATTTTCCAAGAAGATAAACAGTTCTTCATGTATATGCACCTAAAATCAGATTATCAACTATATGATGCAAAAATTGATGAAGTTTGAAAAAGAAAAGATGAATCCACTACCATAGTTTTATAATTTAATAGCCCGCTCTAAGAAATTGACAGATCCATGAGGCAAAAATTAGTAAAAACATAACTGAACTCAACACCATAAATCAACTGGATATAATCAACATCTGATGATTTTATCCAACAACAGCAGAATATGCACTTTTTAAGGTCACATGGACCATTCACCAATATAGACCACATTCTGAACCATAAAATACAACTTATCAAATTTAAAGACTAAAAATTATACAATGTCTGCCCTCAGAATATAATAGAATTAAAACTTAAATTACTAACAAAATGATAGCTGAAAGATTCCAACAAATGAAGAGATTAAGACATTGGTCAAGGAAGAAATCTCAAGAGAAATTATCAAATATTTTGAAGTAAATGAAAACAAAAACATAAGTTATCTAAATTTGTGGCAGGGCTTAGCGGAAGAGGCATAGCATTGAGTACACATATCAGAAATGAAAAATGACCTGAAATCAAGAATCTAACTTTCTACCTTAGAAAGCTAGAAAGAGAAAAGCAAGTTAAATGCAAAGGAAGCAGAATTAAAGAAAGAAATAGAGAAAAAAACAATAAAATTCAAAACAGAAAATGAACAGAAAAAATTTAAAAAAAACCTCAAAAACTTTCTTTGAAAAGATCAACAAAATTGAAAAGCTTGTAGCCAAGCAAACTAGGAAGAAGAGAGAGGACAAAAATGACCAGTATCACAAGTTAAATAGGGAAAATCTCTACAGATCCCATGGACATTAAAAGCATAATGAAGGAATAGTATAAACAACTTTATTCCCACAAATGTTATAACCTGGACAAAATCGTCCAACTCCTTGAAACCTACAACCCACCAAATGTTCACAGGAAGAAATAAAGAATCTGAATAGGTCTATATGTATTAAACTAATTGAATCAATATTTAATAACTTGACAAAAGAGAAGAAACTGGGCCCAGTTAGGATTACTGGTGAATTCTATCAAATATTTAATGAAGAAATTATACCAAATTTCTACTATCTCTTTCAGAAGCTACAAACAGAGGTAGTATTTTCTAACTCATTTTATGAGGGCTGCATTATTTTAACACCAAAACAAAATAAAGATAATATAAGAAGCATAAACTAGAGACCAGGATCTCTCATGAACAGATAAAACAAATCTTCAACAAAGTATTAGCAAATAAAATATACAAATGTATATAAAAGTGATATACCGTGATCAAGTGAGAAGTATCTCATGTATGCAAGGCTGGTTCAACATTTGAAAATCAATTATTATAATCAATCACATCAAAAGATTAGAAAAGAAAAAATCACATGATCATATTAATAGATAAAAAGCAAATGACAACTCAATACCCATTCACAATATAAACTCTGTGTAAATTAGTAAGAAAGGAGAACTTCATAAATTTGATCTAAAAAACTTACAAAAAATCTACATTGAACATCATATGTAATTGTGATACTTTCTTGCCTGATTTTTCAATATTCTTCATACTCTCTTGCCTGATTATTCTGACTAGGACTTATAGTACTATGTTAAGTAGGAGTGATGAGAATGAGCAAGCTTGTCTTGTTCCAGTTATCAAAATAATGTTTTGAGCTTTTGCCCATTCAGTATGATGTTGGCTATGGGTTTGTCATAGATGGCTCTTATTATTTTGAGGTATGGTTCTTCAATGCCTAGCCTGTTGAGGGTTTTTAGCATGAAGGGATGTTTGATCATATTGAAAGCTTTCTCTATGTCTATGAAGATGATTATATAGTTTTTGCTTTTGATTCTGTTCATGTGGTCAAACACAAATATTGATTTGTGCATGTTGACCCAGACCTTCATCCCAGGATTCTCCCTTGGCAACTTGGTCATTCCTTTCGGCTGAGTCCCCAAAGGCAATTGCAACAAAACTAAAAATAGACAAGTGGTATCTAAGTAAACTACAGAGCTTTTTGCACAACAAAAGAAATTAACAACAAAACAAACATACAACCTGCAGAATGGAAGAAAATATTTACAAAATATACATCTCACAAAGACCTAACATCCTGAATCTAAGAAACTTAAATCAACAAACAAACAAACAAATAAATAAATAAACCTTGTTTAAAAATGGGCAAAGGACATGAACAGGCAGATTCAAGTTCAAGCAGTTCTCAAAAATACTGGGCATCACTAATAATCAGAGAAAACCAAATCAAAATCACAATAGGATACCATTTCACATTAGCCAGAATGGCGATTATAAAAACAGACCAGGCATGGTGGCTCATGCCTGTAATCCCAGCACTTTAGGAGGCTGAAGCGGGTGGATCACTTGAGGTCAGGAGTTCAAGACTAGCTTATACAACATGGTGAAACCCTGACTTTACTAAAAATATAAAAAGTAACCAGGTATGGCGGTGGGTGCCTGTAATCCCAGCTACTTGGGAGGCTAAGGCAGGAGAATTGCTTCAATTCAGGAGGCACTCGTTGCAGTGAGCCAAATTTATGCCACTGCATTCCAACCTGGACAAAAAAAAAAAAAAAAAAAAAAAGCGAGACCCCATCTCCAAACAACGACAACAACAGATGTTGTTGGTGAGACTGTGGAGAAAAGGAGCACTTATACATTGTTCGTAGGAATGTAAATTAGTCCAGCCACTGTGGAAAGCAGCCTGGATAGTCTACAATTTTCTTAAGGAATTTAAACCAGAGCTACTATTAGACCTGGTAATCCCATCACTGGGTATATTCTGAAAATAAACAAACAAACAAACAAAAAATTCCACCCAAAAGACACATGTGCTTGTATGTCCATTGCTGCACTATTCACTAAAACAAAAATACGGAATCAACCCAGGTGCTTATGAATGGCCAATTGAATTTTAAATATGTGGTATGTATACACTGTGGAATACTACATGGCATGAAAAATAATGAAATCATATCCTTTGCAGCAATATGGATGGAACTGGAGGCTATATAATCCTAAACAAATTAACACAGGAACAGAAAAGCAAATGCTGCCTTTCCTCACTGATAAGTGGGTGCCAAGCATTGAGCACATGTGAACATAAATATGCGAACAGTAGACACTGTGGACTACTGTAGAGGATGGAGGGAGGAGGTGAGTTTAAAAACTACTTATTGATGCTGGGCGTGGTGGCTCACGCCTGTAATTCCAGCACTTTGGGAGGCGGAGGCCGGCGGATCACGAGGTCAGGAGATTGAGACCATCCTGGCTAACACGGTGAAACACCGTCTCTACTAAAAATACAAAAAATTAGCCGGACGTGGTGGTGCGCGCCTGTAGTCCCAGCTACTCGGAGGCTGAGGCAGGAGAATGGCGTGAACCCGGGAGGTGGAGCTTGTAGTGAGCCGAGATCTCGCCACTGCACTCCAGCCTGGGCGACAGAGCGAGACTCTTGTCTCAAAAAAAAAGAAAAAAAGAAAAAACAACAACAAAAAAAACCCTACTTATTGGATACATGTTGACTACCTGGGTGATGGGATCCATATTTTAAACCCAAGCATCACGTAATATTCCCATGTAACAAATCTGCACATGTAGCCCCAGTACCTAAAATAAAAGTTATTTGTTTATTTATTTTTTTAACCCTTCTTAAAAACCAACTCAAAATGAATCATAAACTATACGTAAAATACAAAACCATAAAATTCCTTAGAAGATAACAGAAGGGAAAACCTAGATGATGTGGGTATGGTGATGCCATTTTAGATACAATACCAAAGCACAATCCATTAAATTGGTAATTGATAAGGTGGAAGACTGCTTTGCAAAAATCAATATCGAGGGAACAAGGAGAGGAGTCATAAAATGGTAGAATATGTTTTCAAAAGACACCTAATAAACAACTACTATTCAATATTTACAAAAAGTCTTAAAACTCAATGATAAAATGATCCAATTTAAATATGGAACAAGACTTTACAGACATCTCACCAAAGAAGGTATACAAATGTCAAATAAACATATGAAAAGATAATCTACATGATATGTCATGAGGAAAAAGTATATAAAAGTGACAATAAAATGTTACCATACATTTGTTAGAATAACCAAAATTTACAAAACTGACTTACTGAGATATAGAAAATTCTGAATTTTACATATGGTTACTTTCTTAGAATTTACAATTTTTATTTTTTCAGACTCATTTTTAATTGAAAAGTTTTTCATATTTATCATTTATAACATACTATTTTTAAATATGGGTGAATTGTGGAATGGCTAAATGAAACTAACATTTGCATTGCTTCACATATTTATCATTTTAGATTCCACATATATATGTGAAGCCATGTAGTATCTGCCTTTCTGTGCCTGGATCATTTATCTTATAACGCCCTCCAGGTTCACCCATGTTGTCACAAATGTCAACATTCCTTCTTTTTAAAGGCTGTATAGTATCCCATTGTGTATATAAACCACATTTTCTTTATCTATTCATCTGTTGATAGACAAGTAGTTTGCTTTTATATCTTCGATATTGTGAATAATGCTGCAGTGAAGATGGGAATGCAGACATCTCGTTGACATACTTATTTCATTTCCTGTATACCCAGTAGTGTGATTACTGGATCAAATTGTAGTCCAAGTTTTACTTTTTTGAGGAACCCTTATAATTGTTTTCCATAAGGGCTGTACTCATTTACATTCCTATCAACAGCGTGCAAGTGTTTCCTTTCTCCACAATATTTTTTTTTTTTTTGAGACGGAGTCTCACTTTGTCACCCAGGCTGGGGTTCAGTGGCCGGATCTCAGCTCACTGCAAGCTCTGCCTCCCGGGTTCACGCCATTCTCCTGCCTCAGCCTCCCGAGTAGCTGGGACTACAGGCGTCCGCCACCTCGCCCAGCTAGTTTTTTGTAATTTTTAGTAGAGATGGGGTTTCACCTTGTTAGCCAGGATGGTCTTGATCTCCTGACCTCGTGATCCGCCCATCTCGGCCTCCTAAAGTGCTGGGATTACAGGCTTGAGCCACCGCGCCAGGCCTCCAGAAGGAAGGCCCTTCTCCACATTCTTGCCAACACTTAGCTTTTGCCTTTCTGATAATAGCCATTTTAACAGATGTGTGGTGATAGTTCGTTGTGATTTTAATTTATATTTTATGATGATTAGTGACTTTGATAATTTTTTTAATATACCTGTTATTTGTTTGTATATCATCTTTTGAGAATCATCTAGTTAGATCCTTTGCCCCAAATCTGAAGTTTTGAATGCCTGTATTTATTTATTGTTGGAGGTATGTGTCCACTTTCAAATTCTTCAGTAACTATTTCCTCTAAAGCCTCCAGGTTCTCTTTACTTCACAGCCATTGTTCTATCCAAATTGGCTTGTGTGTTAACGATTTTAAAGGTATAGATTCTGGATGCTTCACAAGGGCCACCACCAAAAATGATATTCCAAACCTTGGCAGGAACTTTGTCTTTCTGCTTGAAGCGGTTCCTTCAAACCTTGCAAATTTTTTCCTAGTCCCATACCAGGGACATACCCCATTTCACACATCGTATGTTGACTTTGAGGGTTGTATAATTGCTCTGGAATTAGAACTTGTATTCCCCATTGTTGTAATAAATCTCTCTCCCATAAATTTATAGGTACAGAAGTTATAATTGGTGGAATAGTCCCAGATTGTACATTGGGCCCTTCACAATGCAAAATATTACTACTTTGATAAACTTCCGGGGCTTTATCAATCCCAACTATGTTAAATTGAGAAGGTTGAATTGGCCATATGGATGACCAGTGCTGTAGAGAAATGATTGAAATGTCCACTCCCGGATCTACCAAACCTTTAAATTTATTTCCCTGAATAGTTATTTCACAGGTAGGGCGTTTATCAGTAATTTGATTCACCCAATAAGCTTCTTTGCCTTGTTTATTTGTGCTTCCAAATCCTCCTGTTTGTTTAATTTCACTTTTCCCCATTTCCACATATGGCATAATCAGGAGTTGTGCTATATGCTCTCCTGGCTCTGCTTTCCAGGGAACAGAAGTAGATATAACAATTTGAATTTCCCCATTGTAATCTGAATCAGTGACTCCTATATGTATTTGTACTCCTTTTAAATTTAAACTAGACCTTCCTAGAAGAAATCCTATCATCCCCACTGGCAAGGGTCCACAGACCCCTGTTGGAACTTTTTGCGGGGTTTCCCCAGGCAGAAGGCTCACAGCTTTTGTGCAGCATAAATCTACTGCAGCACTACAGGCTGTGGCGAGGGACAGACATTGTACAGGAGCAAGGGAATGGGCTGAGCCAGAAATGCCCCAGTTTGGAGCCCCTCATGGTGTTTACCAAAATCGGGTTCCCTTCTTTATCAAATTTAGAATGACACCGATTGGCCCAGTGCTTTCTTTTTTTGCATTTTGGACATATTTCTGGCTCAGCAATTTTCTTTTTCCCCCTATCTGATTTTTTCCACATTCTTTTTTAATATGACCATGCTTCCCACAGTTAAGCTCCAGGAAATGGAGTATTTCCTTTACCCACTCTCAGTCCTGCCTAAATAGAACTGAGAGCAGTCACTCGAGGCACTGTTTGAACAGTCACTGGGGCAACTACTTTTCACCCAGTGTCCTCCAGAAAAGAAAGATCTAGAGGGTCAGACCACTCTTTTTCTTCAAAATTAAGAAGGGGTGCAGAAGGGTAGGGATGAACCTCTTCCTCCTTTGCCACTCCAGCTTTAGCTGGCAAGCAAACCTGCTCTGTTACTTCGTTATACTCTCCTCCCTCCTCCTCAACAGCATGAAAAGGTTCCAAAGTGGAACAAACCAGAGCCCACACTTGTCTCATTGTTACCCCGATGCTTCTGCGTTCCCCTTCTTACTCACCATGGGGATTGCTTAAGTGTACTCAGGTGTCCTCCAGTTTAGTTCCACATTCTCCAACCATTGCTCCAGCAACCCTTTCACTCAGGTTTGAGTCCCCACTTATGGGCGCTGCTGGCCGAGACCAGCTCGGTTGTGGAGACCCTAACCCAGCGGCGCTAGAGGAATTAAAGACACACACACACAGAAATATAGAGTGTGGAATGGGAAATCAGGGGTCTCACAGCCTTCAGAGCTGAGAGCCTCAAACAGAGATTTACCCACATATTTATTGACAGCAAGCCAGTGATAAGCATTGTTTCCATAGATCATAGATTAGCTAAAAATATTCCTTATGGGAAACAAAGGAATGGGCTGGAATAAAGGGATGGGTCTGGCTAGTTACCTGCAGCAGGAGCATGTCCTTAAGGCACAGATCACTCACGCTATTGTTTGTGGTTTAAGAATGCCTTAAGCAGTTTTCCACCCTGGGTGGACCAGGTGTTCCTTGCCCTCAGTCTGGTAAACCCACAACCATCCAGCTTGGGAGTCAAGGCCACCACGAGCATTTCACAGTGCTGCAGAGATTTTGTTTATGGCCAGTTTTGGGGCCAGTTTATGGGCAGAATTGGGGGTCTTTTCCCAATAATTTATTTTATAATGTAATGAAATAGAAGGCTGAGAGATCAAAGATCAGACCAATTATTTACATTTGGCAATTAGTGTCTGTTACTCATGAACATTTTGCTCCATGTGGTGAATTGACAAAGGCACGTGTCATCTAAATGTGCAAGAGAAGGGTTTTCACAACAGTAGCAGAACCTAGAAGCTTCAGTACTGAGTTATGTAGGGGAGTAGTACAGCTACTCCTACTCTCCCTTAGGAGAAAGAGAAAGAAAATGTTCTGTTCAGTATAAACACATTCTCCTGAGCTTTCTAACTTAAGGTTACTCTTTAGTCATACTTTAGCCTGCTTATCAAAAGCTTTTGTTCAAAAGCCCTGAACATGCAATTGAAAATTGAAATGCTCACATTGGTTTCCAAAATATTAGAATATGATAATGCAGAATATCCACTAGATGATGTGGTAAGTGTGTGTGTGTGTGTGTGTGTAAACACATATACATATATATTTGTGGTTGAGATGACAAGAAGGATATTATTAGCTTTTAAAATATAGCAGAGTGGCCAGTTTCAGAGGCTTACAAAATTAAGCTCTGTCTCATTTATTTTTTATGATGTCCCAGATATGTATCATATAAAAATAAAAATATTTGATATTTAAAATAAATAAGAAAATTTACATTACAAATGAGCAAACAAGAAAAGGGCTTCTACGTATGTTTAAGTATTTAGGTTTCTGAATGAGTGAGGGTGCTTGCCAACTTATAGCAAAAAATATACATTAAAAGACCTTGATTTTTATTGAATAGAAGTTTGTAAACATTTGATTTTTCATGAAATTTCTGAAATTTGTGCTTTAGATACTAAACATAGTTATTAACAGAAAAATTAATTGTCTTAATTTTTTACATACATTTTTAACAGAATATTTCCCCTGTGAATAATACAGGAGATAAAAATAGTCTATTATACTGAGTTATATTTTTCCAAGCATTATTTTAAGGCTTTTTATAAAAGCCAAGACTCTGAAATAAATGTGTTTATTATACTTCAGATATGCCTGAAAGAAAACTAAGTAACTAAAAAAGGTCAGCTGTAAGAAATCAGCCTTCAAACACCCTGATGTTATGAATTATAACTTCTGCCTGTTGTAGATGCAGGAGATGACTCCTTCAATATCTGAAAACATGTGCCTTGAAATTTTCAATTACTCTCAGGGAACAAAACATTTCTTCTGAAAAGTATTTGACAAGGCTGGATGAAAAAATGTGACTCTGCAGAAGGAAATGCCATTGGATCACTGGAGTGTGATTGAAAGAAAAGTAAAAACCAGAGTTCCAGCTCTTCACATCTGAAAAGGAAACCACACATGGTATCAAGTCTCCTGGGAATAAACTCAAGAAGGCCTTATGCTGATATCAAGTGACATTTAGTGCCAGAAAGAGACAACACATTTTACTATCATAAATTAGAAATAAAGACATTTATTAATGTACACACCTCAATTCAAAATTCTACAAATGTCTTTATAAATTTTGTTTGTTTGTTTGTTTGTTTGTTTTGAGACGGAGTCTCACTTTGTTGCCCAGGCTGGAGTGTAGTGGCACGATCTCGGCTCACTGCAAGCTCCCGCCCCTCCTGGGTTTATGCCATTCTCCTGCCTCAGCCTCCAGAGTAGCTGGTACTACAGGCGTCTGCCACCACGCCCAGCTAATTTTTTGTATTTTTAGTAGAGATGGGATTTCACCGTGTTAGCCAGGATGGTCTCGATCTCCTGACCTCGTGATCCGCCCGTCTCGGCCTCCCAAAGTGCTGGGATTACAGGCTGAGCCACCGTGCACGGCCTATAAATTATTTTATATAAAATTACATAGTGACAGATTTTAATATGCAGAAATTACAGGAGTTAAATGGAGACATAGCCAGACACACATAGTCAGGTAGAGAATAAAGGAGAGAGGTGTAATTAAAATTATCAACAAGTTAGACCTGATATTTTCCAAATGTCATTCCAAAACATCACTTCTATTTTTTCTCAGAAACCATATCCCCATCTTTTTTGTTTGCTTGTTTGTTTGTTTGTTTTTGAGACGGAGTCTCGCTTTGTCGCCCAGGCTGGAGTGCAGTGGCTGGATCTCAGCTCACTGCAAGCTCTACCTCCCGGGTTCACGCCATTCTCCTGCCTCAGCCTCCCGAGTAGCTGGGACTACAGGCGCCCGCCACCTCGCCCGGCTAGTTTTTTGTATTTTTTTTAGTAGAGACGGGGTTTCACCGTGTTAGGCAGGATGGTCTCGATCTCCTGACCTAGTGATCCACCCGTCTCAGCCTCCCAAAGTGCTGGGATTACAGGCTTGAGCCACCGCGCCAGGCCCCATATCCCCATCTTACTAAATTTTTCTTCATATAAAATCCATAGCAACTTTATGTAAGTTGATAATTTAAATATCGTGCAAACCTATGAAAAGAGAATTAGTGGAAGCTTGAGTCTTCTTCTAATGTAGAGAAATTTGGAGTTGTTCTAAAGCCAGGATGCCATCTCTTCTTCATTCAGAGAAAATATATTCTGCCCATTTTGAAAATACTGGTCAAATACAAAGACAGTTTTTATTTCAATGAAGAAAGAATAGGTGGGGCATGTGACTCACACCTGAAATCAAAGAAATTTGGGAGGCAAAGACAAGAGGATCACTTGAGCCCAGGAATTCAAGACCAGCCCTGGGCAAAGAGGAAGACCCTCTCTCTCTCTACCAAAAAAAAAAGAAAAAAAAAAAAGGAGAAAGAATAAAATGCCTTCTCTTTCAGCCTTGTCTTACTCTTGTTTATTCAGGGTGTCTTTCAATACGTTTCTATTGGTTGGTGCAAAAGTAATAGAAGTTTTTGCCATTGAAAGTAATGGCAAATTGAAACCATTACTTTCAATGGCTATTACTTTTGCAGCAAACTAATACTAAAAGCTTCAACAACTCTTCTAAAAAGTAAAAATTGATATGCGATAATGACATGCTAACACTGCCTACTAATGTACTGCCCAAAAGTAGATGAAAAAAATAAAATAAAAATAAAAATAATCTAAAATAAACAATTTAAAATGTGTCTCTTTACATCCTGGGGGGTGCATCAATCATAAATCTTGCAGCACTGAACAACTAGGTCACAATTTTCATATAATATGGCTAAAATATATTCTCAACTATTTTGCAGCATGCAAAATGCAGCATGAAATAGCTTCAGAACTATGAAAGATATGTTAATCATTCTTTTTTGTCCAAGAGATAAGGAAACACCCTATATTTGCATATGCCCAAGATATATGCTTGAAAGTCATTTTTTTTTCTCAAGCCTGTAATCCCAGCACTTTGGGAGGCCGAGACGGGCGGATCACGAGGTCAGGAGATCGAGACCATTCTGACACGGTGAAACCCCGTATCTACTAAAAAATACAAAAAACTAGCGGGCGCCTGTAGTCCCAGCTACTCAGGAGGCTGAGGCAGGAGAATGGCGTGAACCCGGGAGGCGGAGCTTGCAGTGAGCTGAGATCTGGCCACTGCACTGCACTCCAGCCTGGGCCACAGAGCGAGACTCCGTCTAAAAAAAAAAAAAAAAAGAAAGTCATTTTTTTTTTCAAAGAGAAAACATTTTAAAGTTTTTTTTATCTCAGTTAACAATGTGCTGTAATTTATGTGATGGAAAGTGGTTTTGTAAAGATAATTTGATAGAAATGGATGTTGAATGGACAATCTCAAACAACTGAAACAAAATAGTTTAATAAAGCCTTTAAAGCAAAATGTTCATACAGGCAGGGTGAGAGGGAGAAGAACCTATAATGAATAAGTAATATTATTTGTATTTTATATTGTCTTTACCTAAAATATTTATTTTTGCACCTTAATATTATTAGCAATTGCATGTACTGTTTAATTATGCAAAGACTGTTGTTAAAGTTTCTCTGTTTAGGAATATTAAATGTGTTTTCATTGCTTATTGTTTTTTTTTTAATACTAGAGTATACCGTGTTTATAGTTTAACTATATTGTTCTAATGTTTGACACGTTGTGCCTTTATATAACTACACAAAATTGAATGCAAATAATAAACTAGTAGATATTCTTAACTATTGAAAGCTATTTTGAATATTAATGCTGAAGGGAAGAAATTGACTGCCTTCCTCTTCACTTAATGCTAGTAGCTGGTATTAACATAAATACATGTTGATTTGGTGAAATACTAATTATATCTTTACAAATGTATATTTTATTGCACTAAAGAAGTTATAAAGGGCCTGTTTCAGTTTTAATGAGCCAAGACAAATATAGTTTGGTCTTTCTGACTTAAAAGCATATACAATTTTTAACTTGAAGAAATAAAAACACTTCAAGTCTACATTTAGCTTTATTTCTCCGAGTACTATATTTGTAACTGATAATTCGAAAAGTGACCTACTTTTTCCAGGAGATTGCAAAATAAATGTCACACCTCTGCACATATTAATGTGATTGTTCTGCATTTTAAAAAATCAAGTTAAATTCTATACTCATGGCTTAGATTGATTTCCCACCAGGTGAAGGAACTAAATTGTAATCACTGCCTTTGATTAAATGAAGCAAATAGCAATGACGATGTACTAATGTGTATAGATTGACAGCAGTAAAAACTCCAATAACATATTATAAGTTTGGCAAAGCACGACTAGTATATATGAAATTCCTTTCCACTTTCACTCACTAAAACAAGTGAAATAATTCTCACTGTATTCTCTCTAGATGAGATAATACTGAGAGAAAAGTTTATTTTTATAACAACTTTGTTAATTGCATTTAAATTGCATTAAATCATAACAGATTATTTAACAAAGTCCAACTTGGTCCTGTAAAGGTTTTAGACACACAAGTAGTCTCTATATTCATCTCATAAAACTATCATTAAATTATGACTGTTTTATTGAAGTTTATTTTAATAGAAAGATACAATATCTATTTTTGTGTCTACATTCTCTCAATTAATATAATATTTGGGAGTATCATCCATGTTCTCCTATGCAGCTGCAGTTGGTTCAGTTTTCATTGTTGAGTTTTCCATTGTCTTTATATATGGCAACTTATTTATTCGTTCTACTCTTGATGGGCATTTGAGTTTTTGTCAGTTTGGTATGATTATGGAAAAATTCTGTAATAAACTTACTTGTACAATTTTTTTTTTTTTTTTGGTAAGACAAAGTCTCACTGTATCGCCCAGGTTCGAGTGCAGTGGCACAATCTCGGCTCACTGCAAGCTCTGCCTCCCGGGTTCACGCCATTCTCCTGCCTCAGCCTCCTGGGTAGCTGGGACTACAGGCGCCCGCTACCACGCCCGGCTAATTTTTTGTACCTTTTTTGAGTAGAGACGGGGTTTCACCCTGCTAGCCAGGGTGGTTTTGATCTCCTGACCTCGTGACCTGCCCTCCTTGGTCTCCCAAAGTGCTGGGATTACAGGCTTGAGCCACCGCGTCCAGCCACTTGTACTATTTCATTGTTATTTGTGCCTATATTTCTCTTGGAAATATAGCTAGAGGTGGAATTCCTGTATCATAGATTATGCATACATTCAATTTTAGAGTGAATGGTAAATGGTTTCCTAAAGTAGAGTTATACCAATTCATATTCCCAAACGCCTCTAATGTATGAGGATTTCAATTGCTTTACATTTTCATCACTACTGGGTACCCTAGGCCTCTTTCATTTTAAAATTCTAGATGAAAGTTTTGTATAATGTGTAGTGGCATTGTTTTTGCAGTTTTATTTTTTATTTTCTGAAATTAAAATGTATTAAACAACTTTGCATGTCTTTTTGACTATATGAATATGTTTTTTTGTAAAGTACCTCTTCACATTTTGTGTTTATTTTTCTTTTGGGCTTTCTATTTTATTTTATTGATTGCAGTTCTTAATCTAGCTTAATGCATTACAAGCTTCCACTTGACCACTTACTTTTCACTGTTTTCTAAAGTTAGAATAAAGATATATTAATAAAATGAATTATTGAAGTTAATTACTCTTTGATGAAAATAACTCTTCTAAGAGTTATTAATTTTGATAGTTCAATTCATTAATATTTCTTTATGGAACTCAAGTTAGTGATATTCTCTACACTAATTAATAAAAGATTTGCTGTTTTTCCTCTCACAACTAGACCAGTAGATCTGGAACTGTTTTTGTATGTGGTATGAAGGATGGGGTTAATATAATTTTCCTAGGTGGGCATCAATTGGTCCTAGCATTAGTATTGAAAAGACAAGTCTTTTCTCCTCTTCTTTGCAATGCCAAATTCTTAATAAATCAAATATTCAGATGTGAATTGGTCAGCTTCTACCCTCTCCATTCTGTCATTTATCTGTTTGCTTATCTTTGGTGCAATAGCAAAGCCTAAATAACTATAATTTATAATAAAGCTCCTAGCATCTTGTTCTTCTTTACTACATATTCTTCAGTAGTGTCTTTGCTATTCTTTATCCTTTGCATTTCTATATAAAGCTTTGAAATGGATTGACAGATTCAGGGAAAAAAATATCTGTCATGTATAATCTACAAATCAATCTGATTTTGGGGAGAATAGACATTAAACCAATCTAATCCAGGAACACAGTGTAGTAATGCATCACTAATGACAATATGGGTCCCATGGTGTTATTCATATTTTACAGTATTGCACTAAACACGATAAAAAATATACAAGAACCACAACAGATCACTCTTTGCTGCTTTACGCAATTTACTAGAGAAAGGAATTGCACACAGAAAAATAATTACTGTCATATGGCATTTTAAGCAGATGCTTGCAACACAAGCTCACTGTAAATAGCAAAAGGTGGTAGCTATGAAATTATAGTAGTACACTTTGTACTATAGTTGATTTTATGCAGTTATGATTTAATACTGAATCTTTACATTTGTTTACATTTATTTTTATTGTGAATGGTGCTCTGTATGGTCTGTAAGTGTTTGTGTGGGAAAGTTTTGATAAAGTTTAACTTTGTATAATAAGTTAGCATATACTTTATGATAGCACATGACAGGATAGGATCTGCATACTTTTTAAATTCATGATATAATTTTTCCTTAATTCTTTTGATATTTCTCTTGATATTTCTAAGCTATATGTTTTATTTGTGAGTTTTTTGAAATCGTTGCAAATATCCAAAACTTTTTCTAATGTATTTTTTGAAAAACTATCTGTGTATAAGTGGACCAATTCAGGTCAAACCCATGTCATTCAAGAGTCAACTGTATATAATTTATTTTATCTTCTTTAATGTCTTACAATAATATTTTACAGTATTTAGAAATATAGGAGAAAAAAATTACATATTTTATTAGCTTGTTTGGGTATTTTAATAACATTTACAGTGATATATATTCAATATCAGTTCTAAGTTGTTTTCGTTTATGTGTAAAAACACCATTGATTTGTCTATAACACCTATGCTATTATGTCATCTGTCAATATTTCCTTCCAATCTTTTCACTTAGGTTTTTGCTTATCACATGGATAGGACCATCAATAAAATGTGTATGAAAAGTAGTTTTCATCAGTATTCCTTCCTTTACTCAGAGAAAGTTTTTGGCATTTCATCATTATGTACATTCACTGTAGCTTATTTTTTTTTTTTATATGTGAACTTCAGCAGATTAGGAAATTTGCTTTTCCTTCCTACTTCATTAAGTATGTTTAATAGAGAAAACTGACTAAATGAAATTTTCTAAGACTTTTTATATTTCATGAATGGTAGTTGAATTTTATCAAATTATTTTTATTTCTTTGCTAACATATAATGTTTCTCCTTAATTATCTTTAAACATTAAATTACACTGGTTGACTTTTGGCTCTTAAACCATCTTTGTTTTTCTGTTGCCAATACTTTTGAGCCAAAGGCCACCATGAAGACGTCTACATTTAAAAAATTGAGTTTATTGATTCTTGCAGCAAATGGAAACACACACCATGAAAAACTCCAGGATGTCTTAGTAAGAAGCTCATAGAACTTACAGAATTCGAATGCCTTTCCTGATTTTCCAGAGTGTTCAAGGAAGCAGGATGTTTGTATTAGATACTTTCAGGATCTGGAGACAATTTTATAATTGGATAATTTCCTAAATTTTATGCATTTAGTGAGAGGAATAAAATAAGGACAAAGTTGTCATTGGTAAAAAGCATCATAACCCATATTAACAGCAGGATATTTAGCCATTCTGTGGTAGAGAAAATGTTCATGTTATGTTTTTTGTTGTTGTTGTTCTGTGTCAGAAATGGTAAGGAAGTGATTATTTTTGACTTGATATACCATGATCACAGAGTGGCTTTGTGTGATGTTGGTGTGCTATGAAATTAGTTATGTTTAGCACGAGAGAAACAAAACCTAGCTGTGATTACCAAGATAGCTCTTGGCAACATCAAGTCCTAAATTATAGTGCCAGGCCAGCTTCTGGATAGCCAAAGCTGCTTTTCTCATTTTCACTATAATTAATAAACAGTAGTGCATTGTATTTAGTACTGGATTGGTTGGTTGATTGTATATATAATTTTTGCATAGATGTTTATAAATAACATTGACATTAGATGTCAGAATGTTCTTAGATTTTGGTATCATGCTTATGGTCTTTTAAAATAGCTTTGAGCTTTTATTTTCAATTTTATGGAACAATTAATGTAAATTTTGTATATCTTCTAGGTGCTTTCCTTATATAAAAATATGTAATTCCCTAGTACACCATAAGGATAATACATCACAAAATTAACATCATAGATTTAAAAACTATTAATAAAATGAATTGATTAAGGCAGTCCATTTAAAAATATCTCCTACATTAATTTTCAGCAAACACATCTCATATATTTAACTGATTGTCTTATATCTATTTGAATAGGATTTCCATGCATTTTAATCTCAATTTTAGCTGCTAAATTTGAACTAGCCAAACTTGGAAATACTCTATAATTTGCAAAGTAGTTAATTGTATACTTTATCTTTTTACTCAATCTGACAAAATAAAATGCCATTACTCTCAAAAATTGGGAATAGAAAATTATACAAGACTGTCCTTATCAAAATTTCTAATTATTCTATAATAGAATATCTCTCCTAATTATTTGTTGGAATGACTAGAAGTACATAATTGAAGCTCTACTAACTCCTGGGTAAAAATTCTTGACAGATCAGGAATAGAAACCCTTTGTCACCTCAACACCATAATTTTAGGTTAATTGCAGAAGTAAGACCTATATTACGTATCTCAGCTGTTTAATCATCACCCTAGAAGTGTTTTCTTTAGAAATGAAAAGTGAGGTGTGTGTACTGCTAAATATTTTACCTGTAAAGTAACAGAGATATTTAAGATAACAGATGTGAAATACACAGACATATATACACAAAAAGAAGTGACAGCTAAACTGAGGAAGACTTAATAAGGTTGCTTGTTTAAATGTCATTTTTCTGGTTATGACAGTGTATTAATATACAGTGTGCTACTGCTGAGACCAGCTTGGTCGTGGAGACCCTAACCCAGTGGTGCTAGAGGAATTAAAGACATACACACAGAAATACAGAGTGTGGAGTGGGAAATCAGGGGTCTCACAGTCTTCAGAGCTGACAGCCTGGAAAAGAGATTTACCCACATATTTATTGACAGCAAGCCAGTGATAAATATTGTTTCCATAGATTATAGATTAACTAAAAGCATTTCTTACGGGAAATAAAGTGACGGGCTGAAATAAAGGGATGGGTCTGGCTAGTTATCTGCAGCAGGAACGTGTCCTTAAAGCACAGATCACTCATGCTATTGTTTGTGGTTTAAGAATGACTTTAAGCAGTTTTCTGCCCTGGATGGGTCAGGTGTTCCTTGCCTTCATTCCGGTAAACCCACAACCTTCCAGCGTGAGCATCATGGCCATCACGAACATGTCCCAGTGCTGCAGAGGTTTTGTTTATGGCCAGTTTTGGGACTACTTTATGGCCAGATTTGAGGCATATTCCAAACATGTCCCCCTTTTTTGTATTGCAAAGCAATAAAAGCAAAGGCAGCTTTGTCATGGTGAGTTACCTCTCGTAAGAGTCAGGATCTGCACCCACAGACTATACAAAGACAAACAACACAGATCAAAAGCACAATCATCATTGAAATCATAGAGCTTCCAACTGTTTTCATCCATTCTAATGGGTTACTACTAGTTGCTAATCTGTCTGCAGCTCCTTCAAGCACTTCAGTTCCTGGCATTAAGGTCAGGTATTCCTGGCATGCTTTAAATATTTGTTCGCAAATTTGGTCTTATTAAGAGTCATTAATAGTTTCCAGAAATCCTTATGTTTAGCTCCTACAACAGACCATATCATTTGAGGTTGAGGTGCCACTATACTGCCATGTTTCCAGATAATAGGAACTCTTGCTGTACTTCTTGCCATTTCCTCAAAATATCTGACTGTTTTGTTCAGACCAGCTGAACGTAGTGTGACTGTGGCACACAGACTGAGAGATGCAATTCAAGCTAAACATCCCCTTAGGGGACCCATCAATAATGATTCCATAGGAATCATTGCGCAGCACCTCTGCCTGTTCTGCAATGCAATCTTCCCAAACAAGTACATTCATTATTTCTGGCTAGGTCCAATTCTGTTTACAAATAGATTTTTGAGGGTGGTATGCCTCAATTATAGGAGCAGATTTATTATGGTAAATACTGAGGCCAGAAAACATGTGTAACTGTGCCATAGAGTGATTACACCCAGGCATTATTGTCAGCCAAGACTGATAAATATGCCCAATAAATATAACTGTTCTCTGTGTCAGCCCTTGTTGAAAGAATACTGACAGCAAAGGTCATCACTGCTATCATAGCTACCATTAAATTACTCTTTGTCACTGGTTGTCCTGCTTTCCTCAGATTTTCTTCTGCCATCTGTGACAGCTTCTTGATCTGTCCCCAGGTAGGTGGCTGTGTGAGACGGGTGTTCCTCGTGACAGTTGGGGTCCTCCTCAGCATCAGTCTTGACATGGCTGCAACTGTGGGGTCCTTGGGATCCTCTTGGACTCTCTTCTTTGGCATCTGCCTCATGATAAGGTTTCAGGTGTCGATGGTATCCAAATCGGCTGTTGATTCAGTCCTGGAGAAACACAAGTGTAACCTCTACTGCAAGTTAATATTTTACCTATTTCCCAACTTTTTATTGTTGGATCTCTCCACCAAACCAGTTTTTCTGCTTCTCTCTTTGCAGCTGGTTTCTGTAGCTGCTGTTCAGCTGCTGCTAACATCTGGCCTTTAGACAGGCTCAAAAAATTTAAAGTTAATAATGCTAGATTCAATTGCATATGGGGTGTCCTGTAGTCCCTGTTTTCCCCTCTCTGCTTTTGCAACTGCTATTTCAGGGAGAGATTCATTCTTTCCACTATGGCTTGTCCTTGAGAATTATATGGGATACCAGTAATGTGTTTAATATTCCATATAGAGAAAAATGTAGCTAGAGCTTGGCTAGTACAGCCTGGGGCATTATCTGTTTTAATAGAAGCTAGAACGCCCATCACCACAAAACACTGCAAAAAGTGACATTTAACACAGGCAGAAGACTCTCCTGATTGGCATATAGCCCAGACAAAGTGAGAAAAGGTGTCCACACATACATGTACATAAGCTAGTCTCCCATGTGAGGGAACATGTGTGACATCCATTTGCCAAAGGGAATTAAGTTCCAATCCTTGAGGATTAACTTCTCCTGTAAAAGATGAGGAATGTACCATTTGGCTAGTTGGGCATCACTGGATAATAGCTTTAGCTTCTTTCCAGGTAATGCTGTGTCTGTGTTTGAGACCAGAAGAATTAACATGGGTTAAATTGTGAAAGTGTCTAGCATTAGGTATTGCATTAGCAATGAGGTGATCAGCCATTTGATTCCCTTCAGTTAAAGGTCCTGGAAGAGGTCTATGAGCCCGAATGTGAGTGATGTAAAAAGGGTGCATTCTATTCCTAACTGCTGTTTGCAATTGGGTAAATAAAGTCATGAGTTGTCCATCTGTATGAAATTGTAACTGAGCATTTTCAATTAATTGTGTGGAATGAACCACGTATGAAGTATCAGAAATCGCATTAAGAAGCATATCAAAAGCAGTTAATACCTCAATTATAGCTACAAGCTCCACTTTTTGAGCTAAAGTATAGGGCGTCTGGAAAACTTTACTTTTCCAGTCAGAATAAGAAGCTGTACCATTACTAGACTCATCTGTAAAAACATTCTCAGCACCTTCAATTGGTTTAAATTTAGTTATTTTAGGGAGAATCCAATTACTTAATTTCAAAAATTGAGACAGTTTTGTTTTAGGAAAATAGTTATCAAGAATACCCACAAAGTCAGCTAAATGAGTTTGCCAGGTAAGACTATTTATAAAAACTTGCTGTATCTGTGCCTTCGCGAGAGGGACAATAATTTTTCCAGGATCATATCCATGTAATTTAACAATCTGAGTTCTCCCATTTTCTATCGCATTAGCAACTTGATCCAAATAAGCAGTTAGAATCCGTGAATTAGTATCTTGAAGAAAAAGCTATTCTACTAAGTCCTGCTCTTGGACAATAACACCAGTAGGTGAATGCTGAGTTGGAAAAATTTGCAAATCTAGAGTCTTCTCTGAACTGGATCTATTCTATTTATTTGAGCTTTATGGACTTGCTTTTTGATTAGCTGTAACTTTGCCTCATCCTCCTTTGTTAATTGCCAAGGACTAGTGAGACTAGGATCTCCTCTAAGGATAGACAATAAATTACTCATGGTATAGGTAGGAATGCCTAGAGCAAGTCATATCCAATTAATGACCCCTAGTTGGAAAGTGATTTAATGTTTTCAATTTATCCCTATGTATGGTTACTTTCTGTGACACAATGGTAGTGTCATTTACTAAGGTCCTCAAGTAAGAGTAAGGAGTAATAGTCTGAATTTTGTCAGGAGTTATAATTCAACCATTGTGAGAAATCAAGTTTTTCAGGTGATCATAACATTGTGGTAATATTTATTGAGTGGGGGCAACACAAAGTATATCCTCCATATAATGAATAACGTAACACTGAAATTTTTTTTACCAGTAGTTTCAATTGCTTGCCCTACATAAGTCTGGCAAATTGTTGGACTGTTTAACATGTCTTGTGGCAACACTTTCTAGTGAAAATGCTTAGCAGGCTGCAGGTTGTTTACTGCAGGAATTGTAAATGCAAATTGTTCACAGTGTTGCTCAGCTAAGGGGATAGTAAAGAAACAGTCTTTTAAATCTGACTATTAAAGGCCAACTTTTTGGAATTATAGCAGAAGAAGGCAATCCTGGCTGTAATGCTCCCATAGGTTGTATAACTGAATTAATGTCTCTTAAATCAGTTAACATTCTCCATTTACCTGATTTTTTCTTAATTACCAAAACTGGAGAATTCCAAGGAGAAGATGTTGGAGCTATGTGTCCATTTTCTAATTGTGTATTAACTAATTCCTGTAAAGCCTCCAGTTTTTTTTTTTTTTTTTTTTTTTTTTTTTTTTTTTTTTTTTTTTTTTACTTAGTGGCCATTGTTTTATTCAAATTGGCTTATCTGTTAATCATTTTAAAGGTATAGGTTCTGGAGGCTTAAAAATGGCTGCCATCAAAAATGATATCCTAAGCCTTGGCAGGAACTTTGCTTTTCTGCTTGAAGTGGTTCCTTCAAACCTTGCAAATATTTTCCCAGTCTTATACCAGGGACAAACCACATTTTATGCATCATATGTTGACTTTGAGGATTGTATAATTGCTCTGGAATTAGATCTTGTATTACCCATTGTTCTAATAAATCTCTCTCCCATAAATTTATAGATACAGAAGTTATAATTGGTTGAATAGTCCCAGGTTGTCCATCGGGCCCTTCACAATGCAAAATATAACTACTTTAATATACTTCAGGGGCTTTATTAACTCCAACTATGTTAAATTGAGAAGGTTGAATTTGCCATGCAGATGATCAGTGCTGTAGAGAAATGATTGAAATGTCCACTCCTGTATCTACCAAACCTTTAAATTTCTTTCTCTGAATAGTTATTTCACAGGTAGGGCATTTATCAGTAATTTGATTCACCCAATAAGCTTCTTTGCCTTGTTTATTTGTGCTTCCAAATCCTCCTGTTCATTTTAATTTCACTTTTCCCCATTTCCACGTATGGCACAACCAGGAGCTGTCCTATATGCTCTCCTGACTCTGCTTTCCAAGGAACAGAAGTAGATATAACAATTTGAATTTCCCCATTGTAATCTGAATCAATGACTCCTATATGTATTTGTACTCCTTTTAAATTTAAACTAGACCTTCCTAGAAGTAGTCCTATCATCCCCACTGGCAAGGGTCTGCAGACCCCTGTTGGAACTTTTTGCGGAGTTTCCCCAGGCAGAAGGATCACAGTTTTTGTGCAGCATAAATGTTCTGTGACACTACTGGCTGTGGTGGGGTACAGACATTGTACAGGGGTGAGGGAATGTCTTGAGTCAGAAATTTCCCAGTTTGGAATGGAGTCCAGGATGGACCCCTCATCGTGTTTCCTAAAATTGGGTTCCCATTTTTATCAAACTTAGAGTGACACTGATTAGCCCAGTGTTTTCCTTTTTTGCGTGTTGGACATATTTCAGACTCAGCAGTTTTCTTTTTTCCCCTATCTGGTGGTCTGACTTGCTGATTTTTTCTAAATTCTTTTTTAGTATGACCATGCTTCCCACATTTAAAACAAGTTCCAGGAAATGGAGTATTTCCTTTATCCACTCACCATTCTGCCATTGCCTGGGCTAGCAGAGTGGCCTTATGCAGGTTATCTCTGATACTGTCACAGGCCTTGATATAATCAACTAAATGTGCTTTCCCTCTAATATGTTGCAGAGCAGCCTGACAATCAGGATTTGCATTGTTGAAAGCTAATAATCACAACACTATATCCTGAGCAGCTGAATCTGCAATCACCTTTTTAAGAGACTCCTGTATGCGAACTATAAAATCTACATATGATTCTTTCAGTCCCTGTTTTACAGCACTAAAGGAAGGGTATTGCTCTCATCCCAAAGTGATTTTTTCCAAGATCTAATGCACACTCCTCTAAGCTGTTCTATGGCATCATCCTGCATGACCACTTGTGCATCCAAACCAGCCTACCCACCAATCCCCAAAAGTTAGTCTGCAGTTATATTAACCTGAGGTTGGGCTTGGGCATTGTGAGCAGCCTGAATGGAAGCTTCATCTGCCCACCAAATTTTAAATTGTAAGAATTGAGCAGGAGTTAAACAAGCTTGAGTAAGAATATCCCAGTCTAATCCCAGCACTTTGGGAGGCCAAGGCAGGCAGATCACCAGGTCAGAAGATCGAGAACATCCTGGTGAAACCCCATCTCTACTAAAAATACAAAAAATTAGAGGGGTGTGGTGGCAGACACCTGTAGTCCCAGCTACTCGGGAGGCTGAGGCAGGAGAATGGCATGAACCCACGAGGTGGAGCTTGCAGTGAGCAGAGACCAGTTTCAGGGCCAGTTTGTGGCCAGATTTGGGGGCCTATTCCCAATATGTTACCATTGGAGGAAATCGAGTGAAAGGTATACAGGATCTCTCTGTCGTTATTGTATTATTTCTTACAACAGCATGTGAATCTACAATTATCTCAAAACAAAAATTTCAACAGAACTGAGATTTAGGTCGTGAAATATAGTCTAGATAAATGGGGTAAATAAAATATAAAATATGGAAACATAAAGTACTTTAGGTCATTATTTTAGCTTAAAATAACCTGTGAAATCAAGAGTTTTGGCTCTATTGTGTAGCTAATTTGAATAAGGATTTATAATTAAAATGGTCCACTCTTCTTAAACTGAAGAAGTAAAACTAGAGGACTTGTAAAATTCCAGATAATAGTATATTTTGTCATGTATAATAATATATTTTGTCAGGTTTTAAATCAGGGGTCACCAATCCCAGGTGGAAGACCAGTAGCCATCCATGGCCTGTTAAGAACCCAACTGTACAGCAGGAGCTGAGCTGGCAAGGGAGCATTACCACCTAAGCTCCACTACCTATGAGATCAACAGGGGCATTAGATCCTCACAGGAGTATGGACACTATGGTGAACTTCTCATGCAAGAGATATAGGCTGTGCGCTCCTTATGAAACTCTAATGCCTTTTCTGAGGTGGAGCAGTTTCATCCAGAAACCATTTTGCCCCCACACCTCCTACCCATGTACCTTGGAAAAATTGTCTTCTATGAAACCAGCCCCTAATGTCAAAAACATTGGGGACCACTGTTTTAAATAATTGAGTAAATCTCAGAAACAAAAATAAAGCTTTTGCTTCAGTGCTTGTTTTTTTAAATACTCTTTAAAGGTAGCTATAGCCATAAATATATGACCCTTCAATATTCTGTTACTTTTTCTTTTCATCTGATCAGTTGCAATATTTATCTCAAGTTTAATAGTGTAATAACTGTAATGTTAACATTAACTATCCAGGCTGGGTGCAGTGGCTCATGCCTGTAATCACAGCAATTTTGTGGTTGAGAAGCTCTGATTGCTTGAGCCCAGGAGTTCAAAACCAGCCTGGTCAATGTGGTGAAACCCCGTCTCGGCAAAAATAGAAAAATTAGCCAGGGGTGGTGGCACGTGCCTGTAATCCCAGCTACTAGGGAGGCTGAGGCAGGGAAATCATTTAAATCTGGGAGGTGGAGGTTGCAGTGAGTCAGGATCTTGCCACTGCACTCCAGCCTGCGGAACAGAGCAAGACTCTGTCTCTAATTTAATTAATTAACAAAATAAAATAAAAATTAGCTGGACACAGGATGTGCACCAGTAGTCCCAGGTACTTGGGAAGCTAAGGTGGGAGGATCATGTGAACCAAGGGAGAAGTAGACTTCAGTGAGCCATTCCTAATTGTGCCAATGCACTTCAACTTGGGCAAGAGAGTGACATCCTGTCTCAAAACAAAGAAAAATGTTAGTTATCCATAAAATGAGTAGGACATGCAAGGGCAAAAAATGGTCTTGAGACCCCAAAACAGATGACATAGAAGCTATGTATACTAAATATATGTGCTTAAAAGTAGAGGGCTTAGTGTAGTCACTTGAAAACACTTTCTTTTCTCTGTACATTATTTTCACAGCTGTAAGTACAAATTTTTCCCCAGAAACACAATATAACAGAAGGAAGAGAAGAAATGCCATAGAAAGCAGTACGACAGCAGTAAATGTGTTAGCCGTGAGTGGAATAGGAAGGACAGTGGAGGAAAACTTTGAAAAGCAAAACTAAGCATAAAGGCAAGTAGCCATCAAAGGATTATTGAGAACATCAACATTTTACAATATAGAAATGTAGTGCTCACAATGTTGATCTTGAGTCATCAGAAGTTTAAATTATAATTAATAACTGTTTAAAATAACAGGTAAAATAGCAACATGATTTTGTACAATACTTTTAATAATGACAGCATTGTGCACAATAGCTCAGTACTTCTGTCTTTTTGTTGTGTGCATATAACATGCCAGAAAGGTTCATTTGTTTGTGCATAACATTTTTGAGGCAGAATATGTGTGTGTGTGTATATATATATATTTTTTTCCACTAATTTTAAAGAGAAATAAATTGAGGAAAATTGTGACTTCCATAAGGCAAAACATTCACAAGTTGAAAAACAGGATATAAAATAATTTGCAGATATAAATATGTGTTAAAGTTATAAATATGTGTCAAGTTAAAATTTTTAAATAGTTTTATTTCCCCCAAATTACTGTACTTCTCCTTTGCTTGAATTGTTACATTTTCTTATTTTCATGTTAGAATTGGTACTTAAAGATTAAAAATTCAACTAAATATAAAATTTTATCCCAACTGTCCATTGTTATTATGGTATTTGCTTTTAGTAAATTTAGTTAGAATCTATGTTTCCATTCATCTTGAGTTTTGCTGAGCCCTGTGCTGTGTTAGTGTTTCAGTAAAAGGCCACTAAAATATGTAAGATTAGCATTAGATTGAGGAGCGGGAAAACTCAGGCAATTCAGGTGTCAGACTGAGGGAACACAGGCTCAAAACTACTGGCAATCCACAATCTCCAGTAGGTTTTACTTGTCTGGGGCATAAATACTCAATGATAGAAAGCTAGACCAATGAGCTGAGCTTTGCTTCAAAATGGCTATATTGTGTCATCTGGAGCTGCCTTTTAGAAAGAAATGTCATCTCTGGTGGAGGTGAGAGAGAGATTCGTCTTTCAAAAGCAAAGAGAAAAAGAGCAAAGCTTTCACTCAGCCTTGAATGAATGTACCAAAAATAGAATTATAAAAACTGAAACATTTCCAGACAGATAATGGCATTCCTGCTGAGAGTGTAAGTTCCTGGAGTGTGCAAAGGAACTCAGAACAGTGGTCTTTCAGACAAGAAGATTGATTCTATAATTCTCCATCAGCACTACAGGCTGTCAGCATGATTGCACTTGTTTCTCTAAAAGCATTAGTAAGACAATTACCGATTATATCAACATGGCATTTACATGTTTGTGACCATCTATGCCTGGAGCCCAGGAAATTTATAATCCATTGCTGACATTTTTGCTATTCTATGTGAGCTATTAGGCAGCCAAAGAAAAATCTGATGGCACTCAGGAAAATCAAGTGAATGCAGGCTTCTAACTTGTGTTAGCAAAAAAAAAAAAAAGGAGAAATATGTGCTGTATGTGTGCAAAGTTTAAGAAATCAGAATTGGCATTTTTATTGTTTGAGAAGAAAATATTGTTTGATTGATAGGGAAAAAACAAATGGGCAGTTTTATATCTCAGTCTTGTTAATGGATTAAACCACATATACCTGTAAACCGAATTACACATATAAAGCACACAGTTAAAAATAATACACTAAAACCTGACTTTTTATATATAATATTATTTACTTGACCATTTCCTTAATGTTGGCTTTTTATTCTGGGAGTTGACATCACTCCTATAAAACTGCATTTAAGATGTTTGTAAGTAGTTCAATGGCTTACGTCTTTTATTATTTACTTAGGATTAGTAAAAAAAAGCTGTAGGAAAAAAGTCATAGTATAAGACTGTTCTTAAAAATGTACTGGTGTAACTTCCTATTAAGAGGGTTTGAAAATTCTTATTTTTGTATGTTCTAAATTTAAATATACTTGTTTCCAAGAATCTTTGCCAATTTAATAAATAAAAATGCACTTATTTTATTTTGATTTTTTACCAAGACTGCTAAGTGAAATATAGATTTCACAGACTAACTTACAATGAAGTTCATTATCCCTTCTGGTAAAAATGTATCTTGAGATGATATATCCTTGCTGCCTTCATTTGCATTTACCTGATGATTAGTGATATGAAGGATTTTTTTCAGAAATGTCTGCTTAGTTTGCTCATTCAAAAATAGCACTGTTTGTATTTTCACTGTTGAGATGTTTGAGTTCCTTTAATATTCTATATATTCATCCCCTGATGGATGAATAGTTTGCAAATGTTTCTTCCCATTTGGTAGGTTGTTTCTTCAGTTTATTGGTTTGTTTCTTTGCTGCACAGAAGCTCTTTAGTTTGACGTAATCCCATTTGTCTATTTTTGCTTTCATGCCTGTGCTTTCGAGGTCTTATTCATATTATCTTTTCCCAGGCCAATGTCCTGAAGAATTTTTCCTGTTTTCTTCTATAGTTTCCGATCTGACATTTAGGTCTGTAACTCATTTTGAGGTGATTATTGTGTGTGGTGAGAGTAGGAGGGTCTAATTTCATTCTTCTGTATTTGGATATCCAGTTTTCTGAACACTATTGAAAAGTACTGAAAAATTTCTCCAATGAGTGTTCTTCGCACTCCAGTCAAAAATCCCCTGGCTGCAAATATGTGAATTAATTTCTGGGTTCTCTATTCTATTGTATTGATCTATATGTATATGTTTATGTCAGCACCGTGCTGTTTTGCTTACTATAGGTTTGTAGTATATTTTGAAGTCTAGTACTGTGATGCTTCCTGCTTTGTTAGTTTTGCTCAGGTTTCTGTTAGCTCCTTTAGTTTTTCCATGGTTTCATTTGAATTTTAAGATGTCATCTTACCTCAGTTATTATGGTTGTTATCAAAAAGACAAAAGTAACAAATGATGACAAGAATGTAAAGAAAAAATCGGCTGTATGCATTGTTAGTATGTAAACCAGTACAGCCACTATGGAGGACAGTATGGAGGCTTCTCAAACTACAAACACAACAACCATATGAACTAGCAATCTCACTACTGTGCCTTTAACCAAAGAAAAGGGAATCAGTATATCAAAGAGATATCTGCACCCTATGTTTATTGCAGCATTATTTATAATAACCAAGATATAGAATCAATTCAACTGCCCAACAATAGATAAAGGGATAAGGAAAATGTACTATCTATACACAATGAAAGACTCTTCAGCCTAAAAAAGAATGAAATCCTGCCATTTGTAGTGACATGAATGGAACTGGACTAATGATTTCCTGAAGTTTTTTTTTTTTTTTTTTTTTTTTTTTTTGAGACGGAGTCTCGCTCTGTCACCCAGGCTGGAGTGCAGTGGCGCGATCTCGGCTCACTGCAAGCTCCGCCTCCCGGGTTCACGCCATTCTCCTGCCTCAGCCTCCCGAGTAGCTGGGACTACAGGCGCCCACAACCGCGCCCGGCTAATTTTTTGTATTTTTAGTAGAGACGGGGTTTCACCGTGGTCTCGATCTCCTGACCTTGTGATCCGCCCGCCTCGGCCTCCCAAAGCGCTGGGATTACAGGCATGAGCCACCGCGCCCGGCCCTGATTTCCTGAAGTTTAACAGCAGTGGAAATACTTAACAATATCTAATAAGGATCCTTTTATTTTGGTGGTAATTGATCCTACAGAGATCTTTTATTTTTTTCTTAAGTTTAAGTAATAGTAAATATTTTAATTGAACAGGGGAGCTATTTTTCCATTTGTGGGAAAGGCCAATACTTTGTTTCTGTAATTTTTGAAAGAGCATTTTGAACTTGGCCTAAATTTCAAAGGGGAGCATAGTGAAGTGTGTCTGAGCCCCTGTTTCCTGTAATGACCTAAGTTAGTTTTTAAATTTTTTTTGGGGGGGGGGATTTCCTTTGGCCAAGGGACTTAGAGTAAAAAAGACTTATGGCCAATTAAGCACTCTGGGCCAGATGGAAATGGAATTGGAAAGGCATTCATTAGCCCTTAAAATCTTTTGAACACTGTAAAAGTCAAAAACTAGAAAATAAAAATAAGGTTACACATTAATAAAAACCAACAGCCTAGAAACCATCTACACTGGGCAAAAGTGCTGCTCCTATAGAGCTCTAAGACAAAACATTCTAGAATCATGCCATAACCCTCAGCAACTGAGGAGAAAAATTCACAGGAGCTGATGAAAAAGCCAAAGGAGAGAGCCATCATTCCAGACCTTCTTAAAGACAAAAAGAACTGAAAGCAGCAAGACACAACAACAGTTGAATTCTGAGACATACATCCAAGAAGTTTTAAAAGTAACTGATTACCGCATTAAAAGCAAATTTTCCTATAATTTACCAAATTAATAACTTAAGAAAACCCAGTTCTAATATGTAAACCATTTTCTAGAAAGTTCACCAGGAACAATTTTCTTTCAATCATAGCAAGCTTAATCATACACAAAACTTCTTTCATAAATTCGCTTTCACAAATTTACTTCAGAATGTATACAAACCTTCTATACAATGCTTGGACTCTCTGCCTTCTGTTATATCTTTAAGAAAAAGCAGTTATTTTATTCTAGGACAAGAATTTAGGATACAAAACCCTTTTTCATGCAAAATTACTCTTTCTTTATATCATTTTTTTGCACACACACAAAAAAAACTGTCTACAACTTTCTTCACATCTCTTTTCTACTCACTAAATATTTATATTTGAACCTCTCTTTTAATAACTTCCAAGTTAGACAAAAACACTTATTTCCCAATAAAGAATGCATCTTCTTTGGCACATTTTATACAAAAGTAGGATTAAGAAAATCTTAACTGCCCACCAGACATTGGCATTCTATAGATGAGAACCCATACCACAATTTTAAGATTATTTACTATAAAAAGCTCTCATTTTAAAGCCACTTTAGCCATTCTAAAACCTATAAGCACCAGTCATTTCCTAGGTGAAAATATTAAAGTTAAAATGATAAAAACACAACCTTTTTAAACTAACAAGTTTAGATTAGTGTTATTTGTTTAATTTATGAGAACTCTTTTATTTATAAGCCAATTTGATAGCATGCTAGACACAACAGACAACACACAAAGTGACTTATACAACACACTGGATTCAAGTTATTTACAAAATTGGGACCTCTCTACCTGGCCAAATTTTGTTTGTCCCAAGAGGTATGGAAGACAGGGAGAGGCAGGAGAGTGGGCTCCACAGCATCAAATAAGGAAGGGAGGGATGAATGGTGTTGTTGAAGAGAAGAACTCAGAGTCACAGAGCTGCCAGAAAGCTCACCTAGCAGTGGAGACAACAAAGAAAAATGTTCAGGCAGCTGCCTGCCAGCCACTGAGGGAAACTGTCTGATAGGTCAAGGGCTTGAGATCCTCAGTAAACTTACTTAAGCAAGATAACTCATTGGGGCTAGAGGAAGAAGGAAGGTTAGCTCTAATATTGACAGCTTTTTTCCCCTCTCACTGGGGATAGTTAGGAAGTTCTCACTGCCAATTTGCCCTCTTGCTTACAGTAAGCTGACTGGTTTTGGCCAGGGTTGAGCAAGTCAGAGGCTCTTGTCTGGGCAACCCAGATGTTGATTTCATGACACTTTCTTGGGATGGGTAACTCTGAGGTGGCAGGGGGCTTAAAATAATTGTTAACATTTGCACTTTTGAGCCTTTTTTTTAAACCTCTTTGCCCTGTTTCTATTGTTGGAAACTTTAAAGGCCACGTTTAAGAATTGCCTTATAGGGGTTTGAGGTTCCATGGCTGCTTTTCATAGCTTCTTCTTGATGTCAGGGGAAGATTGAGCAATAGAATATATACTCTCCTGGGGTGTCTGTGTCTGCATTAGCATATTTCCTAAGTTCCTCAACCAAATGACCCTGAAACAGAGAGGGATTTTTGTCTTTTCCCTGTGTTATTTTTGTAACCTTGGCATAATTGACTGGCTTAACCACACACTTTCTCTTCTGCTTTTTTTCCACAGCACAGCAAGCAGAATAATTGTAAGTCATGACAAGTTAAATCAAGAACATTGTCAATTTAACAAAAACTCCTCTATAGACTTTTCTGGCTCCTCTGAAAGCTGGCTCAATTTTTCCTTTTATAAAGCAAATCAGGCCTAGAAAATGGCACAGGTACTCTAAGTGTTCCCCCATTTCCATTGGCTAATCTCCTGCAATAGACACAGGTTTGACTTTAGGGGCTGATATGGGGCCACAATCCTGGTGGTACTGGCTGGACTTACTTTCTTGGTCAGTGAAGGTATAGGCTGCGGCTAGTTGTATAACAGAGGGGATGCCTGATGACATTGGGGTGAAATGCTGCATTAGACACTGGCAGGACCATTTTCAGATCTGTGGGACTGAGGAGACTGGGGAAGGTGTAGGCCTTCTAGAGGGAGCAGCTAGGAACTGATCTCTTAGGTGTGGCTTCCTGGTACCTGAAAGTAACATGAACCAATAAAGGATCATAAAATCTTGTACATAGGGACTTTCTCTCATTTTCCTTCCTTTCTACAGAATAAGTTCTACCTTAAAATAGCATCATAATGTATAGCAGCACATTTAGTCCAAATCTCTTGGTTTCCTAATGTGTAATAAATGTAAGCAATGTTCCAAGAGAAAATGAGTTTATTTTTCTTTAAGCTGAATTTGAATTTGCTCCAGTAGCCTAAAAAAGCACCCTCTGGGATGCTTTTCATTGTCCCCACATCCATCAGGATTTTTACTGGGCACATCTTCCGGCCTCTCTGCTGATCACCACCCTCTCACTGTCTTACTTCTGATCACTGCTATCTCTGCTGTCTCACTGCTGTGTAGGTCAGTGCCTCTAAGTTGCCTTCTTCATTTATTCATTGGTTGCCAGATAATACAGAAAATGTAAACCCCAATTCTTGGGCTTACAAGAAGGGCTCTTGGCTTCTCATGGGAAAGAATTCAAAGGCAAGCCAGTGGAGTTACACAGCAATCTTTTATTGAGTGGTATTTCTCCTTGCAGAGAAGGACTAACTCATAGGCAGTGTGCCTAGAGTCAGCAATGTATGGGCTCTTGGCAACTACATTAATGCTCACATAAACCCACTTTATTTTTTCATTTTTAACTTCTATTTTAACTTCGGGGTACATATGCATGTTTGTTACACAGGTAAACCAGTGTCACAGGGGTTTATTTTGCAGATTATTTCATAACTAAGGTATTAAGCCTAGTACCCATTAGTTATTTTTCCTGATCCTCTTCCTCCCACCCTCCACCCTCCGGTAGGCCCCAGTGTGTTATTCCCCTCTAAGTTTTCATGTGTTGTCATCATTTAGCTCCCAGTTATAAGTGATAACATGCAGTATTCGTTTTTCTCTTCCTGTGTACATTTGCTAAGGGTAATGGCCTTCAGTTCCATCCATGTTCCTGCAAAAGGACATGATCTTGTTCTTTTTTATGGCTGCATCATATTCCTAGGTGAGTATGTACCACATTTTCTTTACCCAGTCTACAATTGATGGGCAGTTAGACTGATTCTATTTCTTTGCTCGTGTGAGTAGTGCTACAAGGAACATACATGTGCATGTATCTTTATGATAGAATGATTTATATTCCTTTGGATATTTATATATATATACACACATATACAGTATACATATACATATATATACATATACAGTAATTGGATTGGTGGGTTGAATGTTATTTCTGTTTTTAAGTCTTTGAGGAATTGCCACACTGCTTTCCACAATGGTTAAAATGGTTACACTAATTTACACTCCCATCAACAGTGTATAAGTCTTCCTATTTCTTTGCAGCATCTGTCATTTTTTTACTTTTTAATAATAGCCATTCTGACTGGAGTGAGATTGTATCTCATTGTAGTTTTGATTTGCAGTTTCTCTAATGATCAGATTGAGATTTTCTTCATATGTTTGTGGGCTGCCTGCATGTCTTCCTTAGAAGTGTATATTCATGACCTTTTCCCGATTTTTAATGCGGTTGTTTGCTTTTTTCTTGTAAATTTGCTTTATTTCCTTATAGATGCTGAATATTTGACCTTTGTCACATCCATAATTTGCAAAAGTTTTCTCTTATTCTGAATATTGTCTATTTACCATGTTTTTTCTTTTTTTTTTTTTTTTTTAGGTATGCAGAAGTTTTTTAATTAGAACCCATTCATCAAGTTTTGCTTTTGTTGTGATTGCTTTTATCTTTACCAAAACTCTTTGCCCATTCCTATGTCCAGAATGGTATTGCCTAGTTTGTCTTTTAGGTTTTTATTATTTTCAATTATATGTGAATTAAGGGGGTAGGTCAAGGCAAATTGAGGGGCAGGTCATTTAGACATTTTCAGGAAAGGTGTAGTAACATCCAAGTCATTGTGATGGCATTTGTAAACTGTCATGGCACTGGTGGGAGTGTCATATGCTAATGAGCAATGACAGCAGCTACAGATTGTTTTCTCTGCCATTTGCTGGTTTCTGCCAGTTTCTTCACTTTATCCTGTCTGGATTAGCTTCCATTTTGGTCAGCGGAGTTCTAACTAGAGAACAAATCCTGCCAGTCTCTTACTTCAATATGATGATGAACACTGAATAGTGACTGAGTGGTGACCACATTTTGAAAAACAATCATCCTGTAACCTATTTTGGCCTCAGAAGCATCATATAAACAACCAGTTATCTGATGGTGACAATTTTCAGTGTTATAATGCCACATGCCATATACTGTAATCTGATTTCTATTTAGGGTGTTCCTAGATTATATGCATGATTAGATTGATCTAGATCTAGATCTAAACTTATTATTGTAACCAGCATTCCCTCTCATTTTTTTATACCTATTATTACTAGTATAACTGTTACTGAGTTAATATTTTTTAAATCTCTAAAGAGGTCAAGTTTATAAAATTACCACTTAGCATCTGTTAGGATAGCATATGTGTGATAAATTACTTACAGTAAATGTAGTTTTTGATTTATTAATACTATTGAAACTCATTATAATTAATCAATTTGATCCTTTATTAATCATTTGTTTTTATAATATTCTCAATTGAATTTGGTTTAGTAATTTCTATTTTATTATTCACCAAATTCAGCTTTGTATTGCCATTATTTATTTCTGCTCTTTCTCTCTGTCTTTGTCACTCCTTCTCTTTCTTCTCCTCAACCTTTTTTCAGTGAATATGTCATTTGTTTTCAAGTTCTTGATTACACCAACTTTTTTATTTAAATATTGTACATTTAGCCTTAAAAACTGGATTAAGTACTTTTAAGTAAAGATTTATCTACTTTCTCTATGAAGAGGATACAAAGATGACTTGGAAACTCTCTGAAGCAGAAAATGGAAATAAATATGAAACCATAATCTGATTACTACTTCTTATATTTTCCTCTTACTTATTCTAATATACTGCTTACTCTGCCTTCTAAATAGTTATCTGACCCATCTGTGTCACTCACTTCATTTCCTTAAACATACCTTCTACTGACTTACCTTTCTCTTTCTCTCAGTCTATCACATTTACCTGGAAAACACTCAATTCTCTTTGAATTCACTTATGCTCTTTTTCTGAACCTTGTGTCCTGAATCAAAACTGTCTTACTCTAAATTTATGACCACAGATATTAAGTAGGCCTTCAGCTCTCAGACCTCAAGAAATCCACTTGTATTCCTACAGTCAATTTAATTAAAACGTCTCCTATTGTCTGAGAAATTATTTCACCCTTTTGCCTTTCTCCAACGTCCTTCTCCAATATCTCTTTCATTCTCCTCAACTCCCTCAAATGATCACATTTTATGATTTGCCGAGAAATTAACATCGTCCAAAGAGAACTTAATGTTTTTCTGACACAAACTCTGTATGACTTGGCCTCATAAATTTTTTCTTTTCTCCTCTAATGAACATGAATTATTCTCACGGTGGAGGCCAACCCACCTTGTACACTGAAATATTCTCCTCCACATACTTAAATTTTTGCCCCTCCCAATGTTCCCTTTTCCCCTTTATCACCTTATTTTGTTCTTACTGCTATGGGCAGCAGCTCCAGACAAATAATACACTGTGCAGTACTTTTCTTAACAAACTCATGCTGTAACATGAGTTTAATTTAATTGAAGACAAAGGAAAAATAGATTTTAACAGTACATCCCCCCAGCTTCATATTATTTGTCTATATTCATTCATAGTTAAACTTCCCCAAAAGTGTCTGTATTATTTTTGTTTGACCTTTTTTTATTCTCTTACTTTTTATATTAAAAATCAAACAAATCATAAACATAAATTAAGTGTTTAAATTTTACTAAATCTTAAACTGAAAACATGTACTTTCCCCTTTTTTTTAATGGAGCCTTGCTCTGTTGCCAGGCTGGAGTGCAGTGGCACTATCTTGGCTCACTGCAACCTCTGCCTCCAGAGTTCAAGTGATCCTTTGTCTCAGCTTTCCATGTAGCTGGAACTACAAGCACAGGCCACCACGCCCAGCTAATTTTTTGTATTTTTAGTAGATATGGGGTTTCACCATGTTGGCCAGGATGGTCTCAATCTCTTGACCTCATGATCCACCCGCTTTGTCTCCCAAAGTGCTGGGATTACAGGCGTGAGTCACTGCACCAGACCAGTTAAATTTCTTTGGTATGTTTTATATTTATACCTAAGCTCAAGAAATAATTAAAGCTCAATGGGAACAGTTGTAAAAGCAAAAACAAATCTCAGCTTTCTCTAGGTTAGTTAATGCAAGTAAAATATTATTAGTATAAATTTGTTACAGGAAGGATTGAACATTTCACAAGAGGTATCAATGCCACTGCTCTCTTTTAAAAATTGTATTTATAATTGACACATAATAATTGTATATATTTTTAGGGTACAATGGGATGTTTTAATGCATGTATATATAGTATAATTATCAAATGAGGGTAACTACCATACTGGTCACTTTAAACATTTATCATTTTTTTGTGGTGACCACATTCAAAATTCTCTCTTCTAGCTATCTTGAAACATACAATACTTTGTTATTTGCTGTAGTCAACCCACAGTGGTAATAGAACATCAAAACTTATTCTTTTTGTGTAATTGTTAAGTTCGTACTCATTGACCAAGGTCTCCCAGAGCATCTTCCTGCCTCTCTTCTCCAGCCTCTGGCAACCACTAATCTATGCTCTACTTCTATGAAATCAACTTTTTAAAAATTTCACATAAGAGTGAGATGATGCCTTATTTGTCTTCCTGAACCTGACTTATTTTCTTAACATAATGTCCTCCAGGTTCATCTATGTTGCTGCAAATGACAGAATTTCACTGTGTTCTATGGTTGAATAACATTCCTCTCTCTCTCAGGGGGGGTGTGTGTGTGTAACATTTTCTTCACACATTCATTACTGGATGAGCTTTCAGGTTGATTATATACCTTGGCTCTTTTGGATACTGCTGCAATAAACATGGGTGCACAGATAGCTGTTTAACATAGTGATATTATTTCTTTGAGTATTTACACAGTAATAGGATTGCTGTGTCATATGGTAGTTTTATTTTTAATTTTTTGAGAAATATGGGAAACACTTCATGAAATTGAACTGGTCAAAGATTTCTTGATTAAGACCTTAAAAGCACAGGCAACAAAAGCAAAAATAGACAAGTGGGATTGTATCAAACCAAAAAGTTTCTGCACAGCAAAGGGAAAAATCAATAATGTGAAGAGACAAGCCCACAGAACAGGAGAATGCATTTGCAAACTATGCATCTGACAAGATTTTAAAAAACAGAATATAGAAGTAACTCAAAAAATATCATCTGAAAAAATATTCTGTCTCAAAATGGCAAAATATATGAATAGAAATTTCTCTAAGGAAAACATACAAATGGCCAACATATATATATATACACACAAAAGAGCAACATCTCTAATCATCAGGAAAATGCAAATCAAAACTACAATTAAATATTATCTTGCTCTCTTAGTTTGTTCTTGCACTCGTGATAAATATTGATCAAATCTTCATAAAACATATCCTGAAATGTCTTTTTACATTTATTCATTTGATATTGCTGATTAATGTAGTGAATTAATCAGAATTATTAAAACATCATTAGCGGTTGATTTCTGATTTTTTTCTTATATTAGCCTGAAAGCTCTGCTATAAGCTGTCAGCTAAAAATTACATCTACTACAAAAGGAATACTCTCAGAGGTACTGCACCACATATTTTTAACTATTGATAGTTCAAGAAATAGTTTTTTGGGTCAAACGCTTGGAGTTTAGAGCACCACTACTTAGATAACTCTCAGACTGTACCAGAGTACTGACACAGGATTTCCAAGATTCTTGATGAATAACTTCATGAATTTCGATTTCAAGTAGCACTAACCCATGTATGCTCGAAGTTGCAATTTTCTGAATTTTTGCAATCAGACCTTGACGATGACCTTGAGCAGCAGGATATAAATAACTCTCACATGCTTAATGTTCCAATAATGGAACGCTAGGCATAAGTTATTACATAAGATTAAATGAAATGATAATGTAATACTAATTGTGCTTATTTCTTTTGGAATATTTTTTGTTTTGGAATTTTCTCTTTTATTAATGTTTATATTGTATTTTTTATTTTTTGTTTTTTCTTTTTTTGACTTTTATTTTAGGTTCAATGGGTACATCTGCAGGTTTGTTTCATGGGTAAGTTGAGCATTACTGAGGTTTGGTGTACAAATGATACCATCATCAAGGTGATAAAGCACAGTGCCTGATAGGTTATTTTTGCAATACTGTGTTGCATTTTAAACTATTCCATTTTGTACACATGCTAAGTCTTTGTTGAGTCTTCTTGACTTATTTTAAATCGGAATTTAATAGATTATGCTTATTCAAAGTGCAATGAAATATCCTTTACATGGTAAATTATTCTCACTGACCCCTTAAAATTCTGTAACAAATGCTTTAAATTATTTTCACTTTATACAATAAAGTAAGTTTTTGCATAAGTTCATGAAGAATCTGTTCTTATATGTCTCTCCACTGATGGGTGTTGGGACAAGTATGTACAATTTGTGTGTTTCTGTGTTTAGATGAAGCATGTATAGATGATGTGTGTATATTAATACAAACAGGAACACATATTTGTACATATATATACAGATACATGTGGATATATATGTTTGAATTTGAGAAAATCATTACACACCCACACAATCACATATATATATGTGTGTGTGTGTGTGTGTGTGTGTGTGTATACACACCTCAAACCAGTTTATTTTGATGGGTTAAATAATTGTTATGTCAACTTTTGGCATTTGTATATAACATTCACTTAAAATATTTAGAAAAGTATACATTTAGAAAAATACACATTATGCTAAATATTAATAGCACAATTAGTATTACATTATCATTTATTTTAGTCTATGTAATTAATGTTACTTGAATCCAATTTCATGAAGTTATTCATTAAGAATCCTGGAAAGACCAGGCGCAGTTGCTCATGCCTATAATCCCAGCACTTTGGGAGGTCGAGGTCAGAAGTTTGAGACCAGCCTGACTAACACGGTGAAACTGTCTCTACTAAAAACACAAAATTAGCCGAGTGTGGTAGTGCATGCCTATAATCCTAGCTACTCGGGAGGCTGAGGCAGGAGAATTGCTTGAAGCAGGAGACAGAGGTTGCAGTGAGACAAGATCATGCCATTGCACTCCAGCCTGGGAAACAAGAGATAAACTCCATCAAACAAACAAACAAACAAAAAAGGAATCCTGGAAATCCTGGGTCAGTACTCTGGTACAGTCTGAGAGCTGTCTAAGTAGTTGTACTCTAAATTGAAGGCTTTAATCCAAAAATCTTTGTCTTCTATTTATCATACATTCTTACCAATTTATCATCACCTACAGAATTATGTCTCTCTCTCTCTCTCTCTCTTTCTCTTTGTATATATGTATATATAGAATTTTCTTCTTTTGCTGGAGTTACAGCCCTTGTTTCCTAGATCTCCTATCTCCTTCCTTCATTTGGATGGAACAAATCTTCCAGAGATATTCGAGAATAAGTGAATAGACAATATTGTTTTCTTAAGAAATTAATCAAAATATCTATGCAAATGTTTTATTTGTAGTTTAGTTTAATATACATCACATTCAATTATTGGTTTCTCAAATTTTAAATCACTTTTTTCTAGATATTTTGATTATAATTTCCAATGCTCCTGATTTTTGACTGCAGAAATTCAAATATTTTTTCTCTCTAAAGACTATTACGTTCTTTACTTTGTGTTTAGTGTTCTAAAATTCATGATCTCTGTGACTCATGGTGTGGGTCTTTTAAAATTGGAAACTAAGCATAGATTTACCATTCCTGCTTACAAACCTCCAATGAGTTCTTATACCTTCTAACACTTCTTGTGAAATATTATATGCACAATTATTTTCTTAGCAGTTACCTTTTGCGTTCATTATAATATAAATATCCCAAAAACATTAGCTTGTTTTTATTTTAAACTGTGATATACCATATATCAAGAAAAAACACTGTTGTATAGTGTTTTTACATATTTTTTGAGAAAAGGAAAATAAATAATAATATATAAAGTTTAATACCTTTTTATTTTCTCCCTTTAGACCTCGTGCTGGTCATAATAGTTTGTATTCTAAGTCTAAGCAAAAGAAATAAATTTGATTTATTGAGTTAAGAAATATTTCCCACTATAATTATGTGGAGCACATATATACTTCTGATTTTTTAAAATATCCAAATATCATTTGTATCATGCATATGAATATCAGTTATCGCCTAATAAATTCATATAGAAAGTTTTTAAAGGCCTTTATTTTGAATTAACAATTATTTAACACAGGAACAATAACTTTAACTTGATATTAAACAAAATCCAACATTTTGCTTAACTAATCAAGTGTCTAGTTTTATTTTTATCACAGATCCTTATTATTTTAGGATTTGATAAAAGTTTATTGACCAGAGAAATGTAATCTTTAGCTTTTCAGATCTTTGAATGTGTCTCTGCCTTAGTTTGTGTTCCTCCTGAAACAGACTGCGAGAAAACATTCCGGAAGCAAGTTGTTTATTGATGAACACTGGTAGAGGATTGGGACGATGAGAAGGAAGAAGCAAGGCAACAAAAGACGTATTACCAAGCACATTTCTACTGTTGGTACCTGGAACTTAACTCCTCTTTGGAAATCAGTGAGTCGTTATAGAATATATGACTCAGAGTTATTTTGCATGAGGTGTGAGGTTCAGGTCTATTCCCAGGGCACCGATTTCCCAGGCATTTACAATCTGGCATGTGGGAGCAGAGTAGTTTCTGGTCAAGAGAGGGCCCTCAGGCAGAGACTCAGATGCTGAAAGCAAAAGTGGGGCTGCAGCTAGAGAAATATTCTGTGCTCCGTGGATGTAAGCAGGGTGCTTGCTACCACAATATCCTGAATATTATCCTGTTTGACATATATACCTCAGAATACTTCTGTTCTATATGTGTTGTCTTGAAGATCAACTGAGGTCACAAAGCCTAAGAAATTATCTTGACTGATGCTTTAGTTTGTTAAAGCAAACTAAATATGGTCTAAGAAGGACTCCATACTTCTATCTTTGTGTCGCTGTGGAGGAACTGCAACCTAGCTTAAAAGGTAGATAAGACTGAAAACCTAATATAGGAGTATGCACCAGTAACAATAAATACGCCTTGGCCAATCCCAGTGGCCATACTTCAACCATTCATACACTGCTGACTGTTCAAACTGCATTCCAATAAGGCAAATGCCGAGCTGTAACCAATACAGCCATTCTGTACCTCACTTTCGATTTCTGTATGTCATTTCACTTGTTTTGTCTATAAATCTTCCTCCACCACGTGGCTGCACTGGAGTCTCTGTGAATCTGCTGTGATTCTGGGGCCTGCCCAATTCGCCAATGGTTCCATTGCCCAGTTAAACTCCCTTAAATTTAATTCAGCTGAAGTTTTTATTTTATCAAGTTTAAATCAGTATAAGTTGAACATTGATGAGACACATGAGGTGTCTCTCTTCCATGAATAGAAAACTGTAGATAACTCTTTTGAGCATAATCTTTTGAGCTTAAGGTAGGCCAACTTCCCCAAATTCATATAATCGGAATATAGGCACTGTGAAGTTATTTCTTAGTAGTTTATGCTTTGCATCCATTATACCTCAGACAGCGTTATATTTATAAACTGCTGTACATTTTAAACTACATCATTTTTCCAAGCTCTTTATTGCAGTACTTTTTTTTTAAGTTTTACATATTCCAGGTAATAATTGTTTTCAGAAAAGCAAATGGTAAGCTCGTCACAAGACTATTAATGTTAACATTTATTTGAAAGATCAGATGTATGTGCATATATTATTTTCTTGGTTTAGACGCCCCCACAGTTTCTACTAGGTCTCTCTCAAAGAAATGTTTCTTTAACATTAGTGTCATTACGCTGCACTGCTTTGAATACAAAGAGACAGAAAAAGAACACTTTATAGAAGCTCTGGTTCTAAAGCACCTTCAGAATTCTCCTCAGAGACCATACTAATTTTCCCCAAATTAGTGATACGAATCCCAAAAGGGCACCTTATACGTGCTCCAAAATCTCATTTAAGGTCTTCTACACAGCATTTCCATGTTCCTCCTCTGCAGCACTTTGGGTTCTTTCTTTTTTCATTCATAATTCAAAACTGGTCAGTTATTAGATTAATAACTAATGACAGCTCCAGAACTGCTGATCATGCTTGTCTATAGTCTTGTACTATTGATTGACGATGTCATGGACTCTGATGTTTATGCTGTCTCCTTTTGCTAATACCATGTGTTGACATTTTGAATCTATCGTGTCCAATATGATAGTCACTAGCCAGCCACAAATATATATTGAGCATGTGCTACTGTAAATGAAGTGCTACTTTTTAAAATTTAATTTTGTTAACTAATCATTGAGTTACTGAATAATTTTTAAGTCGGTTTGGAACAACTTGATTAAATGAGTCTACTTTTCCAATTATACATGTCAAAAAAATCCAAATACAGATCAACTATTTTCAAAGAAACATTTGATTTGAAATGTACTTTAAGTGTAAAATACAGACCAAATTTCAAAATATTTTTCTTTTACTTTTTACTGTGGTTACTAGAAAATTTAAAATTATAAGTGAGACTAGCATTATGAGTCTACTGGACAGTGCTGTTTTGCATTGTAATATCTCTCGTACTCTTTTTAGCTTACTTTCTTAATAATGTTCTGTTGGGGAAATATAATTAAAAACAAAATATTTTGCTAACACAGAAAATCACTCCACAAATAAAAGAGAAGTTTGTGTTTTAATTAATTGGATAGATATTAAATCAGCCTGTGATGTACAACACAGGCAATATGCTAAATAATTTGCAAAAATATAAAGACATCTCATTCATTCATATAGTCAAAAAAATCACCTGCTCATCATATGTGTTCTCAAATGATAACTCGTCCACAAGTAAGATAAATTGATAGCAAAATTTGTTAAACATAGCTCATCCTAAATTCACCTGGTAGTTGGGATAGCCACCTATGTTTGCTAATTGCCTTTATCTAAAGGAAAAATACATTTCTGATATTTCTGTAATGGAAGATAGATTGCCAGCTTGAAGCAAGGCACCAGCTCAAGGTAGATTCTTACCCTCCCAGGGATACTTGAAGATGGAGGCATTGTCTTACTTGATGATTGCATTTCAAAGAGCTGGTTCCCAGGTCCTTGACAAAAAGATTCCTGGATTGTAAAGCTGGCAGGAGACTTACTTAGCTTTTAAATATATTTACATACATCTTAAAGGGACAGAGAAAGCATTTACAATTACAGGTTTTCCAAAGTAAATGTTTTAAGAAAAGGAATGAAAGAAGGATATATCTTTCCTGTCTAGGAAAATTCAATATTTTTTTTCAGACTGCATCTACCCTATAGTTCTTGTATTCATATATGTATTATAACAGTAATATATTAGTACCCATATACTGTAAAAAAAATTTAAAAATAGAAATATGTAATAATAAATTAGAAGGTTCTTCTTTTCCTTCATTCCCAATACCTCAGCTAGAATAGCTACTCACTTGTTTTCGGAAAGGTTAAGAATCTATTGTATGTTTATTTTTCCCCTTTATCATATTGTAGAGAATATTTCTTACTTTCGACCTGCCCTCTTTTTTGCTGAGTAAACTTCATTCATTTCAAATTTTAATTTATTTTATTTTATTTTCAGTCAATTGGTTCCATTCTCCAGAGATAGTACAAAATTCAAGCTATAGCACAGTTTTGTTTTTCGTTTGTTTGTTTGTTTCCCCAGGATTCATATGGGTGCCTGAGGGAAATTATACTTCATTTTCGAGATTACAAGAATGGAACCAATTCAGAGAAAACCAGAGCTGAGATGAAGAGAGAAAAGGAGAGGTCAGTGCTTTATAGTTGGAGACCTTTAGATGCAGCAATGCCTGGAGTCAGACTCCACTGTGTATTTCTTAGTTAACGGTCTTAACATATTCCACCTTTAGTTTAGCTTGTTAGGGTTGGAATTTTGTTATTTTCAAGCAAAGATTTTCAGATTTTATATCTATACATATATGGATATATATATGGAAAAATAAATTTCTCATATTTCTGTAATAAAAGGTAGATTATTAACTTGGAGCATATTTTATACATGTATAAAATCTGAAAATCTTTGCTTAAAAATAAAATTCCATATATATCTCTCTCTATATATACACTATATATATCTAGATCAATATATATAATATATACATAGTATATAATGATATATGTATTTATATTTATATATATTTCCAAAATAAAAACAAAGAAAAATAACTATATGAATAATATAAATACATTTAAACATAATATTGATGGGATTCTATGTTCCTTCCATAGTATAAACATAGACGTTCCTCCCATTAAGATATAGTGTTTATTTCCCCTCTTTCTTGAATCTGAGAGGGCTTTGTGGCAGCTTTAACCAAGAGAATGTAGAGGAAATGAAGCTGTTGCTTGTTTCTGGGCCTATGCCTTGGTGGAATGTGCCTTAGCTTTCCAGAGAGACAAAACTAATAGGCTATAGAAAGGTATGGATAAATCAATTCACACTCACACATACACACACACACCCCTTCCAGAAACACTCTCACAGATGTACCTAGAAATAATGCTTTACCAGCTATCCAGGTATCCTTTAATCCAGAAAAGTTGTTATCTAAAATAACTATCACAGAGCTACTTTAGATCATTGACAACAAAATTAACCCATATTTATTCAGTCCTTGGCTTGTGCTAGACATTGTATTATGGACTCTAAAATTTTAATCTGATTGTGCAGCAGGACAAGCCGCAGACAAAACCCCTCAGACACTGAGTGAAAGAAGGAAGGGCTTTATTCGGCCAGGAGCTTTGGCAAGACTCACATCTCCAACAGCCAAGCTCCCCAGGTGAGCAATTCCTATCCCTTTTAAAGGCTCACGACTCTAAGGGGGTCTGCGTGAGAGGGTCATGTTTAAGGCTCACGACTCTAAGGGGGTCTGCGTGAGAGGGTCATGATCAATTGAGCAAGCAGGGTGTATGTTACTGGGGGTTGCATACTGGTAATTAGAAGGGAACAGAACAGGACAGGGATCTTCACAGTCTTTTCTTATGCAAATAACCAGTTAGGTCAGGGGTGGATCTTTAACTACCAGTCCCAGGGTGTGGTGCCAGGCTGTCCGCTTGTGCATTTCATTTCTGCCTTTTAGTTTTTACTTCTTTCTTTGGAGGCAGAAATTGGGCATAAGACAATATGAGGGATGATTTCCTCCCCTATTCCCCCACTTTGAGAATCTCACTGAGTAGTGGGAGTTTTCACTTTCATTCTTGCTACCCATGTCTTCTTGCAAGACAGAATCAATAATGATTCATATTGAATAATGATTCAGCACACTTGTGCTGAAGCATTTTGGTGAACTAAGGTAGCGATTAAGCTTCTTATCATTTGAAGAAGTACAGGTAGCAAACAAGGGAGCAGTAAGCAGTTTCCTATTACTATTATAACTCCTATTATAAGAGTTTTAAATCCTCCTAGCACTGGAACCCTTGTGCCAGTTTTGTCATATCTCTAACTATGTTTTCAACTATGCCCTTGATCATCTTTGTGTAGACAACAATTAGTATGGTTACATTTCCCACAGAACCCTCCTTTAACTGTTAGCAAGTAGTTGAGAGCCAATCTATTTTGATGGATAGCATTTCTCATCTGAGTTTCTTGCTGGGCCAGAGTAGTCAAGGCTCTGCCGTTTTTATTCGTGATTATTTCTAAGACAGCTTGTAACTGTATGATTCAGTTGATCATGTAAATGGGGGTTGGGTATCCCTACGAGCCGTCTTATGCCCAAGTAGCAGGCCCACAATATTGTATGATTCTCTCAGGGGGCCATTCATGATCTTTCCAATTTCCTATAGCTATGCTTCTCTTTTTGTGGGAAGCATAGACAGGGAAGTCCAGGAGTTCGCCTGTATTTATGGGCAGTAGGAAGAAAGATGGTTTAATAGTGCCAATAACACAACTACCTGTCCACTGGTCAGGTAATTTGGCATAAGTTCTATGCCCACGTATCAGTTTAATTCAGTGGGGGCTGTCCAGTCCTGTTGGGACTCCGGGTGGGTCCACACAGTTTGCAACTTTGGGAATTTACTAAATGGATTTTTCTTAGTCTGATTTGAACTCCACTAGGTGGCTATTTTTGTAGTACTATTATACAGTTTTTGTTCAAGGCAACTGAGTCTTCCCACAGGAAGGGTGAAGTCCTTCCCCACTCTTGCTATACAGTATTGTCTAATGATTGAAGCTTTTAGGACCTAGAAGTGATCAGGGTGATTCTTTTGAGCCAGGAATTCATCAGGAACTGGGTCTGTAGGTACTAATTCTCGGGCTTCCCATGGCCATTGATCTCCCATTACAGTTCCTCCACATACATAGCATGAAGTGACATTGAGAGACTAGGCTACATGCTCAGCTAATTGCAAAAGCAAATTTCTTGTTTTTCCTGGAATTTCTGGTACTGGCACATTCAGTTCATCATAGAAGATTTGAAATACTGGCTCAGGAGAGCGTTTATAAACTTCTCCTCAAACCACGATATTTACTCAAGGATCCAGTCCAGCCCCGTCAATTCCTAGGGTTACACGCTCCCCTTTTTCCCAGCGAAGATCAAGGGGGTTGGTTGTTACTATTTCTAAGGGGTTACACTGACCACTGGTACAGGAAGGGTCACTTTTCCCTTTCTTTCTTTTTTTTTTTTTTTTTTTTGAGACGGAGTCTTGCTCTGTCACCCAGTCTGGAGTGCAGTGGCCGGATCTCAGCTCACTGCAAGCTCCGCCTCCTGGGTTTACGCCATTCTCCTGCCTCAGCCTCCCGAGTAGCTGGGACTACAGGCGCCCGCCACCGCGCCCGGCTAGTTTTTTGTATTTTTAGTAGAGACGGGGTTTCACCGTGTTAGCCAGGATGGTCTCGATCTCCTGACCTCGTGATCCGCCCGCCTCGGCCTCCCAAAGTGCTGGGATTACAGGCTTGAGCCACCGCGCCTGGCCACTTTTCCCTTTCTGAAAGTGAACAGGATCCTTTTCATTTTTTATCCAGGTAGTCTAAGTGACACAAGACCAATATCCACATTCATTTCCACACAGTCCTAATTTATAACAAATGTACTTTTTTTTTTTTTTTGCCATATAGACTTTTTCCTAATTAAGAGAACCACATCCTATTCCTAACTTATTGCTATTAATGACAGCACAGGCATCAAATTTGAAGCTGACTTGTTTGGGCACCCCTTTTTCTTTTGTTTTCACTGACAGTTTACTCATATCTTTTATGAGCCCCCACCAATTCTCAGTCCTTAATCTTATTTTAAAAACTATGGTCGTGGGAGGCTCAGATGGGTCATAACACATATCAGGTTGGTCATTTCCTGGGCTACATACCTTGTATAGAATAGCATTATACAAACAAGTTCTTTTTAGAGTCCCAGTACACTTCTAATAACCATAAAATAATAGGACTGCAGCAACTTTTTGTCCTACCTCGGTGACTTGATGTATACACTAGGAATAGTCCTCAGTCTGAAGAAGGTCAGTTGAAGCCCTTACTGTACAAATCCAAATTTTAAGGAAAATGAGTCCTGTGATGAGTTTTCTCATGACTTCAGCCATGTGTGGACCAGTCAGCTTCCGGGGGTGACTGGAGCAGGGCTTGTCACCTTCTTCAGAGCCACTTTGCAGGGATTGGCAAAGTTGCTCCCACCCACATACAGCTCAGAGTCTACTGATGTTCAAATATGGTCTCAGAGGTTGGGCCCACTAGAATAAACTGAAACCAATACCTCTACACAGTGATGTTCAGCTGGGCTCTCTGATACTGGGAGCAAGGTGGCAGAGTTTAGGGTGTTGCAAACTTCAATGATTATGTGGGGATTTTCATATAACAAGTCTTGGTACTTAGTTAATCTAGCATTTGTTAGCCAATGATTTCCTTTAGTATTCATCAAAGTTATCACAGCATGGGGGGCCTTTATATTCAGATTTTGCCCAAGGGTTAGTTTATCTGCTTCTTGGGCTAACAGGACCATTGCTGCCAGGGCCCTTAGACAAGGGGGCCAGCCTTTGGAAACTCAAAAGCTTTGGTCTAGTTGTTTTGAGAGATAGGCCACTGGCCTTGGCCAGGGCCCCATGGTCTGGGTTAAAACTCCAAATACCATGTTTTCTTTTTCTGACACTTAGAGTGTAAAGGATTTTGTCAGGTCAGGTGCCCCAGGGTTGGGGCCAACATGAGTTTTTCTTTTAACTTATGAAAAGCTTGTTGCTGTTGGTTGTAATAGATGTAGTTTATCCAATTTACATTTTTATTAAGTGTCATACACCAAAATATTGACTCAAATACTGCAGCTATTTGATTTCAAGCTTTAAATTGATCTGGTATTCCCCATGGGACTCCAATTGCGTCTAAATAGATGTGAGAGTTGAGAAACGCATAAGGGACTTCTCTAACTTTACGATGTCTTATTTTTTCTCCTTCTGGTTGATGAAATGCTAGGTTGAAAGGGATAGCCAATTGGACTAAAGTACAAGTGCCACTCCAGTTATTTGGCAGAGTGCCCAGTAAAGGGCTACTACAATACCACCACACATCTGCTCAGGGATGAACAAGGGCTGACTGATTGATAAGCTCTTGAAAATTCTTAAGCTTACTGCATCCTTTCAGGTCTCCAAGGAATGCTAAGTTTCCTCCCTTTCATAAGAGACACGAAGTGAACTTAGCATTGGGAGATGGAGGGTGGATGGCCCTCGGGGGCAGACCCGCAGGTTGCCGGACTTTGGGATATAGCAGAGAGCGCTTGGCACTGCTTACTACTCCAGGTTGCAGAATCCTGGAAAATAGCTACCATGCAGCCCACATGTGGTCTACTGGAGGACCACCTTAGTGGAAAGGGGTCAATCTGGGCCTCTGGCATGTGCACAAACATAACAATTGCTTTTGTTTAAGATGTGGATGGAATATTTGAACTATTCCAACCAGGCATTTGCATCTTGGTATCCTGTCTTAATTGCCAAACTTTGTTTTAAGTACTTAACTTCTATGATCCTCTAGTAAAATGAATGTATGATTTTAGGAAATTACAAAAACAGGTTGGGGCAGTCCATCCTTGCTCTTTAGTGGTCCACAGAATGTTGGACAAACTATGGCATAAAAGCTCTACATTGGGGAGCAAGACTCCTGGTTGACATAGGAGTCTTTATCAAAATTTCCCCGGATTAAATGGTCCTAATTTACTAATGCCCAGTCTGAGGAGAGTCAGGAGGGACAGAGGTACTTTTCTGAGGTAGAGAGCTGTCTTTGATTTGGCAAGTCCCCACAGGGTATAACAAGGCAAACATAAAATGCAATAGTTTGAGGCAAAATTGACTTGGTTATGTTAATAGCTAGTTGGTCAGCAATAGAGCAAGGAAAGAAGAAAGAGTAATAGAATATATGAAAGAGTTAAATTTTTCTTAGCTTTAGTTTGGTAGGATTTTCCCCTGGGACTATGGCCCATGGCTCTGGAAGGGGGTGTCTCTTTCTTGACTCAGTTGTGATGAGTTCATCCTTTTTTCACTGTATGAACAGCAGTCTTGGTGGTTAGCAGCACAAGGTAGGGTCCTTCCTAGGCTGGATAGAGTTTCCTTTATTTTCATCCTTTGATGAGAATGTGATCTTCAGGCTGATGCTGGTTTACCAGAAATTCTAGGGGTGGTACATGTGCTAAAATAATTTTAGTTTTGAGGGAAAGGAAAGTTGGTGGAAGATAAATCAAGTATATAATTTCTAAGAAATTGACCTTTTACTTTAAATGTGGGGACATCAGCGTGGACTTTATAGTCCTTGGTGCCTTTCTACTGAGAAATTCCCTTTAGCACCTATTTTTATTAGTTTTTAGACCAAAGAAGCCAACCACCATTTTATATTTGACAATGCTTCCCATATGATTTTTATACCAGATAAGCTAAATTTTACCTTTATATTAGTGTGTCATTTATGTTAAACCTAGTTGTAATAAAACTTTGTATACATATTTATTGAATTTTTAACATCGGACCATAAGTTAAGAATTTTATAGACTCTTTTTAACCTTTTATAATCTTTGTTAAAGAGCAGGTTAGTGCTTTAAGAAAAACCTGTTGTTTTTTTTATGTTAATGTCCAGTTCACAGAAAAACTGGATGATACCCCTTTAACTTTAGCTAATATGTTTACACACAGAATTTCCTTTACAATTAATGTTTTAAAACTTGCTTAAACCTTCAAAACAGTTAATATTTTTAACCTTTTAATGTAAGTAAAAATTTACATTTTATGCCTCCTTATAATCATTTTACCAAAGGTATGTTTTACTTTCCTTATACACCTTGCACATAAACTGTTTTTTTCAATAGTTTTACATTCAGGATGTCTAGTTACTTTCAAATAATACAAAATTTCTTGCATAAATTCCTTTTTTTATAACATTTTTCTCTTTCACGACTTTCACAAACAATTCTTTGACATGCCTCAACTTTCTGACTTATTACAAACATTTCTTTCTTTAAACAACCAGTTAATTTATTTCAGGACAAGAATTTATCATACAACACTCTTTTTACATAAATGCTGCCCCTCCACCTTTTTTCCCCTTTTTTCTCTGAGATAACAACCATTCTCTTCCAAAGCGAACTTCCTTTATGTCTGTGGACTAGATTGTCTAAGGCCACAATTGGAAGTTACTATAATACATGTTACACTGTTAACTTTTAGCAAACTTTACTTTTGTTGAAAACCTTGCAAGTTTGGGATTTTAATTATCCTTTTTATTAATAAGACTTTGTTTTGTCCAAATTAACTTAGAATTGGTATAGATGGCTTATTTTTTCCTTCAATTACTTGGGAGGAAACATCAGTAGTCCTGTCCTGAAGGGAGTTCCTCCTAGGTCTGGTTGAATCTTTGTATGGTAATTAAGATTTAGATGCCCTGTTAGGAAAACTTCTGGGTTAAGGGAATTTTCAGTGGTTAATGTTAAATCATCCTTTTTTTTTTTTCTTAAGATACTTCTGAACTGGTGGGGTGTGCTCACACTGAGGTTTCCTCTAAAAATTATTTTTTTTTTTTACTTTCTTCTTTTAGCTAAGCAGTTGCCACTACAGATTGAATGCATCTGGACCATCCGTGGGTTACTGGGTTAAGGATTTTTGATAGGAAGGCTATGGGTTATCGGTGGCCTCAGTGCTTCAGGATACACTCTTGGTTACACTGACAACAAAGTAGCATTGGAGTATTATAGGGTTACAGAGAATACCTTCAATTATCAATTACATGTTTTAAATTACTCTGACTTTTAAAGGAATAGGGTACACTTTTTTTTTTAACTGTTTGTTTGTTTGTTTCCTTCCTTCCTTCTCTCCCTCCTTCCCTCCCTCCCTCCTTTCTCTCTTCTCTTCTCTTCTCTTTTCTTTCTTTCTCTCTCTTTCTTTCTTTCTTTCTTTCTTTCTTTCTTTCTTTCTTTCTTTCTTTCTTTCTTTCTTTCTTTCTTTCTTTCTCTCTCTCTCTCTCTCTCTCTTTCTTTCTTTCTTTCTTTCTTTCTTTCTTTCTTTCTTTCTTTCTTTCTCTTTCTGTCTCTCTCTCTGTCTCTTCCTCTCTCTCTTTGCCTCTTTTCCTCTCTGTCTCTTTCCTCTCTGTCTCCCTGCTGGTCTTTCCTTGCCTCTGCCAGCCACTTATGCTGCTGTTCTCTCAACCACTGTGGGGATGGTGGGGGTATAAAACCAGCTGTAACCCAGTGTCTATGTACGGGAACTGGTCTGGGTGCCTTGGCTTACAGGTTACCTTGTGCCATACCTTTGAAATAAGGGACCTGTCCAGGCTTCTTCCTGATGGCCAACCCATATCTAATGCTGGTCAGTCTATTTCACACAAAGTTCTAAGTTTTCCTGGTGTCATAGTAACACTGTAATCTCCCTTAAATCCTTTCTTGAAATTTTTCAAGATAGTTCCTATTGGGGTGGGCTTACTTTGTGCCTGACCCATGCTTCCTCGAGACAAAACACCACACTCACACCACATGCACACCACATAAAGAATGTGAAAAGGGCACACACACACTTTTACAGTTTACACCAAACCAGAATCAAAACCAAAATCAGAGTATCAAGAAATCTAAGCCAGGTCAAAACCAAAATCAAAGTATTGAAACTAGGCCTCATAAAACTTAGAAACTAGGCCTCATATAGAAAAAAAAAAATTAACACCAGGTGGCTCTGGATAGGGTCCCACCCTGCCTCGATAAGGACCCACCCTGATAGGGTCCCACCCTGCCAATTCCGGGAAACAACCTCATGGGGTCCCACCCTGCCAATTCCAGGGGTCCCACCCTGCCTCGAAGTTCCCGGAATCAACAACTCCAGGAAAAAAACCTCATAAGGTCCTGCTCTAACCAATTAGCATAAGACACCTTGCTCAGGCCATAGCTAGACCCAGTCATTTTGCACCTTAAGCTTTGTTTGAATTTCGCGCCATAAGCTGTGTTTGAACTTGTGTTTGCCTATATAAACAACCTGTAACAAGCAGTCGGGGTCCCAGGGCCAACTTAGAGCTTGGGACCCTAGCGCGCTAGTAATAAATAACTCTCTGCTGTGAATCTCGTGTCGGTGATCCTTCGCGGCGACCCCTGCCCAGGAGGGAATCAACAGTTCGGTTCCAACAGTATCAAGCAATCCAAGTCAAGTCAAAAACAAAAAACCAAAGTGCCAGTACAGGCACACCATGGGTGATCAGGCCATACTTCCACTCAAATTGAGTAGGCAAGTTCCAAAGACCAGTCTTACCAAGTTTCAGATGTCCAGACTCCAAGTGCCAGTTCCTTCCCAGTGTTCAGCCACCGTGTTGATCCTCCATGGGGGCCTGCCATGCACTGCTCTGGTGAGGCATTCCACTGGGACAATTGCCTACCTGGGAGCACTCTCAGGATCCATGTTGCTCAAGCTGACTGGAGTCCCCCACAGGGATGCTCCACAGGGCAAGTCTAAGCCACCTGAGGGGCTCCCTTGACTGTCTGTTAATCACCTCGCTTCCTGGTCAGGGAACGGAGAAATGCAACAGACAAGCTGCAGACAAAACCCCTCAGACACCGAGTTAAAGAAGGAAGGGCTTTATTTGGCCAGGAGCTATGACAAGACTCACGTCTCCAACAACCGAGCTCCCTGAGTGAGCAATTCCTGTCCCTTTTAAGGGCTCACAACTCTAAGGGAGTCCACGTGAGAGCGTCATGATCAATTGAGCAAGTAGTGAGTGAGTATGTGACTGGGGGCTGCATGCACCGGTAATTAGAACAGAATAGAACAGGACAGGGATCTTCACTTCCTAAGCACTTTTCTTACGCAAATAAACGATTAGGCCAGGGGTCAATCTTTAACTCCCAGGCCCAGGGTGTGGCATCGGGCTGTTTGCTTGTGGATTTCATTTCTGCCTTTTAGTTTTTACTTCTTTCTTTGGAGGCAGAAATTGGACATAAAACAATATGAGGGGTTGTCTCCTCCCTTAATTGAATCATCAAAATTTTACAGATGATGAAAATGATTTGCAGAAACAGTAGCCAAATTGTTTAAGCTTACACAGCCTGTAAGAGGTGGAGCCAGGATTGGAACCTGAGCTGCCTTTGCAGTCTATCCTCTCAACTCCTCTCAGCTCCATTAGATGAGACCAAGGGGGACATTTAATTTGAGCAATTTTTGTTCTTATTGTTATTTATTTATTTTGTAATGCCAAACATTTGTGCATATTTATAAAATAAAGGAAGGACCCAGTAGTGAGGAAAGTATTAAACATAAAGGAGAGGGGATAATAAATAAAGCTATGCAGAAATAAAGGGAGGTATGGAGGTCTTGATGCTGAAATTTAGTTTTAACACTCAACTTTATAAATGTATGTTTATCTTAAAACACACATTAGGAACTCAAGTGTTATGCACATAAAACCACAACATTTATTAAAAATAGTTAATACTACTTTATGGCACACTTATCCAGTGTAATGTAATATTATTAGCATTTTACATATAGTTTATACATAATTATCTCATTTATTCCACACATTAACTAATGTGGGAAGTAGGTGATAAAACTCTGGTTCACAGGCTTTAATTATTTGCCAAAAATTATGCAGCCAGGATTTAAATCCAGATACCTTATTTGTGCCCCAAACTGCTCCCACTACTTCTTCTCACAAAGGCAAGAGCTCAAGTGTGGGACCAAGAGAAAGAGAAACTTAAGGTGGACTGCTGACCAACTACTTGATGTGAAAGGGTCATGATTAAAAAAAAAAAAGAAGAAGAAAGAAAGAAAAAAAGGAAAAGATAAGAAAATATTCCTAGAGGTGAGATGGAATGATGGAATCCAGGAAAGTAATTGTTAAAGAAAGAAAGGAACAGTATTTACTAATGCCCAAGTATGGGACACATATAATAGGCTCCATACACAGAGCATTACTTTTCATATTCACATGCGTTATAAGATGCTCATTATAACTTATTCTATTAAGAGCAAATTGACACTAATAAAGGTAAAATTTATTTGCCAAAGTTACAAATTTATGTAATGGAGTTGAGATTTGAAGTCAGTCCTATCTGACTTCAGAGTTTACAGCTTTTTCTTTCTTTTATACCTGATTATGTGATCCTGCCATTTAATCTGCTACAGGTACATGTGAATGTGACAATGAACAAAAACAATGTACCTGCACTAACTTCAACGGTGTAAATTTTCCATTATATTATCAATGGTCCAAAAAGTTTATTTTTTTAATATAATTCTGTAACAATATTGATTTTCAAAATCTTTTGTGAAATATTTGTTTTGTTCCTCCCATATTGCATAACTTCACTGTCTAATATTACAAGTCCAACATTGTTGATTATATTTCATGGATTCACCTTTAGACAGTCTGGTTTCTGGAGTTGGTTACTTTAATCCCATGAGAACCTCAAAGGTGTGTGACAGATAAATTCTTAATGATTGAGTATGTACAACTGTGATAAAACCAATTCTTTCTTCCAATAATTCTTTGCTCAATTTTGTTGAAAGATAAAATGGAGAATATAAATTATTATGTGTCGTTAGTGTTGTCAGTTAGTACTCATTTTTTAAAAATTCAATCTGCAATTGTATGTTTCTCAGAATGTTTTATTGTGTTTACTTCAATTTCCCAATCTACAGTGGAAATACCCTGCAAATGCTGAATTGGTTAAATTTCTACATTTTCTGAAAGTCAGTTGAATTGCTGTATTTTCCTTTTGCATGACATTTGGATATGAAAGTATCTTTCCCATATATTAAATGAAAGCAACAGTTACAAAACAATGTGTCAACATGTTTTCAAAAACATGTGAAAGTTCTGAGAAGTAGGTTGCCTGGCTGAAGTTTAGAAACCATACTAAGAAATACAATATAAGCAGATTTTTTTTGTTGTTGTTTTTGACAGACTCTTGCCCTATTGCCCTGGTTGGAGTGCAATGGCACGATCTCGGCTCACTGCAACCTTTGCCTCTTAGGTTCAAGTAACTCTTTTGCCTCAGCCTCCCGTGTAGCTGGGATCACAGGCGCCCACTACCACGCCCAATTTTTTATATCTTTAGTAGAGATGGGGTTTCATTATGTTGGCCAGACTGGTTTTGAACTCCCAACCTTGTGATCCACCCACCTCGTCCTCCCAAAGTGCTGGGATTACAGGCGTGAGCCACTGTGCCCAGCCAAAGTAAGCAGATTTTTAATAATATTAAAATTTTAATTTTTGAAACATCTGGGAACATTTTCACATAATGATTTTTTCTGCATTATAAATTATTAAATGTTAATATTGTTTTAGACCATATTAAAATTTCACCTTGAAAGACTTGGGAACAGAAAATCTTAGCTACTGAAGTACTAAAATATTATGACCAAATACTAAGATTAAAATAGATGGGTAAAAAATAATCACATTTCATAATTTAAAAATTAGATCACATGATTCCATTTAAAAATACAAATTGTGTCCAATATGCAAATTGGAAGTAGTATGGAAAACATGTAAATCGAGCTTTTGCTGCTGGAATTCTTTTCAAAATGCTGTATATTTTTTCCTACTACACATGCATTGGGATGGAAACAATTCTAGTGTAGTTATCAGTAAATTTAAATTTAAGTCATGATTTAAACTAGAAACCCAAATTTCTCCAAAAGAATAATACAACACTATTTAGAGTAGCACTAATGCAAAAACTTAATATGTATACTTTTTTTTCAGCGTTTGGGGAGAGTTTTACCTCCATTTCTAAATGTAATACAATGGGCAGAGCTGTGACTCTGCCAAGACATGGATAGTTTAACATACCTTCTGACCGTGTAATCTAGCTAAGTAGACTATTATTTAATAGACTGAATAAAATTGCTAAAGTGTAACCTAGGGCTTTGGAAGATAGTGTGACATATTGAAATGTCTAGTTACAGTTATCTTTGGAAAGCATCCATCTGACAATACAAAAGGTGGAAGACTTGGAAACAGGTCATCTTAATTAGTAAAATATAGTTGCTATTATTCTGAGTTTTTGTTAGCAGAAAATAGGCTATAAACAAGGAAAGACAGTAGTGGATTCCCATGGGGAAAGTTTCCAAAGTAAAGTATCAAGTGGTATCAACTATAAATATGAATTAAAATATACTGATATAAAACAGAATAGTTAGAGTGAGTTGCAGAAATCAAGGTCATAGAAAAAGGTAAGGTTGTTTAGCAAATTTTTGAGGGAGGTTATGAACCTGACTTAATGGAATATATGGAGAAGCCTTTTCAAATATACACACCATGTCAGAATGTTATGAACAGGTGAGCATTAAGACAAGGTGGATTGGCTTGGCAAGTGTGTGAGAACCAGAGAGCTTAGAATAACAATAAGTGGAGGTGGGCTTATGTTAATGGTTGCTCATTTGATTTCAAATCTTGGAATAATAATAGTGATAATGATAATAAGAATTCTTGAAAAATAGTGCCTTGGTATATCAAAATTAATATTTTTAAATACTCGAAGATTAGTGATGTCATATCTATTAGATTATATATTTAATAGTAAAATAGTTATTTTATACAAGCCTACTCCCTTGATCAAAATTATGTGTACCCGTAAATATAGAATATTAAAATTTCCCATAGAATAGTAATACCCTTCCATGACCATTTCCTGAGCTTTAATATAGAGACCATGGTTTTAGTCTGTTGGCAGACAGATTTACCAATTTCTTGTTGTCCGGTCTACTGTGTGGAGAACACTAGACTGTCCAAAACACATTTTGATTATTTGCAAAACTTAGAACAACACAACTTTGATTACAGGTCATTATTTATCTTATTAACATTGAAATATACTAGTCATGAGGAGAAGATACAGTTTCTATTTTACCTTTTTATGCCAATTTTTACTCTTTCAATCTGGAAAGGAAGGAAATGTTATCAACAATGAAATATTTTTTCTACCAGGAAAAAAGTTGTGTATGTACTTTTTGAAATACACTGTTGGTGGGAATGTAAATTAGTTCAGCCACTGTGGAAATCAGTACGAAGATTTTGCAAAGAACTTAAAACAGAACTACCATTCAACCCAGCAATACCATTATTGGGTGTATACACAAAGGAAAGGAAATCATTCTACCAAAAAGACGCACGCACTTCTATGTCCATTGCAGCTCTAGTCACAATAGCAAAGATAGAGAATCAACCTAGATGCCTTAACAGCGGATTGAATAAAGAAAATGTGGTACATATACACCATGGAATACTACATAGTCACAAAAAGGAACAAAATCATGTTCTTTGCAGCAGCATAGATGTAGCTGGAGGCTATTATTCTAAGCAAATTAACGTAGGAATGGAAAACCAAATACTGCACATTCTTACTTATAAGCGGGTGCTAAACACAGAGTACATACAGACACAACGATGGGAACAATATACAGTGGGGACTACTAAAAGGGGAAGAATGGAAAGGGAAAAAGGTTTGAAAAAATAACTATCAGTTACTATACACACTCCTAGGGTGACAGAATTATTCCTATATTAAAGCTCAGCTGCATGCAATTTACTCATGTGACAAACATGCACATATTATACACCCAAACCTAAAATAAAGGTAAAAATAATAATAATAAACAAAAAATAAATTATTTCTTGAAATTTTTTAATAAACTATATTAAAATCTACCTCTTTGAGATCAACAAAAGGAACGTTGTGATTTTCCTTTAAATATAATGGCATTTTGCAGTCATTTTAAAAGCAGTCTCTTAAACTGGGAAATTTATTTACTGTATATCAAATTGCAAGTTTGACCAAATCTGGAAAAAATATTATTTGTAAACTACGTGCATTTCAAAAGTTATTGTTTTAAAAAAATGTAAAGGAAAGTATCTTCCAAATATATAGCAAAAGTACCTAAAATGATTATTTGGCAAAAAGATAAATATGTTGTAACAAATTATAAACTGTTGATTGATTATATCTGCATGTTTGCTGTTCAGTTGTTACATTGAATTTGAAAATACATATCCTTAGGAAAAGCATTCTAGATCAAATTTGATTTGCCTCTTGACATGGAAAGAAGGCAAACTTTGTAATTTCTATTCATTTCTGTAAACTTTTCCAACTCTATATTTGTTAGTTAAACTTGAGGTTAATTGTCCATGTACACTTTTATCTTGGTTTGTCAATTGTGTCTATTTCTTGCTTACTAAAGTAGATAAATCTTATCTTTCCCAAGCCCATTTATTTTATCTATATTACTATATAGCCAGGCTCTCAGGTTTTCTTACACCTATTTTATTACAGTTTTATTATTACTGGACTTTCCTCACAATAGTGATGGATTGCCACTGGCCTTTTGTCTTTCAATTCTCTGTCATAATAAAAAGAAAATACCTCTAAAAAAGTCACATTGGAGAGTGTGCAGTAAGAGGATTAAATCACAGTCTATAATCCTGCACCTTTATTTCTCTGGGTGAAGTAATGTCACAGAGTTTCATATTTATGAAAATACATTGTTACAAATGAACTTCATAGGTCTCTAAGTAAATTATAAAGATAGAAGTCCAGTATATAGCAGAGATAAAAAGTTGTTTTTGTAATAAGTAATCATTAATTTATAGGCTGATAAATTTATGGTCAACTCAGAAATATTATTCTGCCTCTTGCTATCATTTTTAATATTTCTCTTATCCATATTCCTCTCTAGGGAAGCAAAAAATATGAAATGATTCGTTAATTGAAAATGGAAAGCTCAGATACTGTAGCAATACTTTCTTTGAAGTAGACAGAAAATAAATTAGAAGCAGATGAGGCCAAGTGTTGGGGAATTAATGATAGCTTATCTATGACCCTAATTGTAACCAGTGCCCTGTATGTGAAGAGAGTACTTTTTAATATGATTCTATTAAAAGATATCTTACACGTCACTAATCATTAAGGAAATACAAACCACAACCACAATGAAATAGTAACTTACACCTGGTAGGATGGCTCTAATCAAAAAGACAAGAAGTTAACAAGTTTTGCCAAAGGTGTGGAAGGAAGAAAGGGAAAACTTGTACCCTGTAGGTGGGAATGTCACTATGGAAGATAGTACAGAGGTCCCTCAAAACATTACAAATAGAACTACCATGAGGTGTAATGGTTAATGCCTATAATCCCAGCAGTTTGGTAGGCCGAATTGGGTGGATAGCTTGAGTTCAGGGGTTTGAGAGAAGCCTGGGCAACGTGGCAGAACTCTGCCTTTACAAAAAAACAGACAAAAAAAGAAAAAAAACCTACCTGGGTGTGAGGTGTGTTGGCACATGCCTGTGGTCCCAGTTACTGGGAGGCTGAGGTTACTAGGAGGCTGAGGTGGGAGGATCACCTGAACCCAGAGAGGTTGAGGCTGCAGTGAGCTGTGAGTACACTACTGCACTCCAACCTGGTCAAGAGTGAGAGCCCATTTCAAAGAAAATAAAAACCCTAAATTTCATCATCTAAATCCTGTCAATCAGGTATGAGTGAGACTCTGAGTCTAATCAATTTTGACCATAATTTATCCAATGACCTGTGAAATTAATGAAATAGTTTATCTGTCCCCAAAATAAAATGGCAAAACAGGTATAGGAAAACAGCGATAGACATTTTTGGTGTAAAAAGGGAGAAAATAAAAGGGAAAAAAAATGAGTAACTAGTCTTAAGAAATTTTAAAATGCAGTAGTAAAAACCCTGTTAGGTTTTAAGGCATGAGCATAATTTTCTATGGTTTTTGGATCCATCTTCTGAGTCTTCTTTTTTTCTTTTGTTTTCATTAAAGGAAGCAGATGTTTATAGCTGAATAGATTTGTCAGACAATAGAATTTCTGGGGTTCAATAATCTTTTTTTCATTTTGTGCTACTTGTTCCCCTTTAAGTTCAAGCCATCATTCTTTCTGCTGTTACATAAATCCCTATCACTTTGTGCATCTCCTAATATGTCATAGGGGTTCATAGCATTAAACAGGACAAATTTCCTATGGAATCCTGTTGCTATTTTGTCTTTCTACTTTGAAAGAACAATTGCTAAAGAACAATTGCCTCAAGCTTCCTTAAGTCCCTTGTTTACACTGAGAAAATATGAGAGTCACATACTTAACCTCTCAGAGCCTTTTGTATAACTAAGTACTATGTACTTTTGCTACTTTTTATTTAAAGTTTCATTTAAAAAATCTATCACTCCCCTCTAGTATTTCCTTATGAATAATCACTTGCTTTTTCCAGTAAAAGTAAATAGAAATCTTACTCTTACTCTAACATTGAAACACTTAAAAACCAAAAGGATATTCTCTATGGTCTGTTCTCTTCTCTTATCATTTTGGAAGTGTGTGATTTGAATTGAGTGGGTCCCTACCAGCTTTCTCTGATCATTAAACTATTTTTATTTTAAACTACTGTGTATTTGGGATTATTCGTTACAGCAGCATAATGTAGTCTATGTTGACTGTAAGATAAGAAATTTCAGTAGATGTTTGTTAAATGCAGTGGATTGCCATGGTAGAGAAATGAAAGGGAAGTTAAGGAAAGTTAACAGTATGAACCAAATCACTTTTAAAGGAGCATGGCTATAAGGAAAATAAATAAGACTGTAGGCCAAGAAAGGGCTACTTAAATATGGGTGTTTCTTTGATATGAAATATACTGGAGAAGAAAAATTGATTCTGTAATAAAGATAGAATAATTTATAGGGATAAGATTCCCAGAGTTAAGAGATTGGAATGCAAAAAAGAGTGACTTGCCTCAGGTAAAAGAGTAATTTAACCTATTAAGCAGATTAGAAAGTTGAAGAATTTTAAAGCTGGTTTGTGGCATTTTCTGTGGCAGAGCAATCAAGTCTTGCCATTTTCAAGGAGCCAAGGGTGGGAATGGCAACATTTCTACATTCATTATTTTCACTTCTCCACAGATCCTTGTCTGAATCCTTTTTCAAAACAAAAGATAAGAGCAATGTTGACCAGAAAATAAATAAAATAGCAATCATGGCATCACATACTTGACTTCCAGGTAAACCTTTCAAGTTAACATTTCAATGTAAGTTGAAATGAAATGTATGAGATTAATTTGTAAGGCCATGTATACTTTTCTTATTTTGTTTATAAGTATCTGGTCTAATACAAAGCATTGTTAAAAAACATCTTTGGAAATCCTACACATTTAATAAGCTGTCTTTAAATTTATATAAGATAAGAAAGATTGATTTTAATCCCAAACTATGAAATTATGAACAGTTACAAACTTGTGTTCTATATTATTGAGCAGTTGATAAAAAGTCTATATATATTTAAAAATTTAGAATTGCTGATTGGAAGCCTTTCTTTGCTTCATCAAATGATAAAAAGTAATTGAATCAATAATACTATCTCATTTTTTTTATTTAAAAGGAGTTCAATTTCTCCTTACCATTGAGACCTAATACAACCTTCTATTTCCACCCACTGAAAAAGAATCAGGTTTATACTTGCTTGCTAAGTTATTTTTCTAACTCTGCATGCCTCAGGGAAAGCTAATTAAAACTGTTGGCCATTACAAAACTATTTTTCTTTACTTAACCTTGTAAGTTTCTCAGTATTTTGAAAATACAAAAACATATTAAAAGGACAAATATAATTCTGCAATATGATTTAGTTTGAATTTGTTTCTTCTTTACATTCAGATACTTAAAAATCAAACTCATGTTATTTTTTCCAATATGCCCAACGTAGACCAGAGAGAATTATACAACTGAATATTCTATCTAAAGTTGAATATTCTACAAGAAATCAATATTTTTATAAAATAGGTTCATTGTGAAGATTTCTGGCTTCCTTAGTCATCTAGAAGTTAACTCAAAGTCTTAAAGTACTAAAAAAATTTCGATGTAGGCCTTCATTTATAGGAAATATATATCATAACCCATAATGTGGCAACTTCAGGACATTAATGAGATAATTGTGTGTTAAATTGGCATGCATATCAAAATAGTGAGGGCAAATATGCATAGAACAGATATCAAGGAACATAACTATGAAACACAGCCATATGCTGTAACTTAAAAAAAAAAAAAATAACATCCCAGCCATTCATTAAATTGCTGCTATGTGTAAAGCCCCATGCTAAGACCTATATTGAATTACTCATGTAATCCCCAGAATTCTTTAGAGTTGAGTTTATTTCAGAAGAATTTGGACATTGGGTAGTTTAGATAACTTTCCCAAGATCAAAAATATTAAAAATGGGCAAGACTCACTTTTAAATCTAAGTGTTTCTGAACTTAATGCATTTGCTGAAGCAGGGGCAGAAACAGTCCTACAGATCAACATTCTTTTACCGTAGTGTGCATCAGAATCACCTGGAGCTTTCTGGTGATTCAGTCAAGAGTGGGACCCAAGATGTAGCATTTCAACTATTTCCCAGTTGCTGATGCTGCTGGTCTGAGGCTCACACTTGAGAACCACTGCTATGGATTTCAGTAGTCATTCTATCCTGTATTTATTATCACTCTGAACCATGAAGAAACATTTGGATTATGCTCAATAGACAATGTAAGGACACAAGGAAACACGTAATACTTTTAAGAAAAACTTTCATCAAAATATATATCGTTCAGGAGATTAATCATCATTCACAAGTAGAAAACTTTATTCCCTAAATTTGTCCAAAAAGAAGTACTGCCTAATTAAGAACAGATCATGTGACATTTTCAATGTTGCTAATTTACGTGTAGTATGATTATTTCAGGACTTACTTGGTCAATGCCAATAATGCATATAACTTTAAGTACCAATCTCAGAGCCTTGGAAAATAGGAGCAAGATTCCCTTGTCAGTCTGCATTCTCAGGTAAATGGTAACACCTATTCCAAACTCCTTCCTACTCACAGACATACAACGTGTCATTGTTGATTGGACTGAGCACATTGATTGTTTCGTAATGCCATAAATTTTTCTTAACCAAGAAATGAACGGCAAGTGATAATTCTAATTAATTGAATGGTAGCTCACTACTGAAAGGACAGGTTTTTTGACTCAAAGTCTTCATTCCTATTAAGATATGTAAAGCTGTCATTCCTTAAGATATTAATTGGTTAGCATGTAATTAGCCTTGAAAAATTCTAAAGTAAATGTCCCGCCTAGGGTAACAATAATGATGAGTATGCTGTGGTGGAATTGTGTTTCCTTATCTTAGTGAGAATAGAAAGATCATGGAACAGTAGAAGCCAGGTAGACACAATTTATATTCAGAGACACGGTGAGAACAGTTACCATACAAACTGTAATCAGAGTTTTGACATGCAATAATCTGTGGTTTATTTGATTGCAGAACCCTTAAAAATGAACTAGGGGGACAGCCTGTTAAGGTGTGTTTATTTGATACTTACAGGTAGCAAAATTCTACTTCTTATGGAAAAAAGAAAACTTGCTTAAAGGTAGCACACTGTAGTGGAGATTCATAGTGTTTAAACCAAGACTATCCCTTTGAAACAGAACACTGCTATGGATCACCAAGTGTACACCAGTGAATCGTTCTGCAATTCATCCTCAATAGTATTAGTAGCCACTTGTTAGCATGAATGTGCCCTTAGAAAATATAAATTCTCAGAAATGCTGTGAGTTTTTTGATTTGGGCTCTGAACTAAAGGTAATCCTTGGGGAATTAATTCACTGTTGTTGTCTAACTTCAAAAAGAAGTTTAAAGAAGTTCAGGTATGAGTAGAGCCTTGGCTATAATTGAACTCATATTGATCCAGGGAGATTATAGCTATGGTTTTGGTTCTTTGAACAGCATCAAAATATAAAGTGTATTGACATATTTATTATTATCAAAAGCACAATCTCTAGATATTAGCCTCACCCATAGAAGGTAATTTATGATAAGAAGGGCAAATGGAAACCATTGGAGCTCTTACACACTTCAAATATGTTTCTATTATATAAACCAAAAGCAATTCCACACATTAAATGCAGCTGTGATTCCAGGTATATATATTTAATAGAATAATAGGCATAATATCTAGCCCTGGTATAAAGCTTTTGACCTAAAAAGTCATTTTGTATTTCTATCTTCAATCAGCAAATGAAATCGGAAAAGAATTTTAGGAGTTCGTTGACCCTTGATGTGACCACAGGATAAACTTATTCTCAGACTAGACTATATCATTCTTTGTGTATCTGTCACAATAGAGTTCAGAGAACTTGACTGGCTTCACGTACTGCACAGGACTGATCTGATGCATTACATCATGCTAACTGGACCCGAAAAGGAGGAAGTTTCACATATCCTCTATGCCTTATTAAGACATGTGTGAGAGGGTGGGAGAAACACCTCATGGATGTTTGGTAGCCAAAAGCATCAGTTAAATCCTTAAGATCTGAGACATGTTGCGATATGTCTTCTGAAGTGAGAGATACCTTGCTTGACCTCTTTAGATATTGCTGGTTACAAATAATCTATTAGGGAAAGCGGCTTCAGTGATTTACTTGGTAACTTGTAAGGCTGCTCATTTTAAAAGAGACTCAGCTCTGTGGTACATGCTGCACAATCAATTGGAACTATCTTTCTATCAGACACAGGCAGTCAAACGTCTGGGGCAGACAGAAATTTTCTACCTATGGTAATGTCAGTAGAGAAATGCTATATAGAGCTTTTGATTTCAGAGCAAGGCCAATCCATTTGTTGCCTACTACTACATCGTAGGAAAAAAAACATCTCCTGGCTTGCTCCTGGGCCCTAGTAAATCTGAATGACTGACAATGGGGCACCAAGTAATTGTGCAACCTAAAATGCCCATTATGAATTGGCTTTGTGTAACTCACTAGATGATAAAATGGGATGTGCATAATGGAATTTTATTATAGTATAAAAATTACACATAAATAGCATGCTAAAACTAGTCCAAAAGGCCCAAGTTAATTTCAGAAGTTTGGTTTGTTACTTCTTTGTCAAGGGGATCTATGGCCTCTGACTAGTTAATGGTACAAAAACAAATAGCCTTTGTTTAAGGATGGATCTTCACCATATGCCGTCTTTCACAGAACTGGATGGCTGCACCATTAACAGGTGGCTCTGAAAAACAGTGGAAAGTGAAATCTTCACAGTGAGAAGAATTTCAGGTGATACAACTAGTATCAGATGATACAACTGGTATTATATACTTCATGTAAAAGGAAAAATGGGAACAAGAATGAGAAATGAATAGGAAATTTTTGGAGATAAGCCGTGTGGCTGGACCTCTTGTAATGAGAACACAGTGACAAGATAACTCAATAAATATATGAGGCCAGGCATGTTGGCACACACCTGTAATCTCAGTACTTTGGGATCCTGAAGAGGACAGATCATCTGAGTTTGAGACCAGCCCAGCTAACATGGTGAAACCCCATCTCTACCAAAAATGCAAAAATTAGCCAGGCGTGGTGGCAGGTGCTTGTAATCCCAGCTACTAGGGAGCAGGAGGGAAGAGAATCTCTTGAACCCGGGAGGCTGAGGTTGGAGTGAGTCGAGATCACAACATTGCACTCCAGCCTGGGTGACAGAGCAAGAATTCATCTCAAAAAATATGTATATATATACACACATACACATGTGTATATATAAATGTGTGTATATACATATATATACACATATACACACACATGTGTATATGTGTATATGTATATATGTGTATATATGTATATGTATATATGTGTATATAGCCATATATGTGTATATATATGTATATATGAGATGCAAAAAAGAGTGATAGGCTTCTCTGTATTTCATAAATAATGTATAATACCTAAATGAATTTTTTTCTTGCAATTTGAAAAACTCTGTATAAATATTCCTGGTTTCTCATCTATGAACCTTAGTTATCTTAGTTTTGTCCAGATTACCGTGGAGTGCTAATACCATGAGTACTGTTTCATATATATATATCATAAAATGCCATATATATATATATACACACACACACACATATGGGTATGTGTGTGTATATATAGTACTTTAATTTTGTTTTGTTGTCTTTCTCAGGAGAGTAGCTATAAACTCTGTATAACCTTTAGTCCTGACCTTATAGGGCTCCATGGATTTGGTCATAGTAGTTTATGATGTGCTGTCTCTATCCTGTCTGACAGCCTAATGCCTAAGTGTCCAGCTTGTCACCAGGTAGTTCTCTCACAGAACTCGTTTTTATGCTTGCAGATGCCCTTGTTTGCCCTATGTCCAGTATTGCTACCAAGATAGCCACACTCTAGGGTAGACCGCTGACAGGAAAAGAAGCTAGGTTCAGGTGTCTGCGTCAGGCCAGACACAGAAAAAGCAATTCAGCAAAAACATGAAATTAGAGAGGCAGTTTATTACATACAGGTCCCTACATAGAAGAGAGCAGCACACTTTGCCATTGGTACCTTTCAGTACCAATGGAAAAGGAGGAGCCATTTAGGATATGCATACTTAATCAGTTGTGAACCTATGGACCAAAGACATTATTAGGGTCTAGGGCATTATCCAAGCAAGTTTTACACAGGAAATTCTAATTAGTGGGTTAGGACAAGTAGACACCAGATCCCCAGAGGTAAGAGTCAAACTGTGACTGAGACATGGTCACTGTATCATATCTGTGCAGTCCAAACCAGCTGTGGGGGCCAGTGGGACAAATCAAGTAGTTAGTATCCAGCTGGGCCATAAGCAGGTGGTATGAGTCATATATCTGGGTTAAGTACATGGAGAAACTATGGGGAGGTGGAGAACTGGAATTGAAAAATGTCAAGGGTGGCTCTGTCCTGCTTTTGATATGAGAAAATTTAACCTGTATTTAAAAATGAATGCCAAAGCAACATAAAAGTATGGGAATTGACTACTTTCTCTGTATACATGTGTATATAGTAAATATATCTTTATATATTTATGTATTTATATAGCTACATATATATAGAAAGTAACTATATGTCTCTGTCTACATATAGTTACTTTCTATATATATAAAGAGAAATATATATAGCAAAAGATATTTTTTCAAATACACATGCAAATAAGAATGCATGTATGTATAATTTTAAAAAGTAAAACTCATCAATTATACTTTCATACCTGGCCTAAATATATGAATACCTAGTTGGCACAGTGAGCAGAATGCAGTATGTCTGATTGGGAGAATATTTTAGAATATCATCAAAAACTTTCAACTACATATATATTAAATTCAAGAATCTATGTAATTTTGTTTAGTAAAATCAAGTGATATGGTTTCAAGAAATAGTGCTGTTAAAGAAGCAAGCAGCAATGAACATTTTAAACATTGTACAGCACTCTCATGAGGAAAGACCCCCAAATCCGGAGTGTCTTTGCCACCCAGGAAAAATAACAGCATTATCCTCTAAGTGAACAAAGAAGGTTGAAGGAGAATCAAAGACAGTGGTTACATAAGCCATAATGTTAGATCAGTGGCTTTTCAACACATGTAAAAGGTGCTGAAGTAAATTTATTGATTAGAATGTGAGAAAATGTTTTGCAGTATTTTTTCAATTACAATGTATATTTTATAGAGAGCAAAACACATATCCCTTGAAGAAAAAAGAAATACAATGATGCTGATAATAACCTGAGATTTAGAGATAACAAAAATAAAGGATACAATAAGAATAAGAGATAATAGCTCGCTCTTTTCTGGTGTTTGGTGATCAGGATTACCATTCGTTCTTATATTGAAAAATAAGATTTCATTGCATCTTCTGCTTTTCGTTGCATACATTTTGTTCTTTTCTTCACAACTGCCATTGGTTGCACAATTGTAATTCAGTGTTAAACAAAAAAAGTATAACCTGCCTTTCAATTCATATTTATTGATACAACTTTTATTTGGGTGAATTAAAGTAGAAATACATGTATGAAACAGATACTTTGAGCAACATAGATTAGGAAAGGCCAGGGCAAGTGTTATTTATTATCCATTTTAATATTATTTTTGCACTTAATTAGGATAGCTTCATTCAGGAGCTGTAATCTGACATTAATCTTGTTTCCTGAATTTAGATGAAATATGAGCTTAATAAAAATTTTGTAACCTATCATCTTTAATTCAAACCGGATTTCTTACCCATTATGGCTTTAGATTTTCCCAGCAGCATGGTAATGTCAGTTATCATTTGTCTCTGTAAAGAAATGTAAGAATATAAAGATCTTTTTATATATAAAATGATATTTGAAAATTTTCATCTATTTTGTGACTTAGCCAGAAAACTTCGCATAAAGTATTACATATGACAATTTTAGCTGTGTTATCTGTGCATAAAAGAAGGACATTAAGAAATTATTTTCATTTTTGTGGGCAAACTGGACATACAGTATAGAGAAGAATGTGGTTTTGGACTGAAATTTTAAAAGTGATATTAAGTTGTTTTTCTGAATTATTTAGATATTTCCTTATTTTGTATAGCTACTCAGAGTTTACAGTATATAGATTGCTTATTTATAAACAGATGCTGGCTATGAAACTTTTCTTCTATTTCCTCAAAGTCTACGTCTCAGAAAAAAAATGACTAGTTGGGTTCGGGTAGAGATAAAAATGATTATTTTTTACTTATTCATAGCATGAAATGTTTATTTTTCAACAAGAATATTTTATTATTGACCTTTTTACAATATATTAACTGGGTTTCTGTTTCAAATAAAAAGCAGAAATCAAAATCACCTTTTGATGACATCTCTTTACTATTCCTAGCTATTAACATTCTAAAATGTCTCTTCACAATCTTTTAAATAAAGCCGCAGCTTATAGGTATGTCATTAGATTACTTTTGGTCTATCATTAGTAAAATCACCTTTCTTCAGACTGTTACCAAAGAATGTTTACTACTTTTTTTTCCTTTGTAAGAAACATTATAGAATTTCACTTATAATATCCTCCAGCTTAGTGTTGCTGCATATGACAAGATTTCATTTTGTTTAATGGCTGAATAGTATTCCATTGTGTATATATGCCACATGTTCTTTATTCAAAATGGGCATTTAGGTTGATTCCATATCTTGACTCTTATCAATAGCACTGCAGTAAACATGGGTGTGCAGTTTGACACCTACGACATACCAATTTTATTTCCTTTGGGTACCCAGCAATGGGATTCCTGGATCATATAGAAGTTTGATTTTTAATTTTGTTAAGGAACCACCATAATGTTTTCTATAATGGCTATTCTAATTTGCATACTTACAGTTTATAAGAGATTTCTTTTCTCTGCATCTTTGCCAGCATATATATATATTTTTTATAATAGCCATTCTAACTAAAGTGAAAAGATACTCATTGTGAGTTTGATTTGCATTTATCTGATGATTAGTGATGTTGAACATTTTTTCATATGTTTCTTGGACATGTGTATGTCTTTTTTTTTTGAGAGCAGTTTAAGTATTTTGCCCATTTTAAAACTGGATTTCATTTTGCTATTGAGTTGTTTGAGTTCTTTACATATTATGAATATTAACCCCTCATCATATGCATAGATTGCAAATATTTTCTCCCATTCTATTGGTCATCTCTTCACTTTATTGAATGTTTCCTTTGCTGTACAGTAGTTTTATAGTTTGGTGTAATTCCATTTGTCTGTTTTTTTGGATTTGTTGCCTGTCCTTTTTGAGGTCTTACTCAAAAACTTCTTGCCCAGTATAATTTCATGAAATATGTCTCTCCTTTGTTTTCTTCTAGTAGTTTCATAGCTTCTGGTCTTACATGTAAGTCTTTAATCAATGTGCAGTTTATTTTTTATATGGTGGGAGAAAGGAGTCTAGTTTAATTCTTCCACATGTGAATATCCAGTTTAGCCAACAAAACTTTGAAGGGATGCCCTTTCCCCATAGTGTATTTTGGGCACATTTGTTGAAAATCAGTTGGCTGCAAATATGTGGATTTATTTTTGTGTTCTTTATTCTGTTCCATTTGTTTATGTGTATAATTTTATGTTAGTACCTTGTTGCTTTGGTTACCACATCTTTGTAGTGTATTTTGAAATCAGGTACTGTGATACCTTCAGCTTTCTTCTTTTTGCTGAGGATTACTTTTGCAATTTGTAGTCTTGCTATTGTGTTAAGCGAAATAAGGCAAGCAGAGAGAGACAAATGCTGCATAATCTTACTCATATGTTGTGATGGTTAGTATTAAATGTCAACTGGATTGTATTAAAGGATGCAGAGTATTGTTTCTGGGTGTATCTGGGTGTTTCTGGCTGTTGCCAGAAGATGGTAACATTTGAGTCAGTGGACTAGGAGAGAAAGACCTACCCTCAGGAAGACCCATCCACAATATGGGCGGGCACCATTCAGTGGGCTGCCAGCACTGCTAGAAAAAGCAGGCAGGAGAAGGTGGAAGAAGCTGACTTGCTGAGTCTTCTGGCCTTCATCTTTCTCCCACTCTGGATGCTTCCTGCCCTCAAACATCAGACTCCAAGTTTTTCAGCTTTTGGACTCTTGGACCTACACCAGTGGTTTGCCAGGGGATCTTAGACCTTCAGCCACAGACTGAAGACTGCACTATTAGCTCCCAACTTTGGAGATTTTGGGACGTGGACTGATCCACTACCGGCTTCCTTACTCCTCAACTTGCAGACGCCCTGTGGTGGGAATTCACCTTTTGATCATGTGAGTCAATTCTCCTCAATGAACTCTGATATAGTTTGGCTGTATCCCCAACCAAATCTCACCTTGAATTGTAATAATCCTCAAGCGTCAAGGGTTGGGACAGGTGGAGATAAATGAATAATGGGGGCCGTTTCTCCCATACTGTTCTCTTGGTAGTGAATAAGTCTCATGGGAGCTGATGGTTTTACAAGTGGGAGATCCCCTGCACAAATGCTCTTGGCTGCTGCCGTGTAAGATGTGACTTTGCTCTTCATTCACCTTCAGCCATAATTGTGAGGCCTCTTCAGCCAAGTGAAACTGTGACTCAATTAAACCTCTTTCCTTTATAAATTACCCAGTCTTGGGCATGTCTTTACTAGTAGTGTGAGGACAGACTAATACAAACTGCCTTTCATATATACATATATAATATTAGTTCTGTTCCTCTAGAGAACCCTCAATAATACATATGTGGAATCTAAAAAAGTTAGTTTCATAAAGGTAGAGAGTAGAATAGTGGTTATCAGATCCTGAGAAAGGGATGGGGAACCAGGAAAGATTGGTCAATGGGTACGAAGTTATAATTAGACAGGAAAAATGCATTCTGATATTCTTTTGTAGTAGAATGACTGTAGCTAACTGCAGTATATTGTTGATATGGTTTGGCTGTGTGTCCCCACCCAAATCTCATCTTGTAGCTTCCATAATTCCCAGGTATTGTGAAAGGGATCCATGGGAGATAATTGGATTATGAGGGATCTTTCCTGTGCTGTTCTCATAATAGTGAATGGGTCTCACGAGATCTGATGATTTTAAAAATGGGAGTTGCTCTACACAAGCTTCTTTTGAGTGCTGCCATCCACGTAAGTTGTGACTTGCTCCTCCTTGCCTTCCACCATAATTGTGAGGCCTCCCCAGTCATGTGGAACTGTAAGTCAAATTAAACGTCTTTCTTTTGTAAACTGCCCAGTCTCAGGTATATCTTTACCAGCAGCATGAAAATAGCAATACAATTTTGTATGTTAGAATCACTAGAAGAGATTTTAAATGTTGTTGCCAAAAGAAATGATAAATGTTTATATTTATTATTTATTTATTTATTTATTTTTTTTGAGACAGAGTCTCACTGTGTTGCCCAGGCTGGAATGCAGTGGCAGGATCCTGGCTCAGTATAACCTCTGCCTCCCGGGTTCAAGCAATTCTCTGGCTTCAGCCACCCTAGTAGCTGAGATTACAGGCAGGCACCACCAAGCCTGGCTGATTTTTGCATTTTTAGTAGTGACAGGGTTTCACCACGTTGGCCAGGCTGGTCTAAAACTCCTGACCTCAGGAGATCCACCCCCCACTTGGCCTCCCAAAGTGCTAGGATTACAGGCATGAGCCACTGCACCTGACTGAATATTTAAAGTGATGTATATAGTATGTATCCCCATTTGATCATTGTACTATGTATACATGCATTGGAAAATCCCATTGTATCCTATAAATATGTATAATTATTATGTGTCAATTATGAATATAAAATTAAATTTAAAAGGAAACTATAGAATTGACAAAGATGAGTGAATATTCACATGTTCTTCCTCTAAATAAAAATATTGGCTTATTACATTATACTAGTCCACAGTTATGCTAAAATATATTTGTTCTAATTGCATTGTATTCATGTCCACTAAAATCTATGTAAATCAGGTATAGTAATGAGTTTTAGGTTTTACAGGAACTGGAGACTGGACATTCTGTACAGAAATGAGTTTGTAATCAGAATTTAGCTTTAATGTTAGTTGGCTTAAGTATATTATGATTCATCAATGAAAAACTGTGGACATAAAGAAACAAACTACTAGGAATTTTATAAATAACATAAAGTGAAATACAAACATTTTCAGTAAATTCTTCTCCAAAGCATAGTCCTCATAGCATTGCTTGTTTTTGAGGGGTGTAGTGGGTGGAATGTTTTCCTCTGCTTTCTAACATACGTAGCTTTTTAATAACTTATGTGATAAATTTTACTTTTAGTTGGTGTTCCTTTTATCTGCTTTGCAAGTAAACTCTGGTCTTGCTGAGTCCAGCTAGCTCAGATGCAATTTGACCTAGTTCTATATTTTTCAAATATGTTCTAGCACAACTCCCCCCCCCCCCCCACAAAAATAAAACACCATCAAAAGGAAAACACACACACACGTGCACACACACACACAACCATTTTCATGCAGTCAGGAATGTTTCAAATAGCTTCTGATTGAATTGTAACAATCTATTTTACTTATATCAATTAAAAATTACTTCGTTTAAAATAATAAATATGTTTAAACCATCTGTCATTTACACAGATTAATGCCTTCTTAGTTTTTTCTGATGAAAAATTAATCCACATTTACAATATTCAAGCAAAACTGAAAGTGTAAAGAGATACAAAACTTCCTCAGAAATCTCACCCCTCAAAGTTAAATATATCGCTTTTAACACTTTGATACACATCCTTTTAAGCACTATGAGTTTATAAACAGTGGCATGCCCACACAATGTATACAGTAATATTATTCAGGTATTACAGATTATTTTTTATGAATAGGTTTTTGCTTACCCAACAATGTGCCTCAGATAATTTTATCTATTTCTCATCATACAATAGTTCAGTATCATCTTGTTAAATGTCTGTATACAATTCTTATGTAATGAACAGATTATAGTTTATTTTGCCAATTTATTCTTTATGGTACTTAGGTTTACAATTTTATTCTACGTGTTTACTTTCCTGTATCATATATCATGAGAGTAAACAGCTGTTCTTATAATTATGCTTCATATATAACTGGCATGTTCTCATTCATATATGGAAGCTAAAATGTTGGCCTCATGGAGGAAGAGAGTAAAATGATGGCTAACAGAGGTTGAGAAATATGGGTGGGTTTTGGTGTAAAGACAGTTTGGCCAATGGGTACAAGAATATAGTTAGAAAGAAGGAATAATTTCTAGTGTCCAATAGCGCAGGTGGAGTGACTATAGTTAACAAGATTTTATTGTATATTTCAAAATAGCTAGAAGAGAAGAATTGGAATGCTCCCAACATGAATAAATGGTGTATGTTTGGGTTTATAGATATCCTAATTACCCTGACTTGATAAGTACACATTGTATGCATGTATTAAAATATCACATGTACCCCATAAATATGTACAATTATGAGGTTTCAACAAAAATTTAGAAATGCTATAAATAGAGCAATTACATTGCTCTATTTGTCTATTCTTAAGATATTTCAACCAAATCTTGAATATTATAGCCTAATGGCTTCTGAAATCTGGTTCTGCAAGTCTTCCAACATTGTTATGATTCTTTAATACTACAAAGGGCCCTTCAAGGTTTATTACACTGTCATGTAGTGTTGATCAATTTAGAATTAGCTTGACAACTTCTGCCATAATCCTGCTGGGAATCTGATTGAAATTACATTAAATCTATAAATCATTTCAAAAAGAAATGATTTCTTAACAGTAAGTCTTCTGAGGAAGGCACATTATACATCTTTCCATTTATTTACACTTCCTTTAGTTTCAGCAATATTTTTATAGATTTTAATGTAGCAATATTATAGCCTATTATTAAATTTATCAAAGTATTTTGTGATTTTTGACACTATTGCAAATTGTATTTGATAAATATTACTTTCAAGTTCCTCATTACTGGTATATAGAAATATGACATTATCCCCTTAGTTTAAATTTTCTAATTGATTGTAGTAGGTTTTTGTTGTTGCTGCTGTTTTATAGGTTTTCTAAGTAAACATTTATATTCTCTGTGAATATTATAAATTGTATTTATTTTTAACCTTTATTTTACTTACCTTTTTGGTATTTCTGTAGGTTCCAGTACAATAACAGAATATAAATGAAAAGAGAAGACTGGGGAAAATTCTTTAATCTTTCCACATTAAATGTAATAGTGTATAGATTGTTCTTAGATTATATTTATTAGATGATGTTGGTCCATTCTTCTCTGAATTTGTTGATAATATTTATCATGAATGGAAGTTGAATTTAAGCATATTATTTTTGTTTTGATCATCACCTTTTGATGTTTTCTTTATTCTCTTAATATGTCACATTAAATTGATTTTAAATGTTAAACCAAACTGGCCTTCCTGGAGTTAATCTCACATGGTCATGACATATCCTTCTACTAATGGAATTGATTTGCTAATATTTGCCAATAATTTTTACATTTATATATAGTAAAGACATTAATATATACATGACTTTCTTTTAATTTTTATTGTTACCATATACTATTTTTGATAAACAAAAGAAGCTCTAACTTCTGTGCCTGAAGTGTTCTGCAACAGTGCATTTTGTTAGCTTTTCTACTGTTGGTTTAGTATGAATAAGATATGATAATCTTTAATAAAAACATTTTATTCTAGATGTTTTTTGCTAGGAAAAATAGTATGCATCTTCAGGGTTCTCTTATTCTTATAAAATTAGTTGGGAATTGCTCTCTCGTATTATCTGAAAGTGTTCTTTGTGGAAAAGATTTTGGTTTTGGATTCAAATACTTCCACAGAGATAGGGATGTTCCGATGTTAATATCGTCTCTCTTCAGTTTTGACAGTTTACATTCCAAATCACATGTCAGTTGCATTGATATTTTCAAGTTAAATATTTGCAAAGACTTCTCTGTAAGTTTTAAAATTATCGTATTAATATTTTTGACATCTTTAGTGATGTTTTCCTTTCAGTATTTAAATTGCTGTCATCTGCGGTTTCTCTGTTTTAGCTTGTGTAGCAGTTTTTCAGTTAATTTTTCCAAGTAAGCAACTTGATATGTTCATTTAAAATGTATTTGTTTTGTCAGACTCTCATTTTTATTACTTTCTTCTTTAAAATTTCATTGCTTTAATTTGTTATTTTCAACTAACCTCTCACTTTAACACATAGATGATAGAATATATCATTTTACTCTTCTCTAATGTAGGTATTAAAACTATAAATTGCCCTCCAACAAGACATTTTGAGATTCCATGCCTTTGTAATAATTCAGTTCAAAATATTTTTATTACATTGTGATATTGTCCTTGAAATATGAACAAATTTTTATTGTGTTGTATAATTCTTAATTATTTGCAGATTTTGTGTATATCTCATTGTTATCAATTTCCAATTTAATATGATTATGTTTCCAAAACATATGTGTTGTTTGAACATTTAAAATATATGGGTTTTGTCTCAAATCTTGGAGTGATACATTGGGGAGTATAATATTTGTACATGAGAAGAACATATATTGTACAGTATATTGAACATATATTGTACAGTTGGGAATAATACTTTATATATGTAAAATAGGCAAAAATAGGGCAATAATGTTGGTGGTTCAGGAACCACAAGAGATTGACCAACTAGTACAAAGTTACAGTTAAACAGGAAGAATAAGTTCAGGTGTTCATATCTCATGCTATGATGAATAAGAATAAGTTCAGGTGTTCATATCTCATGCTACGATGAATATAGCTGAAACCAATGTAATTTATATCTCAATATAGCTGGAAGAAAATATTTTGAATATCATTACCACAAATAAACGATAGATGTTAAAAGTGATGGGGATGCGGAGAAATAGGAATGCTTTTACACTGTTTGTGGGAGTGTAAATTAGTTCAACCATTGTGGAAGACAGTGTGGTGATTCCTCAAGGATCTAGAACCAGAAATACCATTTGACCCAGCAATCCCATTACTGGGTATATACCCAAAGGATTATAAATCATTCTACTATACAGACACATGCACATATATATTTACTGAGGCACTAACCAACCCAAATGCCCATCAGTGATAGGCTGGATAAAGAAAATGTGGCACATATACACCATGGAATACTATGCAGCCATAAAAAAGATGAGTTCATGTCCTTTGCAGGGGCATGGATGAAGCTGGACACCACAATTCTCAGCAAACTAACACAGAAAGAGAAAACCAAACACCTCATGTTCTCACTCATAAGTGGGAGCTGAACAATGAGAACACATGGACACTGACAGGGGCACATCACACACTGGGGCCTGTTGGGGGTTGGGAGCTGGGGGAGGGATAGCATTAGGAGAAATACCTAATGTAGATGATGGGTTAATGGGTGTAGCAAACCATCATAGCATATGTATACCTATGTAACAAACCTGCACCTTCTGCACATGTATCCCAAAACTTAAAGCATAAAAAAAAAGTGATGGTTATAGTAATTGCCATTATTTGATTATGATAAATACATACATGCATTGAAGCATCACACCATGCCCCATTAATATGTACAATTTCTATGTGCTTATTATAAATAGACAAAATTTCTATATTCTTAGGGGAGTTTGAACTACTTTTTCTGATCAACTTTTGAAATAATGATACTAACATTTCCAAATGCAATTGCAAATTTACCCATTTCTTAATTTTTTTTTCATTTTTTGTGTATTTTGAGAACCTGCTATTAGTTGCATTGTGAAATGTTACATGTTCTTGATTAATCCATCAACAATTTTATCATGATAAAATGTTCATCCTTATCTCAATGGTGATACAGTTTGTCACAAGTCAATAAAATGTATCTGATACTAAAATAGAGTCACCAGCTTTGCTTTGTGTTTGCAGGGTATAGATCATCCCACCCTTGTCATTCAACCTATCAGTAGATAATTACATTTTCCAATTTTCTTTTTTTAAAACACCCTTAAAATGCCTTTTAATTTTTTTCTTACTCATTTTCAGTAAATTTGAATGCATATAATGGTCATCTGGTGTCATGAGGGATTGCTTTCAGGAACCCCCGTGAGTACCCAAATTCACAGATATTCAACTCTCTTATATGAAATGGGGTAGTATCTGCATGTAATCTCCACACATCTTCCCATATACTACTTTAAATCATCTCCTGATTACCTATAGTACCTAATACAATGTAAATAGTTCTTATACTATTATGTTTAGAAAGTAGTGACCACAAAAGATCTTTATATTTTCAGTACAGATGCAGCCATCCATTTTTTTATATCTAAGTATTCTTGTTTCATGTTTCACTGTATCCATAGATTCAAAACCAATGGATACAGAACTACAGAGGGACAACTGTATATATATTTATTCTTAATATACATTTACATTTATATTTATTAATATAAATGTACATTCAAATATGTAGTTGAATATATATAGTTGAAAGTATACTTTAATTTATATGTTACATGAATTGCTTATATATAATATATATACAAATATATATCTACACATGTATATATAATATATATGCAAGCACATGTATACATGTGTGTTCTTGTGTGTGCGCAGGCGTATTTCATTTTATCACTTCTTCGATTTTTAGCCATTTGTGTTTTTGTTATTTTTAAATAACTGTTGTAGAGAATACACTACGCATATTTAATTTATTCTGATCTATCTTCAAATATACCATTTCATGGACCACAGAAAATACTTGCAATAGTATGATTTATTTACTTCTCTCCTGCAATTTGTAACATTGTTGTTCCAAATTGTACAAATGTTACAAACACAACACATTGTTATTATTTTTGAGCAGTCAAATATATATTAGAGAAATGAAAATGTATACACAACTATTAAATGGCCTTATATATAACTCTTTTGATTGTTTTTATTCCTTATGCAGGTCTCAGATGCAGAAGGATAATATTTTGCTTCAGCTCTATTTAAGCTTTTTTTTGTTTGTTTTTTTTTTTGTAATGCTGGTCTGGAGATTAATGTTTGCAAAACAAAAGAAGCTAGGCATAGTGGCTCATGCCTGTAATCCCAGCACTTTGGGAGGCTAAGTTGGGATGATAGCATAAGCCCAAGAGTTTAAAATCAGCCTGGGCAACATAGCGATACACCATCTCTATAAACAACCAACCGAAAAAGAAAACACCATCAATAATAATTTTTTAAAACTTAATATTGTTTTAAATTTGGTGCTAAAATATTTTGGCCATTGCCAGGTATACTGACCCTACATGTGTTATCAAATGGTTGAATCACTTTAAACCAGACCTATTTCTGTAGTTTCTTAAAAATAGAAAATAATTCCTAGGCACACTCTAATGTGCCTAGAAGCAAAATGATTAGATTGTAAATCAGTTCTTTGAAAATTAAGTTTTTGAGCCTTGAATCATTGACTGTGAAGCTTCAGATGAAGATTCCAAAGTGCCAACTACTTAAATGGTAAACAATAAAAGGTCTGGGTGAATCGAGAGTTTCTCAATTTGCTTTACTTAAAGAACCAAAGAAAAGGTGCCCAAAACAGCACATTGTGAGCAACTATAGTCTTTATGTTGTACAGTGGATGTTTAAGTGAGTTTACCCTACATATCTATATGTATCTTGTACCATCTATATGTATCTTGTAACATGTGCTCTATACATTAAATATACACAATGAAATTTATTAACATTTTAAAAGATAATAGTGAAGCTCCATCTGTAAGAATGTTGAAGATTTTGAAGCATTAGTTGTGACATGCAGCTTGGTGCTTACTTTTGTACCTCCCCTATTCACCCCCAGGCTAAAATGGCATTCTAGCAACAATAAGCCAGAATACAATCATATTAGCAGGTCTTCTTTGATGAGAACTGCCACAGATGTTTAAGACTAAAGGTTAATGACATAAATCATCCTCACAGAATAATAAGTGAGCATCTGTGTTATGACAGAGGATACGGAACCAAGGATAAAACCTGAATCTAAAAAAAAAAAAAAAAAAAGGAAATGAAATTACTCATCTATTGTAATTCTCTTCTTTGGACCATATACACTGGCTAAAGATCTAGTGATTCTCTTTAGAGATTTGTTAATAAAAGACTATAAAATGTGAAAGTCATTAGAAAATTCTAATATTAAATCATACTAATGTATCTCTGACTGGGGTTTGTGTGCGTGTGTGTGTGTGTGTGTGTGTGTGTGTGTTGGTTTTACAGTAATAAATAACTATAAATTCTATTCCATATAGAATGGTAGTGAAATTGTCAGAATGGACATAGTACCTCTATTTTACATTATTGGATTACTTGAATAGAATTTGACATGTGGAGAAAGGGGTTATACTTATGAACGCTTCTGTGCTTAAGAAGCTCTTATTTGTACACAAGAAAATCGAATAGTTAAACTTCTAAATGTATTTTTATAATGGGTGGCATTCCCACTTAAAAATTACCTTAGAAAAGTTCAGTTCAGTTTTATTGGTGTCTTATAAATGTGTCATGCAGATACAGCACAGAATTAGCATATTGTATTCAGGTCTAAGTATTATTTGCATAACAGTTTCAAAAATAATTTAATATACACAATTATAGCCTCAGCAAATCTTGTTGAGATTTAATTGGATTGTAAACTAATTTTATCTAGTATTCATGTTATTAAATGTTCTTGCTGTGTATTTGTTTTTAATTGAAGGAATTAATTATATAATCATTAGTGTTCACTTTTTTAAATTTATTCTCTTTGTCCTACATTACCTGGATTATTTCAGTCCTGGAACACTGCTGTATGAATGAGTTGTCAGAATTTGCTTTTGTTTGACCCTGTGGACTGTGCCTAGGAATTTATTGGAGATTGGCACCCGAGTTGGGGTAGAAAGTGGGGAGAATTTTTGGGGGAGCTCATTGACATCTTTAATCTACTATATATTAAATATTCAACATTTTTGCTTCATAAAAATAATATGACGTTAGCTAATGTGCATTGAGGCAGATTTCTCATTTCATTATTCTTCATTTACAAATGACCTGATTTCCTGGTCTCATTACAGATCTACCTTAAATATAGATTCCTAAGGAATGAGGTTGCCCCACTTAAGGTTTATTATCACATGTTTCTAATATGCCTTAAGGAAACTATTTATTGTACCAGGATGTAGGGTGTAAGAGTGAACGCTACCTGGATAAAGAAGGACAATGATAGAGGTAGAAACTGACAAAAATTATATTGATAATAAAGGCATAAAGATAATTCTCATGCTTTCTTGAAGTTAAAATATTTCAAAATATTAGACAATATATGCATGAAACAAAGCCATATTTTAAAAGAATTTTTTACCTAAATTATATCATTGGCTTTGTAAGAATTTTATTTATATTGTTGTAAGTACATTACATATAATACATTTCTTAAATTTGTATGTCGTAGATGTGAAATTCCTGTTTTGTTGAATACACATTGGATTGTGATTTTTATGTAATGCAACATGTTCAATATTCTTCAGCAAAACACCATATCAGTTATAAATCAAATAACCAGTAACAACAGGATTTAATCATATAAATGCATTTGAAAAATGTGGGGTATATTTAAAAAAAAACACTTTTAAAGAATTTATCATAGCCTTTATTATAAAAGTTATTTTAATTATTCGAACTGCATAAGTAGCATAAAATATTTTCTTTACTTATGTAACTATTGAAATCATTACAAAATAAAACATGTAACAAAGTCTGAATGAGCCTGTCACTTATACAAAAATGTGGTAAGTACATTTTTATATGCGTGCATAACATGCTAGAAAATAAAATATATGCTATATGTTTTCTTTATCAGCAGTCCTCTTTGTTTTAAAGTTTCAATCAATCAGGCTATTTTTTTTATATCCAGCTGACAAAAAGGCCTTCCATTTGAAAAGCAGATGACAAATTTAGTATCATGTATTTTTTAGATGTAGCTTGTCTACTTTTGCCACTTAGAATGTTATTAAAGTAAGGTTAGGACAAGTAGGTAAGTTTAGGAAACACAATTTTCTGAAGTGATGTTAGGAAAGGCATTTTTAAGCATCCACTCTATGTCAAACTATTTTTTGGGGATGTACATAGATAAGCCTATTATGAATAAATATAGCGATCTTAAAAGAATACATTCTAGATAGACCTGCATACACAAAATATCAGTGAAAACACAAAAACAAATAGAATAGATGAATAGAGAAAACATTAAGTGTTGACTGGGGAAAGTAGAAGTCAGCCTTAAGTTTACAAAAAAATAATTGGCATATTCTAGTGTCCTCCAATAAAATAACAATTTTTAAAAAATAAGCAGTAAATTCATGATGAAAGAAAAAAAAAAAAAGGCCAAGGACAAGGCTCTTAAACATTTGATATTTAAAAGGTGGTGGTGGTGGGGGCGTGAACCAGAGTCAGCAAAGACTTTAGAAGAAACATTAAGAAAGAAAAAAAGAAAAGGGTGATGTTCCAGATAAAATATTTTTTAGAAGAGAAGCTATTCAAAAGAAAATTCCAGGAGGATGTTAAGGAAGATGAAGCCTGTGGAAAGGCTGGTACATTTATTGATTCAATTAATTGTGATCCTTTAAAGAAAACTTTCAGGCCGGGCACAGTGATTCACGCCTGTAACCCCAGCACTTTGAAAGGCCAAGGCGGGTGGATCAAGAGGTCAGGAGTTCGAGACAAGACTGACTAACATGGTGAAACCCCTTCTCTATTAAAAATACAAAAAATAGCCAGGCGTGATGACACACGCCTGTAATCCCAACTACTCAGGAGGCTGAGGCAGGAAAATCGCTTGAACCCGGGAGGCGGAGGGTCCAGTGAGCTGATATTACGCCACTGCACTTCAGCAGCCTGGGTGAAAAGAGTGAAACTCCCTCTCAAAAAAAGAAAAAAAGAAACAGTAGGTAGACTAACGGTAGGAGAGGAATTTTAAGTTGCTGAGTAATGACTAGCAGTGGAATGTCATGTCACCATATGGCATTAGTATGGTGTCTAACAATATTAGACACTTAATATTGTAAAAAAATTAAAAAACAGAAATTCTGAATACTACATAAATATGCAAACTATTGTAAATTATTTGGTCAATTTTGCTCAGTTTTTGGTGAGCTGATGTTAGCAACTGCAACAAAAGTATTTTGTGAAATTAAAAAATAAGTCACTTTTACATTGCTTAATTATCTAAAATGGCATGTGGAGAAAACAAAAATTAAACTATTAATACATTACATTTAATGTCTTATTTGACAAAACAGTACCTTGGGGTTGAGGAACGTTGCATCCTTACTTGAAAATGATGGCTCCATAGATGAGAGGAAATTTAAATGAAGTTAAAGAATATTTATCTACATTAAATGATGTGATATTACTTCATTACGATTTAAGTAAAGCTTAAAGAAGCTAATTTTCTATGATGTGAAAATATTTTTAAACATTAATTTAAAATAATAAAGACATTTAAGAAATCAACATGGATGCAGCTGGAGGCCATTATCTTAAGTGAATGAATGCAAGAACAGAAAGCCAAATACCACATTTTCTCACTTACAAATGAGAACTAAACATTGCGTACACGTGAATACAAAATGGGAACCAAAAACACTGAGAAAACTTGAGTGGGGAGAGAGGGGGTGTGGGTTGAAAAACTACCTATTGGGTACTATACTTACTACCCTGGTTAATGGGATCTATAACCATCACCATCACGCAATATGCCCATGTAAGAACCCTGCACATGTAGCCCTTGAATCTAAAATAAAATGTCAAATTATAAAAAAATTAATTACATGAAAAAGAAACCAAGGCATATCTACCATAAATAGCATTGCCAATAAAGTCAAAGATGAAGTAAGCAGGATGAGGAAGATGATGTTTCCTACAAAGCAGGGCATGCCCACAGGTTAAGGGGAGACTGGTAATAGCAATGTAATGCAGCATGAAAATTGTATTTACTATAGACAAATATTTGTTTTAAAAGACTTTGACTACCAAAAGTACCTTGATTGTTCCCTCCCTACAAATATTTAGACATTATGAAATTCTAATAGATCATATATTTATAACACATTAAACAAAATTACAACTGTTTTATTGGACCTTGTGAGGGAGAAACGTTTCATTACCATAAACATGAAGTTAGTGTTACTTTATATTATTAAAATGGTCATTACCCATTTTTAAAGTGTTTGTTTTCATTTGTATGTAAGTTGCTGACAGTAAAGGTGGTACACCAATTGAAGAATGTTGGAGGAGAGTGTTATTGTTTTCAACCCTTCTGAAAATTAATAGAGAAAACATTAATAGAAACCTCAGAAATTGAATTACAAATATTAATGCCTAACTACTTTTAAAACCAGCTTTATTATGGTTTGACTGCTATATATATGGTTTGACTGATATATATATATATCTCTCTCATATACACATATATGTGTATATATAGTTATTGTATGTAATATTTTTATTTATATTTATAATATATTTATACTTTATATTTGTTGTATATATATCATATACACATATATATGTGTATATACATTTATTGTATGTAATTTTATTAAAGTTAGGCATATGCAAACATCTGTGATGTCATCAACACAATCAAGGTAATAGATATCACCTCCCAAAGTTTTACTGTGGCACTTTTGTTTGTTTTATTTTGTTTTGTTTTTTTGTGGTAAGGATACTTAACATCACATGTCTTCTCATATTGAAGTGCATGATACTGAATTGCTAGCTACAGACACTAAGTTGTATAATAGATCTCTAAAACTTACTCATCCAGCATAACAGGAACTTTACACCCATTGAACAATAACTCCATTTCCCCACTTCCCAGCTTCTAGCAACCAATACTTCATTCTTTACTTTTCTGAGTTTCACTATTTTAGATACCTTATATAAGTGGAATTACGCAGTATTTGTCTTGGTGGGGTTGGCTTATTTCACTTGACAATACGGATGGCCTCCAAGTTCATCCACACTGTCACAAGTGATAGGAATTTCTCCCTTTTTAAGACTGAATTATATTTCATTGTATGTACATAACACATTTTCTTTATTTCTCTGTCAATAAATGTTTGGATTGTGCCCATACTTTGGCTGTTGTGAATAATACTGCAATGCACATGGGAGTGCAGTAGTTTTTCAAGATCCTGATACCAATTCTTTTGGATATGTATGAAGTTTGGGGATTGCTGGATAATATGGTCATTCTAGTTTTAAATTTTTGAGGCATCTCCAATCTGTTTTCCATAGCATCTGCACCACTTTATATTTCTACGAATAGTGTTCAAGGGCCTAAAAAATGAAAGGAGGCACAAATTATTGGAAAAGCATCTTGTGTTCATGTAGTGGGACACTTAATATTGTTAAAATAGCCTTGCTACTTTTTCTTTGGCTTAAAGTTGTTGCATAAAATAGCATAAGTAATATTCATGATAAAATATACTTATCTCTTTAGTTATTTGCCAATACTTTAATACTACCACAATAACAGGGTATAAATGAGCTTCAGTGAGGTCAGGAGTAAGAAAACATACATCGGTACTTAAATATGTAAAAATGGGAAGTATTTAAAAATTATAGTTCATCTGATATTTAATTGGGTGCACTTCCAGTTACAGTTATAATTTTTAAAAAATAAGCTTTTGATTATGTTGGAATGAAGAATGATGGAGAACATTTATTTCATTTCAAACACACTCATAAGAAAATGTAGGGAACTTTAATGAGAGCTCTCACTAGTTTACACAACAGGGAGAAAGTAACTATTTTCTCTTAAGCACACGACTTGTGGTCTTATTTCTATTATATTCTAGACAATCCCAACACTGATACCAAATTTAATTGTCAAGGAAATTGAGTATTTAAAATAGTATAGCCAGATTAACTAAAGCACATGCAATCAAACAAGTGATTTAAAAATATATCCATGCTGATAACTAAATTCCAGTAAAAAATATTATTATTTTCACAGCTAATACTTATACACATCATTTTTCACCTTATTTTTTTGACTATATAGAAAAATACAAAGCAAAATCTGTTAACAACAGGTTTGATTTTTTTCTCATAGCATTTAGATTGTCTAACAGCAAATCAATGCATAAAAATAGGATTACTAGTAGCTCTTAGTGAACTTCCTCCTATGCTTAACTAATTAACTTTTGCAAATCATTCATTCATTTATAGCACCAAATAAAAAATTAATTTGGCCCTCTAGGATTTATTAAAAAAACATGGAGGATTAGAAGGAGAGAATATGTTTATGGGGGAAGACAAAGGGGAAATATATACGAAATATAAAATGGAAAACCAAAAGAAAAATACTAGGATTTGTTCATTTTTAATGGAGAAATATAGTTTAATTTCATTAAAAAATCTTTTTAAGGAGGTGGAAAGAAAACAGGCAATATTTGGGATGTGAGCATTAAGTTATGATGAAACTGTTTAATATCTCTAAGCACTTACAATTCACACTTTGGATTTGATGCAAATTATATGTAATACAACAATCTCTGAGTAGAATTTCATTAAGTCCACCTTTGAACACTGTTTATACCATCGACTTGCTTATAATTTCTCATATCTATGACCTATAGAAGAAGAAATTTTCCTTAAAAAAACCAAAAACTTATATTCAATAGACTTCAAACATTTTACAATATGGCCCCAATCTACCTCTCCCTTTTTATTTTTTGTTGATCACATCCATCAAGCTGAATGTCATCTTCTCCTATTTCATTTCTTCAAAGTTTCTCACTCTTCTATTACTGTTTAGAAACTTCTCCTTAAGTTTTTTGTCCCAGCAGTAATGTCAACTTCTCTAATATAATAGCTTTGAGTCATTTTCTTATGATAGAATTTATCATTTTGAATTATAATTTTTCTTTACACATTTGTTTCCTCCACATAAGAGACAATAGCATTAATCTTTATCTCACAAGCACTTGTGTAGTGCCTGGGAGTGCATAATAGATGTCTCTTGAATAAAGTAATCACACAGTCTTCTTCATATTTTCCTATAGTCACCATTTTTATACGTAGCTTTTAAGTTTCATCTCCTTAATCAGGGATATAGGAAATATCAAAAACCATTGTGTGTCTTTGACTCTACACTTTAGTCCTTATTTCAATAACTTCAAGCATGAAGACCAATTTAATTGATGTCTGGAGATTCATCAGCATCATAAAAATGTCACCTTAATGATACTTGTTAATCATACAGTCTTTTTCTTTATCATTTTAGTTCTAAAAGTTAACTGACAATTGTATAGCCCTTTTCTGCTTTGCTCTGCTCTTTTACATGAAGTGATTGTTCATCCTCTCAGGGTTTAGGTAATTGCACAGCAAGATTAACTATGTGCAAGAATTTCTACTTCACATTTATAAAATAACTATATCTCTCTTTGTAAAGAACTTAACATTTCTTTATGAGGCTAAGACCATGATATAGGTCATTCAATTTTATTCGAAACTATTCATAAATCATTTTTCTTCTATTGTGAAGGAAGTTAACTACGAACAGAATAATTTACATAAAATGTTCGCTTAATAATTAAGACTATAAATGCTATTTTCTCAAAGAAATGAAAGCCACTATGTCTCCCTTAACTTATTAAGACTATTTATTAAAACAACGTTTTAGTTACTTCTTTCTTTCATTTGCCTCTGCCTTACTTTTTTTTTTTTTTTTTAATTCAGAGACAGTATTGAACACCTTCTCTTGAGAATCACACTGGTAATCATTAACAGATGAATATGTTAACAAAACTTTGACTTTTAAGTAATTGAAAATAAAATAATCTGCTAAATAATTTGATAATAAGTACTAGTTTCAAGTTGGATGTTAACAAAGTCTAGTTACCAAGTATAACCATTTTTCTGACAAGAAAAGTATTTTTCTCTGTATATTAGAAAATAGGCATTTTGGTTATGTATTTCAGCTTCTTTTGATTTTGATGAGTTAGCTCCATATATTGTGTCAATATGGGCACTGAGTGTTGTATAAAAATTGTTCTTCTGCAATAAGATTCTGGCAAAAAACAAATATTATAGTCAAAGTATAATTAAAGAAAAGTTTAAGTAATGAGATACGAACAGAGTCAAGAAAACCAACAGGCTTTGTTGATGCACCCAGGTTTGGTAACAGGGTAAAGCTATTACCATCCTTGTCCTGAAAGAGAGAAGGTACGTGTTACCTCAGAGAACCTCAGAGGTTCTGAAATCATGGGGCCTTTTAAAAAGAGCTGTAATGTTTGATACAGGTAAGATAATCATTACCAAATGGTTACTGGCTTTTGGGCGAAGTTTCTGAGGAAATAAATAGCAAGCCCCCTCTTGTCTCTCTTTCTCAATACTTCACTAAAGCCTCCTACAGGCCAAATTCTACTGGCCAAAAGTTCGTGGAGGTCAGCTTTCTGAGACACAGAGCTGGGAGGGGGAGAGTAGATAGTTGATTTAGAGGACTACAAACAGAGGATATTCAGCGTATACTCTTACCTTACAACCAAAGACACATTTATAATGTTGAAATACTGATTTTTCAAATTCAATTTCTACCTTCCTCACCAGTGTTTGGTTGACACTTCTCCATGCAGTAGATCAGTGATAAAAAGTTAATAAGGAATACTTTACCATAAATCTTACATTCAAACATGAAATACACACTTTCACAAATTGAAATGTAGGCACTGGAGTTTGACAAGGGTAGGAATAAATCTCCATAGGAAAATCCTTAGATACAAATCAAAATAAATTTTGAATAATTTTTCTTCAGAGGTGTATTGGGGTGAGGGATTAAAAGAACTCTTCATGCCAGAGAGCTGAATTTATCTATTCATATATACTCACTAGCTGGAAGAGTGCCTGGGCCACATTAAGCTTTCAATGTCTGTTACATTGAACATAATTTTAAAAATTTACTTTCAGTACTGTTGCCAGCTCTCTTTGTAAGCTTAGGCAAATCATCTACTCAGCATCATTTTCATTGTCTATCAAGTGGAGTCAGTACTATCCAGGAAGTTTGTTCCAAAGATTACCTGAATTAAAGGCTGGATTGTTTATTACTGACATAATTTTAGGTCACATATATCAAAATTAATGATTTCTTATAGTTCAATCTAATTAATAGTCAATCTTCTTTGTAAATTCTAATGTGAAAAAAAATTAAAAATAAAAATAAAATTACCAGAGGCTTTTATTTCATTTTCAAAGTTTTCAAATAAAAATATATTAATATATTAGAGGCTACAGAAGCAGGTTTCATGTTCTCCTTTTTACTCATCTATTAATAAAACAATCACTCATCAAAATTAATTGAATGCTCTCTATGTGCTAAGTTCAATGCTAAGAGTATAATTTATTTTCTCGTGACATAAGAAATTGGAAAATGTAAGAATGTTTTCCTTAAAAATCAATACAAGATTTTACAGCTGAGTTGAGAAAAAAAAAAAAATCACAGCATCTAAAAATTTTTCCCCTAATTTCATGCAAGAAAATATTGTTAATATGCTCACTAACCATGCCCTTTCTGCTAACATTTAGTTCTCCACACAGGGTACATTTCAGTTGATTAGATTTTTACTTGCTAAAATAATTTCATTCTAGACGTGCTTCTCTGAAAGTACAACTCAACTGGCATATTAGTGGTTTTTGAACTATTTAGCCACAAATTTACAGAACTATCTTAATTCCCTCTTGTGGAAGGATATTTGTGTTAACTATGACTAGATCAACAAGTTTAGCTTTGAGAGGGAATCTTTATAATCTAATGATTTTCGGTCACTTTCGTGGTATCATTGTCCTGTGCCATCACTTTCTCCACTTTATGGAGAAAGTGCTATGAAAATAATATAGGTCGCAAATAATGCTTTTTCTTTTTTGTTGTTAAATAATGATGTGATATGGCAATTTTTCTAAAAATTTTCTCCTCACAAAAGGAAAATTATTCTTGCTATTGGGAGCATTTGCTACTGGGATATTTTAAATATTCTTCCTAATTTGCCTATGTAAACATTTCTAAACTTAGAAAATGTACTGTAAAAATATGATAGGAAAGATAAAACATGGTGCACATGTATAGGGCGCTTTCCATGAATGGAGCACTGGAAGTTGCTCTGGGTGAGTCACTGAGTGAGTAGTGAGTGAATGTGGAGGCCTAGGACACTACATTACTGTGTACTACTGTACACTTATTAAATGCTGTACACATGGGCCACACAATATTATTTTTAACATTTTCTTTGTCAAATAATAATTTAATTTTAGCTTACTGTAGCTTTTTTACTTTATAAAGGTTTTAAAAACTTTCTGACTCTTGTGTAATAACAAAGCTTAAAGCATATACTGTACCTCCATACAAATTTATTTGCTTTCTTCATTTATTTATTCTGCAACCTTTCTTGTAGTTTAAAAATGGAATTTTTAACGTTATAAATTCTTTTGTTAAAAACTAAAGCACAAACACACACATTAGCCTAGGCTTATTCAGGGTCAAGATCATCCATGTGATTGTCTTCCATCTCCACATATTGTCTTACTTGAAGATCCTCAGGGGCAGTAATACACATGAAGCTGTCATCTCCTATGATAACAACTTCTTCTGGAATATCTCCTGAAGGAACTGCCTGAGGATGTTTTACAGTTAGCTTTTGTCGGTGATAAGACGAAGGAGTACGCTGTAAAATAACAATAAAGGCTTAGTATACTAACATAAATCAGTACATAGTGATTCTCAAGTATTTTACATAATTGCATTGCTTTGACATAATTATTTTTTACATAACAATTATTTTTTACCTAAAAAATGCAATTTTACATAGTTGCATTGCAGTTTACACAATTGCATTGCTATGCTTTTATATGACTGGCAATGTAGTAGGTTTCTTTACACCAAAATCACCACAAAAATATGGATAATGTGTTGCACTACAATTTTATGATGGCTATGACATCACTAGATAGGAATGTTTTCAGCTCCGTTATAATCTTAGGGACTACTACCATACATGTGGTTTATTGTTGACTAAAATGTTGTTATAGGAAACAAGACTATTGTGTGTGTGTGTGCTATTGTTTCTGCTTTTCCGGTTCACCCTGACTGATACAAGCAGTTAAAGCTTACTTATTTCATTTTTTTTTTTTTAAAGACAAGACCTTGCTATCTTGCCCAGGCTGAAGGGCAAAATGGCATGATCGTAGCTCACTGCAACTTCAAACTCTTAGGCTCAAGTGATCCTCTCATTTCGGCTTGGAATATCTAGGACAAACACGTGCCAGCATCCCTGACTGTTTTTTAATTTTTTTTTTTTTTTTTTTTTGTAGAGATGGAGTCCTATTATATAACCAAGTCTGGTCTCCAATTCCTGGCCTCAAGTGATCCTCCCATCTGGACCTCCCAAAGTACTGGGATTACAGATGTGAGCTTCCATGATTAATCACTTATTTCATTTTTCAGTATGCTATATCTGACTGTAGTGTATGTCAGGAATCATTGTAAATGTGCAGAGGGAAGGGAGAGAAAAAAAAAGAGACTACATTTAGTGTAAAGCTGCCCCCTTATAGGAGAAATCTGCATTAGTAATATGGAGATCACAACTTTTTTCCATGATCAATAAGAAACACATATAGAGAAAGCAATGGCCTAGTTGTCACTAATTCCTTCCATCAATATTGTAGAATTTTGGAAGGAGATGTGTTTATTTCTTAAGGATAGTTAGACAAAACTATTTACTTTACTTAAAAAATGCATATAATTTAGGTCCACATCAACCATGTCCACATAATGCAATACTTTTTGCTAGTAACATATCCTGTAACTGAGCACATCCATGGAAAAACAGGAAAGATAATTGAGGTAATAGTGAGTGAAATTGTGGTGGTAATAAAAAAATCATGATCATAAAATCCATATAGTATACTACCTAAATAATTAGGGCAGATGTTTGCTAATTAAATATTCTATAATTTTCCTTAGTTATTTTTCAACATGTAAAAATAGATATATTGCAAGAATATTGAAATCAAGTTATTTATAGTAAGACTACATCCTGGCAATTTCTGGCTTTATTTGATCTCATGTAACCTATACCTATTGGTTTTCATTATAAATATTAAAATTTTTGGTAACCATTTTAACAGTAGAAGTGGCAAATAGGGAATGTGCAGTTTTGTACTTTTTGTTTTGCTTCATCTGTTTATAACTTTGAATAGCTTAGTACCTTTAAATTAATCAAATTCATTTGTTTAGTATTTTAGAACTAACACAGCCCTGGGAAAACTTGGTTTCATCTCCTATCTTGTTTTTTATCTAATTTCATGACATCTGCACCGTCTAAAATCTCTGGGGTCAGTTTTCCAATCCATGAAATAAAGGAGATGGACTAGGCGATCTATAGAGCTTTGCCCAAATCCAAAATTCTGCCATGTTAATTTATTTATGCTTAGTTGGTCCAGTTTTTTCCTTCATTAATCACATTTATCTGATAATGATCAACCCTTAGCATCCTTTTGAACTTAAATCAAAGTGAATTCATTTTCATGCATGTATACAATAATTAAGTATGGATTTGTCTTGAATGTTTCAAGATTTCTTTAAAAACAATACTTTCCCATACGTGTTAGGGTAATAGGTGCTTCTTTCTCAATTTTGCTTGAAGTATTCATGGACAAATTTATGTTCCATTGGTCCCTTATGTGTAGATTAATATACAACAAAATTAAATAATTCCTAAAGATATTTTATTGATCATGACTACATGTAAATAGTTATTTTTTTCAATTGTCGGGGTGCCATAATTCATTTGGCCATCTTTAGTTATTTACCTTGCTGCAATATGTACCCTCTTCCTCTTCAATTGTTTTATCTTCCTGCTGCTCAGTTATTTCCAAACATTCTTGCTGTTCAAAATAAAAACAGCACACATTTTTTTTAACCTTGGAGTTCTGCCAGAGAAAGAAGAAAGAAAACTAACATCCACGAAATAAAGAGAAAATAAAATCTGGCAACAACATCCAAACCAAGAATCAGTTACAAGTACAGTATGTACCATAGAGTCACTTTTATAGTTTCTATGAATTCTTGTTTCTCAATATCCTATGAAAGTTATTCATTGATAAGTTCTACCTAATTTACCCCAATGTATTCTCTACTGTGAATCAACAACGAAGACTGAAGAGTAAGGTTTCTTGATGGACAAAATAATACTCATAAATACACTTGCACATTCAAAGACACACACACTCACACACATGCACATTCATACAGTTCCTAATCTCCTTCATTCAGACTGCAGTGACTTATTTTAGTACCATGTAAAGATACAGACTATTTGAAGAAAATATGTCAAAGATGTAATGTTTCTTTTCAAACTTCCAAGATTTCACTTTTTAAGGAGATTACCATATATGCTGTCATAGCATCATACACTTCACAGTACATTCAGTTTTATGCTGTGATACTTCATGTTCATTTTTGCTGTCATATTCAATTTTCTGCCTCACCTCTATCTTGTAAGCTCCATTTGAGCATGGATTATTTCTGGTTTGGGTCTTCACTGTAACCCCTTCATCAAACATGCAGCCCAGCAGATTATGTCAATAATTATTTATTGAATGAATAATATAATTGGTGGCTCCAATTACACGGTTAAGTAAAAATGGATGGGCTTAAAAATGGCATCAGAAATATTCTACTATATACTTAAAATTTCATCAGATATACTATATAAAAAATTTTTACAACATTTACAAATATCAACCAAAATGTAATTCATGCTTTTATTGTTTCATTTTCTGTCAATCTTTTTGGATAATGGATTCATATAATGAGTGAAAGATTGGCCAAGATACATTCTAAACTTGCTTCCAGGTTAAGATTCTGTTCTACCAACATGATTGTTTAATAAGAATCACTGCATCAAAATGATGTGGTTGAGTTTCAATAGTTTATATTACCTGTATGCTCAGAGTATTAATATATACACTTTTATGTTTTTTCATAAATCAAATATTTTTATTTTACACACTTGGGAAACATGCAGAAACGCAGAATACATTTGTTTATCTTTGACTTTAATGCAGACACTCGAGTCCAGTACTGTTTGGTATTTAAAAATATATATACATATATATATATATATATTTAGGAGAACTAAGTATGATACACATTTTTGTGAAACAAAGAATGTTTTTGCAAGATAAAATATAACTTATTGTAGGATGTTGTTAGCTTAATAAATAGGCTTATTCATTATATTAATGTTTAATTTGTCATTTTTGTCTTTCTGATAAATTAAATGACTCTAAATATGAATTCAGAAAAGTGTAGATTAATACCATGAAGCACGATAAATAAATATTAAGGTTTCTGAATCTACTGCTCATACAGAATGCTGCAAAAAGCTCAGGCTTTGTATCTGTAAGACAAAGGTAATAACAGAATCAACCTACTGGGTTAGTGCAAAAATTAAATTAGAATATAAGAAAATGTATGTAAGTGTTTAACAAAAATTCTTCAATACATTTTTATTTTACTAAGAAGATAATTCTCATTTTTTGTTTTTTTTTTTAGTGAAAAAGCACCAGCCAGTGAAATATCAAAACTAAAACATCTGAGCCAATTAAAAGACTTTCTTTTCTCCTGATTCAGGATTTATACGCACACACAAGTTTTCTCAGGAGAGGAGTGGGGAAGAGGTTGGCCTCCTCACCATTTCCTAGTTCCACATTCCTCACATATTAGCTGAATTTCTGGCCGCTCGGTGGAGGAGTGAGTGGTAAGGAGCTTTTACCTGCTTCAGATAGTAATGATCTTACGTTGGCTCCCTGTGGTTACAGATGACACAAAATTGCTGATCATCTGCTCCTGAGACACATTCATTTGATCCTCAGAGACTCTGCTCCCTTCATAGGTATCTCATACTGCAGTTCTTTTCAAAGGGTCATATTGCAGGTTGCTTTTCAGTTTCCGCTTCAGCCCTTGGGATCTGACAGGCTTCTAGTGGACTGTATTGACTCATGGTTAGTAGGGATAACCTACAACCGCACCCTTCCCCTGTTGTGAGGAAAAGTGCAATTCATTTTCAATACAGACTTTCTCACTTCCCTCAATGGCTTGCAGGCAGCTTCAACCAGCTTTAGGCATTAGGCTTCTGGGTTGTTAAACACAAATTATTTTCTTGCCTGCACCTCAAAGGGTCCACGGCAAACTCCTCAAGTAAATTTGTGATGATTCCTCACATTCACATAGTTTGCATGAAAAGAAAATAATCGTTTTTATAGTTCTGAAAAAGTTGTTGTCAATAAGATACACAAATCATGGTCTTTATTTTAAAAATATATCTTACGGTATTGACTCCAAGAACAATACAGAAAGAAAAGAGAGAACAGAAAGCAGGCTTAAAACACCCTAGAAGCCTTTTATTATTCATCGAATAAAACTTGCACAAAATTTGTACCATTTTTTAATATTGCAAAAACTAAACCAACAAACGACTTACTATACAATTCAGGTGGATACCGACATGTAAAAAAGCTACTACACTTTACTTTTGGGATTAGTTCCAATTAATTCATTGTAAACTATTTAAGAAGTAAATTGTTTTTGCCTAAATCATTTTTGCATAAATTTGGTTGAGAGTGACCATATAATTTTTCTTACAAACTTGGACACATTTCATGGTAAACAAGAGCCATGACTGCAAGTGATATCTAACAACATGTAAAGTAGACTGTCCCAGGTAAATCAGACACATGATCACTCAAGTTAGGAAAATTTCACCCACAAGAAGACTTTAACTCAAATTGGTCAAAGAAGCATATTACAGTAATTAATAAGAAGAAAGATATATTGTCATTTTCCGTTTTGGCTGACAGCAATTTCATTATGAACGTAGGTTTTCATTTTTCCCACCAGTCATCTTCAATTTGCCAGCCTGCATCTCTCCTCGTATTTGAAAGTTGGCTACCGTGGTTAAAGGTATAAATCTCAGATGAAATAGTATCCAGATGTACAAAGATCTCTTTCTTGGGAGCAAGATAATTTCTAGAAAGTTTCTCAGTAACCTCCCATACTTCTCACTATCAATATATCATTGCTACATCCATCAATGCAAAGGGAAACAGGATTTACCCTTGGAGCTAGGGTTATGGGAAAAACAACTTTGAATCTTACGAGAAAACAAAATTGGATCTCTTTCAGAAAAGAAGATATATGATGATTGTTGGAGAGACAACCAATACTGTTTACTAAAACTCTATTCTTGCCTCAAATCCTTGACTCTTTTCCGAAAACTCATGATTAAAATGTCTATAGAAACCATTCTTTTGGCCGGGCGCGGTGGCTCACGCCTGTAATCCCAGCACTTTGGGAGGCCGAGGCGGGCGGATCACAAGGTCAGGAGATCGAGACCACGGTGAAACCCCGTCTCTACTAAAAATACAAAAAATTAGCCGGGCGCGGTTGTGGGCGCCTGTAGTCCCAGCTACTCGGGAGGCTGAGGCAGGAGAATGGCGTGAACCCGGGAGGCGGAGCTTGCAGTGAGCCGAGATCGCGCCACTGCACTCCAGCCTGGGCGACAGAGCGAGACTCTGTCTCAAAAAAAAAAAAAAAAAAAAAAAAAGAAACCATTCTTTTTATTTCTATATCTCCTGCCCTCAAATATTTCTGCATTATCTTTTAATTACCTGAGAAATTCTCCATTTAATTTGTGACAGAATATCTCACTATAGTTCAAATTTATAGAAACTTAATTTTATTAGGATAAAGTATGAAAACAGATATTTTCCATGAAATTTTAAAACAAAATATTAATGCTTAAAGGCTCATCAACCAAAGTATAAATAGGCAGCATTTTCTAAAATTAAAACTTCTTCTGCAAATTAATAACTTACAGACATCAGTCAGTACAGTGTGATTTTTAAGACAATATGACAATATATTAATCTGAACATTAATTAGGTTATTATTTACATTAAATAAAAGTTTTAACTTTTTAAAAATGAGTCTTCTTATGCCAGAAAGGATATTTAAACCCGAATCATTGTAAACTCATCACATCAAATGTTGTTCTGAAAAAAAAAATCTGTCATAAAACATGAAATACTTCTCTATAAGATTTAGAAAACTTGTGCTGTCTTTAGGTGTTTACAGACAAATAAAAGTAAAATTTTGCAGTTAAATTTTATGTATTTTTTCTCTTTCATTTACTGAGTTATTTAAAATAGAAACAGGAGAATCCCAAGAATTCTAATCCTTATTGAAACCAATTAGAGACCTTTCGCTTAGTCTGTCAAAAGCTAAATAATGTTCTTCTCCTACAAATATGCTCCTCCCGCTGTTTTCCTGTCATTTAATGAGAACATCATCTGCCAGCTGCTCAAGTCCAATATCTTAGAGTCATCCTGTACTTTGTTTTTCCTGCCTATTCTGCTCATGAGCAAATTCATTGACTCTACTTGCCAGTTGTTAAGTTCTTGTCTCTCAGCTCTAAACCAGATCTATATTCTGTGACGCTGGCTCAGAATTCTGCAAATCACACTGCTAATTGACCACCTTACTGCCTGTGAGTTAATGCCAATAGGGAAAGCTAAAGAAAGACTAGATGGCAAGAGAAGGAAGATGGGAATATTTCCTCCCATTTCTTCCCTCTCAAATTTATTTACCTAATTCAGCTTTTCTTGAGGTATAATGTATACACACATAACTGTATATTATTAATACATATACTTTGATCAGTTTAGACATATTCATACACCTGTGATAGTATTACCACAACTGAGATAACAAACATATTCGTTGCCTTCAAAAGTTTTCTTATGCCCCTTTTTGTAATTGTAATTTGTATTTAAAATTGGACCATACAACTCTCTATCCCTTTCACTCCTTTTTTATTTTTCCCACCATTTTTTACTGTGTTTAATAACTTTATAATACATTGTAATAATATAAATTCAAAAAGAGTGACTAGAATTTGACAACTGAATTATGTCTGGTCTCTGTTCATAAAGGAGGGGATAGGATGACTAGATCCATTAGATAAATGGTAGGCAACCTTTTCTCAAGAAATTGCAGACCTATGATATACCTTTACATACATATATACAAATTCCCATATATACAGTATTATTTGATGTTTTTTATATACAAAATATATCCTACTTTATGCATCACTCTTTAACTTGCTTTTTTCATGCAACAGTATTTCCTGAAACTCTATTGATATCAACATATTAAATTCTGTCAATACTTTTAACTGCTGTTTAATATTTTTGTGCATAAATAAACTGCATTTATGTATTTGAAAACAAAAGAAACCTATGGTTCCCATATTCCTAAATATCCTCTGGCCTAATTTCCCAAGATAAGGTTTCCAAAATGGACACCCCTCATCAAGAGATTCAAAAATTTCTGAAATCTCCTCAGTAGTTCCTCATGTACCAGCCAATCTTAATATGGAAGTAGAGTGATTGTACATGCCTACAGAGTCCTGGCTTATGCTGACTGTCTTGGTATGAAATATTCATAGTATCACATTTCGTTCTTCCATTATAAAAACTGTTTCTTTTTTATAATAAATTGTAGGGAAACAACATCAAAATCCTCCAATCAGTTGTTAAACTGGAGTGGACAACTACCACCCAGTAGTACAATACTGCATCCAGGACCCTGTTGTATCTGAAAGATAATAAACACCTTTGGAACACTTGAATCATCAGGACTGCAAGATATCTAGGCTCAAGCTTCCCTTATATTACAATGCTGCATCCTCAACTGTTATCTGATTAAATATTATGCATCCTGTTTATAAAGAAAGAGCTTATTATATTTAATATGCTCTGGGAACTATATATTTTGTTAATTTTTGTTTATTATTGTCTCTCTTTCACCTCTATAACATAATCATTTTAAAAACAAAAGTTTCCCTGTTTTGTTCACTGTTGTGTCCTCAAAATCTTATTTAGTGCCTGCTACATTGAAGGTGCTGAGTAAATATTTGTTGAAAGTAATGTAGGTTCTGGAATTCATTCTATTCTTACCATCTCTAAAATTGATCTTGTCGTTCTTATGATACTGCTTTCTAATATACTTTGTTCTCCCTAAAGCCAAAGAAGTCATTTTTAAAATAAAAATGGAATTCTAGCAGTGGCTACTTCTTGTTAAATTTAGTTCACTACCTCCTGCTTGAGAAGCATTTAGGTTTCCCAAAGTCTCAATAGTGCGATGCTTTGTGTCTTTATTCTATGATTCATTCACTTTTATAAGCTAAATAATAAGTGCAAACTTGCAATGGTGAACATATTAAAAGGGCATAGTGCATCAATTCACGAGCTTTGGGAATTTTCTTAAAGTGTATTTGGATGTTGTACAAAAGCTATAAATATATGAATTCAAATTAAACTGTATTTTCTAGAAATGAAATACTATCAAGTGAAACATTCTACTTCAGAAGTGAAAGAAATACAAATATCTTATATACTATATTGAGGGTTTAAAAAAATTTTTTTGTTGTTGTTTGTTTTTTTGAGACAGAGTCTCGTCCTGCTGCCCAGGCTGGAGTGCAGTGTCACAATCTCGACTCACTGCAACCTCTGCCTCCCAGGCTCAAGTGATTGTCATGCCTCAGCCTCCCAAGTAGCTGGGATTACAGGTGAGTGTCACCACACCCGGCTAATTTTTTTATTTTTTAGTAGAGATGGGGTTTCTCCATGTTGCCCAGGCTGGTCTCGAACTGCTAGCCTCAAGTGATCTGCCCACCTTGGCCTCCCAAAATGTTGGGATTACAGGCGTGAGCCATCACACCCAGCCAGATATTCAGTTATTCTTACATAAGACATTCAAATATTTCCATGTTAGCCAAACATGTCATCTTGTTCTTGAAATAGCAAAATAAAACCAATTATGAATTTTTATCCAACATGTAGAAAACAGAAGCAGTGAATGTTAAGAACTAGAACTTTTGATTTCAGCTGAGGATTAAATAAAATTTCTTTAACTTCATGCATCTCCTCTCTTTTCATCTGACTACCAAATATTGTAGTTGGAGGCTGAACATGAGTGTGAGGCTCCAAAAACCTGTGATCTCATCCTACTTTTATTCCTCATGTAAGTCTGTACAAGTAACTCCTCGCTAAAGTTTTTTTTAAATCTGTTTAATGAGGAGGTAGAATTAAATTTTCTTGTATCTTTCTGTATGAACATCTGATACTTTAAACCTTTAGAAAAGATAAATCAGATTTTTCATGAAAACATTAGGATTTAAACTTACAAATTATTTAATGCTTTAAACTCTTGTTACTATTTTATCTTTCTCTACTTTTAAGAAGATATTTTATGTATTAGATGTCCATTAAAACATAGTCAACTGATATGGTCAACCAGATGCCACTAGATAATAATGCAGCCTTCTCAGAGGGCAGATAGAAAAAAAGTATACTTTTTATGAAGGTGTCCTTGAATTCTCATTTTGATCCCAATTCCTGCAAAAATATGGCTTTGATTTTTAAAAAGTAGTTTAGTCTGTAATTTACAGAGCTCATAAGCCATCAGCCTTCAGTTTACATTAAGACTTAAGTCTTAAAATTTTCTTCCATGGTTTTAGGTGAAATTCATACACCAAGCTTTCCTATTACATTAGTGTTCAGAAAACAGTCTTTTCCATTGCATGACTCACTTCCCACCCTGATGTGAATATTATCCATCACTTAATATTTTTTCCTGCAAACTTCCAGTTTTAGCTTATATTCTGAGATACATTTGATAGTGATAGGTGCAGGATAAGCAATCAAAAATTCTGTGTGCTGTGGTATTGGTCCCTCCGTCTCACTCTCAGACTCACAAATCATTGAAAAAACCGAGTGACTAGTTGGTAAATTCATCTTCATGCAGTGAATTCTACAATTTACAATCTGTTTGTATAATGTACTTCTTTAATACAGTAACAGAAATCTCCCTTCTAGGGTCAAAGACCAGTTCTGCTGGTTTTCTCCCTCTTGCTCTTCAACAACTTCATTTGTTGTTTAATCTCTCTCAGGGGTCAGAAATATCTTCCCCATATGCTGAAACTTCCCATTTTTCAGCTTCAAGTAATTGCAACTTTCTATGTCTATTGGCTCAAAACAAGAATGTGAATTTTTCATTTACGATTCTTCACATTGATGATCTATTGTTCCCCGGCTAAATTGGTGAGACACAGAGGGAAGGTATACATTGGCCATTCATGTTAGGATTATTTGTAAAGTGGAAACCTCAAAGGCAAGCTGGTTTGATAGCTTTTTCAACGCAAGTTTGGTAAATACCGCAACACACTTTCATGTGTTCTGTGTTTGGAGCTGATATAAAAAGATAAAATGCCTAACATGAGTTGTGAATGTCTTTCCTCTGGGATTTAGCAGAATACATACCAGATAGTAGAGGTAGCCGGTGCTAACTATATTTGAATATATTGCTTTAAGCCTGCACAACACAGGATAGTTTTTCCCCCTTTCTGTAGCACAGCTATAGCATTGTCTGAACTGAAGATGACGAGAATGCTCACTGGCATATCAGACTTCTTCGGTACATCTGTTAGGCTGACATATTCTCTATCTCTATATAAGTATAGAAGCATGTACAGAAAACAGTCATATAATTAAGTATGAGATACAGCCACAGGAATAACAAAATAAAAATGCTCTAGTGTGAAGTTTTTGATGTATTCTGCATAGAAAACTTGTTAGTGGGGATAAATTTCAGTTAATAATGTTCCAACAATTAGTTGTTTCTGTTCACTTATTTTGCTTACAATTTATTGTACTAAATTTTAAGACTTATTGTTACTTTCATACTACCCCAATCTTCTAACAAATGATTAATAGCAAATTTGTCTAAATTATGAACAAAACCCCACATATTGAATTTACTTAATGTCTTCTATTTTGTTATTTCATTTTCTTGATAACCTATTTTAAAGTATGTATAAATTAGAAGTGTACCAAGTAAACAACTATCACCCAACAAAGAGTGTTAACTTTACACCAGAATCATCCTTTTATCTCCTCCCATAAAAGGTAATAACTGTTCTGACTTCTACCATGGTAGACGAGTTTTGAACATATATCACAATTTCTGTAAGGCATATTTCAAGGAGAGAATTGCAAGGTAACAGCATATGTATACAAAAAATTATATATATATATTCCAACAAGTTTTCCAAAGAAGTGTAATGAATTATGATCATTGTAGCAGTATGTGAAAAACTCAGCTTTTTCATAGACTCTACAATACTTGCAATTTTACTACTGTACAAGTTTTTGTCATTCTACTGGGTATGTAGTGGTATCTCATTGGAATTTAATTTACATGTTTATGGTCATTAATGAAATTAACCATTTGTATATACTTTTTGCTTTCTCAAGTCTTCTGCACATTTGTTTTGGTGAAATTTTTGTTGACCATGTGTATTGAAAAAGACTTCCACTCTGTGGCTTGTCTTATAAGGGTGTTTTTTAATTAACACGAGTCTATACTTTTTCCTGTTTTTAATTGTGTAAATTCCAGGTGTACAGCATTATATATGCAAATATACATAATATGTATAGACATGTACATAAATATATATGCATAATATGTATATATACATATATGTGATATAAATGGTTATTGCAGGTAAGCAATTTAACATATTCGTTATCTCACGTGGTTACATTTGTGTGTGTGTGTAGAGAGAGCTACCTAAAATCTACTGTCTTAGATAATTTCCAGTGTACATTGCAATATTATTAACTACAGCCCTCATGCTGTAGTTTAGCTCTCTGGATTTCTTCATTCTACATAATTGCAACTTTGTACCTTTCGGCCCACGTCTCTCAGTAGTCTTCCTCTCTGTTCTATTTTCTGTTTCTATAAAACCATGTTTTTAAAATTTGGATTCCACATGTAATAGAGAGCACACAGCATTTTTCTTACTGTCGCTAACTTATTTCATTTAACATAATGTCTTCTTGTTCAATCCACATTGTGTCAAATGACAGAATTTCCTTTTTTTTTTTTTTTTTTTTGAGACAGAGTCTCGCTCTGTTGCCCCGGCTGGACTGCAGTGGCCCTATCTTGGCTCACTGCAAGCTCCCCCTCCCAAATTCACGCCATTCTCCTGCCTCAGCCTTGGAAGTAACTGGGACTACAGGCGCCCACCACCGCACCCGGCTATTCTTTTGTATTTTTAGTAGAGACGGGGTTTCATCGTGTTAACCAGGATGGTCTCCATCTCCTGACCTCGTGATCTGCCTGCCTCGGCCTCCCAAAGTGCTGGCATTACAAGTGTGAGCCATTGCCCCTGGTCCAGAATTTCCCTTTTTAACGCTGAATAATATTCCATTGTACATATATATCCCAAATTCTTTATTCAGTCATCACTGATGAACACTTAGATTGTTTCCATATCTTGGCTATTATGAATAATGTTTCAACAAACATAGGCGTGTAGATACCTCTACGAAGTGCCAATTTTTTTGGAGGAGGGGATATAACCAGCAGAGGGATTGTTGGATCATACAGTAGCTCTATTTTTGGAAAACTCCACTGTTTTCCATAATGGCTATACAAATTTGCATTCCCACCAACAGTGTATAAGAGTTCTTTTTTCTCTGCATCTTTGCCAGCATGTTTTTTTTTTCTTCTTCTTTTTGATAATAGCCATCCTAACAGGTGCAGGATAATACATCTTTGTGACTTTGATTTAAATTTTTCTGATGACTAGTAATATTGCGCACATTTTAATATACTGTTGGACATTTTAATAATTTAATGTAGTCCAATTTTTCTGTCCTTCATTTTATGGATAATAAATTTAAAGTCATGTTTAAAAGACCTTTCCCCACCTCAAGTTATTTAAGGTATTCATTCTATGAACTTAATTGTTGTACTTGTCATATTTGAAGCATCATCTGAAATTGACGTTTTAAGTATGAGTTGGGTGATATTCAAGCTTAACTTTTATACATATTGATATCCAATGAAATCCAAACTAGTCATTAAGAAGACAGTTTTCCTTTAGTGCTTTGTTCTACAGGATGAGCTTTTCACAAATTAGTTTACTATATATTTGTGTGTTTATTTCAGAACTCATTTTGTTACGTTGGTCTTTCTGTCCATCCTTTATGATTATAACACTGTCTTAATTGCTGTAGTTTTGTAACTGTATTAGACTCCTTCCAACTATATTCCTTATAATACCTGTCTTGACCTTTTTTAGCCATTTACTTTTGTGTATAAATTTTACAATTATTTTGAGAATTTCTATGAAAAATAATATTACCAAGAATAATAACTTTCTGGGTTCATACTGAATCTACCCATCTATTCAGAGAGAAGTTACAGCTTTACAATACTGCCTTCTAATCAAGAAAATGATGCATTTCTACATTGATTCAAGTTTCCTTTAATTTCTCCCAATAATATAACAAGTATCTGTTCAGAGGTTTTAGAACATCCTTCATTAGATTTATTAGTATTCTAGCAAAGCATTTTATAGACCTTGGGATAGTGGAATATCCTAATCTCTTTCATGACCTCAAGAGGTAGCTGTCATACAGACACAGAAATAATATGATATTTGTCATAAGATATTAGTAGATTTTTAAATAAGAAACTAAAGATTTTTCATTAGATTCCTAGTCAGATTAAAGTTTTAAAATCATAAATGGGATTTGAATGTTTATCAAATAATTCTTCTGAAGTAACCAGAAATAATCATGAGTTAACCATGAGTTTTCTCTCCTATTCTGTTATTATTGTGTATTGTTACTATATATTAAATATTACGCTAACCTAGCATTTCTAGATAAACCGTAAGTTGATCAAAATGAAGTATGCATTTGATATATTGCTAGATTCAGTTTGCTATTATTAGATTTAGGATTCTCTACATTTATCCTTAGGAGATAAATGATCCTCATAGATTTTGCTATATTGTTTTCTGATTGCCATTTTCAACATTTGAGGTGAATTTGTGCCATAATAACTTAACTCGGAAGTGTTCTTTCATTTTCTATTATCTATACTCTTTTGAATAAGTAACTAGTGAAATCCTGGTGACTGGTGAGTCCCATAATGAGTTAACGTAAGTTATTTTTCTACAGATTTTATTTTATTTATGACATATGTGACCCATCAGATTTAAAATTATTCTTAAGTCAGTTTGGAAATTTGTTTTTACAAATTTTACAATTAATTGGCATCAAGCTAGTTAAAAATACCTTTTTAGTATGACTTTAATTACTCTGGAATCTAAAGTGATATTCCCTTTTCATTAATTATATGGGCAATTTGTTCTTTCTTTTGACTGTTGACTAGTGTTAACAGAGTTTCGTTTTAATTTTTAAAGACACAATTGTAGCTAATATCATCTTCTCTATTAGACAATTGATTTAAATTTTATTAATTTATTCTTTTTTTATAGTATTTCTTCTTTTTTTACTTATAATTTGTCAGTTGTTTACTAATGTATTGAGATGCACATTTATAACAATGATTTTCAACATTCTTTTCTAATATATTCCTTCAATGCTATAAACTTCACTATGAAATTAGGTTTATCTATATCTTATAAGCTTTGATACATATTTAGTGTTATTCATTTTAATCCATTTCCTAATTTCCAGTGTTATTTATCTTTTATTATTAGTTTTTCTTAGTATATTTATTATGTTTTAGCTTAATTCCACATTACCTCTTTAATGAAGACTCCCTAGTGATGGGGGAAGATGGCTTACTAGATGCAGTCAGGTGGAACAGTTGCCACCAAGAGACAGAGCTGACTAGCACACTCTGAACAGACCTTCAGAGAAAAGGCATTGAGAGTGGATGGAGGGAAGACATAGAAGCTAGACTGATGGGGGGGGGGAATTCAGGAACACTACATGGGGTTATCTTGAAACAGGATTTGTTCCTGGCCCCCAGTGACTCCACGGGAACAGGTGAGTTGCAATGACAAGCAATAACCTGCTCTCAACACAGGTCTCTGGAATCCTGGCAGAAGGATACCCCTTGACTATGGGCACTCAAATTGGCAAGGAGAGTTGCTTAGAGAAGTGGTAGGGACAGAAGGCAGCTGATGTGCAGCCCAAAAGGTCTGCTGTGAGAACACCTGTAGTGGGACATGGCCAGGGACACCCTAGCCCATAGGGTTCACTTGCTCCCATAAGAGATTTTAACCTTAGGGGAATTGTGGGACCTGAACTCAGCAGGGCAGTTTGAGCCATCCAGAGCACCCCTTGGTATACTGGCCTCTCTCAGGACCCCAGCCCAGCCATGCCTTCTTACAGGGTGGCCTCGGCCTGCATGACAGCTTCTGTGCTGGCAGACTGTGCTTGACTGGCAGAAATCTCCAGCAGGGTAGCTCCCACTGCCATGCACCAGCCTGCCCACTCCCTCCCCACAGTGAAGCTTTCCCTGGGCCCATGGTAAAGCTCCACATTGCTTTACTGGTGCGTGAATGCACAGGTGAGGTTTGCCTTCCTTGTCCTGCCAGTGCACATGTGTGTGTGCACCCTGACTCGTCACTACTGTGATGGGAATGCACTCCTCCGTTCTCCTCCAACCAGACCACTATTACAGTCAGAACCTTGGTGGACACAGAGCCAGTCAGCCCTGCACCCAACAGTACCTCACCCTTGTGCCAACACTGCTTCAGGAGTGAAACTGGGAACTAAGAGCAGCCAACCCTCCCCTTTCCTGAGCGACCACCCCTACCTGTGGCAAAAAGAGAAAACACACAGAAGTGTACCTCCCACTGTCCTACCCCTGTACTAACACCACAACCAGTGTGACTGCATGCACTGTTGCCAGCTGGTGACCTCTGCCCTGCTAAGCCATGCTGCCTCCACCATTGTAGAAAATGCCCTCATGGAGGTAGGCACTCTGGTACCTGCTAACACCCTGCTGCACCTGGGTTAACATGCTAACATGCACCCCACTGCATGGCCACTGACACTGCTACAGGCACCTGTGAATGAGGAAGGATCCTGCTGCCACCACACTATGAAATGCTTTGGGTGACACCGCCAATCAGAATGTGGTAGCCAGTGGTTTGGTGGCACTTTGGCCCTCCCAGTACAGTGGGTTCCTAACCTCAAGCAGCCAGAGAAAAAAGCTGGGGCCTAATACTAGTCCCCTGGAGTTTGAACACACAGTCCAGGGGGTGGGAGCTGAGTGTTGGCCCTACTAAAGCCTTCCAGAAATTAATCTAATCAGCTGAACCCACCTTATACCATGATCAAACCCTCATGGTCATCAAATAGAATAAAGAAAAAAAAATTCAAAGGTCAGTCACTTTAAAGACTGAAGAAACATCAACCCACAAATATGAGAAAGAATCAGCAAAGAACTCTGAAACTCAAAAAGCCAGAGAACCTTCTTTGCACCAAATGACCACACCACCTCTTCAACAAAGGTTATGAACCAAGCTGAGATGGTTGAAATGATGGAAATACAATTTAAAATATGAAATAGGGACAAAAATCTTTGAGATGTAAAAGTACATTGATACCCAATCCAGGGAAACTAAGAATCACAATAAAATAATACAAGAGCTGACAGACCAAATAGCCAGTATAGAAAATAATGTACCTGACTTAATAGAGCTGAAAAACACACTATAAGAATTTAATAATGCAATCACATGTATTAATAGCAGATAGATCAAGCAGAGGAAAGAATTACAGAACTTGAAGACTTGCTTTCTTAAATAAGACCATCAGACAAGAAAAGAGAAAAAAAGTGTTAAAATGAATAAACTAAACCTCTGAGAAATATGGGATTATGTAAAGAAAGCAAATCTATGACTCATGGTGTCCCTGAAAGAGATGAGGAGAGTGTAAGCAACTTGGAAAACATATTTCAGGATATCATCCATGAGAAATTCCCCAAAATAGCTAGAGAAGCCAACATTCAAATTCAGGAAATGCAGAGAATCCCAGTAAGATACTACACAAGAACGTCATCCCAAGATACATAATCATCGGATTATCCACAGGTAAAATGAAAGAAAAAATGTTAAAGGCAGCTGGCGAGAAAGGTCAGGTCACCTACAAAGGGAAACCCCATCAGACTAACAAGCAACAACTCAACAGAAACCCAATAAGCCAGAAGACACTAAGCGCCATATGCAACATTACTAAAGAAAAGAAATTTCAACCCCAAATTTCATATCCAGTGAAACTAAACTTCATAAGTGAAGGACGAGTAAGATCCTTGTCAGACAAGCAAATTCTGAAGGAATTCATCACCACCAGACCTGCCTTACTAGAGCTTCTAATGGAAGCACTAAATATGGAAAATACTGTCACCAACCACTACAAAACACACATAAGTACACAGGCCAGTGACACTATACAGCAACCACACAAACAAGTTTGCATAACAACTAGTTAACATCATAATGACAGGATTGATTCCACACATATCAATAGTAATCTTTAATGTAAATGGGCTAAATGCCACTAGTTAAAAGGCACAGAGTGGCAAGCTGGATAAAGAAGTCAGACAAATTGTTATGGTGTCTTCAAGAGACCCATCTTATATTCAAGGACACTCATAGGCTCAAAATAAAAGGATGGAGAAAAATTCTACCCAGCAATTTGAACACAGAAAAAAAGCTAGGGTTGCAATCCTAATTTCAGACAAAACAGACTTTAAAACAACAAACAAACAAAAAAGGAAGCACATTACAGAATAGTAAAGGGTTCAATGAAACATGAAGACCTAACTATCCTAAATATGTATACAACCAACATATAAGCACCCAGATTTATAAAGCAATTTATTGGAGACATTCAAGGAAACTTAGACTCCCACATAATAATAGTGAGAGACTTTAACAGTCCATTAACCGTATTAGATAGATCATCAAGGCAGAAAACTAACAAATATATTCAGGACCTGATCTTAGCAGTGAATCAAATAGACATGATAGACATCTACAGAACTTTTCACCCCAAAACAACAAAATATACATTCTTCTCCTTGCCATATGGCACATATTCTAAAATCAATCACATAACTGGACATGACACACTCCTCAGCAAATGCAAAATAACTGAAATCATAACAATCAGTATGTCAGACCACAGCACAATAAAATTAGAAATCAAGACTAAGAAATTTGCTAAAAACTATATAATTACATGGAAATGGATTAATCTGCTCCTGAATGACAGTTGAGTGAACAATGAAATTAAGGCAAAAGTCAAGAAATTCCTTGAAACTAATGAGAAACAAGATAAAACATACCAAATCTCTGGGAAACAGCTAAGACAGTATTAAGAGGGAAATTCCTAGCACTAAATGCCCATATCGAAAAGTTAGAAAGATCTCAGTTTAACAACCTAATATTGTAACTAAAAGAACTAGAGAACCAAGACAAAACAATCCCAAAGCTACTAGAAAGAAGAAATAACCAAAATCAAAATTACAGCTGAACTGAAGGAGACGGAGACAAAAAAAAAAAAAAACATTCAAAAGATGGATGTATTCAGTAATTTGTTTTTTTGGAAAAAAATTAATAAAATAGAGAGACCACTAACTAGACTGAAACTGAATCTATAATATTTATCCTTCAGTATAATCTTGCCAAATGTATTTTATTAATAATGGTGTGACCCTATAACACAAATACAAAATGTTGTTTTACTATTTGATAATGTTTATCTATTGTGCTTAACACATAATCTATATCATTCGTTTTTTAATCATGGTTGTAATTCCTCTGACTTTTGCTTCCTTTTGTTTGTTTCCAATGTCATTTATTTTAATGAAGATCCTTTTATCTATTTTAAAAATAAATGAATTCAGCAAGATTTGGGAATGCAATATAAACATAAAAAAATCATATTTCTATATACTAACAAAAAAGTGTGGAAATTAACATTTAAAACACAGTACCATTTCCAATTGCTCTAAAAAAATTTATTTATGAATATAACAAATCATATATACAATCTGTGTCCTGAAAATTACAAATGATGATGAAATAAATCAGAGAAGACCTAAGTAAATGGCAGAAATACTGTGTTCATTGTTTAGAGGGATCAATATATTAAAGATGTCAGTTCTCTTTTAAGTGATATATACATAAAATTGATGTAGAATATTTCTCTGCGCCTTTGCTGGACTTGTAGCAGGGAGGCACCCCATCTACTCACCCTGCTAGCCTGGCCCGTGTCTGGCTTGTGTTCTGACCTTTGACTCCTGTGACTGCCAGTCCTGTGTGCCCAGCCCCTAGTGGGAGGAAGCATGTGAGTGAGTAAGGGCAGCGTCAGGCCAGCTGATCTGAATGTTGACACAGGAGCAAGCTCTGTGTGAGCCCATTAACCAGACCAGGCATATCACCCTGAGGGAAACACAGCGGCACCCAGGCAGGGGTATCTGCATCCCTGAAGTCCCAGGGTGTGTGTTGCAGTGCTTTTTTAGTTCTGCCTTCTGCAGTCCGACAGACAGCATCATTTTAGCAGCCCAGTCAGCCTCTTGCCCTGCTGTGACCCACGGCTCCAGGACTGGCTGGGCCCTGACATTGCTTTCATCATGTGGGTCAGCTGCTTTCCACTGGCAAGGGCAGAGGGCCATGTTATAGCCTTTGTGTGTACCCACATTTGGTGGGTCCTGAGCTCTTGTCTGGCGTCCAAGAAGAATGAGGTAATGTTGTCATTTGAAGAGTGGTGAGGGTGGAGCGTTTTATTGAGTGACAAAACAGCTGAGAGGGATGGGAAGGTCAGGTCATCACCCGGTATGGTTGAGTTTGGGGCTTTTTATAGGCACAGAATAGGGGAATGCATGCTGATTGGTTTGTGAGTATGCAAAAAAGGTTAAAACAAAGACACCAAAGTTGGGCAGTGTAAAAACTATTAGGGAAGGGTAGGTGTATGGAAAATAGGTGAAGAGTGGGGATCAATCAAAGGAAAGCACATCAAACAGGAATACAGTTTCTCAATCCAGACTGTCGATTTGACTTGTAGCTTAGCCTTTAGGCTTTAAGCTATCTTTGACCTGAAGGTGGGGTTTCACCAGGGACCTGTCCCTAACTGCTTAGACATTTTTCTACCTCCTGCAGTTATCATAATGTCCTCAGCACCACCTTAGCAAGGTTTTGTGTTAAAAAGTACAAGATTATTTTAAAATTTATATGAAAAAGCGCAAGACCTACAATAGCTGAAACAGTTTTGAAGAAGAATATAGTGGGAAGAATCAAGCTACTGAACTGTAAGGTTTATTGTCTACTTACAGTAATCCAGGCAGTGAAGTTTTGGTAAAAGGACCGATATAAAGATTGAATGGTTAAACAAATCAGGATACATCCAAACCATGGAATACTATTCATCAATGAAAAGCAACAATCAGCCGGGCTCAGTGGCTCACACCTGTAATCTCAGCACTTTGGGAAGCTGAGGTGGGTGGATCACCTGAAGTCAGGAGTTTGAGACCAGCCTGAACAACATGGAGAAATCCCATCTCTACTAAAAATAGAAAATTAGCCAGGCATGGTGGCACATGCCTGCAATCCCAGCTATTCGGGAGGCTGAGGCAGGAGAACCGCTTGAACCCGGAAGGCAGAGGTTGTGGTGAGCTGAGATTGTGCCATTACACTCCAGCCTGGGCAACAAGAGCAAAACTCTGTCTTTCCAAAAACAAAACAAAACAAAACAAAACAAACAAAAAAAAAAACATGCAACGACTCATAAATACATGAAATAACTCCGATTTATGTTAAAGACATCATAATGAGTGAAAAACAGGCAATCCTAAAAATTTGCACATTGAATGACTCCTTTTATATAACATTCTCTGAAATAACAAAGCTGTGGAGATGAACAATGGATTAGTGGTTTCAGGCACTGGAAGTAGTGAAATGGAGGTGGCTATGGTTATCAAACAGGCCCAAAAAAGATTCTTGTAATGGAACAATTCTCTGTCTTGACTGTGGCTACAGTAACATGAATGTACACATGTAATAGAATTACATAGAACCAAATACACACTCTCTCACACACATACACAAGTACATGTCAAATTGGTGCAATAAGACTAAGGTCATTGGATTGTATCAGTGTCAAATTCCTGGTTATGATACTGTGCGTTAATTATGCAAGATGTTAATGTAAGATGTTGGCATTCAAGAAAACTGTGAAATGTATATGGGTTCTCTATATATTGCTTCTTACAACAGCAAATGAATCAATAATTTTCTCAGAATAAAAGGTTAAAGAAACTTAAAAAATATAACATATATTAATAATTATATACATAACTGTACATATACAATGAATTATATGTGATGTACTTTTACTTCCTAAATGATGTAACTCTCTGGATCTAAATATACTCTCCTATACATATATACACATACACACATATTTGCATATGTTTTATTTATGTGTGTGTGTATATATATGTATACATGTGTATACATACAAACATATACATATATAAACATACACACACACACACATATATCTGTGTGTATTTGTAAAATGTGAAATTGATGCCTAACTGCCATCATCTTGGATATCTGACATAATGCCAACTTATGCAATCATCTAGGAACATGGTTCTAATTATGTTACTCTTTGGTTTGTAAACTGTTAACTCTCTACTCAATAAAGTACACTTACTTACTATAATCCGGCTTTAAGTCACCCCAACCTGGCTACAACCTACGTAATCATTAAACATTCAGTGTTTCACATGAACTTCTAATAATGCAAAACAAAATACTTCACTTCCTTTTGGCTATCTGTCTCTTTGTTATTGTTGGTCTGAATACCCTTCTCTTTCTATCTTTGCACCTTTACACACATTCTCATTTCAATACCTCTATAAGTATCTGACTCATTCTTTAATCTTCAATTGTTGACTCTATTATTAATCTCTTTATAAGCATTGGACTGTTGAATACATTTTTTTTATTTTTGAATACATTTATTTATTTATTAAATTAATGTACACCCTCCTCTAAATTCCTTCCTTCCTAGTTTTGAGGCTCCAGTATAATTTATTTATATTTTTCATGAAAAATTATTTCTTTGTATTTTTTATAGAGGGTTGCAACAGAAAGGCAATTGTATAGTTAGAATTTGAATATCTGGTCAATAATGACTGGGTTTTCTTCACCCCCTAACCCACTTCTGGAACCTTACTTGCTTTGCAAATCTTCTACTATCCACATAGCTACAACTGTAATAGATATGTTTGTAATATATGAACTCACTATCTTGTAAACAGTTCATTGGTCTGAAGATTTGCAGATGTTGCAGGTTGTATTCCCTAGAAAGTAGATTCTTAGAAGGAAAATTGTGTGCCAATTTTATTAGGTAGAGCTTTGGTGCTCAATACCTGCAGAGAAGGGAAGGAAACAGGTTTGGGAAGAGAAAGAAGATGCTATCACATGAAGGACTCAGCTCACACACACCGCTACAAAGAGCTTTGAAGATCTGAGTACGGAGTTAGAAATTGTCAGTATATGTAATGAGGGGCTCAGGCCCTCATACCTCCACCTTTATCAGTCATTAAATTCAAGCGATCTCCAGAATAGGACATGATTTGGGTGAGGCAGCTCTCTTTGGCAGTTCCCACACAGTGCTGTGAGCCTGCAGGGTTCTCAGCACCTAGACTAAACTATCCTAAACACTGAAGGGAGGTTTGAGACGTCCAGAACAGTATCCACTGCTGCCTATGACCAAAGGTGCTCATAATACTCCTTTATTTAAGGACTGTCAATTGAAATGAGTACAACATAGAGATGAGTCCCTCTACTGAAGACTCGGCTATTAGCAGGTAAATTGAGGAGTCAGATGCATTTTCCATCATATGGCTTAGAATAAAAGGAAGATTTCATTAGCAAGAATAAAGAATTAACAAATGAAAAGAGAAAAGGGAACTCAGAAGATAAAGTGAAGGACTTAACCCTGTTCGAAGCTTTTTTCTTTGGGAAAGGAAAAAATATTCAGTATTTTTTGATAAACTCTGTATTCCCACATTGAAATTACCTTTTTCCCCTTTAGTTAACATAAAATTCTGTTACTTCCATATAAAAGAATTCTAATTAATACAGACAACTAGCTCTTTTAGTTGCTAATGGTATCTCTTTGGCTATATTATATTGACTTTTAAAATGAGTTCTTATCTATAAGATGATGATAATTATAACTACCATAAGGTCAAACACAAATTACAAATAAGAAACATAATTTTCTTTATTGAAAATAAGGGAAGAGACTACCTCCTTTTCTTGGTGTATTTACTTTAGAAAACTTGTAATTTCAGTGTTTTCTCGATTTCTTTGAAATGTATGTAAATCTTTTCAAACGCTAAATAAGACTTTTTCTAGCTTTAAGACCCAGGAATGTCTGCCTCAAGGACCTAATCTCTTTAAAGTATAATCATCAAGATAGGGCTCTTATCTCCCAGTTTTTCTGGGAGGGTAGGGGCCTCATTTTGTCTCGGGGTAGAAGATGAGAGCTGGCACCGAACTGTAAAATTACCTCCTGTCATAAATATATGAGAAGTTTATTCTCCTTTGGAGAACTCAATTAACTGACACAGATGGTCACTCCAAATACCAAGTGAATTTCGAATGAACTATTTGTGAGAAATGGTGCTGTCAGGTCCTCCTAATTGAGAGTAGGTTATTGTATAACTTGAGAACGTATGTGTGAGTGGGTGGTATTTGCTTGGCCATATAAAAGAATGAGAATTTTTTTTCCTCTTACAAACTTTTAGTGTATTTCTTGTCTTGTGCATCACAGGCTGATTTAAATCTCACTCAATAACAAATTTGTTTTCATTTTCCTGTTCCTTTCTGGAGAGATTTCTGAGTTAGGAGAGTATTTTATTTTAATTATATTTCTCAAACACTACCTAACTTTCAGTATTTCATTTTTGGTCACAGATTATACAAATATATGTTATTGTTATAATAATTATTACTAATTATATCTCCTTTCTCACTTATGAGATCAATTTGAGTATCTAACTGATTTTTATTATTTCTAAATATTCATTCTAGCACTTTTCCTACAATTGCTAGGTAATTATTTCTTTAATGAATAAATAAATGTATTTATTCTTAGAAGTCCAGAGTTATAGTATTGGTCTTTGCTTCCCTTAATATGCCATACAATCAACAGGTGATAGTGAAAAATTTAGTAAATGTATATCCCAAAATACAGTATATTGTTAATTTGGACACTCAATACATTAATGTTATGCATGTATATATATGTGTGTGTGTGTGTATATATATACACACACATATATACACACACAATATGTATATATATACAATTTTTATTCACCTTTCTATCAACAAATCTGAGACTTAAACTGGGCAGATGTCAACCCATGTACATCTAGATATATTCTAGGACCTTGTAGGTCATGTTTATATTTTCTTCAAAATATGCAAGAACTGCAAATATATTAATATCACACAGTCATTTACATTTTTGAAATCTAAAAGTTTCTAATGATTTGCTTTAGTGAGTCATACAAAATAATTTCATCCTTTTTTCATAGCCAATAATTATATATCATCTTTTTCATATACTAAAAGCTGGAAGTCACCTCTGGGTTGACCATTTAAGTTAGATAGAGAAAACCATTCTTGTATATTTCCATGAGTACTTAGACTTATCACTCAGAAAAACATCTTGGAGATGTGAGTAAAACTGATACTTGTTAATTGGGCACCCATAATTCCTCCTTATACGTTCCCAAAAAGTATTTTTTTAGCAGAAGTTAGAGACAGATCATTACATATTTGCTTCTCTTTCATTTATGCAGTATACAAGGCAAGACATTTAAACATACACACATTTACTTTTGCAAATATTCATTTACTGAGAAACTGAGCAAATAGTTGAAAGTATTGTTATCTAGAGCAAAATGTCTTAGAGATCACCATGACCAATTCTTTCAAAGTACCATGTTTAATTACAGATCATAAACAGTGATAAAATATGACCACTTTTACATAGATAATATATTATAATTTTAAAACTTTTTCTTACATGCCACTCTAGAAACTTAGTTCCCTAAGCTCTCCTCTCCAAAAACATTCAGTGAATCTTTCAAATCAAATCAACCATCTTTACAGGGACATGGATGAAGCTGGAAACCGTCATTCTCAGCAAACTAACAAACCAAACACCACATGTTCTCATCGTAAGTGTGAGGTGAACAATGAGAACACATGGACACAGGGAGGGGGATACCATACACCGGGGCCTGTTGGGGGGTGGGGGTCTAGGGATGGGATAGCATTAGGAGAAATACCTAATGCAGGTGACGGGTTGGTGGGTACAGCAAACCACCATGGCACGTGTATACCTATGTAACAAAACTACACGTTCTCCACATGTACCCCAAAACTTAAAATAAAATTAAAAAAAAGAAAGAAAATAAATAAATAATAAAAAACGAAGGCTGAGTGTTTTAGTTATCACCTTTGAAATTCGTTTATTTTCAATACTAGTGATAAAAACTTGAGGGCAAATCTGATGGTGAAAATATTAGGAAAAGCACTAAAATACCTTTAGGCAACTTAACAACTGTTTGAAATGTTAATGACAACCCCTTCTGTTACCTTGGAATTCATTCTTACTTAATTCCACATCCAGATATATAAAGCAACCATCTGTGAGCACAGAAATATGAAACTAGAATGATGTAAACTGTGAAAATAGCATTATTCTCTATTCTTTGCTTCAATTTTTTTGTAGATGTTGGGGAAAAAGTGCAATCTTACCTATTTCTACAAAAATAGCATTTTAACGTGTTAGTGGACTACACATAACTGATGATAGAATTCATTCTATTTCTACACTATCTTTCTGTAAAAATCTCAAAAAAACACTGATACCTTAGGGGTTGTTGATATTTTTGTGAGGTGGCTATTGATGCCTATTTATCTTAAACTCTGATATTGATTCATAAAGTTTTATGCCTCTGAAGGCCTTGAGTGATACTGACAAATTTACGAATAAGGAAGTGAATAATACAGCCTGCTTTTATTAGCTAATTCAGAAATTCTTAATCAACATTATTACTTTTATTAGTATAAACATTGCTCACTTGAAATAAATAAATTTGAAACATTATTATGCTTATCTTAACATTCCATTTCTTACTGATGTTTTAGAGTTTGGGGCACTGAGCAACACCTTCAGTATCTTATCAAGAGGCAGAGGAGATGATATCACAAGTTTGGAATTGGACCAATGTGGCCTTGAATCTCATTCTAAAAGTACTTGGTTTTGATCCAATTGTCATTTTGTCCAAAGTAATTTTTGGATCTTGATATGGTTGGGATCTGTGTCTCCACTCAAATCTCAGGCTGAAATATAATCCCCAGTTTTGGAGGGAGGTGGTTGGATCATAGGGGCAGAGTTGTCATAAATGGTTTAGCACCATCCCTCCTTGGTACTATATAGTGAATTCTCACAAGAGTTGGTTGTTTAAAAGTGTGTAGCACTTCTCCCCTCTCTTCCTCTTGCTCCGGCCATGCAAGACATGCCTGTTTCTCTTTCACCTTCCACCATGATTGTAAGCTTCCTGAGATCTCCCTAGAGGCAGAAGCTGCTATGCTTCTTGTTCAGGCTGCAGAACCATCAGCCAATTAAACCTGTTTTCCTTATAAATTATCCAGTCTCAGGTATTTCTTTGTAGCAATGCAAGAATGGACTAATACAGACCTTTAGTTAGGGTTCTCCAGTTTTCTCTATCTCTGGTTATCTCTCTGTCTTTGTGTCTCACTCTGTCGCTCTTTCTAAATATGTATTTATCTAACATTTGAATGTATATGTATTTGTCTATCTATAAATATACATTGAGCGATTGAGAGAGGGAGAGGAAGAGAAAGAGAGAGGGTTATTCAAAAAGTTCAATAAAAATGTGTGTATGTGAAAAAATTCTGCATGTTATTTTGTGCATCAAAATAAATTTGTTATTACATTCTGAATAGGATCTAGTTTGAAGCACTAAGAAGAAGAAGACGCTAGTTTGAAAAGATCCCCTATGAGAGAAATGAAATTACTAAAATTAAAGCCATAAACATTAAATTTATGGTGATGTTAAGGGGAAGAATGGTAATATCATTGCAGCTGCATGAAAAATTGATGCAGACCATGTTCCAAGGAAATCAACAGTTTACAAATAGACAACTTCTTTTAAGAAGAAATGAGATGATGTTCAAGATGAAACCTGAAGCAGTAGACAATCTACATCAATTTGCGAAGAAACAAAACAAAACAAAACAAAACAAAACACTTGTTTGTGCCCTAGTTGAAGAGGACTAATGATTAACAGCAGAAACAATAGCCAACATCATAGATATTTCAATTGGTTCAGCTTACACAGGGCTGACTGGAAATTTTAAGTTGAACAAAGCTTTTACTCAATAGATGCCAAAACCATTATGCCCAGATGAGCTATAGACAAAAGCAGAGGTTTCAATGAAAATTTTAAAAGTGTGATCAACACCCTGAAGCATTTCTTGGAATAATTGTAACAGGAGATATACCACCTTTAACAGTGTGATCATGAAGATAAAGCCCAATCATTGTCAGCAATGGCTACCTAGAAGTGGAGATGGTCCGGTCAAAGCAAAAGTAGACCAGTCCAAAGTAAATGGTCATGGCTACAGTTTTGGTGGGTGCTCAAGGCATTTTACTTGTCTTTCTTCAAGGCTAAATAATAGAACACTTGTTTATTATGAGAATAATTTGAGAAAGTTAGCCAAAGTTTTGGCAGAAAACTGCCTGGAAAAGATTCACCAGAGTCTTAAGCATGACCAGCCTTCTTCTCATTCCTCTCATCAAACAAACGCAATTTTGCAGAATTTTGATGGAAAATAATTAGGCATTCACTTTACATTCCCGATTTGACTCTTTCTGAATTCATTTTGTTTTCTAATTTTAAATAAAATTTAAAGGACATTCATTTGTCTTCAGTTAATGTAAAAAGACTGCATTGACATGATTAAATTCCCAGAACCCTCAGTTCTTTAGGGATGGACTAAATGGCTGATATAATTACATATAAAAGTGTTTTGAACGTGATGGAACTAATGTTGAGAAAAGAAACATATTTTTATTTTTATTCTATTTTTAATTCTATTTTTCATAAAAATTTGGAGTCATACCTATGTAAAATCTTGTCACATTTCCATAGCTTTGACTTGTAAGGCACAAAGTGCCTAGATACGGATTTAGATAGTTTATGACTTTTACTTAAGGCACAGCCGGGAGTATCAGTTTTTTGCTTGCGTTGTTTCTCTTAGCCACCAAGTTCCATTCAGGGAAGGCACTGACAGACTTGGGTGCACCCTGGGTTTGTGTCAAAGCCAAGGATCACTGAGTTTAGGAAACCCTAAACCTTATAAAAGAGCTTCTGGAAAATGTGCCTGTCCTCTTTCTGGAGAGAAGCATTATCTTTAGTACCCTAGATTTTAAGCAAAACTTGACAGAGAGAGAAAGGGAAAGATCTTTATACATATTACCCCTAAATATATCCAGAAATTGAATTGCTATCTATCTGGAACTTAAGTGAATCTGAACAGATAATTATTAATTTATAGACATGAACAGACATAAGAGATTCATGCAGAATTATATCTCTAAGTGAGACAATCCTGAATGACCTTCACAGAAGAAACAATAGCTAAGACTTATAGCTTGGGTGAAAGTTGTTCAAGAAGATGAAAAGGACACACATTCCATGAAAAACACAACAGAAGCAATAGTTTTGATACGACTGGAGTATGCAGTGTGTTGTCATACTGAATATTGAAGAACTATTCAAAGAATATCATTTTAGGTCAGACTAAAGAGAGGAAAGAGTTTAGATGTGATCCTGAGGCCTGTAGAAGGCTTTAAAATACTTGTAAATAAGGGCATAGGTAGATTTGCCTTACAGAATATGACTTTGGAATTACAGTGAAGAAAATCAAAATATGCCACCCAAAATATACTTCTTTGGCATATTTCAAGATGGCTCTTCAGAGGTCCTACATACACAAGAAGAGCTCTAAAATGCTTTTCGTTGTGGTGGTGATTTACATCTGTAGATGGAATCTTCATAAGTGAATTAAACAGCAATGCAAATGCTTTTGCTGAGCCCCAGCCCCACTTATCTGACTCACTCGGATCTCAGAAAGATTAACTCACAGTAAAAAGATACTACAAATCTGACACTTTAAAAATCTGACTCCAAAATGTTTACCATGGATTACCACCAATTCTTTCTGAGAGCTGCTACTTAACAGATTTTATCGTTTAACCAGACAGATTTTGCTTACCACAGCTTTTCTTCCACCACTCTCTTCAGTTGTTTTCAAGTCCAAAGCCTTTTTTCCTTTCTGTTTGGTATAAAAATGTCAATCATTTGGCCCTTTTATGAGTCTCAAATTTGTGGAACTCCCAAGTCTATGTGCACGTTGATGAATTTGGATAGTGCTGACATGGTAGCTAACACCTGTAATCCCAGCATTTTGGGAGACCTATGCAAAAGGATCACTTGAGCCAAAGAGTTCCAGACCAGCTTCGGCAACATAGTGAGACCCTGTTTTTTAAAACAAAACAAAGCAAAACAAAACAAAAGCAAAACAAAAACTACTAATTTGTTCATTTCCCATTTGTTTTATAGGCTAAAATAATCAAAACTTCAGAAGTGGGAGGGAAGAAAATTCCCTTTACCTCTAGGCTAGTAGAAGCCAGCTCAAAGCCAATGTTTTCATTACTTCAGAAAACGTAAACATTACTATCAGTCTATATACTCCCTGCCATACTCTCATCTTGAATTTTTCCTATTTTGTTCTTTTTTCATCATAGTTACTACTCCTTTAGTTTAACTCTACATTTTTATACTTTATGAACCTTTTGTTTAAGAGGAAACCATAATTGGTGTACCTTAATCACTCCAAATCTTCCTTTTCTTCATCGGGCTCTCACTTCTACCTCAGTCTTCTCAAGGATAAATCTCTCGTTTCTTACAAAGGCTGGGGAGTAGAGAGTACATTCATCTAGATTTCCAGAGGTGTCTTCAAGACATCTATATGTCATATTCTTGCAAAACCTCCTTTCTCATTCATGGTATATGAAATTTGGTGATGCATTTTGATTGTTTTGCTTGAAAAAAATGTTTCATATATGTGGAAGATTTCGATTTGTGGAATAATTATCTTCTTTATCTCAAGTCATAACATCTAACACTGTCCCTATTGATTTGCATGTCCTTACAGAGACTTCTGCAGCATAGTAAATTTTATTTTCTTACCTCCTTAATCCAAAACATATCAGTTGTACTTTATTTCAGCTACTTAAATACACGGCCATATTATTCTCTACATAATATCACCAGCAGTTGCTTCATTTCTAAACTGTGTCTACACTGCTTTATTAACAAACTCCAATTGCAATTATTATTTGACCATCCATAAATGACCACTTAGTTGATCCCTTGATTTTCTCCCAATGTAACAAACCTTCTTGTATTTAATTTATTCCCTGAGTAGACTTAAATCCAAATAACATAAATTTAATTCTGGTGGTATGAATGTCCCCAACATATAGTATCTCCTTGTCCTTTGTCACACCTGCTGAGAAAAACACAACCATCAACTTATCATGTTTGTCTTTCCATTTTTTATGTCCAGGTCTCTGGGTATTAAAGAAAATCATTCCAGTCAATCTATCAATGAAACTGAATTCATGGTGATAAACCCCATCTAGTCCATAATCAATAATTTATAAAACAATTGATATTTAATTTAAAAGCTCCATAGGACGCTATCTCTAATGTCTTTGAGATAAGTCTAGCAAAATATTCATGAGATCTAGCAAATATATTTTAATCCATTGAGTACTCACAAATTTGAATAAGAATGATTATCCTTTATGAAAACCACAGATCAATACAATAGATCTTGATTGTTTTGCATGTTTATATGGATAGTAAGAGTAATATTAATAACAGTCATAAAATAATTTGGAAAGTAGATGGTTAAAGTCAAATGCAGGTACTTCACAAATAGCTATCAATACAACTTTTATAATTTCAGAGAGATTTATCTTATCCCTTAGTGTTCCCATACATGAAAATTCCAGTAATTAAAATTTATTATGTGATCTGAAATTTACTCATTTTCACTATATTTTCTCTGAAGTATAAATATCAAGTTTTATGCTTTTTATAAGACTCAGATTGACAGTCATATTCTATGGCTTACAGCTTGAATTTATTTAGTCTAACAATAATTAGGACCTTAAGATTGTGTTCATACCAGAAATGTTTGCATTTTTCTTTTGTTGAATATAAAATATCCAATTGTAGAAAACATGTCTGAAATATTCTATGGTCTTGCATTAAGGTAAATGTATTTTATAACTTAAAAAACATTGTGAAAATTATAATACGTACAGAAAAACTGACTGACCTGGCTCCTTTCTCCTTCTTTCATTCACCTCATACATGATCACACAAACAAGCAATCTTTCTGAAGAGAGCAAAATTGTTTTTCACACCAGCATTATAAAAAGCATGTTTACTTAAGTTTCATTTATGACAAAAGATCAAGACAAACTCTTGCAAAAGAATCTAATTTCAGGACTATGAACACGTTATATAAATGTTTTTAAAAGATCAGAAACATATTTAAAGGTAGTATATACTGATGCTTAACATATTTTTCTTTCTTTAGATGAATATTAAACCTTCAGTTTGACTTAGTAAGCTTGAAATTGTATTTCATGTATTGTGTGTATGAAGTCTAGCACCATTCGATAAAATCGAATTTTGTGAAGGCAGACTATTGCATGGAAGAAATAAACTTTATTTTCTGTTAGAGTCAGACATAATTTTTTGTCTAAGTTCCATCAGCTTCTGGAAGAAATATTCATTAAACACTGCTACTAAGAAATGGACAGTTTATACAGGTTGTTGAAAAAGAAATGAGAAGCAAGAAGAAAAAAAAGAATGTAGGATTTTTTTCAATATAAGGGAAATAATTATCATATGTTTATTCAATCAATATTATGGCCTTCACTAAAGCAAGCTTGATAACTTGTAGCACATCTTTCCATGTTAAAGACAAAAGATTACATCCCCAGTGCTTAAAACAAAAATGATTTGTTAGGAAACTAACAACTCTTTAACTCTACACACTGACAGAAATTCAGTAAAAGAAAGTCTACATATTATTTTTTGTGTTAAAGAATGGATGTAATCCATTTGTTTCTTTGAATGTCTGTTCCATTCTCCCCTTGGTCTGCTCATTGCTCTGACTTGCTAATGGTGCCAAAATAGACCTTTATGTTATACAAGAGTGAAGGGAAAATTCCTCACAGGCCTCTGAAGTTTCACTGAAAATCAACTGATAGAGGCAGATAAATTGGAAAAAAAGGCATACAAATTTGTTAATATGCATGCTGGGGAAAATCACAGTTGATTACTCCACCACTCAAAGGGATACAGATGTTTATATGCCCTTCTTTTCAGAAGAATGGGAGATGGGGAAGTGTGGATAATTTTGGGGGCAACATAAATAATTTTTAGGGGAATTTAATGGGCTTGAAGATCACACAATGGGCTGGGACAAAGTCTGTTGGGCCCGCAGAGCAGACAATGGTTTGTGACAAATCTGTCCAGGTTTGTTGACTGGCTTCAGTTTTTCTTTCTGCAATATGAGTTCAGTTAATGAAAACTCAGAGAAAGGGCCAGAGGTATTTGTTTTCTTCTTTAGGCAGATAAGGGGAAGTCAGAGAACAACTTCATCCTGTGTTTTGTAAGAGACATAGGATTGAGAGGATGGGGGAAGGTCAGGGAGAATTTGAGACTCCTTCTTCACATCAGCAGGTAAAGTGCCATATGTTGGGACATCGGTCTCTGAGCCCTAACACTTCCCTAGAAGTTTTCACATCCTAGAGGCTAAGGTGGTAGTTGTGGAAAAGTAAAAACTGAGTTAATCTAATAACTAAATAGTAAAGGACCTCATTAAATCAGTTTCTCACTTCTGGGCATAGGCCAATTCAATTTAAAACGTGGGTCTTGTTTCAGGAGATGATGTTGCAGAGAGGCTGTAAAAGCTAGGCTTCTAAATATTATGTGGGCACACAGATTTAATAATAGGCATTTCTATGAAAACAGAGGAAGAACAAAGGTCAATTTATGGAGCCATCGACAAGCTAGTCCTTCTAGAGTCTGCAGGGCAGTCAGCTGAAAACATCCATGGCCATCTAACAGATTTTCCTAGATTGTAGTGTGTGTGTAAAGTTTTTCCAAATATAAGCCGTAGCAGTGATTTTTCTTCAAAGCCAAGTTGACTAGCTTCACATTGTAGGGCCTCAGGAATTTGGCATTTATTTTCAGTGAGCCCATGTCCAAAAAAAAAAAAATGAGAGGAAAATTTGGAAACACTTGTTAGGAGACTTTTAGCCCTGGAAGAATTCAGGATTCAATCTGAATTGTAGGCAAATAATAGAAACTTAAAAACAATGAACAAGGCTAGTATCTAAAATAGGTGTACTATAGTTTTCTCCGGAAACATACATTTTCTGTCATGACTAATTGTGTTGAACATATGTTCATATGCTTACTTTCCATCTGGATAAATGTCTGTCAAATCTGTGCCTATTTATTATATTTGGTTGTTCTTTGATTCATTTCACTATGATCATGCCAAAACACCCTCTATTAAAATGTAAAATTAAAATAAAAAATTATTGGCACTCTTATTTCTCTCTTATTTTTCATATTTGCTTTGGTCCTTTAAGGATTTTCCAATTTATTTATGGTTATTAGAATCAGTTTGCTTATTTCTAAAGAAAAGCCTGCTTGGATTTTGACTGCGATTTTACCAAAGTGATAGATCAATTTTGGAAGGACTGATATTTTAATTCTTCTGACCATCAACATGGTATATTTCTCCAATTATTTACATCAGATTTAATGTCTTTTAGTGTTACTTTGTAGTTTTCAGTGTACAGTTCTTTTACATTAGAAGCCCCTCATCCTCTGAGACCAATTTCCTGAATTAGGTTTCTGATTTTTAAAAAGTACTCAGAGTTGTTTCTATTGTAGTCCTTGGATTACACTGGAACACGCATCAAATTCTCAACTTCTTTAGTTCTTAATTACTTAAAAGCAGCATTCTGAATAAGTCAACTTGAACTATTCCTCAAAGTAGAAATGAATTTGATGGTTATGAGATCAGTGACCATAACAATTACTTAGACTTTCATCCAGTATAAGTAGACTGTTTCTGGTATAAAATAAAATAAATAGACTTTGGAGAAGTGAATGTAAGAGATGGACAATTATGTTCAACTGTATTATAAAATACATAAAGAATTACTAAAGCAGGTCATAGGTATTTCTATGTGTGACTGACAAAGATTTATCTTAAACATGAAGAAATGGTTGTAATTTTAGGCACTTAGGGTAGTCATCAAAAAAATTTTTTAGTTGTATTGTGAACTGAATTTGAAAGGATTGGTACAATTTTGAAGGAACTGGGGGAAATACTTTTTTAAGTTGATATCACTGTTTTAAAAATGCATTCAGACTTTGCTAAGGAATGGAAATTTCCATTGTTCCTACTACTTATTATATGCATGAAGCTAAATAAATGCACCAGACTATAAAATTTGAAGGTGTTTGTCTTGTTTTGTTAAAGTATATTGTATTTTAACGGGAGTTGAGGAAGGAGCAATGTGAGAACAGATTGTGATGGGGCTTTTATATTCTGCTTAGGAGTTTCATTTCATTCTGCATGTGACAAGTCATTAAATGGTTTTATACGTGAGAAACTATATTAATCACAAACTTTAGGGCCATAATCTGGGACCTGTGTGGAGCATGAGAGGAGCAAGCACAGGGAGGTACAAGAATTACTTTATATAATTAATTATTTTTAGTTGACACAAATTAATTCTAGTAAGTGAATTATTTAGGGCAGTGAGAATGGAAAGGAGCCCTATGAGTGATTTGTTTTATAGAAAAGGGACACAATATATGTACCTTTGAAAGCACCTTGCTTTGCTATATGGCCTTTGTTTCTCAGAACCCCTGTAAAATACTGCAATTCTATAATACATACAAAAAGAGGCCAACATTAATCTGTTTCATTGTATTCAAATGGCATGTACATGTATAATTAAAATGATATATTCAGTGATGTATGCACTTATTTAAACTGCATTAACTTAAAATTGTGTTAATATGTGTTTGGTACTATTAAGTTGCTTAATGTTTTACGCTTAGCAGCAACTTGAATATTTGTATATTTATATCCCAAACACTTAAAGTAGGCCTGACATAACTCGTATTGACAAAACTATGTTACAGTTTAAATAACTGTAAATTATAAATAATTGAACATAATTTCTTTTCAATATTTTATATTTTTAAACATTTCAGAAATCTTTGCTTTTTATGAATTAATGAAGCTATTGCCATAAAATTTATTATATTTTTCTCATTAATCAAGACTCATTCTGGCCTGCTATGATGATGTGGCTTGCTTGATTGAATATTATGTTCTCTGTGATTTCTCCACTCACAGGTCAATTAACTACTTCGCTTCAACTCCTCTGTCTGGAAAATGGTCCTCTTATTGCTTGTAATTCAGCTTTCTCACAGGAGTGCTGTGAAGTATAATGAAGAAGGAAGTAGAACTGACAAATTGAAATTGAATGAAACTGAGGATTGCAAAATTTATGATTTGCACCTGGTCCTGCTAGTTAAGACACATTATAAATTAAATAACTTTTCTAGACACATTATAAATTAAATAACTTTTCCTAGACCTAAATTGTCCTAACATAAAATAGTGGAAGAAGCTGTACTGTTGTTTGTTGGAAAGACTTAGGTGCAATACTACCATCTGTGAGAGAAAGGGAAAATGAAGATCAATAACAGAAATAAAAATAAAGAATACTTAAATTGGGATATTGAAAAAAAAAATGTTGAAAAGTAAAAGTAAAAAAGAAGTGAGGAGAAAAAAAGTTGAGAAAAAAAATCAGCAAAATCTGTACTCCCGAGCCTGGGACTCATTTCTCTGAAGCAGCTATAGGCACATAACATAGCAGTGAACTTGAAACTAAGTGGTAACATGTGGAAAGAGCTGGAAGTGTGAATATTTCAGTGTCTGCAAAGGCGGAAAAGATAGAATGAGCAGAAAGCTAATCTGCCTAGTAACAGTGTGGCTTACTTGTTGATTCTCTTCTAACCAAAGACATAAAAAAGACAATACATTGAGGAAAAAAAAAATGAAAACACAGGAAAAGCAGATAAATCACCAGAACAACTACAGACAACTCAGAGGAAATGGCTGTGCTGGATTCTTGAGTGTCTTGAAGGGCATTAAAAATACTTTTGACATTTCTAGTAATCAGAGAAATGCAAATCTAAACCACAATGAGAAACATCTCACATCTGTTAGAATAGCTATTATCGAAAAGATGAATGATAACAAGTTGGCAAGAACTCGGAGTAAAGAGAAACCTTATTAACTGTTCATGGAACTGTAAATTGGCAGAGGCATTTTAAAATAGTATGGAGGTTCTTCAAAAAAACTAAAAATAGAATTGTCATATGTTTCATCAACCCCCTCTGAGTATATATCAAAAAAAATTGAACATGGTCTGTGTAGAATAAACATCTGTACTCCCATGTTTATCTCGGCATTATTTGCAATAACCAAAATCTGGAAGCAACCTAAATACCCATGAACAAATAACTAGATCAAGAATATGTGGTATGTATACACAATGGCATACTATACAACATTAAAAAATAAGAAAATTCTGTCATTCATGACAACATGGATCTGAAGAACATTATGATAAGTGAAATAAGCCACTCACAGAAAGACAAATACTGTATGATCACACTTACATGTGGACTCTAGAAAAGTAGATCTCATAAAAACAGAGAGTAGAAAAGTAGTTACCAGAGTCTGGGGTCACAGTCGGGACAGGGGATGTGAAAAAGGTAGAAAGAGATTTTGATTGAAGAGTACAAAATTTCAACTAGACTGAAGGGTAAGTTTTAGTGATGTGTTGCAGTTCACGGTGACCACTTAGTAAAAACGTATTCTATATTTCAAAATTGCTAAGAAAATATACTTTTAATGTCTTCACCACAAAAAAATGATACATTGGTGAGGTGACAAATATGTTTATTAGCTTGAATAAATATTTCTATATTGTATACATAGATGAAAATATCACATTGTACCCCAGAAATAAACATAATTATTTGTCAATTAAAAATAAATTATTAATAAAGATGCCTTTGACAGGTGTTAGGGTATGAAAGAACACTCTGTAAATTGCAGAAATGTATTCACTTGTTTAAAAGAAGTATTAGAAAGAATGCAATTCAATCAACAAATACGGGATTTTTTTTTTTCTTTCAGCGACTGTCTGCGTTGGTGTTAATATTATTAAGCAGGGTAGGAGTAAAATGTCTTCACCTATCTAAAATTTTGTTGTTACTGCGGATGAAAGCTTCCTATTTAGAGGAATCAACTTCATTGCTATTCATGAGATTTGCAGCATGATTATAGAAATATGAAATAAGGCTGAATATTGTAAGGACATTTATAATAGCTAATTAATCACTATGTACTCTGGAGTAAAGAAAAGCTATCACAGTATATTTAGTGACATGTCAGCAGCCATAAATATACAGAGTGAAGAGCCAAATGAATATGCCTCATCCATAAGCACCGACTTTTGGTGAAACGGGTTACCAAAGAGATTTCTACATTTATTGCATTGAAAATGGAGAAGACTGATGAATGACCAAGAAAGCTTGCTCTGATCCATTTCGAAAGTCATAGATTTGTATAAGAATTGATCAAAAAGCATTACTCAAATATTAGTCACTATGAAGATTGCTTTATTTTTTAAAAAATCCATATATCATTCCTTAAAAGGCTCTAGGATTCATTTCTGATAAGTAGGGGGGGGGAAATTAAATACAATTTAATATCATTATATACTAATATCACCAGTACAGTGATTTTAAACTAATATGCTTATTAGAATTGTATTTGGCAACTCTTCAGTTGTAATCATTATCATTAACTTATACTCTTACCTTCATTATTCAAAGAGTTCTCTCTTTTCATGATTCCTCCTGCCTGACTCTCAGCCCCTAGATGGATTCTTGCAATGGCAGTAATAAAGACACTTTTAAATGGGTGATGGCTGGTTCATAGAAAAATGACCCTGCATGACTTGTCCAGACCATTTCTCTGCTTCTCCAACTGCTGATGTCATTACCTACTCTGTGTCCATGCTGATGACGCTGGCTACAGTACCAGCAGTGCTTTGGAGTAGAATGAAAATGTCTTTGCTTTTCATCTAATTCAACAGGTGAACTCTGTAGCTGGGAGCATCTTTGTGGAATAAATATGTTTTCGGCATTCACTTTTACACACATCCTGTGCTGGAGGATCTCCTAAAGGCACCTGTGTTTTTCTTAAGCTATGGGCATAAATAAATATTCTGCCTCCTTCTGGATGTATTGAGATTTAGCACTGTCTTCCCAAATCCCTAGCAAGCTCCACAACTACTCCTCAGCTAATGTTTTGTTTCCTTGTATATAAATATCAGGAATTGTTTCACTTTCTCTCACTCTTTAAGCCATGAGGCACCAAATTAGTGGTGTCCCTTCGAGCTTATCAAACCTCTTATGTTCTGAATTCTCCTGATGGAAAATGAGTAAGCCCCTATCCATGTAGCCAGGTATTGCTCCTGAATTCCAGGACTACTTCTGTTAGTCATTATTCTTCCCACCAGACATATGAACACATTCAAGGAGGAAAAATAATATAAACAACAAAAAACAAAACAAAGCAAGACAAAACTCTCTAAGGTCCAGAATCTAATATCCATTGTGGTAGATAATCTCAAAGTAACCTCTCTCTAATCTCTACCTTCTGGTGTTCATATATTTGCGAGATCCCTCTTCTTGGGTGTTGATAGGACCCATGAATTGCCTCTAATATATAGGATATGGCAAAGGTGAGGGGGTACAGTAGTGATTTATACCTGATTACAGTACATCAAATTGTAAACCATCTTGCTTGGGGACTCTTTCTTCCTCATTAGATTTGAAGAAGCAAACTGGCTATTGTCAGCATCTATGTGGAGAGATTCAGATGGCAAGGAACTGAGGACAGCCTCTGATCAACATCCCGGAAGAAAGAGGTATCTTTTCTCAGCAGGCAGCAGCTGTTTTCTAAAGCCAAGCCTCAGGTAAGAATCCAGCTTTGGCTGACACCTTTGTTGTGGAAGTCAGGGACCCGGAACAGAGGGACCACCTGAAGCCATGGCAGAAGAACATAAATTGTGAAGATTTCATGGACATTTGTTAGTTCCCCAAATTAATACTTTTATAATTTCTTATGCCTGTCTTTATTGTAATCTCTGAACATAAATTGTGAAGATTTCATGGACACTTATCACTTCCCTAATGAATATCCTTGTGATTTCCTATGCCTGTCTTTACTTTAATCTCTTAATCCTGTCATCTTCTTCGTAAACTGAGGAGAACGAATGTCGCTTCAGAACCTTGTGATTGTGTCAACTGCACAAATTGTTTGTAGATCATGTGTGTTTGAACAATATGAAATCTGGGCATCTTTAAGAAACAGCAGGATAACAGCGATATTCAGGAAACAAGAGAGGTAACTTTGAACTGGCACTGGTGAGCCGGATGGAACAGAGCTATATTTCTCCTCTTTCAAAAGCAAATAGGAGAAATATCATTGAATTCTTTTTCTCAGCAAGGAACATCCCTGAGAAAGAGAATGCTCCCTGAAGGTATGCTTATAGAAGGCCCCTTTAAGGCATGCCCTCTTTTATGATCGAAGCCTAAGGGATGAAACAAGCCCTGGTCTCCTGTAGCGCTCCCAGGCTTATTAGGACAGGAAAATTCCCACCTAATAAATTTTGGTCAGACAGGTTGTCTGCTCTCAAACCCTGTTTCCTGATAAGATGTTATCAATGACAATTTTAATTTCGCCTTATCTGTGATCTCGCCCTGCCTGCACTTACTTTGTGATATTTCATTACCTTGTGAAGTATGTGATCTCTGTGACCCACACCCTATTCGTGCACTCCCTCCCCTTTTGAAAATCGCTAATAAAACTTGCTGGTTTTACGGCTCGGGAACATCAACGGATCCTGCTGACATGTGATGTCTCCCCCGGACACCCAGCTTTAAATTTCTCTCTCTTGTGCTCTTTCCTTTTATTTCTCAAACGAGCCGAGACACCTGGGAAATAGAAAAGAACCCACCTTAGATATCGGGAGTGGGGATCCCCCCTGCGGGAAGTCAGAGACCCCGAATGGAGGGACAGGCTGAAGCCGTGGCACACCTTAACTGCAGTTTTGTGAGATCCTGAAGCAAAGAACCAAGGTAAGCCTGAGTTGAAACCCCATCTCACAGAAACTCAAGATAACACGTATAGCTCATTTTAAGCACTCAAAGTATGGTAACATTGTTAAGAAGCATTAGATAATTAATGCACTGATAAGATTAATCTCTCTTCTCTAGCAAGTTTTTTTTTAATTTTTTTGAACAGTGACCGATAGAGAAGGTTCTAGAAAAACTAGCCCTAATTGCATTAAGCTAGTTCATGCCAAATGACAAGCTCTTCCTTGAGCCTTACCAAGATTACTGGAGGTGGGTATAAAAGAAAAATGAAATAGTCTTGAAGGATGATAAGATATAAAGGTGACTATGTTGCAGTTATGGATTAAAAAAAGAACGTTTCTATTTGAACCACTGATATCCCAGAAGCCATGGGGAAAAAAGAGAAAATCAAATGAAAAAAAAAAAAAAAAGTTTATTAACAGTGAAAGAATTGGTGAAAAAAATTGTAAAAATAATTGTATAATGTCAAAATGATGTCTTTAGCTGATCCACTAAAATAAATTATAAAGGAAAGAGCAAGCAAGTGGGAAACCACAGAACTTCAAATGTTTTGTTAATGGAGTTCAGAGAAACAGAGGTTAGCTTGATGTTACTAGAGAAAATTTAAGGTCAGAGATAATCAATTTTAATACAAAATAAGATTCCTAAACCTAGCTATGCATTCAATGGAGGACTGTTTTTTCAAAAGTTTGCTCCTACTGGAAAACAAACCAGATTCAAGGGGCATGTCAAAACTAACCCCAAATTTGGCAATCACTAGTAAATGTGTTTTCCTTAATTCAATCAATGAAAATGGATGAGGCAGAAAATTGAAGTATGGAGAGTTTTGTTGACATGATATAACTCCCTCCTCCTCTGTTATGACACTCACATTTTCAGAAGCAATAATACGTCCCCAGGAAATACAGTAAATTTTAAGAGGTTTCCAAGAAAGAGTGAACTCGTCGTTAAATTTAATAAAAACTTATCTAACAGTTTATGCTCACCTTTGGCAAGAGTTTTTAATGTGATTATATTTTAGAGGAGGGAAAAATCACAATATAGGTGGAAATATTTGACTACTTTAAATTCCAACACACAAATGCAAGATATTATTTTAATAGGAAGGAGAAAATGTACAAGATTTGCAGCACTCTTTTTTATTTTTTTTTTCTTTTTTTTTGAAACGGAGTCTTGGTCTGTGGCCCAGGCTGGAGTTCACTGGCACAATCTCGGCTCACTGCAAGCTCTGCCTCCCGGGTTCAAGCCATTCTCCTGCCTCAGCCTCCCGAGTAATGGGATTACAGGCGCCCGCCACCACGCCCAGCTAATTTTTTGTATTTTTAGTAGAGACAGGGTTTCACTGTGTTAGCCAGGATGGTCTGGATCTCCTGACCTCTTGATCCGCCTGTCTAGGCCTCCCAAAGTGCTGGGATTACAGGTGTGAGCCATCGCACCTGGCCAGCACGTTTTAACAATTAAATTCGAGCTACCAGATATTTGTAGAGGTTTACTGACGTTTTGACTTATTTTTCTGATCAAATGATACACTGGACCTCATATTACAAGAAAGAAAATGTATCCCAGAATTTTTCATTCATTATAAGAAATAATGGTACTCACAGAAAAGAAATAGCATACTTATGTCTGAATTCAGAGAGACTGCTCAATAATATATCTGGAATTCTTTTGTATAAAATGTCAGTTATAGCTTATAATCAAACATGGTGTTCAACTAGATATCAACAAACAGAATATAAAAGGAAAAATATATTAACACATACATGTATTTATGAATTGCATACAGATTGTGATGCTGCCTTTAACCCCTAAACCATTAATAAAGGAAAGGAAAGTAGTATGTTGAATCCAGTTTTAGCCTACAAGGATATGCTTTTTGAAGGTGGTAATAGTGAAGAAAATGCATTATAACTTACAAATTTTCAATATATCTATGGTAAGAGAACATAGATGCCAAGGAAAAGCGGATCATGGAGGAACTGAAAATGCAATTATCCTCCATTGCTGCATTTTTGAAAAGTATATGGAAGCCCCAAAGATAACAGAAAAAAATCTTATTGATTTTCTTTGTAAGTAGAATGTAGAGGAAATGATGTTTGAATTAGAATTGAAAGATAAATAAAATCCATCAGGTAGATAAAAGAGGGAAAGGCATCTAGAAAGAGAAATAACATATGTAAAGGCACATGAGTGGAAATTTAGGTAGTGTATTGTTGCTGAATTTTGTCTGCTAATGGGAGGCAGAAAACAAAATGATATAGTTTGGACACCAGGAGAGAAAACAAACTATAGAATGATCTGAGAGATCGTTAAGTATCAAGAGAACTTGGTGCCTAATTAAATATGGGGATGAGAAAGACAATTGAATAGAGGATACCTAAGTTTTTAGATAGGGACAACTGGTTGATAATGGTGTCACCAACAGAGAGAGCAAATACAAGAAAGACCAGATTTGTTGTGTTGATTGATGGAACAAAAAGGACAGTATAACAAAAACACTTTTTGAATACTTGTGTTTGGAGCAAAGATGTGGAGATGTCAGTAGACCCATTTGTACTTGAAGTCTAAAATTAATTTACAACGTGGAAGATTTATAAAATTAACAAATATGTTTGATGTGGAGAAATGGAATACTTTTACATGTTGGTGGGAGTGTAAATTAGTTCAACCATTATGGAAGACAGTGTGGCGACTCCTCAAGATCTTGAACTAGAAATACCATTTGACTCAACAATCCCATTACTGGGTATATACTCAAAGGATTATAAATCATTCTGCTATAAAGACACATGCACACGTATCTTTATTGCAGCACTATTCACAATAGAAAAGACTTGGAACCAATCTAAATGTCCATCAATGATAGATAGATAAAGAAAATATGGCACATATGTATACCATGGAATACTATGCAGCCATAAAAAAGGATGAGTTCATGTCCTTTGCAGGGGCATGGATGAAGCTGGAAACCATCATTCTCAGCAGACTGACACAGGAACAGAAAATCAAACACTGCATGTTCTCACTCATAAGCGGGAGTTGAACAATGAGAAAACATGGACACAGGGAGGGGAATATCACACACCAGGGCCTGTTGCGGGGTAGGGGCCTAGGGGAGGGATAGCATTAGGAGAAATACCTAATGTAGATAACAGGTTTATGGGTCCAGCAAACCATCATGGCACGTGTATATCTATGTAACAAACCTGCACGTTCTGCACATATACCCAGAACTTAAAGTACAATAAAATAAAAATTAAATTAAATATCTTCATACAGAAAAGTGCACCAATTGTAACTATTTAGTGTGATGAATTATTGTAAAAATATGAAAAGAATTGTAACTTCTAGCCAGGTTGGGAAACAGAATAATAACATTCCATGCTACTCTAAAGCACTACCTACTCCACCTCAAAATTTACCACAATATACATTTTAACATCATATACTTGATTTACCTGGTTTTGAACTTAATATAATAAAGTCATAAAGTATATTCTTGAATAAAAATTGTGGCTTGTTTTCATCCTTATAACTCTTTCCTCTGTTAAGATCATTCTCTCTACCCACCTTACAATGTAAAGACACTATTTTCAGAGTTTTACATATGTAAATATATTTTTCCTTAGGATAACCCTTTGAGTAGGCATTCTTTCTATTACATATATTATATTAAATAATATGCATTATTATGTTATTATATATTATATTTCAATTATAGTTTATAATATATATAACATTATGTGATGTAAATCATTGCAATATGTCATTCCTACTATTATATTATTGTTCCTATTATATGTAAGAAATATGAGGCTCTGAAAGTTGAAATGACTTGTTCATCAAGCAACTAATAAGTTGTATAGCCAGAATCTGGTATTTTAAATGACTTAAAAGTTTATGTTGGCTAAATATTAACACAACCTATATTAAAAAATATTAGCAGGACCCGTTCTTTACAATACAATAAGATAATTTTTTATTAAGCCCTTAATTTCCAAATTAGTCAAATTTGAAAAGTTAAATACTGAATGGTAAAGAGTTTTCTCTATTGAGAATTACACATTTTTTCTCTTTGCTTAAATGATAGGTATTCACTAAATATAAACGAATAATTGAGCTTGAAGTTTACCTACAATTGCAAAGGACTTTATAGATGGTATCATTATTGGTTTCTCTTTAAAGCCTATATAAAATAACACCTTAGTTCATTTACCTGAGAACTAGAAAGCATAGTCATGAGAAAAGTTGCATTTGCATCAACTCGGAAATTTTTATAAATGCATATTCTCAAGTTGCATCCAGATTAATTGAAGCTGAAACTATGGAACTGGGGCTCACAATCTGGGTTTCAACAAGTTTATCCTTAAGCATGCTAACTTTGAGAACTACTGCACCAAAATATTGTCTGCTGTAATGCTTGCATGAGGATGAAGTAAAAAGAACTAATTTTACTCATGGCACTAATCCCACAATAATTGCTTTGTTAATATTTGCTAATGGCCAAGTGATAAAAGTATTTTTAGGGATATTGATATAGTATTGTGTTAGAATATGAGAAAGACAAATAAAATATGAATGGTTTCATATAAGTTTCAGTTGGTAAAAGAGGTAGACTGAAAGTTCTATTTCAGGATCCTAAATCAATGGAAAGCAGTTACACTGGCACTTTTATGAGTTGCTGGAATTAAATTTGAGTGAAGAAGAAAATAGCTAAGTGTAGATATGTGGAACAGGATCTTATAAAATTATTTCTTCCAAAGAAAATTGCATTTAAATAATTTTTAAATGAAGGAAAAAAATCTTTCTTGAAAAAACTGATTAACGACTATTAAAAGTAACAATTTTAAAGGAGATTACAAAGAACTATTTCTTATGTCATGTAAAATGAAGAAAATTGGCATATAAAATATTTCAGGGTTTTTTTTGCTTATAATTCAGCTTTTAAAATCTGTTGCTTCCCATTGTATTGTCTTGTGTAACAGCAAAGCAGAACTAAACATAGTTAAGAACTGTGGTTACTAGCTAGCAGTCTTAAAAATGTAAATTAATTTATTTCAGAAAGCCTTCCATATTCTCAAATATTCAGTGCAGTAGTTTTGACCTGCATATCATTGTGATAGCTGTGTGGTACAAGTCAATTTAGAGATTTGGAAAGAACAACAACCTTCAGACGTTACTTACAAATCTTAAAGCCTGAGTACTAGCCTTTTCTGAGCTATAATAATTTTAATTATTAAACAGGATTTTCAGAGGTGTATAGTGAAGTCTTTCATCATATTTGAATTTATATATGTGAACAAGTAAAAAAACCTAAATGGCCAAAAATGATTTGGTTAAATAATTGTAGTATACCAATATAACAGAAAGCTATAACACTAGTATAAAATCATGCTGAAATATTAGTAGTATAGTAATGAGAACATGTTAATATATAAAGATAAAAAAGATAAATAGTATCACACCATTATACAAAAAATGCATTCCAAGCTTGAGGAAAATTTATTTCACGACTTTTAACATTGCTTATTTCTGATTGGTAAAATTACAGCCACTACGACATTACAACTATTTGCTCTTCTGTGCTTTCTAATTTTTCTACCATCCAAGTACCAGTTCAATAACTAGAACAAAAAGCAATCAAAATCTTTCTTTAAATACTAATTTAAATTCTAAATTGTTGATATACTTCAGAAAATTACAGAAAGTGATTTTGAGAAACAACTGGTATTATTCATGTTAAATAATAGCTATTTTTATTTGGTTGGGATAAAGTTTGGAGCAAATAGTTGGAAATGATTGGCTAAAAAATTCCCATAATTCTCTGTGTTTAGTCAGAATGTGTGAATTAAGGCAATAATATTGTAGTCATACACTAAATAAGCGATTGAGCTGGCTACTAATTTTCAATAAGATAAATACAAGTTTGGCTAAATGTTTAGGTTGCACACTTTGTCCTTCTTTGCCCTTGACACTCTATGTGTGGTCCTGCCAGCTACCTACAGAAGTCCAACATGATGTGGGTGATGTGCACTATAACCAGTTTATTAAACTAGATTAACTAGCTAGGGCATAGGAATAAAGCAATTGATTCTTTTTCTTTAATTGCTATCAGCCCTTGTCCCTTGTCAAAAAATTATTCATATTGTTCTTAATTATTTACAAGTCTAGTCCAATATAATGATCACATAACTCCAGGATGTTTTATAACTGACACACTTTCCCAATTCAGGTTTACCTTAAATCTGAAAAACCTGCAGTGGGAAAGGTGAAGATGGTTCACATTTTCCTCCACTTACTATGGCTGTTCGAGGTCCCTTGGGGGTTTGAGCTCTAACAGAGAGAGGCAGTAAAAAGAAAGCCAGGACATTTTTGACCTTAATTTCTTGTTAGTATCTTTTTGGATGCTGTAATTATATATGATCTTTGACTCGTTCTCTCTTGGGGTTCCTTAGAAACTGTCTTACTCCGTTGAAATTTTATCATTATAAGTTCACTTCACATGGTGATAAATTCTCAGCCTTTTATTTATAACTTCTTTTTTGCCCCTTGGTTTCCAATGACTCATCTGTCTCATGGTGGGTTACCTTGCCCATCCAGTCAAGTATTCTTGTAATACCTTTCTATAAAGAACCCAGTTCAGCCTCCTTCTGTGGATTCACATCTCAGCTATGAATAACTAGCCCATCATCTTTCTCCAAATTTTGGAAATGCAGGCACTTTGCAAAACAGACTTATTTCTTTTTTCTGACATAAGGCAAGGGAGCTCCACTCAGATTCCTTTGACTGTAGGTTTCCCCAGGTCAGAGTCTTAGGCCAGTCCTTTATATTTGAAAAACATTTGGGCTAATTATAAGATTTTTTTACTAACAAAAGTATTCTTTTTTCTTTATCTTCTGGCATTTAACTGTAGGTCTTTTTTGTTTGTTCATATTTTCTATCTTCCTATCTTTCCATGTTGCATTACACTTAATATATTCCAATCTATTTTCAAGTTTATAAACTTTCTCTTCGGTTGTGCCCATTTTGCCATAAGTTTTCAATAATATTGTTAGTGTTTTTTATTTCTAAAAAATTCTAAAAATCTGCCTGGTCATGCTTAATAACATCTTGTTCTTTGGTCAACTTTTAATGCCATTTTATTTATCCAGATAATCCATATGTGGCAATTTACATTCTATTTGTAATTCTAATACTTGATGTTTCTGAAGGGACAATTTTAATCTTTTTCTGTTGAATCTTGCCCTTTTTGTGTTTGTATTTTGTTCGTATTGGTTTTTGTTGCTTGTTTTGTTTTGTGTTTAGCTGATACTTAATTAAATTCAAACTGATGAAACTACTTATGCTTTGTTTCTAGAAATAATTTGTATTTTCTGCTGCATGTGGAGGTGTTACCACCTTTAATTTACTTATTTGACCTAAGAATGTTCTAGAATCTCTGCCTCAAAATCATAAATGACTGTTATATACATTGTTTTGAGCTAATGTCTCCCAAAGAAAATCAAGCTTAATCTTACAAAGACAGGAGAGAATAAACAAACAGGAGGAGGCAATTACCAGTCACAAAATGGCGTATTTGAGGATGGCATTGTTTCAATACTCAGAATATCAGATAGCTGCCTGAAAATTTCTGGTAAAATTCAGCAGAAGGATCTAAAATATTTGCTAAACTTCTTGATTTAGGCACATAACATTTTTAGCATAAGATAATCAGGTATTATTTTTGAAAACTATAGTAGAGACATTCTAGTTCAACGTTTGAAAGCTGATTTTAATTTCATTCACTTTCTCTTAAGTCAGTAAAATATTGAAATATGCCAAAAACATTATTTGTAATAAAAAATATACTTTTGGTACATAAACATTGAACTTTTTTTATTATCTGTGTTTTTCAGAGAGAATTCTAGTGTAATAACAAATATTTCTACTGATGACAGTTTTGAGAAAATATTTCAGCCTCTAGCATTTTTATATTGACTCCAGGAACTTTAACTAAAACATTGAATAAAGAGATTAAAAAAGTAAGTTTATAGATTAAAATGAATTTATATTATATACATTGTGTTGCATGGGAAATAACTATACACTAAAAAGATTCATGAAATTCAGACATTACTAATCAATGTAGGTAGTAATTGGACCTCCAATTCTTTGCCTCAAGAACTATATATATTTTTTTAATTTATTATTATTATTTAGAGACAGAGTACTGTGCTATTGCTCAGGTTGAAGTGCAGTGGCATGCCATAGCTCACCGCAACTTCCTAGGCCCAAATGATTCTCTTGCCTTAGCCTCCAGAGTAGCTAAAACTACAGGCACATGCCACCACGTCTGGCTTTTTTGTATTTTATTTTTTATTTTTCTGTAGAGACAAGATCTCACTATGTTGCCTAAGGTGGCCTCTATCTCTTGGCTTCAAGCAGTCCTTCCACTCAACCTCTCAAAGTGCTGGAATTACTGGAGTGAGTCACCACAATAGCTATGTATTTTTTAATTTCTTGTTTTCTGTTTTCTTTTTTTTTTTTTTCTTGTCTTAGGTGGTTGAAATGTTATAAGTAAAAGATCCTAGCAGATTCATAGGGAGACACAATTAAGGCTATATCCATGAGATAAAATGAAAGATAATCTCTGAATCTATTATCAAGAAATATTGCATATCAGAAGTGAAAAATCTGGGACTCTAGAAGAATTCATAGAAATATTCCCTGTCTAGAAGGATATGCTGAGTACAGGTATTTCAAACTGACAGAGCACAGATACAAAAGTGCAAAATTCCAGTGCAGAGTGACATGTAGCTTAGTGTGGCTTGCATGGAAAAGAGAAGAAACTTGAGAATACTGCCATATGAAGTCACCTGTAATATGTAGAATTTTAAACTTTGTTTTACTCAAGGAATAGAATCAGCAGGTTTAAAATAATGTCCAATTTCAATAAATAAGCAAGCTCATTTACTCTTAATCCATAAATATAAGGGCTCTATCTTATGAGTAAAGGTTTTAAACGTTGGAAAGTTATAAACAGTAGATAAATTTTTACTGATTAATCTATAAATATACTTTGATAATTGTCCACATAGTATGCATTGTCTATTATTGCTTGGTTCACTTTTCCAGGTAGGAGCTCAACAGAAGTCATTTTTTCCCCAAGTTTTGGCATTTATACCTCATTTACCAAGAGGATCTAGGAAACAAATATGCATATTTATTGAGTTAATGTACTTTAATCTCATGATATTTACAAATATGTGGGAAATTTTGCTTTTGGGGAAGAAAGAAAGAGAAATAAACTAATGATACCATACATAACTAAAAATAGTGGAGTTACATTTTTCTATAGGTTATTTGAAGAGTATTTGCCAGGTTTTATTCAACAAAAAATAATGAAAACCCTTATCTAAAAAATAAAGCTATAGTGACTTTAAAATTATATCCAATAAAAGAGCTAAGAATTCAGAAACGAATTTAAATTTCTACAAAAGCATAAGTTTTAGTAACTTATATTGTCCTTGGTGGGGGAAAGTCAATTTGAGGAGGTTTAAATGTCTCTCCTCAGGTATAAGAAGAGTGATACATTTAAAAATATGGGGCTTACCATTTTTGGCCTTTAAATTGATGCTTATTCTTAAAATTGTAGTTTGTTGCCTTAATAATATAGAAGGTATTGTTTAATTGAAGCTTTCATTCCCAACTAAAACTTTTGGTAGATGTATATTTCAAGAACACTTCAAGTATACTTTTTGCTGGAGAGAAAAATAGCTTCTTCTCATATGATTATCTATATGAAGTGGGACCTTTCCATTGCACTGGGAGTGAGGCAAATATATATAATCAAATTAGTATTCCAGTGAGGCTACAGACAGGTAACATTGGCTGGAAAATTGGTCTTCTCCAAAACAGCATGGTACTGGTACTAAAACAGAGATATAAACCAATGGAACAGAATAGGGGTCTCAGAAATAACACCACACATCTACAACCATCTGATCTTTGACAAATCTGTCAAAAACAAGAAATGGGGAAAGGATTCCCTATTTAATAAATGATGCTGGAAAAACTGGCTAGCTATATGTAGGAAGCTGAAACTGCATCCCTTCCTTATACCTTATACAAAATTAATTCAAGATGGATTAAAGACTTAAATGTTAGACCTAAAACCATAAAAAACCTAGAAGAAAACCAGGCAATACCATTCAGGACATAGGCATGGACAAGGACTTCATGACTAAAACATCAAAAGCAATGGCAGCAAAAGCCAATATAGACAAATGGGATCTAATTAAACTAAAGAGCTTCCGCACAGCCAAAGAAACTACCATCAGAGTGAAAAGGTAGCCTACAGAATGGGAGAAAATTTTTGAAATCTACCCGTCTGACAAAGGGCTAATATCCAGAATCTACAAAGAACTTAAGCAAATTTACAAGAAAAAAATCAAACAACCCCATCAAAAAGTGGGCGAAGGAATGAACAGACACTTCTGAAGGGAAGACATTTATGCAGCCAACAGACACATGAAAAAATGCTCATTCTCACAGGTCATCAGAGAAATGCAAGTCAAAACCACAATGAGATACCATCTCATACCAGTTAAAATTGAGATCATTAAAAAGTCAGGAAACAATAGGTGCTGGAGAGGATGTGGACAAATAGGAACAGTTTTACACTGTTGGTGCTAGTGGAACTAGTTCAACCACTGTGGAAGACAGTGTGGCAATTCCTCAAAGATCTACAACTAGAAATACCATTTCACCCAGCCGTCCCATTACTGGGTATATACCCAAAGGATTATAAATCACGCTACTATAAAGACATATGCATAGGTATGTTTATTGCGGCACTATTCACAATAGCAAAGACTTGGAAGCAACCCAAATGTCCATCAGTGATAGACTGGATTAAGAAAATGTGGCACATATACACCATGGACTACTATGCAGCCATGAAAAAGGATGAGTTCATATCCTTTGTAGGGACATAAATGAAATTGGAAACCATTCTCAGCAAACTATCGCAAGGACGAAAAATCAAGCACCGCATGTTCTCACTCATAGGTGGAACTTGAACAATGAGAACACTTGGACACAGGAAGGGGAACATCACACACCAGGGCCTGTCGTGGGGTCAGGGGAGTGGGGAGGAATAGAATTAAGAGAAATACTGAATGTAAATGATGAGTTAATGGGTGCAGCACAGCAACATGTCACATGTTATATATGTAATGATTGTACACACTGTGCACATATACTCTAGAACTTAAAGTATAATAATAAAAAAAAGAAAGACAAAAAAAGAAAAGAAAAGAAAAGAAAACTGGTCTTCAGTCCTGACATTTGTCCCTTCCCTATTCTAATTAGACCCTGGTCCTACTTAACCACTATTGTGACCCAGCCTTGAACTTTGACCACTTCTGATACATTCTGCTAATCTCCACCTTCCTCTTCATATTCTACTTATAGTCAAGCTTTAAATAACTTAAAAATAAAAAATAAAAAAAAGTGATTAAAGGTTGATGAGCTCTGGCAGCTGGTGAACTCTTACTGAGAGAAAATTACCATTAACATACAAATAAATAGGATGTATATTCATCTTTAAGGCTATAAAAACTGTATATATGCAAAAGTTTGGTGGTCAGTATATAGACTTCTGTCACTTCAAAGTAAAGGCGTCAACTCTGGCAAAGTTTACTTCAATGCCTTCTGTATTAGTCAGGGTTCTCTACAGGGACAGAACTAATAGGATATATGTATATATTAAAGGGAGTTTATTAGGGAGAATTGGCTCACAGGATTACAAGGCAAAGCCCCATGACAGGCCATCTGCAAGCTGAGGAAGAAAGAACTCAGTAGTGGTTCAGTCGCAGTCCAAAAACCTCAAAAACAGGGAAGCAACAGTACGGCCTGCAGTCTGTGGCTGAAGGCCAGAGAGCCTCTGGCAAACCACTCACTGGTAAAAGTTCAAGAATCTAAAGGCCAAAGAACCTGGAGTCTGATGTCCAAGGGCATAAGAAGCAAAGGGAAGCATCCAACATGGGAGAAAGGTGAAAGCCAGAAAACTCAGCAAGCCAATTTATCTCACCTTCTTCCACCTGCCTTGTTCTAGCCAGCTGGCAGTCGGTTGGATGGTGCCCACCCACATTGAGGGTGGGTCTTCCTCACCCAGTCCACTGACTCAAATGTCAGTCTTCTCTGGCAACAGCCTCACAGACATACCCAGAAACAATACTTTACCAGCTATCTAAGCGCCGTTCAATCCAACCAAGTTAACACCTAATATTAACCATAACACCATGTGAATAATTTTTCAAATGAAATGATTTTGAGACTTCAGTTCTTAGGAGTCAAATGGTTCTTTGAACAACTCTGCAAATGTGAGCAATTTAAAGCCCAGAGTCCTGCTGTGAGTGCTAGAGCTATGTCTTATAACTCTTATAAAATAATATAAACAGTATAATTTTCCTATATTAATTAGTCACCATGTTTAATTTCTAGTAAACACATAAGATATTTTCATGTATAAGTACTGTAGTCCCCCCATCAGTGGTTTTGCTTTCGGCAGTTTCAGTTAACCACAGTTAACAACAGTCAGAAAATATTAAAGTGTTTTGAGAGAAAGAGGGAGACCACATTCACAGAAATTTTATTACAATACATTGATATAATTGTTCTAGTCTATTGTTATTGTTATTGTGCCTAAATTATAAATTAACCATGATCATAAATGTGTATGTATAGAAAAAACATATTAATGTGGTTTTTCTGTTTTTCTCTCAAAATACTGTAATATATTTAGATAAATAGTCAGACATTCTTCACCTAGTAGTTTTGCTACAGTATCTTCACCAACCACCAGACAGGCTGAATAGGACTCCTGCAGCAAGAAGCTCTGGAAATAATCCAAGAAACAATAAAATCTCTCTGGGGGCTCTTTTTCCTCAGACTAATGTGACTGACCTCTCATTTGATAAGAACCCTTTGGTAGACTCTGTTGGTATTTTCAATGAGAACAGTTGAGTGTTAAGATGTTTGCTCAAGAAGAATTGCACAAGCTTCTACAACAATGAAATCTTTAGGGCTAAGTAGCCAGACTTGTCAACTTTGCACACTTAAAATGTTGGTATGTCTCATGACCAACCTCCTGCTCTTGGTGATGTTCAGAAACCAGGGAATTAATGTTGCCCCACGTCTCTAGATTAAATCACTTTTTTCGGGGGGAAGAAACAAAGTAGGTAGAAAGGCATATGTACTACTCATATTGATCATGTTTGGAGAGACACAAATTTGGAAATCCATTCACCTCTATGATGGCCTTTTATGCCCATCATCACTGGGCCTTGTGCAGTTATGTGCATCCTCTATGCGTTTCCTTTGCAAGTTTTAGATATTGACATAGATCCTCGGTAGCAACCAGGACCCTCCTGGAGCAATTTTGCAGATTGTTGGTAATCTCCTTGTGTCCCAGGAAAGCTTAGTGATCAGAGGGAAAATAAATGTATTCTGGCTCATTCTGGGTAATATGTTTAGACATGACATTCTGACCCAACAAGCAGGATTTGATTCAAGGTGGTTAAAATCTTCTTTCATTCCTGTTCCATATATGAACAGGAATTGCCAAACAGTCCTATGCAGCTGATTCAAGCAAATATATCAAAAACTTTCACTCACTATTAAAGATCTTAGCACATCATCCTCAGATGGATTCCCCCTAGCAATTTGCCTTAGCTCTCTAAAACCATATTCTGTCTCCTGCACGGATGCTGTTAATTTAAAGTAGAAACAGCATATTCATGCTAATTGAATTCTGAGAAGCACCTTATGTGCTTCGCTGGATTTTTTTTTTCTGTGTGATTAGCATGCTTTCATTTACCTTCTCACTGGCTTGTGCTCTCTGGGAAAATATACAACCCTTGACATCAGACCCAATACATTTAGTTCCATTAATAAAGCCTTCCCTGGAGCATAAAGTTATCCTATTTCATCATTTCCCATGGATTTCCTTCCACTGACAGAAATACCTGAGACCAACAGCATGATCTACAACCTCGTGTTTACCCTTAGAAAAATGCCAAGAGCTAGGCTTCTCACTGAGGAAAGATATGTACTGAATACTGCTGTGATTTGCTTTTCCCTCCAAACTTCACGTTGAAACTAATCACCAATGTCACAGTGTTGGGATAGGGTCTTTTGGGAAGCATATAGGCCATGAGGACTCTGCTCTCATGAGTAGATTAATGCCATTATAAAAAGCTTTTATGAAGACAATTTGGCCCCCTTTTTGCCCTTCCGCCTTCCACTATATAAGGGTACATTGTTCCTCTCTTCCAAAGGACATAGCATTCAAGACACCATCTTGGAAAAAGAGACTGGATTCTTGCAAGATTAAAAACTTACTGATGCTTTGATCTTCCTAGACTCTAAAACCATGAGAAATAAATTTCTGTTCTTTGTGAATTGCTAAGTATCACATATTCTGTTATAGAAGCACAATATAAACTAAAGCAAACATCAAACTTAGATATACACATAAGTTTGGAATGTTTGCTTGCTAGACATGGAAATAGATGTAGAGGCAACACTCTCACTGCTTCTCATCACTCAGTCACCTTGAGTGATCCATACAGGGACCCCGTGAAATTACTTCATGCCAAACCCAAATTCAAAGATTGGGATTTTTCCTTCTTTGCAGACATGGCTCAATGCTATGATGTCTCTATTTGGTAATCACATTTTCTACTACTGTTTGTATTCTTTACTACTGCTTGGACTGCCAATTTTATACAATGCTATTGTTAAATGTAATCAAATTAAACATTAAGATGAAAAAACAAAAATTAGCAGAATGGATAAATGAACATAACCCAAATATATGCTGTTTTAAAAAAGCACACTTTAGATTCAAAACACAAATAGATTCAAAGTAAAAGGATAAAAATAATATACCATGCAAATAGTAACCAAAAAAAGAGCTGTAGTGGCACAATAAAATCAGACAACATAGCCTTTAAGATGGAATTTATTAGTAGAAAGAGCAATATACACATTTAATATTCACTGATAAAGTTTGATTTTCATCTATTCTTTTACAATTTTTAGGTCTGCTTTCTTATTCCTCTATTCCCTTTTTACTGCTTTATTTTATGTTAAATAGATATTTTCTGTTACACCATTTGAATTCTTTCATCATTTGTGTTCCTATATATTTTTTATTTTGCTATTTTCTTAGTGGTTAACCTGGGATTATACTTAACATCTTATCATAATTAAATTTGAATTACTGTCAACCTAAATTCAATAGTATATGGCAAATTTATCCTGTATAGCTCCATTATTTCCTCTTCCTTTATGCTGTTATTGTGGTGTAAATTACATCTTTATTCATTATGACCCATCAATGTAGTTTTATCATTGTTTCTTTTTGAAGTTATTTTTTAAATTATGTAAAATAAGAAAAAAGATATATTTTAAAATGTACATTTTGTATGTTTCTTATATCAATCCGGTGTATTTTTACCAGTGCCAATTCTTTCTGTGGATTTGAATTAATGTTTAATGTCCTTCAGTTTTAGCCTGAAGGACTCATTATAGAATTTCTTTTACAGCGTATCTACTAGCAAAGGATTTTTTGTCTTGTTTACGTGGAAGTGTCCTAAATCCTTTTTGGAGAGAAGGATAGTTCAGCTGTATATAAGACTATTTGTTGAAAGTCTTTTTTTTTTTTTTTTTCTTTTTTCTGAGACAGAGTTTTGCTCTTGTTACCCAGGCTGGAGTGCAACGGTGCATCTCGGCTCACCACAACCTCCGCTTCCCAGGTTCCCAGGTTCAAGCGATTCTCTTGCCTCAGCCTCCTGAGTAGCTGCAATTACAGGTATGCACCACCACGCCCGGCTAATTTTGTATTCTTAGTAGAGAGAGGGTTTCTCCATGTTGGTCAGGCTGGTCTCGAACTCCTGACCTCAGGTAATCCGCCTGCCTCAGCCTCCAAAAGTGCTGAGATTACAGGCATGAGCCACCACCTGCCTGGCCAAAAGTCTTTTTATTTCAGCACTTTGAACATATCAAGAAAGCACAGTCCTCTCGCTTTCATAATTTCTGAGAAGTCAGCCATTGATTTTGCTGAAGATCCCTTCTCAATGGTAAGATGCCTGTGTCTTGCTGCTTTCAAAGTTTTCTCTTTGTCTTTTGATCATTCGATTATGATGTTTCTACTGTGCATCTCTAAATTCTTCCAATTTGGAGTTTACTGAATTTTCTAAATGTGTGGATTAAGGTTTTAATTAAACTTTGAACGTTTTCAGTCATTTTTCTTCATATATTCCTTCTGAAACTTACTTTCTTTCCTCACCTCCTGGAATTTATCTAAAAGTTGGCACACTGATGATCTAATGATGTTCCACACATTTCAGGGTTTTATTCATTTTTCTTTACTATTTTTCTGTCTATAATTTATACTGGATTGTTTAAATTGACCTATTCTCAAGTTTACTGATCCTTCTTGCAGCTTAAATATGTCTCTAAGCCCCATAATGCAGTGGTTTTCCTTTCAGTGATTGTATTTTCAACTCCAGACATAGATATCTTTTAAAAATAATTTTGATCTTTTTATTTATATTCTCTGTTTGAAAAGATATTTTTATCCTGCTATCAGTGTTTTTAGATATGGTTTTATATAGTACCTTGAATAAATTTATAACAGTTGACTTTATTTATTTAGAGATAGGGTCTTGCTCTGTCACCCATGCTGGCATGCAGTGACATGACCATGGCTGACTGCAGCCTCAATCTCCTTGGCTCAAGTGATCCTCCTGCTTCAGTCCCTCCAGTAGCTGGGACTACAAGCATACACCACCACAAGTAATTAGATCCTGGGGGCCATTTCCCCATGCTGTTCTCGTGATAATGAGTAAGTCTCATGAGATTTGATGGTTTTTTAAGCATCTGGTATTTCCTCTGTTGGCAATCATTTTCTCTCCCGCCACCCTGTGAAGAGGTACCTTCCACCATGATTTTAAGGTTCCTGAGGCCTCCCCAGGCATGTGGAACTGTGAATCAATTAAACATCTTTTCTTTATAAATTACCCAGTCTCAGGTATTTTTTATAGCAGCATCAGAACAGACTAATATAGACAGAGGAGTCTCACTATATTACCCAGGCTTGTCTCAAACTCCTGGGCTCAAGTGATCCTCCTACCTCCACTTCCCAAAGTGCTGGGATTACAAGTGTGATCCACCATGCCCAGCCTATAGTAGCTGATTTAAAGCTTGTTTGTTTGTTTTCTAGTAAATCTATTGACTGGGCTTCCTAGGGATATTTTCTATTAATTGCTTCCCCCCACTTCATACTGGAAATATTTTATTTTTGTGTTTCATTACATTTCTCATAATTTTTTGTTGAGTACTGGACGTTTTAAATAACAAAAAATTACAACTATAGTCATCAGCTCTCTCGATCCCAAGTGTTGGTTGTGGTGGCTGTGTGCTTTTGTAGCAACCTTCCTGAATAACCTCATAATATCTCTATTGCGTGTCATACATTACTACTGATGTCTCTTTCCAGCTGATGTTTAGGCAGAGATTTCCTTAAATGTCCTGCACCAATAGGTCTCCCCATCTTGGTCAAGGGGTTCAGTATATGTGTTGGCACACACTTTCAATGTTATGGCAAGTAGTTTAAAATATTTTCTAAACCTTCACACTTTCTGTTTGTACAGAACCTCAGTGTCAGCTACAGGTGAAATATAAGAAGTTTCTACATCTTTTTTGGGCATGCACACCATTTTGCAATATGCATGCTTTTCCAGATTCCCAGGAATATGTCAAAGCTCTTGAAAGCACTTTACAGGCTACCCATTTCCCAGGTTTTCCTTTTTGGTTTTTGATCTTCTTTGCCCCAACATTATCACTTTCTCAGGCATCTGCAATTTAAACAATTGCTGCTGAATGTTTTGGAAGCTTCCTCAGAAAAAGGTTATTCACACTGAGTGATCTCTGAGTCAGGTTAAATTAAAAAAAAAAAAAAAAGTCCTTTCCAGTTAACAAGACAAGTCAAGTCGTAACAATTTTCTGAAGGTGGAATTTTTGAGAAACTCTAAATCAAATCCGTTTTCTCTAGGAATTGTTACACTGATAATTTTTACAGTTACTGTGATTTCAAGGTTGTTGGTTTCCAGTGCTACTGCAAAGCTGTGCAGAAAGGAATACGAATATGGTAAATTAAAATTCTGTAAATTGTGATGTTCATACTAATATCCAAGTGTTGTTCTTGACTAAATGCTCCTCATACTGTTGCATCCTATTTGTTAATTGCCAAATTTCTTTAAAATTTGATTTTCACAATTTTTGCTAGTGTTCTTATTGTTTTTCTTGAGGACCAGTTTTCAGATATTCTTATCTATACATCCTGAAAACTAGAACTGTCTGCTCTCCGTTTTGTTGATTATATTTGTCGTTTCATTTCCACTCTCCTCTCAACTGTTAATCTATCTGCCCTCTCCTAATTATGACCCTTCTGCAGATGGCAAACCTGAGAATCCTTGTTTTTATTTCCTTTTTTTCTGTACAGGTCTTTAAATTTCTCTGTAGAGCTGGAACCAGATTGGCAGCAAACACTAAGTTGAACAAACTTTGCTGTTCCAGTAAACTTGGAATCAGCATCTGAGGGATCATAGTGAAATCTGAGGGGCCTTCTGTTCCTAGTTCAGTTGTCCTGTGCACTACAATGTCTTTGTGAAAACACATCTGAGTTGAGAACCTTGATTCCGAGGTTTCCTTGAATTCTATTTGGTTGAATATCTCGCTGACAGACAGGTCATAGATTTGTGACAAGGCTGCCCTTTCCATCATTCATGTTGTTTTTTTCCCCCATTCAAAGTAGTATCTTTTTGTTATCTCCTGTAATTTGCATTTATACTGTAGTTCCATTATTCTAACAATGAATATTGTTATATAATGCAGAGTGTATCTATATTTATGGTAGAATGTTATGCTTTTCCTACATGTGGGTTTCTTAAAATACCATTTTAATATGAAGTCCATTGAAACATGAATGGGTAGTCAGAAGTTATCTAAAGTCTTTTTTGTAATTGAGAAAAAAGTTTACACTACCTATTAATGGTAATGGTGATGTTCTAGTATATGTTAAAAAGTCTTCTTTAGAAATGACTATAAATATTTTGAAATATGCATTGCAGTTATATCATCCTAACTCTTATCATTATCATTTTTTAAATGGAATGGTGTCTTAGCAAAATGGAAATAGCACAAGTATAGAAACAATAGGTCTGTATACTAGAACTATAATATTTCACAAGTAACATATCTTTTCATTTTAACTTTTAAATTATTGTTTTCACAATTATTACATAATTGTGAATAATTTTATAACTGTGAATAATTTAAATTATAATTATTGCTTAGTGGAGTTGTTAGGATAGTTAAGGTAAAGAATATCTTTATACTCCAAAGATGCTGAAAAAAAGTGCTTGCTAAAATAATCATCCTCACAATAACTATCAAAGAGTAGTTATAATTTTATTTTTATTTCTATGGTCTTTTTCATTAATGTCTGTTCCACCCAGCATCCATTACTGCATTTCCTTTCCGTTCATGCAAAACATTTTTTTTTTGAGACGGGGTCTCACTCTGTCACCCAGGTGAAAGTATAGTGATATTATATGAGCTCACTGCAACCTCTGCCTCCCAGGCTCAGGTGATCCTCCCACCTCGGCCTCCCAAGTAGCTGGGATTATAGGCACACATCACCATGCCTGGCTAATTTTTTATATTTTTGGTAGAGATGGGGTTTTATCATGTTGCCCAAGCTGTTCTAGAACTTCTGAGCTCAAGCGATTCACGCACCTCGGCCTCTCAAAGTGCTCGAAATAGAGCCATGAGCCACCATGCCCGACCTGAAACATTTTTGTTGAATATATAAAATGTTGACAACCTGTCATATAGATTGGAGTTTGAAGGATGAAATAAAAAGTCAATAATTCCCACCCCCATTGTATGGTGCCATGAATGACACCTGGAACATAATATGTACTTAATCAATATTAACTGATAAAATAGATTTGTGAATAAAGGAATGAAAGAAAATTGGATTCTAATTACTTTCCAGAATGTTATAACCAATTATTTGTTTACGGAAGTACACGACTGAATTAGTTGGCTTATGCTGCAATAAAGGACAGCCTTGAATTCATGGTGGCTTAAAACAATGAGTATTTATTTATTTTTCTAACATTATTTGTCCTCTCCAATCAGCACAGAAACTTATGTAGGGACCCAAGCTAACAGAGCAGCCTCCATCTCAAATATCAAAAGTTTCTGTCCAAGAGGAAAAGAGTTAGAACCCATTCATATGGATCCACCCAAAGACAACTGTAGTTTTGCCATATGCCTTGAAGCAAGAGAAAAAAAAACAAAAACAAAAACAAAATAGAAAAATATCAAGTAAAAGGTAATAGTGAGTACCATAGGATATGGTAGGGGAAAGAGATTCAGAGGGTCATAGTAAAGGTGATGAAATGAATAATGTAATTAGAAAGGAGAGTTGTAATAACATTAGACAGGTTAAGATAATGGACTTAGAATGTAAAAGCATATGAAAGGAGTTTATCATTGGTGTTCTGAACATTTAAAACAAGCCTACCTAAGGCAATTATTTATTCTATTCATTTACATACATTACCATTTCTTTGAGTGTCATTTGGATATTTTTGTAGTCAACCATTTAATATTTCTATGAATGTTTAATATTTACCAGACATTATGCATTGTGTTTGGGACTTGTTTACCAAAGCGGCCATAGAACATACATTCCTTGTTCTTACGAAACTAAAATGTTCTGTTTCTCAAAGAGCTGGCAATTTTCCACACTTTTGAAGGAAACGCATGCTGCTATCACCTAAAAGATATTCTTGTGTATGTTAAGAGAAGATAATCTAATCTTTTATTATAGTATTCATGAGGTTAAAGAATCATCATCTATCAAAATATATGAAATTGTCTTCATGCCACTAAAAAATCACTAAGCGACTTTATCTGTATTTCTATTTTAAGAAAATTGGCTTGTTGTGAAAATCCCAGACTTAGAGTAATATCCAGATGATATGTATATCATATAATATTTTTAATAAAATACTTTGCTTTTATTTTCTGAACCATATCCATAAAAATCACATTTAAATCTAATAATGTGGCTTAGATAAACACAAATAATTTTCCTGTGTTATAAATACATATTTGAAGCATTTTCAACTCTATTCTAAAATTCATTTAAAAATGATATTAAAAATGACTCCTATGTAATATTTTATTTGAAAAACTATATATTGCTGGCAATAAAAGCAATTGATAAATTTAAATCTAAAAATGTAATAGTCCTAGTTTATATGTATGTGACAGATTTTACTGTGCTATATTTTCCCCAAACTACATGCACACAAACATGATGGTTAGAAATAGGAATTTACCAGGTACACATATGATTGAGATGTGGTATGAGACAAGTTTTAAAAACTTACTTTAATTTTCTTTGTCTATTAATGATTCTAATTTAACACTGTAGCTTCTCTTCTACATTTTAATATTGGCAAATTCAGGAAATATTTCATAATGAATGACAATATTACCACATAATTAGATAATAGATATTATTAATGTAATTAATAATAGATATTATTATCTAATAATTATTATCTAATAATTTTGACAAATCCACAATGTGTTTAATTTAAGTGAAAGCCATTCTTCGTTCAAACACTGAATCTCCTCAAAATATTCAAAAGCAAATCTTCATATCACTGATATATTATTTTGCCTCCCCTAACAATTTCCAAATGTACAAAAAGGGACTTTGATAGCTAATTGTGGATAATTTGTGGAGGGTTAATTTGTAGTTGTCATAATCACTGAAAAAATTCTACTAAATATAGGTGGTTTTGACACAGGCATTTGATACTTGTAAGAGTATACTGAGCTGGGTATCCTTGTTTCTTAAGAGCAGTTGGTGGCAAATAAAACTCGGAAGAAAACAAGTTAAAAATATGAACACAGTTTAATGTTAGACTAAAGAGCCTGAATTTTATTCATTTATTCATTATATCTTTCTAATTGAGGAATTAGAGAATAAAAAACCTATCCTTTAGGAATATTAATTTTTTAGTAATGTGCAGGGAGGATTGGAGGAAAGCTAGAGGCAAGGAAACAATTAGAGGCTTTGCGTTAGTGTAGAAATAAGGAAATAAGGACTCGGATTGGAAAAGTCACCATGAGAATAGAAAACAAAGCTAATAAATACATTTCAAATGTTTTACATAGTTTGGCAAAATATTAGCTATTAAGATGAAGAGAGAGTTTGAAAAGTATTCATAATTTTGCACTTGATTGACTAGAGAAATATAATCATCCCCAAAAGTAGAAAAGATGGAGAGTCTTGCCATGGGGATTCAAGATGAGTCTAATTTAAGCATATTGAGCTTTGAAGGTACAGTAAACTATCCGAGAATATATTTTAGCAAGGACTTGGAAATGTGGAACTAGAACTTGTAAAATAGTTTTTAGGCTTCTAAGAAATACGTTAATTTATACGACCATATAATTCTACTTGAACAACCCTAAGCATAACTTCATTTTGTGTTAGTCGCTTATTTTAAGTGGCAAAAGTGAATTTTGAGGATGTGGATTATCACATATCTACAAGAACCCTCATTTTTCACTACTTCAGTGGATCAGAACTAATATATATATATGAAATAAAACATGGTGACCTATTTTTCTTCTGAGAGGTCTTAAAAATGAGTTCATTTTTTCTGATTCCAATAATTCAACTATCATTTTAAACAGCATGTTTTGGCACCAGTAGCATACAAAACAGGTTCTGTAGAAAAAAGCTTAGAGGGATTTCATACCTTGGCATCTTGTCTCTTATAAGTACATAAAACATTAAAAAGGAAAATAACTATGATGAATCAAAAAGAACACGTCAAATTAACACAGGATTTTATGTTACAAAAATATGCAGGTTGCATAAATATGTACAAAGAAAATTAAAAGCGGTAGGATATTTAGGGCAAAGGATTTATGTCATACAAAGCATATAGTTTCTTACAAAATTCTTTTATCAGTGTAAATGAGCAATGTAGTCATTCTAAACTGAGGTGATTAATGCTCAAATACATCTTTGAACAAAGGTCCTATGAAAGGGAATTTGGAGAAAAGACACTACTCCTGTGGTCAGGTTGGAAACCAGGGAGACATAGCTTTTGGTGTATTATGAACAATATTTGAGAAAACAAAGGGAGCATTTGAGTTTTACATCAAAAGTTATCTCTCAGATTGGCGATCAGATTTGTTTACACAAGTGAAAAACTATTCAAACTTGCTTAGCTCTGATTGGCCAGTGTGACTGAGTCCTTATTGGTTGATACAACTGAGCCCTAATTGGCTAGTTCAGGTGAGCTCTGAAAGTCCCAAAGTTGAACAGAAGTACGGACTTTCAAGAGACTCAGAGTCCATGTATGACCTTTAGTTAGCAAATGGTGACTTGGCTCTGTTTGAAATTTAGGTTCCAGAGCCACTTAAAAATCCATCTTAAATTATTGGCTCTTTCAGGTTCACTTTTGTTCACAAAGCAAATCTAATTATTTGTAACAAACAACTGTCTGTCTCACTGTACTGTCAAATCAACCTTGTAAAATCAAAGATGCTCTATTTCATAATAGACAATAAAAATATGGGTGCATTTTTGTGTAGCCAGTATCAGATTTTCTTACAAGAATTAAAGCTTTGCTCTTCCTAAATTTGAAGTTTTAAAAAAACTGATGTGTCAATGTTGTATTTAATACTGATTACAATGTGATCAGAATTCTCCCCAGGATTTCTGTGATCTGTTTCTGTCAGGAAAAGGAAGTTTTTATTTATTTAATAAACATTTTCCCCAAAAGCTATTCTGTGCTGTCCGAGTATTAACATAGCAGTGAATAGGGCAAGAATATTAATTTGCATATGAAGGAAAGATAAAAAAAAAACTTACTTCATATAATGTATTAGATCAGAAAGTCTTAAGTACTATGAACACCAAAAAAGCAGAGTAAAGCAGAGTAAAAAATTTAAGAATAGTAGATGGCACTAATTCCAGAAAAGGTAGTTAAGGAAGACATTTCTGAGACATTGAAAATTAACAACGATCTGAATGACATGAAGAACAAGATCCTTGACAAGGATCTCTAGGATATGAATTTCCAGTTCGTGGAATAGCAAAGGGCAATACCCTGAGATAGGAATGCATACAGTATTTTGAGAAAACAAAAGTCCAGTGTCAATGGAGCAAAAAGAACAAGCCAAAATAAAATAAGTTTAGGCTGATGACCAGGGAGCAGATTATGTAGGATCTTATTTATTTTTCTCAGGGTGATGGGAATCCATGAGAAGTTTTTAAGCAAGAAGTAATGTGATCTTGTTTAAAGTTAACTTGTTTTAAGTAAGAAAAATAAAATAAATTGCTTAGACTATTGTGGAAAGTGATATTAGCTTGGACAAATGTGATAGCATAAAATTGTAGAGATGTGACTATATTAAGGATATAGATTCCAAGTACAGCTGACAAGAGCTTCTTGGATAGAGTTGGAATGTGAGAGAAAGAGACAATTTAAGGATAACCTTTTATGGCATTTTGAGGTCTGAGTAAGTGATGCTAATTATTGAATTAGAAAATACTAGGGAATATATGGGTTGGATTTGCTTATTAATATCAAAATGAAGATGCTTAATATGCAGTTGACTGACAGAGCATAAGTTTGTGACAAGGATTCTCTTGCATTCATTTATATGAATTATTTTCTTTTCCCTTAAGCATTGTTTTATTATTGTCTTCTGTAGTGGAGACTCTCAATAAAACTCAAAAACTATTGGTAATATTTAAAGCCATAAATCTGGGTTACATTGCACAGCCAGGAGTTTTTATGAAGAAGACTTCTTAAGACTTAGTCCTCAAAAATTCTATCATTTACTAATTAGGAGGGAGAAAATAATCCAGCAAAATAAATGAAAATAACATAATGAGGTAGGAGAAACATATAATGATATAGGAGAAAACTAATATTGTGTACTCTACATTAAGTAAAACAAATACTAATAAAAATGAAATGATCAATGTTGAATGCTGCATGGCTGAATACAGTGAGGACTGGAAATTGTTCTTTCAATTTGATAAAATGAAAGCCATTGTTGACAACAGAAAATATTAACAGAATTGGAGGCACATGCCTGATTGAAGTGGGTCTAAGACAAAATAGGAGGTAAAATTATTAGAGTTGGTGTGTTTACACAAATTAAGAGAAATTTTGTTATAAAGGGCTACAGAGAAAAGGAGAAATGGTGGAGAGAGACACAGACATATATAATCTTTTAAAAAGGCTAGAATATGTCTCAGAATGTTTGTATGCTCATAGGAATGCTTCAAACATTCCTGTAAAATAATAAAAATGAAAACAGGAGAGAGGATGTTAATTGCTAGATCAATATCTTTGTGTTGATGATGGACATAGATCCAGAGTTTAAATGAAGAGGTTGGTAATTGTCAGGTCACCGCAAGATTATAAAATGCACACAACATTTGTATAAATATTTGAGACTTTGGTAAGATTTAGATGGAAAGATGAGATTTAAATTCAATTTTATCAATGTGGAATTTCCCCTAACTATTACAGCTGGAATCTTGGAACAATGGACAGATAGTAGATTTTTTCAGTGACTTAAGAAACTTAAGACCCAGGATCTAGTCTTTGTCCTTCCATAGTTAAATCTTGCATCCCCTGATAATTCACCTAAACTCAGTGAATCTCAGGTTTCTCATTTATTAGCATGATGGTAATATGTCGTCAGTACTTACTGTATACCAGGCCACTGAGTTTAATATGTATAATCCTATCAAATACTCAACACTATTTCAGTATTATTATTGTTAATATTATACATAAACCACTGAATTTAAGAGAACCTAAGGAACAGATTCAACAACAACACAAACAAACAAACAAAAACCTGTTGGGTACTATGCTTATTACATGGGTGACTAAATAATCTGTACACCAAATCTTCGTGACATGCAGTTTACCTGTATAACAATCTTGCACTATGTACCTCAACCTAAAAGTTAAAAGAAATACAATTTAATTTGGTATTTGGAAAAAAAAGGACATAGGTAGCTCAAGTGTCAGAGTTTGGAATATTGCCCTCATATAACTCTTAAAGCAGAATTCTTAGCCACAAGAGATACTGCCTCCTTGCTTCATTTCAGTCTGGCAAGAAAGGTAAAAAATGAAGCACTACTTTATCCAGTCTATCATTGATGGGCATTTGGGTTGGTTCCAAGTCTTTGCTATTGTGAATAGTGCTGCAATAAACATATGTGTACATGTGTCCTTATAGTAGAATGTTTTATAATTCTCTGGGTATATACCCAGTAATGGGACTGTTGGGTCAAATGGTATTGCTGGTTCTAGATCCTGACTTCCATAATGGTTGAACTAATTTACACTCCCACCAACATTGTAAAAGCGTTCCTATTTCTCCACATCTTCTCCAGCATCTGTTGTTTCCTGACTTTTTAATGATTGCCATTCTAACTGGCATGAGATAGTATCTCATGTGATTTTGATTTGCATTTCTGTAATGACAGTGATGATGAGCTTTTTCTCATATGTTTGTTGCCCACATAACTGTTTTCTTTTGAGAAGTGTCTGTTCATATCCTTCACCCACTTTTTGATGCGTTTTTTTCTTCTAAAATGTGACACATATACACGATGGAATACTATGCAGTCATTAAAAAGGATGCATTCATGTCCTTTGCAGGGAAATGGATGAAGCTGGAAACCATCATTCTAACATAGGAACAGAAAACCAAACACCGCACGTTCTCACTCATAAGTGGGAGTTGAACAATGAGACCACATGGACACTGAGAGGGGAACATCACACACCTGGGCCTGTTGGGGAGTGAGGGGCTAAGGGAGGGATAGTGTTAGGAGAAATACCTAATGTACATGACGGATTGATGGGTGCAGCAAACCACCATGACACATGTATACCTATGTAACAAACCTGTACGCTCTGCACATGTATCCCAGAACTTAAAGTATAATAATTAAAACAAAATTAAAAAAATAAAAAACTCTATAATGCATCGTGCAATATGTTTTATAAATGCATAGCATTAAAAATACTACATGACATGAAAAAAAGTACTACGGAAAAAAGTACGTATTGGTGTAAAGTCATAAATGTTATTGCTAACTTTGAGAAAGAGTTGGAAAATTTTTCCTGTAAAGGTCCAGATAGTAAATATTTTAGACACTGTTTACCATATTATCTCTGCTGCAACTACTCAACTCTGCCTGTAGAACAAGAGTGAAGGAATGAGCATGGCTACATTCCAATAAATTATTTATTAAAAATGCTAGAAGGTAATTTGGCCTATGAATCATAACCTGCTTTCCACTGCACTACATCATGGTTTTCCATAGATTAACTGGAATGAGAGTCACTGTGGAATTCCTTAAAGATGAAATTTACAAGTTTAATAGGCACCTACTTGTATGTACTATGCGCCAGCCACTACATTAAACAGGGTTTTATCATTGAGTGAGCATAACAGAAAATACTGACAGGAGTTTTAGTGTATTAAAATGAGAACAAAGAAGAGAAGATGCTTAGAAGGGAAAGACTCAACAAGGAAATAAAAATTAAGGGCTGGAAAAAATAAGTAAGGCAGTGGAGTGAAAGAGAAAATCAGAATGTAATTGAAAGTGCTAGGTGTAGTCCATGGATATGTTCATTGTTCAGGCTTTGAGTCATTATATAAGAAGTTAAAGTACAAATAAATCACAGATGTCTCTCAAATTACCTTAATTTTCAGAAGATATCAAATTGTTAAATGTTTCTGATCACAGACTGTTAAGGAAGAAATTATTTTAACGCTCAGTAATTTATAAAATTTTGGTATGTACTGTCATATGCAGAATCTTTCTGTATGCAAGTCTGTGTAACATAATATCTAATGATGTTAAACTCAATATCTTCACAGGCATTTCATTTAATCTAAATGTTCCAAAGAGTTAGAAAGGTATATCAGAATAAGAAAATTCTCATCTCTATTGCTTTATGATAGTTTTTTGCATAATATAGAATTATAACATACTCTTATCTATTAATGATAGCTGTACACTAAATGTAGAAAAAATTGGAAATACACAAAAAAATCAGTTCCACTTAGAAAAGACTGCGTATCATAATGAAATTAATGAGAAACAGTGAAAATAAATAAATTTGACACACTGCTTTTGAGAATGTTGTGTAATGGTTTAGTCATTACCATATGTTATAAAGATAGGAAAGGCCATTAAAACTATTAATAAATTAGTTACTGTAAATGTTCAGAGAATAAAATAATGGGGTTATAGTTAATATAGTTACTTTGAAAATTTAGTATATGAGTAAATATTGTTTATGAAAATGAATTTTGCAGAAAAAAATAAGACATTCTCCTATGATTTTACATTTCTTATAAAAATGCATATTGTACTAGCCTGTGGGACATAGTTTTGTGCCTTCATGCTATAATAATTACACTGTAGTTTTGTAAGTCTATTATAAGAAATTAAACTTGTTGAAGGAAATTGAATCTATTCACTGAAGCTGTACTATATGCACCATCTCTATGATGACTAACATACAATGTAAAACATCGTTAAATTGTTACTGTAATTCCATTTGCGTAGTGATTTAAATTTACTTGGTAGACAGAAAATATAAAACCTTTTGTTTTTATATCCTTTCTAAATTCTGTGAAGAAAACTAAATTGATGATTCTAACTCATTTACTTTAAAGACATATTTTTTCCCTTTAAGACTGTATGTCAGATTCTATAATTAAGCACTAAACACCCCTTTAAGTATATTCAATTTTTGAAAATTAATTTCATAAGTGTAAAATTGTTTACAAGTTTCAAATGATTTTCATTTCTATCTTAAGCTCTTACTTCCCATTGATTACAGTTCCTTTCAGTCAGAAATCCCTTCAGCATTCCTTAGGGTGCTGTGCCATTGGTGAGGGAGTCTTTGGTCTTCCTTTACCTGAAATTTGCATAATTTTGCCTAAAGGGAGTTCAAAATGTTCCATGTGCTGATGAAAAAAGGTTTATTCTGCAGCAGCTGGGTGAAATGCCCTGTAAATATCAGTTAGGTCTATTTGGTCTAGGGTGTAGTTTTTAACTGCAATGTTTCTTTGCTGATTTTCTGTCTAGATAATCCGTCCATTACTGAGAGTGGGGTGTTGAAGTCCCCTAATATTACTGTATGGCATTCTTTCTCTCCCATTACATCTATTAATATTTGCTTAAAGACCTGGATCTCCTGCATTGACAGCATAGATATTTATAATTGTTATATACTCTTGTTATATTGACCTTTTCATCACTAGGCAGTGACCTTCTTAGTCTCTTTCTACAGTATTTGATTTGTAGTCTATTTAATCTGATATAAATATAGCTATTCCAGCTCTTGTTTTGATTCCTGCTTGCCTGCAATCTCTTGTATCTTTTTACTTTCAGTCTATGTATGTGTTTATAGGCAGGTTTGGTATTGTTTCTTCATCCATTCAGCCACTCTATGTCTTTTAATAAAACTGTATCACCTTTTTAACACTATTTAACTACAAAAGATATCATCTATTTTATATCAAGGGTTTTATCTGATTCATCCCTGTTGTTGCATATTTTAGAACTTTTTTTCTGTTTTGAAACTGAAGAGTATTTTACTGTATGTATCTACTTCATTTTCTTTATCCATTTATCTGTCAATGGACATTTATGTAATTTCTATATCTTATGTATTGTCAATAATGCTGCAATGAACATAAGTTTACACATATCTCTTCAATATCTTAATTTCACGTTTTTTTCTGATAAATATCTAGAAATCAGATTTCTGGATATGGTAGTTTTATATTTTTTAAGAATGTCTATATTGTTTCCACAGTGTCTACATTACTTTGCATTCAGACTAACACTATTCTAAGTGAAATAAACCAGTCACAAAAACAACAAATGTCACATGATTCCCTTTATATGAGGTATCTCAAGTAGTCAAACTCTTAGAATCAAAGAATAGAATGGTGCTTGCTGGAGGCTGAGAGGATAGAGAAAGAGAACATTTTTAATCAAGGTCACAAAATTTCAGTCAAGCAAGATGAAGAAGCTCTAAAGACCCGCTGTACAACATTGTACCTATAGTCAAAAATAATATATTGTACACTTAGAAATAGGCTAAGATAGTGGTTCTCATATTAACTGTTCTTTCCATAATATAATGAAATTTTAAAGAGTTTCATGTATATTATTTTATTTAAACATCTCACAATTTTGAGATGTACAAATTAGAGAGTTGAGCCATGAATAAATGAGGTAAACTCCCATGGCTACGTCTAATTAGTTGCAAAGTAAATAAATATCTGTCGGTAGATGGTCTCCAAACAAAGGTGATTTGCATTTTTCTATCATTTCATTCTGTATCCCTTTTATTTTAATCTTGGTGTGTTTTCTATTGTTTTATTACATTAGTCAGAGATGCCATATTATCATTAATATTTTATATGACAGCTTGGGTTTTAAAACTTAGTTATCTTTTTAAATAATTTTTTTCTTTCTTTGTCATTGTCTCTCAATTTAATTAATTTTATTTTGTTAGAATTTTAAAGAACTTACTTGGCCATATCCATAACATTATTATATTTTATTATTTTCTAAATAATTAAAAATATGTTAGCAATGTTGGTACTAATTATTGAAACAGGTCTTGGTTAACAGACAAATATTTCAGGTTTCTCTGTACAGAATTATATGTTTAATTTTTTTATTTCTGATGCTGAACCAAAAACATTTCCTTATAAGTTAATCGGACATTTTGTTATCGTTAAGCCTCATTTATTAACTACTGCTTTTTAAATATATTGTTTCTTGAAAAGTAAATAAATACTTTTTTCTTTATAAATTAAAAATAATTGTGTTATAGATCTATTAATACCGATCAATACAAATGAAGTTTTCTTTTTTATTCATTATATTTTCTGCTATCAAAAATTGAGTTCTTTCCACATTTTTCACACACATTTTATTTGTACAGATTTTTGCATCTATACTATTTTTCTCAGTTTTAGATTTTGCAACTTGGTTTAAGATTGTTTTGTGAATTATTAAATGAAACTTTTAAACCAAATAAAATTTTGAACATTAAATTTTATTTGTACAATAATTGTGACATATGTGTGCTTACTTTTCTGATGTGTTCATCAGTTTACTCTGTGTTATCTGTTGTAAAGAGTATGATGTAAAACACTATTTTCAATACAAACTGAATGCTTCTATCCTATAAATAAGACTTTTATTCATTTATAATTTTATAATATAAATGTATATTGTGTCACCTTGTTTCTCCTATTTGTGTTTCTCTTATTTGTGTTGCTTATTTCTTAATGGATTACCCATATTTTCTTGTATTTTTAATATTATAGCACAATTAATCAAATATACTTGTGCACGTTTCTCCAGGTATCAAAATTAAAAAACACAATTTTTAATACTTGTATATAAAATAAGGCATTTTAAAGTTTTTGCTTAGTCTCTTGCTGCCTTAGTGCACTGCCAGCTCTACTCTGTTAACAGCCATGGTTTTATTTTGGTTGAAAACAAACTCGCAAGACGCAATATATTTCATCCAGCACAAAAATTCAGATCTTTAAAAATGAATATCTGGAAGAAAAATAACAAAACGTGCACATTGAAAACAAGGCAAAGGCCTAGTGACTTCCATGTCCAGCTTTTTGCGCACCTTATCTAATGTGTTGAAACCTGCATTTGCTTGGCTCCAAAATTACTGTTTTTTGAGAGAACAATCCCCACTCTATTAATTTAAATTGTTACTATTCAATTATTCTACTAAGAGACAAAGAGAATCCTAACTAAAACAGCATGTTCAAGAATTTTCAATAAATGGTGTATTGATGGCAGATTCTTAGGCATTTTGAATATTTGAGAAATTTTTTAACTTATATCATTCTTTTTGACAAGTTATTTTTCATTTACAACTTTTTCCTTGAAAATTATTTAATTGCCTTTGACATTAATGTTGCTTGATTGTATTTATTTATTTATGTGCTGTTAAATGCTTCTTGTCAGGAAACTTAATTTGGTAGTTTAAAACGTTAGGATGTGGCTTATAATTATGTTCTGCTACCAGTAATTGTACTCCTAATAAGAACATTTCTCTGACAGAAACGTTGGTGCAGCTACAACAGTGAATCTAAGGTCCATCGTGAATTTATGTAGCAAGAAAATTATTCTCAGGGACAGTACACCAACTGCATGCTTCTCTGTCTTTTTCATAAAAGTGTAAGTTTATTAAGTAGGGTATAAATATTTTTATTTACTTTTAGGTTTCAGGGTACATTTGCAAATTGGTTAAATGGGTAAATTACATGTCGCTGAAGCTGGATGTAAGAATGATCCTGTCATCCTGTTATCAAGGTAGTGAGCATAGCAGATGATAGGTATTATATATATATAAGATATATATATATCTTTCAATCTATTCCTCCCCTACTGCCCTCCCCGCAAAGCAGTATTCAGTGTCTATTGCTCCCATCTTTGTCCCCATGTGTACTCAATGTTTAGTTCACATTTATAAGTGAGAACATGCAGTATTTGATTTTCTCCTCATGAATTAGTTGGCTTAGAATAATGGCCTCCAGCTGCATCAGTGTTGCTGCAAAGGACATAATTTTACTTACTTATTTATTTATTTATTTATTTATTTATTTATTTATTTTTTCATGGCTACATGCTATTCCTATCCATGGTGTATATGTAGCATACTTTCATTTTCCCGTCCACCTTTGATGGATATCTTGGTTGACTTCATGTATTTGGTATTGTGAATAGTGCTGCAAGAAACATACAAATGAATGTTTCTTTTTGATAGAATCATTTAGTTTTCTTTGTGTGTATACCCAGTATTGGAATTTGTGGGTCAAATGGTAGCTCTGTTTTAAGTCCTTTGAGAATTCTCCACACGGTTTTCTACCTTGATTGAACTACTCTACACTCCCACCAGCAGTATATAATCATTCCCTTTTCTCTGCAATCTTTCCAGCACCTGTTTGTTGTTGTTGTTGTTGTTGTTGTTGTTGTTTCACTTTTTGGTAATAACCATTTTGACTGGTGTGAGCTGGTATCTCATTGTGGTTTTGATTTGCAATTCTCTAATGACTAGTTATGATGAGCATGTTTTCATATATTTGTTGCCAGCATTTATGTCTTTCAGAAAGTGTCCACTCATGATACTTTTCTTATGGAGTTGTTTGTTTATTGCTTGTTAATTTTGAGATCATTATAGAATCCTGATATTAAACCTTTATCAGATGAATAGTTTGGAAATATATTCTCTCATTCTGTAGGTTGTCTTTTCACTCCATTTATAGTTTCTTTTGCTGTGCTGAAGCTCCTTAGTTTGATTAGGTTCCACTTGCCAATTTCTGTTTTTGTTGGAAAACAGAAATTGTTTTTGGGGACTCAGTCATAAATTCTTTGCCAAGGATGAAGTCAAAATTGGTATTTCCTGGGATTTCTTCTAAAGTTTTTATTGTTTAGGTCTTATATTTAAGTCTGTAATCTACCTGAAGTTGATTTTTAAATAAGAGGAAAGGAAGAAGTCTAGTATCAATATTCTACATATGGTTAGCCAGTTATCTCAGCACCATTTATTGAATAGAGAATCCTTTTCTCATTGCTTATTATTGTTGACTTTGTCAAAAGTCAGTAGGTTATAGGTGTGTGGTTTTATTTCTAGGTACCCTTTTCTGTTCTATTGGTGTATGAATCTGTTTTTCCACCAGTAACATGCTGTTTTGTTTACTGTAGCCTTGTAGTATAGTTTGAAGTCAGGTACTGTGACTCTTCTGGCTTTGTTCTGTTTGCTTAGGATTGCTTTCACAATTTGGACTCTTGGGTTCCATATAAATTTTAGAATAGTTTTTTTCTAATACTGTGAAAAATGATGTGGGTAGCTTGATAGTGATAGCATTCAATCTGTCAATTGCTTTGGGCAACAGGGCCATTTTAACAATATTGATTCTTCTCATCAACAATCATGAAGGTTTTTTTTATTTCTTTGTCTTCTCTTTCATTTTCTTTAGTAGTATTTTGAAATTCTTATTGTACAGATATTTCACTTCCTTGGTAAGCTGTATTCCTAAGTATTTTATTATTTTTTTGTTTGTCTATGTAAATGGGATTGTGTTCTTGATTTAATTTTCAGCTTCGATATCATTGCTATATAGAAATACTACTGATTTTTAAACATCAATTTTGTGTACTGAAACTTTGCTGAAGTTGTTTATTTAGTCCTAGAAGCATTCTTGTTGAGTCTATAGAGTTTTCTAGGTATAGAATCATATCATCTGTGAAGACATATCTCAAATACCTCTCTTCCTATTTGGATGCCTTTTATTTCTTTCTCTTGCCTGATTGCCCTGGCTAAGACTTCCAGTACTATGGTGAATAAGAGTGGTGAGAGTGGGCATTCTTGTTCCAGTTCACAAGGGGAATGTTTCCAGCTTTTGTCCATTCAGGAAATGTTAGTTGTGAGTTTGTCATAGATGGCTCTTATTATTTTGAAGTGTGTTCCCTCAGTGCCTAATTTGTCTAGGGTTTTTAACATCAAGGGATTTTGAATTTTATTGAAGACCTTTTCTGCATCTATTGAGATAATCACATGATTTTTTGTTGTTAATTGTGTTTGTGTGCTGAATCACACTAATTGATTTGTGCATGTTGAATTAGCCTTGCATCCTAGAAATAAAGCCTAATTAATTGTGATGAATTAATGTCTTAATGTGCTGGTGGATTTGGTGTGCTAGTATTTTGTTGAGAATTTTTGTGTCTCTGTTCATCAAGGATATTGGCCTGAAGTTTTCTTTTTCTGTTGTTGTCTCTTTCAGGCTTTGGTATCAGAATGATGATGGTTTTGTAAAATGAGTTAGAGAGGAGTCCTTCCTCCTCCATATTTGTAATAATTTCAGTAGGAGTGGTACTAGCTCTTTTTTTTTTTTTTGAGACACAATCTCTCTCTCTCGCCCAGGCTGGAGTTCAGTGACACAATCTCAGGTCACTGCAAACTCTGCCTCCCAGGTTCACACTATTTTCCTGCCTCAGCCTCCTGAGTAGCTGGGACTATAGGCGCCCACCACCGCCCAGCTAGATTTTTGTATTTTCAGTAGAGACAGGATTTCATTGTAGCCAGGATGGTCTCTATCTCCTGAACTCGTGATCTGCCTGCCTTGGCCTCCCAAAGTGCTGGGATTACAGGAGTGAGTCACTGATCCTGGCTAACTCTTTTTTGTATGATTGGTAAAATTCATATATGAATCCCTCTGGTTTAGGGCTTTATTAGTAGGCTTTTTATTACTGATTAAATTTTGGAACACATTATTGGTCTGTTAATCATTTTAATTTCTTCCTGTTTCAATCTTGGGCAGCTGTGTGTTTCTAGAAATTTACCTATTTCTTCTAGGTTTTCTAATTTGTGTACATAGAGGTATTTGTAATAGTTTGAGGATTTCTTGCATTTCTGTGGAGTTAGTTTTGATGTAACCTTTGTGGTTTCTGATTGTGTTTATTTGGATCTCCTCTCCTTTTGTTTTATTAATCTAGCTAGTGGTTATCAACCTTGTTTAATCTTTTAACCAACTTACTGTTTCATTGATCTTTTGTATACATTTACACATCTCAGTTTCATTCAGTTCAGCTTGGATTTTGATTATTTATTTTCTTATTCTAGCTTTGAGGTTTGTTTGCTCTTGTTTTTCTAGTTCCTCTAGGTACGATGTCTGGTTGTGAAAGTGAGATCTTTTTAATTTCTTGATGTAGGCATTTAACACTATAAACTTTCATTTTAACCTGCTTTAGCTGTATCCCAAAGATTCTGGTATGTTGTGTCTCTGTTTTCAATAGTTTTAAATAATTTTATGATTTTTGCCTTAACTTCATTCTTTACCCAAAACTCATTGAGAGAAAGGTTAACTTCCATGTTATGTATGATTTTGAGCAAACTTCTTCATATAATTTCTACTTCTATGGCTTTGTTGTCTGAGAGTATGACCTGCATGATTTTGAATTTGTTTTTTAATTTTCAGAGACTTGCTTTATGGCTGAGTATGTGATTGACCTTAGGGTATGTGCTATGGTCAAGTGTTGAGTTAAAGTCCAGAATATGTTTGTTAGTTTTCTGTTTGGTGATCTAATAATCAGTGCGGTGTTGAAGTCCCCCAGTGTTATTGCATGCTTGTCTACATGTGTTTGTACATTCTAAGAAGTGATTTCAAGCATCTGGGTGCTCCAAAGTTGGGTGAATATATGTCTAGGAAAGTTATGTCTTTTTGGCGAATTATACCCTTTATCATAATTACGTAATACCCTTCTCCATCCTTTTTGATAGTTTTTGGTTTAAAGTCTGTTTTATCTCAGATAGCAATAGTAACCACTGTTATTTTTGTTTGCCATTTGCCTGATGGATCTTTCTCCATTCCTTTACTTTGAGCCTATGTGTGTTGTTACTGGTGAGTCAGATCTTTTGAATACAGCATACAATTGGTTCTTGCTTCTTTATCCAGCTTGCCATTCTTTGACTTTTAAGTGGGGCCTTTAGCTCATTTACATTCTGTGTTAATTTCAGTGTGTGAGAATTTGATCCTTTCATTGTGCTGTTGCTAAGTAGACTTGATTGTATAGTGGCTTTATAGTGTCAATGAGGTAGGTATATGTTTAAATGTGTTTGTGTGATGACAAGTATCGTTTTTCATGTCCATATTTAGCACTCTCTTTAGTCGTTTTTGTATGGCAAGTCTTGTGCTAAATAAATTATTGTATTTGTTTGTCTGAAAGAGATTTCATTACTCCTTTGTTTATAAAGCTCAGTTTGAGGCTGGGCGCGGTGGCTCAAGCCTGTAATCCCAGCACTTTGGGAGGCTGAGGCGGGCGGATCACAAGGTCAGGAGATCGAGACCACAGTGAAACCCCGTCTCTACTAAAAATACAAAAAATTAGCCGGGCGCGGTGGCAGGCGCCTGTAGTCCTAGCTACTCAGGAGGCTGAGGCAGGAGAATGGCGTGAACCCAGGAGGTGGAGCTTGCAGTGAGCCGAGATCGCGCCACTGCACTCCAGCCTGGGCGACAGAGCGATACTCCGTCTCATTAAAAAAAAAAAAAAAAAAAAAAAAAAGAAAATAGGCCCCCTATCTCTTCTGGCTTGTAAATTTTCTGCTAAAAGGTCTGTTGTTAGTCTGCTGGGATTCTTTTTGAAAATAACCTGCCCTTTTTCTCTAGCTGACTTTAAGATTGATTCTTTTGCATTGACCTCGGATACTCTGATGGCTATGTGTTTTGGAGATGGTCATCTTGCATCTATCTCACAGGGTTCTCTGAATTTCTTAAATGTGTATGTCAGACTCTGTAGGGATACTGGAAAGATTTTTGTGTACTATATTTTCTCAAATATGCTTTCCAAGTTGTTTGTTCTTTCTCCTTCTCTTTCAAGTATCTCAGTGTGTTTTTGTTTGGTTTCTTTACATAATCCCATTATTCTTAGAGGTTTTGTTCATTTAAGGACTTTTATTTTTCTTACTTTCTGCCTGGGTTGCTTCAAAGGAGTGGTCTTTAAGCTCTGGGATTCTCTCCTAAGATTTCATTGTTAAAGTTTCCAGTTGTATTTTGAAATTCCTGTAGTGAATTTGTTTATTTCCAAACGTTCAGTTCTATTATTTCTAAAATGGCTGTCATCTCTCAACCCTTGGACTGGTTTACTGTTTTCCTTGGATTGCGTTTCAACCTTCTCCTGTATCTTAATGAGCTTCCTTGCCTTCCAGATTCTGAATTCTATGTCTGATATTTCAGCCGTTTCAATCTCATTTAAAAACTTTTCTGAGGAGCTACTGTGATTTTTTGGAGATAAGAGAACATGCTGGCTTTTAGAGTTTCTAGATTTCTTTCACTGGTTCTTTCTCACCTGTGGGTACTGATTTTCCTTTATCTTTTGAAGTTTCTGTCCTTTGGATGGAGCTTTTTGTCTTTGTGATCTTTATATCCCTTGAGGGTTCGACTGTGGCAAAAGGTGGGTATAGTTGAATGTCTTCATTTCCAGATGCTTTCAGAGGGACCAGGCTCAACTCCACCCTTCTGCATGATGTCATCTAAACCCAGGTATTTGCTCTACCTAGGGGACAGCTGGGCATCATGTGTGTAAGTGCTCTAGCAGAGGTGGTGTGAGTGCTCTGGGTAGGGTGTCCTGGCAGGTGGACCCTAGGAGGAAGGCATTCCATCTCAGTGGCGGGGTGATGGGGGCACTGCAAGTGGGAGTTACGTCTGTTGGGGCACTGTGGGTGTGAGGTGCTTTGATGGAAGGTGCCACAGGCAGTAGGTGCCAGGTAGGGGTCGTTGGGAGTGCCATGTGCAGGAGACACTCTGGTGGGTTTCTGTGGGTGTGAAGCATTCCAGTGGTGGTGGCAAGGACACTGCAAACGGGAAGTGTTCCAGTGGGAATAGCAGGGCCACCTTAGGGGAGGAAGCACTCTGGCAGGGTCGCAAAGATGCCGCTGACAAATGCACTCCAAAGGGGTAGCAGAGAGGTAACAAGTAGGAGGCTGTCAGCAAAAGCACTCTGGTGGGACAGTAGGGGTCTTAGGCTAAAGTGCTGTGGCAGTGGCTGCCAGCAAAAACACTCTAGCATGGTAGCCGAGGCCACACTGCTTGCAGGCACAGCCAGCCAGGAATTCTGGGAGGGGCCAGAGGACAGTGAGGCATGCAGATCAGACTTGACTTGGTCCCACAAGAAGGACAGCCAGACTCTCTCCAGGTCCTACACTTAAACAAATCAGAACTACCCTTCCTTAGTAGCTGTCTAGGGCCTGGAATACACCCCAGTGCTCAGCAACCCTGTGCAAGGTTCCCAGCTTCCTCTCTCTTCAGACATAGCATCTGGATTTTCTCTCTAACCTCTTAGTGCTTTTGTTCTCTCAGCTGGTCTGTTTGAAGTATGTCAGTTTACTTAATATTCTTGTCTGTTAATGGTAGGAGATTTTATTCCTGGCTGCATCTAGTCGGATACCTTGTCCGTGTCCCACCAAGTATATATTTTTTAATTATACAATGTCTATTCTATAGCTAAATAAGAAAACACGTTACAGAAAATAACTTTTTTTTATGTATACATTTTAGAAACTAAGAAGAAATAGCAAAAACAAAGGCCACATATGCCAAGAAAACAGCTGTTCCAATTAAAGAACAAACTTGCCAACAAACCATGATAACTCACTCACCTTTTTGACTGGTGAATAAGCATGTACAAATGGATGGAAAGTATTGACATTGACTCTATTTATAGATAAGTATTGTAAGTTCAGGATCTGTCACATGTTATATGTATACCTCATGGGATCCAGCTGCTATTGCTGAAGACTCTGAGTGTCTTTAGTCATTTAAGTGACAAAAAAAATTGATGTTCACATTTATTGTGAAAACTCTGATGGGTTTGGTGCCAGTTTCAAAGAAAAGTTAAAGATAAAGAAGACATATAATGAACATTCCTTTGACTATTTATTTTCGTGTTTATGAATGAATAAATAACATCAAGCTCAAGGAACATTTTATTCAAAAATGTAAAAAATTAGATGATTTATTACTCTACTTATAAGTTATAGTTTAAAATACAATGCAATCCGGCCAGGCATGGTGGCTCACTCCAGTAACCCCAGCACTTTGGGAGGCCGAGGCAGGTGGGTTATTTGAGCTCAGGAATTCGAGACCAGCCTGACCAACATGGTGAAACTCTACCTCTTCTAAAAATATAAAAATTAGCCAGGCAGGTGGTGCATGCCTGTAGTCCCAGCTACTTGGGAGGCTGAGGCAGGACAATTGCTTGAACCCAGGAGGCAGAAGTTGAAGTGAGCTGAGATCGCACCATTGCACTCCAGCCTGGGTGAAAAAGCAAGACTCCATCTCAACACAAATAAAAATAAAATAAAAATAAAATAAAATAGATCACAATAAACTTGATTAATCAAACAATATTGTTTCTTATAGTAATAAAACAAAGTTAAGAACAATCCTTAGAATAAAGTGCTATATTTTTCCCTATCAGCCAAGTACCTCTATTTCATTGTAAATTTTATAGCAACCCAATTGCATGCTTTGTTAATAGTCAAATGCTATGAAGTTTTGCAGTCATAACACTCAGTAGGTTCAAGTAAATATTTTCAATTCAAAACCTTCTTTACCATTACTATGTCTCAAAAGGAGTTTCTAAAGTAATATTGATAATCAATGAAACTATAAATTGAATTTTATTTATTTAATTTGTTTAATAATGGTATACATATGTGTGTATGTACATGCACACTCATATATAATACATATATAGTCAGAATATATATTATAATATATATATGGAGAGGGAGAGAGAGAGTCAGAAATACATAAATATTTTGTTTCATTTTGATTCAGGTTGATTTAAATCTATTGTTCCCTAATTTAATTACTTCAATTCCCTTTGCATGTTTTTGTAGACTAACGAACAGTTGTTCTTGTACTATTTACATCCAGCCTAATGTAGTAATTTCTTTTTTTAAATTTAGATTATTGTAAATGCCATATTATAAATAATATTAATGCAACTGTTAAAAGTAACCAAAAATTTAACAATTAATTTATAATGCATTTTTCTTTAAAATTTTTTAATTCCTGAGCTGGACTACTTAATTTTTAATACAAGTTTCACAGTTCATTTACTTGTGCTCACTTTTTACATCCATTTTTCTTTCAATAAAAGTCTCACTCTGGGATCAAGGCTGGAGTGCAGGGGACTGTTCAGGAATTCAATTTCTTCTTTGTTTGGTCTTGGGAGGTTGTATATTTCCAGAATTTATCCATTTCTTTTATGTTTTCTATCTTGTGTGCATAGAGATATTCATAGTAGTCTCTGGGGAATTTTGTATTCTGTAGGATTGGTCATAATGTCCCCTTTGTGATTTCTGATTGTGTTTATTTGGAGCTTCTCTCTTTTTTCTTGATTCGTCTAGTTAGCAGTTTATCTTATTTATTAAATCAAAGGACCAATTTATGGATTAATTGGTCTTTTGTATGGTTTTATACATCTCAGTTTCCTTCAGTCCAACTCTGATTTTGGTTATTTTTTGTCCTCTGCTACCAGACAGATTCACAGCTGAATTCTAAAAGATGTATAAATAAGAGCTGATACCATTCCTACTGAAACTATTCCCAAAAAATTGAGGAGTAAGAAGGACTCCTTAACTCATTCTAAGAGGTTGCATCATCCTGATACCAAAAACTCGCAGAGACACAACAACACCACAAAAAAACTGTAGGTCAATATCCTTGATAAACATAGACACAACAATCCTCAACAAAACACTAGCAAATAAATTCAGCAGCTCATCAAAAAGCTAATCCACTATCATCAAATAGGAATTTTCCGTGGCATGCAAGGCTGATTTAACACACACAAATTAATAAATGTGACTCATTAAATAAAATTAAAAATAAAAACCATATTATTATCTCCAATAGATGCAGAAAAGGCTTTCTGTAAAATTCAACATCCCTTCATGTTAAAAAAAAAACCCTCAATAAACTAGGTATTGAAGGAACATACTTCAAAATAATAAGAGCCATCTGTGACAAACCCACAGCCAAAATCATACTGAAACGGCAAAAGCTAGAAGAATTCTAGAAAACTAGAACAAGACAAAGATGCCCTCTTTCACTACTCTTATTCAATATAGTAGTGGAAGTCCTGGCTGGAGAAATCAGGCAAGAGAAGGAAATAAAAGGCATCAAAATAGGAAGGGAGAAAGTCAAACTATTCTTGTTTGCAGGCAATATTATTTATACTTAGAAAACACCATAACTTTTCCCCAAAAGCTCCTAGATCTGATAAACAACTTCAGCAAAGTTTCAGGATACACAATCAATGTACAAAAATCAGTAGCATGTCTATACACCAACAACATCCAAGCTGAGAACCAAAAAAAGAACACAATCCCATTCATAAGAACCACAAAAAGAATAAAATACTCAGGAATATAGCTAACCAGGAGGTTAAATATCTCTTCAGTAAGATCTACAGAACACTGCTCAAAGAAATCAGAGATGGCACCAAAAATGGAAAATCATTCCATGCTCATGGATACGAATAATCCATATTATTAAAATGACCGTACTGTCCAAAGCAATGTACAGATTTAATGTTATTTCCATCAAACTACCAATGATATTCTTCAAAGAATTAGAAATAACATTTCAAAATTTATATACAATCAAAAAGTAGCTTGAATAGCCAAGGCAATCCTAGGCAAAAGGAACAAAGCTGGAGGGATCCTATTACCTGACTTCATACTATACTATGCAGCTACAGTAACCAAAACAGCATGGTACTGGTACCAAAACAGACACAGAGACCAATGAAATGGAATACAGAAGCCATAAATAATTCCATACACTGAAAACCACCTGAACTTCCATAAAGTTAACAAAAACAAGCAATGGGTAAAGGACTCCCTGTTAAATAAATGGTGCTGGGATAACTGACTATCCATATTCACATGGTTGAAAGTGGACCTCTTCTTTACACCATATACAAAAATTAACTCAAGATGAAATTAAGATGTAAATGAAAAACCTAAAACTATAAAAACCTTGGGCTATTGTCCAAGGCTATTACCTAGAAAATACCTTTCTGGACATAGGTGCTGGCAAAGAAGTTGTGATGGGGAAACCAAAAGCAATTTCAACAAAAACAAAAATTTACAAGTGGAATCTAATTAAGCTAAAGATCTTCTGCGCGGCAAAAGAGCTATCAATAGAGTAAAAAGACACCATACAGAATGGGATAAAATATTTTTAAACTATGCATTCGACAAAGGATTAATATACTGAATCTATAAGGAACTTAACTTTATAAGTAAAAACTAAACAATGCCATAAAAAAGTAGGCAAAGGGCATGAGCAAACATTTCAAAATTAGACATACACATAACCAACCAGTATATAAAAAATAGTCAACATCACAAATCACTGGAAAAATGCAAATCAAAATCACAATGAGATACCATCTCACACCAGTCACAATGCCTATTATTATAAAAAGTAAAAAATAACAGATGCTGGCAAATTTGTGAAGAAAAGGGAATACTTGTACACTGCTGGTGGGAATGTAAATTAGTCATTGTGGAAAGAAGTTTGTCAATTTCTCAAAGAACACAAAGCAGAATTATCATTCTACCCAGCTGTCTTATTATTGGGTATATACCCAAAGGAACATAAGTCATTCTATCATAAAGACACATGCAAACGTATATTCATCACAGCACTATTCACAATATCAAGGACATGGAATCAACCCAAATGTCCAACTTTAGATTGGTTAAAGTAAATGTAAAAGTAAAAGTAAATATATATATCATGGAATTCTACACAGTCATAAAAAACAAGATCATGTTATTCTCAGCGAAGTGGGTGGATTTGGAGGCCATTATCCCAAGTGAACTAACACATGAACAGAAAACCAAATGCTGTACATTTGTACTTATAAGTTGGAGCTAAATATTGCATACATATGGACCCAAAGAAGGGAACAACAGACACTGGGGCCTACTTTAGGGTGGAGGGAGGGAGGATGAGGATCAAAAAACTGCGTATTGGGTACTATGCTTGTCACCAAAATAATCTGTACACTAAACCCCCATGACATACAATTTTCCTTATAGAATAAGCCTGGACATGTAATCCTGAAGCTAAAATAAAAATTTAAAGAAAGAAAGATGAAATGATAGGTTTGCAGCCTAAATGGAAAGATTAGCAAACACAGAGATAGCCAGATGATGTTGACATAATATGATATAAGTAAGAATATAAATGCTTGTTTACTCTTATAAACTTTTGCTAAATAATTTCAAAATGAGTTCTTTATTTATGATGACATGCTGCAATATAGTCACCTACAATATTTAACTCATTTATAAACTGGTAAATTGATATGTTTTGTTTGATACGGTAAGTTTTTTTTTCAGAATAAAAACACGCCATTTAAAATAGGTGAATTTACTATTTACATATTATATTATTATATATTGACAGTACACAATTCAAATGACTTGTTAAATAACTTTTATCTTTAAACATTTTAAAAGTTTCTAGTATCTTTCTAATTTATCTTAATAAGTCCACCTTTTCAGATACTTTTCTTTAAGGTAAAGAAATTGTGTAAATAAGCATGCTTTTCTAAGATTCTACTTGCAAAACAGAAAATATTGATATCAACTTCAAATGTTTGAAGGACCTAACTTTTTTTAAGGCAACATTCTTTATCTGCTGTTGTTCTATTAGTAAAGTCAGTACACTATATGTATTTTGCAGACTTGTTAGAACACAATTTTGTAAAAATTGAAGTGGCATAAGAAGATACTAATATATAATAAAATATAATTAAGCAGTCATATACCTTTATTATGGCAACATGTTTTGTTTACAGTATTGTTATTGGACAAATTATTTGTTTTTTTAGCTTTATTGAGATAATTGACAAATAAGAATTGTATATATTGAAGTTGTACAACATGAGGTTTTGATGTACACGTACGTTATGAAACTACCACAAATATCAAGCTAATTAATATATTCATCACCTTAAATAGTTAACTTTTGTGTTTTTGTAGTGAGAATACATAAGATCTACTCTCTTAGCAAATTTCAAGCATATAATACATTTTTATCAATGTATTACATAGTCATCATGCTGTGCCTTAGGCTTCCAGAAGTTATTCATCTTATAACTGAACGTGTATACCCTTTGATCAACATTTTCCCATTTTCCCTACTTTTCCCTCACCTCAAGCCCTGCTAACAACCTTTCTGCTCTCTGGTTTTGGATTCCACATATGTGGTAGCTAATTTTAACTGCCAACTTGGTCGGATTAAGCGAGAGCTTCATAGCTGGTAAATGCTTATTTCTGTGTGCATCTGAGAGGGTGTTCTCGGAGGAGATTGTCATGTGAGTCTGTGGACTGATTCACCCTCAATGTGGGCAAGTACCATTCAGTTGACTGTGGTCCTTGGTGGAACAAAAAGTACTGGGAAAAGTAAATTATAACTTTCTCTTTTGTGGCCAGCACACCCTTCTTCCACTGCCCTTCAATGTTTGAACTCCAAATTCTCTGGCTTTTAGTCTCCAGGACTTGTAATAGTGGATCATGGGCTCTTGGGCTTTTGGCCTCAGGTGAACATTACCTCATCAGCCTCCCTGATTCTCAGGCCTTTAGATTTGAACTGAGCCAAGCTACCAGCCTCTCAGGTTCTCCAGCTCCCAGGTAATCCATCATGGGACTCCTTATCCTTCAGAATCCTGTGAGCCCATTCCCTGAATATATTCCCTGTTATCTATCCTATCTATCATACTATCTATCTATCTATCTATCTATCTATCTATCTATCTATCTATCTATCTGTCTGTCTATCTATCTATCCATCCATCCATCTATGTTTCTTTCTTTCTATCTATCCATCCATTCATCCATCCTATTGGTTCTGTCTTTCCAGAGAACCATAAGAGAGCATATAAGTCAGATCATGCAGTATCAGTTTCTGTCTTTCTGTTTCTGGCTTATTTTACTTAGTATAATGCCCTCCAGGTTCATTCTGAAAAGATGATTCATAACGATTATGAGAAGATTTTTTTTATGGGATTTGAGTCAATAGTAATATCTCATTATTTTCAACACATTATTAGTTCTTTGGTGCATGACATTTTGTTTCTCTAAATTAATGCTTTGCAGTTTTAATGAAAGACCCCTTAAGTTAAAGTCCAATGTTTGCATATTTGCCTTTAATATATAAGGGTTATGTCTACATAATAAAGACAGGTAATTAGGATTGATATTAAAAGATAAGGCAACACACAAAGCCGTGTCTCACTTTATTATCTAAGTGTTTTAGATAATAAACACCTGTGATTTTATGTAACAAGCATATGCTATTAATAGCAATTGAGGTTTATTAATTGCATTAAGCCCACCTATGCATGTAGGATATAATACCTTTATTTTATTTTATAGAGGAAAACACATGCTTAAAAAAACATCTTTCCTAAAGTAATAGAATCAGCATATCAAAGGCATTGAAGATTATTATACATACTCAAAAGTCTGTGCTTTTAAATATTATTACGTATAGTTATCCATCTAACTAGCTATTCTTGGAATAATAGATGCATTCCAAATAGCCCTTAACAATTATTAATAGCATTATGAACACATTTTAAAAACTCTGGTCATGTATTCAAGAATGGTATGCACTCTTACTTGGAGGTTCTCTCTTGGTTCCCACTGATAAAACTCCATTCATGATTTTTCCAGTCATATTAGTTTTTACAATGTTGTGTTTAACATGTAAGCAGCTCTTACTATAGACTTGGTCCTAAAACAGTCAGTTATGTTAAACCTTTCTGCTATGAAAGTAGTTAATATGTTAATCGTGACAACAGTTTTTTATGTAACTTGTATCACTGTGTTAAAATCTATATCTTCCCTATTTAGATTCCTGCTTATTGATTATTTGCATGCAGCATTTCTAAATGATTAGTCTTTTCTGCTTCACTGTTCTTTTTTTCTCCCACATTTATTATTTCATCAAAGTTCTCGATGTTCTTTGTCATGCGAGAGTTTCATTTCAGTCTGGAAGTAAATTTTATCTCTCCTTTGTTTCTTCATATTTAATTAAAAGACAATCATTTAAAAATTAGAAAACAAATATTTTGTAAGCTGCCAAAAACAGTTTATGAAATAATAATGCTTGTTTTGGTGATAAATAGATCCCTATATATTTATTGCCTAGAGATCACAGTTTACATAGAAATATTGTCTTTATTCTGCAGTTCAAGTTGTGAATATTTGGCAGACACCACTGTAGTTTCTCTCTGAATAAAATTAAGGCCATATGTCTAACAAGGAGTTAAGATTTAGCGGTGTATAAAAACATAGTGCCTAGATTCTAATGACACTACTCACTAATCTAATAATACAATGTCACTACTTTTCACTTTGATGTCAAACTCAACTTTGTATTCTAAAGCCTGCTGAGATGCTCACTCTTCATTCATTGAAATACGGGGAAAAATATATTTTAATTAAGTTAGTTGGAAAATATAAAATATACATATTCAGGTTTAGAGATCTAGAATTTTTAAATATTATCCCTCAGCTTTAGTCAATATAAAAGTAATTTGTTTCACTTATAGTATGCTTATTATTAATTTCTCTGAAAAACTTGAATGTAAGAAGCAAAATTGTATTGGATACATGGGATTATAGTCATTGAAGATTTTGTAATTCTCATATATCACAGACTAATTAATAATAACATAAGATTGTATAATGACGGATCCTCTGTATTCCCATAGAAAATGCAGGACCATTCACACAATTAAACTGTGAGAAGCATGTTTCCACTTGACATTTATGGAATTGTATCTTGGCACACTCTTTGTTTTAACAGAGAAAAAGTTGATATAAATGTAAATCCAAAAGGCATTCTGGCAGCAATATTTTATTATTTCCTACTCAACTGAGTTGAATGGATGAATGTTAGCAATCGACATTCTTTGATGTTCCCTCTAGAAAACAGCAATTTAGCTTACATTGAAAATAACAGAGTAATGGCAACATTTATAGTAACTAAGAATCTCATGTTTGTTATGAATTCACCAAAGTAATGGAGGGCCTTAATGGTGTCTTTTTAAGAGGTTAGTATTTTCACGTATATATCACAAGAAACACAGCTGGATCTCCACAGTCAGATTTCAACTTTTTTTTTATATATATTCAGAAATCCAGTTCCACTTTCTAGTGCATGTCTTTCTTCAAATAGCCCATCAATGATCTCCAGCATGTCTTCTGTGGAAGGCAGAAGATTGTTGATACAGCTTACGGTTATGCCTTATCCAGTCACTGTTTTTGAGAGGCCAAGTTCAATATTTCTCAATGTTACAATAACTATATAAACATAACCAAATAAGTTAATTAAACAAATTTTCCTTAAATGATAATTATGCATGTTAAAATGTGATAAATAGATATTTTCCCATTATGAATATTATAAATATTATATGGTCAAAGTCAAGCTTAAAATTTTTATTCATTCAATCATACAAATTAATAATAAGAAGTCTTACTGATTATTTCCTATATCAAGACACTTTTCTAAACATTTTGTATGCACTGACTCATAGAAACCTCATTATAACTTAAATAACAGAGACAATTATTATCCTTATCTATGGAGAAATTTAGTCACGGAGCAGCTTAATTTATTGCTCAGAATCACACACCTGGTGGGTCTGGAATGCAGCTCAGGCATTCTGGTTGCTGAGCAAGGGCCCTTAACTTCTGTGATAAATTTCTTCTCCTCACCAATGCATTACAAAATATTGTTCTGTGTGAAACTCCTCTGACTTATTCACAATGTGCAAACCAAGGAAAGGTTACATTTTTTATGAAAGAGTAGTTTTATTTATCCTATTCTTGTTTTTTATTATCTACATAGTAATTGAATATTTTGATTCTAGCTGTTATTATGTGTATGGAGATGATGTTGTTTTTGATCATAATAAGGCTGGAGAGGTAGATTTTATCTAGTTATCATACGGCATATACAAAATCATTCCACCTTATGTATACATGATTGAATATAACAGTAAAGTAATCTTGCAAATTATATTACTTGAATTTACATAACTCCCCTTGTCCCTTTTCTTTATAGTTCTTCTCAGTGAATCACAAAAATACGATGATTGAATTTTTCTTTAGTTAATATTTCTAGTTGAAAACATTATTTTATAGTATAAAAATAAGTGAACTGGTGAACTGAGAAGGAAGTTGTTTGAAGAAGTTTTACACATCACTATGAACAACATTTTCAGTGATGCTGTTTCTGACTCTTGGTTTTCATAATCAGGGAAAATATGAAGCTACGAATTGATAATTCATGGCCTCCCACAAGGTGAGAAAAACATTCTGCTTAAATTTTCAAGACTAATTTGTATGGTGTTCTTTCCAGTAAGTCTTAATTTATTAGCTAGATTCAAATTATCTCGTATTTTCTTAATGAAGAGAGGCATAGGTAATTTAAAGGATTCTTCAATAAGTCTTCAAGTTAGATATAATTATCTCTTCTCCTTTTCAGAACTACATGAAATAAGATTCACTTTGAAGACCACAAAGAATGGATTTAACTGCAGTCAAATATGCCAGCCCGTGCAATCTACTGATGAGATTGTGATATCTCTGAGAACAGAGAGTACTTTTCAATTTAGCAACTACAAAAAGATAAAGCTATCATAAGACTACTTTCTAGGTTCAAAATCAAGTTTTTAATTTAAATGGATCTAAAAATTCTTAGCTGTAATACAAACATGCTTACTTTTCAAAATGCTTAATTACATGTAAAATGCTTGGACATGTAAAAATGCTTTGCATGTAGCTGCAGGCTTATATAATGTGCATTAAATAATTTTAATAAATTATCTTAATAGATCAGAGTTTAAAATATTTATAGCAGATTTTAAATTCAATTTCTTGTTTCCAAAATTCCAGGACTTTGGTCTGATCCTGCTACATGTAAAAATGCTTAACTATATGGTAGATAAATAAAAAAATTCAGGGACACTTGACTATTTTTTAGCACTAAATTCAATATTATGCTGATGGAGCTTTTTATTACATGAACTCTTTAATTAAAATGATTATATTAAAACTTATAACCTGTTTCTTATTTAGTTGAATTATGTTACCTATGGATTACTTTAACGAGCTTATTTTCATAGGAAAATTAAATTCCTAAACTTTAATTTGCTTAACCATTTAATATAATATCCCAAAACTTTAAAATGTCTCAAATGAATTTTTCAATTAAACTTAGAGTTATCATTTACAGTGTCACAAAACTTGCTTAATAATGTAAAGTACATGGACTCTATACAAATGTGCATCAAGCTATTTAATTTAAGTTTATTTACTTACTCTAAAATAATTTTTCAGTGATTTAGTATTTACCAGGTTTGTAAATAAGTCATTGGAGTTTTTAAAAAGCTTACTAAATGAAAAATATATATTTTACATTGTTTTACTCTATATTTGTTTATGTGTATGTGCATCTGTGAGTTATGTATGAAATAAAATTAATGTAGTTACCTTCTAGGTTTCAGTGTTAGAAGAGAAATTAGAAGCGTACATTTGGGTACATAGGACATGGCCTCTGTGGAGAGTGTTGCAGCCTCCTTACACCTTAGTTTAGTGAGGTCCGAGTTCTTGTCCCAAAGCCAGTAAGAACAAGGCATGCAGACATCAGAGAGTGAAGCAGAGTAGGAATTATTAAGTGACAGAAAAGCTCTAGTAGTGAGAGGGGACCCAAAGAGGGTTGCCAAAAATGGGGCTGAGTTTTGGGTCTCTTATGTGGCAGAAATAAGGAAGTCTTCTGTGGGTTTTGCCTTAACGGGAGGGCTAAAGATCCCCCTGGGGTGTGACATCTGTGCATGCCCGAGGTTGACTATAGTAACTCTATCTTGGTTGTTACCCATGAGTGCCTAAGTTCAATACATGGTGGGGGAACGGGGGCTAAAACCACAATGCTAACGGCATTATAATGAGTTCAGGGTTATTTTAGGATGCTCTCAGTTCTTGTCTGTGCCTGTGTGGGTGTCTGGAAAGTCCCTTCTGAGCAAGCATTTTGTTATAAGAGTAAGTTCTTAACTACATTTCCTCCTGCTAACTATATAACAGAGGTGGTGCAGGTATGTTCCCACAGGCATTGTCCCTCTTCCAAGACCCTCCCTCGCTATTTGCCTAACCAGTCCCTACCTGCCTCCTGTCTCAGTAGGTTTTATTTCTTTCTGGAGAAGTTATGAAGATAAAACTGGCCTAGTTGTTCCATAGAACTAATGTTTATGGATTATTTTGAATAAACATAGAAATTGAACTTCCCAGTCTTGATTCCTGAGAAAACTACATTTGTATTATCTGAGCTTCTTTCTCAGGAAACAAACCACCAGGTCTCCTGGATAATATCAAAGGGATATTACCACATCTAGACAATGAGACACCAGTTAACTCACCTATAATGATTGCCTAATTGACTACCTGCTTCCTGTTGACCAACTCCTCTTCCTTACCTCTCCCTAATTCCTGATTTCCCACACATGGTAAGGTTTCTTACTTGCTGTATAAAACCAATCATTTTAATGTGCCAGGGAGAAGAATTTGGGAATGATTTCCCACCTCCTTGACTGCAGCACCAGATTAAAGCATTCTTCCCTGGCAATACTCCTTGTCTCAGTGATTGGCTTTCTGTGCAGCAGGCAAGACCTAGAGTGAAACCTTGATGTTGCAGTAGCAAAGATATGAGTTATAAATCTAATTTATTTTTTAAATACTCAGATAAAGTAAGATCATTAATAAAAGATATTTTATATATATTATACAAATCTTCTGCTATTATCAATTACATTTTTGTTATGTAAATTAAGAACTGATGATTCTTAAATTTATGACATAGAAATAGCTAATGGAACATATCCTTTGTCTTAAAAATATGATTCTAACAACAAATGCAAATTAATATAATAAACAGAAGAAACAAAACCAATGAATGATATAGTGGCTTATTATAGCTAACATGGAAAATTATTATCAGAAAATGGTCTCTTGATTCTAAGAATAATACTCTTACATAGCAAAACAATCTAGAATTCACAAGATTTTAAGGCTAGTTTGTAAACATTTGCTGGACTAATTAGCAGACTATTGGATAAAGTTGATATTCAACAAATATTTGATTAATTACTTGAGGGAATGAGTATCTCAAGTCACACACATATACTAGATAGTGGAAAATCCTGTTTAAATACTTGCACAATTTTACATATATATATGCCTCACTCTTCATTCAAAAGGTAAGTAGTTTTATACCTTGGGATATTTTGCCTGTCAGGGGTCAGAGAATCTGAGATTAGATTGTTAATTTGATATTTCCTAATATATGTATTATATAAAAGAATGATATGTCAATATGAAGGACTATAGTAAAGACACATGATTTATATAAAGGTCTCATTGCACTCTGTCTTTTGTATGGTCAGCATTCAGTACATTTATGCTGTTATTCTTCATAATGCTATTATTTGTATCCATATTTACGGTGTGGATATAATTCTAAAAAAAATTCTCAAATATATCTTCTGTCTGTGACATTAATAACCACCTTCTCATTTTTAAAACACTTTCTTGGCTTTTGGCATGATTATATGACTATCGTATTGATTTTCTTATGTCAAAGTCTTCTTTTTTTTTTTCTTCTGTGTTGACTTCTCATTCTATTAATTACCATTCAACATCTTTAATGTTTTGCCTTTCCCCTTCATGTTTTCTTTCTTCCTCTAACTCTGTTCTCTTTCACTGATCTAAAACTTCCAACTAATACATGTGGTTGTGGATGATTATCATATTTTTCTTTTTAATGGTGAATATTGAATTCTCTTCTTAGCTTGTGTACTGTTTCCAAATATCTGAGTTTGTTATATAGTCTCAAACTTTAAAATTTTCCAAGCAAATGTCAGTCTTCATTTCTGTATCTATTCTTTCACGCCTATGCTTTGTTTTGCCTTTGAGATAAAAAATCTCAAACTGTCTTAAAAATAATTTTTATGAACTCCTATCTTGTCTCATGTTCTTCACACTCCGGCAGTTTTATGATAACATGATGGAACTGCAACTTGGTTATTTTGCTTTATGTATTTATTATAAATAATTCACAGGAGTTAAATATATGGCATGTAATACGACTGCATATTTTTGACAAATTATGTTTCTAATATATCACTCAAGTTATATCATCACCTGTTCAGGTTTGAATGCTCAGTTCTACAGTGTTTAAAGATTTAAGGGCTAACTTCTTAAACTGAAATTATAAATAATCTAACCTTTCTTAATTTATCCCTATTATATAGACTTACCTATATTCTGTTTTGGTAAAACTGTCATTACACTTTCAAATATCTTTGCTTTAAAAATTATTTTATTTTAAATTCTGGGATACATGTGCAGAACATGCATAGGTAAACGTGTGTCATGGTGGTTTGCTGCACCTATAAGCCCATCATCTAGGTATTAAGCCCAGCATGCATTAAGCTATTTATCCTGATGCTCTCCCTCCCACTGCCCGTCCAACAGTCCCAGGGTGTGTTGTTCTCTCTGTGTCCAGGTACTCTCATTGTTCACCTCCGACTTATTAGTGAGAACATGAGGTGTTTGGCTTTCTGTCCCTGTGTTAATTTGCTGAGAATGATCATTTCCAGCTTCATCCATGTCACTGCAAAGGATATAAACTCATTTTGTTTTATGGCTGTGTAGTATTCCATTGTGTATATGTACCACATTTTCTTTATTCAGTTTACCGTTGATGGGCATTTGGGTTGATCCCATGTCTTTGCTATTGTGAATATTGCTGCAATAAACACACATGTGCAGGTATCTTTATAATAGATTAATTTATATTTCTTTGGGTATATACCTGATAATAAGATTGCTGGGTCAAATGGTATTTCTGGTTCTACATCTTTGAGGAATCGTCACACTGTCTTCCACAACGGTTGAACTAATTTACATTCCCACCAACAGTGTAAAAGTGTTCCTATTTCTCCACAGCTTCACCAGCTTTTGTTGTTTCTTGACTTTTTAATAATTGCCATTCTGTATTTTCTTCTTTATAGTCTGGCTAGTGGTCTATCTATTTTGTTAATCTTTTTTTTAAAAAACAGCTCCTGGATTCACTGATTTTTTTGGAAGGGTTTTTGTGTCTCTATTTCCTTCAATTCTGCTCTGATTTTAGTTATTTCTTGTCTTCTGCTAGCTTTTGAATGTTTGCTCTTCTCTAGTTATTTTAATTGCGATATTAAAGTGTCAATTTTAGATCTTCCCTTCTTTCTCCTGTGGGCCTTTAGTGCTATCTATTTTCCTCTAAACACTGCTTTAGCTGTGTGTGTCACAGAGATTCTGGTACATTGTGTCTTTGTTCTCATAAGTTTCAAATAATTTATTTATTTCTGCCTTAATTTTGTTATTTACCCAGTAGTCATTCAGGAGTAGGTTGTTCAGTTTCCATGTAGTTTTACAGTTTTGAGTATCTTAATCCTGAGTTCTAATTTGATTGCACTGTGGTCTCAAAGACTGTTTCTTATGAGTTCTGTTCTTTTGCATTTGGTGAGGTGTGTTTTACTTTCAATTATGTTGTCAGAAATACAAACTATCATCAGAGGACACTATAAACACCTCTATACAAATAAACTAGAAAATCTAGAAGAAATGTATAAATTCCTGGACACATACACCTTCCCAAGACTAAATCAGGAAAAAGTCAAATCCCTCAACAAAACAATTACAAGTTCTGAAATTGAGGCAGTAATTAATAGCCTATCAACCAAAAAAAGCCCAGGAACAGACGGATTCACAACCGAATTCCACCAGAAGTACAAAGAGGAACTGGTATCATTCCTTCTGAAACGATTCCAAACAATAGAAAAATAGAGACTGCTCCCTAACTCATTTTATGAGGCCAGCATCATCCTGATACCAAAACCAGGCAGAAAAACAACAGAAAAAGAAATTTTCAGGCCAATATCCCTGATAAGCATCAATGTGAAAATCCTGAATAAAATACTGGCAAACCGAATCCAGCAGCACATCAAAAAGCTTATCCACCACGATCAAGTCAGCTTCATCACTGGGATACAAGGCTGGTTCAACATACACGAATCAATAAATGTAATCCATCACATAAAGAGAATCAATCACAAAAACCACACGATTATCTCAATAGATGCAGAAAAGGACTTTGATAAAATTCAACACTCCTTCGTGTTAAAAATTCTCAATAAACTAGGTATTGATGAAATGTTTCCCAAAATAATAACAGCTATTTATGACAAATCCACAGCCAATATTATACTGAATGGGCAAAAACTCAAATCATTCCCTTTGAAAACTGGCACAAGACAAGGATGCCCTCTCTCACCACTCCCATTCAACATAGTATTGGAATCTTCTGGACAGGGCAACCAGGCAAGAGAAAGAAATAAAGGGTATTCAAATAGGAAGAGAGGAAATCAAATTGTCTCTGTTTGCAGATGACATGATTGTATATTTAGAAAACCCTATCGTCTCAGCCCCAAATCTCCTTAAGCTGATAAGCAACTTCAGAAAAGTCTCAGGATACCAGATCAATGTGCAAAAATCACAAGCATTCTTATACACTAATAACAGACAAACAGAGAGCCAAATCATGAGGGAACTCCCATTCACAATTGCTACAAAGAGAATCAAATGCCTAGGAACACAACTTACAAGGGATGTGAAGGACCTCTTCAAGGAGAAATACAAACCACTGCTCAATGAAATAAGAGAGGACACAAACAAATGGAAGAACATTCCATGCTCATGGATAGGAAGAATCAATATTGTGAAAATGGCATTACGGTCTAAAGAAATTTATAGATTCAATGCTATTCCCATCAAGGTACCATTGACTTTCTTCACAGAAATAGAAAAACTACTTTAAATTTCATATGGAATCAAAAACAGCCCATATAGCCAAGACAATCCTAAGCCAAAAGAACAAAGCTGGAGACATCACACTACCTGACTTCAAACTATACTATAAGGCTGCAGTAACCAAAGCAGCATGGTACTGGTACCAAAATAGATGTATAGACCAATGGAACAGAACAGAGGCCTCAGAAATAACACCACGTATCTACAACCATCTGATCTTTGACAAACTGACAAAAATAAGCAATGGGGAAAGGATTCCCTATTTAATAAGTAGTGTTGGGGAAATGGGCTAACCATATGCAGAAAATTGAAACTGAATCTCTTCCTTACACCTTATAAAAAATAACTCAAGATGGATTAATGACTTAAACATAAGATAAAAAAATAAAAAATAAAACCCTAGAAGAAAACCTAGGCAATATCATTCAGGACATAGGCATGGGCAAAGACTTTATGAGTAACACAACAAAAGCAATGGCAACCAAAGCCAAAATAGACAAAAGAGACCTAATTAAACTAAAGAACTTCTGCACAGCAAAATAAACTATCATCAGAGTGAACAGGCAACTTACAATATTGGAGAAAATTTTTGCACTCTAGCCATCTGACAAAGGGCTAACATCCAGAATCTACAAAGAACTTAAACAAATTTACAAGAAAAAAACAAACAATTCCATCAAAAAGTAGGAGAAGGATATGAACAGACATGTCTCAAAAGAAGGCTTTTATGAGTCCAACAAACGTGAAAAAAAAGCTTATCATCACTGGCTATTAGAGAAATACAAATCAAAACCACAATAAGATACCATCTCACACTAGTTAGAATGGCGATCATTTAAAAGTCAGGAAACAACAGATGCTGGAGAGGATGTGGAGAAATAGGAACCCTTTTACCCTATTGGTGGGAGTGTAAATTAGTTCAACCATTGTGGAAGACACTGTGGCAATTGCTCAAGGATCTAGAACCAGAAATAACATTTGACCCAGCAACCCCATTACTGGGTATATACCCAAAGGGTTATAATTAATTCTACTATAAAGACACATGAACACATATGTTTATTGCAGCACTATTCACAATAGCAAAGACTTGGAACCAACCCAAGTGCCCATCAATGATAGACCGGATAAAGAAAACGTGGCACATATACACAATGGAATACTATGAAGCCATAAAAGAGCATGAGTTCATGTCCTTTGCAGGGACATGGATGAAGCTGGAAACCATCATTCTCAGCAAATTAACACAGGAACCAAACACCACATATTTTCACTCATAAGTAGAAGTTGAACAATGAGAACACATGGACACAGGGAAGAAAACATCACACACCGGGGCCTATTAGGGGGTTTGGGGGGCTAAGGGAGGGATAGCATTAGGAGAAATACTTAATGTAGATGAAGGGTTTATGAGTGCAGCAAACCACCATTGCACGTGTATACCTATGTAACAAACCCGTACGTTCTGCATGTGTATCCCAGAACTTAAAATATGTTTATATATATATATATATACACACCTATATATATATATCTCCACAAAACCAAACATCACTTTAGTAGATTGCTGATCTAATTAATTCATAGGAAACTTATCATCAATTAGCCATCAACACAGAATACAGAGGGTTAAAACTCTGGAATTATTGTTTCTGTCTCTCTCCCTGATGATTATTGGAACATTTTCTTACATTCTTATATATGGTTATATGGCCCAATCTTGTCTTCCAGATTTTCACTACACTTATTGAATTCAAGAAACCTACAGCCACAGCAGCATTTCTGACATTTATTTCTACTAACACAAGACATTCCTCTACTTTTAATGTATAACAATGTTCCTTTTACTCAACACGGTATGATAAATGCCATAGTAAAGGGAATACACACCTAAGCCTTTTCCAGGGTATGGTTAGGACACAGTGGAGCCATTTGCAAATAATAATGCTACCTATCCAACATTCCTACTTCCCCCAGCCTTAGGACACCCTCTTATATATTAAGAAGTGATTCAGTATTCCCTGTGGAGGCAATCATCATAGATGCAGTCTCTGAAGTTTTTGTGCTAGAGGTAGCTGATTTTCTCACTAAAGAGCTTCTTTAGTTGCTTCTTCTGGCAACAAAGTTTCAGGGATACTTGGCAGCATAAAATTCTTGGTTATTCTTATAACTGTCCAACAATATATAGTACATCCCAAGTCTCAGTATCCTGATTCATCCCAAACGTAATTCTGAGCTTAGCCTAAGAAATTTGGCGGAGCTTTTCTTTAATTGTTACTGCAGCTCTGAAAACCTGACAATGAAACCTAGAGACTGAAACTCATCTAGATGTGTCCTGTGCTAATTGTTTGAAATAATTTACTTAAGATTTCTATAAATATTTTCTGATTCTCCCACCATGCCTTGTATTTGGACTCCATGGACTTAATTTACAGATGTATTTTTAGTAAGCTTTCTAGGGCACTAAGAAGCAGCTATTCGATCACTTACAATATTTTGTTGCCATAGTGACTAACTAATTTAGCTATGGGGTCACCAACCATGGCACATAAGCAAAATTTAGACCCCTGCCTGTTTGGGTAGATACTGTTCTTGAACACAGTCACACACAATTGGTTACATCAGTTTGCTTTAGCTCAAAAAAGGTAGATTGTATAGTTGCAACAGTAAACTTTCGGCTAACAAAGTTAAAATATTTACTATATGATCTCTTGAGAAAAAATGTGTCAACAACTGCTCTAGTCACTTGAACTCCTGAAAGTTAGTGCTCCTCTGACACTGCATCCCATTCCACTGCAGTTGCTAATTTCAGTAGATTATATCACTACATGCCATTAGTTACCAGTAGTGTGTTTCCCTCAGAACAGAAAGGTATACAGATATTTATTAAATATTTGAGTAATCTATACCTAGAATCCTACTTTGAAGATCTGTTCCCTAGCTCACTCTTGACATCAATTATTGGAGCAACAAGATTCTGGCTCTTAATAGATAGCAAATTTATAAAGGGTTTAATGTTTTATAATTTACTAAAGTATCAGTGAAGAGAGTTGTGAGCAAATATAAGACAACCAGCTATAGGTGGTGAAGGACACAGTGATTAACTTTTAGTACCCATTTTCACTTCTACTCCTGAAGAAATAAATTGTGGGGCTGTGTTATGACAGCTTGGAAGAGAGGAAGGAGAGCTGCTGGACAGGTGATGCAAATGTAAAAAGCTGCCACAGGCAGAACCACAATGGTTCACTTACACAGAGAATGGGGAACTCAATCCTCCTTTCACCTGAGCTTCAATATCCATAGAGGTCAGTCTACAAAACATCAGAACAGGGCAGAGATGAGCAAACTTTGATCTAGAAAGGAGATAAAAGGGGAGGCCCTTAGTAGATTGAAAAACAGTATAATGTCTCAAGAACTGTAAATGCTTTCTCAATTTCCTCTAAATTCAGTTTAATTATTTAAAAAGTACATTTATATAAGTTAGAAATTCCAATCTTCACTCCAGTATTAAACTAAATGTTTTGAGATTGGCCAGTCTCACTAGGAAGTTCACAGTGTTGATGACACATCAAAAAGTTGCACAGAATCTGGGACTATGACAATGTCATTAATTAAAGGCGATTTTATGAATGAATGAATTTTCTTTTTTATGTAAGCCAATTTGTTGTTACTAGCAACCAAAAGATGAAAACTAGCCTATGACCTAACTTCTGATTATAAGTTGTTAGCACAACATGATTATCTAAATAAATTTTGTGGAAGATCACATATTACCACATTAACTAAAACAACATGAAAACTGTTTAGAAGCACAGATAAAGGTCAGGGTGAGGGTGGCATGGGGTGTCATGTGAAAATGGATTTGCATCAAGAAGCTTGATCCTTGTTTTTGGTCTTCTAATATTGAAACCTACAAGGCTGATGCTTATTCATATGAAAAAGAAAACATTTAAAGCAAATAGAGACCTGCTGACTATTAATTAAACTCATAGGTCATTTTAATTCAGAAATATCTTTATGCCAAAGCGATTCTTAAATGTGATCAAATTTCAGTGAACATAAATTCAGTAAAATAATTTTTAATTTATATTAATTATTTATGTATATTAACTTCCAAACAGAAAGCTCCAATATGAAAATTATTCATAATGTATTTTTTTTTTTCAATTCCTGTAGTGAGTACATTTTTTTTTCAGGTACTTGCAACTTAAAGGCTACACCAATGATAATTAAAAGATAATTTTTGGTAGTTTAATGAGAGATACTCTTCAAAGTTTAAAAAATACCATACTCTTCCTTTAAAAATTAGGTGAATCATAGCAGATTTAGCCTCATCAGACAAATTTGATTTAAAAAGACACAGGTTCAAATAAGATCAACCATTACTGATTGCTTTTGCAACAATGAAATTCTGTATCTTCATATATGTGTGTATGTGTGTGCAAACGTGTGTATGTGTATGTGTAGGTGAGAGATTATAGAGATAGTGTATAAAACACACATACATAATATATTTTAAATATTATATATGTTATATTAAATGTGTTGTCATAATTTATAAGAACAATATTTTCATTTTTAATGGTAGTTCCATCTAGCCAAACCTGTTAATGACAAAGATTTTTGCTGGAGGGAAAAGTTCTTCTTTAAGAATTATTCTGGGGCCAGGCGCGGTGGCTCAAGCCTGTAATCCCAGCACTTTGGGAGGCCGAGACGGGCGGATCGCGAGGTCAGGAGATCGAGACCATCCTGGCTAACACGGTGAAACTCCGTCTCTACTAAAAAAATACAAAAAAACTAGCCGGGCGTGGTGGCGGGCGCCTGTAGTCCCAGCTGCTCGGGAGGCTGAGGCAGGAGAATGGCGTAAACCCGGGAGGCGGAGCTCGCAGTGAGCTGAGATCCGGCCACTGCACTCCAGCCTGGGCCGCAGAGCCAGACTCCGTCTCAAAAAAAAAAAAAAAGGAGTTATTCTGAAATGATATAAATACTAAAAAGAACAATTTTTTTTTTTTTTTTTTTTTTTTTTTTAGATATAGTCTCTCTGTGTTGCCCAGGCTGGAGTTCAGTGGTGCGATCTCGGCTCACTGCAACCTTTGCCTTCCGGTTCAAGCAATTCTCCTGCCGCAGCCTCCTAAGTAGCTGAGATTACAGGCGGGCACCATCATGCCCATCTACTTTTTGTATTTTTAGTAGAGATGGGGTTTCACCATGTTGGTCAAGCTAGTCTTGAACTCCTGACTTCATGATACCCCCACCTCAGCCTCCCAAAATGTTGGGATTACAGGCGTAAACCACCGTGCCCAGCCAGCAATGTATTTTTTATGGACTGCTTTCATATTCATGTTAAATAAATATCAGTTTTCTTCTCCTGAAATCTACTTGTCCTCTTTACATTCTGCCAAACGCTGCAAAGATCTCCTAATTCAAGAGCCTGTTTCAATAGAACAATATTGTTCCATTTATTATTTTTTTCAACAACATGCTAATTAAGCATTGAATAGTCATTCTTAAAGTTCCTCTTAAAACAAATTGGAAAATGTATACTACTTGATTTGTGCAAACATTTTTGAAAATATTTGTGAAGATTACATTGAACATTGAAGAAACAAGTAGGATATCTCTTTTCAAATTGTAGGTTAAAGAATACTTTTTTAAAAGCCGAAGATAAGGAGATATCAGATTTTGCTTTGCACAAAGAGAATATAAACTTCTCTTTATTCATGGATGCAATACCTTTATAAAGTTCCACAAAGTTTTTAAATGACATAAATGTACTTTATGTGTTGGAACAGTGTGCACTTCTATATACCACAACTTACAGTACCTATAAAAATAAAAAAGTAAGTTAAATATTTATTAGGAGCCAAAGCTACAGTTTTATCCTCTTTAAGATGAAATATAAAACTACAGATTATGTATTTTCCTTCTAAGAGGGGTATGTATGTGTGTGTGTATGCGCATGTCTGTTTTTGACCTCTGACAGAGAAAATGCAAAAATATTTAAATACAAACACAGATGCATTTTCATATCCAATATAAGATTTTTCTTTATACTCACCGTTGGAAAAGTTTATAAGAAATTTGTAGAGAAAAATGTAGGTCTGGTTACAGAATGATTTCTTCATAGATGTCAATGGAAACTATAAAGGATTTCCATATAAACAACTTTTGTCTAATTTTCTAATTTTCATATTAGAAAATTACATATATTGAAGCAATAGCAAGGACATGAAAAATATGTCAAATATGTATAGAAACTGCATAGCATTTGTTGAAAGTACACAGGATACATTGAACAAAACACTGTCACAATTAATTTGTGGAATTGTCTTTGATTTATTCTTTTTACTTGTTTCAATATCTCCTTAAGTTTGATATTCTCTATGGAAATGTCAACATATTTAACAATTATCCAGATTTTTGCCTAAGATAGGTGCTGTTGGAGTATTCTATATTCACATGTTATCTGTAGGATAAAGGATGTTTGAAAGACATGGTGTATGATGGAGCGATGTCAGAAAATTCGAATACTTTCAGCTTTCTTTTTATATTAAGTAGTATTTCTCTAGAATTACTGATATGGTTAAGTCCTGAATAGCTTTCTTAACGATATTTTTTCATCAGTAGTTTCTTCATTTAAATTCAAATGAGAGCATCAGAGCAGGTTATTAAAGCTAGAATGTAGTTGAGGTTGACAGTACTGTTTCTACATCTTAGTGAGTTGAAGACGTTTAGTGCAGCCTTACCTTTCTTGTAAGTTATTTATATATAACCATGAATCAGAAAGCTATACTGTTAAACTTGGCAGACCAAACAGATTTCCCCTGTCCCATCTGCTGAATTCATTTCTTGATTCCCTATCTGAGGTCTCTCCAGTTCTTGGAGGTTTAAGAAAAGCAAACAAACAAATCTCAGGAGTGCCTGTGCAACTCTGCCCTCTGCTCACATCTTTGCCAATCCTGAATTCTATTCCATCTGCCCTGCTGCTGCCTGAGCTGTCCTCATGATCAATAGGCAGACAACGACTGTTGGCAAATAGGAAACATACACATTTAATTTCACAGAACAGGAAGAAATTGCAAAATCCGTACAATAGAGGCCATGGACGTAAAATGCATTGGCTTTTAACATACGTACATATTGTAGAAGCAGTTGAGAATACATAGAAATGTAAACTATGGAATGGCTTGTTGGAAAGCTATTCATTAAAGCTATATTCTGTATCTAAAGATAAATTTTATGCCACATAAAATAAAGTATAAGGAAATAAATATATACTTTGAAAGTCTTATAAGCAGCATTTCTAAGAATCTGAGCTAGAGTTCTTTTACAAATGGATGTATATTTTAACATTATATTTCCTGCGGACTAAGTTGAAAGTGAAAATATTCTTGTTCAAAACAGTTTTCATTGCTGAAAAAAGAGATATGGCATTTATATGCAGAGAGATACTTTTTGTCCCAGAAATAAATCTAATGAAGATTTTATTATGCATTCGCTTTCTTTAGGGGCATTTTGCAATGTAATAGATACTGTCTTTTCTACCACCAGGAACTGATTTTTCTACCTGATTCAGTAACTGCAATGTGAGATGTCATTAAATGTTAGAGGCAATTATTTCAGTCAATTTAGCACATTATCCTAACTTCACCCACATAATATTTTGTCATGTTTTCTATCTTCTTTCATACTCATCCCTACTTCATTCCTTCATAGTGCCATCCTGGATTTATTACGGTTCATTCTTACTTTTCCTCAGAACTCTGTTATTTGCCCTCTTTTAATCTCTTGTATGATATTTATGGATCACATAATCTATTTTTAAGAATCTCTTTATTCTTACCTTACTTCCAGTGGTACTCCATATTCTCACTCCAAAAAAATGTAGTTTTTCACAGAAGAATACATGGCAGTTATTTTAAAGACTTTTCATATTTTCAAATCTGCAAATGCAAAGGGAAATTATGTGAAATCACCCCTCCTCTTGCATCCAACAAAAAAGTATTGTATTTCAGCCTTTTTCTTCTTTCTTTTAAAAAAGTTTTTGCTTGAAATGCATGCCATCCATTTTCTTCTTTTACTGCTACTACTTCTTCCTATGTTCTAAGATACAAATCTATTTTCAATTAGTTTAATCACAAGATCAAAATGCTGTGGTTTTAATTTGTTGGATAAATACTTTTGTAAAATTCAACATTTTTTTAAATTTTTTTTTCTCAGCACCTAGGCCAGAGAGGTTTTGAAACAGTTAGTTATAGTGAAATTCAGTTCTATTTTATTTTACCTCCTTGTAAGACCATAATGGAAGCTCCACCAATGCTGAACATCGAGCCTTTCTAACATCTTGGTAAAATTTCTCCCTCAGTTTACTAAATCATTCCCTTTCAGTATTAGGATAATTTTGCCTCAATTACTTCCTCTTAATCACATTATAACATCTTGTCCCTCACTTCCTACAGTCTCCAGACTCCATCTGTCTTTCTCTCACCAGCTAATTAAGATTTTAATAACAGGTCCATCAAAAATTCAATTGTTATGTTAGTTTACTTTTTTTTTTGCCTGACAGCTGTCAATCAATGAAAAATAGCAATAACTATTCACATTTTGTAATCTTATGAACGATGTGTTACCAATTAACTTATAGACAGCTCAATGTAAGTTGTAAATCCATATGCACATTTTGCAATTGGCACATACATACATATCAAAATAGCTTAATCAATAATCTATTATGGCGTAACTAGAAAAGAAAATACTATTATATTTGTGTAATGTTTTGCATTAACTCACATTTATTAAAATTGCCCTTATAGTTTAGACAGTGCTTTATGTTTTAAAAACTTATATAGTTGAGAAGAAAAGACTAAAGGAAAACACTGCCTCTATTTACTATGTGTGAATCACAGTGGTGTTTTTAAGAATGTTAAGAACCAGAACAGAACACTGGTGATCAGAACTGGCACCAACCAGATAACAACAGATATGATAGTGCTGTTGAACAGTAGCCAAATGTAGACCCTGATAAAATGTGACTATAAACATGAAAATGCTTTGAATTTTTAAGTACTCTACAAAGATATAATTATAGTGAGTTATTGGGCAATTCTTAACCAAAAACGCCCCAATTTTCTATCTTTTTAAAGCAGTGTATCTCTGGAAAGATTGAAAATTCAAGAAAATAGAGAAAATATAAAAATTGTAATCCATCCCAAGGAAATTATTGTCACCAATTTTGAATATTTTGTTCAGTTTAGTATAAGCATATTTCAAATGTTATCAGTATGTTGTTTATATTATTCTATCATATTAAAAAAATAAATATGCTAATGAGTAATGAGATACATGCATGAGAATTTTATCAATATACCAAATATAACTGACATAGAAAATTTTCTATAAAATATTTAACATAAAATGACACAATTGTGGCTTATTTCCATTGAATCATTTACCTATGAGCATATAATTTCACTTTTAGCAGTAGGAAGATACAATAATTTGAAACAAATTTTCTGTTATACTAAGTTCATTGTACCTCTGCTACTGTAAAAATACATAAAATAACAGTAGACAGGTGCAATAATTGAATACAAACTATGAAATTTATAAATTATTAAAGTCAGTAAATCAGGTCATGTAGAAATGTTTCTACTCAATGAGGAAATGTAAAGAATTTTGTTAACTGTGTTCTGTTTTTCTCACGTAGGGAAACAACGTAACTTTTTTAAGGAAAGCTTTATTTATAAAACTGTCATGTTGGATCTTGGCCTCTGAAGGATGTCTTCTGGGAAGAAAATTATGTTTTAAACATCACCTTGGGTTTCTGAGAAAGTATATAAATCCAAAATACTATTATTTTTATCATTTTAAATTCATTGATACAATGTCTATTTTGTATTGAAATTGTATATACCAACTTACTGTCTTATCATCCCAATGACTTCATCATTTTTTTTCCTAAATGACTCACTTTTTTTCTTACTGGATTCGTTCCAGTTTCTCGTATCATATTTTTAAACCAAAAACCATGCAATATGTGTTTTTTTATCCAAGGCAGAATTTTATATTATCTTTTCTTGAATTATTTTCATATTTACCATAGATAGTAGCAGCTATAGAACTACAGTTTACAAATTTATTTCAATCTTTTCACCTTGTCTTGAACAAATAAGACCAATAAACATTGCTTCTTAATATTATTTTGTACATCTTTTTGTCTCCATATATTTACATTTTATTTTTTATTAATTTTGAGTAAGACATTTTTAAAATAAGGTTTTCTATTTCTGTGCCATCTTACTGTATTTTATTTAATGTGATTACACTAATTATTCAAATTGTTATTCATGCCACTTACTAGGTGGGTGACCTTTGAAAATTATTTATGTTTACTTAGTGTCTATTTTTATTTCTTAAAATGAAAAGTTAGACTGGATAAATGATAAAACCCTTCCCCAATCATTGACACTGTAACCCATTTTCTGCCACTTACTTAGACATAGATTCATTCTTTCTGTTCCTATGACTTATTATTCATAAAATAACTCATCCTGGAAATGATTTCTTCTTTATAAACATCTCCATATATTTCTAACAGTATCATAATTCTGTAATTCAAGAAGTATCTAGCTTAAAAGCTTACAATGAATGTAGACATGCTTAATTTACATAGGTCAAAAATAAAAATGGAATTTAAAATATGTAGATAATTATACTGTAAAGTTGAGGCTAAACCAGCCTCTCAGTAGTAAGCACCAAGGCACCTGATAACTGTATAGTATTTATTAAATACTAAATCAGATACATAAAATAAACTTTGTGCTCTTTGCATGAAAAACATTCACTTAAAAAAATTTACAGTAGAATCTGAGTTTTGTATAAATGTGGAAAACACCACATTAATAGGTAATATTACCATATATGCTCAGTTGTGTGACAATCTGTGTTGCCCTGTTTGTTTCTTTTTCAAATACTTGTAATTTTCAATTATTATCCTTTAGAAAATGATTAAATAAAGTAATTTCAGCCTCAATAAAAATGATTGACTAACCTTTGAAGAAATGTAGAATTAGAATAGCAAGGATTCGGGAGCTTACTTCTTACTTTTATCATATCCTAAATATTTTCAAAAGATCAAAGATGGATTTTTTTCTACATTTATATGGCATTAAAGATGACAACTCTGTACAGAGTTTCTAATGTTTTTGACGGTCTGATAGTAAACAAAACCATATGGTATTTTTTCCCAATTATTAGATTTGAAAATCTATTAATGCATATTAATCAAATCATCACTTCCTGCTGTCCATAATAGAGATAATTTTAAATTTTTTAAGTATTGCTGAATTGCTTTGAAAGTATAGAGCAAGGAAATTTTCTTTGAAAGTTAAACTTTTGAAAAGGGTTGTTTGTGTTAGTAGTTTCTTAGTTAAAAAACAATTGTACATTTATATAACATTAGATAATACATTTACAAAGTAATTTTACAAATTCCAATATCTTAATATTGAATATGTTATTATAACTTTTATTTATTAAGCATGTAATATGTGCTCGGAAACTGTCAGGGATATTTCACACATAATCTCTTAAAAAATAGAGAAGAATGAATAAAACACAAAGACTTTATAATGTTTAGAGAAAATATATTAAAATATAAGGCTATAAAATTTTAAAGTAAAAGGGTGGAAGACCATACATTTAGATAGATTCGAATGTAGAGATACAGATAATAATATATAGATATAGATACAGATATAAGGCCAGGCGCGGTGGCTCAGGCCTGTAATCCCAGCACTTTGGGAGACCGAGACGGGCGGATCACGAGGTCAGGAGATCAAGACCATCCTGGCTAACACGGTGAAACTCCGTCTCTACTAAAAAATACAAAAAACTAGCCGGGCGAGGTGGCGGGCGCCTGTAGTCCCAGCTGCTCGGGAGGCTGAGGCAGGAGAATGGCGTAAACCTGGGAGGCGGAGCTTGCAGTGAGCTGAGATCCAGCCACTGCACTCCAGCCTGGGCCGCAGAGCGAGACTCAGTCTCAAAAAAAAAAAAAAAAAAGAAAGAAAGAAAGTCAAGAAAAATAGAGAAGAATGAATAAAACACAAAGACTTAATAATGCTTAGAGAAAATATATCAAAATATAAGGCTATAAAATTTTAAAGTAAAAGGGTGGAAGACCATATATTTAGATAGATTTGAATGTAGAGATGCAGATAATAATATATAGATATAGATATAATACAAATACAAGTAGAAAGAAAACTGGTCTGTCTATACTGATATCAAACAAAGTAGACAGTAATACAAAGGAACAGCCAGATAAAAGGGGCAATTTGATAATGATTAATGTTGAAATCATCAGAAAAACATAACTAAAATGAGAAAGAGAAAAATCTATAATGCAATATTTTAATTCACTATTCTCAGTAACTGATAGATAAATCATATGAAACTGCAAACTGATTATGAAAGTTAAAACAATGAAATGAGCACACTTGACCTAATAGACACATATAAAGCACTGTGCTAGCACTCACAGAGTAATTTTTTAAAGATATATGGAACAATTTTTAAAATTGACTTTATTCTGGGCCACAAAAACAGTCTCAATAAATTGCAAAAGATTGAAATCTCACAGCATGTTTTCTCTGATTGGATAGAAAAATCCCATTTACCTGGCAACTGTACAACAAATTGTCAAATATCTCTTGTTGAAGATAAAACCGTAATGGAAATTTAAAATTTTATTTTACTGAAACAAAATAATAACTAAACACTAAAATTTGTTGGATCCTGCTACACCAGCATATAAAGAGATGTCTGGCTGTAAATCCATGTGGTAAGAAAGAAAAAATTTCTGAAATGTTAATGTATTATTCATCCATCCCAAGAAAAAACTACCAATTAAACATGAAATTCTTCTAACTTATCAGCAATTAGAAAAATGAAGTAATGGAAATAAAAAGTATAAAACCAGAAGGTAATAAAATAATTAAGAATTAGAACATCATTAAAAAATCAACAGAACTAGCAGCCCTTTGTAAAGACTAATAAAATGTATATACCCTTCCTAAGACAAATCAAGAAAGAGAAAAGAAGACACAAATATCCAATATAAGAGTGAAAGTGAGAAAGTAGTCTAAATACTAGAGATATTAAAAAGATATAACCATCTTAAGAACTTTGAAACTTTAGACATTTTATCAAGTCTCTTAAAGTATACAACATCAAAACTGACATAAAAATAAAAATCCTGAATAGTTCAATATCTAAGAAAAATTGAATTTCTACTTTAAAGGCTCCCCATATCAAAAGAACTGTAGGACAAAATAATATTACCTATGATTTCTAGTGAATGTTTAAGGAAGAAAGAATTCCTAAATCATACAGGCCCTTCTAGAGAATAAAAACAGAAAAATATCCAAACACTTATAAGAGGCCAAAGTAACCTTGATGTCAGAACACGAAGGTATTAAAAATAAGTAAATTTACAAGCCTATCTTGCTCATTAATGTACATGTAATTGTTCTGAAAATAGCATTGGAAAAATCATGCATATAAATAACTAAAAAGGTAAAAATATCATGAACAAGTTGGATTTATTCCAGGAATATGCCAAATCAATTCAATAGGCAAAAGTCAATTAATGTAATTTAGCATATTAGTAACTTAAAGAAGAACGTCCAAAAGATTAACCCAGATAACCACTTAATCAAACATGCATTTTAGATTAAAATTTAAATAAAAGTAAACTATGTGTAGAAGAAGCTATCTTAAAGTTAACAATAAAAATATTATGGCAATTATAACCCTTTATGGTTAAATATTGAAATATTTTCTTTTGAGATTGGGAATAACACAAAGATTCCTTCTCTTTAATACTTTACAAGAAGTATTAAGCAGTGGCTTAAACAAAAATAAAATCAATATATTGCTACTGAAAAGAAAAAAATCATAATTTGCAGACAATATTATTTATACCAAAATAATCCACTAGAATATAGATAAATCACTGAAATTCCTAAGTTAAGCAGACTGGCCAGGTATAAGATCAATGTACAAATATCATATGTATTAATACATTTTAGTAATAAACCATTGGAAAATAATATTTTAAAATATAACATTTAAAATACTACAAACATAGTATGATAAATTTAGTGAAAAATGTGTAAAGTGTCTATGCACAAAACTATACATTACTGAGACAATAAATAAAATGCATGAAACTGGATTTTGTATCTTTATGCTATAATAAGTAATAGTCATATATTTGCATATTTACAATAATGCATCCTGTGTGCATATGTGTGTGTATGTGTGTGTGTTTTATGTATAGTATGGAGTAAGTGATAAGTGAAAAGTCAATTAAAATGAATTAGTGAGTACATTACCAGCCCGATACTTCTACATACACACCTGGTTTAGAACAGAGCAGTGGGGGCGGGGTGGGGGAAGGTCTTTTGATAAATAATACTGAGTCATTTGTATATTAATATAGAAGAAAATAAATCTTGACCTGTTTTGATGATCTCAAGACTACACTCTCAATTGATTTGCTACAAGTACTTCCAGGACTCAATAGCAATTTATTCATGTAACTATGAGTTATTACAGTAAACTGACACAGAGCAACAGAAAGAGGATAAAAGATACACAGTTGGCCAATTTTCAAGGAGTAAGATGTAGGATCCCACATTCTTTTTCTTTTAATCTTTTTTTCTGGGACTGAATAGAATGCACTTTTCTCTCTGGCTGTGAATTTCAATGATATATGCAAAGTGTCCCTTACCAGGGAAGGATGCCTGAGTCTCAGTGTTCAGGGCTTTGATAGAGGGCTGGATACATGGGCATACCCTGTTATGTGACCAGCCATGGTTGCTGAAACTCAGAAACTCCAAAATGAAACCAGGTGCATATCATTAGTCTTGATGTTTGTCAAAGCAATCATGACAAGCTTATTTGCACAGCCTGTGACTCGAGGTGTGAAAAATTATCAGCTATTAACATAAATAACCTTCTGAGCTCTATATTGCCCGAGGTGAACAAGAGTCCATCATGGTTCCAGGCTACTTTGGAAACATTCAGGAAACATTCAGGGACTAAGCAAACAGACATGTGTTAATTATTTCCTTACATGATATCTAACTCCCCTCAAAAGTTAGTTGTAGGTAGAGTATATATTTAAATAAAAAAGCAAAGTAACAGAACATATATAAGATAATAGGTACTATCTTTTTAAATTTAGGATAAAAACATTGAAAACTAAAAAAAATTGAAAACTAAGTGTGTAACCATAAAGCAAAAATTGATAAATTATATTTAAATTAACAATTTACGTTAAGCAAAAAATACAGTTGACATATGTAAAAGGCAAGACAAACATTAGGAGATGTATTTCTGAGAAGAAAACTAACAGATTTTTAACAAGTGTGTATAAAAACTCCTTCAAATCAGTTATAAATCCAGAACAGAAAATGTGCAAAATACCTGGTCAGGCTTCACAAAAGAGAATATTCAAATAAGTAATAAACATAAGAAAGTTTGCTTAACCTCATTAGTTATCAGAGAAATTCAAATTAAAGCACAGTGAGCTATTACTACTTACCCATGAGAATATTAATGTCAAAATGGTTAACATTAAGAAATATTTTTGAAGATATGGACAAATTGAAATTCTTATGCACTTATTGTAGAAATGGGTTTTGATGCAGCAACTTTGGAAAGTCATTTGCCTTTAATGCTATTAATATACTTTGGCCCCAAAATTGTATTCCTGATAAAAATAACTAACATAAACCAATGCATATATTTACCAAAAAATACATGCAAAAATGTTCTAGCAGCATTATCAATTTAGGCCAAAAACTAGAAAAAAATTGAAATTCCATCCATAGAATATTGAATAAATCCTTTATGGTTTATATAAACAACATAATTTTACACAACAGGATATATAAATGAAATTTACCTGCATGCATTAACATGGAAGAATTTTGCAAATATAATGTTAAGAAAAAAACAATAAATATAGATGTATTTTGTGATTCACTTTCTATGGAGTTTAAAACAGGCAAAATTACAAATGCAGTTTTTGAAATCCAGCTAGTGGCTACCTTTATGAAGGAGGAAATGATTGGAATTGGATGAAGCAAAGGAGTTTCAGAAGGGCTGGCATTACCCTATTTCCTTGTTTCCGTTACACTTCATCATAATGACAATTTTGAAAACATCAGGAACCATTATATTAATAAAAATAACAGTGACCATATTTTATTGAGAAAATCGCTTGCTTTATTTCATTTGATTTTGAAATAGCCCAGGAAAGTAGATTATGTTAGTTATTGGTCTTTAAATTCAGGAAATATGAAACAAACGTGGTAAATTTGACTAAAACTCAAATTCAATATAACAACATGAGGTAGCTTAAAAAACTGAAAGAAAAACTCCATCAGTCTTTGAAAGGCACACAAACCAGAGTAGCTTTTGGGATCTAGGTTGCAATAATGAATCAACTTGTTCTCCTGAAGGCAATATTGGAAAAAATTATCTCAAGTCATTTTCTTCATTTTATCATTATATTAATGCCCTATTGCCACTGTGACAAATTGTCACACACTTAGTAGCTTCAAGCATCACACATTTATTCTCTTAGTTCTGGAGGTGAGAAGTAACAAATAGATCAACAAAACTACATCTTTTCATAGCATCTAGTGGATAATTTGTTTCCTCATCTCTTACTGCTTCTAGGGACCATCTACATTCCTTGGCCCATGACCGTCTTCTTTCAGCTTCAAAGCCAGCAGTGTAGCGCCATCTCTCTTCACTGACCTCGGTTTCCAATCTCACATGTTCTCTCTTATTCTGATCATCATACTTCCCTCTTGTGAGAATTTCGGTGACTGCATGGTGCCCACCCAGACAAAAAATGCAGGATAATCTCCCCATCTCAAGATCCTGAACTCAATCATATATGCAATGTTCCTTTTACCCTGCAAGATAATGTATTCACACATTCTGGGGATTAGGATATGGACAAATGTTGAGAACCACTCTTCAGCATACCACAATTGCTTTGATTAAAATGTGTCTTTTAGAGACAGAATTAGTGACAATTATTTCATATGCCCAATTGCTCACAAGGAAAAGCAAGCAATTATAATTAAGCAGGCCATCAATTTTGTATAGTGATATTGCTATTACAAAAAATAAGAAGAAGATATTAGACAAAATTCAGAGCTGACTCACAACAACTTCTCAAATCATAAAATTGTATAGGGTGTGATTAGGATAACATTATGTATCATATTATGGTCATTTCAAAAAATATGAGTCACACCACACAAAATTTGGAGTAGATGTTAAGAATGATGATACCACATATGCATCAAGGGGTAAGTGAAATTCTATTAGTAACATAATGAGATTTTTTTGGGAAATGTAGGGCTAGCTTCCAAGCAGGTGTGAAAATGGCTTAAAATAGCAAAGAGACTGGCCTAGATTTTTTGTGTGGTTAGAGGGTAGGATTGGCTTGAGGATTCTCATGCATGTGTGGGTGGGCATGAAAAGAGTAGCATTCCGGCTTCCTCTATGAACTGGTTTATAGACTTGACTTTTTCATCATCAACTACTCCACTTCTGGATTATTTTTTTCAAGTTTTCCACACACTAAAAGGGAGTTTTACAACTTTAATTTAAGAGAAAAAGTGAGTACGAAAGTAAACAAGTTCATCAATTTACTCAAAATTAAGAAATAAGAATATCAGATTAAAATCAAAGAATGTAATAGTAGTATTTCATATCAACAAAGTAATATAAAAATAATTGTGGTGAAACAACATATGTTTGTAAAAATATTGGGGGAAAAAACCTTTTTTTCCTGTGGAGAGACAAGTAGGTAAATCACTTTCAGATGTAAAATGTCTGATTTATTTTTATATAATTTCAAACATTCTTACTAGATAGATGTGATGGTTAATATTGAGTGTCAACTTGATGGGATTGAAGGATGCAAAGTATTCTTCCCAGGTGTGTCTGTGAGGGTGTTGCCAAAGGAGATTAACATTTGCGTCAGTGGACTGGGAGAGGTAGATCTATCCTCTATCTGGGTGGGCACAATCTTATCAGCTGCCAGCATGGCTGGAATAAAAGCAGGCAGAAAAATGTGGAAGGACTTGACACGCTTGGTCTTCTGGGCTTTATCTTCCTCCCATGCTGGATGTTTCCTGACCTTGAACATAAGACTCCAACTTTTTTCAGGTTTTAGACTCTTGGATTTACAATAGTGGTTTGCCAGGGGATCTCAGGCCTCTGGCCACAGACTGAAGGCTACATTGTCAGCTTCCCGACTTTTGAGGTTTTGGGAATCCAACTGATCCACCACTGGCTTCCTTTCTCCTCAACTTGCAGATGACCTATCTTGGGACTTTACCTTGTGATCGTGGGAGTCAATTCTTCTTAATAAACTTTATTTCATATATACATTTATCCTATTAGTCCTGTCCCTCTAAAGAACCCAGACTAATACATATTTTTAGCAGAAGTGGGGTGGTTCTAGAGGAATAGAATTTTAAGAATGGGTTTCTTTAATTGGTTTGGGGTTTCTGGAGTTGGCTGCTTAATATGATTATAACCTAAAATGCTAAAGACTCTTATTTCTAATAGTATAGAGAATACCGACAGTCCTTGGCATGAGGTGTTTAGAGAGTTATGCAAAATAAATGCATTTAATACTCCTGTTTCACTACTCTTCAGAGGCAAGGTGCTTAATGACTCTATATATAATACCTTTGACGATATGTGAAGAACCAAGGAATATTACGAAGCTGGCTGGGTGCTTCTAAGTTCACTGGACAAAGTGATACAAAAAAAATAAAAATAAAAAGATGAGCTCAGGGATTCTAACTCCTGGCTCCAGACGCACATGCCGAGTGTCAAGTCTTCTAAGATTGCCCTAAATGAGAATCTTATCTTCTGTAGACAAAGGGCAGAATTTGCAGAAAATCAGACATAAGGTTTATCATGTGAGTGACTGCCTGCCACAAAAGGTGTGCACTCAGTCTCACCAGGTGTCTACTTTAACGTGAGGACCTTGATTGGAAAAGAATGAGACCCTAAAACTTGAAATGGGGACATGTGGGAGAACCCTGATGAGGCTGCGGGCAGTGGGCTCCCAAATGTTGATGAGGCTTTTTTGCCAGAGGAAACAGCCTCCTTAACCACAGTGGTGGCAATATCCCCTTCCCTATCTGTACTGCCATCAGCCTTTCCACCTTTGTCTGAGGAGATTAACTGTACACTGCCTGAGGCAACAGTGATGGCCTTCCTGGGGCAGTTGCCAAGAAAAACAATGTGGATTCTCCTCAGGACCCACTCCCAACACCCCTGTTTGCTTCTAGACCTATAATTAGACTCAAGTTCCAACAGGCCCCTAGAGGTGAGGTTCAGAGTGTGATCCACAAGGCAGTATGCTACACTTGAAAAGAACTGTTTAAGTTTTCTAGTTTATATAAGCAAAACTCTGGAGAACAGGCATGGGAATGTATATTAAGGGTGTGGGATAATGTTGAAAGGAACATAAAGCTTGATAAGGTGGAATTTATTGATATGGGTCCACTAATCAGGGATTCTGCATTTAATATTGCAGTTTGGGGAGTTAAAAAAGGTTCTAATAGTTTATTTGGTTGATTAGCTAAAATATGGATCAAAATATGGTGCACTGTGAGTGTAAGCTGGAAATGCCTGATCTCCCTTGCTTTAATTTAGAGGAAGAGATCCAAAGGCTTAGGGACATTGGGATGCTAGAGTGGATTTGTCACTTTAGACCCACTCATCCCAGCTGGGTGGGTACAGAAAACATACCCTTCACCAATAGCTTGCAAAATAGATTTGAGAGGGGAGAACCTGCATCCTTGAAGAGCTGTGTGATTGCTCTTCTTTGTATGTAGATATTACAGTGGAAACCACAGTCACTCAACTACAAAATTTAAATGCAATGGGAATAATTGGATCCCAGGGTGACAGGGGTCAAGTGGTGGCACTCAACCATCAAAAACAAGATGGGCGTAGTTACCATAATGAACAGCAGGGGCAAAACAGCAATCAGAATAGTCTGACTTGTGTAGAGCTCTGGCATTGGCTAATTAATCATGGTGTTCCTAGAAGTAAAGTTGAAAGGAAGCCTACTGCATTCTTACCTAATTTGTATAAGCAGAAAACTTCTAGATCGAGTGGACAAAAGACTAATTTGAAACATAAAAACAGAGAATCATGGTCCCTCAATCAATTTCCAGACTTGAACCATTTTACAGACTCAGTACCCCTTGAATAAAGGGGAGGTTGTGTCCCCTTGAGGAAGAAGCTCATTACACTACTGACAACTTCTTCTGTAATCGTTATCTTGTTCTTGCCAATGAGATCTCCAGCCTTTTATCAGGGTAACTGTGCGTTGGGATAAAGGGAATGATCAGAAGTTTTGGAGACTACTGGATATTAGCTGAAGTTGATTCCGGGGAACTTAAAACATCATAGTGGTCCTGCAGTTAAAGTAGGAGCATATGGAAGTCATGTGATTAATGGAGTTTCAGCTTAGGTCCAACTTACAGTGGGTCCTCGGACTCATCCTGTGGTCATTTCCCCAGAATGCATCATTGGCATAGATACACTTAGCAGCTTGCAGAATCCCCACATTGGCTCTCTGATGGGTAGAGTGAGGGTTATTGTGGTGGGAAAGGCCAAATGGAAGCCTTTAGAGTTGCCTCTACCTAGAAAAATAATAAATCAAAAACAGTATTGCTTCCCTGCAGAAATCACAGAGATTAGTGCCACGATCAAGGACTTGAAAGACACAGGGGTAGTGATTCCCACCAAGTCCCGATTCAACACTTATATTTGGCCTATACAGAAGACAGATGGATCTTGAATAATGACAGTGGATTATCGTAAGCTTTAACCAAGAAGTGATTCCAGTTGCAGCTGCTGTACAATATGTGATTTTATTGCTTGAACAAATTAACACATCTCCTAGTACCCAGTATGCAGTCATTGACTTGGCAAATGCCTTTTCTCCATTCCTGTCCATAAGACCCACCAGAAGCAATTTACCTTCAGCAGTCAAGGCCAGCAATATAAGTTCACTGTCCTACCTCAGGATATATCTCCTCTCTGGATTTGTGCCATAATCTTGTTCACAGAGATCTTGATCACTTTTCCCTTCCACAAGATATCACACTGGTCCATAACATTGATGACATTATGCTTACTGGACCTGGTGAGTGAGAAGTAGCAAACACACTAGACTTATTGGTGAGACATTTGCATGCCAGGGCATACGTATGTTACATGAGGAAGTGGCTCAAATGCCCATGGTCCCCACTCCTGCCATCCTGCCTTTTCTCTTCAAGCCTTCACCAATGGCCCCATGGGGTGTTCTCTATGATCAGTTGATGGAGGAAGAGAAAACTAGGGCCTTGTTTACAGATGGTTCAGCACAATGTGCAGGAACCACCCGAAAGTGAAAAGCTGCATCACTACAGCCCCTTTCTAGGACATCCCTGTAGGACAGTGGTGTAGCAAAATCTTCCCAGTGGGCAGAACTTTAAGCAGTGCACCTGGTTGTGCACTTTGCGTTGAAGAAGAAAAGACAAGATGTGTAATTGTATCCTGATTCATGACTGTAGCCCATGGTTTGGCTGGATGGTCAGGGACTTGAAAGAAGCATGATTGGAAAATTGATGACAAAGAAATTGGGAAAAAGGTATGTGAAGGACCTCTCTGAGTGGTCAAAAACTGTAAAGATATTTCTTTCTCATGTCAGTGCTCACCAAAGGGTGACCTAAGTAGAGGAGGATTTTAATAATCACAAGGATAGAATGACTCATTCTGTGGACACCACTCAGCCTCCTTCCCTGACCATCCCTGTCATCGCCCAATGGGACCATAAGCAAAGTGGCCATGGCAGCAGAGATGGAGATCATGCATGGGCTCATCAACATGGACTTTTATTCACCAAGGCTGACCTGACTACGGCCACTGCCGAGTGCCCAATTTGCCAGCAGCAGAGACCAACACTGAGCCCTCAATATGGTACTGTTCTTTGGGGTGATCATCCAGCTACTTGGTGGCAGGTTGATTATACTGGACTTCTTTCATCATGGAAAGGACAATAGTTGGTACTCACTGTAATAGACAATTACTCCAGATACGGGATTGCCTGTACTGCACGAAATGCTTCTGCCAAGACTACCATCCATGGACTCACGGAATGCCTCATCCACCACTGAGGGATTCCACACAGCATTGCCTCTGACCAAGACACTCATTTTATGGCTAAAGAAGCTAAAGAAGTGTGACAGTGGACTCATGCTCATAACATTTACTGGTCTTACCATGTTCCTCATTATCCTGAAGCAGCTGGACTAATAGAATGGTGAAGTGGCCTTTTGAAGTCACAATTACAATGCCAACTAGGTGACAGAACTTTGGAAGTGTGAGGCAAAGTTATTCAGACAGTTGTGTATTCCCTGAATCAGCATCGTATATATGGTGCTATTACTCCCATAGCCAGGATTCACGGGGTCCAGTAATTCAAGGGGTGGAAATGGAATTGGTACCTCTCACCATCACCTCTATTGACCCACTAGTACAATTTTTGCTTCCTGTTCTGACATTGTGTTCTGCTGGCCTAGAAGTATTAGTTCCAGAGGGAAGAATGCTGCTACCAGGAAACACAACAATGATTCCATTAAACTGGAGGCTAAGATTGCCACCTGGCCACTTTGGACTCCTCCTACCTCTAAGTCAACAGGATAAAGAGGGAGTTACAGTGTTTGCTGGGGTGATTGACCCAGACTATTAAGATGAAATCAGTCTACTACTCCACAATGGAGGTAAGGAATGGTATGCATGGAATACAAGAGATGCCTTAGGGCGTCTTTTAGTATTGTCAGGTCCTGTGATTAAGGTCAATGGGAAACTACAACAGCCCAATCCAAGCAGGACTACAAATGGCCTAGACACTTCAAGAATGATGGTTTGGTTCACTCCACTGGGTAAAAATCTATGACCTGCTGAGGTGCTTTCTGAAGGAAAAGGGAATACAGAATGAATAGTAGAAGAAGGTAGTCATCAATACCAGCTGCAACCACATGACCAGTTGCAGAAATAAGGACTGTAATTGTCATGAGGATTTCCTTCTTATTTTTAAATTTTTGCAATCTACTCATCTGACAAAGGGCTAATATCCAGAACCTACAAAGAACTCAAACAAATTTACAAGAAAAAAACAAACAACCCCATCAAAAAGTGGGCAAAGGATATGAACAGACATTTCTCAAAAGAAGACATTCATACAGCCAACAGACACATGAAAAAACGCTCATCATCACTGGCCATCAGAGAAATGCAAATCAAAACCACAATGAGATACCATCTCACACCAGTTAGAATGGCAATCATTAAAAAGTCAGGAAACAACAGGTGCTGGAGAGGATGTGGAGAAATAAGAACACTTTTACACTGTTGGTGGGATTGGAAACTAGTTCAACCATTATGGAAAACAGTATGGCGATTCCTCAAGGATCTAGAACTAGAAGTACCATATGACCCAGCCATCCCATTACTGGGTATATACCCAAAGGATTATAAATCATGCTGCTATAAAGACACATGCACATGTATGTTTATTGCAGCACTATTCACAATAGCAAAGACTTGGAATCAACCCAAATGTCCAGTGACAGACTGGATTAAGAAAATGTGGCACATATACACCATGGAATACTATGCAGCCATAAAAAAGGATGAGTTTGTGTCCTTTGTAGGGACATGGATGCAGCTGGAAACCATCATTCTTAGCAAACTATCACAAGAACAGAAAACCAAATACTGCATGTTCTCACTCATAGGTGGGAACTGAACAATGAGATCACTTGGACTCAGGAAAGGGAACATCACACACTGGGGCCTATCATGGGGAGGGGGTGGGGGGAGGGATTGCATTGGGAGTTATACCTGATGTAAATGACGAGTTGATGGGTGCTGACGAGTTGATGGGTGCAGCCCACCAACATGGCACAAGTATACATATGTAACAAACCTGCACGTTATGCACATGTACCCTGGAACTTAAAGTATAATAATAATAAAAAAATATTAAATTTAAAAAAAAAAAAAGAAGAAGGTAGTCATCAACACCAGCTGCAACCACATGACCAGTTGCAGAAATAAGGACTGTAATTGTCATGAGGATTTCCTTCTTATTTTGTTAAGACTGTGTTTGTGCATGTATACACTTGTACTAAAAAATTTATCTTTTTCTTTCTCCTTTCTTTTTTCTTTATCATGTGACATGAGATTTATTGACATCATATCAGTGATACAGGAGTTAAGAAGAAATTACTTAGGTAGATAGTGAGGGTACCAGAGTCCTTTGCAAGGTTTTTCTTTTAATGAAAAGCAGCCCCCAGATAATTTTCTTTTCTAACAAAGATCAGCCTGTAAAATTGAACTGCAGACATAATCAAGCAAGCTGAAAGTTTTCACAGGTGAATTCTGGCCCTAGGCATATTCAAAATGGTGGCTCCATGTTCCCTTCTCTTTGCTAGCCATATGTACAGTAAGCAGCAGATAAAATGGAACTGGCCAAGTGGAAAGTCTATTTGCATAATAAGATTAGGGTGGTGTGGCCAGTGTTCCCTGCGACTTGAATAAAATTATAAATTACATCAGTTACAACTGAAACATTTTAAACACTTAAAACTCATATGTATCTAGTGATGACAAAATTAAACAGCACAGATTAAGAATATATTTATCATTCCAGAAGTTTCCATTAGCTAGTATTGGTGTACAGCACCAATATAAAATTTATTGTTTTATAGAAAAGAAAATATTGATTATAGTCCTCTTACAGTGATTAATCTTGATAAAATAGGGAACTCAGAACATTCCTGCTATTCTGATGAAAATCATCATAAGAGTATGCATTCATGTGAAGTGGATTAATTCCTTCTGCATAGTCTGTTCTCAAAAGTTTTTTAAAATTTAAAACATATGAGGCAGAATGCTTTATGATACAGTTGATACAAGAAGCAGGTTCTGCCCACAAGCATTTTGATATTTTACCAGAAAAAATACGAGCAAGGACAAATAGTTATAGGAAAAATAAGGAAGAGAAAGACAAAGTTCAATGGCGTTTAAAGGAGAGAAAAATGATTTACATTTGAAGATAACAGGCTTCTTAGAAGAAGAGATAAGTCTAGAGATTAGATTCAGCTTCTATGTGTGCAGGTTGAAGTCATTTAGGGTTGAGCAAATAACATGAATACAAAGACACAGAGGCATGGAAATGTAGGCAATGTATGAAGCAATTTGAATTCTGTTGAGGTCTGTATAGCCAATTTTGCTGTAACGTGACATATATACTCCTAAAATATACCATGCTATGTAAAATCACACTATAAACTCAGAGAGTTTATGGGAAAATGCCTTTAGGGCCTTTTCACTCAAAAACTTTGTCACTGACACATAAAAAAGAACCAATATAAAAGGTTAGCACAGTTTTATGCATGTTAAAAGGCCAGGAGACATAATGCTACAATACATAGGGCATTTTACCTTGAAAAAAGAGGTGAAGTTTTCTTGCAAAAGTGAGTGCTCTGTTCCTTCTGATCTGCCCACCTGGCTCATGATGTAAAAGAAAAAGAAAACCAAACAAAAGTAAGAGACAGAGAGAGAGAGAGAGAGACAGAGAGAGAGAGAGAGAAAGGAAAAGAGTAAGAGGAAAGAGAGGTGAAGGAAGAAAAACATCAGAGAAGAAATGGGAAAGTGCAAAAAGGCCTGAGAGGAGGCTGGAGGTCATATGGCCCGGGTGGCTGTTGAAAACAGTATACAGCCAGTTATTGTGAAGCGGGAGAAGGACAATTACTTAAAATAAGATAAAAATCTACCAAATATTTTTACACCAGATGTGGCTTGGCACGGTTCATTGTCATGAGATGAGTGTGTATGAATTATGAAGTATTTCTATATAACTGAATTTAGTTTGCTGTAATTTTCTATATCTATCTAGTATTTTTTGCAAATGAAATTAGATATACAACAAAAAATTCATTTTATTCTCAAATGGTTCCACAACAAATCAATCACATTGGAAGAAATTTGTGGTTTCAACACAAGTGGTATAGCAGGACTGACTGTATTCATTTTCCTGAATTTAGGTAAAGGACAATACTGATAAATGTATTTGTAAGGTTAAATCATTGTCAAATTGTCCAGCATTTTTGAATGTTTGGTGTATTATCTATTGTTTCATAACATTACCTTACACTTAGCACACTTAGCAGCTTTAAAAAACACACATTTATTATCTCGTAGTTTTTCCATATATGGAACCATAAGTCTAAGCACGACTTAGGTGGCTCCTTTACAAAGCTACAGTCATGCCAGTCAGATGTGGTTTCTCATGGGCAGGCTGAACTGGAGATGGATCCACTTCCAAGGTGATGTGGTTGTTGGCAGCATTAAATTCCTTGTCAGCTGTTAGACTGTGGCCTCGATTTCTTCCTGGCTGTTAGCTAAAGGTCACCCTTAGTTCTACTTCTTAGTTGGCTGGAAACTACTCTCAATTCTCTGCTATGTGACCTTCCCTAACATGACCACGTGCTTCATCAAAGCCAGCAAAGGAGACAGTCTTCCAGAAAGACAGACACGACAGTCTTAGGTAGCACGATTACAAGAGTGACATCTCATCAGTGTTCCCATATGTTTTGTTTAGAATCAAGTCACAGGTCAAGGGGAGGAAATTATGCTAGCAATTAATGCAAGGAGTTTGGAATAATTAGGACCAGTTTGGACTCTGGTTATAGAAGAGGAGATTTCTATTTTTCATATATGAAATACTAATTGTGTCATTATCAAATAGAATGATCTTCTATAGTTAACACAAGCATCCAGCAGGGCAGTGCCACAAATGTGTAGGGTGTGCGATTATCCCCAGACTACAGAATATTTTGGCAAGGGCAAGTAACAGCCTTCACATTTAGGGTTTCATCTACAAAACTAAAACATGGCACTATTTGATGAATTTTAGATTGATTTTACTTATTTAGTTGTATAGTCAAAGCCATGATAAATGAACTGACTGATCCACTTTAATCCATTATTTCGGCTAAATATGCACATATGCATTCTGGAATAGGCAGGTAACTTTGCTTGAGTGGCAAGTAATAATTTCAATTTCCAAGATTTATCAACCAACAGATGAGGTAGTTACATTGTGAATTAATTAAAGAAAGAGTGAATCTACTCTCCAATAAATAAAGGAATACATTATGAAGTATCTCTATATAACTGAATTTAGTTTGATGTAATTTTCTATATCTATGTAGCATTTTTTTGTAAATAAAACTGTAGATATACAACAAAAAATTCATTTTATCCTCAAATTGTTCCATGATAAATCAATCACACTGGAAGAAATTTGTGGTTTCGAATTTTTAGGAGAGTCTCAGAGTCTCTCTCTGAGACATGCATTTACGTGTAACAAAGGATAGAAATCACAAATACCTTTTCTTTTTTGACACAGAAGATCATTAATTTTATGTATATTATTTTCTATTAATATATGCATGACTCTATAAACTTAAAATTATTAATGTGTTAGGGTACTTTTTAGCCCTCCTTGACATATTTTTTCTTCTTTAAGTCAGAAGTACTTGGAATTTCAAAATAGAAAGGCAGTTAGAATGTTCTTATATTTGTTTTTAATTCTACATAAATGTAAAGGACATTTAATTTGTAAGTAAAATATATTCAAAGTCTTGTCTGAATATTCCATCCATGAAAATATTATCAACTACCAAACATTTTTCCCAAGGAATTAAATGTTATTATTTCTTTTATATCACAATATTTGCAGATCTTGAAAGAAAACAGAAAACTTCACAGTTTAATGTGATTTCTTTTTTTTCTTCTTTAATAGATGGGAGTCTTGCTATGTTGCCCAGGCTGAAGTTCAGTGGCAACTTTTAGGCACCATGATGGCATATTATAGACTTAAATTCCTCAGGTCAAGGGATCCTCCTGTCTCAGTCTTCTGAGTAGCTGGAACTACAGGTGCCCACCAGTGAGCCTGGCTTGAAATAATTTTTTTTAAACTAAATAATCTCATTCCTTTATTTTATTTTACATATATGATTCTAATTCCCTGATTCCAACATTGTATCATATATATCAAATTGTTCCTCAAATATGAACCTAAAATAATAAAACTGTGAATAAATATTAATTTTCAAATGTATTTCTAAGTTTTTGAAGAGGATATTTTTATGACACAACTATGAAGAATATTAATATAAGTTTTATGTACATGAATTTGTTTAAAGATTAACTGGGTTTGAAAAGTCTTCTCCCACCTCTAGAATTCCAAAATATGGCTCACTGGGAGATAAGACACTTCAAATAGAATATCATATTTTAAAATTTTGCTATATAGTTATAATTCTAGAAATAATAGAAGACAACAATTTACCGTATAAACTTGTATACTATTTATTGTGTAGAATTATGCAAATTAAAGAGAGGTCTATAAAATGAAAGAAAATGATGTACACAACTAAGCACTTTTTAATGTTTTTATCTGCACATTTGAGCCTATACTACTGTCATTAAAATTTTGAAGATTATTAATGAATACTTGTGTTTTAAAGCTTTGTTCATTAATGAATGTGTCTCTAAAATAATTCTCCCACACTTTTTTAGTTGTTTATTCATTTATTTATTTGGAGACAGAGTCTTAGTCTGTCACTCAGACTGGAATAGAGTGGCGCAGTCATGGCTCACTGCAGCCTCAACTTCTCAGGCTCAAGTGATCACCCACTGTCAGTTTCCTGGTTAGCTGGGGCTGCAAGCACATGCCACGATGCCCAGCTAATTTTTCTATTTTTTGTAGAGACAGAGTTTCGACATGTAGCCCAGGCTTGTCTTGAACACCTGGGCTCAAGTGATCCACGTGTCTCAGCCTCCCAAAGTGCTTGGGTTTATAGGAGTAAGCCACTGTACCTAGTTGTTTGTCGTATTTCAAACTTTTATCTACAAACACATTCCCATAATAATGTAACCAGAATGCTATACACAAATTCTCATTTCTGAAAACAGATTGATCTATCTATCTATCTATCTATCTATCTATCTATCTATCTATCTATCTATATCTGTCTATCTCTGCATTTGCTATTCTTGTTGAATTCATTAAGGAAAGAGATACAGAATAAAAGACCTGGTAATTTTATAAAGATTCTCTGCCCTACAGATGTTTTAGTGGCTTTAATAATTGTCTTAGTTTGGCTGGGCACAGTGGCTCAAGCCTGTCATCCCAGCATTTTGGGAGGCTGGGGCAGGTGGATTACCCGAGGTCAGGAGTTCAAGACCAGCCTGACCAACATGATGAAACCCCATCTCTACTAAAAAAATAAAATAAAATAAATAAATAAAAAATTAGTCGGGTGTGGTGGCGCATGCCTGTAATCCCAGCTACTCAGGAGGCCGAGGCAGGAGAATTGCTTGAACACAGGAGGTGGAGTTTGGGGTGAGTTGAGATCATGTCACTGCACTCCAGCCTGGTCGACAGAGTGAGATTCCATCTAATAACAACAACAACAACAACAACAACAATAATAATAATAATAATAATAAATTGTCTTAGTGCAGGTTGTTCTAAAAAATTACCATAACTTGTTGGCTTAAGCAACAAACAATTGTTTCTCATAGTTCTGGAAGCTGAGAAGTCCAAAATCTAGATGCTGGCAGATCGAATGCCTGGTGAAGGCCTGCCCACTGGTTTCCAGATGGTGATATTCTTCTTATATTCTCCCATGGTAGAAAACAGAGAGAGAGAAAATAAGCTCTCTTGTATCCCTGATATGAGGACACAAATTCAATCATGAGGGCTCTATCCTATATACATAATTACCCCTCAAAGACTATGCCTCCTAAAAGCATCCAATTGAGATTTAGGATTTGAACATATGAATTTTGGGGAAACACAAATTTGTATTCCAAAACAATAATGAGTAGTAAAAATAAAATTGTCTGATGATGACAAAGTGAATGGCCCTATGCTAGGTACATTCATTAGAAAACAAATGAAAAACAGAAGAAAGTAAATAGAGTAAAATAGTAACCATGATTACCTCTTGGTGATGGGATTACTAATAATTTTTGCTCTGACTAAAATTTTTAAATGATTTTCAAAATGATAAAAATAAAGGTTATTTTAATATAAACCTCATAGCAGAATGTAGTATGCACACAGTTTCATTCATAAATTCTCTAAAATCATTTCCTAGAATTTGTAAGTCTTCTTTCTTTATTTTTCATATTGTTCTCACTATCCCCATTCTGACATTTTTTTCATGCCATTTATAAAAGAAGTATTTAAGATGTTCTACTGTATTAGGAACTGTATTCGAAAATGCTTGTAGGATAGATGACTCAGTCTCCTTCTGTTTCAGTTTCTGTCATTTGTACTCTCTCCCTCTCTCTCTCTCTTTAGATATATATATAAAATATATATAATATATATGTATATATACAATATATATGTGTATATATACACACACGCACATACATTTGCCTCAATAAAGTATATGATCGCTTCTCTTTACTCCTCCCTTTTCCTTATTTTCCCAGGTAGATTGAAAAAAATTAAATTCAAGAAATAAAAACCTAAATAACTATGAAATCGTAAAATTATGCAAACAAAAATAAAGCACAGGTTTTAAATTCAATATAAGGATAATAATATTTATGCAATCTACAGCACACAAGTAAGTGTCAAACATTTAATTACTACAATAAAATGGAACTCATGTTAGGAGCATAACATACATTACTCCTCTTATTTCTTACTGACTTCTCAAATGTTGTACTATTGTAGATATACAGCCTGACCAACATTAAAAAATAGAGTATTGCCACCTCTTAGACATCCTTTTTATCGTTCCTTCTAGTTTATTATTTTCCAAAGCACTGCCTGACATATATACACACACACACACACACACACACAGAGTAAATATACTTATGGCTCTATATACACTTTGTACTATCCATACCCACATCTCATAGATGAAAAAATTTATACATGAGAAAGCTAAGGTCCAGAAAAGCTATGTGTCCAAGTCTGTAATGTCTTTTGACTTTATTTTTGTGTGTAAAGTAATGTAAGTGTCTAATTTCATCGTTTTGCATGAGGAGAATTAGTTTTCTCAATGAAATTTATTAAAAAGACTATGTCTTCTCATTTGTGTATTCTTGATTGAAGAATATTCCAGCTGAAGATCAGCTGACTGTATATGCATGGGTTTCCTTCTGATCTCTCTATTCTATTCCACCGCCATGCTGTTATAATTACTGTTGCTTTGTAATATATTTTGAAATCCAACAGTGTGGTACTTCCAACTTTCCTGTTCTTTCTTAAGACTGCTTTGGGTGTTCAGATATTTTGTAGTTCCATGTAAAATTCAGTATTTTTTTCTGTTTCTGTAAAAATGACATTGGGTTTTGATAGGAATTTTATTGAGTCTGAAGATTGCTGTGGGTAACATAGGTGTTTCAACAATGTCAAGTCTTCTAATCTATGAACACTGTGTGTCTCTCCATTTACTTTTCTCTTCTTTAATTTATTTCATCAATGCCCTGTAGTTTTCAGAGTACACATTTGTAAAACCTAAAACTATAAAGCTCCTAGAAAAAACATAGAGGAAAAGCTTCATGATATTGGCCTCAGCGTAATTTCTTTGATGTGTCACCAAAAGCACAAAAAACAAAATTAAAAATACACAGGTAGGACAACATCAAACTAAAAAACTGTGTACAGCAAAAAAAAAAAAAAAAAAAAAAAAAAAAAATCAACAGAGTGAAAAGGCAACCTAAGAAATGGGACAAACATTTGTAAACATCCTATCCCCTCCTGACCACTTGAGTTGGTATAAACTGTATATCTGATAACGTATTAATACGCAAAACACATAAGAAACTGGTAGGGCTCAATAGCAAAAGAAAATCAAATAACTTCATTAATAGTAGAAAAATTATGTTAATGGTAAGAAAACAAATGGTCAACAAGTATACGAAAAGTTGCTCATCATCACAATTCACCAGGGAAATGAAAATTAAACCACAACAGATATCACCTCACACGAGTTAGAATGGCTATATTTTTTAAAGATAAGGTTGGCAAGGGTTGTAAGGAAATTAGAAATTTTGAACACTATTGGTGAGAATGCAAAATGCTACAGCTGCTATAGAAAAAGTTCTTCAAAACTTAAAAATCGAGCTATCATTTATCCAGCAATCACACTTCTACATATATTTTCAAAAGAATTGAAATCATCTCACAACAGGCACTCCCATGTTCATTGCAGCATTATTCACAATGGACAAGATCCAGAAACAGCCTGAATGTTCATCAATGTGTGAATGAATGAAGAATCACATTTTCTTTATCCATTCTTTATGAAGTTAAATAATATTCTACATATAATATTCCAGGTATATAGAATAATATTCCACCTTAATAAAGAAAGAAATCCTTGTATATGCAACAACATAGAAACACCTGGAGGACATTATTCTAAGTTAAATAAGCAGCCACAGAAAGACACATACAGCTTGATTCCACATATATGAGCTACCTAAAGTAGTGAACTGTCACAGAGGCAAAGAGTAGAATGTAGAATGGTGATTGCCAGGGGCTGGAGGGAGGAGGACATAGGGCATTGCTACTCAAAGGCTACAAAGTTTAAGTTATCCAAGATGATAACTTCTAGAGATCTGCTGTACAATATTGTTCTAGTTAACAATATTGTATGTGTACCTCAACATTTAAGAAGGTAGGTCTCATGTTAGGTATTATCACCCAAATAAAAAATTGTACAAAACGGTTAATTGCATATTGATACAAGGTAGAACCATGAGAGTCGTGAAACTCTATACATAGAATTATATAGCATCATTCTATAAAAAGAAAGTATTGTCAGAAATATAAGGAAACACCTCAGTAATATTAAAATGTTATGCATTACCATAATACTCTGTAGGTCAAGGAGACAAAAGTAAATTATTAAGGATTTAACTTGAATTATTTAATGTTTTCATAAATAACTGTGCATTGTTATAATGTTGTACCTTAACGATGAGAAATGTATTTTCAAATATTGCTCATAATCTATACCATAAAATATTTTAATTTCTAAAATAACAGTTTTATAACTTTCTTATATCAATAATAAAGTATTGCTAGAAACTAATACTGAAACTTTGAGGAAGGAAGAAAATTACTCAGATGATTTAGGAATTGTTGCATGGATAAGGGCTGCCTTACGTAAACTAGAAAATAGCAAATGTCAGGCCAAGATGGCTGACTAGAAATGGCTTGTGTGCTTGGCTCTTACCAAGAAAAGAAAGAGTGATGAGTGGACACTAGTTCTTCACCCGGAACAGACATGCTGACACACTATGATTCATCCGGGAAACAGCTTGACCTATGCATAACAGAGAAGAGCAAGACAGAACAACAGTCCGCCTAGAAGTGGCATGGAGCTGGAGATGTCTGCCCACTACACGGAAGCAGTGAATATGAGTCTTCAGGGACCCAAAATTCTGCCACAGACCTCTGCATTCCTGGGGTCGGGGGGATGCATCCATGGTCCCCAACACAGGGGCCTCCAGACTGACACGGAGAGCTACATGGAGTATGGGAAGAGCCACTGCTCAGGCATACATGGAGTCCTGAGAGCCTTGCATCCCCAGGCACCATGGCCCCAGCAGCTGCAGCTCAGTTAACATGAGAGACCAGACTCCCTCTACTCCTCCAGGAAAGGGGCCAAATCCATGGGGCTGAGCAGTGATGGGCTGAAGGCCTCTGAAGCACTTTGCAGGATAAGGTCCTCTAGCCTGTGATGCTAGTGAGGTCACTTCAGCCCTGCTTGAGTTCTTGGGCCAGGGACAGCTCTGTACTTCGCTGGGGTGGAGCTCTCAGAAGGAGACGCAGGCCACCATTTTTGCTGCTCTGCAAGTCTCCCTCTAGTTACCCTCAGGTTCAGGAACTTCCCTGGGGTAGAGCTCTCAGAAGGAGACGCAGGCCACCATTTTTGCTGCTCTGCAAGTCTCCCTCTAGTTACCCTCAGGTTCAGGAAGGCACAGGGCGATTAGGAACTATTGCGGACACCCAGCACAGTGCAGCTGCCTTACAAAAAAGCAGCCAGACTGTTTTCCGCACAAGATCCTGACCCCTGCTTCTTCTCAGGGCAGGGTCTCCTGATGTGGGACCTCAGCCATCCACTGCTTAGGTGCTCAGGCTGGCAATAGCTCTTGCTGCCATGGGACAGAGCTCCAGAGGCAGAGATAGCCACAGTTTTCTGCTGCTTGGCAGGCCCCATCTTGTTGTCCTCAGGCTCTGGAGGGTAGGCAGTAATTAGGAAGTATCATGGCACCCCAGCACAGCGCAGCCACCTTACAAAAAAGTAACCAGACTGTTTCCCATGCAGGTTCCTATCCCTATTACTCCTTGCTGAGCAGGGCCTAATAACCTGGCATCTCAGCAACTCCGTGCCTTGGCTCTCAGGCTGATAGCAGCTCTGTGCTTTTCTGTAAGAGAGCTCTCAGAGGGAGGAAGTAGACCACCATTTATGCTGCCCCGCAGTGCTCCCTCTCATTGTCCTCAGGCTCGGGAGGTAGCAAGTAGTGGGGGACTGATGCAGACCCCTAGTACAGCACAGACACCTTATAGAAAAGCAGACAGATTGTTTTTCACAAACATCCCCACATCCACTACTCTTCACTGGGCAGTGGCTCTTGACCTGAGCCCTTGCGCAATCACCCTATCCCCTCCTGACCACTTGAGTGGGTGGTAGCTCTGCATTTCACTGAAGATGAAATCCTAGAGACAACCCATAGCCCCATTGTCACTGCGGCTGGAGTGGTACCTCCCTGACTGCCCTTGGTCTGGGAAAGGAAAAATAGGTCTGGTCCAGGCTCCATTAGAACCTCCAGCGTACTGCAGGCACCATGTGAAAAGGAGCCCAGTCTCTCTTCCTTATGAGTCTCCCGCCCACACTCTTTAGCAAGCAAGGCCCATGGCTTGGGATAGCAGAACAGCTCTCCCACCCTAGTTGAGGATTTCCACAAACAGTGGCTCTGTGTTTCTTTCCCAGAGAAGGGGCTCCTAGAGGCAAGTGATCACCCCTCTGGCACTGCCATGATGGTGGTTCTGCCCTGCTGCTCTTGACCTGGAGAAGAAACAAAGGGCCTGAGGGCTTCACTTGCACTGCTAGCATGACCCAGTCGCCATACAAGAGTAGCCCAGTCTCTCCTTGCTGTGATCCAGAACCCAATACCCTTCAGCAGTGGGGGTCCTAACTCAGATCACCAGTGCCAGTAGAGCAGCTGTCCCACCCTCTGGCTAAACATCCCTAGTAACAGCGGCTCTGCATTTTTCTCGGGTGGAGCTCTCAAAGGCAACCAACAGCCTCTCTGCCACTGCTGCTACAGTGGTACTGCCCTTCCCGCCCTCAAACTGAAAAAGTACCAAAGACCCTGAGTGCTTTAACCACACATCCAGCAGGCCACAGCCACCCTAAGGAGAAGAGGCCAGTCAGTCCCCCAGTAAGGGCCCCCCACCTCAGTCATCACCAGGCAAGACTCCCCAGCTTGAGGCCTCAATGCAGCCACCCCATCCCAGGTGAAATGCACTGACTGGCAGTGGCTCTGCATTTCTCTGGGGTGGAGCCCCAAAAGACAGTGACACACCATCTGGCATAGCCACTGCCAAGGTTCCTTCCCCTGCTGTCTCCAAGCTGGGGAAGAAGCATAAAGCCTGAGCTTACCCCAGGGTAGTGGTGTGCAGCCCAGGAGTGCCAAGCCGAGATCTGCAGCCAGCCCTTGAGTGGGAGAGGAGTCCATACTTTTAGAGCATTGAGAGGGAGCACGGCTGCAATCAAGAAGAAATATAGAGGACTCACATGGCTGAGCTAGAGCCTACCTTCTGGCCATTATGCTGAGGCACCGTCTACTGGATCCCAGCCCAAGCTTCAACACCAAAAATACTTTGCTAATATACTCCTCTGGGAAATCAAGAACAATAACTCAGCTACAGATAAAGATCCTGCACAAAGCCTCAGTATTCTTAAAACATGCAGAAAGAATGCCAACTGACTATACTCAAATTACAACATAGTTGAAGCTATATCAGCCCACAGAGATGATAAAGAACCAGCACAAGAACCCTGGCAACTCAAAAATATAAAGTGTCTTTTTTTCCTCCAAATGACTGCACCAGTTCCCCAGCTTGGATAGTTATTCAGGTTTAAATGACAGAAATGACAGAAATAGAATTCCAAATATGGGTAGGAATGAATATCATTGAGATTCAGGAGAAAGTTGACACACAATCCAAGGATTACAATAGAAAGATATAGGAGAGCTGATAGACAAAATGGCCATAATAAGAAATAACCAACCCAATCTGATAGAGTATGGAGAACATTTTAGAAGAATTTCATAATGTAATTGCAAGTATTATAGCAGAATACACCAAGCTGAGGAAAGAATCTCAGAGCTAGAAGGCTGGCTTTCTGAACTAACTCATTCAGACCCAAAAAAAAAAAAAACAAAAAACGAAACTTCTGAGAAATATGGGATTATGTAAAGAGACCAAATCTATGACTCATTGGCTTCCCTGGAAGAGATGTGGAGAAAACAAGTCATTTGGAAAATATATTTGAGGATTTCATCCATGAAAATTTCTGGAAATTGGCTAGAGAGGCCAACATTCAAATTCAGGAAATGCAGAGATGCCCTGAGGGACACTAAACAACAATAAAAAACATTCACAAGACACATCATCATCAGACTCTCCAAGGTTAAAGTGAATGAAAAAATGTTAAAGCTAGCTAGAGAGAAGGGGCAGGTAACCTTCGAAGGGAACCTCATCAGGCTAACAGCAAAATGTTCAGCAGAAATGCAAGAAGCCAGAAGAGATTGGGGGATTATGCTCAACATTCTTACAAAAAAGAATTTTCAACCAATAATTTCATATCCAGCTAAACTAAGCTTCAAAAGTGAAAGAGAAATAAGATCCATTTCAGACAAGAACTACTAAAGGAGTCCATTACCACCAGACCTGCCTTAAAAGGAGTGCCAAATATGGAAAAGAAAGGCCATTGCCAGCCACTACAAAAACACACTTCAGTAAATAGACCATTGACTCTATAAAGCAACCATACAAAAAAGTCTGCATAACAACCAGCTAACAACACAAGAACAGGATCAAATTCACACATAAAAATATTAACCTTGAAAGTAAATGGGGTAAATGCCACAATTTAAAGGCATAGACTAACATGCTAGATAAAGAACCAAGACCAATGATAGACAATCTTCAAGAGACTTACTGCCCATGCAATGACACTCATAATCTCAAAGTAAAGGGATTGAGAAGAATCTAGCAAATAAAGAAAAAGAAAGAAAGAAAGAAAGAAAGAAAGAAAGAAAGAAAGAAAGAAAGAGGAAGGAAGGAAGGAAGGAAGGAAAGAGAAAGAAGGAAAGAGAAAGAAAGAAAGAAAAAGAAAGAAAGAAAGAAAGAAAGAGAAGAAAGAAAGAAAGAAAGAAAGAAAGAAAGAAAGAAAGAAAGAAAGAAAGAAAGAAAGAAAGAAAGAAAGAAAGAAAGAAAGAAAGAAAGAAAGAAAGAAAGGGAGGGAGGGAGGGAGGGAGGGAGGGAGGGAGGAAGGAAGGAAGGAAAAATGAACAGACAGGGCTGCTATTCTTATTTCAGACAAAACAGACTTAAAACCAACAAAGACAAAAAAAAAAAAAAAAAAAAGACAAAGAAGAGAATTACATAATGGTAAAGAGTTCAATTCAAAAAGAAGCCCCAACACAGGAGCACCCAGATTTATAGAGCAAGTTCTTAGAGACTGTAATGGTTAATATTGAGTGTCAACTTGATTGGATTGAAGGATGCAAATAATTCTTCCTGGGTGTGTCTGTGAGGGTGTTGCCACAGGAGATTCACATTTGAGTCAGTGGACTGGGAGAAGCAGATCCACCCTTAATCTGGGTGGGCACCACATCATCAGCTGTCAGCATAAAAGCAGGAATGAAAAGAGCAGACTTGCTGAGTCTTCTGGACTCCGTCTTTCTCCCATGCTGGATGCTTCCTGCCATTGAACTTTGGATTCCCAGTTCTTCAGCTTTGGGATTCTTGTACCTTCAACAACAGACTGAAGGCTGCACTGTTGTCTTCCCTACTTATGAGGTTTGGGACTCAGACTGGCTTCCTTGTTCCTCAGTTTGCAGATGGCCTATTGTGGGACCTCACCTTGTGATGATGTGAGTCAATACTCCTTCGTAAACTCCCCTTTATATGTACATCTGTCCCGTTAGTTCTGTCCATCTAGAGAACCTTGACTAATGGAGAGACCTACAAAGAGATTTAGATTTTCACAAAGTAACAGTGGGGGACTTGGACATTTTACTTACAGTGTTAGACATATCACTGAGGCAGAAAATTAATTAAAATATTCAGGACCTGAACACAACACTTGACCAAATGGATATAATAGACACCTACAGACCTGTCCAATCAAACACAGCAGATTATATATTCTTTTCATCACCACATGGCAAATATTCTGAAATAACCCAGAGAATTGGACATAAAATAATCCTCAGGAGAAAACAAAGAAAAGAAAATCTTAAACCATTCCAATCACATTCTAAGACCATAGCACAATAAAAAAATAGAAATTAATGCTAAGAAAATCACTCAAACCCTACAATTATATGAAAGTTAAACATCTTGATTCTAAATGACCTTTGGGTAAACAATGAATTTAAGGCAGAAATTAACAAATTCTTTGAAACAAATGAGAGCAAAGACACAAACTATCAGACTCTCTAGGACACAATTAAAATAGTCTTAAGAGGGAACTTTACAGTGCTAAATGCCAACATCACAATGTTAGAAAGATCTAAAACTAACAACCTAACATCACATGTAGACGAACTAGAAAAACAGGAGCAAATGAACCCTAAAGCAAGGAGAAAAAAATTTACTAATATCAGAGCTGAAGTGAAGGAAATTGAGACACATACAATAAAATATAATAAAAGATCAATGAATCCACAAATTGTTTTTGTGAATGAATAAATAAGATAGACCTCTAACTAGACTAATAAAAAAAAAGAGTAAATCCAAATAAACACAATCAGAAATGGCAAAGGGAACATTAACATTAACCCCATAGAAGTATAAAAAAACACTCAGAAACTATTATGAACACCTCTATGCACCCAAGCAAGAAGTCCCAAAAGAAATGGATAAAGTTTGGGAAACACACAACCTCCCAATAATGAAACAAAAAGTAATTGAATCCCTGAACAAACTAATAATGATTTGCAAAATTGAATTAGTAATAAAAAGTCTACCAACCAGAATAAATCTAGGACAGATGGATTTACAACTGAATTCTACTAGATATATAAAGAAGACCTGGTGCCATTCCTACTGAAACTATTCCAAAAAAATGAGAATTCTGTGAGACCTAACTCATTCTATGAGATCACCATCATCTTGATACCAAACCAGTCAGAGACACAACAACAACAACAACAACAACAACAAACTTCAGGCCAATATCCTTAATGAACATAGATGCAGAAATACTCAACAAAATACTAGCAAACTGAATCCAGCAACTCATCAAAAAGTTAATAAACCAGGAAATAGTTGGCTTTTTCCCTGGTATGCAAGATTGGTTCAACATACACAAATCAATAAATGTGATTCATCACATAAATAGAACTAAATACAAAAAAAGTTCATCTCAATAGATGCAGAAAAGACTTTACATATAATTAAACATCCTTTCTTATTAAAAACCCTTAACAAATTAGGCATTAAAGGAACATGCTTAAAAATAATTAGAGCCATTTATGACAAACCCATAGCCAACATTACACTGAATGGGCAAAAGCTGGAAGCATTTCCCTTGAAAAACAGAACAGGACAAGGATGACGTTTCTCACCACTTTTATTCAACATAGCACTGGAAATCCTGGCCAGAGTCACAGGCAAAATAAAGAAATAAAAGATATCCAAATAGGAAGAAAGGAGGTCAAACTATCCCTTTTTGATAGCCTTTGCCCCAAACTCTTTGACCTGATAAACAATTTCAGCAAAGCTTCAGGATAAAAAGTCAATGTGCGAAAATCGGTAGCATTTCTATACACCAACAACTTCCAAGCTGAGAGCTGAATCAAGAACACAATCCCAGTCCAGGTAGCCATGAAAGGAATAAAATATCTAGGAATATAGCCACCTGAGAGGTGAAAGATCTCTACAATGAGAATTACAAAACACTGCTGAAAGAAATTAAAGTTTACATAAACAAATGGAAAAACATTTCATGCTCATGGCTAGAAAGAATCAATGTTATATTTAAATGATGATACTGCTCAAAGCAATTGACAGATTCAATGTTATTCTTATCAAACTACCAATGATATTCTTCACATAATCAGAAAAAGAATTTTTAAAGCTCGTATATAACCAAAATAGCTTGAATTGACAAGGGAATCCTAAGCAAAAAGAACAAAGCTGGAGGCATTACATTACCCAACTTCTAACTACACTACAAGGCTACAGTAACCAAAACAGCATGGTAATGGTACAAAACAGACACATAACCAACAGAACAGAGTAGAGAGCCTAGAAATAATGCTGAACACCTACAATTATTTGATCTTTGACAAAACTGAAATAAAAATAAATGAGCAAATTACTTCCTACTCAATAAATGGAGCTGGGCTAACTGGCTAGCCATATGCAGACAATTGAAACTGGACCTCTTCCTTACATTACATACAATGATCAACTTGCAGTGGAATAAAAAGCTAGATGTACACCCTAAAGCCATAAAACTCTAAAAGATAACCTAGAAAATACTATTCTGGATATAGGATCTGGCAAATATTTCATGACAAAGACATTAAAAGCAATCACAAAAAAATTAGAAATTGACAAAGGGTACCTAATTAAAGAGCTTCTGCACAGCAAATGAAACTTTCAGTAGAGTAAACAGAAATCCTACAGAATGGAAGAAAATATTTGCAAACTAATCATCTAGCAAAGATCTAGTATCCAGAATCTATACAAAAGTTTGACAAATTTACAAGAACAAAACAAATAGCCACATTAACAAGTGGGCAAAGTATATTGACAGACACTTTTTGAAAGAAGACATACATATAGCAAACAAGAATATTAAAAAATGCTCAACATGCTCCACATCACTAATCACTAAAGAAATGCAAATCAAAACCACAGTGAGATACTATCTCATACCCGTCAAAATGGCCATTAATAAAAAGTCAAACAATATTTGATGCTGGCGAGGTTGCAGAGACAAAGGAATGCTTTTGCACTTCTGGTTGGAATATAAGTTGGTTCAGCCATTGTGGAAAGCATTTTGGCAATTTCTCAAAGAACTCGAAGCAGAAAATGCATTTGACCTAGCGATTCCATTATTGGGTATATATCGAAAGGATTATAAATCATTCTACCATAAAGACACATTTATGTGTATATTCATTGCAGCACTATGCACAATACCAAAGACATGGAATCAACCTAAATCCCCATCAATGGTAGACTGCATAAAGAAAATGTGGTACATATACCCCATGGAATACTGTTACAGGGTCCTTGCAGTTTCACTCTTCTGGCTGGAAACCTCTGTGGCTGGTGGCACCTTTGCCCAAGTTTTGCTCAGGCCTGCTGGGCTTGTTCTACCTAGTCGACTTGGCAGACTGTGCTTGGCTCATGCTACTGGCCTGGATCCCATGCTGCCAAAGGCAAGCCAGGCACAGAGTAGTGAATGATGTGTGAGCAAGTGAGCATGGGGTCCGGCCACTGAGCACAGCCAGGCACACCAGCTGCAGCGTGGTAGGCAGCTCCAGGCACCAGCAGGGGTCCCAGCTCTCTGTGAGACTGCAGAGGGACCAGGCGTTTTGCAAGCAGCTTCCACAGCTGGCAGCATGAAACACAGTGACACCCGGGAGCTTGGAGATGCCAGGAACTGCAGAGCCCCAAACAGGGTGTCACAGCCCTGGTATGGGGAGCTCCTAGGTCTGGGCTCCCGAAAGAGCTGCAGCTCTTCTGTTGTTTTTTTCTTGTTGCCTGCAAAGTGGCAAGCAAAGGGCATGTTTCAGCGCTGTTTGTGTTACAGCTCTTTCAGCCCTGCCATTAAGCAGGTCCTGAATTCTTGTTTCGTGTTCAGGAAGAATGATATACATGGACAAGTGGAGGGTGAGCAAGAGAAAGAGATGCTCTATTGAGCAACAGAACAGCTCAGAGGAGACTCCCGGTGGGTAGCTCCTCTCTGCTGTCAGGTCATCCCATCACCTGCTCTGCTCTCAGCAGAGAGGAGACCCACAGTTGGGAGCTCCTCTCTGCAGGCAGGTCTTTCTGTTGTCTCCTGGAGTGGGGCTGAGTCCAGGATTGTTAGGAGCTTCAGAGAGGAGGAAGTGCATGCTGATTGGTCCATGGGCAGTCATGGGCGGGCCTGGAAAAAGGACCCTAAGTTCTCACTCTGGTCTGCAGAACCGGCAGCCTGGTCCCAAGGTGGGGTTTAACTGGGCACCTGCCCTTTTCTTCCCAGGAGCCTGTCTGCCTCCTGCCGCCATTAATCTGCCATCTATGGTGCCCCACAGTGCCCAGGCTGTTCGTGTGGAGGGGTGCCTGCAGACTCACACCTAATCACCTTTAGTCCCACTTCAGCCTCCCTCCTGTGCTCCTTTGTTTCCCATGTCTGGAGAGGGCTGAGGCAGCACGGTGCTGGTGTGTCAGCACTGCCCTGAGCACATGCACACCCACCAGGTTGTGACAGCACCCGGGCTCAGCCACAACTTTGCTCCAAAATTGGAGTGGGGAGTTGGTGGTATAGTGGTGAGCACAGCTGCCTTCCAAAATTGGAGTGGGTTTCGGGAGTGCGGAGAGGCCAGGAAGTGGGAGCAGACACTTCTGAGTCTGCAGGGAAGGGGGCGCTTCCTAAGCCTCTGAGAATGCGGAGGTGTCCGGGTCCACAGCCATGACTGAGCAGCTGCACCTGCCCAAAAGGGCGGGAATCCCATCGCTGTAAGTTGAAAGGGGGTGGGGCTTCACCTGTTCCCAGCTCCTGCCAACTCCATGGAGTACGCAAGTACGCAGACCTGGCCCTGCCTCCCTGACTGCAGTCAGTGACACGGCAGTGGCTTTTCCAGATGGGCCGCCACTGCCATCCATACTATGCAGCCATTAGAATGGAACGAGATTGTGTCGTTTGCAGAAACATGGATGAAACTAGAGGCCATTATACTAAGTGAAGTAAGACAGAAACAGAAAACAAAACATCTCATGTTCTCTTAGTGAGAACATTGAGTACATATGGACACAAATAAAGAAATAGTAGACACAGGGCCTTACTCGAGTGTGAAAGAAGGAGAAAGTTGAGGATTAAAAAATTACTTTATTGAGTACTATGCTTACTACCTGGGTGGTGATGTAAAAAGATAAAGAAAATGTATAATGAGAAAAATAAACCTATCTTTCGTAGAACTGATAGCTAAGACCAAGAACAGGTTCTTCAAATAAAAGAGACAAATGTAATAAAAGAAAACACAGAAGAAAGACAAGTAAATTATAAAATATATTTTCAAATTTGAAGAGAACATTAAGACTTGGAGTAAAATATTTCGAACAACTGCTACAATTGGAAACACTGATTAAATAAATAACTCTTTTAAAAATGTAAGTAACAATAAACTTATTGGGAAGGAAAAATATTATAAGACAAATGAAGAAATTGAAACACACACAAAACAAACAAACAAAAAAGTGCTGAAAAAATTGGCAAAAGCAAAAGGCAAGTATCTAACTAGGATTTCAAAACCAATGCTCCCAACCACCTAATTCAAATAAAAATTTGGGATTATCACTGTTGCTGTTTGATAAAACTAAAGTAAAATCACACAAATCAGAACCAACACTTTATATCAAGTAGTGGGGGAAAATGAATGAAGTTGAGACATTCAGAAAAAAAAAAAAATATCAGACATGACTTAAGCAATTATTGCAATAAATAATTCTTTAAGGCCAAAAGTAATGTATTGTCTTTTTGGAGCAATGGATTTTGTTGATATATTTCCTTATACCAACAACTTTCTGTGATACATACTTTGATCAGAGTGTTCATTTATTTAATACATCTGCATTCTATTTGCAAATGTTTTATTAAACATTTTGTACCTATAAGTAAGATTGGACTATAATTATTTTGTAGAGGACTTTTATAGAAAATATTGATTTAAAAAGTACTGATTTACAAAGTGAAATTTTACATTACATTTACTCTGACTTTATTAAATAATTGGGAAACATTTCAACTTTTTATATTGCTTAATTATGGAATTATTCAGTATCCATATTTAACATTTGTTGTATTTTCATACAAAAGGTCAATTTAAAAAAATATATATTTAATACATTTCCACATGAAGTGTATCTTTTATTAGTAGAAATTGTCTTATGATTGCCCATTTTGTCATCATCCTTTGGGCTTATCTTACTCAGTTGTTAAGTGTTCTATCTGTGCTGGTTTCACATTTTGCACTGACTTTGAATGTGACTCAGTTGTTCTCCAAAATTGCTTTTGTGGCCTTAACAAATGTTTCTTGGTTCATTATTTTTACTTGTATTCTTCATATGTAATGTGCATTGCAATATTAGATGTTAAATGAAATACAATCAAGGAATAATTGACCTAATACTTTGAATATATCAAAGACTGGAATGAGTGGTAAGGTTGATTTGGATGAGGTTCTTTCACGGAAACTAACCTTACGTTTTAAAATTTATGACTATTTTTCTTACACTATATCTTACTGCTAGCACACTTGGATATAAAATCCAAAAGTGCCTTTTTATGGCTAAAAAACTGTATATAATTAAATAATAATTACATAAACTTTACCAATAAGCTTATTGCTTATTTATAATCACTTGTGTTAATACATGTTTACATAATGTTTATTTTTCTGCATATGCAACACATGCATTTCATCTCTTTCCTTCCAGCTTGTGATTATACTGTTCTATATTCTATACTTCGCACATTTTTTCTTTCTTAAAGTGTAGTAATTTTCAATCTCCAGTGTATAAAATGATCTTTTTTAACTTTTAATTATCCATGTTTTTATATAATTTTTGCTTTGTTTTCCCAATTTTAAATGCAAAAGTAATGTTTGTTTTAAACTATATAGTTTTTTTCTTTTGTTTACAAGTGATGTTGAATATGTATGTATGTCTCTGTATTTTCAATTTTTCTGTCATTTATTTATGTAAGATTTATAACTGTGTATCATCTTAGGTGGTTATGGTTTTCTTAATGATTAACATAACTCTATAGTCCTAGTATTAACATATTCTATAAAACATATCACAATTCCGTTTTCTACCAGTGATTATTTTATAGTTGTCTTGATCTACTAAATTTGTATACATTTTATTAAAACACATTATGCATATAGAAAGGTGCACAATTAGAAATGAGCATGTTGATAAATTATCAGAAAATGAACAGTGATGTGACCATTACCAAAGTAAAGGAATGGAATATAACTTGTGTTCTAGAAATCCCTCTTGTGACTCAGCCCAAAGTTAATCCACTCCCACTACTCTGACTTCTATCACCATAAGATTGATGTTAATTTAAATATTTTAAAAACCTATCAATTTTTACTATAAATTGCTTATCTATGATTAGGATATCCTTCCTTATCCTAAAAACAGGTAAATATTTTTGCACATTTTTTCATCATTTGGGTATTAAATATTTACATATATGCAACAGTTTCTCTGGAATTTGCTCTTGCTTAAATATAAAATAACACATTTTTATAATTATTTTTCAATGTTTTCTATACTGCATATTTGGAGACTAAATGATACACTCCTAAATAACATATGGCTAAAGGAATACCAAGGGAAATTTTAAAAAACAATTTTAATTAAATGAAAATGAATTTAAAATATCAAAATTTGTAGGATGCAGCAAAAGCACTGCTTAAAGAGAAATGTATAATAACATTAAAAACATATTAGAAAAGAATAGAGATTTCAAATCAATCATCTAAGTTTCCACCTTAGGAAAATAAGGAAACAAAAGCAATGTAAGGCTAAATAAAACAAACAAAAAAATGAGTCTGAGTAGAGTGAGTCAGCCAGCCAGCCATGAGGTTGTATGGTTGCATCTGTGAAACCAGTAGTGCTTGCGGCACAGGTGACCAACTGATGGGAGAGAAGATTGCAGAATTCAAAGGAATATTTTCTCTATCTGACAAGGATGATGATGGAACTGTAACAATAAAGCAATTGAGAACTGTAATGAAGTATCTTGGGTAGAATCCAACAGAAGCAGAGGATATGGTAAGGGCACAATTGACCCTCTCGAATTTCTGACAATGATGGCAAGACAAATGAAAGACCCAGACAGTGAAAAAGAAACATTCCATGTGTTTGATAAGGTTGGCAATGGTTATATTAGTGCAACAGAGCTTCACCCTATAAACCTTAGAAAGAAGTTAACAGATACCAAGGCGATGAAATGATCAGGGAAGCAGATATTGATGGTGATCGTCAAGTAAAGCATGGAGAGTTTGTACAAATGATGACAGCAAAGTTGACATTGTACAGAATGTGTTACATTTCTTGTACAAAATTGTTTATTTGCTTTTTCTTTGTAACTTATCTGTAAAGGCTTTTCACTACTGTCAAAAAATAACACCATATGGATGTATAGTAGTTAGGACTTCATTCCTCCATGTTTTCTTCCTTTCTCTTAATGTCATTGTCCTGAAACCTGATTTTAGAATATTGATCAAGTGATATGTTGTATGTGGCTTACACTTGAATATATACCTAAGCCATTCTGCACATCTAAAATTAGATGGAGTTGGTCAAATGAAGGAATATCTAGGTTATGCCTTCTTATAAAGTAGGTTTCTTTAGGATCTGTGAGCATGTTGTTGAAGTGTGAAGTTGTAACTGTGTAGACTATAAACAGTCAACAATATGCACTAAAAAGTTGCACTATTGCAAAAAAGGTGTGTTATTCAGGTTTTTATATACTATTTTTTCATACTGCTTGTCTTGTACTGGAAACATTTTCTCCTCCTGTTACTTGCTTTTTACACTGTTGTTAGCCACTTAAAGATAATCTGCTGATGGCATAATTTGCCTAAAATCCATTCCAAGTTGTATATTTGTTTTCCAATAAAATATAACAATAAAAAAGAAAAAAACATAAAATATACCAAAGAAATAATAAAAACAATTGAGTAATGAAAGTTACATCTTACATTCTGAATATTATGTTAAGGTGACTAACTTACATTTAATCATTTTCCTCAAGTAAGATAATTAATTGCAAACAATATCAGCAATCAAATATGTTCTGTTAACTAGCATCTACTACAGCAGGGGTCTAAAACCCATGGGCTACAGTCTGTGGCCTGTTAGGAACAGGGCCACATAGCAGGAGGTGAGCAGTGAGTGAGAGTGAGCACTAGCACCTGAGCTCCACCTCTGTTCAAATCAGAGGCAATGTTAGGTTGTCACAGAATGCAAACCCCATTGTGAACTGTGCATGCCAGGGATCTAGGTTGCGTGCACCTTATGAGAATCTAACTAATGCCTGGTGATCTGAGGTAGAACAGTTTCATCCCAAAACCATCCTCACCATACCCCTGTTCTTGGAAAAATTATAATCCATGAAACTGGTCCCTGGTGCCAAAAAGCTTGGGGGCCGCTGATAGAAGTTATTCATCATGCCAAAAGAACATAGATTTTTGGAAAAAGTAAATGAATAAATACCAAACTATAAAGTCATTTACACAAAGTGATGGGTTTAATGATCATTGTGTAGTCTATACAAAAATTTCACTTTCTTCATATCCATGATTTTATCATTTTATTTGGCAAATACCTGATTTGTGTGAGACCGATATCGTTCCCTACAAAGGAATACGCTAGTTGTTATAAGTCAACTTATTTATTTTACCACAGTCATGTTCAATGGTGGAAACTTGGTCTAATCAAATCAAAGCTGAAAAACTATTATATGTATTCTTTTTTATATAGTTTGGAGAGAAAACACCTCTTTGGTCTGGGGGGAAGGTGAGTTTGAGGTATACAGAGGAATGTGCAACTGATGTGTTTATTTGCCGTCATGGGCAAGTCATTACAAGGTTAAAGCTGATATTACAGAGAAATGAAGCCAGAACCATCACTGAATCACATCTGATATTGTTTTATTATTTTAACCAGTTTAAAAAAGGTTTATTACTTTCAGAAAGGTATCTGCCTCTTAGGTGGCCCTATTAGCATAGATACTCAGAAATTTAAGAAATTTTAGAAATTTCTAATGATGTATATTTTCCAAAAAATAAATTTTCAGTCAAATGGATTTTTATGAGAATATTTTGTAGCCAAAGAAGTTTCTGTTTCATTATACCTATGAACATTATTCTCCAATATTCTGAATTTGCCCATAATGAAGGAAAGAGTGAATAACTCAGTGAGCACTCAATGTTTATTTTTTCACTATTTTTTTCATTAATAGACTTTATATTTTGTGCAGTTTCAGGTTTACAGAAAAATTAAGTGGAAAATACAGAGTTGCCATATGCCATCTCATACTCTCTAAAGTTTCCTCTATGATTATCATCTTAAGTTAGTGTTGTGATTTTTGATTTATTATCTTTTGATTGTTAAATGTTGATTGGTTACCATTGATGAGCCAATATAAATACCTTATTATTAACTAAAACCCATAGTTTACTTGAAGGTTCACTCAGTGTTGTACATTCTCTGGGTTTTGACAAATGTATAATGACATGTATCTACTAATATAGTGTCATATAGAATAGTTACACTGTCCTAAAAATCTCCTGTGCTCAACTTTCCCTCTCTCCTCAAACCCATGATAACCACCAACGTTTTTGCTACTGTCACCAGAGTTTTACCTTTCCAAAATTCCCTATAGTTGGAGTCATAATAGCCTTCTTAAATTGCTAAAAGACTTCTCTTGCTTAGCAATATGCGTTTAAAGTTCTTCCATGTCTTTTTGTGATTTGATAGTTCATTTCTTTTTATTGCTAAATAAATATGCCATTGTATCGATGCTCCACATTTACCTATTAAAGGACATCTTGGTTGATTCTGAATTTTGGCAATTATAATCCACCATTATTTTAATATTCATCTTTAATGGGAAATAAAATTTTTCACTTCAACCCATTTTATTGGGAGCAATTTAAACTATTAAATAATAGCCTATTGCTACATCAAATAATGATATTTGAATAAGAAATAGTGTATAATACAACTGCAAACATTATTACACTGCAAATAATTACCTTTAATATGTTCAATTAATTTTAAAGGGAAATACTGTGATAATGAATATTATATAATTATAAAGAATACAATATAATTCTTATAATCTTTGCAGAATATCATTTTTTACATAACTATAAATTTCTAACTAATTAAATCAGCCTTAGAATTGCATCTTATATAATAGCAGTCCCCCACACTTTTGGCATCAGAGACCAGTTTCATAGAAGACAATTTTTCCATGGACCAGTGTTGGGAGGGTGATTTGGGGATTATTCAGTCACATTACATTTATTGCGGACTTTATTTCTATTATTACTACAATGTACGGTGTAAAGAGGTAATTATACAACTCACCATAATGTAGAATTAGTGGGAGCCCTAAGCTTGTTTTCCTGCAACTAGATGGTCCCATCCCATCTGGAGGTGATGGGAGACAGTGACACATTATCAGGCCGTGGATTCTCAAAAGAAGCACGCAATCTAGATTCCTTGTATGTACAGTTCACCATAGGGTTCACACTCCTATGAGAATCTAATTTCGAGGCTGATCTGACAGGAAGCAGAGCTCAGGCAGTAATGAGAGTAACCAGGAGCAGCTGTAAATACAGATGAAGCTTGCCACTCAACACCTGCTGTGCGGCCCAGTTCCTCATCGCCGCGGACTCGTTTCAGTCCACGGCCTGTGGATTGGTGACCGCTGTTATATAAGGATAAGGAAAGCTTGATTTTATCCCATTTGGAAAATTAGCATGAATATCTGCTGTAAAAAGTAAGATCTAATATTCATTGAACTGTAAATATCCTATTTTAAATACTAATCTGCACATATATTTTTTACATAGGAAAATAAATAGAATGTTAAAAGTGAAATTAAACAAGTAAATATAACAAATTTTATACTTTGAATTTTAGAAAAGAAAAGCTAATATTAATGTGACTTCACATCTGACATAATGTTTGATAACTTACTTTTTATAATTCATAGCTCTTCTTTATCACTTTCTATCAAAACTCAAAATTTCAGGCTGAGATGGGAGGATCAATTGAGCCTGTGAGGTAGAGGCTGCAGGGAGCTGTGATCGTGCCACTTCTCTCCAGCTTGGGTTACAAAGCAAGACCCTGTTTCAAAACACACACATATATTGGATGGGCACGGTGGCTCATGCCTGCAATCCTAGCACTTTGGGAGGCTGAGGCAGGTAGATCACCTGAGGTTGGGAGTTCAAGACCAGCCTGACCAACATGGAGAAACCCTATCTCTACTAAAAATACAAAATTAACTGGGCATGGTGGCACATGCCTGTAATCCCAGCTACTCAAGAGGCTGAGGAAGGAGAATCGCTTGAGTCCAGGAGGCAGAGGTTGCAGTGAGCCAAGATCGCACCATTGCACTCCAGCCTGGTCAATAAAACCGAAACTCCGTCTCAAAACACACACACACATGCACGCATACACACACACACACACACACACACACACACACACACAAAATCAATATAATACTTAGAAAATTTCATAGATAACTGCTGAAAATGGAGATGAAAACATGTGGAGACTTACTTGCAGTTGAAATTTAGCTCACAGACCTTGCCACTGTCTAAGAGCTTACTATGACCTTTGCCAGTTGTCAAATGGTCAAAGTAGCTATGTTTAATTTAATTTGGTCTAAAAGTATCTACATTGGCATTGCATTCTGTACGCTTTTGAGTGTTTTGATTAAAAAAATTCTCTATGGATTTCTGTTTCTACACATCTTACAAGCAGAAGCTATGGATGACTTTGTTCTAGACCCTTTACAAGGATGTTTATATATTGGACAGTCTCAAAAATTGATGACTTTTCCACTCCAGACAAAAGACAAATTTGCTTACTGTTTAGTAGAAGAAAGGCATATGTCCCTTTCCTCCAGGGCAAAGGTCAGGGATACTTATTTCCTTTTAATCCCAAAACTCACATTCCCTAAACTCAGAGTTCCTCTTCTACAATGAAACTCACCGCATGTACAGGCATCATCCAACCCTCTTTGCAGCACTCTGTGGGAACTGGACTTACAAAACAGGAGTAAAAACAATGATGTTCTGGCTAACACAGTTTCTGTGAATAGTAAAATGATTATAGTTTCTGGCCTAAGAGTCTTATGTCTTCTGTCAACACACATACACCTGTGACAGGCTGTGTTAGCTTGCAAGTAGAGTAGAATCTCAAACCCTTCACAGTTCTTGGATATTTGGTCAATGGGGACGACATGTTGACAGAAATATGGATTGTTGGTTGGATAAAAGGTATGAATACCTCATGGGCCACTTTAGGAGATACAAAAAGAATTGCTGGGGTCTTGTAGAAAACACTCTTGCCTATGTGGTAATGTGGTGGTAGTAAGGAATCCCCACTCTCTCACCAGTTAATAAATTTTAGAGGATGAGGACAATAAAGCAGGATAGAAGGAAGCTGCCTGAATGGTGGTTTGGTTGTTCTTACTTCCGTGGACAGAAGGAAGAAAAGATGTTATGACACAGTGGCACCAATATCTATGGCCCCTGCTGAAAGCAGTATGGCGGACTTGTTGGGTCATGGAACCCAAAAGCTGAAATATACTGTGTTATCAATAAAGATGTAGAGTTTTATGGAGACCAAAACCATTACAATGTAATTGCTTGAGTTGTGCTGGCAGCCACACTAAACCAAAAAGCTAATACAAAGCCTTGGTTTCTCAATACGGTAAATTTTAGGTTATATGTATTTTAACACAATAAAAACCAAACAAGAAACCCAAAACAACAACAATAAAACATTCATACAGAATGGAATAGGGCTGCTCTATTCCATATTTTATTGATTCTCCATATACCTGTACCCTAAACAGAGATATTTTAAGAAGGTAAGTAATTATATCTAGGACTAAGTTATTTCTATTTCCTGTATTTCCTAAGGGACCAAAGCCCATATATAACAGCTGAGTATGCTTTGGAAAACCTTAAACACAAGAAATGGACACAAATTTTTATGACATTAACCAATTATAAGAATCCCATTAACCATCCTACCTGATCCTGTGGGAGAAATGGATGCCTAAATTTAACACATAGGATTTGAGTAGTGATCACAGTGGGTAAGGAAAGCTAAAGTAGTCTTGTGAGTGAGATGTACTGGATCAATTTAATGTACTATTGCTGTGACTTTCACTGTTACATACATATGGGTATTGATGTTTATCAGGTCTGGACTCTGAAAGCTCACACAGAGAAGACACTCCAAATAACGGACAACAAATATGTAGAAATTCTAGCACTTTTGTGGACATACATTTCCAGTGACCGCTTTGAACTACATGTCTCTGTAGGTAATTATTTATGTCATTGACATGTCTGTCAAAGAGTGCTTCTACCAGGGCACTCGGGGGTTTGGTTGAGCTGCGCCAGCTGTGCTTGCAGCCACTCTAAATGGAAGAAAATGCAAAGCCTCTTTGCCTCGCAGACACAGCTGCTAGTGACGTCAGATTTAATAAGATTTCCTTTCTTAGTTAGTAGAGACACCAGTTAAAACAATATTCTGTTTGTTGGGTGAGTAAACTTAGGCTCAATGACATGAAGATTGTCGAAGAAGCCTCACTTGTAAAACATACATAGTGTATTCAAGAATTTAGCTCACTTGGCGCCAATAGCATCTTGGCTTTATATAAAAAGGTCACAGCTGTTCTTTTAAGAAAAACTATCACTTATTCTTTGCTTAAAGAAAATCTGTGGGCTCACTGAGACCCTAGATTCATAGAGGTTTCCCTAAATACCTGAGACTTCACCGATGGTTTGATTAAGCTGAAGGCCAATGATGTCCACCAGACTCCTGAGGCTGCTGTTTTTATACCATAGAAATCACAGACAGATGTGTTGCTCCCCTCATTGGGCAGAACTCCAGGCCATTCTCACAGAAATGGCCAATATTAAGATAAATGAACTTTGTTGTATGTTTCTGCTGATTGTGAGGCTGTTTTCAATTGCTTCCCATTTTGGTGTGCCACTTGGAAAATAAAGTCCTGGCAAATTAAAAATATCTCTTTTGAGACCATGAAATGTGGGGAAAAATTATGACTGCTTATGAAAATATCTGAGTCACTCATGCAAATGTCCATGGTAAAAGACCATTTGCTAATGAGACTTACTAGAGTCAAGGTGTTAATCAGGCCTGCATTCCTCAGATTGCTACCATTATGGACTAGATCCATCATCAAGCAGGTCTCTGATTCACATAAACCTCATAAACTAATCTACCATTGTATGCCAGACTTCTATCTCCCATTAAAAGTTTATTAGGTTGTTTCTCAATGGAAGAGGACTCATGGCATTTGGTGTTGCCCATGTCTGCTTCGTATTTGAAGACTGATCACATCAGACTTTTGACCCCGGCTAAGAGCTTGTATCACGTCATACCACATTTGACACTTTTTCAGGTCATACATTACTTTTGCAGTTCAACCAACTGACCCCAGTTGTAAGGTGTGGCCATTGTAATTAATCTGTATCATTTTTTTCTACTTTGTTAACAATTTGTTATCAATTTAGTTGTTAACAATTCAAGTCCAACAATGGTATTCTGTTATCACAAAATAATTCAACAGTAGGCTGATAGTTAAAATATTCAGCCGATCTTTCCAATCATCTATAGGCATTTTCTATTGCTGCACACTGGAATATTCTTCTCTAAAACTGACTCAAAAAGATTTCTTATTCTAATTCCTTCACCTCCTTTTGCCCCGTAAACTTTAGTAAGTCAGTCTGGTCACTGAATACAGTTGCTACCAAAAAAAAAAAAAAAATCATCTTTTCTTGGTTGCTCCCTGGGTTACGAACAGGGTGAAAATGTGAGGCACTATATAGATGTAATTTGAAAATTTATTATTTTAGGTTCCCTTTTGGACAAAGAGAATACCACTCTTAGAGTCTTTTTACATATGACTTTAAATTCTGTATTGGTAAATACAAACAAATTAAATAATAATGAGGAACTTTGATGCACAAATTACTAAATGAATAGATTTCTACAAATTAGAGAAAACATAAATTAATATTTAAAGTTTTTGGTATTGCTGCTGCTGTGATATATTGAATTTTCCCTTTGATTGAAAATGACACTCTGAAAAATCTAAAACACATTAAGTATGCGTTAAGGATATTTCTGAGTCTATGAAACAGTGGAGCCGAAAAGCACTAAGTATTTGACTTTCTGGCACAAAAAACCTAAAGTCAACCCAAGGTACGTATTTGACTTCTACAAAAACAGATCTCCAACTTTTGACCTCAAAATTGAATACAATTGAAGGAGATTGAGATTGTCATTCATTAACTTTAACATTACTGCCTTCCCCCCACCCCTCAAAAAAAGTCCTAAATTTCAGACTGTTTTTAAACTTTGGAGGCTGGGCACGGTAGCTCATGCCTGTAATCGCAGCACTTTTGGAGGCCGAGGAGGATGGATCACCTGAGGTCAGCGGTTCAAGACTAGCCTGGTCACCACGGTGAAACTTCGTCTCTACTAAAAATACAAAAATTAGCCAGCTGTGGTGGTGGGTGCCTGTAATCCTAGCTACTTGGGAGGCTGAACAGGAGAATCACTTGAACCCAGGAGGGGAGGCTGAGATTGCAGTGAAGTGAGATCACACCATTGTGCTCCAGCTTGGGTGACACAGCGAAACTCCATAGCAAAAAAAAAAAAAAATTGGTTTAGGTTTTCTTTTTTCTGTCCTCATTTCCAGTTTTTGTTTCCAAAAATAACTTTCTGTTAGGTGGGTTCTTTCATTTAACTGATTTTCTGTTGGCTTGTTGCCTCAGTTTGGCAGCCAAAAAAATTCTGTACCAAATTGCATGATTCCTCAACTAGACATGGGCTTATAACACTGTTTTATTCTCATTATTTCTTGGCTCTTATATCTTGGTCTGCATCTGTTTGGACACCTGACATTTTCCCCTATCCTTATGGAGATAGATTTAAAAAGACTCAAAGATTTATTTATTAATATATTAATGAAAGAAATCTCATAGATATTTGACCCTCCTTCTTTGATTTTTCCTCCGTACCTAATATCACCAAGAGGTGAAAGAAAGAAATAAGCTTCATTGTCCTAGGAAATGATTGGACTTATAACCGTGAAGGAAGAGGAAAGAAGATTTCAAGGGCATTAGTTTTATTAATAAGGCCAAACCTGCCAAAATACATTTTTTGTGGCTTGGTATTTGCACATCCCCTGTGCACTTAAACAAAATTATATTTAGATCATAGAGAATGAGAAGGCATATTTAGAGTCACTTTCTATATTTCTACTGCCTACAAAAACCCCCGACATTTTTATTTTGGAAAAATATTGACTTTTATTATTTTTGTAAAGCTTTATTTTAACAATATATATGCTTTACATAATTTTAAGTCAAATAATTAGAAGTTAAAAATTAAGATTTTGTGATGTGTTCTGTGCAAGGATGAATTTGATAAGGTTTCAGAATTAATCTTCAATATCTCTTTAACCTTCGGATCCTACTTTGTTTAAAGTACATAAATCTCTGATGAGAAATAGCCTGATATTAAAAAAACCCTCACATGAATTACTATGGAAAAGTTTCCATATTTTCTTCTCCTTTTCTCTGTTGTGATTTACCTTGATTTTAACCATGAGACCCATTATTTTTCATAACAGCTATTTAAATAATAAGTTAATTCATGGAAACGTGTTAATAATTTTCTTTCACTGATAATATAATTACTTTGATTGATGTCCTTCTAGAGCTATATTAGCTTATAACCCAGAAATAATATTTAGCAGTGAATTTCTGGTTTCTTGTACATTACATTGAATCATGTAATACTTTTGTTCTTAAAAAAATAAGTCACAGAATGTAATATTTTTGTTCTTCAAAAAATAAGTCACATAATGACCAGTTGTATACCTGCAACTGGTTCTTCTCAAACCACAAAGTAAATTTCCTCCTACCATCCAATCATCATTAGTTGAATGGAAGTTGTTTTGTTTTTTACTGTTCTTGATTTGTCTCTCAAGATCTTCTCATAAATTAAGAACCTTTCATAAATTTTTAATGCCAGAAGTAAATAAACACTAATGGCTATTAAACATATGACAAAGTATTACACTTTTATATGAAAGAGGTGAAATAAAACAAAAGAGTAGTAAATACATGACATTTAAAATATTTTAAAGGAATATAATATTTTTATTGTCACCGAATAGAAATGAGATTACTGAATGTCTACTCAGGATACATATTCTTCTTCAGTCAATTTTCTTTCCTAATTTGTATGGATGACAATGCAATTGGTTAAGAGACCTATTCCTAATCACCCTTTGTAACTAGTTTGGTCATGCGATAGAGTTTTATCAAATAATGTATGAAGGCAATGGTGATATGAGATTTTGAGTAAGGTTGATAAGTGGCAAAGGTCCCTAGAAAGTGCTCCCCTTTGTCGTTCCTTCCTTGTTTCTTCTTGCAAACTGTGATACAAGAACAACCTTTTTGTACTTGAGGATTGGAGTCTGTAAATAAAGGCAGTAAAGTAAAAAGCTCCTGGGTTTCTGATAATTACGGAGGGCCCACAAAAGCCTTGGACTACCTACTTCTGGACTTCCTATATATAAAAAATAAACATTATTTGGTACTCATTCTGGGGAGACGGGTAAAAACTCTTATTGATGGGAGTTTATATTTCTAAATTTATGGACAGTTAATCAAATGTATTAAAATACTTAAAATTATGTATCTCTATTGACGTCTTTATACAAAAAGTAAATAAATAAATAAAACAGTAATTCTTGATATCTCTTTTCCCCCTCGCATCTAAATGATGAAAGAATTATTTTATTTTGGCTTCTCCGTGTAATACATTTAGATACCAGTCCTTCCTTATTATACCTTCTGCCACCAACCTAGTCTAAGCCCAAAGTTACCATCATTTATTTCCCGGGTCAATGCAATAAAATCTTAAGACATGTTTCTTCTTTCAGTACTACACACTCTTTGTCTATTGAGCAATTGGATTGTAAGGCTAGAGACAATGGAGCTGTTATCTAAAATAATTCCTCATTCCCCTCCCACCAAATATATACCTACTCTTATTTTTACTTGCTTGCCTTTTCTTCACTTTAATTTTTTTTAACCTATCTCCTTGTTAATTACAAGCATGTTATTATAGGGCTCACATAGGACTTTTTGACCTGTCTCCATCATTAATTATACGCATGCTATTATAGGGCTTATGTAGCAGCTTATTTCTACCTGTTTATTTGTAGGGTCTCAAATTTTATAATAGCTTGACACAAATACTTATTACATATTGTTCAAATGGATGACTGAATGACAAAAGCTAGAATAAACCCATATATTTAATATGAGCCATGTTTAAATAAATTACAGGAAATAGATTCAATGAACACTTTGTTGTTGTGATAATAATTGTGTAGAATATTTTTGTTTTATTTAATAAACTGTACTTTTTAGAAGAGTTTTTATATCTAGAAGAATTGTAAAGTTTCTTACATTTATATGGTATGTTTGTTACCAATGAACAAGTATTAATACATTATCATTAACAAAAGTCCATATTTTATTCAGTTTTCTCACATTTTACTCAATGTCTTTTTTTTCTTCTAGGATTCCAGCCAGAGTAGAACTTTATATTTATTCATCATTTTACTTGGGTGTCTCTTGACTATGACAGTTTCTCATACTTTTCTTGTTTTTTGATGACCATCAGTTTTAAGTTGTAGTGGTCAAATATATCGAAGAATGCCTTTCTATTGGGATTTGTCTGATTTTTTTCTCATGATGAGTCTGAGGTTATAATTTTGGGGAGGAAGAACACAGAGAAAAAGTGCCATTTTGGTAATCTGGTATCAAAGGTATCTACCATCATATATTAGTCACAGTTCTCTAAAGGGACCGAATAGCATAGACATATTTATGAAGGGAAGTTTATTAAGGAGTATTGACTCACAGGATCACAAAATGAGGTCTCACAATAGGCTGTGTGCAAGCTGAGAAGCAAGGAAGTCAAGTAGAATCCCAAAACCTCAAAAGTAGGGAAGTCAACAGTGCACCCTTCAGTCTGTGGCCAAAGACACAAGAGCCCTTGGCAAACCACTGGTGTTAAGTCCAAGAGTCCAAAAGCTAAAAAACTTGGAGTCTGATGTTTGAGGGCAGGAACCATCCAGCACAGGAGGAAAGAGAAGACTGGAAGACTCAGCAAGTCAAATCCCTCCAGGTTCTTCTGCCTGCTTTATTCTAGCCATGCTGGCAGCTGATTAGATAGTGGCAATGCAGATTGAGGGTGGGTCTGCCTCGTCCAGTTCACTGACTCAAGTGTTAATCTTTGGCAACACCCTCAAGACAAACCCAGCAACAATACTTTGCAAGCTTTAATCCGATCAAGTTGACACTCAATATTAGCCATCACAATCGATATGTCTTATTAACACTAATGATCAGTGTGAGTACTTGGCACAGATAGTGTTTGACAAGATTCTCTATTGCAAAGGGAATCTTCTCCCTACTTTCCATATTGTAGTTTTTGTGAAAAGAAATTTTTAAGCTTAGTCTACATGCAAGGAGTATGCATTATACTCTCCCTCCTTGAACAGATAATTTTTATACATTATTTAGTATTCTACTTTGGGGATTTGTCTCTTCTTTGTCATTTATTTTCTTATGTAAGCATGTATTTGCATCAGTATGGATTTATGTGTACTTATTTTATACTTTGGATTATAATCCAATGCAATTTTATTCATGTTGCTACTCAAATTATTTCAGCTTTGGCCATGGAGTAGCTTTCCAATTGTTTCTTACGTCCTTTGGCATACTACCTGATTGCATTTTTTTAAAGTGTGCTATTTTATTTTCTGACACGAAAAGGTTCTCAGACTGATGTTGTATATTTTCTACCTTCATCCCAGACTCAGTCATTTCTCCAAATAGCATTTTTTACTGTAGAATTAAGAAAGAAACAATAAGCTATATCTCATTTTTGGTTGCAGTTGATATGCAGATGCAGATACACATTGAAGTGTTAGTAGTAGTGTTAGAATTATTTGTTGGGGTCCATCCCACGGACCCCAGCTAAACAATGGATGAATAACGTACTCGGACAGCAATATTTCAGTGAAGGAGTTGGCCAGGGGTCCGGCAGCTGACAGAAAGACTTGTAGCACCAGCATGCCCCTACTAGCTGGCCCTGCCTCCATTTATTCCGCACAAATTAATGACAAAGGCTTTGAGTCAACACACCTGTGGGTAATTAACCTGGTTGCCCACCCCAAGCAGAAAGCATGCACCCTAAATGTTAGTCTTAAGACCACATGAGTAAACAAGCTATTTAGATAAACTCCCCTACATTCCTTTGTGTTTACTCTAATCTATTTAACTAAAGGTAAGGGTATAAAGCTGCCTTCAGCCAAGTGTTGTACTAAAGTTATGCAAACTCTCAGGCTTTCCAAGAGGGTTTGTGGCTATTTCCAATAACCAAAATTTTTCCCACCAGCCTGTCTGAACCCCAACAATTATTATTACATATTTTTGGCATAAATATTTTTTCTAAATATTCTATGTGGGTTTATATAGTTCTTACCATAAAAAAAAAAACACTGAATGATATTGTGTAAAATGATTAAGACCATTTTTTTGTTGTTTGGACTATGTAAAAACTAAAATTAAATTTGGGCTCTAAAAGAAATTTGGTCATCAATACTTCCAAGAAATGTAGTCAGATTGCATATAAATTTTAATTATATATTAATAAAATTTTTAATTGCCTAAATATTAGTAGGCATTTACAAAGTAAAGCAGAAGTTTTTTTTAAAAAAAAAGGTTTCTGTGACATTCAAGTAACAGAATACTCACAAGAAATTAAAGTTTAAAATACATTTTGAATCCCTTATTGAATTTACCAAATATCAATATGGAGTCTTGCTAAATTGTCTGCTACTAGGAACTGAGCATAACTACATAAATTAGAGTGATATAATATGCTGCCATGGCAATTGAAAAGTTTATATTTTGCAGCTGAATTTTTAAATTGAAATAATGAGACTCATCAATCATTTCTATTTTTACACAGTGGTTGGTACAATTCTGAGATTTCATATTTGCTTGTTGCATAATACTTCCATCTATGTACATGTTAAAAGGTGTTTTTTAAATTTTTATTAAGTAAATGCCCCATAAACCATAGAATAGTTTATTAAATATTAAGAATTATCATTGGTTAAATTTAGAACCATGTTACATGCATGTATTATAATTTATGTTTTCATGCATATAGCTATCTATAGAAATAAAGAGAAATGACTACTTCTCAGTTATTTGAGATTTGTTATCACATTTAATATTATTAGCAAGCTCATGCATGATCACTATCTTTATTTCACAGATGTAAGCCCGTATGACATTTGCCAAATTCAGACAATTAATAAATTTCAGAATTCTGCTTTAAATTTAGGTATGTTTGATTCCAGGCTGAAATTGTTAACATGGTACCATCAATTACAATAGGTGTCCTGAAGGTTCTATTGTATAGTCATATAAAATAAAAAATTTGAAAAGTTACACAAGGTAATATTATGATTTATTCTGATAAGCTTGTTACAAATAAGTAATATGCCAGCTTAATATTAAAAATGTTGAATATAATTTTAAAGTAAAGCATTAATGCATTTTGCAAATGTAGATTCATATAGTAGATTCACTTATGGAAGACCATGCCTGCCTCCTCCATTACAAAATCTATGCTGTGTTCTCAGCTTTACCACTCACCATTTATCATAGGCAATATAACATGTACGTATACATTGTATTATTAATAATATATATAATGTTTATATATACCGTTAAATTATATAAGTATATTTATTATAGGGATGTTTAGAAAATTAGGGCATTAAATATATGGCCACATAAGATACACGTAAATTAACATTTGAAATACTTGCCACAAAGTAAGCCGTGATAGACATAAATATTATTTATAACAACACATGCTATCAAATGTTTTGTAATGTGTATATAAACAGTTAATACGTGAGTTTGTGGATTTCCTATAAGAAATGTTTGATATATTACTTCACTAATGTGATTTGACATAAGAATTCTCTTTAATTATTTACACAGACTCATTGGGAAAAATGGAGTAATTAATATAATGAATCACACCATCTTACAAGCAACAATTTAGTTGTAATTATAGTAGTAGATGCAACCTAATGAATAAGAAAAATGAATTTTATAATGCAAATTTTTCTTTATACAATACAATAAATGTCCTATACTCAGTTACCCAACGATTTTATATTATCTAGTAAGAACATCTTATATATTATTTTACATTAGTTAATCATAGAATCATGTACCATATTTGCAAGGTCTAACTCCAAGAAAACAGATGAAATATTTTGGTTCTGACTCTGCTAACAGTAGGATCTATCTATCATCCCATTTTCTGTGACAGAGCAGGGAGGGCTACTCCGTAAAATAATGGGCAGAGTTTTGGTAAAGGATTATGATGTACAGATAAAAACAATCAAAAAAAAAAAAAAAAAAAAAGACCAGAAGATGTTTAGACTACATTTTTGTTTATCAGAAATAGAAGACAGAAAACAGGTTAAGACTAACGAATCCGTTGTATATTTGTCCCTATATGTTGCTGTTACATATACCATCACTCTTCACATATAATTCCAAGGTCTCAGCAATCAAGATAAACGAAGGCTTCTATTTCTACCAAGTGAATCATTATTAAAACTTTACCAAAAATATTTTCTTTTCATATTGAGAAAGGGAAAGTACATTTTACCTATCTATTTTCCTGGTTAAGTTATTTATGATTATGTTGAAAATGATTGGAGATGGGTTGCTGAGGATAAACGAAACACGAACACAGTGGACTCTTCCTCTTTCTTAGCAGCTAGACATATTTCATAATCTATTCCATAGAAAAGATGCACAGTATTACAGATATTATGATTTGATTATTTTACTTAATTTTCTGTTGTTAGAAGATTGCAATTAAAATCAGAATGTTTTCTATCGTTATATAGATTCTATGTTTTCAAGACTGGTTTAAATAGAAGTGATAATAGAATTACAGAAATGGCCAAAAACTTTATTTCAATTTGTGCTACTTTATTTCCTTTGTAGATGTTATGGCATTAAGTTCAATGTTTGCTTATTATCCTTTACCTCTAGTTTCTCAACACTTACTTAATGTTTTACTATTTATGTACTCTCAGACATGCTTTGAAGCCCTTATCCACTTCCACACTAATAACAGCATAATCTATCACCCATCTCATTTACTTCCATGTAATTTTCTTTTTCATTTTCCCCTTAATTATTTGCACTGAAAATTTAAAGCCTCATGTCCTTTGATTCTAATGCAGTCCCAACTTAAATATTGAAAATTACACATACACACATGCACACACACGTATGTCTGTGTGTCAAGGTTGTTTTTATTTGGAAAAAAAATAGTTGAAACCAGATAATTTAAATTTTGCCATTAAATAGCAATTAATTACTTGAACAAATTATATGTAACTTGTTGGATACTATTTGTATACTGAGAGTACTATGTTAGATAATTAGAGGGAGACTCTAAAGTACAGGGGAAAATTAAAAGCCACATAGATTTTGGAATAAGATAAAACTGGCTTTGAATATCAGATTTGAAAATATACCTATAATTTGAACACTTTAAACCACCTTCCCTATTACTACTATGCTACAAAACCCAATCATCTTAATCCTGATTATTACCACTGCTGCTTATAGCTCTTCCTGCTTCAACTCCTGTCCACTTAGGTCAGTGCTATAATTTGAATATGCAAGCCAAAATGCAAAATGTTTCATTTGGAAATATTACTCTTCCAAAATGCAAGCTTTGAAACTTAATGGCCAATGTGATGTTATTAAGAGGCAGGAGCTTTTAAGAAATGATTAAGTTACAAGGGTTCCTCCCCTCATGAATGGAGTTAAGGGCCTTATAAAAGATGCTTTATGCAGCATTGGGTTTGCTTGCCCTTCTCTCTTCCACCATGTGTGGACACAGTGTTCCTCCTTTCAGGAAAATGCAGCATCAAAGTGCCATCTTGGAAGCACAGAATAGCCCTCAGCAGACAACTGAACATTCAGGCACCTTCATCTTGGACTTTCCAGCCTCTAGAACTGTGAGAAAATGAATTTATCTTATTTGTAAATTACTCAGTCCTTTGTATTTTCTTAAAGCAGTACAAACTAAGACAGTTTTCATCACTGCATCCAGAATGATCCTTTTCAGATATTTTTCCTCCTCTGCCAAAAACACTCCAATGGGGATTTCTCTCTCAGTAAATGTCAGAATCCTTAGTATGGTTAATAAAGGTACTAAAAGTTGTGCTTCCTTCACCCTATCCTTAATTCTTCTTTTATCTCATCTCTTACTACTTTCTTCCTCAGTCTCCATTAGGTTCCTTCACCTCCTCCAGTCTTTCCTCAAAAGACACCATTTAACAGAGCATCCTCAAGCTACACTAACTTAATTTTAATTAAACACAAATATTTTCTATGCTATTTGTCTGCTTTATTTTCTCTTACAGCTTATCAGCATCTATAGTATTATGTATTTTACATATCAATTTTTTTCTGTGTATGGTCACATAAGTTTCTCTTATATTTTGTTTTATTTCATTTTTATTTCTATACTGTGCATTCTGGGATGTTGGTTAACACTAGTGAGCATTAAAAAATAATAGTTTACTAAAAGAATCAATTGCAATGATGTTAATTCTAAGATATTCGACACAAAAATCTCAGTAAGCTGAGTATTAGTACCATTATTCTTTGAAAGACTACAATATTATAACAATCACAATTTTGTTGAGAATAAGTGTAATTTGCAAGTTCTTATTGTAAATAATTGTTGTATTAGAAGCATTTATTACATCAGTGGCTACTATTATGTTACTACTCCTAATTATTATTTTATTATTGTTGCTAACTTTTTAAATAATTTAGATAAATGTAGTTACCTTATTGCTTGAACCCATTTCAGAAAAGTAATACCTTGAAAGAAATACAAAAATCTGATTTTTAAAGTATCTCACCCTCTTGTAAAAATCTAGAAAACTGTACAGCTGAAGATAACATTTTTTCAAACACTGAACATCAGTCAGCAAAAGACTGTAATCTATCTCTGATAGAGGGAAAACAAATGAGGTGAGACCTAGGAAAGCCCTGCTTTATGCCCAGAAACTGTTTCCAGACTACAAAGCAGGAAGGTGAGACCAGACAGAGCCTAGCAGTCTTGTTGAGTTGAAAAGACAAAGAACAGATTTATTGGAGGCAGACTCAACAAGAATTTTTAGAGCAAAGAGCTGAAAAAGAGAAATGTGCACACACAGAACTTCAGAAATCAGTAAAGAATCCTCTTGAGTCTCCGACTGAATGTCATTCTGTAGATACATAGGGAGAAATCCTATGAAGCCAGGCAAAGAACATACGCCTCCAAAATAATAATTACTGGAAAACTACAGACCAAAAAATTTCCAAAACTCCTAGAGGCTTGTGAATCATTCAAGTTCAAACCAGCCAGAGGGAACAACTTCATAAACAATTAAGCCATTCATTATGCACCGGAAATCTTCATCCCTTTGTAGCAGAGTACAGCTAGCTCTGGACTCTGGATTTTACTCCAGAACAGCATTAAGATGTAACATAGAAACAAATTTCAAAGGTTCAAGCCGATATGGAAATAACTGACCTACCTGCCAGAGCAAAGTTAAATGCACTTTAAAAATTATTTTAATTCAGCTTTTGAAAATATAAAGTTAATAATATTCCCTCAACGAGTGGAACCCAAACTTTTTGGCACCAGGGATGGAGGTGTGGTCAAGAATAGTTTGGGGATGAAACTGTTCCACCTTAGATTATCAGGCATTAGATTCTCATAAGAAGAATGCAAACTACATTCCTCGCATGCGCAGTTCACAATAGGATTTGAGCTCCTGTGAGAATATAATGCTGTCACCGATCTGACAGGAGGCAAAGCTCAGGCAGCAATGCTCTTGGTTCACCTCTCGTGTGGCCTGGTTCCTAACAGGCCAAGGACCAATAACAATCTGTGGCCTTGCGATTGGTGACTCCTGCTCTAAATAATAATATTTCCTAATCAGGCAAAAAGCAGGAAAATATTATTCATAAAACGGAGAAAAAATAGCCAACAGAAACTTTGGTTCAGAACCATAAAGCTTATGAATATGTATAATAATTCAAAAATAAATGAAAATAAGAAATGCAAACTGTAGAAAAATCCAGAATATCTGAATTAAATATTTTACTGGATAGGATTATCAGCAGAGTGGGCACAGTAAAAGTAAGTATCAGTGAACTTGAAGATATATCAATAGAAATTATCCAAATTAATCACAAAGAAGAAACTACTAAAAATGTTATTAACTGCATTAATGAGCTTTGGGAAAATATTAAGTGGTCTAATGCACGTATAATTGGAAGGATTGAAGAGGGACTAACATATTTTCAGAAGTTATGGCAAAAATGTTTTCAAATTAGATGAAAACTATAAATCTGTAATTCCTATTTAGTCTGTGAATCCCAAGGTGGATAAACATACTTTTTCTAGTGCAATTCTGGAATAAAATTTATATTCTAGAGTTATTTTTACTCTACTATTAAGGAGTGAACCTTTCTGGTGTGTAGTGAATGGCCTAAATGTTTATGAAGTTGTTCCACTCTGGCAGATATAAGCTTGAATGACTGACAAGCCTCTAAGAGTTCTAGGAATTGTTTGGTTCATAATTTTCCAGTAATTATTATTTTTAGGTATTTTTGTCTTCGCTTGACCTCATGGAGTTTCACCCTGTGGAATATACACACACTATAATATATTTTCAGGAAATCAGTGATAAAGATAATATTTTTCATAACAGAAAAATTTTAAATACATATTATGTGCAGAAAATCAAAGATAAGGAATACTATCATCAGAAATAATGCTACTGTGTCCAGAAAATATTAGAATGTCATATTTAACACAGGGATTAAAGAAAAAGTCAGAGTTTTTCTAGAGTTCTGTGGTTTCACAAACTATTGTACAAACATACAAAATACCATTTGGCAGTAAAAAGGAACCAACCAAAAAAGTAGATGAAACTCAAGGGAATTCGGGTAAGTGAAGAAAGCTAATTCCAAATTAATACATACTGTGTGATGCCATTTATATATTATTAATTAAACATCATTATTATAGAGAAGTAGAAAAATTCCATGGTTGTCATGGGTTAAAGATGGAGTGGGTAGGAATGACCATAAAAAAAATAAGAGAGCTTTTTGAGGCTAGTTAATTTCTTTTCTTGAACGCGGTGGTAGTCACATGAAGCTACACATATAAAGCAATTTTATGGAAATACATACAAACACACACATATACAGAATGACACACAAGAGAGTGCATATATAACTAGTGAAATTTAAAATCACTCTATGGATTATGCCGATGTCATTTTCCTGTTTTGATATTGTACAATTGGTTTGCAAAATGTTAACATTGGAGGAGGCTGAGTGAAGAAACATGGAGGTCTGCTGCACACTTCTTTGCTAGTTCCTTTGAATCTGTAATTATTTCAAAATTTAAAGGTTTCTGTTAATAAGGCTCACCAAAAAAAGGGGAGAAAAGTTTATGTAGGTTTCTACAGCCCCTTGAAATAGCTTTCAAAATAAGGAAAAGAATGACAATATCACATAAACAAAAGTTGATATGACTTATTTCCAACAGACGGGGGCTATAAGAAATGTTAAAGCAAGTAATTTAGCCCAAAGAGAATAGTATCAAATGAAATCATGTATTTAAGAAATAAAGAGCTCCAAATGTAGAAAATACGTAAGTAATTATAAAAGATGCCTGCTCATTTTTAATCTCTTTAAAACGTATCTGTTAAAGGCAAATATAACCAAGTGGGATTTATAACATAGTTGTACAAAAATTATGTCAACACTAGTACAAAGACATGAGAATATAGAGGATGTATCCTGTGCTAAGGGTCTCATGGTGTAAATGAAGTGGTAAAATATTAGTTGGAGGTAGGCTATGATGTTAAGAAGCTTAGTGGCACATGGTAAACCCTAGAGCAACTACTAATAAATAAAATAAAAAATATAGCTAGTAAACCATATGCTTGGCAATTAAACAATTCTTAATAAGGATTTTTTCTTTCCTTTTTTGTTTAGATGGAGTTTCGCTCTTGTTGCCCAGGCTGGAGTGCAATGGCACCATCTCGGCTCACCACAACCTCCGCCTCCCAGGTTGAAATGATTCTCCTGCATCAGCCTCTTGAGTAGCTTGGGATTACAGGCCTGTGCCACCATGCTAGGCTAATTTTATACTTTTCGTAGAGACAGGGTTTCTTCACGTTGATCAGGCTGGTCTCAAACTCCTGACCTCCGGTTATCTGCCCTCCTCGGCCTCCCAAAGTGCTGGGATTATAACTGTGAGCCACTGCACCCGGCCGACAATTCTTAATAAATGTAAAATAATTGAAATTATACCTACGATGCTGTCTGACCTCAGTAAAAATACGTTACAAATAAATTAATAGAAAATCTGCCTGAAATATTCTAAAGTGCCTGGATATAAAACAATACACTTCTCAATGACAGATAAGGAAAAATAAAATTTTTAAAATATTTTAAGTTGAATAGAAATAAAAACATAACATTCCAAAATTTGGGGTATGCACCTAAAGCAGTATTTATAGGAAAATATATGTTTAACTATATATTTTTTAAAAAAGGAAGTCTAAGATAAATTATCTAATATTCAACCTTAAGATAGAGTGAAAGAAAAACAATTCAACTCAAAATAAGTAGGAAAAAGAATGCAGTAAAATAGAATGTAGACAATAGAAAAATTGTTAAAACAAAAGGTGGTTCTTTGAAAAGATCACTGAAACTAACGTATTTTGTTGTATTGATTAATCAAAAAAGGTGACACAAATTAAAATATCAGGAACGACAGAAGAATCAACACTATTATTGGCCGGGCGCAGTGGCTCATACCTGTAATCCCAGCACTTTGGGAGGCCGAGTTGGACGCATCACCTGAGGTCAGCAGTTTGAGAGCAGCCTGGCCAACATTGTGAAACCCATCTCTACTAAAAAATACAAAAATAAGCGTGATGGTGGGTACCTGTAATCGCAGCTACCAGGCAGGCTGAGGCTGGAGAATCGCGTGAACCCAGGAGCCGGAGGTTGCAGTGAGCGGAGTTTGCCCCATTGCACTCCTGCCTGGGTGACAAGAGTGAAATGTGATCTCAAAAAAAAAAAAAAAAAAAAAAAAAAAAAAAAAAAAAAAAGAAAAAGAAAAAGAAAAGAAAAGAAAAGAAAAGAATAAAAAGAATCAACACTATTGTCTTAACAGAAAATTATAACAAAGGAATAATTAAACATATTTCTTCCAGTAAATTTAACAATTTTGACAAATATAGGTAAATTCCTTGAAAGTTATACACTACCAACATTGATTCAAGAATAAATACAAAATTTGGCTAATCCTATATCTATTAATGAGATTTAATTTGTATTCATTCATCCCACAAAAAAATTCTAGGCACAGATTTCTTTGTTGGTGATGTCTATCAAATTTTTAAGGAAATCATGATACCAAACATACACAAACTCAAAAAATAACGTTCTGTATTATTTAGTAAAGTCAGCATTACTCTGATTACAAAACCAGACTGAATCCAAAATAGAGCAAAACAAAATACAACAAAATGAATGATGCTAAAATAATTCAACATTATAGTAAGTGAACGTCAATTCTACTTGAAATGTTAAACAAAAATTAACCAAAAATTAATCACAGAACGTTACCTCAATTTATAAAACTTCTAGAAGAAAGGAAAAATTAAAATCTTTTCGACCTTTGGATAGACAAAAAAATTATCACATTTGACATATATAACATCAAACATTTTTAAAATGTGATAAATGTAAATTCATCAGAAATATAATACAACTATTGTTCTTTTGAAAGACATAATTTTTAGAAAAAAACAAACAACCCCATCAAAAAGTGGGCAAAGGATATGAACAGACATTTCTCAAAAGAAGACATTCATACAGCCAACGGACACATGAAAAAATGCTCATCATCACTGGCCATCAGAGAAATGCAAATCAAAACCACAATGAGATACCATCTCACACCAGTTAGAATGGCAATTATTAAAAAGTCAGGAAACAACAGGTGCTGGAGAGGATGTGGACAAACAGGAACACTTTTACACTGTTGGTGGGATTGTAAACTAGTTCAACCATTATGGAAAACAGTATGGCGATTCCTCAAGGATCTAGAACTAGAAGTACCATATGATCCAGCCATCCCATTACTAGGTATATACCCAAAAGATTATAAATCATGCTGCTATAAAGACACATGCACACGTATGTTTATTGCAGCACTATTCACAATAGCAAAGACTTGGAATCAACCCAAATGTCCAGTGAGAGACTGGATTAAGAAAATGTGGCACATATACACCATGGAATACTATGCAGCCATAAAAAAGGATGAGTTTGTGTCCTTTGTAGGGACATGGATGCAGCTGGAAACCATCATTCTTAGCAAACTATCACAAGAACAGAAAACCAAATACCGCATGTTCTCACTCATAGGTGGGAACTGAACAATGAGATCACTTGGACTCAGGAAAGGGAACATCACACACCGGGGCCTATCATGGGGAGGGGGGAGGGGGGAGGGATTGCACTGGGAGTTATACCTGATGTAAATGACGAGTTGATGGGTGCTGATGAGTTGATGGGTGCAGCACACCAACATGGCACAAGTATACATATTTAACAAACCTGCACGTTATGCACATGTACCCTAGAACTTATAGTATAATAATAAAAAAATAATAATAATAATAAAAAGGGGGGGAAGACAGACATAATTAAGAACATGAAAAACAAGTCACAGTCTAAAATATTTGAAATGCATATATTTTTTAAATTTTTATTTACTGAAATTTTTATTTACTGAAAGCATAACTAATTATAAGAAGGCAAATGATTGCATTTTTAAACAGACAACCATTTGAACAGACATTGAAAAGTATAACTTATACAAATGGTCCAAAGCTACATGATGCTACAGATGCTGAGACACGTTATTGCTATTCATAAAAATGCGAGTTAGAACCACAATGAAACATCCTTACACATTCCCTGGAATAGCTAAAACTGGGGAAAAAAAATCTGACCATTTTAAGTATTGGTGAAGATATACTGCAACTGGAATTCTTATGGTATAAATCTTTTGGAAAATGGTTTGACAATTTATTATAAAGTTGAACATAAATTTACCATGTAGCCTAGCAACTGCACTCGTAGGTATTTGCCCAAGAGGAATGAAAACCTATAACTACATGAAAACTTAAACATGAAAGATCATAAAAGATTCATAATGGACAGAAACTAAGGGAAAAAAATCAATGTTTGGAAGAGAAATTAATAGACAAATTGTGATATAACCATAATGGAGATACTACTTCACAATTAAAAATTAATGAACTATTTTCTCCAGCTTTCTTTTTATTAGTGAAAAAAATAAAACAACAAAGAAAAAAATGAACTGTTGATATACATGAAAACGTATATGAATGTCAAAATCATTAAGATGGGTAAAAAAGCAAGCAAAAGGAGTATAATTTAATCCAAATAAAATTTTATGAAAGGCAAAACTAACTTAACAGTAATAGAAAGCAAATCACCGTTTTGCTATGGTTGGTGTGTGGTGTTGGGGATATGGTTACAGAGACCTGTTAGTGTTATGGAATTTGTTGTAAATTAGCTTCACAATCTTTTTGAGTGATGGATGGAAATATCATGTATCTTGATTTTGGCTGCAGACATGTGGGTATTTATATTTGTAAAAAGATATTGAACTGTACTTTAAAACTCTGCATAAATTATATTGTGTGTAAATTATGCCTGAAATAATTGATAAACATTGTAAGAATTTTCTGAAGATCTCCTGTGGATTCTGACAAATTTACAGAGTAATGAAAAGTAAATCTTGCAAGAAAGTCGCTCTTCTAACTGTTCTGAAATTATGACTCTTTCTGACGTGGTTTTCCAAATCACTTTTCTCTAAAGTTCTTTCAGAAACTCATTTTCTTTATTATTCGCCACCTCACTCTAACCTCAGCCTCAACTTTTTCATAAACTTACATTTGTTATTGTCTACAGTAAACTAGTACTTCTTAGATTTCTTCCAATATCAAGAGGCACAAAAAATAGGATTAAAGATAGAAAGGGAGAGAGGGTAACAAACAGAGGAAAGAAGCGAGAGACAGGAAAAGAAGAGAGCTTACAGTTTAATACTTAACTTTCCAATAACTATCATTGTGTTTTTATTATTATTCTTATTTGACATATAGCATATATTCATTATCTACTAACACAAGTTATAAATGCATAAGAAACGTGGCAAGGCAATACATCATTGTCATAATTTTGAGGTATTATTGCTTTTTCCTTTTGTTCTGCAACTTGGGATTGTCTTGGGGGATTGGGAGATATTTCATTTATCTTCATCTTACTAAAACTTATTACCAATAAGTAAAGAATAAATGTTTGTTGCCTTGAAATTATTTCAAGAGTCTTCACCATCCTCTTCTCCTCTTGCTGCCTCTAACACACAGCTGGAAACAATTTCACTTAACGTATCACTTGTAACTTTATTATAGCACTAATCAAGGCTGCCTGATTAAAGTGTCCATCTGGTAAATGATACGTTGGAATAGTTTAAATCAATGTATTATGGTTATGGGTTGGTTTGAAGCTAAGACTTAAATATACCAACACCAATCTTGTCATATATTCTGATTTTCATGGGCAAAGGGAATGAATCTTACCCTACTCTTCTCAGTGTCTTAAATATGTATCAATAAGACTGATGACTCTAATGGACCCTGAAGTCCTCAGTGGAAAGAGGACTGGATAGAGGGATAATAGATTTCGTAAAAGAAAAGTAATCACTTATATCGAGAACTCTTGCATGGATCAGAAGACTTAGCAAAAGTGTGAGAGAAAGATTCTACCTGATTATGGGCACCTACCTGCTGAAGGAGCTCTCTCTGTAGTGAAACCAAGAATACTTTACTAGTGACTGAATAAACTCTGTTGAGCAAGCCTGCGTTCAATGTCCATAAGAAGAAATGATAGATTTACTGGCAGAGCAAACAACTTAAGCATTGACTATAAGTGCAAAATACATTATCATCAAGAAGGAACCCTTAATTGGAGTGTAGAGCAGTTCAGATGGTATTAAATTGAGAGAGACTCAGGGAAGATATGTGAAATCTCAGCAACTACAGAGAGAAAGGCTGTTCCAAGGATTGCAGATTTACATCAAAGATGAATGAGATGGAAGCTCCCAGGAGAGCACCACAGTGGAACATGCAACACTATTTCAGGCAAGCTAAGCAACAAGTTTCAGAAACAAAATTATCAGTTCAGGCAGGAGCTGACAAGGATGGTAAGAGTGCAAAGAAAGTGAAAACATGATAAGTTTATTAAATTATGAATAAAATTCAGCTCTTCACTTTGGGAAGTGTATTCCAAAGAAATGCCCAAAAGAGGAAATGTTGAGATCTCACTATTTGGCAGGTAGAGATTGCATTTACATACATGATTTTTTTGTAACCTTTCCTAGGATATTCACACTGGTGGAGTTTTACTATTTTATGTCTATTTTAATATCTATTAAAATAATCATGAGATTTCGTTGGTATGATAATGTATGCATCACTGTAATTTGACTGTATCATTAAGCCTTGGTCATAGTTACTAATTTACTGAATAAATGAAGCTATCTAAAAGCAGGAGAATGGTTGAGACCTCAAAAAACAAAGCATATTTTTCAGATTTCATCTGCTTTTTCCTGAATACAGTAGTTTAGTAAAATTGTATTAACTCAGTTAATTCAAAAGAATGTATATTTTATTAAAAACCTTTAGTTCTATAAAACTCTTCCTGTTTCACAGTAGAAATCATTATGTCATCATATTGACTTAATTTCAAACTGCTAGTGATAACACAGTGATGTGGCCTTGTAATAAATTTAAAATAATATAGAATATAAAAATACATTAAAATATACTAAAATTATATTAATATATCTACTCAGGCCTTTCATTTTATATATTTTAGGCATTTCCCATTTTCAGAGATTATGTCTGTATTATTCTGAAAGTAAAAAATATGCTATTGAGAAAATTTGAGTTTCTTTTTTTTCTAACATTGTCTGAATGTTTTCATCATATATAAAAATAATTTATTACTAGTAGTATATGCACAAACTTGTTCCACTATCAATTTGAAGTAATAAATAGTAATGATAAAATTAGAATAAATTATCTTTTGAAATGTATAATATAAAAATTCCACTTTCATTGAAATGCTGTACAAGTCAATAATATGCTTTTGAACTATACAAGAAGCAGAGTTTTGAGTTTTACATAAACCATCGAGAGAGTACAAAAGTGAAGTCAATCGACCAAACAAGGGAATTTTGCTCATCAGTTTTTCATTTTGCAGTTACTTTACCTGAACATAGATTATAGAAAATTCTCATGTTGCTGTTAATCATTAACATTTTTGGTTTTAGCATAAGGTCAGGTGATATTTTCACACAGTTAATTTTATGAGTTGAATGGCTACTCGTGCAAGTGGCCTCATATTGTACTAAAAAGGCTATTAATAAAAATAATGGTTCAATATTTTGAATGAAAACATATGAGCATGACACTATCTGCCTAACTCTGCATTGAACTGTCAGAGCTGTTTTGGTCGGATGCCACCATAGGTAATTTAGGTTCATATTGGTCTCCCCACTCAATCTATACAAATGTTTTGCAACTGAATCAATCACTCAGTGGTCCAGTTCGATGACTAAGGTAGCTAAAATGAATAGTTTAACCATGTCACAGCTCATTTGTGTATGTTTTGACCAAGAACACCTAATAGAAAGGTCAGAGAAGAAAATGTTCACTGAAAGTATATGTGCTCTAAAGGAAATATGAATCAGGTCTGGTTGCTTTGGGATGTCGGCCTAGTTGAATGTGATTTTGAAGGTTCAAAGGCTAGGAATTATGATTAATTTATTTAATAACTTTAAGACTTAAGAATTAAAATAAAGTTGAAGGTCTATTGCTTATATTTTGATATTCTGCTCTGATATAAAGGCACGCAATGGATATGTTTAGGGAAAGTCTTGGTAAGAGAAATAGTGTTGTTTTTTTGTTTTTTTTTTTCTGTGTAGTCCACATTAACAAGTTAGAGATACACAGTGTAAAATCTCCATGTAAACTATCTTATCAAAATTATTATGAATAGCTCATTCATTTAGAAAATATTTTAAAATGCTATCTACAATTCTACAATGTACACATATTTGAATTAATAGATTAGATAAAATCACTTCCCTAATTCTCTGTGCTTTTACTTTTTTCATTTTTTCCCAAAAACTCAGTAATTATTTTACTTTAAAAAGTTTTACTGAGATATATATTATATGTCATATAATTCATCAATTTAAAATGCATAATTCAGTGGTTCTTCGTATGTTTTCAGAGTTGTATAACCACCACCAAAATCAATTCTAGAACATTTTCATCATATAAAAAAGCAACTCTATAATTATTGGTAGTCGTTCCCTATTTTTCTCTCTTCTCATCACCTCTCCTCTTCCCTCCACCTCCCATACCCAGGCAATCACTTATCTATTTTCAGTCTCTATATTTTTGCCTATTCTGAATATACTTTTAAATATTCCTTATGCCTAATTGTAATTACACATCCTTTGACCAACATCTCTCCTCTTCTTTCTCCCACCTACCCACCCACAATGTTCTTCTCTCTACTTTTGTGAGATCAATCTTTTCAGATTACACATATGAGTGAGATCATGCAGTATTTGTCTTTGTGTGCCTGGCTGATTTTACTTAATATAATGTTTTTCAGCTTCATCCATGTTGTCTCAAATGACAGGATATTGTTCTTTTGTAATGACTGAGTCATGTTTCTCTGTTTATATATGCTGTATTTTACTTACCCATTTATCTAATGATGGACACACTTAGGTCCTTTCTATATCTTGCAAATAATGCTGCAATGAATATGAGAGTGCAGATATCTCTTTGAATACTGATTTTGTTTCCTTGGCATAGATATCCACTAGTGGGATTGATGGTTCAGGCGTTGGTTATAAGTCTAATATTTTGAGGCTTCTTCATATTGTTTTCCATAACAGAGGCACTAATTTACATTCCCATCAACAGAGTGTAATCGTTTCTGTGCTTTTAAAAAAAGGTTAAATCTACCGAGCCATGCACTTAAAATTCTTCAAAATCTGACTTTAGCTAACTATCCTATCATTATCTTCACTCAACTTTTCCTCGAGTTTTTATTAAATCATTCTATTCTTAAGATGGCATGTTTCAAACTATGTTTGTTAGCATCTTAAAGTTTTTCAGATAGGGCAAAGCCTCCAATGAACGTTAGAGTGGGTGTGTGGGTGGAGGTGCTCAATAGTTGAGATTTGTCCTCCCCTTGCACCAAAAAACAGAGACAGCTCTTAAAAAACTCCATCTTTTTTATTTTTCCCTTTTTTCCCCTTAATTTCTAATCTGGGTTTCTTTAGAGTAAAATATTTTATTTCCAAAATTTAAAATATGCATAATGTAATTTTCTCCATTTCTATTTATTCAAATCATCTTATTTATTTTCTACAGTTTTCCCCATATCCTTTAATTTGAGAGAGTAGAAATTTATTATTTTGAAGATACACACTCTGTACTCAAATTATTTTAAACTTTAGTGTCTGTAAGCATTTATCTCTAAGCTATTTATTAATTCCACAAATGTTTATTTAATTCTGTGCATACCACAGTGATTTAAACAAAGACTCTTGCCTTTGAAGAGATTCCACTCTAGCATAGAGAATGCAGAAACTTCAACATAAGTACAATAAGTAGCTAATACAGTGTATTTAAAAAAAAAAAAAGTGCCATGAAAAAAGAAAAGGAAGCGTAGGGTAAAAGGGAATAGAGAATATCGTTTAGGAGGGGTTGAGGGTAGATTACAATTTTATGTAGGATGGTCAGGAGTAGATCTAGTTTAGATGATAATAAATAGGCAAAGACTTGACAGCAGTGAGAAAGCTTGCCAAAGGGATAATCCGAGGAATAAAATGTTCCAGACAGAAAGAACATCCAGTGCAAAACCTGCAGACTGGAGTGAGTCCATTGAGAAGAGTACATTTGCTGGGGAGTTCATTTATCTATCCAATGAAATACACATTTAGACATATTTTCTGTGTCTTATTACTAGACTGATAATCATAAATATTAGTTCTGAAAGAAACCATAGAGATCAAATCCAAGTGTGTAATTCAGGGGAAAGACGTTGTTCCAAGAAGTTAACTGACACCTAGTGGCAGAAACAGGACAGATTTCAATTGCTCACTCCATCACTACATAGCAATAAATCCCTCTAAGGCTTTCTCCTTAAGTAGCTAAAATATTTTTTATTTAATTTAATTATTTTTTTATTTTCTGGAGAGGAGGTAGGGACAGCTTTTAATAAAGACTTGGAGGAAACTAAGTAAATTTATTTCACTTGAAGGATTGCCTGACTTGCCTGTATGCAATGCCAGTTCTAGTCAATATCAACTGTTGTTTTATTTGTTAGAAAGAGCAGGTGAATATATGGACTTTGTCACGAATCTGATTCCCCTAGCACCTATTAAAAAAGTCCTGTGCACTTGAATGTATAGATTAAAGTCAGATTTCCTCAGTGTCTTTAAATTTTCTAATATATTTGCCTTAGGAATGAATAATAGCTTATAGTTTTTCATGTACTCTGATTTAAAATATATGACTCCCACTCATTATTTCTGCAGAAATATAAAAATTTGGCCAATTTGATGTGGATATGCTAATATCTGATTTTGTAAGTTTAGGAAAAAATATGTACATTTTTACAAGAAACTTTCATAATTGCAGAGACAAATAGCCTATATGAGTTATTTTACCAAACATTGTAATCATTGACCCATTGAAGGCAGCAACAAGGAAGATCAACTAAACATCTAGGTAGGAGCTAATGTGTGGTATTGGTTGCAATATGTTATGCACATGCAAAAAATGCATGAATTAGAAAATATATATGTATTATATGTACTTGTGGCATATCTTTACACACACACACGTGTGCACACACACACACCTGTGCATCTGTGAAAATATGTGCCACAGGTACATATAATAAGAAAAAATCAAACACTGTCATGGACATATACATCTTTATAATGACTAGCCCTATTATTTTACTATTTGATCATTTGTTCCATTCCATAATAAATTTCTAAAAATTTATAATACTCAATAATGTCCATTAAGGAAGCAAAAATTAACTTCTGAGAAATGAAACAAATGGGTAGACAATACTATTAGAATTAAGTAAAATTGTTAGAGTTTATACTTTTTGTTAACAATAAAAGAGTGCTGAACATTGTCAGAAATATGGGAAAGCCTAACTTCCCGCTAAACAAAATTTTTATTTTATATTTTTTGAGACAGAGTTTCCCTCTTGTTGCCCAAGCTGGAGTGCAGTGGCGCGATCTCAGCTCATTGCACCCTCCACCTTCCTGATTCAAACAATTCTCCTGCCTCAGCCTCCCGAGTAGCTGGGATTACAAGCAACCACCACCATGCCTGGCTAATTTTGTACTTTTAGTAGAGACGGGGTTTTACCATGTTGCCCAGGGTGGTCTCGAACTCCTGACTTCAGGTGATCGACCTGCCTAGGTCTCCCAAAGTGCTGGAATTACAGGTGTGAGCCACAGCGCCTAGCCAAAAAATTTAATGCTGACAGCCCAAGCTTTCAGAAAGAGATTCTACCCAGTGTAATGGTGAATTTACCTACCCTCTCTTCACCTTGCATGTATTTTGTAGATGTTTTTCTTATGCAAACTGAAAAACCTCTATGAAATATAGTAGAGTAGCCATGGGTTAAAAACATAAATTCTTGAGAGGTAGTAGAATTATCATTTTAATTTAACTTATGCAATACTGTATAAACAGCCCGTAGAATGGTATACCTGGAAAAGAGTTAAGTGTAACATAGGGAGCATTGACAGTAATCAGTTAGAATTTGGTTTTATTTGGAACTCATTTCCTTAGAGAGGAGTAGGTTGAGGAAGTGTTATATTATTTAACTAATTAATTAAAGTTGATAGATTTAATATTTTTATAACATGGTGTATGGTCCCATGGGAAAAAAAATGATGAGTAATATTTTGCCTCTGCTCTCCAGAAATCAGAATGTGGGGAGTCTTTCATGAAAATTAATCACCATAATACAGTTTAAATGCTTTAAAGATAAATGCCTGAAGCAGGAGAATCGCTTGAGGCCGGGAGTTCAAGACCAATCTGTGCAACATAGTGAGGCTCTTTCTCCACATATGAAGTAAAATAAAATAAATAAATTGAAAATCAAAAGAGTATGAAAATAAAAGTTATATGTCAAAATTTTAGAGGAGTATGTTCTATATGCCATATGTAAATATTTCATGATAATGAGGATAATGACAAAAGAACAACAGTCATAAGGATTGTAGTGATTGAAACCATTCACTCAATATCCGCTTCTTGCTTTACTCTTAAGTAAGAAAGACTACATGAGTATATGATAAAAGTTAGGCACCAATTAAGGTTAAAGAAGACAATTCTAGCATATATACTTTGTGTAGGAAGAGCAAAAAAACAAACGCAAAAACTTCAACTGCACTCCATGTAAAAAGACACTACAGTCAATTATGAAAGCTCTAGTACCTCCAACATACTTTAAAGAAAATATAATAACCACATTTTAAAATATTTCACTCAGATACAATTTTCCATTCATTTTTCATATAAAATAAAATGTACTATATGTAACTTTATAGTAGTATAATTATTTATCCAATGTTTTGTAACAGAAGCAAAATGGTTTCTTAAAAGAGCAAAATATGGGCCGGGCGCGGTGGCTCACGACTGTAATCCCAGCACCTTGGGAGGCCGAGGCGCGCAGATCACGAGGTCAGGAGATGGAGACCATCCTGGCTAACACGGTGAAACCCCATCTCTACTAAATACAAAAAATTAGGCGGGCGAGGTGGCGGGAGCCTATAGTCCCAGCTACTCTGGAGGCTGAGGAAGGAGAATGGCGTGAACCCGGGAGGCGGAGCTTGCAGTGAGCCCAGATCGTGCCACTGCACTCCAGCCTGGGCAACACAGCGAGACTCAGTCTCAAAAAAAAAAAAAAAAAAAAAAGGCAAAATATGTCTTCATAATACTTTTAAACACGTTTTTTGTTTTCATGATATGCTCTATTTATTAATATTTCCTAAATAACTGTACTGTTATAACTTCAAAAGCTTCAAAATTTTACTATATACAAAATCTTGAACTGTTAAAAATGAAATGCTCCATGAATATATTGGGTAAATTTTCGTTCAAAATGGTATATTTTACTTCCAATGCTAAGATTAAAATATTTAGCAGTGATAGAAATTCCTGAGTTATCAACTATTATTTTACCTGTTCTAATTTTTGTTGTCATTAGGTTCCTAAATTTTCAATAACATTTTCTTGTATTCTCTCTAAATTGTTAATATGAATGCAATCTCACGACCTGTCATTGTATTGTTGGACAGAAGAGATTCTGGTAAAGTATCTGTAATAAAATGTTCATTTTGAATATGTCTTCAAAGAATTATGACAATTCTAGTAAATTAAATTATTTATGATTTTCAGGCCTTTATAACTTTATGCCAACTATGTTCATATGTACTATATTTGTTTTCTAAATATATGTTTCAGTATTTGCTTTACTGTCTTGTTACAATTCTTTGGCTGTAAGAAATAGAGAAACAAATCAAATTCCCTTGAGTAAATGTGTATCTTTTTTCCTCCTGATTTTAGAAGACTAGAAATAATATGGTTTTGGGCAAAAATTGATCCAGAAACTTAAAGAAATCATCAAAATCTGTTCTCTCTCCCTTTCTTTCTCTTTTCTACTTCTTAGTGTGGTGAGGAAAATGTGGTGGGAATTCTTGATACTTACTCAGCTAGCTATAGCTATGACTCAACTTGGCCTTTTTGGTTTTTTTTTTTTTTTTTTTTTTTTTTTTGAACTCTTAGGGGAAAATTTGAAGAAAAAGAAAGATCTGTTTGAATTTAACATGTGCAAGATTAGACCAATAAAATGTAATAGTGTAACTGGAATCCCTGAAACATGTGCCTACACGTATGGCCAGGAAAGCAATGGACTGTGAAGGCAGCCCTACTCCAGTGACATGATTGGAATGGGGATAAAGCAATTCTCAAAGAAGGAAGGGGTGAGTTCCTGGACAAAGTCAGCTCCAAATGTGATATAAAAGTATAAATTGCAAAAAGTTAGAAGTGTGAGTCTGATAAGAGAAAAAAATAAACATTATTTCAAAGATATGTTCTCTTCTTAATGAGGGGAATAATAAGATGGTAAACCTGATTCAAATATCATTTGAGGAACTGGAATAAGTATAAATACATCAAAATAGCACACAGAAATACATCTTTTAATTACAGTAATTTACAGTGAATCTCCTACAGAGTTATAAACCATAACTTTTATCTTTTCTATTAGACAATAATTATTTACATTACTATTAGACTTGAATCAGTTGCTTTGCTACTAGTGTCAATGAATAGAAAAAAATTCAAACAAAGGTATACACCTGTAGAAAATCAGATAATCTTCATTTGGACTGCTACATAACATCCAGCACAAAACTGAAAAAACTATATACAATCCCTTTGCTTTACTTACAAATTTGAAATTTTTTTTTATTAATAGATGTAATGTGAAGATCACCTAGCTTGGAGTTGGGTTTCTCGTTTCTAAAGTCGGTTTATTACTTTGAACCAGGCACTGAATGTCTCTAACACCTGGCTCTTCACATCTAAAAATCTGTTATTCCAAACTTTGACTACATTATGTCTCTTAGGATGAACTATTCTGTTTTAAACTGTGGAATACATAAACTTACGTTTTATGATTTTTACAAAAGAACTTTAGTAATATTCTATCCAAGTTTTACTCAGATCTAATTAACAAATACCCTTTTGTAACTATTTAACAGCTTTATTGAACTGTAATTGTTATACAAATAACTGCACATATCTGATCTCTACAATGTGATAAATTTGAATGTATATAAACATCCCAATACTATGACCACAATGAAGATAATAAAAATATCCAACACCTTCCAGTTTCCTTGTGTCTTTTTTGTCTTTGTGTGTACTTATGTGTCTTGTTTTGTGGTAAAAGCTCTTAATATGAGATCAATCCTCTAACAAAGTTTGAAGTGTACAATGCTGTATGGTTAACTATTGGAACCACGGTTGTATAGCAGAGCTCTAGAATTTATTCATCCAGTATAACTAAAACTTTATGCTAGAAAGATAAAGATAATTAAAACATGGAGGCTATTCTAAATTATGTGAGGTCAACTATAAAGAAAAATATGTAAACAATCACAGTGTTATAGAATTGTATGTGCTATGATGAAATATATGTCATATATTTTAAAATGGTCTTGAGGTTTAAAATTGAACACAGCCAATACTAAATCAAATATTTCATGGAAAAGGGTGGATGCTTCACTGAGATAGACTCTCTAACTCAGGAAAATAGGTATGTGTATTAATAAATATGGGCCATCATTAGCTCTGAATATTTTTTTCTTTGTTAGATGGTAAACTTAATGATGGCAAGATATCACGTATCTTTTTATTTTTCAGTGATGTATTCCCAAGACTAAGTGTTATGACAGCATTTACAGGGTCAATATTTGTTCAATCTTAGCAAAAATACCAACGTATAATCAAAACTAATTTTATAACTAAGAGTTTCAATAATATTTGCTAATTCAAAGTGAAACAAAATCTTACTGCAATGCACTAGTAAAGATTTTATACATCCATATTTATATTTATATGTTTTAAAGTGCACTGAGAACAGCTCAAAGCATTAAACTGCTAAAATGTTAACACTAAGTATTGAGTACTTTACAATCCACACTCAAAGACGCACATGTTATAATGTTAATACATTTTAATAACAATATTTAGAATGGTATATGTATTCTATTTGTTTCCACAAGCAGTACATCTAACGTATTTCTTGTTTTGCATGCCCAGATAACAAATAGCTTTCAACCACATGTGAACATTCATGAACTATACCTTTAAACTAGTGAGAACTGTTTTTAAAAAAAGAAGTAATGGATGTTATCTCGTTTCATGTATTGACTTGATTTGATAAAAATAAAAATCACCTGGAAATGATTTTTCTGGCTGGGAACATCTTTCAGTACAGTGCTTTGACCTACCCTGTTAGATCTCATTTTATTCTTATGTCCTTAAGCCTTCAAAAGCTTTCTGCTCTTTCCATTTATGAGCATGCCAGTGACATTCCCATGTTCCTTCTCATCTACTTTTTGATGTTCCTATACAATCTGATGATTCACCTTTCTCAGTGAGCACAGGGAATATTTTCAAGTACTATTTTTTTGACAACTTCAAATCATCAAACTATATTGTATAACAAAGGCTACTCTACTTAAACTAGCAACTCATTTTATTTGATGTTCTAGCTGTCAGTTTTAAGTGCTTTGATTATTTCATCTTCTTTTTGGTAAAATAGTTTTTGTTCTGGCATTTGGTAAAGATCTTATTTCTAATTTTGATCACATCTTCATTAATTTTAGTAAGTGAGGATTATATTTATTTTATAAGAATGCTTGCCTTGCTTGTGGTCATTTTTCTTTCATAAATTGTTTTAGAACATTATTACCTTGGACTTCTAGACTCACTATTTCATATAAGTTTTCAAAATTCTAATAAAATTAGAAGGAATATGAATAAAGTTACAAAGGAATGTAAACTGTTATAAGTCTTAAGCTCTAAACTTTTTTATTTGTTAAAGATAGATATTTTCTTTATACTTCCTGTAACCTTGCTTTCTGTGGAATTAAGTAATCTTAGATCTGAATTTAATTTGATAGACATTTTCTGCTTTCGGTGATTTCATAGTCATGCCAACTTCCTAATAAGTTCAATTATTTTTATTGCCCTCAATTATTTTGTGTGAGTTACATTTGAAGCCAAAAAAAAGCATCTTAAGAAAATTATCAGACCTTACTTTGTGGGAAATATATGTGCCATCTTCCATCATTCATAAACCACTGTACTCTTTAGCTTTATTCCTGTGAAATGTTGATAATGCATTTGACACAAAGAAGTAATAGAGATATATTATTTGTTTTCATTGCTAAATAAATGATAACCATACCGATGAAATTAATTAGTTAAGGCATTTTACAAATCAAAATGTATTTGGCTGTCAACACAAAGGAAGACAATGTATATATAAACTTCATTTGTAAGTACAGTATTTCACCAATGCCAAGTAAATTGTTTGGGAACATCAACATTACAATGTTAAGACATACCTCTGTCTTTTACCTCCATTACCTGACAACTTTCATATTTTGAACTTGCAGCTTATATAACTTTTGGTAATTATCATACATTAGATGCAGCTTCCAAAGGGGCATGATTAGTAAGCTAGCAATAATGCTATAGGAAGAAATTGGAATAAATGGATAATTGTATGAGGGGAAAAAACTAACTTTTAGTGCTCTAGTACTTCATATGAGGAACTGTGATTACATAAATATGTTTAATCCATTGAATACATTTTAAGGTCACTTTTTTTTTTTGTCAATTCATATTTACTACTGAGAAACATTGAATATTAATAGAGTGTATCTCACCTGCCTCAATTACAAAACCTGTAAGTAATAGAATCAAAGTTGGAGTTTGGGTGCTTTGAAATTCATAGCTTACACTCTTTGTTGTTGTTTATTTCTATTGTTCTTCTTCATTCATTTCTATTTTGGTTGACTGACTCAAATCACCTTTCTTAGCCTCTCTCTCTCTCTTTCATGTATATATAAAGGTTTATTTTACTATCAGGATTTCATGTGTAATAATAGTGAGAATGTCTTCTTCCCCAGAAACATTTTCATTTTAAAGTACATCCTTATACTGAAGTCATCAGCTAGTAAATGAAAAGGGCTTAAGTTGTTTTAAAGCTTTATATATCTGTTTGCCATAGCCAGGTTTCTTATTGTAGAAATACAGACACTATTTATACAGACACCAGATATTGTATGCCATTCCCCTAATAGAACAAGCAATATAGCTAAATAGTTTTAAAAACAAGCTTTAGTGTGAGAAAATGATGCTTTTAAATCCAGACTCCATTTCTAGACTTGTGAACTTTTGGAATATCAATTTTCAGAGACGACATTGCCTTTATTATTTATTTTCTCAAATGGAGCCCTCAAAGTGTTTTCTTTCTTTCTTTTTTTTTTTTTTTGAAAGATTTATAATGTATTCAAAAGCAATGTGACTTAGTAGTGACTAAGATCACCACTGACCCAGAGAGAAATATAATAAGAAACAGACATACCTCTTGATATGGTTTGGATCTGTGCTCCCACCCAAATCTCATGTTGGATTGTCATCCCCAGTGTTGGAGATGGGGCCTGGTGGGAGGTGTTTAGATCATGGGGGTGGATTTTTCATAAATGATTTAGTATCACCCCCTCGGTGCTGTCCTCCTGACAGTGAGTTTTGTTTAACATCTTGTCATTTAAAAGTGTGTGGCACTTCCTCCCACTCTCTCTTGTGGTCCTGCTTTTGCCATGTGGTGTGCCTGCTCCAACTTCATCTTCTGCAATGAGTAAAAGCTCACTGAGGCCTTCCCAGAAGCCAAGTGATGCTGTTGCAATGCTTGTACAGTCTGCAGAACTGTCAGCCAACTAAACCTATTAAAAAATAAATCACCCAGTGTTGGATGTTTCTTCATAACAATGCATGAGTGACCTAATACACTTACTATGTACCAGGCATTATTGTAGTTTAGGCAACAGATGCCAAAATGTGAGTCTTTTTATTAAGATGCACCTAAAGGAAAACTTACTCCCAAAAGATTAGAGTAGTAAGAGCCAATGTTGTACCCCCTTCATTCTTTCTTTGTCTCTTTCTTTCCTTCTTTCTCTTTCGTTCTTTCTTTCTTTCTTTCTTTCTTTTCTTTCTTTCTTTCTTTCTTTCTTTTCTTTCTTTCCTTTCTTTTTTCTTTCTTTCCTTTTTTCTTTCTCTTCTTCTTTCTTTTTCCTTCCTTCCTTCCTTCCTTCCTTCCTTCCTTCCTTCCTTCCTTCCTTTCTTCCTTCCTTCCTTCCTTCCTTCTTTCATTGTCTCTTTCTCTTCTCTCTTTCTGTCCTTTTTCAGGTATTTCATCTGGCTTTTTGAAAATTTTAAATAAAAAGTCATTCTTATACCGACCATGCATATTTGTCACAGTTGGCAAATAAAATAAAGTAGGTTCAAGGAAGTATAATAAGTACCTAGAAAAAACTTTTACTGGGGACTCCAGAAGGGAGAAGGGTGTGAAGGTAATGAGAGTTGAAAAATCACCTATAGGGTACAAAGCTTACTGTTTGGGTGATGGGTACACTAGAAACTCCAACACCACCATTATGCAATATATCCATATATCCATTGTGCAATATATCCATGTAACAAACCTGAATATGTACCTGCAAATCTAAAATAATAACTAAAAATTTCTAATTAATTTAATTTTTAAAATAAAAGTAGTAAATATAACTTTTATTACATTTTGAATATTATATGTTTAACTGTGGATTCTCCAGTAGTACTTTGATTTATTTATCTTATTGTATTTTATACCCACAATACTTTAATGCAAGAGTATTGTAGGATATTGTGATGAATTAAAACACTATTTTACCTCAGTATAATTTGTTTTCTAATTGTTTGGTGTAGAGATAGAGGATAATTGTGATAGAATGATTTTTAAGATGCCTGCAAAGGCAGGAATTCAAATCAATTATAATTGGCAGTCATATGAAGAAATGTTGCTTACGGTAAGTTGTGATATTAACAGAATATAAATTATTTGGATGACTATCCTCATAATATATCTATCATAATCAGAATTAAACTTTAATTTTAATTAGCAATTATCTCAATTTGAGTGACTTTTCAACACCATACTTATTTTATAAGATTGACAGGTGTCTTTATATATTTAATTTAAAAGAAGTACTAATGGTTTCCAATCTTGTGAACTAAACTATGTTTAAAAGGTATTAAAACTCATGTATTTTTCAAGATTAGGATAATATAAACAGTATTTTTCTAGAGATAAAAGCCTAATACAAAAGCTAATACCTATTTCTACTTTTGATCAATCCACAGGTTAAAGAATTACAAAGAAAATTAAATGTATTTTAAAAAATGACATCTAAATCAATGGCTTACTTATATGCTTGTAGTAACCATTAAGACAGCATACTGGAAAGGAAGAAGTAGACACACACTACCTTCTCACATAGGTCACTGAATAATAGTTAAAAGTTGTATCATTTTACCTAATGAACCAAAAACTCAGAGGAAAGACCTGATATCAGTGTGATGCTTTTAAACAGTCTCATTTTGATGGAGCATGAAAATGTGACATAGTCAATTTTTCCTGAAAAAATGATGGTAAGCTTCAAATATTCAGTCCTCACAGCAACATATTCCAAGCCTTCATAAATGTATATAAACTATTATAGTTGTTGAAGGACAAAAGCTTTCACAAATCCAAATCTTTATCTGGCTTTTCGTAACATAGGCATAAATGAATTTTTTTTCCTAAATAAAATTACTGGTCAAGTGTAGTGGCTCATGTCTGTAATCCCAACACTTTGGAAGTCTAAGGCAGGAGGATTGCTTAAGTCCAGGAGCTCAAGACCATCCTGGGCATGACAGAGAGGCCCCATTTCTATAAAAAATAATAAAAAACAGCCAGGCATCTGGGCATATCCCTGTGGTCCCAGCTGCTTGGGAAGCTGAGGCGGGAAGATAGCTCGAGCCCGGAAAGTTGAGCCTGCAGTGAGCCATGATAGTGCCAATGCACTCCAGCTTCGGCAACAGAGGAAGAGCCTGCATCAAATACATAAATAATAAACAAACAAGCAAATAAAACCAATAAATAAAATTACAGAATTAATTCTGACAGAAAAAAACGAATATCTCTAAATTTTAAATTATTCATTGTTTAGCTATAAGAAGATATTTCTATTCTAACATCTTAAATTTAAATGGGACTAGAAGTCATTACATGTTAAAATGGAATTATGAAATATTTATGGATATTAAATAATTTTATGAGGAATTATTTACATAACAGCCTTAAAATAAAACTTCCTATCAATAACATGAAATTATACTCACTTAATGTCTTTTTTTGTAATTTATTGTTTCAATGTGTTCTAAAGTGTACCTATTGTAAGATGATTTTTGGCCTGTAGAATTCTAAATTTTTCTTGAGCTTCTCATTATTCCTAGTAGCAGAAACAGGATGATAATATACATAATGTACAGAATAGCATTTAAAATTATTTAAATTCTAGTATTTTGTCAACAGTTCCATCCTACTCTGAATATATTGAATGAGGAATTGAATGCTCGTATAATACTCTAGTTCATTCCATATTTTATCTTTCAGTTGAAAAGCATTCTGTCTTAATACCTAGCTACTAAGACATTTCATATATGTGCCAGTATGGAATACCAAGGTCTTTTCTTTCTTTTGTTTGTAGAAAATGAAGGTTTCCCTGATATAATGAAAAAATTAATATATTCAGATAGTCATATAATTGGTATAGTATTGTAGAGGCTACATGCTTATGAATGTGTCGTGCCCTAGTTCTTTCTGCCTCCCTGGAGGTAACCTTCATAAGAGTTCAGTTTTTTTTTTTTTTGAAGACATAAATGGCATATTTACAAGTTGAATATGTGTAACCTTGTAGCATGATACCAAATGGAGCATGGCAAAAGCAAATGAAACAATTTGAATGGCTGATAACTACTTCAAGCTATGCTAGTCTCAAGGTAATAACAGCAGTTAGAAAATATCCGGCTATTCAAACACTAACTGTATTTCTGTTAGTATAAATCTATAACCATTACCTGATTAAAGTATTCTCCAATACTCTGAAACAATTCCCGTTACCTCATGTAAAATGTATAGCTAACTGGCAAAGAAAGGCTATGAGATTGAAATTGTTTCATAAATTTTATCAAATAAATTCTAACTTTGTCTCAGGAGTCCAATTCAATGGTTAAACCTAAATTTTATCAGAAATCAAAGCAATGAAAGAAAATAATCTTTGAGATGAGGACTGTACTTACTAGGAGGTTTTTTCCTTTCTGGAAATTCATAGTATATAACTTTTCATAAGCATAATTGATATTTCACTGAATATCAATTATGTGATATGTGAATTGAAGAAATCTAGAGTAGTAACACCCACTATTATTATCAAAATATTGTTTAAAATTGTCCTGATGATGTCACAGCTGTTACTCTGGTACACAGTTCAATGACAATGCACTTAATTTTCTTTTCCAAAAATAATAAAAGGGATTTATTCCTATATTGGGAAGCAATAGAAGTATTAAGCAAATACTTGTATAGTGGTGCAATATATTAGTTGCACAATACATTGTTATGAATTCTTAACATTTCCAGGGACTCATCTAGATATTGGAATGATACAGTAAACAAGTTATAAAGTTTCTATAAGTCACAAAGTTTCTATACTTCATAGTAAGAAATCATCCAAAAAATTAACATTGCAAAGCTAATTATAAACATATTTAAAGAACATATCAAAAAAAATGAAGAGGATGAAGAGGAGCTGGCTCTCAGGAAGGTAAAGAAATGCATTGCATCTTTTCTGAAGGATATTTAAGATGAGAAGAAATTAACTATATAGAGATCTACGGAAAAACTTTTATAAAAAGTAAAAAGCAGCTAGGTGCTGTGGCTCATGCTTGCATTCCCCACAGTTTGGGAGGTGGAGACTGCAGGATTACTTGAGACCAGAAGTTTGAGATAAGTCTAGGCAATATAGTGAGACTTGATCTCTTCAAATAAAAAAAAAAGATATCCAGGTGTGGTGGCACATACCTATAGTTCCAGTTACTTGGGAGGCTGAGGCAGTAGGATCATTGGAGCTTAGGAGTTCGAGACTGCAGTAAGCTGTGATCATGCCACTGAACTCCAGCCTAGGTGACAGAATGAAACAATGCTTCTAAATTTTAAAAAGTAATAAAAATGAAAATAAAAAGGAAATTTGAAGGCTTAGATATGGGAAGAAACCTAGCATATCCAAGGAACACTAAAGTGGACACTATAATGCATCATTCACCATCTAACACTCATTTCCCAAGCTGCTAGATATTATGCTTGAGAAAGCTGAGTTGGAAATATGTCTATATATCTATTATCTATATACTTATATCTCTGTATGTTTATATAAATATATCTCTATATCTATTTAAATTTTGCTTTCTTCAGCTTATAAATTGTATATAAAGTCATGGCATTAGGTTGAGGTTCTAATATAAAAACAAAACTAGGAAAGAGGGCAATGCCAGAGTTGTATAAACTAACTGAGAGATCTGGTAGAAAAAGATGAAGATGAAAAAGAAATTGAAAAGGAGCAATCAGGAATATATGGGCAGTGATGTTCAGGTAAATGGTTACTCACAACTGGCATACAGCAAAGGAATGGAGATACAGGATGTTGATTTGTAGTGTTTTGCAATTTATGTGGTGTCAATATTGCATCGTGGATTATTTCAACCTATCAAAGTGATGTCATTGAATATAGAGTTGGAACAGACACACGGGGAGTAACATCAGCGAGATGGCAGACTAGAAGATCCCAGCCTTTATTCTCTCACAAACGACAATTTAATAACAACTTGTTAACAGAAATAAATCTAAGACATTCAGAGTAAAATTAAGCTGCAGCAACAAAATGGATCACAAAAATGAAAGATGACTACATAGAGGAACATTGGAAGCATTCTATCTGTGTCAGTCCATCCACCAGCATGGCACATGTTGGCACCAAGAGGGATATCCTAGGCAGAGATCTCTAGTGGAGAAAAAGAGAACATTTGCAACCAAGTACTCCAGCAGTCTTTGCTGCTGCAGAGGACATTCAGAGCTTTCACCACTGAATATCTTTGCAGTTTTTGCCAATACTGACCCTAGCTGATGGGACAGCCTGGAATCCATGCTGCTGTGCCCCTCCCCACCAAACCCAGAGGAATTTCACACCACCCAAATAACAACACTTGAATTAATATGTAAGTGAAGGTCTTTCCCCACCAAAGCAAAAGTTTCTAAAATGTGAAATAGATGATTACATAAATGCATGGATATCAATGCACAGCTACATGCAATATAAAAAGTCAAGAAAACAGCACAACCCGTGGAATACAATAAATCGCCATGAACCAATCCCAAAGAAATGGAGATCTATGAATTGCCTGGAAAATAATGTAAAATAATTATTGTTTTATAAAATTCTCAGCAAACGACAACAGAACACAGACAACAGCAAAAATAAAGAAAACAATATATTAACAAAACAAAATTTAAGAATTTATTTTTGAAGAAATGAAGAAACAGGAATTATTTAAAAACTGAGCAAAAGTTATATAACTGAAAAATACAATTAATTAAAAGAAAAACAATATAAAGTTTCAGCAGCAGACTTAATGAAGCAGAAGAAAGAATCTGTGAATTCTGTCAGTCAGAGGAGAAAAAGAACGTTAAAGAATAAAGAAAGCCTATGGGTTTTATTGGACACAATCAAACAAACTAATATCCACATTATAGAAGTCCAAGAATAAGAGACATAGAAAAACGCAGAAATCTTATGTAAAAACGAAATAGCTAAAAACTTCACAAATCTTGAAAGAATTATAAACATACAGATTCAAGAACTCAAAGGATCAAAAATAGAATCAATACAAAAATGCTATGCTGAGACATTATATAACTAAATTTTCAAAAATCTAGGACAATGAATTTTAAAAACAGGAAGAGAAAAGCTACTCATCACATATACTGAAATCCTCCTAATATGATCATTGGGTTTCCCAGAAAATACTATCAGGTGAGGAAAGAGTGGCAAGTCAACCAGGCGTGGTGGCTCACACCTGTAATCCCAACACTTTGGGAGGACGAGGCGGGTGGATCACCTGACGTCAGGTGTTCAAGACCAGCCTGGACAACATGGCAAAAACACATCTCAACTAAAAAGACAAAAATTACCCAGGCATGGTGGTGCATGCCTGTAATCCCAGCTACTCAGGAGGTTGAGGCAGGAGAATCTCTTGAACCTGGGAGGCAGAGGCTGCAGTGAGCCAAGATCATGCCATTGCACTCCAGCCTGGGTGACAAGAGTGAAACTCTGTTAAAAACAAAAAAAACAAAAACAAAAACAAAACAAAACAAAACAAAAAAATCACATGGAATGACATATTCAAAATACTATAAGAAATAAACCTTTCCAACCAATAATATTATACCATGATAAAAATTATCCTTTACAAATAGACAAAATCTTTCCCAGGAGAACGAAAACTGAGAAAATTCACCACCCGTAGACCTGCCTTACAAGACAGACAAAGAAAAGGTTTTCAATAAAATTCAACACACTTTCATGCTAAAAACTCTTAATAAACTAGGTATTGAAAGAACATAACTCAGGGCGGTTCCAAGATGGCTGAATAGGAACAGCTCCAATCTATAGCTTCCAGCGTGAGTGAGCAGAAGACAGGTGATTTCTGCATTTCCAACTGAGGTACTGGGTTCATCTCACTGGTGCTTGTCGGACAGTGTGGGGAGGACAGTTGGTGCAGCCCACCGAGCAAGAGCTGAAGCAGGGCGAGGCATTACCTCACCCCAAAGCACGAGGGGTCAGGGAATTCCCTTTCCTAGTCAAGGGAAGCTGTGACAGATGGCACCTGGAAAATCGAGTCACTCCCACCCTAATACTGCACTTTTCCAACGATCTTAGTAAACGGCACACCAGGAAATTACATCCCGTGCGGGGCTCAGAGGGTCCCATGCCCACCGGACCCTCGCTCATTGATAGCACAGCAGTCTGAGATGGAACTGCCATGCAGCAGCGAGGCTGGCAGAAGGGCACCCGCCATTGCTGAAGCTTGAGTAGGTAAACAAAGCAGCCAGGAAGCTAGAACTGGGTGGAGCCCACTGCAGCTCAAGGAGGCCTGCCTGCTTTTGTAGACTCCACCTCTGGGGGTGGGGCATAGACGAACAAAGGGCAGCAGAAACCTCTGCAGACTTAAATGTCCCTGTATGACAGCTTTGAAGAGAGCAGTGGTTCTCCCAGCAAGGAGTTTGAGATCTAAGAACAGACAGACTGCCTCCTCAAGTGGGTCCCTAACCCCCGACTAGTCTAACTGGGAGGCAACCCCCAGTAGCAGCAGACTGACACCTCACAAGGCCGGGTACCCCTCTGAGATGAAGCTTTCAGAGGAACGATCAGACAGCAGCATTTACTCTTCAGCAATATTAGCTGTTCTGCAGCCTTCGCTGCTGATACCCAGGCAAACAGGGTCTGAAATGGACCTCCAGCAAACTCCAAAAGATCTGCAGCTGAGGGTCCTGACTGTTAGAAGGAAAACTAACAAACAGAAAGGACATCCACACCAAAACTCCATCTGTATGTCACCATGACCAAAGACCAAAGGTAGATAAAACCACAAAGCTGGGGAAAAAACAGAGCAGAAAAGCTGAAAATTCTAAAAATCGGAGTGCCTCTGCCCCTCCAAAGGAATACAGCTCCTCGCCAGCAACGGAACAAAGCTGGACGAAGAATGACTGACGAGTTGAGAGAAGAAATCTTCAGACGATCAAACATCTCCGAGCTAAAGGAGGAAGTTCAAACCCATTGCAAAGAAGCTAAAACCCTTGAAAAAAGACTAGATGAATAGCTAACTAGAATAACCTGTGAAGAGAAGTCCTTAAATGACCTGATGGAGCTGAAAACCACGGCACAACAACTACATGAAGAATGCACAAACTTCAGTAGCCAATTTGGTCAAGTGGAAGAAAGGGTATCAGTGATTGAAGATCAAATGAATGAAATAAAGCAAGAAGAGAAGTTTAGAGAAAAAAGAGTAAAAAGAAAAGAACAAAGCCTCCAAGAAATATGAGACTATGTGAAAAGACCAAATCTACATCTGATTGGTGTACCTGAAAGTGATGGGGAGAATGGAACTAAGTTGGAAAACACTCTGCAGGATATTATACAGGAGAACATCCCCAACCTAGCAAGGCAGGCCAACATTCAAATTCAGGAAACACAGAGAATGCCACAAAGATACTCCTCAAGAAAAGCAACTCCAAGACACATAATTGTCAGAATCACCAAAGTTGAAATGAAGGAAAAAATGTTAATGACAGTCAGAGAGAAAAGTCGGGTTACCCACAAAGGGAAGCCCATCAGACTAACAACGAATCTCTCAGCAGAAACTCTGCAAGTCAGAAGAGAGTGGGGGCCAATATTCAGCATTCTTAAAGAAAAGAATTTTCAACCAAGAATTTCATATCCAGCCAAACTAAGCTTCATAAGTGAAGGAGAAATAAAATCATTTACAGACAAGCAAATGCTGAGAGATTTTGTCACCACGAGGCCTGCCCTACAAGAGGTCCTGAAGGAAGCACTAAATATGGAAAGGAAAAATTGGTACCAGCCATTGCAAAAACATGCCAAATTGTAAAGACCATAGATGCTAGGAAGAAACTGCATCAACCAATGAGCAAAACAACCAGCTAACATCATAATGACAGGATCAAATTCACACATAACAATATTAACCTTAAATGTAAATGTGCTAAATGTTCCAATTAAAAGATACAGACTGGTAAAGTGGATAAAGAGTCAAGACCCATCAGTGTGCTATATTCAGGAGACTCACCTCACATGCAGAGACACATACAGGCTCAAAATAAAGGGATGGAAGAAGATCTACCAAGCAAATGGAAAACAAAAGAAGCCAGGGGTTGCAATCCTAGTCTCTAATAAAACAGACTTTAAACCAACTACGATCAAAAGAGACAAAGGAGGCCATTACATAATGGTAAAGGCATCAATTCAACAAGAAGAGCTAACTATCCTAAATATATATGCACCCAATACAGAAGCACCCAGTTTCATAAAGCAAATCCTTAGACTTACAAATAGACTTAGACTCCCACACAATAATAATGGGAGACTTTAACACCCCACTGTCAACATTAGACAAATCAATGAGACAGAAAGTTAAAAAGGATATCCAGGAATTGAACTTAGCTCTGCACCAAGCAGACCTTATAGACATCTACAGAACTTTCCACCATAAAACAACAGAATATACATTCTTCTCATCACCACGTCGTACTTATTCCAAAATTGACCATATAGATGGAAGTAAAGCACTCCTCAGCAAATGTACAAGAACAGAAATTATAACAAACTATCTCTCAGACCACAGTGCAATCAAACTAGAACTCAGGATTAAGAAATTCACTCAAAACTGCTCAACTACATGGAAACTGAACAACCTGCTCCTGAATGACTACTGGGTACATAATGAAATGAAGGCAGAAACAAAAATGTTCTTTGACACCAATGAGAAAAAAGACACAACATACCAGAATCTCTGGGACACATTTGAAGCAGTCTGTAGAGGGAAATTTCTAGCACCTTAAATGCCCACAAGAGAAAGCAGGAAAGATCTAAAATCAACATCCTACTGCACAATTAAAAGAACTAGAGAAGCAAGAGCAAACACATGCAAAAGCTAGCAGAAGGCAAGACATAACTAAGATCAGAGCAGAACTGAAGGAGATAGAGACACAAAAAAAACCTTCAAAAAGTCAGTGAATCCAGGATCTGCTTTTTTGAAAAGATCAACAAAATTGATAGACTACTAGCAGGAATAATAAAGAAGAAAAGATGCAATAAAATAGATGCAATAAAAAACAATAAAGGAGATATCAACACTGATCCCACAGAAATACAAACTACCATCACAGAATACTATAAACACTTCTATGCAAATAAACTAGAAAATCTAGAAGAAATGGATAAATTCCTGGACACTTATATCCTCCCAAGACTAAACCAGGAAGAAGTTGAATCCCTGAATAGACAAATAACAGGCTCCGAAATTGAGGCAATAATTAACAGCCTACCAACCAAAAAAAGTCCAGGACCAGACTGATTCACAGCCTAATTCTACCAGAGGTACAAGGAGGAGCTGGTACCATTCCGTCTGAAACTATTCCAATCTATAGAAAAAGAGGGAATCCTCCCTAACTCATTTTATAAGGCCAGCATCATCCTGATACCAAATCCTGGCAGAGACACAACAACAAAAAAAGAGAATTTTAGACCAATATCCCTGATGAAAATGGATGCAAAACTCCTCAATAAAATACTGGCAAACCGACTCCAGCAGCATATCAAAAAGCTTATCCACCATGATTAAGTGGGCTTCATCCCCAGGATGCAAGGCTGGTTCAACATACGCAAATCAATAAACATAATCCATCACATAAGCAGAACCAAAGACAAAAACCACATGATTATCTCAATAGATGCAGAAAAGGCTTTTGACAAAATTCAACAGCACTTCGTGCTAAAAACTCTCAACAAATTCAATATTGATGGAACTTATCTCAAAATCATAAGAGCTATTTATGACAAACCCACAGCCAGTATCATACTGAATGCACAAAAACTGGAAGCATTCCCTTTGAAAACTGGCATAAGACAGGGATGCCCTCTCTCACCACTCCTATTCAACATAGTGTTGGAAGTTCTGTCCAGGGCAATCAGACAAAAGAAAGAAATAAAGTGTATTCAATTAGGAGAAGAGGAAGTTAAATTGTCCCTGTTTGCAGATGACATGATTGTATACTTAGAAAACGCCATCATCTCAGCCCCAAATCTCCTTAAGCTGATAAACAACTTTGGCAATGTCTCAGGATACAAAATCAATAAGGAAAAATCACAAGCATTCTTATACACCAATAACAGACAAACAGAGAGTCAAATCATGAGTGAACTCCTATTCACAATTGCTTCAAAGAGAATAAAATACCTAGGAATCCAACTTACAAGGGATGTGAAGGACCTTTTCAAGGAGAACTACAAACCACTGCTCAATGAAACAAAAGAGAACACAAACAAATGGAAGAGCATTATATGCTCATGTATAGGAAGAATCAATATTGTGAAAATGGTCATACTGTCCAAGGTAATTTATAGATTCAATGCCATCTACATCAAGCTACCAATGACTTTCTTCACAGAATTGGGGGAAAAAAACTACTTTAAAGTTCATATGGAACCAAAAAAGAGCCCACATTGCCAAGACTACCCTATGCAAAAAGAACAAAGCTAGAGGCATCAAGCTACTTGACTTCAAACTATACTACAAGGCTACAGTAACCAAAACAGCATGGTACTTGTACCAAAACAGAGATATAGGCCAATGGAACAGGACAGAGCCCTCAGAAATAATACCACACATCTACAACCATCTGATCTTTGACAAATCTGACAAAAACAAGAAATGGGGAAAGAATTCCCTGTTAAATAAATGGTGCTGGGAAAACTGGGTAGCCATATGCAGAAAGCTGAAACTGGATCCCTTCTTTACACCTTAAACAAAAATTAATTCAAGATGGATTAAAGACTTAAATATTAGACCTAAAACCATAAAAACCCTAGAAGAAAACCTAGGCAATACCATTCAGGACATAGGCATGGGCAAGGACTTCATGTATAAAACACCAAAAAGCAATGGCAACAAAAGCCAAAATTAACAAATGGGATCTAATTAAACTAAAGAGCTTCTGCACAGCAAAAGAAACTACCATCAGAGTGAACAGGCAACCTACAGAATGGGAGAAAACTTTTGCAACCTACTCATCTGAGAAAGGGCTAATATCTAGAATCTACAAAGAACTCAAACAAACGAGAAAAAAACAAACAACCCCATCAAAAAGTGGGCAAAGGATATGAAAAGATACTTCTCAAAAGAAGACATTTATGCAGCCAACAGACACATGATAAAATGCTCATCATCACTCGCCATCAGAGAAATGGAAATCAAAACCATAATGAGATACCATCTCACAGCAGTTGGAATGGTGATGATTATAAAGTCAGGAAACAACAGGTGCTGGAGAGGATGTGGAGAAATAGAAACACTTTTACACTGTTGGTGGAACTGTAAAGTAGTTCAACCATTGTGGAAGACAGTGTGGCAATTCCTCAAGGATCTAGAACTAGAAATAACATTTGACCCAGCCATCCCATTATTGGGTATATACCCAAAGGATTATAAATCATGCTGCTATAAAGACACATGCACATGTATGTTTATTGTGGCACTATTCACAATAGCAAAGATTTGGAAGCATCAATGTCCATCAATGATAGACTGGATTAAGAAAATGTGGCACATATACACCATGGACTACTATGCAGCCGAACAAAGGATGAGTTCACGTTCTATGTAGGGACATGGATGAATCTGGAAACCATCATTCTCAGCAAACTATTGCAAGACAATAAACCAAACACTGCATGTTCTCACTCATAGGAGGGAATTGAACAATGAGAACACTTGGACACCAGAAGGGGAACATCACACACTGGGGCCTGTCATGCGGTGGGTGTAGCGGGGAGGGATAGCATTAGAAGATATACCTAATGTAAATGATGAGTTATTGGGTGTAGCACACCAATATGGCACATATATACATATGTAACAAACCTGCGCATTGTGCACATGTACCCTAGAACTTAAAGTATAATAAAAATAAAATAAAATAAAATAAACGAACAACATAACTCAAAATAATAAGAGCCATGAATGACAAACCCACAACCAACATTATACTGAATGTACAAAAGCTCGAAGAATTCTACTTGAAAACCAACACAAGATAAGGATGCCCTCTCTCACCACTCATATTCAACATAGCCAGAGCAATTTGAAGTCCTAGCCAGAGCAATCAGGCAAGACAAAGAAATAAAGGCATCCAGATAGGAAGAGAGGAAGTCAAACTATCTCTGTTTGCAGATGATGTAATTCTATATCTAGAAAACCCCATGGTCTTGACTCAAATGTTCCTTCTGCTGATAAACAACTTCAGCAGTTTCAGGATACAATATCAAAGTGCAAAAGTCACTAACATTTCCATATACCAACAACAGCCAAGCTGCGAACCAAATTGGAAAGGCAATCCAATTCACAGTTTCCACAAAAAGAAAAAAATACCTAGTAACGCAGCTAATCAGGGAGATGAAAGAGCTCTACAGTGAGAATTACAAAACACTGCTCAAAGGAGTCAGAGAAGACATACACAAATGGAAAAACATCCCATCTTACTGATAGGAAGAATCAATATCATTTAAATGGCCATTCTGCCCAGAACAATTTACAAATTCAATGCTATTATTATTAAATTACCAATGACATTCCTCACAAAACTAGAAAAAATATTTTAAAATTCATATGTCACCAAAAAAAAAAAGAGGTTGAATAGCCAAGGCAATCCTAAGAAAAAAGGACAAAGCTGAAGGTATCACATTACCTGACTTTATACTACAGTGTTACAATAATCAAAACAGCATGGTACCAATACAAAAACAGGCACAGAGATCAATGGAACAGAATAGAGAGCCCCAAAATAAGGCCACACACCTTTTACCACCTGATCTTCGACAAAGCTAAAAAAATAAAACAAAACAAAAACAATAAAAGAAATGGGAAAAAGAGTCCCTAATCAATAAATGGTGCTAAGAAAACTGGTTAGCCATATGCAGAAGACTGAAGCTGGACCCCTTCCTTACACCATATAAAAAAGTCAACTCAACATATGTTAAAGACCTAAATGTAAAATCCAAAATTATAAAAACCTTGGAAGACAAACCAGCCAATACCATCCTGGGCAAAGGAATGGGCAAAGATGTTATGACAAGACACCAAAAGCAATCACTAGAAGAACAAAATTGACAAATGGGATCTAATTAAACAGAAGTGTTTTTGCACAGCAAACAAAGTAAACAGACAACTTACAGAATTGGAGAAAATAGCCACAAACTATGCATCTGACAAAGGTCTAATATTTATCATCTGTAAGAAACTTAAACACGTTTATAAGAGAAAAAAATTTCATTAAAAAGTAGGCAAAGAACATGAACAAACACCTTCAAAAGAAGACATATGTGTGCCCAACAAACATATGGAAAAAAAGCTAAACATCATTGATCTGATTATTAGGAAAATGTAAATCAAAACACAATTAGATACCATCTCATACCAATCAGAATGGCTACTATAAAAAGTCAAAAAAATAACAGATACTGTTGAGGTTGTGGAGAAAAAGGAACATTTATACACTCTTGTTGGGAGTGTGAATTATTTCAACCATTGTGAAAATTGGTGTGATGATTCCTCAAAGAGCTAAAGGCAGAACTACCATTTGATACAGCAATCCATTACTGGTTGTTTACCCAGAGAAATATAAATCATTTTTCCATAAAGACTCATGCACCTAAATGTTCAGTGCAGCACTATTCACCATAGCAAGTCATGGAATCAACCTAAATGCTCACCAATGACAGATTGCATAAAGAGAAATGTGGTACATATCTACCACGGAATACTATGCAGTCATAAAAAAGAATGAGCTTATGTCTTTTGCAGGAAGATGAATCAAACTGGAGGCTATTATCTTCAGCAGACTAACACAGAAACAGAAAACCAAATTCTGCATGTTCTCAATTATAAGTGGCAACTAAATGAAGAAAACTTATGAACACAAGGAAATAGACACTGGGGTCTACTTGAGGGTAGAAGGAGGAAGGAGGAAGAGGAGCAAGAAAGATAACTATTGGGTACTGGACTTAATTGCTATGTGATGAAATAATCTGTACCACAAAGCCCGGTAGCATGAATTTACCTATGTAACTAGTCTTCATATGTACCCCCAAATCTGAAATAAAAGTTATAAGAAAGAAAGAAGGGAGGGAGGAAGGAAGGAAAGAAGGAAGGAAAGAAGGAAGGAAGGAAGGAAGGAAGGAAGGAAGGAAGGAAGGAAGGAAGGAAGGAAGGAAGGAAGGAAGGAAGGAAGGAAAGAAGGAAGAAAGGAAATAAAAAAGGAAGGAAAGAAATTAACAAAGAAACACATGGTCAACAGCAATGCAAAAGCACATGAAAGAGTCAAACTGACTTGTAAACGTAAATATGTACATAGCTGCAGAATAACAAAAAATTGAAATGGAGTGCATAATTTACTTCATATTCTGACATCAACATTAAGATAAAAATTTGTCAATGAATACACAGTATAAAGAGAAAATCTGACTACAAGAACACAAAGAATATTGGGAGGAGTATAATGTAGACTTCATGTGTGTTAATGAGGCTGAGCTGTTATTAACTTAAAATACATATTTATGGCTGTAAGATATTTTATGAAACCTTTGTGTAAATTAATGAGAAAAGATTATAATAAATACACCAGAGATAAGGGAAAATAATTAAAACAAATTACTACCAAAATCATTAAAGAATAAGGGAACACAACAAGAAAGAAAGATGGACAACAAACTGGAAAACATAAAACAACTTACAAATGGCAATAAGAAGTCTTGACCTGTAAATAATTACCTTAAAAGCAAATGAATTAAACTCCTCAATTAAAAGGCAAGATTACTTGAACAGAGCTATTTCAAAATTAAAAATAGAAACAAAATCTAATGATATGTTCTACAAGAAACTCATTTTAGATTTAACGATACATGTAGACTGAAAGTAAAGAGATGGAAATAAATATTTCATGCAAATGGTAACCACAAGAAAGCATGGGTGGCTCACCTATACTAGCCAAAATAAATTTTAAGTCAAAAAATGTGTCCAGTGATAAAGAAGGTCATTATATAATGAAAACACCAGTAAATTCAATAGAAAGATATAAAAATTATAAATATATACACACCCATCATTAGAATACCTAAATATATAAAGCAACTATTGGCAGATCTGAGAGGAGAAACTGAAAGCAATACAAGGATAGTAGAGGACTTCAGGATCCTTCTCACAATAACTGATTCAATATCCAGGAAGAAAATCAATAAAATAAATAGGTGGCACGAATAGTACTATACACCAAATAGCCTATAGACACATACAGAACTTTCTACTCGACAATATAAGTATACATGTCTTCTCAAATGCATACACAGCATTCTCCACAATAGATCACATGTTAGATCATAAAACAATTTTTAACATATTCAATATGATTAAATTATTCCATATTTTTTCCTCATCATAATTTCAGTTTATTATTAAGTGAAACTCGGTGTCAATAACACCAAGAAAACAGGAAAAAAAAAACCAGATATGTGAAAACCACATAACACAATCTTAAACAACCATTAGGTCAATGAATAAATCAAAAAAAGAATCATAACTGTATCTTGAGACAAGTGTAATTGAAAAGTAAATCCACCACATATAAGATGCAGATAAATATTACCAAGAGGGAAGTTTATTGCAATAAATAAATACATTAAAAAGCAAAGAAATCTCAAGCAACCTAATTTTCTAACTCAAAGAGCTAGAAGAAAAAAAAATTCTAAGGCCAAAATTAGTTTTAATAAGGAAATAATGTAGACTGGAAAAGAAATAAATCAGAGCAGAACTAAAAAAATAGAGAAAAATAAGCATGGCTAAAAGTTGGCTTTTTGAAAAGATAAACAACATCAACAAACTTTTAGGTAGACTAAGAAAAAATGAGAAGAGTCAAATAAATAAAATACAGAAACAAAAAAAAAGATACATTGCAATGGCTGACTCAGAAATCAAAAGGATCATAAAGGATTATTATTAACAACTATATACCTATGGATTGAATAACCTAGAAACAAGGAATAAATTGCTAGGACATTTAACCTACCAACACTCAATTATGAAGAAACAGAAAGTCTAAAATACCAATAGCAAATGAAGAGATTGAATTAGTGTTCAATAACTTTCAAACCAATAAAAGGCTACAAAGGTTAACTCTACCAAATATTCAAAATAAGATCAAAATCAATGCTTCTTAAAATCTTCTGAAAAATGAAAGAAGAAATACTTTCAAACTCATTTTATGGTACCATCATTACCCTGATTTCAAAACCAGATACCACAAAGAAAGTAAATGACAGGCTAATGTATCTGATGAACACAAATAAAAAAATCCTCAATGAAATATTAGAAAATCAAATTAAAAAGCACATTAAAAGGGTCATAGACGATGCCTAAGTGGTATTTTTTCCTGGGGTGCAAATATGGTCCAACATACACATATCGATCAATGTAATACATCACATTGAAAAAATTAAAAAAAAATACATGATCACCTCAATATATGCAGAAAAAGCACCCGACAAAGTTCAACATCAATTTATGTTAAAATCTTCAACAAATAAGTATAAAAATAATTTAACTCAACAGAATAATGGTCAGATAGAAGAAGCCCACAGTCAACATCATAATAAGTGGAAAAAATGAAAGTTTTCTCCCTAAGATTCAGCACAAATCAAAAATGTCCATTTTCACCACATCTATTCAACAAAATACTGGAAGTCCTCGTCAGCGGAATTAGGCAATTAAAATAAATGAAAGACATTCAAATCAGAGAGACAGATATAAAATTATCTGTTTGCAGATTATAAACATATTTATGTATATAATTTGTTTATAGATTATAATATGTACCCTCATTCCTATATATTATATAATCTTCAAACAGATATATATATATATGAAACCCTAATGACACAAAAATTCCTGTTAGAATTAATAAACAAATTCAGTAAAGTTGTATGATATAAAGTCAAAATGCAAAAATCAATCATTTTCTATACACAAACAATTAGCTATTTCAAAAGGAAATTAAGAAAACAACCCAATACACGATAGCAAAAAAGTGATAAAACGTGCCTGTATTTAGGAATAAACTTAAAGAGGTAAAATACTTGTATACTGAAAAGAGTAAAACATTGATGTGTGAAATTAATGACACAGACAAATGTAGAAATACAAGATGCTCATGAAGTGGAAGAATCAATATTGTTAAAATGTTCATACTACACAAAGAGATCTACAAATGTAATGTAATTCCTATTAAAATTCTGATGACATTTTTTATAGAAATAGAAAAAATATCTTAAAATCTATATGAAACCACAATGGACTCTGAATGGCCAACACAATCTTGAAAACAAAGGACAGAGCTGGAGACTTCACACTTGGAGCATAGAAATATTACAAATACTCCTGAAATTTTGCACAATGATCTTAAATTTATACAAAAAAGAGGAAGTGTCTTTCAGAAGAAAGGTAGTTGGGCTACAAGCAACCTGGATCACCCTACTTAAAAAACTCGTAGGCCCAGATAGGTACCCAGACTCCTGGAAGCAATAGGGAAACATTTCCTTTTAGGATTCTGTAACTTCGGAGGGTCAGAAATTATTGCACAGTACATGGGGGACTGGATGGCCTTAGTATTGGATAATGGTTTCCATTTCAGTGACTGAGTCAAATGAGAGAGACATTTTAGTGAAATAGGGAGATGTGTTTATACTACTAAATGTTAGCATATTTTCTGTCATTAAACTGATAAGTAGTTGAGCAAACAATCAAAATTGTTACTGCCTTAGCTGATGTGTGCATAACTCTTGGTGTTGACATAGGCTAGCTGAATGAGTATTGGTAAAATTAGACTGAAGAAACAAGTGGCAGTAACAGGGATATCTATGCATCTCTGAAACTCCATATTTGTTCCTCAAACGTGCCAATTTGCCTCTTTATATGCTATTTTATTCGCCTAGAATGCTCACATATGACATTTATGTAACTTCTTCCTGCTCACTCAGGCCTCAGCTTACATTTCATCTCCTCAAAAAGCCCTACAGAGATCACCAAATTGAACTATTCACCCAATCCCCAGTCAAGTTCTAACACATTTTCCCCCACAGCACTCGGCAGTTTCTGAATTTATATTGTACACTAACTTGTATTCTTATTCATTCTAATGAAAGCAAGGAACTTCTCTGTAGTGTTCATTGCTCTTGGAATGTTGATCCCAGCAACATCTCTAATAAATGGAAGTCTCTATCTTAGGTTGATTTTTCTTCTGTCCACTTCAGATGACATTATTAGTCCTGTCCATGTTCATCCTTCTTTTTTTTCTTTCCATTCTAACTTCTTTTTTATCCCATTTTTCAACCCTCCTGCATTATATTTTCCTAAATAATTTCAACAGTCTCTGAACTAGCCTCCTCCTGAGTCCAGTTTTGTCTCTCTTCTCTACAAAGTTGTCAGAAAAATCTTTCTGTAAAAATAGTCTTACTCCAGCTTACAATTTTAATATGGTTTTCTTAACCAAATAATACACTACTTGATGGTAGGTGGTTTTACCCAGCATCCTCAACATGTAGTTCACAGAAAGCTTTTAATAAATGTTAAGGAAGAAAGAAAAAAAGAGAAGAGATAATTGTTCAGACAACGCCAAATATTATGAATAATTAATTTTCTCTTTCATTTAAAATAAGAGATAAGAAAGAGGGCAGGAGATACAATGTTAACAAAATGGAATTCCAACTAGTGAAAAAAACTTACAAAAAACCAAAAATGATATCTTAAAAAATACACTGTAAAGAGTTTGGATATAACTAAGGATATATTTATTTACATGCCATCTGTATTACAAAACCTACTAAAAGCAGGAAAAATCAACAACATTAAAAAGTTTTGTGATTCTCCTCCCCCTTATATTAGTTTTAATGACAGTAGTCTCAGCAAAAAATGAAAGAAACAGAAGAGTTGGGCAATGAAGTATAATAGAATTCTAGATGGGAAACCTGGAATCAAGGAGGGAATTGTTATTTTGATTAGAAGATACTTGAATGTATTTTAATGCTGTTGGAAATATTCCATTTGAAATTCAGAAGGTAAAAACAAAAAGGAGATAATTATACATATAGCATCCAATCATCTTCTTGTTAGGAACATTTTTATTTTTATTTTTATTTTTATTTTTATTTTTTTGAGAATGTGTCTTGTTCTGTTGCCCAGGCTGGAGTGCGGTAGCAGAATCATAGTTAACTGCCTCTTGGAACTCCTGGGCTCCAGTGATCCTCCCACCTCAGTTTCCTAAGTAGCCAAGATTATAGTCAGGCGCCACCATGTCTGGCTAATTATTATTATTATTATTTGTTGTAGAGATGCGTCTCACTAAAGGCTAGTCTTGAACTGTTGGTTTCAAGTAATCCAACCCCCATGGCCCCCAAAAGTGTTGAAATTACAGGCATAAGCCATGAGCCCAGCCTAGGATCAATTTTTTAAATGCATCTAAAAATATTTACTGGCCAGGCGCCCTGGCTCACTCCTGTAATCCCAGCACTTTGGGATGCCGCGGTGGGCGGATCATGAGGTCAGGAGTTCAAAACCAGCCTGGCCAGCAGGATGAAACCTCATCTCTTCTAAAAATACAAAAAAAAAAAAAAATTAGCTGGGCATTGTGGCGAGGGCCTGTAGTCCCAGCTACTCGGGAGGCTGAGGCAGGAGAATTGCTTGAACCTGGGAGGAGTAGGTTGCAGTGAGTCAAGATTGCGTCACTGCACTCCAGCCTGGAGACAGACAAAGGCTCTGTCAAAAAAAAAAAAAAAAAAAAAAAAAAAAAAAATTGCCAATAGACAGCAGCCAGCGATAGAGGCACCCGGACGTCCCTCCTCTTCTCTCTTTCTCTGTCGTGTTGTTCTATCTTACATCCGCTTGTCTCCTCATCTCTGCCTGCTGGTCTGTTTTGGAGCTTGGGGTTTGGGATTTATGTGGGTGCAGGATAGGGAGTATAGCAGGACAAAAGGTAACTTCTGGGGTGTGAAAACAGGGATTCCTGTTCTCATTTAGGGCCATGGGTATCCAGGCTTGAGGGTAAGACCTTTGCCAGGGAACCGCCCTCTTCTACCCAGTATTCCCCTGTCTCCTGTTCCTGTCAGTATCAGCTGTATAAACTCTACACTCTTCACTTCTAGTTAAATATCATATCATATAAAGAAAGATAGAAAGGGTAAAAATTGGAAAGAAAGAAGGAAGAAAAAGAAAAGCTATTGGTACAAATGTCAGTGTTTACATGTTTTATTGTTTGTAAATTGAATTATTCCTGTCTATGGATAGATGGCACTGTGTTTTTTGTTTGTTTGTTTGTTTGTTTGTTTGTTTGTTTTTGAGACGGAGTCTCGCTCTGTCGCCCAGGCTGGAGTGCAGTGGCCGGATCTCAGCTCACTGCAAGCTCCGCCTCCCAGGTTTACACCATTCTCCTGCTTCAGCCTCCCGAGTAGCTGGGACTACAGGCGTGTGCCACCTCGCCCAGGTAGTTTTTTGTATTTTTTAGTAGAGATGGGGTTTCACCGTGTTAGCCAGGATGGTCTCCTTGATCTCCCAACCTCGTGATCCGCCCGTCTCGGCCTCCCAAAGTGCTGGGATTACAGGCTTGAGCCACCGATCCCGGCCGGCTCTGTGTGTTTTATACTGCATAAACAAGTTGAAGTCACCCTTACTTGCTTTACTTTAAGGACCTGCAAACTTAAAGTTTTGTGTTTACTGAAAATAATGACAATATTGGAGTGGGAGGAATATGTTAAGAAATGCTGCTTCATAGGTTTAGAACTATATTTTATAGTAAGATATAATAGTAATTAAGGTCAATTACTTTTCTCTATGACTTTAACTAGTGCAATCATTATTCAGAAGTTAATAAGAGTTATACTAAGCATGTGATTCAAACAATAGCAAATATATTTTAGTTTCATTACTAATTAATTTTTAGAGAAAGATTACCACCATAGTTTAATGATTGCTTGTCTTTACAATTGTTAACATTTTTGAGAGATACGGTGTATAATGTATATGGTATGAAATTTCTTTAGGAAATAAGAAGACGAACTATAATTGTTAATTACTTAAACTTAATTTTTGATTTAAATGAAATGACTATGCTAAATCTCATCATACAAACTGGTTTACGATGCTTTTCAAAAGGGTGTGCTAAAGGAAGGAGATGCAAGTTGGAAATAATTTCTGAATGTCACAATTTTGTAAACTATAAAGGATATAAAATGTTCACATAATGAAGACCGCAGAAATTATAGTTCCACAAACTCCTTGACAGCAAGTGGTAAAGGGCAGAACGTACAAAAGAAAGGCTATTCAATGCAAGGTTTGCAATTAATCTTGAGTATGGATGATGCATATAACTGAGTGATGGAGTCATTTGAACCTGAATTTGTTGCGGGAAGTCAGGGACCCCGAATGGAGGAACCAGCTGAAGCTGTAGCAGAAGAACATAAATTGTGAAGATTTCATGGACATTTATTAGTTCCCCAAATTAATAATTTTATAATTTCTTATGCCTGTCTTTACTGAAATCTCTGAACATAAATTGTGAAGATTTTATGGACACTTATCACTTCCCCAATCAATACCCTTGTGATTTCCTATGCCTATCTTTACTTTAATCTCTTAATCCCATCATCTTCATAAACTGAGGAGGATGTATGTCACCTCAGGACCCTGTGATGATTGTGTTAACTGCACAAATTGTTTGTAGAGCATGTATGTTTGAACAATATGAAATGTGGGCATCTTGAAAAAAGAACAGGATAACAGCAATGTTCATGGAACAAGAGAGATAAGACTTTGGACTCTTCTGGTAAGCTGGACAGAACAGAGCCATATTTCTCTTCTTTCAAAGGCAAATAGGGGAACTATCACTGAATTCTTTTTCTCAGTAAGGATCATCCTTGAGAAAGAGAATGTGTCCCTGAGGGTAGGCCTATGAACGGCCCCCAAGGGGGCAGCGTCTTTTGTGTTTATCGAAGGGATGAAATAAGCCCTGGTCCCCTGTAGTGTTCCAGGCTTATTAGGACGAGGAAATTGCAGCCTAATAAATTTTGGTCAGACAGGTTGTCTGCTCTCAAACCCTGTCTCCTGATAAGATGTTATCAATGGCGATGTGTGCCTGAAACTTCATTAGCAATTTTAATTTCGTCCCATCCTGTGGTCCTGTGATCTCACACTGCCTCTACTTGCTTTGTGATATTTTATTACCTAGTGAAGTATGTGATCTCTGTGACCCACACCCTATTCGTGCACTCCCTCCCCTTTTGAAAATCGCCAATAAAAACTTGCTGGTTTTACGGATAGGGGAGCATCACGGAACCTGCCGACATGTGATGTCTCCCGAGGACACCCAGCTTTAAAATTTCTTTCTCTTGTACTCTTTCCCTTTATTTCTCAAACCAGCCAAGACACTTAGGGAATAGAAAAGAACTCACATTAGCCATTGGGGTTGAGTTCCCCCAATATGGATTGAAATTCTGGCTGTTCCTGCTCTGTGATATGGGTCAGTGATATTTTACCTTCTGTCTGAGTTTTCTTATCTGAAAAATTGACCATATGAGTATTCAATATGTAGTACATGTAAACTACTTAGCATCATTCTAGCTTATAAAAATGTTTTATAAAATTTGGCTTTATACTGTGACATCAGCAAGATGGCAGAATAGGAGGTACCAGGGTTTACTCTCTTGGTCATAAAAGAACAACTTGAAATTATTCACAGACAGAAATACCGGGTTTAAACCTTGAACATGGGAATGAGCTTGAGAGACCTGCATGTTTCACAGGATTGAATAAAAATTTGCATTGAAAAAGGTAAGAGAACCAGTCTCACTTTGGCTGCATTGTACCACTCCCTCCTCCAAGTTGGCCAAGTGCCACAGAGAGGAATGAATCCCTAGGGCCCATGGTTCCCACAGTGGAAAAAGAGAACTGGGAAGGTGGATACTCAGCTTCCCTAGCCTTCTGAGATACTTCACAGGGAGTTCAATGCACTCTCACCTGACAGGGAATGAAAAACATAGGAGGAAGTGAATGGAAAGATTGCAGGGACCAGATAAAAATGAAGCAAAAAAAGTGGAACCCACATAGATCACCATGCAGAGTTCAGTGAAACCTCAACTTACTTGCCTTCAGTGGTGCTAAATCAGAGCTATCATTTGTGATCACATAGCCCACCCACAAAGCCGAGCTGGTCACCTTCAGAAGAGCTGATGCATGCTCCCTGGCTACGGCACCAAGATAGCCAGATTTCAGGCCCAGGGGCCCACACAGGGAGAAATATGACCACCGCATTAAATTATGACAACAAGCAAGCATTACTTCTCCCACACCTAGGAGTTCAACCAGCAGTTGCTGCAACCTCAAAGCCACCCCCACACTCCACTCAGGAAGAGATATCTCAACCACGCATTTCTGTTGAGTATAGCAGTTAGTGCATCCATCTTGATCTACTTAACAATGAGGCCCCTCCTGCAACTCTATCCAATTGCTGAACTCAAATAGTGGTACCTTCTGAGCAAGGAGTAAACACTGTGACCTAGCCAGATCACCGTTGTGGTGCGCATCCAGCAACTCAATCTAATTGTAGGACTGAACCAGTGGTCTTGCCAAAAAACAGAAACTAACCAACACAAATTTAGAGCAATGGTAGTAAGTCAGCCAGAGAAACTAAAAGCAAGGTCTGCCTGCCCAGAGTCTCTACTAGCTAGAACATCTGGAATCATACACTAGAATAAATAGTGGAGGTCTATCCCTGCCAAAGAATATCTTTGAAAACAAGGAAAAGAGGTTACCTTCAGAAATTTGCAAACAACAACACATGGACACAAGGATTATAAAGACTAAGGAAATAATGCCACCATCAAAAGAAATAACAGGGTTCCAACAATAGACTCCAATGAAAGAGAAATCCATAAGATGACAAAAAGTATTTAAATAATTATCTTAAGAATTCTTAATAAACTTCAAGAGTATAAAAATAATTATTTAAATAAAAATTGGAAAATGGTACATGAACACAAATGAACAGATTGAAAAAAGAAATAGAAACTGTAGAGATGAAAACCATAAAGACTGAATTTAAAATGCAGTAAAATGCTTTAATAACCAGCTTGATCAAGCTGAAGAAAGAATTAGTGAGCATGAAGACAGAAAATTTTAAATTACTTAATCAGAGGAGCAAAAAGGAAAAAAAGAATGAAAAAGAATAAAGAAAGCTTACAGGAATTATGGGACACCTTCAAGAGAAATAAACTATGCAAGACAGGAATTTAAGGAAGAGAAGAGAAGAATAAAAAGGCCATGAAGCGTATTTTAAAATTTAATAATGGATGAAAAATATCCTAATCTGAGGTAATAGGCCAACATCCAGGAATAGGAAGACCATAGATCTCCATTCAAATTCAACCCAAAGAGTAGTTCGTCACAACATATTATCAAACTATCAAAAATCAAAGATTAAAAAATTGTGAGTCCAGCAACAGATAAATACTTCACATGCAAAGGAATCTCAACACGACCATCATCAGATTTCTTAACAAATCCCTACAGGTCAGTGGAGAGTGCGATGATATCTTCAAAGTGCTGAAGAAAAAAGAAAATTTCCAGCGAATTTCACTCTACCCACAAAGTTGTCTTTCAGAATTCAGATAGAAATGAAAACTTTGAGAAAGTAAATAAAGAGAGATAAAAACTAAGGGAGCTCATTACCACTAAGTCTCCTTTACAGTAAGTGCTAATGAGAATTCCTTACCTGAAAAAAAGGCCACTAATTAATAACATAAAACTTAAGAATGCAAAAAACTCAATAGAATAAGTAATACAAAGAATTATTCAGCACACTCTAGCACTGTAAAGTATTTTTGGACCTAGTATGAGGATCAAATAACAACATTATTAACAACTATCATTAATATAGACTAACAATCAAGGGATACTTACTATAAAATGATGTAAATTTAGACATCAGAAACATAAAATGAGGAGGGGGTAAAAGTATAAGGTTGTTGTATATAATCAAGGTTAAGTTGTTATCAGTCTGAAATGGACTGATAATAAGTTTAAGATATTCTTTATAATAATTATGGTAATAAAAAAGCAAAACTCTACATAAGATACATAAAACAACAGTAAAAAATATTCAAAACATACTAGTACAGAAAACCACCAAACCATAAAGAAATCAGCAAGAGAAAAAAAAATTATGTAATAAAACAGAAGACAATTTACAAAATAGCAGTGATAAATTCTTACGTATCAACAGTTACCCTGAATTTCAATGGATTAAATAAACCAATAAAAAGACGTAAACTAATGAGTGTATGAATGAAAACACAAGACTCAACAAATATATGCTATGTATGAGAGCTGTCCTTCAGTTTTAAGGGCATACATTGACTGTAAGTAAGGGAATGGAAAAATATTTCATCCCTTAATTGGAGATATGGGAAAAAAATACTCCATGCAAATGGAAACCAAAAAGAACAGCGATGACAGATACTTATATCACAGAAAATAAGCTTTAAATTTAAAAAAAAAAAAAAAAACTATACAAGGAGACAAAGACAGTCATTATATAATGTTAAAAAGATCAATTCATCATGAGAATAAAACAATTGTAAATATGTATGTGCATTCAATAGTGAAGCTTCTAAATATCTAAAGTAAATATTAAAGATTATAAAAGGAGAGGTAAATTGCAATATAGTAATAGTAGGGAACCTCAGTACACCACCTTGTATATTGGACAAATCATCTAGATAGAAAATTAATAAGGAAACATTGGAGTTAAACACTTCAAATCAAATAGAACTAATACATATGCAGAACATTCCATTCTACGGCAAGAGAATACACATTCTTCTCAAGTGCACATGGATGATTCTCCAGGCTAGATCATATGTCAGGCCAAAATACAAGTCTTAGCAAATGTAAGAAGGTTACAATTGTATCAAATACCTTTTCTGACCATAATAGCATAAAACTAGAAATCAATAACATGAGGAATTTTGGAAAATTCACAAATACATTGAAATAAAAAAATATGTTCCTGAATAATCAATGAGTGAATAAAGAAATTAAATAGAAAATTAAAAAAAATTAGACAAACAAATATGGAAACACAATATAACAAAACTTATGGGATTCAGCCAAGGCAATTCTAAAAGTAAAGTTTATAACAATAAATAGCTACTTCAAAAGAGAAGAAAGATTGCAAATAACTAAATGTTATACCTCAAGGAAATAGAAAAAGAACAAAGTAAGTCCAATATTGGCAGAAGAAAATAAATAATGAAGATCAGAGAAATAAATGAAACAGAGACTAGTAAAACAATACAAAAGATTAACAAAACTAAGACCTGATTTTTTAAAAAGGTAAACAAAATTAACAAACTTTTAGCTAGACTAACCAAGAGAAGACTCAAATAAAAAATTAGAATGGATAGAAGGGCATCAAAACTGACACTACAAAGATACAGTGATTGTAAGAGCATATTATGAACAATTATATAATAAAAATTAAATAACCTAGGAAAAATGAATACATTCCCAGACATATACATATTTCAAAGATTGAACAGTGAATAAATGAAAAATCTGACCACACAAATAATGATTGAAGAGATTAAATCAACAATAGAAGTCTCCCATCAAAGCAAAGCCCAGGATCTGATGTCAATGCTGAATTCTACCAAACACTTAAAAAATAATTAATATCAATTTTTTTCAGACTTCTCCAAAAAATCAAAGGGCAGGGAACACTTCCAAACTCTTTTTAAGAGGCCAGCATTTCCCTGATACCAAATCCAAATAAGGATATCACAAAAACAACAACAACAACAAAAATCGCTAAAACTGCAGACCAATATCCTTGATGAATATGGTTGCATAACTCCTCAACAATACGCAAGCAAGAAACACTCAACAACACACTAAAAGGATGATTCACCATGATCAAGTCATATTTATTCGTGGGATGCAAGGATGGTTCAGAATTCACGAATCAGTAAATATCACACATTAAAAAATGAAAAGCAAAAATCTTATGATCATCTTGTGAGAGGCAGAAAAAGAATTTGATGAAATTCAGCATCCTTTTATGATAAAAACTCTCAACAGATTAGGTACAAAAGAAGGTACCTCAACACAATAAAGCCTATATATGACAAACCCACAGCTAACATCATATATAATAAGAAAAGCTGAAATGTTTTTCTCAAAGATCCAAAACAAAACAAAGATGCCTACTCTCACCACTCCTATTCACTATATTACTGAAAGTCCTACCCAGAGGAACTAGGCAGGAGAAAAGAAATAAAAGGCATCCATATGAGAAGGAAAACAGAAAATTGTCCACTTGCAGATTACATAGTGTTATATATATATAGGAGAGCTTAAAAACTGTTAGAAGTGGTAAACAAGTTCAGTAAAGTTACACTACACAAAATCAATATACACTCATCAGTAGCATTTCTGTACACTAGTAATGAGCTTTCTAGAAAAAAAAAATTCCAGAGAGCAATCCCATTTACAATAGTCACAAAAAATAAATACCTAGGAATAAATTTAACCAAGGAGGTGAAAGACCTGCACACTGAAAACTGTAAAACATTAATGAAATAAATGGAAGAAGACATAAATAAATGAATAGTGTTTATGGATTAGAAGTTTTAATTGTCCAATCTAAGTCCTTACAAGTGAAGTGCATACAGTTTAGTAACCTGTGACTTAAAAGAAATCTAATGGGAGTTAACAAATGTTTCAAACACCTGAATTTGAGAAAAAAAAGGTATAGAAAAATAAAATTGCTTTTCTTGAAAATTAACAGGGGTGACATATACTTGAACGAATTAAAGCAATTGGCTATTGAATCTTGCCTGGGAAATTTTTGTAAAGGCAAGGCTAACAATAGATAAAAAAACAAAAGTGAAAAAAGAAAAAAAGAACATTAAAGGGCTTTGAGTAAAAATTTTGTAACCTTGGAAGATAAACTTAGCCTTTCCGAATATTACTTTTGAATTCATTAGATACTTATACCTTCCTAATGATATTGTTAAAATATTTTATTTTATTAGCCAACGTGAACATGCTTTGGGAATTGTACGTCAGCTGTAATATATTCATACCGTTGTGAATGCTTTATTCTTAAACTGGCCTTAAATCCACTATCTCCAATATTTTAGTTATCTGATTTTCAAGCTATAAGCATTTATTTTCCTGAAGTTAAATGCTTTAAATTTGTTTTCTACTTTGTGTTAGGTTTTAGCTACTTTACAAAAAATCATTAATATTTGGTCTGAAAATATAATAGCTTTTAGTTCCACAGATAATATGAAAACATTTTGTTTCACAGTTTAAAAAGCAGAATTTCTGCCTCAGTTACATATGTCATAGTAAGCTAAGTTTCTTGTTTTGGACTTATTTTCATTAGCAAATAAAGAGTTTTGTATATTTATCTGAGATAGAAATGTTAGATATATATTGTTCTCTTGAGGTAAACTTGGATACTCGGGAATAAATGTGATAACTGTGGCAATTATGAAGGGTAATTCAGAGACTTTTGCATTTTTTCCTTCTGGTTGATATAGAATTAGTAGTGTAATATAGATACACCTGGAACTTCGTTCTTATTGCAAAATATTGGCAGTCATCGAAGCAGCAGGCTGTAGGGCATGTGGCTTCAGTTCATGGAAATGCTCCGACCACACATGGACTGTGGTATTCTATAAACATGAAAGCTCTATTTTAGGGAATGTGACTAAATTGTGCCTCTGCATGGTTGGAGTCAACAGAAACAGAAAGTAAGAGTACTTGTCATGTAAATATATTTGGACTGAACTCTGCCCAAATGTCACAGCTCTTTCATTTCTCATGGATTTTATATAGAAGCCCATGAGTGAAACAGCTGTTGTTTTGCAAGAGCTAGTATACAGCTCTATGTACATGAAAATTTTTAAAGCAAGCCAAAACAAAACCTATTTCAGAGAGAATGCCTTTTCCATCATTACATTAATTTATAATTCAAGTGTTTGAATTCATAAAGTTAAAATACATAAATAAGTAGCAATTCCCTAAAAAATGAGCTAGAAACTTAAACTGTAACAATTTGTTCTCTATGCCTTTATTCTACTGCCACTAGGTTGGTTTGTGAAAAGCCTGTCTCTATCCCAAGGTACTGGTACATCGCAAAATCAGATCACAAACTGCAAAATTACTAAGACTTTGAATACCTTCTCTTACATTTCTTCTTTTTTTTTAATTTTCAAAGATAACTATTTGAACTCTGCATTTCAAAGATAAATGTTTTCTTCATCTATTGACTGTATTAATTTGCATAGTTTGTATTCAGGAAGATGTAATGAAGATATAAATTCTGATATGACAAGAATGATATTTTAGTATAATGATATCATAGCTGTTTCATCTTCTTTAAAATCTTAGAAACCAGTAATTGGTTAGAATAATAATGCCCTTGGGATATTTGTAAGCTAATGCAAAAATTAGAATATTTTTCTGAAAACAAATATTTCTCTATAAAAATTCTTCTTATGACAGTCTTCTTAATTTTTGTGAAATAACATCATTTATTATAAAAATAACAAAATAATGTTTATCCTTCTACAAAATCATAATCTCCCTTTATTTCTAAAGCAACTAGCTAAACTTATCACACTTCAAAATGTACTACATTTTTATTCCCGCTTGTTTTGATTCATCAGCTATTTTGTAAAGGTCAAAGTCAAAATAAATTAAATCAAATGCACTTAATAAATCTTCCCAGAGTTTGGCGTTGTCTCTTTAGCTTTTTAAAATTCCAGTGTGTTTATCAAGTATGATAAAATATGCTTTGCAAGAAAGAAGATTTTCTGAAAAATGACCTCCAGTGAGAATCTTGAGTTGCCTAGACAACAAGTGGACAAGAGAGGTGGGTCTCACTTCTTTCAACTTCAGTGTTGCTGCCCAAGCTTAGTTTCCCACAATAATCTTGGCTTCTTCAACAATAACCACCAATACTCGAAGAGTATGACTCCTACTGAGTTCCCAGATGCAGATCAGCTGGTCTTCCATACAGCCCCCATAAACAGCTGCCACCCAAATCAATACTGTCCGATATTGAACTATCAGTGTATCCTCCAATTGGTGAAGTTTCTTGCCCTCAACTGACATATTAAAGGGGAGCTCACAGTGAAAGAGGGTCTTTCTCACATGAATAAAAAGCACCCTATATTCAGTGGTCAGTCTGGTCCTGGCACCCCTATCCATGAGTCAATAGAGAGACTAGAGACTGGAAGATCTTCATGTTGTTGACCTGGCCTTGTGATTTCCCTTTTCCCAAAACAGCCTCTTTCTTAACCCATGCCAAAACCCTGTGTGACAAATGGTATCTCTAAAAGGGACCAACTCTCCATCATAATGTGCATTCTTTCTTAATTGTATACACATTACCATTTTCAAGGAATGTTCCTATTTTCAAGAAATATAGCATCTAAAAATTGTAGCGAGTTTCAAGGGTATAAATTCTTGATGGCATTAAAAACACAGGAAGGGAGACATTTTCTGTTATTAAAAATGTCACTTCATACACAGATGTTCTCTATTAAAGAAATAATGTAAAACCACAAATAATTTGATAGAATAGCAGTAATGTTCACCCTTTGTATGAAGATAATCAATGCAAGCCATATCATTCAACTACTCCTTAAATTAATTACTACTTATAGTAAAACTAAATTTTATTGCAGAAATCTGAATTCATAAATCCAAATGCCTCAGTGTCTACGCAAGTGAAAAACTGACCAAGTGTAGCTGTGGAGAGCTTATGCTCTGCCTAATAAGGTCAGAAAATACTAAGTTCTTTCAGGTTTATATTTATGTGAATTACTTCTTTTTTATTTGTTTAATGAAAATATTGCCACCTTTTATTTTAGGATACTCTAGGGCAAGAAAGTAAACAACAGTGTTGCATATCCACATGCCATTTCATGCAGTTTAAAGCCTATGGGAATATTTCATCACTCTTTCAATATACAAAATAATTGTGTCTCTTAAAATAATTTGCATTTTGAATTAAAAAATGTTTAATACCATAAATGGTAATTACTAAATAAAAGATTGACTTTTTTGTCATTCAAAGCCAATGTTTTCACAAGAAACCAATTGATAGGCCTATGACCTAAATGAGGAGTGCTAAGGCAATAGAACCATATGTTACATAGGGAAAGTAAAGAGTCATATTCCACAGTTTGTTATTTCGTGAACTTTAATGGCATTGATTAATATTTTTTAAAATTATGTATTTCAGATATGAAGTATGTTTCTAGGTGTATCTCCAGGAACAAAGACTACATATAGGAGAGAATAACTATATTTATACATATAATAATATACATTATATGGTTTTTAAATAGATTTTTAGCATAGTAAAGCAGAAAAGAGACAAGTTTTGCTTGAGTACTAGACATAGATAAATATTTTCATTGTATATTTATTTAAGAGATACTAACTTATGAGCTTAGCTTTCCTCTGATATTTGAATATGATTCTTATAGATTTGTGTTGTTACTATTGAATCCAAGGATACATAGTCTGTGCAATACCACTGTATCACATAATTCAATATACAAAACATAAGAGCTTTCATATGTGCATGCAAACCAATAGATATCTGGCAAAAAACATATAAATATGTGTGAGTTTATTTTCAGTATTATGTAAAATATTAAATATAGCACTTTATAGCATGTGTTTTAAAAAACAAGTATTTCAAAAAGATGTGTTTTGAAACCATGCTTAAACAAGCGAAATTTTGCTGGTTTCAAGCAACTAAACTTTGGCCCTGGTAGAAATGTTCCATTGCAATAATACAAATTTGGAATTCACTGTGACTCTTGGCATATAAAACTCTTGGCAATATTTTGATACCTAACAGCAAAAACCGACTTGAGTCTAAAGTAATTAAGCTAAATGTTTTGTTCAATTTAAGAGAAAGGGGGGAACTGAATGTACAGAAATAAGGTAAAGTTTCAGCTTAACTTGACTTTGATTTGATAGAGGCAGTCAAGTTTCCAATTCTAGTTCAGTGTGTATTTGGATTTGGCTTTTCGGTTCACTAAGCCCAGCTAGAGAATCAATACAAATTATCAGTAATTTGTCAGCATTTGATAAATGACTTAATGCCAGTGAGCTGCACTGATCTTTATGTCATCTTTGTCTGCCTTGGTCAGCACAATTCTTAATCCTCTAAAAACTTTTAAAAAGACAGCACCATAAAAATCATATACTTGAGACTTGTCCCAAGTTTGTCCAGTAAAATTTGCTTAAATGGACTATAGTACATTATAAAATGAATGCATTATGTTTGACTATCCGATAATGTAGGGTTAACAATAATATTGTACTACTAGGAAACGTGTCACTAGGAGGAAAAACAAGGTGTAGTAATGTAATTCATTCATGCAAGTATTTTTTTTCCATATTAATTTCTTGCCAAGTACCAGGATTTTTTTTTCTTCTGGTTATCTTTTTTTTTACATTTTATTCATAACTGGTTGAATCATTTAGCTTAGTCACCTAATACAGATAATTAATGAGATAATGAGGAAAGGGTTTGAGTTCTATCACTATATAGATTAATTTGCTTCTGAAAAAGACAATCTCCATTTTAATATGAGCTTTATCCATTAACCCTGTTATTGTTTAGAGAAGAGGCTAGGACAAAATGGTATGAATGACTGATTTAACCTGGACTCCTAAAAAAAAAAAAAAACAATGCTTGAAGCCAAAGCTTACATGATAATGCTTTATTGGAGGGAAGCAATCCCAGAAAAAATGGATTGCAAAATTGTAAAGAAAGATAGGGAAGAGAAAATGTAATGTGGTGTGTTAACCAGTTGGCTACAGCTTCCCAATAAGCACATCTGCTTTGTCAGTCAAGTGTCATAGATGTTTATGGCAACATCCCATTTCTGGATAGTCCTAGGTTGCTCAGAATCACTCCAAGAGACATTACCTCCCTAGCACTTCTACATTCTGTGGTGCAGCCCTTCCGGGCATCCACTGAAGAAGCCAGAGCTTGTGCATGCAGTTTCGCTGGAGGGAAAGCAGATGGTCTCTTGTCAGCTGCCACTGTATGTAAGGGGTTACCAGTTCTATAGCAGCTGCAGCAACACAGAAAACAGTTGTGGCTCTCAACTACTAAATGGCATGAGCCATCAGAAGGACTTCTCTGGCTTAGAAGTAAGACAACTGGCTAAGGCCTGTGGGAGGAGGTGCAGGTAGGTATATCTGAAATAAAGCATACACTGAGTCTGGTGTAATGATACGACTCAATCAATCACCAATTTAAACAAAGAACTCCATGCATATCACCTTTGAAATTGAAGAATGTAATCTAGTATAAATAATTTTTAAAAATGGTGTGGGAGGAAGGTCAGTGAATATTAGAGACAAGAGGAAGGATAAAGCCGAAATAGAGATTTCATAAACCTTGCTCTTGTGCTCATAATAAAAATATTTTTGAGTTCATGATGCTAATGTTCTATTCCCCTCTTTGCAAATAGGGGCAAGAAATATTTCCACAGAAGATTAATCAGCTAATCTCCTCAAGTCCATGGGGACCTCAGCTCAAAATACTCCAAGTTCACTTTTCCTATGCATTATTTTATTTCTTAATGACTCAAGAGATGTGCTGTGTTCTCTTTGGGAACTGCTCTCTCATTTTCTTACTCTGATTTCTTTCTCCCTCTGTTGCAAAAATAAAATAATATAAAAAAGTCAATGCTTCATAGTTTGTTTTATTCCTGATATCTCCCAAAGTAGTGTGCTGCTTTAACCATGTTTAATCTCTATTTGTTGGTTTATTGATTTTAGTTTAACTGTTTATTGAATATAATGCACACAGAGAAAAATGCACAAAACATAAATATATATAGCACAATGAATTATCACAAAGCAAATACTCAAGGTTAACTAAAACCTGAGAGAAGTGAAAATCCAAAAGTTTTCTAATAAAGCCTCCTCCATCATTTACCCTTTTGCAGCCTAAAATTAAAAATATATGATATAATAAAGTCATTATAAAATAATAATAAAAAATAAATTGAAGTTGTTAGCCCCAATTCTGTCTTTTAACACTCTGGATTAGTGTTTCCTGGATTGTCTCTTTGTAAATAATAAGCATTTTCCAGTTTACATTCTTTGTACAAAATTATGTTTGTGACATTCATCTATGTTCACCATGAATAGCTTATGCATATACTGTAGCATACAGGTATATAGTATTCCATTGCATGAAAAGATCATACTTTATATGTCCATTCTATTATTGATGAATGTTTAGGTTGTTACAAGTTGTTAAGTATTGCAAAGAATGCTGTTAGGATGATCTATACACGTCCTTTCGTGAATATATACCTGTAATTCTGCTTGGTATAACCTCTGAAGTAAAATTATTGGGTGAGAGATCATGTATATTTTGAATTCCGTAAGAAATTCCAATACATTTTTCATGATAGTTGCAGCAATTTATGTACTTACCAGCAGTATGCGAGAGTTTCTGCTGTTTTGCCACTACATGTCCTTCAGTCTTTTGCTGGGCCTTTCTGTTCTGATTTTTCTGTTGAATGTTTAGTTTATAACATAGATAAGCAGTTTTATGGTAAGATTTTATCGGTTTCAAAATGTTTTCATAAATTTATTTGTCCTTAAAATTTTCCATTTTTTGAAGTGCTTGTTTAATACTTTTTTTCCCCCATTATCCTATTGAGTATTCTGTCTTGTTTAAATTGATACTTTGTGTTTCATTAAATCTGAATAAAATCTTTTTTGGCCAAATGTTATGCAAATATATTTTCCTATTATCTGAATTGATTTTTCAGAATATTTATGGCATTTTCAGATATTGTTGTCAATTTATTAGCACTTTTTTGTGTTAAGAAATTTGTCTTACTCAAGAAATACTTTTCTACCCAATATTTCTACCCAATATTTTCTGTTAGTAGCTGCAGTGTTTTACCTTTTATGTTAGCACAACAATCTTCTTAAAAGTGGTTGGTTGGAAGGGGGTGAGTTTGGGGTAAGCTTCGTTGTTTGTGGTTTTTTTTTTTACGTGTACTTGATATAAAATGAACTAGTCATAGATAAAATATATATTGTGATGAGTTTGATATATGTGTAATCCTAGGAAATTATTACTACATTCAAGATAATAAATACAGTGATTTCCTGCAAGAGTTTCCTCATGTTCTTTTATAATCCATACACTCCTTCATTCCAGGTGGCAACTGGTTACTGTATGTCATAATATATTAGTTTATGATATCTAGAATTTCATAGACTTTCATAGGTTTTGTTTTGTTTTGGTTTAATTTTGGTCAGGAATCATTTAGTCAATATAATCAGCTTAAGATTCATCTATGTTGCATGTGTCAATTGCTTCTTCTTTTTATGCTAAGTGGTATTTTATTGTTTACTCACTAATCTGTTGACAAGCTTTGAAGTTTTTGGCTTTTGTTTTTCTTTTTTATTTTTGTGTAATTAAATGCCTTCACTTGCTATAAACATTCATATGTAAATCTTTGTGTGTTCATATATTTTAATATACCTTGTTTAAGTACCTAGGAGTTAAATAATTGAGCCATATGGTAGATACAGGCTTTGCTACCAGATTCTTTTCTAAAGTAATTATACCATCTGACATTTCTGCAAGTATCTTACATTCTTGCACTACATTACAAGTAGTGCAAGACAGTTGCAATGGTTTTATTCAATTGCTCTAGCAACACTTCTTGAAGGAAAAAGAACCTCTTCCACATTGAGTTGTTTTGGTACTCTTGTCAAAATTAATTGAGTATGTATGGTCCTATTTACGGACTTTCTTCACTGCTTTTCATTTTTCTATACGTTTATACCAATATGACATTGCCTTGATTAGTGTAGCTTTACAAAAACTCTTGAAAAACATTGCACAGTTCCTCAATTCTGCTTTTCTGGCTATTCGAAAACCTTTAATATTCATGTAAATCATGAAACCAGTGTGCTATTTTCCACAGAAACAAATTTGCTGAGATTTTAATTGGTATTAAAATCAATTTGGGGGAGAAAATCACAATATTAAATATTTTGATCTATTAGATCTAAGGAGAAATAAATAGGAACACATTGACAGTAAGAGATTTAGCACTCCTCTTACATTCCTGCAGAGCTTCGGTGACAGACATAACTAATGATGTTAAATGAAATATTATATAAAGCAGATATTTTGGATATATATCAAAGTTCATATGTTGATAATAGAGAATAAACTTTTTCCAAGTTTACTTTAAACATGCCTTAATACTCACATTATCCTAATCCAGGAAGGAAGCACCAGTTTTATGAAGAGTAAGTAATAAAATCCAACATATTATTATCTCAATTTAATACAAGCATAAGGTAATATAATAAAGCAAACAAGCAAATAAAGAGATTTAAACACTTATAAATTCAAAATTATATTTGGGTCAAGGGAGAAATACAAACAAAATTCATATAATAAAATAAAAAATGAACATCGCATCTAAAAATCTATGGAATGCATTTAAAAAGATTTTTAAAAAATCATTTTATAAATATATATAAGACATACTAGACAATGCACATTTTATAAGGTGAAATGGCTTGTATCATTACTGGGTATATACTCAAAGGATTATAAATCATTCTACTATAAAGACACGTGTTTACTGCAGCACTATTCACAATAGCAAAGACTTGAAACCGACCCAAATGTTCATCAATGATAGATTAGATTAAGAAAATATGGCACATATATACCATGAAATACTATGCAGCCATAAAATAGATGAGTTCATGTCCTTTGTAGGGACATGGATAAAGCTGGAAATCGTCATTCTCAGTAAACTATCACAAGGACAGAAAACCAAACATCTCATGTTCTCACTCATAGGCTGGAATTGAACAATGAGAACACTTGGACACAGGAAGGGGAACATCACTCACTGGGGCCTATCGGGGGGTTGGGGGCTGGGGGACGGATAGCATTAGGAGAAATACCTAATGTAAATAACGAGTTGATGGGTGCAGCAAACCAACATGGCACATGTATACCTGTGTAACAAAGGTACACATTGTGTGCATGTACCCTAGAACTTAAAGTATAATTTAAAAAAAAAGAAAGAGAGAAAGAAAGAAAAAAGAAAGGAAGGAAGGAAGGAGAGAAAAAAGAAAGAAAGAGAAAGAGAAAGGAAAAGAAAGAAAGAAAGAAAGAAAGAAAGAAAGAAAGAAAGAAAGAAAGAAAGAAAGAAAGAAAGAGAAAGAAAAAAGAAAAGAAAAGAAAGAAAGAAAGAAAGAAAGAAAGAAAGAAAGAAAGAAAGAAAGAAAGAAAGAAAGAAAGAAAGAAAGAAAGAAAGAAAGAAAAGAAAGAAAGAGAGAAAGAAAGAAAGAAAGAAAGAAAGAAAGAAAGAAAGAAAGAAAGAAAGAAAGAAAGAAAGAAAGAAAAAGAAAAGAAAAGAAAGAAAGAAAGAAAGAAAGAAAGAAAGAAAGAAAGAAAGAAAGAAAGAAAGAAAGAAAGAAAGAAAGAAAGAAAGAGAAAGAAAATTATATCAGGAAGAAGGAAAACAAAAATCACAGAACATCAAGACACTAAAAAATACATGAGAATATATTTTAAATTATGATAAATATTTTATAATGTAGTTGGAATGCAAAAATTCTTTAAAATGTCAGCTTACCAAAACTGACTCAAGAAGAAATACAGAAAGTTGGCCGGGTGCGGTTGCTCACGCTTGTAACCCCAGCACTTTGAGAGGCCGAGGTGGGTGGATAATGAGCTCAGGAGTTCAAGACCAGCCTGGCCAACACAGTGAAACCCCATCTATACTAAAAATACAAAAATTAGCTGGGCGACAAAGCTAGACTAAGTCTAAAATAAAAAAAAAATAGAGAAATTTAAGTCGTCTTATATAAAATAAAATTCACTTTGTATTTGTAAATGTCTTTCTTTTGTGAAATATAAACCCTAGCTTTTGATAACATTACTGGTGAATATTATTAAATATCTAATAGATAAATGATATTTTTACAAAAGAATCAAGGTAAAATAAGAAGACGTAGAGAATAAGTACTGTCCAACTCATTTTACATTTCTAGAATAAACCTGACATAAAAACCTTTTAAGGGATTTTTACAGATTAGTAGACTTCATGTGTAGGTATGGATATTAATAAAATATTAGCAAATAAATTAAGCAAGATATAAGAAGAAAAATAAATCATGATCAAATGGTTTTAATCCCAGGAATACAAGGTTAATTTGAGGTTCAAAATATCAGTCAATATGTTGCATTATGTTTATAGATTTAAGCAAGCATCACATAGTAGTCTCAATAGATTCAGAAAAAACATTGTACTAAATTGAAAATCTATGCATGTATGTATGTATGTATGAGGCAGAGTCTCACTTTGTCTCCCAGACTGGAGTGTAGTGGTGTGGATGTGGCTTAATGCAGCCTGGACCTCCCTGACACAACTGATCCTCCCACCTCTTCCCCACAAGTAGCTGGGACTACAGGTGAATGCCACCACTCCCAGCAAGTTTTTGTATATGTATATTTTTTTCTTGTAGTGGCAGGATTTTGCCACTGTTGTCCAGGCTGGTCTCGAACTCCTGAGCTCAAGAAATCCACCCACTTCTACATTATACTGGGGGTATTACTACATGCCACAGGGCATTAAAGAGGAATAATAGGTGCACAGATTACAAAGAAAAATAATTCAAACTATATAGTTTTAAAAACACATGATTATGTAGAACATTCAGAGGAAACTTTTTTTAAGCTACAAGAACAAATCAATAAATTTAGAAAAGTCACAGAACACAAGATAGATATAAAATAATTAACAGCATTTATATATGTTAAGTATAAACGATTGGGACATGAAACTTTAAAAACAATACCATTTACAATAGTATTAAAAACATAAAACGTTTGAGAGTAAAAATATTGAAAAACAAATTTTAACCAAATTTGACAAAATATGCTTAGAGAAATTATACAACAAATAAATAAATGCAAAAATATATTATGATCATTGAGAGGAATACACAGGCTGGTAAGATATAAATTCTGCTCAAACCATTTCCTGATTCAATTGATCCCCAGTCAAAATCGCCAGGGCTTATTTCTTGTTGCTGTTTTTTTGCTTTTTAGTTTAAAAAGTTGATCCTAAACTGTTTATGGAAATGTAAATGACCTAACATGACCAAACAGCAGATTTGTAGAACTTATATTATTTGATTTTAAGAATTTGTGTAGGCTGGGCGCGGTGGCTCAGGCCTGTAATCCTAACACCTTGGGAGGCCGAGGCAGGCAGATTGCCTGAGCTCAGAAGTTGGAGACCAACCTGGGCAACACGGTGAAACCTCATCTCTACTAAAATACAAATAATTAGCTGGGCGTGGCGCCATGTGTCTGTAGTACCAGCTACTTAGGAGTCTGAGGCAGGAGAATTGCTTGAACCCGGTAGGTGGAGGTTGCAGTGAACCCCCAGCCTGGGCATCAGAACGAGACTCCATCTACCTGATGTAAATGACGAGTTGATGGGTGCTGACGAGTTGATGGGTGCAGCACACCAACATGGCAAAAGTATACGTATGTAACAAACCTGCACGTTGTGCACATGTACCCTAGAACTTAAAGTATAATTATAAAAAAAAAAATTCTGGAACAGAAATAGAACCATACATGAGCAGCTGCTTAAATTTTTGACAAAGGCAATTCAATAGGAAATTAAAAAGTCTTTTCAACACAAGATTCTACAAAAAAATTATATATGTATATTTTCATATATATTTTTATATTTTTATATATATTCAAATATATTTCCTATATCACTTAATATATTTTTCCATGTATAAATATGGAAAACAAAACCAACCATAAATTGCTACTCCAGACAGATCTAAATGTAAAAGCTAACAGTAACTTAAAAACAAGGAAAATATTGTTGAGGATTTTACATTGGCAAATATTGAAGAGTCAGGGCAAAAATTTCTAAACTTAGAAAATAAATTAGTCTTAGATATGATATTAACTAGAAAGGAACTAGGGGAAAAATTCTGGAGAGAGATGGGAATATTTTAAGCCAACATGTGAGATGTATGCTTTTAATAATTTATTGAATTATACCCTTGAATTCTGAACATTTTACCATGTGTGCATTTCAAACTAAATACAAAATTATACAAATATAAAACAAATGCGGTTCAGTAAAACCATTTAACAATTAAATTAAGAAATTAATTTAATAAAACTCTTAAGATATAAATCAGACCAAAATTTAGGCTGTGCAAACATAAAAGAAAGAAAAATAACAAGAAGATAACACGAAAACAAACCATAAAAGAAAGTAGAAGTAAGAAAGAGAAAAATAAAGGCAAGGTGCAGTGGCTCATGCCTGCAATCTCAACACTTTGGGAAGCGGAGGTGGGCAGATCACTTGATCCAGAGGAACGGGGCCAACATGGCGAAAACCCATCTGTACCAAAAATCCCAAAATTATCTGGGTGTTGGCACACGCCTGTAATCCCAGCTACTAGGGAGGCTGAGGCACGAGAATGGTTTGAACCCCGGAGGCAGAGGTTCTAGTGAGCGGAGGGGGCGCCACTGCACTCCAACGTGGGCAATATAAGGTGAGAATCAGCCTCCCGCTGCCAAAAAAAAAAAATGTAAAACATAAGGCAGAAATTAATGTTTGAATACTGAATATAGAAAAATTATAAAATTAATGAATGAATGAAAGACATGTTTAACACAATTACCAAAACTGATAAAATTAAGCATCCCTTTCAAGAGGAGAAAAATAATAATTCATATAATAAAGACAAAAGGAAAATAGAAAGATATGTAACAATTTCAAAAGAAGTTTAATGAGTTCAACAAAAACACAATTGTTAGGCAGTAGATAATATAATGAAGATATCAAGCAACCTTTTTTTTTTTTTTTTTTTTTGAGACGGAGTCTCGTTCTGTCACCCAGGCTGGAGTGCACTGGCGTGATAGCGGCTGAACCAGCTCCCGGGTTCACGCCATTCTCCTGCCTCAGCCTCCCGAGTAGCTGGGACTACAGGCACCCGCCACCACGCCATGCTAATTGTTTGTATTTTTAGTAGAGACAGGGTTTCACTGTGTTAGCCAGGATGGTCTCGATCTCCTGACCTCGTGATCCACCCGCCTCGGCCTCCCAAAGTGCTGGGATTGCAAGCGTGAGCCACCGCGCCCAGCAATGATTTTTATATATGTAAACAGAAATAGAAAAACGATTGAAAGGGAAAACTTTTTTAGAATGCAACAAAAAATAAAGTATCTACAAATAAAATTGACAACAAAACTTTATTTTTAATGGATATATATATAGAGAGAGAGAGAGAGAGAGAGGATATTTTAATACAATCATACAATGTGCTATGATCAAATCAAGGTAATTGGAGTATTCATCATATCAAACATTTATCATTTCATTTTTTTGTGTGTTGGGAACATTGCAAATTCACTCCTCTATTTATTTTGAAAAATATAATAAATTTTTGTGAAGTATAGTCACCTTTTGTGGCACCAAACATGAGATCTTATTCTTTCTAATTGCATTTTCGTACCCATTAACAAGCCCCTCTTTATGCTCCCTTTCCCATTGCCCTTTCCAGCTTCTGGTAACTGTTATCCTACTCTCTAAACTCCATTAGATTTTCTTTTTCTTTTTTTTGGCTCCCACAGGTGAGTGAAGATGTAAGATTTGTGTCTGTGCCTGGCCTATTTCATCCCAGTTCCATTCATGTTGTAGCAAATGACAGGATTTAATTATTTTTATGGCTGAATTATATTCCATTGTATATATTTACCACATTTTCATTATCCATTCATCAGTTGATACACAGGTTGACTTCATATCTTGGCTATTGTGAGTAGTGCTTCAATAAGCATAAGAGTGCAGACATTTCTTTGATATATTGATTTCTTTTGGATTTATACTCAACAATAAGATTGCTAAATCATATGGTAACTCTATTTTAATTTTTTGAGGAATCATGATACTGTTTTCCATAGTGACTCTACTAATTTATATTCCCATCAACAATGTATAATATATAAGAATTCCTCTTTCTCTACATTGTCACCCACATCAATTATTGTATTTTTATAAAAGCTGTTTCAAAAGGACTGAGGTGAAATTTCACTGTTGTTTTGATTTGCATTTCTCTGATGATTAGTGATGCTGAACATTTTTTCATACCTGTTGGCCATTTGTATGTCTTCTTTTGAGAAATATCTATTCAGATCCCTTGCCCATTTTTAATCAGGTTATTTGGGGATTGTTTTTGCTAAATTGTTTGAGTAACTTGTATATTCTGGTTATTAATCCTGTGTCAGTTGAATAATTTATAAATATTTTGTCTCATTCTGTCAGTTGTCAGTTCACTTTGTTGATGGTTTCTTTGATGTCTTTTTTGCTTTGGTTGCTTGTGCTGTTGACGTCTTACTCAAGGAATCTTTAAGAGCTACATAAGAAAAAAATAAAAATTTACTAAAAGTACATAATAGACTTGAACATATGGAAGGCCATCCATATTCTTAGAGGATAGCTTAATTTCAAAAATATATCCCTTCTCTCAAAGTTTATGTGTAAATTTAATGTCATCCAACTGACAATGTCAATTATTTTTTCTATCTAAGTAAGTTGATTAAAATTTTATGTGAACAAATAAATGAACAAAGAACACATGAAAACACTGAAAATGAACAGAAATAAGGAAGGGAGAAGTTGCTCTCTCATATATAAAAACATACCAAAAAGCTTGTTTAATTTAAACAGCATGAGTTTGATGCCTGAATAGTCATATTAACAGTGAAATTGTACAAAAAGTGCAGTAATACATGGAAATTACAAATGGAATTTGTTATATGACAAATGTGACCTCTCAAATCACTGGTGAAAAAAAGATGAAGGCCTTAAAAAAAAATATTGTGACAGATAACATTATGATTATATGTTATGCAGTGTATTGTAAAGATGTTTATATAGATCAGACATATTAATGTAAAAACCCATGTATGTAGTACATAAAAGTTATGCCTGGTTTTCATAATAGTTTCACAATTGTATTCACAAACTGATAGTGGAAGGATAAATTTAATTTGGCATACACAAGTGTTGTTTTCTTGGTGTTGTTTTCATAACTTCTTATTTTTTTATTTGTTTCTGACCATGGAATACTCTCCATAAGGTCCCTGAAGCTATTTTAACTATTTGACTCACAAAAATGGAAAGGAGATATAAAATTTCCCCTATTGGAAGGAGACCACGAATTACAGTAGCAATTGGGGCATTAAACTGTTATTTTTCTCTTAGTATGATGTTTTGCAATTTAATTCAGGGAAAGAAGAGGTAAATAGTTATCATAAAGTCATATTATTAATTCTGAAGAAATAGTATCAATATTATTAATAAACTAAAAATTGACCTTATAGAAAAAAAACACATTTTATAAAATAAATTATTAATATTACTCAATAGGAGGAAGTTATTTAATTTTAGATGTCTACTGGATAAGCAGATATATGCTGGAGTAAAGTGCATGACCACACTCGTATCCATTTGCCACATCGTCTGTAACAAACAAAACTTCCCCCTTCTACTTGTGCGCATCTTTCATACGGGAAGAGTCAACAGGAACTGGAGAAAGGTCAAAGAAAATGGCATCGACTGCTGCTAAATGATGTGGAATTTGCTAGGTACCAACAGGGAATAAGGTGACAAGAGTCAAAGCAAAAAACTAGGGGAAGTGAAATGTAGTTTAATAGGACTGAAGTCAGAGTAAGGAAAAAGCTCACTATTCTCCTACCTTTCATCTCCTGACTTGTTGGTCAGAGCTGAGTTAGGGAGATGGCAGATTTGAACATATGTGCAAAATTAGAATTTAAACTTAGACTTGTCTTTGGTTTTTAAAAACAAAAAACAGAGGAGTTTGTTTGGCAAAAATCACTTGAAAATGAGATCTGTCTGAATAGTGAGAAAGTTAAAAGGAAAATAGAGTTGAAGACAGTAGAGGCAAAATATTTAGAGATACAGATGCATCCTCACCTGGGCAAGTGTAAAGTAAAATATATAATAAAGAAAGTTTGGTATTTTTATAACAAGAATACTGTATAATTGCACTTTTTATTGTTATTCTACAAATAATTTCAAAATTAAAGTATTGTCTTAATTATAATGGTCCCAAAATAAATATTAGGTATAACTGTGTGTGGAGAACTCACATTTATAAACAATTATATAATCTTGTAAAGCAGGCATGGAAATATATTGACAATAATGATATAATGGCAATTATTAAAAAGTCAGGAAACAACAGGTGCCGGAGAGGATGTGGAGAAATAGGAACACTTTTACACTGTTGGTGGGATTGTAAACTAGTTCAACCATTATGGAAAACAGTATGGCGATTCCTCAAGGATCTAGAACTAGAAGTACCATATGACCCAGCCATCCCATTACTGGGTATATACCCAAAGGATTATAAATTATGCTGCTATAAAGACACATGCACACGTATGTTTATTGCGGCACTATTCACAATAGCAAAGACTTGGAATCAACCCAAATGTCCATCAGTGACAGACTGGATTAAGAAAACGTGGCACATATACACCATGGAATACTATGCAGCCATAAAAAAGGATGAGTTTCTGTCCTTTGTAGGGACATGGATGCAGCTGGAAACCATCATTCTCAGCAAACTATCGCAAGAACAGAAAACCAAACACCGCATGTTCTCATTCATAGGTGGGAACTGAACAATGAGATCACTTGGACTCGGGAAGGGGAACATCACACACCGGGACCTATCATGGGGAGCGGGGAGGGGGGAGGCATGGCATTGGGAGTTATACCTGATGTAAATGACGAGTTGATGGGTGCTGACGAGTTGATGGGTGCAACACACCAATCAACATATGGCACAAATATACATATGTAACAAATCTGCACATTATGCACATGTACCCTAGAACTTAAAGTATAATAATAATAAAAAAGAATACTGTATAATTGCACTTTTTATTGTTATTCTACAAATAATTTCAAAATTATTGTCTTAATTATAATGGCCCCAAAATAAATATTAGGTATAACTGTGTGTGGAGAACTCACATTTATAAACAATTATATAATCTTGTAAAGCAGGCATGGAAATATAGAAATTTTTATGCGTGTCAAAATAGTAAATGACATTAAAATTTCTATTCTTTAATCGCTTGGTCAAATGACAAGAAGATGTTTCATGACATAATGTTTTTTAACGTAGCTCTTGATATTATCATGCCTTAAAATTTTTCAGTAGAGACATTTTCTTGATGGATTCTGCTCTTTTTTGGTGGGGGCGGAGAGATAACAGAAATTTATTTCTCACCATTCTAAAGGCTGTATCTCCAAGATTAGTGTGCTAGAATGGCTGCGTTCTGGTGAGGGCTCTCTTCCTGGCCTGCAGATACCCAGTTTCTCACTGTGTCTTCACTTATTGGAGAGAGAGAGAGAGTAAACATGCTGTCCGATGTTTCTTCATATAAGGATACTAATCCCAGAGTGCTCTTTACCGATAAAACTATATGGATGGTAACATGTCACATGAACTCTGGAGAGCCTAAGACTACATTATTTAGATACTTAGAGAAGTATTGTTGCAGTGCTGTTACTCTTACGGGGTTTTCATCTCTAAGAAAATACTTAGTCTCCACTGAATGTTTATATATCAATTTCTCTCTAATCTTAACAGCATTGAGGTTTTAACTGAATTCTGTAGAAATAGAAGAAATTAGATGCTTGTCAAATATTCATGAGAAACAAACTACTGACGTAAACAAAAAATGAAAGCATTAAATTATCATGCTTTATACAATGAAAAAAATTATAAATAATTCTGAATAAAGCGGCAACCGTATACTCAAATCTGTTTCTACTGGGCTGTTGAATTTAACAATATCTAGGTACATACTTCTCACAGAGCTGGCTGGTAATAAAAATGTTTACTATGAGAAAGTTTAAAAAAAATTAAAATGTTTGCCTTATAGAATGTTTAGCAGTAGAGAAAAGGTGCTATACCATGTATTAGACACATTTAGATGTGAAAAAAACTGAATAGTTTGCAAAATTAGTTTTGGATGTATTTCAGTAACATTTTGAAAAAATTATAATTTATGAGTTGTGGTACACATAAACATAGGCTACTATTTGTATAGTTCGAATGGATCTGGAAGTATTATTGCACTCCCAAAGACTTTCTATTTCAGGCTAAACACATACTTTAAAAGTGATTAAAAATGCCCCTTCTCTTCTGTTTCAATGACGCTCAGAATAGGTAGGAACTTATCACTTTATCTATTTCTGTCACATGCCAATCTGCAAAATGAAATACTGAAATGTTTAGAATGAATTACAGTTATTTCAGGTCAGTCAATGATACATAGAGCAGAATACACTAGGGAAACTTTAGTTTAGTCACACATATACTTTAAAATTTATGCTTTCCTTATATGTTTGCCTTATGACTTCCATATCTGTTCAGAGATTGATAATCTAAGCCATTCAATTCACTGAACATTTCAGAGTGGATTATTTACAGTTTTGACTAGAGTATCATTTCAATGCAATATCAAGTATGCATAAAATGCAATTATGATAAAATATGTTTATTTAGTGCTTACAAATGAAAACATTAATTTGGGTTACCCTTGCCAAAAATACATTGCTTTATATGGCTCTAATTTTGGATGTTTTTAGTATCTGGAATGTCATCAGAATTTAGCAATTTTAAATGCCCATTGGCAGTACACACTTCTCTTTCAATTCTACACATAATAATGCTTAATTTAATAATGGGATCCAATTTGTTCTCTGAGCATGAACATTTTAATTATGTAAAATATAAACAGAGAAAGCTTGGTAACAGAAATTCTTCCTCTCTCAAAGTAAGACAATGATTCTGAGGAAATTATTTAAAATGAAAATGTATTCACCTACTAACAAATTATAAACATTCAATCTGGTAAATCTTACTTCTTAAATATGCATCTGAAACATAATATAATATTGTTACTCAACAATAAAATGAAATAAAAGAGGTAGTAAGACAATAACATTTCATGGAAAGAGATATGTGAGACAGTAAACATATAGTTTGCCATCTGTATGGCTTATAATGGAGCTGATTATATGTTATTATTTTCAGAGATTCTAAGGTAAAACATAAAATTATTAACATATTTAGAAGTACAGTTACTCTGGAAGGTAACGTTTGAGAAATAGAAAAATATGAAAATATATTTATCATGTATATTTCTCTCTGTGTGCCTTAGAAATATACTTATAGATTTGTTCTTACTTAAGAGTACTTTCTAGTAATTATCCTTTGTATAAAATGGTTTAAATAGAAATCTCTACCAGAGTTTGCCATTAACTCTAACATTTTTTAGAAGACAAAAAAGGATTATATACATAGTAAAGATAAAAGAATGGGAATGATCATAAATAGGAATATAAATCTGAGATATATTTAATGGAAATTATTACAGACACATTTCCTTTATTTGGATTGCATTGTAATTTATATATGTGCTTTAGCTCACCACAGAGCCGTGTTCATTTCCAGAGGCTATGCATTTACTCATTTTTGGATCCTATACAAAACCTATAAATTACTTTGCATAACATCAGTGAATTATATGATGTCAGAAGTGCACTCATGGCAAAGGGTGAGTCAGAGTTTGTAACTGTAGATTTTAAAAAACAAAAAACAAAAAGATTGTCTTAACTCAGAACATTTTCCTAGAGAACCTTTCCCTTAAGATACACTTCTCCACCTTCTCTATAATAGTTCACTTTCACAACATAAAAGTAGGCTGTAATCATGTATATAAAACAATAGTAATAAAATAACAAAAACATCATTAAATACCATCTTTTCTGTTATAGTAAGAGTCAGTAGATAAATTGTTTGCATTAGATCTACCCAAGTGCATCTCACATTCCTTCTTGAATCCAGTCCAACCACACTTAACGTCTCACAAATTTCAGTTACCAATCACCCATGAACTTGCCAAATTCGAAGGAAATTTTAAGTAACCATTGGTTTTTCATCAGTCAACACCAATTGAATCAGCTGGTCACACTACATCAAAAAAAATTTGATTCATTTAAATACAATTTTGATTATCTTCCTCAAAGTTCACTGGAGGCCCCAGCCCATTTTCCTTCACTGGCTGTGTTTTGTCTTCCTTGTTAACTCTACTCCTTGGATTGTCTCAGTCCCCAGCCTTCAATCCATTATTCCCAGGTTGATGCTTCCTTTAGAGAGCTCATCTAGTCACTTGGCTTTAACTATTGTTTATACTGGAAGAATCCAAAATTTATATCTCAGTTACTGAACTCATGTCTGATATATCACATAGAATTTTTTTTCTCCTAATTTAGGATTTTTTTCCCACTCCCCTAACATAACTTCCGCTTGACCACTTATTCCTGTTTCTTTCTTAAAGTATATTTTTCTTCACAGTACTTACTAATATGAGGGACAATATTTTTATAGTTATTTGTTTAGTCTCTTGCCTCCTAATTCACTACAATAAGTATGCCCACTCCCTAGGACAAATAAAGTTTGTAAAAATGACCATATTATAATTTTCTTTCTTTCTTAAATTATATGTAATCTGATATAAATAGGATTTTTATTGCCTTTGAAATAAAGTTCAGATTCCATAGATGAGTTTCAGTGATCTTCATTATTTGGTTCTTAATTACCTGTTAAACTTTTGCTCCACAGTGTGGTATACTCCCACAAAATAACGTTATTGGTGTTCTTCATGGCCAGCACTTCATTTATTATCAACTTATTGAAGCATATTTGATAAATTAAAAGTTGTATATATTCAAAGTGTGCAATCTGATGATATAATAGGTATACACATAACATTGTAAAATGGGTACCACAATCAAGTCAATCAATTTTTCAACTCACATGGTTCCCTTTCTTATTTTTTTTGGTGAAAGTGATTAAGATCTCCTCATACCAAATATCAGGCATGTAATACAGAGGCAGTAACTATAGTCACTCACCGTGCTGTACACTGAATCCTCAGAATATATTCATCTTATAACTAAAAGTTCATAAAATTTCACCTATCTCTGTCCTCTTTCTTCAGTCTCACATTTATTCTGTTCTCTATTCTTGAGTACTACTTTTTTTTTTGTTAAGATTCCACATATAAGTGAGATCATGTGATATATAAAATATCCTTCATGTTTATCAATGATGTCACAAATAGTAGGATTTTTTTTTCTTTTTTAATGGCTGAGTAATGTTTGCCATATCCACTCATTCACTGATGGGCACAGCTTGTTTCCCTGTCTGGGCTATCGTGAAAAATGCTGCAATGAACATGGGCATGGAGATATTTCTTAGATATACTGATTTCATTTTCTTTGTTTATATACCGAGAAGTAGAAGAGCTGAATGACAGGGTAGCTCTATTTCTAATTTTTGAGAGGCACTCCTATTATTTTCCAAAATGATTACATCAATTTACATTCCCACCAATAATGTATAAAGCTTCCCTTTTCTCTACAACCTCACCATTTGTTATCTTTTTGATTTTTTTATAGTAGCCATACTAACAGGTGTGAGGTGATATGTCATTAAGGCTTTAATTTTCATTTCTCTGATGAGTGATGTTGAGCAATTTTCATGTACCTATTTGCCACTTGTACATCTTCTTTGAAAATATGTCTATTTGGGGAATTTGCCCATTTTAAAATCAAATTATTTGATTTTTTATTTTTATTTATGTATTGTTATTGAACTGTACATATTTCTTACATATTTTATATAATAGATATTAATACCGTATCAGATATATTGTTTGCAAATATTTTCTCCCATTCCATAGGTCACCTTTTTATTTTGTTAATTGTTTCCTTTGCGTGCAGAAGCTTTTCAGTTTGATGTAGTCTTGTTTATTTACACTTTTGTTGACTGTACTTTTGGTGTGGTATCCAAAACATCATTGCCAAGATTGATGTCAAGGAGGTTTTTCTGTTTGTTTATGGTTTTAGGTCTTACATGTGAGTCTTTTATCCATTTTGAATTAATTTCATAAGTGGCAGATGATAAATACCTATTTTTATTTGTTTGCATGTGGACATTTAGTTTTCCAAACATCACTCACTAAACAGACTGTCCTTTCCCATTATGTTCTTGGTGCCTTTTTTAAAGGTTAGTTGACTATATATGCATGCATTTATTTCTGGGCTGTCTATTCTGTTTCATTCATCTCTCTGTTTTAATTGGTATAGCTTTGTAATATAGCTTGATATCAAGATTTCATGACACTGTCATCTTTTTTCTCAAGGATATTTTTGCTACTGGAGATCCTTTGTGATTCCATAATAATGTTAGGATAGTTTTTTCTATATCTGTGAAAAATGCCTTTGAAATTTTGATAAGAACTGCATTGAATTTGCAGATCATTTACAGACTTTTGGTTTACAAAGTAATATTATTTCCAACTGTCTCTTCTTTTGTCACAATTTAATTCTGCTTATTTTGAAGACCAAATAAGATGTCACACTATCCATTAAGTCTTTGTTATAACTCCAATAAGAAATGATATTCCTTTCTCTCTCTCTCTGTCTCTCTCAAAATTTTTCATCTCTACTCTTTGACACTTAACAACATTCTACCCAATAAAACAACTATCAAGCAAGCTTCTTTATACGAATAAACATGTAAGATTTTTCTTTGAATTTCACATACTATCTAAAATTTGATATTTTATATTATACCTCAAAAGGACTGTTATGGTATTTTAAATCAGCTGTATATTTATTTAGGCTGGCACGGTCTTGCTGCATTTTACAGAGAAACAGATTAAATAAAAAGTATAGAAAGACAGAAATTCCTGTCATTCAAAGAGTGAATACATAGAGTCCTACTGGACAATGCTGCATATCAAAAGTAATAATGTTCTGTAGGAAAGTTTAGTTAATGTGTGAATTATAACTGCGTTAATAAAGCATTCATTTGTTGGAACATATGACTCAATGTGTGTAATTTTTTGAGGGAAGCATACTCAAACAACCAACGACAACAACAAAATTAGTCTGCTCCTGAACGTTGAATTCAGCCATTCCTGCTTATTTTGTTAGTTAAGATTTGTGTGCATACGATGAAATAATTTTGTAAAGAAAAGTATGTAAAATTTCTTATTTTTAATGTTCAAATAAAATTAGATATGTGCAATGCTTAAATGACAGCAAGGTAACTGAAAATAAAGTTACCAAGTTCATACTTCTGACTAAATGTGGCTTCAAGTCTCTTACTTTCCTGAAAATATATAACGATTTGCACTTTCAGAATCAAAAATTACAGAATTCAGAGTTAATGTATGATAGGACCATGCCAATTTATGTTTCTTACGTCCTCTGTTTTAAAATTCAGGTCAGTTGGCATAAAGTTAAATATCTTATCCTTATGAGGATGATGAGATCAGGATGCTTCCATAAAGCTTAAGGATTGGGGATTAACAGCATGCATCTGATGCTGAGATTTGCTATTCATTTTTAAACACATCATTGCTTTTATTATGCAGCTATTTTTGATTCCTAAAATGAATGAATCCGCACCATAAATATGTATGTGTGTTTATTCTCAAGGAGAGCCCGGAAGAAGTAGAGAAAATGATTCAAGTGCACAGCCCCTCTCAGTGGCACTTCAGATGGAAACACACGTGCATGGTTATAAGGAGGTCAAGCTCTCTGAGTGTTAATATAGAAATCAATATTCTATGGAATATAGGTACAACATAAAAAAGACATGAGCTCTTTGGCTAACTTCATGAAAAGTATTTCTCCTTAGGGAAATTATTCTAGCAATTGGGTCACTCATTTGTTATTGAATTTTTGTCCAGCAAAGTTGTTTGTGCTCTGTTCAGCAGCAACTTTTGCTAATAATTGAAACCCTCCAATACAGGCACCATAGGACTTCAGTAATAATGAGAGGTGTTTCTAGTTTATGAGGTAATAACTATTTTACATTTAGTATTAACTTGGATATTAAAGACCACCAAAGAACTGGTAACTATTGAGTTACCAGAAAGCTGTGCTCTTATTTCAGTTATTGCGTACAGAAAACTAAGTTAATTTTCTTTGGAGACCATTATTAAAAATAATAATAGTTATCATTTGGGAAAGAGACAGATGTTTTAGTAGCATTACCTTATTTGCCTTGGGTAGTGCCTTTGATGGTATACTGCCTATGAGTCACTAACATTTTGCTAAAACTGTTAATATGGTATTTTTAATATTTTAACTATTCAAAAAATAACATGAGCATGAGGCACTGTGCTGGTTTTAAGGAATGCCAAGATAAACATTCAGAATAATACTACCATGTAATAAATACCACAGTGGAGAAAAAGAAATAGGGACATAAAAGTACAAAAAATGAACATGTGTTGGATAGTATTCACACCACACATTTGTCATCAGATATAAAAGCAGATGTTTGCTTGGGGAAAAGTTTTGTTTTTTCTAAAAACTTGAAGTTTCAAAATTCTTAATTTAGAGAAAGTATATACATTTATGAAAAAATACTTAAAACTTTTCTATAACATATAATCAATCAGAGAAAATAATTGTGGCTAGTTTTCTCATCAAAAGATTCCAATAGAGTACAGTTAGGCAAGAAGAATAAGTTCTGGTGTTCAGTCGGGTGACTACAGCTAATAACATAGTAGTGTATATTTCAAGACAGAAAGAATAAAAAATTTTGAATGCTATTACCACAAAGGTATGATAAATGTTTAAGGTGATGAATGTGGTAATTAGTCTGATTTGGTCATTATACAATGTATACATACAATGAAACATCACATCATACTCCCAAATATGTACAATTATTGTGTGGCAATTATACATTTTAAAATATTAACAAAATACAGAAAATTGATGTAAAACTAATAAATACTAATTTTACATTAAGAAGCTATTGAATCATCATCCCTTCATTTTAAAAAACAAATTACTGTTACAAAATTTGAAATTATTGAGGGCTCTTTTGGTTATGTTCAATAGTGATATTGTTATTATTATGATACCTAATGCCTAAATCATTGTATATGATGCCTGATTAAAAGATAATTCATCCTATTATGTCATTAAATTTATCAACTTAAGAAGAGATTTATATGTTTGAATTTCCTAGAAAACTGACAGGATAGGAACACCTAAATCAAGCCTCATTTTTCAAAACAATGGTATTGCAATCCCATTAATCAGGCAAATTGTGTAAGTTCTTTTTGTGTTGCAATATAGGAGACATTATAGGAGACTGGTTAATGTATGAAGAAAATAAGTTTATTTGGCTCACAGTTCTGCAAGCTACATAAGAAGCATAGTGCCAGGATCTGCTTCTGGTGAGGCCTCAGGAAACTTACAAACATGGTGAAAGGCAAAGCAGGAGTCAGTGTATCACTTGGTGAGAGTAGGGACAAGAAAGATGGGGAAGGTCTCAGGCTTTTGTAAATGATCAGCTGTCATGTGATCGAACAGGGTCAGAACTCACTCACTATCATGGGGCGGACACAAAGCCATTCATGATGCATCTTTTCCCATGACACAAACAACTCCCACCGGGCCCCACCTTCAACACTGGGATGACATTTTAACATGAGATTTGGATGGGACCAAACATCAAAACCATATCATTCTGCCCCCAAAATCTCATATCATTCCCTCATTGCAAAATATAATTACCCCTTCCCAATTGTTCCCAAAAGTCTCAACTCATTTCAAGTATTAACTTAAATGTCAAGGTCTCATCTGAGACTAAAAGCAAATTCCTCCCTCCTATGAGCATGTAAAATCAAAAAAGGTTATTTACTTGTAAAATATACTGGTGGTACAGAAAGTGGATAAACATTCCCATTCCAAAATGGAGGAATCAGCCAAAAGAAAGAAGGCAACAGCCCCCATACAAGTCCGAAACCCAGCAGGGCAGACATTAAACTTTAAATCTCCTACACAATCCTTGACTCCATGTTCTTTATCCTGGGCACAGTGGTGTGAGGGGTGGGCTTCCCAGGTCTAGGGCTTGTCTACCCCCTGTGACTTTGCAGTGTGCAGCATCTACAGTTGCTCTCATGGCTTACAGTCCAATGCTTGTGGCATTTCTAGGCTCAGGGTGTAAGCTGCAGGTGTCTCTACCATTCTGGGGTCTGGAGGGCAGAGGATTTGTTCTGACAGATTCACTAGGCAGTGCCCCACTGGGGACTGACTCTGTGTGAGCGCTTCAACTCCATATTTCCCCGTAGCACTGCTCTAATAGAGGTTCTCTGCAATGGCTCCATCCCTGTGGCAGGCTTCTGCCTAGGCCTCCAGCTTTCTGGTACATCCACTGAAATCTTGGTGGAGGCCAAGTCTCCTTTCACTCTTGCATTCTGCACACCTTCAGATAAAACACACAAGGAAGCTTCCAATGCTATGCCTAGTGCCCTCTGCAGCAGTGACCTGAGCTGTACCTGGAACTCTTTGAGCTGTGACTGAAGCCAGAGCTGTCAGGCTTCTGGGAGAAGTGTCCTGTCCTGAAGCTGCACAGGGCAGCAAGGCCTCAGGTCTGGTGCCCAGAACCATTTATTTCTCCCAGTTCTCTGAACCTGGGATGGGAGAGGCTTCCTCAAAAATGTCTGAAATGCCTTTCAGGGCTTTTTCCCCGTTGTCTTGGCTGTTAATACTTGGCTTCCTTTTAGTCATGCACATATCTCTAGTAAGTGGCTGCTCCACAGCCTGCTTATATGTCTTTTTGGAAAATGCTCTTTTCTTCTCCACCACATGGCCAGGTTGTTAATTTTATAAACTTTAAAACTTCGCTTCTCTTTTAATGATAAATTTCAACTTACATTATTCCTTTGCTGTTGTATCAGATCATAGACCGTTGGAAGCAGAAAGACCACATCTTGAATGATTTGCTATTTAGATATCTCTTCCACAAGATTCCCTAAGTCATCATTCCTAAGTTCAACCTTCCACAAATCCCTAGGACATGGACATAACGCATCCATGCTGCTTGCTAGGGCATGAAAAGGGTGATCTTTACTACAATTCCCAGGAAATTCCAAATTTTCATCTGAGACCTTATCGGCCTCTCCCTCACTGTTCATATTTCTGTCAGCACTTTGGTCACAACCGTTTAACAATTCTCTAAGAACTGTTTTTGAGTCTAATAATTGACTCTTTTGAGTCCTTCAAACTCTCCTCGCCTCTGCCTTTTACCCAGCTCCAAAGCCGCTCCCTCATCTTCAGGTATATTTACAGCAACGCCCTACTCTTTGGTATCAATTTTCTGTGTTCTGCATTGCTATAAATGAATATCTGAGATAGGGTAATTTATAAAAAAAAAAAAAAAAAAAGAGGTTTATTTGGCTCATATTCTGCAGTCTGTACAAGAGGCATCATGACAATGTCTGCTTCTGGTGAGGGCACACAAAGCTTACAATCATGGTGGAAGGCGACAGGAAGCCAACATATCACATAGTGAGAGAGAAGGCAGGGGGTGTTGGGTCCCAGACTTTCTGAACAACCAGATCTCATGTGAACTAACAGAGCCAGAACTCACTAATTATCACAGGGAGGGCACCAAGCCATATACGAGGGATCTGCTCCTCTGACCCAAACATACCCCAACAGGCCCTACCTCCAACACGGGGGATCACATTTCAACATGAGATTTGGAGGGGAAAATACATCCAAATCATGTCAGAAATGAATCTTAAGCACTTCTAAAACAACAATTACTAAGGACTCAGTTAGATAGAAGGAGTACGTTCTAGTATTCAGTAGTACAGTAGGGAAATGATAGTAAACAATGCTGATAATCTGAAGTGGAACAGTTTCATCCCACAACTATCCCCCACCAGTCTGTGGAAAAATTGACTTCTATGAAATGGCTCCTTGGTGCTAAAAATGTTGGGGACTGCTGGTTTACATGACCACATTATTCAGAGTCATTCTAGGAATTATTCTGATAACTTATCTGATACAACAGAAAATACATATGAACACTAAGACATCTAGAAATAATTTTTCTCATAACAAAAAGTACAAAAACCTGATAAAATATAAGCCTACAATATTTTGTGCTCTCTATTCAGGTATAAAGATAGTGTCAACCATGTGGCATTTATAATATTCATAATCTATATTTGCAAAAAAACCATGTATCATGGAATTTGAGAAGAATTAGACTCTTAGATATTTCTTACAAATATTTAAACATTGTCAATTAAGGGCATTGTAATTACTTTCTTAATTTTTATTAATTAGTTTAGACTCAACTTTACTGTTAATTTTTACATGCAATTTTCTCTCTGATTAGTTTTCTTTTCTTTCATATTATAGTTCTTTAACTTCTCACCAATTTTATGCAAGTAACTACTTTATTTTACATTTGCCAGCCATGTGTCTTACAAGGACTCTACATTTAGCATCCCGATAGTTGTAGCATGCATTATATTTTTAGATAACTAGCTTATGTGAAAAGAAATAAACTGAGCAGAACCTGGCAAGGCAAAACTACCCACAGATGGAGAACACTTCCAGATCATTTTCAGTTCCTCTTCATCATATTTGAGACTAATCTTCCTTGAACTTATTTCCTTTCTCTCTTAAATACCAATTTTAAGTTGTTTATTTTTCTTATTTCTGATCAGGCCTTTCTTCCTTCTTGTTCTTAGTAACCATCTTCATTTGAAGAATAAATCACATGTTAAAGAGTACATACAGCCATAAATGTATTTTTAACAAAACATTCAACTGTATAACTACCACTAAAATCAATGAATAGAATATTGTTAGCACCCCAGAGCTCCCCTTCCCCAGTGTGACTCTTCCTAATCACTAGTTTCTCCTAATTAGGGAGTTACGTTTAATTGAAAACCCTTTTAAAAGCGGCAGGCACGGAGGCTCACCCCTGTAATCCAGCACTTTGGGAGGCTGAGGCGGGTGCATCAGTTGAGGTCATGAGTTTTGAGACCAGCCTGGTCAACATGGCATAACCCCGCCTCTACTAAAAATCCAAAATTAGCTGGGTGTAGTGGCGGGAACCTGTAATCCCAGCTTCTTGGGAGGCTGATAAAGGTGAATCACTTGAACCTGGGAAGCAGAGTTTGCAGCGAGCCGAGATCGCGCCACTGCACTCCAGCATGAGCAAAAAAGCGAGACTCCATCTCAAAAAAAAAAAAGAAAAGAAAACAATTTTTCTTTAAATTTTAGGGAACTTTTAAATTTTAGGTAACTATCCAATTATTTATTCCCTAAAGAAAAATCTTCTTTTCTCTTTTTAAACATTTTATATAAATGGTATTACACGATATATATTTTTTGCATGTCTGCCTTTTAAAAAATTTATGCTATGAAATATCATTGTATGTAATTCTTTCATTCACTCATGTTTTATTGCTGTATAGTATTCCATTGATTATACAAGAAGTTAACCAACCATTCTATCAGTGAACAGTTTTTCCCATAATCTTTTTTGTACATGTTTCTGGATTACATAAGCACTCATTTTGGTAAAGTATATCCAGCAGTAGAATCGTTCACAATAGAGTATGTTCATTCCTTCTGTTTATATCAGATTGAATGCATTCATCAGTCTACCTTTGTAGTTATTACTGGTGTCATTTAAATCAACAGTGGCTCCTTTCACATCTTCTTCCAAAAGACACAAGTTTTGAAGTCCAATCTTTCTACTTGTAGAGACTATTCAAGCTATTCTTCATTCTACTGCAATAAAACAATGTTTAAGGAGAGAATAGATGGCTATTAGGCTACTGTTGCTAAATTAATAACAATTGGAGCAATAAATCATGAGTTTTCAACAACTGCCCATTATACAGAATGGTTTTAGGAGGTATATTTGGGGGTTGATAAGAAAGTCTGGAATTTTGTTACCTCAAGTTCTTTGTTGGCAACTCTTAGTTTGTGAGTTTCTATGAGAGAAGAAAAATACAACGTAAGGTAAACAAATAAAATCTACTTTGCAGCTTTCTATTTGCAGTTCTTTTCTGACTAGGGAAGAAAGCTATAATTTTTCTCATTGACATTTCTTCAGAAGACTGGCATAAAAAAAAACAAAAACAAAAACAAAAAAAAACCTACTACCCCTTAGTATTAGATTTGTAAATATAGGACATGGAAGTGAAAAAAAAGTTCCAAGGAAAACCTTCCATTTTTCACAACATCAAGTTTAAATAGTATAAATATTATAAATGCATTACCTTCATAAGTTTTTATTATATATATTCTTTTAGAGACTTCTACTATAGTTCATTCTGCTTATGTTTTGAGTCATTGGAAATGTCTGGGGATAGATCTTCTAAAGTGTCATTCTCATCATTTGGGGAATAATCCCATTCCAAGATGTAGGCAACAAAGGTCATTAGCAATCTCTTTGTTAGCTATGTGTTATGGTTCCACATGGTATGTCTAGTGTATCTCATTAGAATGTAATTTTGTCTATATCAAATCCAGAAATAATCAAAACTTAGGGATATTTAACCATGTTCTTAAGTTTCTGCATAAAATTGAATAATGAATTATATATTGTATAATGGCATTTGACTATATTCACTAGTATTATTAATTTTGTAAATTAAATTTTATCAGAATATCTTCCTAAAAATGTTATAGTGAAAAAGTAAGTTTGCATAGTAACTTAGTGAAATTAGTTTTCTTTATTTTTGACAAATATTTGATCAATCATTGCCAATATTAGGGGACAATGGTGTGCTTTAATTCAGATGATAACATTTTCCAAGGTTCTTCCCTTTTCACTCTATATAATCTGCTGAGGTGATCTCATTTATCCCTGTAAACTCTACTATCACTTACCTACACACAACAAATACTTCCTGATCCCATAGTATGTCCCAAAAGCTATATAGGATACTGGGATAACAACATTGGCTCAAAGAAGACCTCAGCCCTTTTGCCATGATAATTATTTTCTAATATGTTCAGTACCTACTGATATCTGGATACACTCATTTTGACTTAACAACAGTTCTTCAAACTCAAAGATATCAAGATTAAATTTATCATTCTTTATTTTCTAAGTGTATTCTTTTCATTTATAACATAATATACCTGGCAACAATTCATGGGCTTTGTTTTCAATTTTTCTATGTTGCTTATAATAGGTTGTCTAAATCCTGTTAATATTATATCAAAAATATATCTCAAATTCAAGTCTCCTCTCTAACAATGCCTTAGTTCCGACTCTAACTAATTTTTTCTTTTACTATTATGGTAGACTTCTAATTGGCCTTTCTGCCTCTAGTCTCATTTCCTCCATAGTGCCAGGAGAATAATCTTTCCAGCCTCTTTCTCAGCCAAAAGCAAATTAATCAATCAATAAATATACAGATAACAATTCCTGATCATTCTTCCCTGTTTTTTACTTGATTATGAATCCCTGTTAACCAACAGATAAAATTCAAATTTACTTTAATTATATATTAGAACTTCTATGTTCATGTTTCCTCTTTCTCTTACACCATAGTCCATTATCCAAGATTATTTTACTCCAAAACTTCACTATATGTCTCGGCTATATAAATTACATAGAGTTGCAAGTTATATAAATCATTAATGACTCCGTATTTCCATATATGTTATTTCATCTTCCTGTCATGTCTGTTTATCTATTATCTGTCTGTTAAAGTCTTATGAAACCTGAAAGCGTGGCCAATTTTTCATGTATACTATAAAAGTGGATTTCAATAATTTACTTAACATCTATTAAGTAAATATAATTAAGAAGTATTATAACTGCTGTTGGGCATATAAAACATTGTTGTTTAATGTCACATATTCATTACTTTAATAAATATTCATTGATCAGCTACTCTGATGTGAGCACTGTTGCCAGAACCAGTGATAATGTCATGGACATTCTAGATAAGGTAGGTGATCTTATGGGATTAATATATCAGTAGATGGACAGACAATATTTGACAGTTTTATTGGGATAGAAGATAGATAGAAAATATTTAGATATTTTATTGAAAGATAGATAAATAGAATTATCTCATAGAATTTTAACTGTTGTACAAGAAATTAAAAGAGGTAATATGATAATAGTGGAGAGTGCAAGGTTATATTCAACATAATTTCCTTGGGAGATGACATTTGATCTGATTACTAACCATAGAAGATTCAGAAAAAGCATCATCTATCTGGGTAAAGATGCACATGATATGTATTACTGAGGAATAAAAGAGTCATGATTGATTAAAGAAGAAGAAATAGGAGGAGAACAAGAAAGAGAAAAAGGAGAAGAAGAAGGAAGGAGAAGAGGATGAGGAAGAGGAACAGTATGAGGAGAAGGTGGAGGACAAGGAAAGTCCATGTGGCTGGATTCTGGGGACTAACAAGAGAGGTAAACAAAGCCTTGACTGTGTAGGACCATGTGGAACCTAACTTGGAAAGTGGACTTTAAGTGCACCAGATCATCACTAGAATGTGTTAAACAGAGGAGTGGCATGATTTGTCTTTATCATAACATACCTTGGTTTGGCAGTTTGACTTGATAATGTACTATTTCTTAACATGTCCATGTTTCTTCCCACATATAATGCTCCTTGAGTGAACACAGAATCCGGTACACTCAGTATGTATATTTTGAGCTAAAAAAATGAATTAATAAATGATTGAATTAACGAATATAACTTCAAGGGACTTAAAGTTGAGATAACGTTATGTTGCTATTTATGGCCCAAGCAATGATTGATATTATTTTATTAAAAACTGTTTATCGTGGCCGGGTGTGATGGCTCACGCTTGTAATCCTTGCACTTTGGGAGGCCGAGGTGGGTGGATTACTTGAGGTCAGGAGTTCGGGACCTGTCTGGCCAACATCATAAAACTTCATTTCTACTAAAAATACAACAAATTAGCCAGGCATGGTGGCAGGTGCTTGTAATTCCAGCTACTCAGGAGGCTGAAGCAGGAGAATTGCTTGAACCCAGGAAGTGGAGGTTGCTGTGAGCTGAGATCGTGCCGCTGCACTCCAGCCTGGGAGGCAGAGCAAGACGCCATCTCAAAAACAAACAAACAAACAAAAAACAACAACAAAAGCAAAACAAAACAAAACAAAAAACCTATTTATTGTCAAGTAATAATAACTAAATTCCAAAAACACAATAATTGCTAACATATTCTATAATTTCCAGGTAGGGGGAAATTATCTATTTTTATCTATATTTCTAAACAATATATTACTTATCCAAAAAAAGCAAAGCAAAACAAAACATTTAGAATCGACAGATGAAAAACTTCTTCACTGACTACATTAAAACAAGACTTCCTTAAAACATTGTGAAAAATTCTTCTTTCATGTTATATTTTATTGAATGTTTTTCAAACATTTTGTTAGTTATTTTAGGAGAACTAAAACAAACAATTTTCTTATTATCTCTATTTTCCTAGTGCTCAAAGAATAGTAAACATATTGCTTATATCTCGATTTATAAAACAACTTGCTCTCTAATATTTTGTGTTGACACCCGTAAAAATAGTCATGAAGAAAGTAGCCCAGAATAACCAACCAGTGGGAAGCCTGGAAAGCTGCAAGTATTATCCAATGCATCCTAGTTATGAGGGCAGTACTTTCTGGAATGACCTTGCAGCAGATGATTTGGAGGCCTTTGGAATCTTGCTTCAACAGCAGATCTGATAGTTGTGGTTTTATTTATTTTTTGCCAAAGCTTAGCAGTTGGACACAAGAGTATTTGCTGCAGTACTGAAAAATCAATATGATTACCTCCTTGCCACAGGGCTACATCTAACTACAATATCCTGGACAACGCATATAAGAATCACTCACAGATAATGCTGCATAGCTCGTGGGAGCTGACTGAAAACAAACAACAATGACATTCTTACTCTTGAAAAAGTTACAGATGGCATTAAGATTTAACATAGAGTGCATTAACATGAAATATTTTGGTTATCCTTGTGGTACTAAACTAGAAACTTGCTTGTATGCTGCTTTTTGAGATCAGATTGACTATATTTGACAAAAAGCGGGATGGTTCACTTTATAGAACTAATTGGAATCTTACCTATTTTGCTTCTTTTTTTTTTTTTTTTTGTCAGTTTACTAAGAGAAATCATTACCTTACTTTACCTTACTTATTTTTCAGTTAAAAATGACTTATTTTTGAAATAACATCGAAGATAAAATTAAAATATGAGCATCAAGCTTCAGCAGATTGAAATGGAAAGATCGTCTTGACTGTGATATCTTGGCTTCAATGATTTCCATAAAATACTGACAAGAAAGAAAACGATTTCAATTTTAAACTAAATTAAAGCAATTTTAGGGTGCATTCATCTGTATGAGAAGGTACAATTTATTTTTCTATGTAAAATTAGAGAATTTTAAAATGAAGTATTGACACGTATCCACATTCTGCTCTTATATTTTCTGCATACATTTTGTTTCAAGGTATATTCTCTAGTTATTTGCCTATTCTGAAAAGAAATAAATTTCAGGATTTATTAGTATTTTAAGACAAAGCAGTAAAACTGTAATTTATTTCTTTGTTTATGTTTGTCTCAAGCTTAATTTCTGTATTTTTCCAGTGAAATAGAATAATTACACCTTAGTACAGTACTGAAAATAAAATAATTCAAATGAAGGCCATTACATTACAAATAGAATATATTTATCCACTTCACTTTTAGCATACAATCAGATAGACTCAGCCACTGGACAAGCTGTGACATAAATAGCATATAACAACCCTTCTGACTTGGAGACAATAGCTTCCACCTCAGCTAGTGACTTGCTCTTAGTGATTTGGACTGTGATTCAGACTGTTCTGTGTACAAAACTACTTAGAAATTATGTGACAGATTCAGGCCAGAATTTAGAGTCCAAATGGAAAAAAACTGTAAATCTGTAGGCTTAGCATTCTAAACTAAATATATGACTCAGAGCAGGTGGCTATGCATAATTACAAAGCCCTGTCTTAAGCTTTTAAAAATATTTATTCACCTAAGATATTAAAATCCATTAAAATAATGAAATTCTTCAGCAGAGAAAAACGTGAAGGTCTTCTGCCATGAAATATGTGTGTTTATATTTATTAATTAACAACAATTATGCAACAGAAATATGCAGAAATTTTAATGCCCTTCATAAATGAAGTGTGAGCATTGATGAATTCAGCTCTTTTAAAAAGACTGAGGCAATGGTTCAATTTATTATTGAATCAATTTCAACTTTACCATGTACAAAGTTTGCATGAGAAATACAGCTGGTGTAAGAGCTCTTAGGCATGACTTTTCTCTACAGCATCAGGAATGAATTAGGAGCCACGGGTAGAGTGGTGAGCAAAGGGTAGATTTTATGTTTGAATGTATTGCACCCTGACATTTTAAATTTGTTACCGAGATTGATGAGTTACCCCTGGCGCAGATGAGGAGGTTCCACAGTGGTAAGTCTTTAGAAAAAAAATATTTTCTTTTGAATGGGGCTTTATTTTTTCACTTTTATGATATAAACACTTTCCTCATAAAATAAACACCCAAGAAAAAATAAATAGGAAGTTTTTATGATTTTTCTATGTTCAATTATTTCCAGCCTGTAACCTATCTACATTTTACTTTTTAACCAATTTTTTTAGCAACTTTTGTACGTTCTTATGTTTTTTCTATTTATTATTCAGCCTTAAATGCTTCATTTCTGTACTACATACATTTTCTTTTACTTTATTAAGATAGATTCTGTATGTCATCAGTAAAAAGTTAAAATATGAATAATACACTTTACTCCCTGTTTTATTGTATATGTAAAACAAATAGTACTTTAAATATAAAAGGAATACATTTTTCCCTCTCCAATTCTATGCAGCCCCTATTTTCTCCACAGAGGTAACCTACTATATTATTAATAACATGTATCCTTTTACTCTATGTGTTTGTGTATAAACATATATATACACACACACACACACACACACATATATATATATATATTTACTATGCAAAAATACATTGCTTGGTATGTATTTCTAATATATGAGCAAATGCCATCTTACCTCAAAAACATAGTCAACCAATGCAAAAATAGACAAATAGGATCATATCAAGCTACAAATCTCTATACAGCAAAGAACACAATCCACAAAGTGAAGAGACAGTCTACAGAATGAAATCAAATATTTTTAAACTATTCAACTGACAAGAGATTAATAACTAGAAAATATAAGAAGCTCAAACAACACAATAGCAAAAAAACAGATAATCTGATAAAAAATGGGCAAAAGACCTGAATAGACATTTCTCCAAAAAACACATACATATGGCCAAAAGGTATATTAAAAAATGTTGAGATTCACTAATCAGCAGAGAAATGCCAATCAAAACCACAATGAGGCATTATCACATCCTAGAAATAAAACCCAGGGAGCTCACTTCTGTGTTGTTTGCTGGGTACTGAGGACTTTGATAGTCTGCCTTCCTCCCTGCTTTTCAATGTTTTGTATTATATGAAATAATACAATGTGTTTGTATTATATGAAATATTCAAGGCTTTTAGCTGAACTTAGCAGGATAATAAGAAATGTATTTCCACTCCAAATAGACCCAAAAGTGATTTTTAACTTTTGATTTTTATGGATACATAGTTATACATAGTTATAGGGCTTATGTGATATTACAAAACTAGCATACAATAGGCAATAATCAAATTAGGGTAATTGGAATATTCATCACCTGAAACTTTTTTGTGTGTGTGTTTGGAATATTCCAATTCCACTCTTCTAGTTATTTAAAAATGTACAGTAAATTATTGTTAATTACAGTCACCCTGTTGTGCTGCCAAACACAGTATCTCATTCCTTCTATCCAACTCTATTGTTATCCCCACTAACCAATCCCTCTTTATACCCGCATTCCAACTACCCTTCCCAGCCCCTGGTAGCCATCATTCTACACTTTACCTTCATGAGATTCATCTTTGTAGCCCTCACCTATGAGTGAAAATATATTTGTCTTTCTGTGCTTAGCTTATTTCACTTAACAAAATGTTCTTCGGTTCTGTCTATATTGCTGCAAATGACAAGATTTCAATTATTTTTTATATTATAGGTAAACAATATTACATTGCATTTGTGTACAACATTTTCCTTATCCATTCACCAGTTTATAGACACTTAGATTGATTCCATATATTGGTTATAGTGAATAGTGCTGCAATAAATATGGGAGTGCAAATATCTCTTTGATATATATTTTTAAATTTGGAATATATCCTCAGCAGTGGAATTGTCAGCTAAATGGTAGTTATATTTTAAATATTTTAGGAACCTCCATAGTGTTATCCATAGTGGTTCTAATAATTTACATTCCCACCAGCATGTGAGGGTTCCCCTTTCTTCAAGTAGGCTGCCAAGGTTTGGGGTTTCCACCCTCTGAAGCCACAGCCTGAGCTTTAGGTTGGCTCCTTTCAGCCATGGCTGGATCATCTGGGACACAGGGAACCCAATCCCTAGGCTGCACACAGTACCAGGACCCTGAGCCCACTCCACAAAACCACTTTTTTTGTATTGGGCCTCTTCACCTGTGATGAAAGGGGCTGCCAGGAAGGTTTCTGACATGCCCTGGAGACATTTTCCCCATGGTCTTGGGGATTAAGTTTAGGCTCCTTGCTACTTATGCAAATTTCTGCAGCCAGCTTGAATTTCTCCCCAGAAAATGGGTTTTTATTTTCTATTGCATAGTCAGGTTGCAAATTTTCCAAACTTTTATGATCTGCTTCCCTTATAAAACTGAATGCCTTTACCAGTACCCAAGTCACCTCTTGAATGATTTGCTGCTTAGAAATTTCTTCAGCCAGATATCCTAAATCATCTTTCTCAGTTCAAAGTTCCACAAATCTCTAGGGCAGGGGCAAAATGCTGCCCGTCTCTTAGCTAAAACATTACAAGAGTCGCCTTTACTCCAGTTCTCAACAAGTTCCTCATCTTCATCTGAGACCATTTCAGCCTGGAATATGGCTTTCAGCATTTTGGGCAAAGCCATTCAACAAATCTCTGGGAAATTTCAAACTTTCCCACATTTTCCTGTCTTCTGCTGACCTCTCCAAAACGTTCCAGCCTCTGCCTGTTACCCAGTTCCAAAGTCGCTTCCACATTTGGAGGTATCTTTTCAAAAATACCCCACTTTTCTGGCACCAATTTACTGAATTAGTCTGTTGTCACGTTGCTGATAAAGACATACCGGAGACTGGGAAGAAAAAGAGGTTTAATTGGACTTACATTTCCACAGGGCTGGAGAGGCCTCAGATTTAAGGCGGGAGGCAAAAGGCACTTTTGTAAATAGTCTACTTTTACATGGCAGCAGGCAGAAGAAGAATAAGAAAGAATCAAAAGCAGAAACCCCTGATAAACCCATCGGATCTCATGAGACTTGTTTACTATGGTGAGAATAGCATGGGAAAGACTGGCCGCCATGATTCAATTACCTCCTCCTGGGTCTGCCCCACAACATGTAGGAATTCTGGGAGATACAATTCAAGTTTAAATTTGGGTGGGGACACAGCCAAACCATATCAGAGTTAATGAGACTTTCTTTATTCTTTATTACCTTACATCAGTAAAAACAATGTTTCATGCATGCTTTAAAAGGCTGCAGAATGTTTATCTTGTGCTGAATTCCATCGTACATGCACAAAAGAGAAACTGACATATTGCATAAGGCAGGAATTACAGGAGACTGAAGTAGAAGTACAGAGACAAGTACACAAAATGATTATTTAAAAGTTAAAAATAGCCATCAAACAGGAAATATAGAGTATAAGACAATTTGCAATATATTTGCAAATTTAGATAAAACTATTTTCTAGAAAAAAATCATTTTTAGTAGAACTACACCAATGAAACAAATTAAACAAACTGATTTCCAAAAGAAAAATAGGAAAAGGTATTAAAGTGGTACTCTGAAAACAATAAAAATACACTTATTTATTAAGATAATGTTACTAAAGTCTCAAAGATTAAATATTGCCAAATCAATTTAAAATGCTCCAGAAGCTAGAAAAATAAATATATTTTTCAACCTTCTTTTATGAAGCAATATAACTTTGATATTAGTGATGGATAAAGCTTGCTTAAAAACAAAACAAAACAAAAGCTAGAAAATTAGAAAAACTAACTGGACATTAAATTATGCATTTCGTCTCTAGGTTTTTTTCTGAAAAATGCAATGTGAGGAAGTAAATATTATTCAACATAATATTAGGTGTAAAGTGAAAATCATTTGCTTTCTGATAATATGTTAAGATTTTTAAACAAAAAAATGATTTAAAAAGACAGCACAAAAGTCTGCATACTGTTTAAAATAGATGAGTTTAAATTATAGCACTACTATACACTAATCGGGTTATCTTGAGAAATGACTCATCAATTCTAAGTTTTTATATTAATATTTATAAATTATGAATTGTATTTGTCACAACTTTTTTAGTTCAAGTGGAGAAAGCTAAATCTATCCAAATAGTTAATGCAAACAGTATTTTTGTAAAGATGTAAAGTCTATTTATGACGTTATAACTATCCTTCGGCAAGTTCTGCTGGCTTTGTTTTCAATATCCCTATATTACCAATGTTGGGACTATTTACAAATATGCTGATAACCCTGTTTCCATACTTGCATTCTCAAACGATGCTTCTCAAATGCTTTGTGGTATACAACTAACTTCGTTCGTTCTCATTTTATCACACACTATCTCTATCTTAAAAAACAGTGAATTCATTAAAAAAAAATATCATGCTTCTAGCTTGCAACTATGTAAAAGTTATACAGGTTCCCAAATGTTTATTCTCCATTTATGTGCTAATTATGGAGCAGTAAAAAAGTTCATGGACTGGGACCCATTTGAGTATGACTACTGTTTACTGTGTTGCCTCAATTTCTCTCAGATTGTAAAAACATACTTTAGATCTTTTCTCTCAATGCTTAAAAGCAATGCCTTCCCACCTCAGTTAAATTATAGCCAAATTCCTTAGCTGAATGTGATGCAGATCTTTGCTCCTTAGTTCCACTAAAACCCGGTTCTTGTCACACGACCATAAAAGTTAGGCACACAGACACACTGAAGGGTGAGTGGAATGAAATTTATTGAGCATAAAGGAAAAAATAAAAATAATAATGAAAAAAACAACACTCTCAGCAAAGTGAGAGGGATTCCTGCTAACAGGCCCCCCCACCTAGCAGATTGAATACCAGGCCACCACACAGGAACTGAAGAAGCTAGCTCCTCCCCTCCGCAAAGGGCACCAAAGTCCAAACTTCTGTGACTCTGCCATGTTCTACCAGTGCACTGGTCAGTGGCAGATTCTCCAGGGCCCCCTTCCTCCTTACCTTCCTCCTGCATCTTTCAAAATGTATTAAAGGGCGCTTGAACTGGCCTTTGTTTATCTCTTATGCTTTATCTTTGACTACTTGCCAACTTGCTTACACCTTTTTGTTTACACTGGCCTTCTCACTACTGTCAAACACATTAAACATATTCTTAGTCTAGGATATTTTTAATGATTGCTTGCTTTTAAACATATAAAAAAAGTTCAAGAGAAAAATTCAAAAGCACAGAGGAACCAACTCTGAGTTAATATTGAAGTATAATATACATTTTTTCTAGATTTAATTTCTTTCTTTCTGTCAGAGGTGTTTGAAGTAGAGGGATTCCATCTTAGATAGGGGCTGGGTAAAATAAGGCTGAGACCTACTGTGCTGCATTCCCAGGAGGCTATGCATTCTAAATCACAGGATGAGATAAGAGGTTGGCAAAAGATAGAGGTCACAAAGATTTGGCTGATATTTCAGTAAATAAGCTGGCCAAAACCCACCAAAACCAAGGTGGCGTGGAAAGTGACCCCTGGTGGCTCTCACTGCTTATTATACACTAATTATAATACATTAGCATGCAAAAGACATTCCCACCAGTGCCATGACAGTTTGCAGATGCTGTGGTAACATCGGGAAGTTACTCTATATGGTCTAAAAAGTGGAGGAACCCTTAGTTCCAGGAATTGCCGACCCCTTTCCAGGAAATTTATGGATAATCTACCCCTTGTTTAGCATATAATCAAGAACTAACAATAATATCCTTAGTGGAGCATCCCCTGCTGCTGCTTTGCCTGTAGATTAGCCATTCTTTATTCTTTTACTTTCTTAATAAACTTGCTTTCACTCTGTGTACTTGCTCCAATTCATTCTTGTGCAAGATCCAAGGACCCTCTCTTGTGGTCTGGATTGTGACCCCTTTCTGGTAACATTGCCACCACAGATAGAATCCAATATCTGTATTTTAATGTTATCATTGCATGCATATTTTATAATGCTGATATATTAATACATTACTTGTTGTTAAAGTTTGTATTAAAGTGGAATGCTGTATTTAATGCTCTTTCCATTAGCTCGTTTTCTCTATCTTCCTCCCCCTCTTTCACTATATAAACCACTTCCAGTCTGAACGTTTTCCTCCAGTTTTTATGACTTGCTTTATCACAGCATCCAGATCTCTGCACAAATATCACTTCCTCAAAACTGTCTAAAATAGTCTTCCTACAACCACCACACACTTCTCAAACTTCCCTTTATTTTCCTTCCCATCTCTTATTACTACCTAAAATTACACTGTGTAACTATTTACTTGATTAATACTTATCTGCCTCATTACACAGCAATCTTCATGAGAGCAGAGGCAAGGCATTTATTGTTGACTATTTTAACACTACACTGTTACATCGGTTGACATGTAGTGCTCTGTCTATTTATTACACATATAGTTATATAAATTAACTGTGAATATAATGGCAGGTGTTACAGACAAGCCTTAGGAAGGGAATAACACAAGAATTTAGAAATTCACAAGGAATTTAAAAACTTCTCCTATGAAAAGGTATGGACTTTTATTTTATTCTTTTCACGTCAAATTTTTCTGCTCTCAATCCACACTGAAAAGAAAGTAGCATTCCATGTTAACCAAGCTTATATGTCTTCCATTCTGATCCAAAGAAAACTAGAATTTATTTAGATCAATTCAATATTTCCAACAGAGAAAGCATGATTAATTTATTTTGGTCAGGTGTTTAAATGACCAAATGGCCCAATCACCTATGATGGAGGAGTGAGATGGAGTGTGAAATCAAGATATGTATTTGGTCAAAATATGGCAGTCAGGATTCAAATCTAAGGATTGGATGCCCATTAAAATATTATGAGTAGATAAGGCAATCTCATAAATGATCATTTAAAAAATAATAGCCTGAAGGTTTTGAGGATCTTGTGAGGAGTTGCAGTAGCATAACTAAACTCACCACTTCTATTCCTCTTATGTTACCAATACTAAATATTGATGTTTAACTTACGTGTATGTGTTGTTATAACAGAGATGTTTATTCCTAATTATGTCCATTTAATTATAGTATCTCTTTATCATAATTACATAGAGTTTCAATTTGTTAATGTTCTTTTCTTTGTAACTATATTTAACTTGCTTTTAAATTCTATTAATTTGGAATATATAAACTTCATTTTTAATTATATTAGAGGTTTATGTGTAAAATTTTATAAAAATAATTTAACATATAAAGACATGGTAAAACATTTTCAAAGAAAAATTAATATTCATTTTGTGCTATTATGAGTTATGTACTTTTCTTTTCTCTATTTTATAAATGGTTGATACAGTTTAGATATTTGTCTTCTCCAAATCTTATGTTGAAATGTAATCCCCAGTGTTGGAGGTAGGCCCTAGTGGGAGGTACATGGGTTACAGGGGCAGATCTCTCATGGCTGTATTGATGCCATCCTCATGGTAATGAGTGAGTTCTTGCTTTGTTCACATAAGATCCTGTTGTCTGAAAGAGTATGGCATGTCTTCCATCTCTCTCACTTCCTTACTCTTGCTTCTGCTCTCAACATGTGACACTGGCTCTCCCTTTGCTTTCTGCCACGATTGTAAGCTTCCTAACTCCTCATCAGAAGCTGAACAGATGCTGGTGCCATGCTTCCTGCACACCCTGCAGAACTATGTGCCAATCAAACATCTTTTTCTTATAAATTACCCAATCTCAGGTATTCCTTTATAGGAATACAAAAATGGACTAACACAATGATGGTGTAATTTCAATTTCAAATTCTAGTATTTCATTGCTGGGAATATAAAAACAATTGACTTTTACATATTAACTTTCTATTCTGTATTTTTGCTCTAATCAATCAGTTTCTGAAGCTTGTTTGTCAGTTCTTTTGCATTTTGTACATAGAAAATTACATCATCTGCATATAATGACTGTCTTATTTCTCTCTTATCTTTCCATATGCCTTTTATTACCTTTTCTTGTTATATTGCATTAGCTAGGGCTTCCTGAAAGGTATTGAAAAGGAGTGGTAAGCAAGAGCATCCTTGATTTCTTTCTTATTAGATTTGATGTTAGCTGTAGGGTTTCTTTGTAGATTATCACATCAAATTGAGATAGTTCACTTGATTCCAAATTTTCTAAGTTTTTTGTTTGCTTGTTTGTTTGTTTTAAATCATGAGTGGGCATTGCTATGTGATTTTTCTGCATCTACTGATATGACTATGTGATTTGTCTCCTTCACTCTGTTGATTTAATAGATTGCAATAATTGACTTTCAAATGTTGAGACAGCCTTCCATACCCAGAATAAACCGTGCTTAAGTCATGGTGTGTGATTCTTTTTATAAATTGTTGAATTGTCTCTGCTAGAATTTTGTTGAGGATTTTGCAACTATGTTCATGCAAGATATTGTTCTGTAATTTTCTTTTCTGGTAATGTCTTAGTCAGTTTTGGGTATTAATAGAATGTTGAGTCATAAAATGAGTTAGGAAGTAGTCCTTCTACTTCTATCTTTTGAAAGACATTGTAGAGAATTAGTATAATTTCTCTTTAAACACTTGATGGAGTTGGCCAGTGAATCCATAAGGGCCTGGTGATTTTCATTTTCAAGGTTATTAAACATGGATTTCCTTCATTTAATAGATATATACCTGTTTAGAATATTTATTCCTGTTGTGTAAGTATTAGCAGCTTGTGTCTTTCACATAATTCATAATTCCTTATTATCCATATAATGTTCATGAGATTTGTAGTGATGCCCCTTCTTTTGGTTCTGATATTAACAATTTGAGTTTTCTGTCTTCTTTTCTTAGTAACCCTGGCTGGAGGCTTATTAATTGTATTGGTCCTTTTAAATAATCAGCTTCTGGTTTCACTTTTCTCTATTAATTTCATGCTTTCATTTCATTGATTTCTGTTCTAATTTCTATTATTTCTTGTCTTCTGCTCACATTGAATTTAATTTCTCTTCCTTTTCTCATTTCCTAAAACGGAGGCTTAGATTATTGATTTTTTTAACATTCTTCTTTTCTATCATATGCATTCAATGTTATGTATTTCCCACTGAGCTCTGTCTGAACTGCATCTCACAAATTTTGTTAAGTAGTATCTTAATCTTTACTTAGTTTAAAATATTTTTAACTTCACCTGCAATTTCTTCTTTATTCCCACAACTGTGTTGTTTAACTCACAAAACCAAACAAAATTAAGTAGTTTAAGATTTCTAGCTAGCTTTCTGATAATGATTTCTTATTTAATTTCATTGTGATCTGGGGAAATTACTACTGAATTTTTACATCTTTTCTGCATTCTCTTTTTTATCTAGCTCTCTTTTTAATCTCATTTTTTTTTTGTCTATTCACTTCAGCTTCTTACTAGTCACTCTATGCTTACTTTATTTTGTTAAAAAATAAAAAATGCCATACAATATTTCCACCTATTTTGTTATTGGATTATCACAATTATTATTAACTTTTGATTCAGCACATTTCCTCCTTTCTTGTACTGCAAAACTATTAGCACATCTCACTTAGGGTTCCATTTTTACTGTTTAATAATATTTAAAATATAAGTGATATATTGCAGGTTGTCTCTGGTAACTAAAGAGTCATATCTTTTTGAAAATTCATTCTCAGTTCCCACACTGGAAACTAAACAAGTGGATTCTAGTAGAATTACTCTTTCAGAAACATAGCTGTAGAAAATACAGTTGTATACTTGTTTTAATATTGACTCACACTGCTGATCTTTCAATTGCCAACAAGTTTCAATGTAGAATAGATTTTCTTCTACCATTGTGGGATTCTAATATGTTACCAATTAGGATTTGATAAAACTTTGAATCCTGAAAAATGTTGTCACTTTACATAGACCTTCCCATTTTACAGTATTTTTCTTGGGCACTAAATCTCTCATTATGCCATTCAGCACACTTCTGCTTTTGCTATGAATTTACAGTTTCAATGGATATAGAAGTATAGTTACAGAAAAAAGAAACAAAAATTTGATTTTGGCTATCTGCACAATGGCCTTGATTGCTAAGTCGAGACTAACTCCATACATATCTATTTCTACCATCATCCATGCAGGTAGGCATGTGTGCATGTGTGTGTTTGTGTACACATGTGTAATGTGTAAGTCTTTGTGTTTGTGTTTGCTGCTCCAGAGGGTAAAGCACGTGTAGATCATGTATTTACCTTTTTATCAAATATGTCTAAGTTTTAATTGCTAGAATTTGTTAAGTATCTAACCACAAAATATCTCTTGTTTTTTTGTTTTTAGGCCATTTCACTTTTTTATTACTTTATGAATATTTTAATATGGTGTTATTGAGTCACATTTTGCAGATTTCTAATCTCACATTATTTCATTGCAGAATCCCTACTCATAGTCAACTTCTAACTTTATAATTGTATCCTGTAACTGCATGGCATCTCTAGTGCTGTATGAATTCCTTGCCTCCAGATCATAAAACATATTTCTAAATTTCCTTTTAAGTATTGGCATAACAAATTAATTCAGTGTAGACTCTTCATAGACTCTTCCTGTAACTTTAGTTTACCCTATTTCCAACTCTCTGGAAGAATGGTCCATGTTGAGGAGCCGCGGTAAAATGACTGAATAGAAACCTCCAGTGATCATCCCCCCATGGGGACACAAAATTGAAAAACTATTCATGCAAGAAAGCACCTTCATAAGAACCAAAAATCAGGTAAGCAATTGAAGTACATAATTTTAATATTACATAAAGGAAAGAGGCATTGAAGAGGGTAGGAAAGAGAGTCTTGCATTGCCCACACCACCCCTTCTCCATCCCCAGGCAGTGCACATAGACAGAATCTGTGTGTTTGAAGGAGAGAGATCAAAGTGATTGTGCAAATTTGCATTATAACTCAGGGCTGTCCTTTATCAGTAGAACAAACACAGGAAATAATTCTGCTGGTGCCCATGGAGAAAGCATTGAAAGTAGTTCAGGCCAGAGAGGATACTCCACTGCAGCAGTAAGAATCTAAATGTCAGCTACCTCTGCCACAGGCTGACTAAAGTATCTTGGAATCCTAAATACGTTTGACAGGCATCCAGGTCACAAGGACTTCAGTCCTTTGGTAAATTTGGTGCTGTTGCACTGGGGGGGCTCAGAGCCAGTGAACTTGGAGTGCACACCAACCAGTGAAACACCAGCTGTGGTTACCAAGAGAGTACCTGTGTCATTCCACTCCCTACTCTAGAGAATGTTACTTCAGGAGACTCCTTCCACAGTGGAAAGGAAAAAAAGAGTAGAGGACTCTGTCTTGACATCTTGGGTACCAGGTCAACCATAGTGAAATAGAGCACTAGGTGTATTCCTGAAGACCCTGATTCAAGTCCTAGCTTCTGAAAGGCATTTTTAGACCCTTCCTGGGCTAGGAGAGAACATGCTGCACTAAACAAAAAGACTAAGTCCTGGCAAGATTTACCACCTGCTGACTAGTGGTAGCCAGGTAGTAGTCCTACTGACCTTGAGCTAGACCTAGTTCTATGCCGATGGGTACTGCCATCATTCCAGCTGCAACAGGGAGGCAAGGCTGGAGCTACACATTCCATGGAGCTGGTGGAAGCCCTGCCCCTTCTGAGTTGGAGGGGGAGCTCCCGTGCCACTACAGCTGCCAAAATGGAACCTGTGGATTCGAGCCACCGTGTGCTCTTGAGGGAGGGTGAGGAGCAGGCAGCATCTGCCTTCCAGGGTGGAGCTGTGGCCGCCATCCTAGTCTCAAGACTTGGGGCATCTCTGCAGCCTGTACCCTTGGGACCCCCAGGAAGGACCCCCCTGCTTCCATCCCTGCAGGTTCAGTGGTGTCTGCTCCCACTGCCTGGTCTCTCTGCACTTCCAGCACCTGCTCTGATCTTGGAGTAGGGTTGGGGTCGAGCCCCAGGGCCTCGAATGACAGTGGGATGCAAACAGAGTCCTGGGAGGAAGGGGACAGGTCCCCAATAAGACCCCACATTCAGGCCAAGAAGGGGCCTGAAGGCTGGGGGCCAGGTTGACAGTTGTGCCGCCTGGAGTAAGGAGCTATGGTTCCTCTTCTGGGCCTGTTCAAGGCCACTAATGGACCTATCAGCATGCACTTTCTCCCCTCTGAGGTCCATAAAAGCCCTGGGCTCAGCCAGAGCAGGGCAGAGGATGGTCAGAGGAGAAGAGGGCAGAGAGGTGACTGGATGACCAGCTGCAGAGAGAAGTACCCTCTCTGCTGAGAGCTACAAGGATGACCAGCTGCAGAGAGAAGAGTACCCTCTCAGCTGAGGGCTACGGAGAAGACCTGCCAGCAGAGAGGCACTACCTTCTCTGCTGAGAGCTTCAGAGACAGGCAGAGAGGAGCGACCCTCCCTGCTGAGAACTTCAGAGACCTACAGAGAAAGCTACTCTGTCTGCTGAGGACTGAACACTCCACATGATGACCTGCCTACAGAGAGGAGTTACGCACTCTGGGTCTCCTCTGAACTGTTTTAATACTAAATAAAACTCATCTTCTTCACCCTTCACTTGTCTGAGTATCTCATTCTTCCTGGACGCAGGACAAGAACTCAGGCAAAGGCACCACAGCCACAGATGTTTCCGGCCAGAAAACTTGACACCCCAGTGATCCTGTAACACGGACTTCAGGTGTAACTCAGCACTGTCCCTAATGTGGTGGCCACAGGGGTCCTTGTGTGACCCCTCCCTCAGCTCCAGGAGGCCCAGCAGGGACAGACACTCTTTCTGTTTGGGGAAAATGAGAGAGGAGAACAAGAGACTCTACCTGATATTACAGGGGATTCTACTGGATCTTACCCAAGGCTACCAAAATGGTACTTCTACTAACCTGTATAAGTCACGGTGTTGGTAGGCTTGGGGCACCCCCTAGTGCAGGTATGACTGCAGTGACAAAAAGCTACACCACTCAATACCCTGTGAATATCTGAAAAGCCTCTCAAGAAGGAGTACACACAAGCCAGACTGTGAAGATTAGAAAAAATATTTAACATTCCAATGCCCAGGCAAATATTCACATACAATAAGAACATCCAGGAAAATATGACCTCACCAAATGAACTAAATGAGGCACCAGTGATCAGTCTCATAATGATAGAGATATATGACCTTTCACACAGATAATTCCAAATAATTGTTTAAAGGAAGCTCAATGGATTTTATGATAACACAGAAAACAGATTTAGAATTCTATAAGAAAAAGAAAAATCAAGCAGAAATTCTCAAGCTGAAAAATTCAATTACAAACTGAAAAATGCATCAGTCTCTCAGCAGAATTGATCAATTAGAAAAAGTAGGAGCTTGAAGATAGCATGTATAAAATACACATTAAAAAATAAAATAAAATAAATGAAGTGTACTTACAAGATCTAGAAAATAGCCTCGAAAGAGCAATTTTGAGTTATTTACCAGAAAAAGAGATAGAAAAAGACTGCTGTGGAAAGTTTACTAAGAAATAATAGTAGAGAAGTTTCCAAACTTAAAGAAAGTTATCAATATTTAAGTACAAGGTCATAGAACACCAAGCAGATGTAACTCAAAAAAGACTACCTCAAGGTATTTAATCATCAAACTCCTTAAGCTCCAGTATATAAAAAAAAAAAATCCTGAAAGCAGCAAGATAAATGAACAAACAACATACAATGGAGCGTTAATACATTTGATAGCAGATTTCTAAGTGAAAATAATTATGGGCTAGGAGAGAGTGGTGTAGTATGTTGAAATTGCTGAAGGAAAAGATAAAAAGAATTACCCAAACACTCTTACCCTAGAATTATATCCAGCAAAAATATCCTTTAAACATGAAGGAGAAATCATGGCTTTCATAGACAAACAAATGCAGAAGGATTTAATCAACCTCAGACTTGTCCTACAAGAAATGCTGAAGGGAGTTATTTATTCTGAAAGAAAAGGACATTAACAAGAAATTAGAAATCATCTGAAAGTACAAAACACACTAGTAATGGTAAGTACATAGACAAACATAGAATACTTCAATATTCTAATTGTGGTGTATAAAGTAAGTACACAGGCAGATACAGAATACTTAACTCTCTAATAATACAGGATGCGTAACACCCTTCTTACTTAGTAAAAAGACTAAAAGGCAATACAACAACTTTTAAAGGAATAAATAATATGAAAAGGTATAACTAGAAACAACAAAAAGTTAAAGAGTTGGGAGGAGGAAGTTAATCTGTAGACCTGTTATCAGTTTTCTCTTTGCTTGTTTGTTTTTTAATAATCAGATTTAAGTTGTCATCATTTTAAAATAACTGGTTATATTATGTTATCAGCAAGCCTCATGGCAACATCAAATCAAAAACCTACAATAGCTACACAAAAAAATGAAAAGCAAGAAATTAGAACATACTACCAGAGAAACTTACTTTTACACAAAGAAATACAGGCAGAAAGGAAGGGAGAAAGATAATTTTTAAAAAAAGAGCAAGTAATAAAGTGGTAATAATAAATCCTAAAGTATAATTAATAAAATTGAGTTTAAATGGACCAAACACTCCAATCAGAAGCATGTAATGGCAGAGTGAATTAAAAAAAATAAAAGAAGACCCAACTACATACCACCTATAATAAACTCACTTAATCTATAAAGATACACATAGACAAAAAGCAAAGGGCTAGAAAATGATATTCCAAGACAATGGAAATGACAAAAGAGCAGAAGTAACTATACTTATATCAAATAAAATAGATGTAAGACAAAAATTATATAAAGAGACAAATAATGTCATTAATTAATGATAAAGAGGTTAATTCAGGAAGAGGATATAATAATTGTTAACATATATTCAACCAATGCTGGAAGACTCAAATATGTAATTTATACATTATTCGTGCTAAAGAGAGAGATAAAACCAATAAAATAATAGCTGGAGCTCTCAACACCCCAGTTTCAGTGTTGGGAAGATCATCCAAAAAATGAAAAAAAGATATATATTGGATTTAATATATAAATCAAATGGACCTAACAGATATTTACAGAATATTTCATCCAATAGTTGCAGAATACACATTCTTCTCCTCAGAAAATAGATTATTCTCAAGAATAGGCCATGTGTTAGGGCACAATACAAGTCGTGAAAAATTCTAAAATAATGAAATCATATCTTCTCTGATCACAATAGAACACATGGAAATTATATAATATGCTCTTGAATGACCAGTTTAAGGACATTTAAAATTTTTTTGAAACAAATGAAAATAAAGACACTATATACTAAAAACCCATGGCATCAGCAAAAGCAATACTAAAAGTTTATAGTGATAAGCACGTACAGCAAAAAAACAAGAAAGAACTTAAAAAAAACTGACACACCTTCAAAAACTAGAAAAGAAAGAGACAAACAAGCCTAAAATTTATAGAAGAAAAAACAATAAAGTTAAACCAGATATAAATGAATTTGAAACTAACAAACCAAAACAACAGTGTTTTTTTGAAATGATAAACCCAACTGACAATCTCATAGCAAGATTAAAAATATCAGAGAAAAGATTCAAGTAAATATTATCAAAGATAAAAGAGAAAACATTATATCTGATGCCAACAAAATTTAAAGATTCACTAAAGACTACTTATGAGCAACTCTATGCCCACAAATTGAAAACCTATGTAGTCTATCAAGATTGAATCATAAAGAAATCCAAAACCTGAATAAAGCTATAACAAATAACAAGATTGAAATCATAATAAAAAGTCTTCCATCAGACAAAAACTCAGGAACTGTTGGCTTCACTGTTGAATTATTACATATTTTTTTAAGAAGAACTAATAGCAATTCTTCTCAAACTATTCTGAAAATTGAAGAGGTAAGAATATATCTAATCTCATTCTGGAAGTCTCGTATTACACTGATACCAAAACAAGACAAAGACACACCTAAAAAAGAAAACTACAGGCTAATATCTCTGATGAATATACATGCAAAAAATCCTCAATAAAATACTAAACAAATTCAACAACACATTTAAAAAAATCATTTATCATGACCAGGTGAGATGCATTCCAGGAATGCAAGGATGGTTCAATATACACAGATCAATGTGATACATCATATCAACAGAATGAAGGACAAAAGTTATATGATTATTTCAATTGATGCCGAAAATGCATTCAATAAAATTAAACATTAGTTCATGGTAAAATAAATCTCCAAAAATCTGGGAATAGAAGTAACTTACCCTAACAAAATAAAAGCCATATATAACAGACCCACTGCTATTAACATACTGAATGAGGAAAAAGTTATCTTAGAGCCTTTCTTCTAAGATCTGAAACATGAAAAGACTATGCATTTCATCACTGTTATTTAATATAGTATTGGAACTTTTTGCTAGAGCAATTAGACAAAAGGAAGAAATAAAGAGCATCAAAGTTGGACTGGAATAAGTAAAATTATTTCTTTTTATAGATGATATCATCTTATATCTAGAAAAACCTACAGATTCTATCAAAAATTATCAGAACAGATAAATTCAGTAAAGTTGCAGGATACAAAATTAACATAAAAATCAGTAGCACTTCTATATGCCAACAACAAACAATCTGAAAAACAAATCAAGAGAGTAATACCATGTACAGTAAGTAAAATAAATAGAATAAAATAAAATGCCTAGGAATAAACTTAAAAGAAAGTTCTCTGCAATGAAAACTATAAAAAATTGATGAAAGTAATTAAAGAGGACACACACAAAAAATGGAAAGATATTCCATGTTCATGAATTGGAATTGGAAGAATTAATCTGTTTAAAATGTCAGTACTACCTAAAACCTAAAACAATCAACAGATGCAAATATCAGAATATCAATGACATTCTTCCCCAAAACTGAAAAAATATTCCTAAAATTTACACTATCTTGAGCAAAAGAGCAAAACTGAAGAAATCACGTGACCTAACATCAAATTATATTACAGAGCTATAGTAAACAAAACAGCACAATACTTGCATCAAAACAGACATATAGTCTGATAGAACAGGTTAAAAAACTCATAAATAAATCCACATATCTGCAGTTCTAAATTTGTTGCATCACTGTTTACAGTCAAGACATTTTTGGCAAAGGGGCAATGAACATACATTGGGGAAAAGAGAGTCTTTTCAATAAATGGTGCTGGAAAACTTGATATCCATACGCAGAAGAATGAAATTAGATCCCTATCCTTTGCCATAAAGAAAAGCAAATATAAATGGATTAAAGACCTAAATTTATGCAAAATGTATGAAAATACTAAAAGAAAACATGGTGGAACCTCTCCTGGACATTGGTCAAGGCAAAAATTTCTTGAGTAATAACTCAAAGCTACAGACAACCAAAGTACCAAACATGGAAAACTGGTATCACGTTGAGCTAAAATGTTTCTTCCCAGTAAGGGAAATAATAAAAAACTAAAGAGGCAACCCACAGAGTGGGAGAAAATATTTACTAATTACCCAAAGGATTAATAACCAGAATATATTTGGAGAGCAAGGCAGGTGGATCACCTGAGGTCAGGAGTTCAAGACCAGTCTGGTCAACATGGTGAAACCTGGTCTCCATTGAAAAACACAAAAAAGTAAAATAAAATAAAATAAAAGTAATAAAATTAGCTGGATGTGGTGGCAGGCACCTGTAATGCCAACTACTCGGGAGACTGAGGCAGGAGAATCATTTGAACCCAGCAAATGGAGGTTGTGGTGAGACGAGATCATGCCATTGTGCTTCGGCCTGGGTGACAAAAGTTAAATCCATCCTCCCAAAAAACAAACAAATAAACACACAAATGAAACCCCGGCACAATGGCTCATGCCTGTAATCCCAGCACTTTGGGAGACTGAGAAGGGCAGATCACCTGAGGTCAGGAGTTTGAGACCAGCCTGGCCTACATGGCAAAACCCCGCCTCTACTAAAAATAACAAAAAGCCAGACCTGGTAGCACATGCCTGTAATCCCAACGACTCAGGATACTGAGGTAGGAGAATCCTTTGAACCCAGGAGTTGGAGGTTTCAGTGAGTGAGCTGAGATAGCACCACTGGACTCCAGCCTGGGAGACAAGAGTGAGACTCTGTCTCAATTTAGAAAACAAAACAAAACAAACAAACAAACAAACAAAAAACCAGAATAAATAAGCTCAAACAACTATAGGAAAAACTAATAATCTGATTAAAAAGTGGGCAAAAGATCTGAGTAAACATTTCTCAAAATAAAACATACAAATGGAAAACAGATACGTGAAAAGATGTTCGACATTGCTGATCATCAGAGAAATGCTCATCAAAGCTATAATGAAGTGTCTTCTCACTTCAATTAAAACAGCTTTTATCCAAAAATAGGCAATATAAAATGCTGTTGAAGATGTGGAGAAAAGGGAATTCTCATACACTTTTGGTGGGAATGTAAATTCATGCAACCACTATGGAGAACACTTTGGAAGTTCCTCAAAAAACTAAAAATAGATCTACCATATGATCCAGCAATCCCGTTCTTGGTATAATAGTTCACATTATATGCTATATGAAACTAAACCATATATTCCATAAATATATGTATCCATTATATATATATATACACAAAAATTGAAAATTAAAAAAAAAAAAACTAAAAATAGAGCTAGCAAGTGATCCAGCAATCTTACTGCTAATTATATACCCCAAAGAAAGGAAATCAGCACATCAAAGAGATATCTGCACTCTCATGTTTATTGCAGCACTATTCACAATAGCCAAGATATGGAATCAACCTGAGTGTCCATCAGCAGACAACAGACAAATGGGTAAAGAAAAAGTGGTATATATACACAATGGCTATTCAGCCATAAAAAATAATGAAATCCCGTCATTTACAACAGTATGGATGGAAGTAGCGGTCACTATGTTAAATGAAACAAGCCCAGGTACAGAAAACAAATTTCACATGTTCTAATTTACTTGTTGGAGCTAAAAATCAAAGCAATTGAACTAATGTAGATAGATAGTAGAAAGATAGTTACCAGAGTCTGGGAAGGGTACTGAGAGGGGGAATGGGGAGTTGTTTAATGGGTACAAAAATAAGTTTAGATAGAATGACATAGATATAGTATTTGACAGCACAAGAGAGTGACTACCATCAATAACAATTTATTATACATTTTAAATTATTTATTGTACATTTAGATTCATTTATTGTACATTTTAAATACTGTACATTTAAAAATAACTAAAAGTGTAAGTGGATTGTTTGTAACATATATTTTATATACACATGTATAATGTATCAACAAAATCAAAAATTCAGAAAAAGTTATTTTTAAAAAGAATGCCCCATTCCATCTAATGATGGCTATCTTTTGACTTTTTTTTTCAAATTTATCAAACATTATCAAGTATTTTTAAAGAAAAGTAAAAATGGAAATCATATTTTAGATTCCCCAATGCCAACTATTCATAGCCATGTAGCCAAAAATTGTTATCCTGATTTCTCTGAAGTTGTAGCTCGAATCATGAAAAAATGCAACATGTTTTATGTTCTCATCATCATGATTCAGTAAAATTAAAGTCAGCCATAGACAAACCAGCTTAAACTACTCTCCTTCCCTCAAAGGTAATTTAACATATAATAACAAATACTGTTATACATTAAGTCAGTCAAAATACTTCCTTTTTTGTGCTTTATCTTCCTTAGTTGTGGTTTACCTTCCTTACTTGTGCTATATTAACTGCACTATGACTGCTGTGAACAGATCTTCTTACTACTTTCAGTGGGGGATCTCATAGTTTATAACTTGTTATTTTGTGTGCAAAATAAATTACAATTTTTTATCTAACTTGATCTGATTTTATTTCTTATAGTACTTATGAATGCCAAAGTCATGGGATGGGTATTTAAATATGCATAAAATATAATCTTTTGCTTCAGGAATATAGACAAGTTTGTAAAAACAATTCTTACTATAGTATTGTAAAACCAATATAACAAAGAAAAATTATTATACATATGTGCAGAAACAATGGTGTTACCAAGGGAAAAAAATAAGAAACTTCATTTAAGGAGAGAGTTACTGTGGGAATTTTTCTTTTCTTTCCTTTTTTTTTTTTTTTCTTGAAGGAACACTTTAACATCTCTTGAAAGCACAATGAAACCAGAAAAAACAGCATATGCAAATACATGGGTGGTAAATACATGGATGTTCAAAACTGCTTGGCATGTTCTAGGGATGCCAAGGAGCCAGCTTTGCATTAAAAATAGTTTGTGTTGGGTTATAAGCATAGAAAGAGGACAGACAAAGAGAAAAAAACACCGAAAGTCTTAGAATTTAGAAATTATTTATGATTTTACTTTCCTTGCTGTGTCTTTTTTATGTAAGAATATCTATCTTTGCCTTCAAAATAGTTAAATATTCATGAGCATCTTGGTTCACTAGACTTTTCATTTAAGTTCTTATAATTTCCCAATATCCCAGGGTATATCTGGGAAGAAAAGTGTTAGTAGTAGATGTGTAAACAAGTCGTTCTCAACCATAATGCCCTGGAGAGAAATGTATGACTTCAATCAAACCTTTTTTTAAACATAAAAATGAGTGACCATCTGATAAACATAGCAATACTATCTTTAAACAGAAAGATACCTGAGAATCCTTAACTATAAAATGTTTCTTGTGGGATACATTCTTCTGTCTAGATTTTTATTTGTAAATAAACTCAGAATGTATAAATTTATGGGGGTATGTGTGGCTGAAAATTGTCACATAAACTGTGCAGTTAAGGTGGGGATAGTTCATAACTAAAATGACTTTCTCTGTGGGCAATATCCATATGATTACTCAGAAAGCAATTTGCATGTTAAATTTCAAACCTGAAGTCCTGGTGTTGGGGAGGAGGGGAACAACATCTTACAGATATAACAGGGAAGAATTCAGGCATCTCTAAGGAAACAAGGCTTTCCTAACATAGTGTGCTTGCTTTTGCCATTCACCAAAATGTACTAATTGGTAAGATTCATAATTTGCATGAGTCCCATCTGACAATTTAATTTTTTTATATATAAAAAGTATCCCCTTCCGTTTTGTTTTTCTTTCTAACTTGAACACACTCCTACTGTTTTAACCATTTTCTCTCACTATTATACCATAAAATCTTGAAAGGGTTTTGTAAGATTGTTCCATCTCAATCTTTTTTTCACTTTCCTTCCATAGAAGGATCAGAGATACCTATATCACTACTGCTGCTATATAGGAAACACTTAGTGAAGAGTTGTCAAAAAAAAAAGGGGAATACTTCCCAAGAAAATATTACATGTTAGCTAATGTTTTAAAATCTTTTGGAAATGAGGTGAAAGAAAATGTCTGCAAAAAATAGTCGCACATATAAAAAGAGAAAAACATTCATTATCTTTCTGAGGCCATATAAATTAGAATAGTTCCAAAGATATAAAGTAGATTTAGAATAAAATTGCATCAAAGTCAAATTGTGTTTTTATAATGTCATTAGCATTTATAAAAAGATACACTGAATTGTATTGGTAAGTAGTATTCCAAGATCTTTATTTGTGTTAATATGTCATTAAAATTCATTCATTCATTCTTTTAATATGTATTAAATTACTTATTATTTCAGTAGTTGTGTAGTAAAGATAAATAATACAGGGCTGTATAATATAAAGTTGAAAACAAGCATATATAAATAATTAGTATGAGAGAGAAGCAGTGGTATATTCCTTTTATATGGTTGCTTGCTCCCACATGTACTTCAAAAGAGTATTTGATCTCATACCCCAAGAGAAACAGAGACTAACCACAGTGGAAATGCAACAAGAACCACAACATGACATTTTCCAGATTTTATATTTTGGTTTTAATTTCAAAAGGCCCAGATTTATTGTTGTTGTTGTTATGTAAGGCAATTTAATGTAATTTTCAAAGATACTATTTGTGACTTCAGCAATTCATATTCTTACCCAAGAGTGTTTAAAATTAAATCTTTTATGTGCGTACATTAATTTGTGTAATACCTTGTTAATGTTAGAAATACAATGTAAATATGTAAATTCTCAAAGGAAGAAGGTTTTTTTTTTTTTTTTTTTTTTCCCTTGGGGAGTGGGCAGTAAGTTAATGGCAAAAAGAATTATAGGAAAGGAAGAATAAGCAGAAATATAATAGGATATAGCCTGGATTACTTAATAGTTATTTTAGATATAGAATATGATAAGAAGGAGTTAGTTAACTGAGGGAATAATCCTTGGCCATATACATTTTCTGGTTGTAATATGCTTTTTTATTTTGAGATACTTGTAGCTTCACATGCAATTGTAAGAAATAATACAGAGAAATTCTGTGTATACTTTGCCCAGTTTTCTTAATGATATTATCCTGCAAAACTACAGTACAATATCACCCCAGTTCCTTGTTGAAATTGATAGAGTCAAGATACAGTGTATTTCCCTAATCAGAAGAATACCTTTGTTGCCCTTTTATAGCCACATCCAATTCACTATCATATCCTCCTTGGCCCTGATGATAGCTAATTTGTCCTTGAATTCTATAATTTTGTCATTTCAAAAATGATATATGAGTATAATCAAATGGCATAAAACTATGGCCATTTTGCATTTTGTACTCAGAATATACTCTAAAGATTCATCCACATTGTTGCATGTATGAATACTTTTATCTCTCTCTTTGTTTTGGGGTAATATGGTAATGGATGTACCACAGTTTGTTTAATCACTCGTCTGTTAAAGGACATCTCAGCTGAATCCAGGTTTGGTTATTACAAATAAAGTTGTTATAAGCATTTTGTATAGGTTTTTTGGGTCAACATACGTTTTCACTTCTTAGGAATAAATATCAGGAATGCAGTTGACAGGAAATGTGTTAGTTGCATGTTCAGTTTTATTAATGAATAGAAAAACTGGGTTTTACAGTGGCTGTATCATTTTACATTCTCACTAGCAATGTATTAGTGTTCCCATTTTTCAATATCAACATCCATGCCTGCATTGGGTGATATCATTATTTTTAACTTTTAGCCATTCTGATAGGTATGTAGTGACGTACTATTGTGACTTTAATTTCCATTGTCCTAAAAGCAAATAATGTTGAACATATTTTCATATATTTATTTGCCATCTATTTCCTCTTTCTGAAATTTCTTTTAATGTATTTTGCCAGTTCCTCATTGGATTGTTTGTTTCACTGTTAGGTTTTGAGAGTTTCTATTTATTTCAGATATTAGTCCTTTATCAAATATGTGGTTTGTAAATATTTTATCCTTGTATATGGTTTGTCTTTTTTTGTCATCTTTACTTCCTATTTATTTGTTTATATTTTTAACTTTTATTTCAGGTTCAGGGATAATGTGCTGGTGTCTTATGTAGGCAAATTGTGTGTCACAGGGATTTGTTGTACCGATTACTTTGTCACCTAGGTAATAAGCATAGTACCTGATAGGTTTCTTTTGATCTTCACCCTTTTCTCACCTCTACCCTCATGTAAGCCCTGGAATCTGTTGTTCACTTCTTCTTGTCCATGTATTCTATGTTTAGTTCCCACTGATAAGTGAAAACATGTGATATTTGGTTTTCTGTTGCTGTGTTAGTTCTCTTAGGATAATAACCTCCATCTCCATCTGTGGTGCTGCAAAAGACATAATCTCATTTTTCTATGGCTGTGTAGTATACCATGGTGTATACGTATCATATTTTCTTTATCCAGCCTACCATTAATGGGCATTTAGGTTAATTCCATATCTTTGCTATTGTGAATAGTTCTTCAATGAACATAGGTGTGCATATAGTCTTTATGGTAGAATCATTTATATTCCTTTAGGTATATACCAAATAGTAGAATTGTTGGGTCCCATGATAATTATATTTTAAGTTCTTTCAGAAATCGCTAAACTGCTGTCCACACTGGCTGAACTAATTTACATTCCCACCAGTAGTGGATAAGCATTACTATTTTTCCACAACTTTGCCAGCATCTGTTATTTTTTGACTTTTTCACAATAGCCATTTTGACTGGAATAAGAAGGTATATCATTCTGGTTTTGATGTACATTTCTCTAATTATTAGTGGTGTTGAACATTTTTTCATATGCTCAATGGTCAGGTGTGTGTCTTCTTTTGGAAAGTGTTTTTTAATGTCTCTTGTCTACTTTTTAATGGGCTCATTTGGTTTTTGCTTGTAAATTTGTTTAAGTTCCTTATAGATTCTAGATATTAGACCTTCCTTGGAAGCATATTTTACAAATATTCTTCCCATTCTGTAGGATGTCTATTTACTCTGTGATATTTTATTTTGCAATACCAATTTCTTTCTTTTTTTTTTTTTTTTGAGACAGATTCTTGCTGTGTCGCCCAGGCTGGAGTGCGGTGGCGCGATCTCGGCTCACTGCAAGCTCCGCCTCCCGGGTTCCCGCCATTCTCCTGCCTCAGGCTCCCGAGTAGCTGGGACAACAGGCGCCGCCACCTCGCCCGGCTAGTTTTTTGTATTTTTTAGTAGAGACGGGGTTTCACCGGGTTAGCCAGCATGGTCTCGATCTCCTGACCTCGTAATCCACCCGTCTCGGCCTCCCAAAGTGCTGGGATCACAGGCTTGAGCCACCGCGCCCAGCCCTTGCAGTACCAATTTCTAATGAACCTTTGTGCCTCACTTAACCTAGTCTGCCATGGAGAAATTAGTAAGTGCATTTAGAATTATTTAAATTTTTGTCTATAACTGTGTTTATGCAATTATAAACTAAGACTTTGTAAATTATATATATATATATATATATATTTCCCTCTTAGAAGATTATGCAAATTAGAAGATTTGTTGTTGGATGAAAAATTATTATTCAAAAACAACTAGAGAAATGTCAATTATTTGCATCTATATATTTGGAAAAGTCTTCCTCCTAAAAAGGATAATTCGTGGTACAAATGGGAGGATTATGGTATTCACCTTCAGAAAAATAATAGCTAATGTGTATTCTTTCATAATTGTATCCAGTAGAACTGGTAAGGGAATGGCCTAATAACCAACTCCACGTTTAATTGTATTGAAAGTTGCTGCAATTAATCCAGGCCCTTTGAGTAAATGCTATTTCAAAATTTGAAAAAAAAATTTAATAAAGTAAATAATAACATTTGCCTTAATTTATATGACATACACATTGACGTTCAGGTTTTTGAAGTTAACAAAGATCTTCAGAATGTGCCACGGTATCACTGGAAAAGAGAACAAGAAGAAAAGCATACAATAGCAAAACAAAATACTAGAGTTTGATTGCACATTAAATATTTCTAATTTAGGACCTCATTTAATTATGTTTTTAAAATTTGATACAGATAGTATTTATATGATAAAATTTACTCCTTTAAAACATTTTTAAATCAGGTTAGTAAGTTTTAAATGTTCTTAACATATAATGACATTTACAATCAATCGTTTTAAATCTGAATATAAGTCCTTTTGAAGCATGACCAAATGAAATACAGATCTCTTCACAGAAATCCAAATCAAACCAATGATTCCAAATTACATAATAGATATATAAATAAAAATTTTGCCAGTATACAATTGACGTTTTGACTCTATAAAGAGACATTTTAGTCTCTTTATAGACGAACAAAGTAAAAGTGATAACTTCACTGGTTCTTTTGAAAAAATAAGGATTCACCAATATGGATTTAGACAAGTAGACCTAGTGAATCTTGCTGTCTTTTAAATATTCTCCTGATAAAAATTCACTAGAGATATTTTAAAGGCTGGATAAAGCCCAAACGTTAATTATATATGACTAATTTGAAGATTAATTTGAATACATATTACCATACTTTATTTTAATGGTTAGAATTGTTGGCTACCATGCAATTTTCTTGTCATCTCATTTTAATTGTTTATCTTCAAATTAAAAGAAACATGATAATGTATATTAATTTCTTTAGGAAAACAGCAACAACAACATTTTTCATAGCATAATATTATACTGTAAAAGTGCATTCTGAGGTATGATAATACCATCAATTTAGTGTGGACAAAGGACCATTTTCTTTTTCACTCTACTACTAATTCCTTCCTTGCTGAAAGAGTTCCACATGCCATAAGGGTCCAAGCCTATCCTCTGCCCTTTATGCATTACTCTTCAGGCAAGTTCAGGAAACACTACCAATTAGCATAACTGAAAGAAAAAAAAAAGGGTAAGTTGCTCTTTATCTCAATTATCTCTTGCTGCATAATAAATGACTCCTAACCTTAGAAGTTTTAAACAACAAACATTTATTACCTTACATGGATTCCTTGTAGAAGGAATCCAGGACCAACTTATCCAAATTATATTGCCTTGGTGATTCTAATGAAATTACTTTTTCTGTTGTTGTTTTGTTCTGAGACCAGGTCTCACACTGTTCCTCAGGCTGGAGTGCAGTGGAGTGATCTCGGCTCACTGCAACCTCTGCCTCACAGGCTCAAGTGACCTTCCCACATCAGCCTTTCAAGTAGGTGGAACTCCAAGTGCATGCCACCGTGTCCTGCTAATTTTTTATTTTTTATTTTTGTAGAATAGGGTTTCACTATGTTGCCCCAAGCTGGTATCAAACTCCTGGCTAGGCTCAAACAATCTGCCTGTCTTAGCCTCCCGAAGTGTTTATAGGTTTGACCCACCTCACCAGGCCTCAAGTTTCATTCAGTAAGTCAGCTGGGACTGTGATCACCTGAATGCTTGACTGGACTGTGGAATCCACTTCCCATGTTCACTCAAATGGCTATTGGAAAAGAGCTTTAGTTCTTCACAGGCACCTCTTTATAATGATAATCACAATATGGCGGCTGGCTTCCATGGCATGGCAATGATGAGAGAGAGAAGGAGAAAGAGAAGGAAAGGCAGCACACCACCTGTGCTGTTTGTGGAAGGTGTGCTGTTGAGGGGAAAAAAGAAAGCCCAATATTTGCTACTGTTTTTCCTTTTTTTACTATGACAAGAAAAATAAATGCAATTTTAGTGGGAAAAAAAAGACAGGAAGAACAAAAGTGCAAGATAGCAGCTTGAGTTGTTATTATACAGTCATCTTATATACTGATGGTATATCACTTCTATCATATGCCTTTGGTCCATCACAAAGAGCGAAGTGTGATGTCAGAGGGAACTACACAAGAGTGTGAATGCCAGTCAGCAGAGATCATTGGTGACCATTTAGAAACTGGCTACCACCAACACGGTATTGACACTAACTACCCAAAGTTAGCACAGACTTCACACAAGTTAAGGGCAGAGTCTCCAAAAGATTGCTTTCACTCCAGCCAGCAGCCATAAGCAACAGGGTTCCAAGGTCTTTTATCCTGACTAACTGGCTACAAATTTGGAGAATATACCTCCCCCTTTTGGTAATTTGTTATAATGACTCACATAACTCAGGAAACTGTCATCCTTGTTATTGTAGTTCTATTATAAAGGATGCAAACCAGGATCAGCCAAATTGAGACAAATAAAATGAAGCCTGAGAGGATTTCAAACACGTAGGACCATGTCCTTAGGTCATGCCATCCACTCAGCACATCAAAGTATGATTGCTAAACAGAAAATCTCACTGATCTTCAAGTGTGTAGGGTTTGTATTGGAATTTTATCATGTGGGCATGCTTGATTCATCATTTGCCACATGGCTAAACTCAATCTCCAGTCCCACTCTCTTCCCTGGATGTTGGGCTAATGTCATTCAAAGGCATAATCCTTTAATCACATGGTTGGTCTCTCCAGCATGGTCAGTTCCCATCCTGAAACTATCAAGGGGCCCATCTCCAGTCATCTCATTAGCATGAATTCAGATTGGTCTGATGGGCCCCCCATAAGTAATGATACTCATATGGGGGAATTCCAAAGCTTTAGAGGCTATTTCCCAGCTAAGTTCTTAATCATACAGCATTATCTCACGTGCCCCTTTGTTTTCCTAAAGGAAGAACATTGCTTATGTGCGAACAGACTCTTGCTGTTTCTTTGTGCTCTAAACTAAAGAGTAGCAGAACTTGCTGCTTACATTTGGAGAATATGTCTAACGTCTCCTATGATATTGCTTTGCCTAGAACTCTTGAAAAAAATGGCCATAATTAAAATATAGTGTTAAAAATAAGTATGGTATGATTGAAGGTGCAGGAACTGCTACTGTGCTTGAGTTTGCACCTTGAACTTTACTCCTGGATAATGCATTTGGACTTGCACTGTCTGTAGCACTTACTTTTAATTTATCTTGATTCACTTTTATAAGGATGAGAACATGGTCATTCATTACATTCTACGTAAGATTTTGTAAGTCGGAAACATTTATCTGTTGTAAAAAAGGATAGTGTATAAATTCAAGCTAAATTCTGCTGTCATATACATTAAATCACTTATTGAAATCTAGTGTAAAAGGAATATTGAAAGTTAATATTAGTCTCTTGAATAACCCTATTGGAAAGTTTACATCATCAACCTTTCTTTTTTATTTTTTCTCCTATCATTTGTCCTCACCAACTCAGAATTGGCATTCTTCTGAGAATTAAATCCTTCTCTGACTCTAATATCAGACCAAGTACACATTCTAGCTCACTATTTTCTTATCCGAACTAAATTTTCCCATGGATCAACATTTTTCCTGGTGCCTGCTGCTCTTCTGGGAGGCCCACTACTAAATATTTGATGATTCATGGTGTCAATAGCACAGGAGTCTACAGAAAGAGGATGCATCACTTCATTTTGTTGTTCAATCCTGCAAGTAGGCTTTCATAATTTTTGGAGTTTAGGGAACAGATATTTTAATATTTACTTACAAGCTATTTTCCCCTCAAGATTTCAGACATTCATGTAGGAATTTAGGCCAAATGTGTATTTGATTAAGAGTCCTGATGTCATGCTACTAATTATCTCTCCCTTAATAATAGGGCATTGTAGTTGAGTATCTTCATCAACCTTGATTCTCCTCTAGTAAAGAAATATTTTTGCTATATTTTAATTGTGTCAGAAAAATCCAGACAAGCCAGCCTCCTCAAGTGATACTCTACCATTCTAATCCTATCCTGTAGGCTCAAGTAAATATTTTTTAAGATGTAAATTAAGTGTATAAGCAATATGACAGTGACAAACTTGTAAAATTTTATTCTCATTATTAGTATGGACTTTACCTTTGGAAGCTTTTAATTGTTGCATAATATCTTTACTTTCCTGATCTTTAAGATTCACACATTTTATAAGAGCTATAATAAAGCAACCTATTTAAACTGTGTCTGCTTCAATTGGACCAATTGGACTGAATTATTGCTTTTGTGGTAATACAAAATTTTGAATATAATTATTGCCATCTTAAAACACATGCTTGTAACTTTTTTTGTTGTTGTTTTCTTTTTTTTTTTTTTTTTTTTAGATGGAGTCTCGCTCTGTCACCCAAGCTGGAGTGCAGTGGCGCGATCTTGGCTCACTGCAAGCTCCTCCTCCTGGGTTCAAGCGATTTTTCTGCTTTAGCATCCCAAGCAGCTGGGATTACAGGTGTGTGCCACCACGCCTGGCTACTTTTTTGTGTTTTTAGTAGAGACGGGGTTTCAATGTGTTAGTCAGGATAGTCTCAATCTCCGACCTCGTGATCTGCCCGCCTTGGCCTCTCAAAGTGCTGGGATTACAGGCGTGAATTTGAGTTAGAATACAATTATAATTTAGCAAGATGCTTTAAAAAGTATGCTTAACCTTTAGAAACTTTTACTTCATGTACTTTCATCTCCTCTAAACTTTCCTGACTACTTTTTTGATGATTAAGTCATTGAATGGAACATCCATTATTGAATACTTATTGTGTTTCCAGGAATATTTAATCAGTATAAGGAAAGGAAAATTGAAATGAGTATCAGTTGGAAAATATGCACACTACTGCGGAAGAAAGACCAATTATTTGCAACTGCAGAAACTGGGATATTTTTTAGATTGATTCATTTGAGCTACACTCAAAAGAAGGTTGATTTCAGGAAGCTGGAAATGGAAAATGGATTGGGAGTGGGAAATAGATTATTATAGGTTGAACAAATAGGAACAAGATTAGAAAGAAACTTACATTTGTGCAAAGAATTTGGCCTTTGAATTTTTGCTGTTGTTTGAGAAGACAAAGAGTATTTTCTCCCTGTGTTTTAGAAAGATAAATGCTATAGATAGGAGGGCAAAGAGAAAGGAATAAATTAGTTAAATATTAAATTTAGAAGTGACAAGGATATAGTTTGTCTTAACCCTGACTTCTATAACAAAATACCATAAATTGGGTAGATTAGAACAACAGAAATTTATTTCTCTTAATTCTGTAGGCAGGGAAGTTGAATATCAAGGTTCCAGCAGAATTGATATCTGATGAGGGCACAATTTCTGGTTGTCTTCTTATTGTAATATCACATGTTAGAAAGGGGAAAGGGAATTCTTTGGGTTCTGTTTTATAAAGGCACAAATCCAATTCAATCATGTCCCAAAAGCTCCCCACTCCTAATTCCATTACTTTTAGGGGTTAAGATTTCAACATAAAAATTTGGGAATAGGTCCTAAACATTCAGTGCATTGCATTGCCTTTCTGAGTTCTTTTACCTTTTAATTTTGTATTTCTCCTAAGCCCAAAGAATGGTGTGGATCACAACCAGAAGATGCAAAACAAATGTTTGTAGAATGTGTCATTTAAACACAGCTTTCTGAGCACAGTGTCATTTTCTTACATCTGACAATAAACAGAGGGACATTTATTCTATATATCATATCTCCCAAAGTTCATATTTCAGGTTCAACCATAACTATATAAAATTTACAGTCACGAGGGAATGATTTTTTCAATAACAAATATATTGCTAACACAGATGCAAGCCTGGGCAAGCTTCCTTTTGTTACATTGAAAAGTTGCAATGATAGCGAAAGTATCCATCTAGTTTAAACAGAGCCATTCTTTGTGTATGGCAAGACGGGTAGACTCCTTCCACCTCTTTCCTACACAAAAGTAACCTAAATCATAATAATTAATAGGTAGGAGAATCTTTGGGGAATGTATAGTTAAATCTCTATACTTTATAGAGGACACTGAGACTTAGAGTAGAAACTTTTTTTAATTCTACACATTCATTTCTATTTTCTATTTTCTATTTATTTGTATTCACTTATGCTTCTAATGCACTTGAAATACTTCCTTTCTATATGCCAAAAACTTAGTCAGCAAAAAAGAAGCTGCATTTTAAATATTATATATATTGCCATTTCCCCACAATAATAATGCTGTGCTCAGCATGTGAGCGTGTATAACAGTAGATTTATTACTTTTAACAGCAATAAACTGCAAGTTTATGCTCTTTATTTGAATTATTTATGTAATACTCTGATGGCTGAAATATAGATTTATGTTGAAATCTATTAGTTAGTTTAATACTTGTTTTAACAGGATTTTTTGCTGGTTTTCAAATGAGAAGATGAGGGGGAGCAGAGCAGGTGACAGAGGTATGAACCCTATATTGGCACAGAAATAAACCTAGATTTCACTTTTTAAATATACAATGTTTAGGGACCCTTAAAGAATTATTGAATCTGACCCAACTTCTTTCATTTTGAGGACTGTGTTAATATATAATTTTCTGAATGAAAGACTTTTTCTCTACGAACTTCATGATTTGGGGGCAAATGTTAGTTACTCTTAACGTTTCTTTATAGTGGTGTGCTTGATGTAAAGGACTAATATACAGTTCTATAAAGTATTAAAAACAGTGTTTAAAGAAGGATACCTCACATTTCCTAGAACTGTTGAATTTAATAAGGTTCATATCCCTTTATTAATGAACAACTTTTGTTTTTGTAGATTATATCTCACAATTTTATTTCTATATATAAAAGTCCATTTGTTAAATTTAATTATGTTATATAATTAATCATGAGTGTCTAAATGAGTAAACTTCAAATTACCGAGTATATGGTTAAAATTATCTATATCATAAATATTAAACAGGCAATATATCCTTATTATTCCATTGTTTTTGTGACTCTACACAAATGTGATATTAGTCATCTGTTACTTTACTTTTGACAGTCTTTGAACTTTTATTTGGATTGTTTTCATATATAGAACAAAATAACTCAACAATGAGGGTGCAGAATGTCAACCTTAATGATGGTTGTTTTTCACAGCCAGTTGTAACATGTCTTCAGAAATTATTTCTCTTATAAAGCAGAAACAAACATTTATATATAAAAAAAGAGACCTTGAAAAGAATAGAAGTGATGACATATTAATGCATGTCAGTAACAATACATACTATTTTTTTCTTTTTCAATAATATCAGTTAATAATAATATGAAAGCGTTTGGAGGTTAACTTGCAAAATCAAGAAAATAAGCTTGTAGTGAAAAAAAGACACTAATAGATAATATTATCCTATAAGGAGTATATAAATGAAATTCCTATTGATTTCTCATACAATACAGACAGTAGGGCTAAAATAATTAGTCAAGAAATGTACTCATCTCAAATAAAAACTGGCATTCAATATCTCCTATTAACATATGAAGAGGAAGAAGTTATCATTGCTTATTGAAAGTGCTTATTGAAATCTCACACCAGTTAGAATGGCAATCATTAAAAAGTCAGGAAACAACAGGTGCTGGAGAGGATGTGGAGAAATAGGAACACTTTTACACTGTTGGTGGGATTGTAAACTAGTTCAACCATTATGGAAAACAGTATGACGATTCCTCAAGGATCTAGAACTAGATGTACCATATGACCCAGCCATCCCATTACTGGGTATATACCCAAAGGATTATAAATTATGCTGCTATAAAGACACATGCACACGTATGTTTATCGCGGCACTATTCACAATAGCAAAGACTTGGAATCAACCCAAATGTCCATCAGTGACAGATTGGATTAAGAAAATGTGGCACATATACACCATGGAATACTATGCAGCCATCAAAAAGGATGAGTTTGAGTCCTTTGTAGGGACTTGGATGCAGCTGGAATCCATCATTCTTAGCAAACTATCACAAGAACAGAAAACCAAACACCGCATGTTCTCACTCATAGGTGGGAACTGAACAATGAGATCACTCGGACTCAGGAAGGGGAACATCACACACCGGGCCTATCATGGGGAGGGGGGAGGGGGGTGGGATTGCATTGGGAGTTATACCTGATGTAAATGACGAGTTGATGGGTGCAGCACAGCAACATTGCACAAGTATACATATGTAACAAACCTGCACGTTATGCACATGTACCCTACAACTTAAAGTATAATAATAATAAATAAATTTAAAAAAAAAAGAAAGTGCTTGATAAATATATGTATGTGTGCTTATTACTCTAAGTTAAAATGTGATGTTTTGCCATGAAATAAAAAAAGCTAAAAATTATATTTATATTGGAATAGATTACTCCTACATTCAGGAAATAGTATTGTAAAAGATGCAAAGGTTAATCCCTCTGCTTATATGAGAGCTCTGTAAATTTTTACATACTCACTTGGAACCTTTGCAAAATACCAATAATCAAACTGCTCATATGTATCACAATAAGCAAATAATTTATTTAGTTTTAAGAAGATTCATAAACAGGTGTAATAATCTGTAATAAGATGTGGTTGAAACATTATTTAGTGTTACGTGTTGTATAAATCAGTTGCTCTGACTTACACAGTCTGATTACAGGGGTCTATGTGAAGCAGTTAAAGTTTGTGAGAGAACCTCAAAGCCAGAGGAATCGTTTACACATTTTCTTAGCTACCCAATGACCTGTCCAAGTTTCTAAAAAAAAATAGTTCTTACCAACTTAAGATAATACATATAACACATTCACCTTAAAAAACAGATTATCTCTGTAATCTGTGTAACCTATTTCAACTTTTAAACTCCTGAACTGTGAAGTTTATTGATGAGGCATTTCACTCTGTGAACTGCACATGCATACATGCTTTTACAATGAGGGTGGCTATAGGACTCATTTTAACTTGAGAAAATTAATAAACACCACAAAAGCATTCTCATGGAAAATTTATAGTTATAAAACATTTTAAGTTAAGATAGCTCCAAATATTTTTGTTCTTACTTAATATTTTTGTTCTTATAAAAAGAAAAGAAACTATTTGATGCCATGGCAATAATAGATATTAAATGAATGTTTTAATGAGCACATACAAGACCTGGGTCCAAAATAGTTATCAGATAGAGAATATAAAATATTTATGTATGACATGCTTGAATAATAAAATAATCATGGAATGAGCATGTCACAAGAAACTATATATATGATTAGTTATTTTGAAAAAACACAGTTTTGAAATAAAATATATTTATTAAAATATAAAAACCAACAGAACGCAGTGGATGGGTTGAACGATAAACTAGACAGAGTTTGAACAGATAATTAGTGTATTGGGAATTGGGTCAAAAGTAACTACCAAGAATGCCTCAAAAATAGAAGCAGTTGGATTTTATAAAAGCAAAGTCAAAAATATATGGAAATATGTTGAGAAATTCTTATGATTTATTTAATCAAAATATCTAAAGAATAAAATGGAAATGAAGGCGAGGTAATATATGAAGAAATAACTGAATTTTTAAGAACTGAAGAAGGTAATAAACTTATTGATATAGGAAGTACAATACATACCATGTAGAATAAAGTAAGACCTGAACAGGTTTTACTAAAAGGGAGGAATACCAGATCAGAAGAGAATATATTAAAAATATCCCTACCGAAAAGAAGAATATATGAAACTGATGCTGATGTCTCAACAAAAGCATTGCTGATGTCTCAACAAAACAGATTGTAACAAAGCAGACTCTAAGTTGATGTGCCAGGGATAAATTCCATGTCTGCTGCTTACTAAATCCGTGACTCTGAAGAAGTTCATTAAATTTTGCATGCATCCATTTTCTTAACAGTAAAATGAGAGTAATAATAACTCAGACTTAAGTTGGAGATTGAATTGTTTCTCCATATTCTCATTCCTTGTCTTACAAAAAAAAAAAAAAAAAACAGGTTAGTGATCATGTAGGCACAGAACATCAATTATATGTTACCAGCTTCATAAAAATGGCTGGTAGGTTGTAAATACAGAATGCCTTTTCAATAATTATAATTTAAATATTAGTTAAAAATGCTCTTGAATTGATTGTATATATAGCATATTTTATCCAAGAAGTAGGATAATTTTAAAAAACATAATCACAAAATTCTTGACTTCAAAAGAGGTATTTAAATAAGAAGGTGAGTAATAAGGCAAGTGAAATGTAAGAAAAACAAGCAAAAACAAAGAGAAATTTATTTGTGAAATATGTAGGAGATAATGTCCAAAAAAAGAATAACAACAATGATAATGTTGTTTAATGGGGAAGTAGAAAAATTAAAGCAAACTATTCTGTATACAAATAGCATTGCATATGGAAGGGGTAATATTTTGAATTATTTTTCTCCTAAGCTTTTTAGAATATTCATCATGAGAAGAAAAATATTATATTTAGCCATCAATTTAATTGATCTAGGTAAAAAGAATAATCTCTGAAGAAAAGAAGTATAAACATTTTATACCAGTAGATAAAAGAATATAGTGTACTCAATAAATAAATTAATTTTAAAAGTAAAAGAAATGAAATAGTAGTACATAAATATGGAGTGAGTAGAAACACAAAATAGCATTCTTGAAAAGTAAAAATATGGTGTAAGCAAATAATAAAGAAAAGCATTAAACTTATTTTTAAATACAATAATTGTCAGGTTAAATTTAAAAAATGAATTGAGAATTTGTTTATGAATGATACATCTAAAACAAAAGCAAAAGTTTCAAGTAAATGACTAGCAAAGCATATACTGAAAAATATTAACAAACATAAATAGAGAGTAGACAGGTTCATACAAGCCAAAATAGTCTTTGAGACATAAATTATAAGGGATAGAATAAGTTTCTACATGGTACAGATTTTAAATAACTGAAAAGAATTTTATGCCCAAACATATATAAAACAAAACTTAAGAAGATACATGGGAAAAATAGGAAAATTTACAATCTTGGTAATTTGTTGATGGGAGATATCAACAAATATCCCTCCATATGCATAATTAATGCAAAGAAAATATATAGTAAAAATAGAGTAAATGTAAAACAAAATTAAGAGATGGAATTATTGAACATGTATAAAACCTTGTACCAAGCAATTGTGGCCAAGACACTTGGGAAAAAAGTAGCCAACACAGATTGTTCCTAAATAAATACAGATACTGCAGTTATTGACAAACTCTTCAAGACAGATAAATTAAATATATTCAAATAACCAAACAAAATCATGTCCAAATAAATATGAAAATAGTGTCTCACCCAATAAAGATTATCAATCTGACAAAAAACATCTACTAGAAGGACTTGTTTTAGGATTCTTTAGAGAAACAGGCCAATAGTAAATAGATGTGTGTGTGTGTGTGTGTGTCTATGTGTGGGTGCGAGTGTGTGTGTGGGTGCAAGTGTATGTGTAGGGAGACATACACACACACACACACACACAGAAAGAGAGAGAGAGAGAGAGAGAGAGAGAGAGAGAGAGAGAGAAGATACTGGCTCATGTGATTATGAAAGCCGAGGAGTCCTACAATCTCCCATTTGTAAGCTGAAGTCCTAGAGAAGCCAGCGTTGTAGTTCAAAGCCCTCAGAACTAGAGAGCCAATGGTATAGATTTCAATGTATGTCTGAAGGCCTGCAAACTAGAGGCTGTAAGGACAGAAAAAGATTGATGTCCCAGCTTTCCTAGTTGCAGAAAGGGGAAGCAAGCTCCCTCTGCCTTTTTACTCTATTCAGGCTCTCAGAGATTTTGTGATGCTCACACACTTTGGGAAGGGCTATATTCTTTATTCGGTCAACCAATGCTAGTATCTTCTTGAAGCATCCTCACAATCACACGCCAAAATAATGTTTAAATGAATATCTAGGCATTCCATGGCCCGATCAACTTGATACATAAAATTCACCATCACAAGGCTCCAAAACATATTCGAACTGTCACCAAAATGAATCAGCAAATTTGAAGATAGATAGATCAATTGAGATTATCCAGTCTGTAGAACAGAAAGAAAAAGAATGAAGACAAATGAACAAAGTCTCCAAGATCCTTAGATAAGACAATGATTTCTTAGATATGGCACCAAAAACACAAGCAACAAAAGAAAATAACTGAGACTTCATTTAAATTAAATATACATATGATTCAACAGTGTCAACAAAGTAAAAAGACAACCCACAGACCATGAACAATATAAAGTCTAGCATCTAGAATGCAGAAAAGATACTGCAACTCAACAGTAAAAACACAGTGATCCAATGAAGAAATAGAGAAATAATTTGGGTAGATATTTACCTTTAGAAAACATACAAATGACCAATAAGCATTTTAAAAGATGATTAATATTCTATTCACTGTTACTATTTTTTGGTACCCACTAACCATCCTAATGTCATTAGTCATTGGAGAAATGAAAATCAAAATCAAAATGAGATGCCATATCACACATACTCTCATGGCTGTAATAAAACAGGCATATTCATAAGTTTTGGTGAGGATGTGGCAAAATTGATACCCTCGTACACTGTTGGAGGGAACATAAAATGTCATCACCACGTTGGAAAAGAGCCTGGAAGTTATATAAAAAGTTGGAAATATAGTTATCATGAAAGTTAAAGAAGCCAGACACAAAAAGTCATATATCATATGAATTTGTATGAAATGCCCCAATGCACAATTCATAGAAAGAGAAAACAGATTACTAGTTGCCTGTGACGGTGGGTAGGGAGGAATGGGGAATTACTACTGATGGATATAGGGCTTCTCATTGAGGTGGAATATGTTCTGGAATAAGATAGTGCTGCTGGTTGTACAACTGTAAGGATACAATAATCAGTGCTGAATTTCACAATTTAAATTATGACTATTCTCATATGCAAGTTACATTTCAAAAATTCATTTCTTAAGAGGTCATCAAGCAATCTCTGCCAATGTCAACAATTCTATTGTACACATAATTTTAGGAAATAATCAATTGGTATAAGAAGTTGAAATGAAAGTGGTTATAATTGTACCCATATATTTTGTGATTAAAAATGCATCTAAATAACTAACGAATCAATTAAAGCATCATAATAAAAAGTTTAAAATACTACTTAGCACCAATGATATCAGAATTGCTGTTTATCAATATTTGTGCTGCTATATATAAATCCCATAATTATGTATTCTTACGTAGCAGCATATCTGAACATTAATTTGCTCCGTATTTATCTTTATAATTTATAAAATAGTGCAAGAGTGTAAATCCAAAGAAAACAGAAAGATGTAAAAAGAATCACAGAAAAAATTACTAAAGTAGAAAATCAGACATAATAGAAAAAAATGTTTCTACATAAAAACTAATAAAATAGTCAATCATCTGGCAAGACAGATCGATAATAAAATATAAATTGTATAAATAAATGAGATTGACAAATGAGAGAGATCTTGAAGAAACTAAAAATAACTCAAAAATATTATAAAACAAGCTTAGGATAAAAACCAAAATTGGGTAAAACACATTCCCAGAAAAATATAACCTAGTTAAATTGATATAGAAAGTTACAGAAATTATTTAAGGTGTCCAATCATAGTTTTAAAAATATCTTCACAAAATAGTAGTGCCAGATGTACTAAGGTCATATTTACCAAATTTTCAAAGATTAAGTGGTATAAATCTCTTCCGGGGAATTACTTTAAAGGACAACAGTGTTTCCCAAGACTTTCTCTAAGGCCGGCAGAACTTGATATCAATACCAGTAAGGACAGTACAGCAAGGAAGAATCCCCAGCTCATCTCATTCAATATAATTGGTGCAAAAATATTAAAACAAATATTAGCACACCACATACATACTTTTCTATGCCTAGAGATACATAGATGAGAGCTTGATGGTGACGAGTAGTTAGTTAGACAAAGATGGATTGAGGAATACGACATATCATGATGAAGCTGAGTTTTCCATAGAATGTAACTAAGTACCGATGCAGAAAAAGATGACATAAAATTTAAGGGCAGCACATGATTCTTATAAAAAGAAAAGAAAGCAAATGGAATAGAAAAACTAATCAGTTGGGGAAAAATTATTAACAAGATATGAACATCTAATGACTTTAAAAATATTTTCTTTAAAAATCAAAAATAATGTTATTCACTCTCACTGCTTGGAGAGAAAAAACCCACATTTAATAACTAACGGGCAATATAATTGTCCATATAGGAAAAACCAACCAACCAACAAACAAACAAATCTCAAGAATCCATAGAGAAAATATCAGGAAATAATAAACTTCAGAATGCATTCAATTCTAAAGTGTACTAAAAAGCAATCCCGTATATATATGTACTATGCAAATATAAAAATTATAAGAACCAAACATAGGCCACGCATGGTGGCATATGCCTGTAATCCTAGCACTTTGGGAGGCCGAGGTGAGCAGATCACTTGAGGTCAGTAGTTCGAGACCAGCCTGACCAACATGGTGAAATCTGTCTCCATTAAAAATACAAAAATTAACTGGGCGTGGTGTGTGCCTGTAATACCAGCTGTTTGGGAGGCTGAGGCCGGAGAATCGCTTGAACTCAGGAGGCAGAGGTTACAGTGAGCCAAGACGACACTACTGCACTCCAACCTCGGTGACAGCTGGGCATCTTTTTCTCAAAAAAAAAAAAAAAAAAAAAGAACCAAACACCAAACATAACTAAACATCAAAACTATGCCATTTTATGAGAAGAACAAAAATATATCATGGACCTAGAAAAAATGTAATAAAATAAGTACAAATATATGTCAAACTGTGTTTTCTCATAAGTTATTAGAGAAGATGTAAATACTTGTGGAAACATAAAACATTTATGAAAAAAACTTTTCCCTTAATGAGTCAATTTTAATGCAATAACAATACAAATTCCACATAGTTTTGATAAAAAAGTGTTATAAACAAATTTTAATTATTATGTGGAAAATAAGTGTCTAAAAATAGTAAAGACACCTCAACACAAAAATATAAAAATGGGATTATCCACATACAACATATTTTATTAAAAAGTTGTACATAATTAAGGATATATATTTTTGGTGCAAATTAGTTATATTGTTCAATTAAATAGAATTAAGATTTCTAAAACACAATAGCAAATACTTAGAGCTCATATGACAGGAGGTTTTGAATATTTCTCAGAAAATGATAGACTATTGAACAAATGATTTTGAAAACATGTTTTATTCATATGAAGAAACCCAATAGAATTGATTTCTATATAGTGTTGTATCGAGAACCACTTGAAGAAACATCTTTAAAAATTTTACGAGAATATATGAAGAAATATCTAAGTATTTAGAATAGAAAATAATCTCTTTAAAATTAAATAGAACTCATCATAAAAGATGGAATTATTTAATTACACGTCTGAAACTCCTTTTGGAAGTAGAAAATTCACATATCTATAACACATCAATTCTATTTCCAAGAATACACTTCACATTGAGAAACTGTTTCACATTTTTCCTGGGGAAGATGTTCGATTATGCTCACAGCAGCATTGTTGTGTTTTAGTAGCAGAAATCTGTAAACAAATCAAACAATGATTGGAAAATTGATGAATAAATTAAAATATATTCATGTAGTAGAATACTGAACAACATAGTAAAAATGAGTAAATTAATCTTTCACGAAACCATGTGGATGAGTCATAAAGATATAGAGTGAAACAGCAAATTACAAAAGGTGACAAAGAGTGGGATATTTCTATGAAAAAGAGATATCACTAAATTTAGCCTCATATTACTCACTTTCAGGAAAAAATATGGAAAGAAATAACTGATTTGTCTTTTGTGACTGAAGTCATATGTATTTGTTTCTATCTATATTTCTAAATTTTGTTTAACAGTGACTCATTTGAGATATGTTTAATGTAGATTATAAATAAAGATAATTAAATAAATCAACATATTTTGCTTAATGAATTCAGTCTGGTAGAGTCATTCCAAACATGAGGTGAAATAATTTAAAAACTCAAGTTTGCAACTGAAAGTAAATATCACTAATATATTCAAATTTACTCATTTTACAACTGAGTAAATGGGTACCAGTAAAGAAACCTTATTCACAGACATTGGGAGGCAGCAGCCAGCTTTATAATTTTCTTTCTAATGTCTTTTCACCACGCTAATTTAAAACACATGGAATATGTATGTGTGATAAGTTTGCCTTTGATGGCTGTTCCAATGTAATTTTAAATGAAAATTTGCATTTTTCTAGATAATTTATAATGATTTATTTTGTTTTCTTTGGTTGAACAGTCCTGATGGATAATCAGCTAGGTCAAAGTAGATCTGCATTAACTTCAAAGAAGACATGGTTATTAGCTATCTGATAAAATGAAAGATTAGCAATTGCTTGAAAATATTAATTTAAAATATTATCATGCTATTTAAAGAATATTAGATAAGTTTTAAGTATGAATTGATAAAAATGTTATCAAAATTGTTATGACTTTGAAGTATAAAGCAAAGCCTAATAAATATGAATACTCTTCTAAACCCTTATTAAAACTTGTACTGGTAAAAGAACATTCTTCTGTATTGGGAGAGGAAATACATGAGTGTTGCTTGTTTGCTTCTCTGTTAATAAATATCCAAAAGGCAATATTAGGTGAATAGTTTAATATATGTCAAATAATAAATCTATATGATAATTAAAAATATATTGAGCTAAAGGACAATGAAATGAAACTTACCCAAATTTGAGGATATAACAAAAACAGTTTTAGAGGGGAATTTCTAGCATTGAATTAATATTTTGGATAAGAACAAAAATATAAAATGAATAAGCATCTACATTAGGAAACTAGAAAAAAAGAAAATAATAATAAATCCAAAATAGAATAAAAATAAATCTGTGAAATTGAAAACAGTAAATCAATGATCAATATAATCAAAGCTGTTTCTTTTTTTTTTTTTTTTTTTTGCAGATTCTTTGGACATTTAATTTTTGTCAGGGTGTTTCCTGCCTCGTTGAGGACAAGGATGTCTTTTCACCAGAGATAAAGAACTCCTCTCTCCTTCCATTGGAATATTTGAATATTTTCTAATTCTTTTTTGGTTTTGACTCTGTAGTCTTTCTTTCTTTTTTTTTTTTTTTTAAAGATCAGCAAAACTGTTATGCCTTTAGCCAGACTAAAAAGAAAATAGAAAAGACACAAATTACTAATATCAGAAATGAAAAGGGGTCAACATGACAGACCTCACAAGCAATAAAAGGATAAGAAGAAAATCTTATGAATAATTCTACACCCACAAATTTGATAACCTAGATGAAATGGATCAATTTCTTGAAAGACACAATTTGTAAAAATTTACATAAGAAGAAACACAATCTACATATCCCTATGCTTATCAAAAAAAGAGAATCAATACTTATTAACTGTCTTTGTCCTGCTGCTATCACAAAAATATCATAAACTGGGTCACTTATAAATGACAAATATCTATATCTCACAATTCTAGCCTCACATAATAGAAAGAATAAGAAATGAGGAATCACCTGGGGTATCTTATAGAAAGGCATTAGTCCTATTCAGGACGATTCTAATCTCTTAACATAATTATAATACTTCCAAAGGCTCTATCTCCTACTACCGTCACCTACGGAATTAGGATTCCAACATGTCAATTTTGGGGTAGACACAAACATTCCAACCATGGCAATGGTGTGGGTGGGTTACTGATTAATTCTACCTAATATTAAAGAAGAAAGTATATAGTAGCTTAGAGAAAATAGAAGCAGAGAGAATACTTCCTAACTCATTCTATGAACTAGCCTGGCCCTAATACCAAAATCAGACAAAGACGTTGTCAGAAAAGAAAATTACAGACCAATATCTATCATCAACATAGATGCAAACGCCCACAATAGAATACTAGCATATGAAATTTTACAGCGAATAAAAGAAATCATACACCATGACCAAGCAAGGGCTTATGCGAGAAATGGAAGTCTATTTCTACATTTGAGAATTAATGTAATCAATTATATCAATATTCTAAAGGAGAAAATTACATTATATCAATTTATGCAGCAGAATATATGACAATATCCAACACCCATTCATGATAAAAACTCTCAGTAATATAGAAACAGAGGAGAATATCAACTTGATAAAGAACTTCTACAATAAAACTTCAACTAACCTCATATCTAATGGTAAGTAGCGAGAAGCATTTCTGGTAAGAATAGGAAAAAGGTAATAAATATACCCTTAGAGCACTCCTTTTCAACACTGTACTGAGTTCTAGTTAATGCAATGAGATAAGAAAAGAATTGGCAAAAGGCGGTATCTATGCACCAAAAAGCATACAGATTGGGCAGAAAGAAAGAAACTTTTTTCTTTTTTTTTGCAAATTACCTTATTATATTTGCAGAAAATTAAAAACACCAACAAAAAACTCCTGAAAATAATAAGCTATTATATAAAGTTTTCAGGATACAAGATTAATAATTATAAGTCAATTGCTTTTCTGTATACTAACAATGAACAATTGAAATTTGAAATTAAAAACACAATATCACTTAGATAGTGTCCAAAAAATTAAATAGTCAGGTATAAATCTAATAAACTACATGCAAGAGTTCTACGAGGATAACTACCACACTCTGATAAAAGAAATCAAAGAACTAAATAAACAGAAAGATATTCCAAGTTCAAAGAAAGTAATCATGAATATTGCTAAGATGTAATTTCTTGCTAACTTGTTCTATAGATTCCACACAATCCCAATCAAAACCTCAGCAAAATATTTTGTGGATATTGACAAGCTTATCTAAAATTTATATTAAGAGGCAAAAGACCCAGAATAACCAACACAATATTGAAGGGAAAAGAATAAAGTCAGAAGCTGACATTATACAACATAAACACTGACAATAAAGGTACAGCAATCAACGCAGTGAGACATTGGTGAGACGATAGGTCAATGCAACAGAATAGAGAACTCAGAAATACACTCACACAAATGTAGTCAACTGATCTTTGTCAAAATAGCAAAATACAAGGTATTTCAATGGAGAAGAGATAGTCTTTTCAACAAATGGCACTGGAAAATTGGACTTCTTCATACAAAATAAAAGAAAAAAAAAAGGATGAAAATCTAGACAGACACTTTACACCGTCTCCAAAAATTAAATCAAACTAGATCAAAGAGCTATATGTAAAATGCAAAACCTTAAAATTCCTGGAAAACTACGTAGAAAGACTATTTTAAAAACTTTTTGTTTGGCAATGCCTTTTCAGATAAAACAAGGACGTGATCCATGAAAGTTTTGATATGTGGAGGTTTATTAACATTTAAACACAACTTCTCAGCAGGAGATACTGTCAAGAGAATATGATGACAAGTCACAGATTGGGAGCAAACCTTTGCCAAAGACACGTGATAATGCACTGGTAACCAAAAGACACAAAGCACTCTCAAAATTAAATAAGAAATGAGCAACTCAATTACAAACTGGGCAAAAGATCTGAACGCTCATTTCACCAAAGAAGATGTACAGATGACATGTAAGTATATGAAAATATGCTTAACATCATGTGCCCTGAGGGTATTAAAGTTAAACAAGAAATACCACTACATACCTTTTAGAATGATACAAATTTAAAACAGTGCTAACATCAAATGCTGACAAGGATGTGGAACACCAGAACTCTCGTTCATTGTTAGTGCAAATGGAAAATGGTACAGCCTCTCTGGAAGACAGTTGGGCAGTTTCTCACAAAAAGATTATAAATATTTATGCTATGTATTCTTACTAAATACATTTTTATCATATGATCAAGCAATCAGCTTCTCGATTTTTACCCAAATAAGTTGAAAATCTATGTCAACCAAAAATCTGCACAGAGATGTTTACAGCACTTTTAATCATAATTTCTGAAACTTGAAAACAACCAAAATGTCTTTCAATAGGTGAATGGATAAACTGTGGCAAATTGAGACAATGGAATATTATTTAGTACTAGACAGAAATTAGTTGCCAAGGCATGAAAAGACACAGAGGAAACTTAAATGAATATCACTAAGTGAAAGAAGCAAATATGAAAAGGCTGTGCACTGTATGATTCCCATTGCATGATATTCTAGAAAAGTGAAAATTATGGAGGCAATAAAAAGATCACTAGTTTCTTGGGGTTTGGGGAAGGAGGTGAATATGTGGAACACAGGGGATTTGGGGGCAGAGAAACTATTCTATATTATATGGTAAGGGAGCATATATATAATTATTTATTTGTCAAAATCTGTAAAATATGTAACAGCAAGAGTGAACTTTATTGTAAATTAGGACCTTTGGATGATGTTGGTTCATGGATTATAACAAATGTACCACTCTGCCGTGAAATGTTAATTGTTGGTAGGGGAGCATGTGTTGTTTAGGAGCTATGTGGGAACTTTGGTACTTTCTACTCCATTTCCATAAAAATATTCTAATAAATAAATTTTATATAAAATGACCTATAGATGAGGATCTGGAAATAGTCATCGTACAACCTGTGCACCTTAATATGTAGAATTTTTAACCCCCAAAATACTCATAGTAATTTTCAACATTTACAGATGAAAATCTATGGTGAAATTCTAGCCTAATTTACGTACGACATATTGATAAATAAACAGCTCTATTGTGTCATAAAAAATAAATAATTTAAGACTAGCAATCTATATGAAAATAATGGAGAATCTTGGAAAAATAAGGCTATCATAAACAAATGTGTTATTTATTAAAATGAAAGTAATTCTGCTTAAAAATGTATCGAATCACTCTTTGCAGTACTGTAATGTCATTGAGTTTTATTTGGAAATTAAATAAGCCAATTTTTCAATGACATTTATAATTGTATAATATCTTAATGTTTGTTATGTGATAATAACTCTGTGGTCATTGATAACTCATAATGCTCATTATGTTTCTTGTCATACAGTATTTTATGTCTCATGGGCCCTCCAGGCAAATCTTTTCCTTGGAAAACCTAAAATTTAAAATGCCAACAGTTATTTACCATTTCTTACCAGCTATTCAGAAATCAAGTTAAATCACAACAATTATTAAATAAGAAATAGGCATGTCATCTTAACTTTAAACAATATTTATGGGCCTCATTCTTAACATAGTTCTCACGTGTTTCAAATTAAAAGGTCTATTTTTAAAATCTTCTGTAAGTAATCTTACTATTCACACAAAAGAGATTTTACTCATTTAAAATCAGCTCTGTATCAATATTCAGATTAGCATCTTCATGGGCAGATTTAGAAATGCTATGCTTTATAAACAATGTGTATCTTTTCTACTCTGCTCCTATCTGAACAATTAGGTTCATCTTCTACTTATTACACACTTCAATTCTTTTGTAGAAACCTTTAAAGAGAGTAATTACCTACCTAGCATTATATATTTCATCTCGTTTATATACATAATCATTTGTATCACAAAGCAAAATATTTTCATTTAGTTATCAATTTATATGTAATACCATACGTAAGCAGGGAAGAAATTCACCCTTCTAATCATAGTTGTGGACAATTATAATTCCAAACTTGAAGATAAGTCTGCTGTCTGAGTTCAATAGCTACTTTCTGAAGAAAGAAAGTAAATGCTTACGATAAATTAACTCGGAGCCATTGTCACTTGAAGTTGACTTTTTAGAAGTACAAAAAGAGCCAGAAGCCTTTCTGTATGATTTTCACTACTGTACTAATTTAGGGGTTTCTGTATTTCATTTCCTTAGAACTTGACACTAGGTATCCATGCATTTCTGATATAACTAATTAAGGGCCACAAGAATAATATAAATAATATAAATGGCTCAGCTATTCAGAAACTTAGAAAAACATCGAGCAAATGATAGACTAAATTTTCCTTGAATAGCTCTAAACTGCATATTGAAACATTAAAAACTGTTCTTTTCAGGCGCTTCAATTTAAGAGTATTCCATAGGAATATCAAATGCTGCAATTTTAGATGTTTTGCAAAGTGATTCAAACATAAATTAGATGCTAGGAAGAAACTGATTTTTTTTTCCTGTGGGTGCATATTATTAATACATAAGAATTTCAATTCTGAATATTCTTAAATAGGAGAAAAAGGTTAACCTCATATTGTGAACAAATTAAAAGCTTGATAGCCTTTATGCTATTTCCTCTTGTGGGTTTCCCAGTGTGCCTTCTACCATTCAGTGTCCATGGGAATGTTTGATCAGTAGACACATCTATCCATAAGCAAAACCATAATCCAGAGGCATTATGTTAGTTCTATGTCTTGAAATATTTTCATAGTTAATGTAATGATTATTAACTTTAACAATGGTTTTTATTTTTAAAATATATGATGAAAAATAAACAAAATTACCACTCTGTTTTATATTTGGGGGAGGACATTCATTTGTCACATTTGCTTAGATTTTTGTAGGTTTCAGTAAAAATTGGCCCTTTTACAGCCGTTGTCATAATTCTAAGAAAAATAATTATTTTTAAGGTTTTTAAAGTCTGACGCCAAACTGCAGAATTTTCAAAAATAATAGCGATTTAATAAAAATAATACATTTTCCTGGTATTGCAATATCATGCATGTCCTACTGAGATCTAATCAGTAAACCTCATTGATGAAAACCCGTTAAATGGAACTGTGTGCTCTTCTGAGTCTCGTTGAGCCTCCTGCTCATGAGTTTTTCTGACCACAACACTGGATATATCCTGGAAAGGATTTACACTCCCATTTCTTCACATGGAGCTTCCATTTGCATGCCTATTTTGTTCCATGAAATAATCAACCCTTTTAGAAGACCTTAGTGATCTGATTTGAAAACTCTTATCCTTAAACAAAATCTATCTTGTTACTAACAATATTTTTTTTGTCATCCTTGTCATTTTGTGTTGTGGGATATTGAGTATCTATAGGGAGACCATATAGCCCTAATAAGTCCCTCCTTATACTGGTCTCAAAGATTGCGTACGGGTAATTTTGTAAGAGCAGTAACTTTAGAATCAACCTTTCCTTGAGTCATCTCTTTAAAATCATTTGTATTCCCCTAGTAGTTTCCTGGTTTTCCTGAAAACTGCTTTAAAAAATTTATCATCTACTTGGAGCCATGACATTTTTTGATCCCCCAGTTGATGACCAATAGTTTTTGACCAGGTTCTAGAGATAAGAAGTTGCATAGGCCTTGCCCTTACAAACTGATAAAGCTTTTATGGGATATTGTCAGTTCATTTAGCATTTCAGTCCATACACTTGCTTCCTTCATACACAAACAAAGGATAATTTGAAATTGCAATAATGGCTTTGGGAACTTTTGCCATGCAAAATATTTGAGTCAAATTAGGGAAAAATAAAGGAAGAAACTCTTTTGAAGAAAGATAAAGTATATTTTTAGAGTATCTTCTGCATTTAAATGAAGGGTCACCTGGAATTAATAAATAAGGGCTTTTAATCATAAAATTAAATTTCTACATGATGAAATTACTAAAGGTTGAAGTTATTGTTGAAATAAAATGCAGTGTTTCCCTCTCTCTCTCTCTCTCTCGTTTGTGTGTGTATGCTTGTGTTGAAATCTATTCTTCTACATATAGTCTATCTCCTTTTACAATAGAGCAACTATAATTAGCCCTTCTTTAATAATAATTTTACTGCTGACTGAAGTTGTTATTGTTTCAGTTATTTTTTTTGCCTTCCACTCTATGTCTATTTACCTTCACCAGAGAAACTATGGAGATTATGATGCAGGAGAGGTGAGCCCCCAAATTGGGGGTTATCTAGGAAGGTTCTAGGCTTTGTTAGAGCAGTCAGATAGTCAGAAATAAGCAGGCAAGGGAGTTCTCTGGGAAAAGAAGTCCTGGAGATGCTGTCCACTGATATTCAGCACTGATCACTGAAAATCACCAAAAAGAACAATGACTGCATTGGCTACATCTGGCCTTGTGGTTAGGCTCCTCTGCTTCTGAAGGGGACTTATCAGGCCCTAGCCAGAGATAACCATGGTAGGGATTTTCCCCACTAACAAGCATGTGCACTGCTCCCAAAACTCACCCTCTGGTAGAGATTTTAGATGCTAGTAAGACATGTGATGTGTGTACTAGCATGTAGAGCCACAGAGCCTGAGCATCGCAAAAGACCTCCCAAAAACATGCTTTCAAGTAATGCCCCCTTCTCATAGAGACCCCAGCACTAGCTGCTGCTGGCTTATTCTTTTGAGCAGCCCACTCTGCCTCATCTTTCAGAATCTCCTATCTATTGAAATAAACACTGCTACTACTATTTTTCCAGCTGGACCAGCCCACAGCTGTTTTCTAGCCAGACAGGCCCAGAGCTGTTTGTCATACCTTTCTAAAAATGTACTTTATCTTTCTTCAATAACCTCTGCTACTTAACCCTTGCTATGCCTCTCTTGGATGAATTATTTCTTCCAAGTTAGACAACACTGATGATTGTGGCACTTTCCGGTAAGAGCTTCACCCAGGAAAAAAATCAAGGGTGAGCTGGTGGTGTTAGATGGTAATATTTATTGAACAGTACTGCTCCTTCCTAAGGAAAGCTAAGTCATAGGCAGGGCACCCAGAGTCTACAACATATGGGCTGACTACAACATGTTATTACAACATATGACAACACACGGGCTGACTACAACATGTTATTGTAACATATTACAACATATGAGCTGACTATAACATATGAGTTGACAGCAACATATATATTCACAACATAATCTAGTCACTTATACCTACTATTAATTACGTGCATATGAAGGGACAGGTTAATGCAAATTGAGGGTTGGGTTATTTAGAACTTTCTCAGAAAGAGGTGGTAACTTCTGGGTCATTACCATGGCATTTGTAAACTGTCATGGTACCAGCAGAGTGTCTTATACTAATGAGCAATGAGGGCAGCTAAGAATCACTTTGATCACCATCTACTGGTTTGGGCCAGTTTCTTCACTTTATCCTGTCTAGACCAGATTCTTCTCTGACCAGAATACAAGTCCCATCTTTCTCACTCTTACTTTTTTTTTTTTATGTGTACATTCTAGGAATATTTAGTACAGTTTAATTCTTACTAATTTTTTAAGTAAATATTTTATGCTTCTTTTGGATCTTTTTTTCTTGCAAAACTGGAACAGATAAAATCATTTGTAAGTTTGGAAAATAGTTTCGGTGCTTAGGTAAGAAAAAAATAAATACTTCAAACTTTTAGTATGCACTGAAGAGTTAGATTTTTTAGTATATCAATACAGAAATGTATGTATATTTTAAAAATAATTTATATATTCTTAATGGTAAGATGTCTCTTTGGAAAAATTGAAGTGGCCATACTTTAATTTTCAAAATATACTTTGGCCTCTTCTTAACATTGTCACTATATAAAAATAATTTTAGCATCATTGAATTAAGACATTTTGGTTTTATGATTCATAACTTAAATTTCTTATAATTTCTACATTAATTATGTCAACATTTTTTGACTTGTAACTAAAACCAAGCAAGTCGCTAATTTTAGGTTAGACTATATAAAGGTTTATCAACTCAAGTTGATTATGCCAATGTAAAGTCTGAATTATGTAACATAAGTTTATGGCAACATAGGGTCTAATTTATTCAAAACAAATTTCAGATATGAAATAACATCTAAACATTTTAATAGCTGGGAACACAGCAACTATATGTATCTTTTCTCATAAAATTGCTTCAAGATATGCTCAAACCTGAAATGAAATACAATAAAACATTGGAAAGACATAGAATAAACAAGAAGATGGAAAGTCAACACCAAAGCCAGTTCATAATAAAGAAAAGTTTAGAAAATTTTAAATTATATTTGCATATTTTATTATAATACTGTACATAAATATCAAGAACCATTTTGGAAAGAGAAAATATGGAAGGCATAAAATAATAATGTAAGAACAAAGAATATATAGCACCATTAAAAAGATACAGAAGTTGATTTAAGAGATGAGAAGATGAAGTAAAGTTTTGTTAATTGTAGTGCTTATAGTGCTGTATACAGTACAATCCAAAAGTTACTACTACAATGTTAATTCTAAAATTAAGAAATATTTTAACAAATGCTTTAAAACTTGAATGTGAACACTAATAGAAAAAAAACAAACACATAATTTTTAAAACACTAGATATAGCTTTAGCAAAGAAAACATGCCATATATTAGAAATCATAAAAAGATGTCAAAATCTAAATGTCATAGCTACAAAAAAGTTAAATACCTAGAAATACATTTAACAAAGAAGATGAAAGATCTCTACAAGGCAAATTATAAAACACTGATGAAAAAATTGCAGATGACACAAACAAAAGGAAAACATTCCATGCTCATAGATTAGAAGAATCAGTATCATTTAAAGTGACCATATTTTTCAAAACAATGTACAGATTCAATGCAATTTCTATCAAATTACCAAAGACAGTTTTTCATAAAATTAAAAAAAAAAACAAAACAAAACATTAAATTCCTATGGAATCAAAAAAAAAAAAAAAACAGTCCAAAGTAATCAAAGCAATCTTGAGCAAGAAGAATAAAATTGGAAACATCACAATACCTGACTTTACATTATACTACCAACCTATAGTAACGAAAACTGTTACTGGTATAAAAGTAGACACATAGCTGAATGGAACATAATGGAGCAAAACCGGAAATAAAGCCACATATGTACAACCAAATAATCTCTGGAAAAGTTGACAAAAATATACACTGGGGAAAGAGCATCCTTTACACTAAATGGTGGTGGGAAAACTGGATAGCTACATGAAGAAAAATGAAGTGGACTCATATCTCTCACCATATATAGAAATTAACTAAGATTGATTACATACCTAAATGTAAGACCTGAAATTATAAAAATTCTATAAGAAAACCTGGAAAAATCTCTTCGGGGTATTGGCCTAGGCAGCAAAAATTATGACAAAGACTTCTAAAACAAATGCAACAGAAACAAAAATAGACAAAGGAGACTTACTTTAAATAAAAAGCTTCTGCACAGCAAAAGAACCAACAGAGTAAACATATAACCTACAGAATGGGAGAAAATATCTGCAACTATGCATCTCACAAAAGACAATATCAACAATCTACAAGGAATTCAAACAGCTCATTAAGAAGAAAAAAACAACCCTATTAAAAAGTGGGCAAAGGAAATTAACAGACATTTTCTAAAGAATCACACAGCAGCCAACAAACATATGGAAAAATGCTAAACGTTATTAATAATCACAGATATGCAAATTAAAACACAATGTGATATGTCACACCAATCAGAATGGCTATTACTTAAAAAGTTAAGGTTGGGAATGGTGACTCATGGTTGTCAACCCAGCACTTTGCGGGGCTGAGGCCAGTGAATCCCTTCAGTCCAGAAGTTCAAGCCAGCCTGGTTAACATGGCAAAACCAATGTCTACTAAAAATACAAAAATTAGCCAGGCGTGTTGGTGCCTGCCTGTAGTCCCAGCTACACAGGAAGCTGAGGCATGAGAGTTGCTTGAACCTGGGAGGCAGAGGTCGCAGTGAGCTGAGATCGAGCCACTACACTGGGCATCAGAATGAGATTCTATCTCAAAAAAAAAAAAAATTAGTTAAAAATAGCAGATATTGGCAAGGCTACAGAGAAAAGGGAACACTTATACACTCTTGTTAGGAATTTAAATTACTGTCACTTCTATGAAAAACAGTATAGATTTTTCATGGAATAAAAATAGAACTACCATTCAATCCAGGAATCCCACTACTGGGTATCTACTCAAAGGATAAGAAATTATTATATCAAAAAAAATTGGCACTCAAATGTTTATTGCAACCAATAATAGCAAAGTCACAGAATCAACCTATGTGTCCATCAATGGCTAATTAGATAAAGAAAATGTGAAATGTATATGTATATACACACACATATACACACAGACACACACATATACATGTTATGGAATATCATGCAGTCATATAAAAATGACATCGTGTCGTTTGTAGCAATACTGATAGAGCTGAAAGGCATTATTGTAAATAAAATAACTGAGAAACAGAAAATCAAATACCAAATGTTCTTACATATAAGTAGAAGCTAAATAATGAGTGTACATAGTCATATAGAGTGAAATAATATAGTCTTGGGACTCTGAAATGGGAGAGGCTAGGAGGAAGGTGAGGGTTGAAAAATTACCTGTTAGGTATAATGTTCACTATTTGGGTGATTTGTACACTAAAAGCCCAGGTTTCACTAATACATAATATATCCGTAGAGCAAAGCTGTACTTGTACGACCTAAATTTATTTTAAAAAGGTATAAATAAAAATTTGAAATCATTTATTGAATGTAATAAAATATTAAAATGAAATAAGTAGTATAGGCTAATTCTGGGCCAGGTATGGTGGTTCATACCCCTAATCCAGCACTTTGGGAGGCCAAAATGACAAAACACCAAAAAGTGACTCCCCAAGTGAAAAACTGTAAAAAAGCATTATGACAAGAAAACACAAACTATAAATGTTGAAACTAAAAAACAGGTATTAAACAAATCAGATATAATAGAAACCTATGGAAAATGTTGACATTTTACTTTCAAATATTTTTAGCTATTTTAAGGAAGAAAATAATTGAGATGAAAGAACATTGAGGTTCCATAGTTGAAAAACATCTCTTCAAAAAAGATTAAGAATTAGAAAACAAATTAACACAAAAAATTAATAATTTTTGTTGAATTAGCTGTGTAAAATTAAGGGTGATGAACTTAATATGTTAATTTCAGATTTTCACTTCCTTATTTAATAAAATTGGAGAAAATTATAAAGGCTTATGCAATACAATTTAACAAGTTTAATTTAATTTATAAAAATGTAAATCTGGATACCAAATACATTTATTTTCTTTCAGATCATCCAATCTTTATAAAATAATTAATAATATAAAAATTCAAGGATGAATCCGTTTTAAAATTATAATTTGCATAGATTATTTATTTTATTATTATTATTTTTAACAGGTTCCCACGCTGTCACCCAGGCTGGAGAGCAGTGTTGTAATCATGCTCACTGCAACCTTGACCTTCTAGGCTCAAGAGATCCTTCCATATCAGCCTTCTGACTAGCCTGAACTAAAGGCGCACACCACTGCGCCCAGCTAATTGTTTAATTTTTAGTAGATGGAAAGTGTCACTCTGTTACATTGGTCTTGAACTCCTGGGCTCAAGCAATCCTTTCATCTCAACTTCCTATAGTGCTGAGATTACAGGCATGAGCCACCACACCTGAACCAGATTATATTCTAATCAATATGCTATTACAATAGAGATTACAATAGAGACTAACAACTACCAATAACTCATGGTTATTTTAATAGGCTGTACTAAACCACTTTTTATTTGAAATAAATAATTTTATTGAGAACCCAATTTAAAATTAATAACAATGAAACCTAGAGCTAAAGACATTGTGAAAAAAATCTTACAACGCTGAAAGAAACCTTTATTTCTAAAATAGCATTAACATGTGTTATTCAAACATGTGCCTTAAGGAGTCTATAGAAAGTATATACAAACTCAAAAGATGGTAAGTGAACTAAGCTTTATCTAGTTTTATCTGCAGTCACATTGCTTCTTCAAAAGTAAAGAATAATAGGATACTTCAGGCAATCTAACTGTGGACTGGCAGTAATTTGGCAATGTGTGTTTATTTTAAATATCATAGAAGAGTACTGAGAATTAGCAATTGCTAAGATAAGCATCATGGCAGAGAGACTGGCAAATCTATTTGCAGTTTACAAACCTAGCATGGAAATTTTCTTTCAGCTTGTAGAATTGGCAGCTTGGAGCCTTCCTGCAGACATGTCATGCAGTTGCTGAAACACTCAGTTCTGCCAATGTTCCGTATCGGAGATTAATCTTAGAGAACAGGAAAGGTGCCAAGTGTAAGATTTGATTAGAATGGAAATTTGAATTAACTGAAGACAAAGAAGTATGCCATTCCATATGATGTTATGTCTTAAACAATAATGTCACTTCTGCTAAAACTCTATTTGGGCAGTGAAAGCAAAGAATACAGCATTTAATTATCTGTTTCTAAAGCATTACGTAGTTTTGCTAAGGAAGACTGGAGGGTCTGTCTCTTTCAGTGAAACTCCTGAAAGCTCTGGGTTTTATGTAAAGCAACTAAAGAAATCAAATAAACAGCCTTTGTGAAATGATCCAGGATAACTTTGTATTTACTCAATAATTGTGTTGAAAATGCTACAAAAATGTATTTGTTGGGGAAAAAAGTAAAAGGAATATTAAAATGAAAAAAGAAGTATAACAAAATATTCCAATAATCAAGAAATATGTTAGAAAGTTCATCGGGAAACTCTTAGTTTTCATTTGTTATTCCTACTCTATTTTTGAAAGAAGCCCATTTTTTATTTGCTATTTTAGAGTGCTTTAGTGTTTTCTAATCTTTAGCATGCTGAAAGTTAGTCCTATTTTTTTCTTGATCTTCTATTAGCACTCAACGTCCCTTTTGATCATAGAACTGTGCTTTTCTCCAGTTCTGTGAAATGTTCTTAAATAATTAGTTTTCATTGTCTTTCTGTCCAGGAATTTATTCTATGCTTTATCTTCTATTCTATTCTACTGTATTCATTCTAGTCCTTCTAGACTTTCTAGGCCTGTTTATTTATAGGCCTTAAATCTTGTGCTCTAATTCATATTTTCAGTTCCAGAAGTTTTGGGGGAATTATAAAATTAGTTTCATTCATATTGTCATATTAGGGAATACCTTCCAAAGATGTTGGTAATTTCTACTAAGGAATTATGGGAATATGCTTAGGACAGTTTTACTTTAAAAATATTTAATACTTCTATTTCATCATGAAATCAATGATATTACTTGAAATACAGTCATTTACCTCTTGATAAATTTTACTGTGATTGTGACATTTATTCAAATAAATATTTCAGTGGGCATTTTACTGTTGTTATCTGTGAGCAACTTCAAGCTCTCTTAGAAGAAAAAAAAAACAGAAAATGCTTTACAAATCTATGCTTCATTGCTGCAGGATGATTACTTCTATTGCTTAAAAAGTAAGATCAGTCTTCCTTTCAAAATAATCAGTAGATTAGATTAGTGTCAATTGAAATTCAGAAATGGCTGGAAGTACATTATTAAAAGTGCACTTTAAAAATCATTAATATATAAATGAATACAGTATAGTTATCTGTTTTGCAAAGCCATCATCTTCACTTTGAAACATTGTCTATTTCATTTTACTTTTGATTAATGTCATCACAACGTAGGCTGTGGCATAATGTGACAGTTAGATATAAATGCAAGTATGTTTTAAAGCTCAAAAATTTTACATGAGCCAGAAATGATAAAACAGATTGTTATACATTTTGTTTATCAAATATCAATGACTCAATAGTTAATTTATAAGCACATAACAGAAAATATACAGACAATTCTACCTTCATATTTGGAATCCATTGGCAACAAATTTTCAGATAATATATGTAAACATTCTGTGAGGCACCACATCTTAGTGTAGATATCATTGAAATACAATAGAAATACTGTGAGAATTTTCACTGAATATTATACTAGGAAATACTGGAAGGGTTATACTATAAAACAAAGTGCTAAGTAACATGCTATCAATAAAAATAATAAAGTAATTCTAATTTTGTTCATAATGGCATAAATGCTATAGGACTTCCTTTACCCAGTAAACAACAAGGCAACCTAAAATAAAACTAAATAAATAGAAACAATATTTTTGACTTTAAACAACAGAGCAAAACAGTAGTCTATGAAAATGGAAACAAGATGAGTTTTGCAGTCATGCCACTTACTGCATAGAGGCACTTTCCTGAGCATGGTGCAGGCACAAGAAGGGGAAAAGCAAGTAGACTATTACAACCTTCCTGAATGGAGGAGATGGAGATTGTTGTTGGGAGAGGCTGAGGTAGCTAGGATGTGTACAATAGAGAACCACAGAGAAGAAACAAAGTAGTTCTAGAAATATGTATAAGACTACGCCTGAGATTTTTTTGGCTAAGGACTAAACTCCTCACGCACAGCATGAGATCCCATGAAGGTAAGCAAAAACAACTATTGGAGTGAAGGCTGGTACTGCAAAGCTGTAAGTGGAACAATAACCAAAGTCACCTACAAGGGATATTTTTTCAGTTCTGATGAGCCAAGGTAGATAAACTTCACTTAATAACTAGAAATCAATAAAGGGCACGTAGAAATAGATATATTTCTAGAAACTTACAACCCACCAAGAGTGAGTCATGAAGATACAGAAAATTTGAACGGTTCAGTGATGAATAAAGAGATTTAATCAGTAATGAAATAACTTCCCAACAAAGAAATGGCAAGAACCAGAAGGCTTTAAAGGGGAATACTACCAAATATTTAAAGAAGAATTAATACTAATCTTTCAAAATATTCCAAGTAATTTTTAAAAAGGAAATATTTCCAAACTTTTTTTTTTTTTTTTTTTTTTTTTGAGACCTAGTCTTGCATTGTGGCCCGGGGCTGAAGTGCAGTGGCGCAATCTCGGCTGACTGCAACCTCCGCCTCCCCGGTTTCAAACACTTCTTCTGTCCCAGCCTCCCGAGTAGCTGGGACTACAGATGCGTGCCACCATGCCTGGCTATTTTTTTTTTTTTTTTTTTTTTTGTATTTTTGGTAGAAATGGAGTTTCACCATATTGACCAGTCTGGTCTCAAACTCCTGACCTCGTGATCCACTCGCCTCAGCCTCCCAAAGTGCTGAGATTACAGGTCTGAGCCACTGCGCCTGTCCTCCAAACTAAGTTTTTGAGGTCTGCATTACTTCAGTGCAAAAGCTAGACAAGAAAACTATAAGAAAAGGAAACTATTAGTCTATATCCCTGATGAGCCTAGGTGCAAAAATCCTCAGTGAAATAGCAAACCAAATTTAACAGTGCATTAAAAAGATTGTACACCAACAGGCAACCACCGTTGACTCAAATAGGGATTCTGAGCAATTAGGCACATTAGTGAAGTCAGTAATTGGGATCATTACAGGATTTTTTGTTCTGCCAATGGATCTGGCTGGGGAAAGGCAACATATGGAGCCTTCAGTTAGGTTGCCCACAGATGCAAGAGACTGAGATAGATGTATCAAGGCATTATCTCCCCCCAAGAACAGGAAGACATGGCAAGAGGAGGAAAGAAAGGAAGGAAGAGGAAGAAATCCAGCATGATGTAAGAAAAGGGAATTATAAGGAGTTCATCTAGGCAATGAGTCCCATCATTTTATAAAAACTTATACATGCCTAAATATTGAAGTATGTGGAACTAGTCTTGTGTGACGTAAGATTTTCAGGGTACATAAGATTCCCAAAGCTATAATAATAAAAACAATTATAAAGTAAACCTAAGGGCTAGGCATTTTTGTCCAAAACAGGGAAGAGGTTATACAGGTCTAGACTGGTATCTTGGGAAAGTAGTCCTCTTCATATGTCATCTTTTTCCCATTGGAGTGACTGTACTTTGATTAACTTGAGCTTGGTGTTGGTGACAGTTTCAGAGACCAACTTGGTGGAGGAATCAGGAGCCTTTTCTAAATAAGAGATAAAAATCCACGAGTCAATGCCTTGTAACTTAGCAGCACATGGATTGGTTAAAAGTACCTGTCAGGGTTTCCACTAGCAAGGTGATGAAGGGAATTTTTAAGCTGGTTCCTTTTCTATTACACAAAGCCCCCAGATCTGAGTTTTTTTGTTGTTGTTGTTTGTTTGTTTTTGTTTTGTTTTGGTTTGTTTGTTTGTTTTTGAGATGGAGTCTCCCTGTGTTACCCAGGCTGGAGTGCAGTGGTGTGATCTCGGCCCACCGCAAGCTCCGCCTCCCGGGTTCACGCCATTCTCTTGCCTCAGCCTCCGGAGTAGCTGGGACTACAGGTGCCCACCACCACACCCCGCTAATTTTGTTTTTGTATTTTTAGTAGAGAGGGGGTTTCACTGTGTTAGCCAGGATGGTCTCGATTTCCTGACCTCGTGATCCACCCTCCTCGGCCTCCCAAAGTGCTGGGATTACAGGCGTGAGCCACCGCGCCCGGCCAGGCCTGAGGTTTTATGAGGACATTCTCTGTTCCCAGAGAGAATACTGTTGAAGGAATCTTCGACAAGGTTAGTGTTATGCTGTAGGATATTAATCAGCTCCTTGCAGTAATGTATATCTTCTTTGATGAGCACTGGCTGGTAAAGTCCTTCATCTAGATGCTAGAAATGAGTTTGAAAGGAGACAACTGTTGGTTTCCTATAGAACTGGCATGAAAGTTAAGGAGAGATAAAGGAAGAGCTTTGGGTCATAGCAGGATAAATGCTGCGGAAATTTTTGTCGTGTTTTATTGTTTCTTTGTTCTGTTTCACCAGCCCAGAGGACGAAGGGTGATAAGCATAATGGAAATGTTGATGAATAGGCCAAATTTTACGAACATCTTGAATAATTTGTCTGGTAAAATGAGCTCCTTAATCACTCGGAAGCCCTCAAGGAACTTCCAAGTTCAGTATAATTCTTTTGTAGTAGGGGCTTGCCTTTTGGAAACTGCCTTGTCTGTGGTCTATTGACCAGGGAAGGCTTCAATCCAATGCAAAAACAGGCAAACCAAAACCAATACATACTGGTATCCTCGAGAGGTTAACCGCTGAATGAAATCTGGTTGACATACATCAAAAGGGCCATTTGATAATGGAAAGTGGCCCATGGAGGCATGTGATGGTTTTCTAGGATTGAATTGTGAAAAAATTTTACACAGTTGTTATACCTGGTGGGTAGTGGTGGGAGAGGAATCTCAATAATATTGCTTATCACATTGAACCATTTCATCAGTGCTTCAATGGGTCAAGTCAGAAATATTTTAATCTCCAAGTTTATCAATTCCTTATTCTAAATATCTAATGTGTTATTATGCCTATTCATTATATTTTTATTTCAGATTTTATATTTGAGTATTGATGTCCCTCAACTTATGATAGGGTTATGTCTCAATAACCTATCATAGAAGCAAGAAATTGTAAGTCTAATTATTGTAAATCAGGGACCATCTGTGTATATTTTATAATTTTCCATATATCTCCTGAAATTCCCTATCTCTTCACAATTTTCATTGCATTATTTAGACCACATATGAATTTCATTGGCAAGTGAAGACAAATTTTGCTTTATTTATTTTCCAAAAAGTTTAGGCCTTTTATTCTCTGGGTACTAATTGGTATGTGTTGTGGGGAGGGCATGGGGTTACTGACCATTTATATTCCTTCTACAGTTACTTTCACATTCAACTGATTTGGGGTTTCAAATTTAATTATATAGAGTTACCTTGCAATTATATACCTCCCAATCAGAGCCTTTATAACAGTTAGCAATTAAGCTGAGAGAAATTTACTGGGACTTATCCCCTCCTTACCAGCTCCTCTATTAATAAAGTTTCCTTGAAAAATGTCTTGGTAGGTGTATTAGTCCATGCTATGAAGAAATACATGAGATTGGGTAATTTATAAAGGAAAGAGGTTTAATTGACTCAGAGTTCTGCATTGCTGGGGAGGCCTCAGGAAACTTACAATCATGGCGGAAGGCAAAAGAGAAGTAGGCACCTTCTTCATAGGGCAGTAGGACAGGATGGAGTGAGTGCAAGCAGGGCAAATGCCAGATGCTTATAAAACCATCAGATCTCACTCACTATCATGAAAACAGCATGGAGGAAACAACCCCCATGATCCAATTACCTCCATCCTTGGTTCTGCCCTTGACACGTGAGGATTATGAGTGTTACAATTCAAGATGAGATTTTGGGTGGGAACACAGCCAAGCCATATCAGTAGGGACGGGGGTTATGGGGCCAAAAAATCTACTCTTGAATTTGAGTATTTTTTAGATTCCAATCAGTGTCACAAGCCCACAATGGGATTCAAAGTCTATTTCATCTTGGTCATCTCTGTATAGTTACCTCATCCACAGTAATTCCCCCCACCGTGGTCCACTTACTTCCAGGACTCTCTGATCTTATGTGAACATATTGTTTCTCTGTGTCATTTAATTCCTTAAAGCTTCCTTGTATTTCATGTCCTTAATTAGCCCCATAGAAAGATATGGCATTTATTTTGTTGAGTTACTTCTTGTTCACATAAAAGCAAAGATCTCACATGTTCTTTATTCTCACAGAAAATGGAATTTTTCTAACAATGCAGTATAAAAAAATTCCTTTTATATTTTCTTAAAACATTTTTGTAAATGTCTACAAATAAGTTTAATTAGAATTCATATGCTTATTCTTTTTAACTTTTCATCTGTCTTGTGATGATATTATATAAAACATTTTTGTAATTCACTTTGTTTTCAGTAACTGTTATTTAAATAAAAACATTATTTTGCATTCAAGTGTATATAAAATTATGATGTTTCATTTCTTTTTATATTTCATAATTGTTTTAGAATTCTTACCATTTGATTTCTTAAAATTTTAATTCACAGAATTTTAGAATTTACAGAAAACCGAATAGTTTCTACTCTAAATCCTTCATTTTTCAGGTTATATAATTAAGGACAGGAAATATTCATGTATCTATTCAATAATCTAGTTTTTCTTATCCCCAAATGCTTTTTGAATGCATCCTATTATCAGGACTCATGTTTACTGTTATCTTCTAAATCCAGAGATGGCCACTACACAGTAGAATTTATTGACCGTGCTTTTTTAGTTTTAGGTCTCTGGTGTGATACCTGAAGCTCACATTAGCATCTAACTCTGATACTCACTGTGAACATAATCCATAATTACTTGTCTTTATCCTATATATTAAAAATAATGTAACCAAATTTGGTAAAGCTGACAAGTCCCCCAAATTAACACAGCCTGGGGAAACACAACTCAGAAAAAAATTTGTTTTTTTCCTTTAACGTGTTGAGTAAGTCCTCTTTTCATTGTACTGATATTTTATTACTATTTATTTGCTATTTATATTGATGCTTTTAAATAAATAAATATTTACTAAGGGCAGATACATTATTTAAGGCATGTAGATAAAGAAATTATTGTTAGTAGGCAAAGCTTTCCAAAAAAACCATTTTTTTAAATCCATATACCTGAAAGAGACACTTATTTTAGGATGGTTGGGATGTGCCTAAATCATGTAATATTGTTAACTGTAGAAAATAACAATTGCTAATATAAAGATATTTTGAATGTTTTTGTTTTTTTTTCTAATGGCTTGAATGATTATAAACTCCTGTGCCAGACGACCGACTTTATTCAGTCTTTGGCCCTTTCTTACAAGGAATGAAAATGCCTTCATCCTTTTTAGATAGTATTGCCTTGGTTTCCTAGAACAACGCAACATGAACAAAGGATGAGCCAGTTAGTGTTCTTATTTGTAAATTTTAGTGGAATTCATTATCTCAAATTAGGGTCAAAATTTCGAGTTTGTGTTCTCCATAGTGGAAATTTCTATTTGAAAAGACAAATTGGGTAAAAACTAAAGTAACACTCTATTTCACTTTGTGAACTATTACACTACAAGTACAAACTATTATCCACAAAACCACTTTCGATAGTGCAATGGATCTCAAAGGCAAAGGAAAAAATTATTGGAAAGATTCCCACTCCCGCCACACAAATGCAACCTACCCAATGAACAATTAGCCTTAGACATAGAGAGGAATACAGCTGTCTATCTCAAATTTACTAACACTGCTCTGAGGAATTTTTGGTGTCTTGTAACTGCTCTTTGATTTGGCAATGCATAGTTTAATTGCAGAATGATTAAAGTATGCTATATACTATTACTTAGGTTTAATTTGAAGAGGGGAAAAAATTGTCAGAATTGACAACACCTTCAGCAATTGTATTTTTTTCCACTAAAAAGAAGATTCCTGAAAAAATTACTACTTTATAAACAAGCATCATAATTGTACTAATCATTTTTTATTCTGTAACAAATTAAGCTGTTTAGAATTTATTATAGGACTCTTACATTTCTTAAAATTAGATTGTTCAATGCAATCTCAAAACTGCAAAAGCATTTACTGTTTTGAAATAATAATTATTATTGTATTTTTCATTTAATAAACCATGAATCAAACACATAATCCTTATATAGGTGAGCACATTTGTCTTTAGGGTAGTGAATCATGATTTTTTTAATAGAGAACATTTTTAATTTTAATGGCTGCATGGTTTTCTACCAATATGACTACATCAATTTACGCTACTAACAGCTGTATATGTTTTGCTAACATTTGATATTATAAAAAATTAAGATTTTGCATGTTTTTTAAGTAAAAAGTATTCATTTAACAATGGGCCAGGCCTAGTTTTAGTGGCTGGGAATTCTCTAGGAACAAAAGAGTGCTAAAATTCCTGCACATGTGGAATTTGGATTCCAGATTGTCATCTTATTTCTATTGACACGAAGTATAATGAAGCTTTGTACAGTTTCATGTGCTTACATGAACACTCATAAATAGATCTTTACCTTTGGTTTTAATTACTGATGCATTATTAAGCTAGGCACCTACATACCTAAGAGAAATATGGCCAGTGCTCATTTCAAACATACAGTGCTGTTTAAAGTGAGAGCTAGTCGTGTTTCTTTTACCAACATTTTCTCTTTTTTGTAAAGAGTTCAAAATTTTTAAAATCTGAGATGATGCAAAACGGGCTCAGTATTCATAGGTAAATTTCCTTGGCTAAATTTGTTTCAAAAGTAAGGAATTATTTGTATATTAAATCAATTTGTCAAGAGCAATAAAAATCAAGCTGTAAAGAATTATGTTGTCTTTAAACACCATAATTTTGGTTTCATAAATGTCATTCTGACTTCCCATATCCTTTCACGGTTTGAAATAACATTGTATAAATAATCAATTAAAAACTGTGCAGAGATAAGATCAGATATTTGTGTTTTAATAAATATTTCCTTTCTAGAACACCAGAAGAAAGAAAATTGTATAGTTTTGCACAATGTAGGATACAGAGTATAATTTGAAAATAGTTAATAAATATATATATTTGTGATATTTTTATATTGTTCCTTCTTTAAAAAAAAAAAAAAAAAAAGTCCTTATTTCTTTCTCGTGACCAAAACACTGAAAGAAGGCCAGTGGACCAAAGCAATCACTGAAAATATTTTAAGGAATTTCAAGTAGCAGTAACCATAAAATATTTACCATGGGTAAGGTAATCTACTAAACTGTGTGGGAAGATAGGGGAAGGGTTGCACTTAATTTACGACAGTTTTCCAATATTACAGATAATGAATCTGAGGCAACATAGTTGTTCAGGTTATACAGCTAGTTTTAACCAGAACAGATGGTAAAGTCAGTTCCTCAAAGTCGGCTTCATTAACCTTGAAATATGAGTCTACACACAATGAGGCCTCAACTGCTGCCCAGTTCCTAGAGCTAGGCGCTTAGTAAACATTAACACATTTTACCCGCACAAAAACAGCCCTGTGAAGCTATTTTCATTGCATGTGTGTATAGGAAGAGAGTATCAGTTTAAGTTACTCCTGTCTAATTATTCATATTATATTCTTTTATGTCTCACTAATATCTTAATTTGAACAATAAATTGTATATTAATAGGTATCCTCTGAATACTGTGCCATAATAACTTCCAGTTTGGAGCTCCTAAGCAAACCCGGTAAGTCACAATCAGGAATGTTATCAGATCACAGCAGAAGCTGTTCTGTGGACCTCATATACCATAACAGCTTCCTTACTCACCGACTGCTTTGATGGTTGTCACCTTGTCTTTTTTGATTACGTTTATGTCTGAGTATCACCAGCACAGGAAAAGTGTGCTGCGCTTGTCTCCATCCTCAGAAACAATTTGTTTAAGAAATATATAGTCACCACTGAAGGATTCATCGTCTCCTATTCCTTGCTGGGTTAGAGAAGGTTCTTCAGTCCTCTTTGGGATGGGACCAGACACTCCATCCTCCAATGCCATTCTGATCATTGCTAGGTTGTTACTATCAAACACTGGGTAAATACTTAGAGGTTTTCATAAAAGAGTCGATATTGTATACTTTATGAAATACATCATATGAATCAATATGATATACTATATTAGAGATGATCTATGCATACATATTTCCATTATTAAATATTTCAAGTCATCAAAGCTAATAGAAAAGCCAAGGACACAAATTGAAATCATTGATTGGAAGGCAAAAAAAAAAAAATGAAAGAAATGATAGCATGCTCTTCTTTTAAATTAAATAGACATGCTATGAAAACACGTTTTTCCCAGAGAGGCATTGTAAGCAGCACTGCTGCCGTTAGATGGAGGCATGTCAGTTCCAAAACCCAGCTCTGTAACTCACTAGCTGGAAAGCCTTTGGTAAATTATATAAATCTACTACGATTCAATTTTCTCACATGTAAAAGAGTAATAATAATATTAACTTCCCTTATACGGCTGTTGAAGATAAAGTATTTATGCCTAACTACTGGTATATGGTAGATGCTTAACACATTGATATTTATCAATGGCATAATAACAAACATCTACTATTGGCATATAGCAGAGGCTTAACATTGATACTATTATACATTTAATAATTTTATGAAATTCTCAAAAGGAAATGTAAACCTTAAAGACATCCTTTTAAAGTAATTCTTTATTAGTCAGCACATATTTTTAACAAATGTCAGCAAATTTTACAACTTATAACATTATAAAATGTATCAATTGTTTTGGAAAAGATTAAATATTCCTCCAAAATTATGTCTTGAAATGATTTCCTCATGGTCATTCCATAATTTGCTTTTGTGGTGTGACAGAAAATATTATTCCAAAGCAGGATTAGTGTTTAGTCATTGTTTTCCTTTGTTCTTGTGCAATATTTAAAAAAACCAAAAGGATCTGTGAAAATAGAGAATCTTAGAAGAAAAATTAACTGCTGCTCTCAAGTGTGGCTTTGACAATGTGACTCTTCATCCTGGAGAGCCCTCTGTGGTAGGAGAGTTTGGCTAGTCCGTGAACTTTAACTTCCATTTAAGAAAAATGAAATGGATGACCCAGGGATACTATCACTCTGTGAAGATAATCATTAACAATTCATGAAAGAGTAACCTCATAAGGTCAGGGGTATGCTCATCTCAGATTTCTTCACATCAGTGCACAGAATCAGGAGGTAATTGAGCGATTTACTGCTGTCCTTTTAGCATTGAAGATTTGTTGATTGTTGGTTGATGGCGAAGATAGGAAAAATGGTATTGTTGTAATACCATGTCCCTCATATTATCACCCTGTGCATGCAAAGAGACCGTTTTATATCAAATCAGATCTAAGATCTTGAATGAAGTTGAAGAGAACTTTTACAGACACAATATAATACCTTTACTTTTAGAGGATGAATTATAGTTTTTACTAGAGGAGAGTATTAGGCTAATAGCTTTTAGGTAAGCAGTGTATTTCAAAGGTCAAAAGAGCTGCTGAGATCTTATGCCTTTTTTTTTTTTTCTAACTTTTATTAACTATTTAATCACCCTAGAAAACATAGAGATTGCTACTGCTGGAAGGGCCCTAAAATGCAACAATACAACGTGCTGCAAAGAAAATCCCATGCTTATATGTCTACATTGAGGCTCCAGCCCCTTAACAATGATCCTCACAGCAGAAATATCTGTTCTCAAGATTTATTTCATAGTATTGACTAAAATTAGACAGGGATTCTTGTATTAAAGCTGGTTGATATGTAAGTATCATATTAAGATACCTTCTAGGTGTTAAAGGAAAAGAAAAATCACACCAGACAAGCAAAGAGAAGTATATTTTATTCTGACACTGTTGCTTTAGGTGAGAAAGAATTAACTCAACACCCCTAAAAAGGAAAAGGCAGACAGAGTTTTTAAGTAGTTGGGTAGTTAATACAAAAATCCTGGGCATATTCAGGAGGTGGTTGATCAGTATATATGTCTGGCACTTAGAGATATTTCTGAGTTTGCAAATATTTTTCTCTGTAATTAGCCTTCTGTGATTGCTAATTAGCATCTATTAAAAATTAGGATCCTCCCCTCCCACAGACACTGGGAGACAGGGACACATCTCCTTAGAGATTTACATTTCAAAGAGACGGTTTCCAAGTCCTCAAGAATGACATTTTCTTGGTTGTAAAACTGGCAAGAGACTAGGGAAAGATTTATGTATATTTTAAAGAGGCTGAGAAGGAATTTACAATTTCAAGATTTTGAAAAAAAATGCTGTAAGAAAAGACAAGTAAAGGACACATAGTCCCCATCTAAAGAGGAAGAAATCAGTACAAAGTTTGTTCAAGCTGAGGGGAATGTTAAGGTCATCTAGGTCATTAGTTATTATTTCTATTATTTTGACATAAATCTATAAAGAAACATCAGAGAAAATGTAAATCAAATGAAACAAATATGCTTCTGTAATAATTACTGTGTCAAAGAATATTAATAAATATTTATGTCTCCTATTTATTTATGGATTTCTGTTATTTAAAAAGAATATCAAAATGTATAAAGTTTAAACATACCTTTTGAAATGTATATTATTATCTCACAGTATAGGATGTAATTAAGTCTGAAAAAAATTTCCTTTTTCAGTTATTGAATATATATGTATATATGACTGAGCTGAAATTAACCCAAGATCTCACTAGAAAGTATAAGCTTTGGCATCAATCCTGGATTGAGTTATGTCTCTGTTAATTACCAGCTCTGTGACTTCATTTAGTTTCTACTTAACTTCTCTTCGCCTTAGTCTTTATCTTGAAGCTAAAAACCAATACTACTATCTCTACCTAATAGGGTTACTGTGTGGCCTAGTAAAGAAAAATTTGGGTAAAAAGACTGGTATATAGTAAATGTCTTATTAAGGTTAATTATTTACATTATTACTCTAAATGCTATATTCTCACTGTATCCTGCCTCCTCCTAAGAGATAGTATTTTGAGGATTTTGGAATAAATTTATATGTGAATCATTGTGGTAGTTCTTATTTTGAATCTATGCATGATTATGAATTATTTTGAAATTGTTTTAATTATGGGTTCTGTTTTTTATACTAATAAACACAAAAAAGTTTTAAATACAAAACAAAGTAAAACATGGTCCATGAAAATAGTACTGTATTTATTACTTTATTTGTTAGAGTAGTGTGTCAGAATGGTTAAGCACACAAACTATAAAGCTAGATGCTTAGATTCAAATCCTGGCTCCAAAATTAATGGGTGACCCAAAGCAAGTTAATCTAAATCTCTACAACTCTTAAGTATATAATTTGTAAAGCAAAGATGGTAATAATAGTTTTTATATTTCGTGTGGACAAAATCAGCTAATAAAAACACAAAATTGACTTCTAGTAATTACAGTCACCGGATATGCCTTTTTTTAACTGAGAGCTATCATTATCGTTACATAATTACCGTTGTACTTTTTTCCTAAATTTCAGTGGCATACATTTTACTTCTGGCATGCCATTAAAATAAATAAATAAATAAATAAAATAGAAAATCATAAGAAATTGTATTTGACTCTCTCTATATATAGGCACTCAATTGAGAGTGGATATTTATATGTTTATATAACTCAATTGAGTATATATATATAGGCAGGAGCTATATATATATAGACAGGAGATATATATATGTATATATATATATAAATGAGAATACACACACACACACTCACTCTCAATTGATAAATAAATAAATGAAAAATATTAACAACAAGCACCCAGCTGGTAGAGTTCAAATGTCTTTTCACCCTCTCTTCCAGATTCAGAATGATCAGCTTGAAGATATAGGTAGAACGTAGTGTAAGAAAAAATAAACCAGTAAAAATACAAAATGTACATGCTGATTTTCTCTTTCAGAACTATGGTTTCAAATAAAAAGTAGAAATTGTAATGGCCAAAAATGTATATATCTATCTATAGGCGTATATGTCCATATATATATATATAAACAGATACAGAGTAGGAATGTATTATATATGTTCTAACTGCAATATAACAGGTATAGGTTGTATATGTAGGTTAGGTTTATAATTCATCTTAAACTACTCAAGAAAAATTAGTTTGAACTTTCAAATTTACAAAAGTATTACAAACAGCTTTTAATAAATTCCTAGATGTTGTCTAGAGTATAATTCAAAAATTAATTTATGCTATAAGGGTCATCACCTTTCAGTATCTTTAGCTTTTCTGTATCTAGCTAGAGCTAATGTTCGTTGTAAAGGGTTAACAGTGATGCAAATTATTCCTGTTTATAGCAATGTGAGAGACTGAATACACAAATGAAAAATAACCAGACCATATATAAAGACAGAACTCTGACCTACAGTCTGCAGTAACTGCCCAGGAAACCAAACACTTATCTCCAATAACCTGCCAGGAAGTGAGCCTGCTATGTCTAGCATGTAGAAAATTAGAACTCTATTTCTAGTAGCACTGGAATAATCTAAATAACTTTTTAACAATCGGTCCAAAATGGCCAAGGCTTGATCAATAATTGACAACTTCCTTAATTTTTATTCCTGCTTCCAGCTTAGACTTAACCAGAGAAAGCCAAATAGTTAACCCTAACCAATCACACACAATGCCTCAGTTCTAGTTAGCCTGCCTACAACTTCACATTGACAGCCTCCAGTCAGGGCATACATCAAGCTTTTCCTTTTTTTCTTTCTTCAATAAATGTTGTCCACTCTTGCTTGCCTTTGAGTTTCTGCCAAAAGCAAATTATAATGGCTGACTTTCTTGGTATGGCAATCTTTGAATAAACAGCCTTTTCTTGTTTATATTTGGTCAGTCTTCACTTTTTTTTTTTTTTTAACTTTAAGTTTAGGGGTAAAAGTGCCGATTTGTTACACAGGTAAACATGTGTCATGGGAGTTTGTTTTACCAATTATTTCATCACCCACATATTAAGCCTAGTACCCATTAGTTATATTCCCTGATTCTCTTTGTCCTTCCACTCTGCACCCTCTGAAAGACTCCAGTGTGTGTTGTTCCCGTTTATGTGTCCATGTGTTCTCCTCCACTTATAAGTGAGAATGTGCAGTAATTGGTTTTCTGTTCCCATGTTAGTTTGCTAAGGATTATGGCCTCCAGCTCCATCCATGTCCCTGCAAAAGACACGCTATTGTTCTTTTTTAGGGCTGCATAGTATACCATGGTGTATATTATTTCCATAGTTATCTTGGAGGTCCCACTGAAACTCAGTCTGTACTAGCGGTCTCTGGAAACCCTCTCTTTGGACCAGATGTATTTCCCACATGAAGCCCCTTGTTCCTTGCTATTACCAGCTTGCAGAGTAAGTGACAGTGTGGTAATTTGGAATCTTGTTCTTTTTACCTCAGGATTCACCACTATTTACTATTTGGTTTGGTACGTGGGTTTTGTTGCTGGTTCCCACTTGTTTGCCCTCCTTGATGAAATCAAGCCATTCTTTCTCATACTAGTTTGCTTTTTTTTTTGTTAGCTCTTCTTTTTGGCTGTTTAAAAGTGTCATTTGTCATAAAAGGAGAATCACTGGAGAAGGTACAGATAAGGCTCCATAAGTCTGTTGTCCCACCTGGCCTCAAAGACCAGGGAGTTTGTTCTTCTTTTATTTTCATCAATGCAAATTAATTTATTTCCTGTTCAAGAAACAATTATGAACTAAAATGTATATAGAACATGCAGTTTTCAATTGTATCTACTTGAAGATGTCTTTATGTGTGAACATACACATGATGAGAAGTTTTACTAAACTTCTATCCTTTTGGAGAAATTAAACATTGGGGGTCTTCTACTTAAAAAAAAAAAAAACTGTCCATTTATAGGGTCGATTGAAAATATGTCTTTCAATGACTTAATTACATATAAGAATTACATATTACAAAGTCCACATTAAGCATGTTTAACATACTGGACAACTTTATTTCATTTGAAAATATCAAATAAGGTATAATGCTAAGTTTCAAATGGATTATCTTGCATAATTTCTTATTTGATTCACTTAAGTTGCCAGTTTGTTGTTTTGTGGTTGATGTGAACATAGGGGCTTCTTTTAGATTTCAATTTCTGCAGACACCGATGACTACTACTCCATCATTTCACAAAAGATTTTCAGCAAACTCAAAGGAAACTGAAGAAAATTAAAAATCAAAATATAATGTTTGCCATATTTAAAATGGTTGTCACAGGGGCAACAGGCTAAAGAGGCCCATGCAAAGATATATTTTATGGGAAAATTTTACATTCTATAGAGAATCTCCATTAATGCAGCCTGGTCTCCCCTTGTCCAGATCTAAGGAAGATTAACTGAGAATCTGATAACTTCAGTGGCATAAATAGTAATAGTAATAATAATAATAATAATAATAATAATTACCCTGTATTTTTTTCTGAGGGTTGCTACCTGTGAGGTTTCATCTATGTAACCAGACCACCTTTTCTAGCTAAGCCTCCTCTTTCCCCTCTCCCATCACCTGCCTTGCCATTAAAACCTGATATACCACTATAACCTGTTTTTAGCCATACTTTGAGCCGATAGTCTTTCTGTATCCTCAAGATAGTATGTTAGCTTCCATATCACCTATCGAGTGTCAGGGTTTCTTTCTAAAGGCTCTTATGTATAAGAATTAAATAAATGTATTTGCCTTTTCTCCTGTTAATCAGTCTGCCTCATGCCAGTGATTTTCAGCACAGTTTCAGGGGTAAAACACCTTGGTCACTTCAAAACATATACACTCACACACACACAACCTGACAACAAAAAAGAAGGTAAACATTTGCTGCTCTTTGTAATCTTTGCTAAGGCTAAGCAGATCTTGTCTGTCTCTCTAGAAAAGTATGTAAATCAGGAGTAAGTCTGTATGCTTTCAAAATAAAGAATTAAAAGCATAAAACTGAGAAGATTTATTGGGTGTTTTCTCAGATATTAAAAATGTATATTTTCATATTGAATATCCTTGTTATTACCATAGAGAAAATCTAGTTCCCAAATAAAAGAAAAATCATGTTTTCTGGTTAAAAATAAAAATTATTTTATTTGATAAACTTATCAAATAAAATATGATAATTTGTCCTTCTTAATAGAAAACATGGCTATAGATTGGGATAAAGAGGATAAACAAAGAAGATTGTACCATAAATTATTATAAGAAAATTTTATGACAAGATTGTTAATAGATTCAACCAGAATAAAAGACAGAAATTGTGGCACAGATATTAAAGTATTTGATGTCTAAGCCCGGTGTTAATCTGTAGCTGTTGGAGGACATCGAAAAAAACACAGATAAAAATTGCAGTGAAAGGCTGTCTATGCCCTTAGGTATCCTTTACAAATTCTAATTTGTTATTGTTCACTGAACTGTGTCATTCTTTAAATAGCCCACACATTCTATTTACTCTAAAACCAAAATGACAACCAAGGCCTTTTGTGCATGTGCACGTTTGGGGAATAGAGTACATTTCTCAGAATGTTTGCCCAGTTTTTTGTTTTGTTTAATTTTTTCTTCTTTACAAAAGACAGTAAAAACACATAGGCAAAATAACTTAAGCTTATGTCCCTGCTTTATTTTTGTGCTGTGCAACTTTGTTTTCAATTCTGTAATCTGATGGTTATGTGCTTAGTTTGGCTGCTACTCTTAGGATACTATAATCATATGTATTTTCCTTTATCTTTCATTCTTTTGATATAAAGGTTTTGTTTTCCTAATAGTAAGGCATTTGTTATCAATCATGGCTCAATGGGAATTATCAAAAACTATTAAAATATTTAATATAAACCAAGTAAAATAAAATAATAGAGAAAAATATATTGGATGCTCTCTAAAGTACTACCATTGTGAAGTTGTGCGATTTCTTCCACTTGGTTTCAACTTCATGTGTTTTTAAGTAGTTGAAAAATCATAATTTATCAGCAATAGTTTAGCTATTTCTTTGCCGAATATCATAAGACATACTTAGTCATATTCCTGTATAATTTTCATAAACTTACTTTTAATACTTATATCATATATGTTTAATAAATGATCCACAATTTAATCAACTATTTTTTCATTGGAACTTTAATTTTGCTATTTTTTTACTCAATAACATTGTGTGGGACACATATGCACATATTTTTGGACTCTAATTTTAATCAACTGAAATCATATATATTTATTATAGTCCTACTACAGATAATGTACCAGGTTAGCAATTCGAAACAAATAGATGGTTAATATTGATCTTTTTCTCAACAAATTCATATTAATATTTTAGCAAGGGAGACTATTAAAACATACATATGGAAAATGCAGAGTTTCTTCTCAGATCCACAATATACAAAAATGTCATGTTAAAGAATTTAGAATTCAAATAGGAAAAAGAGATTAAATAAATTTATAAAACAATGTAATTTTATGTAATATAAAAGATCAAACAAATTTTGTGTTTCATAAGGCCCATTAATTTTTATGCATTAATTTATATTAAAATTTTATTGTTTTTTCAAACTTTCAGCTCAAAAATAGTTGTAACATTTTAATTTCTTTTGCATTGAAATTTTTCTAGATTCAAATTATCTATTCTATAATTCAAATGCATGTTTAAACAAATATTCTTAGCCTGCCAAAGAAGTTCTTACTCGACTCTCCCCACTCAATTGTATAGATACACAATTTTCTTTACTGCTGACAATTTTATGGAAGGACCTATCCATTTGAATGAGGCAAATCATTTTAACTTCAGTCCTTCAGTGTCTCTTTCACAGACTTCAGCTCATTTCCTTTTTGAGGATGTTGCATGTAACTCTGAAAGGGTTGACTTGGTCTCACCTGACTTTTATCACTACTTCTGTAACTCATCTGTCATCTCAGCTTTATATGCTTTGATGTTCCAAAGTGCTAGTTCCTTTTTCCTGAATAATTCAACTGGATTCCTGGAGACAAACCTACACATGATCTCAACGTCCTTTGGCAATGATGTCTTAAAAGTCAAGTTAGAAAGAAACACTCAGCTGAAGAATTGAGAAGATTCCAGATGGAAAAATTGTCATGAAACCACACATATAAACCAGGAGAGCTTGACACAATCAGAAAACTGCGCGACAAGAAATCTTTTTTTCATTATTTCTTTTTCTTTCATTTTTTTTTTTTTGGTGGGGGGGGTGGGGAGAAGCGGTGTGTTCATGGATTTAATGTTTCTGTAATTATCTGAACAAAGATCAAAACATTTTAGGCTATTTGGGATTTTTTTTTTTTTATGCTATTGAATGAGTCTAACCAATGGATCTTCAGCCTTACTCAGCATTATTACTTTCAGTTGACTGAAAGTAATTTATTAAGTTTCCACTTAATAAATTAATCTGTGTGACTTATTTCTGCTTCTAGCCATAAGCAAGTAACAAGGACAAGATTTATCTTCCTGCTTAAAACAAGCAGAGAAAGAACACAATATATGAAACAATGGTTTCCAAGTTATTGGACTTCAGGCAATGAAAGACAGCATTCATTGATGAGAGATGCGAAACAAGTGATGTGCGTGAGCCTCATGACTGCTTAGCTTTATTCTATCAAAGCAAAATTTTCAACAAATTTAACCAGGCGAAGAAGACTTTATTTAAGGTTATTGCTATAGGAATTAGAGATTGAATTCAGTTCTGCTGGGGAAAAATAATGGCAGGAGAATTTTTCAGCACTGGAAAATTTCTTCCACTAGAGCTAGTGAAAAGGTATTGCAGGAGAACACAAGCAGGGAGGTTGATCAATAGAATATTATTTGTGAGTTAACTGGAGTTATTTGGAGCAAATGAGAGTTATTCTTGAGTTTGCAAATGTTTTTCTCTATGATTGGGCCATCTGTGTTTGTTATTTGGTGCCCATGGGAGTTAGGATCCTACCCTCTAACAGACACTGGGAGATTAGGGTGTTATCACATCTCATATTTATATTACACAGAGTTGGTTTACAGGTTCTTAAGGAAAATTTCTTGAATCCTAAAACTGTCAAGAGACTTTTAAAGAAATGTATATGCATTTCAAAGAAACAGAAAATAATTTATAGATTTACAAATTTTCCAAAGTAAGTATTCTACCTACTAAAAGGGATGTAAGTGCTATGGTTGGGAAGAAACCTATCTAAAGTTTTGTTAATTGAAGGACACCTTGGTAACTGACTTGAGAGTTTCCTTATCAAGGAGCAAGGATGGAGAATCCATGGTTACCCTTGACAGTGTTGAGGTTTGTCCGATTCCTGTGCTCTAAAAAAACAATGATGATTAAGGAATTCTTTGCTACTTATCTTTGAAAATAGCTAACTGCGAGGGATCACTCTTCCTCATGACTCAGATTAAGAATCTTCCTCATAACTCCCTTGTTTGACTACCTCTGTAAAACCTCAGACTGCCTTCCTTTATTCTGAAAATTTTCTTCAGAAATGAACTTTCTTACTATTGCAATAGGCTAAAAAAAATTTCGTCTGAATTGTTTAATGCTTTTTTTCTTTCACATATTTATAACATGGCTCACAATCAGAACCTCATTTTCAAACCTTCACTCATCCCAGGCCTGTTTGATTGTCTATGGACAGGTGCCCCTGGATCCAAACAGGAGTCTTACTCATCTACAGGAGAACAAGAACTTGATTGTGATTATTTTTGACTACTGACTTTATTTTTGATACTTGTTTCTTGCACTTTGGGTTTTATTTTTTATTTTTAATAGCTAATAAGTTATCCTACATTGGAAATTTGATGTAATGATCTAACAATTTGGTTATCTCAATAAACAGACAAATAGTTTATAGAGATCTTCAATATATTGAGTGAGAGACAACAGGTAATCTGGTTCGTTAGTCTTCTCTATCACCTGTTTGGAGCTCAAATAAATTAAGAATGGGTCCATACTGGGAAGAGAACAGATCTATGTATGTGTGAGCTTTTCTTATTTGTGTTTACTCTTGACCAAGGGATGTGATTTACAATTGAAGTTATAAGGTCTTGATATGTGTCTGTATGGGATTCAGAGTGAACAAATACGCAAACTTTATTAGAAAATGATGAAATTAAACTTTTAAGACTTCAACGTTCTAGATTTTAAAAATCTCCCTACAAACACCAACTTGAAAATGTTTTGAGAATTCAAATCTCCGTAAGTCTTAGTGTTAAGCATAGTGTACATATAGATTTTTATTCTATTTGAGTATGTTCTCCTTACATTTATACAGGTTTATTGATTGGATAAGTTAGCATTACTCCTGCTTAATGTGTAAGATTATAAAAATATAAATACATTTTAACTAAATTGAATTATTATTCTGCCATATTAATTCAATAATAATTTTATTTTGCAATGTTTTAGCTTAAAAATAATTTAAAGAATTTTAGATAACTTACAAACTTGGACTGATAGTACATTGAGTAAATTAACATTCAACAGACACCTAGATTATTATTGTTATTAATCATTATTATTATTTTTGAGACGGAGTCTCACCCTATCGCCCAGGCTGGAGTGTAGTGGCGCAACCTTGGCTCAGTGAAACCTCTGCCTCCGAGGTTCAAGCGATTCTCCTGCCTCAACCTCCCAAGTAGCTAGGACTACAGGCACTAGACACCACGTCCTGCTAATTTTTGTATTTTTAGTGGAGGTGGGGTTTCAACATGTGGGCCAGCATGGTCTCAATCCTTGACTTCGTGACCTGCCAGCCTCGGCCTCCCAAAGTACTGGGATTACAGGCGTGAGCCACTGAACCTGGCCAACACCTAGATTATTTTTAAGAGAACACTGCTACGTTAGTTACTAAGCCTAATCGTAGTATAATATAACATCTTAATCTGTATGTATATGATTTTCCTTTTTCTTTTATGCCACAGAGAGACTATGTCTTTGGGTTTGTAATGAATGTTCGTTTCTGCTACTTTGAGAACTGTATAAATGATGTGCATGGCTGTAGAAAGTTGTGTTTTGTGTATTCATCAGCTCTATGAGCTTGCTGCACGAGGCAACTGCGTGATAGCCAGTGCAAAAGTATTAATACCACTAATTCTCAATTTTATCTGTAACACAGTTGTTAGTTGCTTTAATTAAAAGTTATAATATGTGGTTTAGATTATAATCAAAAGCAATTATTTTAGAGAAACATAACTGTGTATTTCTATTATTCAAAGAAATGTAGTTTTCTTCTAAATTAGTGTGTTTTCTTTTTTCTATTTGGGGTTTTTGCTTTTGTTTTTGGAATCCATAGTTCTTTGCACTCTTAAAGTTTTTGACGACCTCAAAGAGCATGACAAATATTGATATTTACTTTATTGGAAAATAAAACTAAGAAACTTAAAATGCTCATTTATTGGTTAATTTTAATATGGCAATGATAAATATATTGCTCATTAATAACATCTTAATAATATTATTAACTTCATTCTGACCTCATATATCCCCTGAAATTAGTCCTAAAGTATGCTTCTTCCAGAACATTAAAGAGAATAATGAATGGCAACATTTGGAAATGAATTATATTTGCCTCGGTTTATTAAATCTGAGTCTGAAATGCTACGAAAGGTGTTGAAATCTCAGTAAACTTTGCTTAATTTGATGAACTTCTTTCTTTGGTTTACTGTTTATTTTCCTCATCCATAATATAGTTACTACCAATGAGTTTCATGAGAGAAGATATTGCCAAACCAAATGAGACCCTTTAGCCTTCCCTAGGCTGAATGCATATGAGCAACATGTTATTAATCTAATATTTCAGAAATTGTACATTTTATGGGAGTTTCCCAGATAGTTGTCAATGTCATCACTGTCTACAATTCTATTCATCAGTCTTGGTGCTACTTTGTTTGATATAAGCCAGCAGCAGAATAGTGTCATAAATCATAATTTCAGTTATTTTTTAAAATGTTAACATGATTGCAACCATATTTTGTTAGCTTAAATATGGAATCTTCCAGGCCAGCAGTTTCCATTTGGAATTCATATCACTTACCTATGAAGCTTTACTAAGATATAGATGCTTAGGATCTATTCCCGACTTAATGAGTCAATTAGCTTTATATATTTTTGATATATTCTAACTATATGTTTAGTATATCCATGGTATATTATGATTGAATTATACATTGTAGCTGAAGTATTTTTCACTATAAAGATTTTATCAAGTTTTTAAAAATTAGATATAATAGCCATTCTTGAAAATTGAGTTAATAGTTATCATTATAGAAGATATTTTGTCTAAAACCTTTGAATTCACCTCATTATCTTGCTTTTACATGCCACAGAAACAACCACATTTATCAGTTGCATTATTCTTTTTAGAACCTCTCATTAGATCATTCTCTTCTGAAATTATCAATTATAAGTTAACTGTAGTCATTTTACATCTTTTGTTACATACAAATAAGTTTCTTGTTTTACTCTAACGCTTCCCTGAAAGAACTTGCAATCAGCTTCAGGGTGTACTGTTCCATATACAAGAAATGTCTCAAATCCCTGAAGAAAAGCAATCTGCCACATAGAGGCTTCAGATGGCATCATTTAAACAACTTTGGGATTATTCCAGTGGATGAGTAAAGATTTCCAGCACTCTAGTCAAGAAGCTGATAGTTTATAGGATTGTAAAACAAAAATGAAAAAGAAAAAAAAAAAAGTTACATAGGACTGAATGAACTAGTGAGGTATAATTATGATTTTTTAAAAATTATAAGCAACCTAGAAGAAAGCATGAGAGTAAATATTTATGTCCCTGGACTAGGAAATGATTTATTAAATATGACCCCAAAAGCACAAACAATAAAACAGTGAAATGATGGTCTTAGCTAATGCAATGAGGCGAGAAATAAAAAGAAATCTATATTGAAAAGAAAAGAAAGAAAAAGCTGCCTTTATTTTCAGACAGCATAATAGTTTATGTAAAAACTAAAATGGAATCTTGGGAGGCCGAGGTGGGCGGATCATGAGGTCAGGAGATCGAGACCATCCTGGCTAACAGGGTGAAACCCCATCTCTACTAAAAATACAAAAAATTAGCCGGGCGTGGTGGCGGGCACCTGTAGTCCCAGCTACTCGGGAGGCTGAGGCAGGAGAATGGCGCGAACCCGGGAGGTGGAGCTTGCTGTGAACCAAGATCACGCCACTGCACTCCAGACTCAGTTTAAAAAAAAAAAAAAAAAAAAAAAAAAAAAGGCTAAAATACAATTTATAAAAGTGATACTAAAATTAATAAGTAAGGCCGGGCGCGGTGGCTCAAGCCTGTAATCCCAGCAATTTGGGAGGCCGAGACGGACGGATCACGAGGTCAGGAGATCGAGACCATCCTGGCTAATACGGTGAAATCCCGTCTCTACTAAAATATACAAAAAACTAGCCGGGCGAGGTGGCGGGCGCCTGTAGTCCCAGCTACTCGGGAGGCTGAGGCAGGAGAATGGCGTGAACCCGGGAGGCGGAGCTTGCAGTGAGCCGAGATCCGGCCACTGCACTCCAGCCTGGGCGCTGGGCGACAGAGCGAGACTCCATCTCAAAAAAAAAAAAAAAAAAAAAAAGGTAGGAATAGGACACTGTAGGATACCCTAATTGCATTTTTATCTATCAATAAAAATTTAGAAATTAAAACTAACAACATAATATAATTGGAAAAAGCAAAAATATTAAATACTTAACAATAAATCGGACCAAAAATCAGTGTGTTGCTCAGAGAAATTAAGGAATACCTAAATAAATAGAAAGAGACATTATATTCATGACTTGGAAGACTCAATAATAAGACGTCAGTTTTCTCTGAATTTGTGTATAGATATAATGTAACCCTGATGATGATACCATTTGGATGTTTGTAAAACTTAAGAAGCTGATTCTAAAGTTAATCTGGAAATGGAAAAGAACTAGAAGAGTCAAAACAACTTGGAAAAAAAGAAAAGTTTTTAGATTAACTCTATCTAATTTCAAGAATTACTATAAAACTAGGGGAATTAAGACATTGCAATTTTATGCAAAGATAGGTAAATAGGTAAATAGATAACTGGAACAGAAAAGAGAAATCAGAAATAGACCTATGCATATATAAACAACGAATTTTAATAAATGTACTTCAGTTAAGAGATGATAGTTTCTAGAGCATATGGTACTACAACAATTTTTAAGCAGGATTTCAATTTCCATTGCAGCTTGTCAATTTCTTTTATCATTTCTTAACATTGTACCTTTTAGAGTTCAACTGTAGGTCTTTTAAATTTTGAGTTTTAGAATCTAATATTCTGCCTCTCGATTCACTTTTTCTCCCTTTCACGATCTCATAGACTTTTTTTTTAATTTGACAAATTCCTCATAGCAAGAAAAGGTATCTCATGTAATGTGGATCTCTCTGAATTCCCTTATTTTAAAAATTATTGTCCTTCAAATTTCTTGTTCTTTTATAGCCTTATAAATTCCAACAGGTATTTTTTTTATTTTTTATTTTTTATTATTATTATGCTTTAAGTTCTAGGGTACATGTGCATAAAGTGCAGGTTTAATAAAGGATAAGAGATGAACACAATTTTTAAAAATTGAATATATGTGGAAGACACATAATGATGATCCAAGATAAGGATAACTGATGTCTCTGAAATGAAGAAGCCCACTAATGACAGAAGGTACGTTTGTCAGTATTATATAAGAAAATCTGCCCAAAATGAATAAATTTGCTGATTTAAAAGTTAAAAAAAAAATTCCAACAGATATTTTAAAAATATTTTCTTCTTCAGAATATTTTATATTTTGACTATGTCATGCTACTCTATTATTATTCAAAAATGAAATAAGCATGCCTTGGCTTTTACTTGATTTTATTTTTTATGCTATAATGTCATTTATAAGTCCTGAATATCTCAGGGTTTATCCTTCATGAGTATCAAGAATTTACTGTTTAGTACTTGTAAAAATGTCAGCAAATGATGCATAGGAAACATGTAAAATTGACATGAAAAGAAGTCTTGTAGGTGAATGAAGAGTTTTATAAACTGGAGGCAATTGGAGAATACTGAAGAATACAGAATTTCAGCAGGACTTGCCTTAATATCATATGACAGGATTGATGAAAAAGAGCATTAGAAGAGAATCACGGGGAACAATTAAGAGTCCATTGAAATCTTAATGTATAGATACTTTTTATAACACATATAATTACTTATAATTACTAATACTTTTCACTTTTTTCCAGTGGTCTTTGAGTATTTATTTATATTATTAGGAAAATATTTTAGATTTATGAATTTATTTTAAAATTACTGTATCAAAATTTGTTTCACAGTTTTGAAATTTACATGTCCAGGGAAACCAGAAGTAACTAAAAAACCATATAACTTCCACTACGACTCTAAAGGCATAGTGATAAGAAACCATGAAATTGATTAAAAATCTGCTACAGAATTTGAAATTTAACTTTTAAAAAGTCAACAAATTATGATTTAATTAAGGTTTACTACTTCTAAATGAAGAAAAATGAAGTATATACACACACACACATTTATATATATTGGTAGATGGGGGTAAGGAAACAGAGTAAACATTGTCTAATACCATAATGGCAAAAAGATCTGCAACAGTTGGGTTGGGACATTTCTGAAGTGGCTCTGTGAGTTGAGCAAGAGGGACAAAAGTGGTCAATTGTAGTATTTCCAAAACTCCTTTATATGTTTATTTCTAATATTGATCTCATTTTAAAGTATACTGTTTCATCTAAAATCAATGTTATTATTTATCTCCGTCAAGACAAAGAAAAGTACACATGTAAGTATTAAACATTTTAAAGTATTGAGAGGGTGTTACTTACTTGGCTGAACATAGTTCCTTAACTTCTGTCTTTAGTTCACCTTTCTCCTATGAAGTGATTTTGTCCCAATACTTAACCAATTGAAACAGGACTAACATTTCCTGAAATACTGTGTCAGGGACAGGAACCCTCCTCCTTCCCTTATTATTTACTATAGATTAATGCCGGATAACTGAGGAAAATATTGTGGAGGGAAATCCTTCAATATAATATTCCAGGTTTGACATAGGGTATTTAATACAATACTCTACAAGTTAGTACTTTTGGATGTTTTCTCAAACTGTGATCAAAATAAATGAAGGATTTTTTTTTCTCAAAATTTTCCTCTCAAACTGTGTGCAAAAATAAATGAGGGATATAGAAATCAATTCACAATGCTTTTTAGAAACACATAGGTACATAAACATGTACATCTGATGAATACAAGTGAAGTAAAAATTAGTACAATCTAGATCACCTTTCTTAAAGATGATCACTAACAGAATTACAAGAGATATGTATTAAAAATATCATACTTAAGACCTAGTAAATCAGAATTTAAGTTCATGCTCACATAGAAGGCCATGTCTGTGAATCCATAAAAAAGAAGACAAACTTTCTCCAGAAGTAACCACATCTGTGCTTGCTCTGTTAATTGTACAATATATTATTAAGCAGACATTGCCTATTTCTTACCTTCTAGATAATTCTGAAAGTTCATTACTTTCTGGAACATATTGCTAAAATATTTTGAAAGAGGATTCCATTAGTATTTATACTCGATGCAGGTATAACCTAGTATAAACTAAAACTCACCTGTGCAAACTGCCTTAAAGTCATCCCACAAATAGAAATCCATGAATGTACTGGAAATCACAAACACACACACAAAGTTCCATTGGAAACACCAAGATGACTTTGTTTCTATATTTTTCATATTATATTCCTGAGCAGAGGATTTCGACTGACCTATCAGTAAGCCTACTTTTTTAAATGTTTTAGAATAAATTATATATAACATAATATTTACCATGTTAACCATTTTAAGTATAGTATAGAGTTCACTAGCATTAATGCTTTCATATTGTTTTGCAATCATCACCACCATCCATCTCCAAAATTCTTTTCATCTTGCAATAATGAAACTCGACACTCATTGAAGAAGAACTTCCCATTTTCCCCGGGCCCTTCCAGGATTCTGACAACCACCATTCTATTTTGTCTCTATTTGTAATTTTCACTACTCTAAGTACCTTATATAAGTGCAATAATATGGTATTTGTCATTTTGTGATTGGCTTAATCCACTTAGCATAATATCCTCGAGATTCATTCATCTTATCAGAATTTCCTTCCTTTTTAAAACAATAATATTCCATTGTATATACACACCGAATTTTGCTTTTGAATTCATCCGACCATAGACACTTGGGTGCTTATGTGACTTAATTATTGCAAATAATGCTGGTATGAACATGGATGTACAAATAAATCTTTCAGAAGCTGCTTTTAATTATTTGAAGTATATACTCAAACATGGAAATGGAGAACCATATGGCAATTCTACTTTTTAATTATTTGAGGAATTGACATACTATTTTCCAAAGAAACTGTATTACATTTCCATTAAGAGTGCACGAGGATTCCAGTTCTTCCACATACTTACCAACACTTATTTTCTGTTTATGATAGTGCCCATCTTAATGTGTGTAAGGTGGTATCTCATTGTAGTTTTGACTTATGTTTATGATGATAAATGATGCTGAGCATCTTTTAATGTGCTTATTGGATATTCATATAACTTTTTTGGATAAATGCCTAATAAAATCTTTTGCCCATCTGTGAGTAGGGTTGTCTGTTTTGTCTTTGTTGAGTTTTAGAAGTTTTCTATATATTCCAGATATTTATCCCTTATGAGATACAAATGATTTGGAAATATATTTCCCATTCTATGGGATGTCTCTTTATTATGTTGATACTGCCTTTTGATAAAATTTGCTTAAAGTTTTTTAAATATATAATTTAAACTCTGGGATTCATGTGCATAACATGTAGGTTTGTTACATAGGTATACATGTGCCATGGTGGTTTGCTGCACCCATCAACCCATCATTTACATTAGGTATTTATCCTAATGCTAACCCTCCCCTAGTCCTCCACCTCCCCCAACAGGCCCTGGTGTGTTATGTTCCCCTCCCTGAGTCCATGTATTCTCATTGTTCAACTCACACTTATGAATGAGACAGGCAGTGTTTGGTTTTCTGTTCCTGTGTGAGTTTGCTGAGAACGATGGTTTCCAGCTTCATCCATGTCCCTGCAAAGGACATGAACTCATCTTTCTTTATGGCTGCATAATATTCCATGATGTATATGTGTCACATTTTCTTTATCCAGTCTATCATTGATGTGCATTTGGGTTGGTTCCAAGTCTTTGGTACTGTGAAGAGTGCTGCAATAAGCATACATGTGCATGTGTCTTTATAGTAGAATGATTTATAATCCTTTGGGTATATACCCAGTAATGGGATGGCTGGGTCAGATGGTATTTCTGGTTCTAGATCCATGAGGAATTGCCACACTGTCTTTTACAATGGTTGAACTAATTTACAATCCCACCAACAATGTAAAAGTGTTCCTATTGTTCCACATCCTCTCCAGCATCTGTTCTTTCATGACTTTTTAATGATTACCATTCTAACTAGCGTGAAGGGGTTATCTCATTGTGATTTTGATTTGCATTTCTCTAATGACCAGTGACCATGAGCTTTTTTTCGTATGTTTGTTAGCCACATGAATGTCTTTTGAGAAGTGTCTGTTCGTATTCTTCACCCACTTTTTGATGGGGTTGTTTTTTTCTTGTAAATTTGTTTAAGTTCTTTGTAGACTTTGGATGTTAGACCTTTATCAGATGAATAGATTGCAAAATTGTTCTCTGATTCTGTACGTTGCCTGGTCACTCTGATGATAGTTTGTTTTTCTGTGCAGAAGCTCTTTAGTTTAACTAGATCCAATTTGTCAATTTTGGTTTTTGTTGCCTTTGCTTTTGGTGTTTTGTCATGAAGTCTTTGCCCATGCCTAGGTCCTGAATGACATTGCCTAGGTTTTCTTCTAGGGTTTTTATGGTTTTAGATATTACATTTAAGTCTTTAATCCAACTTGTGTTAATTTATGTATAAGGTGTAAGTAACAGGTTCAATTTCAGTTTTCTGCATATGGCTAGCCAGTTTTCCCTTCATCATTTATTAAATAGGGAATCCTTTCCCCATTGCTTGTTTTTGTCAGGTTTGTCAAAGGTCAAATGGTTGTAGATGTGTGGCATTATTTCTGAGGCCTCTCTTCTATTCCATTGGTCTATATATCTGTTTTGGTAACAGTACCATGCTGTTTTTGTTACTGTAGCTTTGTAGTACAGTTTGAAGTCAGGTAGCATGACGCCACCGGCTTTGTTCTTTTTGCTTAGTATTGTCTTGACTATATTAGCTTTTCTTTAGTTCCATATGAAATTTAAAGTAGCTTTTTTTTTTTTCTTTTTTCTAATTCTGTGAAGAAAGTCAGTGGTAGCTTGATGGGAATAGCATTGCATCTATAAATTACTTTGTGCAGTATGGCCATTTTCACAATATTGATTCTTCCTTTTCATGAGCATAAAATGTTTTCCCATTTGTTTGTGTCCTCTCATATTTCCTTGATCAGTGTTTTGTAGTTCTCCTTGAAGATATCCTTCACATCCATTGTAAGTTGTATTCCTAGGTATTTTATTCTCTTTGTAGCAATTGTTAATTGCCCTGACCAGAAATTCAGTACAATGTGGAATAGGAGTGATGAAAGAGGTAATCATTGTCTCATGCCCATTTTCAAAGGGAATGCTTCCAGCTTTGCACATTCAGTATGATATTGGCTGTTGCTTTTTCATAAATAGTTCTCATCATTTTGAGATATGTCCCATCAATACCCAGGTTATTGAGATTTTTTAGAATGAAGACATGTTACTAGCATTAACATCAACCAAATGGATGTCCACACAATAACCCCATCCGGAGGTTACCAATATCAAGACCAAAGTTAGATAAATCCATGAAGATGAGGAAAAAACAGCACAAAAGTTGAAAATTCCAAAAACCAGAATGTCTCTTCTCCTCCAAAGGATCACAACTCCTCACCAGCAAGGGAACAAAACTGGTCGGAGAATGAGTTTGACAAATTGACAGAAGTAGGCTTCAGAAGGTGGATAATAACAAACTCCTCTGAGCTAAAGGAGCATGTTCTAACCCAATGCAAGGAAGCTAAAGACTTTGAAAAAAAGTTAGAGGAATTGCTAATTAGAATAACTGGTTAGAGAAGAGCATAAATGATCTGATGGAGCTGAAAAACACAGCATGAGAACTCTGTGAAGCATACACAAGTATCAATAGCCAAATCATTCAAGTGGAAGAAAAGATATCAGAGATTGAAGATCAACTTAATGGAATCAAGTGTGAAGACAAGATTAGAGAAAATAAATGAAAAGGAAAGAACAAAGCCTCCAAGAAACACGGGACTATGTAAAAAAACAAAACCTACGTTTTATTGGTGTACCTGAAAGTGACGAGGAGAATGGAACCAAGTTGGAAAATAGTCTTCAGGATATTATCCAGGAGAATATCCCCAACCTAGCAAGACAGGCCAACATGCAAATTCAAGAAATACAGAGAACACCACCAAGATACTCCTCAAGAAGAACAACCCCAAGACAGATAATTGAAAGAAAAAATGTTAAGGGCAGCCAGAGAGAAAGGTCCCACAAAGGGAAACCCATCAGACTAACAGAATATCTCTCTGCAGAAACCCTACAAGCCAGAAGAAAGTAGGGGCCAATATTCAACATTCTTGGAGAAAAGAATTTTTCCACCCAGAATTTCATATCCAGCCAAACTAAGCTTCATGAGTGAAGGAGAAATAAAAATTTTTACAGAGAAGCAAATGCTAAGAGATTTTGTCACCACCAGGCCTGCCTTACAAGGTCCCCTGAAGGAAGTACTAAATATGGAAAGGAAAAAACTGGTACCAACCACTGCAAAAACATACCAAATTGTAAAGACTAGTGAAACTATGAAGAAACTGTGTCAACTAATGGGCAAAATAACCAGCTAGCATCATAATGATGGGATCAAATTCACACATAACAATATTAACATTAAATGTAAAAGGGCTAAATGCCCCAATTAAAAGACACAGACTGGCAAATTGGATAAAAATTCAAGACCCATCAGTGTGCTATATTAAGGAGACTTTTCTCATGTGCAAAGACACTCATAGCCTCAAAATAAAGAGATGGAGGGATATTTACCAAGCAAATAAGAAAAAAAAAAAAAAAAAAGCAAGGGTTGCAATCCTAATCTCTAAAGTTTTAATAAAATTTAATTTAATAAAATTTAATTTATCTACTATTTTCTTTTGTTGCCTGTGCCTTCGGTATTGTATTCAAGAATTCATGGTCAACTCCAATGTCAAGAAGGTTTTGCCATATTTTATTTTAAGAGTTTTATAGATTTATGTTTTACATTTTGGTTTTTGATCCATTTTGAGTTAAATTTTCTCATGGTGGTACATAAAGGTCAAGCTTCCTTCTTTTCCATGTGTGTAATTAGGCTTCCTAGCACCACTTGGTGAAAAGACTTTCCTTTACCATTGAATGGTCTTGATATCCTTGCTGCAAAGCATTTGACCATACGTGCATGAGTTTATTTCTGGGCTCTCCATTCTATTTTATTTGTTTATAGATCTGTCTTTATGCCATCCCCACTCTGTTTTGATCATTTTAGATTTGTAGTTAAGTTTTAAATCAGTAAGTGTAATTTCTTAAGCTTTTTTTTTTTTTCTCAAGAATATTTTGACCATTTAAAGTCCCTTTCTATTTTTGCAAAACAGTCATCAAAATTTTGGTTAAGATTACATTAAATCCATAAATCATTTTGATTAGTATTGAGTCTAAATAATATCAACTCTTTCAATTCATGATTATAAGATGGATATTCATATATTTACATCTTCAATTTCTTTCAGCACAGTTTTATAGTTTTCATTGTAAAAGTTATTTTGCCTTCTTGGTTAGGTATAAGTAAGTATTTTATCTCTTTGATACTATTTTTCTTGATTTCTTTTTAGATTGTTTATTGTCAATGTATAAAATGAAATGTATTTTATGTTAATTTGATATCCTGGAATTTTACTAAATTCACTTATTCTAAAAGTTTTTAAATACATTTTTAGTATTTTTTACATATTTTCTGAAATTAGAGAGAATTTCATTTCTTCCTTTCCAGGCTAAATGTGTTTGTTTTCTTGTTCTTGCCTAATTGCTCTGGTTAGGCCTTCCAATATTTTTGTTCTTGATATTAGAGGGAAAAAACTGATATCATTTTGCTGTGTCCCCAGGCAAATCTCATCTTGAATTGTAGCTCCCATAATCCCCACATGTTGTGGGATGGACCCAGTGGGAGGTAATTCAATCATGAGTGCGAGTCTTCCAGTGCTGTTCCACTGATAGTGAATAAATCTCATGAGATCTGATGATTTTAAAAAGCGGAGTTCTCCTACCCACTCTGTCTTGCCTACTGCCATGTAAAATGTGTCTTGTGTCCCTTTCACCTTCTGCCATGATTGTGAGGCCACCCCAGCCATGTGGAACTGTGAGTCAATTAAACATCTTTCCTTTATAAATTACCCAGTCTCATGTACGTCTTTATTAGCAGTGTGAGAACAGATGAATAAAAAGATTTTCCATATTTTACCATAAAATATGCTATTTTCTGTGGATTTTTCATATATAGTTACTATTTTGCTGAAAGGTTTTTATTCCTACTCTGTTGAGTGTTGTATTATGAAAGGGTGTTGAATTGTGTTAAATGTATTTTCTGTAACAATTGAAATAGTCGTATTTGTGTTTTTTCTACATTCTGTTAATGTGGTGTATAACAGTTACTAATTTTTATATATTGAGCCATCCTTGCATTCCAGGAACAAATCCCTCTTTGTCATGGTGTTTAACTTTTTAATATGCTACTAAATTCAGTTTGCTGGGGTTTTTTTTGAGGAACTTGCATCAACGTTTATAAGAGATATTATTCTGTAGTTTCGTTTTTCTATAGTCTTTGTCTGTCTTTGGCATAAGAATAATGCTGGCCTCATAGAGTACATTAGAAGATGTTCCCTCTACAAATTTTTGGAAAAATTTGAGAAACATTAGCGTTAGTTATTTTTAAATGTTTGGTAAATTTCACTAGTGAAGCCATCAGATCCAGATTTTTTTCTTTGTTGGAAGATTTTTGATTACTAATTCAACCTGCTAGCAAGTCTACTCACATGTTGAAATTTTTTAGGGTTGAGTCTTAATAAGTTTTAAGTTTCTAGAACTCTATGTATTTCATTTAGGTTATCTAACTTACTAGAAGATAATTATTCATAGTAGTCTCTTATAATATTTTATATTTCTGTAGAGTAAGTAATAATATCTTCTAGTCTTTTCTGGTCATCACAATTTGAGGATTGTCTTTTTTTTCAGTTATGTTAGCTATATATAGGTCAGTTATTTTGATCTTTCCAAGGAAGTACCTTTTTTTTTTTCTTTTTTTTTTCTTTTTTTGAGACGGAGTCTCACTCTGTCGCCCAGGCTGGAGTGCAGTGGCCGATCTCAGCTCACTGCAAGCTTCGCCTCCCGGGTTCCCACCATTCTCCTGCCTCAGCCTCTCGAGTAGCTGGGACTACAGGCGGCCACCACCTCGCCCGGCTAGTTTTTTGTATTTTTTTAGTAGAGATGGGGTTTCATCGTGTTAGCCAGGATGGTCTCAATCTCCTGACCTCGTGATCCGCCCGTCTCGGCCTCCCAAAGTGCTGGGATTACAGGCTTGAGCCACCGCGCCTGGCAGAAATAACTTTTTAAAAAAATTTTCTCTGTTATTTATCTGTTCTCTATTTCATATATCTCTGCTATAATCATTACTGTTTGTTTCCTTCTGCTTTTAGTTTTTGTTTTTCCTATTTTTTTTCTGGGACGGTGGATTCTCATGTTGTAAAAATGGATTGTTGATTTGAGATTTTAATTCTGTTTTAATGCAAGCATTTAATGCAAGTAAATACAAAGTTGCCATGTGGCTCTTTTTTCACTTTGTTCATAAGTTTGGTATGTTGGGTTTTACTTTGTATTTGTCTCTAATTCCTAATTTCCCTGTGATTTCTTCTTTGATCTGTTGTTTAAAACTTGTTGTTTACTTCCCAAATATTTGCGAGTTTTCCAGTTTTCCTTCTGTTATTGATTTCTAACTTAATCCTACTAGTGACATATTAGAGAAGATACTTTGGAAGTTATCTAAATAGTGATACTACATATATATATTATATATATATGTACACATATATACATTATATATATATGTACACATATATACACACATATATATATACACTGTGTGTGTATATATACATGTATATGTTCTGTTTCTCTTGGAAACTCTGACTTATAAATGTAGAGTCCAAATTCAAAATAAGATATGGCATGCTGAAATTTGTAAAAAACTTTAAATATAAGAAATATCAAAATGTTGAAAGAAGATTGCAAAATATAAATGTATTGTGATATTACAAGGCAAAATCATTTGACTCATTCAGATATACGTGGTAGTTTTAGGTTTGTAAGTTATTATTTGTGACAGTTATTAAATAATAAAATTTTATCATATTTGGATAACATTTATGTACACTACTTATCTATATGTTCTTTTGTTTTGGGAACCTGACATATATTATGTGTATGTGTACATACACACATACACATATATATAGAGAAAAAGCTGGGTATATGAAAATTTATACATATAAAAAATTATAATATACTCATTGATTTTCTGTTTTGCAACACCTATTATAGAAAAATCAACTACCCTCTGATTTAGTGTATTTTGAAGTTTTGGATACTTTTGGATTAATGTTTAACATTTTTATCATTATTCACATTTCATACTAAAATTTTTCTTTCAAATCTAGCTTTAATTCACCAGAAACTCTGGAAATTTAGCTATGAGTTTATTTCCCAAGGCTTAATGCTTACATTTATATGATGAATTTAATCTTCTGAAGTACAATCAAAAGCCAGTTTTTATTCAATGTGCATATCTGAGGTAAAATCATCTAGAGAGATTTATACTTTTGATATTCTAGAAGGAGGCATTAAGGGGAAGCTATTCACAGCAGGCTTATCTTCAAAAGCAATAGGGAAGAGGTCTTAAAAATGAATAAGCATTGAAGGTATCCTGTCTTTAATGGCAACAGTTGTTGAAAATTTATTTTAGCTGTGTGTTGCTCTAAATTTATTACATAGTGACAGAAATTAAATGAAGTTTTTTTGAGTAACTAAGACTACAGAGAAGCAAGATACATTTTTAATAGAAGCGTGAATTAGAAATCAGTTTGAAGTTTTGGTTGTAATATCAATTTATATTGGCGAACATTAAAATGCTTATGTAAGTGCTTATTTTTTTCTTTCCTGAATAGATATTTATAGGTAAATTATATTTTTCATTGTTTTTATTACGTAAAATCTTTTCTGATATAAAATGCTTATATCTTAGAAATCATTAGTACTTTGCTCATCTTGCCTACACAGTCCTACAGCTGCTGCTTTACCACGTCTCAATCCCTGCCTGAACCTCTCTCCCAAGAAAGATGTCCTAAAATCAACTTTTATCTTAAATAATATGCTAATGTGTTCTCCAGAAAACTTAAATTATTAAAGAATGAGAAAGAGTGCTTGTTGTGGGTGGATGCCAACATTTGAAATAGGACGGTCAGGGAAACACACACTGAAGAAGATATTTGAGCAAAGGCTTGAAGAGGAGAGGGTATAAACCATGTAAACATCCAAAGGAAATATTTTCCAGGCAGAAGAACCACAATAAAAAAAAATGTTGAAGTTCTTTATATACTGTTTTTCTGTGCCTTAGCTTGGATTTATTCACTCCTACTCCAAACAGATTTGAGGAAAACATTTGGATGGAGATAATTTACTTGGAAGTAATCCCAGAAGCCATTTGGGAGTGGGACAACAATAAGGGTTTGGACTTGAGTTACCACTGTGGGCAATTGGGAATCCTCTGAGGAACTGGGTACAATGTATCTCAGTATTGTCCCACTGAAGAGTGAGAAAGCTTAAGTATGTATTCATCCAGTCTCACTTAATTGCTGACAGTTTTGAATGTTTTTCTTATGGCCTTGAGAAATTTCTCAGGCAGAGAGGCTGAGAGAGTAGGACTTGAGCGTATATGAACTGTCTATAGAGAATTAACACAAATTTTCAGACTACAAGGATATATGGTGGGCTTCAACAGTATCCCTTACAGTCTTTCACTATTTTTCTTAGTCCATTTTGTGCTGCTATAACAGAATACTGGAGACTGGGTAATTATAAATAATAGATGTTTGTTTCCTTTCATTTCTGGAGTCTGGAAGTTTCAAGATTGAGGAGCAAAGAACCTGTGACCAGGCCTTCTTACTGCCTAATAATGTGGCAAAAGGCATCTAAGGGCAGAGGGTAAACAGAGGAAAAGATGGGGAGAGAAAAAAAGGCAGACAACTCCTCCTTTTATAGCAAACCCAATTCCATGATAATGGCATTAATCCATTCATAAGGGCAGATATCTCATGGCCTAATAATCTCTTAATTTTAATAGTCCCAGCTCTTCGGATCTTACCATGTTGCCTAGTCTGGGATGATTTTCTTTCATAATACTGCTTGACCTCGATATTTGCTGGAATCAGAGAAAAATGGCCTAAGATTGGGACCCTAAACTATTCTACTATTCTCCAATTAGAATTGCTCTGTAAAAGATAAAAGAAATGGGTTGAGATCCCTATGTACAATTTTTTTATTAAAAAATAAGAATTATTATACCAAAATACCTTATACAAAAATAAGAATTTACAAAAGAGATGTAAATTCTATGGTTCAAAGGGGGAATCCACAGAGAAAAGTTACCTTTTTAGAATATGAATCATATGATGATATCATCTTTCCTCTTTTGCTGTCTCCTACAGTGCCTCCATGGTATGCCAGTGGTGCTATGAAAAGTGACCCAGAAGGGCACAATGATTCTCCTGAAGGCAGTGGCTCAGTTTTGTACCTCCCTACCCCCAACTACTTACCTACCAGTTAGGCAGAAATTGCATGCCTTCCACATACCTCCACATATACACAGGGTACTCAATTCAGCCTGGGGAATGCTCCTTAACATACAGGGTAATTCCTATTAAGACAAGTTCCTACAGATCTTGATTACCAATGGTTACCCACTGAATTCTCAGATGTTCATTCGCCCTTTTCGACTTTGAACATACATAATTGGAAAAATAACATGCCTGCCTACGTGGATGATTACAAAATGATGGAAATTTTATTTACATCCATCCTTGCTATTCATACACCATGTAGTTTGACATTCAGACCCTCAGAAATACCTTCCTCACTCCAGAGGAATGTAGAATGGTGCTAGAAAACTCAACAGGGAGCCAAAAGGCTATAAGAATCACAAAAAAATAATCGAGCTAGGGTTCTAGCTGTGCAAGTCATACCCAGGACTGAGCCAGACTGGGACCCCAATGACCCCAGAGACCAGGTAAAGTTAAATTATTACAAGGTGTTTTCAGTAATGTGGATTGCAAAGGGTATCTCAAAGCTAAAAAGCCTGAACTCTTGAGAGAATCTTTGAAGCTTACAGGCAATATGCTGATACAGACTCTGAACACCCAGATAACATGAGACTGGTTAATATGACTTTCATCCATCAGAGTGCCCCAAATATAAGTAGATAAAGATACAAAGAGTAGAATGTTGATGTCTCAATGACTATGACTGAAATTGTCTTTAAAGTGTTTAATAACAGTGATCAAGCCTAGGAAAAGCCAAAACAATGTGACATTAGACAACAGAGTGCTCTGAATGCCACTGATCTCATATACAGTAAGAACACAAGAAGGTATGTTCTGTAGGAAAAAAAAAAAAAAAAAATCTTTGTATAAGACGCCCCATACCCCACCATTTGGCTAAAGGACTGTTTGCCCTTGGGGCCACCACAGTATACAAATTGTAAGCAATAAGGCCGTTGGAAACAAGAGTGTCCTAACCATTCCTTGTGGGTGAAGAAAGACACTCCCCACAAATCAACCCACCAGATGCCATAGCTTACTGATAGCAATGAGGGGTGACAGACATGGGGGCTCTCTAGACTGAGTTAGCTTTCAGAACATTTCCCATGTGAAATGAAATTAAATTTTGGGACCCCAAACTCATTTAGCCAAAGAGAAAAGTCCAGTTGGGAACTGGGTCACGCAAACCTGCCTCCCCCTTTTGATTCCTAAATAGCATGGCTACAAGATACAAAGCTACCTGCCTCCCCCGTATTTTACCCACAAGGAAATTCCTGGTCAGTTGTTAAAACTTCACCATGGCCAATGCAAATTGATGTCTTATCTTTACAGGTGCAATCACCCCAGCCAGCCAACCAGGCACACATGTATAACTGATTGTTCTCCTACCCCATTTTGTCTGTGTTATCTTACATAAAATGAAGATTCCCCACATTTTTGCTCTACTCCTTTTGTTTGTGTTAAAACTGTATGCTTTTCAATATCCCACCCTTTCCCCTTTAAATTTGGAGCCCTCAAAATTATCTTCAGAGAAAGGAATAGACCTGACTTTCGGACGCATCCTTAACTTTGGCAAATAAATTTCCTAAAATGATTGAGACTTGTCTCATCATTTTCCTCAACTGACATCTGGTAACCATGGAGGGACCCTGAGTAAAAGTGACCCGGCCTGCAGCAGTTCACATCTTGATGCTTGGTACTCAAACAAACAAACAAACAAAAACCCACAAGATTTTAGGAGAGAAAAACACACAAAAACATAAAGGCCTTTTTTTGGCCTTTTTTTGAGAAACTTATAGCCCGAACGGACAGGAAAATTTGCCAAAGTCTAGGACCTCTTTCCTCTAGGAATCCCTAATCTTCCAACTTTTTTCAGTTGGGGGTCTGAGGTTTATCTGCTGTTTTTTTTTTAAAAAAAAAAAAAAAAAAAAAAAAAAAAAAGCACTTCCTTTCGTGAGAGTTTTTCCACTTGCTTCCACGAAGGCAGATATATTCATCTGCTTCTGCATTGGCAGAGAGCGGTCTCCATCTTGGTCCCCATCACTACGTAAGAAACTGATTTGGAATGGTGTCTTGCAAATTCTCTTAAATGACAAAAATTAGCATTAAAATCAGCTGATGTTAATTTGTGCTTACACTTAGAGCACTCAGAAATAGGATAATTTGTTTGGTCACTATTAGTTTTGCTTAACTGTTCAGTTGTTTTTCTTCTTTCTGTCTTGATTAAATCCAAAGGGGAAACCTAAATTACAGGGAACAAGGCCTCTGAAGTGAGAGAGAAAGGCCAGGAAGAGGAAAATAAAAGAAAATAAATTATTTTTAATGTTAACTACTAAAGGGGCTTTATTTACATAACAAGGCCAACTCTTTGCCTGCCAGAACAAACTGAAACAGCAATGGCTTTATGTCTGAAATAGCAACATTTTGTCCTAGCTAAAATATGGTAATAAGAAAAAAATTTTTTAAAGGAGTTCAATGGTTAAAAGTCAGTTTAATTAAAAGGTTAACATCTAAGATGTAAGTGTGTATGTGTGCATTTTGTATTTAAAAGGCCTTTATGTTTCTGTTTGTTTTTCTCTCCTAAAACCTTGTGAGTTTTTTTGTTTTGTTTTATTTTTTTGAGCAAAGGTTTTGTTTTTTCTTCTTAGTTGACTGAAATCTGCTTTTGCCTGATTTTTTGACTAAAATAGTTATTTCAGCAGAGGCTGCTCTTGGGTTTTTTAAGGAAGAGTAGTTTAATTTTATGTTTAATTTGGCTCAAAGAAAAACAAAAGCATCTCCCTCTAGCACCACCACTTTTTCTCTCTGATTTTCACCTGAGTTATTTTCTTTGATGTGCAAATCTAAGGCTATTTAGCTGTCCACTGCTTAGGTTTGTAAAACAGGTTATCAAGACTCTGAAAGTCTAAGATAGGAAAAAATAAAGCGGGGGTGGGAGCTTCTTTATAAATCTATAAAATGTACTTCCATCGGCATGTCTAATATGACTTCATATGCATTTATGTGTTGTGTACAAAATATTTCACTACCTAAATATGTAAAAGAGATTTAATTCATTGACTTAAAGAAAAACAAAAGTGCTTAAATCAGATACTTAAAAAAAGACTAGTCAAATGCTTTTCCAAGTTTATGCAACTTAAGTAAAATCTTTAATAAATAAGCTAGCTTTAAAATTATTGGTAAGATAATATTAGAAAGTCTTAATAATTGCCAGCATGCATTTTTGTTTGCGCTTATTAATCAAACAATTTCATACTTATCCCTGCCAAGTACTATAAGGTGTCAAAATTTGGCCTAGGGGTTACAAAATTATAAACCCTGCCCAAGACAGAATGATCTTTTTTTGTGTAATTTTTAATAAATAAAACATGAATATGGATTTGATGAAAATAGCTGCATCTTGAACTTAGGTCAAATCTTTTTTTCACTGTCTCAGTTATGATCTTGCAATGCCAGATTCATAACTTTAAATCATGACTATCACAGTTTTCATGAATAATACAGGTAAAAAATTAAAATAAAATAATTATGCAAATATAATGGGATAAATACTTTTGGAAAAACTGGTCATAATTTAGAATATGAAGTTATGTTAAATCAAACAATAAATATTTCATTATTTTGGTATTTTTCAATAAATATATATTGTAAGGAAACATTCTTGCTAAAAAATAAAAGGTGAACAAGTTTTGCCTAATTCAAAACTTGTTTAAAGCTTATGTATAAAACAAAGTAAAAGGAACCAGAAAAAAAGAAGATGTAAAGAAAGTTATAAAAATAAAGAAGTTTTTCTCTTTTTTTGAGGTAAAAAAGCTTAAAGGGAAATTTTTATTTTTAAAAATCTTGTATGGTAAGTTTAGTTCTAAGATAAAGTAACTGTGTTTTTTAAAAAAGGGATGTTAAGAACAAATCAGAAAGTTCAACTATGTCATGAACAGTCAGTGTAAGTCTCAATAAGAGGATGAGTATATATATGTGTGTGTGTGTGTGTGTGTATATATATATATCAACAAAATTTTTTATATAATCAAGTTGCCATATTACTATTAAGTTTCAGTTTGCTTAGGAAAATAAAACTGAGATAATTTTTTTTATATTAAGGTTATTACATCCATGTGTCTTGCTAGCTATGAAAGCCCTTGTAACATTGAGGTACAGGGCTTTTAACTCCTGGGTCTAAGCAGGACATCAAATCCTGCTAAATCTTAAACACCGGCAGCAATTAAAGACTCATCTTCAGGCCCCATAGAAGATTCCAGTCAAAATAAACTGTATTCCTGAGACACAAGGCAAGAAACTGAAACTATGCAACTCCTCAAGGTCCAGGGTCTATCGTGGAAGAGGTGGGGGCATAAGATTGTAAGGGCCGATTTTGAAAAATGAAATAAGTTCAGTTTCTCTATAAATTAATCATTAATATCAAAGGCACACTGATGCAAAACCAGTATATGGACCCCTATGTCAGAATAAGGTTTTCTTGAAGCATTAACCAATTCCTTAAAAAAGGTTATAAAAGGCTTATAGAAGTTATATTTTATAATTAAGATTAAAATTTATAGATTGGTTACAACATTCTGAAAAAACAAGTGTAATTGGCTTTATCCTGTTTTTATTAGAGCTTCTTGTTTAGAAAATTAAGTCACAAACCCTGCACAGGGTCTGTGTACACAAAATAGGAGGCTAGTTTTTCCAAGGGCTGACCGGTGCTAAATAAAGAATGTCGTTTTCTGACAGGCACAAAAGCCCCAGGTTTATCTTAGAACCTCAAGAGGAGAGGAAATTCATCCAACTCGGAGGTTTTTGATGGCACAGACCCATGGCTGGGCTCAGCTTTAAAGAAGTCTTACCTGAGATTCCTCCCATGGAACAAAGTTCCATTAAAGCCAATTTAAACGTCTATGCAAAAAATAATTATTCTTGCTACACTGTATACAACAATTAGGCCAATTATAATAAAGCAAACCAGTCCTACCATCATTTGTCTTTAGTAAAAATGCTGTATAGCTGAGATTGACAATTTGTCAACATTGGTTATAATCAGCAGTCTGGAACCAGAAATTTTGAGTACAACATGAGCTTGGGTGTCCCTGGCAAAACTGGGTGGACTTATCTAGCAGAGTTCCCCAAGGAAAAGCAATATGCGGAGGTTTGGGAATCTTGATTAATTATGGAATGAGTTGTGGGTGAATGTTTGGTAAGACTGTTGGTTAGGATCTACAGTGAGAGTCACATTACAAACTACTGGGAAGAGCACCTACATTCATTGCATTTTTTTCTTTTGACTATATAACACAAATAGGGGCTATTCCCATTAAAGTGATATTACAAAAATAGGTTTGAAAATGAGAGTTTCCTTGCAGATATCAGGGAAATATCGCTTTACTTTTGCAAGAAGGCCTTAATATTCTTTTCAGATTATGGTCCCATTGATTAAAAAAAAAAAAAATACGTAATTCCACCTCGATGCTTGTCCTATCTGGGGGCAAGGCTATATAAGCTATCACTGGTGTTTTAACAGAAGAGCTAATATATAACCAGCAACTGCCAGAGTAAGGGGATACTGTGCTTTGGAGCAATTGCCGAGCTTTTTCCAATAACAGAAAATCAGGATGGTAGTGTGCTACTAACAAAGGGGTGAGAATGAGAACCAGCAGGAGCGGGTCCATGGCAACCTAAGATGATTATGAAAAGAGAAATTGGTCACAAAGCAAGCTGCCTCTGGGACTCCTGATGGTGTACAAGTTAGGGTTAAAATAGTGATAGCAATCAGAGCAATTGTCAGTAAAATTTCTAATACTGGGACCACTTTACATTGAAGTAAAAAGATGTTAAGGAGGCATTACTTATCTTCTCATTTATAAAGGAATTTCAGATTGTCCAGTGCCACACGAGTGTGTTATGGAGCTGAAGGTGCTGATTCTGATGCTGGTGTTTCAGGGCCTTTCCATAGCCTTGTCCTAGTGTGATGTATCTAGCTGGCAATCTCTAGTACTTAATGTCTATCAAGGTGGATGATGGAATGGTGAAGGGGTCTTTCCAGACTGGAGTTAGTTGGGAATTTCGGGTTCCATCCTTCCAAGCTTCATAAAAACTAATGAGTCTGGAGGATATACATGGGGGCATTTTTCTCCTTTGGATTTTGGGTTTGTTTGTTACCCATTGGGATTACTTGGGAGCCTATTGGAAGTTTACTAAACAAGGGACATACTGGGTAATACTGGCGATTTCTTCGTCTAGTAATAATATGATTTGGATTTGTGTCCCCACACAAACCTCATGTTGAATTGGAGGAGGGGCCTTGTGGAAAGTGATTAGATCATAGTAGTGGATTTCCAGCTCGCTGTTCATATGATAGTGAGTGAGTTCTCACAAGATCTGATGCTCTAAAGGTGTGTGACACTTTTCCCTTCACCCTTTCTCAAGCACCATGTGAAGTGCTTGATTTTCCCCTTCATTTTCTGCCATGAATGCAAGTTTCCTGAGGCCTCCCAGTCATGTTTTTTGTTAAGCCTGTAGAACTTTGAATCAACTAAACATCTTTTTTTTTATATATATCATAAATTACCAAGTCTCGAGTAGTTCTTTATAGCAGTGCAAGAATGGACTAATACAGAAAATTGGTAGCACGATTGGGCTACTGCTGTAAAGATACCTAAAAATGTGGAAGCGATTTTGGAAATGAGTAATGGGCAGAGGTTGAAACAGTTTGGAGGAATTGGAAGAAGATAGGAAAATATGAGGAAATTTGGAACTTCCTAGAGACCTGTTGAATGGTTTTAACCAAAATGCTGATAGTGATAGGGTTAATGAAGTCCAAGCTAAGATGGTCTCCAATGGAGACGAGAAATTTATTCAGAACTGGAATAAAGGTCACTCTTGCTATGCTTCAGCAAAGAGACTGGTAGCATTTTGCCCTTGCCCTAGAGATCTGCAGAACATTGAACTTGAGAGACATTATTTATGATAACTTGTGAAGAAATTTCTAAGCAGTAAAACATTCAAAATGTAACCTGGCTGTTTCAAAAAGTATAAACTCACATGCATGAACAAAAAGATAACCTGAAACTGGAAGTTATGTTTAAAAGGGTAGCAGAGCATAAAAGTTTGGAACATTTGCAGCCTAGCCTGTAATCCCAGCACTTTGGGAGGCTGAAGTGGGTGGATCACTTGAGGTCAGGGGTTTGAGACCAGCCTGGCCGACATAGTGAAACCTTGTCTCTACTAAAAATACAAAAATTAGCCGGGCATTGTGATACATGCCTGTAATCTCAGCTACTCGGGAGGTTGAGGCAGGAGAATTCCATGAACACAGGAGGTAGAGTTTGCAGTGAGCAGAGATTGTGCCACTGCACTCCAGCCTGGATGACAAAGTAAGACTCCATCTTAAAAAAAAAAAAAAAAAAAAAAAAAAAAAAAGGCCGAGCGTGGTGGCTCACACCTCTAACCCCAGCACTTTGGGAGGCCGAGGTGGGCGGATCATGGGGTCAGGAGATCGAGACCATCCTGGCTAACCCAGTGAAACCCCATCTCTACTAAAAATACAAAAAATTAGTCGGGCATGGCGGTGGGCACCTGTAGTCTCAGCTACTCAGGAGGCGGAGGCAGGAGAATGGCATGAACCTGGGAGGCAGAGCTTGCAGTGAGCCGAGATCATTCCACTGCACTCCAGCCTGGACAACAGAGAGAGACTCCATCTCAAAAAAAAAAAAAAAAAAAAAAAAGACGGTTATGTACAAAAGTGAACTGTGTAGAAAAGAAAAACTCATTTTCTAGGGAAAAATTCAAGCCAGTTGAGAAATTTGCGTAAGGAAAAAGAGGCTTAATGTTAATAGCCAAGACAATAGAGAAAATGTCTCCAGAGCATGTTGGAGACTTTTGTGGCAGACTCTCCCATTACAGGCCTGGAGGCCTAGGATTCCTGGTCTGGGTCCAGGACCCCACGGCTCTGTGCAGCTTCAGGAAATGGTAAACTGTATCCTAGCCATTCCAGCTCTAGCCATGGCTAAAAGGGGCCAAGGAACAATTTGGGATGTTGCTTCAGAGGGTGCAAGCCCCGTGACTTGATGGCTGCCATGTGGTGTTAAACCTGCAGGAGTGCAGATGGCAAGAGTTGAGGCTTGGAAGCCTCTGCCTATATTTCAAATGATGTACGGAAATGCCTGAATTTCTAGGCAGAAATCTGCTGCAGGGGCAGAGCCCTCATCAAAAACCTCTACTAGGGCAGTGCAGAGGGGAAACGTGGTGCTGGAGCCCCAACACAGAGTCCCCACTGGGGAACTACCTAGTGGAGCTGTGAAAAGAGGGCCACTGCCCTCCAGACCTCAAAATGGCAGATTCACCAACAGCTTGTGCCGTGCTCCTGGAAAAGCCTCAAGCACTCAATGCCAGCCCGTGAAACACCTGACAGCCCTGTACTGTAGAGCCACAAGGGTGGAGCTGCCCAAGGCCTTGGGACCCCAGATCTTATATCAGCATGCCCTGGAGGTAAGACATGAAGTCAAAGGAGATTATTTGGGAGTTTTAAGATCTAATTAGTGCCCTGTCTGCTTTTGGACTTGCATGGAGCCTGTTGCCCGTTTGTTTTGAGCAATTTCTCCCTTTTGGAATGGGAGCATTTACCTAATGTCTGTAAACCATTGTATCTTGGAGAAACTATCTTGTTTTTGATTTTATAGGCTCATAGGTGAAAGGGACTTACCTTTTTTCAGATGAGACTTTGGACTGTGGGCTTTTTATTTAAGGACTGGGAGACTGTTAGAAAGGGACAATTGTATTTTGCAACGTGAGAAGGACATAAGATTTGAGAGGGGCCAGAGGCAGAATAATATGGCTTAGATTTGTGTCCCCACCCAAATCTCATGTTGAATTGGGAGGGGGTGAGCCTGATGGAAGGCAATTGGATCATGAGGGCAGATATCCCCCTTGCTGTTCTCATGACAATAAGTGAGTTCTCAAGAGATTTATGGTTTACAAGTATGCGGCATTCTCTCTCTCTCTCTCTCTCTCTCTCTCTCTCTCTCTCCTGCTGCCATGTGAAGAAAATGTTGCTTCCCCTTCACCTTCTGTCATGACTGTAAGTTTCCTGAGACCTCTCAGTGATGCTTCCTGTTAAGCCTGTATAACTATAAATCAAATAAACCTCTTTTCTTTATAAATTACACAGTCTTAGGTAGTTCTTTATAGCAGTGCAAGAATGGACTAATAGAAGTAGTAAGTCCAAATTTAGAAATGCCTTGTTATATAGGGCCTTGAAGGGGCTTAATTGCAAGAGAGCCTTAGGGGTAATATGGATGTGAGGGAGGCCTAAAGGTAAAAGATCCACCCATGGCTATGCTGTTTCCTAACAGAGTTTATTGAGGGTGCATTTGAGGTTTGGTGAGTTCCTTCCACTTTTCCTGAAAATGGTGTTTCTAGGAAGAGGGAAGGTATTACTTTATGCCTAGGGCACTATTAACCTATTGAGTTACGTGGGAAATGAAGGATGGACCATTGTCAATTCTGTAATGACCTTGGGAACCCAAACCGGGGAATGAGTTTCTTTAGGAGGAATTTAGTTACCTCCTGTGTCTTTTCAGCCCTTGTGGGGTGGGCTGCTACCCATTCTGTGACAATATATACACAGACCAAGAGGTACTTAAACCTGCAGCATTCAGGAAGCTGGGTGAAGTTCATCTGCCAGTTCTCCTCAGCTTATGTACCTCTCCTTTGAATTGGACTTACTAGTGGAAAGAGGTTCCCTCTCTGGGGATAATTTATGGTTCATAACATGTAGGCTTGACAAATCTGTTGAATGGTTTTGTTCAGTCACTTCCCACTGAATGCCCATTTACAAGTTTGCCCTAGACTGTTCTTTCCAAGATGGTAGGAGTCATGTAACTCTTGATGACTTTTTATTGGGAGACTTCAAGGTAGATGAAGTTCTCCTCACTTGCACCAACCATTGATTTTTTTTTCCTTATACCCATGTTGGGTGCCCAATCTATTTCTTCTTTAGTGTATATGAAAAAGGGCAGTTCATTGGGGAGAAAGAGGATGGCAGTTACCTGGGAAGGAATTCTGAGGGCAACCTGGAGTGGCTGGTAGACTTGTAGGACAGCCAATATTTAGAACTGCTGCTTTTCTTTTCACCTCTCCTTTCCCTGACTCCTTTGCTTTTCCTCCTGGTCCTGGTTGTAAAAAACTGAGGCAGCTAATTTGGGGATTTCAGGCATAAGGGTATTGGGGCCCAGTGCTAGGTTTTGGAGTTTCCTCCAAATATCTGGGGATGCCTGAGTTAGGAAATGGTTCTTTAGGATCAGTTTCCATTCTGGTGTCTCTGGATTTAGTCTCGCATGCTTCACACCACTAGGGCCTCTTGTAGCCCCTCTATGATAGTGTTGGGGATTTCAAGAGGGGCTTGATCTATTAAGACCAATTTATTTTAATTCACAGGCTTTGCTCTTCTAGCATTCATTTCTTCTACCAAACAGAGGAACATGTGGTTCCTTTTCCATACACCCCTTCAGTATTGTGATCTCAACTGGGTTGACTGGGGGAACTGTGATGGCCCCCTACAGGGTAGCCACCAAAGTTAGTCAAATGCATTGCATTTGGAAATTGTTGAGCCAACTCCATAATGGAGTCACGTTCTCCTTTACACAGAGTCTTCTCTGGTATGACTAAGATATCCCACCAGATGAGTTCAAATGTTAAGGCCAGTTTACAGAACCATTTGATGTATTTGTCAATGCCTTTCATAAACTTCCCTAGTTCCATTTTAGTTTGGGTAAGATTTTGCATAATGAATGGGTCTGGACTCTAGTGGGTCCACTAACCTCTTGAAGGGGGCATAACTTAAGGGGTTGGTATAGAAGGTGGTCCTGGGTACAGAGGGGAAGGCTCTAGGGCTCGGAGACTTAGATATAATGGGATAGAAGGAACAGTGTGCTTTGGACTTGGCTATGCTCTTGGTTCCTCCAGGGCTTGAACTTTCGGTAAACCCAATAAGAGGTCCCCTGAGCCAACCAGAGAGGTTGCCTAAACATAGTTTGTACCATTGCTGGACCCATTTTGCAAGCCTGAAAAAGGTCAGTGTTGCTTCTTCAGGCCATGAAGGTCTGTATCTAGGGAATTTCTGTCCATTTTTCTTTCTGGAGACAAGGCAATCTTGTTGACAGATTGTATTAAAATTTATGCTTCCTTTTTCTAGTCAAGATTCCTGGTTCCAGAGCTTATATTCAACCCAACACACATTACAGAAAAAAAAATTAGCCCTTTTCATGTTAGGGTTTTGGGGCCAAATTCCTCCAGTTATTGAGGATGTACCCGAGGGGTGTATTCTGCAACATGGATATGTGATTACCCATCTGTAAAGAGAGAACAGAGGAGGAAAAAAAGAAAAAGAAGACATCCCATCTTATTTTTCTATTATTGTTTACTGAATAGGCACACCCCATTTGTCCTTAGGGTTCTGGAATAAATGGTATTGCATACCGTTATCCTTGGTCCCATCTTGTCATGATTACCCACTTGAGAACAGAGGAGATACCAGAGTAAATAGCGGACACCCTATTCATCCTTGGAGCTTTGAAATAAAATAGTTTTACCACGTACCCCTGACCTTGCCTTTTTCTCTGTTCTAATGTTAATATATCCTGGGACCAGCTTTTATCTCTGTCCTAAGGGAACTTTTGTCTTTTGTTCCTGCATCCTTGGGCCGGCCTGTATCATTGTCTTCATGACCTTATAGTGACCCTCAGAACATTCAAGCAACAAGAGGATTGTGTCTTTTCCCAGATTCCCATTTACTATGTTCTTTAAGTAGACAAGAAGCCTGTTTTTTCAGCCAAGTGCTGCAAGGGGGCTTGACTTCCCTCCCTTTGAATATGACCTTGAAAGTCTTGATGTTTATTGAGAAGGGCATGGAAGTGATTAAAGAAATAAAGGAAAATTTGTACTTGGGGTTCTTCATCCTCCGGGAATAATATGCAGAACAAATGCTTAAGCAGACAGGGAAATCCCTCTGTTACAGGAGGAAGTTAGAAGAAGCAATAGGGATACTAAGGGGAATTCTTTATATGCTCACACAAATGGCAGCCCTCGTATTCAAAAGGTAAACATTTATTTGCCCTCTTGACATAAAGGAGGAGCCTTTGGAGGACTTGGGGGTTGGGATAAGAGCTCACAAATGGCAAAGGAAGAAGCTTCCCTCCTCCAAAAGGATGCTAATTCAAACAAACAAACAAACATACAAATGAACGAACAAAAAAACAAGTGAGTGAGGTCCTATGCAGGCGGACAAAGTGTTTCAAAAGCCACAAAAAAAATTCTTGGCCCTGTAGTATAACAGAGATTCCTAGTTAGGAATCTTCCTCTGACTACGTCACTATTAGTTGACTTTGAGTTAATTAAAATGGAGATTACTTTGGTGGTCCTGACCTATCCAGGTAAACACTGAAAGTGAGTAGGTTTATCTATAAGATAAGAATTTGACAAGAGTGAGATTGTTTGTTGCTAGCTTCAAAGATGAAAGAACCACAGGACAAGGAAATGAGAGCAGTATCCAGCGGCTGAGACTAATCCTTGGCAAACAGCCAGCAGGAAAATAGAAACCTGAGTCTTACAACAGCAAGCAATTAAATTATGCCAACAGTATAAGGACGATCAGAAGAAGATCTTTCCTTAGTTGAGCCTCTAGTTGAGAATACAATTGAATGATTCCTAGATTTCAGCCTTCTGATGCCCAGAGCTAAAATATCCCAGACACAGGATGCAAGGAATCTGTGATATAATATTTTGTTCTTTTTTGTTTTGTTTTTGTTTTGTTTTTGTTTTTTGAGACAGAGTCTTACTCTTGTTGCCCAGGCTGGAGTGCCATGGCATAATCTCCGCTCACTGCAACCTCCCCCTTCTGGGTTCAGGCAATTCTCCTGCCTCAGTTTCTCAAGTAGCTGGGATTACAGGCACCCGCCATCACACCCGACTAATATTTTGTATTTTTAGTAGAGACAGTGTTTCACCATGTTGGCCAGACTGGTCTTGAACTCCTGACTTCAGGTGATCCACCCGCCTTGGCCTCCCAAAGTACTGGGATTACAGAGTAAAGCCACTGTGCCCAGTCAATATTTTGTTCTTTTGAGTGCAAGTTTGTAGTCATTTGTTAACGCAGCAGTAGAAAATTTACACTCAAACTTTATCTAACTACTTGCCATTTCAGGAACATAGTGTTGAACGTCTTTTCCCAGTCTCTTAACACCTAGAATTCCTCCTTTCTATATGCTCTCTCTAAACTCAAAATTTCTTTCACCACATATCTATCCACTAGATTTAAAAGAATAATTATTAAAATTTTATCTCCTTTGTGAAATCTCTTGAAAATGTTGTGTCCTCTCTTTTTTATGGGTATATTTGTTGCAATGTAATTAGTTGTTTTCCGTCTATGTTCCCTACTCAACCCTATGTATTGCGGACAGAACTGTACAATAACCATATTTGTAATCATTAATTAGAGCATTTATTCATTCGATGCAATTATAAATAAATGAGTGAATGAAAGAATGAATACTTTATACTAGATTCTACTTTGGTTCCATATTATGTCTACTTATCTCTCTCAATTTAGAGTCCTGCATTGTCATAATACAATATTACAAAAATGGTACGGCTAATTTATTAAATTCAGTGATGAGTTAGGAATTATTTCATACTTCAGTTGTACATTTAATCTTGTTTTAGGGGAATGTTGTATCTTTTTTTTAATATGTAGAAGTAGTTACATGCTTCATTATTTATAGTTTAAAGGTTCTTATAGAAAGAGCTATGTAAAAATCCACAGGAAAAAAACTCAGAGCATAGAACAATGATTAGGAAGACATTGTTGCTAAAAAGTGTATGTGTGTGTGTGTGTGTGTGTGTGTGTGTGTTTCTTAAATGGTATCAGCTGGAAAATTTCAATTTGTAGCTGTGAAAGAAGTGTGTAGAGCAGAGGTCTTCAACCCTTGGGCTATGAAATCGTACTGGTTCGCATTCTGTTAGGAGCTGGGCTGCCAAGCAGGAGTTGAGTGGTAGGTGAGTCGGCACTATAGCTTGAGCTCCTCATCCTGTCAGTTCAGTGACATCATTAGATTCTCATAGGAGTGCAAACCCTACTGTGAACTGAGCATGTAAGAGAGCTCAGTTGCACACTCCTTATCAGAATCTAATGCCTAATGATCTTCTGAGGTAGAACAGTTTCATCCCCAAACTATCCACCACCCTGGTCCATGGATATATTTTCTTCCATTAAACTAGTCCCTAGTGTCAAAAGGTTGGGGACTGATGTCCTAGAGGACACTATGAAGTGAGAAACTTTATCATCTATTGTCCTTTCACAATATGCAGCCTTTGCTTTTGACATCAGGGTAAACAGAAGTAGGACACGTCTCTGCAGTCCTAGTTTATCCCTGGGATTTTTGTCAATCTTCCTATGTTATTCTTAGTATTCTGTTTTCATCTTTTCTGTACTTTATGATTCCTAGCTATATATTTTATTTTCTGATAAATTTGACCACAATTTTGTTTAAACTTAACATTTCTGTTTAACTTTTTGATTCTAAATAACTAGCTTATTTCTTTTCTAGTTCACTGTCTTTCTTTCTTTCTTTCTTTCTTTCTTTCTTTCTTTCTTTCTTTCTTTCTTTCTTTCTTTTCTTAAGTCAACTTCTGAGCATATATTTGGTGGCATTAAGATTATTATAAAATACCTAATTTTGATATCTATATAAATGACATGCCTGACACCTATTTACAATAAAAGGTGATTTGCTTATTACAAATATCAATACTGAGATCATTGAGCCAGCCTGCTGCAATTGAATAATAAAACTTGAGAGCTGAAAGGACCTTAAAGATTATTTAATAATGCAGTTCCTGCATTTGCATACAGATAAGGTAACAGATAAGGTCAGTAGAAGTTGAATTACTTGTGTAAGTTCACATAATTAGTATGAGGCAGGAAAAAATTGTGTTCTTTGATACATTTGAAAAGTTTTTTTAAAAAACATTCCACTGTTTCTGTTGGTCCCAGGAGCCTCTTAAAAGTAAGGAGATATCAATACTACCATGAAATGCTAATATAGTGATTATCATATGGCAGTGGTTATTAAAGGGGAGAGGTAAACTAGAGATATGTATGATATATATTTGTGCATAGAATGTATTTGCAGCCATAGATTGTGAAATATATAAAGATAAACTGAGCTTTGAGTGATTCTGTATTAACAGAGGGGACAAAAATAGATAGAGTAGGGGGATTCTCTTAAGATGGGGGAGTAGGAAGTATCAGGAATCTGTCTCCCCACACACACAGCTATTGCACGGGGAGAATCTGTGTGATGCAGCTAGTTTGGAACTCTGTTGATGACCTACAAGTTCCAGTAGATGGCTTGGATGGTAAATTACAGTTAATTTCAGACTATTTCAACTCTTAGCAAAATAGCAATTACCTTTTATTTACCCTCAGCCCCAGGGCAGGCAGCTGTGCATGAATTCTTGAAGTAACCTACACACAGTTTGTGAAAGTTAGGGTGGACAAAAAATTACCCTGTCCTCCAAATACAGGAGATCTGTGTTCTGATAGTTGACTGCTGTTTTGTATCACATAGATGCAAATAGGTGAGAAGCCATTGTTGTACCTTTTCATATTGTTGAAAACCCCTCCCCTTCTGGGTGAAGTAACTTCCAGGGGATTTTAAAAAGTAGCACCCTTTTCTCTGTCTTCATTTTTCTCTTTTTCCCCTTATGGGAATCAAACATTAAAGAATAGGACATTCAACTGCAAAAGTAGCTTCATATAAGAGAAAGTGATCTTGAAAGTTCAGGGAAAGGTGCTGCTCAGAAAAGACCTGAATAGACCTTAAGACCTTGCATTGGCCGGGGGCCGTGGCTCAAGCCTGTAATCCCAGCACTTTGGGAGGCCGAGACGGATGGATCACGAGGTCAGGAGATCGAGACCATCCTGACTAACGTGGTGAAACCCCGTCTCTACTAAAAAATACAAAAATCTAGCCGGGCGAAGTGGCGGGCGCCTGTAGTCCCAGCTACTCGGGAGGCTGAGGCAGGAGAATGGCATAAACCCAGGAGGCGGAGCTTGCAGGGAGCTGAGATCCGGCCACTGCACTCCAGCCTGGGCGACAGAGCAAGACTCCGCCTCAAATTAAAAAAAAAAAAAAAAAAAAGACCTTGCATTTACACCCCAGGCTGCTCCATGGCACAGAGTCAGTCTAAAAACAATTTTGCAAAAAAAAAAAAAAAAAAAAAAAAAAAAACAAAGCAAAAACAAACAAACAAAAAACAAAAACAAAAATAACAAAAAATAGCAAACCCTATCAGAGCATACTCTGATCCCCAGAGTTATTATATTAGAATCAAATGTCTAGTTTTCAACAAAAAAATCACAAAGCATAAAATACAACATTAAAGTTTTTTTAATATATGATTGTGGTTAATAAAGTTATTGAGCTGAGTTTTTTGCATGCTATTGAAGTTAAACTGTTATACATTCAAATTAGAGTATTATAACTTTAGGATATAAAATAATCTCATTGGTAACCACAAAGAAAACACCTGTAGAATATATACAAAACAAAATGAGAAAAAAAATTAGACTATAATATTTAAACTCAAAAGAAGACAGTAATGAAAGAAATGAGGAACAAAATAGTTATAAGGCATATAAAAAGCAAATTGCAAAATGATGAAAGTAAGTCTCTTATTATCAGTAACCACTTTAAATGTAAATGGATTAAACACTCCAATCAAAAGACAGAGATGGAATTGATAAAAACGTAACCCACCTATTTGTTGTCTACAAGAGACTCACTTTAGATCCAAAAAAAACAAATAGGTTCTAAGTTAAAATTTAAAAAGTTATCCCTTGCAAATAGTAAGTAAAAGAGAGCAGGGGGACACTAATATATATATATAAAAAAAGCAGTAAATTTAAAAGTTTACAAGAAAAAAGGACATTACATGTTAGTAAAAGACTCAAAAGAATAAAAGGATATAACAATTATAAATATTTACATGTCTAATGACATATTATCAAAATATATAAAGCAAAAATTGATAGAACTGAATACTACCATTATTGCAGATACATTTAAGATTTCAGTTTTACATGCCAAAATTATTAGATTCTTACCTGTGATTTTCTTCCTATATGTTAAGATATTTAAAAAGGCAATTCCTTGCTGCCATACTTTTACTTCTAAGGTAATGAGGTGTTGATTGTACTTAAAGGTTATAAATACCTATTTTCAGGTGATTAATGAAGAGACAATAGTGCCTATTTTATAAATATATTTAGCCTATGATTTTACTTCAGTTACTTTGAAGATTGTTAACTATAATAATGTGCCTTTGAATAGCTAAAATCGGTATTTACTGGTAGAGATTTCCAAAAGGAATTTTATTTCTTATGATTTACATACGATTTTACTTTAGCTACTTTGAAGATTGTTAACTGTAATAATGTGACTTTGAATAACTAAAATCAGGTATTTACTGGTAGAGATTTTCAAAAGGAATTTTATTTCTTATAATTTAGGACACACTCTAACAGCTGGAAAACAGGATGCAATGCTGTAAAGCATTTTCTCTAAGTGTTCAGTGGCAAAATTAAAAGATATGAAACAGTTAAAAATATTTTTAAGTGGTTACTGATAATGGCAGCTATTAGGTATTCACAGATAGTTTTTTCTGGACCCTGCCCATGCATCATCTCAGCTAACACCCTCAGTTTCATTATGGAGGCCATATTATAGATTAAATTTTTTTTCACAGAGGCTAACTGACATAATTAGGTGTAAGATAAAATGTCTATTTTAGGATAGGAAAAAATAAAATTCCAAAGAAATGAACATTTTGATTCCAGAAGAGTTACCCTTAGATTTTTTTAAAACATAGTACGTGTTTAGTATGTTTTAAGTACTTTTCTAATGTCTTCACAATTATTGAATGAATTCCTTATTAAATTTTTATAGTAATGCTATGAGGTAAGTGGTAATATTATTTTCATTTCAAAAATAAGGACATTCTACACCTTCAAAAAGTGGAAGAGCTGGAATTTAAATGAACATAATTAACTTTAAAGTCACATTTCTTAATCATAAAGCAATTCTGTCTCCTGTTAGGTTATACTGGGAACTAAACAGTGATTAAACACTTTATTATTCATTCTCTGTATCGCAGGCACAATGCTAAAAGTATTCCTATCACCTATCTTGAATGACAAAAAAATCAACTCTTTTCATTGGAGGATTTTAGACGAAGGCACATGAGCACAATATTAGTTAATGTTCCTATGTATAAATGTCGGTTACCTAATTATTTCCTACAGTGCCTGTTCTTCAAATGATTAAATATGCTGAAGGAGACGGATATTCATAATATACTTACAAAGCAAGCAAAGATCTGGTAAATGCTTAACAGTAGTTATAGAGGACAAAGGGGGAAGTGATTAATTTGTTTTGGTTGAAGGGTAAAAGTGGAAATGCTACTTAAACACTCTAAAACTGGCCCTTGAAGAGAAAGCAGGAGTTCTCTGTGCATTCTCTACAAGGTAATGTCTCAATCCACATCATAAAGATCAGGAAAGATAGATAATGATGGGCAACCTATTGTAGTTGAACTTTGTAGAGTTGAGTATTTATGTGTAGAAAAGAAGAGGTAAAGATATAATAACAAATTCAAATAGTGGAAAAACATTTTTAGTGATTTCTGTTAGACATAATTATTAAATGTTTTAAATATCCTATTCAGTTTATTCTGACAACATTGTGAGATAGATGTATGACCTTCATTTTCCTGATAAAGAAACGGAGCCATAGGAAAGTTACATTTCCAGCCCCAAATAGCACAATTTTATTTTATTTTTTTTATTTTTTATTTTTATTTTTTAAATTTATTTATTATTATTATACTTTAAGTTGTAGGGTACATGTGCATAACGTGCAGGTTTGTTACATATGTATACTTGTGCCATGTTGGTGAATAGCACAATTTTAAATGACAAATTTATATGTCAAAGATTCAAAGATAAATCTGTTTCCAAAATGTACACACTTCTAAATATGTAACAATGTGTACTATAAATAAACAGGCCAGGTAAATAGTTTGAACTTATCTAGCTAATATATTATTTTTTAAATGCAGAAAATGGTTAAGATACAGGTTTCTCAGTTAATTTTTAAGGAAAGAAAATGAACTGACAATATTTTTGGTCAAAAAATCAAACACAATAGAAACTTTAGACAAGTCATTGAAAACATTCATAGCATGAGCAGCATTTAGTAATGTGCTTCCCCAAAATAAACAGCAGACAATGCCAGATTTGAAAATAAAAACATCGTCTTCTAAATATAAGGATAAAAACACTCTTCTAAGTTCAATTTAGTTGCATATTGAAATTATATGTTTCAATTAATATATTCAACTGTTTACCCTCATATCTTCAACTAATTACCTAAATTATCATGATGATTGTTTGATGACATGGCAGCTCTTGGGAAAAAGCATATACATGCAACTGAAGTAGAATGTATTTTGCGTTTTGGACTTTACACTCTTATTTTTCTTTCCTAAAAACAGTAAATAAATATCATTAGAGATAAAATTTTGTGTACATATTCACACGGATGGATTTCAAAATAAACACATGTGAACGTTAAGTTATTTTTTAGTTACTGTTCTTTGGTTAACAAAAAACAAGAGATAAAGTGTAAAGGTCATTTATTGTTAACATTTCCCTTCCATTTGAATTTGATATTTCCTTTTGAAGAAGCACTATTAATCTAAGTCCATGTGATTTGGGATGGTTCTCACTCCACCCTGTAGATTCCTGAAAAACAGTCTAGGCTTTCTAAGGGTCTCTCTTCACACATTTTGTGGGATACAAATAACTTGATTATTTTCATTACAATCTTCCCAGAACATTTTAAAATATTATCTGGAAAAATACATTTTGTCTATCTAAAAACTTCTTCTATATAGCTGTCTAGAAAATGAAGCTAACATAGAGAAGGTTGCCATTCAGAGAAACACCCTGTGTCCTGCTACCATGGTTTGAGGGCCCTTGGCCTTTCCATAGCTGAGATTTTTCATGCATATGAGTAAATAAATGTTTTCCTTTCTTCTTCCCTCCCTCCCTCCTTTCCTTCCTTCCTTCTTTCTTCCTTCCCTCCTTCCTTCCTTTCTTCCTTCTTTCCATTGTTCTATTTAATTTAAGCTATTTTAAGATGAGATTTTTGCCAATATCAAAAGAGATTTTATTAATAAAGAAATCAACTTAAAAATAAGTGAAAGGAATGTACTAGTAAATTACTACCGTGCTAACATGATCAATGTAATGGCACAAGGCTATGAGAATTCTGAAATCCCACCATAGAGCACCGATCTCAGATGAGTCAGCTTTAAAAGCCTTTTGAATTTAGATATATTCACTCAGAAAATATATTGCCAAAGGTTGAATGAATAACATAGTTTGTGACACATAGTTCCTATGGCTTGATACGGACATCAATTCATTCTGGGTTTAGTCATCTCCTCTCATATGGTTTAAGGTTGGGCAATGCCAAAGGAAAGGATGGCTGTATCCAAAGAAATTGCAAAGGGATTTTCTACAAAAAACAGATGCCCAGTCAGATGTATAGGTACCAAATTATAAGAGACACGAAGATGAAAACTGGATATTACTTCAAAATGAAACGTTTATATTTTTAATATATAACTACAGAATTATACCTCTATTGGGGAAAATGTCTATCTTTTATTTGCAAAAAGATTTAAGGACAGCTAGTCCATTCAAATTATTCTAATTGAAGATCTTCTAAAAAAGGAAAATAAAAACATAGATAAAGGAATCTAAGAAACACATGTGTTAAAAATTAGTATTATAGTCTCAGAGCCACAAACTGCTATATGAATCAGAGTCTAAATAGCAACATAAGATTTAATTTTTCAGCAGTATTGTACATTAGAGATGATGACTAAACCTCTCCTTGAAAATAGCTTAAATACTAATAATAAAATATTTAATATTTACCACATAAATTATAATGCAGTGATACAGAAGAATAAATCCCTGGAGGCCAAAATAGAGTGGAACCTGAAAGCTGAAAGACATAAAGGGATCTAATTAAACTAAAGAGCTTCTGCACAGCAAAAGAAACTACCATCAGAGTGAACAGGAAACCTACAGAATGGGAGAAAATTTTTACAATCTACTCATCTGACAAAGGGCTAATATCCAGAATCTACAAAGAACTCAAACAAATTTACAAGAAAAAAACAAACAATCACATCAAAAAGTGGGCAAAGTATATGAATAGACACTTCTCAAAAGAAGACATTTATGCAGCCAACAGACACATGAAAAAATGCTCATCATCACTGGCCATCAGAGAAATGCAAATCAAAACCACAATGAGATACCATCTCACGCCAGTTAGAATGGCAATCATGAAAAAGTCAGGAAATATCAGGTGCTGGAGAGGATGTGGAGAAATAGGAACACTTTTACACTGTTGGTGGGACTGTAAACCAGTTCAACCATTGTGGAAGACAGTGTGGCGAGTCCTCAAGGATCTAGAACTAGAAATATCATTTGACCCAGCCATCCCATTACTAGGTATATACCCAAAGGATTATAAATTGTGCTGCTATAAAGACACATGTACACATATGTTTATTGTGGCACTATTCACAACAGGAAAGACTTGGAACCAACCCAAATATCCATCAGTGATAGACTGGATTAAGAAAATGTGGCACATATACACCATGGAATACTATGCAGCCATAAAAAAGGATGAGTTCATGTCCTTTGTAGGGACATGGATGAAGCTGGAAACCATCATTCTCAGCAAACTATAGTAAGGACAAAAACCCAAGCACCACATGTTCTCACTCATAGGTGGGAATTGAACAATGAGAACACTTGGACACAGGAAGGGCCTGTCCTGGGGTGGGGGCAGGGGGAAGGGATAGCGTTAGGAGATATACCTAATGTAAATGACGAGTTAATGGGTGCAGCACACCAACATGGCACATGTGTGCATATGTAACAAACTTGCACGTTGTGCACATGTACCCTAGAACTTAAAGTATAATAACAATAAATAAATAAATAAATAAGCTATAAAAAAATAAAACCTCTATTTTGTATTCAGAACTTTCAGGAAATAAAAAATCTAAAAGCAAAAAGAAAAAAAGAAAGAAAACGACAACAAAAACAACAGCAACTAATGCCAGTTCTTGACCTGAAGCCATATGCTGAACCCTTATGCACTTGGCTATTGAATTAATATTTCAGAAAGCAGTAGAACTAGAAGTAAAGATTAAGCAAGCAAGTATAAGAACATTTAAAATAAATGAGCTATCAATGGGCCTAATCCCTATCTACAAAGTGAAGAGCCAAGTTTTCTTTGTTTCTTTCTTTAATGCTGAAATAATGAGATGAGCCAGCAGATACAACAGACATCTGAATCACCAGATTTGGATATAAAATAAGTGTAAAAAATAAAAAAGATTAAAAATATGAAAAAGAAAAGTAATCAAGAAGATCTGTAAAAACATCATATGAAGCATAAGGAAATTCAAAGCAAAATAAAAATAAAATAATATAACCAGTGGCTTAAAATTGAGAAAACAATAGATATGAATAAATTATCCATAATATATACAAAGATGTAAAGAAATATTCAAAGACAATTAATATCAAAATTTTGGCATGCTGTGACAGCATGACATAAACAGAATTTTATAGCATTGATTACACATGTTTTTAAAAAGAACTAAAATCAGTAACCTAAGATTCTACCTTACAAAACTAGAAAAAGAAGAGCAAATTAACCTTTTAGTAAAGATAAGATTAAACCTAAAAATTAGGACATAATCAATGAAATCAAAAATAAGAAATTAATAGAGAAAATCAACAAAACCAGAAGCTGGTTCTTTGAAGAAATCAACAAAATTGATAAACCTCTAGTCATTCTAGCTAAGAGAGATGATTCAAATTACAAATATCAGAAAGAGTGCATATCACTACAGATGTTATAAAGATAAAAAGAGTAAAACACAATTATGAACAGTTTTATGTCCCAGATTTGAAAACTTGGGTAAAATAGACCAATTCTTCAAAAGACACAATCTGCCAAAACTCATGCAAGGAGAAATTGACAGTCTTAATAGGCTTATATTTATTAAACATAATGAATCAATAATCAATAGCTTTGCAAAACAAAACGTACCAGGTTCAGATGGATTCACTGGTGAGTTCCACAAAACATCAAAGGAATAACTTATACCAATTCTCCACAATCTCTTAAAAAAAAGGAAGCAAAGAGAACACTTCTAACTCACTACATGAGGTCAGCTGTATCCTTGTATCAAATCCAGATGAAGACATTAGAGGAATTTTTTTTTAAAGCAACAAGTACAAGCCAATATATTTCACAAAAATAAATGTAAATTTATCAACAAAGTATTAGAAAATCTAATAATGTATAAAAATATTTTTCCACCTCAAACAAATAGCTTCACACTTAGGGTGAAAAATTTAGCAGGAAAAAGATTTCCTGCTAAGACGCACAAGGAAATGAAATTTCTTCCCTTTCATTACTGCTTTTCAACATTGTACTGGAAGCCCTAGCTGATGCAATCTGAAAAATATGAAATAACAAGTATACATCTTGACTGATGGAAGGAATAAAAGCGTCTTTGGTTGTAGAAAATATAATCATCTATGTAGAAATTCTGAAAGAATATATTAAATAACCTCTTGGAACTAATAAATGACTGCAGCAGTGTTGCAGGACACAAGAGAAACTCACAAAAGTGAATCACTTCTGTACACTAGCAGGCCCAACACCACGTGGAAGCTGTCAAGGCGGGGGACTTGTACTATCTGAAGCAATGGCCTGAGCTTTATCTTGGCCCCTTTTAGCTATAGCTGGAGCTGAAGCAGCTGGGATGCAGGGCACTAAATCTGGAGGCTGCATAGAGCAAGGGGCCCTGTGTCCGGTTCACTAAACCATTTTTTTCCTCCTAGGTCTCTGGGTCTGTGATGGGAGGGGCTGCCATGAAAGTCTCTGACATACCTTGAAGACATTTTCCCTGTTGTCTTGGTGATTAACATTCAGCTCCTCATTACTTATGCAAATTTTTGCTGCAGGCTTGAATTTTTCCTCAGAAAATGGGGTTTTCTTTCCTATCACATTATTGGGTTGCAAATTTTTCAAACTCCTGTGCTCTGCTTCCTCTTGAATATTTTGCTACTTAGAAATTTCTTCCACCAGGTACCCTAAATCATCTCTCTCAAGTTGTAAGTTGAAAACTATTCTGGAAAAAATGGAGGAAGAGGGACTATTTCCAAATTCATTCTACAAGGCCAGTATTATCCTGACACCAAAACCAGGCAAAGACATATTTAAAAAAAAAAAAAACAACAAAAAAAAAACTACAGACCAACATTAGTAATGAATATTGATGTCAAGATCTTTCATAAAATACTGGCAGTATGAATTCAATGGCACATTAAAATGATCATTCTTCATGTCAAGTGGTATTTATCCCAGGGATGCAATAATGGTTCACCATATGCAGATCAATCAATGTGATACACCATATCAACAGAATGAAGGTAAAAACCATATGATCATTTCAATTAATGCTGAGAAAGCTTTCCACAAAATTCAGTATTCCTTGATGATAAAAACCCTCTAAAACTAGGCACATAAGGAACATAACCCAACACAATAAAAGTCATATACAAAAGATCCATAGCTAGTATCATTCTGAATGAAAAAACTGAAAGCCTTTCCTCCAAGATCTGGAACACTACAAGACTGCTCACTGTCACCACTGTTAGTTAAAATATTACTGGAAGTCCTAGCTAGAGCAATCAGACGAGGGGACAAAAGAAAGGGCCTCCAAATAGGAAAGGAATAAGTCAAATTATTCTTGTTTGCAGATGATATAATCTCATATTTAGAAAAACCTAAAGAATCTTCCAAAAATACTATTAGATATGAAAAACTAAGTAAAGTTGCAGGGTATTAAGTCAACATGTGCAAATCAGTAGCATTTCATATACCTACAGCAAACAATCTGAAAATAAATTTTAAAATTAATCCCATCTGCAATAGCTACAAATAAAACAAAATACATAGGAATTAACAAAATAAGTGAAAGGTCTCTACAATTAAAAAAAATTAATGCGAGAAATTGAAAACACAAAATGATGAGATATTTTATGTCCATGGATTGGAAGAATCAATATTGTTAAAAAAAATGTTCATACTACACAAAGCAATCTACAGATTTAATGCAATCTCTATGAAAACACCAATGATATTCTTCAGAGAAATAAAAAACAATTCCAGAATTTATATGGAACCACAAAAGACCCAGAATAGCGAAAACTATCCTAAGAAAAAGGAACAAAACTGGAAGAATTACATTACCTAACTTCAGATTGTACTGTAGAGATAGAGTAACGAAAACAGCATGGTACTGGCATAAATACAGACACATAAACGAGTGGAAGGGAATAGATAACCCAGAAATAAGTTCACACATCTGCAGTGAACTCATTTGCAGCAAGGATGCCAAGAACATACACTGAGGAAAAGACAATCTCATTAATAAATGGTCTTGAGAAACTAGAATATCCTTATCCAGAAGAATAAAACTATAACCCTATCTCTCATAATATATAAAAAAGTAAATCAGAGCAGATTAAAGACTTAAACCTAAGACCTCAACCTATGCTAATAAAAGAAAACACTGGAGAAACTCTCCAGGACATTGATCTGGGCAAATGTTTATTGAGTAATACCCCAAAAGCACATGTAACCAAATCACAAATGAGCAGATGGGATCATAGCAGGTTAAAAAGCTTCTGCACAGCAAAGGAAATAATCAACAAAGTAAAAAGACAACCTATAAAATGGGACAAAATATTTGCAAGCTACCCATCTAACAAGGGACAATTCACCAGAATATACAAGAAGGCTCAAACAACTCTACAGATTAAAAAAAATATAATAATTCAATTGAAAATTAGACAAAAGATTTGAATGGATATTTCTCAAAAGAAGACATATAAATGACAAACAGGTTTATAAAAAGGTGATCAATATCACTAATCATCAGAGAAATGCAAATTAAAACTATAGTGAGATATTATCTCACCCCAGTTAAAATAACTTTTATACAACTGGTAGGCAATAACAAATGATGGGAAGGGTGTGGAGAAAACGGAACCATAGTATACTGTTAGTGGGAATGCAAATTAGTACAACCACTATGGGGAACAGTTTGGGTGTTCTTCAAAAAACTAAAAGATAGAGACCATATGATCCAGCAAACCTAGTGAGAAAAAGTAAAACCCCAAGTGAAGAAAATTGGTATATCAAGGAGATAGCTGCACTCCGATGTTTGTTGCAGCACTGTTGATAACAGCTAAGATTTGGAAGCCAAGCAAATGTTTATCAACAGATGAATGGATAAAGAAAACACATAAACAATGGAGTACTACTCAGCTGTTGAAAGGAATGAGATCCTGTCATTTGCAACAACATAGATGGGATTGGAAGTCATTATCTTAGGTGAAATAAGCCAGGCACAGAAAGACAACCTTCACATGTTCTCACTCATTTATGGAAGCGAAAACTTAAAATAATTGATCTCATGGAGATAGAGAGTAGAAGGATAATTATCGGAGGCTAGGAAGGGTAATGAGGGAGTAAGGGGAAATAGGGATGATTAGTGGGCACAAAAAATATAAATAATTAATAAGACCTAATATTTTATAGCTCAACAAGGTGACTACAGCAAAACAAAAAAAAAAAAGTTGTACATTTAAAAATAAGTAAGAGTATAGTTAGATTCTTTGCAACACAAAAGATAAATGTTTGGGGTAATGGATACCCCATTTTCCCTGATGTGATTATTACACATTGCATGTTTGTATCAAAATATCTCAGGTATCTCATAAATATATATATACACCTACTATGTACTCAAAAATTAAAATTAAACACGAAATAAAAAGTAAACACTAAATAAATAAATAGCAGGTGTTTTGTTGTTGTTTTATTGTATTTATTTATTTATTTGAGATAGGGTCTCCCTCTGTTGCCAAGGCTGGAGTGATCCTCCCAGGCTCAAGTGATTCCCCTACCTCAACTTCCTGAGCAGCTGGGTCCACAGGTTCCCACCAACACACCTAGCTAATTTTTTTTTTTTTTTTTTTTTTTTTTTTGTAGAGGCATGTTTTCTCAATGTTGCCCAGTCTGGTCTCGAACTCTTGGGCTCAAACGATCCTTCCACCTGGGCCTTCCAAAGTACTAGGATGGCAGGCTATTTGACCAGGACCGGCCAAATAGCAGATTTTTTTTTTTAATTATACTTTAAGTTCTAGGGTACATGTGCACAGCATGCAGGTTTGTTACATATGTATACATGTGCCATATTGGTGTGCTGCACCCATTAACTCGTCATTTACATTAGCTATATCTCCTAATGCTATCCCTGCCCCCTTCCCCCTCCCCACAATAGGACCCGGTGTGTGATGCTCCCCTTCCTGTGTCCAAGTGATCTCATTGTTCAATTCCCAACTATGAGTGAGAACATGCGGTATTTGGTTTTCTGTTCTTGCAATAGTTTGCTGAGAATGATGGTTTCCAGCTGCATCCATGTCCTTACAAAGGACACGAACTCATCCTTTTTTATGGCTGCGTAGTATTCCATGGTGTATATGTGCCACATTTTCTTAATCCAGTCTGTCACTGATGGACATTTGGGTTGATTCGAAGTCTTTGCTATTGTGAATAGTGCCGCAATAAACATACGTGTGCATGTGTCTTTATAGCAACATGACTTATAATCCTTTGGGTATATCCCCAGTAATGGGATGGCTGGGTCAAATGGTATTTCTAGTTCTAGATCCTTGAGGAATCACCACACTGTTTTCTACAATGGTTGAACTAGTTTACAGTCCCCCCAACAGTGTAAAAGTGTTCCTATTTCTCCACATCCTCTCCAGTACCTGTTGTTTCCTGATTTTTAATAGCAGAATTTTAAGATGGGTTTATGTCTTAGGACTTTTTTATTTTACAGTTTATTTGCTTTTTTTTTTTTTTTTAAGGTTTTAAAGATGAAGACAATGGCACAATTTTAAATGATATACTAGAGGTATTTGGTGGAATGCTGTCATTTGTCTTAAGTGTTTGCTTCAAATACATTCTCTAGACACTTTAAAGGAAATAATCTATCATTTTGTATTTGTTTGCTAAAACTACAATGTAGTACTAGTTCCCCTCTTACTCTCTCTTCAATGGTTAAATGGAATTACAATAGATATAAAACCATAAATTATTTAAAGTATAATAAATAATTGTCCTGAATGACCTGTTGAAAATTTAAATTACACAGATGCTGCTAAATTTAAGAAGCTGTTATCCCTCCAAGGAGCAGTTAATGGATTTATGCATAATTTTGTGATTAGATTCTTCTTCTTTATACTATGAAGACAACTAGTTGTAAAATAGGAGATTTTTAGTGTTAAGAGGAAGTAATTTAGAGGATACAAATTAGCTGGATTTTGATTTGAAGTCTAGACTTTAATGTGGTCTCATAAAACCACTAGTAGCTACTACTAAATACAGTAATAAATACAAAGCTGGTATTTCATTAGTTTAAAAAAATGTACATTTAATACAAAAGTGCCTTAGATATATATTTATGGGACATTCAGTAAAATAAAATAACAGTGTTAATAAAATAATTTTAGAATTAGGAAGATAAATATTGTTTCTCTTTTCCTATTCATCAGAAAGAATCATTTTACTCAGTATTCACTACAGTTATGCTTTCTTTGAGGTCTGATAAGGAGCATATCTTGAAATATTAACCTCTTGAGATATATATAAACCTCTTCCTAGAACAATCTGTTTATAGAATTACTTAAACAGAACAGTGAATCTCTGTGCTTAGTTTGAAGGACTTTTATCTCAATATGAGTCAGAGTAATTGGAGTATAGATTTAGTTGATTGGAAAACATAATCTATTCTTAGGTTAAGCTTTATCATTTTTCATTTTCTTCTATTATTTTTATTGCAGAAAAGATATCATCACCCTTGTAAAATGATTACTTTTAAGGTTTCATGGACTAATATAGTTTAGACCCAAAATTCAGAAACTGAAGATCTTACTCTTCAATTATTAAAACTAAATTGTCCTGCTTGTAAAGTAAAATTAACCTCCATTCTTTAATATAATGAATATAGAATCCAATAAATAACATTCTAGACCAATAGAAGCAATTTTACCAAGCTTGGGCCAATAGAAATTGATGAAATTCTATTTTACAAATCTGAATCAAACAAGTTGTTGATTTGATATGAATTATTTGCGGTCCTGAATTTTCTCTATAGTTTCACATCTCCTTGTTAATTAAACTAAATAACCCTGGAGGTAATGATGAACACGATAATATTTTAGGAAAAAATATTAGTAAATTACATATTTAAGAGTAGTGGCAACTTAGTTTTGTGTTTATAAAACACAGTAAAAAAAACTTTCTTATTCCAACATGGAAATAAATACTTACAGCATAATGATTTTTTTAAAATAAATATGCCAACTGTACGTCACTATCATTGTGGGGATTTGGTTTTCAAAGATGGAGATAAAGCAGTCCTAAGCAAAAAGAATAAAGTTAGAGACGTCATACTACCTGATGTCAACCTATACTATAAAGTCACTGTAACCCAAACAGCTTGATATTGGTAAAAAACAGACACATAGGCCAATGGAACACAATAAAAAACTCAGAAATAAGCCACGCAACTAAAACCATCTGATCTTCAACAAGGCCAACAAAATCAAGCAAGGTGGAAAGTTCTTTCTATTCAATGAGTGGTTCTGAGATAACTGACTAGTCATATGAAGAAGGTTCACAGTGGGCCGCTACCTTTCACTTTTTAAAATTATTATTATTATTATTATTATTATTATTTTTGAGATATGGTCTAGCTCTGTAACTAAGGCAGAAGTGCAGTGACATGGTCGTGGCTCACTGCAGCCCCCACTTCCTGGGTTCAAGCAATCCTTGCACCACAGCTTCCCAAGCAGCTGGGACTACAGGTGTATGCTGCCACTCATAGCTAATTCTTAATTTTTTCTAGAGGTGGGGTCTCTCTATGTTGCCCATGCTGGTCTAAAACTTATGGGCTCAAGTGATCCTTACACCTCAGCCTTCCACAGTGCTGTGTAGGCAGGCGTGAGTCACTATGACTGGCCATATATAGAAATTAAATCAAATGGATTAAAGATTTAAATGTAAGACATCAAACTACAAAAATCTTGAAATACAACCTACAGAATACTCTTTCCAACACTGGTCTTGACAAAATAATTTTGTCTAAGTCCCCAAAAGCACCTGCAACAAAAACAAAAATGGAAAAGTGGAATCTAATTAAACAAAAGAGCTTCTGTACAGCAAAAGAAACCATCAACAGAGCAAGCAGACACCTTAGGGAATGCAAAATCAAATTCTCAAACTCTCCATCCTACAAAAGTCTAACACCCAGAATCTACAGGGTACTTAAATCTATAGGCAAAAACCAAATAACACCATTAAAAAATGGGCAAAGAGTGTGAACGGACACTTCTCAAAGGAAGACATACAAGTGGCTAACATGAGAAAATGCTCAACAACACTAATCATCAGAGACGTGCAAATTAAGATCACAATGAGATACCATCTCACACCAGTCAGAATGACTATTATTAAAAAAATTAAAAAAAAAAAATCAAATGATGGCTAGGCTGTGGAGTAAAGGAAGCATTTATGCACTATTGGGGGATGTAAATTAGTCCAGACACTGTGAAAAGTAGTCTGGAGATTTCTCAGAGAACTGAAAACAGAGCTACTATTCGACCCAGCAATGCTTACTTGATATATACCCAAAGAAAACAAATCATGCTACCAAAAAGACATATGCACTTGTATGCTCATTGCTGCGCTATTAACAATAGCAAAGAAATAAAATCAACTCAATAGCAAATAAATAAAATCAATAAAAGCCACCCATGTTGCTGCAAAGGAAAAGATTTTATTATTAAAAAGATTATATTCATTATAAATAAATTAATACAAAAACAGAAAACCAAATACTGAATGTTCTCACTTATAAGTGGAAACTAAGCATTGAGTATACATGGCCATAAATATGGGAAGAATAGACACTGTGGACTACTAAAGCATAAGGGGGTGGGTTAAAAATCTATCTCTCAGGTACTATACTTACCACCAGAATGACGGGATTAGTACTCCAAACCTCAGCATCACACAATTTTTTGATGTAACAAATCTGCACAGGTACCCGCTGTATCTAAAATAGAAGTTAAAATAAAAAGAGATGAAGCTAAATCCCATGCATAAATACATTGAAATTATAGACTTTTGTGCTATATACTCAACAAGCTTTCCTGGCATAAGTATATATTGAATAAGCTACATGCAGTAAATAATTTCACACAAATTTAAATTTGGTTTATTTTATAGAATAAGGTAATTTATAAACTTGAGTAATAAAATGAAAATAGAATACAGAAAAAATCAAAATAATGCTAAAGGCAATAATTGCTACAAGCATCAGAGAAGAGAATGATTACAAGAAAATAGTTTACAAAATATATGATTTTTATTTCCCATAGAACTAAGACATTATCTCTTGAATATTCAAAGGACACCTACTGCCTTAGGAACACATAAATGGTCATATATGTTTTACATAAAATTATGTACAAAGAATAATATGGTTCGTGTAATATATATGTTTTAAAAGCATAGCAACTCAAAGTATGAGTTTAGAAAATTTTATGCTCTTAAAATTAAATAAAGCGAGCAACAAAGTTTAGTTGAGACAATTTAATAGGCTACCTTCCATTGGTAAAGATCTGTTAAATCCACTACTGGGCTGTATATAGGGACTAGCTTCTGAGTATAAAATAATTTGATTTCAGATTTTATTCTATCACAACTAATTAACTAAATGCCTTGCAGATGAACAGAAACTGTTATAACTCAGACAAGAGCTATTATAATTTGAGTTTTCCTTTGGGTTTCTGCCAAATTTTTCCTCCAAAAAGTAATCACTGATGCACAGGTTTAACTTGATGCTTTGTATTGTCATACAAATATAAATGACTTCACAGCCAAATATAATATACTTCATTTACTTTCCTCATTTATTTACAGTCACTGCATAGTGGAGTTGTTTTTTGGCTTAAAAAATAAACAAAACTTCTTAGGTAATTAAATGAATAGAATACAACAACTAGAAAAAAGTATTTGACCCAGTTTAATTTCATTTTAAAATACATAATCCAATGAATTTGTCCACAAAATGTAAAGAGATTCAGTTATTCTATCACCAGCATGTCCTACGCCCAGGAGATCAAATACAAGAGGTGTAAGTGGAAATCACGGAATTAATTAACTTAAAATGAAAGATAATGTCAACTAATGGCTTTTAACTTCAATGTATTTCTGGCAAAAACAAGGCAAGTTGGTATTTTTATAATTTTTGGTGGCAATTTAAGTCTCCTTTATTAAATATGCATTATTACTAGTTATCTAAATAATATTTATTAAAGAAGAGGGTGCTAAAATAGAACTCCTTTTTTTGTAAGTTAGGAATATGATGGTAGACACATATGTAGTGATAGTTAAAATAATATGATACCTACTAACAAAAACATTGAAATATGTTGGACTTAAATAAGACACTATTGTAGGAAAATTTTTATTTTCAAACGAGTTGAGTTGAATTGAGCTGTCGACATGTGCCTTTATAAATATTATAAAATGTATTTTATTTTATTTTTTTCCTAGCAAATTTTCTTTTCTTTTCTTTCTTTTTTTTTTTTTTTTTTTTTTTTTGAGACAGAGTTTTGCTCTTGTTGCCCAGCCTAGTGTGCAGTGGTGCGATCTCTTGGCTCACTGCAACCTCTGACCATGGGTTCAAGCAATTCTCCTGACTCAGCCTCCTGATTTGCTGGGATTACAGGTGAGCGCCACCACGCCCAGCTAATTTTTCTTATTTTTAGCAGAGACGGGGTTTCATCATGTTGGCCAGGCTGCTCTCAAACTCCCAACCTCAGGTGATCTGCCTGCCTTGGCCTCTCAAAGTGCAGGGATTACAGGCGTGAGCCACCATGTCCAGCCGCAAATTTTCTTTCTTTTTTTTTTTAACTTTTACTTTAAGTTCAGGTCTACATATGCAGGTTTGTTACATAGGTCAAAGTGTCATGAGGGTTTGTTGTACAAATTATTTAATCATCAGCTATTAAGCCTAGTACCCATTAGTTATTTTTCCTGATCCTCTCCCTCCTCTTCAAAGGTGTTTTCTTTGTCTCTAAAACTAGAAAGGCAATGTAAGATGTACGGTTACAGTTGATAGAAAACAATTGTAAAGGTAAAGTTTACAATATTAAAAAGTCAAAGTAAGTAAAAGTGCAGAGTAAACTAACTGAAGCAATGGCCGTTTTTATATGGATTTTAACATTTAATCCTTTGAACTACTATTAGATGATAAAATTAATCTATGCTACTCTACATTTAATCATATTAAGAAGTAGTTTTGATTAGTAAAGCTTGATTTGCTTTAATCAGGAAAATAAAAGGCATCAGGCAACAGGGGGACCAAATTATATTCCTAGTGGATAGGGTTTTAAGACTTCCTGGTAAAAATGAAGTTATTTTCCTGCTTTACCTTCTTTGTACAAAGATCCTCTTAAAATGGGAAACCCACTATTGCAAGCCTTTGGATCCCCTAAACAGTTTTGTTTTAAGTTAGAATCATTTTCTGAAAACATTCAGTGTCATGAAAGACAGATAAGAAAAAATACTGTGTTAAATTTCTCTCTGGGTAAATTTTCCTCGGCTATGCTTCCATTCTACATTATCTTATACATCAGATCCTTTGCTATACAATTAATGAAAAGTCCTTTGCTTATGTTTTTGCTTCTTATAATTTTCATACATTATTACGGAACTCTCCAAAGCTAATTGACTATTATGTTTATGTGGCATTAATAGTAAGTAAAATGTCATAGCCTAACGGTCACATAGTGCCAAACACTTCTAAAAGGGTGTGTTTTCTGCTGAGGATACTCTGATTACCTATATAATGTTAAAAATACTTTGGTACAAATATTGCTATCTCTAAGTCTGTGTCTTAAGGAGTGATTATTAAATGTTGCAGTAACATTTTTTGTCCACAAATGCCAAAACAAAAGTGTTTTTTGGTCAAAAAAAAAAAAAAGATACATCTGAGAAAATAATTAGTCAAGTGGAATTTTAGATAGAGTGGCGATTGTAGTATTGTTTAGCATCCATAAGGATTTTTGCTTGAAATGTATGTTGTGCAATAATATTGCACAAAACTATGACAGTGAATTGCAATTTCCTTGAGAATACCCTTGTAAAACAGGCTTTGTCATTTGCGTTGTTGACATGAAGAAGGTTGTTTCATAAAACCACTCATAAATCAAAGCTATCTCCAAGAATATGTAAGATATTTTAATGTTTTTCTCCTAAAGTATTATCATCTTGGACAAATTCATGTATTGTTAGCCATTTTTAACAACATAATTGCATTACTTCTATGGTTCTAAATCAGTCATGTCTGTTTATTTTCATAATGAAACAGAAATGTTGAAACCTTTTATTTATAAAATACCAAGAATTCCAGAAATTTCTTAAGAAAAACGATAGTATTGTTAATTTTTTATCAATAGTGTGTGCACTATGCTCTATTTTCCTGACATTATCAACTACCTTATTATATATCTTATGCTTATACTTATTTTCCTGAAATTATTAACTACTTTGTGTAAACCAAATATGTTTCATTATAATCATTTAAAGGCTGTCATAATTTTTGTTGAGTACATTATCCATATTTTACTAAACACTACATATTGTCAAGTTAAATGTATAATTTTTAAAGTATACACTTCTTTTGTACACACATTACTTTGGAATCAGTGAAGTAAGAATTTTGCATAAAAGCTTTTAGAAGCAGATTTTAATATAGATTATATCAGGCCTACTATATGATTCCTTTTTTCTTTTAATTTCTCTAGTAGTGTATATACTTTATTAACTAACTTTATTTCCAATGAAATAAAATATGCAGCATCACGTCTGCACTACTATTAGATGGTTGTTTATTTGTGAAGGGGAAGAAAATCCGCCAAAAGCAAGTAAGCAGGAAAAAGGAAAACATTTAAATGTAGACGAGAATAAATATAAAATAATTTAAAAGAGAAATGGGAGGAAGAGTGAAATAGAGATTAAAGAGAAAGAAGAGGTGTGTGGAGCAAATGAATTATTAGGTAGGAATAGTGGTTAGATTTGCAAAGCAAATGAGGATAAGAAAAGGTGTACAGAAAGAAATGGCTAGGTAGGCAAGGAAACAATGGGGTAAGGTTGACAAAGAGGAACTGAAGTCATGCGTCCAGCTTAAAATCACAAAAACTGTAGGCATAGGAAATCAAGGTTAATTAAGGAAGAGTAAAACAGGGTTGTAAAACTTGTGTGGACAGAGAATCTAGAAGCCCTGTAATTTAGCAAAATTAATATTCATAAGCATATTTGCAGAAATCTGATTTTAGAAAAGCAGCTGGTTACAAATTTGTTTAAAATTATCCTCTAAGTTTGAGCAACAATTAACTTATGCTAACAAAAGGGCATCAGAGACCTGCAGTTGATTACAACAAATGCCAGAATTATCTAAAACTTCCAAAATAAAGTTCCCAGTTTATTTTAGTATTGGTATCTATATGTTAATTTAGACATTCTACATAGAGTATTAAATAGTCAACATAAAAACTGAACTGGATCTCCACACTCAGTGATATTACTGTTTCTATTACAAAAAGTTTTTATCAGGAAACTACAAACTATGCTGCAGATACATGTGTTACATTATTAGCAAAATTGGTATTCTCATTTTCTTTGATTCCCAAAAGGATGGCAACTAGAATGTACTCCTAATCTTTTCCACTGAATAATCATCTTTGATAACCCAAAGGACATTTATTAATGCCCTTTTTATTACTCAATTAACCAGTCATTCTTCCATCTATTGTCTCAATATTTTGTCAGTACCAATTGTATGCCAAGTATTGTGATAAATGCTGATGGAACAGAGATGAACAGAATTGAGAAGAATTTCTTATAATTAATTCACTTACAGTTGGAAAGCCAAGTTAATAAGTATGACCACTAGGAAGAGGAGATTTACTGAGATTAAGAACTCTGGCTTAACTAGTTAAAGTTTATTTTTGTCAAGTAACTCTATTTGGTTAGGGAAATATTTTTAAAGTCCCTTATGAATAGAAACTAAGGATTCATGGACATGCCATTTGAGAACACTCTAAAATGTTTAGCAAAGTTGTCTACTAGAAAGTGAACAGGAATCCAGAGATGTAACAGATTAAAAATAAGAAAACAGAGTGAAACATGCAGAGAGGAAGAGAAATAAAACAGTATGATGGGAGGTTGGTGACTGGATTGATAGAGGGGGTTGAGAGCCCGTCTTAAGAGCAGGGAAACTGGTGTCATTTGAAAATTACCTTCTGTACAGTACTGACATATGGCACCTGTAATAAGTTATTCTTAAATGTACAGCCAACAATATTGCTTTTCAGTGATATTATTTGTGACATAGAGTAGAGGAAGTAAAGAGAACTTTCTGTACTCAAATTGGGTCAGCACTAGATCACTGTGCACAGAAGTCTTATAATTCAGAAAAAGCTGGAAATCAGAGCTAGATGCGAATAGAAAATAGCAATTGAATGAGAATTGTTGTATAATAATGAGAGGGAACTGGGTTTCATGCAGGACTTGTGGCAGGACTTGAACCCATTTTCTCTGGATATTAAGAAGCACAATGCTACACTAAGAATATTAGGATGCTTATTTTCATCCCAACTTGCAAGTGTAACAAAGTTTTATAAGGTCACAAGGCAGATATCTAACTCTAGCATTCTGTCTCTGGAAATAGTAATTTTATTTCATAACTCTTCTCATTTTCCTTTTCTTCTCTGTCTTCCAAGGTACCAATTGCTGTGAACTCTCTTTTTTGTCAATTGACAATAATAATGGTTTTTCAGAATCAAAAGTAAAATTCCTGCCATAAAATGCTGAGTTTCTGTTTTCCTAGAGTAACTTTGACTCTTAGTAATACACAATGAGACTGTTATTGTCTCCCAGCTGTCCATGACATGAGCTACTAGCCCAGTCTGAGAAAGCATCAACCTGCCCAGGGTATAAGCCTTTTATTGGTATTGCAGTATTATTCCACTTTCGATATACCTTAATATCACAGTATTAGTCTGTTCTCACACTGCTATAAGGACATGCCTGATACTGGGTAATTTATAAAGGAAAGAGTTTTAATTGACTCACAGTTCCACATGGTTGGGAAGACCTCAGGAAACTTACACTCTTGCCAGAAGAGGAAGCAAACACATCCTTCTTCACAAGGCAGCAAGGGGAAGTGCTAATCTAAGTGGGGGAAAAGCCCCTTATAAAACTATCAGATTTTGTGAGAATTCTCTCACTATCATGAGAACAGCATGGAGGTAACCATCCCTATGATTAAATTACTTCCTACCAGGACTGTCACATGACACGGTGGGGATTATAAGAACTACAGTTCACGATGAGATTTGGGTGGGGACACAGTGAAACCATATCATTCTGCCCCTGACCTCTCCCAAATCTCATGTCCTCATGTTTCAAAACACCATCATGCTTTACAACAGTCTTCGAAGGTCTTAACTCAGGCCAGCATTAACTCAAAAGTCCAAGTCCAAAATCTCACCTGAGACAAGGCAAGTTCCCTCTGCCTATGAGCCTGTAAAATCAAATGCAAGTTAGTTACTTCACAGATACAATGGGGGTACAGCATTAGACAATTCTTGACTTCTGTGCACCTTCAGGATCAACACTATGTGGAAGCTGCCAAGACTTGGGGTTTGCACACTCCCAAGCTATGGCCCAAGCTGTAACTTGGCTCCTTTTAGCCACATCTGGAATGGCTAGGACACAGGTCATCAAGTCCCTAGACTGCATACAACAGGGGGGCCCTGGGCCTAGCCCACTAAACCATTGTTTTTTCTGCTTGGCCTCTGGGCCTGTGATGGGAGGGGCTGCTGTGAAGTTCTCTAGCATGCCTTGCAGACATTTTTCTCATCATCTTGGTGATTAGTGCTCATCTCCTTGTTACTTATGCAAATTTCTGTAGCCAGTTTTAATTTCTCCCCAGAAATTAGTTTTATTATTTTTTTTCTACTGCATCATCAGGCTACAAATTTTTAAAACTTGCATGCTCTGCTTCCTCTTGAACACATGGCTGCTTAGAAATTTCTTCTGCCACACACGCTAAATCTTCTCTCTTAAGTGCAAAGTTTCACAGATCTCCAAGACAGGGGCAAAATGCTGTCAGGCTGTTTGCATAACAAGAGGGACCTTTACTACAGTTCCCAACAAGTTCCTCATATTCATCTAAGACCAACTCAGCCTGGACTTCATTGTCCATATCACTATCAGCATTTTGGTCAAAGCCATTCAACAAGTATCCAGGAAGTTCAAAAGTTTCCCACATTTTCCTATCTTCTTCTGAGTCCTCCAAACTATTCCAGCCTCTGCCTGTTACCCAGTTCCAAAGATGTTTCCACATTTTCAGGTATCTTTATAGCAGTGACCCACTATCCAGTACCAATTTATTGTATTCATTCATTATCATACTGCTATAAAGAACTGCCTGAGGCTGGGCAATTTATAAAGGAAAGAGTTTTAATTGACTCACAGTTCTGAATGGCTAAGGAGGCCTCAGGGAACTTACAATCATGTCAGAAGAAGAAGCAAACACATCCTTCTTCACATGGAGGGAGGAGAGAGGAGTGCAGAGCAAAAGGCAGGATCAGATCTTGTGAGAACTCACTGTCATGAGAACAGCATGGAGAGAACTGCCGCCATGATTCATTTACCTTTCACCAGGTCCCTCCCATGACACCTGGGGATTATGGGAACTACAGTTCAAGATGAGATGTGGGTGTGGACACAGCCAAACCATATCAATCACCTAGTTTTGATTCCCCTAACTATTGAGTGCATTTGTACTCATATCACAGTGGATGCCTCATAACATTTTCTTTAAAAAAAAGTGTTCTAGTATATTCTACAGGGAAATTACTTTAAAGTGTTGTATCTGAGAAGTAGCACTTTACGAGAAACTACAAAGAGTGCAAGCTTTCTACATATATGAGCTATTTATTATTTATTTGATTTTAATACTTTACAAATACACATTTAGCTAATGATATGTCTCAATTTTGAATATTTTAGTATTAATAAAATGAGTATCCTTTGAAAACTAAACAGTGCCATGAACATCATACATCTCAGAAAGTTTATCTGGCATTTATTCATGTTAAAATATTTTTAAAAACTGTATCAAACTAACTATTGGAATGGACCTGTATATGGCATGATAAATATGAATAAACTTTACAATAATTAAACTACATAGGACATAGACCACATTTATATTATAAAATGTATTTTTACTTTTATTGTAGAAAATACAATTTTCCCATTGTTATACACTCAAGGAGGCAGCTTCAAAGATTAATTTATCTTGTGTTTTATGTTTCCACTTATGTATAAACACTACAAAGGTAGAGTCTATTTTTCAGGATTATTGATCATATGAGATACATTTATTTTTACTGATCATGACATGGCAATTTTTAAAATTTTTAATTTTTGTAAGTAAACTGTAGGTATTTTTAAAGTGGTAATAATTCATGGAAAATGTATGAAATAGCTAATATTAATACTCACTTTTTTCAAAGATATTTGTTACTTACAATTGCAGACCTATGTAAGTAAGAGAAGCTGTTCAACAGTATATATACTGGAGCTGTTCAATATAATATAGCTAGTAGTTTAACAAACAAGAATATTATGCTATAGAGTTTCAAATTAAAGAAAGTATAGGCTCAAAATAAAATTAAATAATAAAATTAATTTGAAAATTCACATTAAATTGAACTGAAAATTTGGTTAAAATGAAATAGTACTCAATGTCAAGAATAATGAGTAAGGCAAGAATTAGAGTAGCCAATTATAATTAAGTATGTCTTAGATCTATGATAGAATAATTATAGAAATACATAGACAAAATACTTAATCTTCCATGAAGAAATGAAGTAAGGTTTTCTGGGGAAAATGAGAGGTAGGGTGAGACTTGAATAATGAATAGTAATTAGACTGACCAACGTTGAGAGAAATTATAGAAGATGGGTCATGACTAAAATGTATGTGATATGAGGCTAGAGAAGGACAAGCAGGCCTTTAGGCACTTTGTAAATGCTAAGTATTTTGACATTTATTTAAAGGCATTGGGAGTCTTTGTCATGAAATTAGAAACTGATATGATAATGTTTGTCTTACATTAAAGTTACTGTAATTGTAGGATGAGGAATGGATTGAAGATTAATTAAGAAGCTGCTATAGTAATCACAGAAAGAGACACTATTGACATAACTAGGATTGTGGTAGTGGGAATGGAGGAAAGTTGATGGAGGTAGAGTAAGATAGAATCAACTGGCCTTGGTCATTGATTTAATGGGAGAAGGGCAGAGGGAAAATATTTGAAGAAATAACGATAATGTTTAGGTGTGTTGCTTGAATAACTAGAGAACTGGCAATACCATTAAGTAAGATGAAAAACAAAAAGAAAGGGGTAAGTGTGAGGCCAAGAGACTGCTTCAATTATTGTTGAGCACGCTGAGTTTGAAACATAGTTCAGACTTTTAGGTGGAGATATACAATAGGTTAGCTATAGGAACTTCAAGTTCAGGATTGGATAGGCAGAAAATATGGATTTATTGATCTCTGCAATGCTCATATGCATTGCAAGAAAAGTATTAGGAAAAGATTCTATTAAAATACATAGTTAAAATCATAGGAAAATTTAAGTGACTAAAAATCTAAGAATTATGGAGTGTATTGGTTATACCTATCAGACTTCAGCAAAGTGAATGAAGCAGAAAAATCCCAAGTCATAGTCTCCCTGAGATAAAACAGCCAGGAAACACATATCCATATTATGACTCCACCTCTGGAAGCCTGTAGCAGAAACAATAACATTAAATATTCACATACTCTTTCACATGTCTCAGTCCACTTGCAGTTGTGGCCATGTGATGGCAACTTGCCAGAGGCTGGTATGTGTAATCAAAAAACAACTGTGATAGGGAGAGAAGTCTTTGTAAAAGATTGTAAAGAAACAGAGATTAAGAACTCTTAATCAACATTCTATATTATAATAAGCATCCTCATTTTCCACCAGTGTTTGATGACATTGGCCAAGTATGATAGCGCTATGGAATGAGTAAACAGGGAGTTTGTATGGGGAGGAGGATGTAGGGCTGTTGATAGGCAATCTTGCTACAAGAGCAGGAACCTTATAGAATCAATTGCTGAGTATTAAAATGGTTTACTGGGCATGGCATTCCACTGATGCTTTGGCCTTAGTTCATTATAAATCATGATAGTTTCATAGACATTGAGATGCTGCAGATATATTGCTAGGAAAACACCAATTTAACATATAAAATGCTACACTTAATTTATACTAAGATCAATATACCAATGTTCCTTCAATCCTCAAACAATTTATAGGTTGAAATATAACAGAATAACAGAAAGATGACTCTTCTAAAAATAACATGCTGATACAATGTGTTAGAGATAACCAATATCTTTAACCTCCAGCCTTATTTTTCAATGAGAAGACTTTGCTTCAGACTCAGGAATGTATATTATTAAAGCAAACAATTGACAGTATCCTTCAGGCCTTGTATTTATTCCTTCACATTAATGAAGTAACTTATTTGATTGGTGAGATATGGAGATATTCACAAGGTAGAAAAACCCCATAAAATTACACTGACCACTGGCTGGGGTCACTGTATTAAAAATATAATGTGTGTTTCTCTACAGATTTTTAAATAATTCTCTTTATTGCACTACTGATTTGTAAAACAGGCCTCAATCTTCTTTCATGGCTGAGTGTGTTATTTAGCTCAACTGTCCCCAGGGGTAGGTGGAAGTATCTTCAATTTGTTCTCAGTTCTAAGTCACAACATCTAAAACAATACTCAATAAATGTACAAAAATAAGCAATGGGGAAATAACTCTCTATTCAATAAATATCAATAGTACTTGGACAACTGTCTACACATACAGAAGAATGAAACTAGACTTTTATCTTGCATCATATGAAAAAAGTTAACTCAAGATGAATTAAAGATTTAAATGTAAAACCACAAACTACGAAAATCCTGGAAGGCAGCCTAGGAAACAGCAGTCTGAACATCAGCCTTGACAGAGAATTTATGGTTAAGTCCTCAAAGCAGTTGCAACAAAACAAAAATTGAGAAATGAGACCTAATTAAATGAAAGAACTTCTGCAAAACAAAAGAAATTATCAACAGAATTTCCATCAACAGACACCTTACAGAATGGAAGAAAATATTTAGAAACTAGGCATCTGACAAAGGTCTAATATCCATAATCTTCAAGGAACTAAAACTAATCAACAAGTAAAAAACAAATAACCCCATTAAAAATGGGCAAAGGACATGAACAGACAATTCTCAAAAAAAGACATCCAAATGGCTAACAAACTTACGAAAAAATGCTCAATGTCACTAATCTTAATAGAAATGCAAATTAAAACCACAATGAGATGTCAATTCACACCAATCAGGATGGCTATTATTTAAAATCAGAACAGATGCTGGTGAGGCTGCAGAAAAAAGTCAAGGCTTATATAATGTTGGTGAGAATGTAAATTAGTCCAGTCACTTTGGGAAGCAATTGGGAGACTTCTCAAGGAAGTTAAAATAGAACAGCCATTTAACCCAGCAATCCCATTGCTAGGCTGTATTAGTCAGGATTCTCTAGAGGGACAGAGCTAATAGGATATATGTATATATAAAGGGGAGTTTATTAAGAAGAATTGACTCACACGATCACAAGGTGAAGTTCCACGATAGGCCATCTGCAAGCTGAGGGGCAAAGAAGTCAGTCTAAGTCCCAAAACCTCAAAACTAGGGAAGCTGACAGTGCAGCTTTCAGTCTGTGGCTGAAGGCCTGAGAGGCCCTGGCAAACCATTGGTGTAACTCCAAGAGTTCAAAAGTTGAAGAACTTGCAGTCTGATGTTCCAGGGTAGGAAACATTTGGCACAGGAGAAACATGAAAGCCAGAAGACTCAGAGAGTCAGCTTCTGCCTTTTTCTACCTGCTTTTTCTAGCCACACTGGCAGCCAATTAGATGGCTCCAACCCACACTGTCGGTGACTCTTCCTGAGGATTGGTCTTCTTCTCCCAGTCCACTGGCTCAAATATTAATCTCTTCTGGTAACACCCGGAAACACCCAGATACCTGAAACAATACTTTGCATCCTCACAGCACTATTCACAACAGCAAAGACATGGAATTAACCTAGGTGTCCATCAATGGTGGATTGGATAAAGAAAATGTGATAGCTATATAATATGTAATACTATACAGTCATTGAAAGAACTAAATCATGTTCTTGCAGCAACATGGATGCAGCTGGAAACCATTATCCTTAGCAAAATAATGCAGGAACGGATAATCAAATATTACATGTTCTCACTTATAAGTGGGAACTGAACACTGGGTACACAGGGAAATAAAGATAGAAACAATAAACACTGGGAACAGAGCCGGGAATAGAGAGAGGGAAGCAAGGTCTGAAAAATTATCTGTTGGGTGCTGTACTCACTACCTGGGTGTTGGGACCATTCATACCCCAAAAGCCAGTGTCAAGCAGTGAACCATTGTAACAAATCTGCACAGGTACTCCATGAATCAAAAATAAAAGTTCAAACAATAATCATTAATAATATATGTATTTAATTTTGGAGTTGTTGCTTGTTAACTAAATAGAAGGCAAGCAAATATTATTCCATGATTCTTATTTGACTCCACATGTGTGTTGGTGAAGAACCTAAAGGCTATCATATTAAAGAACTTGCTTCAGTTATTAATCAAAAGTGGTAATTTGAAGTGAGCAGTTTACCATTCAAGAGAGAATCCTTCTTGTCAAAATTTTATTCATCATAGTAGATGACAAAAAGCATAATCTAATAATTCTTTTATGATATAATAGTTTTAGATTTACAGACATATTACAAAGATAATACACAGAGTTCCTAGATAACTCTCACCCAGTTTTCTCTATCACATATCAGCATGCTACATTTGGCACAAGTGATGAAAAATAATGATAATTATTATTAACCAAAGTCCACATTTTGTTCAGATTTTTATAGTTTTAATTTATTGTATTTTTTTCTGATTCAATAATTCAAAAATTAACTCAAGATGGATTAAAGACTTAAATGTAAAACTCTAAAACAGAAAAAATCCTAGAAGAAAGTCTAGGCAATACCATTCAGGACATAAGCATGGACAAAGATTTCATGATGAAGATACTGAAAAAAATTGCAACAAAAGCAAAAATTGACAAATGGGATCTAATTAAACTGAAGAGTTTCTGAAGAGCAAAGAAACTATCAACAGGGTAAAGAGACAATCTACAGAATGGTAGAAAATTTTTGCAACTATGTTTCTGACAGAGTTCTAATATCTAGCATCTATAAGAAACTTAAAACAAATTTACCAGAAAAAAAACACACAATTAAAAAGTGGGCAAAAAACATGAACAGACACTTCTCAAAAGAAGACATATATGTGGTCAAGAATCATGTGAAGAAAACCTCAACATCACTGATCATTAGAGAAATTCAAAACAAAACCACAGTGAGATACCATTTCACACCAGTCAGAATGACTACTATTAAAGAATCAAAAATTAATAGATACTGGTGAGATTGTGGAGAAAAGGGAACACTTATACACTGTTGGGGAGAGTAAATTACTTCAGCCATTGTATGTGACAGTGTGGCAATTCCTCAAAGACCTAAAGACAGAAATACCATTCGACCCAGAAATCCCATTACGAGGTATATACCCAAAGGAATATAAACCGTTCTATCATATAGACACATGCACACATATGTTTGTTGCAGCACTATTCACAATAGCAAAGACATAAAATCAACCTAAATGCTCATCAATGATAGACTGGATAAAGAAAATGTGGTGCATATACACCATTGAATATTACACAGCCATAGAAAAATTGGGATCATGTCCTTTGCAGGGACATGGATAGAGTTGGAGGCCATTATCCTTAGCAAACTAACACAGGAAGAGTAAACTAAATACTGCATATTCTCACGTATAAGTGGGAGCTAAATGATGAGAACAAATGGGCACAAACAGGGGAAAAACAGACACTGGGACCCAACTGAGGGTGGAAGGTAGGAGGAGGGAGAGGATCAGGAAAACTAACTAATGGGGATAGGTTTAATACCTGCGTGATGATGAAATAATCTGTACAACAAACTCCCATGATGCATGTTTACTTATGTAACAACCTGCACTTGTACCCCTGAACTTAAAATAAAAGTATAATAAAAGTATGTATTATTTTAAATTATTTATTATCATTTTAACGATTTTCACAGCATCTTCACCAGTAGTAGATTGCATCTCAAAAAATTCCATTCTTTGGCCATTCATAAGAAGCAATTCTTCATCCATTAAAATTTTATCATGAGATTGCAGCAATTTATTTGTAACTTTCAGCTGTACTTCTAATTATTTTACTCATTTTTAAAATTGTTTTTTTAGATTATCAAGTTTTTAATAGTTCTTAGTGTATATATAGGTATATATACACACAAGTGTGTATATCTTTATACACACACACGCATGTATATATATGTAGAATTTTTTTAAAATTCAGACAGGGTCTTACTCTGTCCCCTAGGGATTGGAGTGGTGTGATCACAGATTACTGCAGCTGCAACCTTGTGGGCTCAAGCAATCCTCCTGCCTCAGCCTCCCAAGTAGCTGGCACCTCAGGCACATGCCACCATGCCTGGCTAATTTGTTTTAAATTATTTGTAGAGATTGGGTCTTTTTACGTTGCCCAGGCTGGTATCAAATTCCTGGGCTCAAGCAATCCTCCCACCACAGCCTCTCTAAGTGCTGGGTTTACAGGCATGAGCCATCTTGCTGACCTCTTTATATATTTCATATTCAAGGGCTTATCAGATGTGTTTTGCAAATATTTCTCCCAGTCTGGAATGCTTTTTTAAAAAAATTATTTTAACAATTTCAGTATTGTGTTACCTATTTCAAATCTTGGCCCTTCTATGTGACTTTTACAGAAAATTGGTCACTATACGCAAAACATCTTGTTGAGCCTTTGGTTGGTACTATATCAAACCTGTTGATACTCTTGGGAATAATTAAAATATAGTAATATTGAGTCTTCCCATCTATGATCAAAGTATTTCTCTCCATTTATTTGTATCGTAGCTTCCTTTCATCTGTGTTTTTTGCAATCTACTCATCTGACAAAGGGCTAATATCCAGAACCTACAAAGAACTCAAACAAAGTTACAAGAAAAAAAACAAACAACCCCATCAAAAAGTGGGCAAAGGATATGAACAGACATTTCTCAAAAGAAGACATTCAGACAGCCAACAGACACATGAAAAAATGCTCATCATCACTGGCCATCAGAGAAATGCAAATCAAAACCACAATGAGATACCATCTCACACCAGTTAGAATGGCAATCATTAAAAAGTCAGGAAACAACAGGTGCTGGAGAGGATGTGGAGAAATAGGAACACTTTTACACTGTTGGTGAGATTGTAAACTAGTTCAACCATTATGGAAAACAGTATGGCGATTCCTCAAAGATCTAGAACTAGATGTACCATATGACCCAGCCATCCCATTACTGGGGATATACCCAAAGGATTAGAAATCATGCTGCTATAAAGACACATGCACACGTATGTTTATCGCGGCACTATTCACAATAGCAAAGACTTGGAATCAACCCAAATGTCCATCAGTGACAGACTGGATTAAGAAAATGTGGCACATATACACCATGGAATACTATGCAGCTATAAAAAAGGATGAGTTTGTGTCCTTTGTAGGGACATGGATGCAGCTGGAAACCATCATTCTTAGCAAACTATCGCAAGAACAGAAAACCAAACACCGCATGTTCTCACTCATAGGTGGGAACTGAACAATGAGATCACTTGGACTCAGGAAGGGGAACATCACACACCGGGGCCTATCATGGGCGGGGAGGAGGGGGGAGGGATTGCACTGGGAGTTATACCTGATGTAAATGACGAGTTGATGGGTGCTGACGAGTTGATGGGTGCAGCACAACAACGTGGCACAAGTATACATATGTAACAAACCTGCACGGTATGCACATGTACCCTAGAACTTAAAGTATAATAATAATAATAATAAGTAGTTACCAAAAATAAAAACAAATAAAAATAAAAAATAAAAATAAAAAGTTTTTACATACACATCCTATGTAGTTGGAATGACAAAAAGTGAAGCACATAGGCTTTTACTGTAAGATTTATGTGAATCTGGAAAAAGTTATACTGTGTTTAATGTTTGTCTCATCACTTTCAGGCTCTCCTATGTATTTCTTCTTAGGGATTCTGAATCTTACAAATCTTTCATCTGTAATCTGCTGTTACTTTGGAAGCACCCAGTTGATGTGGTAGTAAGTTATGGGAGATGAGTGTATTCTGTAATATTCTGATCAGGTCTTAGTCTTTTAGTGGGCCTGTTTTTTGGAGATCTAAGCTTTACAAATTGTTTATTTGTTTCCTTTTACTATATTGTTTTTTCTTTTTCTTACCTATCACTTTTTTCTTGATTACAGCATTCCCAATCTTCAAGCTTTGTTCTTTTTTGATAATGATTAGTCACCTCTTTGGTAGGACAGGGTGGCTAGAGAGTGCTGGAGTGGGAAGAAACTTTCCTCCTCTAGACAGAGTATATTTTCAGAGCAGAACTCTGGCAAAACCCTTTTACCTGGAGGCGAGGACTTTTCCATGGAGAGTGCTCTAGATGTTTTCCAGTGTTACTCTTTCCCTCCACCTAAAGAACTGGGGAGATTTTGTTACATTCTAAATTGAGAACATGGTAAGATTGGTGGAAAGGAAACTCATGAAAGCTTAGGGAAATGCCTATGACTATGGCTGTCAGTAGTTTCTTACTCTTACTCTATCCCACGCTGTCTCCAGCAGCTCGCCAAAGTTATTGCTTAAGAGTTTCTACCAGTTTATGGATCCTGTAGTTTTTGCTCCAGGTAATTAGATTTCAGTTGCTCTATCTCTCTGGATGCCCTTGTCTTTCTAGATTTTGAAGTTTTGGTGTGTCCTGTAATCTCAGTTCTCTAAAGGGTCCAAGAAAAGCCAGTGCATTTTAGTTTGTACAGCTTTTTGTTATTCTAAGTATGAAACTTGTGACTGATAAAGCACTTTACATATTGCAGTTGAAATTAAAAGTACATAATTCTGTTTTTTATCTATATCTTTAAATATGGGACTTTGTGGTGGTTTGGCCATTGATAAGAACAAATAAAGCCCTCAGAAAAAGTCATCGTGGGCTTTGAGAAAAAAAGGTCATTACCCGCAGATTATGGACTCTGAGACTGATGATGTTTAAGGATTAAAGATCCATATAATAAGAGGAGCTTTAAATAATATCAATACTTATGCTCCACCCCAAGAGACTCTAATTTAATAGGTTTAGAATGCTGTCCATACATCAACGCTTTTTAATATCTTCCCAGGCGATACTAATGTGCCAACCTGGGTTGATAACGACTGTCTTAAAGGGAATGAAAAGAGCATCTTCAGATAGAATTAAAGGGAATGAAAAGAGCATCTTCAGATAAAATTTAAGATATGAGGCTGGGCATGGTGGCTCATGCTTGAAAGCCCAGCACTTTGAGAGGCCAAAGTGGGAGGATTGCTTGAGGCCAGGAGTTCCAGAACAGTTTGGGAAACATGGTGACCTGTCTCTACAAAAACAAACCACTAAAGAAACCCCCAAAATCAAAAACAAACAACAAAAATTAAGATGTGGTTGTGAATCTTTCACCATAGAGTGAGGCAATAGATCTTTTAACTTTTCTCATTTGAGAGTTGGAACCTTTACCTAGGAATTGTTTGAAATTGTGTGTGTGTGTGTGTGTGTGTGTGTGTGTGTGCGCGCGCACGTTTGCCACCAACTATATGATGGAAAAGGATGTTGAATCATGCGTTAAAGAAGAAATAAAGGTACTGAATATGTCACTTAGGGTAGCTGTCATGTTGATATCATCTTATAAGAATTGTTGCTTCACTCACGACCCACATTGTACTTCCTTTGGTAGCAGTTCAGAGGTTTGGCACTGACCCAAAGGCAATTATTTCGTACGTGTATGTAAGTTTACTTTCTAACAGGAGTTGAACCACCTGTACTCGCTCTGAATTTGTAGCAAGAATCACGTAGAAGAAGAATTTGCAAATATAATGGTGCATAAATGCAAACTGTAAATGTTTTAGTGACCATGTCACTTGCAAATTGAAATTATGTAAGTAGGGAAGCTAGGAGTAGGCATTTTGACCTAGCTGCTATATCAGTGACAGAACACTAGAGCCAAGAGCTGAGAACCACTAATGAGACCCTTAGGCTTTGAATCCAGTGTTAACATCCATCTACAAGGGTCAGACAACAGTGTTTCCATTAAAATTTTCATGATGTTTATCTCACTTTTCTGTGAGATTTTATGTTTATCCTAAGAATTAATTCCTTGCTTATCGTTTGAAGAATCTATGTTTCTTGCGCTCAAATGTGGCTGATTAAATTTTTCAAGGCTCTATATAATTTGGACAAATGGAGCACGTAAAAATTTGTGGTCATTTTAACCTACGCTTAAATCTCAGCCTCACTATTGTTTATGTCTCTCACTTAATTAGACAATGTGTTGGTGTTACTAGGGATAATTAGTAAATCCACACCCTGCTTTTAAAAACTGTTGCTGGAGCTCTCAAAACTGCAGCCGCAGTTTGAGAACTTTCATCATGTTTGTGATATATGTAAGTAAAGATATACATATGATAATGATCTTAAACCAGATTTCTGAAATAAATTTTATTGATTCAACCTAGAAAGAGTCATATGCTTTCCTAAAATATTTTAAGGTGGGAACTGAAACAATTTAGTAAGTGAGTTTATATAGGGAGAAAACATAAAGCTGGCCCTTCAGTGAAATCAGAAAAGTAGAAAGAATATTTTAGAATAACTACAACGTGATGGCTTCAGAGACCCTTATCCAGAGAGCAATAACTTCATCAGAGCAGATATAGTTTTGCTTATATGAGGCGGTAAGAATAATATTGTGGACCTGGCATAAAGTAGGAGAAAAAAAGCTTATTTTCTAATCCAAGAACTTGTGTATGTGAGTATTAGCACACTCCACATGACATGACTGCAGAAGAAGTACTGTTCTTTGAAAGAGCTAAGTTTCAGTTAGGCATAAGCACTGGAGTAAGCTTGATTAATGTTGAAGGAGAATTGTAAGTAGTATACGAGAAGTCTGGGTAGGATGTTTCACACAGATTTCTGAAGAACAACTGTTTTACTGGGCTCCAACATGAGGACAAACATTGCACAGAAAGCCTGGCTAAATAAGAGGTCTATGTAAATTTTTCTTTTTATTTTATTATTTTCTTTTTTGAGATGGGTTCTTAGTTACTTAGGCTGGAGGACAGTGGTGGGATGGCAGCACACTGGAGCCCCAGTCTTCTGGGTTCAGGCAACCCTCCCACCTCAGACTTCTGAGTAGCTGGGACAACAGGTGCACACCACCACACAAGGCTAATTTTATTTTTGTAGAGATGGAGTCTCACTATGTTGCCAGACTGGACTTGAATTCCTGTCCTCAACCAATCTTCCTTCTTTGGCCTCCCAAAGTCCTGGGATTACAGGCATAAGCCTCTATGCCTAGCCTGTATAAATGCTTTAGATTGTAAACATATGAAACAGCTTTCCCTAACAAGGGGGTTATCCTAATATTTGAGGCATTTTGCCTTACCTCTTTTTTTTTAATTGTGACTTAATTTATACACTATAATAGTCACTTCTGAAGTATAAATTATTGACATTTTAAGTATATTTACAAAGTTGTGCAATTATCACTAAAATTTAATTACTATTTTCATCACCCCCAAAAGAAATCTCACACTCATTAGAAAAATACTCCCCATTCCTCCTATCCTCCAGCTCCTGGCAAACATGAATCAACTACCTGTCTATATGGATTTGTCTGTTCTAGAAAATTCATATATGGAATCATACATTATCTGTCCTTTGGGGCATGGTGCATTCCATTTAGCAAAAGATCCATCCATGTTGTAGTATGTGTTAGCATATCATTTCTTTCTACTCCTGAATATACTTGTTGTCTGATGTTTTTATTTCCTAGGACTGCTGTAACCAAACAGACCATGTGGCTTAAAGCAATGCAAGTATATTTTATCATAGTCTGGATGCTAGAAACCTGAAATCAAGCCATGCTCCCTGAGACCCTGCATAAAATTTGTGCTTGCTTGTTTCCTAGCTTCCGGTGGTGTCCCTGGTTCCTTCACTCACCTTGGCTTACAGTTGCATCACTACAATTGATTCCTCTGTCATCACATGGCCATCTCTCTCTGTCTCTGTCTTCATATGGTGTTTTTCTCTTCTTATAATGACACCAGTTGTACTGTGTTAGGGTTCCATAATGACTTCGGTCTTACTTGATTCATCTGCAAAATCCCTATTTCAAAACAAGTTCACATTTTTAGGTACCTTGGGTTGGAAATTCAATGTGTCCTTATAGGGGCACAATTCAACACATAACATATAGATACACCACATTTTGGTAATTAATTAATGCATTAATGGACATTTCAATTTTTTAAACTCTTTGACTACTATGAATAATGTTGCTATGAACATTTATGTATAAGTAGTTGCATTGCTTTTTCCTTATGTATGTGTAAGTGTGTGGAGATTTGGTTTAACCTGGGGCATACATGTAGAAGTAGTATCACGGGGTCATAACTGTTTTTCAAAGTGGCTGTAACATTTTTACATTTCCATTAGTGAATGTAAATGTTTCCAATTTCTCCACAGTTTCACCAACACTTGCTATTGTCTGTGTTTGTGATTTGATTATACTTTCCAAATGGGTGCAAAATAGTACCTCATTAGAGTTTTGCTTTGCATTTCACTAATGATAACAATGATGAGTATCTTTTCATGTGCTTATTAGACACTTGTGAATCTTTTTGGAGAAACGTCTATTCAAATCCTCTTCCCGTTTTAAATTAGACTATTTATCTTTCCTGACCTCTTACTATACTTACCTGGATGAGTGGGTTATTTTGTTGGTGAGTGAGCTAAAACAAAGAACTGCACTATTGAACATAATTACACAAATCAGAGATCTAACACACTTACACACTTACGGTAACACACATGTAGTTTCATGTGTATATCTGAAATTATTAGTGAAGCCTCATAGTGAGTAAGATCTATAATGTGGAAAGGAAGGAGTTGGGAAACTACACGTTTTCTTAAGTTCTTATTTCCACATTGGAGACTCAAGGTAATAGACATAGTCTCTCATGAGATCTTACATCACTCACAAATGAAGGAAAATTTAGCTAATAAAGCATTTTTGTGTCATCCCCTAGATGATCGCCTATTTTACCATATTTTCCATGGATCCAGTTCTGTAAGTTCATACATTGTAGGCTTGTTTAACATAAGCAATTCTGAATTAAGAACTTCTCACTAAAAACTTCTTAAGATACGGTCTTTCCTTTAATATCATTAGTCTATTTTTCAGGAAAGCTAATAATTACCATGTTTGCAAAGCATATAGACCAGGTGGTCATCTACTTTTTGGAGGAGTGTCCCTGTTCCCCAGCCTAGATTACTGGGAAAGAACTGGATCTCAAATCAGCTATTTTAGTTCATTCTCCAAAGTGAGTAATAGTCACTGGTTCACCTTTTGGATGAGTAGCCCTTATTTCTTACAAGTTAAGATTGTGTGTGTTTGTGTATGTGTGTACCTGTAGGGATGGCAGCAACATAGGAGTATGGGTCTTTCTTTTCCTTTTTTGCCTAGAACAAGTGCGCTTACCCTCCCTAGTTAAATATGCCTGCTCTGGTTGTTAAATATTTCCTCAAGTGATCTGACCAAGATATAGACTAGAGATTCTCAAAGGATGTTCTCCAAAGCAGGTGCATCAGTGCCACCTGAGGACCTGTCCGAAATGCAAATCCTGAGGCTTCTGAATCAGAAATTCTGGGATTGAGCCCCAGTTATATGTGTTTTAAAGCCCTTTATGTGTTCTAATATATGCTCTAGTTTGAGAACCACTGGTCTAGACTGTGAGATAAGTTATTAGTAGTCTCATTTGCTAGTTTCCTCTGGCTCACAATTTAAATCGCCTTTATAGTTATTCACAGGTTCCAATTTTGAATACTTCCTTTGACTTTTAGTAATTTTGAGGCTAAAATGCCTCCAACAATTTGGGCGTATAAAATATTATTGCTTCTCCACTTTAATGAAAAACAATTGTTACATGTTGAAATAATTCTGTTTTCCCATCCCTTATAGATATTAAGCTTTCAGTTAAGTCCTTACCTTGACACTCAAGTTTTTTTCTGAGAGTGTGTTTAACCTTAAGACTCAGAAAGAACAACTTTATGTCAATGAATCATAGCTAAGATGTACTTTTTAGTCTTTACTTCTTTAACTCTCAAATAAGGAATATAGCAATATTCTTTAGTACCAAATCTACTACTATTTCTATATTGTGCATGTCTAGTCAATATACTTGTGGTGGTGATTTTAACCCTATTTGTATTATTAATATCCCTATATTATCATGGTTTCCAGCAGCTTCATTTTTCTCCCAATGTGAACATGATTTTTAACATATGTATTTTAAAATGTCTCCTCAGTCTACCACTTTTCAATGCTCAAAAACTCAACCTTGTATTGTCTATTTAACAAAATCTCTCTTTGTTTTCTTGAAACATAAAATTATAAAATATTTTAAATTTTGATGCAGCAGAAATTCAATCCTAAGGTTAACTTGAGTTCACCTTAATATTTCAAAATATGTGGAGAGTTTCGGGATGTATTAATGATGTGCATTTATTTGAGGGATTTCACTGTATTTGCCTAACAACAACAACAAAAAAAAAACTTAGAGAATAAACCTAATGCTTATGTATAGAAAAATATGACAGGGAAAAATTACTAGAGTAATATAAACATTGCTGTATAAAAAATTGTATATATTTATTTTATATAGTAGTATAGTATTAATTAAATCTGTTAGCAGTTTTTGAAGTATATATTCTAAACTTAGAAAAATGACAAAATTCAAAACATATAGTTTACAAAGCAATAAACAGGAATAGAAAAGTAGAATAAAGAACATCAATGAAAGAGTAAGATCTTGGGTTTTGAACTTAAACTGTTTATGATAACCTACTTGCTTTGAAATATAATAGGTAACTTGGAAAAATTGTAATATGTGTACATATATAGAGAGAGGAGAAATATTCTACTGTAATAAGATAGTTAAGTATTTTATGTATATTTTAAAATTTTAAGAAGAAAAATCATTTTATTTTGCTGTTGTGTGTACTCAAACCTGTTTTTATGTTTCCTTTTCATATGTATCAAAAACACATTCCTTTTTGTAATAAAATTTTAAATTACATTTAATTTTTAAAAGCTTTTATTAAATTAACACCATTTACAATTAAAGTCAAAGCCAAAATATAAGTTTCTACCTTATGCAAAGTTTCACAGATATTAAAAATATCAAGTATCAAGCTGTGATACTGACATTTTTGTTTTAAATTCAACTAAAACCTGTAAGGAGTTATTTTTGACATTCTATGAAATTATTGTATTTATTCAACCAGAATAGTCAATGTGATGGTAACTTTAACTTCTATTATCAATATCCTTTTCTTATTATCTTACTCTCATGCTTTTTATTGCACATTTGTGAAAGTCAGGTTTAATTTATACTCTATCTTAGCATCACAGCAAAATCTACACACATGTAAAGTGTCCTTGATTTTTACCAAACAAGGATTAGTGCCTATTATATTCTTTGGCTCAGCCTCATTCTTTCACATGACAGTTTCAGTCCTGCTTAACGCTGTTTTGTGAATCCAAATAAGATACTTTCATTTGATTTAGCACTTTAGCCTCTAAAGTCACTTTGCTTAATGGGTCTGATTTTGACTTTTTAGTCATTTTATTCATAAATGTACCATCATGTTCATCATTTTATGAGGCTTATGATGAATTCAACCACAGATCACTGAAAATAAGGCACAGAGTCAGATAGCAGGCCACCTTATTAGCACATTTTTCCAGACCAATAATCATGTTGCTATTTGAAATTTAGCAAATTGCTGTCATATCATCCATTTCCAGGACTTTCTTTAAATGACCCTGTCAGATTATTTTGCTGCTAGGTTGAAGCCAACCATGATAATGCTGCCACATGTGAATTTTGGAAGTACACAGCTCTGTCTTCATACTATTGGACAGAAAAGAGTATTTCGCCCCACAGTGCAATAGAGTGTTTTCTAAATTTATTAATTTCATTTTTTATTTGAAAAATAGGTCTTACGTAGCTGGGGACTTCCTTCAGATGGTAGCCAAGCTTAAATCATATTAAAATATACAATATGCTTCTGAAAGTTCAGGAAGTCATTTTAAAATTTTCAATAATATCTCTCACCCCAAGTGAACATGTATATCTATGTGTGAAACTTAAGTGTTCTTAAAAAAATTAAAACTTGGCCGGGCGCGGTGGCTCAAGCCTGTAATCCCAGCACTTTGGGAGGCCGAGACGGGCGGATCACAAGGTCAGGAGATCGAGACCATCCTGGCTAACACGGCGAAACCCCGTCTCTACTAAAAACACAAAAAATTAGCCGGGCGAGGTGGCGGCGCCTGTGGTCCCAGCTACTCGGGAGGCTGAGGCAGGAGAATGGCGGGAACCCGGGAGGCGGAGCTTGCAGTGAGCTGAGATCTGGCCACTGCACTCCAGCCTGGGCGACAGAGCGAGACTCCGTCTAAAAAAAAAATTAAAAAAAAAAAAATTAAAACAACAACAACACACGCTATTGTATGCACAGGTGTTCAAAGGGACATTATCTATCATAAAGATAAAATTACTATGCCTGTGTTTTTGAAGATTAGAAAGGGAAGTAATTGAGATTGTATTTCTCATGTTGCAAAATAAACTTTGCGTTCCACTGAGTTTCAGTGGTATGGGTGGTAAATTTGTATAGGTCTAAACTTTTTTTTTCTCAGAATGAAGCAAATGGTAAATTGTTTTCTTAAGATGAAATAGTGGTACTAAAGATGCTTTAAGTTTTGAGAAACACGGTCATATTCGTGTTATCACAATTGCAAGGTATTTTCTCTGAAATTACTTCGAGAAGTAAAGACAGGAGCAAACATCCAGACACTTTTTTTTCCAGATTACCACAGTAATTTTAATAGCCCAACAGCAATTCTAGTATATCAAGTAAAACCTTAATAATTTGTCTTTTAGAAATAGGCAAATAATGTTCCTGATTTATAGTCCAGCTTCTACCTCCATGTGTATAGCTCTTGGCTGGCTAATTATTTTTCTTTCCCTGTCTTGAAGAGTGGAAAATCCATGGGATGGAATCTGATTGGTTTCCCGATCATAACTGTTTGTCTTAAATAGTGATCTCTCACATTACATCTTCTGGATACATTTAGCTAGACATTCATTCCTTGCTCAATTAACTGAGGCCAGAGTGAGAAGAGCATTAAATTGAATAATTCCCATAAACAATTCAGAAATTAATACGACCATGGCAATAATAAAGCAGTTTCCTAGATGAGAATGAGTGGAGTTACCTGTAGACACCTCACTTACATATCTTTTACATCAAAATTTCCTTTACAAAGGGTGCAGTTCGATTGCATTAGAGCTTATCATTTAATAATGTATGCTTGAAATCACTAAGTTCAAGAGGAAACTAAAACCCTTAAAGCAACGTGAAGGTATGTGATGGGCCAAAAATCCTCAACCAAACAGCTTATACTAACCTATGAGGGTTTTTTTTTTTTTTTTTTTAAATTTAAAAGCCTCTTAAAATGGGTTTATTTCTCTCTCTAATCTACCTACTTGGCCTCTGTATTTCAACACGAGTGTTATAACAAAAATGGAACGGGCACAGTGGCTCACGCCTGTAATCCCAGCACTTTGTGAGGCCGAGTCGGGTGGATCAAGAGGTCAGGAGATCGAGACCATCCTGGCTAACACGGTGAAACCCCGTCTCTAATAAAAATACAAAAAAAAAAAAAAAAAAAAATAGCCGGGCTTGGTGGTGGGCGCCTGTAGTCCCAGCTACTCGGAAGGCTGAGGCAGGAGAATGGCGTGAACCCAGGAGGAGGAGCTTGCAGTGAGCTGAGAGATCCAGCCACTGCACTCCAGCCTGGGCGTGGAAGAGTGAGGGACTGTCTCAAAGAAACCATTAATGTGTGGCTTTTTTTTTTTTTTTTTTTTTTTTTTTTTTGACGGAGTCTTGCTAGGTCGCCCAGGCTGGAGTGCAATGGCGGCTCCTCTCAGCTCACCATAATCTCTGCCTTCCAGGTTCAAACGACTCTCTTGCCTCAGCTTCCCATGTAGCTGGGACTACAGGCATGCACCACCATGCCCAGATAATTTTTGTATCTTTTAGTAGAGAAGGGGTTTCAGTATATGTTGGCCAGGCTGGTCTCAAACTCCTGATCTCAGGTGATCCACCTGCCTGGGCCTCCCAAAGTGCTGGGATTACAGGTGTGAGCTACCACGCTGGGCCATGAGTGGCTTTTTTGTGACAATATGACAATTCTTGATGCCACGTCTCCAACATCAGCAAAAGAATTTCTAGGCAAAGAGAAGGTCTAAGAAAAAAAGCAGGAAGCCCTTTGCAGGGCAGCCTCTATAGGTTCAGAAGGTCAAACCTCTGAGACAGACATGATCCCCAAGTCCAGTGGGATGAGTATCAATATCTATTCTGTTATGTGTATTAATTCATCCATATATACAGAGCTACTCAAATTGACAGGAAGGGGGTTGGGGACAAGTACCTATAATAAGAGAAAAAACTTACCTAAGCTATCTATATTAATCTAATCTAAAATAATTAAGTTTGAAAGTAAATAGAATAAAAGAGAAAAACTAAGATAAAAAAACTGAATGATTTATGTAAGAACCAGAATATAATTCTGGTAGCAGAAGTTAAAAAATAATTGGCTTTTCCAGCAATATTTAAAAAAAGGATAAAAGATAAGCAAGATGCTGAGAAAACTACCTATTAGGTAAGACAAATCATATAAGTTAATATATAAATTTTGAAATTAAAAAAATTGAAAGAGCTGGAATAGAAAATTCATGAAACTTTTCAAAACACAAAACAAAACTGCAAAGCTAAAAACTATGAAGAATAAGTTGACTGACAATAAATAAGCTATGTGGTACAACATCATTATGCTGCAGTTCTGGAAAGAAAAATAATGTATAGATGGAAATAATTATAGATAATTAAATATTTATTAAAGTAATCTTTTCTCATCCATTAAACTAGCAAAAATCAGATTAGAATGTCTCATTCTTTTGGAGAAGGAGGCACTCTCACACATTGCTGATGAAAATGATGATTATCTTTCTGAAGAAAAATTTGGAAATATCTAAGAAAACATTTGCAACTACCTTTCGACCTAGGAATCCTACTTCTAGGAATTTACTGTGAAGAGATAGATAGATAGATAGATAGATAGATAGATAGATAGATAGATAGATAGATAGATAGATAATGTTTATATATATTTATATATATATATTTACATATTTTTTTTGAGACAGAGTCTCGCTCTGTCACCCAGGCTGGAGTGCAGTGGCACCATCTCGGCTTACTCCAACCTCTGCCTCCCAGGTTCACGCCATTCTCCTGCCTCAGCCTCCCGAATAGCTGGGACTACAGGCGCCTGCCACCACGCCCAGCTAATTTTTTGTATTTTTAGTAGAGATGGGGTTTCACCCTGTTAGCCAGGATGGTCTCGATCTCCTGACCTTGTGATCTGCCCACCTCGGCTTCCCAAAGTGCTGGGGTTACAGGCGTGAGCCACCCCACTCAGCTAAAGATATATTTTTAATATGAAAATACATGCACACAAAGTTACTCACTGGCATGTCATTTGTAATTGCAAAGTACTAGAAACAACCTGAATAGTCATACAAAGGAGAGTAGTGAAATCTATTAAAAAATAATTTAGACAATCTATCTTTCTGAACTAATATGATGATTTTTGAGGTACATTATAAAATATAGAAAAACAATGTACAAACATTGCATGTAGTATGTGACCTTTTATGTAAGAAAGAAGAACAAGAAAATATACAGTAATTATTTTTTCTATTTTACTTTTTGGAGATGAAAAAAGAAGAAAGGGAGGAAGAAGAAAATAGAGTAAGGAAAAGAAAGAAACAAAAATGAATGAGATCATTGGTCTTATGGGTAGAAATGGTAGCATGATTGGAAAAAGAAATAAAGTAAAAGAGATGACGGAGAATGACATTTTAAAAGTGCATTATTGTATATTTATGCTTTTTAGAATAACGTACATATTTCACTTTAAAATATAAATAAGCAATTGAAACTCAGCAAGTTGTGAAGGCTATCTTAGTTTGACAGGGCTGTTACAACAAAATATCACATATTTGGTGGCCTAAACACAGAAACCTATTTTCTCATAGTTCTGGAGGCTGGAAGTACAAGATAGAGATGGTAGTGGATTTGATTTCTCCAGAGGTCTCTTTCTTTGGGTTGCAGACAGCTGCCTTCTCACTCTGTCCTCATATGGGCTTTTCTGTGTGCAGATGCTTCCTTGGTACCTTTATGTGTGTCCAAATTTTTACCTTCTTGTAAAGACACCAGTCAAATTGAATTAGGGCCCACCTTAGTGATCTAAATTTAACTTAAAAATCTCTTTAAAGTCTTTATCTTCAAATATAATCAAATTCTTAGGTGCTGAGAATTAGGGCTTCAACATATACATTTGGGAGGGGGGCACACCATTCACCCCATAAAAGGACCCCCACTGATATAAATTAACAAATGAACAACATATTGAAAAAAATTGAATAAATGGCATAATTGCAATTGAAAAAGGATCGGAAGAAAAGCACAAACAATTTTTGGACCAGGCGTGGTGGCTCATGCCTGTATTCCCCATACATTCGGAGGCTGAGGTGATGGCTTGAGCCCAGGAATTTGAGACCATCCTGGGAAACATTGTGAAACCCTGTCTCCAACAAAAATACAAAAATTTGCCGGGGGTGTTGGTGCACACCTGTATTCCTGCTACTTGGGAAACTGAAGTGGGAGAATGGTTTGAGCCTGGGATGCAGAGGTTGCAGTGAGCTGAGGTTGTGCCATTGCACTCCAAACTGGGTTAAAGAGCAAGACTCTGTCTCAAATGTTTATATATACACACATGTGTGTGTATATGTATACATACTCTAATATATTATATATACTTATACATATAGTATATATACATATACATACATACATATACATATATGTGTGTGTATATACACACTCTAAGACTAACAACAATACTATACACAATGTGGGAATCTGATGCATAATTTGTTTTTATAGAAGTATGTGTTAGAAATGTTAAAAATCATTTTGTACCTTTTCTAGAATTGAGAAAATAAGTAAATATATCAATGATAATGGGAGCCAGGTTTCTCACATTGAGAGAATGGAGTTACAAATAAACAGAGTAGGCTAGAATAAATTCTGTAGATTGGATTGGGATTTGAGTTATCAGTGTAAACTCACAGGGAGATTGACATAGAAATAGATATAAATGTATTTACATGTATAAAAGCATATACTGTATTTCCTTAACTAGCATCGTGTTACCCATAAAGAATATCATGTCTTTGCAAATAATGAAAAGGTATTCACCCCTGAAGAAAAAAGCGTGACCTAGAACTGAGCAAGAAAATGATGAGCCTTTAAGAGACATGAATAGCATAGGGTACAATTTACTTTGAAACAAATCTAGAAGTCATAAATATCCACCCAATCGGATTAAAGTCTACGTACTTGGTATCGAGAAGAAAGTCATACTTAAATAAATAAAAATGTGACTTAACACCCAAAATGAATTTTTGTTGTAAAAGTCAACATCAAAAATCTAACATAATTTTTAAAGCAAGGAAAATACAGTGATTACAAAATAATATTTCCTGTTGTCAATATAGAGAGAACGTAAAAATTTGAAAATGTATGCTACAGATGATACTTCTTTTTAATTGATAAGGCTTTCAAAGCATCTCATTTGAAAAAAATTAAATTTCAAAACACTTGAAAACTTAATTCAGTGCAATTTTAGATCTCATTTCTCTTTTCCCTCAGGGCGACATCTGTGTTCTGAAAAGGTTATTCAACGCCAGATTTTTTTTAGTTGGGGGCAGGATTAGGCATCTGGTCTTCAATTTTTGGTGCTCCAAGGTTAATTTAATAGTGTTTCTTATGCTTGTAACACTTTGGAAAAGCCAAAACAACTCCTCACTCATATTCCAATAATTAAAATCACAAAAGCCAAAAATACAGACTGGGGCACATAAGAATCCCCTGGAAACAAATCAGGCCAAATATCACAGCAAATTTACTGCCAGCAAGCAATCAAAAAGCCACAGCTTTACCAACTCTCAGAATTTTCTATTCCTTTTTCTAATTTTCTATCCAGTATTATAACTGTTTAAATTACTAACCATTTCTGAGGGATTAGGTTGGTATGGCCATTTATTAATGAAGAAGATGGAATATATGGTTTTTCAGAATTAGTAGCTGAATCAGAGGGAGATTACTTATTAAAAATAAAATCCTGAAGATAAAAGAGTAGAGTACTGGAAATATTGTTTGAGAGTCAATGTCTAAACTTCTGGGAAGAAAGGCTAAGTAGCAGTTTTATGAAGAGCTAAAATAGGTACTGAACTACAGGTAAGAGCTTCAGTGGTTCTGTTCTGGAAGAATGAGAATGGAAGAATATGGATCAAAAATAAATGAGGTGTATCAGAGAAGTGTTTTTGAGATGACTTTTACATCCTGACAAGGGTATATTGGACTGATATCTTTCATCATTTTTATCCCAGTTGACATTTCTATGATGATATCACCTCCTACTCATGTATTTTTCCTACTTATAACCTTTCTATGGAGAGACTTGTGTGTTTTTATTACTGTTATGGAAATTCCAATGAGAGACTTTTTTCCATCTAACTTTGTTAATATGCATGAATTTGAAAATAGCTGCTGTTTAACTGATGGTGATAATGTGAGCTGACGTTAATCAATTGAGGTTGTGGCTCTTATGTCTGGGTACTAAGCAGCCTGACACTTCTGAGTTATCTGGCGTGAAGTAATTATTTTCTCAGAAGATCTTATCATTGCTGATCAAGTATGAGCTCCAACCAAGGTAAATATACCCTATTGCTGTTTATTTCTTCCAGCTGACATTCTGGCTGTTAGCATAATGAGAAAAAAAAAAACATACTATGTACAATGATGTACAACTTTGTAACAGATTTTTTTTTTTTTTTAATTTTGGAAACCCCTTTTTGTCTTTACTATCTTCAGTTTCCTTAAACACTTACAAATAGAAATTTTATTTCTTTACATGAGCTGCAAAACCCAGCATGTGTTCATATTTCACTGAAGAATCCCTAACAAACCCCAGTATCTGCAAATGTAATTTGCAAAGTTGGCACCTTATTTTTCCCCAGTTAGCATTTTCTTTAGCTTCTGCAACATTTAGGTTTATAGAAATGTATCTAATATCTAAACTTTATAGTACATGCACCAGAAATGTTTTGTTTCTCTTTCATGCTTTTAAAAAATATATGTTATTAAATAGAGTGATGGTTTAACTGTAACACTGAGTCAGAGTTTTCTGTGCTTGAGTTTTCTGAAATGATCCAAGTCAGCATTTTTTAAAGTAGAAACATTTACAACTTGTGAAGTACGATTTGATAAAAGACATGCTGATATGCTAGACGTTAATGCAGCTTCCTGAGGTGCCGAACTTATTCAAATGAAGGAACTGATGCACAAGAAGAATCTTACCCAACAATCTCATATTTAAGGTTAATAGACTAAAGTATACTAGAATCTGAGGAAGAAAATAAATTTAAAAATCACATAGGTTGGCTAAGTCATACTTTCTGATCCTTAAGTGTTTATAGTGGGAACTAGGGACAAAAGTGCACCATATGTGAAGAATTGCTGACAGAGAGACAATCTTTTATCATTAAAACAAAGGTTAAATAAAGATTAAACTCCGAACAGCAGCAAAAGCTCTGGAGGCTTTGTGACGGCAAGATGCCCAGATGTTCTTCCTATCGTTTCAGCTGGCAAGTGAGCAAAGGTGAGGGAGGTCAAGTGAGTAGGCGGCTGATAGTAGGGAAGATGATGGCACAGTCATCCGTTATTCTTGTAGAGTCTGAGAGTAGAACTTCTTCTGCTGGCACGTTAATTAATAATTCCTTCTACATATTTCAAAGTCTTATTGAAATTTGTTGGATTCTCCTTATGTTCATGTGATCCCAATAGTGCCCTTTTTATTCACCCTACCTCTATACAATAGTTTTAGTTACATTCAGAACAAAACAATGTGGTTTTCAAACAAAATTAGGAGAAAATTTTTTTCATGATTTTCATATGTACAAGTATTTGGTTGGTACAAAAGTAATTGCAGTTTTTGCAATTAAATGGCGAAAACTGTAATTACTTTTGACCAATCTACAATTTGGCAATATGGTTGTTATTAAATTATGTTGTATAATAATCTAAGAATATAATAATAAATATTCCAATGAAGCAGGGATTCTAAGGCTTTTCCTGATGAACAATTTTTATTTTCACACTTATAGGATTACCATCATGATATTGAAGTGTTACTGATCCACAAACACTTGCATTATGGCCTCATTCCTTCTGCTGATGATCTCAGATTCAGTACTAATTAGAAGAGGGGCCATGGTAGATAAGGAAATAATGTGAGTTTTTTATTATCAACTTGTGCAATATTTTGTAGTCTGTATGTTTTGTTTTCTGGTCAAGTCACCCTCAGGAACAAAGATCAATTTGACTGACAATCAAATGGGAAATTAGCACTACTGTATTTTTGTTTCTGTGTTCTCAAGTTCACAGGCAATTTCTTCAGACTTTATGTCAACTTAGACTGTCTAGAAAAAAAGTTTGCAAATCCAATATATTTTGAGTTTCTGAAACTCCACTCAATAATTTTAATTCAAAATGATCATGGACTGTACTAAAAATACTAGTCACTGCTTATTCAATTACATTATTTTTATAAGTGATGTTTCCCCATCCATGATTGCTCCAAAGGGCTAGACCCTGAGTGACAATGTTTGAACAAACAGGTGATCTTGCCTTTTGGTCTACACTTGATAAAACCAGAGATGAACACAAACTCCAGCTGATTTAGTCAAGTGTGTATGTGTGTGTATGGCGGGGGAGGGGTTGTGTGTGTGCGTGTGTGTGTGTGTGAGAAAGAGAGAGAATTAAGATACTTAAAAAATGCGTCAGTTTACACATTATTTAGGTGACATTTGGAGCCAGGGCAAATCAAAACTATGCCCAACTGAGATTAGAAGGGAAGGGAAACTAAAAGCTGTTCCATACATTAAAGAAGAGAAAATGTGCAGAGATGCAGATAACAAAGACTATGGACTTGAGGAAGCGCATGTGCACCCAAACACAATGTGAATAGGTGGACACAGAGAGGGGCGTGGGTAGAGAGAGACAATGGAAGCTAGAAAAACAAGGTTTAGAGACAAAGGCAAAAACTGAGACAAGAGTTAAAAAAAGAGAGAGAGAGAGACAGAATCTGGAGCAGAGGGAAGTGAAAAGAGGAAGATAAATAATGAATGACATTCCTATTTCTCTGAATAACAACTACAGTCACTTCAATCATATCAGATGATATTCCTTATCTTCCTCCTTTCAGATACTTAATCTAAGTTTCAATCCTTCAGGAATGCTGCGAACGCCCACCCCTCTGAGGTTCCTTTTCCTCACAGTATCAAAACACTATTCCAGGGGTTGGGGTGGGGGGTGCAATAATGACAAGAGTTTCTATTTCACATGCTAGGGGAAAACCTGTGAAAATGTCAATTATTTTGAGATCTTTGGAATGTTATATTTTTCTCAGGTACTTTTGCTTCATGTCTGCTGAATTCTTCATCTTACTTCCGGTTTCTTCAACCTACTTTCTTTAACCGGTGTTGCTGTAAGCATGAAATACGGGCTCTATTTTGTTTGTTTGTTTGTTTTTCAATTTAGTCAAAGCAATGTAACAAAAGACCGTATTGTTTAACATGGGTTGTTGAAATAATTAGAGATTACAGCATAAAGCAATGCAGGCTACATTTTACAACTGAATAAAGAGACAACTCAGTGGTCATTTTCCTCAGACTTATTTTTGCAGTCTGGATTTCCTCTTTAACAATCATACCTCCAAACTTCTCACTATAATTTTGAGTCCTTTTTCCACCAAGACTACGGGCTTTTTCTCTCTAATTTTCCCTAGGCTATGACATTTCGTTCTCTAGGCTACTCCCAGAAGACTTCAAATTTCCCCACTTTATTTTGCAGAACAAAACATTTGGAAAACTTGTACCTAGTATAACTTAAAATCACTACTTTTGATATGCCTGTAAGGGCAACTTCTGCAGTACCCATTATTTTTTTTTCTGACCCTAAATTCATCTAGAGTATTAATCTCTTTGCTCTCAGTGCTGTCAGTTTTAAATCCCCCTTCAAAGATTTTCTCAAACAGCCTGGCAGCAAAATATAATTATAACTTCTGTTAGCCAGAGTGGAAACCTCAGAATTCCTAAGGAAGGGATGTTAATGTGACTCTTGGGAGAGTTGCAAAAATAATTTTGAGGAATACAACCGTCTTTCAAGATAGGTAGCAACTTAATACTATAAATATATACATATTTTATTACAGATACTTGAAAAAAAAATCGACTTATTTGAGAATATCCATGAATAAATATATACAGTTAAACAAGAGACAATGGTTTCTAATTAGATTCGCTATGTGAATACTAATGAGAATGAACATTGACAGAAACCTGTTTATAGTATTTTGGTTGATCTCTTCCTGACTTAGTTATGTTTACATATTAGTTACTACGTTATGTGGTTTGTATCCAAAATGAATGACTTTTAAAATTGTAACCACACATAGATTGCATATAGTTCTCTCATAATTATTTTAATATCTTTAATATGAATATGTTATATATTCTAGAAAAATTAAGTTCATAGCTACTAGGACATTTCAGAATGCACTTATCCTAAAATTTATTGCTTTCTGCCAAAAAAAAAAATGGAATCCGGTTTTTCAGGGTAATTTTATGTACCTAAGCTTTTTAAAAAGACAGCATGTAAGAAAATTTTCATCATTCTTGAAACTACCAATATTTTATTTTGAAAACTCTATCTGAATTTACACATTTGATGCATGAGTAGTCACACTTCCATGTTAGAAACACCAAGTAAATGTGGCTTAGCCTTATCCCTCAGTGACATGGAAACATTGGTCATTGAGTTGAAACCCTTTGATTCTGCCATTTGTGATATCAAGAATTTTGTTCATGGTATTTTAAGGCAGAAGATAGTTTCCTCTCTCTCTCTCTCTCTCTCTCTCTCTCTCTGTAACTGGCATTTGGGAATATTTGATATGTAAAGCTGCACGTAAGAATGTTGGACTTGACTGAATATGCCATTTCATTAACTCAAATGAAATCCAAGTTTCAAAATTAACACTAAATGCTGACAATAATACACATTTTTATTTTCAGAACAACACTTTATTTCTTCTACCTTCAGGTGCAAATACATTTTATAATTTTAGTTGGTAACTTTAATTTTACTTTCAGATGCTCAGAAGCAGCATTTAAATTATACTAAGCATACTTCCTTATACACAGAGATGATACCAAATTACGATCAAAAATTTAAGGTTTTGCTTTTCATAAAAAAGTTATATATTTTTATGGCATAACTGTCCATTAAATTTTGTATACTATTTTTCTGACAGCTGGCTGGTTGACTAGTTTTCTTATTTTTTTGTTTATTTTCTTGCTTTACTTAGCCATGTCTCATGATTCTGTTAATCTGATTTCCTAAAATTTAAGCATTCCAAATGTTTCTTCTTTTTCTTTTCACCCATAAACCCAATGAACTCATGATCCTGTGATATTTCTAGATCCAAGTGTTTCCTATTTTTCTTTTCACCCATGAACCCAATGAACTCATGATCCTATGATATTTCTAGAAATCATAAATACCCCAAATCACATATTTCTAATTCCCCTTTATTAAATTAAAAAATAAATCATAGCATACACATAATGTGTCTATAAAAAGAAATTAAGATAACATTTTAAAACATTGAAAGTTTATAAATATAATCAACAATGGACATTGTAAAATTATTTTAATAATTTTAACTCTAATTTTATATCTGAAAATGTGAAGATTAATAGGATAAAATATAAAATAATCAATGATTTCAATGAGTGTTACCATGAAATAGACATATAACACCGGTGATTTCATATAGCTGGCACAGTGTTCCTTCTTTTGACTTTCTGACCATATAGAAGAACCAGTAAAGGATGACTAACATATCATGGATTCTGCCTTAGAGAACAATGACTTTTAGGCATTTTTTATGAATATAACACTCTTTAAAATTACAGAAATTACAGAGTATAAATCCAAGGTCAATATAATTTCACACATGTTCTATTTAATTAATAGACCATAACTACTGAAGATGTCATTTGCCAAATTCAATTCTGACATTCACTTTCCCTCTTTGTATTAATATATGTTAAAGGAGCCATTAAATTCAACAAGGTTATTTTCATTGATTTGAATATTTATACCAGCCTTACCCTTTTTGTCTATAAGCCTGCTTAGATCTGCAGAAAGATTTCTGACCCATGTTCAGTTAATGCCAATCCCCTTATATTTTGTCTTTATTGAGCGAAACATCTTTCTTAACATATTCAAAATAACATTTACTCAAAATAATGTTTATTTTGGTGGCCTGTTCTCTGCCTGAAATGTCATGGAGAAGTCTAAGATTTTAATTCCTTTTTCTAAAATCCCAGTCATAGTAGTTCAAATTTTCGTGATGTGTACACGCTCATATTACATGACTAATGCTTTTTCAACTTTTACAAAAGTTTCACCTGTTACTCAGTGAATTTTTTATGCTTGGTAGATTCCTTCATAATTTATTTGTGTTTTTTTGTTGTATTGTTATTTTTTTTTCCAAATATTTCTTATCTGCAACTGGTTGAATCCTTGAATGCAGAACCTGTGGATATTGAAGGCCAAATATATATCAAAAATGAGTTTTATATAAATTTGTATTTTATAGTTTTTAATAGACTAAGCAAGATTTAAATCAATTTTCTCAGCACATAATGTGAATGAATTTTTTAAGCTACATATATCAATAGTAAATAATATTTTAAATAATTTTTGCTGTTTTGTCTTGATTTTAAAAGAAGTAGGTGAGGTGAACTAATACTGTATTATAAACACCATGGAGTACAATTTCTGTTAAGGAATTCAGACACAGTTATTTTTCTATGCTCCCTGCTGGTAGTCGAATGAGCTCTTTGTAATTGGGCAAATGTCACTGAGGTAGAAAAATGAAACAAACTTTTAAATCTACACAAAGATTGTGATTTCACAAGCATATCAAACTGTAGCACTGATACAATTCCCAAAGACCAGTATCAGAGTCACCAATATCATATTTTTTTCAGTAATCTAGGAGATCTAATTGGCTAAAGAATCAGTCCTATAGAGGGAGAAAGGTAAGGACTGAAAAAAAAATTAACATGAAAGCTACCCCTTTATTATTAGATTCGGGAAACTAGCTGATATAGTTTGAATGTTGTCCCTGCCAAATCGCATGTTGAATTGTAATCCCCAGTGTTAAAAATGAGGTCTAGTGGGAGGTTTCTGAGTCATGGGAGCGGATCTCTCACCATTTCATGTTGTCCTTGAGACAGTGAATGAGCTGTCGTGAGATCTGGTTGTTTAGGCATCACTTTTGCCCGATTCTACTTCTTGCTCCTACTCTTGCCGTGTGACTATCCTGATCCTTTTTGGACTTCCCCCTGAGGCCTCCCCAGAAGCTGAGCAGATGCCAGTACCATCCTCCCTGTACAGCCTGTAGAATAGTGAGTCAATCTCTTTTTGTTATAAACTACCCAGTCTCAGATATTTTTTATAGCATGTAAGAATGGCCTAACACATATGCACTCATAAGAATCCAAGATATTTAATTAATAAAGTTGAATATAAAGTAAATATGTGAAACATCCTAAGGAGATAACTTTCCAGAACACTGCAATACTGGTTAAATTGGGGTTGGGGGGCGGGGGGGATGGGGAAGGAGTCTGTCTTAAATGCCCAAAGCCCAAAGTCTTTTCTCTTGTGCTGTAAAGCAGGCTCCACAGTCCACATATGACACCAAAACCTTCTATCATAAAGAAGTCTTCAGATTTTTGTTCTTTCTTCCTCTAAAATCGTTTTTAGACCTTAAACATAGTGCATAAATAGACCTGGGCTTTTTCACAAAATGCAATAGAAAGTTTTCAATATTGGTGTCTCTTTGTTCCATTCTGTATCTTTCTCTATTATAATGACCTTCTCTTTTCTTCAGAGATGTACAACAGTCCTCTGCTGTTCAACATTTGGAAAGGTTGATGTTTTTCTTTCAAAGAATAATATCTGATACATAATAATTCTAATAACATAATACAAATGACAGTAATGTATAGTTACCTTAAAAAGAAACTTGGTGAAAAAATTCAAAGTTGAAGTTTTAAAGTATTTAAGTAAACCTATGAAGTATTTTGTAAAATTTTATCTAACACTAAAATAAAATGATGCCAAAATAAAACTGAAATAAAGATAATATTTGTAATATACGTTATAATTAATTATAACTATAGAGATAACTTATCAGTAATCACCTTGGGTTGGCTCTGCAGGATAAAGACAATGTTTTGATACTCTAACATGCCTGAATGACTGTGCATGTTTGTATTAGGCCATTCTCACACACCTATGAAGAAATACCTGAGACTGGGTAATTCATAAAGATAGGAGGGTTAATTGACTCACAGTTCAGCATGGCTGAAAAGGCCTCAGGAAACTTACAGTCATAGTAGAAGGCACCTTTTCAGAGGGCAAGAGAGAGAATGAGGGTGGTATATTTTCACCATGGAATACTATGCAGCCATAAAAAAGAACAAGATTATGTCTTTTGCAGAAACATGGATGGAGTTGGCAGCCATTACCCTAAGCAAATTAATTCAAAAACAGAAAACCAATACTGCACTTATAAGTTGGAGCTAAACAATGAGAACACATAGACACTAAGAAGAGAACCAGAGACACTGAGGTGTAGTTGAGGGTGGAGAGTCGGAAGAGGGAGAGTATCAGAGAAAATATCAATCAGTTTCTATGCTTATTACCTGGATGGCAAAATAAATCTGTACACCAAACCTCCATGACACACAGTTTACTTATATAACAAATCTCCACATGTACTCCTGAACCTAAAATAAAAGTTAAAAAAAGACTCTTTGATATTGATTAATAGAAACAATATATAAAATCAGTATTGATTTGACAATATGTTCAATGTAGAAACAATCATTAAGACTTAGGAAAGACACTTACAAAACTGATTTTCAAAGAAAATGCCAGGACAATTAAATGGGTACAACAATGTCTTTTAAACAAATAGTGCTGGAAATTGATATCATTATGGAAATACAGAGCATGAATGCCTACCTCATACCACACCCAAAAATTAACTCAAATGAATCATAGGTAAACTCATAAAAGTTGAGACTATAAAAACTCTTACAGCATGTAGAATCAAATTTGGGCAGCCTTTCTTGGATGGGGCACAAAAAGGATAAGCCATTAAATAAAATACTGATACATTAGAGTTAATGAAAATGTAAAACTTTTGTTCCCTAAAAAATTATAATATTCAGAAAATAAAAAGTGAAGAATCAAAATGGCAGAAAAAATTCATAGTGCATATGTTTGATCAAAGCCTTATCTTCAGGATTTATGAATCAATCTTGTAATCCATTAGTAAGAAATAATCACTACTACCCACTCCACAAAAGAAAAGACATACAAATGGTCAATAAACAAAAATGTTTTCAATCTTATTCATTAATCATCAAGAAAATATGAATTTATGAATTAAATCCACCATGAGATATTAGTACCAATCAATTAGAATGCCTAATTTTTAATTTTATTTTTATTTCATTTTTTATTGACACAAATAGTTGCACATATTTGTGGCGTATGGTGTGATGTTTCAATATGTGTGTATACTGTGTAATGATCAAATAATGGTAATTAGCAAATCCATCACCTTCCAACATTTATAATTTCTTTGTAGTGAGGACATTCTTCTAGCTATTTTGAAATATAAAATATATCATTGTTAACTATAGTTACCCTGTTGTGCAATACAACAACGTAATTTATATTTTCTTCTACCTATAACTTTATATGCTTTAGCCAACTTCTCCTCATTCTGTCTTTCCTTCCCCCTCCCCTGGCTCCAGTAACCACAAGTGAGATCATGAGGTATTTTTCTTTCTGTTTCTGGCTTATTTCACTTAACATAATGTCCTCCAGTTTCATCCATGTTATTGCAAGTGATAGGATTTCATTATTTTTTGTGACTGAATAGTATTCCATTGTGTATATATAACACATTTTCTTTATCCATTCATATGTTGATAGACACAAGTTGATTCCATATCTTGCCTGTTTTGAACAGTGCTATAATAAACAGGAGAATGAAGCTATATCTTCAAACATACTGATTTCACTTCTTTTAGATATATACTCACTAGTGGGATTTCTCAATCACATGATAGTTCTTTTTTAAATTATTTGAGGAATCTCCATATTACTTTATAATGGCTGTATTAATTTACCTTCCCATCAACAACAGTATGTAAGGATTCCTTTTTTTCACATCCTTTCCAGCAATGGCTAAAATTTGAAATACAAGAAATATCAAATGATGGTGAAGATGTGGAGCAACTGGAATGTTCATACATTGTTGTTGAGAATAAAAAATAGTGCTACTTTGGACAATGTTTTTTTGATTCCTCAAATGTTAATCATATGACTCCACCATTTGATTCCTCAAATGTTTATGTTATGACTCAGCCATCCACTCCTAGTTTTTTAGCATATTCCCAGAAACATATAAGCACAAATATTAACAAATTTATTTGTAATAATCTGGAATCAACAAACACACTGGAATCAACAAAAATCTTTATCAAACACTCAATGATACACTATCAATCAATCTTTGAAAGTGCATAGGTAGCATTTAGCACCGTCATAAATCTTAATTTCTTTGTAGCACTTATTTTCTAAAATTAGCTTATTTGTTTTGCAGTTTTTTGAATTCTCTGGGAGAATGTTAACTCTTCAGGATTTATGCCTTATTGTGTTCTTATTTATCAAGCTCCTAAGGCAGTACTTGTTGACACATAGTACTTTTACAAAAATTAGTTTAAGTGCATGAACAAATACTTTATATCTATCATTTTGTTTGATGATAATTTTGTTGTATTTCTTCTAATTGAACAGAATTGTGTTCTAAGCAGCTGTAATGCCTGGGAAGGATATTTTCTCAATAAGCAACACAATATTTTCAAGTGAGTTGAATTAATCTCAAGATAGATTTAGTGCCTTAAGAAAGCTTTATTACCAATTTGCTAAAAGTTGGCTCTTCCAAGCATTATCTTCATTTACATTGTTTTCTCATTTTCTACTCATTACTATATTAGTAATTGCCAAAAGCTGAGGTTTTCAAGAAAACAATGTGCTGTTAAAGACTGAATATTTAATAAAGAAAATATATTTATTTAGCAAATTACACAGCAAGAAACCTGTTTCTTGACAAAAATTCTTTATAGCTTAAACACATTTTATGTGTACTATATAAAAATTCACAGCATTAAAAATATAATCATATCTACATTAGAAGGCTATAGAAATAAGTTACCTATTTTGTGCCTAATTGCATCTATATAACATTTTGATAATTATTATTTCTCATCATAAAATACCAATTAATAAGATTGTGAGTTCAAAAAAATGTGAAAGGTGTTATGATGTAGATTTAAATGGAATACTTGGCATAAAAGGTCACTTTCTCTGTGTTCCTGGAATAATAGTTTATTACTTAAACCCAAAATGATATATGGAATTTTATTTTGCAATTTCATTTTAACTTTTTAAATGTTCTTCTGTTAACACTACCTCTATACAATAAACTTTTTTTGGAGACTAATATCTGTTTTTACATTTCCTTTAAAAATACATAAATGTTTCCAGTCATATTTATGCTAACATCGTGTTCTTCCTATTGTCTTTGTACTGCTTTAGGAATTATTCAAAAAATGACAATTTTGATATCAATAGTGCCATCTCTGACAAATACAGATGTTTTCCAACTTATGTCAGGATTACATCCTGATAAACACATTTTAAATTGAAAATATTGTCAATTCTATGTATTCAAAGGACAATATAGTCAAGACTGTGGATTGTAAAAGTCCTAACTTATGTGATGGCCATTACTAGTTTGTCGCCTTCATGCTGGGCAATTATGTTGAGATTTATATCAAGATTAATTGCCTTCCTTTTCTTTTCACCAGAAGCAGAAAACACAAAAGAACACTTGTAGACGTGATATAATATACAAACTCAAAACACAATATCAAAAACATGTCGGCACACAGTACACTGTAGAGTATTGGTTGTTTACCCTCCCGATTGAATGTTTAACTGGGATCCTTGCTGCTGTTTCCTCCCACCATCGTGACAGAATATCATATCACATATCGCTAGCCTTGGAAAAGATCAAAATTTAAAATTTAAAGTACAGTTTCTACTGAATGCATATCACTTTCACCATTGTAATGTGAAACAATTATAAATCAAACCGTGATAATTTGGAGACCATCTGTACTTTCTGCTTTGTAAGAATTTAAACTAATGCATTTCAGTAATTATCTCATATTTTCTGTAAAAGTACCTAGGAATTTACAAGATAAAATGATTGAAATGATCATTTCACACCATTACACCATTTTGCATTTTGTCTTGGCAATATCTAATTTCTGTACATTATTCTTTTAAGATTTAAGTGATTATATTATTCTTATTTGTTTAGAATGGAGTTCAATGAAATTGTAGAATTTCATTGAAATCAATTCTACTTTTAATATATTTTTCTATTTCTTAGCAGAGTGAGTGATCTAACTTTTAAAATCTATTTTTAAATTTCTCCAGCATTATTGAGGTAAAATTAACAAATAGAAACTGTATATTCTTAAAGTGTGCAACTTAATATTTTGATATATATACAAATTTTGAAATGATCAGCACAATCAAGCAAATTAACAATACCCATCACCTCACATAGCTGCCATTTTCTTTCTATTTCTCTCTTCCTTTCTTTAGTTGCTGTGGTGAAAATACTTAAGAGCCAGTGTCTTATCAAATTTCAAGTTTAGAAGACATCATTGGTAATCATGGTCTTCATGTCATACATTAGCTCTGCAGAACTCATTCAACTTGCATAACTGGAACTTTGTACCATCTGACCAACATCGTCTCATTTCCCCCTGGTTCCTGCTTCTGGCAACTGCCATTCCATTCTATGCTGTGTTTGACTACTTTAGATTCCACATATAAGTGAGATCATGTAGTATTTGTCTTTCTGTGTCTGGCTTATTTCACTGAGCATAATGCACATGAATGAATCTAGAGGATGTTATGCTGAGCGATGTCATTTTTTTTAAGCCCAAATTCAGTAGTTTCACATGGTAACCAGTAAGTGAGAAAACATAACAATATTTTACTTTTCTGTTAGAATGTTTTACTAAAGATTGTTTAAGAAATCCTTGCCATCTTATAAGTTTTTTTTAAGAAATGTATTTATTTTTACAGCTTTTAACAAGATATAAAAGTATTATCAATTCAGTAATATGAATATCTCAGAATTCAAGTCTTATAGTTGATTTTTAATATGTATCACTATTTGTAGTGACTAAAAACTATCTTTTTATACAACATTTCTGTAATTTACAAAAGCTATTTTCTTCCACCAATATCAATTCCTTATTCTAATTATACTCCAGGTACAGACATTGCTTTCACAATTCTGTATGAACTAGATTTCCTAATATATGTTTACATTTAAGCTTTTCAAAATACATTTTAGGGATACATTGGTAACTTTGCTTCTTAAATGTGAGTTAGAACCACCTGAGAGGCTTTTGAAAAAAATACTGACTTTGAGGCACTTTCCTAGACAAAAATTCAGAGTCTGCCAGCGAGCCCAAGGCATTAACAGTTTTTAAATTCCTCAGGTGATTCTACCATGAACCTAGTCTTGAGAATCACTGCAACAGAACAGTACTAATCAACACTTCACATGCATAGGAATCACATGGGCATCTTGTTTAAAATACAGGTTTTGATTTAGTAGGTCTAGGGTTGGGCCAGAGATTTTGCATTTTCTAAACAGTTTGTAGTAGATGCTGTTGCTGCTAATCCACGAATGACATTTGACATAGCAAGAGCACAGAACATAGAGAGCTGCTGAGAAGGAAGTTTGTGGTCTTGAAGCAATCTTTTAAAAATGGAAGAGAAAACGAGACAAAGGAATAAACATCGAGCAGCTGGAAGAGACACGAACACTCTTTAAAAAAACTGATCAATGTTAGTCTTTGTATTTACCAAGTATATATAGTTAATGAATGTTTACTCTATGTAGAGGTTAATTATATTATTTTAATTATCCTTCAGTTTATTTTTTTAATGTGTACGACAAAGCTCTTGAAAAAATCAGTTCTGTCATAAAGAATTCTTGCTCACATTCATTTTATCCCTTTATTAATTTCTAGAAGAGTGTAAAAGATAAACGCATAGTGAAGAAGCCCCTGTTTACATCGACAGTGACTTACCTGGTTGTTCATATTTACTGCTTTCTGAGTCCAGCTTTTCTTTGTGTCACAATAGAACCATCTCCAACTGGGCAGCTGGTGAGTACTGCATATATAGCTCCCAGGGGGAATGAAGCAGGTGAGGAGACTGAAAAGTGAGTGGTTAGCTGGCGAAAGGAAGACGCAGTTCTTGGCTCAGATTCAGAATTTATTTGAACATAGAGACTTATTCCATAAGCACGCTTTGGTGGAAATGGTTGCCACCTGCCCCTATTCCCACGGGCTATTTTTTTCTGCTGCCTAGTAATTTTATAGTTCACAAGGCTATTAATGTCTGCAATATTAAGAATATGGAGACATGCCCTTGCTGTCCAGATGGTGGCTTATGGACATCAGGTACAGTACATTTAGACTGGCAGAATTCCCTGCTTAGCAGTCAGGGCTCCATATACATTTGCTGCTGTTCAGTGGCAGCTGCCCCAGACATAATGAGATCAGCACATCCCATAAATACCCGAAAGGTTTTTGTATAAAAATGTCAAGATGGATTTAGTTTTATATAGAATAACATATTACAAGAGAAATATATTCATTTTCTATGATAAAAAGTGGAAGTGGTATAATGTGAGTAGCCAAAATGTTGAAATTATAATAAAAGTTTATATCTTTTCCTTCATATTATTGTGTGTGTGTGTGTGTGTTTCTGTGCGTGTATAGTACTTAGATGTAACTTAGACATTGTTATATATAGGGAGACATTTATATTTGTGAATTTATATTTATACATGTTTTATAATATGTTATAAAAATATATATTATTTTATGAGGGTCCTCAGAAAGCTTGTGGAAAGATGGATTTAAAAGATAAAAATAAAAAAAACCAAAACTTTATTTCTCAATCTAAATTCCATCAAGGTCAAGATGTTCCCAAACCAAACAGGTCGGGCTGCTACTTTTTGCAGCCCAATAATGAGATGCAGATGAACTGGGGAGGAAGAGTTTTTATTTACTGCAGCCGGTTACAAGGAGAAGGCCTGGATATCATCGCAAGAGCAACTCAAAATTACAGTTTTCCAGAGCTTATATACCTTCTAAGCTATATGTCTACATGTAAGTGTGCATTCATCTAAATACATAAGTGATTCACTTCTTTTAATCTATGGAAAATGGTCTGAGTCTTGAAGACCTTCCTCTGGAGCCTCAGTAAATTTACTTAATTTACTTAATCTAAATGGATCCAGATGCTGGGGTGATTACCCTTGTCTTGTCTCCTGCTAAATCACAAAGGTTTGGGAGTTCCTTCAGACCTCCAGCGGATGTGTTTGTGGAGGCCTGGGGGGTTTCTTCAGACTCCCAGTGAACCCTGCTTAATCCTAACTGGGTCCTGTTAAGAATTCCTTTGTTATTTTGTCATACTTTAAGGCCTAGGAAAGGCCAAGGCAAAACTCTTGGTGGGCTTTTGTTACATTCCAGCCTTTGTATAAGGGCACTGGGTCTATCAGCTTTTAATATTTAACTTAACCACTCAGTGGGTACTGAAGGAGTTGTTACGGAGGCCTGCGTTAGTGAGACCTGGCCTGCCACAAAGACACTTTTGCAGGGTATGATCCCAGTCATTGAGTCTATTTCTAAAAAACTGAGGTTCCTCAAAATTTAACCATGTAAATTCTGTTCTTTAATATTATTAACTGAAAAAAAAATGGGTGTCCTTTACAGATTTTTTAAGACTAGAAAATTTAAAAAACGTCAAAAGGAGCCAAATCAGGACTATATGGTAGATGGCTAATGATTTCCCGTGGAAACTCTCAGAAAACTGCATTTCTTGGATGAGAGGAGTGAGCAGGAGCATGGTCGTGGTTTAGGATTCTCTGGTGATGGTGTCTTGAGCATTTTTCTCTTAAAGCTTTTCCTAACTTTCTCAAAACACTTTCATAGTAAGCAAATGTTTTCATTTATTGGCCTTCCAGAAAGTCAAAAGCAAAATGCATTGAGCATTCCCCAAAACTGTTGCCATGACCTTTACTCTTGACTGGTACACTTTTGCTTGGACTGAACCACTTCCACCTCTTGTTAGCTATTGCTTTGTCTTCATGATTGTACTGGTAAAATCTTGTTTCATCTCCTGTTGTAATTCTTCAAAGAAATGCTTCAGGATCTTGATCCCACTTGTTAAAAATTTCCATTGAAAGCTCTGCAGCTGATCTGGGCACCACAGTTTTAGCACTTACTGAGTGAAAAGTTTGCTCAATTTTAGTTGTTCATTTGGAATTGTGTAAGCTGGACCAATTAAGATTTCTGTGGTGTCTCTGGTCTATTGTTTCTGCTGTTAATTGTCAGTCATCCTTAGTGATGTCCAAACAAGATGATTTTTTTTTCTTTGCAAATTAAGGTGGATGGTCTGTCCCTATGGGACTTTGTCTTTAGCATTGTCTCATCCCTTATTAAAATGAGTTATACATTTGTAATCTGCTTATTTCTTTGGAACATGGTTCCCATAAACCTTTCCTAAAACATCAGTGATATTACCATTATTCCACTCAAGCTTCACTATAAATTTGATGTTTGCTCTTGCTTCAATTTTAGCAGAATTCATGTTGCTCTGCTAGGGGTTCTTTTCGAACTGATGTCTGATTCCTCTTAGTGCCTCAAACTAGATCCTATTCTGACATGGTATAAGAAGCTGATATGAGTTTAGTTTTGGTACAAAAAAATTTTGAAATCCATGCATAGTGTTTTCTTACTATGTGTTTTCCTTGATCTTTTTGAAAACATCATTATTTTTCAGGAAAATAATTCTTTTTACAGTGTCTCCATAGTCTTATTGGTACATGTTTTCTACGTGCGGTTTAACAAATAGTCATTGTCATTGAACTTGTGATTCACATACTTCATCTATACATAAGGCAGAATTCTTGACACACTTAAAAAGTAGGTATTTAAAACAAGAGAGATCAGTTCATGTAAATGTATGTAAGTCTATATAAGCAATTATTAGGACCTTAAGCATGTTGGCTCTGAAATAGGAAGAATGATTAATTATAGATATTGTTTAAATAAATGAAATGTGTTTGTCTATAAATATGAAAGTTTTGAGAAAAACTGTCCCACAATCTTTTGGTCATTATGACTTTGCCCTGTCTAACCTTCAGCCCTCTGTCCAATAATACATTGTTTCAAATCTTATAAAGTATTTTTAAAATAAAAGGCAACAAATTTAATGTTTCTAATGGACTCATTGATATGTAAGATTTTTCATTATTAATGTCACCTGTCTTGTGGTGTATATGCATACATTCATGTATGCATATAAAGCAATATTCTGCCATCGACAGTTCTGTATTTGGCATAAAGCAGAGAAACGATTATTGGAGAGTGCCAGAAACTAATAGCACTAACAATGTTCTTAACAATTGGAAATATGAGTTTTCAGTATCGCTCCCAAAATATTGCAGCTATAGAAACAACTAGAGTAAGTTCAAATTTATGTTGAATAATGAGATTTTTAAATTTTTAATATTTGTGGGTATATAGTAGGTGTATATATTTATGAGGTACATGATATGTTTTGATACAGGTATTCAATGTGAAATAAGCACATCATGGAGCATGAAGTATACATCCCTTCAAGTATTTATCCTTTGAGTTAAAAACAATCTAATTATACTCTAAGTTATTTTAAAATGTAGAGTTTTTAACAGCAGTAAAATTGCTGACTCCATTTAACAGCAAACTATTGCTGACTCCATTCCTTCAATGTTGCTCCTACCTAAGAAATACTAAAGAAATAATTAAATAAGATAACACAGTTCTGTGATTTGGCAGATTTTTTCTTTCTGATTTTTAGAGAGAACTTAAAGATTGTGCATGAAAATTAAAAGAAGGTGGATAGGAAAATGAAAAAGGGAAACAAAGAGGTACAACAAAATGTAAAGCAAATACAGAGAGAAAATGTCAAGGAGAAAGGCAGTTTCCCCCAATTTATTTTCAAAATACTTCATGAGATCAAAAAGTTTAAATTTGTGTAACTTAAATTCCCTTTAAATATATACTGTTGGAAATTTCCAGATGTTCTTGTCGGATCAGTTTTCTTATCAGTGATTAAACCACAAGAACATTTATAGAAAGATCAAGGTTAGATTAGACATACGAGAAGGTTTGAAAATGTGTAAGTTTGGTGCTTAACGTAAAGTAAAATCTTGATATAGCCCAATAATAACTAAACTTGAGTAACATTCATAAATTCACTATCACCTTACATATTGTACTTGACTTTCAGAAGAAAATTGATCAGAATTATGAAAGTATATGTTTAACATAGAAAAATTGAGGATTTTACCAAATATAGCATAATTTACTGGTTTGGTGTTCAAAATCAAATTATATGAAATGTTAGCATAAAATAATATTTAGATAAAGAACTACACAATATAAATTGCACATCATAGAGAGTTTAAAACACTTGTAATTTTAACCACTCTTTCTATTTATAGTCTCTATGTCTTTTCATTAATATTTAATATTTACCTTACAGTAGATTGTAGAGTAAGGAAAAGAAAATCATCTGATTTCTAACAACAATTATTTAAATTTTAAAGAATTCTAATAATGATTTTTAAAAGAAATATTGCTAAAAGCATTTTGATGTTAATTTATATGTTAATATATTCATTAATTATTGTCTGTGTGTTCTCTAGGTAAATAAGTGTTAGTATTTCTATAATGAAAAGTGTTATATTTATTCATCCTAAATTACATTGGTCATTTATAGATGTTTGAGATGTTTAACATTTAAAGATATTTCTTTTTTTTTTTTTTTTTTGAGACGGAGTCTTGCTCTGTCACCCAGGCTGGAGTGCTGTGGCCGGATCTCAGCTCACTGCAAGCTCCGCCTCCCGGGTTCCCGCCATTCTCCTGCCTCAGCCTCCCGAGTAGCTGGGACTACAGGCGCCCGCCACCTCGCCCGGCTAGTTTTTTGTATTTTTTTTAGTAGAGATGGGGTTTCACCGTGTTAGCCAGGATGGTCTCGATCTCCTGACCTTGTGATCCGCCCGTCTCGGCCTCCCAAAGTGCTGGGATTACAGGCTTGAGCCACCGCGCCCGGCCTTAAAGATATTTCTAACATTGACATCAGCTATATGTAAAATCTGTAAAGATAATTTTAATGCAAATTGATTTGTTTTCACTATTTAATAATTGAATAACAATTAATTGACCAATAAATTGATCTAAGCACCTCCATTTTTCCATTGCTTGGTAAAATACGTGCAAATGATATGTGTTATTTGACATGGACTGCTAGGAATTCTCTGATATTAATGTAATACTAGTTTTAACATCTTCACAGTCTTAGAGAAATCATTTTTTTTATTCCAATTCACTTTTCCTTCACTGTTTGCATTAAAGTGAAAAGATAGAATTCCACAACGTCAAAAATCATTTCCAAAATTTGTATTTTCCAGAATTATCTTCTTCACTAAAATAATAAAATGTAGAGCCATGTAATGTCAGTCATTTATGTGAGTTGTCAAAGATCCTTTTGCAGGGAAAGGTCTCCCTCTACCTTTACCATTTCCCTATCTCTGTCTCTGTCTCTATCTCTATCTGCATCATCTCTCTATCTCTACCTCTGTCTATCTCTCTCTATCTCTATCACTCTCTCATCTAAGAGATTTAAAGTTGAAAACAAAGGAGCCATATTCATTTAGATTTCAAAATCAGAACTGTCGTCATGGCAAACGTGAAGTCAAAATTAATGGGAAAAAAATATTTTTACACTTCAGTTCATGTCAAACTGAGAAAAATATAACTGCAAATAATTGTTTGACAGTTTCTGTTTAAATTTTTATCACAAGTTTTTTTTTTCATTTACTTGTTGCTGAATGCTGTGGTTTATTTATACTGTCATTTCTTTATGCTATATGATGAAAGCAAAAGTGGAATGCCTGGGGAAAATCAACTGTCAAACTAAATTCAGCGGTTATAGTTTCTGTGATGTCAAAAAAAGTTAAAAGTCAGTTCTGTCACACATAAATATGTGTAAGGTTGGGAAACATGTTTTTGCTGATTTTCTTCCTCCTCCTCCTCCTCCTCCTCCTCCTCTTCTTCTTCTTCTTTCAGTTTTATCTGTTTTAAAATGCTGAAGTACATAATGCCCTCATAAATTCTTTTACTAGTTTTTTGTGGGGGCGATGATAAAAGGGGCGATTAAGACCATTGGATTTAGCCTACCATATACTTACTAGTATCTATGAGCGAGTAATGGAAGAAAATCACAAAGGACAAAGATTTTATATTACCCTTAAAAATTATCCTGGTGAGCATTTCTCCTTCCCAAAACACAAAACAGAAAGATGAACTACCAGGCCTCCCAAAAGCATTTTTTGGATTTGTTGTTGCCTTCAGTAATATTTTAGGAACAAAATGCTGAAGGCTCTGGAAGTTACCTAGATGAAAAAATAAACAAATAAAAATACAGAAACAATATTGAAAACAACATAAAGTATAATAGCTGAAAATCTAACTTTATTAGTTTTGACAACATGATTTTTCTATTTTCTATATGTTTTCAGTGTGGTTGCTTTGCGAAGAGGCGGCAACACTCACATTTTATAAACTCAGAATTGTACTTACATTTATAGTTATATATAAACATCTGAAATTATATAATACATATATATTTATATGTGTGTATGTATATTTGTTAAAGTATTCTACTTAACTTTTTTCTTTTCCTATCATTATTCTAGTCTCATCCTATTCTGCTAGCTGACCTGCTAAAGTTAACAAAAATCAGTTGTGAATTAAAATGGATATTTCTAACTATAAACAGTTTTCAATGATAACAATGCTTAAGTTGCCTAAATTGTGCCTGTGAAAACGTTGAACTAATAAATAGGCTAAAAGGTAAGTTCTGAAAAACATATCACACAACAATTATTTAAATACTGTAAGAGGTTTTTATGATATGAACTAAAAAAACCTTAAATTAAGTTATAAATTAAGAACATAATCAATTTGGCCTTGTTTAATCATAATTTTTATAGTTTCTACTATCTACTTCCCAGTAAAAGCCCTATGAAATCTCTTCGTTCCTTTGTATAGGGAGATACATCTTCCCTCTGTTACTTCCATTCATTCTTCCATCCATCTATCCATCCATCCATCCATCCCTCCTACTTCATTGCAATTATTTGGTGCAGTAACTTTTTGGGGTATCTAACATTCTCTGCTAGCTGCTAGGTACCCCTTAACCCTGTCTTCATCTACGAATTTAATTTATAGATATTGAGTAATTACACACAGGTAACAATAGATGTGACATAAAGCTTTTGTTTCACATAGTAGATAGCAAAATTACAACCCAAGGCAACAAACTCAGGTTCAGTCAGAAATTAAACAAGAGTAGAAGCAAGGTGTAGAGGATGGCAGCGTATGGGGGATGCCAGCAACTTTGGGTTTTTAATTGTTGTTCCGAGTCAGCATGAATTGAGGTGTCCTCCTTTGGCATAGATCTCATTTGGTTTGTAATTGTGAGGGATGCCAACGGGATGAAGAAGAATGAGCTTTCTTGATGAAGAAGAATGAGCTTTCTTCCCAGATAACACAGATGTGGGACAAAAAATAGAGAAGAAATTTGAAAACCTAAAAAAATCTCATTGATAAAACATCAGTGCTAGAATCTTTCTCTTTATTTCAAGTAGACTTTTTTTGTTGTTGTTGTTGCCTTCCTAAGTCTCTAGAATTGATCATCTTTAAATCCAATAAGTAATCTCATTTTTCTTTTTAGATCACTTTCAAAAATGGAAAAATAAGTCAGTCCCAAGAGAGTCAGCTCATAGTTCTGGGTTGGATCTTAATTGAGTATTAATTTTGAAAAAAAAAAAAGTTACTTTTTACTTCATTTTAAGTTGAGTGCTAATTAGTTCAAGATAATTCTGATTAAAGTGGTAGTTTCTGTAGCAATTTTAATATCTGGAGGAATGAAAACGGTATATGAATTATAATCTTCCTCTGACCCTTCCCCCACTTATCTCCATCAGGCCCAATAAAATTTTGATATGAGTTATACAATAAAGGTATAATTGTAACTGGGAAGCAAACTGGTAATTCATTTTTAAAACTGAACTGATGCCAGTGCTAGAACAACTGGCTACCTTCACCAGGGTGGGAATCTTACTAGTCTCCAGCTACATGAATGATTTAGGAAATAAAATACTGTTTAACACGTTATAAAAGCCTAGAGGTTAAAATCACTCATATGTTTATTGAAAATGTGTCCCTTATGTGTATATTTCAAATATATTTACATTTTATTTACACATGAGTGTAGTTGTTGCAGTAAAAGAAAATTCCGGCCGGGCGCAGTGGCTCACACGTGTAATCCTAACACTTTGGGAGGCCGAGGCGGGTGGATCATGAGGTCAGGCATTGGAGACCAGCCTGGCCAATATAGTGAAACCCCGTCTCTACTAAAAATACAAAAAATTAGCCGGGCATGGTGGTGGGTGCCTGTAATCCCAGCTACTTGGGAGGCTGAGGCAGGAGAATCACTTGAACCAGGAAGGCGGAGGTTGCAGTGAGCCAAGATCATGCCACTGCACTCCAGCCTGGGTGACAGTGCAAGAAAAAAAAAAAAAGAAAAAAAAAAGACAATTCCTATAATTACGTTTATTGTTGGTTTTCTTTCTGTGCAGTTCAATGGATGCCACTGATTGCCTAATTCTAATCCTCTTCTGGGGATTTCTTCAAAATTTTCACTCAATATATTCTCTTTTTTCTCCTTTAAATTTCTCTAATCATGAGTACTCCACCATGACCTGAAATAATTAGAAAAATTACCACTCTTTCTTTTCCTAATCTTTAAAATCAGTAAATTTAGCTCTGTTTAAACATGCACATTATGTAAAAAATATTTTGGTACTGCTAGACTTAGACAAGTGATGTGAGATAAAAATGACTAGTCTCAAAGACTAAATAAGTACCTAAAGAAGTTATTTCTGACTTCTAATTCTACCGTGGGGTCATTCTTAATTATTTATTTACATTGAAATTCTTGCTATTTTAACCACAAAGCATTCTTTTTCCTTAAAGCTGTTATTTTAACTGTATTCTTACACCTATAACATGTTCAAAACATTGTGTTTTTTCACTTTTCTGTTTCTTCCTTGCTTTAAAAATTATATTTTCACAGAGACTTTTATTTTCCCTATTTATTGGAGAAGATGATATAGGTATGTATAAGAACTTCATTACCCATTCATTAAAAATACCCACTGTAGTTGAATACACACTTTTAGTGTGCGAAACCCACCACATGACACAGGCATTATTTTCATCATGCTTCACTACATGATCTGGAATTCATTTTGTAATGGGGTAAATAAGCACATAATTTTGCTGCCAAGTGCTATGCCTTGTTTATCTGTTCTGAGATTATATTAATATGATAAGACTTAGTATAATTTGCATCATATTTAATAAAGGTGCACAGGGATATCTGTGTCTTGTCCTGCATACTACAAAATGTATTGCACATTGGCATATTCATTGCCAATTTCAAGCCTAATCTAGATTGAAATCCAATATAAAACACATTTTTTAGATTTTCCAGAAAAGCAAGCATATGGGTATTTTTTGGCCAACAGAGGCATCCATTTGTGAACTTGAGAAAGAAAATCTGAAAAAGTTTGAAGTGATTGTTTTCTATTAAAAATCTCCCCAAACATGTTGACCAATTATTTTCCTGTAAGATCTCTACACACAAAGGCTAAGAACAACAAAAGGTGCTTCAGTGACTGGTACACCAGTACTATATGCTGGATTAGTCCAGACAACTTGGGCACAGTCAAGTGGCAACATACACTCCTCATGATCACAATTTAAATCACAGCATGACCTGGAGTAACATTGTGAAATGTTGAAGACCAACTCATAAGTGGGCAGATGGGCAGGAGGAAGGACGGGTGAAAAGGAGAAAGAACAAAAGCCATTTAGATAAAAGACAACTGAAAGACAAATATATTTATATGAACTTTTAACATTCATTGGCCCTACCACATCACTGCATATTAAGGTGGTGACCATGATATTAGGATTTCTCGTCTGTTAGGAGAGATAGGAAGGAGGTGAGAAGAAGTAAACAGATCTCATTTGTATTATTGTTGTTACTATTGTTTTGTTTTGTTTTGTTTTGCAGTGATCGGTTAATGTGCAATGTCCTTCCTGGGAATCTGGGAATCTTCTGTTTTGAAAGAGGGTTCATAAAGAATAAAATGACTCTCATTGATAATAGCTTTAAAAATGAGAAGTGCCAGGAGAGACCATAGTTCTTAAGCACAGAGGATGTATAAATTATCATATGCTACACCACCACTGAATGATACATATATATGCATATATATGTATATACGTGTATATGTATATATATGTACATACATATATAACTACCAATAAAAATATATAATATGTATTATATATAATACTAGTATATATTAGTGTGGATATATATATATATATATCTTGTATAGCTTGTATTTTGAGCTTTTAGTACAGTAATTGTCATCAGTTATAAAGTAAGTTTTCCTAAAGATCACATTTTAATTACTAGATTAAGAGTGCAGCCTAGCAAAATTTGGAAGAATACAAGCAAAACCACTGTCTAGAGGTTTTTAGTTATGTAAACATTTGGAAACATTATGTTAGTGATAGCTCCTAGGCCATCCCTGAATATAAACACAAAAAACCTCTATTTCTTATAATTCTGATAATAAGAAACAAGTAATGCAAATTAGCAAACATGAAGAATATAAAAAAATAATATTTAAAAATGGCTTTCCTTTTAGCTTCTCACACTTGTTATATTAAAATATTAATAGCAGCAAATGTCAAAATGTACATGTACCACTCCATGATGGATGTTTCTGAAAACTAATCATTTAGTTAGGTGCCATCTGTATTTTTAGGTTTACTTTTAAAGCATTTTTGGACTGGATATCCTGAATAGCCTAATGAGACCTCAGGTGGGTAGATAAGAAACTATGTGATTCTTTCCAGAAGCACTGAGGAAGGGCAGGTTTGAAATAGTGCCAGAGTCTCTTGTTCTTCTCAACTTTTAATGTGGCAAAATGAGCTGATGTGGCAAAAGTAGAGCATCTCTTGTATCTCCCTTTAAGGCACCATTAAAATTACAGCTTACATATGATAATGGGAAAGTTCAGACTTCTGGTACAGATACACCGGATAGTATATTAGATTTTAATGTCTACTCTCCTTGATCTTCCAGAAAGATTTCAGTTGCATCGCCTATGATAAGTATCTCACTCACAAGTGGGTCTCCAAGTTAAGCTTGTTGAAACCAAGGCTAAGAAGAATCTTGAATTATTAGCCCACTCATCTCTAGCTTTACTACCAAATATTTATGTACCTTAGTGAGATTTACTTACTATTATTCATTTTTTCTCTTTTTATATAAAATGACTAGAAAGCATGTCTGACATTTTTCTTGCAAGGAGCAGAATTAGTTGATGAATATCAAAAGACTTCTAATAATGCCTTGCATAAGTATGTGATCTTTTAATGCATATTACTCTCTCTTCCTCCTGTCAGGTAATGCCTGGGGTAGAGACTTGTCATATTTGTTTTGCATTTGTTGATGGTATGTCACTTCTGAGTGCCAATGGCAGCCATTAATCTTTGCATATATTGAAAACTAACTCCAGTCATTAGTGTGTCAGTTAGGCTGAACATGCATAACACTGCACTGCATTTCCAGTAGAATATTTAGATTGCAGGTTATACATGAAGTATGAAAAGAAATTTAACAGTATGAACTACTAAAAATAACATTCTTTTCCTATAAGTAACTATTTAGAATATATATGTATATTTGAATGACCATAAAAATATCTAGCAAATTGCTGTTAATCAAAGCTAATTAGGATAAGATTTCTTATCAACAAATAAGCAAGAAGCAAAGATATATACCTCTCATAATATTCATAACAGAAATAAAAACTTAAACTTTGACTCACTCTATGCCATGAGAAGACATTGAAAGGATGCCATGGAAATTATAACTATTCTTCACATCCTGGAAAAAGCTCAACACAACTTGAGAAGAATTACCACACATAAAATATGTTCAGTGAAGCAGTTAATATTCAATGCCCCAAAATTAGTGACATAAGGATGACAAAAAATATACATTACATTTAATAAAAGAGTCAATAGAAGGACATTTAGCAATTATTCTAATTTAGAACTTATCAGACAGGGATCAATAACCATGATAAATTGTTAAAAGATCTACTGGGGAAATGGACAGCACTGCTAAGAAAATAAAAAGACAATCTACATATTTTCAATATGCATATCATTTAAGAATCTGGTATCATATTATATAAAGAACACAAACAAATCCATATAAAAATAGTTGGCATAGGTCTTATAAAAATACATAGCAAAAAGCGTATCAAATAATCATATAATGCTCAAGTCAACAATGCTGTAAGATAAATGCCAATTTAAAGCAAATGAAAACAGTTATAAGCTAACCAGAGAGGCTAAAATTTAAAGCAAATAATACCAGGTTTTGGCAAGAATCTTTCTTATATTGTCAGTGATATGTTAACTTTCTTTTTTTTCCCCCCCCGAGACGGAGTCTCGGTCTGCCGCCCAGGCTGGAGTGCAGTGGCCGGATCTCAGCTCACTGAAAGCTCCGCCTTCCGGGTTTACGCCATTCTCCTGCCTCAGCCTCCTGAGTAGCTGGGACTAAAGGCGCCCGCCACCTCGCCCGGCTAGTTCTTTGTATTTTTTAGTAGAGACGGGGTTTCACCGTGTTAGCCAGGATGGTTTCGATCTCCTGACCTCGTGATCCGCCCGTCTCGGCCTCCCAAAGTGCTGGGACTACAGGCTTGAGCCACCGCGCCTGGCTGGTATGTTAACTTTTTACACACTTTGGAACATTGTTTAATATTATCTAGTAAACATACAGAAATTTACCCATTGACTCAGCAATTCTATTTCCAGTTATTTACTCAAGAAAAGTAGAAATTTTTCTTCACCAAAACTTGCAGAAAAATGTTCAAGAGAATGTGATGTGTTTGTACAATGTGGTATTAGCCAGAGATAAAAAAATAAATAAACTGCTGCTACAAAATAAGCCAAACACAAATGGTCACATAATCTACAGTTCCATTTACCTTAATTCCAAAGAAACAACAAACTAGTTGAGAGTGACTGAGATAAGAAAAAAATTGCTAGTCAGACTGGTTAGCAAAAATTGGTAATCAAGGAGCCCAAGGGGGCGTTCTGCTGTGATTGTAAATATTCTCCACTTTATTACATAGGCATATATGATAGTCAAGACATACTAAATGCTTAAAATTTTTATTCTGCTTAAGTAAGACTTAAGTTAGATTTCTGTTGAGTAAGACTCTTATTTCTACATTTTTTAGCTGTAAATCATTATCTATTGAAAGTTAGGAAGATATTCTTCTATAGTAACTTAAAAATTCTTTACAGTTTTTCTCTCAAGTTTAAATCTTTAATATCTCTGGAATTGACACAATTTTATTTTTAAACTATAGGTAACTACTTGTCCAAATAATATTTATCAAAGGATTTTACAGTGACACCTCTTTCATGTATGGTGTTTATGTGTCTGGATTTACTTCTGGTATCTCTTTTATGTATGTACCACTCTTTGGCTTTATTTTTATACCATTTTCAAACTGTCTTAATTACTATCACTTTATAATGGTTCTTGATATCTTATAAAACTCTAAGTGGACAATTAGTGCTCTTTCTCTAATCACTTACTTCACCCAGCTCACATAATAGCTATTTCTAAGCATTATGGTATATTCTTAAAGCCCTTGCCCCGGCCACTTTCCCCATTACACTCAGCAGAATATCTTGAGTCCTACTTAATACAGAACATAATGGCTTCCAGGCCTTCCACCTACAAACTTATCAGCATCATCAATCATCCTTATAGCTTTCCTTCCAGTTTTAGTAGAGCAGATGTTACTGCTGTGGAATGGCAATAACTGCAGTTGTCATCTGAATCCCATCTCCTCCTATTTTGTCAGGATCCTTATACCACCAATTTCTCTCTTTTCACATATTACCTTTTATTAAAAACATTTTTCCTCACTTTTGGGAAAAAATAGTGATTATTTTTATTTTTTACAATAATACATTTTAAGAATGAAAATTAATAATATAAATTTTAAAACATTTTGATGTTTATCTTTTTGCTGTATGTGTCTCACAGAGTTAATATTATACTCTAAATAATCTTGTACCTATAGTGTTTATGAGTATAGCTCATGAACATGTCTCATGTTATCAAACATTCTTTAAATATGAGTACCTTCTATAGAGAATTGTATCATTGGAACATGCATATATCCCTTTGTTTTGCAACATTTTGAAAATAATGCAAGTGCTTATGTTTTGTTTTAAAGGGAAACAAATAAGGAAAATGAAAAGCACTCAACATACATAGTTAAGTATCTTGTGGATTTATGTACATATATTTTCATATAACATACATATTACTATCAACACAAATAGAGGATTAAATGCTCTATTTTCAACATGTCTGTTTTAAATTATTCTTGATCATTTTGTATGTTAACACAAACATAATGACTAGTATTTCCTATATCCCCAAACTATACCATACTATATTGACTACTCTCCTGTTTTTAATCTCCTGTTCTCTGTTATGTCCAGTCTTCCTCTGACTCATTTCCTCTTTTCTCACTGCTAATGTTTCAGAAAATTCTAATTTTAAATTATATTCTTAACGGATGTACTTCTTCTGAAGTAATAATCAATGATTGTTCAACAATCTCCAAGCCAGCTAAATTTACTGTCTGTGTTCAAACCTAATTGTATTTAATAACTGATTAGAAGTTTACTTATCCCACAAAAATCAACATTTCTAAACAACTGTTTTCACTAAACCTGATGCAATATTTACTTACTCAAGTCTCTTCTTCTTCTGAATATATTCTTTCTTTGCTAAATGTGAGTCCTATTGATCTAGTTGCATAAACCAGAGATGGAAGTCATCCTTGAGTCTATTTATTCTTATAGCCAGTCAAGAGCAAAGTATAACAGATTTTACTTCCTTAGTGCCATTCAAATCTATCACTTCTGAAACCTCCTCACTATTACTGTGTTATTGCCTGTATTGTTTACTTATCTCTAAACTTAATTATTAAATGAACATTTTAATTTCCGTCTCTGAAGCCATCCAGATTCCCCGAATCTAATATTTCAAGCTATACACTACTATTAGTGTGGTCTTTCTAAAATGTATAATAATTCTGTCACTTCTATGCATAGAATTGTTTCCCCAAACAATTTTGCTTCAAAATGAAAAGTTGATTTTTAAAAAATTCACATAAAAACTCTGTCACAGTAACAATTCAAAGATATCCTCTTAAGATCTTGTTTTTTTAACTAAACACTAATTAGCACCACTTCATCTAGCCCACTTCAAGTAGCATTTGCTGGGGAGCGACTAGATTACCATTCAACAGCCCTTAAAATAGAGAAAGTATCCTGGCTTATTATGGTGAGCCCAATGTAATCACACACACCCTTAAAAATGAAGAGGAAATCAGAGGAGAGCTATAGATGAAGAGTCAGTCATAGAGATTTGGTAGCAGAGAAAGTCTTTGAGCAGAGAGACTCAAAGCATGAAAGGAACTCAATCATCCCTTGCTGAAGGAAGATTCATGGAAAGTGGGAGAAGGAATGCCGCAACAATATAGAAAAACAAAACAAAACAAAACAAAAAAAACTGGAAAGAAATAGGACCTCAGTCCTACAACCACAATAAACTGGATTCTGCCAAGAAGCCAGTATGAGCTTAGAAGCAGATTCCTCCCAGAGCTTCTTGATAAGCGCCCAGAGGACTAAAACCTTAGTGATGGCCTTATGAAACCCAGAACAGAGAAGCCAACCAAGCCAATCCAGACTTCTGACCTACTGAACTGTGAGATAATAAATTTGTGTTGTTTACACTGTGAAATTTGGGATAATTTTTTACAGCAGCAATAGAAAACTGATGAACCTTAATAATCCTACTCCACTCTCTTGACCTTTATCCCTGATCACAGCCCCTTTCCCACTTTACCTTGAAGTATCCAGAAATACATGTTTTTATAATATCAGTCCCTCTGCTGTCTCAAGGTGCATGGATTCATGCTAGCTTTTTGTGTAAATCTTTTTACCTTGCCTGGCTAATTTCCATTTACTCTTCACAATTCATCATAGCTATCATATCTTCTGGAAACCCACCTGAACTACCATGTCTCTGTTGGGAGCTCCACTTATGTTACCCCATACACTTTGATTTATTTCCATCAAAGCAGGTAAGATGTCCTCTGGTAATTACCAATGTGTCTGCCTTCTCACCTTCAAATATAAGCTCTTTGAAGACAATGACTGTAAATTACATCTATAAATTGCCTGAGTTTAGCACAAAGCACAGCATTTGTGCACAATAAACATCTATTGAGTGAATACCAGAATGATGGGTTTGCATTTTGTAATGAATTTTTAGAAACAATTTATGATTGTCAAGTGTACCAATGAAAGATCATTCTCCTTCTAGTAAAATTATTTTGCCAATAAAGATGAACTTAAAGAGATGTTGCTGCATTGTGTATTTTTTTTTAACTGGTAAAACTAATATCTGTATTTGTCACTGATAATGATTTTGCTCTTTAATTAAAGGACATATTATTTACTTAAAATATGTTCTTGTTTGAGCAAATCTTAACTAATTTTCCATATCTGTGTGCCTTTGTACCAGGAAGATAAATGCTTATGCATCTTTTTTAAAAATTTTTCTTTCCAGAGTGGGATGATTAGTTGCATCCCTCTTTAGGGGAAATATTAGAAAATTATTACCTACTTTGATTTTTCTTTACATCCTAATTTTTTCTTCCATAATTGAAAGAGTGCTTATGTGGGGTGACCCTGAAACACATTGGCATCTTGGGTTCAGACTCTTTCTGCATTGCATTCATAGGGGCCTGCTTTCTGAAATCAACATTTGTTATTATTCCCACTATTGCTATCAGTGAGACTGACTTCTTCATACTATGGGAAAAGCTTGGATTTTCCTAACTCTCCTCTTTGTGACAGGTTTAGTAGTAGAACTTAGTACTAGAAGTTTATCAAGAGTTAGGGAGTAGTAGGAAGCCCATGCTGGCCTTGGGACAAAACAGGCAGCTGCATATGACTCTGCAATTTGCCCTACACAAAAATATACTGCCTAGGGGCCACTGAGCACTGAAATACACTCTACTCTTGACTTTTCAAATTCTGTGCCATATAGGATAAAGGCCAGTGGGATGCCTTATGCTCCTTCATACAAAGATAGAACATGTGCATCTCTGTGTTTAATCCCCTATTCTGGCCTCCTTTGTCTATATTCATTTGGTTCAGAACTCATCATTAAGAGATCTCATTAATTAGCTAATTTAAAATCCCACACCAGAAAATAAAGCCAAGGGAAACTTAATTTTCAGCACCATGTCATTATTCTAGAGATAATGATTCTATATAAAACAATTTTGTCACACTCTATGAACATCTTTTTATGTGCTCCATCATAGTCATGCATTTTTTGGTCATAATACTCAGTGGTTAAATAGTTTATAGTATCTCTGCCAGTCATGTGCATATGCTAAATATATGCACATACATATGGATACGTAAACTCATAGGGTACTATTTTTAATATTATGGATTCCTAAAAAAAAGACCATAATTTATTGTTTTATAAATAATGTTTGCTTCTTACAAAGGCAATATCAGCTTAATGATTTATTGCTGTATTTGAACTGTATTTTTATTTTTGCATGAGAAAGAGTAAAACCTTGCAAATTAACCTGATTAATGATGATAACTTTAAGTTTATAGTAAAGTTGCATTATACTGAAATGTTCAAGTTTTGGGGTGTTTCTTTTACTAATCAGTCTTTTAAAGTATTCAATTCCCTTTACAAAATGTTGTTTGGATAAAGGAAAGGGGTAAGCGAGGTTGAATGCCAGATGTTTAATTAGTACCACTTCATCTAGCCCACTTCAAGTAGCATAATGCTCTCACAGAGGAAGGGATTTTCTCCCAGTATTTCATTTAAAGTATACAGTAAATACTTATACATGATTTAATGACTCTATGCTGCAAATCAGTTAATACATAAAATGAACAGAAAAAGAATATTATTTCCAAGTTGGTTTTACAAAATCATGGCAGGTCTTGAAAACAAGATTGGGATATTGTAGAATAAATAAATCCCAGTGTAAATAGAACCACATTCACATGTTTGCCTACAAAACTGGTTACTTATCTTTATTCTACATATAAGGTCCAAATTTAATTTACCTGCCTTGACAAAACAAATGTACAGTAATTTTTCAAGTAAGCTCTTTTATACTGCCTCATTCCAAACTCGAAGTCCTCAGCTTGTTAGGTCATTTGGAATGATTAAGCCTCAATTTTCTAATGTATAAAATCAGCATAATACTAAAGATTTACTGCCTATGGTGTTGAAAAAATAACAGATAATCCATTCAAAATGTTTAGCCTAGACTTAGGTAGATTGAAAGTGTCCAATAAATTTAAAATACCATTGTTATGATTATTTCTGTAAATATTAATTAGATATTACTATTCATTTTATTTTGAATACCCCTACTTCCTGCTAAAAAATAAAATGTGTAAGAAACACTAGAACGATGGTCCATGTTTTTTTCTACCCTTGTCAGTGATAATTGATACATTTATAATTTATTTATTCTTAAAAATGAAAAATTTCCCTTTATTTAGACTACATTTTAAAGAGATTGTTAAATGCTTCTAGAGTGTCTGTATTAGCATTATTTTAAATTACATATTAAAAACAGATTAGGCCTGGTGAAGTGGCTCACGCCTGTAATCTCAGCACTTTGGGAGGCGAGGCAGGTGTATCATCTGAGGTCAGAAGTTCCAGACCAGACTGGCCAACATGGCGAAACCCCGTCTCTAATAAAAGTACCCAGATTAGCTGGGCGTGGTTGTGGGCACCTGTAATGCCAGCTACTCAGGAGGCTGAGGCAGGAGAATAACTTAAACCCAGGAGGTGGACGTTGCAGTGAGCTGAGATCACACCACTGCACTCCAGCCTGGGCAACAAGAGCTAGACTGTCCCCCCCCCAAAAAAAAAAAAAAATATATATATATATATATATATAAAATATATATATATATATCTCCTTTTATATATATCCTTTTATATATATTATATATATATATACTTTTTGGGGCTTAAATTATTAAGATGTTGGTATTTAATATACGAATATTTTTGTGGCAAATCTGTCATTGTAAATTTTCGCATATCAATTACATCTCTAACATTGCAAATTCAAGCATGTAAAGGAAAACCAAAAATTAGAACTTATGAGGGATTGTTGTGAAAAGCACACACTGACATAGGAGGAGAAGGAACAAGATGTCGGAAGAGAAAGTTCCCCCATTGTGCCCCCCACCCCCTGCCTGCAAGGACGACAAGTTAACAATGATCTACACAGAAAAACACCTTCATAAGAACCAAAACTCAGGTGAGCACTCACAGTACCATTTTAACTTCATATTGCTGAGACACAGAAGAGATAGAAAAAAATATTCAGAACCGCTAACTCCATTCCTTGCCTGCCCTCAACAGCCGCAATGTGGTCCGGAAGGCTTCTCTGGAAACCAGGAGAGAAAGAACACAGCAATTGTCAGGAAATAAACTAAGGGCTATTCTGTTAGAGAAGAAAGGAAAAACAGACCAAAAATCAGCTGAGGCTCACTGACAGGGAACATTTAAACCAGTCCTGGCTAGAAGAAAATCACAGATACCAGTGGTCTGAACTTGAGTGCCCACAAACCTCATCACTGAGGGTCAAAGTGCTCTTGACACCAAAAAATGGAAAAAATATTCTATGTTAATGGATTGGATGGATCAATGTTGTTAAAATTTCCATACTACCCAAAGCAATCTACATATTCAATGCAATTAATATCAAAATACTGATGACATTCTTCACAGAAACAGAAAAAAAAAAAATCTTAAAATGTAATGGAACCACAGAAGACCCAGGATAGCCAAAGCTATCCTACACAAGAAGAACAAAACTGGAGGAATAATATTACCTGACTTCAAATTATACTGTAGAGCTATAGTAACCAAAACAGCCAGGCAATGGCATAAAAGCAGACATATAGACAAATGGAACAGAATAGAGAACCTAAAAACAAATGTATACCCCTACAGTGACCTCATTTTTGACAAAGGTTTCAAGAAGATAAACTAGAGAAAAGACAGTCTCTTCTTTAAACTGTGCTGGGAAAACTGGACATCTACATGCCAAAGTATGAAACTAGACTTTTATCCCTTGCCATATGCAAAAATAAAATTAAAATGGATTAAAGACTCAAATCTAAAACCTCAAACTATGAAAAAACTACATGAAAACATTGAGGAAAGTTTCCAGGATGCTGATCTGAGCAAAGACTTTTTGAACGATATCCTGCAAGCACAGGTAACCAAAGCAAAAATGGACAAATGGAATCACATTAAGTTAAAAAGATTCCACACGGCAAAGGATACAATCAACGAAATGAAAAGACAACCCACAGAAAGGCAGAAAATATTTTCAAACTACCCCTTTGACAAGGGATAAATAACCAGAATATATAAGGAGCTCAAAAGAAGCAGTAGGAAAAAGAATCTAATAACCCAATTTAAAAAATGGGCAAAATATTGGAGTAGACATTTCTCAAAAGAAGACATATAAATGTCAAACAGGCATAGGAAAAGGTGCTTAATATCACTGATCATTAGAGAAATGCAATTCAAAACTACAATGAGATATTTCACCATAGTTAAAATGGCTTTTATTCGAAAGACAGGCAATAACAAATGCTGGAGAGAATTTGGAGAAAAGGAAACCCTTGTACACTGTTGGTGGGAATTTAAGTTAGTACCGCCACTATGGAGAACGGTTTGGAGGTTCCTCAAAGAGCTAAACAGTGATCTACTGCATGATCCAGCAATCCCACTGCTGGGTATACACCCAAAATAAAAGAAATTACCATATGGAAATTGTATCTGTGCTCTTAATGTTTGTTGCAGCACTGTTTACGACAGTTAAGACTTGAAAGCAACCTAAGTGTCCACCAACAGAAGAATGGATAAAGAAAATGTAGTACCCATACACACAGTGGGGTACTATTCAGCCATTTAAAAAATGAGATCTGGTCATTTGCAACAATATGAATGGAAGTAGAGATCATTATGTTAAGTGAAATAAGCCAGAAAGAGAAAGACCAACATTATGTATTGTCCCTTATTTGTGGGATCTAAGAATTAAAACAATTGAACTCATCAACATAGAGAGTAGAAGGATGGATACCAGAGGCTGAGAAGGCTGGTGAGGGACTGGTGGAGAAGTGGGGATGGTTAATGTGTTTTAAAAAAATAGAACAAATAAGACCTAGTATTTTTTTTAGCACAGTAGGATAACTATAGTCAATAATAACCTAACTGTACATTTTAGAATAATATAATTGGTTTGTTTGTAACTAAAAAGATAAATGCTCGAGGGATGGATACTCTATTCTCCATAATTAGCTTATTTCACATTGCATGACTATCAAAACATCTTATGTACTGTATAATATACACACCTACTATGTAATCACAACCATTTTAAAAATAATAAAAGAATGAAAAACAAACACTATAACTATCATGTTAAGAATTTTAAGTACAGAGTAATTTAAGATTTTTAAGATAATTATTTAGAAATTGTGTGATAATTAATAACTGCAAAGTTGTCATTATGCCCCATCATCCACAATATTCATAACTTTAATCCAAAGCTGAAATTGTAATTAAAGAAATGGTAATGAGGTTTGTAAACTTGATGATAGTTTTTCTTTTACTGAAAAGCACAGTGTAAGAATCTACCTATGCTTCTAAAGAGCATTTAATATTTTCTAAGTACATTAAAAGGAGCAATATATTTTCATTATTTTTGTGTAAAAAGGAAAAAAATATTTAATCTTCAATGCTCATTGTTTTCTAGTTTAGAAAAAAATTAAAAATATTTCAAGTCACATTAACTGTAAATATATCATTATAATTTTTTAGAAATTTAAATATGATTTTCATTCACATGTAATATAGTACAGAGTCATATGCATACAGTGGAGGAACTTTGAGAGGAGGCCAAATTTTGAAAATTACTGTATTACAAATAAATCTGTTTCAGGGGAAAATGTCAGAATTAATTTGTATACTGTAAAATTATGTGTCATCAATATTGGCAGGTTTCTCAAGTAATTACATTCTAGTTTAAGAGAGGGAATGAAGTGGATAGGAATAGGACCAGGACAACAGATGAGTGTAATTACATTCCTGAGGATATTTGTAACATACTAAATTAGGGAGTCCTGTACATTAGGAGTTCTATTCTCCAAAAACAGAAGGCTTCTACAAAAAAAAAAAAAAAAAGCAAGACATATATCTAATTATAATATCAACTGACCTTATAGTTTATATCTTATGAATAAAATTTGCATGTCTTTCTATTTATATTTAATGTTATTGTTATAATATTTAATATTGCAATGTATTCTGTTTTTATAATCATCTAGAAAAAACTGTAGTTTTGGAAATAACAATTTTCTGAATTGTAAATGCAACATTTTTACAGGAATTGACATTTTCTAATTGCTTTAATTTGCTAAATTAATGTTATTTTGCTTGTAATCTAGTTTTAGGTAACTTTCAATTAATTTGAAATAAATTTTCAAAAGTAACTTACATATTCAGAAGCTAGAAGCATAAAGATCATTTGAATTATTCATCTGTGTAGTTTTAATGCTTATTTTCCCTCAAGCTTTTTTTTTTTTACTCCAGAAAGGAACATGTAATTTTCTTGTAAGATACATCTCAATGTCTTTGTAGTAGCTTTTTTACTATTTAGCCTTAATTTCATTTCCTATAAGTACTTGAAAAACCAAACAAGTATATTGTAACAGAACAGAGAAATGAGCATTAAATGATATGTCTCATGGATAGCACACAACTAAAGTGAAACAATACGTAGTACAAATTGTATTTCATGGACTAGTAGAAAGTGGTGTTGGTGTGTTGATCCACTATTTTGTAATTTGAAGTAAAATTTTAAAATTTGTTTTATCAAAATATTTGAAATTCTATCCTAACTTGTTAGGATTTCCAGAGACTTTAAAAATGCCAGAAAATGTAGAAAATAAACAATAAATGCCTCTTTCCAGATATCTCAGAATTCCTGAATAAAAATACAATATTATCTTTATTTTCTGAATTTTATTTTTTTCTATGTCTCTACTTAATGCCTCTAGATTATTGTTAAACCTTAGACATAGATCTATAAAATGTTTTGTTTTTTTTGTTTTTTTTTTTTGTTGTTGTTTTTTTGTTTTTTTTGTTTTAGTTCACAGCAATAAACTATTCTGTAGAGGATTTCTGCTGAAATTTAACATCAGCTGGCCATGAATTCCAGCAAATATGTGCATAGCATTTACATGTCAAGCAATTTTGTCCCAAGTGCTCCATAAAATTCAAGATAAATTTTATTTGTATCTTCAACTTGCAGATAAGGAAATTCAAGCAAAGAGAAATTAGATGACTTAGAAATTAGAAACTAGTTTCAAACTCAGGCAATCTAATGCACGGTTTTCAACTTCACCGTATGCTGCTTCTTTAATTCTCATTCTTTCCTATACAAGAAGAGAAAGAAGTGAATCTAGATTTTGTGGAGGCCTGATGATGACAAAATTTGGCCGGTAGGTGTGAGGGTGTGGTTCATTTTAATAATAAATGTAAAATTACACATATTAAATTAATCATGAAATAAACAGTGAAAATTAGAAAAGAAAATCACTAAAGTATATTGAAGACAAAAATACCAAAACAAAATTCAGAAGAATACAGTCAATTAAATAACCGCTTGACATATACTTGCCTAGAATATTTTACTTTCTGTTTTTAATCACCTCTTTTATGTAGACTACAGAAAAATAATTTAGTACTGCTATTGACATTCTTGATAGAAAGAAACTTTTTGTTGACAATTTATATTCATAAAATACACAACTTCACACATTTATATTTTGTAGTACTACAGGGTTTTACCTTTCGAATAAAGAAAATATGATAAATTTAATATTGCACTATTGTTTTCTCACTTTCTCCAGTGCAGTTATAAGCAAGCAACAAACTCCATTATACTCCTTATTTTAAATGAAACATTCTATGTTCACAAATATTGGTCATCTAAACCTTGCCTTCTATGGATACTTCTAATAACTACAAGTATAAAAAGTGATAAATTTAGTAACATGTTTTTTCAGTGTGTTACTATGAAAAACAAGTGTTTTATTTCCTACTGCAAATAGGGCAAATAGTGTCTTTAAATCTAATTAGATTAGCTAATGCATTCCAGAAAATCCAGAATTAATTCAGAAAACGCTTTTCCATTCTGTTTTTCTGGCACCACTTTTGGTACCAACCTCTGTTTGTCAAGGTTCAAACACAGAAACAGAACCTGTAGGTTATAATTTTATCTTTAATCATATTTATATCTATCTATATGTCACAGTGTATGTATATATCTATATCTAACATGTATTCATCTATCAAGAGATTTATTAAAATCAATTGGTTTATACAATTATGGAGACTTCTGGGATTCCTTGGGCATGGGATGAAGTTCTGGTCTTCAAACTGGAATTTCTTTTTAGTCTGAAAGATTATGGAGTGTACTGATGATCTTCAAACTACATACTCTAATGAATACCTAAGATAAATTATTGAGAATTAGAAAAATTCTACTAATTAGCATAATTTGCTTTCCATAAACATTTCCATAAACAAAAATGTCAGCATTATCTTTACTGACTAAATTATATACCTTTTATAATTGAAGTGCTTCTCTAATAGGGCCTAATTATCTATCATTCATTTTTTATATTTTGGCCTCCCATTCCCAGACTCAGACCCCACAGATTGATGAGATAGGATAAGAGAGAGAGAGAGAGAGAGAGAGAGAGAGAGAGAGATAAAAACTGTCTACGGTGAAAATCCTTTGCTGCATAAAGAAAACAAAAAATATAACTCCTAATGGTTTGATCAGAAAATATTTTCAGTGGCAGATATCCATAATACACATATTACATGGATTCATGGTGTTCATGACACACAGCCTGTGGAAGAATCAAACGTATGAAAAATGTCGATAAAACATTCAAGAGGATTTGTGTGACCCTCAAGGTCTTTCTTTAAAATTATTTTGTCTAATATAATCTCAGTATCGAAGTATAGTTTTTGACATTTTAAAACAGCTTTTTTTCACACATATATGAGCAGAGGTAAAAATTTTATTGTAGTAAGGAAATTAGCAGGATAACAAAACTAGTTCAAAGGAAGTGATGGGAAATACATATTTTTGATGAAAAGGAGTAATGCTGGAATATTATTGCTAAGTTATACAGAAGATTACTTAATAGTCTAATGTGTTACAAATATATAATACTTTACGTTATAAATTCTGCTTGACAAAAATTGCTGAAACCTCCTTCAACAGAAGTTATTTACATCTTCTTAGTTTTCTACAATTTAATTTCTAACTTTAAATAGCCTGGTCCTTAATTGGCAAGTAGTTAACCAGGCAATGCTCTATTCCCTTGGAGAGTTGAATATTTCCTTGGTAAGCTTGTTGGGCAGTGCTCTGATAAAGCATGACAATTATTGATCATTTCAAAATTTTGGATTTTAAAAAATACTAGACTATAGGCACCTAGTGTCATTTTATTTCTTTGTAACTGCAGAAAGAAAACATATCTTAAGATACATCTGCCTTGGTAAAGTTCATAATTTTTTTCTTTGCACATCTATATATCAAACTTTACGCATAGATGAAACTGATTTTTGGAGATTTCATACTTACATGGCTGAAGATAAAAGAAAATGTAGAACAATATGTTATGTTGTGATAATAAGACATTGGAGGTTATATATAAATCTGGGTATCCAGGAAAAAGTTATATGAAAGACATTTTCTGGCTTAATGGAAGGAGATTCAAGTTCCTTGATAACTGGGCTCACAAGCAAAATATAAAAGGCTACATTTATGATTTGCATTTATATATACATGGCAGTAATAAATTTTGTTCAGATAAGATTGGGACAGTTTTTATTAAAATAAGCAAACAAACAAAGAGAAATAACCTGTAGGATCCTATATCTTGATGTTGATCTTTAAATTGTAATTCCTGTTATCTCTGAGAATTCAAAACTTTAACAAATGTAAATTATATCTTGACCTTGTTATCTTACATGCTTCCTATCAGACAGAGCTAGGCTAAGGGCTAAGCTGAGTTTTAAAATATCTGTCTAACTTTTCAAAGAGTTATATTCACATAGATTCTTAAAACAAAATCTATTCATCAAAATAAATAAATCAATAAATCTTCAGGAATTTAACTTCAATTGCAGGCACCGTTGCAGACCAGTGGGGAATCTCTCTGAAGCAGTCTTGTTTGCAAATGTGGCAATGGTAATTTTATAAATGCATGTATTCCTTAGGTTTTTCTCTTTTATTCATTTATTTTTCAGATATCCTTTTCTGTTAGTTTCCTCTTGTACTTACAGTTAAGGCTAATTCTTAAAAAAAAAAAATGAAATGATATAATCAGAAACAATAGTAAATATCAAGCCATTTTCAAATAATAACAATAATAAACTCATAAGTAATTAAAAGTAGATGGATTATTCTTAAATTAGTAGAGAACTTTTTTCAATTACCAACATTAAGATGTGTGAAATTGTAGCTTAATTGACTAAAGCTTATTTAATGTAATCAGTGTGAAAATTTCAGACTAGGGAAAATTCTTAATATGTGAATAAATGATTGTGGACATTAGTCTAGAGAATAAGCTAGTGCTTAATTAGGAAAATCTGATTGGGCTTGATGCTGCATCTATGCACTAATCCAACTGCAGGGATGCACCTCATGCTGAAAAGAGCTGTTTCAGGGAATACAGAGTAGTTTGCTGCCAAGTTTGCAATTCCCTGTGATCTCAATTTCTCTGTCTCTCTCTTCCTGTCCTCACTTTCAAATAATTTTCATAATAAGAGTCAAGAAACTATAAACCCATAATTGGTTAAAATTATATAACTTTAGCATATAGTTCGTAGACAGAACCCTTATGCTAGGTTTTAATGTGCCCTGTGAAGTTCATGTGTTAGAAACTTAATCCCCAGTGCAACAGTGTTAAAAGGTGGGACTTCAAAGAGGTCAGTAAGTTGTGAGGGTTCTGACCTCATGGATGGATTAATGACTTTATTGCCAGAGTGGGTGCCTGATAAGAAGATAATTTGGTTGCCTTCCTCTCTTGTTCTCATGGATGCTCTTTTGCCTTTCCGCCTCATGTCATGGAATGACACAGTATGAAGGCCCTGTCTAGGTGTGGGCCCCTCAACCTTGGAATTCCCAGGCTTCAGAACTGTAAGAAATAAGTATCTTTTATTTGTAAATTACCTAGTCTGTGGTATTTTGTTACAACAACACAAAACATAGAAAGTATCAAGCATCTCTGGGGTTTCACAGCTGTAAAATGAGGTAGTTGATTTTCTTATGTGTAAGAGCTTTCCCAATATTACTATTTTTTGAAACATTTAATTGATGTTTCTCTCATACATTCAAACCTATGTTAATACAAAACATTCTCAATGGCTGTCAGCATTTTCTTTAGCTTTGCAAATTCCTAATGAAATGACAATATCTGCTACAAAGAATCACTGGCAATAAGAAGAATGGACAGATGACAAGGCAGACAAATAGTAGAAAAACAACAACAAAAAAATAAAGACAAAGAAAGGTGGAGAATAAATGAAAAAAGAGTAAAAAGAAAGTAATGGAAAACACTGGAGAAAGCAAAAAGTCACCATTGTTTACAATAGCTAAGATTTGGAAGTAGCCTATAAGTGTCCATCATCAGATGAATGAATAAAGAAAATGTGGTACATATACACAATGGAGTACTATTTAGCCGTGAAAAAGAATGAGATCCAGTCATTTGCAACAACATGGATGGGATTGAAGATCATTAGATTAAGTGAAATTATCCAGGCACAGAAAGACAAACATTGCATGTTCTCCTTTATTTGTGGGATCCAAAAATCAAAATAATTGAACTCATAGAGAGAGTAGAAGTAAGGTTACCAGAGGCTGTGAAAGCCAGTGTGGGATTGATGGAGAGTTGCAGATGGTTAATGGGTGCAAACAATAGAGTGAATTAGACTTACAATTTGATAGCACAACAAGGTGACTATCATCAATAATAACTTAATTGTACATTTTAAAATATCTTAGAGTATACTTGGCTCGTTCGTAACTCAATGGATAAGTACTTAAAGCAATGAATATCTCATTCTCCCTGATGTACTTATTTCCTGTTACATGCCTGTATCAAAACATCTCACTTACCCAATAAATATATACATCTACTATGTTACCACAAAAAATAAAAAATAAAGAAAAGCAAAATAAAAAGTCCAAAAAGTCATAGTATCAAGTGGCTATAAATTAAAATCATTATTTCAAATGTCTTTTCGTACCAAAATAATAAAATACTGTAAAAATAAGAATGGAAAGGATAAACAGGAAAAAAAATATTCAGAAGTTACAAAGGTCAGGGGCCACTCTCAATGTTAAAATTTTCATAGCGTATTACCCTATACAACAGGGAGAACGGAGCGGTTTGCAAATAACTCACAGGCATCTGCACCTTAATTAATATAATCATATTGACATAAAGAAAATATGACACAATTCAGTTTTTTGTTTTTTTTTTACACATTGCAGAGGGTCTTTCTAGACCCAAAATTTGAAAGACCCACTTAACAGGAAAAAGTGAAATATAGATTAACAGTTGGATATAAGGGACTACTGGAATGAATATCTCATTAAAATACTTAAGTATATTTTAGGGAAATACAATACATGCAGAAATGTAATAATAATTAGGTTTCAAATAAATATTACGTAGTGAAGAGACATGTTTGACTATTAACTCTAGCACTCCCAATGTATGATCCCTCTTTGTCACTACTCTCAACTTCCTCAGAGGTAAACACAATTATAACTTCTGATAATATGGACATAATTTTGCTTATATTTGTGCTGTGTAAATGAAACCATAGCATATGTATGTTTTTGTGCTTATCTTATTTTCCCCAATATTTGTGCATATTAAAAATTATACATTGATCTATCATATAGCAGTTTTTATTTTTGTTAAAAATCATATTCTATTATGTGAATGTACCACAGTGAATTCACCCATCATATTATTTATTAATTGATGTTTATGTTTCCATTTTCTGTTAGTAGAACTACAGCAGCTCTGTGTGTGTTTATTTATATATATAAAACATACATGCAAAATATGTATATAACATATATGTAAAATATATGTTATATATATGTTCATACAAGTTTGACACATATCTTTATCTTTTCAAAATAGTGATTTGTAGAATTTCTGTATATACATTTCGATAAGAGTCTGTTTGTGAACTCATGATACTGCAAACATCTTTTCCCACTCTCACTTGCCTTTTCATTCTTTTGTTTTTTGTACTGATGAATAGAACTACCCAGTTTCAACACAGCTATTCAATGCATTATTCTCTTACTCGAATTCTGCGTTCTACTTAAGAAATTCTTATTTTCTGCAAAGCTAAAAAGGTTATTCTCTAATTATGTCATATATGCTTGTGTTTCTTTTTTCTTTATATATGAAATCCACCTCCAAGTAATTTATTCATATAAAAAAAGAAGGCCAGGTGTGGTGGCTCATGCCTGTAATCCCAGCACTTTGGGAGGCTGAAGTGGGTGGATCTGGAGGTCAGTGGTTTAAGACCAGCCTGGCCAACATAGTGAAACCCTGTCTCTACTAGAAATGCAAAAATTAGCTGGATATGGTGGTGAGTTCCTGTAATGCCAGCTACTCTGGAGGCTGTGGCAGGAGAACTGCTTGAACTGGGGACTGGGAGGCAGAGGTTCCAGTGAACTGACTTTGTGCCACTGCACTCCAGCCTGGGTTATAGAGCGAGACTCAGTCTCAAAAAAAAAAAAAAAAAAAAAAGGAAAGAAAAAAAGAAAGAGAGAGAGAGAGAAAGAGAGAGTGATAAAAAGAGACAAAGAGAGAGAGATAAAAAGAGGAAAGAAAGAAAAGAAAGAAAGAAAGAAAGAAAGAAAGAAAGAAAGAAAGAAAGAAAGAAAGAAAGAAAGAAAGAAAGAAAGAAGAAAGAAAGAAAGAAAGAAAGAAAGAAAGAAAGAAAGAAAGAAAGAAAGAAAGAAAGAAAGAAAGAAAGAAAGAAAGAAAGAGAAAGGAAAGAAGGAAGGAAGGAAGGGAGGGAGGGAGGGAGGGAGGGAGGGAGGGAGGGAGGGAAGGGAAGGAAGGAAGGAAGGAAAGAGAGAGAAGGAAAGACGGTTGATATTATTTTTCACATGGATATCCATTGGTTCTGGTACCAATTTTGAGGTCTGTCCTTTCCTCACTGTTCTGCAGTGACAATTTTTTTAATCTAGAAAGTTATTTATTTTATTTGGTTTGTTTGTTTATAAATGGTGTCTCACTATGTTACCCAGGCTGACATGCAGCAGCTATTTACAGGTCCAGTTACAGCATGTTACAGCCTAAAATGCGTGGACTCAAGCAATTCTCCCACCTCAGCCTCCAGAGTAGCACAAACTAGAGTTATGTACCACCATGCACAACTTTTTATTTTTGTTCTTCATTATTTTATATGTTGCACATGATAAATACATACGTTATGTGTAGTAACAACTTACAAAAAAATCAAGTATCCCAAAATATGTCAGTTTATTTCTGAAATCTCTTTTCATTTTCTTTGGTACACTTTTCAACCTACAGTATCTTACATAGTTTATCTGTATGATAATTATATCTGATTGGGTAGTCTTCCACATTTCTCCCTTTTTTTCTAATAATATCTCAGCTACATTTTGTTCATAACAAGTAAAGGTGAACTTCAGATCTCTGTGTAAAAGTACACACACACACACACACACACAATGCATAAACTAGCAAAAGCAAAACAGAATTTTTGTAGAATTTTGACCTTCTATTGCAATTTAATTAACTCAATCAATTTGTGAAAAAATAACTCATTGTGACATTGGATTTTCAAATTTATTAATATGTTCTATCCATTTACTTAGGTTTCTTATTCATTTCTTTCAATAGTTTCTTTATTTATTTATAAAACTTTTGCTTTTGTATTAGACTTATTTCTAGGTATTTGGTGTTTCTCAATGTTACTATGACACTTTTAAAAATTACTTTTCAGGCTGGGCATAGTGGATCATACCTGTAATCCCAGCACTTTGGGAGGCCAAGGCAGGTGGATCATGAGGGTCAGGGATTCGAGACCAGCGTGGCCAACATAGTGAAGCCCTGTCTCTAGTAAAAATACAAAAATTAGCCAGTTGTGGTGGCATGCTGATGTAGTCCCAGCTACTCCAGAGGCTGAGGCAGGAGAATTGCTTGAACCCAGGGGCAGAAGTTGCAGTGAGCCGAGACCACACCATTGTACTCCAGCCTGGGCGACAGAGCGAGATTCTGTCTCAAATAAATAAATAAATAAATAGATAAATAAATAAATTAATTAATAAATAGTTTTCACTGGCAATTGCTGTGTACATAGAAATTTAATTAATATTTTCTTTCTGACCATTAATTCAGCAAACTTATTAAATCTGGTAGGACTTATGTAGATTCCCATGGCCTTTTTGTTAATGCATAACAGCATACCTTATTTAAATAAGGATACTCTTAAATGAAATACATTTATCTATTGTTTACCGAAAGGGATATGTTCTGAGAAATGCATCCTTAGGCAATTTCATTGTTGTGTGAACAGCACAGAATGAATGTGCACACATCTAGGTGGTGCAGCCTACTACGCATTTAGGCTATATGGTATAGCCTATTTCTCCTAGACTGTAAACTTGTACAGTATTTAATGTAGGCAATTTTGACACCATGGTTAGTATTTGCAGACCTAAACATATCTAAATACAGAAAAGTCACAGCAAAATTACAGTGTTACAATCTAATGGAACCACCATCATAAATATGTAATCCATCCTTGACCAAAACCTTGCTATGTAGTGCTTGACTGTAGATGTAATTTTGGCTTAGATTCTTTACGCTGATTTGTGAACAACAGGATGAAACTGTCTTCCAATGCATGGAAGCTGTTTTTTTGTTTGTTTGTTTTAGTGGGTTACATTATAATTTTTTTCTTTTGTGCATCGTAAGAGCAATTTCCTAAAACAAAATAAAAGGTATAATCTATTACTATATCCAAACTAAAATAATTATATACAATTTTTGTTCTTTTTGCTGAAATAGTAATAGGAAATTTCTGAAATGGATAATGGTAAAATTATAACCATAAAATAACAGTACTAATATCCAATGAGTGCTAGATATTTTTAAACATTTATTTTAATCTCAATAGAAATCCTATTTACATACCATAATTCATATTTTGAGTTAAGAAATTTGAAATGTACATACTGTGTATCACTTAGACCCACTAGTATAATGAACAGAAGCCACATTATAATGACTTATCAAAATAGCAATTAATTAATTGCTTACATAAAAGTTCTAAATAATTATTTATCTTAGAGGGTCAATTCTTATACTATATTTAGCACCCCAGATTCTTTCCACCTTGTGTTTATGTCATATATTAGGGCCTCATTTTTGTAGAAAACCTGTTGGCAGAATTAATAGAGTAGAAAGGATATTGCTCTTTTAAAAGCCTTGGAACAATGAATGACAACATCCCTCCATTTCACAGTTCTGTGGTCATAACTACTTGCATGGCCATATATAATGACTGTAAAGAAAAAAAGTCTAGTCTAGCCGGGTCTATTGCCATACTCATATTAGAAGATAAGAGAATGGACTGTAGCCGGGCGCGGCAGCTCACGCCTGTAATCCCAGCACTTTGGGAGGCCGAGAAGGGCGGATCACGAGGTCAGGAGATCGAGACCATCCTGGCTAACACGGTGAAACCCCATCTCTACTAAAAAATACAAAAAACTAGCCGGGCGAGGTGGCGGGCGCCTGTGGTCCCAGCTACTCAGGAGGCTGAGGCGGGAGAATGGCGTAAACCCGGGAGGCGGAGCTTGCAGTGAGCTGAGATCCGGCCACTGCACTCCAGCCTGGGCGACAGAGCGAGACTCCGTCTCAAAAAAAAAAAAAAAAAAAAAAAAAAGACAATGGACTGTAAAGAATAGCTAACAGTCTCTCATGTAACGACTGTGTAACTTGCCCAATAACATGTAGCTAGAATGTGCCTAACAGTACATAGAAATTCAATGATACCTGATCCTTTGTATATTACACCTAGCTACACAAATGGATAGAGAAATTATCCAAGAAATCATATATGAGTATAGTTTAACATATTTTAAAAAAATATAAAAATTTATGTTATTTTATACTACAGTAATCTGGAATTTGGAGTTCTGACATTTGGACTGAAGTGTATCTTTTCTTAGTTACTCCCTTATCAAGGACAACCTAACTATTTGGAACAAACAATAATTTAAGAGACTATTTACTGAATAATATGGAACAAAAACTGAAGGCCTCTTGGAGGACATCCAAAACCTTAATTTTGTGTAATATAATTGATGTTATAATTAAAAATTACTCATATTTATTTATTAAATTTTCTCAGGATTTCATGTAAATTATTATTAGATCAATATTATTAACTAGGTTGTTCAAAGAAACAAATTTCAATTTATTTAACATATTCATTCATTTAAATGTTTAATTTAACATCTTTAATGACTTAAAACATAATTTAAAATTTAACTATTTTTGAGTGAATTACTCTTGCTTGAAGTCCTATTTACCTGGCCTACTCCCTTTATCTTGAATCCATTATCTTATTTATTAAACATTTACATTAAATTATTTATGTCTATAAAGATTATTTGCTCATGTCTACATCTCTCTTTCTTTGTCATAATACTTTTCTGCGTTATTTTCACTTATGCAGTTTTCAACTGTACAGATTATGTAGATAGATATCGGATGTCGAGCAAACGTTTTTAACTTAGAAGTTCAAGTTTTGTATTTGAACTTATAAGTTAAAAATACTCGTTTCTCTTTTCTTTTTCTTTTCTTTTCTTTTTTCTTTTTCTTTTTTTTTTTCTTTTCTTTTTTTTTTTTTTTTTTAGACAAGGTCTCACTTCTTTTGCCCAGATTGAAGTATGGTAGCATGATTTCAGCTTACTGCAGCCTCAATCTCCCTGGCCTCAGGTAATCCTTTCACTTCAGCCTCGCAAATAGCTGGGACTACAGGCACACACTACCACGCCTGGCTAATGTTTTCTATTTTTAGTAGAGATGGGTTTTGCCATGTTGCCCAGGCTGATCTCCAACTCCTGGACTTAGGTGATTCACCCGCCTTGGTCTCCCAAAGTGCTGGGATTACTGCACCCGGCCACACTTAAAGATATTTTCTTGTGGAGGCACTTCAAACCAGAGGCTTTCCTGTCAACAAAATTTAATTAAATACATACTTTTAGGATTTTGAAGTTATTCATGCTCCTATAAAAATGAAAAATATTTCATCCATTATTTAATATATCCATGGCTTTTTAATTAACCATTTAAAGATATTTTAATAAAACAAAAAATGTGCTAACTGAAAATTTATGGATATTAAAGAATTATTTTATTTATGCTTTTCAGGTATATTCATTGTTTCATAAAATAATTAGTTGTATTTTAATATTCATTTATATTTAATTCAAGATAAGTGTTGTATTTTAAGAAAGAGGAATGATGGCTGATAAAAATACAAGAAAAAATGGCTTATAATCAGTGACCCCGCATATGTGTTATAAAGTTACTTTTATATTAAAATCACAAACACTTGATTTTGACAGAATTATATTAAATGTGCTGACATTTACACGTCCCCTCCAAAGCCAGTTGGTTTTATCTTTACTAAAATATGTAAACTTCCTCCTCTACCATTTCTATCATTTTTTGATAAGGGCAAGAAAATATTCCCAGTCTTCTTATTTTATGTCAGCTCACTGTATAGCATTACCTCCCAGCTGCTTACATAATACTCATATCATTTGACATTTCTTTCAAAGGTATTGTTCTGGAATCATGTGGTACCTAGTAACCACCTAACTTTATCTGAAATTCATGCCTTGCTAGAGTTCTCTTCCCACTACTATCTCAAACCTGCATCTGTACTTCGATGCTTCCCTCCAGTGTCACCCTCACTAGGGTCCAAGGAGTCAACAGGGTCAAGAGGACATGCCTGCTTTAAGCTAGATCGCAGGGGCCACTTTCTGACCTTCATAGTCCTGAGCTCAGTAGGAGTACCCGCTCAGTTTTCTCCGCAGATCCGTTTTCCCACAGCCTATAATTGCTGCTGGTATAGACACACCTAAGTTCGAACAGTGGCCAAGGAGCAGCTGTCCCTGAGGCTTGGATAGATGTTTCCCATATGAATGTCCACATGTACGAGTGAGGCACCTGTTGTACAGGCGAACTTTCTCTTTTGCGAGTTAATGGGTGCAGCACACCAACATGGCACATGTATACATATGTAACAAACCTACACTTTGTGCACATGTACCCTAGATCTTAAAGAAAAAAAAAAAAGAAATCATACTAGAGCTCTCTTATTACAAGTATTCCTCTTTAACTTGTATAATTGTTATCTGCATAATTATTTTAAACCATTATTGTTAACATGAGTTGATGGACGGCATAGGCTATATCTGATCTTTGTACACTCCCCCACATATATCCTTTTGCTCTCCACATTCCTCTCCCTGTGGTGCATAAACAATATGAATATCATACTCTAGTGGTTACAAGAGATTTAAGAGAATAATTTAGAGGAGAAGAATGTTTACATTATTTAGATGTTATTTACTTTCTAAAGTATATCATATTTCCTGTTATTTTTATCATATGCTTATCTTTCAGAAAATGAGGATTTATTGTAGGTTCGATTCAGTAGGAACTAAAATGAACAGTTGTAGCTTCAAATAAGTTTAGTGAAACTAAGTGAAATCTAAAAACTTTGCTTTGAATTTTTAGAAATCTCATTTTGTATGTATACTTGATAGCTTCCTGTTTTTTGTTTTTTTTTTTTTTTTTTAGCACATTACAGAATCCTAAATAAGGTTTAACTATGGATTTTAAAATGTAGTTTACCTTTTGGATGAGTCAATTAATATAATTGATTGACTTGAATCAAAATTGTCTGTATTGCACATCTCCAAAATTACTAGTTGCCAAATTATACCTATGGTTAATTAAAACATGATTGCAATGAAGTTTATGAAGCAGTCATGAATATCTTAAATAATTATTTTTTAATAACATTTTCTTACTGGTGAGTCACAAACTTTAAATTATTTCTCAGAAATGTGGATGGCTGTGCCTGATGTAAGTACAGGATAGAATTTCTGTAAGCTCAGATAGGAATCGCCAGAACTGTTTCTACCAATAAATTCATTAGGAACAAGATACGTTTACAGTTTCATATTTGAAGATGAATTATTTAATACAGTATGCTTTTGTTTTTGTTTTAATATGATATTTGCTATTTATATTTAGCTTAAAATGTCTCATATAATGCATAGAAACTGAAGAAAATTAGTGTTTCAAGAATATGTATAATTAAGATGTAGATGAGTTCAACATCCTATCTAAAAGTTCAAAATAACACTGTGCTAAAATTATAAAAGCAGAGTTTCCAATTCTTCCACTATGTTAATACGTAATTAACTTATAATAAATGCTTAACTCAGGATTGTTTTGTATATAAAATGAGACAATTCAAACTAAATATATAATTATATATTCAACAAATGCTAGTTAACCATACTATTTTACTGTTAATATTTTTACTTCCCCTCCCTGGTTGTTATTTTCTTTTCCAGTAATGAGGGGTTTTACTAATTAATTCCTAATATTTTTTGTTGTTTTGAAATTCTATTGTGCTATGATCTATATAAATGTTGGTTTATTATCCTTGAAATGGGCAGTGAACAAGTCTCTCAATCTTTTCCAAATGGAAGGCATAGGTCACTTTTCCCTAGGGCTTACTATTTTCTTGCGTTACAGGGATAACTTTTTATAACCTAAGAATTTACGAATATTTTATCCGGAATAATATTAAAATATGTAAAATCCCATAGGTTAGCACTCGGTCTGGAAATAACATTTAGTTTAGTTGATAATGTTTTACTTTGCTAGTCTATAAAACTTTACTACAGTTTCAGATATTTGCTTAACATGAAAATAATGTGAATATGTTGGAGAGTGGAGGATGCTGCCTTCTTCACTTTTACCTATTAGAGTACTATTCTCGAAAACTTGTATTTATTCAACTGCTATTCCAGAATCTACTTCTCCTAAGATGCTCTTGCTATTTGATGAGGACAAATCTAAGAATATTGCAATAGATCTACAGAGAAAGCAGGGATTGTTTTGACATGCTACTGAAGGAAGTTTATCAGTGTAAAACCAGAATGCTTTTCTCCAACATGGGGAAATTGAAAAAGGAAAAACAAAACAAAAAAATAAATAAATAATAATTAATAAATAATAAAGCAACCTAAATGAGATGACAAAAATAAGATGTCCTGTCACATAGAAAAGTCAGTAAGAATTCATCCATATAAAACCATAGGCAGTAATACACTTACCCTACATGCACTTGGAAGGTGTTGACTACAGCAAATCTCCATAAACATGACCTAGGAAATTGCCAGTAGAACAATAGGAGCTATGCCGGGATAGATCCTAGTGTGTTTTCTGTGCATTTTACCCTTTTCTTATTCTCCATATGAGAGGAGAGGGATCCTAGAGTATGTCTAATAAAGATATGTCCAGTGGGCACCTAAGAAAGGATTAAATAAACAAATTAAGTTCACAGAATCACACACTCAAAGCAGGAACAATAAAAATTAAATCAGTTTTCTTATAAACTAAAGCTCAGAAGTTATGACTTTAATGAGATAATGTAATTATTTGGTAAGATAAGCAGTGTAGTAGAAAGTCTGGGAAGCAAGAAAATTAGCTTGTAACTCAAGGGCAAGTTACGTATCCTCTTTGATTCATATTATAAAATGAAACTGAAAAATTGGATGAAAAGGCTTAGAATGACTCCTCAACCTCTAAAATGTTGATTCTATGGAGACCGAGATCCTGAAATGAACAGCTCTTAAATCCTTTCCAGTACTTTACATTAAACCCCTGTATAATTATAATATAATCTAATTTTATCATCAGTGTCAAGCTAAATTATGTACCTCTGATCTCTTCGATCTATGGGGCAGAAGGTAACTACTTTTCCGTATTTAAGCATTCATTAACTATGTTCATTTTTAGTAGTTAAAGTATGTTTAAGATACAAACTAAAAAGAAACTAAAAAACTAAATACACATTTAAACTCATGCATTCAGGAGAGATGTGGCCATGATTTAAATAACAACAACAAAAAGGATGTGGAAGGTGTCATGGGAGGATAAAATGTAGCAGGGACTATTGCAAATTTAGAGAATTGTAGAATGTGAAATGGAGTCTGTTTGCTGAGTGTCTTAAGTGAAAATGTATCTGACTTTACATGCCCTTCTCAGAAGCCTAATGTTGACTGGCATAGTTGCAATCTTCTCATGAGGGACTGCTCATGAATAAGCATCACAGTTTATACCAAATTAACTTACCACAGCTTAATGATTACACTAGGAATTGTTATACCAAATTAAATTACCACAGCTTAATGATTACACTAGGAATTGTTGTTAGACCTTGAAACAGTCACCACTAGCAGCCTACACAATAGTCTGGCAATTGAGTTATCTTGTAGGATGGTCACCAACTATGGTTAATGAAATGTTTTGCTTAGAAAATGTAAATTTGAGTAATGGAAAGAATTATGTAATCCATTAGGGAGTTAGAAGAACGAACAGATGGAGAAAAAAAAAAAAAACTATTGGCAGAAGCTTTATCCATTCTTCCTTAAAACGTGTGATGTCTTATAGTATATCCTAACATCAAGAAGTTTCTGAGATTGTCTTGGTGGCTATTTACAATCTGAGCATTGAGAACAGAAAACAATAACATATTTGTGAATGATCACAATGTCAAGGGGCTCTCTTATAGAGGGCTTGCCTGAGATCTCATGTGTGACAGGTAAACACGACAAAAGGAGAACCTCTAAAGGAGGTTTAAGAAAAACTTTGAATCAGAAACATATATAAAATAATAAGTTAAAACAACCAGAATTCTTGAGCTAACATATTGAAAAGTGAGTGAAATAATGTGGACCAGAAAGAGGAGAAAGAAAGAAAACTTGTATTAAGAAGCCAGATTTACTCCACAGGCTGAGGCAGGAGGATCACTTGAGCCCAGGAGTTCAAAGTTACGATGAGCTATGATCACACCAGTGCACTCCAGCCTGGGCAACAGAGCAAGACTCTATCTCAAACAAAACAAAACAAAACAAAACAAAACAGAACAAAAACCTGGGATGGAATATTTTCTAAAGTGATCTTGACATATGCCCTCTGTCTCTAACGTGGACATCCTTCTATCCTTCTCCTGTTAATGAGGCTTCTACAAGGGATGTGTGGCACCCAATCCCACCTAATAGCTTGACCAGAGTTGTTTGGGAAGTTAGAGTGAAGGACAACTTAGACAATTTGGTTTTCAGTGTAGACATATATGTGTATACTCATGTGTAATTTTAGAATGTGCATACATTCTAAGAAATTCATCATTAGATGGTTTTCTGTGCAAACACCATAGAGGGTACTTATACAAACCTAGATGAGATAGCCTACTACACACATAGACTATATTGTATAGCCTATTGTTTCCAGGTTACAAACCTGTACAACTTGTTTTTCTACTGAATACTATAGACAATTGTAACACAATGGTAAGTATTTGTGTGTCTAAGCATATCTAAACATAAAAATGTACAGGAAAAATATTGTATAAAATATTTTTTAAATGGACACCTGTACTGGGCATTTACTATGAATGGAGCTTACAAGACAGGATGTTGTTCTGGGTGAGTCAGTGAATGAGTGGTGAATGAATGTGAAGGCCTAAAACATTACTGCACACTACTGTGAATTGTATAAAAAGTGTACACTTAGGCTACAGTAAATTTATTTTAAAATTTTGATTTATTCAATAAATCAATCTTAGTTTATTATATGTTTTTTACTTTATATACATTTTTAAGTCTTATGTAATGACAGCTTAAAACATGCACATATTGTATAGCTGTACAAAATTATTTTCTTCCTTTGTATCCTTATTCTATAAGCTTTTTTCAATTTATTTTACTATTTTTAAAGGTTTTTCTTTTTAACCTTTACATTTGTCTAGGCCTACACAGAGTCAAGATCATCAATATCACTGTCCTTCATCTCTGTATCTTGTCTCACTGGACGGTCTTCAGGGACTATAACATGCATTCAGGGACTATGACAGATATAATAAGCTGTCATCTCCTATGATAAAAATGCCTTCTTCTGGAATACCTCCTGAAAGACCTCCATGAGGGTGTTTTACACTTAACATTTTTTGATAAGTAGGATCTCACTGTAAAATAATGATGAAAAGTATAGCATCTTACACACCTAAACCAGTAACATAGTCATTTATTATCATTATCAGGCATTGTTACTGTACATAATTGTAGACTGTACATAATTGTATATGCTATATTTTTAAGAGAGTCACAGCACAGTGGGTTTGTTAACACCAGCATCATCACAAACACATGAGTAATGCCTTGTGTTACGACATTATGAGGTTACAATGTTAATAGGCAGTGGAAATTTTTAGCTCCATTATAATCTTATGGGATCACTCTTGTATATGTGGTTTGTCATTGACCAAAATATTGCTATGTGGTGCATAATTATATATATATATACATGTATTTACTTATTGTATTTACTCTTATATGGAAATTATTTGTGTTTTCTTTCCTCTGAACGTTTGATTGTACTAGCATTATTGTTGAATAATTTCCTCTCTCTTCTCTTTTATTTTTTCAAATTCCGTGCATTTTTCAACACCAAGTTTCAATGCCAGAGTCAAAGTAAACTCTCATTTTCCATTCTGAAGTTCTTTATATTTGTCTTGTTCAATTGTATACAATTTGATGACTATATTAGAATTTAGAATACTTCTATAATTGCTTAATCTAAATATTTTCACCTATTATTGTTGGTTACATTCTATTGGCATTCATTTATTATTCAAAATATTTGTACTCCTCTCCAGTCTCCATGGAGGGAATGTACCATAATGCGTCTCCACTTTTTGACTTAACCACATGATTTGATATGGATAATATGATCATATGTTATCAGATATGATAGTAGATGTGTGTGTGCAGTTAGTGTGTCCCTTAGGTCTCTACCAATGCAGAGAAGAATTTCCTCAGGCAGCTCTTTTCTCTCGAATATGAGCCCCAGAATAAAATTCACAGAAAATCAGAACACGAGTTGCAGCAAAAAGTAGGCCAGAGCTAATTCACAACTGACACCAAAATACTTGAGAAAGAAAATTAATTGTTTGCTACAACTGAGATTTGGTGAGTGTTCATTAATCAACAGCTAATAAATATAATTTGTTTTGCCAAGTAAATAAACAGCCTTGGTATAATAAATTACATAGAGAAAAATAAATCAACAATAAGGGATAAGAATGAATATAGTAAGACAAAATTGAAACTTTAAAGGGTATCAGGGATGGCCTCACTGTGATGATAATATTGAAATTATTGAGGAAGGGAGCCATACACATATCTATGGGGAAATAATTCTGATCCAAGAGATCAGCAAGTGCAAAGGTCCTGAAACTATAACATGGCAGCCACATTTAAGGAACAGCAAAGAAGTAAATAGGGCAGGGAGGCAGGCTACAAAGACTTCAGATTTACTCTGAATTACATGAAAATCTTTAGAGGGTTTTAAATATATATATTTGTGAAATAAAATATCAGATTTTCCTTTTAAAAGAACTACTTTGTCTGCTATGTTGATAATTCACTGAAAGGTAGAAATCTAGGATTGGGCCTAAACAATCAGCCTGGTTAGGAAGGTATTGAAATAACTCAGAAGAGAGTTAAGGATAGCTTAAACCAGTATAGTGGTGGTGTTTGGGGTGAAAAATCTTACTTTTTGGGCATTTAAAAATGTACAGCCAGGAATATTTGTTGATGAATTGTTACATCAAGTATAAGAAAATTGGAAGGGTCAATATTCATTTCAAGTTGACCAGAAAAATTGGAAAGAGAAATTGCACCTAGTAAGATAGGAAAGACAATGTAGGTAGCAGACACAGTAGAAGACACTAAAAGCTTAGTATAAGATTAAACGGATAGGTATGTGGTAGGATATTGAATGGAGTATTTTCCAGATGTCTTAACAAAAAGCACTAGAGTTACCACCATAAAATCAGCAATAGAGCTTGATGGAGAAGCCTAAAGCAGAGAAGCAAGAAGGATCTGTGGCACCTGTGCCTTGGAAAAAGACAATGAGAAGCCCTCAGTTGTTCCTGAATTGTCATGTATGGACATGGATCTTATAAGAGGATTATATGGCTGGATGCTCAAGGGTCTGCTTCGTCAGGAAAAGTGAGTCAGAGATAATCTGTAGTGGACCACTGCTGGAGCTGTATTGAGACAGATTTGCTCCTCTGTAGAGGTCCTTAGAGAAATTTGGAACTAGGGTAAACCTCAACATGGTTCTAAAATTCATGAACATTGTGACCTGAAGCCATAGTAGGAGATATAAACAAAGCAAACTAGATGAAAACATAGACCCTTTCTTGCCAAAACAAGATAAACAGACTGCAAGTGAAATTAACCATCTCTGCAATTGCTCTTCTCAGCCTCAATCTCTCAATCCCAGAATGGCAAAATCTTCAAAACAGAGATGTATCTCAGAATCAGACTACAATACTCTCACCTTTCTCATCCAAGGTGCTGAAGTAGGAGGGAGAGAGATAAGAGTAGACAGAAAGCAGTAGTAGTTTCTGCAATCCTGAATAACATTTTTCTAATAATTTCCCTTTGTTTTCTTCTTTTCTGTAATGTAGCTGTAAGAATAAACTCAAATTTATGTTTCTTAACCTTTAAAAGGGTATATTGAGTAATAAGTTGAGTGATTTTCTAAAATATTAATGTAAGATGTATATTTAATAAGAAATGCCCTCAAATCTGATTTTATACAAATTCTGGTTGACACAGGAAAAAAAAAAGTTCAATCCTGGTTGAAAGAAAATATTTATTTCAGATAATTCACATTACAGTGAATGAGAAATCAATACATAGCATAAAGCAGTTAACAACAGCCTTTGAAAGCATGTTAGGTGGTTCTTCATGTATCTAAGTTAATAACTTTAAAAAGAAAAGCATGCACAGATTTTAGATAATTTTAAATTGTCAGTGTATGAAAATAGAAAAAGTGAATAAGAACTACTATTTGATAGCATAGCAGTGACAATAGTAAAAAATAATTTAATTGTACATTTTAAAATAACTAAAATAGTATAATTGGATTATTTGTAACACAAAGAATAAATGCTTGAGGAGATAGAGCCCCAGTCTCCATGATGTGATTATTATGCATTGCATACCTGTATCGAACATCTCATGTACTCCATACATTTACACACCTATTATGTACCCACAAAAATTAAAAAATAATAAAAATATTAAAAATTAATTGTCAAAGCACACCTGATGTTTTTGGCTTGGTGTCGTATTTCATTGTAAAATGTACATTTTGTTTTCATGTTCTCAATAGCTTTTTCTTCTGTTCCTTTATTCTAAGATTTCTCTTTTTTCTACATTCTCACAGTCTTTTGTTTTCTTTAGACTGCTTTCATAAACCATTAACCGTTAGATGTCATGTCCCATGTTTAACTCTTACTCATGTCCCAAAACCATGAAAAATATTTATTATCATTGTTCCAAGAAAACTGCAATCTCTATATCAGACAAAAATCTGAAATTTTAGAGAAAATATATGAAGTAAAAGCAATAAAACAATTCAAAAAGTTTTGGCCTTGAAAACTTTGATTATTTCTTTATTACATTGGATTCACTCTATGATATCATATAATTTTAACTATCAATATGGCTTATCAATTTTTAGAAGGTTGAAAAGACCTTATCTCCATTCGTTTGAAATACTCAGCACATTAGTTTCACATTGTATTTTCTTGCTAGACTTTCTTGTCATACCAATTTAGTTAAAAAAATTATCCTTAAATATTTATGAACAAACGGGCAGGATATACCTAGAACAACCATTACTCAACACACCTAAAGACAGCTTTCAAGAAATATTATGCTATAAAATGACACTGAAGAACAAAGCATTCACTCTATGGGAAGTAAGAAATACCTCTCCCTTTATAAGCCTAAGGCCAACAAATACTCAAACATGTTCAATTCGTTTGGAAGAATCTGGAGACATCTAGATGCCCAGATAACTGTTTTGAAGTTGAAGCCAAATAGCTGTATGATTCAAAAATTCTGAACAGTGGTGAGATTGCACTTCAAATAGTACCGAAATGGGGAAAAATGTAGAAAGAAATCAATAAAACCTTATTCAAACATAATTTGTTGGGTGTAGTTAAATAAGCTTTTTTTCCCCTTGGATCAGTTTCAGTGATTGCATTTTAATGGTGGTTCTGTTCCAGAACTAAAGATGACCCTTCCCAAGGTATAACTTTTCATGCCAGGTTTTGAACTGGTAGCTGTTACGCTCACAAATTAACTGAAACTATTGCCAAGTCTGGCTGAAAAGAAACATTATGTAGCATTGAAGTTATCCGTTTCTGCTTTCCCTGACTGTGTTCAGAAATAGCTAGTAAAGCTGTGCAACATGCTGCATTGGCCAAACCATTTAAGAGCCAGTCTGAATGATGCCAAAAGCTTTTGTCTTTGTTTTGTTTTTCCATATCTTCTCTGTGGTAGCTCTGAAAAGTAGTGAGTATTCCCCATTCATCATTAGTTACATATTTAACTAATAGTAGTGCTCCTATGAGGTGTTAAGCACTAGGGCAACTTATTAGTTATAGTCCAATCAGAAAACAGAAACCTTTCCGTAATTTGGACAGATAAAATTTAGTAGAAACAACCATAAACTTTAGCAGGGAATTAGAGTAGTAATGAATTTACTAGTAAGAAATCAAAAGCAACGTCAAGGATATAGGAATGGCAGATTTAAAAACCATCCACTAAACTAGGGGTTAGAGTGAGTGCTCAAGGAAGAGCACCCTCCCAAAGGCCAAGATGCAAACTTCGTTGGAGAAGGCATAGCTATGACTCACTGAAAGCAGAGATGTCACCATGGTGCCACATTAGTGGAACTTGATGAAAGTTCACACTCGAGGATGCCATGGAAAACAGTTCAAGAGAAGTTACCTTTCCATTGTCAATCTGAGAGAGTTGCTAGTGAAAGCTGATAACCACAGGGTATGTTGACTGCCATTCACAAGAGCCAGAAAGAAGCTGTCCAAATTTGAAGAGCCTGGCAATGGAACAGCCTCCCACACAGTAGAAGCCTTATGCTGGTTTTCCATCTCTTTCTTGTAAACTGCTTCATGATTTTCTAAAGTATGTTATGCCATACATTATTTGCAGCAATCTTTTGTTAGGTATAGGTCCATGAAGAATATTGTCATGCAAAACATTGGGCAATTAAAAATTCTCTCATATATATATATATATATATATATATATATATACACACACACACACACACACACACACACATACACACATCTTGAGAACTTTTAATTCTCAAGTAATATATATATATACACATATACACATATATATATAACTATATAGATAGATATACAGACAGATAGATGATAGGTAGAGGATAGGTAGGCAGATGATGGATGGATAGAGAGAGAGAGAGAGAGAGAGAGATATAGATAGATAGATAGATAGATAGATAGATAGATAGATAGATAGATAGATAGATAGATAGAGATAGATAGATAGATCCCTATATATTTCGGAGCAGCTGCCATGCCCAATAGTGATAAAGCATTTGCTCTAGGGTATAAGCCTTCAATATGGAGTATACAACCACCTATTTTCATATGGGGTAATTCCCAAAACTTTTTCTGAGGTTTTCAGTTTATCATATAGGTACCATGTGCATAAGAATCTGCATAAATGTCTACCCTGACCTATATTTGTTAGTTATGTCTAGAGTAGGGTGGCCCAATGTATTTTGAGTAGGAGATTTGCCAGAATAGAATTACGACCTCCACTCTTTGGCATGTTGCATTTTGAAATAAAGAATATTACTGCTGTTTTTATTTCCTAATATATATGAGACTGTGAAATTAAAACCATTAAATATAACATTCCAATCTTCCAATAAACCTTTTAAATACAATTTCCCATCCTTCCAAGATGTAAACTAATAGTTTCTGCTGCAAACTTCTGACAGTTGTCCCACAGTGTGCTAGGTTCACTAGAGGAATCTTCCATATGGGAATATGAAATAAGCAGGAACTCTTTATGAGTTTCCTATTGCTGCTGTGACAATGTGCCACTAATTTGGTGGCTTAAAAAGGTTATTATCTCACAGTTTTAGGGATTAGAAGGCTAACGTGAGACTTTTAGGGCTAAAATCAAGGTGCCATCAAAGCTGCATTCCTTCTACAGGCAAAATATGTTTCCAGCTTCTAGCAGTTGCCTGTGTTCCATTGTTTGTGTCCCTTTGCTCCTCCATATTAAAAGCTAGCAGCATATCATCTTCCAATACATCTCTGTCTCTCTTTGTTTCTCTCTCTTTCTTTCTGACTTCTACTTTTGTCATCATGTCTTCCTTCCTACTTTGGCACTCCTGTCTCCCTTTTATAAGGACTCTTGTGCTAAAGCAGTTAATCTGCTATAATCTTCCCATTTCAAGATCTTTAACATCTTTAAAGTCTCTTTTGCATTGTAAGGTAATGTATTAGTCAGGGTTCTCTAGAGGGACTGAACTAATAGGATATACATATATTCAAGGGCAGGAAGCATCCAGGACAGGATAAAGCTATAGACTGGGAGACTAAGCCAGTCTGGCTTTTTCACATTTTTCTGCCTGCTTTGTATTCTAGCTGCACTGTCAGCTGATTAGATGTGCCCCCCCGCAACCTCAGATTAAGGGTGGTTCTGTCTTTCCCAGCCCACTGACTCAAATGTTCATCTCCTTTGGCAACACCCTCACAGACACAATCAGGATCAGCAATTTACATCCTTCAATCCAATAAAGTTGACATTTAGGATTAACCATCACAAGCCCACCCCTTGTCAACTTGAATCCATATACATCTACTGAGATCATACATAATCTTCAAATAAAGGCAATAATATAATAATTACACCTAACATATACAACCATCTTTCATACAACCAGAAATGCACTAATCCCAAATCCAAATGCTAGTACATAAAGTTAATACTTAAATGCAGATATGAAGTTAATACATCTTAGGTCACATGATAAAGAAAAAAGGAAATAAAATGAAAATATTTTCTTAGTATAAATGTATAAATGAACAAAGATGTTTTTAACAAAAGAAGGAGGAAATACTCATGACAATTACAGTTGTCCTCAATTCTGCAACTTGTTATATGGTCGTAACTGTTACTGATGACTACCTTCTTCTACTACCATTCTGTATTCCCTTTGCCTTCAGCAAGCACCTCAGCAGGTCGTGTATTTTTTTTTTTTTTTTTTTTTTTTCCTCATGGAGTGAACTAATCCTTCATTCCTGAAGGGCTATTTGTAATCCTGCCTGACTTGCGCTGTGGAAGTTCCCCATTGACCTTAATCACAGGGCATGGTAATACTAAGAGTTGTCCCAAGGGATCTCCTGTATTCCATGCATAATCTTCCTTACCTCCATTGTGGAGTAGCAGACTGATTTCATCTTGATAGTCTGGGTCAATAACCCCAGCAAACACTGTAACTCCCTTCTTAGCCTGTTGACTTAAAAGTAGGAGGAGCTCAAAGTGTCCATGGAGCAATCTTAACTTTCAGTTTAATGGAATCCCTGCTGTATCTTCTGGTGGCACCATCCCTCCCTCTGGAACTAAGACATCTAGGCCTGCAGAACATAATGTTTCAGGAACAGGAAGCAAAATTTTTGCTAGTAGATCACTAGAAGTGATGGTGAATAGTGCCACTTCCACTTCCACCCATTGATTCCTGGACCCATGAATCCTGGCTATAGGACAAATAGTACCAAATATTGAACGCTGAGTCAAAGCATATATGATCTTCTGGAGATCTTTGCCCCAGCTTTGCAGAGTATTGCCACCGCTTGCATTGTAACTATGACGTCAAAAGGCCATTCCACCATTCTATCAATTCAGCTGCTCCAGGATAATGGGGAACATGCTAAAGATCAGTAAATTCCATGAGCACGAGCCCACTGCCACACTCCTTTAACCATAAAGTGAGTGCCTTGGTCAGAGGCAATCCTGTGGGAACACCATGATGGTGGATAAGTCATTCTGTGAGTCCACATATGGTAGTCTTGGCAGAAGCTTTGCGTGCAGTATAGCAAAACTATATCCAGAGTAAGGGTCTATTCCAGTGAGGACAAACCTCTGCCCTTTCCACGGTAGAAGAGGTCCAATATAGTCAACCTGCCACCAGGTAGCTGATTGATTACCCGGAGTATTGGTGAAATATTGAGGGATCAGTGTTTGTTTCTGCTGCTGGCAAATTGAGCACTCAGCAGTGGACATAGCCAGGTCAGCCTTGGTGAATGGGAAGACATATTGCTGAACCCATGTGTAGCCTCCATCTTTGCCACCCTGGCCACTTTATTTTTGGGTCCATTGGGCAAAGAGAGGGGTGGCTGCAAAAAGAGGCTGAGTAGTGTCCACAAAATAGGTCATCCTATCCACTTGATAATTAAAATCCTCCTCTGCTGAGTTCACCCACTGGTGAGCACTAAAATGGGATACAAATATCTTGTCGGTTTTTGACCACTCAGAGAGTTCCATCCACATACCTCTTCCACAAATTTCTTTGTCATCAATTTTCCAACCATGTTTCTTCCAAGACCATGACCATCCAGCCAAACCATTGGCTACAGCCTATTAATCAGTATATAATTGTACATCTGGCCTTTTCTACTTCTATGCAAAGTGCACAACCAGGTGCCCTGCTTGAAATTCTGCTCTCCATGAAGATTTCCCTTCACTGCTGTCCTTCAGGGATGTTCTAGAAAGGGACTATAGTGCTGCAGCTGTCCACTTGCGGGTGGTGCCTGCATATCGTGCAGAACCGTCTGTGAAACAGGCCCTAGTCTTCTCTTCCTCTGTCAACTGGTTATAGGGAACTCTCTATGAGGCAATTGCTGCAGGCTAGGGGAGAGAAGGCAGGGTGGCAGGAGTAGAGGTCATGGGCATTTGAGCCACTTCCTCACGTATCTTACTTGTGCCTTTGGGACCTGCTCGATCCCAATCACATATATACCACTTCCATTTGATGATGGAATGCTGATGTGCAGGACCCACTTTATGGCTAGAGAGGTCAGAAAGCACCCAGTTCATGATAGGCGGTTAAGGTTGCTGGTGTCTTGATGACACATAGTTAAATGTTCAGTCTTCACCAAAGCCTAGTAACAGGCCAAGAGCTGTCTCTCCAAAGAAGAGCAGTTGTCTGAAGAAAATGGCTGGGCCTTTCTCCAAAATCTTAGAGGGCTTTGCTGTGATTCACCTATGAGATCCTGCCAAAGGCTACAAATAGCATCTCTACCTGCCACTGACATCTCAAGCACCATTAGATCTCCTGGGTCATACGGCCCAAGTGGCAGAGCAGCTTGCACAGCAGCCTGAAACTGTTGCAGAGCCTTCTCCTGTTCCGGACCCCACTCAAAACTGGCAGCTTTTAAAGTCACTTGATCATGGGCTGAAATAACACACCTAAATGAGGAATGTATTGTCTTCAAAATTCAAATAGGCCCACAAGGCATTTTGCCTCTTTCTTGGTTGTAGGAGGAGCCAAATGCAGCAACTTATTCTTCTCCTTAGAAAGGATATCTCCACAGACCCCACACCACCGCACCCATAACGATATTACTGAGGTAGAAGTTCCATGAATTTTAGTCAGATTCACTTCCCATCCGCTAGCACACAAATATCTCATCAATAAGTCCAGCTTATTTGCTAGTTCTTGCTCATTGGATCCAATTAGCATAATGTCATCAATGTAATTGACCAGTGTGATATTTTATGGAAGCGAAAACCGATCAAGGGCTCTCTGAATAAGATTATGACACAAAGCCAAAGAGTTTATATTCCACTGAGGTAGTACAGTAAAGGTATTTTGTTGGTCTTGTCAGTTGAAGGCAAATTGCTTCTGGGGGCCTAATGGACAGGAATGGAGAAAAAGATGTTTGCCAAATCGGTGGCTGCATACCAGATACCAGATTTGTTAATTTGCTCAAGCAATTAAACCACATCTGGTACAGCACCTTCAATTGGAGTCACTGCTTGGTTAAACTTACAGTAATCCACTGTCATTCTCCAAGATTAATCTGTCTTCTCTACAGACCAAATGGGAGAGTTGAACACGGATGTAGTGGGAATTACCAACCCTGCATTTTTCAAGCCTTCAATAGTGGCGCCAATCTCTGCAATCCCTCCAGAGATGCAATATTGTTTGTGATTTACACTTTTCTAGGTAGAGGCAGCTTTCATGACTTCCATTTGGCCTTTCCCACCATTATAACCCTCACCCTACCAGTCAAAAAGCCAGTATGGGGGTTCAACCAGCTGATAAGTATGCCTACGCCAATTATGCATTCTGGCACTCGGAAAATTACCAAAGGATGAATCCAGGGACCCGCTAGACCCATTGTAAGTCAGGCCTGAGCTAAAGCTCAATTAATTACCTGACCTCCACAAGCCCCTACTTTAACTGGAGGACCACAATGATGTTTGGGTCCCCTGGAATCAACATTAGCTCGGAGTCAGTGTGTAGTAGTCCCTGAAATGTCTGATCATCTCCCTTTCCCCTGTGCACAGTTACGCTGATATTAGGCCAGAGGTCTCCTTGGGGCAGGATGGGAGAAAGATTAACAGCATAAATTGTCGGTAGTGTAGTGGGGTCCTTCCTCAAGGGGTCCCTGCATCCCCTTCATTCAAGCGGTTCTGGTTCATTTGTAAACCGGCTCAAGTCTGGAAATTGATTGAGGGGCTGTGCTTCTCTATTTTTATGGTTCAAATTATTCTTTTCTTCATCTCATCTGGAAGTTTTCTGCTTATATAAATTAAGTAGGAATGCAGTAGGCTTCCTATCAATTTTACTTCGAGGAAGACCGTGATTAACTGGCTCCTGCCAGAGTTCTACAAGAGTCAGATGATTCTGATTGCTGCTTTGTCTCTGCTGTCTATTATAGTAGCTACACCCACCTTGCCTTTGATGATCAAGTGCCACCATTTGGCCCCTGTCAGCTTAGGATCCAATTAATCCCATTACATTCAAATTTTATTAGTTGAGTGACTGTGATTCTTCCTGTTAGATCTGGCACACAGGTACATCTGTACATATCTCTTCAAAGTGCTACCCTCACAAATGTGTTTGGCAAGGAATTTGTCAAGGGTATGTTATTCTGGACCCTCCAAGTTAGGATGAGTAGGTCTAAAGTGACTTATCCACTCCAGCATCCCAATCTCCCTAAACCTTCAGATCCCTTCCTCTACAGTAAACTAAGGAAGAAAAACAGACATATCCAGTTCACTCAGAGTGGGTCATCTTTTAATCCATATTTCAGCTAACCAAGCAAATAAACTGTTAGAACATTTTCTAACTGCATGAGCTGCAACATTAAATGCAGAATCCCTACTTGGTGGGCCCAAATCAATAAATTCAGCCTGATCCAGCTCTATGTTTCTTCACCCTGATTCCACATCCTTAATATATATTCCCATGCCTGTTCTCCATATTTCTGCTTATATAAATTAGAAAACTCAAGCAATTGTTTTCTAGTGTATCACACCTCCTTGTGGGTGACACTCTGGACCTCACCTCTAGGGTCCCACCAGGACTATAGTCTAGTTATAGGTCTACAAGCAAACAAGGGTGTTGGGGGTGGCTCCTGAGGAGAACTGACATTATCTTGCCTGGGAACTGCCTCAGGAGAGGCCATCACTATTGTCTCAAACAGCACAGAGATTATCTCCTCAGTCAAAAGTTGAAAGGCTGGGACAGGCGCAGTGGCTCAAGCCTGTCATCCCAGCACTTTGGGAGGCTGAGGCGGGCACATCACGAGGTCAGGAGATCGAGACCATCTTGGCTAACATGGTGAAACCCTGTCTCTACTAAACATACAAAAAATTAGCCGTGTGTGGTGGTGGGCACCTGTAGTCCCAGCTACTGGGGAGGCTGAAGCAGGAGAATGGCGTGAACCTGGGAGGCGGAGCTTGCAGTGAGCTGAGATTGTGACACTGCACTCCAGCCTGGGTGACAGAGCAAGACTCCATCTCAAAAAAAAAAAAAAAAAAAGAGTTGAAAGGCTGACGGCAGTGTGGGTTGGGGGAGGGAACGTTGCCACTACTGGGCATGGGGAACCTGTTTCTTCTGACAAAAAAAAAAAAAAAGAAAAAATGGTTAATCAGAGTTTGTAAGCTCAGTGTCGTCAGCTTCATCAGGGTCCTCACTACATCCTTATTCCAATTTAGGGTGTCATTCTTTTCCAATTAATGCCTTCACTTTCACAGTAGACATCTAGTGAGGCTGTGTATGCATCTTTCATTGCAGGACAGCCACTTGCATGATAAGAGCTTGTGTCTGTTTTTCCACAATTTCAGCTCTTTTTCTACAGGAGGTAAGATTCTCACTCAGGGCAATCTTAGGAGATTTGAGGCTCAGTATCTTTCTGAAGCTGGGAGTTAGAAGCCCTGAGTTTAGAGCCCGGGGCTCTCTATTCTGTTCCATTGGTCAATGTGTCTGTATTGCCCAGTACCATGCTCTTTTGGTTACTGTAACCTTGTAATATAGTTTGAAGTCAGATGATGTGATGCCTCTAGCTTTCTTCTTTTTGCTTAGGAATGCTTTTCTTGTTTGTTTGTTTTTTTATATACTTTTTGTTTCATATAAATTTTAAAATCGTTTTAAAAAATTATGTGTAGGATATCATTGGTAGTTTGATAGAAATAGCACTGATTCTGTGAATTGCTTCAGGCAATAAGGTCATTAAAACAATATTGATTCTTTCTATCCATGAGCACAAAATGCTTTTCCCTTTGTTTGGATCATCTATCTTCTCTGATTTCTTTCAGCAGTATTTTGTAGTTCTTGTTGTAGAGCTCTTTCACCTTCCTGATTAGCTGTATTTCTAGGTATTTTATTCTTTTTGTGGTTACCACGGCATTCTTGATTTGGCTCTAAGATTGGACATTGTTGGTGTATAGAAAAGATACATGTTTTTTAAACAGATTATGATTTTTTATTCTATTAGGATAACATATTATATTAATTTATTTTAGGATGTTAAACTAACCTTGTTTAATTATAATAAAACCTAATTACTTTTGATGTATAATCTTTTTTTACGTTACTGGATTTGTGTTGCTAGTTTTTTTGTTAACAATTTTTTTGTCTATATTCATGAAGATTATTGTTCTGTAGTTTTCTCTTTTTAATGTGTTTTTTTCTGTCTTGTGATATTTCTGTCTGGCTCAACTAAAAGGATAATACAGACCTTCAGTTTGGGTGCTTTCCTCACCTCTTTTTTCTGTAAGACTCCATTAAATATTGATATTAATGCTTCTTTAAATGTTGAGTAGAATTCACCAGAGATACCCCCAATTTCACTTCTATATATGATATTTTTATATTTTCATAAACACATTTGATTAGTTTGATCATAAGTGGATGTTAAAATTTTATTAACTTTTCTTCTATGTACCATGATGTAGTCATTTGTTTTTCCTCCTTTATTCCATAATAATGTGTTGTATTCATTGAAAAATTTTTGAATGTTCCAAATATGGCAATCATTGTGAAAGTATTCTTTTTACAGTGTATTACTATTTATATACAAATGAATTCAGTCAGCTAATATTATATTAAGGATGCTTGTCAGGACTTGAAATAAGATTCATGTGAATCACATACAAGTTTCCCCTTCTTTTTTCTGGAGAGGTTTTTGTATTTGTTCTGTATAAATTCTTTCTCATATCTTTGACAAAATCCACCAGCAAAGTTATCTACATATGGAATTTTTATTATAAAAAGGTTTATAATTTCAATTTCTTTCAGGTAGGTTGAGCTATTTAAGTTCTGTATTTATTCTTACTTTATTGTTTGTGTTTCAAAATGATCTATTTTATTTAAATTATCAAATTTATTGCTAGAAAGTTGTCTATAAAAACTTCTTATAATCTCATTTATTACATAGAGTCTGTACATATTTACTTTATTTCATTTCTGATATTGGTAACATACGTATCTTTTTAACTGAGCAATCCTGGTAGAGTTTTATTATTTTTAGTAATTGTTTCAAAAACAAATTTTTACTTTAATGAGCATTTATAGTTGTCTATTTTTTACTTAACTTTTATTGTTTTCTTTACTTCTTACTTATATGCACTTCACCATTTTCAGCTTTGCAGAAATTCATGCCATTAATATTATAGCTTTTTTCTTTCTAATACAAATATCTAAAGTTTTAAATGTCCCTCTAAGCTTCCATGTTATATATACCCTATCAATTCAACATCTTATTTTGATTCCTTTTTGTTGCTGAAATTTAGAGGTATCCTTTTTCCCAAAAAGATTGTGTGCACATACTGTCTTACATTTTACTTTTACATATGCAAGAAGCCTGAAAATAGATTGTTTTCATTTTATTTTAAGTTGTCTATATATAATACTGTTCCCTTTTCATGTTTTAAGTGTTAGATAATATTTCTAAGCAGCTTTTAACACAGGGAAAAATCTCATAAATGCTATAAAGCTAACATCTTAGTTACAGTGGATGAAACACCAAAATGAATGAAACAAAGTGAGTTTCTTCATGCTTAGATCAAAGCCCTCTCATGGGTCTTTGAATTTCGAGTAGGTATGTAGGTGACCACCAAGAAAATTGAAGGTTATATCTTATTTGATACGTTTTGGTTATTGTTCCAGTAAACCAAGATAAAGGGACCCTTGAGAGAGTGAACAATATTTGCATGTAGAGAAAAGTGAAAAAATGGTTCTTTAGACTGTAAAATTAAACTATTTATCTCTAGATGACTTTTCCTAAAGGATCGTGCAGGTAAGAGATAACAGTTTTTGTAACATCCTTTATAGTCATAGAAATAAACAACTTTGTACAATCTATCTTCTTAGGAGAGTCATTGTGTTATTATTTGCCCCAACAAGGGAAGCAAATTTTATGCTAGTAAGTTGTCAATCTAAATCACCTACTCCATTTTACCAAGTTACATTATAACAGACAAGTTACATAATAATACACAGAACCTGCCTCTGTGAGTAATTGGCTTCTTGACAAAGTTCCAGATGATAAATACAGCTAAGTGCCGTCAGTGATAAAGTATTATGTTTAAAAAATTAAACTCTAATATATATATAATAAATTATGTAACTTCCAACATGCTTAATTATTGTCTTGCCTTCCTTGCCGTATTTATCACCAAATATAAATAGGTTTGACCCTTGACACTTAAGTCAAATGTCTTATGCAGCCTTGTTTTCTTATATATTTTTTGAAGGTCAAATTCAAATTGACTGGCATAGGGTGGGGGAACTGTTAGTTTTCTGTTTTTTTCTTACTATTTTCTGAGATGATTGCTTGTCTCCTTTTTCTTTCTCTTCAGGATTCCAATCCACCACATTTTCCTGGTTTTTAGCTGTAAGAACCGCTTTCCCTCAGTTTTCTTTCCTTAACTCCTCACCCGACAGAAAATCTCTCTGTGTATTTTAGTGCACAAGAGCTTTGGCTACAGACATTTTATCTTCTAATTATCTCTATGTTTAAGTGATTTTAGCTAGTGGTTTATGTTTAAATTACATATATGCACAGATACTTCTAAATTAATACTTTACCCAAAACTTTTACTATTATGATTCTACTTTAATATATCTCTGTTATATATCAACTTTGAAGTCATCTCAAACACACAATATCAAAGCCTGTGTTCTTCACTGAATGCCTCTGGTGAATTCCAAGGATTTTCACTTGCAATTTTGACTATTCAGAGATCAAATGTCTCCAGACAATCTCTGAGCCCTAGAAATTTATTCCATACATCCCTGTTACTGACTTTTACTTAATTATTTTGTGTTATTAAGATATTATATAAATATTACGTTTTCACTTAAATGTTTAAAACTATGCCTTTCATATTCACTTCTTATATTCATCTAAGATGATATGATAAAATGTACGGAGATTCATTTTCTCTTTAATAACAACCAATTTCTCACCAAAATAATCAAATAGACCATTTTTCCTACTAATCTGCAATGTATTATCTGTCAAATCAAATTTACATATATGAAAATGTCTAATTTTGGACTGCTTACTATTTCATTTCTTTTTGTCAATACCACACTGTGTTAATTACTAGAACTTCATAATAACTTTGTATTCTGTAAAGATTCCCTCCGCTAACAACTTGCTCATTTTAACTGCTATTTTAATATTCAGACTAGTTGTCTTCCTACTCTTGATCCTCGTGACATATTATAATCACCTTGTTTGTTCCATAACATGCTATATCATTATTTTGATAAAAATTATATCTATAGATCATTATGGCATAATTGCATATGTTTGTCAGTGTATCTACTGCATTTCAATAAATTTAAAATTCAGATACTTAACTCCCTCATTGTATTAAACTTGAATATCTTTATTTTACTCTCATTCTTAATATTTTTTTTTCTGAGTAAGCTATTCTAAGGTGGAAGATAGACACTATCCTATGTCATTTAATGTCCATTTTTATTATTGGAGAGTCCATAATATATATTTGACCATAGTTTTTGTTTATCTGTTTTGTTGTTATTCTGCCTGCTGTGAAGATCTTCTCACTTTCTTTAGCATTCAATAATATGTATATAAATGTATGTTTACTTATCCTGCTGTACTTTTGCACAACGTATTTGGATTTATATTTTCCATAGTCTTAAAAGTAGTTATTATTTCTTTAGGTATTGCATTATTTTCATTCTCTGCCTTCTTTACATCTAAACTTCAATGAATAGATGTTCTAGCCATTTAATGCAATCCTCTATGTCACTTAAAAATTATTTTTTGTTTGCTACCTTCTGTGTTTCACATGTACATTCAGTATCACTATTTTTCAGCTATATATATATATTTTTTTAAATTCAGATGTCCTTAGCGTTCTTAACTGTAGTGGTTGCATCTCTAGATTACACAAATTCTCTATTTTCTAACTGAATAAAAGAATGAACAAACCAATGAATAAACAAGACGTTGGAATTATGTGAAGTGGGAAAGGCAATTACTGGAAAACAGACCACGCATATCAGAAAAATAACAAACAAAATTTTAAAAATCTAAAATTTCACTGTAACTGGATATATAATTCGTGGCAGTTATACCAACTATAAAACTATTATTACATTATTGAGTGTGCACATATTTTTGTTCAATTAAAATTTCAAAACATATTGAAAAAATAGGTACTTATGGAGTGATCTCATATTAGTTGCAGAGTTATTCAGGGAAATTCTAATATGCATATTCAACTCAAATCATAGGATAAAGCAAAAGAGGAATATAACCATTGTACTAGGGAGGCAGTCCTACTAAACGAAAGCATGCCTGAGAGTTTTCATGAGACAAAAGCCATGCTCTTCTTTCAGTGTTTATTATTCTAGACTATTCCATAGACTGAACACCACTGATGTTTAAAATGAAGTACTATGAATTTATAATTTACAAATAAATAATTTTATGTACTTTGGCAATATTCATTTATATAAATAAATATACATATGTATGTGTGTATATATGTGTGTGAATATATTACAAGGATGTTTACACAAAGCTAACTTCAATGTGTTTTATTAGTGACAGAAGGAATTCCAAGAATTATTTTGATTATGCATAATGTTTTCCTTATTCACCAACTTGGGATGCAAACCATTTATATATGTTATCTTTTTTCTTTAGCAGTGATGCATAACAGACAACCTGGAAAATAGTTATCTTAAGCATAACCACTTACTTTGTGTTCATAGATATATGGTTCAGCTGCATCTCTGCTTGACTCTGGTAGGTTTTAAGGTGATCGGTTAGACGTATACCCAAGCTGTGGGTTCACCCTAAATATGTTCCATGTGTTTCAACAATTCAGGGCTCAAGAAAAAAAAGAAAACACTGTATCTTGGATGTGAAACTTTTATATCTGTGTACAGGAGCACAAGAGAAAACAAACTGATCAATGCAAGAGCATATAGCCTCTGTAGCCTCTGTTTGGATATGTTCATGTGTCATATTCCCTAACACTGTTTTAGGCAAAGTGAGTCATATTGCCAAATTCAACCTCCAAAGAGTAGTGAAATAAAGTACTCCCAAAGAAAAAACTAAAGACAATCAATATTTTTGAACCATAAGAAAGAGCTATCACACTAGGTAAGTATGATTTCATTGCAACTGAAATTTCCTTGTGAAATCTCACATGCAAAGACACAGATAGGCTCAAAATAAATTGATAGAGGAAGACTTACCAAGCAAAAGGAAACAAAACAAAACAAAACAAAACAAAAGCAGGGGTTGCAATCTAGTGTCTGACAAAACAAACTTTAAACAAACAAAGATCAAAAAAATAAATGAAGAAGGGCATTACATAATGGTAAAGGGATCAATGCAACAGGAAGAGTTAACTATCCTAAATATATATGCACCCAATAAAAGAGCATCTAGATCCATAAAGCAAGTTCTTAGAGACCTACAAAGAGACTGAAACTCCCACACAATAATAGTTGGAGACTTCAATTCCCCACCGTCAATATTAGACAGATCAACAAGACAGAGGAGTAACAAGGATATTCAACACTTGAACTCATCTCTGGACCAAGCAGACCTAATAGATATCTGCAGAATTCTCCACCCCAAATCAACAGTATATACACTCTTCTCATCACCACATAGCATTTATTCTATAATTAACCACATAATAAGTAGAAAAAAACTCCTCAACAAATGAAAAATAACAGAAATCATAACAAGAGCAAACAAATTCAAAATACAGCTGAAGACAAGAACTAAGATCAGAGCAGAACTGAAGGAGACAGACACACAAAAAATCCTTAAAAAAATCAATGAATCGAGGAGCTTGTGTTTTGAAAACATTAACAAAATAGACATATCTCTAGCCAGACTAATAAAGAAAAAAAGAGAAAAGAATCAAATAAATAAAATAAAAAATGATAAAGTGGATTTCACCACTGATTCCACAGAAATTCAAACTACCATCTGAGAATATTATACAAACCTCTACTCAAATAAACTAGAAATTTTAGAAGAAATGTATAAATTCCTGGACAAATGCACCCTCCCAGGACTAAACTAGGAAGAAGCAGAATTCCTGAATAGACCAATAACAAGTTCTGAAATTGAGGCAGTAATTAATAGCCTACCACCACCACCACCACCACCACCACCAACAACAACAACAACAAAACAGAACCAGATGGATTTATGGCCGAATTCTATCAGAGTTACAAAGAGGAGCTGCTACCATTTCTTCTAAAACTGCTCCAAACACTGGAAAAAGAGAGACTCTTTCCTAACTCATTTTATGAAGCCAGCATCATCCTGATTGCAAAACCTGGCAGAGACACAACAAAAAAAGAAATTTCGGGCCAATATCCTTGATGAACATTGATGCAAAAATTCTCAGTGAAATAATGGCAAACTGGATCCAGCAGTACATTAAAAAGCTTATCCAACACAACTAAGTTTGCTTAATCCCTGGGATGCAAGGCTGGTTCAACATATGCAAATCAATAAACGTAATCCATCACATAAACAAAATCAATGGCAAAAACCAAACGATTATCTCAATTGATGCCAAAAAGTCCTTTGATAAAATGCAACACTGCTTCATGCTAAAAACACTCAATACATTAGGTATTAATGGAATGTATCTCAAAATAATGAGCTATTTATGACAAACCCACAGTCATTATCATACTGAATGGAGAAAAGCTGGAAGCATTCTCCTTGAAAATGGCAAAATACAAGGATACCCTCTTTCAGCACTTCTATTCAACATAGTATTGGAAGGTCTGGCCAGGACAATCAGGCAAGAAAAAGAAACAAAGAGTAATTAGGAAGAAAGGAAGTCAAATTATTGATGCTTGCAGATGATACGATTGTATATTTAGCATACTCCATTTTTTCAGCCCCAAAACTCCTTAAGCTGGTAAGCAACTTCAGCAAAATCTCAGTATACAAAATCAATGTGCAAACATCACAAGCATTCCTATATAACAAGAACAGACAAACAGAGAGTCAAATCATGAGTGAAATCCCATTCACAATTGTTACAAAGAGAATAAAATACCTAGGAATACAACTTATAAGTGATTTGAAGGATCTCTTCAAGGAGAACAAACCACTGCTTAAGAAAATAAGACAGGATACAAACAAATGAAAGAACATTCCATGCTCATGGATAGGAATAATCAATACTGTAAAAATGGCCATAAGCCCAAAGTGTTTTATAGATTAAATGCTATTCCCATTAAGCTACCATTGATTTTCTTCACAGAATTAGAAAAAACTGTTCTAAATTTCATATGAAACCAAAAAAGAGCCCATATAGACAAGACAATCCTAAGCAAAGAGAATAACACTGGAGGCATCATGGTACTTGACTTCAAACTATACTACAAGGTCACAGTAACAAAAACAGTATGGTACTGGTACCAAAACACATATATAGACCAATGAAACAGAACAGAGGCCTCAGAAATTCCACCACGTATCTACAACCATCTGATCTTTGACAAACCTGACAAAAACAAACAACGGGGAAAAATTTTTCCCTATTTAATAAATGGTATTGGGAAAACCGTCTAGCCATATGCAGAAAACATAAACTGGGCCCGTTCCTTATACCTTCTACAAAAATTAACTCAAGATGGATTAAAGATTTAAACATATGACCTAAAACCATAAAAATCCAAGAAGAAAACTTAGGCAATACCATTTAGGACATAGGCATGGGAAAAGACTTCATGACTAAAACACCAAAAGCAACAAAACCAAAATTGGCAACAACTTTGCCAACAAAAGCCAAAATTGACAAATGGTATCTAATTAAACTGAAGAGTTTCTGCATAGCAAAATAAACTATCATAAGAGTGAACAGGCAACCTACAGAATGGGAAAAAATTTTACAATCTATCCATCTGACAAAGACTCATATTCAGAATCTACAAAGAGCATAAACAAATTTTCAAGAAGAAAAACCAAACAACCCCATCAAAAACAGACACTTTTCAAAAGAAGACATTTATGTGGTAAACAAACATATGAAAAAAAGCTCATAATCACTAGTCATTAGAGAAATGCAAATCAAAACCACAATGGGATACCATCTCACTCCAGTTAGAATGGCGTTCATTAAAAAGTCAGGAAACAACCGATGCTGGGGAGGATGTGGAGAAATAGGAACACTTTTACACTGTTGGTGGGAGTGTAAATTAAATTAGTTATTAAACTAGTTCAACCATTGTGGAAGACAGTGTGGCAATTCCTCAAGGATCTAGAACTAGAAATACCCCTTGACCCAGCAATCTCATTACTGGGTATATACCCAAAAGATTATAAATCACTTTACTATAAAGACACATGCACATTTATGTTTATTGCAGCACTAGTAACAATAGCAAAGATTTGGAACCCACTGAAATGCCCATCCGTGATAGATTGGATAAAGAAAATGTGACACATGTACACCATGGGATACTATGCAGCCATAAAAAAAGAATAAGTTCATGTCCTTTCCAGGGACATAGATGAAGCTGGAAATGATCATTCTCAGCAAACTAACACAGGAACAGAAAACTAAACACTGCATGTTCTCACTCATAAGTGGGAGTTGAACAATGAAAACATATAGACAGGGAGAGAAACATCACACACTGGGGCCTGTTATGGAGTGGGGAGCAAGGGGAGGGATAGCATTAGGAGAAATATCCTAATGTAGATGATGGGTTGATGGGTGCAGCAAAACATCATGGCACATGTGTACCTATGCAACAAAGCTACACCTTCTGCACATGTATCCCAGAACTTAAAGTATAATAATAACAAAAATCCCGCAATATTATTTTTATGATTCTAGTAAGAATCATATTATTCATTAAAAAATTAGGGAAAAGTTAGATTTCAGATATATTTGTATTATATTTTTCCCAAACTTAGGCTTATTTGATGTCAGAATTTTAATGAGATTTTAACAGCTTTTTATAACTTATTTGCATTGTTTTAACTTGTGACAAAGAATGTTAAATAAGTTGTTTGTTAGAGATTTCAACACATACCATGATTTGGTCTGCTAATTAGCATTATAGAAGCAGAAGTGCTGAAATTTCATAGATGTGTTATTTATAGAGAATTTAAATTTATTCAGAGTAAATTTGTTTACTATTAACTGTTCTTTGCAGAAAAAGTATTGCTATAGCTATATTTAATGAGATCCATAAATCATAACTAATGGACTATGACTCAGATTACCATCAATTTATGATGCTAAGATATGGACTTAGGCATCTATCTTTCTATGACTAGTTAAGTATGGGTTGAAATATTTATAGATGAGAAGAATAGCTTTAATTTTTTAAAACAACAGCAATAGAATGTTATATGTCTCTTTCTTCTGTTTAGTTCATAAATATTGATGTAATAAACACTGCTGATCAAAACTGGGAAATGAAAATATGCAGACAGGAGAGCATGTTAACCTAGAAAACTTAGCTAACAAAAAAACGAAGAGAAAAAAAGGTCTGGGGATGAGGAAGATGAAGACAGAAAAAAAAAAATATGTGTATGATTGCTTCACTAATCACATCAGTCCCCTATGCCTAGCAGCTAGTAACACTCAGGTCTTTGGTAGTACACCAAAGCCTATACCACACTAGTACACAAATTCTTGGATCATCATAATGCTTGCACTCTTAAGAGCTAAAATGTGAATATCTTCAGTTTTGCTAAAAGGAGTGCATTTTAAAACATGACTAATATGATATTTTCTTTTATATATTTTAATATTTTATAATTTTCCCCTATTTTTAGACTTTTCTACCACCATGATAACTAAAGATATGTTCAGCTACTATGACACTTCACCCAAAATCTAAAGTGCTTGATGAGGGACAGATCTTATTCCTTCTCTTTCTTTTCCTGTACATGTGATATGATAATTGATTAATGTCTTATTGATAGTTATTTAGATGTTTTTCTAGCTTTTTCTTTTATTGTCATATTGATTGTACATGGCTAGCTGGTTTGCATGTATATATTGCAGCAATGATGAGAGTGTGGCAAACATTATTGAATAAATGCTTAATATCAAATAAGTACTTTCCTATCTTCTCTTGCAATTAGGGTAACTCCATTCTAAACATCAGACTTAACTTAAAATCTGTTGGGCAGATTTTAAGTAAGATACTTTACTTTCTGAGAGATGTCATTGGTGTGCTGCTGTTCCATCCTCCTTCTTCCTTCCTGGAATGCAGATTTTAAATCTTCAGATTAATTGGGCATACTGAAAACATGAAGAAACAAGTGCAAGGAGAAAAATACAATATGCTATTGATGTCACAAAAGAATGAGAAAAAATCTTGAAACTGATCGGAGTTTGAACTAATTTACCAACACTAAATATTGCCTATGTCCAATTATCTGAAGAAAACATAAATCCCTACGTTTTTAGGCATGATTTATCAAGTTTTCAATTCCTTGCTGCCAAAAACATGTCTACATTACATGGACTATTTATGTAGAATAAATGGTAGCAGATAATTTTCTCATCAAAAAGTATATATATATACATACACACACACATATATATATATATATTTAACTAAACTATAATTATTAGCACCAATTTTTCTACAAAGAGTTATTCAAACTCAACACCCTACCAACAGGAAATGGAAATGCTTGTTTTCTTGCAACATCTCTCTAATATAAAATGACATAGTTTATGTATTCACTATAATTTATTAAGTTCTTACCAGGTGCGTGGCACTGTGCTAATTATATGGATGGGAAATTAAAAACAATATGGTCCATACCTTCCATGTTTCTTATTTTATTTACATAATTTAATATTTTTCTTAATGAATCCTGGAAAACTAGTTTGGCCTTAGTATTTCATATTTTGCGTTACTCCTGTGATTGGGATCAAAGGAGAGTATAGGAAGAAGTTTAAAGAACAGATTCTGGAATTAATCTGCTTGGGCTTAGAATCTTGTAGCTACTAATAGTTATGCAGTGATAGCTCATTTAAATTTCATGAGCCTCCGTTTTCTCACCTGCACAGTGGGGATTTTAAGAGTGACTATCACAACGCCTATGAATTTAAAGCATCTAGAAGAGGGTCTGTCTAAAGTTACTTGATAGTGTCATAAGATTTTAATATATTTTTAAATTTGTATGTATTTTTACACATATTAGAAATCTTATACGAATTTTTGTGTAATTGTCCTATTGAAATGTGTACTGCTTACAGAATGTTTGTTGACACTATAGTGTTTCTAAATATTTCCATATTATCTGAAAATAATCATGTTATCTATTTCTTTCCAGTATTTATATTTCTGATCTTTGTCTTGTCTAGTAAAATTAACTAGAATTTTCAGAACAATATTATAAGTATTATGTTACAAGGGTACCTAACTGAAATACTGTTTCACCTATTTTAACTCTGTTATTACTGTTAAAAGACACTCCTGATACACTGCAATCTTTTTTGCAAAGCCTAATTTATTATCTAGTGAGCTTATTTTTAATCACATTTTTAATAAATTGTCACTTTTCTTTTATATGTTTTAGAACATAAAATTTCTGTTTTCAGAAATAAAATGACTGTTGTATGAAAAGTTTTTATGGCCTTCTTCCAGAATGCTTCCTGCTTATCCATCTTAATATCTGCATCTGTTCTTTCTCCCTCTTTAGATTTTATTACATTTTATTTCTTGTCATTTCTTGCTGTAATTTTTTTACATAGCTTCTATATCTTTAAAAAATCTTGTTCATTATATAGAACTAATTAGCTTTCATTCAATTTATTAATTAAATTATTAATTTAAATTAACTTTTTGTGCAAAATTAATCTTTGCCTACAAAAGGTTAATATTTAGTTCTTCTACATACACAGTAATATTGTGTGTGAATTTTTTTTCTGAACTGTGTTTAGCAAGGCCTATGTGGGGAAACAAGGTCAGTGGAACAATCAGTCTTCTCTCTTTCAGGCATCTATTGCCATTGATAATACTGCATAAAAAGCCTGGTGAAAACTTACTGTATTAAAATATCGCTTCTTCTCTGAGTAAACACCAAATGGCGGATGACGCCAGTGCAGCGGGTGGAGGGCCCGAAGGCCCTGTTGGCCCTGGTGGCCCTGGGTTGGGGAACTGCGGTGGCTTCCGCGGAGGTTTCGGCAGTGGTATCTGGGGCCGGGGCCCAGGCCGTGGGGCTCCTGGAGGCAAGGCCGAGGATAAGGAGTGGATGCCCGTCACCAAGCTGGGCCGCTTGGTCAAGGACATGAAGATCAAGTCCCTGGAGGAGATCTACCTCTTTTCCCTGCCCATTAAGGAATCTGCGATCATTGACTTTTTCTTGGGGGCCTCTCTCAAACACGAGGTTTTGAAGATTATGCCGGTGCAGAAGCAGACCCGGGCTGGCCAGCGCACCAGGTTCAAGGCCTTTGTTGCTATCGGGGACTACAATGGCTACCTCGGCCTGGGTAGTAAGTGCTCCAAGGAGGTGGCCACCTCCATCCGTGGGGCCATCATCTTGGCCAAACTCTCCGTTGTTCCCGTGCGCAGAGGCTACTGGGGAAACAAGTTCGGCAAGCCCCACACCGTCCCTTGCAAGGTGAAAGGCGACTGCGGCTCGGTGCTGGTGCGCCTCATCCCTGCACCCAGGGGCACTGGTATGGTCTCAGCGCCTGTGCCCAAGAAGCTGCTCATGATGGCTGGTATTGATGACTGCTACACCTCAGCCCGGGGCTGCACTGCCACCCTGGGCAATTTCGCCAAGACCACCTTGGATGCCATCTCTAAGACCTACAGCTACCTGACCCCTGACCTCTGGAAGGAGGCTGTATTTACCAAATCTCCCTATCAGGAATTCACTGACCACCTTGTCAAGATCCACACCAGAGTCTCCGTGCAGCGGACACGGGCTTCAGCTGTGGCTACAACATAGGGTTTTTATACAAGAAAAATAAAGTGAATTAAGCCAGAAAAAAATAAAATAAAATAAAACATCGCTTGAACCCAGGAGGCGGGGGTTGCAGCGAGCCGCTATTGCACTACCGCACTCCAGCCTGGTGACAGAGCGAGACTCCATCTCAAACAAACAAACAAACAAACAAACAAACAAAATGTATTTATCCTACTGTTACATAGTTTGGCAATTTGTTTTCACCTCAGTTTGGCCTGCCTGACTTCAACTGGGCTATCATGCATCACCTGCTAGTTTCGCTGGGGCTCACTAAAGTGTCTAAAATTGCTTTATCATTTACAACTTATTTTTTCTTCAACAGGTTACCCTCATCTTAATCATATGGTAGTCACCATATTCTAAAGAAGAAGGTTGAATCTCAGTTCAAAGAATTGGGAATTAGACAACACTTTTTGATGGGAGAAACTGCACATGAAGGTACAAGGATAATTGCAGTTATTTTTACAAATAATTTAACCATATCTTACTCATAAGGAGTAGACTTCATTTACAGTAGATTTCATTTTGCAATTTTTTTTTTCATTTATTTTCTCATATGTAATTTAAAGTATTTGAGTCATGTAGAGTTTCATTTCAAAATAACCAGATAAAATTGTTTATAATTTGGAAATTTTAACACTACTACTTGTTTGATATATAAATGTTGATTTGAGCTTTCCCATATGTTTGAAACACATTACCACATCACTAGTTGTTAGACATTTCAACACCTAAATGCCTGTATAATTTTAATTTGATTAGTCAGTGTGGCAACTAAATACCTGGCCACCTCCCAGGTATTCATGAGACTACATGCAGATTGTCAAAAACAAACAAACAAACAAACCAAAAAAAAGCTAACAGTATTCACATTTGGTTAGTACATACACTGGAACTTGCTGAAGGAGCATACTTTCCTTTTTTTTAACCAACAGTAAATAAGCACATTTTGTTGATGATTCATAGGCTTTGGGAATGACTGTTTCTACCTCTGCAACCACTAAGTGTGTTCTGAGCTGGTGAGAAGCTATACACTTAAAAATCCCTTTGGACTAATTCCCCTGTCCCTGTTCCCACATCCCAACATTGCCACCAGATGCATCCGACCACACTCCAAATTTCTCTCTAGCAAATATTTGGAACATTATTGGCTGCAATAAAATTTGAATTTAATTTATAGTCCATACATTTGAATTTGTGTCTAAATGCATACATATGCATTTAGAGAAAAGAGACTAATAAATTCCATCTTTGATGCCAAGAATAAAATAAAATTATTATTATTTTCTTTATTACAGTTTAAGTTTTAGGGCACGTGTGCACAGCGTGCAGGATTGTTACAAAGGTATACACGTGCCATGTTGGTTTGCTGCACGCATCAACTCGTCTTTTACATTAGCTTTTCCTCCTAATGTTATCCCTCCCCCAGACACCCACCCCCTGACAGGCCCCAGTGTGTGATGTTCCCCATCCTGTGTCCATGTGTTCTGATTGTTCAACTCTTGCCTATGAGTGAGAACATGTGGTGTTTGGTGTTCTGTCCTTGTGATAGTTTACCAAGAATTATGGTTTCCAGCTTCATCCGTGTCCCTGCAAAGGACATGAACTCATCCTTTTTTATGGCTGCATAGTATTCCATGGTGTATACATGCCACATTTCTTAATCTGGTCTATCATTGATGGACTTTTGGGTTGGTTCCAAGTCTTTGCTATCATGAATAGTGCTGCAGTAAACATATGTGTGTATGTGTCTTTATATTAGCATGATTTATAATCCTTTGGGTATATACCCAGTAATGGGATCACTGGGTCAAATGGTATTTATAGTTCTAGATCCTTGAGGAATTGCCACACTGTCTTCCACAATGTTTGAACTAATTTACACTCCCCTCAACAGGGTAAAAGCATTCCTATTTCTCCACATCTTCTCCAGCATCTGTTGTTTCCTCACTTTTTAAAGAGCGCCATTTTAACTGGTGTGAGATGGTATCTCATTGTGGTTTTAATTTGCATTTCTCTAATGACCAGTTATGATGAGCATTTTTTCATATGTCTGTTGGCTGCATAAATGTCTTCTTTTAAGAAGTGTCTGTTCACACCCTTTCCACACTTTTTGATGCATTGTTTGTTTTTCTCTTGTAAATTTGTTTAAGTTCTTTGTAGATTCTGGATATTAGCCCTTTGCCAGATGGGTAGATTGCAAAAATTTTCTCCCATTCCATAGGTTGCCTGTTCATTCTGATGATAGTTTCTTTTGCTGTGCAGAAGCTCTTTAGTTTAATTAGAACCCTTTTGTCAGTTTTGGTTTCTGTTGCCATTGCTTTTGGTGTTTTAGTGATGAAGGTTTTGCCCATTCCTATGTCATGAGTGGTATTGCCTAGGTTTTCTTCTAGAGTTTTTATGGTTTTACATCTTACATTTAAGTCTTTAATCCAGCTTGAGTTAATTTTTGTATAAGATGTAAGTAAGGGATCCAGTTTCAGCTTTCTACATATGGCTAGCCAGTTTTCCCAGCACCATTTATTAAACAGGGAATGTTTTCCCCATTGCTTGTTTTTGACAGGTTTGTCAAAGATCAGATAGTTGTAGATGTGTGGTGTTATTTCTGAGGCCTCTGTCCTGTTCCGTTGGTCTCTATATCTGTTTTGGTACCAGGACCATGCTGTTTTGGTTATTGTAGCCCTGTAGTATAGTTTGAAGTCAGGTAACATGATGCCTCCAGCTTTGTTCTTTTTGCTTAGTATTGTCCTGGCTATGCAGGTTCTTTTTGGGTTCCATATGAACTTTAAAGTAGTTTTTTTCCAATTCTGTGAAGAACGTCAGTGGTAGCTTGATGGGGATTATTTCTCATACTTTAAACATCACTGGAATGCAATAAAAAGGCAAGTCTAAATCCTGGTGTTTAATTTCAGTTTAATGCCTTTTCAGTTACATTAAACAAATCAATATGCAGGACAGAATTTTTCTAACTTATTGTTTTAGATATAATTGAAGAAGCTTTAATCTAGTTGTCAGTTGATGGATTGTTAAAATGATTTCTAATGACTCATCATCTTGTGACTTTGGCATATAAATCTAAAGTTTAAAGTATTGTGAGACTTTGCTGTGAAAAGTTACTTAATTTAAATGTAATTTATGTGAAAAATTCTTCAGTGCTTCCACATTATAGCACTTAGAAATTGTCATCCCAATATATAAGCCATGAGAAAAAATTGCTATATCTATATCCTTAGGTGAAGAACTTCCAATATGAAATGTAACCATTTATAAACTATTTAATTTGTTGTACTTAGAATATTTTGATCAATTGTCAACTGATAATAGCAAAGTCTCACAATACTTTAAACTTACATAAAATTTTAAAAATTAGAAAGAATTTTCACATGAATTAGAAAAACTTTAAAGATTTAAAAATCAGAAAACTTTAAAAAATTTAGAAAACTTTTAAAAATTAGGAAAACTTTTCGCATAAACTACATTTAAATAAAGTAACTTTTCACAGCAAAGTCTCAAAGTACTTTAAACTTACATAAATTTTAAAATACAAAACTTTAACATAAAGCTTTAAAAATTAGACTTATGAACTCAACAACATAAAGTACATAAAATATTTATGTATATCCATAGTTTTGTTTCAGAGAAATATGAGATGATAGTCATACTTTCAGGTATAAGTATTACTTCAGGAAGATCCTGTGGTCAAAGTGGAATTGATACATAAATTCAAGGTGAAAAAAAGATATGTTCTAACAATGTTCTAAATAAATGTTTTTCCAGTTTAGTTGTAATCTTGTAGGTTATATTATTGTATTCTTCAAGTGGAATATAATATAAGGTCTAGGAAGAAAAGGGTTAATTGGGGCTGTGCTAATTGAAAGGAAATAACAATAGACCTGTCCTTTTCTAATCTCTGTAATTTCTGAAATGCTGCAAATCATAAGAATGTACTACAATTGATGATGTTTATATTTCTTTCCAATTATCATTATTTTATGAAACCTGATTAAAATATTTTCTTCAAATTTGAATGTTCACAAATTTCATCTTCAATATGTTTATAATTTAGTCATATAAGTTTGTATTCCTGTAGATTGTATTTAAAATTTAAAGTGGTATTAATTTTTTATTGTGTTTGAATACTTTGAGTAAATTTAATTTTAACACTTTAAATCTTTCTAAATAATTAAAAATTTAAATTTGTATATTACAATGTCAATAAGTAGTTTTGTTTATAATTTAAACAATGTAGAAGTACAACATCAAATAAGGAGAGCATCCATTTCATGCTAATCTTCATATTTACTTACAAATTCTTACTGTTAAGTTTTTTTGTGTATCATTCTCCATGTTAATGTGCATATAAATGTATCATTTTTATAAAGATATATAAAATTTTATATGCTTTATATAAAGATAACATAAAATGTGTATTTTTCAAAAAGCTGAAAATAGTTGATAATATGCACAATGTTTACAGCAATGTTCTAGAATTACAGGAAAAATAGGAGAAGACTCAGGGTCAGTAACAAAGAAAGCACTGAAGAGCAGAATGCTGAGCTAAAGCAGGTGCAGCCATGAGAGTTGAAATTCACCAAAGCGGTTTAACACACCTATAAGGATGGAAGATGAAGACTGCACACCCCAAGCAAGAAGTTGCAACTGAAACATGTACAGAAATGCAACTCTTGTATAGAAAATGTTAGGTTAGTCAAGACCCATAATAATCTATGTTAGAACGAATTTGTATAAGTTCCAAGAGTAAAATGACCAATTAACTATGACAAAAATGTAAATAGCTACATTGCAATATTTATTCAAAAAACACAACTTACTAAAATGTTGGCAAGAAGAAATACAAAATACGAATGGTCATATGGATTAAAAAAATAAATTGTTGTTAAGATCTCTCTGTTAGGAATAGAGATCTTCAAAACCAATTCTTCTGAAATTTAATCAAAGAAATTAGAACAATTTTGCAATTATCCTCCAGAGAATGGGAAAAAATTAAATATTTTCCAACTTGAACTATGAAGTCAAAATTGCAATACTAATAAAGATAAAAAATTGCTTGTAAACAAGGAAGCAATAGGCTAGTGTCCCTTGAAAACATAGCAAAAGAGTTGAACTGAAAAGAATAAATTAACTTTTCATTCTTTATAGACAATATAATTTTATAAGTACAAAACTCAGAAGAATCTACAGAAATAAATATTAGAGTAGTGAATGTACTTAATATTGTTACTAATGTTAAATATAAAATAACACTTACAATTTTACACACCACTAGTAAAAACTAAACAAGTGATAATTTTACAGAAGCATCAAAATTTTAACATCAAATATCTAAAACCTAAAAAAAAGTCTACAAAATTGCTACACTGAAAACCACAAATATTTCTGAGAGAAATCAGAGAAGACAAATTCGTGGGAGATATAGCATGTTTATTAAGAAGTGTCAATACTTAAATGTTATTTCTCTCCAAACTGATGCCTAGATTCACTGCAAGTACAAAAACACAAAACAAAAAACTCTCCACACAACCAGATTATACAAAATATCACAAGGCAGCAATCAATAAGACAGTGTCATATTAGCACAGACAAAGAAGTTGCCAAATGAAATGTATAGTAGAATCCATATACTTACCCAAATATAGTCACCTGACTAGACACCACAGTTTACAGGAAAATAAAACAACTTTTAATAAATTATTTTTGATAAAGTTGATATCTACACAGAAATAATGTATTTGAGTCTTCTCTTTTTTACATGGAGAAAAAATCAATTTCAGATGGTTTACAGATGTGAACATAAAATTAAAACAATAATAATTTTAAGGGAAAACAAAAGAATATCTTTATGATCTTGAAGTAAAGGTGCTTTACCAGAATGAACATTTCACTAATCATTGTGAAGATTTTTTGAATTATATCAAATTAAGACATTTTATTAATCAAAAGTCACTATAGATATCAGTTAAGAAATGTTTGAATTATCCCTTTAGATTAATTGAAAAATTAACATACTACATATAAAATATAATATAAAATTGGTATTAAATTACCAATTTTTAAATGGTGCCTTACAAGATGACAATAGCATTCATATAAATATATAAGTTTACAAAACTATCTAGGAAAACCCTGAAAAAAAGACTATGATGGAAGACGTGCCCTGGCAGATATGAAAATATAAAAGGATCTATAATTATATCAATATGGTTCTGGAACATATGGAGACAACAAGACCAATGAAGCAGAAGTGTAACTTCAGAAAAACATGTTTCATCTCCATATAGAAATCTCAAATTCTTTAGGCAAACATGTCATTTTAAAATTATAATGTTGGGTCAACTGGACAGCCATTCAGAAATGAACTAAATAATTACAAAATATTTAAAGCAATTTATGTTTCAATACACAAATATTAATTGCAAATGTATCAAATGTCTAAATATAAAAGGCCATCAATACATATTCTGAAAGAAAGTGTAGGCAAATTCTTTTTATAACCTCTATGTTAGAGAAAACTTTCTAACCATGATTTTAAAAGTATAAACATAGAAAAAAATAAAGCAAATGACATATAAAACTACATAAAAACTTGCATACCAAAAACATCATAAACAGAAATCAAATATAGTGTTACTAATATATGAAGAAATATTAATAACTAAAAGAAAAAAATTATAGAAAAATAGACAAAAATTTATACACAGTGATATGGTTTGGCTGTGTGTCCCCACCCAAATCTCACCTTAAACTGTAGTACCCATAATCCCCACATGTCCAAGGGAGGACCAGGTAGGGGTAATAGAATCTTGGGGGTGGTTTTCCCTATGCTGCTCTCATCCAAATGAGTGAGTCTCATGAGATCTCTTGGTTTTTTAAGCATCTGAGATTTCCCCTACTGGCACTCATTCTCTCTCTTGCTGCCCTGTGAAGAAGTGCCTTCTGTCATGATTGTAAGTTTCCTAAGGCCTCTCCAGCCATGCGGAAATGGGAGTCAATTAAATCTCTTATATTTATAAATTACCCAGTCTGGGGTATTTCTTCATAGCAGCATGAGAATGAGCTAATACAGTAAATCAGTGCCAAGAGTGGGGTGCTGCTATAAAGATATCCTAAAAAGCAGAACCAACATTGGAACTGGGTAACAGGCAGAGGTTGGAACAGTTTAGATGGCTCGAAGAAAACAGGAAAATGTAGGAAAGTTTGGATCTTCATAGAAACTTTGAGGGCTTAGAAGACAGGAAGATGTGGGAAAGGTTGAAACTTCCTAAAGACTTGTTAAATGGCCTTGAACAAAATACTGATAGTGATATGAACAATGAAGTCCAGGATGAGGTTGCCTCAAGCTTTTTTATAGGGTCACTATTTCTATGCTTTAGCAAAGACACCAGTGGCATTTTGCCCTAGAGATCTGTGGAACTTGGAATTTGAGAGAGATGATTTAGGGTATCTAGCAGAAGAAATTTCTAAGTGGCAAAGCATTCAAGAGGAAGTAGAGCATAACATTTTGGAAAATTTGTAGCCTGATGAAGTGATGAAAAGGAAAACCCATTTTCTGGGGATAAATTCAAGGGAGTTGCAGAAATTTGCATAAGTGATGAGGAGATGAATGATAATCAACAAGACAATTGGAACAATGTCTCCAGGATATGTCAGAGACCTTCATGGCAACATGTCCTATCACAGCCTAGAGGCCTAGGAGGGAAAAAAATGGTCTTGTGGCCAAGGCCCAGGACCTGACTGCTTTATGCAGCCTTAAGATGTGGTGCTCTGAGTCTCAGCTGCTTCAGCTCCAGCCATACCAGAAAGGGGCCAAGGTACAGCTCATGCCATTCATTCAGAGGGGGGAAGCCTCAAGCCTTGGCAGTTTACACATGGTGTTGGGCCTGCAGGTGTACAGAAGACAATAATTGAGGTTGGGGAACTTCCACCTAGATTTCAAAGGATGCATGGAAATACCTGGATGTCCAGGCAGAACTTTACTATGGGATGGGGCCCTAATGGAGAACCTCTGCTAGGGCAGTGCAGAAAGGAAATATGGGGTTGAAGCCCCCATACAGAGTTACCATTGGGGTACCCCCTAATACAGCTGTGAGAAGAGGTCCACTATCCTCTAAACCCCAGAATAATAGATCCACTGACAGCTTGCACCATGCATCTAGAAAAGCTGTAGACAATGCCAGCCCATGAAAGCAGCTGGCAGGGGAGATTTACCCTATAAAGCCACAGGGGAAGAGCTGCCCAAGACCATTGGAGCTCACCTCTTGTATCAGTGTGACTTGGATGTGAGACATGGAGTTAAAGCAGAACATTTTGGAACTTTAAGGTTTAATGACTGCCTTATTGGATTTTGGACATTGTGGGGCCTGTAGCCCCTTTCTTTTGGCCATTTTTTCCCATTTAGAATAGATGTATTTACCTAATGCCAGTGCCTCCATTGTATCTAGGAAATAACTAACCTGTTTTTGATTTTACAAGTTCATAGGTAGAAGGGACTTGCCTTGTCTCAGATGAGACTTTGCACTTTTGCACTTGTGTTAATGTTGGAATTTGTTAAGACTTTGGGGGACTGTTGGAAGGGCATGTTTTGAAATGTGAGGGCATGAGATTTGGGAGGGACTGGAGCAAAATGATACAGTTTGGCTCTGTGTTCCCACCCAAATCTCACATTGAATTATAACCCCTATAATCCTCACATACCAAGGGCAGAACCAGGTGGAGGTAATGAAATCAAGGGGGCAGTTTCCCCCATCCGGTTCTCATGATAATGTGAGTCTTATGAGATCTGATGGTTTTATAGGAAACTGACATTTCCCCTGCTAGCACTCAGTTTCTCTCTTGCCACCTTGTGAAGAGGTGCCTTCCATCATGATTGTAAGTTTCCAAAGGCCTCCCCAGTCATGTGGAACTGTGAGTCAAAAAAACCTCTTTTTTTAAAATAAATTATATAATCTCAAGTATTTCTTCATAGTGGTGTGAGAATGGACTAATACACACAGACAATTCAGATGTATAAAAGTGACTCCCAAACATATGAAAAATTTCAATTTCCACAGCAAGAGAAATTCTTTAAAATAGCAATTAGATACAATTTGTCAAACATTTGCAAAAAATTCAAACACTTTGTTGGTGAGACTGTAGGGAAATATGTGCCCTCATGCATTGCCATAGAGTAAAAAGTGATTGTATCCCTAATGAAAAAAATTCATTGATAACTAACAAAATTACCTATTCATTTTCCCTTTGAAAAAGCTATATGACTTAGACATTACCTTGTTGATATGCATCTAAAAATATAGAAGTTCATGTGCACAAGATTATTAAATGAAGAACTATTTGCAATAAAAATTATTGGATTTTACAGTTTGGTATGTTTTTGCAGTGCCTGGTACTGGTTATTCCTTTTCATGTTTAGTGTTTCCTTTAGGAGCTCTTGTAAGGCAGGTTTGGTGGTGACAAAATCTCTCAGAATTTGCTTGTCTGTAAAGGATTTTATTTCTCCTCTGCTTTTGAAGCTTAGTTTGGCTGGATATGAAATTCTGGTTTGAAAATTATTTTCTTTAAGAATGTTAAATATTGGCCCCCACTCTTTTCTGGTTTGTAGGGTTTCTGCAGAGCTATCCACCGTTAGTCTGATGGGCTTCCATTTGTGGGAAACCCGACCTTTCTCTCTGAGTGCCCTTAACATTTTTTCCTTTATTTCAACCTTGTTCAATCTGATGATTATGTGTCTTAGGGTTGCTCTTCTCGAGGAGTATCTTTGTGGTGTTCTCTGTATTTCCTGAATTTGAATGTTGGCCTGCCTTCTTAGGCTGGGGAAGTTCACCAGATGACGGGTTGATGGGTGCAGCAAACCACCATGGCACGTGTATACCTATGTAACAAACCTGCACATTCTGCACATGCACCCTAGAACTTAAAGTATAATAATAAAAAAGATTGGAAACCAAATGTCCAACTTTAGATGATTGATTGCATAAACTGTAGTACATCCACATAATTGGATATTAGGTAACTGTACAAAAGAGTGAGACAGAATTTTATAACCTGATAGGAAGTGCCTTCCAGAATATTTCCTTAACTGAAAATTGCAAAATTCAAAGGGAACAAATTGCAGTATGTGACATTTTATGTTTCACCAAAAGAAGAATAATAAAACGTAAATATCTAACTGTAGCTTTTTTTTTTTTTTTTTGCCTTTTTGTTTATCAAAATATTTCTGTGGTAATTCAATAAAACTGCAACTCAGCTACCCCTTTGTAATTACACCAGGAAAGTCTTGTGAACTAATTATTTTATTTATTCAAGCAGTAAAATAGTAATTTACCAGGAGGACAACTTTTGGCAATGGTTCTAAGTCAGACGAAGTGTCCAACCCCAGGTGTGCTCCTGCTTTGTCAGGACTCCCTGCTCAACCCCAGGCCTTCAGATCTCTAAAGGGATGGGGCCTCGAGAGCTATTTTTTAAAAGTACTCTAAGCTAGTTAGATGACTAGTTCAGTTTGAAGAAAACTTGTCTAGTGGTCTCTTGCAGGGCTTCTCAGTGTCAGTATGCCCTTGAAAAACTTTCAAAAGTGCAGATTTTATGTCCAACTCCAAGGGATTCTAATTGCTGAATGAGGTGTAGAAATAGGCATTTTTAACAATCTCTCAAGTTGCTTTTGGAACAGGTTGCTAGTGTAACTCACTTTAGGGAGCATTGCTCTGTTCAGGCTTTGGTAAAAGGCAGGCACATGGATAAATAATGGGACAAATGTATGAAGTTTAACTGTTGCTTCTCCAAGGCCAGTTACAAATCAGTCCTCTAAACAATGGATGTACCTATGGCCAACGTGGTACCTATGTCTAGAGACTCCAGTGCCAAAGAGAGAGAGTGAGGGTAAAGGTGACTATGGGGACAGGGTGGGCTTTCTGGCATATCTTGCTCTTCTTTTTTTTCAACTTTTATATTAATTTCAGGGGTACATGTGCAGAATGTGCAAGTTTGTTACATAGGTAAATGTGCATCATGGTGGTTTGCTGCACAGCTCATCCCATTACCTACATGTTAAGCTCAGCATCCATTAGCTATTCTTCCTGATGCTCCCCATCCCCCCAGTGCCCTCTGGCAGGCCCCAGAGTGTGTTGCCCCCCACTTGTGTCCATGTGTTCTCATCACTCAGCTCCCACTTATAAGTGAGGATATGTGGTGTTTGGTTTTCTGTTCCTGTGCTAGTTTGCTGAGAATAATGTCTTCCAACTCCATGCATATCCCTGGAAATAACATGATCTTGTTTCTTTTTATGGCTGCATAGTATTCCATTCAATTCTAATTAATTGTCATTGTTTCTATCTTACTGTTTTCATTGTCATATTGATACCTTCTTTCTCTCTCACAGTGAGAATCCTCATATTCAATATACTTCAGTTCAACATCAATATGTACCATATATTGATATATGTACCACATATATGAAAAGTATAGGTATCATATTTTCTTTATCCGGTCTATCATTGATGAGCATTTCGGTTGATTCTAGGTATTTGCTACTGTGAATAGTACTGCAATGAACACAGGCATCCATGTATGTTTATAATATAATGATTTATATTCCTTTGGGTGTATACTCAGTAAGCAGATTGCTGGGTCAAATGGTATTTCTGTCTTTAGAACTTTAAGGTATCGTCACACTGTCTTCCATAATGGTTGAATTAATTTACACACCCACCAACAGTGTAAAAGCATTTAATTTTCTCAGCAACCTTGTCAGCATCTGTTGCTTTTTGGCCTTTTTATACTAGTCATTCTGACTGGTGTGAGATGGTATCTCATTGTAATTTTGACTTGCATTCCTCTAATGATTAGTAATGTTGAGCTTTCTTTCATATGATGCATCATGTACGTCTTCTTTTGAGAAGTGACTATTCAAGTCTTTTGCCCACTCTTTAATGTGGTTTTGTTTGTTTGTTTGTTTCCTGTACATTTGTTTAAGTTACATGGTAGTCTGCACCAAAAAAAATTAAAGTAAAACAAAAAGCAATAAATTTGCTTACCTATAAAAATTGAGTGATGAACTGGGATAGAAGAAAAGTGTGACAGAGTGATATATTTTTAGTATAACTATTTGCATAACTTTGCCTTTGGAAGCATATTAATGTTCTGTATATTTTTAAAAAATTAAAACATTAATAAAAAATAGGAGAAGAAAACTAGAAATAAAATAAAACCAATCAATCACAATACCATTTTAAATGAATAGCAATCTTATAATCCCAGCATTTTGGGAGGCTGAGGCAGGCAGATAACCCAAGGTCAACAGCAAGAGTTTGAGACCAACCTGGCTAACATGGTGAAACCCTGTCTCTGCTAAAAAAAAAAAAAAAATACAGAAATTAGCCAGGCATGATGGCAGGTGCCTGTAATCCCAGCTACTTTGGAGGCTGAGGCAGGAGAATTGCTTGAACCTCAGGAGTGGAGGTTGCAGTGAGCTGAGATCGCACCATTGTACTCCAGTCTGGGCGTCACAGTGAGATTCTGTCTCAAAAAAATAAAATGAATAAATAAATAAATAAATAAATAAATAGCAATATTGGAGGGATCAACAGGGGTTGGAGTACAGGAGAAAACAAATCTTTAATTCTTTTAAATAATTTGTCTTCTTAATTTTAGCATAAGCAAAGCAATTTTTAAACTATTATGAATATAAGATTGAACAAATACATTGATGTTGAAAGTGAAGTACATTGAATGTGATCGTTCTCTCTGTGAGAGAGAAGGAAGTTATTAATATGAAAATGAAATGGTAAGATAGAATCAATGACAAGGAACTAAAATTGAAGAAAGCAGTGTATAAACACATAATTTTGGGACTATGTGTCTTTGTATTTAGACTGGATCTTAGTCTAAAGATCATTAAAAGCTACTAGACCACTTTGAGCAATGACTCTCAGAAACAAGGGAACGATAGGTTTGAGATTAACAAGGAGGATCATGTCATACCAGAGAATATGGCTATATCAGAAAGTGATGAGGATATGTCACAAAAACACAGAAGTCAAATTGAAGAAAATCCCATTGCCAAACCTGTGACAGTTTGACTATAAAGATAGTTAATTATGATAATAAAATATAAATTATTAAAACTTGGGAAAATCATAAGTGATAATAAAAATAAATGAATAGATGTATTAATTAAGGTGCTCTTGCTTAGAATATTGGATGCCAACTGGTAAAAGTAAAAGGAGTCCTGTAGTTGGAAAATCATCCTGTTTTGTCCATCAAAATTATAAAAATGTATTCCATCAAGGATCATTAATAAATATGAACTCTATGCAAAAATATTGATGAGAACTAGAATATTTTATGCTCTTAATGTATATTTCACAAGTTGTATTTATATCAGAAAATATACTAATTATATACTGGAAAAATTGAACAGCACCTCTACTGAGTGATGATACCTCCATCACCAATGAGAGGGGCATATGGACATCATAGGCCTCCAGATGCGACATTCTGAGAAGGATGTGCAATCACTTATATAACACTCACCCTGAGAATACATAACTTGAATTTAAACACAAGTAAACATCAGGCATAAAAATCCTGAATGAGAAATGTTCTATTTAAAAAAAAGTAAAAACAGTTTTCAAAATATCAATATCATAAAAGACAAACAATTAAAAAATATGGCAACTATATAGTAGATGATTTCAGAGTATATTTGAACTGAAAATGAAATCTAAAAAGCTATGAAATATACTAACTTATTTCCAAATTGAAATACTAAACACAGTTTAGACAATGTTATTCATAATATTAAATGTACACAATGTCCCTAATCTTAGGAAGTAAACACTGAACTATATTAGAAAAAATGACAAAGCAAAAGTGCAAAATATTAGTAATAGCCAAGACTAGGTAAAAGGTTTACAAGTATTCTTTGTACTACTCATATTGCAACTTTACTTAAGTTTAAAATCAAAGGCACAGCAGTGAATGTGAAAATAAATTATCAATATGGTTGATTATCTGACAAATAACTCATCCAAAAAAATTACAGAACTTCTATAAAGCAATGAGCAAAAATAGAAAACAAATGATCACTACCAAAATAGCATAAGGCTAAAAATTGAAAATGGACTAAAGCCTTGAACAAAAACTTTTTTAAAAGGCTATCTAAATGCTGAATAAACATACAGAAAAAGTGTTGTTAGGAAAATAATACAGTGACATATGCCTACATATCCATCAGAATGACTAAACTGAATAAATCTATTAACAGCAAATGTTAATTAACTTGCAAAGTAACTGAAACATCCATATTCTAATAAGGTTGTGCTAATTGGTACAAACATTTTGGAAAGCTGAAATTGCCTACTAAAACTGAAAAGGTAAATTTCTGTGATCTAGAACTTTCACTTGTAAGTATATATACAACTAAAATGAATACATATTTTCACCAAAAACCTGCATAAGAATGTTATTTAACTTGTTCACACTATTGCAGCAGTGAAAAACTAGAAACTACCCAAAAGTTACTCAACAGCACAATGGGTATATAACTTTTGTGATATGCATACAAGGGAATACTTATTAAACGAAAAGAAAATAAAAAGAAACATAAATATGCACAATGGTATGAATAATCATAATGTTGAAGGAAATGAGCCAGGCACCAAAGTGTAAGTTCCCTGTGATATAATTGGCATAAAATTTTAAAGAACTGGCAAAATGAATTAATTACGTTAGATATCAGGATAATGGCTACCTAGAGAATAAAACTTGGTATGGGTGGGGCTTGCAGGATTCTTGGTATAGTATATATCTTTATCTGGGTGCCATTTAAATAAGTGTGTTCACTTTCTAAAAGGTCATCAAATTTCCTGCTTATAATTTTTCTACTTTATTACATGTTATTATACAGTTTTCTAGGACTGCTGCAATGAAGTGTCATAGACAACACTGACTAAATAACAAAAGGGTATTCTTTCACAGTTCTGGAGGCCAGAAATCCAAGATTAAGATGTCAACAAGGTTAGTTTCTTCTGAGAACTCGCCTTGGCTTCTGTATGGTTGACTCCTTCCTGTGTCTTCTGTTTTTCCATGTCCAAATACTCTCTTCTTAAAAAGATAGCATTCAGATTAGATTAGGACTCACCCTGATGATCTGATGATGTCATTGTAAGTTAATTACCTTTTTACAAATCCTATCTGCAAAAACAGTCTCAGTACTGAGGGTTAAAAGTTGAACATACTAAATTTTTTAGGGGGGCACAATTCAGCCCATCACAGTTATATTTCAATTAAAATATACTTTAACATAAAAATCACCAGGTGTCTGTATTAGTTTGTTCTCTCATTACTATGAAGAGATACTTGAGACTGGGTAATTTATACACACACACACACACACACACACACACACACACAGAGGTTTAATTGACTCACAGTTCTGCAGGCTGCACAGGAGGCACAGCTGGGGAGGCCTCAGGAAATGTATAATTATGGGGGAAGGCGAAGGGGAAGCAGGCATGTCTTACATGGCCAGAGAAGGAGTAAGAGAGAGAAGAGAGAGGTGATACACAGTAAACAACTCATTTCACGAAAACTCACTATCATGAGAATAGCAAGGGAAAAATCCACCCCCTTTTCCGATCACCTCCTACTGAGCCCCTCCTCCAACATGGGGGATTACAGCTCAACATGAGATGTGGGCAGGAACACAAATTCAAATCATATCAGTGTCTTTTTACAAATTTTATTTCCATAGGTTTTCGGGGAACAGGTGGTATTTGGTTACATGAGTAAGTACTTTAGTAGTGATTTGTGAGATTTTGGTGCACCCATCACCCAAACAGTACACGCGGACCCCAATTTGTAACCTTTTATCCCTCATCCCCTTCCCACCCTTTCCTTCTAAGTCCCCAGAATCTGTTGTATCATTCTTATGCCTTTGTTTCCTCAAAACTTAGCTCCCACTTATGAGTGAGAACATACAACATTTGGTTTTCTGTTCCTGAGTTACTTCACTTAGAATAATAGTCTCCAATTCCATCCAGGTTGCTTCAAATGCCATTAATTCATTCCTTTTTATAGCTGAGTAGTATTCCATTGTGTGTGTTTGTGTGTGTGTGTGTGTGTGTGTGTTATATATAGTTATATATTGTTATATATAGTGATATGCATTTATATACCACTATATAGTTATATATAGTGATGTGCAATTACATATGGTGATATATATGGTGATACATATGATGATGTCCATTGTGTTTATATATCACAATTTCTTTATCCACTCATATAATGACTTATTTTCCTCTGGGTAGATACTCAGTAGTGGGATTACTGGATCAAATGCTATTTCTACTTTTTCTTCTTTAAGGAATTTCCACACTGTTGTCCCTAGTGTTTGTACTAGTTTTCATTCCCACCAGCACTATCGAAGTGTTCCTTTTTCACAGCATAAATGGTGTCTTCAACAGCAAGTTTGGCAATCTGGGAGAAGAGTGTTACAGACAATGGCAGCTATGAAAATATGACTAAGGCAGATCAAGTGCTGCAATTTCAGGGAAAAACAAGGAGTTAGTGGTGATTGGGCAGATGTACAATGGGGACTATGGTAAGAGACAAGACAAAAGAGGGCCAGGAGGTCACATTCTGTAGGGCTTTAAGGAAACATATTTTTGTGTTCTAAATACTTTTCAGGTCACCTGAAACACTGAAATATTATTTATTACAAGATATTTAGTGAATGGCCTCAATAGTGAAGATAACATATCCTAGCCTGACTTAACTTTAATTATAATTACAGTGATTCCAACTCAAGTGTGTCCGACCACTGACCATATTATGTAAAATACTTGGAAAACTAAAATTAAAGAATTTGTAAAGGAGTTTGCTAAAATATTATACTTAGAATAGCTATATATCCACATTATTGGAGGGATACTTAACTTGAAGGCATACATAACCATTAAAAAATAAATAAACACAATCCACATCTCAGGGGTGTATAGCTGTGAGGTTGCAAATTTGTGCTCCCTATAAACTGCCACAGATGTTGCTATTGGGATAATCTGACATCTTTGGTGGAAGAAAAATTTCCACTAGTGATGTAGCCAAATAATTAATTGGACATTGCTGAGAGAGTTATCTGCAAAAGTCTGTACCATAAATTTTTAATATAAATTATCATAAAAGAGTCTTCTGTAGTGAGCTGTTTAAAAACTGTAGAAAATAATTTCTGTTGAGTTATTGGTATTAGTTTCTTTAAAACAATATTTGTTAAATTCAAGATTTAAATTAATTTATTTGGAATTATAGACTTCTAGAAATAGAAAGAACATTAGGAGTATTCCAGTCTAGCTGTTTTACGTTTCAAATCGGGCTGAGAGAAGTTAAATGATATTCCCCAAGGTTACATTAATTGACAAAAATGTTGAAACTAAAACTAAGTTTCCATAGGTTTATTCTCCCTGCTTTTAAGTGGCAGTTCTAAAACCTATTTGGTCTAATAGGAGTATCATATCCCTGAAACTTTCCTGCAGTGTTCACCCAAATTGAAGGTAGAGTTGCGAAAGTGTAGCTACTACAAAAAGGAAAGAACTCAGTCAATTTCCTCTCTTCTCTCAGTAGGAACTCACAGAAGAGTATATTCTCTTAAAGTTCATGAAGTGAAAACAGTAGAAAGAACCGGAATTTATGTACAGGGAAAAATTCATTAGATAGTCTTTTATAGTGTCTGCTGAAGTGGTATTTCAAGAATTTTTACAGACATATTTGCATCATTACTTGCCTGAGAATATTAATTCTTTTTCAGTCAACATTAATGATGGGGATATAGGTTAAGTTTTCCATAACTCAAAATAAAATATAGATTGTATGAAATCTATATTTTATTGAAATTGAATTAATTATTGACAAATGTAATATGCATGTAAATCACCAGGGGAAGTAAAATGCAGAATTCAGGAATTCCACATTCAAAGGCTGCTTCAGTAGGCTTAGTGGTGAAGACAGAATCTTTGTATTTATCACAGGTAACTAAAATAACTGGTTGCTAGACCACATTTTCAGAAAAGCTATTGCAATGCATCTGGATGTCTTTAGGGGCATTTTCTTACCTTCCCTCCTGACTGTTGTTCATTTCATTTGTTTGTACTTTTGAAATTTTGCTATATTCACTGATCATAGACCAAATCTAACTTTCATCAACGTATTTCCTTCATTATTTTTCTGTCAGTCAAAAAGTATTGCAATATAACTTAAAAAGGTCATATTTATTACTGGCACTATCTTTGGTAATATGTATTGCAAACAATATAACAATGTATACATATGTACTGTGTGACATTTCTACAAAAATTAAATGTAAATGTGATTATCAAGATATCAGTTAATGAAATTAATAATATGCAGCTTTGGCTTCTAACAGGGGACTCAAAAGAGACATTCATTTCAAAATTACTGAAAAGAAACCATGGCTAAATAGGTGTACTAAGTTAGAGTTTCATCTAAACTATGAATGAAGTCATGTATATTGGAATGTGTGTGTGTGTGTGTGTTTTAAGGAGAAGATTGAACATTAATAAAATCCAGATTCTGACACAGTAGGTTTCAGGTGAGGCATAAGATTCTGAATTTCTACCACACTCCCAACTGATACCTATATTTCTGATCTGTGAATCATGTTTTGCACAATGATGCTTTAGAGGACATTTCTTTCATTGACATATCATAACTCTGTGTGGTGAATCTATTTATCATACTATATTCACAATAGTGTTCCAGTGGAGTGTTGTTCAATCTACCTATGGAATTCTTTGACAGTGTGCATTGCAGATTTCTTTTGTCAGTTCCTGAAAAATAAAATGTTTTTCACCATCTGAGGTAATTTTTTCTTTGTATCCACTTTTATATGAGATGCTGTTTTGTATTATTTGGGAACTAATTTCCCTAAATTGAGAATCAATTGACTCTTCAGCTTGCATTGGTGAATTTTGCAAACCTCACTATTAAACAAATCCTCAGTGATAAATAAGAAAAATTTAAAACTTTCCTGTTAAACTAAATGCCTCAATTAAGAAAAATGTCCATCATTCCAGAATTGTCTGTTCGAATGGTAAAAAACAAGGGTTTCATATTTTGTATTGTAGAGTAAAATAGGTGGAAAATATTAGAAAGGCATTGTAATTTACTCAAGAGGAAAAAAATAAAATAATACAGAAAATTATCCTTATGGAAGTCCTGAAATGTGGTATTAAAAACCACTCGTATATTTGAGAATGTCCCTAGATATATCAGGTCTTAAGAAATATGCAAATACCACCTCTGTGATAAAGTCAGCATATTATGCCACCTTTCTAGTTAAACTTAGAGATCTGTCTTAACGTCTTGACTCTCACTTCATTATTCTGCTTCCTGCTGTTTCCTGCATGCTAAAGATGAAATAACCTTATAATATGACATCCTATGCACCAAATGAAAGGAAAGACACATATACGAAGTAAAGAAAATTATTTTCTGTTCAGTTTGTCCCCCAAACTTATGTGAAATACCTCAGAAAATAAAACAAATTGATTTCCACATTCAGGAAGAGAATATTTCTACTATAATCTGCATCCTTCACATTATGGGTTTCTAGAACCCAGAGCTTGTCTCCACAATTGAACACTAACTGAAGATTGAAAAGTAGGTGCGATTGGAGAGATCTGGCAAGATGGCCAAATAGGAACAACTCCCGTCTGCAGCTCCCAGCTAGACTAACACAGAAGGCAGGTGATTTGTGCATTTCCAACTGAGGTGTCATGTTTATCTCACTGGGACTGGTTAGGCAGTAGGTGCAGTCCACGGAGGGTGAGCAGAAGTAGGGTGGGGTGTCACCTCGCCCAGAAAATGCAAGGAGCAGGGGGCCTCCGTTTCCTGGCCAAGGGAAGTGGTGAGGGATTGTGCTATCTGGCCCAGATTCGATGCCTTTCCCATGGTTTTTGCAGTCTGCAGACCAGGAGATTCCCTTGTGTGCCTACATCACCGGGGCCCTGGGTTTCAAGCACGAAACTGGGCAGCTGTTTGGGGAGACACTGAGCTAGCTGCAGCAGTTTGTTTTTCATACCCCAGTGACACCAGGAACCTCAGCGAGACAGAACCATTCACTTCCCTGGAAAGAGGGCACTTTTGAGAAGTGTCTGTTTATATCATTTGCCCACTTTTTGAATTTTTTTTCTTGTAAATCTGTTTAAGTTCCTTGTAGATTCTGGATGTTAGATCTTTGTCAGATGGATGGATTGCAAAAATTTTCTCCCATTCTATAGGTTGCCTTTTCACTCTGATGACAGTTTATTTTGCTTATCAGAAGCTCTTTAGTTTAATTAGATCCCATTTGTCAATTTTAGTTTGTGTTTCAATTGCTTTTGGTGTTTTAGTCATGAAGTCTTTGCCCATGCCTATGTCCTGAATGGTATTGCCTAGGTTTTCTTCTAGGGTTTTTATGGTTTTAGGTCTTACATTTAAGTCTTTAATACACCTTGGGTTAATTTTTGTATGAGGTGTGTAAGGAAGGGGTCCAGTTTCTGTTTTCTCCATATGGCTAGCTAGTTTCGCCAGCACTATTTATTAAATAAGGAATCCTTTCCCCATTGCTTGTTTTTGTCAGGTTTGTCAAAGGTCAGATGATTGTAGACGTGTGGTGGTATTTCTGAGGTCTCCGTTTTGTTCCATTGGTCTATATATCTGTTCTGGTACCAGTAGTATCATGCTTCGGATACTCTAGTTTAGTAGTATAGTTTGAAGTTAGGTAGAGTTTGATACGTCCAGCTTTGTTCTTTTTGCTTAGGATTGTCTAGGCTATATGGACTTTTTTTGGTTCCATATAAAATTTAAAGTAGTTTTTTTTTTTTTTTTTTCCTTAGTTCTGTGAAGAAAGTCAGTGGTAGCTTGATGGGAATAGCATAGAATCTATAAATTACTTTGGGCAGTGTGGCCATTTTCATGATATTGATTATTCCTATGTATGAGCATGGAATGTTTTTCCATTTTTTGTATCCTCTCTTATTTCCTTGAGCAGTGGTTTGTAGTTCACCTTGAAGAGGTCCTTCACGTCCCTTGCAAGTTGTATTCCTAGGCATTTTATTTTCTTTGTAGCAATTGTGAATGGGAGTTCACTCATGATTTGGCTCTCTACTTGCTATTATTGGTGTATAGAAAAGCTTATGATTTTTACACATTGATTTTGTATTCTGAGTCTTTGCTGAAGTTGTTTATCAGCTTAAAGATTTTTTGGACTGAGATGATGGGGTTGTCTAAATATACAATCATATTTTCTGCAAACAGAGGCAACTTGACTTCCTCTCTTCCTATTTGAACACTAATTCTTTCTTTCTCTTGCCTGATTGCCCTGGCCAGCACTTCCAATACTGTGTTGAATAGGAGCAGTAAGAGAGGGCATCCTTGTCTTGTGCCAGTTTTCAAAGGGAATGCTTCAGGTTTTGCCCATTCAGTATGGTATTGGCTACGGGTTTGTCATATATAGCTCTTATTATTTTGAGGTATGTTCCATCAAAGTCTAGTTTATTAAGAGTTTTAGCATAAAGAGGTGTTGAATTTTATTGAAGGTCTTTTCTGCATCTATTGAGATAATCATGTGGTTTTTATCATTGGTTCTGTTTATGTGATGGGTTAGTTTATTGATTTGTGTATGTTACACCAGTCTTGCATCCCAGGGATGAAGCCGACTTTATCATGGTGGATAAGCTTTTTGATGTGCTGCTGTATTCAGCTATCCAGTATTTTATTGAAGATTTTCGCACTGATGTTCATCTGGAATATTAGCCTGAAATTTTCTGTTTTTCTTGTGTTTCTGCCAGGTTTGGGAATTAGGATGATGTTGGCCTCATAAAATGAGTTAGGGAGGAGTCCCTCTTTTTCTATTATTTGAAAAAGTTTCAGAAGGAATGGTACCAGCTCCTCTCTGTACCTCTGGTAGAATTTGGCTGTGATTCTGTCTGGTCTTGGGCTTATTTTTTAACGGGTAGGCTATTAATTACTGCCTCAATTTCAGAACTTGTTTTTCATCTATTCAGGGAATCAACTTCTTCCTGGTTTAGTCTTGAGAGGGTGAATGTGTTGAAGAATTTACCCATTTCCTCTAGATTTTCTATTTTATTTTCATAGATGTGTTTATAGTATTCTCTGATGGTGTTTTGTATATTTGTGGAATCAGTGGTGATATCCCCTTTATCATTTTTTTATTGTGTCTATTTGATTCTTCTCTCTTCTCTCCTTTAGTAGTCTGGCTTGTGGTATATCTATTTACTTAATCTTTTCAAAGAACCAGCACCTGGATTCATTTTTTTTTAAGGGTTTTTCATGTCTTTATCTCCTTCAGTTCTGCTACAATCTTAGTTATTTCTTGTCTTCTGTTACCTTTTGAATTTGTTTGCCCTTGCTTCTCTAGTTCTTTTAATTGTGATATAAGGTGCCTATTTTAGATCTTTCTCACTTTTTGATGTGGGCATTTATTGCTGTAAATTTCCCTCTTAATACTGCTTTAGCTGTGTTCCAGAGATACTAATACATTGTCTCTTTGTTCTCCTTGGTTTCAAGAACTTTGTTATTTCTGCCTTAATTTTGTTGTTTACCCAATAGCCATTCAGGAGCAGATTTTTCAGTTTCCATGTCGTTGTGTGGATTTGAGTGAGTTTCTTTATCCTGAGTTTTAATCTTATTGCACTGTCGTCTGAGTGACTATTCCTTATGATTTCCATTCATTTGCATTTGCTGAAGAGTATTTTACTACCAATTATATGGTCAATTTTATAGCAAGTGCTATGTGGTGCTGAGAAGAATGTATATTCTGTTGATTTGAGGTGGAGAGTTCTGTAAATGTCTATAAGGTCTGCTTGGTCCTGAGCTGAGTTCAAGTCCTGAATATCCTTGTTAATTTTCTGTATCATTGATCTAATATTGACAGTGGGATGTTAAAGTCTCCCACTATTATTGTGTGGGAGTCTAAGTCTCTTTGTAGGTCTCTAAGAACTTGTTTTATGACTATGAGTGTGCCTGTACAGTGTGCATATATATTTAGGATGGTTAGCTCTTCTTGTTGCATTGACCCCTTCACCATTATGTAATATTATGTAACTCCCTTCTTTGTCTTTTTATCTTTGTTGGTTTAAAGTCTGTTTTACCAGAGACTAGGATTGCAACCTTTTTTTTTTTTTTTTTTTTTGCTTTCCATTTGCTTCATAAATCTTCCTCCATCCCTTTATTTTGAGCCTATGTGTGTCTTTGCACATGAGGTGAGTCTTCTGAATACAGCACACCGATGGGTTTTGACTCTTTACTCAATTTGCCAGTGTGTGTGTTTTAATTGGGGCATTTAGCCCATTTACAGTTAAATGTAAATTTAAATGTGTGAATTTGATCCTGTCATTATGATGCTAGCTGGCTATTTTGCACATTAGTTGATGAAGTTTCTTCATAGTGTCATTGGTATTTATATTTTGGTGTGTTCTGGCAGTGGCTGCTACCAGTTTTTCCTTTCCATACTTAGTGCTTCCTTCAGAAGCTCTTGTAAGGCAGGCCTGGTGGTGTCAAAATCCCTCAGCATTTGCTTCTCTGTGAAGGATTTTATTTCTCCTTCACTTATGAAGCTTAGTTTGGCTGGGTATGAAATTCTGGGTTGAAAATTGTTTTCCTTAAGAATGTTGAATATTGGCCCCCACTCTCTTCTGGATTGCAGGGTTTTTGCAGAGAGATCTGATGTTAGTCTGATGGGCTTCCCTTTGTATGTAACCTGACCTTTCTCTCTGGCTACCCTAACATTTTTCATCATTTCAACCTTGGAGAATCTGACAGTTGTGTGTCTTGGAGTTGCACTTCTCGAGGATTATCTTTTTTTGCGGCTTTCTCTGTATTTCCTGAATTTTAGTGTTGGCCTGCCTTGCTAGGCTGGGGAAGTTCTCCTGGATCATATCCTGAAGTGTGTTTTACAACTTGGATCCATTCTTGCCCTCACTTTCATGGACCCCACTCTATCGTAGATTTGGTCTTTTCACATAGTCTCATATTTCTTGGATGCTTTGTTCATTCCTTTTCATTCTTTTTTTTTTTTTTTTTTCTAATCTTGTCTTCATGCCGTATTTCAGTAAGTTGATCTTCAACTTCTGATATCATTTTTTCCACATGATCGATTTGGCTATTGATACTTGTGTATGCTTCACAAAGTTCTCATGCTGTGTTTTTAAGCTCCATCACGTCATTTAGGTCTTCTCTAAACTAGTTATTCTACTTAGCAGTTCTCACAACCTTTTGTCAAGGTTCTTAGCTTTGTTGCATTGGGTTAAAACATGCTCCTTTAGCTCAGAAGAGTTTGTTATTACCCACCTTCTGAAGCCTACTTCTGTCAATTTGTCAAACTCATTCTCTGTTCAGTTTTGTTCTCTTGCTGGAGAGGAGTTGTGATCATTTGGAGAAGAAGAGGCTTTCTGGTTTTTGGAATGTTTAGCATTTTTGTGCTGGTTTTTACTCATCTTTGTGGATTTATCTACCTTTGATCTTTGAGGCTGATGACCTCAAAGAGCAGGGATGTTGCAAGATGAGAGTGTACAAAAGAGAAAGTAGGAGGTGCCAGACTCCTCTAAACAACAAGTTCTTGCTCAAACTAACAGAGCAAGAACTCATTACCATGGGAAGGGCTCCTAGCCATTCATGAGAGGATCTATCCCCTGTTGTGTCAAACCCCTATGAACCTCAATAGGAAATGCAAAAGGTTCAAGAGGCCAAAGAAGAGGCTTAAAGCCAGCAAATGAGCCATGATTTTTTATTATGCACTTACAGGGAAGACAGTCCAGTGGTGGCAGGATAGACAAGAGAAATGGCCCAGTGGCGGTGGGCCAGACAAGGTGTCCACCTTCCTACCATCCAGTGGCAGTGGGATGAGCAGGAAAACCTCAACTGCCTGCACATAGCATGTATTTATATAGCATTTTCACTTAATACCCTCCCCTTATCGACATCCAACTGGTAACCTTCATCCAATGCAAAACTCACGGCCCCAATATCCTAATGGTCCATGTTCCAAGAGATGGGACAGGGGTTCAAATGTTTCTTATAGACAAGGAACAATTTTCCATATTGGCCACCCCCCAGTTTCTTACCTCAGAACACATATTCAGATGTTTCTGCCATAGAGGGTCATTCTAAGAGTATGTTTAAATTATTGCTATCAGATATTTTTACCCTATATCCCCGTGATCCAAACACCTCCCATCAAGCCACACCTCCAACTTTGAGGATTACATTTTAACATGAGATATAGAGTGGACAAAACAGCCAAACCATATCAATATAATTCTAGAAAGGTCATTAAATTTACTTAGGCTGAAACTTTCAGTTATCCTATAAACTATGTCAAAATGCATTAAAACTTAGCAAAACTTTGTTTTTAAAATTATAGTCTTTTAATCTTTGTCAGAAATTGTGAAGCTGATTTTTAAAAACAGATTATTGTATCCATCCTGTTCTCTGCCTTAGTCTCACTGAAGCAGACTCCTTTGAATAGCTCTCTTGAATATCTTTATAACAAGTATTGCAGTGAGTCTTTACACAATAAAGCTTGAGAAAACTCTGACAATTCTTTCCCAACTTTCCACAAAACAATTCGTCACAAGAAAGATTGCTCTATAGGAAACATAGACAAAGTTTAAAACATGATGAAAGAGATTATTGCTCAATGAAGTTTGAAGAACGTACAAAAGAAAAAAGGGCAAGCATAATATTTTGTATTCCTATCCAAGGCTCTTCACCAAGTCTGGCCTCGACTCCTAAAAAAGATGCAAAATTTACCTTTACAATATCTTACAATTCTAATGACAGAATACATTTCGGGTTTTTTTTGTTTTTGTTTTTGTTTTTCTTTTTGGAACATGATAGATTAATTTGCCAAGCTGGAGAAATTGACTATTTTTTATATAATTGACTAAAACTAGTAAAACCAACAACTGAGGAAAAAAAAAGTCGATATCAGTACCCTACATTCTGAGTTCAGAGAACAGCAAGCTGTGAGATCCGAGCCTGATGAGAAACACTATTTTAGCAGGAGTGTGATTGCATTTCTATCCCACTTGCCTTTTCCAATTTAGGAGAACTACACTTGGGACATAGGGACACAGGTAGTCTTTTGAGGAAGGAAAAATCATGAAGATAAGTTATCCCATTTCTTTTTTCCCTCAAGAAAGGATTATTGACTGATTCTCATTACCAATATGGCATTAGGTGATCACTGGTGAATTGCTTGTAATTTCTGTGGGTGTCTATGAGGCAGGGCTAATTATTTATTTCCCCAGTAGGATATCTACTTGGCCATTGGGCTTAATGACTTCCACTTATGAGACTAAGTTTAAATGGGATCAGGATGAGCAACAAAGGACTGAGGAAAGATGGTATGGTCAGGCTGAGGTTAGGTAGGGAAAACCCTCAAATATATGTTTCTGAAAGGTGGCAGAAAATGGATCTTACCTTTGCCAAGTTAGAGTTGTGAAGGATATATGGAACTGGTCTCATATATTTGCTGGGACCACCAGTGTGTGATTTAGAGTTTCAGGCCTATTAAGAATATCCCACCAGCACCCCTTTCTAGATGCCAAACTGAGTAAGTTCACTCTTCTCCATGTCCACTGATGTTTGAGACCGGCGTTTGAGCTTGAGTCAGCAAGGTCTGCTTTTGCCTGTATTTATCGACAGCAAGATCAAATGCAATAACTTAGGTCTGTTTTGATAAGCATAAAGGGAGTGAGTTGGGAAGAAACCTATTATCTTCTATCTTTGCATGATTTTTATTATCACTGGCAAAAAAATAAGGTGATGGCCAAGTGACACACACTCAAATACTAATACAGATAAACATATTTCATTTAATGCTTTCTCCTTCTTCCCAGCCTTTCACCAAGAAAATAAGTCAGTAGAAAAGAGATGTGAGTTTGAAAGAGCTACCTACACCTGTCCCTGAGTGCCCCTTATTCTCTCAGACACACGAGACATGGGTGGAGACACTCATCCAACTTATACTAGCAGCTTTGACTCCAATATGGAACTTATGCTTTATATTGCATTGCAGAAATCTTGAAAACGAAAACTGTCCAGATAATGTAATAATCAAAACCAACTGAAAATTTAAAGGTGTCTACTGTGATATTATTCAGAGAACCCATTACCCAGGTGGTATGATATGGTTGAGGGATTAGTTAAAATGGCAAATAGGTGGTGTTAAATAAATAAATAAAAGACATAGTTTAACATTTATTTCAAAGAATTGAGTGAAATTAGTCAAACTGCTTTATCATCTTATCCCTTATACTGATTTTCACTAACTATCCTGTATTCACCACTTTCACTTCCTCAAATGTAGAAGTACTAGACTACAGGAAATTGGAGAAATTAAGTGATTTGGATATGTCACATTACACCTCCAAACCTTATTTCCCTCATTTGTAATACGCTAATGACACTTTCCAGCTCCCAGAAAATACAATACTTAAAGTTTGCTGTGGAAAATTTTGTGAGATGAAGACTAGGACATTTCCAAAATATTTTCCTGTGTTTTAGATGGAGAAAAAAGAAACTGATTGACTGTCTGATTGACCACAAATGAAGGTGCTGATCAATTCAAATGAGGGGTAATATTTCCCTAGTCTTTCAAAAGTTTCATATAAAATCATGGTCAAAAGTCCTTGCCTCTCTACCCTCACAGGTCACATCACAAAAGGTCCCGGTTACCTCTAGCTCTTTAAGACACTTTGATAGCTAGATCTTCCATTTATTAGATTTCCCAGATTGCTGGTAAAGGTTAAACCATTATAATGTTAAAACATTCTAAATATTTTTGTAAAACCACAATTCTCCCACCATTGAAAATATTTTCTAACCAGGCATGCTAATCAACTTCTCAAACAATTTAACAATAAAAGAAGCAATTATTTAACGAATGGATAATAAATACCTGGATGATGAAATAATCTGTGCAACAAACCCTCGTGATGCACATTTACCTATGTCACAAACCTGCAGGTCCTGCACAATAACTCCTGAACTTAAAATAAAACTGAAAAATAAAATAGAAAATAAGCAATTGTAAATGTTGCTTCCCTAGGGAATATCATGTCAGCCCAGAATAACTTAAATCTAATTTCCAATATAATTTATTTTATAGACTATATTTATGAGTTAACTAGGTTATTAAGCTAATTTTGAATTGTGTCTATAATATCCATCAAGGTTTAATCAGTATGTGTCAGTGAGCCTCTACTAGCATACCAGACACAATATTATGTATCACATGCTATACAAAATGCAGAAAATTCTTGACTTCCTCGAAAAAGCTTATAATCTATACATGTTTTGTCTTTAAGATTCCTCAGTTCATTAGAGTAAACCAAATGTTTTTACATTCCTATTACATATGAACTAGAAATTTTAAACCTGTTCAGCAAACCTTCTCTTGATTATATTTTATCTAATTCAAATATTTTGACAAACAGAAATAAAATTACAATTTTCATGTGACTTAACACAAGTAGTCTCCAGGCGAGAACACAAGTAGTCTCCAGGCGAGTAATATTTTTAAATTAACTAAATAAATAATAAAAACAAATTATAGCAATATCATATTGGGATAACCACCTTAATTTAGCTATTTTTCAGAATAAACATGGAAGGAAATTAAATTACATAAAAATCATTTCTGAAAAAGCTTCCAGTGTTCAATTTTAATCTTTACATTTTTTTGTTTTTATTTCATACACTTTGTATGACAGTCAGATGAATCTGGATACAGGGGTATTTTCCTGAGCTAAGGAAAGATCCATTATGATTACCTATTTTCCTCCTTCACTTCCATTTTAAAATTCTCGTTGGCAGTCTACTTTCCCACGAACTAGATTACTGATTAATATAATTACTAAAACCTTGCTCTAAGGTATAATGTGAAAAATTTTGAGATTTTCAATATGTTTTAAACATAAAAAGACTCATACAAAAACCAATTATTATGATGATAAAATGCTTGGCTTCAATATCAGTCTCATGTTCTAATGAATATGAGAATTTAATGGTGATGGTAGAGCATATGAATTTTCAACAGACACTAGAGAAAAAATTGGAAGAAAAGTTATGGTTGATTGAAATTGGTTGGCAGAAACATTCACTTATATGTTCCAAAATTGTAATGTCTAATATTTTACTAGCTAAAATTTGGAAACAAGTGCACTTCACTGAAAATTCTGTGAAATGTTTCAGATATTGCTTCAGATGAACCCTTTGTGAATGATCATCTGTTTAGTATAAAAGTGCAAACAAATATCTTGCCTTGCAGAGCCCTGATATTTATTTCTGTATGTTAGCAGACTTCAAAACACATTGTTGCTGGCATGCCTGAGAAAGCAACTGAAAAGAATAGACACACTTGTAAAAATTACCTGAAAGGAAATATTTTATTGACTTTTTACACATGGACACTTACAATGCATAATATGAATAAGAACATAACGTAAGAACATAATGACTACATTAATCAATTTTACTATTTTTCTATTTAAGGGCTGAGATGGGGCAAGTCTACCTAGCAATTTTTAAATAAACTGATAACTTAAAAATGCAAACACTTATATTAAAATAATGGATATGTTCTCATTTTGGAGGGCCCATTAACCTTGCAGATACATACAGTTTTTGCATCGTATGTATTTCAGATGCCATTTGCCCACATACCCCTACTGCAGGAAGGCAAAATATGTGTTAGTCCTAATATTTAATGTGATCTGCACAGGCCTGTTAGAAACCCAAGTATAAAACTGAATGACTTCTTTCATTCAGTTTTAACACATATTAATAGCCTCAAATAAACTCTCTTGAAGTGACTTTGTTTTCTGGAAAATAAAGCTTTTATTTAACCAACTGTTGACAGTACTTTTTAAATGTAGATATTGGAATCTTTTTTTTTTTTTTTTGGTATAGAGATTTGTAAATTATAGTAAACTACTGCTGAGTGAATGTATACTATGTCTCACATATTAAACTATATGCCATTCATACATTTTTACAAGAATCGTAGGAATCCTTATGGTATATATTCTAAATTTGTATCTGAGGAAACTGAGGCTTAGAGTTGTTTGATAATTTATTTCAAGGCTCTTATATTAGAATGACAAAAGTTTTCTTACTCCAAAACTTGTTATAACAAAGCCATAAGAACCTATTGTTGTAGCCAAGATCCAACGTAAAAAAAAAAATTGATATTTAACAAATAGAAAAGTAATCATCGAAACCAAGATTTTCTATGAACAACAAGCAAAGGATTTATTTCCTGTAGAAATGTTATTACAAATAAAAGTTTGAGAATAACAGGCCTCAATTAAAACTCAAATACTGCTAAGGGATAACATATATATTATGTTATCTTTCTGACTGTCAGTTTCTGTATGCGTGTAATACATACAGAATTCTTTATAATATGCTTTACATATTATAACACATAAAAATATGTAAAGCCTAATAACCACTAGAAGTGTATGCTATAATATAAGCTTGTCCTACCTGTGGCCAAGGGGCTACATGTGGCCCAGGATGGCTTTGAATGTGGCCCACACAAATTTGTAAACTTTCTTAAAGCATTATGAGGTTTTTTTGTGATTTATTTTTTCTCATCAGCTATCAGTGTTAATGTATTTTATGTGTGACCCAAGACAATTCTTCTTCCAAAGTGGCACAGGAAGCCGAAATATTGGACAGTCCTGCAAGTACTATAATCTTTAGAAAAAAAAAATTAGTTATTCTTATTTTTTTTAACCTTCCTGGGAGAAAGGTGGTTACAAATAAACTAGTAGCACAAATATAAGGGACTGTTTTATTCAGCTTAACACTGTAATTATATGCCTAGGGTAGGGTCATAATACATTGTCAGAATATAATAATAAAATATGCAAAAGCCCAAGAATAAAATATGCAGATGCTCATAATATAACAATAAAATATGCAAATGCCCAAATTAAGTGAGAGATTTTAAGAAACATTTCAAAATGTGTGAGAAAAAAGCAGTAATTCTAAGAAATAATATATTGTTAGGAGGCAATTATCCATGCATCTATTGCATTTCTGCACATCGGGTAACCAAAGGCATTGAATGTCAACTTTTTTTAGATGACTTTTTTAAGGATATCTATATAGCAAACAGCTTTGGAAGATAGAGATAGTGTCTTCCTCTAGAGCAAAGGGCAGGTTTGCTTACAACCTTGGAAGACGGCGATAGTGTCTCTCTTTGGAAAAACTAATGGCCATTCTTAGTGTTCAGGATAAAGATTGGGATTTTGTAGACTCTTGGGTCCTCTCAATACAATTTACTGCATCACTGGGTACCACTTGGTTTTATTTCTGTTGGTCTTTGAGAATTGAGATGTTGAAAAGTGACACCAAGATGATGATACTCTAGCTACTCTGATTTCTAAGATTAATAAACTGTTGACTCAGGAGTCCTTGGGTCCTGTCAGATCCAAGAAACTGTGGTAGGCTAACCTGTTAGCTGGTATGTTGGTTAAAATTTTATACTCTTTAAAACATATGACATTTTAACGATGATAATAAGAAAACAAAAAACATAGCTTTCCAAAAATGAAGAATGAAGGCTCCGTAGATGATTAAAAGAATATGTGGAAAACCCATGACATTCAATAGTCAATATATTGGTGAAATTACATGGTCAAAACAGCAATAAATCATTTCCTTTTATTGTCTGATTCCATTTACCAGGGAGAAGGTTTAATTATTGTAGCTTGAACAGTGCCGTTCTTGTACTAACCCTGCTCTATGCAAGTAAGATTACTTGTCAATCTAGCAATCGGCCTCCTGCTTGCCCTATTGCAACAATTAAGATTATACTAGGATATATCTCAGATGGGCAGAAGATTATGACTCCTTATGGGTAATAGTTATGGAAACACAATGAGAAGGAAAGGGGGGAAACTCATCAACTTTATGAGTATAAATCAAATACATTGTTGTAATTTTCGCTGGTCCACTTAGGAGATGAGAAAAGAAGGCATGCAATGCTTGTTGAGAAGCAATGACAACAGCTGTATTCTTTTGTGGGCCTACCTATCTTGCATTTATTACATCAACTTAGATTAATTTTGAGATGGCAATGGAAGGTCCCCTCCTAGTTGAAATAAGAGAACTTTGTCTTTCTCAGGGAGTTTTCCCTTAGGCACATAAACTCACAGGAATGCTCAGAAAAGAAATTGATGAGATTCCAGGTTCTTACTGACCTGGATTGGGTTTATAATGCTAGTAAAGATTACCCACTGGAGAATAAGAAATTGATATAAAGAAATCTATAGAAAGTATGTGGTGAGCTCTATTCTAAGAAAACTCCACTGGCCCCTTATGCTAAAAATGGATGAGAACCTAAGAGATAGGACCTTGATAATGGAAAAGTGGATGCCCCACATTAAAGAGGACTAAAAATTAGTTGGTACTGCTTAAGTTAAGCCCAAATCAGCTAAGACTACTTAGTAAAGGGGGTTCCCAAAGCTAAAATAAATGACTTAAGCAATGATAGCCTTACCACATGATTGAGAGCTTTGGTTACACACAAAACAAATATTTGAAGCCTAAGCCTATTTAGTTGAGCTATGAGCAGTTGTCACAATGTTGGGAACCTTGTTTAATGGAATGACCTGAATCTTCACTATGTCCCCTGATCTCTCTCTCCTTCCTGATGACCTTAGCTGATTTAAGAAGGAGGAAGGAAGGAAGGAAGGAAGGAAGGAAGGAAGGAAGGAAGGAAGGAAGGAAGGAAGGAAGGAAGGAAGGGAGTCTGAAAAACCTGAGACCAGCAAAACTTTGATATGTCCCTAACTGCTTTTACCACCAATTTGTTTTATTTCAGGTAAATCTGCAATACCACTTCCCCAGTCATAATAGAGAAAAAAATTGCTTATCACTATGGCACTAGTAAATTTTGAAGGAAATTATATGCCAACACTTAGTGTTGATATTATCAACCATATTTTTGGCCGTGGATCCCCAAATGAGTACTTTAAATGTGCTGGCTGGCAGAAGGAAAGAAATTCATGGTGTTTTCTGACCTACTTCCTACATGAGATAAATGGTTGGAAATCAGCAAGAGGGATACCTGCTGTGTGAGTAACAAATGCAGAGGACTTAAAAGGAACTCCAAAATGAAATCATAATGTTTATTTGAAACATTTAAGTAGAATATTACATATATATTTAAAGGCTATTCTCAGATATTCTTCCATGCTCATTATCTGCAATATTTTCCAAATCAATAGGGGAATGGAATTGAGAGAAATAACTGAGTAGAGGGAAAGAACTTGGTCCATCTCAGAGTGCTTGAGGAGAGAATAATCAATAAATGGACTAGGCTGGAGGCTAGATCATTTTCCAATTTCTTAAGCTATTGATATTTTTAAATGCTGTGTTTTTTTATTTACATATAAATTGAAAATAATATTAGACATGATCAGAATCCCCACCAAAATATCCGCTCTTTGGAATGAAGTCCCACTTCTTTGAAAATGTCTGTCCTCAAGATGTATTAAAAAATCATTATAAATGTGCTAATTTTGTATTGTATAATACCATTAATTTCTTAAAACCAAGAACAATGCCCTTTTTAATATTCAGATTTTGCAAATTTTCAAAACTCTACCAAAATATTAACATTCTATGTACATTATTATACATGCTTTTTTTTCAAGTAACAAAGGGGCAATTTATGGTAAGGGCCATTTAGGATCCTGGTCAGCTTGATTTACCTGTCTAAAGACAGAGCATGCTGTATCATTTCTCATTTTAGCTGCCATTTTACACTGTCATTGAAATTAAAGTCACTTTTCTCTGTGTTGAAATAGGTAAAAATATTGAGCCAATAGAACACAGAAATATCTAGCCCAGTGTTTTTCAAATATTACCATGCATATGACTCATCTGGGAACCTTAATAAAATGGAGATTATAATTTAGTAGGTAGGGAACGACATGTGGTATTGTGCATTTCTAATAAGTTGCCAAGTAATGCCAATGTCCACACACCACACAGCCCTCTCGTTTTCCAGGAAAATAAAAAATAGATCAAACATTGAGTGACTTCCTCATAATGGAGGCACACCCGGCAGGAGTAAACATCTGGGCCACTGGAGTCCACCACATCAAACCTCTCTGAATGAGGAAATTATTTCATAAATCAAACTAGGAAAGCCTCTAAATCGAAGATGTAAGGATCTTCAAGAAGTAATTCTCATCCCATGTGCATACTCATTTTAAATTTCAAAACAGTGTTCTTTAAAAGCTTTGTCTGCTGCAGGGAACTTCTATTACTCAAAAGCCACAACTACTTTAGTTTCAGCAGTGGTGCTTCACATCTGTCAGTGGTAGATTTATTAAATGTTGCACTATTTAGAAAGAGAGGGACAAACAGATTTAAAAAAAAAAGAAGAAGAAGAAGGATAAAAACATGTAAAGAGAAGTTTTTCCAGCAGCTTGCTTTTTCGAGAACAAGCTATGGACTTAATATTCAACACTAAAACATGTCTTCTTTCATGCTTCCTCAAATGCTGGTTGGCTAAATATCAAAGAAATTAATTTTGTTGGGCTGAGATTTGACTTCTGGAAACTCAGTACTCTTAATTAATTTATGATAATTATTGTCTTGAAGAGTTCAAATACCGGAATAATGAAAGCTATTTAAAAATGGTTTGTAATTCATTGCTCATTATTTCTGAAAAATTGTACTTCATTGTTCATTATTTTTGTTGTTTCAAGAATGTAAAGTTCAAATTTGTGTATTAATACCTTTTTTACTGATATATGCTATACATAAATTATCTCACATTTTCAAGTGCATACTTTCTTATCTTGATGCACAGGAATTGCCATTTGCCTTTTCTACTTGTTTATTTCTCAGGTGGCACTTAGTAGAATGCTATGAAATTTGTGAGTGGTGAATAAATGACCGTGGACATACTGAGAGTTTAAGTACAAATTGTATGGCCAGTTTCTTATAAATCTGAAATTTCTCAACTTGGCTTTCACATTGTTCTAATACTTCAAGGAATATATATATATATATATATATATATATATAGCTGCCATCTCTATTATTATACAACCAGTTGCCGAAAATCATAGGACAGGTGGTGGATGGACCCAGTGGCAATTCTGGAACAAATGTTAAGGGTTAAAATATGTTAGGTCACTTTTCCAAGCTTGATGTTTCCCACTTGGTACAAGCATTTTGAAATGTTATTTTGTCACAAAGTATATCATGTGTTGGAGTCATTCTCTATAGATAGATTTGGTGTTAATGCATTTTAGTTTAACAAATAACTCCATTTGTATGTTCCCTTCATTCTCATGTTTTCATTCTGTACCTCCAGGGTTTTTGGCTATAAATGCAAATTTTGTCATGGTTAACTTTGTATAACTATGCTATATTATTATATATATACAATAGCATAATGTAAATAACTGACTAATTTTTCAGTCCTAATTAATGTCTAGTACATTGCTCACATTTATTTCTTGTTATTAATTGAAAAGCTGGGATATAAAATCACAGTAAATATCATCCATAACGGCCATATAGTCAAATTTATTTTGAAATGTTATAATGGCATGTGCAGTATAATGTAGACAAATGTTTCTTTTTATTGTAAAACTAAAATATGCCCACAAAAGAAAACTTGAAAAATACTGAAAAAGTTACATGAGGATAAATAAAACAGAGCTTGTATTCTATTATCCATTGACAGGATTTGTTAGAATTTTATTTCCTTCCTTCCTGTGCCTCCTATCCCAGATGTACAAGCACAGATAGTAAAAATTCATCTGTGCTTTGGGGTTCACTTTCTGCACAAAGATTTGAATAATGATTTTTAAATAATCATTGCCACATGACATGGGAATTATTTACAAGATTGGCTACATTATATTAGGTGAATGAAGAATAAATTCTACAACTATCATCTACACTTAAACATTTCAGAATTTTACATGTAATTACTGCTTACTTTATGTATTAGGTATTTAGACTTTTGGAATTTTATTCACGTGATTAATACCGCTAACTTTCTTGGCCAGAAAAGTCATGTCATTTGCTTCCACTGGCATTTAGAAAGACTGATTCTTTCAATTTACCATAAGAGCATTGAGTATTAAATAGTACCTTAATGTTTTCTGAACATTTGATAACTATGTTATCAATTTTCATATTTATTTGTTGAACTATCTGACATACTAATCATTTTCACATCATTGACATTTCCTAATATCTGTATACCCAAATTGTTATGAAAATATTACATATTTTATTAATTTTCTGGAATATTAAAACATTTGGATTATTTTATACAATATTGTGCTCACATGTTGGTATTGGTGTTTTCTTAAAGAAAAGAATTTTCAACCCAGAATTTCATATCCAGCCAAACTAACCTGCATAAGTGAAGGAGAAATAAAATTCTTTCCAGACAGGTTGAGGGATTTTTGTCACCACCAGGACTGCCTGGCAAGAGATCTTGAAGGAAGCACTAAATATGGAAAGGAAAAATCAGTACCAGCCACTGTGAAAACACACCAAAATATAAAGACCAATTACACTATGAAGAAACTGCATCAGCTAGTGTGCAAAACAACCAGATAGCATTATTATGACAGGATCAAATTCACACATAACAATACTAACCTTAAATGTAAATAGGCTAAATACCAAAATTAAAAGACACAGACTGGCAAATGAGATAACGAATCAAGACCCATTGGTGTGCTGTGTTCAGAAAACCCATCTTCTGTGCAAAGACACACATAAGACTCAAAATACAGGGATGGAGAAAAATTACCAAGCAAATGGAAACCAATAAAAATAAAAATAGAAAACCCAGGGGCTTATTTTTGCAATCTTAGTGTCTGACAAAACGGACTTTAAACCAACAAAGTTGAAAAAAAAAATAAAATAAAAAATAAAGAACGGCATTTCAAAATGGTAAGGGGATCAATTAAACAAGAAGAGCTAACTATCTTAAATATATGTGCACCCAATACAGAAGCACCCAGATTTATAAAACAAGTTCTTAGAGACCTACAAAGAGACTTAGACTCCCACACAGTAATAGTGAGAGGCTTTAACACCACACTGTCAATATTAGACAGATAAACAAGACAGAAAATTTGCAGGGATATTCAGGACTTGAATTCAGCTCCAAATCTAGTGGACCAAATAGACATCTCCAGAACTCTCCACCTCAAATAAACAGAATATGCATTCTTTTCATTGCCACATGGCACTTATTCTAAAATCTACCACATAATTGAAAGTAAAACACTCCTCAGCAAATGCAAAAGAATGGAAGTCATAACAGTCTTTCAGACCACAGTGCAATCAAATCAGAACTCAGGATTAAGAAACTCACTCAAAATCATACAACTACATGAATATTGAACCATTTGCTCCTTAATGACTCCTGGATAAATAATGAAACCAGGCAGAAATCAAGAGGTTCTTTGAAACCAATGAGAACAAAGAGACAACATAGCAGAATATCTAGGACACAGCTAAAGCAGTGTTAAGAGGGAAATTCGGATCACAAGGTCAGGAGATCGAGACCATCCTGGCTAAAACAGTGAAATCCCGTCTCTACTAAAAATACAAAAAAAATTAGCCAGGTGTGGTGGTGGGTGCCTGTACTCCCAACTACTCGGGAGGCTGAGGCAGGAGAATAGCATGAACCCAGGAGGCAGGGCTTGCAGTGAGCCTACATCATGCAACTGCACTCCAGTCTGGGCGACAGAGCAAGACTGTCAAAAAAAAAAAGAGGGAAATTCATAGCACTAAATTCCTATTTTAGAAAGCTAGAAAGATCTCAAATTAGCATTATAACATCACAATTAAAAGAGCTAGAGAAGTAAGAGCAAAGAGCAAACTAATTCAAAAGCTAGCAGAAGACAAGAAATAATTAAGTTCAGAGCACAATTGAAGGAGATAGTGACCCAAAAAACTTTCCAAAAAAATCAATGAGCTATTCTTTTGAAAAAATTAACAAAATAGACCACTAGCTAGATGAATAATGACAAAAAGAGAAAAATCAAATAGACACAATAAAAATGATAAAGGGGATATTACTACTGACCCCACAGAAATAAAAAGTATCATCAGATTATATTATAAACACCTCTCTGTGAATACACTAGAAAATCTAGTAGATTGATCAATTCCTGGACACATACACTGTCCCAAGACTAAACAAGGAAGTGGTTAAATATCTGAATAGACTAATAACAAGTTCTGAAATTGGGACAATAATTAATAGCCTAACAACCAAAAAAAGCCCAGAACCAAATGGATTCACAGCCAAATTTTACCAGAGCTACAAAGAGTAGCTGGTACCATTTCTTCTGAAACTCTTACAAATAGCTGAAAAGGAGGGACTGCTCCCTAACTCATATTATGAAATCAGCATCATTCTGATACTAAAACCTGGCAGAGACACGGCAACAACAATCTTATCTTGGACAAATCTGATAAAAACAAGCAACGGGGAAAGGATCTCCTGTTCAATAAATGGTGCTGGGAAAACTGGCTAGCCATAAGCAGAAAACTGAAACTGGACTCCTTCCTTACACTTTATACAAAATTTAACTCAAGATGAATTAAAGACTTAAATGTAAAACCCAAAACCATAAAAAGTCTAGAAAACCTAGGCAATACTATTCAGGACATAGGCATAGGCAAAAACTTTATGGTGATAATGTCAAAAGAAATTGCAACAAAAGCCAAAATTGACAAATGGGAGCTATTAAACTAAACAACTTCTGCACAGCAAAAAAAAAAAAAAAAAAAAAAAAAAAAAAAAAAAAAAAAAAAACCAGCTATCATTATGGTGAACAGGAAACCTACAGAATGGGAGAAAAATTTTGCAACCTACCCATCTGACAAAGGTCTAATATCCAGAATTTACAAGGAACTTAAATAACTGTACAAGAAAAATATAAACAAACCCATCAAAAAATGGGCAAAGCATATGAGCTTCTCAAAAGAAGACATTTGTGCAGCCAACAAGCATATGATAAAAAGCTCAATATCACTGGTCATTAGAGAAATGTAAATCAAAACCACAATGAGATACCATCTCACTCCAGTTAGATGCATACGTATATTTATTACACATCCACACGAATATTTATTGCAGTACTATTAACAATAGCAAATTCACAGAACCCACCCAAATGCCCATCAGTGCTAGATTAAGAAAATGTGGTACATATACACCATAGAATTCTATGCAGGCATAAAAAGGAATGAGATCATGTCATTCGAAGGAACATGGATGAAGCTGTCATCCTCAGCAAACTAGCACAGGAACAGACAACAAAACACTGCATGTTCTCTCTCATAAGTAGAACTTGAAAGATGAGAACACATGGACACAGGGAGGGGAACATCACACAACAGGGCCTGTCGGGGGATGGGGCAAAGATAGAGAACTTCAAGGATGGGTTAATGTGTGCAACAAACTTCTATGGTACACGTATATCTATGAAACAAACCTGCATATTCTGCACATGTATCCCAGAACTTAATGTAAAATTTATATATATACATACGTATGTATATATATCATATTCTATTAATTTTCTCGACTATTTAAAATATTTTAATTCATACTATACCTTACTCACATATTGGTGTTGGTGTTTCTCACTTATATACATATATATTTAAAATTTTTTACCTATAGCAGTTCTAAATGATTATTTGCCCAAGCATAATATGATGTATTTTACATTTCTTCTGTTTATTTATTTAGAATAACATTTCCAAGCCCAGATTAGAAAATATTCATCATCAGTTATTTCTGGCTTGTGTTTTTTTACATTTTGTGATTTACTTTAAATGGAATTTAAATAATTTAGAATAATTTTATTTATTATGGATCATTTCTCTTTTAAAACATGTCTATGTAGTTTTTCAATTATGACAGAATACTGTAGAAAAATAGGTAGAACATTATATACAGAAGCACATTTCATAAGAACAAATGCAGTGCTCGATCTTGGAGGGAAAGGAAGCACAGGAGATAAACTCCACATTCAACTCTACTCTTTCCTCCAGTGCATTATCCAAACCCTGTAGCAAGTAAATAGGGGCCACGCAAAGAAATACATGACTTGGAGGAGAAGAAGCAGGGATCAAAGATTGATGTTGACAAAAGTATCTGAGGGAGTAAATAACAAGGAGAATTGGGGCACTGAAAATGAGTTTTAAAGATATGCATAGAACTTGCCTTTGTCCTTGGCCAATTTCTAAACTCTAAGTGCTAAGAGTATGATCCACGAGTCTCAGCAAAAAACTGCTGCCCAAAGGTGAGAGATCACTACAGAGATTGCAGATGTTACATAGTTTTGGAAGATATTACAGATTAGTCCCACTAGTGTGGAAAGGTTTAATAAACAGTCAAGACTTTCAAGTCCTTCAGTAATACTCAATGCTTTGTGAGCTCAAGGTGTAGTTCCTCATAGTGGCTGACCGATAATATTAAAAACTATATATTTTTTTCTTCATCAAAACAATGATGGGGAACAGTGACAAAAAGATGTAAGAAAGTTCCCTTCAGTGAAGCTAGAAACCAAAGGAATGATTAAATAATGTTGTCTAGAACTTATAAAGGGTTCTTAAATAATGGAAGTGACTCTTAATTTCAACATGTATCTGTTTCTAGATGAATTATCATTGCTATACATAAAATGGTCATTAAGGATTATCCTTCTTTGGCAGCTGTACAGATTTCACAACCCACTTTGTGGAAAAGTTTGAGGGCCTCAAGAGTTGCTTTAGAAATTCTTTTTTGTTGTTGTTATATTCCTGATTTCTTTGGGAAAAAAAAAAAAAGTAAGTGAGAACTAAGTGAGAATGAGGTATTGTGGACTGAATACAGAGAGGTAGAGCCCTAGATAAAGCATTAATTCTCACACTTAAACAGAAAAAAAAAAAAAAAAAAAAAAAAAAAACTAAACAAATTGTAAATTAAGGACTTTTCTTGAAGAAGTTGGAGAACCATAGTTATGGGACAAACAACTAAGCTGAAAATTGGAGGGAAACAGGCATGTTCAGGGAGAAAGAAGACTGAAGAAAATGTTTACCTGGGCCAGATATTGTAGATCACCATATAACCTCATAAGAAGATTCAGCCAGGCAATTTTAATAAATTGCTGAGGAGTAAAGTGAAAGTGTAAAACTCCTAAGGAACATGGACACAGGCGTGGAGTCACCGCGCCTGGCCGCTTGGAAACTTTTCCATCTGTGGTACTCGTAGGGAAAGATTGGGGAGGACCCTGAGAAATATTTCCCATGGTTTTGGCTGAGGAACAAGAACAGCAGCAATTGCTGACTCCATTCCAAACAACGCCCCCATACTTAGCAGAGAACCAACATGTAAATCTCTAGTGGGAAAGAAAAGTAAAAGTGGCTTTCTGGGAGCATAAGTGATAATTTTCTGTAGCTGAATGGGAGGACTAGCAGCAACAATCAATATTCTCCCCAGATCTATGCCATCCATCTCGCCTAAGCAACAAAATCCTTATTATGAATGGTCAAGGGCAATAGAATTTAGTTTGATTTTACTGGCAGAAATCTACTGCTGTTATAAGAAGAGAAAAGGAAAAATTTTAAAAAGCTTTTCTAGCCAATGGAACAGTGAGAATATGTGCTAGTCCCAGCATTGCATCTGAAGGGAAGACAGCAAGGAAGGTTGAATAATAGCTTCCAAAGATAGTCCACATCCTAATCCCAGAACCTGTGACATATTATCTTACATAGTTTAAGGTACTTTGAAGATGTGGTTTTACAATATTGAGATGGAAGGATTATTCTGGATTTCCTAGGAGGATCAAGTCTTATCAGAAGGAAGGCAGGAGGGTCAGAATTAGATGAAGAAGAGGTATTGACGTAGCCAGAAGATAAAATATGGTATTATGAAGATGGAGGAAGAGCCCATAAACCTAGGAATAGGGGTGGACTCTGGAAAATGCAAAGATTCTCCCCTGGTGCCTTCAGAGGGAACCCAGTTCTGCTGACATCTTGTTTTCATTCCAGAAGATGCAGTTGAGGAATATAATCTTCAGAACTCTAACATAATAAATTGATATCATCTTAAGACACAAAATTTGTGGTAATTTGTAACAGCAGCAATAGGAAATTAATACAGAGTTACCAACCACTTACTGGCAAAATCAAATATTGTCAAAAATTCCTCTAGTGAACCTGACATATCACAGTACTGAAATGCTTTTTGTATTAAATTTTGTAACAGTAAATGTCAGAAAAAGGAGATGTGATGACAAAATCAGATGTTAGGATAATACAAGTTGAAGATGAAGAAGTGGACACCAGTTAAGATATTCCCCTAAAATCTTGAAAAGGTAAGGAAACAGATTCTCTCTTAAAGCCTCCAGAATGAAGACAACCCAACTAACTCTTTGATGATTATTTACTTCTGATCTCCAGAATGATAAAATAATAATCTCAATTTATGTTTTTTGTAGTCATTGATTTTGTGGTAATTAATTATGGCTGGTATCAAAAACTCATACCAATAGGCACTTTTGTTACATTATTCCATTCTGTATTGGCCTGCTGAGAAATCTAATGTTGATCTGGGGAAAATTCCCTTAAGTGTTACTTTCCATTTTTCTCTTGCTGCTTTTAGAATTCTCTTTGACTTTGATTTTTGACAGTGTTACTATCATATGCCTTGGAGAGGGCTTTTCTTCAGTTGAACCTACTTGGTATTCCTTCAGGTTTACATTTGTAGATGTCTAAATCTTTCCCACGGATTTGGAAAATGTTCAGCTATTATTCTATTAAATAGCTTTTATATGTTTTTCCCTATTTTTCTTCTTCTGGAAATCCAGAACTGTAAATAGTTATTCACTTAATGGTGTCCCACATGTCACATACGTCTCTTTATTATCCTAAAATATTTTTTCTTCTTTCATTGTTTCTTTGTTTCTCTCTCTTCCTGTTTCTCTCTCTTTTCTGTTTTTTCTTTGTGTGTCTTACTGGGTTATTTCAAAATACCTGTCTTAAGATTCAAAAATTATTTCTCCTGCTCTATCTGGTATACTGCTGAAGCTGTTTAATATATTACTTTTTATTTCAATCTTTGAATTCAGGCTGGGCATGGTGGCTCATATCTGTAATCCCAGCACTTTTGGAGGCCTAGGCGGGTGGATCACCTGAGGTCAGAAGTTCAAGACCAGCCTGGCCAACATGGTGGAAGCCTGTCTCTACTAAAAATACAAAAACTACCTGGGCGTGGTGGTGGGCACCTATAATCCCAGCTACTTGGGAGGCTGAGGCAGGAGAATCACTTGAACCCAGGAAGTGGGAGGTTGCAGTGAGCTGAGATCACACCACTGCGCTCCAGCTTGGGTGACAGAGCAGGACTCCAACTAAAAGAAAAAAAAAAACTTTGAATTATTCATGGAAGATTGTTTGTTGTTCTTCTAAAATTATTGATATCTTCTTGTTGAATTTCTCATTTACATTCTTTACCTTGACTTCTTGTATTGTATTTTGTGTTCTCTTGTATCTCACAGAGTTATTTTAAAATAATTATTTCAAATTTATTTTTATGCGTTTTTATAGATTTTCTTTCCTTAGAGTTTGTAAATGGAATTTATTCCTTCTTTGAAGATATCATGTTTTCTTGCTTTTCCATGTTTCTTGTGTCTCTATGTGAATATAAGTACAGCCGGTGTAATAGTTACTTCTTTCAATTTTATAAAGAATATTTGGTAGGAAAAGGCATTTTCCCATTTTCCAGTAGATATATCTACTGTCATTTGGGTAGGGTTTTTTGGTTTTAGATTAAAGGAGTCTCAGTTTTGTTGTTTCTAAATTATTTCTTTACCCACAATCAATGTTAGTGGTGTCTGTGAGTTCCTCAGTGGCTTAGGTTGTGTTTTTTTTTTTTTTTTTCTTGAGGCTGTGCATGGTGTTGTTGGGGACAAGGACACTAGGCAGCCCATCTTCAGGGCCCTAGCGGGGTGTGCACATAAGAATTTGGCATCCCTACCACTGGGCAGTTCACTAGTTTTGGTCATGGTGGGCCCCAGATTGTTGATCCCTGGACCACTTTACAGTATGCACAAGCTTGAGGCCACCTCGCCACTGATATGGGCACAGTCACCAAAAGTGGTGTCAACAGGCCCCAGTCAGGCCAGTCATCAAATACCTGAGTCCTATATGTGGATGCCAGCAGTTGAGGTGGTAGGCCCTGGATGTGCCTGTCCTTGGATTTCTTGTGGCTCTTATGGGTGCACATTGACACCACAACTAGCAGTGTTTGGGTTGCTTTCAGTGATGTTGGCGACGAGCAGGTAACTCTCAGATTTTGGGGAACATGTGTTTCAGCTTTGTATGTACTGAGGGAAGCCTCCCTGGTGTGCTGACTGTTCCCTGGTGTGTAGGACATTGTGTGCTGGGGATTTGACTGCACCTCGAATTCTAACTGGTATCATGACACTGCAGCCCTCTGGGTGGATGTGGGGAGATGTCATCAGAATCCTACAACTATAAAGACGCAGGGCCTATTGCGCTCCAGGGAAGGATATAGTCTGGTGGTGGCTTTGCTCTTAAAATGGCACCATGCTACAGCAGCCTGAGTTCTAAGGGGTGAAAAGACCCAACATAAATTTCTTTTCTGAAACAGTGCAGGCACATGGAGTCCAGGCAGCACCCTATACTGGGCTCAAAGCCTGTGAGGGCTGAGGGGGCTTTCCTGTAACAAGTATTGCCGATATCTGTGATGGAAATGTGCACTTGTGGGGATTTTCTGCTTGCCTGTTTCCTGTGATCTTGAGTCTCTCTGGCATCCAAATAGATCCCAACTTGCTTCTTCGCTTTCCTCTCTGCACTACTGACTCAAGTTCCTGTACCTCAGAGGGTCTTTGTCACATTTTTGCAACACTCTAATTCTGCAACATGATAATGTCGAATAGAAACATTATTCCTTGGATGTTCTATTTAATGTAAATTATCTATTTTTTTGTTTTATTTCTTCTTTGCAGAAGAGGCAACTGCTGGGTGCCTCTAGTCAGCCATCTTGATGATGCTTTCTACACCTGTATTTTGATGAATAAAAGTTGTTTATTACAGAACACTTATCAGGGATGTGGCATGCATTCTGATAGAAATTGAGAGAGAAAGAGAAAGTTAAGAAGAATACAGAAAGAGAAAGACCAGACAGTCCGATGTGGTAGAGGTCTTAGGAGAAACAGCTGAGATAGGGAAATTTAAATACCATTCGCCCATAAAAAAAAACAGGTGTCCCTGGAGAAACCACTAATTTTAGGGCTGTGATAGCAGATACACAAGCTAAGTTTGGAGCATGTTCTAGGGATTTTATTTAAGATGGTAACTTGTGAGAAAGACATAGGACCTACGTGAAGTAGCTCCCAGTATAAAATCTTGCCCAGTTTTAGCAAAAAATAAATACCTATAGTATTGTACAATAGCCAAAAAATAAAATATATATCCATGAGTCCATACTGTCATATGTGAATGATTGACTATGTAAAATAAATGTGGAATAAGGAGTCATATCCTCCTTATTGAAGAAGTTTAAATAATAAAAATAGAAAAAAAAGTAAGAAACAGAAAATCAGCATTAGAAATACCAGAATAATCATTGCTCTCAGGCAAGATCCACTGACAAATGCCAAATAAATGCATGAAACTGTGATAAACATGATATTTGTGTATACTTATATTAGCTTCTTCCAAATATTCGTGAATTACCATGATGGTTTTGATATATGCCCACAAGTTATTTAATACCCTTTCTTTTGGGAAATGGAACTTCATTTTCCTCCACCTAAATGTGATCTAGGTTTCATCACTTTCTTCTGATGAATTAGTCTTCGGAAAGGAAACCACAGTAATTCTGTAGTACAGAAACTTGGCAGACACCACTTTATCCATAAAGAAAAGTTTTTATCACCAGTCATATGCTATGTTGATAGTATGTGCTCACCAGTACAATACAAAGAAAGGGCATTCATCTGTGTGACAGTTTTTCTCAAAATTATAACCTTAAGTCTAATCATGAAAAAATGTCAGACAATCCAAAAGTGAGCAGCATTTTAAAAATACTAGGCCAGTATATTTCAAACCTGTAAAGTTCATGAAGCACAAGGAATGTCTGAAAAATTGTCATGGAATGAAAATGACTAAGGGAACATGATGATGAAATACAGTTTATTGGCCGGGCGCGGTGGCTCAACCCTGTAATCCCAGCACTTTGGGAGGCCGAGACGGGCGGATCACGAGGTCGGGAGATCAAGACCATCCTGGCTAACACGGTGAAACCCCGTCTCTACTTAAAAAAAATACAAAAAAACTAGCGGGGCGAGGTGGCAGGCGCCTGTAGTCCCAGCTACTCGGGAGGCTGAGGCAGGAGAATGGTGTAAACTCGGGCGGCGGAGCTTGCAGTGAGCTGAGATCCGGCCACTGCACTCCAGCTTGGGCGACAGAGCGAGACTCCGTCTCAAAAAAAAAAAAAAAAAAAAAAAAAGAAATACAGTTTATTATCCTGGATTGGATCCTGAATCAAGAAACAAAGGACATAACGGGGGGGAAAAAAAAACAAAACTGGCCAAATTCAAATATGTCTGTAATTTAGTAAATAGTACTGTATTAATATTAGATTCTGAGTTTTGATAAATGTACCATGGTTATATAAGACTTTGACTTTATATGTAAGCTGTTTGAAAATATAGAGGAGCTCTCTGAACTATTTTTATAGCTTTCTTGTAAATCTAAAATTATTTCTAAGTAAAATTGTTTTTAAAAGTAAAAAAGAAACCCTATTAAGTTTCTGTTACTTTTGTTTTCCACTCAGTTGTTCACTAATATTTCATACATTTTTTTCATGAGACTTAAATATCAATTCTGCTTTCTTTCTTTGCTTTATTGTCTCTCTTTTTTAAATTTAGTGGTCTGTTTTGAGCTGTGTGAAACAACAGCCAGTGTGGGAAGTCAACATACTTAATCAGAGCTTTGCCTCAAGGCCAAGGCACCCTGTTGTCAGGAAACTTGTATGGATTTGCTTTGTTCATAAACTTTTCCAATCATATTTCCTGTTGTTTACATCCAGAATACGTAAGCTTCTTTTACTCTGAAAGGTCCAACATTTATAGAAGTAACTTAATTTTATCTCTGCTTGAAAATACCCTAATTCTTGACTGAGCTAATATCTTTCAATAATATCTTGTTAAACACAGCCAGCTACAGTCAATATTCAATAATGCATCAACTTTTTTCTATCTTTTTTTTAGAGTTACCGGCTAAGCACTTGGTTTTCAAATTACTGTAATGAGTACAATTACTAAATATTTTGTTACTGATTATGGTGACCTTCTTCTTTTCAGTTTTCCAAATCAGTTTATTTGCTCTGCAGAACCATATACTAAACTAATATCACATATTTTCATATGTTGGTTTGTTGTTATGGCAATATCTATCTTTTAGTATCAATTTACATGTAAGTACTTTTAGGCTACATTGTTCTAACACGTACACTCAGAACTTTAGATGGTATAAATTAAAAAAAAAGTTGGTTCATTGTTCACATTACCATCCGAAGTGTGGCTTCCAAAGAATGTTACATGTTACTTCATCTCTAACTACGAAATATGTGCGTGTGTATATATATTAACGTATAATTTGTAATAATATTTCAATATAATATATATTATCTAGACCTATATTAAATAGATCAATATTATATAACAATATAATATATGAAAACATACATTGTAATGTAATATATTACATGTAAATTATATTATATATTTAATTTACAAATATAACATAATATATAAAGATTAAATGTAATCTATGTGTTATATATAGATTATATCACATATAAAATTTTGTATATTAAATACAAACTTTTATATGAGGAGGGAGAGAACACACACCTGCAAAAACCATGCACTGAAAATAATAGCTGCTCACTTTACATTCCTAGAAGTCAATTACATGATCATATCTAATGAAAAGGGAGGCTGTGAAGCATGGTCTAGCTCTGTGAAGAAAAGTGTTGTTGACATAAGAGTTATTGTTTGTTTTGATTCCTAGAACAACAGAGTTTGGCTGAAAAATATTGAGCTTTTGTCAAAGATGTTGTGAATGTTTTACATTTTGAAACAATTTTACATAAAGAAATACTTCTTAAACAGCAAGTCAGTATTCAATAATTCCACTGAGTTCTGTAAATCTGTGGAAACACTGACAATAACGTAAGTACCTATAGTCACCTACAGTACAAATAGAAATACATGTAGGTATATGTACATGCAAAAATGCTGTTTTTTAAATAAACTTCAAAGTAATTATTTAATATTGAAATCACTCCATAGAAACTTTTAAAATAAAATCTACTTTTTCAATTTGAGAACATTTAGCAAAAACAGAAGTCTAAATTGTACGTTTGTGATCAACTATTTATGTATATTATATGCAATTTAATGTAACAAATTTTAAAATACATTTATTTATTGGTTGTTATTAAAAGTTTGACCACACTATTACATAAAACATAATAAAGCACACATTATCAAGTTAAATAAAACTTATTGGCTAGGAATTAAACAGTACATTTTAAGACAATGAAATCCAACCAAATAGTAAATCTGTATGTATGATATCCTTGAAAGTTATTTAGTATCTACTTGTAGTAGTTTTTTCTAATTCTGTAAAGAAAGTCAATGGTAGCTTGATGGGGATAACATTGAATCTAAAAATTACTTTGGGCAGTATGGCTCTTTTCACGATATTGATTTTTCCAATCCATGAGTATGGGATGATTTTCCATTTGTTTGTGTCCTCTCTTATTTCCTTAAGCAGTGGTTTGTAGTTCTCCTTGAAGAGGTCCTTCACATCCCTTGTAAGTTGTATTCCTATGTATTTTATTCTCTTTTTAGCAATTGTGAATGGGAGTTCACTCATTATTTGGATGTTTGTTTGTCTGTTACTGATGTATAGGAATGTTTGTGATTTTTGCCCATTGATTTTGTATCATGAGACTTTGCTGAAGTTGATTATCTGATTAAGGAGATTTGGGGCTGAGACGATGGGGTTTTCTAAATATACAGTCATGTCACCTGCAAACAGAGACAATTTGACTTCCACTCTTCGTATTTGAATACCCTTTATTTTATTCTCTTGCCTGATTGCCCTGGCCAGAACTTCCAATACCATATTGAATAGGAGTGGTAAGAGAGGGCATCTTGTCTTGTGCCAGTTTTCAAAGAGAATTCTTCCAGCTTTTGCCCATTCAGTATGATATTGGCTGTGGGTTTGTCATGAATAGCTCTTATTATTTTGAGATACATTCCATCAATACCTAGTTTATTGAGGGTCTTTAGCGTGAAAGGCTGTTAAATTTTATCAAAGGCCTTTTCTACATCTATTGAGATAATCATGTGATTTTCATCATTGGTTCTGTTTATGTGATGGATTATGTTTATTGATTTGTGTAGGTTGAACTAGCCTTGTATTTCAGAGATAAAGCTGACTTGATTGTGGTGGATAAGCTTTTTGATGTGCTGTTTGATTCAGTTTGCCAGTATTTTATTGAGGCTTTTCACATCAATGTTCATCAGGAATATTGGCCTGAAATTTTCTGTTTTTGCTGTGTCTCTTTCAGGTTTTGGAATCAGGATGATGCTGGCCTCATACAATGAGTTAGAGACGAGTCCCTCTGTTTCTACTGTTTGAAATTGTTTCAGAAGCACTGGTTTCAAAGCACAGCTCCTCTTTGTACCTGTGGTAGAATTTGCCTGTGAATCCATCTGGTCCTGTGTTTTTTTTTTGTTGTCTGTTTTTTTGTTTTTTGTTTGTTGTTTATTTTTGGTTGGTAGGCTATTAATTACTGCCTCAATTTCAGAACTTGCTATTGGCCTATTCAGGGATTTGACTTCTTCCTGGTTTAGTTTTGGGAGAGTGTATGTGTCTAGGAATTTATCCATTTCTTCTAGATTTTCTAGTTTATTTGTGTGGAGGAGTTTACAGTATTCTCTGATGGTAGTTTGTTTTTCTATAGAATCAGTGATGATAGTCACTTTATCATTTTTAATGTGTCTATTTGATTATTCTCTCTTTTTTTCCTTATTAGACTGGATAATGGTCTATCTATTTTGTTAGTCTTTTCAAAAAGCAGCTCCTGGGTTTGTTGATTTTTTAAAGGGCTTTTCGCGCCTCTATCTCCTTCAGTTCTGCTCTCATCTTAGTTATTTCTTGTCTTCTACTAGCTTTTGAATTTGTTTGCTCTTGTGTATCTAGTTCTTTTAATTGTGACATTAGGGTGTTGATTTTAGATCTTTCATGTTTTCTCATATGGACATTTCTTGCCATAAATTTCCCTCTAAACACTGCTTTAGCTATGCCCCAGAGATTTGGGTACATGCATCTTCATTCTCATTGGTTTCATAGAACTTATTTATTCTGCCTTAATTTTGTTATTTTTCTGGTAGTCATTCAGGAGCTGGTTGTTCATTTTCCATGTAGTTGTGTGGTTTTGAGTGAGTTTCTTAATCTTGAGTTCTAATTTGATTGCACTGTGGTCTTAGAGACAGTTTTCGTGACTTCCATTCACTTGCATTTGTTAAGGAATGTTTTACATCCAATTATTTGGCCAATTTTAGAATAACTGTAAGGTGATTCTGAGAAGAATGCATATTCTTTGATTTGGGGGTGTAGAGTTCTGTAGATGTCTATTAGGTCCACTTGATCCAGAGCTGAGTTCAAGTTCTGAATATCCTTGTTAATTTTCTGTCTCGTTGATCTGCCAAATACTGACAGTGGTGTGTTAAAGTCCCCCACTATTATTGTGTGGGAGTCTAAGTCTCTTTGTAGGTCTCTAAGAACTTGCTTTATGAATCTGGGTGCTTCTGTACTGGGTGCATATATATTTAGGATAGTTAGTTTTCTTGTTGCATTGATCCCTTTACCATTATGTAATGTCCTTCTTTGTCTCTTTTATCTTTGTTGGTTTAAAGTCTGTTTTATCAGAGACTAGGATTGAAACCCCTGTTTTTTGTTTGTTTGTTTGTTTTTCTTTCCATTTGCTTGGTAAATATTCCTCCATCACTTTATTTTGAGCCTATGTGTGTCTTTGAACATGAGATGGGTCTCCTGAATACAAAGGACCGATGGGTCTTGACTCTTCATCCAATTTACCAGTCTGTGTCTTTTAATTGGGACATTTATCCCATTAACATTTAAAGCTAATATTGCTATGTGTGAATTTGATCTTGTCATTTTGTTGCTAGATAGTTATTTTGGCTGTTAGTTGGTGCAGCTTCTTCATAGTGTCAATGGTCTTTACAATTTGGTATGCTTTTGCAGTGACTGATACCAGTTTTTTCCTTCCATGTTTAGTGGTTCCTTCAGGAACTCTTGTAAGTCAGGCCTGGTGGTGACAAAATCTCTCAGCATTTGCTTGTATGTAAAGGATTTTATTTCTCCTTTGCTTATGAAGCTTAGTTTGACTGGATGTGAAATTCTGGGTTGAAAATTTATTTCTTGAAGTATGTTGAATATTGGCCCCTGTGGCAGTTTGGTTAGGGTCGTGGGAGAAATTATAAGAAGAAATTATAGGGAAAGATGCAAACCTTCTTGGAAGGCCAGGAGGTTTTGCAAAAGCTTTGAAAGATAATTTGGCCAAAGGCAGCCCAATTCTCTTCTCTGGAGCCTGAGAGCAAAAGGTAGATAACAAGGAAGTGTGTGGCGTTATTCATCCACACGTAGGACTGCTGGCTCCAGGAGGGTGATCACGTTAATTGCCCACAAGCTGTGTTGACTCAAAGCCTTCATCATTAAATCTGTACTAAATAAATGCCTGCAGTGCCAGCTGGTCAGGGCTGTGGCTGTTGTGACCCTTATGGCAACATCCTTGGTGTCTGTGAGTGGCCCAGTCTCCTAGCCTCACGGCTAGGCAAAAAACCTGTGTCTGTGTACATTTTATCATTCATTGCTCAGCCAGAGTCTGCTGGACAGACCTGGCAGCTGGTTTTCCATGTGAGGAATGATGCAAAGGATCATGATGGGGCTCTCAAAAGTGAAGGTGAAGAGGCTGCACAGTCATTAAGACAATAAGTCGTTGGTACCAGCTCAGGATTTCAAGTTTGAGGGAATTGTTCAGGCTAGGGTTTCATCATGGGACAACAGTTATCAGCAGAACAGAAGCAGTATATAAAAGTATTGAAACAACTGCTTAAAGCTAGTGGAGCCTTGGTTTCACAGGATTAATTAACGGACCCAGTGCAAACTGTTGTTTCCCATAACCCATGGTTCCCAGAAGAAGGTACGCTAGATGTAGAGCTCTGGGAACAAGTGGGGAGAAATCTTAAACATCATCATGCACGAGGGCAACAGGTCCCAGTAACATATCTAATGTTATGGGCCTTAGTTAGGGCTTCTCTGTCCCTGCTCTACACAGATGAGCTTAAAAGGGAGAGGGAGGAGGAACCATCACCTACCTTACTGCCTCCTCCTTCACGCTGTTACCAGACAAAAATAACAAAGAGGAAATGGAGGTTTTGCCTGAGTCCCCTCCTCCAATAAATTGGAAAAAGAGACAAGGGATACACTACAGCTATGGGACCCTGTCTTAGGCAAGTGGTATTAGAAGGGAAGCTCTTGACCTTCCCGGTAATGCAAAATCAACAAGGCAATCAGGTATATGAACCTATTTATTTTAACGCTTATAAAAAGATAAGAAAAAGTGTTAAAGAAAATGAAGCAGCTAGCCCATTTACGAAAGTAATAAGGGAAGCCATGGAAGATAACTTTCATATGACCCCATAAGACTGGTCAGTGCTAGCTAAAATAACTTTGGAGCCCAGCCAATACCTCATTTGGAGGGCAGAATATGATGAGTTATGTGAGCAAGCCAACCATAATCAAGTGGCTGGGCAAGACATAAAAACTGCTATGCTCCAGGGGAGGGGTCTCCATGCTGATGTACAAATGCAACTAAATTTTGATCCCCAGGTCTATGCCCAAGTGTCTTTGTGTGCTCTCAGGACTTGGGATCGAATTCCCAAAAGAGAAGTTCAACAGGGATCTCTTATAAATGTTCGACAAGGGCCTCAGAAGCCATTAGTTGAATTTATCAATCAGGTAACCCAAGCAATTAAAAGACAAATTAGTCATGCTTAGGCCACTGATATCTTATCGTTGCAATTGGTTTATGAAAGTGCTAATGTCAACTGCCGGCAAGCAATGCAGACAATCAGAGGAAAGGCAGCCACAGTAAGGGAACTTATAGGAGCATGTCAACTGGCAGGGACTGAAACACACAAAGCTAAAATACTGGCTATGGAAATAAGGCCTCCTAAAGTGAAAAGGAAGAGAAACCCAAATTGTTTTCTATGTGGAGAGCAAGGTCATATGAAGTGGGAATGCCCCAATAATAGAGACTTAGGTCACTCTGGAAAAGAACCACTTTCTATATGCCCACAATGTGAAAAGGGGAAACATTGGGCAAATCAATGCAGGTCCAAATTTGGTAAAAACGGCAACCCCATAAGTACTCAGGTGGGAAACTTCATGAGGGGCTGGCCCCAGGCCCCACTCCAAACTGGGGCAATGCCAGTGGCTTTCCTCAGTCAGATAGAAAGCCCACAGACTTCTCTCCTAGAGCAGCCACTACTGGGAGTGCAGGACTGGACTTACTCTGCCAATGAGTTAGCTCTAAAAGAAGGAGAAGACCCTAAAAAGGTTGCAATCAACATCTGGGGCCCACTGCCTCCAGGAACAGTGGGATTAGTTGTAGGGTGGTCAAGCCTATCCAGTAAAGAAATTAATGTGCTCACTGGGGTAATAGTGACTATCAAGGTAAGATATTAGTTATGATGGAATGTAAAGGCCTGCATATTCTTCCCCCTGGATCAAAGATAGCTCATTTACTACTCTTACCATACTGGGTCCCCAAAGCCCAGGGAAAGGAAAGGGGAAATGGAAGTTTTGGAAGCAGAGAAGCCATAGGAAGTATATTGGAATCAACTAATCACTGATTAGAGACCCATGATCACCTTAAATATTGGAAAAAAGAATTTTACTGGCTTATTGGAAACAGGGGCAGATATTTCAATAATTAGTGATCAAAACTGGCCAGAAACACGCCTTGGGTCACTCAGAAACAAAAAATTGTCAACATCAGGGAAGTGCACATAGCCAAGCAGAGCATACACCCCCTAACATGTTGCAATTTTCAAGGAAGAAAGGCAGTTATACAGCCTCTAATTATGCCCATCCCTGTTAATCTCTGGGGATGAGACCTGTTAGTCCAAAGGGGGGTCACTCTGCAGACCCCTTTCTAATAATGGCCACTGTTATTATCCCTCCCTTACCCCTGATGTGACTCTCTCAAGATCCAATTTGGGTAGAACAGTGGCCTTTAAAGGGAGAGAAATTACAAAGAGCCCCTGAATTAGTTGAAGAGCAATTAAAAGCCATCCATATAGAACCATCAAACGGCCCTTAGAATTCGCCCATTTTCATAATTCCCAAAAAGTCTGGTAAACAGAGACATTTGCATGACTTATGTGCTATCAATGCTCATTTGCAACCTATGAGACCCCGTCAACAGGGGCTCCCTTCCTCCACAGTGATTCCTCAAGAATGGCCTATAGTCATTATTGACTTAAAAGACTGCTTTTATACTATTCCTCTTACAGAACAGGACAGAGAAAAATTTGTGTTTACCATAGCAGCTATCAATAATGAAAGGCCAGCTCACCAATTTCACTGGAAGGTACTTTCTCAAGGAATTCTGAATAGTCCTACCATGTGTCAGTATCATGTAAACCAGGCTTTGTTCCCCAGGAGAAAAGAATTTTCTATTTGCAAGATTATTCATTTTGTGGGTGATATTTTACTAGCAGCCCCAACAGAGCCAGTACTTTTAAGTTTATATGCCTCTGTTGTAAAGAATACACAGTTAAGAGGTTTAATCATAGCACCTGAAAAAGTACAGATGACCTTTCCTTGGAAATATCTTGGATACATACTAACTTCCCAATCAGTAAGACTTCAAAACATTAAATTAAATACTAGCAACTTATACACCTTAAATGATGATCAGAAATTACTGGGTGATATTAATTGACTTCACCCCACCTTGGGCACAACTACTGATAACTTACAAAACTTGTTTTCTATTCTAAAGGGCAATACATCCCTAGACTCTCCCAGGTATTTAACTCCTGTAGCAAAAAGGGAAATTGATGAAATAGAGCAACTATTTCTCAGAGGCAACTAGATTGCATAGATCCATGACATTCAGTTCAGTCATTTGTTTTTTCCACTAAATATTCCCCAACAGGATTAATAGGACAGATGGCCCCAGGGCTGTGCTTTCTAGGATGTACTTTTGGCTCACATACTGAGACTAAAACTCTATCTCCCTATATCCAGCTAGTTAGTAAAGTCATCTATTCAGGCCACAGACAATGCAGTTTATTGCTAGGTTATGACCCTGATGTTATTAGAATTCGTTTGAGTAAAAAGCAATTTGAAGCAGTATTGCCCTTATCTCTAAATCTGCAAATAGCACTCTCTTATTACACAGGCCATATAGAACATGCCCTTCCGGCCAACAAACTCCTTCAGTTGTCATCTCATACTCCTGTGGTTTTGCCTACAAAAGTAGTTCAGTCCCCCCTACCTAATGCTTTAACACTGTTTACTGATGGTTCTGGTAAACATAGAAAAGCAGCTGTTTGGTAGAGACTGCATGATTCTCTCACTCATTCTGGATTTATGAGGTTGGAGACTTAATATTGAGAACTGAGGTGGGAGACTTAATATTGGCCCTGGAAACTTTTTCTGCTCAGTTCATCAATATTGTTAGTGACTCTGCTTACTCTATTTATTTACTGCAAAATCTTGAAACAGCCCTCATTAAGTCCACTCTGGAGCCCACCCTGTGTATACTTTTTCTTCAACTTCAGCAATTCCTAGATCAACGTACACATCCTATTTTTATCACACATATTCAAGCCCACAGCTCACTGCCTGGCTTACGACAATGAACAAGCAGACCTGCAAGTAATGATATCACTGCTTGACCAAGCCACCCAATTGCATCAAGTTTTCCACCAAAATTGGAGAAACTTAACTAAACTATTTCAACTTACTCAAAGACCAACTAGACAAATTATTTTACAATGCCTAGATTGCCAACTCACAGACATTTCCCATCCTTCATCAAGTATTAGCCCTAGAAGCTAATCAATTATGGCCAAAGGATGTTACCCATATCCCTGAATTTGGAAAACTAAGATATGCACATGTATTCATTCATAACGATTCTCACTTAATTAGCACTCATGCCTTTCCTGGAGAGTCCATCCAATATGTCATTAAGCATCTTCTTTTAACTATTGCTTTCATGGGGCAACCCACAGAAACTAAAACTGATAACTGTCCAGCTTATTCCAGCTCACAATTTCAACAATTTTGTCACACATGGAACATCCAACATTCCACAGGCATTCTGTATAAACCCCCCAGGACAGGCCATAGTAGTCCATACCAACTCCACCCTTAAAAATATGCTTAGAAAACAAAAAAATGGGGAATATGAGTAATGACTCTGCAACACTACTAGCACAATCCTCATTTACCCTTAATTTTTAAAATTTAGATGATAAATTTCAATCATCTGTAGAAAAGCACTTTGATAACCTCTCAAGACATAAAACACACAGTGTTTTGGAAAGACATAGACAGTAATGTATGGTGTGGTCCAAATGAATTGCTAACATGGGGAAAAGGATATGCTTGTGTTCCCACCCCCTCAGGTCCTCTTTGGATTCCAGCACAATGCATCAAACCATACCATGGTGTGGCTAGGACCCAACCTGGTACCAGAAACGAAGAAAATGACCCTGCAGGACTCACAGCCCTGGAAAATGTGGCTTCCTCCAATGACACTAGCCCCGGACATGACCTGAGGGATGCAGAAGAAGACAACTCAGGAGGCTGAGTGAATCCTGCTCTGGACACACACACCATACACTCCAAATAATTTGTTCCTTTTCTATGCTGTCTGTTGCACGTTGCAAACTTGTGTAGGGTATTTTATGTTCTCACTTTGTCTGCAACCTGTACCTGCTACACTCTATTGGGCTCATCTCTAGATCCAACTTTCTTCTGCCCTGTCACCTGGTCAGATACCCACTTCCGGGCCCCTAATAACGTAGCTGCTTGGCTAGGAGGGATAGATTTATCCCCAGTGGGGTCCCTCATTAATGGCACACATAGGACTAAGGTGCTAGGTAACACTACATATCACTTCACTATCCTCCCACTATGTGTAAGTTATTAAAGATCTAACCCTTACTGTGTACCTGCCCAAACACAATTATAGCTACATCATGGCAGAGGAAATGCCTTAACAGTCTTAGTTGCAGGTAACCTCAAATGAGGCAACGCAATCAATGTCCCTTTCCCAAACATTCCTCCCTTTGCTAAAGAACAAAACTGGGAAAGCAATGGATTCCACTTTAGCTGGGAGGTCTGTCAAGGGAGACAGGCTGTAGACTCCAGTTAGACAATTATAACATCTTAGACTGAAGCCCCCACAGCCATTTGCAGGGTGATCATACTGATGTCTGCATCTATCATGGTATCAATGATGGTTTTGTTACTACGTCCCATTCCCCTATCATTTGGGCTAATAGGAGGATGGGATATCCCAGACCCCAAGTAGAGTCCCTGCCACCCCAAGACACTTCATGGTTTGTGGGACATCTTAGCACCCCCCTTAACACCTGGCATGGGACATATCATAATTCCAGTCACAATTATTCTATAACCTTTTTTCATAATCACACTTATCAGTGCATGATTTACACTACCCATATGTTTTCCTTATGGGAACCAATATTTCTATTACACCCCAAAACTCCACATCTGTGACCCAAGTGCAGGGACAGGCTTAGTTCACTTCTTGTATCACTAATTATAATATATCTAATTTAAATTTTAGTTGTGTCATGGTATTAAGTAGATAATCTGAGGCTTTCCTACCAGTCAATTTAATACACAATTGGCAAGGTTCCTCTGCCCTTGCCACGTTAGAATGCTCCTTGTCTTAGGTCAGACAAAAAAGATTCATTGTTACACTTGCAAACTTTATAGTCTCAACCATAGTCATGCTAGCAACTGCTAATGTTGCTGTAGCATCTATTACTGCATCAGTACAAACAGCTACTTTTGTAGGTAATTTGGCCAGAAATGTGTTTAATGAACTTCTCTTATATCAGCATATAGATCAAAAGATTCTTGCACATCTGCAAGCCCTCAAGGCTGCTTTGGAATATGTGGGGGAGCAACAAGATACACTGTCATTCTGACAGCAATTAAACTGTGACTGGGAGCATAAGCACATCTGTGTCACCTCTCTACCTTTGAATAAATCAATACATAGTTGGGATAAGGTGAAACAACACCTCTGGGGAAGCTTTCATGACAATTTAACAGTAGATGTAAAGCAAATTAAAACTAAAATTCTAGAATCCCTTAATGCCATAGATCTACATGCTCAACAAACAGCCATATGGAAGGCTGTGTGAGAACATTTCTCCTGGATAGACCTCCCCAACTCATGGAGGTCACTCCTTGATTGGAAAAGAATGTTACTGAAAATACTCATGTTTGTCTTATGTTATTTACTAATTCTAGGATGCAAAATGGGCATATGAGTTATAACTCCTGTGCCAAAACCTGTTGCTGCACATATCTGCACTCTTCAATCAACAAAACCTGATGGAAAAAACAGTAAAGGGGAAGATGTCAGAGTTCAGTCAGGGTGGTGGGAGAAATTATGAGAAGAAATTATAAGGAAAGATGCAAACCTTCTTGGAAGGCTGGGAGGTTTTGCAAAAGCTTCAAAGGCTGAGAACAAAATGTAGATAACAAGAAGTGTAAAGGAATTGATCTAGATAAGTTAGTTTAATTAGACCTTGGAATCTGGCCTATAATCATCCACATGCAGGACTGCTCTCTCTGGTGGGGGGTGACCATGTTAGTTACCTACAAATTGTGTTGACTCAAAGCCTTTGTCATTAAATCTGTACTAAATAAATGCCCACAGTGCTGACTTGTCAGGGCTGTGGCTGCTGTGACTCTTTATGGCCCCTCCTTGGTGTCTGTGAGCCACCCAGTCCCCTAGCCATGTGGCAAGGCAAAAACCTGTGTCTGAGAACAATTTTTTATCTGTCACTCGGCAGGATCCCACTCTTTTCTGCAGAGAGATCCACTGTTAGTCTGATGGCCTTCCCTTTGTGGGTAATCTGATCTTTCTCTCTGGCTGCCTTTGACATTTTTCCTTCATTTCAATCTTGATGAATCTGACCTTATGTGTCTTGGGGTTGCTCCTCTTGAGGAATATCCTTGTAGCGTTCCCTGTATTTCCTGAATTTGAAATTGAAATTTCCTGAATTTGAGTTGGCCTCAAATTGTATTGCTAGGTTGGGAAAATTTCCCGGGATAATACCCTGAACTGTGTTTTCTAACTTGTTTCCATTCTCTCTGTCACTTTCAGGTAAACCAATCAAATGAAGATTTGGTCTTTTCACATAGCTTATTTCATTAAGCTGATCTTCAATCTCGAATATCCTTTCTTTCCTTTGATCAATATGGCTATGGATACTTGTGTATGCTTCATAAAGTTCCCATGACATGTTCTTAAGCTCCATCAGGTTATTTGTGTTCTTCTCTAAACTGGTTATTCTAGTTAGCAATTTATCTAATCTTTTTTCAAGGTTCTTAGCTTCATTGCATTGGGTTAGAATATGCTCCTTTAGCTTGGAGGAGTTTGTTATTACCCACCTTCTGACGCCTACTTCTGTCAACTTGTCAAACTCATTCTCTGTCCACTTTTGCTCCCTTACTGGTGAGGAGTTGTGATCTTTTGTAGGAGAAAAGACCTTCTGATTTTTGGAATTTTCAGCCTTTTTCACTGGTTTTTCCTCATCTTCATGGATTTATCTACCTTAGGTCTTTAATGTTGGTGACCTTTGGATGAGGTTTCTGTGTGGACCTCCTATTTGTTGATGTTGATGCTATTCCTTTCTGTTTGTTAGTTTTCCTTCTGATAGACCTCTCTGCTGCAGTTCTGCTGGAGTTTGCTGGAGGTCCACTCCAGACCCTGTTTGCCTGGGTATCACTAGTGGAGGCTGCAGAACAGCAAAGATTGCTGCCTGTTTCTTTCTCTGGAAGCTTCATTCCAGAGGAGCAGCTGCCAGATGCCAGCCGGAGCTCTCCTGTATGAGGTGTCTGTCGACCCCTGCTGGGAGGCGTCTCCCAGTCAGGAGGCACAGGGGTCAGGGACCCACTTGAGGATGCAGTCTTTCCCTTAGCAGAGCTCGAGCGCTGTGCTGGGAGATTTGCTGCTCCCTTCAGAGCCAGCAGACAGGAATGTTTAAGTCTGCTGAAGCTCCACCCACAGCCATCCCTCCCTCTAGGTGCTCTGTCCCAGAGAGATGGGGGTTTTATCTATAAGGGGGGTTTTTATCTATAGGCCCCTGACTGGACCTGCTGCCTTTCTTTCACAGATGCCCTACCCAGAGGGGAAGAATCTAGAGAGGCAGTCTGGCTACAGCAGCTCCGTGGCACTTTGGTGGGCTCCACTCAGTCTGAACTTCCTGGAGGCTTTGTTCACACTGTGAGGGGTAATCTGCCTACTCAAACCTCAATAATGGCAGATGCTCCTCTCCCCACCAAGCTTGAGCATCGCAGACCAACTTCAGACTACTGTGCTGGTAGCAAGAATTTCAAACCAGTTGATCTTAGCTTGCTGGGCTCTGTGGGGGTGGGATCTGCTGAATTACACCACTTGATTCCCTGGTTTCAGCCCCCTTTCCAGGGGAGTGAACAGTTCCATCTCACTTGCATTCCAAAAAAAAAAAAGAAAGAAGAGAAAAAAAAAAAAAAAAAAAAAAAAACTGCAGCTAGCTCACTCAGTGTCTGCCCAAATGGCTGTCCAGTTTTATGTTTGAAACCCAGGGTGCCGGTGGCATAGGCAACTGTGGGAATCTCCTGGTCTGTGGGTTGTGAAGATTGTGGGAAATGCATAGTATCTGGACCAGAGTGCATCGTTCCTCAAGGCACAATCCCTCAAGGCTTTTATTGGCTAAGGGAGGGAGTTCCCTGACCCCATGCACGTCCCGGGTGAGGCGACACCCCACTTTGCTTTGGCTCACCCTCTGTGGGCTGCACTCACTCTTTAACCAATCCCAATGAGATAAGCTGAGTACCTCAGTTGGAAATGGAGAAATCACCCATCTTCTGAATTGCCATCACTGGGAGCTACAGACCAGAGCTATTCCTATTCAGCCATCTTGCCAGCCACCCTCCCTCCTTCTCTCTCTTTTTTTTTTTTTTTTGGAATCTTTTCAGTAGGATTGGCATCTGCTCTTCTTTGTACAGCTGGTACAATTTGGTAAATTCTTCTGATACAGGACTTTTTTTGATTGATAGGTTTTTTGTTTGTTTGTTATTGATTCAATTTTTTATATCATTAATCTATTAAGGGTTACAAGATTTTCCTGGTTTAATCTTGGGAGGTTGTGTGTTTCCGGGAATTCATCCATTTTCTCTAAAATTTCTGTTTTGTGTGCACAGAGATGTTTATAGTAGTCTCTGAGGATCTTTTGTATTTCTATGGAATCAGCTATAATGTCACCATTCTCATTTGTAGTTATGCTTATTTGGATCTTCTCTTCCTTTTTATTAAAAATCTGTTCAGATGTTGGTTATTATTTTTTTCTGCTGCTGACATTGGTTTTGGTTTGTTCTTGTTTTTCTAGTTCTTCTCTGTATAATATTAGATGATTAACATGAGTTCTTTCTAACTTCCTGATGTAGGTGTTTATACATATAAACTTTTCTCAACATTACTTTTGCCTCATCTCAGATATTTTGATATGGTCTGTGTCTTTTTTCATTTATTTCAAAGAATTTTTTGATGTCTGCCTTAATTTTCTTGTTTACCTACAAGTCATCTGGAGCAATTTTTTTTGAGTTTCCATGTATTTTTGTGGTTTCAAGAATTCCTGTTGCTATTTTATTTTTTCTAATTTTATTCCATTGTGGTCTAAGAATATGCTTGGTGCAATTTCTTTTTTAAAAAATTTATTGACATTCACTTTATGACCATGCATGTGGTGAATCTTAGGGAATGTTCTGTATGGAGATAAGAAGAATGTATATCTTATGGTTGTTGGGTGCAGTATTCTATAGATGTCAGTTACCTCTGTGGTCAAGCGTTAAATTTCAGTCCAGATTTTTTTGTGTGTTCATTTTCTACCTTGATGATCTGTCTAATGCTCTTAGTAAAATATCAAAGTCCTCCACTATTATCATATGCCTATCAATTTATATACTTAGATCTAGTAATAACCATTTAACAAATCTGAGTGCTCCAAAGTTGGATGTGTATATATTTAGAATAGGTAAATCTTCTTGTTAAATTGGATAATTTATCATTATGTAGCGCCCTTCTTTGTCCTCTTTGCAATTTTTAGTTTACAGTCTGTTTTATGTGATACATAGTGACCTTTGTCAATAAATATTGACAGATTGATAGAACTGTGGATATTAACTAAAGAATTTTATCATTAAGATTCAAAACTGATAAATGGTAGTTACAATTTTTTTTTGTATATTTAGGAAATTTGGGTTTCATATACTGTGGTGGTTAATACTGTCAACTTGATTGTACTGAAAGATGCAAAGTATTGATTCCTGCCTGTGTCTGTGAGGATTTTGCCAAAAGAGATTAACATTTGAGTCAGTGGGCTGCAAAAGGCAGACACACACTTAATCTGGGTGGGCACCATCTAATTAGCTGCTAGAGCAGCTAGAATATAAAGCAGGCAGAAAAATGTGAAAAGACAAGACTGGCATAGCCTCACAGCCAACGTCTTTCTTCTGTGCTGTATGTTTCCTCCCCTTGAACATTGGACTCCAAGTTCTTCAGTTTGGGGATGTGGACTGGCTCTCCTTGCTTCTCAGCTTGCAGATGGCCTATTGTGGAACCTGTGAGTTAATATTTAATAAACTGCCAGGTATGTATATGTGTGTGTGTGTGTGTGTGTGTGTGTGTGTGTGTGTGTGTGTATGTATATGTATAGCCAGATTTGCAATTATATACTGATTCATGGGCTGTAGCCAATGATTTTCCTGGATGGTCAGGGACATGGAAGAATCATGACTAGAAAAATGGTGACAAAGAAATCCAAGAAAAAGGTATGTGGATAGATTTCTCTGGGTGGTCAAGAACTGTGAAGATATTTGTATCCCATGTGAGTGCTCATCAACAAGTGATCTCAGCAGAGGAGGATTTTAATAATCAATGGATAGGATGACCCGTTCTGTGGACTCCACTTAGTCTCCTTCCCCAGCCACCCCTGAAATCATCCAATAGGCTCATGAACATAGTGACCATTGTGGCAGGGAGGGAGGTTTTCACATGGACTCAGCAACATGAACTTCCACTCACTGAGGTTGGCCTGGCTACGGCCACTGATGAGTGCCCAGTTTGCCAGCAGCAGACACCAACCCTGAGCCCTTGATATGGCACCATTCCTAGGGGTGATCAGTCAGCAACCTTGTGGCAGGTTGATTATATTGGACCTCTCCCATCATACAAAGGGAAATAGTTGTTCCTCAACACTTACTCCAGATATGGGTTTGTCTATCCTGCATGCAATGCTTCTTCCAGGACTACCATGCATGGACTCATGTAATGCCTTATCCACGACCATGGTATTTCACACAGCATTACCTCTGGCCAAGGCACTCACTTTATGTGTAAACAAGTGCAGCAGTGTGCTTGTACTCACGGAATTCACTGGTCATACCATGGTCTTCATCATCCTGAAGCAGCTAAATGGATAGAACCGTGGACTGGCCTATCGTAGTCAAAAATACAATGCCAACTAAGTGAAAAATAGTTGGTAGCACTGAGCAAAGTTCTCCAGAAGGCTGTGTATACCTTTAACCAGCATCCATTGTATGGTATTGTTTCTCCTCTAGTCAGATTCATAGGTTTAGGAATCAAAGAGTGGAAGTGAAAGCCACACCCCTAGTGATCCACTAGCAAAATTTTTGCTTCCTGTTTCCACAACATTACATTCTTCTGGCCTAGAGGTCTTAGTTACAGAGGGAGGAACACTGCCACCAAGAGACATAACAACAATTCCATTAAATTGGAAGTTAAGATTGCCACCTGGACACTTTGGGCTCCTCCTACCTTTAAGTCAACAGGCTAACAAGGGAGTTACAGTTTTGGCTGAGGTTATTGATCTGCACTATCAAGATGAGATCAGTTTACTACTCCACAATGGAGATAACGAAAAGTATGCATGGAATACACAAGATCCACTAGGGTATCTCTTAGTATTACCAAGCCTTGTGATTAGGTCAATGAGAAACTACAACAGCCTAATCCAGGAAGGATTAAAAAATGGCTCAGATCCTTTAAGAATGAAGGATTGGGTCACTCCATTAGAAAAAACTACGACCTGCTGAGGTGATTGCTGAAGGCAAAGGGAATACAGAATGGGTAGTAGAAGAAGGTAGTCATCAATATCAGTTAGAACCATGTAATAAGTTGCAGAAACGAGGATGACTGTAATTGCCATGAGTATTTCCTCTTTCTTTTGCTAAAATCATGTTTGTGCATGTATGCATTTGTACTGAGAAAATATCTTAATTTTATTTTCTATTTCTTTTGTTATGTGACATAAGATTTATTGATTTCATATCAGCATTTAAATGTTGTTAACTTTATGTAATAGCATTTCTATTGGGGATTGGCGTATTTTTAGTTGTATGAAGAAGGATAGTTGTATCATTCTAGATGTAATTATGACTTTATAGTTGTCTTAATTTGAAGGTTATGTATGATCTCAGGAGATGTGTATAGGTTTAAGTTGACAAGAGGTGTACTTGTGATAGTTAATACTGAGTGTCAACTTGATTGAATTGAAGGATGCAATGTATTGATCCTGGGTGTTGCCAAAGAGATTAACATTTGAGTCAGTGGTCTGGGAAAGGCGGACCCACCCTTAATCTGGGTAGGCACCATCTAATCAGCTGCCAGAGCTGCTAGAATATAAAGCAAGTAGAAAAATGTGATAAGACTAGACTGGCCCAACCTCCCACCCTACATCTTTCTCCTGTGCTGAATGCTTACTTCCCTCAAACATCAAACTCCCAGTTCTTCAGTTTTGGGACTCAAACTGGCTATCCTTGCTCCTCAGCTTGTAGATGGCCTATTGTGGTGCCTTGTGATTCTGTGAATTAATACCTAATAAACTCCCCTCTCTATATCTGTCTATCTATCTACGCTATTGGTTCCTTCCCTTTAGAGAACTCTGAATAATACATACACATACTGTAATAATATGGCACATACACATATAAGTAGATATACATGTATATACATGTATGTATATATATAGATTTTGACATATTTGTAAAATTGTATTGATATAATTATTATAAAAGTAACAGTATATGAAGGATTGGCTGAATTAGATTGTGGAAACTATTAAACTGTTGTCACCTACATAATCACTAGCAGTCTGTTTTTTCTAAAGCACTATTCATTTACAAAACCCTTTATAATGAATGAATTGATTATCTACTTATGAACAAGAGAAAATTATAATATATCGTACTGCTTCTGAGCAGAGTGAAAATTTTCTATATATTTTGATAGAAATTATGTTTTTTTTTTTTTTTTTTTTTTGAGACGGAGTCTCGCTCTGTCACCCAGGCTGGAGTGCAGTGGCCGGATCTCAGCTCACTGCAAGCTCCGCCTCCCGGGTTTACGCCATTCTCCGGCCTCAGCCTCCCGAGTAGCTGGGACTACAGGCACTCGCCACCTCGCCCGGCTAGTTTTTTGTATTTCTTAATAGAGACGGGGTTTCACCGTGTTAGCCAGGATGGTCTCGTTCTCCTGACCTCGTGATCCGCCCGTCTTGGCCTCCCAAAGTGCTGGGATTACAGGCTTGAGCCACCGCGCCTGGCCAGAAATTATGTATTATTTTTTTAAAACGCTTGATTATTTTGGAGTTAGAGTCAATAAAGGAAATGTGGTAATTTAAGAACATTTCCATCTAAAATCTTTAACAATTCACCCTGCTTTATTTATTGAAAAACAAGCATTCTGAATTCAAAAGCAAACTACTATAATCAATATGAAACACATTTTAGGAATTATGAGAAGAAAAAATAGAGTCAAATAGAAAATAGAAATACACACTTATTATTTACTTATTAATTAGGTATCATGACTTATCCTGTGCAATTATTTCTCAATCATTTTCTATTTCACACTCACCCTTTTAACCAAGAAAATTATTTTCAAAAAACAAAATTCCTTCTCTTTTTTCTACCTCTCTTATTCTCACAGCCAAGCCAGTAGTAAGTTCTGACTTCAAAATACATTACAAATTTATCTACTTATCACCATGTCAAACTCTAACTACTAAGCCAATTGTAACTCAAAGTCCCCAGGTTTGGAGGTATACACTGTGAATAAGTACCTACTTGTATCTCTTTCAACATGAGTTCATGTTGCCTCATAAAGGTTCCAGGAAGAAGCTCAAGCCCAGAAAAAACAAAAACTGGTTGGATCCAGAGATACCCAAGTTGGGGATCAATGTTGGCAAACTCCCCTCATTACCATACTAAAATCCTTGCTCAGGGAGGAGATAGTTTACCATTATCTATACATGTGAGGTGGGTAGAAGTATGATCAGTAACTGTGCCTGCACTGTCTGTACTCCCCCTCTAATACAATGACTCACCTTTTCACCTTTTTTTGGAGAGGCACTGCTGTGGTAACTATCACTGGTGATCTTAGTTGTTGCAGGTAATAAAATCCGTTTATTAAATCCTCCTTGGTTTTGGTTATTGGGGTGTCACCTGCCAAGCGATCAAACCAACCTATTGTGTGAGTGGCAAAACTAGCTTCATCTCTTTTCTGGTCTACTTAAGAATCTCATTGCTTTGACTTTTGTCCCTGGAAAAAAGATTGTGCCTCCTTTTGTTATTAGGTTATTGTCTGTGGGTAAAAGTAACTGATCATATTATTTCACCACTTTAAATTATTCTGATGGTTTTCCATTGTATTTATTTCTTTTTAAGAAGGCATAATTAAATGTTTATTAAGAGGAGAAGCTGTCAAAGTAAAAAATAGCAAATGAAGAATAAATAAACTCCCTTTTGTCTCAGATACACATGACATCCATGATATGTGATATAATAAGCGTTTTAATTTGTGACCTCCAGCTCAGAAATGCTAAGTAATATTCCATTCAAGCTAATGCTTCTGTATTCTTACTAAATAGGTGACATTAAGAGCATGGAAAAGTTGCTTACTGAAAGGAAATCCCAGAAAAGTAAAGGAGGGAATATAGTAAGAAGTTACGTAGAACATTCTTTAAATTGTATTTAACTACGCTTTCATATTTTCACAGTAACACAGAACACCGTCATTTGCAGAACTTGTTCACAATACTTAAATACCAGAAACAAATTTAGTCTTGTACCTAAGAGCTTGGAAGTTGCTTATGTTTACATAAAAAGAAACTATTAAAAATTTTGTACTGGAGCAACTGCACACGAGGAAGGCCAAGACAAACACAAATCAAGAATGGAGTCCTCCCAAAGCTGCAGTGTGAAAACACTATAAACAGTGAATTCCACACACATGAATAGGTTTCTTTGCTATAGAAAATCAAAGTGAAATAAGGAATGGACATGTTTGACAAGGTTTCATTTAAAAAAGAAGGATGAGACCCTATATGCATTTAGTTTTCTGCTCCTTCACATTTTTCTCCTGCATTGTCTGATGTCCATGGTGTTAGGTTGTTTCTAATCAACTTCATAAGGTGGGTGCCGACTTTCCACAAGTGTTCATTAAGTTTATCAGGTTTTGCAATGGCCTCATTAAAAGGCTTTTTTATTAAGGATCTTATGGTAAAATATAGAAAAGTTGAGGCCAGATCATGGCAGATTGGTTGTGTCGGTTGCGTCTCTTTCTTGCTTCTATCAAATGCTTTTTAGTAAGCTCCTTGGGAATTATCTTTCATTTGTTTTCAATCATTACCACATGCAAATTTAGCAAAGTACAAGCAGTAGTCTCTCTTCAGTTTCGGAAAGAAGACCTTACTATTTGGATGAGTTGCACTGGCTATTAAATGCTTATCCAAAAATTCCAAGAAACTGGTGCAGATGGATCCCAGCTCAGACTTCACTTTCTGCTCATAGTCCTTAATCAGCTGCAACTTCTTGTCAGAGTTGTCAGTTTTCTGCCTGAGATAGTCCTTAATCAGCTGCAAATTATGGTTGGAGGTGTTAGTTTTCTGCTCAATGCTTAATTCAGATGGCCTTCCAGGCAGACCTGTGGCCCCTGACCGTGGTCTTGTAGGCCACTGAGAGCAGATTGTACTCCTCTTTGGGCAACTGGGCACCCTGCTTGGCCTCGGCTTTCCTGAATGTGGCCATGTTGAAGCTCTCTCAGCCTGCTTGGTCAGCTTACCCTTCTGAATCAGCCCAAGGTATACTCTATGACATGTGGTGAGCTGTTTGTAGGGCCAGGACTGAGGATGAAGAGAGTGATAGTGAGTGCCTACCTGTATTGCAGGAGTTCTTCTCAAGAGCTTTAAGTCTGTTGGCCATAAGAGAAGTCTCCATTATCTTTATAATAAAATCCAAATAATTTATGTGGCTCATCAGGCTATACATTAGCTGGCCCCCTACCTGTTTCATGAACTACTGTAAATATTCCTTCACTGTAGTACAGGATCAGACTGTCCCTGGAAAAGCATGTAATCTATGTAATCTATGTCATTGAAATGTTATACTTCTTCCAACTGCCAGTAATGTTCATTCTGCACATTGTCACATGACTGGTTTATTCTTACAGTAAGCACTGCTGGTTGCATGTCACTTCCTCAGATATCTTACCAGAGAACACTATCAAAAATACCTCCTGTGCCTCCACCAGCGAGTTTAGTTCTATTTTATTTTATGTTTTATTTTCCCCGTACAGTAAAGTGCAGCCTGTAGTTTTACTATATATGGGCCCTTTATTTGACAAGGGCCTCGTCTGGTTTGTCACTCTTGTGTTTCACCATTTAACATTAGTTCAAAATTATTTATTGAGTTCCTGAGAAGATAGAATCAGTAAATAATTTTGAAGGAAATAAATAAATCTCCCCCAATATTTATACTATTTCTACATTTATGTTTAGTAAAACACTAAAAGCATAATTCTATCACATTGCTTTCATTGATAATAGTGTAAACAGAATTTATAATACATCATTTATATCAAAAAACATATAAACTTTCCACACTACCCAGAAACAGTATTGTTTACTTCAATTTACTTTTATCCTTACCTAGCCAATCAATTTGTTAGTCATAGAGATATTTAAAATTAAAAATGCTTCAGGAAAACCAGAGATTATTATATTTAGAAAAATGCAAAATTATTAGTCATATATACTTTGAATATCAAACTAAATAGCAATATTGAATCAAATTAACTAGCAATTCTATTTGTGATTTATGTACTGATTATAATAAATTTGATTTTATGAATCAAACATTTAATGAGTATATGTCAGTATGCAATATAAAGTAAAATATAAAATAATAACTATTTAATATTTAGATGCTTTGATACTTTATCCTAAGAGCTAAAAACATTATTTTAAAGACTTTTGCCAAAGAAAAATATGTGATTTTTCCATGAAGGAGATAAAATAATGCATTTTCACAAACTGAGACTTTAGGCTGTATCTTTTTCGCTGGGTGATATTTTCAATGATCTTTTTCACCTATGGGACAAAGAAATAGTAAGACGTTCTTGCTATTACAATGATTCGGCCTTCTCTTTTCCTTTTAAATAAGTATATGTCAAGTTCATTTGTACATAGAATTCAGTCAGGAAATTTTGTAAGTAAATCAATTATTTTCATATGCTATAATATTTTTATTGATTCTATAAAAATTTTAGAGTTGTTTTTCCAACAATACATATTGCTACAAAAATATAAAAATCACAGAGGCGCTGTAAAATATAAGTATCCTTTGGCTTTTTGACAATGCAGTGTTTCACATTTCCCTTTAGGCAAGTGAAAAAATATGCAATCAGTCTATATGATGTGTATACTAACGTACTGTACTTTTGTATAATGATCATTATATATATAAATGATCATTTTATAGCTAGAACAGAAAAATTTTCTTCAACTGTTCACTCAAATAAATATTCCACCCTTTGTTTTCTCCCTCAGGAACACTGATTATTCTCTGGTTTAGCCAGTTTAACTCTGAGATTCTCTCTTCCACTTGTTCTAATGTTTTAAAAGTGTCCACTGTATTTTGTAACTACCTAAGTGTGTCTTTCATTTCCAGAAGTTCTGAATGGTATTTCTTTATGTTATCTATCTTTCTAGAAAATTTTGTATTCATATTCTAAAATGCTTTTTAAATTTCTTTATGATAGTTTTCGTCTTTCTCTGGTATCTCTTTAAGTAGCTTAATAATTAACATTCTGAGTTATTTATCCGGAATTTCACAGATGTCAGCTAGGTTTGGATTCATTGCTGGAAAGTTAGTGTGATCTTTTGGAAGTGTCATAGAACTCCGTTGTTTTGTCATATTACCAGAGTTAATTTTCTGGTTCCTCCTCATGTTGCTAGACTATTTCTTCAAACTATTCTTGAATTTGTTTGATTTGATGATTTAAAAAAATTTTTTTTTTCTTCTTACGGATGTGACTTTAATGGTTATGATTAATTATAGCCTAATTTGATTCTTTGTGCTTTCATCAGTAAAGACTCTGTAAGTGTTTCTTGGTTACAAAGAGTCTTTGTATAATGATTTTCTCATAAGCTGGTTGTAGTAGCAATGTTCTCAGTGTATGAATAAGTTCACCATCTTCTGTGGGGTTGGAATGGTAGCAGTCTCTTGAAGTTTATCTAATTCCCCCATGATATGCACTTTTTTTATTTATTTGTATTTTTTTGTTGTTGTTGTTTTGAGACAGAGCTTCACTCTTGTTGCCCAGCCTGGAGTGCAAGGGTGTGATCTCGGCTCAGTGCAACATCTGCCTCCTGGGTTCAAGCATTTCTCCTGCCTCATCCTCCCAAATAGCTGGAATTACAGGCTCCTGCCACCACATCTGACTTTTTTTTTTTTTTTTTGTATGTTTAGTAGAGATGGTGTTTCGCCATGTTGATCAGGCTGGTCTTGAACTCCTGACCTCAGGTGATCTGCCTGTTTTCAGCCTCCCAAAATGCTGGGATTATAAGCATGAGCCATCACACCTGGCCTTATTTATTTGTTTTTACCCAGTTTTTTATTTATAATTTTGATGGTCTAGGCTTCAGGATAGTAGGGGAGGAACCTCTACAGGGGTCCCTACACAGGGGTGCCCTACACAGGGACCCAAATTATGGCTAAAGCAGGTGGGTACATACAATACCCAGTGGTAGACAGAGGTCCCAGCCTTGTCCAAAGTGGCTGAGGGAGCTCTCAGTGAGCTGTACTGATGTCTTATCAGAGGGAAGGGTTGGAGCCACATCAGATCGCCTGCCAGGTCAGCAGAAAAGCTATCTACCTTCCAGACACACTCTTGTACCAGTGCTCAAGCTATTCAGATCAGCCAGGTATGTCTTTTCATCTGTAAGAATTCTGATGATCCAAGTAGAGGGAAATTGTGACTCTGCCTCTTATGCAAGCCTAAACCTGGAGGGTGCACCTTCTGGGGGGAGGCAGAATTTTTCTCTGTTCAACTTCTCTCCCTGTTTTACATTTTTTTCCTTCTCTTCCCTCTTAATACACCACCACCATGCCTAGCCTTTTTTTTTTTTTTTTTTTTTTTTTAATTTTTAGTAGAGTCGGGGTTTCACCATTCTGGTCAGGCTGGTCTTGAACTCCTTACTTAACGTGATCCACCTGCCTCGGCCTCCTAAAATGTTGGGATTGCAGGCACGAACCACCGCGGCTGGCCAGATGGACTCTTGTAAATCAAAGGCTGGGTTTCCTATTACAAAATGCATGAATACTTACACTGCTGATAGTTTTCTTTGCTGTAATTCTTTCAAACATTTTTTCTTGTGTTTAATGAATGTCTATACCTCTTACATTCTTGCAGTACATTCTGAAGTCATTTCAGTTCAGGTTAGAATATTTGCTTTTCTGTGTGACAATATAGTTATAATGACACTAAAATTGGGGCTGCTGTCAACTCATCACTGGAGGTAAGCTGGTTCTAAATGTTAATTCTGATTTTTTGTTTGTTTGTTTGTTTGCTTTTGATACTGAATCTTGCTCCGTCATCCAAACTGGAGTGCAGTGACATAATCTTGGCTCACTGCAACCTCCATCTCCTCCTGGTTTCAAGCTATTCTCCCACCTCAGGCTCTTGAGTAGCTGGGACTACAGGTGTGCACAACCATACCCAGCTAATTTTTGTGTTTTTTGACAGAGACAGGATTTCACCATGTTGGCCAGGCTGGTCTCAAACTCCTGAGCTCAAGTGATCTGCCCACCTGGGCCTCCCAAAGTGCTGGGATTACAGGCATGAGCCACTGCACCCGGCCTAAATATCAATTTTTGAAAATGTGCCAAAGACTTTAAATAATGTGCTGGTCCTTCCTTATGTGTGTAATTTTAGAAGTATTCCAAGAAATTATTATTAAATAATTCATTTTATAAATGTAAAAGCAGGAAAGCTATTTTATGTACTGTTATAATGATTAGCACATACTAGCTACTCTATAAAAATGTTACCTTATTATCAGGAAACACATTGCCTGTGGTACATTAATACCTCTGATTTCACTCCACCACTACATATTTATTATATTGGTATACTTACAGTGGAGTATAATATTCATCTAAAATTATATGACTACAATATTCACCTAGTATGATATTTATTTATTAGCAACAAACTACATTGTAAACAAGGTCCCCTATGACAGAGATAATTAAACATAATTTAGGTATGCAAACATTTCATTATTTTATGGCTGAATAGTATCCTATTACAAATACAATACATATTGCATATCTGCAATATGTTTAATTATCTTATAATACCATATCTTTATGAACAGATGAATAAAGAAAATGTGATATGTATCTATTCATCTGTTGATAGACATTTAAGTTTCTTCCATATCTTGACTATGGTAAATAGTGCTAAATAAACATAGGGTCGCAGATATCTCTTCAATATACCAATTTCCTCTCTTTTGGATAAATACCCAGTAGTGAGATTGCTGGATTTTATGGTAGTTCTATTCTTAGTTTTTGGAAAAACGTGTATGCTCTTTTTCACAATGGCTGTGCTAATTTACATTCCTTCAAGAGTGTGTAAGAGTGTCCTTTTCTCCAGGTCCTCATGAGCATTTGTTACTTTTCCTCTTTTTGATAATAGCCATTCTCATTATGGTAACATATTTCATTGTGGCTTTGATTTACATTTTCTGATGATTAGTCATATTGAGTACTTTTTCATATGTTTGTTGGCCATTTATATGTCTTCTTTTGAGAAATATCCTAAGATCCTTTGCCTATTTTTTAAATCAGAAGGTGATGATGATGACTATTTTTATTATTACTGTTGAATTGTTTGAGTTCATTGTAAATTATGGATATTAATTACTTACCAGATGAATAGTTTGCAAATATATTTTCCCATTTAATGGATTGCCTCTTCACTGTATTGATTGTTTCCTTTTTCTGTGTAGAAGCCTTATAGTTTAATGTAGATCCATTAGTATATTTTTGCCTTTGTTGCCTTTGCTTTTGGAGTCTTTTGAAGCCATAAAATCTTTACCTAGACCAATGTACTGGAGCGTGTTCCCCGTTTTCTTTTAGTAGACTAATAGTTCTAGATTTTTTGTTTAATCAATCCTCTTTGAGTTGATTTTTGTATAGAGTGACAGATAGTGTTCTGTTTTCATTCTTCCGCATATGAAAATCCAGTTTTCCCAGCACCATTCATGAAAAAGGGTGTTATTCTCCCAATTATGGTCTTAGCATCTTTTGTTATAAATCAATTGGCTATAAATATGTGAATTTACTTAGCGGTTCACTATTCTGTTTTATTGGTCTATGTGTCGGCTTTTGTACCAATGCCATGATATTTTGTTTATTATAGCTTTTTATTACATTTTAAAATCAATTAATGTGATGCTTCTAGCTTTGTTCTTTTTGTTTAGTATTGTTTTGGCTATGTGGGATCTTTTGTGGTTCTAATACAAGTTTTAGTGTCTTAGCTTTTTATTATTATTATTATTTTACTATTTCTGTGAAGAATGTCGTTGGTATTTAGGTGGGAATTGCATTGAATCTGTAGATTTCTTTGGGTAGTATAGTCATTTTAGCAATATTAATTCTGCAAATTCATGAGCATGAAATATCTTTCCATTTCTTTCTTTCCTAAGTTTCTTTCAACATTGTTTTGTAGCGTCTGTTGCAGAGGGCTCTCACCTCTTTAGTTAAGTTTATTTCTAGGTAATATTTTTGTAGTTATTGTAAACGGCATCACTTCCTCGATTTCTTTTTCATCTAGTTTGTTACTGGTATATAGAAACAATACTGATTTTTGTTTGATGATTTTGTATCCTTCTACTTTCTGAATTCTTGTTTTGGTTCTCAGATTTTTGGGTGGTATTTTCATGTATTTCTATACATAAAGATTATGTTGTCTGCAAAGAGGGACAATTTGGCATTCCATTTGTGCTTTAGATGTCTCTTATTTATTTCTCTGTCTTGATTTATTTGGCTAAGGCTTCCAGTATTTTGTTGAGAGGAGTGGGGAAAGTGGGCACCCTTGGCATTTTCCACGTCTTAGAGAAAAGGCTTCTGTCTTTTTCCCATTCAATTTGATATTTTCTGTGAGTTTGTCATATATATACTATGTTGAGCTATGTTCTTTTTTATTCCTATTTTACTTAAAGATTTTATCATAAAGATATATTAAATTTTATCAAATAAGTTTTGGCATCAATTGAGATGATCATGGATTTTTTATCCTTCATTCTGTTGATATGATATATCACATTTGTTGATTTGAGTACGTTGAACCATTCTTGAATCACTGGGATAAAATCCCAGCTGATCATGGTGTATCCTTTTGAGACACCATGTTATTCGATTTGGTTGCTATTTTGTTGGTGACTTTGGCTTTTATGTTTATCAGGGATATTAAGGCTTAGTTTTCTTTTTTGTTACATTGTTGTCTGGTTTTGGTATCAGGGTAATGCTGGCCTCGTAGAATGAGTTAGGAAGAATTCCTTTATCTTCAAGTTTTTGGAATAGTTTGTGAAGAATTGGTATTAGTTCTTCTAACCAGTGGAATTCAGATATAAAGCCATCCAGTCTTGAAGGGCTTTTCTTAGTCAGGAAACTTTTTATTACTTATTCAATCTATTTATTAATTATTTTTCTGTTCAGTTTTTTCTTCTTTTTGTTTTGGTGTATTTTATGTATCCAGAAATTTGTTCATTTCCTCTAGGTTTTTTAATTTGTTTATTTTAATGTATTCATATAGCCTTCAATGATCTTTTGTATTTTTGTGGTATAAGTTGTAAAGTCTCTCTTTTCATATCTGATTTTCTTTATTTGGGTCTGCTCTCATTTATTCTTGATTACTCTAGCTAGTAGTTTATCAATATTGTTTACTTTAAAAATTTTTATTGCTGATTTGTTACATTTTTAATATTTTTTTTTTAGTACTGCCCTGATTTAATTTTTTTTTCCTTCTCCTACATTTTGTTTTGATTTGTTCCTCCCTTTCTTGTTCCTTCAGGTGCATCTTTATGTTTATTTGAAATCTTTCTACTTTTTTTGATACAGAAATTTATTGCTTTAAGCTTCCCTCTTAATATTTATTTTACTGCCTTCCATTGGTTTTAGCATGCTGTGTGTCCATTTTTACTTACTTTAAGAAAGATTTCAATTTTCTTCTTCATGTCTTAATTGACTCGATGGCCATTCAGGAGGGAGCACATTGTACAATTTCCATGTATTTGTACAATTTCCAAAGTTCTTGTTTTTTACTTATAGTTTTATCCCATTGTTTCCTGAGAAGATTCTTCATACGATTTTATTTTTTAAAAATTTGTTGAGACATGCTTTGAGTCCTAATAATATTGTCTTTTCTGGAGAAAGTTCCATGTACTAATGGGATCTCTCTTTTGTACTTCATAAATGCCCAAAGAAACTTACTTCGAAATATGAATCATCAATGTATAATGTTTGCCCTTTTTTATTGTTCCTAGAGAGCTTTTATAAAAGTGATTCATAAAGAAAAATATGGTAATGACTACTGGCACTCGGTTAAACTCATAACAATGCTAGAATAAAAAGCTGATATTCTAACACTAAAAATTAATTCACAAACCAGAATGAAACACTAGTTCAATGTATTCCAGAATCATAATTATATTTTTCCTAAAAAGCTACACAAGATGCCAATATCTCTGCAGATGTGATATTAATGAACATTCTTCACTAAATGAAAATGTGAGTCATTAGCATTATATGAATGCTTCTATTACATAAAGTGTTTTCTTCCTGTGAAATGAGTAGCCCATTATAACTAGAAGTAAAGGAGGTTTATGATTTATCACCACTATGTACTTTTTTCATTTTGTTGATTTTTTTGTATTGTTAATATTTATTTTGTGTAGTACTGCTCCAATTTTATTCTTTTCTTACTCCTAATTTTTCGTTTGGTTTGATTTGTTCTTGCCTTTCTAGTTTCTTCAGGTGCATCTTTATGTTTATTTGAAATCTTTCTACTTTTTTGATGTAGACATTTATTGCTGTTTCTTAATATTTCAAAAATCTCTACTGTAAATTTAATCATTACAAAAATCACTATTATAAATTTAAGGAATAATAACAGTGCAAAAATGTAGCATACAAACTCTGTATTTAAAAAGTAGCCATTTATCTTCTGCATGATTTTACTTTTTTATTTTTAGACAAATCATATTTTCTATAAATTTAATAAACATTGCATATGTGCCACTATGTTTCCACATGATGGTAAGTATTCGTGAATGTAGCTAATGAGTTCTTCCCAAATACTAAGCATTCATTAACAGTAAACCTCTTTTCCCCATGAGTCATATTTTATGTGAACATTTACCAAAAATCCAAATAACTGGATTTATCTCCTAGAGATTTTACAGTTTCAGAATTTACATTTAAATATTTACTCCATTTTGAGTTTACACTTACATGAGGTAAGATAATGGTCCAATTTCATTCTTCTGCATATGGATAGTCAGTTTTCTCAAAGGCATTTGTTAAAGAGATTTTTATTTTCCCATTGTCTGCTCTTGATATTTTTGTAAAAAATCAATTGATCTAGGATATATGAGTTTATTTCTGAGCTCTTTATCCTATTACATTGATCAATGAATCTTTTTTTTTTTTCTTGTCAGTAGCATACTCTTTTGATTACTATAGCTTTGTAATATATCTTTAAATCAGCTAGCGTGATGCCATTACCTTTGCTCTCCTTGCTGAGGAGTGCTTTGGCTGTTTGGGTGCTTTTGTGGTTCCACATAAATTTTAGGATTGTTTATTTAATTTCTGTGAAAAATGACATTGAAATTTTGATAGGCACTTCATTGAATGTTCCGATCACTTTGAGTTGTATGGACATTGGGCAATGATTTCATATACATGATCCCAAAGGAAAGACAACAAAGGTGAAAATAAACAAATGAGATTGCAGTAAACTAAAAAGCATTTGCTCAGAAAAAGAAACAACAGAGTAAAGAGACAATCCATAGACCGAGAGATTATGTTTTCAAATTATAAGTTGGATAAGGAGCTAATACCCAAAACATACAAGGACTTCAAAATACTAACAACAACAAAAATCAAATAATCCTATCAAAAATGGACAAAGGACCTGAGTAGACATTTCTTAAATGACATAGAAATAGCCATCAGATATATGAAAAAAAAAAATGAGCAACATAAGTAATCATCAGAGAAATGCAAATTAAAATGATAATCCATCTCCTCACACCTGTTAAAATTACCATTACTGAAAAAAAAAAAAGACAAATGTTGATGAGAATGTGGAAAAGTAAAATACTTGTACGCTGTGGGTGGGATTGTAAATTAGTACAACCATTTTAGAAACAGTATGGAGATTCCTTAAAAACTAAAAGTAGAATTATCATATGGTCCAGCAATCCCACTTCTGTGTGTTTATCAAAAGAAAGTGAAATCAGCATGTTGAAAGGATGTCTGTATGTTCGTGTTCATTGCAACATTATTCACAATAGTAAATATATGTAAACAACCTAAGTATGTCTCAAATAGTAAATGGATACAGAAACTGTAGCATATGTATATACACACTGGAATAGTATCCAGCTTTACAAAGAAAATGTTGTCATTTGGGACAGCATGGATGTATCTAGAGGAAATTATGCTAAGTGAAACAAGCCAGGTACAGAAAGACAAATGCTGCATGATCTTGCTTAAATATAAAATCTAAAAAGTCAAAATCATAGAAGTAGAGTGTGGAATGATGGCTACCAGAAAGTGAGCATGGGCTGGTGGATCAAAAAAGTGGATATGTTGGTCAAAGGCTAAAAGGTTTTGGTTAGACAGGAGAAGTAATTTCTGGTCGATCCATTGCAGCATTGTGACTATAGTTAATAATCATATATTGCATATTTCAAAGTTACTAAAATAATAAAATGTAAATGTTTTAATTACAAAGAAAGGATAGATTTGTGAGATGATACATGTGTTAGTGTGGCTTGATCGTTGCACTATGCATACATGTATAACAACATACTTTACCACCTAAATATATGCAATTATTATTTGCCAATTACAAATGAAATAAAATTTTAAAGATAGATCACTATTGAGTTGCCTCAGATATTGTTAGATAAATGCATCTTTTAACTCCAAAACCTGCACAGGTGGTGTGTCACCAATATCATCCATTTCAATATCACTTTCTAAAAATTTTATTATTTGAATCAAATTATTTTTCCCTTCTATTCTTTCTTTCACTATTAATATTTAATACTTCCTTCTGATGGACTGTGTAATCTCTAGGTCAGACAAAATCTTCAAAAAAAGAAAATACTGACGGGTGGAATGAGCATTTTCCATTTCGTTGTTCATGGTGATTTTTGTACGCATTTTACTCCTATTCCATAACAAACACCTCTACCAGGGTGTTATGTTATATACTGAGAAAGTATTTGGTGGATATAATTATCTGTTCTCTAATATCTTTTTGGTTTCCTTAACATCAAGATGAAGCAATTATTTACGGTGGCCACTATGGTCACTAAATGCCACCTGTAATTGAATAGTTTTCTTTTTTTTTTTTTCCTTTTCCTGATAGATATGTAAGTGGCTATCTACATGCAATCTTCGACTTCTTTTTTCTTTTATTTTCTTTTCTTTTTTTTGTTTGGAGATGGAATCTCATTCTGTCACTCTGGCTAGAGTGCAGTGGCACAAACTCGGGTCACTTCCAGCCCTGCCTCCCAGGTTTAAGCAACTCTCCTGCCTCAGCCTCCTGAGTAGCTGGGATTACAGGGACATGCTACGATGGCCAGCTAATTTTTGTATTTTAGTAGAGATGGGGTTTCATCATGTTAGCCAGATTGGTCTCCAACTCCTGACCTCAGATGATCTGCCCACCTCGGCCTCCCAAAGTACTGGGATTACAGGTGTGAGCCATCATGTCTGGCCTGGCTTCTTTCTTATCTCAAAAAGAGTTACTAAACACATAAATAAATCAAAATCTGTCATTTTTCTTGCCCTTGAGAGTTTCTATTTTGACCAATTGAACTGAATAAAAAAGACTCAAATTCAGTTTACAGTTGGCAAATTAAATAATTGATACTAACCCTGCTTCTGAAGACAATTTTAAAAACTGGTGAAATAGGTTTTGCAATTGGATTTAAAATATGATATCAAAGATTGTGAGGAATTATTGTGTGATGGCACAAGAGACTACAGAAACTTCAATATATGAGCCTAGCATGGAAGCACACCTTCTTCAAAAACAGTTTGATGATATAAATAAGACAGCTGAGAGAGTGAGCTATAAGTTTGAGACCTTAAAGGGCCACAGGAACAATGACATATGCAGAGACTGTCAAGATTTAGGACTCTAATAATTCCATCACCCAACTTGGAATTGGGACATTAAAGAATTCATTAACCAGCTCATTCCCAGATGAAACATCATTTTTTTTTTTTTTTGGTGGAGTCTCGCTCTGTCGCCCAGGCTGGAGTCCAGTGGCGTGATCTTGGCTCACTGCAATCTCTGCCTTTCGGGTTCAAGCAATTCTTCTGTCTCAGCCTCCTGAGTAACTGGGACTACAGGCTCCTGCCACCATGCCCAGCTAATTTTTGTATTTTTAGTAGAGATGAGGTTTCAAAATGTTGGCCAGGATGGTCTCGATCTCCTGACCTCGTGATCCACCCACCTTGGCCTTCCAAAGTGCTGGGATTACAGGAGTGAGCCACTGCACCCAGACTCCAGTGAATAATCTGAGTGCTTCTATACCTGGATTAATGTATCTTAAGTTGTGGCTGACCTGAAGTGCCATAAAAATGCAAATAAGAGTAAATTCATCTTAGTCTTCAAATCATGACAAATATTAATATATTTTAAGCAAATGACCAGATTAAAGTCATAGATAGCCTGACACGTGCGAGATTAGGTAAAATAAGCAAGAATAAGTGAAAATAACAAACACTTAAAACAACTATTGGGAAACCAAGATACTAAAAATAAAATTGTCCAGTGTACAAAGTAACTATGTGTAACATGTCAAGAAGAAAAAATCTAAGTATAAATATTTTAGGAGAAACTAAAAATTAATAAAAATTAGCACAACATATTAGAAAATTAACCAATTAGACTAAAAAATACAGTAATTGAAATCAATATAACAGCAGATTGTATATAGCTAAATAAATAATTAGTATAGTGTCAAAAGAAATTTTATAATTTATTATGATAAGATACTAAAAGAAGAAATACGGCACAGAATGTAGAGTATATAGAACATAAAATGTAATTTTATAGATATGATGAAAGATTCTTAAGGCATGGGGTAAGAAGCTCAGAAAAGTCAAGAAAAACGAATAAGAAAATAAATTTGTTGAAATGGCAGAAAACCGAAGACAAAAGGATATCTTATACACAAATAAGGGTGAGAAACACAAGAAAGACAGATTGCATTGCCACAAGAGTTAAACTTAGAGCTGACTTCTGTAAGAAGCATGAGACAGTGAAATGATATATTCTGTGGACTAAAAGGGAAAAATGACAACATAATATCTACACTTACATAAAATACTCTTATAGAATAATGAGAAATTAAACATAATTTCAGCAGAAAACTGAAAAATCTAGAACAGATGAACCACAGTAAGTGAAATTCTAAAGACTGTTCTCTTTAGAATTTCAGGTAGACTAGAAATCATCTAAGTAAAATTCCACAGATGAAAAAAATGAATAAAGAGAAAAATGGGAAAAGAATGTTAAATCTAAAGTAATACTTACTTTAAACCAGTAACTGATTTTCCATAATTACTTGAAAACAATAGTATTGCAAACAATACTTGTCCTCATGGATCACAAGGTCAAGAAATTCAATAAATATGGATTAAAGTGTTCTATATGTGTTTCGTTGCTTCAGTGATGAATAAAGGTTTTCATTAAGACTAGATTAGGTCAAGAATGGTAAATTTTACATGCATCATTCAACATAATCTAGCATATACTGAACTTACACACAGCAATACATTTTAGCGACTTATAAAAAATATTTTTTTTCTTACACTGCATGATCATCATCAATCACCTGGAAGCTATGATTCAACTGAAACATTGCATATTGTCATGCTGAGGGAAACAGAAAATGACAAACAATGCTCTGAATGTCCATAATGAGTAGCCTATCTTATTCTTCGGTTTACAAAGTATTCAGTGTTTTGACATTACATATATTTCCCCTTTATCACCACAATATTTGACCACACCTGAAATACAAATTGGAGAACATATTCTACTGAAGAGTGAGGAGTTTTCTCAATCCATTCGTGTATAGTGATTAAGCAATATTTTTTTTTTTTTTGAGAAATGAGAAGTGTCAGATTTTATCCTACATGAAAACTAACATCGTGGATGCTGGTAGAAGACACAAAACTCCTAGATCAGACATAAAAGACAGTTTATTTTCACAGCAGTAATAGTAGTCATAATTTCAACATTTGTGTGCGTGTGTGTGTGCCAGTACACTGATCCCTAATTCACATATGGTGACATGAAAGGCAAGATGGTGCTTCATGTGCAGAGCATGTGGTTCAGAAAAAGACCCCTCAGTTTAGTATACCTTATCTCTCATATGGGAAGTAATCATGCCTCCTTTTGCTCTGGAGAGATGTCCTAAATCTTTCAAGACTATGAGCAAACCTTCCCATAGATACAGAGGGAGTCATTACGTTTTTCAAAGTCATTTGCTATACGAACATTCTTGAAAAGGTACTCTGAAACAAAGGGTAGTCTGTGCCCCACTTTACAAGACACAACTACACAAGAAACCTATGAATAATTGCTTCCCAACAGTTTTAAGCTACAGAAAATTATGGTAATATATATTCCAAGCTCATTATTTTTTTGCCAATATAAATCTAAAAAATTCAGTCAGCTTTGAATCTATTTGATTCCAGTCAGGCATATGTACTAATAACCACAGACAAAGATACTATCGAGTATATCATCTAATTTAAATTAATAGTTATATCTGAGTAATTAAAAAAAAAAAAATTGAGATGGAGTCTCACTCTGTTGCCCAGGCTAGAGTGCAGTGGCATGATCTCAACTCACTGCAACCTCTGCCTCCCGGGTTCAAGTGATTCTCCTGCATCAGCCTCCTGAGTAACTGGGATTACAGGTGCCACTGCCATTCCTGGCTAATTTTTGTATTTTTACTAGAGACGGGGTTTCACCGTGTTGGCCAGGCTGATCTCGAACTCATGAGCTCAAGTAAACCACCCATCTTGGCCTCCCAAAGTGCTGGGATTATAGGCTTGACCCATCATGCCAGGCCATGAATTTTTTGTGTAATAAATTTCACTTGTGCTAATTGTGCCTTTCAGGTTGTTTTTTTTTTTTTTTTTTTTTTGGTATTTTAATACAATTTTACAACCATTACTGCAATATGTTTATTACCACAAAGAGAAATTTCATACATATTTATATCCACTTCCCATTTTTTCCCACAGCACTAGGCAACCACTAATCACCTTTTGTCTCTGTATAATTTCCTTTCTTTAATATTTTGTATAAATGGAATCACAAAATAAGCTATTTTGTGTTTGTGCACATTTATTTAACATAATATTGTTGAGGTTTATTCATATTGTAGCATCTGTGAGTAATTAATTTTTTTATCTGAAAATAGTATTCCATTTTATGTATATTCCACGTGTATTATCAGTTCATTAACTGATGGATACAAAAAAGATGTTTTTACTTTTTGGTTATTGCCACTTGCATACATATGGATTTATTTTTGGGTTATCTATTCTTTTCCATTGGTTGATGGGTCTGTTTTTATGAAACACCATCCTGTTTTGGTTACTATAGCTCTGTATTATAATTTGAAATTAGGTAATGTAATTCCTTCAGTTTTTTTTTTTTTTTTTTTTTTTTTTTAGGAGAGATTTGGTTATTGTCAGTCTTTCGTGGTTCCATACAAATTTTAAGTGTGTTTTTTTTTTAACTGTGAAAAATATCATTAGTATTTTTATGAGACTTTCGTTGAATCTATTAATTGTCTTGGGTAGTATGGACACTGATATGGTTTGATTATGTCCCCACCCAAATCTCATCTTAAATTTTCATGTGTTGTGGGAGGACTCAGTTGGAGGTAATTGAATCATGAAGGTTGGTTGTTCCTGTGATGTTCTCGTTATGGTGAATGAGTCTCATGAGATCTGATGGTTTTAAAAAGGGGAGTTTCCCTGCACAAGCTCTCTTCTCTTGTCTGCTGCCATATGAGATGTGCCTTTCACCTTCCACCATGATTGTGAGGTCTCCTCAGCCACATAAAACTGTAAGTCCAATAAAACTATTTCTTTCTTTCTTTCTTTCTCTCTTTCTTTCTTTCTTTCTTTCTTTCTTTCTTTCTTTCTTTCTTTCTTTCTTTCTTTCTTTCTTTCTTTCTTTCTTTCTTTCTCCTTGCTTGCTTCCTTGCTTGGTTGCTTGCTTGCTTGCTTGCTTGCTTGCTTTTGTAAATTCCACTTTCTCAGTTATGTCTTTATCAACAGTGTGAAAACAGACTAATAGAGTAAATTAGTACCAGTAGAGTGGGGCACTGCTGAAAAGATACCCAAAAATGTGAAAATGACTTTGGAACTGTGTAGCAGGCAGAAGACGAAATTGTTTAGTGGGCTCAGAAGAAGACAGAAAAGTGTGGGAATGTTTGGAACTTCTGAGAGACTTGTTGAATAGCTTTGACAAAAAATGCTGATAGTGGTAAGTACAATAGGTCCAGGCTGAGGTGGACTCAGATGGAGATGAGGAACTTGTTTGGAACTAGAGTAAAGTTTACTCTTCTTATATTTTAGCAAAGAGACTAGCGGTATTTTTCCCTGCCCTAGAAATCTGTGGAACTTTGAACTTGAGAGAGATAATTCAGGGTACTTGGCAGAAGAAATTTTTAAGCAGCAAAGCATTCAAGATGTGACTTGGGTGCTGTTAAAGACATTCCGTTTTATAAGGGAAGCAGAGTGTAAAAGTTTGGAAGTTTTGCAGCCTGACAATGTGATAGAAAAGAAAATCCCATGTTCTGAGAAGGAATTCAAGTTGGCTTCAGTAATTTGCATAAGTAATGAGGAACTAAATGTTAATCCCCCAAACAACGAGAAAAATGTCTCCAGAGGACGTTGGAGGTCTTCATGGCAGCCCCTCCCATCATAGGCCTGGAGGCCTAGGAGGAAGAAATGGTTGCGTGTGCTGGGCCCAAGGTCACTGTGCTGTGTGCAGCCTAGGGACTTGTTGCCCTGAATCCCAGTCACTCCAGCTGTGTCTGAAAGGGGCCATAATAGAGCTCAGGCCATGGCTTCAGAGAATTCAAGTTCCAAGACTTAGCAGCTTCCACATGGTGTTGAGCCTGTGACTGCAGAGAAGTCAAGAAGTAGGGTATGGGAACCTCCACCTAGATTTCAGAGGACGTATGGAAATGCCTGGATGCCCAGGCAGAAGTTAGCTGCAGGGGGGTGGAGGTCCTCATGAAGAACCTCTGCTAGAGAAGTGCAGAAGGGAAATGTGAGGTGTGAACCCCCACACAGAGTCCCTACTGAGACACTATCTAGTGGAGCTGTGAGAAGAGGGCCACCATCCTCTAGACCCCAGAATGGTAGATCCACCTACAGCTTGTACCATGCACCTGAAAAACCTACAGACACTCAACACCAGTCCATGAAAGTAGCCGGGTGGGATGCTGTACCTTGCAAAGTCACAGAGGCAGAGCTGCCCAAGACCATGTAAACCCACCTTTTGCATTAGCATGACCTGCATGTGAGACAGGAAGTCAACGGAGTTCATTTTGGAGCTTTAAGATTTGACAGCTCTGCTGGATTTTGGATTTGCATGGGACCTGTAGTTCCTTTTTATCAGCCAGTTCCTCCCATTTGGGACAGCTGTATTTACCCAACGCCTGTACCACCGTTGTATCTAGGAAGTAACTAACTTGCTTTTGATTTTACAGACTCATAGGTAAAAGGCACTTGCCTTGTCTCAAATGAGACTTTTGACTGTGAATTTTGAGTTAATGCTGAAATGAGTTGAGACTTTGGGGGACTGTTAGGATGGCATGATTGGTTTCAAATGTGAGCACATGAGATTTAGGAGAGGTCAAGTACAGAATGATGTTGTTTGCCTGTGTCCACATTCAAATATAATCTTAAATTCCTACATGTTGTAAAAGGGACCCGATGGGAGGTAATTGAATCATGGGGACAGGTCTTTCCTCTGCTTTTCTCATGAAAGTGAATAAGTCTCATGAGATCTGATGGTTTTAAAAAGGGGAGTTTTCCTGCAGAAGCTCTCTTTCGTTGTCTGCTATCATGTGAAACATGACTTTCAACTCCTACCATGATTGTGAGACCTCCACAGCCATGTGAAGCTGTAAGTCTAATAAAACTCTTTCTTTTGTAAAGTGCCCACCCTTGAGTATGTCTTTGTCAACAACATGAAAACAAACTAATGTAAACATTTTAACAATATCGATTCTTCAAATACATGAATATAAAATAACTCAATTTTTTGGTGTTCTCATTTTCTTGCATCAGTGTTTTATAGTTTTCATTGTAGATCTCTTTTAATTTTTTGCTCCATTTTCAAATATTTTATTTTTCACTATTGTAAATGAGATTACTGTCTTAATTTCTTCTTTCAAATTTTTCACTGTAGGCATATAGAAATACTACTGATTTTTGCATGTTGATTCTGTATCCTGTCACTTTGCTGAATTTGTTCATCACTTCTAATAACTTTTTGGGGAAATCTTTAGGTTTTTTCCCCAAATATAAGCTCTTATGATGTGCAAAAGGACAATATGTCTTCTTCCTTTTCAATTCAAATGCCTTTTATTTCCTTCCCTTGTCTTATTGCTATAGCTTAGACTTCTAGTACTATGTTGAATAACAGTGTTGAAAGGGGAAACCCTTGTCTTGTTTCAGATCTTAGAGGAAAGGCTTTCAGTTATTTCCCAATCAATATAATACTAGCTGTGGGTCTATTTTATCTGGCTTTTATTATGTTGAAATATATTCTTTCTACACCCAGATCTTTGAGGGCATTTGTCATGAAGGGATGTTGAATTTTATAAAATGCTCTTTCAGTATCAATTGAAAGGATCATTTTTGTTTGTTTTTTATTCTGTTTATATGATGTATCACTTTGATTGATTTGCATATGTTGAATAATTCTTGATTCCCGGGGATAAATGCGACTTGGTCATGATGAGTGAAAGGTCATTGTTCTGAATGGTCTTGATGCTTTTTGTTTGTTTGTTTGTTTTGTTTCTGAGGTGGAGTCTCGCTCTGTTGCCAGACTGGAGTGCAGTGGTATGATCTCAGCTCACTGCAACCTCCGTCTCCCAGGTTCAAGTGATTCTTCTGTCTCAGCCTCCCAAGTAGCTGGGATTACAGGCACGCACCACCACACCCAGCTAATTTTTGTATTTTTAGTAGAGACAGGGTTTCACTATGTTGGCCAGGATGGTCTCAATCTCCTGATCTCATGATCTGCCCGCCTAGGCCTCCCAAAGTGCTGGGATTACAGGTGTAAGCCACTGTGCATAGCCTAGATGCTTTTGAAGTGTTGTTTGTATGTGGACATTAAAGAGTTAGGTATTTATTGTTGTCTTCACAGTCTGGGGTTTTTTGTACCCATCTTCTTGAGAATTCTTTCCAAGTATTCAAAGCATCTTGAGTGTTGTAAGCCAAGGTTTTGGTCACTGCAATCATGTTTTAATTAGTGGGCAGTCTAAGCCCAGTAATGCTATTACTTTTGCAGACTCATAGAGGTACCACCTAGGTGGTCTCGGGCAAGGTCCAAAAGAATTTCCTGAATTACGAGGGATAAATCCTTGTTCTCTTCCCTTACTTTTTTCCAAGAAAATGGAGTCTCATTTTGCTGAGTCATGTGGTGTTTGGGGAGAAGTGACATAAGCACCCCTGTGGCTACCACTAGGACTGTGCTACATCAACTGAAAGTGAAAACAGCACTGGGTCTTGCCCAAGGCCTGTAGCAAACACTGCCTAACTACCGCCTATGCTCACTAAGGCAGAAGAGCTCTACAGTCAGCAGGTGGTGAATCAAGCCTGGCTTCTATCCTTCCTTTCAGGGCAGCTAGTTCCTCCTGATCCCAGGTATGTTCAGAGGTGCATTCTGGGAGAAAGGCCTAGATTTGGGAACCTTGAGAATCTACCTAATACACTATTCTACTGTGGCTGATCTGGCAATCAAGCTGCAAGGCCAAGTCCTTCTCACTTTTACTTCCTATTTCCTCAAGCAGAAGGGTCTCTCCCCATGGCCATTACCACCCCAGATTCATGACAAATACTTCCTGCCCACTGCTGATGTTCACTTAAGGCCCAAGGACTCTTCAGTCAGTGTGTGGTGAATTCTTCCAGGCCTGCGTCTGTCCTCTCAGGGCAATGGGCTCTCTTCTGCCCCAGGGCAGGTCCAGAAATGTCATCAAAAAGGCAAGACCTGGGATCAGGAACCCTAGGAACCTGTTTGGTGCTCTACCCACTGTGACTGAGTGAGTACCCAACCCGCAAGAAAAAGTTTTCTTTGATCTTTTCTCTCCCTTCCCCAAGCAGAAGTTCCTCCCCATAGTCAGCAGTTGGAAATGTGATGGGTCAAAACTAAAGCTATCAAAGCCCTGGGCCTTACCCAAGGCCTGTGGCAAGTACTGCCTTGCTACCACTGCTGATTATTCAGGGTCCAGGGGCTCTTTAGTCAGCAGGTGATGAATCCTGCTAAGAATGGGTCCTTCCCTTCAAGGCAGCAGGTTTCTTCTGCCCCAGGGTGTGTGTAAGAGTTTCACAATTTGAGGTCTTAAATTTAAGCTTTTGATCCATTTTTTATGTTTTTGTATGTGGCCAGACAGAGGGGCTATTTTCAGTACCTGTTTTTGGTCATCTGAGAGCCTAGAAAAGGGGACTCACAAATCTGCCTGGTTCTCTATTCTACTGTGGCTGAGCTGATATCCAAAAGTTGCAAGACAAGTACTCTTTACCCTTCCCTCTCTCCTCCTCAAGTGGAAGGTAGGAGTCTCTCTTGGAGCTGCAAACTGCACTGCCTGGGGTTGGGGGAGGAGTGACGTCACCCCAGCTGGTGTCTCACTAGGTAGTGGGCACCCCAAATCAACTACCTCTGAGCCCAGCACAGGACCAGTATGTGCTCAGGAATTCCAGTCCTTTTGGTCTGGTATGCCTTTCAGGTTTCTTTAGAATCCAAGAGCCCTTTAGTCCTTGGTAGCTAGGCTTGCTGGAACTCAGGTTTCAACCAGTGGAATATAAGATTTGCCTTTGTCTATGGTTCACCTAAATGCTCCCTTTGTGGGCAATGGCTTAGTTCTGCCCCCTGTTGCTTTTCACTGTGAGAGGGAAGCACTGAGTTCCAGTGCAAAGTTCCATAATCACTATGGTCTCCCTCTTTCAAGGGCACAGATTTTCTCTCCAAGTCATGTGGCTGCTGCTGGCAGATTGGGGAGGAGTGGTGTAGGTGATTCAAGACAGTCTTTTCTACCCTCTTCAGTGCCTCTTTATTTAATATGATATTAAAACCAGGTACTGTGATCACCCTCCTAATTTTTCCTTCTTATGTGAGTGTTTTTGTGTGGATAGTTGTTCAGTTTGGTGTTTCTGTGTGGGAGATGATTGTTGGAGGCTTTTATTTGACCATCTTGCTCCATATCCTTTCTCCTTTTCCAATTTTTAAATTGGGTGGTCTTGTCATTACTTAGTTGTAAGGGGTCTTCATATAAGCTGGACGTAAGTCCTTTATCAAATATATTATTTCAAACAACTTTCTCTCCATCTGTGAATTGTCTTTATTTGTTCTTAATGCTATTTTCTGAAATGCATAACTTCTACTTTTTACAACTCATATTTATTACCTTTTTTACCTGAGACTTTGGTGTCATCTCTAAGTAACTCTTGCCAAAGTAAGAGCCTATTTTTTCTAACAATTTTATTCTTCTCACTCTTACAGTTAGCCATGTGTCAAGCATACTTCTTACATCTCTGTCACTTTTTCTCTATGATTGTCTCCAGGATTAATTATGGTTGAGTTTATTAGGATTTCATAGCAAAGACTAATGATTAATCCTTTCCACCAAGTTCTTTATTCTAAGTGAAGTAATTTATTTCATGACACAGAAATAATTGGAACTTAATTCTGAGAAATTTTTATAGATTTAGTGATTATTATAGCTAATGGGTGTGACCATAGTATACTTAATTTGGTCCATGGCATAACACTGAATTTAGCTGATATTTATCACTGAAAGCATTTCTGAAATTTGACTTTGACTATTTGGGGATTAGAAGCAATGGTATTTTAAAACCCTCAAGTTGCTAAAATTGTGGGCTATTTTTAGTCTTCATTTATTTTTGCTTTTGAATTAGTCAATTATTTCCTGAACACATTTATTTCTTGCATTACCTTGTATTATTTTGCCAATTATGGCCACAGAAATCACGTCACAGTATGAGATTTCTATTCCCAAACTCTTCCCCTAGAGCTACAATATATTACATACCTGATATGCTTTCCAAGCTCCCAAAGACAAATGTTTGTCAAATCATTTGCCACTATGTAAATAGTGTCATCATATTTCCTGTTATAACAATTTCTATACAGAACACCCTTCCTATGTCTTTACTTTTTGTATGATAATAAGATTTGTGTATTAGACAAAATATATTGAATTATATCACAGTATATAAAGAGCAAAACCTTAGTTTATAACAAACAAAGTCTGCCTTGCATAAAATACACTCATTGAAGTTGAACTGGGTGGTCTAACTTACATGTTCCACTCCAGAGGGCAGGCTGACAGAAAAAAATCATCTTACATGCCCCTGGTCCTTCATTGAACAGTCTACTGGATACCACAAATGAATAATGAGCAAAAGAATAGACATAGAGATTATAATGTTTATACTTTTGTATAGAGAGTGATGATAAAAATTAGTACTCCATCCTTCTAAAAGAAGGTAAAAAAAAAAGAGAAGAAGAACAAAAAATAGGCAGCATATTTAGAAAGCACTCAAATACATGATAAATATGACTTGATAAAAGGGTAACTTCAATAAATTTAAATAGAATAAATATCTCAGATAAAAATAAAATATTTTTGGATTGTATAACTTAACCTAATAATAAGATTTTTATAAATGACCTATATGAGGTACAATACTTTCTTTTAAAAGTAAAACGGGTTGAAAAAATATACCATGCAATTATTAGCTAGAAGAAAGTGGAGGCTGTTTAAAGTAAAACATATTATTAGAGACAAAGAGAACACCTTCTGTAAATTATAGGCCTAATTTAATAGTACTCAAATTAAACTTTATGTTTCCATAAAATGACATAACCAAATAAGGAGCTAGTAAAACCCAATGAGAATATAATGAGACAAGAAAATTGCATATTAATCTTATCCTGGAATATAAATCCAAAGGTATTAGTAAATTAATACAGTAATTTATACAGTAGTATAAATAGAATAGTATGCCTAATAAGATTGAACTGTGCATTCTGAGATATGCATGTTAACAGTAGATCAATTAATTTAATTCATAATACTAACAACTAATATAGAGATATTACAGAGTTATCAGTAGATGCAGAAATATGTTGTATCAAAATAAACATTTATTGATTATTAAAATATTAGCTATTTGTGAAAAATTAACCGTTTTACCTATGTGTTTGAATACCATTTCTGTCCAGTATTTTATTTCATCTCCAAATTATTGCAGTAAAACGATAAGAAGACAAAATATACAAAGATTACCAAAAAGAGTTATTTTTATGACACATTGTACCTATAAAAATCATGATAATATTTTGCCGATTGTAGTAATATCACAAAATTGTATATTTATGCATACTATGAACAAATAAATAGAATTTACTCATCAGAGAATCAAAAATCAATAAATAGTAATCTTTCCAAAAAAAGAAACAAAATATATTATATACACATACATACATTCATATATACACACAAATGTACATACACAAGTACATTCATATTATAAATATATGTGTATATAAATACATGTTTATATATAGGTGTGTTTGTTTATCTAGCTACCTAGCTAGTTATCTATATCTATGCAGTAGTTCCCAACCTTTTTGGTACCAGGGACTTGTTTTGTGGAAGATAATTTTTCCACAGACTGCAGGAGTGGATAGCTTCAGGATGATTCAAGTGCATTACATTTATTGTGCACTTAATTTCTATTATTATCACATTGTGATATATGATGAAATAATTATACAACCCATCATAATGTAGAATCAGTGGGATCCCCGAGCTTGTTTTCCTGCAACTAGATAGCTGCATCTGGGAGTGATGGAAGACAGTGACAATCAGGCATTAGATTCTCATAAGGAGCACTTAATAGATTCCTCACATTCACAGTTCACAATAGGGTTTGCGCTTCTATGGGAATCCAATGCCGCTGCTAATTGGACAAGAGGAGGAGCTCAGACAGTAATGTGGCAGATGTGGAGTGGCTGTAAATACAGATGAAGCTTCACCTGCTCACCCACCACTCACTTCTTGCTTTGTGGCCAGGTTCCTAACAGGCCACAGACCGCTAATTTTCCATGGCCCAGGGATTGGGGACACCTGTCTATATGTATTTATGTATGTATGTGTTTGGAAGTATGTATAATTTATCTATCATCTTCTTTGCTTTGTCTATGCCAGAGATTGTAAGATATGATATATCATGTACAAAAAGGTAAGTTAACACAGTGATGGTTAAACAAGTGCAGAATGCCTTCTTATTAGTTAGGATTTCTATTTTATAGAGATTGCAAGAGTTCATTTTTTCTCATTTAGACTTATGTGTAGTCATATATGATTTATGCCACTACATATAATTAAAATGAGATTCAAACATTTTGTTTTACAAAATCCTAAAATGTCTACAAATTTGGAATTTTACATATCTGAGCTACTTTTTGATTTGGAATTGTTGACATTCATGTTTTTCACTTTTTTTTTTTTATTCCAGGAGTTTTAATGACTCGGGATATAACTTAAATCTTAAAATTTGATAGTCATTCTAAAAATGTTGATATTCTCTGTTATATTTTACAAAATGTCTAGTTTCTCTTTTTCTTTAATTGAATACATGTTATAACTTCTCAAATATTTTAGCAATAAATTTCAGACAAAATGGTGTTCAAGTATTCTGTGCAATGCACCTGTTGGTTATACCAGCTCTTAATTGGGCTTTAACATGGGACTGGTCAATTTCTTCAACCTGCTATTGTATGACTTTGTGAGATACGTGTTTTATCAGCACATGAGTAAAACACATTGTATTAGTCCATTTTCATGATGCTGATAAAGACATGCCTAAGACTAGACAATTTACAAAAGAAAGAGGTTTCATTGGACCAACAGTTCTGCGTGGCTGGGTAAGCTTCATAATCATGGTGGAAGGCTAGGAAGAGCAAGTCCTGTCTTACATGGGTGGCAGCAAGAAAAGAGAGAATGAGGAAGTCACAAAAGTGGAAATACCTGATAAAACCATCATATATCTTGAGACTTATGTACTACCTTAAGAACAGTATGGGGGAAACTGCCCCCATGATTCAATTATCTCCCACCAGGGTCCCTCCCACAACACATGGGAATTATGGGAGTATAATTTAAGATGAGATTTGGGTGATGACACAGAGCCAAACCATATCACACATCTCTGTCTCTACACTGGCTATTGTTAGTTCTCTTCCAATCACTTAATTTTTCCTTTATAACAAAATAGGGAATTGCCATCATTCTTTCAGCAATGAATCTCTGCTTCATAGCATCAAATTAACACTCCATTTCTCTATTATTATGCCTTTCTGCACACAAAAGCTTTCCACTCAATTATCATTTACAGTTTAATTTTTAAATAAACTTTTACAAGTTTTGAATTATAGTTACAGAACCATTGCAAAAATAGTACAGAGTTCTCCATATATCTCACATCCAGTTTTCTCCATTGCTATCTTTTTACATTATCATCTTCACGTTTGTTGAAACCAAGAAAGCACTGGTACATTACATTACCAATAGTCAAAATTCAGACTTGATTTGGTTTCACCAGCTATTCCAATAATATCGTCTTTTGTTCCAGGATCAGATAGTTACTATATATTATTTGTTTCTCATGGCTCCTATTCTTCTCTTGTCTCAGGCACTGTCTTCATCTTACTTTGGTTTTCATGACATTAACAGTCTTGAGGAGCACTGACCATGTATCCAGTAGAATATATACTAATCTGAATTTATCTGGTGTTTTCTCATTATTTGATATGTTAATTTCTTTTGAAGACAGTTAAGTAGTTATGAAAATTTAATATATCTAATAATAGAATCCAAATAGCTGCACGTAAGTCAAATGAAAATGCAATTATATGAATATCCATGACCAAAGTGAAGCTGCCTAGCTAGACATTGATTCTGGTCACCTGTTAGGGAGTGCTTGTAAATGTCATCAATTATAAGACATTTCCTGACCTCAAACGTGTTAACAGGTACATCTTGGAATCTAGGAAACAGAACAGCATTTTGTCTACTTAAGATTCTTTACAGAGCAGGTTAACCAACAGCTGGGAACAGGTGTTACCTGACTGCTACCCACAATATGGGTTCAATAAATCCATTTTTAAATTGGTAAGGAAAAGTAAAACTTTGGAAGCATGGAATTTACTCATGCCAACCCATGTAGTTTTTCTGGACATTTTTCCATCTTGGCATCATACACAACAAGATGCTGGGGTTAATTTTGATAATCAAGAAGTAAATTTAAAAGAGTAGGCAGAGATGGAGTTTCTAATGAAAATAAAGGACAGCAAATACAGAAGTGTTTCTTGTTCTAGGCCCCCAATCAATACAACTGTTTAAAGTTAGAGCTTGTTAGTGACACCAATAAAAAGAGATGTAGTCTAAGCCTAAAAATTCTTTATTGAATATATATAACTACAAAAGTTGATTACTTTAAAGCAAAAGACATTTGCATGTCTTTAGCAAAAGTAAAGGCATGGCAACTGTTTTACTAGAAGACAGAGAAAGTAATTCGAATCACATTTCATTCCGTCAAGGTATTTTACATGATAAAAATCAGAATATGTGTACTAATAAGTATATTAAGGTTCAATATATAAGATATAAAGTAGCAGTTACTACCAGAAAATAAGAATGGGCTTATTGTTTCTGTACATGGGTGCCATTTGTGTCCACTATGATGAATAGATCTGCATTTGAAGAATAATTTAGGTATATGTATTTGACAAGAAAAATTTTAACAAGAAATAATGTTTAAATTGTGGATATGATGAATACAAAAAATGACAGGTAAACTCTCTATCTTCCCCAGCTACATAGTATGAAGAAATCTTTTTGGAGTAAAGTAGACCCATTACCTGAGGAACTGAGTTTATTTTATCTTTAAACCATTAACAATAACATAAAATATGTTTCACAAAAAAAGGTGCCAAACAATGGTAATTTTAAAATTGTATAGATATAAAAGAACAAAAATATAACAGAATAACCAGGAAATGTTCCATAAAGTGACATTTGAATATATGTTTAATTTTAATTTTAAATGAATATTAAATTATCAATATTTTAAAAAATATACATAAAGTTCATTGAAATGGGACAGAAGGATAAACAGGTGGTGCACAGAAGATTATTAGAGCGGTGAAACTACTCTATATGATACTAGAACAGTGAATGCATGCCAATTTATTTTGTTCAAACGCATTAAATGTGTATCACCATGAAAGAACTCTAGTGTAAACCATGGACTCTGGGTAATAATTATGTGTAAATGCAGCTTCATTAATTGTAAAAAATGTGTCACTCTGATGGGAATGTTGATATTGGGGGAGGCTATAAATAGGTGGTTTTATATGGGAAATCTCTGTAACTTCTGTTCAAATTTGCTCTGAACCTAAAACTGCACTAAATTACCGACTACAATTTTGAACTCAGGACTTCTAACCAAATACTCATCAAGTTGTTTGTAGTCAAAGAAAATATTTGTCTAAATTTATATGGCTTCTGGAATCTATGAAAGTCTGGATATATGAAGAGTAATTTTTTTTTAAGAAAAGAGTTGAATGTCATGTTATAAAATTGAAATAAGATACAGGTGTTGTTTGCCTCAAACAAAACTATATCACAAACATAAGCCTTAAACATACTGACAATAACAATACGTTAGAATGGATAAATATTTTGTGGAAAATGCTGATGATCTGTTTAAGGAAAGGAAGTTACTACAGAAATGGAAGATGCAGCAATGTACTTTAATGTCTACTTAATGAATAAATATGTTATTTGGTAGCAATAGGAAGTCATGAAATGTCATTTAGTGAATTAGTAACATGATTAAAATAGCAATTGGAAAGATTAATTTCAGAGGTTGTATAGGATAAATTAAAATAAAAGAGGTACAATGCTGCCCAATGGTTGCTAAAGTTGTTTAAATGAAAATTATATATAATAGGATTCTCTTTTGTGAGTGAGAACATGCTGTGTGGTAAAACTCTTTTTACACCTTTTGTTTTTTTATTGCAGATAAGTTTGTTTATATTTGACTCCACACATTTTGTTTTACCATAAGAATGTGAATTCATATGTTCCTGAAGAAGTGCTTAAATATTCTTTAGCACATTATTGTGTAGCCAGAAAACATGTGTGACAATTTGCCAAACCAGAACTGGGGAAAAACAAAAACAAAAACAAAAACTGGTCTTTGAAATAATTTGAAAGTTAGCGAATGTATTATTAACATATGTATAAAGTAATTACTAAATAATAATTATTGATTAATTACTAATTACACTATAATATTATAGCATCCAATAAAGTTTCAGCAATGGCAATGGAAATTACATTGCACAGGTTGCCAAAAAAAAAATAATCTAATGAAAGATGAATTGAATGAGGATGTACTCTGAATCAAAGACAGATCCCAGCTTTTAAGCTTGGAATCTAAGGGGAAGTGATGCCATTAATAGAAGAAAGAAACCTCAAACTTGTAAAATGACCACTTTTCCTTTCCATTCTTTTAACACTAGAGAAATTTCTAGCTTCCTTTCGTAGCCTCCACCTAATGTTCTCTAACAGATGTTGTGTTTTTCCATATAGTTACCATACAGAGCAAATAACTCTCTTTGTAACAATACTTAAAAATATAATTCAACAAAGTATTATAAAATTTTATTCTCTTTATTTCATTGTATCCAAAGTCAGTTACATTTCTTGCTCTGCCCTTATAATTCTTTCCTCAGGTTTTTAGGACAGAGCTTTAACTAAAACTATCTTGTTTCCCTTCTTTGTCCTGCTTTGCATTATTCATTATTTCAATGGAAATAAATAAGTAAAGCTGAAAGGCATACTTGGAAGGTCCTTTTTAAATAAAATCTAATACAATATGATTTAATATATTAAAGTTATTTGAGTTAACAAAGTTGTTTAACTCAAAAACATCCATACAACTGTAAAGAATAATGAAAATGAAATATTTCACTGTTTAGCAAATGTCAAATATTCTAAATGTTCTAAATATATTAACTTATTATTACAACATATTTACTATGTTGAGCATATTACTATCTATATTTTATAGATGAAGAAAGAGAGAGAGATTTGGCTACTTGAGCAATAATATAGGTTTAATGAGTCTCAGGACTAGGATTTTAATTCAGACATGCCCCAACACATATAAACACACTGAAATTCCATGATTTGAGCAAAACGAATTGCAGCTATGTTTTTTATTGTACTTTTCAGGTATATTTTTATTTGCAGGATATTTTTTACACTTTACAACTCATAAGCATTTGTATAATGCTACATAAGATTCACATTTATTTTATAATAACAAAATTACATCTAATCAATTCTACATTACAAAGGAAGTTTGTCATTCTGGTGTGGGCCACAGTAGTTTAAAAAATATGATCGATTTCATTGTTGTTATGTTTCTTTGAAGGTTTTTATTGCCACAAATCCATAGAAAAGACTGTGTTGGCTTTGAGTATCCATTGCAATTTTCTTCTTTCCATATATCTCCATTTTCTTTCTCATCCTTTCTGCTCTGGCTAATAATGTATATATTCATATACATAGCATATTATATAGAGGATATGTATGTTATGAATACAACACAACATTATATAACTTCTTTTTTAATTTGTCCTTTGTTTTTAAAAAAGAAAACAATTTATACTATATTTTAAAATCACCTACATTATTACATTTTTCTGATATGCTTTAGCAGATTCATGATAACATCTGGTATCTGATTGTTACAGGTAGTCACACAGGCACAAGCAGTGCAGGAGAGTGCTCTCCTCCACCCATTAGGAACGTGGGTGATGGTTTGGCAATTATCAGTTTGCCTCTTTAAAAGTGATAAATTGGCAGTTGGCACTAGGGAGAGACAAGCTCCTAATGGTCCACAGCTGTTAACATTAAAGCATTAATTGAATGCAGGTGCCAGGAAGAAGCAAAAGGGGGCTTCCACTAAAATCTCATGTATTGGGTGAGTGAGCCCAGGCTTGCACAGGAAGGGAAAAAAATGGTGGAGTATGACCTTCCTGGGGCACGCCACCAGAAAAGGGAAGAAAGCCTCAGGCGGTCATGTGTAAAACTTCCTAAACACATTGTGCATGCTCACTTCGCAAGGATAAGGAGGGCACTGCACATGTGGTCAGCCCACTCTAAGGGAGGAATCATGGGAAAGGGGTGCACAAGACGCTGGGGGTGGGCTAGCCTATAAAGTCCTAGGATCACTGTTAAATGGAACACTTTTTCTTCAATTTGCCCACTTGGATCTCTTCCAAGCGCACTTTCCTTTCTTTCCTGCTCTGAAGCTTTTTTAAATTAAACTTCTTCTATTGCTTTGAAATTGACCTCGATCTCTTTCTCTGCCTTATGCCCCTCAGTGAAATTCTCTCTTCTGAGGAGGCAAGAATTAAGGTTGCTGAAAACCCCTATGAATTTGCCACTGTTAACTGGAATACCTTCCACCAGTAACGACACCCTTTCAGTTTGAAGCAGTCTCTAGTATATCGCTTAAAATAAGTCTGTTGCCATAAAATGATCTCATTCGTTACTAATTTGGAATATTTATATTTGGGTCTCTCTTTTTTTGTTTTGCTTTTTGAGACAGAGGCTCGCTCTGTCGCCCAATCTGGAATGCAGTGGCACTATCTCAGCTCACTGCAAGTTCCGCCTCCGGGGTTCAGGCCATTCTCCTGCCTCAGCCTTCCAAGTAGCTGGGACTACAGGCGTCTGCCACCACGCCCGGCTAATTTTTTGTATTTTTAGTAGAGACAGGGTTTCACCGTGTTAGCCAGGATTGTCTCGATCTCCTGACCTAGTGATCCGCCGGCCTCGGCCTGGGTCTCATTTTTAAAATACAGTTTTACTGGATGCAGAATTACTTTGTGATTGTTTTTAAGTTCTTTTTTTCTAATTCCTCAAGTAAAATATTAGGTTATTGATTTGAGACGCTCCTTTTCTTATATATCTTTATCTTAAATTTCTTCAAAGCACTGCTTTGCTGAAGCTTTTCAGTTTTACAACGCTGCATTTTCATTTTAATTCATTACAAGATATTTTCTTTTTCTTATTTCCTTTTTTGAACTATTTGCTATTTGTTTTCAGTTTTATTTTTTTAAAATTTCTGTTGGTACATAGTAAGTGTATATATTTATGGGGTACATGAGCTATTTTGATACAGGCATGTGGTGTGAGATAATGGATAATGAAGCATAAAGAATGGGCTATTCATCTTGAAACCTGGGGTATACACCCTGAAGAATGGGGTATCCATGCCTCAAGCATTTATCCTTTTCATTATAAATAACCCAATTACATTATTTAAGTTATATTAAAATATACACGTAAGCTAATATTGACTATAGTCACCCTATTTTGCTATTAAATAGTAGGTATTATTCATTCTTTTTTTTTTTTTTTTTTTTTTTTTTTTTTTTTGGTGCTCAACAGTCGCCACTTCTGCCCCAACAATTGACCCCAACCGCTCCTGCAATCCTTCCCAGCTTCTGGTCTCTATTCTTCTACTACTCTCTCTGTGCATAAGCTCACTTGTTTTAATTTTTAGATCCCACAAATAAGTGAGGATATGTGATGTTTGTCTTTCTCCCCCAGGCTTATTTCATTTAACATAATGATCTTCAATCCCACCCATGTTGTTGCAAATGACTGGATCTCATTCTTTTTTTGTGGCTGAATAGCACTCCATTCCGTATATATACCACATTTCTTTCTTTTTTTTTTTTTTTATACTTTAAGTTCTAGGGTACATGTGCACAACGTGCAGGTTTGTTACATATGTATACTTGTGCCATGTGGGTGTGCTGCACCCATCAACTCATCAGCACCCATCAACTCATCATTTACATCAGGTGTAACTCCCAATGCCATCCTTTCCCCCTCCCCCCTCCCCATGATAGGCCCCGGTGTGTGATGTTCCCCTTCCAGAGTCCAAGTGATCTCATTGATCAGTTGCCACCTATAAGTGAGAACATGCGGTGTTTGGTTTTCTGTTCTTGTGATAGTTTGCTAAGAATGATGGTTTCCAGCCACATCCATGTCCCTACAAAGGACACAAACTCATCCTTTTTTATGGCTGCATAGTATTCCATGGTGTATATGTGCCACATTTTCTTAATCCAGTCTGTCACTGATGGACATTTGGGTTGATTCCAAGTCTTTGCTATTGTGAATAGTGCTGCAATAAACATATGTGTGCATGTGTCTTTATAGCAGCATGGTTTATAATCCTTCGGGTATATACCCAGTAATGGGATGGCTGGGTCATATGATACTTCTAGTTCTAGATCCTTGAAGAATCGCCATACTGTTTTCCATAATGGTTGAACTAGTTTACAATCCCACCAACAGTGTAAAAGTGTTCCTATTTCTCCACATCCTCTCCAGCACCTGTTGTTTGCTGACTTTTTAATGATTGCCATTCTAACTGGTGTGAGATTGTATCTCATTGTGGTTTTGATTTGCATTTCTCTGATGGCCAGTGATGACGAGCATTTTTTCATGTGTCTGTGGGCTGTATGCATGTGTTCTTTTGAGAAATGTCTGTTCATATCCTTTGCCCACTTTTTGATGGAGTTTTTTTTTTTTTTTTTTTCACGTAAATCTGTTTGAGTTCTTTGTAGGTTCTGGATATTAGCCCTTTGTCAGATGAGTAGATTGCAAAAATTTTCTCCAATTCTGTAGGTTGCCTGTTCACTCTGATGGTAGTTTATTTTGCAGTGCCAAAGCCGTTTAGTTTAATTAGATCCCATTTGTCAATTTTGGCTTTTGTTGCCATTGCTTTTGGTGTTTCAGACATGAAGTCCTTGCCTATGCCTATGTCCTGAATGGTATTACCTAGGTTTTCTTCTAGGGTTTTTATGGTTTTAGGTCTAACATTTAAGTCTCTAATCCATCTTGAATTAATTTTCATATAAGGAGTAAGGAAAGGATCCAGTTTCAGCTTTCTACATATGGATAGCCAATTTTCCCAGCACCATTTATTAAATAGGGAATCCTTTCCCCATTTCTTGTTTTTCTCAGGTTTGTCAAAGATCAGATGGCTGTAGATGTGTGGTATTATTTCTGAGGGCTCTGTTCTGTTCCATTGGTCTATATCTCTGTTTTGGTACCAGTACCATGCTGTTTTGGTTACTGTAGCCTTGTAGTATAGTTTGAAGTCAGGTAGCGTGATCCCTCTAGCTTTGTTCTTCTGACTTAGCATTGTCTTGGAGATGCGGGCTCTTTTTTGGTTCCATATGAACTTTAAAGCAGTTTTTTCCAATTCTGTGAAGAAACTCATTGGTAGCTTGATGGGGATGGCATTGAATCTATAAATTACCTTGGGCAGTATGGCCATTTTCACGATATTGATTCTTCCTATCCATGAGCATGGTATGTTCTTCCATTTGTTTGTGTCCTTTTTTATTTCACTGAGCAGTGGTTTGTAGTTCTCCTTGAAGAGGTCCTTTACATCCCTTGTAAGTTGGATTCCTACGTATTTCATTCTCTTTGAAGCAATTGTGAATGGAAGTTCATTCCTGATTTGGCTCTCTGTTTGTCTATTACTGGTGTATAAGAATGCTTGTGATTTTTGCACATTAATTTTGTGTCCTGAGACTTTGCTGAAGTTGCTTATCAGTTTAAGGAGATTTTGGGCTGAGATGATGGGGTTTTCTAAATATGCAATCATGTCATCTGCAAAGAGGGACAATTTGACTTCTTCTTTTCCTAACTGAATACGCTTGATTTCTTTCTCTTGCCTTATTGCCCTAGCCAGAACTTCCAACACTATGTTGAATAGGAGTGGTGAGAGAGGGCCTCCCTGTCTTGTGCCAGTTTTCAAAGGGAATTTTTCCAGTTTTTGCCCATTCAGTATGATATTGGCTGTGGGTTTGTCATAAATAGCTCTTATGATTTTGAGATATGTTCCATCGATATCAAATTTATTGAGAGTTTTTAGCATGAAGGGCTGTTGAATTTTGTCAAAAGCCTTTTCTGCATCAATTGAGATAATCATGTGGTTCTTGCCTTTGGTTCTGTTTATATGCTGGATTATGTTTATTGATTTGCATATGTTGAACCAGCCTTGCATCCCAGGGATGAAGCCCACTTGATCATGGTGAATAAGCTTTTTGATGTGCTACTGGATTCGGTTTGCCAGTATTTTATTGAGGATTTTTGCATCAATGTTCATCAGGGATATTGGTCTAAAATTCTCTTTTTTTGTTGTGTCTCTGCCAGGCTTTGGTATCAGGATGATGTTGGCCTCATAAAATGAGTTAGGGAGGATTCCCTCTTTTTCTATTGATTGGAATAGTTTCAGAAGGAATGGTACCAGCTCCTCCTTATACCTCTGGTAGAATTCAGCTGTGAATCCTTCTGGTCCTAGACTTTTTTTGGTTGGTGGGCTATTGATTATTGCCTCAATTTCAGAGACTGCTATTGGTCTATTCAGGGACTCAACTTCTTCCTGGTTTAGTCTTGGGCGAGTGTAAGTGTCCAGGAAATTATCCATTTCTTCTAGATTTTCTATTTTATTTGCAGAGAGGTGGTTATAGTAATTTCTGAATGTAGTTTGTATTTCTGTGGGGTCAGTGGTGATATCCCCTTTATCATTTTTTATTGTGTCTATTTGATTCTTCTCTCTTTTCTTCTTTATTAGTCTTGCTAGCGGTCTATCAATTTTGTTGATCTTTTCAAAAAACCAGCTCCTGGATTCATTGATTTTTTGGAAGGTTTTTTGTGTGTCTCTCTCTCCTTCAGTTCTGCTCTGATCTTAGTTATTTCTTGCCTTCTGCTAGGTTTTGAATGTGTTTGCTCTTGCTTCTCTAGTTCTTTTCATTGTGATGTTAGAGTGTCAGTTTTAGATCTTTCCAGCTTTCTTTTGTGGGCATTTAGTGCTATAAATTTCCCTCTACACACTGCTTTAAATGTGTCCCAGAGATTCTGGTATGTTGTATCTTTGTTCTCATTGGTTTCAAAGAACATCTTTATTTCTGCCTTCATTTTGTTATAGACTCAGTAGTCATTCAGAAGCAGGTTGTTCAGTTTCCATGTATTTGAGCGGTTTTGATTGAGTTTCTTAGTCCTGAGTTCTAGTTTGATTGCACTGTGGTCTGAGAGACAGTTTGTTACAATTTCTGTTCTAGTACATTTGCTGAGGAGTGCTTTACTTCAAATTATGTGGTCAATTTTGGAATAAGTGCAATGTGGTGCTGGGAAGAATGTACATTCTGTTGATTTGGGGTGGAGAGTTCTGTAGATGTCTTTTAGGTCCGCTTGGTGCAGAGTTGAGTTCAATTCCTGGACATCCTTGTGAACTTTCTGTCTCATTGATCTGTCTAATGTTGACGGTGTGGTGTTGAATTCTCCCATTATTATATGGGAGTCTAAGTCTCTTTGTAAGTCCCTAAGGACTTGTTTTATGAATCTGGGTGCTTCTGTATTGGGTGCATATATATTTAGGATGGTTAGTTCTTCCTGTTCAATTGATCCATTTACCATTAAGTAATGGACTGCTTTGTCTCTTTTGATCTTTGATGGTTTAAAGTCTGTTTTATCAGAGACTAGGATTGAAATCCCTGCTTTTTTTTGTTCTCCATTTGCTTGGTAGATCTTCCTCCATCCCTTTATTTTGAGCCTATGTGTGTCTCTGCATGTGAGATGGGTGTCCTGAATACAGCAAATTGACGGGTCTTGACTCTTTATCCAATTTGCCAGTCTGTGTCTTTTAATTGAACCATTTAGTCTATTTACATTTAAGGTTAATATTGTTATGTGTGAACTTGGTCCTGTCATTGTGATATCAGCTGGTTATTTTGCTCATTAGTTGATGCAGTTTCTTCCTAGCATCGATGGTCTTTACATTTTGGCATGTTTTTGCAATGACTGGTACCGGTTGTTCCTTTCCATGTTTAGTGCTTCCTTCAGGGTCTCCTGTAGGGCAGGCCTGGTGGTGACAAAATCTCTAAGCATTTGCTTGTCTGTAAGGGATTTTATTTCTCCTTCACTTATGAAACTTAGTTTGGCTGGATATGAAATTCTGGGTTGAAAATTCTTTTCTATAAGAATGTTGAATATTGGCCCCCACTCTCTTCTGGTTTGGAGAATTTCTGCCAAGAGATCTGCTGTTAGTCTGATGGGCTTCCCTTTGTGGGTAACCCGACCTTTCTCTCTGGCTGCCCTTAAGAATTTTTCCTTCATTTCAACTTTGGTGAACCTGACAATTATATGTCTTGGAGTTGCTCTTCTCGAGGAGTATCCCTGTGGTGTTCTCCGTATTTCCTGAATGTGAATGTTGGCCTGCCCTACTAGGTTGGGGAAGTTCTCCTGGATGATATCCTGAAGAGTGTTTTCCAACTTGGTTCCATTTTCCCCCTCACTTTCAGGCACCCCAATCAGATGTAGATTTGGTCTTTTCACATAATCCCATACTTCTTGAAGGCTTTTTTCATTTCTTTTTCCTCTTTTTTCTTTAGACTTCTCTTCTCGCTTCATTTCATTCATTTGATCCTGAATTGCTGATACTCTTTCTTCCAGTTGACCGAGTTGGTTACTGAAGCTTGTGCATTTGTCATGTATTTCTCATGTCATGGTTTTTTTCTCTGTCAGTTCATTTATGGCCTTCTCTGCATTGATTATTCTAGTTATCCATTCTTCCATTCTTTTTTCAAGATTTTTAGTTTCTTTGTGCTGGGTATGTAATTCCTCCTTTAGCTCTGAGAAGTTTGATGGACTGAAGCCTTCTTCTCTCAACTTGTCAAAGTCATTCTCTGTCCAGCTTTGATCCGTTGCTGGCGATGAGCTGCGTGCCTTTGGAGGGGGAGATGTGCTCTTATTTTTCGAATTTCTAGCTTCTCTGCCCTGCTTCCTTCTGTGGTTGTATATAAGTTTTAGTATTTTATTTTTTCTGTTTCTGTGAAGACTGTTATTGGTATTCTTTTAGGTATTGCATCGAATCTATAGATTGCTTCGAGTTGTATGAAGAATTTAAAAATATTGCTTCTTTCAATCCATGAACATGGAATATTTTTCCATTTCTTGGTGTTCTCTTCAATTTTCTTCATCAGAGTTTTATCGTTTTCATTATAGAAGTCTTTTACTTCTTTGGTTAATACCTGGATATTTAACTTTATTTGTGGCTATTGTAAATGAGATTATTAATTTTTTCACATTGTTCACTGTTGGTATATACTGATACTGATATATGCTACTGATTTTGCATGTTGATTTTGCATTCTGAAACATTATTGAATTTGTTTATCAGTTTTAATAGTTTTCCTGTGAAGTCTTTAGGGTTTTCCAAATATAAGATTATATAATCAGCAAACAAGGATAATTTGACTTCTTGCTGTTCAATTTGGATGCTCTTTATTTCTGTCTCTTACCTGATTGCTCTAGCTAGGTCTTTCAATATCATGTTATATAACAGTGGTGACAGTGGACATCCTTCTTGTGTTTCAGATATTAAAGGGAATGTTTATGTTTTTCCCCATTCAGTATGAACTAGGTATGGGTTTGTCATATATTGGCTTGTATTATGTTGAGGTATATTTTTTCTATTCGCAGTTTTTTGAGGGTTTTGATCATGAACAGATGTTGAATTTTATGAAATATTTATTTTCAGCATCAATTGAAATAATCATTTAGTTTTTATCCTTTATTCCATCAGTAAGATATACCACCTTAATTAATTTGTGTATGTTGAACCAAGGTTGATTCAACATACACAAATCCCACTTGGGCATAATAAGTGATCTTTCTAATATATTGTTGTATTTGGTTGGCTAATTTTTTTTCAGAATTTTTGCATCAATATCAGAGATATTGGCCTGCAGTTTCTTTTTGTGTGTAACTTTGTCTTTTACTAGTATCCCAGAAATATTGGTCTTGTAGAATGGGTTTGGAAATCCTCCCTTCTCCTCTATTTTTCACAATAATTTGAGTAGCAATGCTATTCGTACTTTTTTAAATGTTTGGTAAAATTTAGCAGAGAAGCCATTGGGTCGTGAGCTTTTTTTTTGTTAATGAGAGACTTTTTATTATGATTTTGGTCTTGTTATGTGTTACTGACCTGTTCACATTTTGGATTTCTTCCTGATTCAATCTTGGTAGGTTGTATGCCTCTATGAATGTTTCTGTTTCTTCTAGATTTTTCAATTTATTGGTATTTATTTACTCACAGTAGTCGGTAATAATCCTTTCAATTTCTTATCAGTTGTAATGTCTCCTTCTCATTTCTGATTATATTTGGGTTTTCTCTTTTTTTTTTCTTGGTCTGGATAAGGGTTTGTCAATTTTGTTTAAGTTTTCAGAAAAACAACTTTTGTTTCATTGGTCTCATTGTTTGTTTGTTTATTTGTTTTTCATTCAATTTCATTTATTTTTACCCTGATCTTTATTATTTTTTTTTCTACTGATCTTGAGTTTGATTTGCTCTCGCTTTTATAGTTCTTTAAGATGCACGGTTAGAGTTTTTATTGGATTTTTTTTTCTCTTTTTTCATGTAAGTACTTGCAAACTTCCTTCTGAGTAATTTTTTGCAGTATCCTATAGGTTTTAATATGTTGTGCTTTCATTATCATTTGTCTCAGTAAAATTTTCAAATTTCTTTTTAATATTTTTACTGCCCTACTTGTCATTCAGGATCATATTGTGTACTTTCCTTGTATTTGAGTTATTTCCAAAATGTCACCTGTTATTAATTTATAGTTTTATTTCATTGTGGTCAGAGAAGACACCTGATATTATTTCAATGTTTCTGAATATTTTAAGATTTGTTTGGTGACCTAATGTATGCTCTATCGTTGAGAACGATCTATGTGCTGAGGACAAGAATGTGCATTTGGCAGTTTTTGTATAAACTCTTCTGTAAATATTTATTAGATCCATTTGGTGCAGATTGAGTCTGATGTTTGTTCATTTTCTGTCTAGACGATCTGTCCGATGCTGAAAGTGAGATGTTGAAGTTTCTAGCTATTACTGTACTGAAGTCTATCTCTCTCTTTAGTTTGGATAATATTTCCTTTATATATCTGGGTGCTCCAGTGTTGAGTGCATATATATTTAAAATTTTTATATCCTCTTGATGAACTGACCACTTTATCATCATATAGTGATCTTCTTTGTGTCTTCTTATAATTTTTGTCTTGAAATAAATTTTATCTGATATATGTACAGCCACTTCTGCTTTTCTTGCATTGGTATCAAATATCTCTTGCCATCCCTTTATTTTTAGTCTATGTGTGTCTTTATAGGTTAAGTATGTTTCTTATAGGCAACAGATTGATGGATTCTTTTTTTTTCAATCCATTCAGCCACTCTAGGTCTTTTGACTGGAGACTTTAGTTCATTTATATTCAATGTTATTATTGTTAAGTAAGGACTTACTCCTCTCATTCCGTTATTTGTTTTCTGGTAGTTTTATAGTCTTCTCTTTCTTCTTTCTTTCCTTCCTGTCTTTTCTTAGTGAAGATGATTTTCTCTAAGAATATGACTTAGTTTCTTGCTTTGTATGTTTTGTGTATCCATTTCATGTGTTTCAGTTTGAAATTACCATGAGGTTTGCAAATACTATCTTATAACCCACTATTTTAACCTGATAACCAGAACACCATTTGCGTAAACAAACAAGCAAAAAGAAAACTAATTAAAACTATATGCCTTAACTTCATCTCCCTTTACTTTTTAACTTTTGGTTGTTTCTAGTTAATCTTTTTGTACTTACTGTGCCTTGAAAAGTTGTTTTTTTTATTTTTTATTTTTTTGGTTAATCATTTAGTCTTTCTACTTAGGATAAGAGTAGTTTTTGCACCACAGTTACTGTTGTAATACTCTGCTTTTCTGTGTACTTACTGTTACTAGTGAGTGTTGTAGCTCTAGGTGATCATTTATTGCTCAATAATGTTCTTTTTTTCTGACTGAAGTATTTTCCATAGCTTTTCTTGTTGGACAACTCTGATATTAATAAATTCTTCAGTTTTTATTTGTCTTCTTTATGTTTGCATATTTTAGCAGGATATACTATTCTAGGATAGAAGTTTTTTCTTTTTTTTTTTTTCCTTCACTACTTTAAATATGTCATGCCACTCTCTGCTGGCTTGTAAGGTTTCCAGTAAAAAGTGTGCTGTCAGATGTATTGAAGTTCCGTTGTATGTTATTTGTTCCTTTACATTTGCTGATTTTAGAATCCTTTCCTTATCTCTGACTTCTGGGAGTTTGATTATTAAATGCCTTGATATTGTTTTCTCTGGGTTAAATCTGATTAGTGTTCTATAACCTTCTTGTATTTGGATATTGATATCTTTCTCTAGGTTTGGAAAGTTATTTTATTTTCACTTTGAATAAAACCCTTATCTCTTTCTCTACCTCCTCCTTAAGCCCAATAACACTTAGATTTGCCCATTTGAGGCTATTTTCTAGCTCCCTTAGGCATGCTTTATTGTTTTTATTATTTTTTCTGCTGTCTTTTCTGACCGTGTGTTTTTAATTAGCCTGTTGTGAAGCTCACTAATGCTTTCTTCTGCTTTATCAATTCTGCTATTAAAAGACTCTGATGCATTATTCAATATGCCAATTGTATTTTTCAGCTCCAGAATTTCTGCTTAATTAATTTTATTTATTTTAAACTCCTTGTTAAATTCTTTTTCTGTTAGAATTCTGAATTCCTTTTCTGTGTTATCTTGAATTTTTTTCTTTCTTTCTTTCTTTTTTCTTTTTTTTTTTTTTTTCTTTTTGACAGTTTCACTCTTGTTGTCCAGGCTGCAGTGTAATGGCATGATATCAGCTCACTGCAACCTCCACCTCCCAGGTTCAAACAATTCTCCTGCCTCAGCCTCCTGAGTAGCTGGGATTACAGGCACCTGCCACCATGCTCAGCTAATTTTTTTGTATTTTTAGTACAGACAGGGTTTCACCATGTTGGCCAGGCTGGTCTTGAACTCCTGACCTCAGGTGATCTGCCTGCCTCTGCCTCCCAAAGTGCTGAGACTACAGGCGTGAACCACCGCACCCAGCTCCTTGAATTTCTTTGAGTTTCCTTAATACAGCCATGTTGAATTCTCTGAAAGGTCACATATCTCTGTGTTTCTAGGATTGGCTCCTGGTGCCTTATTTAATTCATTTTGGGAGGACATATTTTTCTGGGTGTTGTTGATGCTAACAGACGTTCAGTGTCTAGTCACTGAAGGGTTAGGTATTTGTAGTTTTCATTGTCTGGGCTTATTTGTAGCCATTTTTGAAGGGATGACTATTCCAGTATTTGAAAGGACTTGGGTGTTGTGATCTAAGCTGTATCTAAGCTGTTCATAGTTGAACAATGAACATTAAAAAATTCTTATATTTTTTATGTAAAATCAGATTAAGATGCTCCTGGTTTTTTTGTTTGTTTGTTTGTTTTTTGTTTGTTTTTTGTTTGTTTTGAGAAGGAATCTCGCTCTGTCGCCCAGGCTGGAGTGCAGTGGCGCAATCTCCGCTCACTCAAGCTCCGCTGCCTCCTGGGTTAACTCCATTCTCCTGCCTCGGTCTCCCTAGAAGCTGGGACTACAGGCGCCCGCCACCACGCCCAGCTAATTTTTCTGTATTTTCAGTAGAGACGGGGTTTCACTGTGTTCGCCAGGATGGTCTCGATCTCCTGACCTCGTGATTCGCCCACCTCGGCCTCCCAAAGTGCTGGGATTACAGCCGTGAGCCACTGCGCCAGGCCAGATGCTCCTGTTTTTTAGGATAAGTAGAAAAGAGGCAAAGAGAGTGAGAAATGTAACATAGATGGACTGGGAGGGAATATTCTATTATTTGTAGTTCTGATTCACCTTGTGAGTAGCTGACAGCTAAACATTTATGCTTTCTTTTACATCCTTGGGTGTTTTGTATTTTGTGGCAACTTTCTAAGATTTATTTATATCACACTGTGTCTTTTTAACACCCTTACAGAAAGATTTAGGTGCTGGAGATACAAAAAGAAATGCTTCTGTTACATCTCATAATGTGGTCATTTGTAGAAGCTTCAGAGCTTATCTGTGCAGTGCAAAGTTAGAAAACTTAGGAGTTCTCTTACTATTAACCCATTTAGCTGTGCCCTGCTCTACAGTTATAATTTGTGTTTCTGAGTTTTATCTGCTGTGTGTTAAGCATATGCTTTTAGTCTCAAGAGGGACTCTGGATTATTAGAGAAAAAATAACCCAAATAGAAAATAAATCCTATAATATTAACTCTGATGGTGCCCTATTATTCTGCGAAAAAGGGTCACATTATCTCAAAGTTCACTGTTTATTGTAAGCCTTTCTGTGATCATCACTGAGACACTGAGATAAATAACTTGCCCAAGAGTTTGCTAATTATTTTCCTCACTACTTCATTTCAACTGGGCTTAAACATTTTTTCCTTAGAATTTATGTTTTCTTATTAATAGTCATGATTAAGCAATTTCAAATTCATCACAGTACTACAAATAAATGTAGATAATATATTTATCAGCCGATTTACAAAGGTATAATATCAAAGCATCTTGATAACACTTTTACCCTCCACACTTCATCACAATTTTAAACTGATTTTATTGACTAAAATCTTTTTTTTTTTTTTTTTTTTTTTTGAGACGGAGTCTCGCTCTGTCGCCCAGGCTGGAGTGCAGTGGCGCGATCTCGGCTCACTGCAAGCTCCGCCTCCCGGGTTCACGCCATTCTCCTGCCTCAGCCTCCCGAGTAGCTGGGACTACAGGCGCCCACAACCGCGCCCGGTTAATTTTTTGTATTTTTAGTAGAGACGGGGTTTCACCGTGGTCTCGATCTCCTGACCTTGTGATCCGCCCGCCTCGGCCTCCCAAAGTGCTGGGATTACAGGCGTGAGCCACCGCGCCTGGCTTGACTAAAATCTTAAGAAACATCTGGGCTTTAAGCCAAAATGTGATGCTACTGGAAATATGATAAAATGTCAACATTATATTTAGATGAAATATTAATTACTTTATCTGCTAGCACAGTCAGTATTGCTGACTAAATTTATTTAGCAACAGAGAAAACATAGTCTAAAAAATCCCAGGACTTATCCTCTCTCACTTAACTTCAAAATTCATATTTAATATAGAAAATCATAGTTAATACTTATTTTTAGATGTCAGCTTTTTCCATTTAGTCAAAGTATTTGAAAAATTATTAGTTTAATAATATATTTGCTTTTTAAAATCACAGCTAAGAAATAATGTATACTCTATGTATTAATTTTATAGACCACTAAGGATCTTGAAAGAGAATTGTATGAAGTATTTAAAAATGTAATATCTGAGAATGCTCAATTGCTGCAAATGTCTGCCTGAGTTTTGTAATCCTAGATATCACTAAAGATTATAATATTCAGTAAAAAGCTCCAAAGCAAGTACAGATGGAATGTATTTTTTTTCTATTTGTGTTACAGACACAGTGTACTGACTAGCCTGTAGCTATCTACACCTCTGCTTCCACCCCGCATCTTGTTTCTTACAAGTGTAACCCAACTCTCTTTAGGTCAACAAATTACCCAAACCCCAAAAATAACCATTATCAGTTAAAGCTAGTCATGTTAATTGTATTCCCTTTTACCAGATATGTCTTTGACCAGCCTTTGTAAAGTAGAGGCTTCCATGTTACTCAAATCTAGTAAAACCAATTTATGTGTCCATCCATGGTTGATTGAATACAGAAAATGTGGTATTTATACACAATGGAATATTATACAACCATAAAAAAGATGAAATCAAGTCTTTACAGCAACATGGATGGAGCTGGAGGCCAGTTTCCTAAATGAACTAACTCAGAAAAAGAAAATCAAATACTGTAGGTTCTTACTTATAAGTGAGAGCCAACTAATGGCTACATATGGATACAAAGATAGAGGTAATTGACAATGCAGACTCCAAAAGGAGTGAGAGGAGGGGGGAGGGTTGAACAATTATTTTGGGGGTACAATGTTCAATATTAGTGTGATGAATTCCCTAGAAGCCCAATCCCCACCATTACCCAATATAGCCATGTAACAAACGTGTACTTGTACCCTAGAATCTAAAATTTAATATATAAATACATAAATAAATAAAATAAAACATAAAAAGAAATAAAAGCATGCCGAAAACATTCTGGGAGAGTTTAATTATTTAAAAAATACAGAAACAGTACAACAACCACAACAACAGAAAGATTGTCCCCTGCTTCTTTATGTTTTAGGATGCTAATGATAATAGATTATATCTTGAGCTGCGGTAACCATTTGCAACTGGTATAAAGACTAAAGGCAACACACTGAGATGAGAAGAGCAGAAAGTTGAAAACAGCTGGAGTCCCTGATGACATATTTGAGCTCTTTTATAGTTCTGAATTGCATGTCTCTCTACCTCTTAAATAAACAATAAGTGCCGTCATATTTTATGACAGAATTTGCAGGGTTTTCTATTGCAGCTATAAACATTTGTAACATTAAATTACTTTCCAATTAATTCATATCATACTGGAGAAAGAAACCTCAGTTTTTAAATGCCTTCAGTCAAACTGTTCCACAGTTGTAAGAAATGTGAGTTTAAATTTTGTAGAATAAATAGATGCATGCCAGTTTACTTTATAAGGATGATATCAATAAGTTTCAAAACCGAAGTTTTTGCTAGGGAAATGTTAAATATTTTTTTATGCTACATATCAAACTCTAGTGTAGTTACCTATGAAGGCCAACATTTAAACATTTGGAGAACTAATTCTTCAGAGTGAAAATAATTAAGTTTAAATAATGCCTTTTGAGGGCTTTCACAGTGATGTTGAAAGTTCTATTATAACTTAGGCCTTCGTGTATTCCAAAATGAAACAAACAAACAAAAGAACAAGAATAAGATGAAAGTGTTACAAAAGTTACAATACAAAAGTACCTTGGAATTATTAAAGGCACAGATAAATGTCATTACTCTTTGAAATTATTAGTTATTAGTTCTGGATGACAGAAAGAAAAAATGTACCACATATTAATTTTATTAAAATGAGACTCCATGGAATTCCTCATGCATTCTTATTTGTATGATTTCAACACTAATACATTATATTTACCACAGAATTATTAGACATTGCTTACTCTAAGGGCCTATAAACTATTTTTTGAGAAGGGCCAGATAATAACTACAGGCATACCTTAGAGATTTTGCAGGTTCAGTTCTAGACCAAGGCAATAAAGGGAAGATCACAATAAAGCTAATCACACAATTGTTTTTGATTTCACAGTATATACAAAACGATGTTTAAATTATATTGTAGCTTATAAAATGTGAAATAGCATCATTTCTAAAAAATAACATACAAAGTTCAATTAAAAATACTTTATTGCTTAAATAAATGCTAGCAATTTTCAGAGGCTTCAATGAGTTGTAATCTTTTACCTGGTAGAGGATCTGGCCTTCATGTTGATGGCTGCTGATTGATCAGCATGGTGGTTGCTGAGGGTTAGGGTGGCTGTGGCAATTTCTCAAAATGAGACAACAATGAAATTTTCTGCATCAATTGACTCTTTTTCACTGAAGATTTATTTAACCAAAAATGCTGTTTTATAGCATTTTTCTATAGCAGAACTTCTTCCAAAATTGGAGTCAATTCTTTCAAATTCTGCCACTGCAGGTTTACAGTATTATGTAATACTCTAAAATTTTTGACATTTCAACCATGTTAACAGCATTTTCACTAGGAGTAGATTCCATCTCAAAAACAAAACAAAACAAAACAAAACCTTTCTTTGCTCATCCTTAAGAACAAACTCCTCATCCATTAAAACTGTATCATGAGGTTGAAGCAATTCAGTCACATCTTCTGGCTCCACTTCTAATTCTAATTCTCTATCTGTTTTTATAACATCTGATTTACGTTCTCCACTGAAGTCTTGAGCACCTCAAAGTTATCCAGGAGGGTTGGAATCAAGTTTTTTTTTTTTTTTTACCAGAGTTTCATGGCTCACTGCAACCTCAATCTCCTGGGCTCAAAAAATCCTCCTGCCTCAGCCTCCAAAGTTGCTGGGACTACAGGCACACAATGCTATGCCCAGTTACTGTTTTAATTTTTTATGCAAATGGGATCTCACTATATTGTCCAGGCTGGTCTTGAACCCCTGGTCTCAAGCAATCTTTCTATCTCAACCTCCCAAAGTATTTTGATTATAGGTGTGAATCACTGCACCCGGGCCATGAATGTTTTTCTATGGCATCTAAAACAGCGACTCTTTTCCAAAGCTTTTCAATTTATTTTCCCCAGACCCATCAGAATAATTACTATCTATGGTACCCATAGTCATAAAATGTAGTTTTTATATAGTAAGGCTTGAAAATGGAAATTACTCCTTGATCCATGGGCTGTAGAATGGATGTTTGGTTAATAGGCATAAAAACAACCTTAATCTCCTTGTTCATCTCCATTAGAACTCTTAGGTGAAAAGATGTATTGTCAATGAGCCATAATGTTTTGAAAAATTTTTTTTTTCTCTGAGCACTGGGTCTCAGCAGTGGGCTTAAAATACTTAGTAACACATGCTATAAACAGATACACTAACATCCAGGCTTTGTCCTTTCATTTATAGAGCACAGGCAGAGTAGGCTTAGCCTAACTCTTAAGGGCCCTATGATTTTTGGAAATGTAAATGAACATTGGCTTCAACTTAAAAGTCCCCAGCTGCATTAGCCCCTAATAAGATAGTCAATCTGCTCTTTGAATTATTGAATCCAGGCATTGACATCTCTTCTCTAGCTTTGAAAGTCCTAGATGGCATTTTCTTCCAACAGAAGGCTGATTCATGTACATGGAAAATCTGTCAATTAGTGTAGCCACCATTAACAATGATCTTAGCTAGATCTTCTGGATAACTTGTTGCAGCTTCTACATCAGTACCTGATGCTTAACCTTGTACTTTTATGTTATAGAGACAACCTCCTTACTTAAACGTCATAACCTCTGCTAGCTTCAGACTTTTCTTCTGCAGCTTCCTCACCTCTCTCAGCTGTTGTAAAATTGAAGAGACTAACGGTTTTAATCCGGATTAGTCTTTGACTTGAGGGAATGTTGTGACTTGTGTGATTTTCTATCCAGACTACTAAAACTGTCTATGTATCAGCAGTAAAGCAGTTTCAGTTTCTTATCATTTGTGTGTTCACTAGAGTAGCACTTTTAATTTCCCTTAAGAACTTTCTCTTTACATTCCTAACTTGGCTAAGTATTTGGCCTAAGAAGCCTACTTTCTAACCTATCTCGACTTTCTAGATGGCTTTCTCTTTAGGCAAAATCACTTTTAGCTTTTGATTTAATGTGAGAGGTATGCACCTCTTCATTTTACTTAGAGGCCATTGCAGGGTTTTTAATGGGCTCAATTACACTATTATTGTATCCCAAAAATAAGGGGGGGAAGCTGGTTGGTAGGGGAGTCGGAAAACACACCTTTATTAAGTTCACTGTTTCTATGGGCATGTTTTGTGGCACCACAAAACAATTGTAATAGTAACATCAAAGATCACCGATCATAGAACACCATAGCAGATATGATTTTAAAAAGTTTGAAATATTGTGAGAATGATCAAAATGTGACACAGAGAAGTGAAGTGAGTAATGCTATTGGAAAAAATGGTACCCAAAGGTTGACTTAATTCAGGGTTCCCACAAACATTGAATTTGTGAAAAAATACAGTATCTGCAAAGTACAATAAACCAAAAGTAATAAAATGACGTGTGCCTGCATTTAGACTCTATAGGTCATTAAAGTGTCTGTACCAATTACTTCCTTTATCATACAGTTAAAATAGCCATATATAAGACCAAAGTGAATAGGTATGTTTTTATGCAATAAATGTTATTTACAAAAACTGGCAGCAGTCTAGATTTGGCTCCAAAGCTGTAGATATGACCCCTCCTCAGATTGAATTTTCTTGAAAGTTGACACAATTCAGAGTGACAAATTTTTTCATAGAAGAGCTCCGAAACTTGACATTGTAGTAGTAAAATTTAGCAAATGACCTGGTTTCAGAAACCTCCCACCAAAGGTTTATGGAGTTTACAAATTAAGCTTTTTAAGTACCGTTTCTATAGGAAAAGAAAATATCCTGGCAGGGCACAGTGGCTCATGCCTGTAATCCCAGAACTTCAGGAGGACAAGGCGGGTGGATCACAAGATCAAGAGATCAAGACCATCCTGGCCAAAATGGTGAAACCCGATCTCTACTAAAAATACAAGACTTCGTTGGGCGTGGTGGCAGGTGCTTGTAGTCCCAGCTACTCAGGAAGCTGAGGCAGGAGAATTGCTTGAACCCAGGAAGTGGAGGTTGCAGTGAGCCGAGATCACACCATCGCACTCCATCCTGGGCAACAGAACAAGACTGTCTCAAAAAAAAAAAAAAAAAAAAAAAAATAGAAATCTGCATAATGAATTCATGGTTTTGTCTTCAATCTATTTCTTCCTCCTATTTTATAATTGATCAGAAAACTCAGTTGTTGTTATTTAAATGCAAAATGAAAAAAAAAACAAAGCCCAGTTCTACTAGTTGCTCTGTAAAAACAATGATCTCAAATAATCCACAACCTTTTGTTTTCTCATGTAATCCAAGGGTCCAGAATCAGGAAGCAGTTTAGGTGGTGTTTCTGGATTAGGCAGCATAGATTTATTTACCAATACGCAGTGGATTTAGGGATCACCATAACACTTTTAGGACACATAAAATGTTTTAATATCTCTTAAAACCAAAAGAACAAATATTTAGGTCAAAAAATGTGTTTAAATATAGTATCAATATAATCATTTTATAACAATACAATAATTATATATAGCTAAAATGTTATTTTTACCAATTATGTAGGTTGATATAGTAAGTGTAAGACATATTTTATGGAGGGATCTCTCATTCTTTCACTTGTTCCTTTTCTGCCCCATTCAGATATGTGATACATGTACACATATACACACATACATACACATGCATATATATACACACATATACATACAATCTGTTCTTTGATATACATACATACATATATATGTATGTATGTGTATGTGTGATAGAGAAAGAAAGACAGAAAGGGCCCACAAAGACCAAATTAAAAGGAATAGATGTCCCTAGGGCCTCAGAAAATTATAATGCACCTCTATCGATGTGGCTCTTGATTCAGGGTCTGTCATGAAGTTGGTTAAGACAAGCTGCCAGCAAGAGCTGCAGTTTCTGAAGACTTATCTGAGGCTCGGGCTCCACTTCCAAGTTTATTCACATGGCTGTTGGCTGGAGGTTTCAATTCCTCTCCATAGGAGTTGCTGCTCATATTTGGTTTTCCCCAGAGTGAGTGGTTGCAAAGAAAATAAGCATGAGTGAGCAAGAAGATATACTGTTTATTATAACTTAATCTTGAAACTGGAATGCCATCATTTTTGTTGTATTCTACTGGTCACGGTCCAATCCTGGTGATTTTGAAGGTACTTCATAAGGGTGTGAATAGTAAGAGGCAGGAATTACTGGGTGTCATCTTGGCAGCTAGCTATCATTCCAGGGCATTCAGAACAGCCATGGTGCAAGATTACCTTATGTAGGATGGAAGTAAGAGAGCACCTCAAACAGAATTGTACTCACTGAATATAAAACTTCAAGCCTAGATTTTATTTTAAAATTGACTTTAAAATAAAATAATCATAATTTTGCATATTTTACAATACATTGCTAAATTTAAGAAAAATGTTATACAGTAAATAACAATTATTACTGCTTACTGAACATACCTCCACTGATAAAGTTTTCATAAAATCTTATCTACTGGGAATAACTATGCCACATATTTTATAAGCCAACCATTCTAATTAGAAGACTTAACATATGCATCAGTGTTTGTATCTTTTATTTGTTTTTGTGTATCACTGCTCCAAATATTCTGTAGAAAAAAAAGCACAGATGAGAGCAAAAATTAAAGAAGATAAAATATAATTCTGTCATAACTTTCTCTTTATAAAATCAATTCTGTGAAATTAAATGTGGTCCAACATAAACAACTAGTCAATACTTAGGTCTTCAACACAATTCTTATGATTCCAATTTCTCCCACTGACTTTCTCATTGGTTTGTTGTATCTACCAGACTTACATTTCTCCCTCCAGAGACTGCATATAGAGATTGTACTTCATCGGTCTCTTTTCTTGAAAAAAGGAACATGCTTCTAAGAGAAACTAGGGCAAGTTTTTTTTTTTTTCTTCCTTTTTGTTTTTGCTGTAATTGCAGACTTCTTTGTTGCTGAGCCCAGATGCTAAGAAATCCATTACTCCTTTTCAGTTAATGTGAAGTGTATGTATCTCTTGACTGTTCCAAGGAGAGAAGAAAAACACAGACAGGAGGAAAAAAAAAAAGTCAGAACTGGAAGATGCTGACTCAGGTTTGCACTCGCAGTACAATAGCCACTCTTTCTTGAAATGCAGCTGTTAACAGACATCAGAATTAATCATTTCCAGCATGGACTTTCATAAATAGTGTAAACTGTTGATAATGAATGTCGTGCATGTATTTTTTCACCTCATTTTACATAAAATAAATGATATATAAGTTTACTTAACATGTTAAAGTGATTTACATGGGAAAAACTATGCCTCAAAGTTATCTGAAATCTTTGTTACTTGCTTTTGTATTACCATTTTCTTTATCACTTAAATAGCACTTAAAGTGACATCAAATTTAATAGTTATCTTTCTTTAAAATACTTTCATACCATTTCTCATTTTACAGCTCTTACAGTTCTCTACTTCATAAGTTTATTGATGAATTCATGCACTCATTCAACAATTCAACATTCATTAAATGTATACAAAGTGTTATTGAAGACTAGAACATACAGGTAGAAATAAAAATTGTTGATAAACTGTTCTGCAGCTCATACTACTTAGCTAAAGGATGCTATATACCTGAATAAGGTCATCAGAGATCACCTGGCCAAAACATTATTTTAAACAATTATGTTTGTTGATAAGAATAATTATAACACATACTTTTGTGCAAAGATCACTCACTCATTCATTCCTCTTCTGCCCCAGCCATAACATCCATTTGTGCTTTGAAATTACTAAAATAATTATGAATACCCTACCTGTGCATAAAATATAATAGAATAGGGATAAGTACATTGCACAGACCAGAAAATGTTTTTGTTGTTTTTCTAATTAAATACAGAGGAGCTACACTGACTGGATGCAATACATTCAGCACACAATTCCACTTACTGAGAAAACATCAGAGAAAGTCAGGCACTGGCAGCAGCTAACTAACACCATCTAATTGGAGGAGCAAGAGCAAGCCATGGGACAGATGGAGAACAAGCTACTTGGATCAATTTTTATACTACAAATCAACAGCTTTGAGAAGCAGTTACGTTGAGAACCCCAAGGTTTTTTCAATGTTTAAACCAAGTCAAAGCTGGTACTTCAGTTGTTCCTCCCTCATGGAGCACCGAAGAGTTCCGGGAGGACCAAGGAGAGCCACACCTTATGCAAATTATAGGGACAGAACAACAAAAATTGAATGTATTGAAATTGGAGCCTTGGCAATGGCTTCTACTCATCATGATGCCCAGTAGAGGAAAGTGTCTGATTTGGAATTGGCAGCTCTCTCACTGTACACCTCAGGGCTGCTGGATCACTGAACTCAAAATGTCTGTACTCCTCAGCCAGCCCTTTAGTATGACATCTCTGTTGTACAATATATTTCAGGTTAGTCTGAGGATTTTATATTTCACCTATTTTCTTTCTTCCTTTTCCATCATTGTATTTAATTAAATTAGGCATTTTAAGGTGTAGGCATTTTCATACATGTTGTGAAAAAGGAGGGAGTGGCATCAAACGCCATAGTTCATAATATCCCTAATACGGGCCCAGGAAAAGTTACCATCACTGGCCCAGGTGATCTCTACCCTAGCTTGATATTATTTACGTTTCATGCAGTGTCACTCACCCTTGAACTGCTGGGCTTCTCATTTTCTTGTCTGCATAAAACAAGAGGATTGAAGTGAAGTGCCCTGATTTATTTTTCCAACAAAGATGAGTGAAATGGCAAGAGCGGCAAGAAGAAATTTTAAATACTCTCAAATTTGTGTCCTGCAACATTTGGTGGTTTTTTTTTTTTTTTTTTTTTTTACTTTATCATCTTTAGGTAACAGATTATTATATTAAACGGATTTGACTATTTGTGTGTAAACTTTAGTTTCTTAAATTTAGTCTTAGATATAACATCAACAATATATATATACACACACACACATATATATAGTATATTAAATATGGCTCAGAACTTATATGCTGTGTCCCGAATTGGTTCCTTCCAGTGGATTCTTGGTCTCGCTGACTTCAAGAATGCAGCCGCAGACCCTCGCGCTGAGCGTTACAGTTCTTAAAGATGGTGTGTCCGGAGTTTGTTCCTTCAGATGTTTAGATGTGTCCAGAGTTTCTTCCTTCTGGTGGGTTTGTGGTCTTCCTGACTTCAGGAGTGAAGCCCCAGACCTTCTTAGTGAGTGTTAACAGCTGTTAAAAGTGACACATCCAGAGTCGTTCGTTCCTCCCGGTGAGTTTTTGGTCTCACTGACTTCAGGAGTGAAGCTACAGAGCTGTGGGGTGAGTGTTACAGCTCATAAAGGTAGTACAGACCCAAAGAGTGAGCAGCAGCAAGATTTACTGCTAGGACTGAAAAAACAAAACTTCCACTGCCTGGAAGGTGATCGCAGTGGGTTGCCAGGGTGGGTTCCGGCAGCCAGCTTGTATTTCCTTATTTGGCCCCACCCACATCCTGCTGATTAGTCCATTTTACAGAGTGTTGATTGGTCCGTTTTTACAGAGTGCTGAGTGGTGTGTTTACAAAGCTTTAGCTAGACACAGAGTGCTGATTAGTGCATTTACAATCCTTTAGTTAGACAGAAACGTTCTCCAGATCCCCACCTGATTAGCTAGACACGGAGCATTGATTGGTGCATTTTTACAGAATGCTGATTGGTGTGTTTACAAACCTTTAGCTAGACACAGAGCACTGATTGCTGCATCTACAATCCTTTAGCTAGACAGAAAAGTTCTCCAAGTCCCCACCCGATCCAGAAGCCCAGTGGCTTCACCTCTCACTGATACCATGTTAAGACTATTGATTTCAGTCACTACTGAGGTTCTTTCACCCTCCAATGATTGCACAAGAATCAAGGATTCCTAAGCAATGCTAAGAAACAGCAGAAAGTACCTTTATTCTTCAGCTCATCATAGTTGTCTATATTCTAATTGTCCCAGATTATAAGGACTCTTGAAGTGTTTGATTTTACTGCTTATGAACCAAACTTGGGCCTGGAAATTTTGACTGATAGTAGTTGTCATGTAACTCAAGTTCCTGTTCCCTAAGGGGAACACTCAGGTATTGCCCTGTTTATTCACTCCCTTCCTGCTGTGTCTCAAGGGTGTACTTTTTGCATTGCCACCTATTTGGACTCTTAAGGAGTCTCTTCACCCTATTTTTCAAACTTAAAGTCATTTACCTATTTACCTTCTGTATTACCTAAATAACTACAGAAGCATAAATATTTAGAAATCAGAAACGAGAAACATAGGTGTACATATGCTACAAGGATTTAACCTAACAACAACAAATCTCTCCTGGGGCAAAGACACCAACATTTTTATTACCTATTTGAAAGGAGGAAAGTGAGTTAAGGGAGAACAAAACACAAATTAATATTTCAGAACATTATTCTGCCCTACTTACACCTTTAAAATTAAAAAAGAATACCATTGTCATACATTTTAATTTTAGCTAGATATTAGACTTGATTTATTAGTATTTTATTTCCACAATAAAAGAGAAATTAATTGTTTATGGCAGTGATATATATGTTCCTTGAAAAATTATCACAGCTCACCTGCTGAATGTTGAGTCTCATGCTCTTATTACAAGTGATTCATTGGCATATTATGATAATAATAATGACCTTAATAAGATCTGTAATAAAATAGATGTCTGTTATGTGCCAAATATACCAAGATACTTTCACACATTATCTCATCAACTCTCAACAATGCTGAAGCAGACATTATTATTACAATATTTCTTATTAAGCTTAATTAAATTAAATTCACATAAATAGTAAATAGAGGTTCCTTGATTCAATCTCATGTCTATACATACATTACATGGTATCATTTTCTAGTACCTCATCATGGTGATTTTTCCATAGTTATTTTTTAATCAAACAAAGAATTCTTGTAACAATTTTGAGACAACATAATTTTCCTGGAAAACGTGATTTTATTGTCGATTTCAAAGATTAGTATAAAGTTATGCATATTTATTTTTTTCTGTTTTTTTAATTGTCCTCAGCACTTATGATATTATAGCCATCTCTATTTAAAAAAATTTTTTGATTAAAATAGTGGGGTTGTTTATGAATGTTTTATTAAAATAGTATTTTTTGATATATTACGTATTTTGTTCATTAACTGACCAATTTTTGCCTTACATGTATTGGTGGATTTTCTTCAATTTTTCTGTTTTGATATTAACAATGAAAAACTTATTTACTTATTTTCATTGTTATTTATCAGTTAAAGTGGTGAAAGGAATTAATCTTTCTTGAGAGATTTTTTTAAAAAGTATTCAATGTATTTCGAAATGTCTTAATATTGCTATTATTAAGTCATATAAGACTTGATTCTCTCTGTGGGCATTTATTAATTCACTAACTATTTGTTGAGGGTTTTAATAATCCAGAGACTGTTTTCTGTGTGGTGAATACTGTGAATATGACAGAAAATATTCTTTGGTCATAGATCAAAGAGCTAAGTGGGGTGGATGGCGAGAGTCAAAAATAGGCAAATTCTTTGTTGTATTCTACATTGTCCCCAAACTGAGTAGCTGCTGTTAAGATTTGAGTAAACCTCGCATCCTACCACCTTTCTTTATTTGGGAGTTGAAGAGTCCTCAAAAGAGCAGCCACAAAGGACACACTAAGACTTGAGTGATTTAGCTCTGTCCCAGGGTACAGGTCAAATTTTGAGAAAGCCTCAATAAAGTGCAAATGGAAATCAGTGGAGGACTCACCTGTATTCTGAGTACTATAGGACAGTAACTCATCTCAGATCACTTTAGATGAAAGGCTTCAAGTACTTCCATTAACAACCAAGATCTGTGGGTTTCTAATGCCCTCAGATCTTCCTTAGTGTTGAGGGAGGGGTCATAAACTAGTTGCCTTGCCTTAGTCACCTTATCTTTTGATGGAGTGGTCTTCTGAACCCTTGTGTGCTTGCACCATAGAAAGAGCAAAGCCTCCTAGTTGCAGAATTTCACACAGTATCCAGTGCACATACTGTGTGGGGGGGAGAGGGGACGTTAAACTGTTAGCATGCTTCGGGATACTGCATACTTTTGGGACACAGTGAATATAAGTCCCTAAATGAGTGATATCAGCTGATAAGGAAGACACAGTTATGACCCTGAGGTCCTCGGTTGCTTCTCAGTAGCATCTGTTTTGCTGGTGATGGTTTCCTTCCTAATGAAGGGCTGGTTTTCCTCCAGTTGAGAGGAGAAAAATTGTGTATTATAGAGGACTTTGTTCTCTCCTCTCTGTTTACCTTCATCACATCAACACCTTGTTTTATTGCCTTTTTCCATGTGACTTGTTGCCTTTATATGGGTCACAGTCTTTTATCCAAGGTCTCCTTTTTTTCTTGATCATGTATCTCAGTTGTGTCTGTATTCCTACCTCCATGGTGTATGGATAAGGAAATCTTATCCATGTGGAATCTAGGCTAAGATAGAAAGTAAACTTAGGGCTAGGCCAAAAGACACACAAATCTGTGTCCTCAAACACAGCAGATGATTCCTTATGAGGTAAAGAAGTTGTGCCCTCGTACTTCTTTACAGGAAAATTCATAAGTGAAGGTAACAACCATCTAAAATAGCATCATCTCCACCTTCCCTGGGGTCAGATTGAGGCAAGGAGAGATAAATAAATGCAGAGGATGCAGAGGGAAGAGGGCCAAAAGAGAAAGGAAAGGGAGGGTTCTGTGAAAGGGATAGTGCCTCTGAGGATTGCATTTTCGCTCTTCTATTTTTCTCAGTCTTTTCACTAGCTACTCAAATTAATTTTAAAATGATATTTATTTCATAAACACCAGTAATTCATTTGCTTGGGATGAGGACTCTCTAAGAAGTAAAAGCATTAATTTATCCAAATAAAAAGAATGATCTTTAGACCATTACAAAACTGCATTTTTATACATTCATTCCAAATATGACAGTAAGATTTCAGCTTTCAAAGAGAAATGCCTACAGGCAACATTCCTGACTTTCCATATTTTTCAACCATATGACAATCCTGATGGGATTGTAGAGCCTGCATTGCCCAGGCTTATTCAATATTAAAGTATTCTATTTGGAAAGGGAGGTTCATCTAGCTAGTTTAAAAAAAAGAAAAAGAAAAGAAAAAAAAAAAAAAAGCTGAGACCTAGAAGGGAGAGACATTGTAAAATTTGTGATCTCTTACTTGATACTAGGAAAGCCAAAGATATTTAGATGGTCGGCTCAATTTAGGAACTGCCACACATCAGTCCGCATCACCACAATTGATGAAGGAATATAATTATAAACAATTTATTTCCAACCCATGCAACCTCCCCACAAAGGTGGAAGAGAAAGAAAACAATTTTATTAATGAATAAACATTAAGCCAAACTGTGAAGGGCATCACAGAAAATTCACTAAAGAGATTGCAAAGACAAAAAAAAAAAAAACAAAAAAACACCTCACAATTTTATGTTTTATGTAGCCAGACAAATAAAACTGATTATATTCATATTCTCAAATAAGTAATAACTAGTCCTCAAGTCAGAGGACTCGACCACACCATGTATCAGACATAGTTCATCCTGAATTCACCTGAAAATTGACGTGACCATCTGTGCAAACTAATTGGCTTTATCCAAAGGAAAAACAAGCTTCTCATAACTCTATTACAGAAGATAGTTTTTGCAGTTTGAGGCTAAATTAGATTAGAAATTAGTCTCCATCTTAGTTCAGGTTGCCATAACAGAATACTATAGACTGGATGACTTAAACAAGAAGTACTTATTTTTGACAGCTCTAGAGGCTGGGAAGTCTAAAATTGAAGCACTGGCAGATCTTGTGAGGTCACATTTCCCTGTTCACAATGGGCATTTTCTGCTTCCTTACATGATCAACAGAAAGACAGACACACACACACACAGGGACACACAGAGAGAGGGAAAAAATCTAGTATCTTTCTTCTTTTAAGGACATTAATCCCATTTATGATGGCTCCACCTTCATGACCTAATTAGGTCCCAGAAGTACAACCCTTAAATACCATCACACTGACAATTAGGCTTCAACATTTGAATTTGGCAGAAACAAAAACATTCAGTCTATAGCAGGATCCTACCTTCCTACAGAAACAGGTAAATAGGGTCACTTTCCTTGATCATTACATTTCAAAGAGATGGTTTTCAGATTCTTGAGATTTACTTACATTTCAAATAGGTACAGAAATAAGTTACAATTACAAAATGTGTAAAGCAAATTCTCTAAGAAAACAAAGAAAGGTCTTTCTCTTTGTTTTTAATAGAGTGAATTAAGCTTCTTGTATTTAATTTGTATTTGCCCTTATACTTTTGTTAATTTAAGAGATTTTTTATATATCAATAAATGAAATATTTGCATTTTTTACATTTGTTTTAAATTTATATCAGTTTGTAGGTCTGTATTAGTCAGGGTGCCCTGGAAGGACGGAACTAATAGGGTAGATGTATATATGAAAGGGAGTTTTTAAGGAGTATTGATTCACAAGGCAAAGTCCCACAATAGGCCGCCTCCAAGCTAAGGAGCAGGGAGCCAGTCCAACTCTGAAAACATCAAAAATAGTGAATCTGACAGTGCAGCCTTCAGTCTGTGTCCAAAGGCCCGAGAACCACTGGCAAACCACTGGTGTAAGTCCAAGAGTCCAAAGCTGAAGAACATAAAGTCCTATGTTGAGGACAGGAGGCATCCAGCACAGGAGAAAGATAGAAGCCAGAAGCCACAGTGAGTGTAGTCTTTCCACGTTCCTTTGCCTGTTTTGTTCTTTTTTTGAGATGGAGTCTACTCTGTCACCCAGGCTGGAGTGCAGTGGTGCAATCTCGGCTCACTTCAAGCTCCACCTCCAAGGTTCAGGTCATTCTCCTACCTCAGCCTCCCCAGTAGCTGGGACTACAGGCACCCACCATCACGCCAGGCTAATTTTTTGTATTGTTACTAGAGACGGAGTTTCACCGTGTTAGCCAGAATGGTCTCGATCTCCTGACCTCGTGATCCACCCACCTCGGCTCCCAAAGTGCTGGGATTACAGGCGTGAGCCACGGCGGGGCGCAGCCTCCTCTGCCTGTTTTCATCCTAGTCATGGTGGCAGCTAACTAGATTGTGCCCACCCAGAATGAGGGTGGGTCTGCCTCTCTCAGTCCACTGACTCAAACGTTAATCTCCTTTGGTAACACCCTCACAAACACATCCAAGAATAATACCTTGCATCCTTCAATCCAATCAAGTTGATACTCAGTATTAACCATTACAAGGTCTTTATATTTTTTAAATCTCTTTTGATTAACTAAAGTTCTTAACAGCAGTGCCATCATAATTCAGTGTTTTATTTTATGCATAGTGTTTAAAGAAATCCTTACCTATCACGAGGTCAGGAAAATGTGCACCTATATTTTCCTTAGAGAAGTCAAAAATTTTGCTGTTGTAAGAGCTTGTATGTAAGACCTTAACAAATCTATAGTTGATTTTATATATGTTGAAATATTTTATTATTTTTTTATGGCTGACTCATTAAACTAGTTAAATTTACTAAAGGGTCTCTTCTTTCCCCTATGACCTGCAATTCTACCTTTAACTCATGTCAAAGTTTAATATAAGAATGAAACTGACTTTGAGGTCTCTCTTTCATTTTATTTTAAATTGTTTAACACTGTTGCAATTCTAAATTATTTTAGTTATTATACCTTTATATTTGGTACAAAATATACACTGTTTCCTTATGATTGCCTATAGTGATAAGTACAAAGTATTGATTATTCATTTTCCTTTACTTTATAACTTACATATTTGAATCAACATGTGAAATCGTATAAAGAATACTGATGAGATTAAGGTAGAATTTCTTTAAATCAATAACACAATTTAAGAAAATTTCAGATTTTTATAGTATGTGTTCTTCTTATCAGTGAATACGGAATATTTCTCAATTTGATCAGAACTTTTTAAAGCCTTAGAGTATAATTTTACAATTTTATATATAGTTCTTAAATTTTCTTGTCATTCATTTTATATACCATATAGATATTTTTTTTCTGTTATGAAGAATGAATAAAACCATGTAATATAATTATTTGAAGGTCAATGAGCTATTCTTTAAACGATGAAATCTAATTACATGTGGGCTAATTATTATCTTGGGTAGAAATGCTCCATTTCTAACTCCATTTATTAAGATACATTGTTAAGCACATTGATTAATTTTAGAAATTTGTAAGCATTTTTGGATTTCTACTTAGATAAACATACAATCCACAAAATACTGGCTAAGATCTTCAGAGCAATGTTAAACAAACTCACTGATAAAGATCATCTTATCATCTTATTGATTTTAAATATAATGCTTTCCTGGTCATATAAATGAACATGACTAAAGAGATACAGGAGTTCCCTTCACTCATAATTAACCAAAGCTTTTTTGTTTATTTGTCTTCTGGTTTTATAATAATAGTGTAATTATTAAACCATAGATGAAGATTATTTTGATGACTTCCAAAGAACAAATCTTTAATGTAATTCATTATCTCTTCTATTTCCTATTTTCCTGTTTCATTGATTTCTGCTTTACATTTTCTAAAGATTTGCTTCAACTTACCTTGAGTTTAGTCTTCAGTAATTTATTTAACATTTTATGTTAAAAAGTTGCCTGCCAAATTAAGAAGAAATATCTTTCTTTTATTAAAAATAAAATAAAATACCATTTATTGTTATGAATGTTCTGTGAAACTTCACTTCTATAGAATTAAATAATTTAAGCTGAAAGCTGTTGGAACTTTATATTATTTTGAGCCTGGAGAAGAATATGGCTGTGTGGCCTGAATCATATAGCATGCAGTTGCAACTTCTGCTTTTTCTTGTGAATGATATGAAAAGATCAAGTAGCTCCAGAGATAAGACTTTTTTGAAATCATTACCCTCTTCACTAAATGTTGAAACAATCTTCTTTGGAATGTGGTGAGCTGTATTCAATCAAATCACTGTGATGTATGTACTGGCCTTCTGTGGAAAATAATGTGACCCTGCTACACTTCTCTATTTCTGCCTGTTTAAGTGAAACCTTAATTTCTCTACTTTGGAGCACTGACCTTATTGTTTTGGAGTAAGTGGTTTTTGGGTAGCCATCCTCAAATTTTATGGTCAAGTAAATGCAATAATTACATTTTCTAAAGCTCACTATTTAAGACTGACACTCTATGACATATAACAGATTTTGATATGTAATTTTTAAAGTATGTTTGATTTAAAATATTTTAATGTAAATTATAATTCATTCCTCACACATGATTTATTGTTACATGATTCAATAAATTTCATTTATTTTTATTTGTAAATATATTTTGATTTATGTTTTACCATTTAGAAATTAACTTCCACATAAATTGCATTGTAGTCAGAGAATATAGTGTGTAAAATTGCCTATGAGATTCACTTTTATATTAAAACAAATACATGTCTGTGTTCCATGTTTGCAAATAATGTGAATTTATAAACACTGAAAGCAGGATTACTTACATGATGACAACATCAAACTGTAAATTTTGTGCAACTGTTTTGCTGATCATTATTTGTTTTGTCTGTCCATTAATGAGAAGTTTATTTATTTATTTACCTTACAGTCTCACCTATTGCCCAGGCTGGATTGCAGTGTTGCAATCATAGCTCACTGTTATCTTGAACTAGGATCAAGCCATCTTCTTGCCTTAATCTCCCAAGCAGCTAGGAGTACAGGTGCACACCACTATGCCTGGTTATTTTTTGCTTGTTTGTTTTGTAGAAATGGTTTCACCTTGTGACCAGGCTATCCTTGAACTTCTGGCTTCAAACAATACTCCTGGCTCAGCTTCCCCAAGTGCTGGGAATACTGGCATGGGCCACCATGCCCTGCCTAGAAATATTTTTAAATCTCCCACTATAGTGATAGATTTCTCCAATTACCTCTTCAATTCTAATGAGTCATTTTATATATCCAAGCTGTGCTTTAAGTAAACTACTTATGCCATACAGTTGAATTATAATTTTATTATTTTATAGTAACCTTCTTTATCCCTAAAACTGTTTACTGTAAAATCATTTACTCTCATATTATATGAATATATCAAATAGTTTTGTTTTAAATAAAATAAACCTTGCTTGTTTTAGCAGGTATGTGTGGGGATGGTGGGGAGGACAATGCTTCAAACCTCTCTTTCCCAGCAGACACCAGAATTACCCTTGAGAATGTGTTGCACCTGGGCTCTAACTGTTATGGAATAAAAGGCTAATTCAAACTTTTAATGTCCCATTATGCTGTAAGCTAAACTTTCTAGAAATTACTGAATGTCCTGGATCCACAATTTTAAGCACGCTTTCATAATTATAAATCTCCATTTTTTTTCTTGGCTGTCAGCAGGGATAAAAACAAAGCACAAGGCTGAGTGCACAGGCAGTTGTCCTAGATGCCTTTCATTTTAGAGATCAGAGAGAGAAACTCAGCCAACACAGGACACGTGAGAAATTAGGACTGTTTGAAGTCGTGTGAGCCATGCCTCGACATAGTTGTCACTTTGTGCATGACGTGTTTTATTGAACACTTTTCACCTTTTGCAAAGGAGACGGTCTTTCTGTGGGCTCAGTTTTGATGTCAAAAGTTAAATTGATTTGAAATTACCTGGTGCCCTCAAATGCAGAGTTGTGAAGATGTTTGCATTAAAGTAGGGAAGATGTAGTAACACTGAGATTTCATATGTAACTGAAAGTAAGAAAAAAAATATTTCCTCAAATTATTTGGTCTTTTAAATTTTATCTTCTTGCCCTATTGCTTGAATCATATTATAACATATAATAGATACAAAATCATTATTTTAATACTTATGAAAAAGAACTAGATGTCTGTTTAAAAGTTAAAGATATCTTAACCTTCTATTCTTTGTAAAGCTGCATAAGAAAACCCACACCCAAAGTTCCACAAAGGCTGTGATATGGATAAGTTTATATTTCACATCGGATGCACATCATCTTTCGCTGTGCATTATCAAAAATGAGCATGAATAAAATATATTAAATTAATAAATCACTGAACTGAGAAGTGAGATGTATTTTTAAAATAACATTAAATAAATATCAGTATTGAAGATTTGGATTAATTATTTTTTATTTTTAATTAATGGGCAGCAGATGTGTGTGTGAAGGATGGTAAATAGAAGGTATTTTATTATCCTTTAAAATTTAAAACGGTCTTAACTTTTGAAAACACAAAATTCTCATAGATACAATGGAAACATAGATGTTAAATGTAATTCAAGCTGGACTATTCATTCTGCAGCTTCATCAACATTCAGTTGTAATAAATGATTTAGGTTTCTGAAGAACAGCTCAGAAAATGGTGAGTATATATTACATATCTATATATGTGTGTTTATCAGTATCTGTGTCTATATTTATCAATCTCTATATATCTAAACATATATATGTGATATAGTATGTATACATTTATTTTATATGAAGCAATATAAATCTGAAAATGCCAATAATGTAACTTATTATTTAATATATTTTTATTTTCCTAAAAGCATCACTCTTGACATTGTCTCAGTAGGTTGCTAGGAATATCATCACTTACTTTAAAATGATAATTCCATTTTAAGCCTGTCATATAGTGTTTCTATAATTTTTATACATATTAAACATTTTAAGTTTCAATAGTCCTATGAATGTGGAAATATCACATTAGCATATTAAATGAGTAAAGTTCAATAGAAAGAGATATAACAAAGTATCACAAGCAGTACCCTACATGCTTAAGATTCAAATGTCTATTTTTAACGTTGGATAGACTATGCCTTACTTAATAAATTTGAGGAGTGAAAGACTTTTTTTTTTTTTCCCAAGATAGTGTGTCGCTCTCTCGCCCATGCTGGAGTGCAGTGGCGCGATCTCAGCTCACTGCAACCTGAAGAGTGACTTTTTAAAAAATGTTCGGCCGGGCACGATGGCTCACGCCTGTAATCCCAGCACTTTGGGAGGCCAAGGCGGGCGGATCACAAGGTGAGGAGATCGGGACCATCTTGGCTAACACGGTGAAACCCCATCTCTGCTAAAAATACAAAAAATTAGCCGGGCGCGGTGGCGGGCGCCTGTAGTCCCAGCTACTCCGGAGGCTGAGACAGGAGAATGGCATGAACCCGCGAGGCGGAGCTTGCAGTGAGCCGAGATCGCACCACTGCACTCCAGCCTGGGCGATGAGCAAGACTCCATCTCAAAAAAAAAAAAAATGTTCAACTTGAGAAAATTTATAAATGATACCCAAAACACAGTCTTATTTTTTAATTTTTAGAAAAAGGTGAACACCCATTAATCAAGTGCCATTTGAATTACAGAATTACAATTAACAGTGAAAAACAGCAATTTTCAGTATCTTGATGTTAAATATTTAGAGGTCTTCAGGATGTTTTCAGGGAGCCTACACAGTCAAAAATATTTTACTAATAAGGTTATGATGCAATTTTCCTTTATTATCCCCATACCTTCACAAATATAGAGTACAAAACATGTATTGATATAATTTCCAAATCTACATTTCATTAACCCTTAGAGACACTACCACTTATCCTCCAAAGAGAACTATTCTGAAACCTGAAGATCTCATGGAGTAGCTTAGGCTTCCTTTGGATCTATTATCTTTTCCTTTTTTCATATTCCTCCCTTTTGGAATAGAAATATCTATCCTACCAGTGCCTGTCCCACCACTGGATTTTGAAAACACATAACTCGTTTGGTTTCATAGATTCACCAATAAAGAGAACTTTAGTTTTAGGAGAAATCATACCTTGAGTCTCACCCATGTCTGATTTAGATAACATTTAGATGAGACTTTGGACTTTAGACTTTAGAGTTGATATTGTAGTGAGTTAAGATTTGGTGATCTGTTGGGATGGAAAAAATGTATGTTAACATGTGAGAAGGACATGAATTTTGAGGAGCCAAAGGAAAAATGTTGGGGGTTGATTGTGTCCCCCCACAAATTCAAATATCAAAACTCCAATCTCCAATGTGGTACTATTAGAAGGTGAGACTTTGGGAGATAATTAATATTAGTTGAAGTCATGTGGAGATAAGTACCTTTGTAAGAGTCCCCAGAGAGTGATTTGATTCTTGCAGTTCTTCACCACTTGAAGATACAATGGCAAACCAGCAGTTTGCAACACAGAAGAGGGCCCTCAACAGAACTCAACCTTGTTGACACTCTGATTTCATATTTCCAGCCTCCAGAATTGTGAGAAACAAAATTTCTCTTTTTCATAAGCCATCTCATCTATGATAATTTGTTATAACAGGTTGTACTGAGTAAGACAACACATTTCCTCTCTTGGCCAATTTAGTAAGCTCCCATTTCTTAGTTCAAGACCTAATATATAATCCAAGTGCTTCAATTCAATGTAACACCAGAGACTAGGAGATAGTTTGAGAACTGAGAAGAGTCATTCTTTCATTACGATGGTAAAGTCTTTGTGTAGTGTGACTTTGTCTTACTGTTTTGGAAAGTTGGGGTTCCAGCTGAATTCTTTCCATGTCTTTAGATCATGTGATAAAAATACTAGTCCAGAGTATTTTATCTAGAAACTTCTAAGTCATTGATAAACTAAATATGATTACACAGTATTTCTGACTTAAACTCCAGAAACTGTGAGAGTTCTCATTTTGGTAGAGAAATAAGATTTTGCTTTATTCTAAGTTGTGATATTTTCAGGACAACTAATATGGATATGAGTTTTTATTAGTCAGGGTTCTCCAGAGAAACAGAACCAAGAGGAGATACACATACACCCACCCAACCCCCCTCCACACACACACACACACACACACACACAGAGAGAGAGAGGGGAGAGATTTTTAATGAGAAATTAGCTTATGAAATTATGGAGGCTGAGAAGTCCCATAATTTGCCATTTATAACATGGAGATCCAGGGAAACTGATGCTAAAAATTCAGTTCATGTCAAAAGGCACGATAAACAGCATAGTCAATGATGTAAATCCCAGTCTGAGGCCAAGAGAAGAAGAGATGAGCTGTCCCAGCTCAATCAGGAAGGCAGGAAAAAAAAACGGTGCTAATTTCTCCTTTTGCTCTATTCAGGCCCTCAACAGATTGGATCGTGCCCACCCACACTGGAGAAGACAATCTGCTTTACTCATTCTGTCAAATGAATGCTAATCTCATGAAAAAAAAAATTGACACTGAAGTAATGTTTAATTTGGGAATGTTGTGCCAAGTCAAGATGACCCATAAAATTAACCATGACAGAGTTCTTCATTTACTCTTTTATTTTCCTAAGATTTTATGTTTGATCTTTCATTTGTATTTCATTTTTTATTTTCCCTCATCTTAAAGAAAATCCTTTTCTCCCATGTTATGCAAAGACTACATGTTGGTTAACTTTACATATTACCACGAGAAAGGAATAAATAGTCTAAAATTTACTGCAACAAACACCTCTGTACCTCACAGAGGCAGTTATTTTATTTAACAAAAAAAAAAGCCCTAGAAGTTGATTGCTTACATATCAACAACATCAAATACCTAAATACCTAATACCAATCAATATAACTTTTATGGTATCACGCCTTTTTAAATGTTTTGCTAAATCAATGGGGAAAATAACATATTTGATGAGATTTTAATTTTAACTTTTAAGGAGGATATTTAATATCACTTAATATATTTAATTAGCCACTTAGATTTAAATTTATTGGGATACCAATTGTTTGCACCAGTTAGCACTTGCCACATAACAATAATCCTAAACTGGGTGATATATAAAACCATTCAGCTGTTCTAGCTGTGCTCCATGGTGCGGCTCTAATATGCATGGTTGAATCACCTTAGCATCTGTGGGTGGATAGAATGGGGAATTTGGTTACATCTAGCCTTGGGATGATTCCAATTTGTACCTCTTTCTTGTTCATGTTTCATCCTTTTTCTGAATCCAGCAGGCTAGTTCATAAATGTCCTTCTCAGGCAATGACAAAAGTGCAGAAGAGCAAATAATAACTCACAAGACATCTTAAGCCCCGGTACTGGAATAGACACATCATCACTCTGCTTAATTGATTCTCCTAAACAAATCAAATGGTACTCCCAAATTCCACAGATGACAAAACAGACTCAACTTCTTACTAGAAAGAACAGCCGATAACATGACCTGGGGTGTGGATAAAGGGAAGGGTGATATGCTGAAATCAACGAGCAATTAACCACAGCCTGCCCTCTTGGATGCATTGATTTATATACCTGTGTGTGGAAAATAATGTTACAGAGATACTAGGATATCCAAAAGACATTTAATGACAATGAGGATTGAAATTCAGGATCCGATGATTTATATAAGATTGCACATGTTGCTTCTCTTCATCTGGTGGTCTATGAGCTAAATGCAAATGTGATTTGCCCTCCACACACATGTGAAATGCTGAATTAGGAGTGGATAAACACAATGTACACACATTCAGAAAAGTAAGAAATGTGAGGCAAAGAGCAGTGGATGGCCAATAGGAATTCTGAAATCCCACTGAGTTTTACCAGGTAGGTCCCTCTGGAGGTGATAATGTTTGTTGGTTGAGCCTGGTTCTTCTGTCAGCATTTCTTTCAAGTATGTTGGTGTCTGTCCTTTGAGATGTTCTTCCTTCCTCCATTACCTTCCTTAGTTGCTTCTGAAAAGGCATCAGAAAATATATTTTTGAGCAAATTTCTCAGCCTACTTGTTACTAGCATAAAGTTAAGGGCCCGAATAACTAATTGCATATTGAATAATCTCAGACCTTGAGATTGTCCAAGGCTAGAACTGATAAATCTATCTGGGGGAAAAATAGATAAACTAATAATAATGGACAACTCGCCTATGGACCAAAGAAAAATTCCAAAAGAAAATTAGAAAATATTCTTAATCAATGAGAGTGAAAACACACCATATACAAAACTTGTGGGATGAAGCTGAAACAAAATGGTGATTTGAGGAAAATGTAAAGCATGGAAAAAATAAAATGAACTAAGCCTCCATTATAAGAAATTATAGATAAAAACGAAGAACAAATTAAACTCAAATAAGGCAGAAGAGTAGGAGCAGTACCATAGTTGAAAGCAATGAAAAAAGAAAGTAGATAAGCATTAAAGGGAAGAAAAATAAAACCTGAAGCACACAATTTGAAAATATCCAATAATAATAATTAATATAAATAAAATATATTTATATAACATTATGCAAATATTAATACAAATATTAAATGAAATTAATAAATCTCTAAGTAGACATTACAGAAAAGAGAGAAAACGCATGACCAATATTCAGAATCAGCAAAGTGACATCACCACACATTCTGTAAACAATAAAAAAATAGGAAATACAGTATTATAAAGTACTTTGTCAATGATCTAACGAGTTAGAATACATGACTAAATTTCTTAAGAGAGGAAGATTACTTAAGCTAACTTAAAAAATCACATAATTTAATTCATTTTTTAAAACCTCAACACTTTAATTAATAAAGATTTTCTGCAAAAAGTACTCCTGTCCTTGAGAAGCCAGTATCACTGATGCATTCTACCAAACATGTAAGGGAGATATAATGACATTTCTCCAAGCACTTTTTCTGAAATCTGAAGTTACAAACTCATTCTATGAACTCAGCATCGCTTGATACCCAAACAGAAAAGGCTATTAAAAGAAAAGTAAACCACAGACCAATATCTATCATAAAAAAAAAAGCACAGAATTCTCTAACAAAATGACAGACATTCAAATTCAACAACGTATACGTGGGATGAATCTCATTTTGGTCATGGTATATATAAATGTGATTTACCCTCCACATACAACATGTATGTTATATATACCATGACCAAAATGAGATTCATCCCAGGAATAAATGACTGATTTCACAATAAAAATCAACTAATGTATTTCAGCGTGTTTACAGACTTAACTAAATGATCATTGTAAAAACCATTTGTAAAATCCAATATCTGTACTTGATAAAAGTCTCAAAAAACTAGCGATACAATGCAAAATTTTACCTGATAGAGAACATGCCTGTGAAAAATCTCTAGTTAGTGTCATACTGAATTGTGAAAAACTAAATATTTTATCCCTAAGACAAGGAACAAGAAAAAAATATCTAATCTAACCAACTTAGTTCAACATTGTAGTAGAGATTGTAGCCAAAAGAATAATCATCCCCCATACATAACAATAATAATGACAATAATAATAATAATCTTCAAATGAAAAATGAAGAAATAAAATTATTTTTATCCACAAATAACATGATAGTTCATATAGAAAGTTTCAATGTGTGTGTGTATATATATGTGTATATATGTATTTGTGTGTGTGTGTGTGTGTATGTGTGTGTAATGTCTTAAGATAGTCTTAGGGAAGACTAACAATGTCTTATCTTAAAAAGTTCTAACCATTCAACTCAGCTATTCCAGTCCTGTGGTGGTTAATTTTATGTGTCACCTTGCTTGGGCTAAGAGATGTTCAGATAGCTGGTAAAACATTTATGGGCATGTCTGTGAGTGTGTTTTCAGAAGAAATTAGCATTTGAATCAGTTGACTGAGTAAAATGATCTGTTCTCATCAATGAAAACAGGCATCATCCAATCTTTTGATAGCCTTAACCACCTTTTGAGAGCCTGAACAAAAGCCAAGTTAAAGGTGATTACTCTCTCTCTTCTTGAAACAAGAAGTCTACCTTCTCCTGCCCTTGAACATCACAGCTCCTGAATTTTAGGCATTTGGACTCCAGATCTTACACAATCCTCTCTCTTCCAGATCTTACACAATTCTCTCTCCATCTCTTTCAAATTGAGCTGAATTACACCATTGGCCACCGGCTTTCCTGGTTCTTCAGCTTGCAGATAATAAAACTACTAGTCCTTCCTAATCATTTGAGCCAATTCCAAGAATGCATCTCTCTCTCTTTTTGTATATATGTGTATGTGTATATATATTCACATATATGTACACATAAAAGCCTATATATGTATATACGCATATATACATCTCCTATTGTTTTTTTCTCTGCAGAACAATACATAATACATTTCCTACATTTTTCAAAATAAAACCATATGTCCATGAGAACATGTCTATACAACTGAATAACCACATTTTACTCTGTATTATATCCATTTACAAAAGAAAGGAGGAACCCAAATTTTCTTCTTCTTTTCTTGGATAAATATCTTTCCAGATATTTATAATGATGCAAATGTTAAATTGTGTATTGCTATGACGCTACATCTATGCCATCCTGTGTATATTTTCTTAAAAATATTGCAGCATATCATTCCCATTGATTCAACAAGACTAGTATCTTCTAGTGATCTTAATATTGCTACATTAAAATACTTTAGTAGTTTGCATTACAATATTTATCGTTAATCTTTTGGAACAACTAACATCAGTCTCATTAAATTCAACCTACAGTTATTGCATTCCTAAGGTGTGAGCCCTAACTGTGTATACTAGAGATTGAAATCTTCACTCAAACTACAGTAGTGTCCTTAACATTCATAATGTCTCTGTACCCAGCTATATATTATTTTGACCTGTTCTAAATTCCTTTAGTGGTTTGTCTTATTTATTTTTCACCAATAAAATTCTGTTTTGTTTTTTTCATCATGATAGAGTACAGAAAGCATTTAATTTGATGAAGGACAATTTGTTTCTAACTCTTCTACTTACTTATTGTATAATCTTAATCATCTATTTTTCCATCTCATTATTGGGATAATATTTATTGTTTTTCTTCCATATCTCCTGATTGCGTTATAAAGGAAGAAACATCACCTTTCTCCCGCAATGAGCAAATTCTCTGGAAGGTCTGCTGTCCCTCCATTCTTCTTCTCAGTTCTCCCTCCTGAGAGGATTACTAATTTAATTGAAGAAACTTTATATTTATTAGTCTGTAATAATTATATTAGAAAGATATGTCTATTTTTTTCTCTTTCTAACTTGTTTCTTAAAAACAAGACTGCTCCTGATTTTTACATACTGGAGTAGATAATAACCTGGCAATGAATGGCACATATTTTAAAATAAGTATATTGCTAGTGACTGAATGATTCCACTGCTGGACTCTGGACTCTGTTCTCAAATGTGGTTGCCTTAGACAAGAGAATGACCACTAGTTAGCTGCTTTGAATCTGAAAATATAAATAACAATGAAATATTTTTTAGAACATCATAAATAATGTTACAGCTTTCGAGAACTACTTGGTTGTTACAGGTGCTGAGTCTCCTAATTAGAGTTAATAATATTTTTTCTAGAGAGTGCAGATTCTAAAATATAAGACATTATTCTTGCAAGATAGCAATTTTATCTTTCAGAAATGTCTGAATTAGTAAAAATCAGCATTTGGGGGAATATTGGCATTAGATGATCATTCAAAAGCAATGATTCATCTAAACTGCTCCAGTTGATTATTGTAACAGGATTCCACTGTGCTTTTTACATTTTTTCATAAGGAAATTAACAGACTATTCATAATTCAGAGCAGACACAGGTGTTCATTACCTGTTCTGAGAACACAGTTGCAAAAGCACTTATCTCTAATAATGGAAAAATGAAAAGGATTCAAAGAATTACACAGACAGATTGGTTAAAATAAAAGAATATTTTGTCACATTCTACAATGAGCCTGTTTCAATTGTGTCATATAATTCTTCAGGATGAGTACTGCCAAGTGAGAGCAGAAAATACATACTTTATCCACAGAAGACTCAGTCAGAAAACCATTATTTCCATGAATAACATAATTATGAAGAACTTAATTTCATCCTGTGAATATAAAAGTAAGAAGCAAATCATAAAGCTATCGTTACACCATTTAAGAAAGCCAAATTTCAGTTATGCTTGGAATTTGGCAGTGTCTTAAAGTAATTATCTGGAGTTATACATTTGAAAAATCCTTAAATAGAGGTTATAATTAGTCTAATAGAGGGAAATATCATTCGGTATGTATCTTGTAAATTGAGAAAGCTCTATTTTAATTATATGGCTAGAAATTATAAAATTGTGAGCTAATTTGATCGTAGTATCTAGATCTCTGACCTCATAGCTGAATGTGATGCTATTCTCTACTTCTCTCTCTTCCTCTGTGATATTTTTCACCTTTCTTCCATAGATTCAGTATGGTAAAAGGATATCAGTTGCCTGAATATACATTTGGTCATTAGTTCCCTGGAAAAGGAAACTGGAACCATTAGAAACAGCTGCAGCTCCCTGGGTTGTCCTCCTCCATGAATTTATATTAGCTGTCGAGCATGATATGGCACAGCCATAATATATATTTCTTGAAGAAAAGATACTTTTCCTTTTTCCAAAGCTTTATGAACAAGGTGACTATAGTCAATAATAATTTAATTGTGTGTTTTAAAATATTATAATAGTATAATTGGATTGTTTATAAAACAAAGAAAGGATAAATGCTTGAGGTGATGAATACCTCATTTACCATGATGTGATTATTATACATTATCTGCCTATATCAAAAATATCTCATGTATCCCATAAATATATACAACTATGTGCCCAAGAAATTTAAAAAATTTTAATTAAAACATTTTCAAAAGGGGAAAAATAAGAAATATTGGTCTTCATTGATGTTTGCAGCCTGACCTTAGTGTTGATCTGGATGATATTCTCCAGATAAAATTTCTCAGTGGTTTTCTTATTTGTAAAAAAAAAAAAAAAAAAAAAAAAAAAAAAAAAAAAAAAAAGAGAAAGATGACAGTGCTAGAGCTAATAAAACCTGGTTTACACATTTTTACTTTTTTATTTTTAAAAACCAACACGGCCAGTAGCGGTGGTTCACACCTATAATGCTAGCACTCTGGGAGGTCAAGGTGGGCAGATCACTTGAGGCCAGGAGTTTGAGACCAGCCTGTCTAACGTGGTGAAACCCTGTGCCACTAAAAATACAAAATTAGCTGAGCCTGGTGGCACATGCCTGTAATCCCAGCTACTCGGAAGGCTGAGACATGATAATTACTTGAACTTGAGAGGTAGAGATTTCAGTGAGCCGAGATCACAACACTGCAGTTCATCCTGGGTGACAGATTGAGACTCTGTCTCAAAAAACGAAAACAAAAAACACCAAAAACTAACACATATTCTGAAATGTGGTAGACAATATCTATTTGAATAAATGAATGAATGAAAATCATTCCAAACAAAATGCTAAAAATAAAAACAAGATTTTCCAGCAAAAATCTAAAGAAAAATTGCTTTGCTTTTCAACATTTTGTTCAGATAGAAGATTCATAGGAATCTTACAGAGAAAAAATGCTTTGCTTTTTAGCATTTTGTTTGGATATAAGATTCATGAGAATTCTAGCTTTGTTACTATATTCTACAAAGTCCAAAAAATGATGAAATATATTTATTTAACTCTGATTTGTTAATATGAGGGTCTTGACACTATTCTGCTATTAACCAGAGGCTATCAGGGATGAGCTGTAAATCCATTGTCCACCAGACCAGTTTCAAGATCCATAATTCACTAGAAGGAGTCACAGAACTCAGAAAAACTGATATACTCCCTGTGGCCATTTATTACAGTGAAAGAATATAGATTTAAATCAGCAAAGGAAAAAAGCACATGGAGCAAAGTCCAAGAGAAACTAAGCTGGCAGGTGTCCTCTTTCCAGTGGAATAACTTGGATATACTTATTTCTCCCAGACATGTGTGACAATATTGGTGACTTTTTGCCAGCCAGGAAGTCTCTCCCAATGTCTAATATTCATGGTTTGTATTGAGGATCCAACATGCTGTTAAGCAGCACCTGTATAATTGACAGCTACTCAGATTCCATCTCCTAGAGAAAAAATAGGTATTTCACTATAAACTACATTAGCATAAACTATCTGATCAAACTGATGCTACATGGCCTAAGGCCTCAGTAATACAAAAACATATCACCCTAAATTATAATGTTAGCATAACTTATTTCATCAAAGTGGTGGTACATGGACGTTTATCCAAAAAGACCTACAAATGATGAATAGGTATTTGAAATGATGCTAAACATCCTAATCATCAGGGAAATGCAAATTAAAACTAAAAGGAGCTATAACCTCACACTGAGTATGTTGACCATAAACTAATAATAATAATATTAATTATAATAATGGTAATCTATCCCAGCCCGCGGGACAGTCAGAGCAGGCCCTGGAGGAGGGGGTGGGAATTTGGGGAACAAGAGACACAAGAAATGGAGACACGACAGTGCTCTGATCAAGTCTCGTTTAATGGCGGTAATGCACTGCCTTATATACACTTGGAAGGGAAGGGGTTGGGCTAAGGCGGAAATGATCTCATTGCCGAGGGCGTGGCCAGGTTAGTTTCGTTTTCTCCGGTCGGAGGTCATGTTGCACTTGCGCTATTAAGTAACAATTTTCCGGGGCGCGGGAAAAGTGAGTGAAGAAGAAGCAGGAGGAGCGCCATCTTTAATGAGGTATTAGTACAGGGGAAAAAAGGCAAAGATAGGGAGGAGGTAGAAGGTGGGAATGAATAGAGCGCAGGCGTTTAATCCTTAATTATTATTCGCTATGGCCGGGGCATGCAGCTCCAGACAGTAATCAGGGTCAGTAAGTATGTGGAGAAATTGAAACCTGTACACTGCTGGTAGAAATGTAAAAAGGTGCCGCTGTTATGGGAAACAGTATAAAAGTTTCTCAAAAGAAAAAAAAAAGAACTACTCTATTCTCCAACAGTCCTACTTCTGAGTATTTACTCAAAAGAATTAAAATCAGTATCTCAAAGTGATAGATGCACATTTATATTCATTGTAGCATTATTCACAGAAGCTAAGATGTGGGATATATATGCAATAAAATATTATTCACTTTGTAAAAAGAAGAAAATTTTGCCATAGGAGACAACATAGATGAACTTTGAGGACATTATGGCAAGTAGAATAAGACAATCAAAGAAGAAAATATACTGTATGATTCCACTTATGTGGCATTTAAAATAATCACACTCAGAAATGGGAAGCTGAATGGTGATTTCCAGGGGATAAGGAAAGTGAGGAACAGGAATTTGCTGTTCAATAGTTGTAAAGTTACAGTAATATAAGATAAATATATTCTAGAGTTCTACTTTAGAGCATTGTGCTTGCAGTTAACACTATACGGTACACAAAACTGTTAGTAGGGTAGATCTCATGTTATCTGATTTTGTCACAGTAAAACAAAAACAGAACAGTTTCTGTCAATATCTATAGATAGTTTGGTGATTACTGCAATCATAAAAACGTTAATCTTCTTATCCACAAAGATGGGATGGCTTGCAATTTATTTGGATCTCTTAAAATGTATTTTAAAAATGTTTTATAGTTATTAGACTTCAAATTTTCTGTTTGTTTTAAAAAATTATAGGTATTCTCTTCTTTTTTAGATTACTATACATCAAATTGTTCCCTTATTTCCAATTTTTAAATATTCAGTGCTAGTGTATAAAAATAAAATTGGTTTTTGAATATTTATATTGCATCTTGCAGCCTTACCGCATTTACTTATTTCTTCTTATATTTTTGTAGTGAATTCCTTAAGATTTTCTATATGTGATAGTATGTTATCTCAAATAGAGATAATTATACCCCCTCCTTTCCAATCTACATGTCTTCTCTTTCTCTTTCTTGCCTACCTGCCCTGAGTAGAACCTCCAGCACAAAGATGAGTAGAACTGGCAAGAATAAACGTAAGTGTGTTGTTCCTGACCTTACTGGCAAAAAGGATTCAGCCTTCTATCATTAAACGTAATGTCAGGTGTTGGTATTTCATAGATGTCCTTATTTAGTTTAGAGTGTTTTTATTACTCTTTATAATTTTTTTAGAAATTTTAAAATTGATTTTCTCTGTGTTTTTCACATCACGCAATATCTATCAATCCATTTTCAAGTTCATTTATTCTTTCTTCTAACAATTCAAATGCATTATTGAGATCCTGAAGTAAAATTAGCCAGCTAATTTTCTACCGTTTACCACTAGATGTATGCGTGGCTTGGAGGCTGCTTTTACAGTTTAGAGAGTATACATTTTTTGTTGTTATTCCAGATTCAGCTAGGAACTAGTAGCTTGGGGGTTCTCTTTCTGTTCACTTTTGAGAGGGAACATGTTTAAGCATGGTGGTAGGTAGAAAAATGCCTCCCTGCAGAGATGTCCACAACTCAATGTCTGGATCTCATGTTGAATTTTATAGATTATAGAGAAAAGGAAAATTAAATTTGCAGATGGAGTAGAGGTTGCTAATATTCTGCCTTTAAAATAGAGACACAATCCCTGCTTATCCAAGTAATCCAAATGTAATGACAAGGATCTTAAAAGAGAAGAGGGATGCAAAACAGAACTAGCGAGATGGCAGAATAAAAAGGACTCTGATATTACTGAATGTGAAAATGAGGAAGGAGGCCATGAGCAGATAAATTCAAGTAGTCCCGAAAAGTTGGGGGGGAAAAAGCCCTAAAACTCAGGAAAACCAATTATCCTCTTGATTTGTAAAAAGTAATGTAGCCCTGCTGACATGTTGATTTTTTAGTCTACTGAGACCAGTTGTAGATTATTTATACTAAAAACTGTAAGGTAATAAATTTGTTTCTTTTTAAGTTACTTGGTTTGTTGTAATTTGTCATGGCATCCATAGAAAGTGAACATATGCAGACCATAGTTTTCCAGGCTGCCAGTGATGACTACAATAGTATTTTAAAGATCAGCCTCTTAAGAGTTGCTCCTAGATGAGAATAGCTTACTCTGCAGTCAGTGTTCAGTTGAAGGTTTTGTTAATCTTCTTGGGCTAGTGAGGTCTTGGTTTCCTTTCTGCATTTATGAGTCTGTATATGTGCTGGAGAATGCTTTCAAATCTACCCAGATTCTTGTTCTGATTGCCTCTAAAGTGGGCCCTGCTTAGCATATGCACACAATTTTCTTGACACCCTAATTTGACTCTGAACTTAGGGGAAGTGTTTTTGGATAGCTTTTCCCCTGATTTTTCCTGGTTGCTCTGATATTTTGCTTTTATCAGAGTTACCAGCCTTTTCTTTATTGCTTTCCAATAAGATCTCCTCTGTTCTCAACAATACCCTTAGGCATGAAGCTCTAAGTAAAATCAGTTCTCTCAGCAAGTTCCACACAGAGCTCTTCTTGCTATAACATCTTGCCTTTCCCTTTGGGCAGAAACCTCACAATACTGCACTGGATTCAGCATCAGGGAACCCGGTGTCCCCACAATGATACTCAGTTTCTACAAGTGTGTAGTATGGTGAATGGCAGTACCTGATCTTTTCATCTTGTCCCTAAGTGCATAGAACCACAATCTTATGAGTGAGCTGGGATAGTAGTGATTGGAACTCCAGTATTCTCAGACTGACAAATCTGGTGCTTCCATTGTAGTAGGAAGTCGGGGTGGGTAAAGAGAGATTCCATGCTTTCAGCAGTGAATCTCTGGATTAGACCTTTTGTGACATAGAGCTAGGGTATGGGGTATGGCCTATGTACCTACATCCTTGTGAGTGAAACCTTAGCTCCAGACTATGAGCTTATGGAAGAAGTAGCCTTGTCTCATTGACTATACATACCCCTATAGCTGCCATAATTTGGAGCTGGAGAAAGGGGATATAAGGCAGTATGTCATGACTCAAATGTCTCAGGTCCTTTATGTGATTTAGTAGATTACCTTGAGTGATTTTTTCTTCATTTGCTGTATGCCTTTTGGACGGTCCCCTGAGATATATTGTCATTGTTTTTTAAAAATAATTTTGAGTTATTAAATTTTTGTTTTGCAATGGAAAAAAATATCCACCAAGCTTCCTACTTCATCATTTTGGAAATAATAACCTTCTACTGTCATACAGCTTGCTTTAGCAGTATGGCCATTTGTGTTTAGTTCCAAATATACCACTCCATTTTGTGATGGAATGCCACTGGATATATCTAAGTGCACAACTTGGTTGGTGTAACACTATCAGTCTGTCAATAAAGTTTCCATTAGCATGACAGCAGCTATTTTACAAACAGTGTGTAGTGTTGTAGATGACATTTTTCTTCAGAACTCTGAAGACCTATATTTTGACTAATGGCTTCTAGCCTATAAAGTCTTTATTGTACATAGATATCTAACAGCTTAGTAGTGTGTAATAATAATATTCATTTTTCTAAGTGTAGAAAAACATTTTAATGAAATAACATACTACAACAGATGTAGAACATATAAACGTATCTCTTAAACTATCCCTGTGTCCTGAGATTTGAAGAAGGCTGATCCCTTAGGGCATTTTTCATTACAAAGATCCATCCTCATCAAATTCTCAATTTTATGCTGATTCTTGATATATTTTAGAAATAAAGGAGTAAACACAGAACCAGATATAGATCAGATTACTCTCATGGCTCACAATATATGATCTCTCCCTTTTGTGAAAATATTTATTTTTAATTACATAATTTAGGATGCATGAATAAAATTCAGGATAAGAATAAAGCATTAGGTAAACTGAGAGATTAAGATAAAAGGAAAAAAGTTTAAATGACATGCATTATTATTTGTAAGTTTTCTCAGATAATGCATGTTGTTCATTTACTGTTTTATAGATATTTATCTTGAAAATATTTTAGGAGTGGAATTTGTTCTTTTAAGTTTTCATGAGCGAAGATATCAGAAGGTTAAATTAATGTAGAGTCTGTAGAATTTCTTTAAATTAAAATAAGACATTTTAAAAGATTATCAGAGGTATATTTTCTAATTATGCAATAGGAAAAGGAGTAGACAAGTTGACTAATCATATTAAAATATAACCTAACTGTTCCAAATATTTGAGAATTGATATTTCTGGTGGTATACAGATTTTGATTATGTTTACCTTCTCAATCTATCTAAATCAGTCTTGATTAGATTTAATAAGGAGTTTAGGTGTATCTTAATGATACTTTTAAATTAATCAAAACCTAAGTAATTTAATATTTATGACATTAATCAAGAAACTAAGGCTGTATTTTTGTAGACTTCCATGACTCTATTGTTGTTAACTTGTCCACATGGTACTTCTGATTTGTAACAGGTCTGCACAGCACAGTGTTCAATGGACATTACAAAAATTGTGTTGGAATTAGAATCGTATATATGTGTGCTTACTAAATCCAATTACTGAAAGTTTGTGTTCACACAGAAACGAACTTAAATTACCACACTTCCAGTAGAATTTCCAGCAATATTAACTAAGTAGTTGAAATACAACCACAGAAAATTATTAATGGAGATAACCTGTAACATCAAATCACTCATATAGATAATGACTTTTCAATAAAATTGAAATTAAAAAAAATAACCCAATAATATTTTATTAGGTGAAAAAATGTCAAGCTAAAATACATCATTGCACATAGGTGCAGAAATTGAACAAGGTCTCTTAATGTCAAACAACTTTTAATATGTTTTATGGAAAAGTGGAACACCTATGAACCATTTTTAATAAGGCATAAGTTAGATGATAAATTACACAAACTAACTTCAAATGGTTATTTATAAGTATTAGCAGTATACAATCATATAATATATGAACTAAAATGTTTTGGGCTTGCATGAGGATGGTAAACTGAACTATTAAAATATCTTGAAATGCCAGAAATTTATGTAAATACTTTTTCTGAAGTACTGTTAAAGAGAATTTAGAATATTTTTTAATCAGTACATCAAACCTCCTGAAAAAAATATCAGAAGATGAAAAACTGATGGACTATATTTATGGAAAACAGAAACACTGCTCCAAAATGGGTGCAAGCAATTAGGTTCCTTTCACTATCTCACCAGTTGGTTAATTACCAAGTTCAGAATCTCATCCTAAGATTATATTTCTAGAGCCACTAAAACTGAAGGTTGTAACTCGGGTTGGTCCAAATAAAACTGCCCTGAAAATGACCATACTGCCAAAATAAATCTATAAATTTAATACTTTTTTCTTCAAAATACCGTCATCATTCTTCACAGAACTAGGAAAATGCAATCCTAAATAGAACCAAAAAAGAGCCTGCACAGCCAAACCAAGACTAAGCAAAAATAACAAATCTGGCCCGGCACAGTGGCTCATGTCTGTGATCCTAGCACTTTGAGAGACTGAGGTGGGTGGATCACGAGGTCAGGAGATCAAGGCCAACATCATCTGTTCCACAAAAACTATTGAAATGAAAAAAAAAAGTGTGTGTATATGAATGTAAACATGATTTGAGCATTTTAAAATTGAATATGTCTGAATATTTCCTTTCTTTTAAAATTTAACACAATTCCTGAGTTGCAATTTAAGAAAACAACCTATAGTGGAAATGGGAAATATATATTAATTATAACAATTTATTTGTAGAAATAAGAAATACAATTATAAATGTCCAAAATACATTTATATGAGACATACAAATAAAAAAACCTCAATGATAACTATTAAAATATTGAGCATTAAAATGTTCTGTTAACATTTTAAAATAAAAATGCTTACAATCATATGTAAATATTAAAATATTGAGGTGTTTTTAAATAATCACATAAATTAAAATATTATATTATGTTAAATATAAATATATTTTATACATATGAAAATTTGAAAATATTAGATCGCTATTAAATTGGTGTCTTATTCCATTTTTTGCTGCTATAACAGACTACCACAAACTGGGTAATTTATAAACAATGGAAGTTTATATAAGTCATTGTTCTGAAAGCTAGAAAATTTAAAAGCATGATGCAAGCATCTGGTGAGGGCTTTCTTGCTGCATCCTGTCGTGGAGGGAGTTGAAATGAAGCACAAAAGCCAGAGGCAAGAGAAGAACAAAGTGGTTATTATAATAGACTCCCTCTTGCAATAACTAACTCACTTCCTATATAACAACATTAATCACTTATTAGGTCCCACCACTCAACAGCGTTGCATAGGGAATTAAGCTCTCAACATATTAACTTTGGAGGATACATTTAGGCTATAATGTTCAGCTAACATTTTAATATATAAATTCTTACAATTATAAGTAAATTCAAACACACAGTAGTCCTCCCTTATTTTGGGGGTATGTTTCAGAACCACCAGTGGATGCCTGAAACCACAGATAATACCCAACTCTATACTATATTTTTTTCTATACATACATACATATCTATAATAAAGTTTAATTTATAAGTTTAGCACAATAAGAAATTCACAAGTAATAATGAAATAAAACAATTATAACAATAATCAAAGTTATGTGAATGTGGTCTCCTTCTCTCTCACTCACACATACAATGTCTTTTTGTGCTGTACTCACCTATTTTCAGACCGTAGTTGACCATGGGTCAGTAAAACTGCGGAAAGCAAAATTGTAGATAATAAGGGATTGCCGTATAAGTATGTATATCTTTTTGTGTGTATAGAGAGAGATCTTCATATATATACCTTCTATATATGTGTGAGTATATTTGGGTGTATATGTGTATATATATATGTGTACTTATATTTAGAGATATATATCTATGAAGATACAGACACACACACACACAGATACACACACATACACAGTAGTCCCTCACACACAAAGATACATACATATCTTTATACACACATATCTTTGTATATACACACATATATACAAAGATATATGTATATATAAGCGTGTATATATGTGTACACACAAAGATGTGTATATGTATAAAGATGTATATATGTATATACAAAGATATATTTGTATGTATATGTATCATTGTACATATATACACACACACAAAGTTACACACACATACACAGAAGGTATATGTACGTGTGTATGTGTGTGTATATATGTATATATATCCCCCTTTTCAGATATTTGAGTTATATGTGTATTTAAATATATATCTCTGCCCTGTTATGTTATACTCAGTACAGAATCTTTAACGGTAATTTGGGAAAGCAAAAAGAATCTATGGGCGTTCACACATTCCCACAGAAATTTAAATTTAGGATTTCTATCTAGAGGAATTACTAAAAATTTGCAGAAAATAATTTTAATTATACTTGGGAGCTTTTTTGAGTTATGTTTAATAAACATGAGTATTAAAAAATCTAGTATTTGCAGAACTGAGGAGTTGCTATAATAATGTGTGTACATCCATTGATGAAATTTCAATTTACTAAAAATTATTTGATTAAGAATATTTAATAGTAATTGAAATGTTATGACACAGCTTGTCACATATGCATTGCCAAATATGCAAGAACTAATGCAAAATATGTGAGTTAGTATATGTCTGTGTGGATGGTAAATAATTTTGCGAGTGTTGTTCATACATCTCCACCACTTCTTTATAGCTGGGTAATCATATATATAATATATTTTATTATCTTAAGACTTTTTTAAATTTGCAAGTCTCTAATAAGCACATATCACCGTTTGCATTCTGATATAAAAATATATTTTGCCTCTCATTAGCAGAATCGAAACCAGAAATCTAACAAAATAATTCTGGTAAAGGACATTCCCAGGGTTCTGGCCTCAAGGTATGGGCATACCTCAGTCTGAAGTTTGTAAGGCTAAAGATTACTTGAATTGAGTTTCCTCACCATTTGCAAAGAAAGGAAAATGTAAAAGCAATTAATTTTGTTTTGGCTTCTTAGACTCAATTTGATAGACAAGTTTTTTAAAATAAACTTGCATTCTGCAACTTCTCTGATTTCAGGGCAATCTGGAAGCAAAACTTATAATAAATATACATGATTAAGGAAGAAAGGCACCTCTTTCTAGTGATTTTCTAATGAGAAAAAGAAAGTCCACATCTAAATAACTGGGTTGTACCTGCAGTGGAATTCCGCGTAATGTTTAGGCCCAAGTGGGTAAAGTATGGGTTATACGGTGGGCTCTAGAGATTTTTGAGTGGTGGTGTTTTTGCATAAATACATATAAAATATTATGTTTGCCAAAAGTCAATCACTAAACAAATATCTAAAATAGTGTCTGGCATTGAACATAAAGTCATTACAAATATAGAAACAGCATTTGTCGTTATTGATTGCATAGATAGTATAAGCAAAGTGATAGCACATAGTTAATTATCAGTAACTAATTGAATGAATATTAGAATGCAAAATGCAGCAAAGGATAAATCTTAAGTTCCATACAAACAGGTAGTAATGGAGAAGGAAACCACAGCAACTCACACAGTACACCAAGTCAAATACTGAACACTTTTGAGGCAGGATACTAAGTGAAAATGGATAATAAGAGAAAGAGTCACTATTTCAGTTATGCTTTAAGTGCCCCCAATATATAATACTTATTCACAGCCAATAATACTTACAGAATGTGATGAAGTTACCAACACTAATTTTATACCAATTATTCCATAAAAGAGAATATTCAATCAAAATATTAATATATAAAATCTGGACATAGGCTTTTTCTTGCTAATGGACCTTAAAATTTTAATGAGATTCTTGAAAGACATATAAAATTTCTGTTAGAACCCTACATGAATCTTAAAAATTAATACTTATATATCTCCTTCTGTAAAAATCAGACAACAGAAGAAAGTACTGAACAAAAATGCTTTAGCAGTTAAATAGAAGAAACCCCATCCAAACAGAAAATGCTCCTCTTTGAGAGATAAATAATACTATGTTATACATATTATTATCATAAATATTTAGTAGTCAATATTCCAATTTTCTACAACATACATATATGATGTAGTCAAACAAAATGAGAAGCAATCCAGCTAAAAAAGAATGTAATTAAATAATTAACAAATTCTTAAATTCCTGGTTATTTCATTTCTAATCGAGATATTTTACTGTAGGTTGTGTTTATCATAATTATAACCATTACCCGTGAGAATTATTTAATCGATTAATTAAACGTAATTCTTTTTGAATATTGGCTTGTGTCTTGAAAATAATGGCACACACTGGGAAACCAACTACCATTTTTACTACCATTGCTTTGTAAAAATTCCCACTCATCTTAAGTAATCACGTCAAATATTATACAGCATTTTCTTAAAAACGGAAAGTTATTTTCTAATGCAATATGGGTTCAGAGTTTAACAGAAGAAAAAGATCCTTCCATGATGAAGCCTATAAATATTATAAATATAAGAAGGGAAGTGGAGAGTACTAAGAAAGTGACTAGAGTAATATAACATAACGGGAATTGGAGGTTAGGAAAAGTGTTTTAAAAGAGGTGATATATAATGTGAAACTTGAAAGATAAATAATGTAAGGTGAAACTTGACAAATAAATAGATGTTACCCAGATAAAAGAAAGGATGGTAGACAGTGTTTTTTTAAATAATTAGAGCCAAATCATGAGTGAACTCCCGTTCACAATTGCTACAAAGATAATAAAATACCTAGGAATACAACCTGCAAGGGATGTGAAGGACCTCTTCAAGGAGAACTACAAACCACAGCTCAAGGAAATAAGAGAGGACACAAACAAATGGAAGAACATTTCTTGCTCATGGATAGGAAGAATCAATATCATGAAAATGGCCATACTACCCAAAGTAATTTACAGATTCAATGTTATCCCCATCAAGCTACCATTGACTTTCTTCACAGAATTAGAAAAAACTACTTCAGATTTCATATGGAACCAAAAAAGAGCCTGAATAGTCAAGACAATTCTAAGCAAAAAGAACAAAGCTGGAGTCATCATGCTACCTGACTTCAAACTATACTACAAGATTACGATAAGCAAAACAGAATGGTACTGGTAGTAAAACAGATGTATAGACCAAGGGAACAAAACAGAGGCCTCAGAAAAAAGGCCATGCATCTACAACCATCTGAAGCTTGACAAACCTAACAAAACAAGCAATGGGGAAAGGATTCCCTATTTAATAAATGATGTTGGGAAAACTGGATAGCCATATGCAGAAAACTGAAACTGGAGCCCTTCCTTACACCTTAACTCAAAATGGATTAAAGACTTTAATGTAAGACCTAAAACCATAAAAACTCTAGAAGAAAACCTAGGCAATATCACTCAGGACATAGGCATGGGCAAAGACTTCATGACTAAAACACCAAGAGCAAAAGCAACAAAAGCCAAAATTGACAAATGGGATCTAATTAAACTAAAGAGCTTCTTCACAGAAAAAAACAAACACAACAAAACAAACAAACAAACAAAAAACAAAAGTATCATCAGCGTGAACAGGCAACCTACAGAATGGGAGAAAATTTTTGCAATCTATCCATCTGACAAAAGGTTAATATCCAGAATCTATAAGTAAGTTAAACAAATTTACAAGAAAAAAAAAACATCAAAAATGGGCAAAGGATATAAACAGACACTTCTCAAAAGAAGACACTTATGTGGCCAAGAAACTTATGAAAAAAAGTTCATCATCACTGGTCATTAGAGAAATGCAATGAGATAACATCTCATGCAAGTTAGAATGGCAATCATTAAAAAGTCAGGAAACAATAGATGCTGGAGAGGATGTGGAGAAATAGGAACGCTTTTACGCGGTTGGTGAGAGTGTAAATTAGTTAAACCATTGTGGAAGACAGTGTGGCGATTCTTCAAGCATCTAGAACCAGAAATGCCATTTGACCCAGCAATCTCACTACTGTGTATATACCAAAAGGATTATAAATCATTCTACTATAAAGATATATGCACACCTATGTTTACTGAAGCACTATTCACAATGGCAAAGACTTGGAACCAAACCAAATGCCCATCAATGATAGACTGGATAAAGAAAATGTGGCACATATACACCATGGAACACTATGTAGCCATAAAAAAGGATGAGTTCATGTCTTTTGCAGGGACATGAATGAAGCTTGAAACCATCATTCTCAGCAAACTAACACAGGAACAGAAAACCAAACACTACATCCTCTCACTCATAAGAGGGAGTTGAACAATAAGAACACATAGACACAGGGAGGGGAACATCACAAACTGGGGCCAGTTGGGGGATTGGGGGTTAGGGGAGGGATAGAATTAGGATAAATACCTAATGTAGATGATGGGTTGATGTGTGCAGCATACCACCATGGCACGTGTATAACTATGTAACAAACCTACACATTCTGCACATGTGTACCAGAACTTAAAGTTTAATAAAAAGAAACATAATTAAATATTAAAAGCTCACAATAGCTAAGCATGACTATTTGTGTCTTGAATCTATAGAACTGACAAGTATAGAAGTGAAAATATAGAGTCCAATTTCTCAAGAGTTTAAATGTTATATAAAATTTTTAAAAAATTTACCTTAAGGAAATGAAAAGTGTAATAATTTTTAAATTTTAGAACAATTATTCTGATAGTAGACTATATAAAGAGTAGCCAGGTAAGACATAAGAGATGAAAAGACAATTTTAAGAGGGTCACTTTGGCAATTTAGAAAAGAGATCATGGTGGCTTAACTTCTGGAAGCGGCAGTGAGTATGAAAAAATGTAGATGGATGTGATAGATAAGCCTGAATTATCAGGGTTAGTAATTATGTGATATATGGGCTAAGAAATTTCATCTATCAAAATTGCGCAGTGTGATGTAAAAAAAAATACACACACACACCACAGATATTGAGACACACAGATTGTCAATTAATGTATTATTCAGGGCTATACCTTGGGTATGTAACAGCAAGAGTATACAAGTTTTTAACTGTCCCCAGCTCTATGTAAAATTATTTTCAGTAATATTCATGTTATCAGGAATAATAACCAGAATTTCATAATTTATTCTTTAGTTTTCAAACAATTAACATTAAAGAGAAAATATGTTTCAAATACAAAATCTAATTTCAGTAAAATATTTCATATATGAACTAAAATTTACAACTTACTAGACAAAAAAAATTACTCATTGATAGCCACACTCTGTTTCAGTTGACAATTTTGAAAGCAAATAAAATCTCCAAATGGACTTACAGAATAAAAGAATTGAAATAACTAAAGGTTTGTTTCATTACAATGACTATAATATCATGGCTAGTTTTGAACCTACTGTTTAATGGGAGAAATAAGGAACATTATAGGGATTTAAAACACAAAGCAAGCTTGAGGAATTCCCAATCTTTATAAACTTACTTTCAAGAGAAACACGTATTTCAGGGATCCTACTATATAACTGAAAATTCCCAAAAGTAATTCCATTTAGAACACAATGTAAAATGTCAATGTTTATTAATGAATAAATGATGAATCACGTTCATCTGATTTATGTATATGTATATATGCATATATGTATATAATCTTAAGCATATATCAACAGTATATGCATAGAACATATGTATAACAATGTATATATATGTATATGTATATGTATATGCATATGTATATGTATGGTATGGTTTGACTCTGTGTCCTCACCCAAATTTCATATCAAATTGTAATCCCTTAGTGTTGAGGGAGGAACCTGGTGGGAGGTAATTGCATCATGGGAGCAGTTCCCCCCATGTCATTCATGTGAGAGTGAGTTCTCACAAGATAATGCTTTTATATGTGTTTGGCAAGTTTCTCCTTCAGTTGCTCACTCTCTCACCTGCCGCCATGTAAGAAGTGCCTGCTTCCCCTTCTGCCATGATTATAAGCTGCCTGATGCCTCCACAGTCATGTGGAACTGTGAGTCTATTAAATCTCCTTTGTTTATAAATTACTAGTCTTGTGTAGTATCTTTACAGCAGTGTGAAAATGAACTAATACAATGTATATAAACATATATACATATATAATAGGTGATATTTTTATATATCACCTGCTCTGGATGAAGGTGTTTGTATTTATTTTATACTCAGAACTATAAAATACGCCATTGTTTGAAGGTTAGTAAATAATTCTGGTAATATTTTATACAACTCTACAGGTTGTATAAAAGGAGTTAATAACCACCTGTATTTTTTCACCTGTTTTCTAATAACAGCCTATACTGAAACTGCCTATGGAATCAGTAAGTCACAATTTTCTAAATTTGTTGAAATCATTTGACAAAGTAAGTTAAAAGAGACAGGAGAAAGCTTTACAATAAGTAACAAAGGAATTTAGAACATTTTAACACCTCAGAAGATGACAAGTTGGCATTTTTTACTTAGTGTTTTACAGTTAGAAGCTCTGAGTATAATGCCCTATGTAAACTGTCTTTTTAAAAATGAGAAATTTGCAATTGAAAAACAGCAAGTTAGCAGACTATTATGCTCATTTCTATGCTTGCAAGTAACAAAGATTTGAGATAGTGATGTATTTAATACAAAAAATTAGATCACTTTTCTTCCCCATCTCCTTTTTATATCACTTGAAGATGGATTTCAGTTAAATAATTTCTCAGTAAGTGTTCTCTAACATATTATTTTACTTAATCACACTCTCCATTAATGGAATTGAGGATAAAACTTAAAAAGTTCAAAATATTAACATCATTTTGAAAATTTCAGGCAAGAGACAGTGTACACAAAACGCAAATTAAAAACAAATGTGATAGAAAAATAATAAAAACATAATAGAAATTTTCAAATTATATTTTTATTAAAATCCTTTATTTATCACAAATATTGTAGCCTCCAGACTGTCTCCTCAGTTATAGGTAACTAGGTAAGCTATGCTAGACAATGAAGCAAGGTTCCTACAAGTCAGATGGTACATCAGATTCAAATTTTAATTATATAAATTCTGAGTAGTGTTATCTGAGAAAATTACTAAATCTCTGTATGTGTCAGTCTACTATTGTGAAAAAAGAAGAAATCGTATGTATCCAGTGTATAGAATGGTTTGATTTATCAAATTCAATGAAGTAATCCACTTCCAGACAGCACTTTATCTAGCTTATTCTGGCTTCAGCTCTCTGATTGCTTTAACTGTTTCTCTCTTGCTCTAGTGTAAGGTAACAGTTGCCTATAATGTGTGCCTGATATTTAACCACCATGTATAAGTCCTTAGAACTTCAAAAACCTATAGAAATATTGTCTACATTACAGTATCTGGAATGAAATTTGAATTATGTTGTGCCGTTCCAGATATTTAACAGACAGTGCTTTAATTTCTAAATGCTACACTTGAGACAAACGTATGTTTTGCAAAATATAAACTAATAAACCATTTTCATTGCCTATATTTTATTAAAAATCAATACTTTATTTTCATAAATGCATTTAGAATATATACAGCATAAGTCCACTGAATACTGATTTACGTACTTCATATTCTTTTATTAATAATGTATTTCCCCTTAAGATATTTGACTTTTTGTGTGTAACCAACAAAAAATGAAAGTGAAAGCCTCATATGTTTATGATGAGAAGCCTAAGATTCTCACTATAAAATATGTATGGAAAATTCAAAGAAAATAGCATCTTATGATTTGCATCTATAACAAGAAATATCAATATTTATTTGCTGAAAAAATGATGCTTTAAGCAGTTAGTCACATAAAATATAATATGAAGGAGCTGCAACATATATTTATAAAGATAATAAGAATATAAATGATGTCATTATCCATATAAAAATGTAGAAAGTTCCAATTTCCAACCAATATTAGTTTTGAAATATTTTATATATATTTTAGATTTTTTGAATGGTTCAACATTTTTTAATATATACTACATATAAAAGTAATAATAGCATTTGCTTTTCAAGTGTATTGTCTAAAGATCTATAATTATTGCTTACACAATTTAAGAACTAATTAAAAGAATACATAATTAATAATAAGCCAGAACTAAGAAGTTGTGATTATACATAAGTGATACTCTTTTATTCTGTCAAATAAATGAATGGGTTATGAAGATAGAGACAACTAAAATAAATAAGTCAAATTGTAATGTCATTTAAATATGAGTAAATATCATAATTTTATCATCTTTTGACATTAAATATCTTGTATTTTTTGCCTATAACTACATAAAACTGATTCATTACCTGTTTATCTTATTGCAGTGCCACATTTGTAACATTGTAGTTAAGGCTGTGTCCGCATTTCCATTATAATTTTATATTTTCATCTATTTATAATACTGAAATTAAAATTTTTTCAGAACCAAAGTTGGACTGCAACATGTTTTTCATAGAGGACATTAAAAACACATTTTTAAAAGCTTGCTCTCATTTGAAAGATATATCCTATCCTGAGAATAGAATGTATTGTAAGTGATGACATTTGCTAGTTTTGATATTCTTAATATTTATTTTTTCTTTTTCAGCAAATATTTCTTTTGAATGAGAAAATAATAGATATTACTAAAATATACATTTTATTTTTCATTAAAAGCAAGTATTATATATCAGGTTTATAAATTTAACTTTAAAATAACACAATATATAGATACACTATTTTGTCTTTTGATCTATGATATTACAGGTTAATCTTCAAGTTTTATGAAAAAATTGACAAGCAGAAAAATATTTATAAAATTACTTAATACTTTTGAACATGCAAAAAAGTTAACTGTACACTTTCTCAGTTCATGAATAACTATAGAGAAAATAAAACATAGCCAAAATACTCTTTACACTTACATGTGTAATTCAATCATTTGTATTTTATCTAGACAAAAAAAAAATTGAGAGTAATAAATTAATAAGTACCAATATTTTAAAATTATGTCATTTTTTGATGGTCATATTCAAAGTAAGACTGCTATCAGAATAGAATTAAAACTAAAACTACTATTTAAATATTATTAAAACAAAAAAATTATAGAAGATTATAATTCAGTATTTGTCTTATGTAGAAAATCTGTAGTAAAGTTTATGAGCACAAAATTACAAGAATTATATCAAATTATAATTCACAATATTTATGTTAATTAAATCATCAATATTTTTGACAAATATCAACATCTGAAATTATTTTATAAAGGAAGACAAGTGATTATATTTCTAGTTATGAAATCTGAACTTTTGCAATGCGATCTTTTTAAAAATTTATTTTTTGTTTTAGGTACAGAAGTTACATGTATGTATTTATTACATGGGAGTATTGCATAACACTGAGGTTTGTAATACGGATCCCCTTACCCTGGTCGTGGTTGTAGTATCATATAGACATTTTTTTAACCCATACACCCTCCTTCCACCCTCTGGTAGTCCACAGTATTTACTGTTCCCTTATTTGTGTCCATGTGTGCTCAATGCTTAGCTCCCAATTATAAGTAAGAATATGCAATATTTGGTTTTTGGTTTCTGCGCTAATTTGGTTAGGTTGATGGCCTCTAGCTCCACTGATGTTGCTGCAAAGGACATGATTTCATCCTTTTATAGCTGTGTAGTATTCTATGGTGTATATGTACCATAATTTTTTATCCAATCAACAATTGATGGGAACCTGGGTTGATTCCAGGTCTTTGCTATTGGGAATAGTGCAGTAATAAACATATGCACACATTTATCTTTCTGATAGAATGATTTATTTTTGGAGGATGTATAAACCCAGTAACAGGATTGTTGGGTCAAATGGTAACTGCTTTAAGTTCCTTGAGAGATCACGAAACTGCTTTCTACAGTGCTTGGACTAATTTACATTCCCACCAACAGTACACAAGCATGCCCTTTGTTCCATAGTCTTGTCAGCATCTGTTGTTTTTGACTTTTTAGTAATAGCCATTCTGAATGTCAGATGGTGCCTCATTGTGGTTTTGATTTGCATTTCTCTGATGATTAGTGATGCTTGGCATTTTTTCCTGTTTTTTGGTCAATTGTATGTCTTTTTTCCAGAAGTGTCTGTTCATGTCCTTTGTCAATTTTTTTCTTTTTAATTTTACTTTAAGTTCCAGGATACATGTGCAGAATGTGCAGGTTTGTCACATAGGCATACATGTGGCATGGTGATTTGCTGCACCTATCAATGCCAATTTTTTAATGGGGTTATTTGTTCTTGTTGATTTGCTTAAGTTCTTAATAGATTCTGGATATTAGTTTCTTTTGCTAGACTGAAGTTCCTCATTTTAATTAGACCCCACTTGTCAATTTTTGTTTTTATTTCAACTGCATTTGAGGACATAGCCAAAATTCTTTGCCGAGATTGAAGTCAAGTAAAGTATTTTGTAGGTTGTCTTTCAGGATTTTTCTAGTTTGAAATCTTACACTTAAATATTTAATCTCTTTTGAGTTATTCTTTGTATCTGGTGAAAAGTAGGGGTCCAGGTTTTGTGTTCTGCCTATGACTAACCAATTATCCCAGCACTATTTATTGAATAGGGTGCCCTTTCCTCATTGTCTGTTTTTCTTGGCCTTGTCAAAGATCAGATATTTATAGGTGTGCAGCTTTATTTCTGAGTTTTCTGTAATGTTCCATTGGTCTATGTGTCTGTTTTTGATGCAGTACCAAGCCGTTTTGGTTATTATGGTTTTATATAGTTTGAAATCAGGTAGAGTGATGCCTCCAGCTTCATTCTTTTTATTTAGGATTGTTTTAGCCCTTCAGACTCCTTTTTAGTTCCACATAAATTTTAGATGAGTTTTTTTCTAATTCTGTAAAGAATCATGTTGTTGGTTTTATAGAAATGGCATGGAATCTGAAAGTTGCTTTAGGTTGCATGGCCATTTTAACAGTATTGATTGTTCCAATCCATGAACATCGAATGTTTTTCCATTTATTTGTGATTTCCTTCAATGGTGTTTGTAGTTCTTCTTGTAGAGATGTTTAACCTCCTTGGTTAGCTGTACTCCTAGGTATTTTCAATTATTATTTTTTTTATTTTGGCTATTATGAGTGGGGTTGTGTTCTCTCTATCGCTAAGGCCGGAGTGCAGAGGTAGTATCTCAGCTCACTGCAACCTCCCACCTCACGGCCTTAAGCCATTCTCCCCTCCCAAGTAGATGGGACCACAGGATTGTACCACCACACCCGGATAATTTTTGTGTTTTTGGTAGAGATGGGGTTTTGCCATGTTGCCCAGGTTGGTTTCCAACTCCTGAGTTCAAGCGATCTGCCCGCTTCTGCCTCCCAAAGTGCTTGGATCACAGGCATGAGCCACCACACGCAGCGAGGGTCCTAAAAGTTTATTGAAGTTGTTTATAAAATTTAGGAGCCTTTTGTCAGAGTCTTTAGGATGCTCTTGGTATAGAAGCATATAGTCAGTGAAGAGATATACTTGAGTTTTCTATGTTGATGCCTTCTATTACTTTCTCTTGTCTTTCTGGCTGGGCCAGACCTTCTAGTATTTTGTTAAATAGAAGTGGTTAGAGTAGACATCTTTGTCTTGTTCTGTTTCTCAAAGGAAACTTCTTAAGCTTTTGCTTTTTCATTGTGTTGTTCTCTGTGGGTTTGTCCAAGCTGGCTCTTATGGTTTTGAGGTATGTTTTTTGGATGCCTAGTCCTCTGAAGTTTTTCATCATTAAGAGATGTTGGAACTTTTTGAATGCTTTCTCTGTGTCTATAGAGATAATCATATGTTTTTGCTTTTTCTTTTGTTCATGTGGTTAATCACATATATTGATTTAAATATGTTGAGCAAGACTTGCATCCAAGGAACAAAGCCTACTTGATTATGATTTATTAGCTTTTTGATATGCCGCTGGATTCAATTTGTTAGTATTTTATTTAGGATTTTTGTGTCATGAATGATACTGTTCTAAATTTGCTTTCTTCATTCTGTGTCTGCTAGATATGGTAAAAGTCTGAGTCTAGTTTCATAGAATGAGTTAAGAGAGAGCCCCTCCTCGATTTATTGGAATATTTTTAGTAGGCTGGGTATCAGTTATTTGTAAATCTGGTAGAATTTATCTTTGAATCCATCTGGTTCTTTATTAGTGATTCAATTTCAGCAGTTGATATTTCTCTATTCAGTTTCAATCTCTTCCTGATTCAATCCTGGCAAATTATGTGCTTCCAGGAATTTATTCATTTCCACTAAATGTTCTAATTTGTGCATAGAGTTGTTCATAGTAGTCTTTGAAGATCTTTCATATTTTTGTGAGATCACTTTTAATGTCATTTTTGTCATTTGTGATTGTGATTATTTGGATTTTCTTCTTTTTCGTTGTCAATCTAGTTAGGAGCCAATCAATCTTATTTATTTTTCAAAAGCAAACTCTTCATTTCTTTGTTCTTTTTTATAATTTTTTACATTTTAATTTCATTCAATTCTTCTCAAATTTTAGTTATTTCCTTTCTTCTTCCAGCTTTAGGTTAGGCTTGTTCCTTTTTTTTTTTTTTCTTTAGTTCCCTTAGGTGGAAGGTAAAACTGTTAATGTCAAACCTTTCCAACTTCTTGATGAAGACATTTTAGTGCTATAAACTTTCATTTTAATACTGCTTTTTCTGCATCCCAGAGATTTTGGTAAGTTGTATCCCTATTTCTATTAATTTCAATTTTTTCTGTTATTTCTACATTAATTTCAATATTTACCCAGAAGTTATTCAGGAAGAAGTTGTTCAATTTCCATGTATTTGTATAGTTTTAAACGGTCTTCTTGGTATTTTATTGCACTGTGGTCTGAGAGTGCTAGGTATGATTTTAATTTTTTGATTATATTGAGATTATTTTATTACTGAGCATGTGGTCACTATTGGAAGATGTTCCATCCTGCACATGAGAAGAATGCATATTCTTTGGTGGTAGGATGGAATGTTTGGTAAATTTTTATTAGATCTAACTGATCAAGCATCAAATCTACCTCAATAATCTGTCTAATGCTGTCAGTGTGGTGTTGGAGTGACCCACTATTATTGTGTGGTCATGGAAACCTTTTCATAGGCCAAAAGAACCTGTTTTGTAAATCTGGGTGCTCCAATGTTGAATGAGTATATATTTAACATAGTTAACTCTTCTTCTTGGATTGTACCCTTTATCATTATGAAATGACCTCTATTGTCTTTAATTTTTATTGGTTTAAAGTCTGGTCTGTCTGATATAAGGATAGATACTCCTACTCTTTTTTGTTTCTGCTTGCATGGTAGATTTTACTCCAACCTTTTATTTGGACGGTCTTGTATTGTTACATGTGAGATGGATCTCTTGATGACAATAGATAGTAGAGTCTTGTATTTTTATTCAGCCTTCCATTCTGTGTCTTTTAAGTGGGGCATTTGTCAATTTACATTAAAGGTTAATACTTATATGTGTGATATTGGTCCTATCATGCTGTTATTAGCTGGCTGTTATAAAAACTTGATTGTTTAGTTGCTTTATAGTGTCTTTGGGCTCTGTGCTTAAATGTGCTTTTGTGGTAATGGGTGTCACTCCTTTGAATTCCGGTTTAGTATTCCCTTAAGGACTTCTTCTAAGGCTGGTCTAGTTTAAACACATTCCTTCAACATTTGCTTGTCAGAGGATTATATTTCTCCTCCACCCGTGTAGCTTAGTTTGGCAGGATATGAAACTCTTGGTTAAAATTTCTTTTCTTTAAGGATACAGAAAAGAGGCCTCCAATCTCTTCTGGCTTGTAAGGTTTCTGCTGAGACATCTGCTGCTAGCCTAATGGGTTTTCCTCTGTAGGTGACCTGCCTCTTCTTTCTAGCTGCTTTTGACCTTGGTGAATCTGATAATTGTGTGCCTTGGGATAGTTGTCTTATGTAGTATCAGGTTGTATTTCATATACAAATCCACCTCTCTGGTGCAATTAGGAAAATTTTCATGTATTATATCCTCAAACGTGTTTTCCAAGTGGCTTATTTACATTTACTCTTCTTTCTTAGGAAGGTCTTTGAGTCATAGATTTGATCTCTTTACATCTTTGAGGTCTGAAGTTCTTTCCTCAACTTGGTCTATTTTCATGTTAATACTTCCAATTGTATTATGTACTCCAGCCTGGGCGACAGAGCGAGACTCCGTCTCAAAAAAAATAAAAAAATAAAAAAAATAAAAATAAAAAAAAAAGAAATCCTTGTACTGAATTTCTAAGCTCAAGATGCTCAGTTTGAGTCTCTCCTGACACCATGTAAGACGTGTCTTCTCCTTTGCCTTCTACCATTAATGTAAGTTTCTTGAGGACTCCCCAGCCATGCAGAACTGTGACTCAATTAAATCTCTTTTCTTCATAAATTACCCAGTCTCAAGTAATATCTTTATAGCAGTGTAAAAACAGAATAATATACCTACCTATACACCAAAACATCAGAAGGTGCAGCAAAGAAAGAGTTTAATAATTTTGTGGAAGCCAAATGAGGAGATGAGAGGAACCTTTAAATCTATCTATGCAAGGTATACTGAACTAGGGTTTTTAAGCGAATGGTGGCAAGCATGGGGTTGGAGAATTGAGGTTACTGATTGGGCAGATTCAGGGTATGAAATCATTAAGATGTGGAAGTTGCCTTCAACTCCTCAACCAAATAATTCAATTTCTACATTCCTGTGATTGGTTGTTTCGTCAGAATGCAGACTAAAAATTATCTTAAATGAAAAACATAACGTCTCTCAACATTAAAGATAGCTATAGAAACAATTACAGGAAGTTTGTACCTTGAGCTGTGTGATTTAGAAGCAGTAAAGAATTACAAGGAAGTGGGGTAAAAAGACAAGTTGATTAATGGTTAATATTGAGGAGCTATAAATCTGTCCAAAGCTTACACTTTTGTTAAAAACACCTGGCAACTAATTTTATTAAGTGTATTAGTACAATTTCAGAAGGTCACTCTTGAATATTCACTTGAGTCTTCAATATGCTTGTAAAGAAACTACCTGAGTCAAGGAAAGAAACAAAGTAGGATTAAAATTACAGATCCTTGAGCTTAGATAAGGGCCTGGAAAAAGCTTGTTAACAAAAGCCAGATGAAAAAATCTCATAGTCTATGATAGGTCAGTTAGAATAACAAAATTCTTGCCTCAATTGTGGAAAAAATTAACCTACTATAAATCACACTTTGTTCCCACCAAAAAAGAAAAGCTTAAAATACCTGAACACATCAAACTGTTTCTAAGTAATCTAATCATGTCCCAGAACAGAGTTTTCCAGAATATTTTAAAGGAAGGCAAAAGATTTCTGTACTTTACAAGGTAAAACACACAATGCTTGATATTCAGTGAAAATTTCTCAGACATATAACGAAACAGGGAAATACAACATATAATAAAGAGAAAAGTAAATCAATCAAAATTGAATCAAAAATGACTGGTTATATATTTATGAGAGAGGACATTAAACTAGGCAGTATGACTATATTCTAAAAGCTCAATTACCTAGAATGAGGATCAGAAAAGTTGTTTATAAAGGTTGTATGGTAAATATTTTAAGTTTGTTGGCCACAGTTTTGTTGAAACTATAGTGTGAAAACAGCCATAAATAATATATTAATGAATAGGTAAGGCTATATTTAAGTACAACTTTATTCACAAAAGTAGTCTTACTTTAGTCTTGGGGGCTGGCTGTAATTTACTAACTCTTGAGCTAGAAGAAACAATGAACATTTCAGAGGAAATTGCAGAAGGAAAAGATCAGTAAATATATCAATAGAAGCAATTCATGTGTAGAAACTGACCAAATGTAAAGACTAGTACATATGGTAGCAGAAATTGTGCAAAATAATACACAGAAATGAGTCAGGCGTGAGTCACCACTCCCGGCGCATCATCCCAATTATTATACAGGTACCCTATTGATGTGGTGGTAAGGTTAAGGGGAGGGGAAGCATTTCATAATTCTATCATTAGTCCTCAGTCTTCCAGGAAGCCTGTGTCCCTGGACTGTGACCTTCACAAGCGTTTCTCAGTTTTGTACTCCATTCCTCCTTAGGTGAGACAAAAAGGCGAAGGTTGTAGTTGGGGTTTTTCCTTCTCCCAAGTCACATACTGATAAAGCCCAAGTCAGTTTGCACTCATAAACTAGTTCCCTGTGAAGTCTGGCCTTCTTAAGGAGAATAAAATATAACATTAAGGGCATATTCTAAAATGGCCACCTTTTCTCTCTGGTAATTGGAAGCAGGAGAGGATTTTTTCTCACCTTCACTGTGGGAACACATAGGGCTTCTGCAGGTAGAACTCACAACTGCATGGGAATTCTCCAATACTGCACAGTCTGGGAATTTTCAATACTCAAACATGTCTACACTGAGTGATATAGTCTGAATGCTTGTCTCGCCTAAATATTATGTTGAAATGTAATCCTCAGTGTTGGAGGTGGGGCCTGATGGGAGGTGATTGGATCATAGAGGTGGATTTCTCATGAATCGTTTGGCACCATTCCCTTAGTGATAAGTGAATTGTCAATCTGAGTTTATGTGAGACCTGGCTGTTTAAATGTGTATGGCACCTCCCCACCTCTTGCTCCCACTCTCACCATGTGACAGACTGAATCCCTTTGCCTTCTGCCATGATTGGACTTTCTGAGTTCTTCACCAGAAGTAGATGCTGGCACCGCACTTCTTGTACTTGTCTGCAGAACCATGAGTCAACCTCTTTTCTTTATAAATTACCCAATCTCAGGTATTTCATTATAGCAACACAAAAACGGCCTAACACACTGACCCTCAGCAATACTTTAAGTTTTCCTACTCTGTTATAATTCCAATGAAGGTTTCTTTTTCCAAGCTCCAGTGAGCTGTGATTCTCCCTATCTGCCTGTTTGTGTCTCCACTTTTGGAGGCAGCTGTTTTCCCTGTGAACTCCATACTCATGAGTCTAAGAAGAGTCAATGTTTTCAATTCAGTTAGCTTTTCTCTTCTGTGAAGACTGGAGTGACAATTTCTATCTTAGTCAATTTGAATCACTATAAAAAAAATCATAGACTAGGTAGCTTATGATCAACACTTATTTCTCTCAGTTCTGGAGGGTAAAAAATTCAAGATCAAAGTGTCAACAGATCTAGGGTCTGGTGAAGACCTGTTTCCGTGCTTGTACACGGTAGTCTTCTGTCTGTATCTTTAAGTAACCAAGGCAGAGTTCATCTCTCATCTGTCTCTTATAAAAGCACTAACACCATTCAGGAGAGCTCCACTTGCATGTCTTAATTATTTCCCAAAGGCCCCACTTTTAAATGCCATCACATTGGAGATTAGGCTGATATATATGAATTTGAAGGGTGACAAAACCATTCATTCTATAACAACTCCTAAGCTCCCTACATGCCAGTATGGACGAACATATAAAAAAAAGCAAGGGCCAAATATTTGCAAATTTGGTGAAAAATACAAACAAATATCCAAGACATTTAACAAAACTCATGCAAAATACACAGCAAGAAAATTGCATCAAAATACTTTGTATTAATTTGTGAGAACTGTCATAACAAAATACCACAGAATGGGTGGCTTTAAAAAAATTGTTCTTCCTACAGTTCTGAACACTAGAAACCTAGGAATGAGGTTTCAGCAGGACTGGTTCCGTTTCTGAGGGCTGTGATGAGAATCTGATCCAGGCTTGCAGATGGCCATTTTCTCCCTGTGTCTTCACATTGTCTTTTCTCTGTACATGTTTTGGTCTCAGTTTTCTCATCTTATGGAACACTAGTCATATTGGATTACACCCATCCTGATGACCTCATTTGAATGTAATTACCTGTTTAAAGATATTATCTCCAAATAAGGTCACCTTCTAGGGTACTGAGGGTTAGACGTCAATATTTAAACCTGTGATAGAGGAAAATTTATTCCATAACATACCTAATCTTTAAAGAGAGAAATAAAGAAAATAATTTAAATTCACTAGAGATAAAAAAAAAAAAAGGCACATTGTGTTATAAAGAAAAGGAAAGGCAAAAATAACAGATTTGTCACATAGTCTAACATATGAGAAATATGAAGAGGCCCAAAAACCTGGCAAGCTTTCTCTTCCGGACACTTACTGTTTTCTTGAGCTACATTAGAGGCAGGAGTGCTACAGTACAGTCTTTAAAGAGCTGAAAAATCCCATCTCTCTCAATATTTAGGAGTTAAATGACTACTATACAAAAGAAGCCTTCTTCAATCTTTAATCACTCTATCAAGATATTTGAAAGGCTTGAAAGCCATGTAGCCAAAGGTAGAGTGTGGAAAGAAGGCAAAAATGTATACTCCAAACCCATGCAGGCCAAAATAGAATCCCCACAGTCATCAATATCTCAGTCTAAAATCCATATTACTTCACCCCCACATTCTGCAGACTCTCAACGACAGAGAAGACATATGAAGCATATTTATTCTCAATGCCATACAAGAGGCTAAATGTTTGGGGGGTTTTGTTCTTTTGCTTCTCAGCTCTGATAAGAAAAATATAGTATCTTTTTTTTTTAAAAGTTTTCAATACACATAAGTCTTTCAAAGGCCAAAAGAAGACTTAATTTGCCTTCTGTGTACCAAGAAAAGTCATCCAGCTCCTCTGGCTTCATTGTATAGCAGCTCTCTGTTAGAAGAATTTGTGTCCAAACTTCTTGATTAGAATAATGAAGCTAAGACTCTAGGGAGCTACATGCAGAACAGATTTATTTCTCAAAACAGGGTACAAATTTCTTGATAAGCACAGAAAACTAGAAACTGTGTTTCTGTTTGCAAAGACCTACAATTTTGATTAGGAAGATTTTAATATCTAGATCTTTGCAAACACTGGATACTATAAAGTAACAACTCTCTTAAAATGAGTCACAAATTTGATGAAAAGAAAGTCATAGTGAATATTTAATTAAAGGGAGTAGTAGATAATTATATTGAAAGAAGTAGAAAATATGAAACCTATAAAATTTATATTAGACCTCTGAGAAAATTTTAAATAAAACATAAAATACTGGTCAATATTGACCAGAAACGCTGTCTATATACTGAGTAATGGAATTGCTGGATGCCCAATTAGAATAAAAACAGAAAAAAAATTGGTAATATTGAGAAAAACAGAAAATTATGTAAGAGACTTGGAAGACAGATCTGATCTGTAATGCAAATAACAGGAATTCTCAAGGAAAAACAAAACATGATGAAAATAACTTTGTGAACAATAGAATATTTATCTGAGATAAACAATGGATTGGTTTGCAGATTTTATAGCTTTCTAAAATCCTATAGTAAGCTATTAAACACCCACATATCAATATCTTAGCAAAAATTTTAAATTTAAGCATTAAGACATATTTTAAGGATGTAAAATATTCTAGACAAAAGAAAAATGATAGATTTAGAAGAAAGAAAATCCTGTTGAAATTGGATTTCTTATTTTTGTCAGTGTGAGCAAATAAATTGTGATATAAGAGATTAAGGGAGTAGAATTCTGAAAGCAATAGCCAATATTGAAATAATTTCTCTGTCAAGTCAAAAAAAAAAAAAAAAACCATGAAGGCATGTAAAAATACCAACAGTACTCCACTCATATATTTGAAAGAACTATATATTCTAACATATTCTAAACAAAAGAGTGAGATAAAGGAAAATTGTAAAAAAAAAATAGTGGAAATACATTGCACATTTTTATTGTTTAAAATAATTTAAACATGATTAGGTATGTGTAATAAGTTTCAAGTATCATTTTCTAACACCAAAGATTTAAATCAATTACACAAAACACATTAGTGGAAGGAGGAGAGACTGGCCAGGATTGGCAGGGCACGGTAGCTCACCCCTGTAATCCCAGCACTTTGGGAGGCTGAGGCGGGTGTATCGCGAGGTCAGGAGACCGAGACCATCCTGGCTAACACGGTGAAATCCCATCTCTACTAAAAATAAAAATAAATAAATAAATAAATAAATAAATAATTAGCCGGGCATGGTGGCGGGTGCCTGTAGTCCCAGCTACTCGGGAGGCTGAGGCAGGAGGATGGCGTGAACCTGGGAGGTGTAGCTTGAAGTGAGCTGAGATAGCACCACTGCACTCCAGCCTGGGCAAAAGAGTGAGACTCTGTCTCAAGGGGAAAAAAAACAAAAACCAAAAATCATTAAACTGCCTTTTTGAGGAAGCATACAAGTGGAAGGGAAGATTTGTTTGTCAAATGTTCCTATAAAAGTTGAAAAGCATATATTCTATTATATTATAAAGTATATTTGGAAAATATATTTTACCAAAAATGTTAATAAGAGTATGTAGTAACACAAAAGGTCAGATTGTCGAATCTGATTCCCAGAGACCTTGGTCCAAAATTGGAATTCATTTCAAATTGGATTTGACATGCAAGGTTCATTCAAACCAATTCATGTGGAACCGTCACTTATAAAGGGTACCATTTGAGTATAGAGCATATTTATTTTATATGCCATTGCTTATAAAGCTTTTATTTTCATTCATTATCCATCCAACCATCATAAACCCCTGTAAATTTATGAGTCGAAGTTTTGTTTTGCTTTGTTGTGTTTACAATAAGTGGCCTAGAGAGACCAGGTATATCATGCTCACAATTCATAAGCAAGATATATGCATGAGTATTTTTCTAGTAAGCATTCTAAGTATTTTTAGAAAAGGTCTGCTTATTTATATGTTTACAAGGGATTTGACTGAGTCACTTTTTACTCTTCAGCTGTCCCTGTTCAAAAGAAAGATTACAAACCCATTCCAGTTCTTTTCTTGCCATTGTAAAATTTTAAATTAACAGCGGGAGCAAAAGGAATACACTGAAACTAAAAAAGAAAAAGGAAATAAATACATAACAGTAAATCAATTAAATAAATATTTATGTTATTGCATTAGTTATTAATGACATTAATTATGAAAATTAATTTCAAAAAGATTAACAAATAGCTATGTATAGGTCAAGCAGAAAATGTTAGGAATCAATATTATGCAAATAAAAAATTAAGCAAATGAATACATATTTATACAAAATTTAAAATGTTCATTGTTGTATTTCCTGTATTAGTCCGTTCTCAAACTGCTACACTGCTATAAAGAACTGCTGAAGACCGGGTAATTTGCAAAGAAAAGAGGTTTAATTAACTGAAGGTTCCACATGGCTGGGGAAGCCTCGGGGAAACTTACAATCACAGCAGAAGGGGAAGAAGGCATTTCTTACATGGCGGCAGGTGTGACAAAGAGAGAGAGCGAAAAGTAGGAAGAATCCCTTATAAAACCATCAGATCTCATGAGAACTCACTCACTATCATGATATCCGCCCCCATGATCCAGACACCTCTCACCAGGTCCCTCCCCCAAAATGTAGGGATTACAATTCAGATTAAAATTTGAGATAAGATTTGAGTGGAGACACAGCCAAACCATATAATGTACATAAAAACCTTTAATTAATTTGACAATATAGACACAAAGAAGTTTCAATAAACTTCAAAGAATAATATGAGTAAAACACATGCTATTTTTGAAAACAATATTTTAACCAAATTAGAAATTATATATACATATATATGATACACATGTTTAATGTTTTTTTTTTTAATTTTTAAATGAAACTTAATATTATTTCGGCAAAGAAAGGGAATCACACTAAAAAATTTAAAAAATTTAAAACTGAGGCCAGGTGCGGTGGCTCAAGCCTGTAATCCCAGCACTTCGGGAGACCAAGGTGGGGGGATCACGAGGTCAAGAGTTGGAGACCAGCCTGACCAACCTGGTGAAACCCCGTCTCTACTAAGAATACAAAAATTAGGTAGGTGTCATGGCGCACAGGTGTAATCCCAGCTACTCGGAAGGCTGAGACAGGAGAATCGCTTGAACCCAGGAGACGGAGGTTGCAGACAACCGAGTTCCCGAGATCGCGCGAGATGGCTATTGCTTTCCGAATTCTATTCCCCTAATCTCTTATATCATAATTTATTTGTTCACACTGATGAAAATAAGAAATCCAATTTCAAGAGAATTTTCTCAATACTACCAAATATTTTTTGGTAAGTTTGGGCACAATTTCTTATAACAGAAAGCTACTATGCAATGAAGCCAGAGGAGTGCCACTGCACTCCAGTCTGGGCAGCAAAGTGAAACTCCATCTCAAAAAAAAAAAAAAAAAAAAAAAAAATCAAACTGAATGGTATTAATACTATGTGTCAAAGCAGGTGGAATAAAACTAGAGTAGTAATTAGAGATATTACTGATAATTTACATTTTTTTTTATAAATTCTATATTAAATAAAGTATAGTATACTCTACAGAGGAAGGCAATAAAAGTACAAAATAAATCTAAACTAGCTGAGGTATAAAAAAGATATAAAAATTAGGACAGAAATCATGAAATCAAAAAAATATGAGAGTTTGAGAGAGAGTTAAAAAAAATCCTTTAAAAAATGCAAGAGACTTATTTCCAGTAATATCTTTAAATAAAAAATATAAAAGAAAAATAATATTAGGAAGAACAAAGAGAACATGCTTTTATTTCTTAACAATTTTTTGCTAATGAAGAACTTGAGCTATTTTTCTTTTAGATTGTTATTTTAGATTTAATAACAATCTAGTATTCATAGATTTTAGATATAATAACTAATTTATAAATACTCAAGGATAGTCAATTTTATAAACGTAACTGTAGGTTTATAATAACGTATTTGTTCTGTGATATGTTTCTTCTCCTGCCCGCTAATACCAAATGAATGAAAAGGATACAAAGCATAATACTTTTAAATCAATGTTATCATTTAAGTGTAAAAACATCAGTTGTGAGGTCAAGTTATGGTAACATTCTCTTTGTGCATTTTAATGAAAATTTAAATTGGTAAAGAGTTTTGCTGATGTGTTTAAGTGTCTGAGAAGATGAAGATAAGAAAGAGAAAACGGGTAAATAAAATGACATAACCCTCAATATATCCAAATGATTTATGAATTTTTAGTATACTAAAAACACAAGGTTAGCAGTTTATTTCTTTATAATTATTTTTGTTTATTCTTTTCTGCATCACATGAAAATTTTCAATATTATCTGAAAACATTACGGATTATGTGGGCTCTCAATTGGAGGCCTTCACATAAATTTGACACTTTGACATAGTGCCATTTATCGTTAAACATTGTGTCATTTTTCAGTCAGTCTTTGTGACTGTGTTCATGTCTCAACCAATTTGAATAAATTTTTCATAATGTCACTTCTAAGATTATAGTCAACATTTTAATAATTCTAAGATATGTCAGTTGTATGTATTTAGCTATTCTGTCAAAACCATTTATCTTCCTTCTTTCATCTTCAAATTTTTATTTTAAGTTCAGAAGCAGATGTACAGACTATGCAGGTTTGTTACATAGGTAAACATGTGTCATAGTGGTTTGTTGCACATATTATCCCATCACCTAGGTATTAAGCCCAGCATCCATTAGCTATTCTTCCTGATTCTTCCCTACACCTACTCCTACCCCTACCCCACGGGGCCCAGTGTGTGTTGTTCCCCACCATGTGCCCATGTGTTCTCATCATTCAGCCCCCACTTGTAAGTGAGAACATGTGGTGTTTGGTTTCTATTTTATGTCTGCATAGTATTCCATGGTGTATATGTACCACATTTTCTTTATCCAGTCTACCACTGATGGACATTTGAGTTGATTCTATGTCTTTGCTATTGTGAATAGTGTGGCAATGAACATAACATGTGCATGTATCTTCGTATTAGAAGATATATTCCTTTAGGTATATAGCCAGTAAGGAGATTGCTGGGTCATATGATATATCTGTCTCTAAATCTCTGAGAAATCGCCACACTGTCTTCCAAAGTGGTTGAACTAATTTACACTCCAACCAAAAGTGTAAAATTGTTCCTTTTTCTCCACAATCTAGCCAGCATCTATTGATTTTTTGACTTTTTAATAATCATCATTCTGCCTGGCATGATATTGTATCTCATTGTGGTTTTGATTTGCATTTTTCTAATTATCAGTGATGCTGAGTTTTTTTCATACGTTTGTTGACTGAATGTATGTCTTCTTTTAAGAAGTGTCTGTTCATGTTATTTGCCCACTTTTTAATGGGGTTAGTTGTTTTCTTTTTCTTGTAACGTTATTTAAGTTCCTTGTAGACTCTGGATATTAGACCTTCGTCAGATGGATAGATTGAAAAATCCTTTAAAAAACCAAATCTACTCATTGTCTAGATTACGTAATAATACATATTTAACTTTCTTTCTCCTGTACTTTAATTTTTTATCTGATTTTCTCAATATAAAATACAGCAATACTTTGAAAAACATTCAAGGATCTTATATCGCTCCATATTGTTGAAGAAATTTAGATATCACTTTAAAATAGTGGATGAATATGTTAATTTAGTTGATGCCAAGATAAATCATAAGTACTGTTTGATACTTACATTATTGAGTGTACCTTCTCTTTTTATTAGCAATGGATATTAGCATGTCTTAATTATTTTCCACTGATAAAAAATGCACATTGGATCTTACCAAAATATTCATGGGAAGTTTTACTGTCAATAAGTATTCATAACTCTTCCCATTCCTAATCTACATACTTTTACTTCGTTTGCAGGGTATTTATTCTTAATAAACTTGCTTGCTAATGTATGGAAGAATACATTTCCATGAGACTGACTTACTGGATTTAGACACTCCTGTTTCTTATTTAAACATACTGAGTCTTTTCAACAGTGTGGCAATAAAAAAGAAAATAGATCATTATACCAAAAAGATATATGCACTCATATGTTCAGTGTGGTGCCATTGACAGTACCAAAGATATGACATCAACCTAAGTGCTTATAGTGCTTATCAATGGTGGGTTAGACAAAGGTAACATGGCCCATATACACCTTGCAATACTACCTAGCCATAAAAAGAATGATATATTGTTTGCCACAACATAGATGGAGCTGGAGGCCATATCCTAAGCAAATGAACTTAGAAACAGAAAAGTAAATATTGTATGATCTTACTTTTAAGTGAGAGCTAAACATTGAGCACATATGAACATAAACATAGCAACAAGGAACACAGCAGCCTACTAAAGTAGGGAAAGACAGAGTGGGGTGTGTGTTGAAAAGCTATCTATGAAGTACTATGCTCACCACCAGGGTTCAATATACTCATGTAACAAACCTGGCAATGTCCCCTATATATCTAATATAAAAGTTGAAATTTGAAAAAATACTGAATCAGTTTATGAAACACAAAGACTCATATGACCCATGTGTAGTGGGTTACCTCATACTCTTTTATAATCTCATGAGCTGCAATGTGAATTTTCTCTATGTTTGCTCTCAATCTGTATGTAATTTAACTTTGATAGTTATTTCCCCAAATACTAGAAAAATCATGTTATTAAATAATAGATTATGATTTGGAAAACAAAGGGTGTTTCTAATAAATCATTATGGAAATATTTAGAAAAGCTTCAAAAAGTCTATCAAATCAGCATTACTTGTCATGTATTCAATAGAAAAATAAACTACAAATATTAGAATTCAACACTGAAAACATTTTGTAGGCATACTGAATCTCTTGGTCATTTCTAAAGAAATAGAAAAAATTCAAATAGTAGAACATTCATTGTACATGTGTTTTCTGCAAGCATTTTTCCAGAGAACTATTATTTTGTAATCTATATTTAGAGGCCTTTTTTTGCTTATAAAAATCTTGGTGAAAAAAGTCCATTTGTACATTTGTAAATCAAAATAATAAAGTTTTATATGAACCTTTAAAACATATTTTATTATCAGTTGCAGTGCCATCAGACTCCAACAATATTTATAAAATTGCAAGGAAATCTAGTTTGTTAGGGTCTTTCTATTATTTATCTTGTTCATTACATAAGAAATTTTGTGCTTCAGTTTTATTTTAGATGCATAGGTAGTATCAGGTATCTATCTGTTTTTATCTTGTAAAAACACATGGCTTCTCATTTTAGGTTAGGAAATCTGTTGAACAAATTTTGTACCATTCTTACTAAGCTACGTTACTGCTGAATGGATTTTTAAGCAACACGAATTAAGGAACTCATTTATGCAAATTTTTCTCAGCCTATCTTCATAGATCAACTTAGCAGACTACTCATTACAAGACCATTAGTTAAAGAGAAGCTAGTTCATATAGGCATTATAGACCAATAAGTAAATAAATATGCAAATGATAAGCAAACAAACAAACAAGCAAAAGCATTGTAAATAGCAGGCATGAAACTAAGCACACTCCCCATTCTTCTTGCCAAGGCTCTAGTGCAGGAAATTTTCAAGGTCTGTATATACAGTCCCTAGATGAAAGTGGCGGCTATTTTATTAGGGACAAAGAAACATGACTACTTCAAAGCTTTGATTTCCAAGTATTTTTTTTACTCTTCGTGGTGGAAATCAATGTGATTTGAATTTGCTCTTAAAATGTCACTTGAGCAGGCTAGATGTACGCTGTAAAGGTTTTACTGTCTGAACTCACGCCACAACTTCATGTTATTGTCCATCAAGTACTGGTCTCCTCACATATCTCTCTAAGCTAGATTTTTTTTTTTTTTTTTTTTTTTTAAATTTTACTTTAAGTTCCAGGATCCATGTGCAGAACGTGCAGGTATTTTACATGGGTATGTGTGCGCCATGGTGGTTTTGCTGCACCTAATGAATCATCCTCTAAGTTCCCTCCCCTTACTCCCCGGCACCCTCTAACAGGCCTTTGTGTGTGTTATTCCCCTCCCTGTGTCCATGTGTTCTCATTGTTCAATTCCCACTTAGGTGAGAACATACGGTGTTTGGTTTCCTGTTCTAGCGTTAGTTTGCTAATAATGATGGCTTCCAACTTCATCCATGTCCCTGCAAAGGACATGATCCCATTCTTTTTTATGGCTGCATGGTATTCCATGGTGTATATATACCACATTTTATTTATCCAGTCTATTATTTATGAGTATTTGGGTTGGTTCTATGACTTGGCTGTTATAAATAGTGCTGCATAAATATACACATGCATGTGTCTTTACAGTAGAATAATTTATATTCCTTTGGGTATTGCATTAGTCCATTTTCAAGCTGCTGATAAAGACATACCAGAGATTGGGCAATTTACAAAAGAAAGAGCTTTAATGAACTTATAGTTTCATGTGGCTGTGGAGACCTCATAATCATGGTGGAAGGTGAAGGGCATGTCTCACATGGCAGCAGACAAGAGAAGAGAGCTTGTGCAGGAAAATTCCCCTTTTTAAAATGATCAGCTCTCATAAGACTTATTCACTATCACAAGAAAAACAGAGGAAAGACCTGCCCCCATGATTCAATTACCTTCTACTGTGTCCCTCCCACAACACATGGAAATTCAAGATGAGATTTGGGTGGGGAGACAGTCAAACCATATTATTCCACCCCCGGCCTCTCCCAAATCTCATTCCTTCACATTTCAAAACAAATCATGCCACCCCAGCAGTCCCCCAAAGTCTTAATTCATTTTATCAGTAACTCAAAAGTCCATGACTAAAAGTCTCATCCAAGACAGGGCAATTCCCTTCCACCTATGAGCATGTAAAATCAAAAGCATGTACTTACTTCCTAGGTAAAATGGGGGTACAGGCATTTCAAATGGGAGAAATTGGCCAAAACCCCAAGCGAGTCTGAAATCCAGCGGGGCAGGCAAATCTTAAAGAACAAAAATGATTTCCTTTTACTCCATGTCTCACATCTGGGTCATGCTGATGCAAGTGGTGGGTTCCCACTGTCTTGGGCAGTTCCACCTCTGTGACTTTGAAGGGTATAGCCCCTGGTGGCTGATTTCACAAGCTGGCATGGAGTGTCTGTGGCTTTTCCAGATGCATAGTGCAAGCTGTTGGTGGATTTACCATATTCTGGGGGCTGGAAAATGGTGGTCCTCTTCTCACAGCTCCACTCATCAGTGTCCCAGTAGGGACTCTGCATGGGGGTTTCAACCCCACATTTCCCTTTAACATTCTCGAGCAGAGGTTCTTCATGAAGGCCTCACCCCTGCAGCCAATTTCTGCCTGGGCATCCAGTCATTCCCACACATCCCCTGAAAAATCTAGGCAGAGGTTCCCAAACCTCAATTTTTGACTTCTGTGCACTCTCAGGTTCAATGCCACATGGAAGCTGCCAAGGTTTGGGGCTTGCATCCTGTGAAGTCATGGCCCAAGCTCTACACTGGCCCCTTTCAGCCACAGCTGGAGTGGCTGGGATGCAGGGCACCAAGTCCACAGGCTGCACACCGCACAGGGACCCCGGGCCCAGCCAAGGATACTATTTTTTCCTCCTAGGCGTCCTGGTCTGTAATGGGAGGGGCTGCTGTGAAGACTTCTGACATGCCCTGGAGACATTTTCTCCATTGTCTTGGGAACATTGGGCTCCTCGTTACTTATGCTCCTCGTTACTTATGCAAATTTCTGCAGCAAGCTGGATTTTATCCTTGGGAAATGAGATTTTCTTTTCTATTGTATTGTCAGGCTGCAAATTTTCTGAACTTTTATGCTCTATTTCCCTTTTAAAACTGAATGCCTTTAACAGCACACAAGTCACCTCTTGAGTGCTTTGCTGTTAAGAAATTTTTTCAGCCAGATAGCCTAAATAATCTGTCTCAAGTTCAAAGTTCTAGGAATCTCTAGGGCAGGGTCAAAATGCCGCCAGTCTCTTCGCTGAAACATAACAAGAGTCACCTTTGCTCTAGTTCCCAACAAGTTCCTCATCTTCTTCTGTGACATCTCAAACTGGATTTCATTGTCCATATCACCACCAGCATTTTGTTCAAAGCCCTTTAACAAGTCTCTCGAAAGTTCCAAACTTTCCCACATTTTCCTGTCTTCTTTTGAGCTCTCCAAACTGTTCCAACCTCTGCCTGTGACCCAGTTTCAAAGTTGCTTCCATATTTTGGATATCTTTTCAGCAACACCCCACTCTTCTGGTACCAATTTTCTTTATTAGTCTGTTTTCACACTGCTGATAAAGACATGCCTGAGATTGGGCAATTTACAAAAGGAAGAGGTTAAATGGACTTACAGTTCCACGTGGCTGTGGAGGCCTCACAATCATGGCAGAAAGTGAAAGGCAGGAAACTCCCCTTTTGAAAACAATCAGATGTCATGAGACTTATTCTCATGTGCAGGAAACTCCCCTTTTTAAAACAATCAGAAGTCGTGAGACTTATTCACTATCACGAGCACAGCACAGTAAAGACTTGCCCCCATGTTTCAGTTACCTCCTACTGGTCTCTCCCACATATGTGGGAATTCAAGTTGAGTTTTGGGTGGAGACACAGTCAAACCATATCAGGTATATCCCAATAATGATTTGCTGGGTCAAATGGTATCAGAAAACTGAAACTGGGCCCCTTCCTTACACCTTATACAAAAATTAACTCAAGATGGATTATAGACTTAAATGTAAAACCCCAAATCATAAAAACCCTAGAAGAAAACCTAGGCAATACCATTCAAGACACAGGCATGGGCAAAGACTTCATGATGAAAACTCTGAAAGCAATTGCAACAAAAGCCAAAATTGACAAATGGGATCTAATTAAACTAAAGAGCTTCTGCTCAACAGAAGAAACTATCATCAAAGAAAACAGGTAACCTGCAGAATGGGAGAACATTTTTGCAATCTACCCATCTGACAAAAGTCTAATATCTAGAATTTACAAGGAACTTAAACAAACTTACAAGAAAAAAAACAATCAACCCCATCAAAAAGCGGGCAAAGGATATGAACAGACACTTCTCAAAGGAAAACATATAACTGGCCAACAAACATATGAAAAAAAGCCAACAAACATGAAGAAAAGCTCAACATCACTGATTATTAGAGAAATGCAAATCAAAACCATAATGAGATACCATCCACGACAGAATGTCAACTATTAAAAATTCAAGAAAAAAATAGATGCTGATGAGGGTGTGGAGAAATAGGATAGCTTTTACACTATTGGTTGGAATGTAAATTAGTTCAACCATTGTGGAAGACAGTATGGCGATACCTCAAAGATCTAGAACCAGAAACAAGCTAGTCTTCAGTACAATGTAGAAGATAGCTTTTCAAATGTAGAGCTCTCCCGTGTATTTGTTCAAATATATTCACTTGACAAAGCTATAGAATTGATTTACATTTAAAAAGCAAAACTCTTTCCTAATGTAATTGTAATGACCAAAGTAAATTTTTTTGTGATTCACTCTATATTTTAAACATAGGCATAGTTACCTTTAATGTCATTATGATCAAGGAAGTGACCTTCCTCATAAACAGGATCATGTCTTTCCAAGCCCTCTAATAACCTGAATGATATTGACTCCTCAACCTCTCTTCCGTCTTCAGTCTTGCCTTGGCAACTTGATTCTTCATATTTAAATTTTAAATGCAGCATCTTTCTTATAATAAAAAAATCAAGCATATGCCTTCAAATCTATTCCCCTTCTTACTGTTACTCTGACCACTCTCTTAAGAGGCTAAATGTTCCCCATATTCTCTGTTTCAATTTTCTCACCTGACACCAACTTCCCAATTTATCTTGCCTTTGTCTCTGTCACTACACTAAAAGGGTGCTCATTAGGGTCAGCATACTTCTGAATTTACTTGAAATTTAAAAACGTATTTTTTCTTATATAATTGGACTTTATATTCTCATTCTAGACACTTTAGTGCCTCTATATGGAAACATACTCTATCCATAATTACCTGAGTTTTTCCCTATAACTGTAGCCGTCCTTTATGCATTTCTTTTAAAGCACACAGCTTTACTTTCAAATCTTGAAGCTTCTAAAGACGTAGGCGTAATTCCACTTCTCTGTATGTCCTTGTCTCCAACAGAATCGCACCTCTGCCATTGTCTGTTGTTTGCAACAGCTGCGGATGGTTCCCCATCGGTACCCCAATTACTTAGGGCCTTCCTATATTTTTAACAGATCTCACCTATTACTTACAAAAAGTTGTACTCAATTCTCACATGGTTTGCCACCTTAAATATCTCAAAATCATCCAAAGACAGTATGCCCCAAAATGAAGTTTCTATTTTCTCCGGAAGATTGGGTCTTCTTCCCCATCCTAGTGAATGGGAACATTCATGTCTAGTGCATCAGTAAGAAACCTAGCAGTCATCTTTACACTTCTTCCCCACTGTCCTCCTCCAGAGCTTCTGCAAATTACTGTAAGTCTACTGTGTTTTACCTTGTAAATTACTCTTGAGCCAATTCCTACTTTCTATGTTTACTCCCAAGACACTGACTCAAAATGTTTTGAAAGAGACACCGCTGCATGGTGCCTAAATTGATCTCAGGCAAGTTATATAACCTCTTCCCTCCGTTTCCTTAGCTATCAAAATTAAATTAATAATGAGAGTTATTTGAAGACTAAGTATATTCATACTTTGATATGCCGATAAAATATTCATAGAAATTCAATAAACTTAGTATTTACATAATCTCCTGATTTAATTTGGCTTTGTTTGCTCTCCCAGATCTCATCTTTTAGCTCCCATAATTCCCAGAGTTGTGTGAGGGACCCAGTGGGAGATAACTGAATCCTGGCGGTGGGTTTTTCCTGAGCTTTTCTGGAGAGAGTGAATAAATGTCATGACATCTGATGGCTTTAAAAATGGGAGTTTGCCTGCACAAGCTCTCTTTTCACCTGCCTCCATCCACGTAAGATGTGGCTTGTTCCTCCTTGCCTTCTGCCATGATCATGAGGCTTCCCAAGCCATACGGATATGTGAGTTCTCCACTACACCTTTTTCCTTTGTAAATTGCCCAATCTCAGGTATGTGTTTATCAGCAGTGTGAAAATGGACTAATACATCTCTCTCCTGGAAATAGAAATTGGTGCTTAATAGTTTTACCTTCATACTAAATGTTCTAACATTATCAGTTTTCCATGTTGGAGAAGGAATAGTTATTTCAAAATACAAATTTTGTCATGCCATCTTCAGACTGAAAACTCATTATTTCTCTTCTGGTTTTCTTAGAATGAAAACCAACAACCTCTAAGGCTCTTGGTGATGTGTTTCCAGGTTTTACACCAAGTCCTTTTTAAAGATTTTGTTGTTAACTTTTCTTCCTGAATCAGGGTTTTCCCTGGTCTCACAGCAAATGGTGGGTTTCCTGCCCTGTGTTCCCTCTGTTCCATGTATTTTTTATTAAGAGTATTAACAGGGTTTGAAATAACATGTATATTTTTAATATTACTTATGCTTATTTGTGTCACTAGTCTAATAAGATTCACAAGGGAAAAGACTATGCTTTTCTAACATACCATTATACCTCCGAAGTGTAACACAGTGCCTGATTTATAGAAGAAATTCAATATTTTAAATTGATTTATGTATTAGTAGATGGATGAATGAACTTTACATATATTTTGACTTTTCTTTCAGAGGGAGGTTATCATGGGCGCAATTATACAGAATACCTCTTTATACAAGATGCTGTTTTGATATTCTTTTCTTTGCCTTGTAGTTTAGATAATTATCAAAGTAAATAAAACAGAAATATATATTCAGGGAGACGATAACGTATCGTTAATAAATGAGGTTAAATGCTAATATAACAACTGGAGTCAGTATAAAGATTTTGAAAATAAAATTAAAATATCTGAAAATACTAGATTCATTTTCCATATAATTTTGCACTTGCAAACAGTAGAACAAGTAATTTTTAGCAGTATCTATTGAGTGCAAGTTATGTGCCAGACACTGGTGCTATAACTTGGAGCAAAAATAATGATACAAAATATTGTAATTGTTAAGATCAAAGTGTTTGGTACCAGTTTTCCTGTGTGTGAATTCCAGTTTCATTACTTAATAGCTGCCCTGCAAAAAACTTTCCATTTCTATTTGCATCCCTCCATCTAATGATGAAAAAAGGATAATATCACCTAACTTCAAATGTTATTATAAGGATTAAATTAATGTAAAGCATTTAGCACTATAATTTACATAAAGAACTATGCTTCATATATAAGGAGCTTTACATATTATAATATATATATTATTGCTAACATTATTTGTAGCATTAATACTTAGCTTAAACAAGTAAATAGACACTGACAGCATTTTATAACAAAGAATATCACATAGAAGTACAACGTTTTAGGTAATCATGAAAGTGGGACACTTTATCTGAATCTGAGAGTTCAGAGAAAGTTTGTTTTATAGTGTGGCATCTGATAGAATTTGAAGGATGTACCCAAGTTGCCCTTTGATGAATGTGAACAGTCCCCAAATTGTGGCATATATAGAATTAGCGTATGCAGTAGTTGACTTGTGTGGTGAGAGCCTAGAGTCTATGTTTTCAAACCTATGGAAATAAAATTTACACATAAAGATATCTCACAGTCTGCTGAAACCCGTGACTTACAACTAAAGCACTAATTCTTCACCTTTCCTTTTTCCATTCACTTACTTACAACTATATTGTTTCTCAAGGAGAATGTCTCTAGATTTGGAGACCCTGTCTAGATTAGACAATGGCTTAACTCAAAGTATTTAAAATATGAATTCAAATATCTTTTGATAGAGATTGTCTTAGTCAGCTTGAATGGCTACAACAAAGTACCACAGATGTTATGGTTTAAACTACAGACATTTATTTCTCACAGTTCTAGAGGATGGGAAGTCCAAGATAAGGTATTGGCCAATTTCTTCCTCCAATGAGGTTCCTCTTCTGGCTTGCAGACAGCCACCTACTCACTGAGTCCTCACATGGCAGAGAGAGAGAAAGCTCTTCTCTCTCTCTTTCTTTTCTTATAAATATAGCAATCCCATCTTGAGCACTCATGACCTAATCTATATTTAGTTACCTACTAAAGATCTCACCTCCAAGTATCATCACATTGGGGATTAGGATTCAACATATGAATTTTAGGATGTTCAAGTGACACAAATTTTGAATCCACAACAAAGATCATGGCCTCCTTTACTTGCTCTACATTTCTCCCTCTCACTTATTTCCTTGTCCCCATCCACTATTTCTTGCTTCCTTTCTTTCCGTTTGTTTTTTCTTCTTTTCTTCTTTTTTATAATGCCTATGCTTCCTTACATCTTTTTCTTTTCTGGTCCTGTACAAATTATAGAAATATGTTAAACATATTTAGGTGTTCTGGTTGAGATACATGTTTATTCCTCACTAAAACAAATAGGAAAAATATAATGTTATCTAAGAAAACAAATTATTGAGTATGTAAAAATTATTTTAAGTATTGATAAAGGAGATAAAGGAATAGAAATCAAACTAGCTCTGCTTTACTATCAGTTCTTCAGAGTTCTACAACATGCATCCCATAAGAGAATCCACTCAAGAATAATAGTGTAGTTTTACTCATTAGAAGTTATTACATTAATATATTAAACATGAGCATATATGTGTAGATTATGTTGAAAATATAAGTTCTGACTGAGCATTACATGTGCAGCTTCACCAGGGCAATAAATTTGGGAGAATACTTTGTTGTAACTTTTTTCCTTTAGTTTGTGGATAGTGTTTTTATTTTTAATGATAGTTTTGTTTTCTTTTTCATCCCTGAGTCCATTAAAGAAAAATGTGTCTGTAATTCAATCTTAAGAAGGTCATAGCTGTTTAAATCAAAATACAACGTGATGTTCAAAGCTACATTCTTATCCGCAATTATAAATATCACAAACTGCCTACATAGAAATCAGCAAATTACAATGAAAAATGTCAATTTGACAGTGTGCCAAAATGGTTAATCTATTCACCACAAATACATATGAGTTGATTGCTAGTTAGATATTACATGTTCATTGTTCTTTTATTAACTATTCCTATTAGCACTTAAATATTAGTAAATTCCTTGTATAATGATTTGAAATAGATCAAGACTTATCAACTTTTTTCCTTTGTAGTATTGGGTTTGGAGTGAATCCAATAGCCCCTAGTCACGACTGTTGTTTTAGAGAAGCTTTATTTCTAGTGAGTGGAACTATGAGCTGATACACTTGCTTTTACACTTTGCCAGTATTAAAGCTGTTACAAAGGGATTATGAGATTTATCCAGGGCCAGAGTGCTAGTCATTGACTAGTTGGCTGAAAATTATATTTTAGATGCCTGATTCTTAACCCAATTGGCTGTGTAACATCCCTTGAGAACATTGGTGGTAAAAGATTCAGCCTGTTTCAATTTACTCTTTTAATTAAAACATAGAACTGGAGAAGAAACAAATGAAAGAGATGAGAACAGGGCTTAAAATATCTGCTAGCTCGCCCTCAGTATTCTTTGTTGCAGTTCTGCAGTAAGGTTCCACCAACATATCTCTGAACAACTGCCACTTTTTCTTTTTGATTATGCAACATGCCACATTTATAGGCTCAGAATGGCACTTCACATTCCATTTCCTCAACATAGCATCATTAGAAGAAACACATAATTTTAAGCACTGACATCTACCAAATGCAATGCATTGTGTTACTTCATTATACTCTCTTGTTTAGAGTTAGAAACTGCAAAGAATTTGTCAGCAACTCTTATTGAGAACACACTGTGGTCAGAGCCTATTAAATAAGGGCAGTAACTTAATAGTAAAATTATAAAACTTACTTTAAGAATATGGTGTTGATATACAGGGAAAAGAAACAATGGTCAATGTATTCTAAATGATTAAAACATGTAAAAACAGACTTTCCCCAAATAAGCAAGAAAATCCGTATTTAAAGATATTAGAAATACATCTGAAATAATTATTTTATTTTCCATCATGCATTCATTTATTGAAGACAAACAGGCTCTATGCTAATCTTCAAAGATGAATGAGAAGAACATAACTTAGCTGCAAGTACCTTACATTCCATAAGGTGAAACAGCTAACATATATGTAGTTATATGAAAATTAGATACTGATAAGTGGTGTCAGAAAGGAAAAGTCTAGGACATTAATATTTGGCATTCAATGGACTAAGTATGACTTGTGAAATTTGAATATGCTGCCTTTTCTCAGTTATTTTAACTATAGTGAAGATAAACACATATTCGCAAGAAAAAAAAATGAAGTAACTAACTCTGTTTGCAAATCCTATTGTATTGAATGGTAAGTGATAGTTTATTGCCCTGGCCAATTTGCTTAATGTATCTGCTTAAATGTATACCATACCTACAGATTTAGATATGTTCTGAACCTATAAATAACCCAATGGTAACTAAAAATTATGTGGGGTACTGTGCTAAAGATTTACTATCCTTCTCAGCTAGTATAGAAACAACCCAAGGCAGATTTACTGTAGAGAGATGCTTGGATTACATTTACTGCATTATTAGCATGAGTAATGCAGGTATGTTTTTATGTACAGAGATGTAGACTTGTTTTCAATGCAGTGAAACCTTAAATCTGTATCATGTATTATTAACATGGATTCTGGATCTACACCCACTATGTGTGAATCTCAGCTTGCTACTTAATTCAGCTACATATTCATGGACAAGATACTTAACCTGTCTTTTTAAACTTTTATTTTAGGTTCAGGGGTACATATGTAGCTTTGTTATATAGGCAAATTGCATGTTACAGGGGTTGTTGCACAGATTATTCCATCACCCAGCTAATAAGCATAGTGCTTGATAGGTAGTTTGCCAATGCTAACTCTCCTCCTACTCTCTATCTTCAAGTAGGCCCCAGTGTCTGTTTCCTTATTTGGGTTGATGCCTACTCAATGTTTAGCTCCAACTTGTAAGTGACAACACAAAGTATTTAGTAAGGGAGGAATCCAGTTTCAGTCTTCTGCATATGGTGAGTGAGTTATCCTATTACCATTTATTGAACAGGGAGTCCATTCTCCATTGGTTGTTTTTGTTAATTTTGTTGAAGATCAGATGATTACAGGTATGCTGCTTTATTTCTGGGCTCTCTCTTCTATTCCATTGGTCTATGTGTCTGTTTTTGTACAAGTACCATGCTGTTTTGGTTACTGTAGCCTTGTAGTGTAGTTTGAATTTTGGTGGCATGATGCTTACAGCTTTTTTTTTTTTTTTTTTTTTTTTTTTTTTTTTTGGCTTACAATTGTTTTGGCTATTCAGGCAACTGTTGTTTTTATATGAATTTTAAAATCTAATTCTGTGGAGAATGTCATTGGTATTTTGATAGGAATAGCATTGAGTCTATAAATTACTTTGAGAAGTATGGCCATTTACACAATATTGATTCTTCCTATTTATGAGTATGGAATGTTTTTCCACTTGCTTATGTAATCTCTGATTTTTTTTCAGCAGTGTTTTATAATTCTAGTTATAGAGCTCTTTCACCTCCCCGGTTAGCTGTATTTCTGGTAATTTATTCTTTTTGTGGCTATTTTGAATGGTATTTCATTCTTGATTTGACTCTCAGCTTGGATATTGTTGGTGTATGGAAATACTACTGGGTTTTGTACAATTGATTTTCTATACTGAAACTTTGCTGAAGCTGTTTATGAAATACAGGAGCCTTTGGACAGGGACTCCAGGGTTGCCTAAGTATATAATGAAATTGTCTGCTAACGGAGAGAGTTTGACTTCCTCTCTTTATTTTTGGATGCCTTTTCTTTCTTTCTCTTGCCTGGATTGTTGTGGCCTGGACTTTCAGTTCTATGTTGAATTGGAGTGGTAAGAGTGGATATTCTATCATGTTCTGGTTCTCAAGAGGAATGCTTCCAGCTTTTGCCTATTCAGTGTCATGTTGGCTGTAGGTTTGTCATGGATGGCTCTTATAATTTTGAGGTATGTTCCTTCAGTGCCTAGTTTATTGAGGGCTTTTAGCATGAAGAGATGGTGAATTTTATCATAAGCCTTTTATATATCTATTGAGACATTATGTGTTTTTTTGTTTTTAGTTCTGTTTATTGATAAATCACATCTATTGATATGTGTATTTTGAACCAACCTTGCATCCCATGGATAAAACCTACTTTATCATGCTGGATTCACTTTTTGATGTGCTACTGAATGTGGCCTGCTAATATTTTGCTGAGAATTTTTGCATCTATGTTCATCAAGGATATTGGCTTGAGGTTTTTTGTTGTTTTTGTGTCACTGCTGGTACAATTGGTATCAGAATGATGTTGACCTCATAGAATGAGTTAGGGATGAGTCCATCCTTTTCAACTTTTTGGAATAGTTTCATAGGAATGATTCCAATTCTTCTCTATACACGTAGTAATATTCAGCTTTTGAATCCATCTAGTCCTGTTTTTTTTTCTTTTTATTACGATTGAAATTTGGAACTCGTTATTGGTCTGTACAGGGATTCAATTTCTTCCTGGTTCAATCTGAGGAGGTTTTATGATTCCAGGAATGTATTCATTGAGGGTTTTGTATAGTCCTGTGGAGTCAGTGAGTCAGTGGCAATATCTGCTTTTCACTTTGTCACTTCTTTTTGGGTTTTGGATTTTTTTTTTTTTTTTGAGACAGAATCTTGCTCTGTCACCCAGGCTAGATTGCAGTGGTGCGATCTCGGTTCACTGCAACCTCTGCCTCCCAGGTTCAAGTGATTCTCCTGCCTCAGCCTCCCGAGTAGCTGAGATTACCAGAGCACACCATCACATATGGCTAATTTTTGTATTGTTAGTAGAGACGTGGTTTCACCTTGTTGGCCAGGCTGGTCTCAAACTCCTGACCTCAGTTGATCCACCTGCGCTCCCTTAGCCTCCCAAAGTACAGGGATTACAGGTGTGAGCCACCGCACCTGGCCCACTTTGTCACTTCTGATTATGTTTATTTGGATCTTTTTTTACTTTGTCTGGGTAGTGATCTATCAATCCTTGTTAATCCTTTGTGGAGTTTTTTGCATTTCAATTTACCTCACTTCAGTTCTGATTTTGGTTATTTGCCGTCTTCTGATAGCTTGTGAGTTGATCTGATCTTGTTTCTCCAATTCCTCAAGATATGTTGTTAGGTTTCAGTTTGAGATTTTCCTAGTATTTTGATGTGGGTATTTAGCGCTATAAATTTTTCTCTTAACACTGCTTTATTTGTGTCCCACGATTTCTGCACATTGTATCTCTTGTCTCATCAGTTTTTAAGAATTTCTTGATTTCTACTTTAGTTTCATTGTTTTACACAAGAGTCACTCAGGAGAGGGTTGTTTAATTTCCATGTAATTGTACAGTTTTAAGTGATTTTCTTAGTATTGATTTCTATGTTCTATTACTTTGTGTCTGAGAATGTGGTTGGTATGATTTCAATTTTTGTGAATTTGCTGAGAGTTGTTTTATGGCTGATTGTGTGGTTGATTTTAGAGTATATACCACGTGAGGATGAGAATAATGCATATTCTGTTATTTTTGGATGGAGAGTTTTGTAGATATCTGCTAGGTCCATTTGGTCAAGTGTCAAGAACAGGTCCTGAATGTCTTTGTTAGTTTTCTACTTCAGTGATTTGTCTAATAATGTCATTGGGATTTTGAAGACTCCTAAATTTATTTTATGGTTATCTAAGTCTCTTCATGGGTCTCTAAGAACTTATTTTATGAATCTGGGTGCTCCTGTGTTGGTGCATATACATTTAGGAAAGTTGGGTTTTCTTATTTAATTGAACCCTTCACTATTATGTAATGCCCTTCCTTGTCTTTTTTAATAGTTGTTCGGTTAAGGTATATTTTGTCTGAAACTAGAAGAGCAACCCCTGCTTTTTTCTGCTTTCTATTTGCTTGGTAGATTTTTCTCCATCCCTTTATTTGAGCTAATAGGTGTCATTGCATGAGATGGGTCTCTTGAAGACAGGGTTCAGTTGCATTTTGCTTCTTTATTCCACTTGCCACTCCGTACCTTTTAATTGGAGGCAGTTAGCCTGTTAACATTCAAGTTTAATTTTGATATGTGCAGATTTCTTACTCCCATTGTGTAGTTAGCTGGTTTTTATGCAGACTTGATTGTGTAGTTGCTTTGTAGTGTTAACAGTCTATGTACTTAAGTGTGTTTTGTAGTGGCCAGTAATGGTTTTTCCTTTCCATATTTAGCACTCCATTAAGGATCTCTTAAAAGGCAGGCTGCTGGTAACAATTTCCTTTTTTTTTTTTTGAGATGGAATCTCTCTCTGTCACTCAGGCTGGAGTGCCTCCTAGATTCAAACAATTCTCCTGCCTCAGCCTCCCTGAGTGGCTGGGATTACAGGCTCCTGACACTGCGCCTGGCTAACTTTTGTATTTTTAGTAGAGATGGGGTTTCCCCATGTTGGCAAGTCTGGTCTCGAGCTCCTTACCTCTGGTGATCCACCCGTCTCGGCCTCCCAAAGTGCTGGGATTACAGGCGTGACCCAGAGCATCTGGCACAATTTCCATTAGAATTGCTTATCTGTAAAGGATCTTACTTCTCCTTCACTTCTGATGCTTAGTTTGGCTGGATATGAAATTCTTGGTTGTAGGATTCTTTTCTTCAAGAATGCAGAATATAGACCTCCAACGTCTTCTGGATTGTAGGGTTTTTGCTTAAATAACCACTATTAGCCATAAGGGGTTTCCTTTGTGTGTGACCTGTCCCTTCTCTCTAGCTGCCCCTAGCATTTTTTCTTTTTTATTTTGACCTTAGAAAAACTGATGATTATGTGTCCTGGAAATAGTAATCTCTTATAGCATCTCACAGGGGTTCCCTGCATTTCCTGAATTTGAGCGTTGTCCTCTCCAGTGAGGTTGGTGTAATTTTCATGGACTATCATTTCAAATATTCATTTCAAGTTGTTTGCTTTTGCTCCCTTTCTTTCAGGGATGCCAATGAGTCATAGATTTTATCTCTTCACATAATACCATATTTATCATAGATTTTGTTCATTCATCTTCATGTTTTGTCTTTATTTTTGTCTGAGTTATTTCAGAGAATGGCCTTCCAACTCTGAAATTCTTCCCTCAGCTTGGTCTATTCTGCTATTAATCTTTGTGATAGTATTATGAACTTCTTGAAGTGAGTTTTTTAGTTCTATCAGAGCAGTTTTGGTCTTTTTAAAAATGCCCATTTTATCTTTCAGTTCCTGTATTATTTTATTATATTCCTTAGATTCCTTGGATTGGATTTTTACTTCCTCCTGAATCTCAATGATCTTCATTCCTATCTATATTCTGAATCCTATTTCCATCATTTCATCCATTACAGCCTGTTTAAGAACCATTGCTAGAGAACTAGTGCAGCCATTTGGAGAAAGGAAGATATTCAGGCTTTTTGAAATGCCAGAGTTCTCACACTCATTCTTTTTCATCTGTTTGGCCTGATGTTCCTTCAGTCTTTGAAGTTGCTGTCCTTTGGATAGAGTGTTTTGTTTTTATCTTCTATGATGCCCTTGGGACCTTGATTGTGGTACAAGGTGAGTTCAGTCAACTGGTTGTATTTCTGAATGATTTTAAGGGACAATGCTCAGCTTAGCACTCTTTGGCTGCATGCTCTGACTCTGTTGGGAGAATGGGGGCGGTGACTTGTACAGGGTCCCCAGCTTTGTTCTCTAACCCCCTCAATGTTAGAGACCTGATGAGCTGGAGGGACTAAAGTGTTCCCAGTCTGCTGTCCAGAACAATTCAATTGGTAATGCTGACCAAAGTGCTTCGTAGGGGCCGCAGCAGTGAGATACCTGTTTGCTTGATCTTTTCAGCAGCTGTGGCAGCATGTTAGTGTGAAGACACGTTGGCTGGGGTAAGTTACTGATGAGAGGGGGCTGCAGTGTTCTTTCTCATGCTCATGCCTGGTTATGGCAGGGTTGGAGTGCTGGCAGGAGAGGGCCCTCAGGTTCCCTTGTGTCCATTCATACTGGTGATGGCAGTGGCATATGGGTGGCAGGGTTGCTGGTATCTGATTGCACATTCATGCTGGCAATGATGGTGCAGGTGGTTGCTTGTGCATTAGCAGGGTGGGGTGGCAGGGTGTGCTCATGCCAGCAGCAGCAGTGCAGTTGAATGTGTGCATAAACACACAGTGACTGGGGAGGGAAGGCAAGGTCTACCTGAGTATCTGCACTGGGGAAGTAGTGAGGGGATAGCTGTGGGTAAGTGCATGCCAACAAAGTGGTGAGGTGAAGCTGTGGTGGGGGAAGGTGCAGATGAGCTAATGTGTGTCAGCTAGGTAGATCTGCTGGAGCTCTGCAACAGTCAGGCATGGTCTGCTGGCAAAGGATCTATGAGGAAGACTCCTGGGAAGCACCCAAGTTGGGCAACCAAGGATGCACTCCAAGCGGGCACAGCTGGGCTGGGGTCACAGAAGAGGTCAGCAGATGGGCAGTACTCAGATCAGACTGGCCACATATCACGGAAAGGACTGCCCTGCTCTTACGGGTCCAACAGTCCCCTAAGGCTAAAACCTCCTAGAGGAGCATGGCAAGCCTTGGGGTGTGGGCACCCTGGTCGTGCTCCACTGAAGACACTCCTGCACCAAACCCCCTGGGTTCTGCACAGGCCAGATTCTTGTTCCTACCAATTCTCTAGCCAATTATCCCTGTTAGCTCAATTGCCCCTTTTGTTTTTGTGGTGAGAGCATTCCACTCCTCATCTACTCAACTCATCCTTTCCTCAGGAGTCACTGGGGGCCAGGCATGAGTCCTGGTGCTCAGTAGCTCCACGCAGGGTTCCCAGATTCCTCCTCCTTCAGCCCAGTGTTTCCATCCTTCCTGCTTTCACACTTAATTCCTTCCTTCCAAAGACCTGCTCAGTGTGCCATGACACCAGTGTTTCTGCTGTGATGGTCTCTAGGTGAGAAATGTTTCTCCTGGCTGCATCTTGTCAGCCGTTTTGGCTATTATTCAAAGTCTTAACCTGTTTAGTGTCAGTTAACACATCTATTAAAATAGAAAAAAAGGTTATGTTCCTCATTTTTTTACTTGATCCATGTGTTACATAACTGACTTGATAATATTTAATAGTATAAGGTTCATGTTAAAGAATCAGAATAAAATATGGTGATAATGAGACACAATTATAATAAAGCTAGAATATTAGGAGATATAGTCAAATTTAAACTTATAATATTAATACATGAAATTGTGAACCCTGAATTTTGCAATTCTTGCAATCATATTTACATCAATTACTGTCTAATCAGGTGAGACAAATCACACTGAAATTTGAACAAAATGTTTAGCATGAAGAATTATTAATAACAGTAGAGAATTAGCATAAAGAGAAATTGGCTAGTAAGAAGTAAAGATAACTCTAAATATAGAAAGAACAGTCACTAACCATAAGATTGAGACAGAATGCCCAATGCCCCTGCTTCTTCTGAGCCAACATTCAGGTCTTGCTGGAAAAGGCAAAGTCATGTCTCACTAAACGGCAGAGAAATATTTGTTATCTTCCACCTGTATTGGCAGAGTCCTTAAAAATCTTCCTTCTAAAGTGCCAAGGAAAGCTGTTTGCTATCGGGTGCTGCTGGTTGTCGTACACTGCAGGAGCAGAACACTGGAGAAGTCAGATGTGACATAGGAGCCAGAGGGATGCTGCTTAACTTCCTGGTCGTGAGGTCAGGTGCTAAGGAAGCAGCTGGCAGCTGAGTGCTCACAGCTGCGTATTGCAGGAGCGGGGATTTGGAGAACCTGCAAGCCTTGAAGGATCTGAAGAGACTGCTATCAAATTGCCTGCAAAGAAGGCAGAGTGCGCTAGCTTCTTACTGCTGCTGGCCTCTGACTTCCAAAAGAACAGTCACTAAGAGGCTGCAAGTACCCCTAGGAGGAATCTGTTGCTTTGTGTGAGGTGACCTGGACTGAGAAGGTAAACGCCCTCTACCTATTATGCTTCTCCAACCCTTCTTCTGACAAAGCTTCACGCAATCTGGCACAGAAAATTAATCTTTACAGGGTCAAGTACCATTTTCACAGAGCACAGTGAATTTGGAGCTGAAATGCAAAAAATCAACAACAGGCACAATAAACCAGAAATAAACAATGTGAAAATGAAAACTTATATTTCTATTATTTGTCCTGATGTATTGAACATATTTTATTCTAGTGTGGATTCTATAATACAAAATATTATTTGCAGTTATGATATTTAAGATAATGTCCACAACTGTTGACCAATCTTCAAGAAAATATTTTACCTTCAATCATCTGCAATATTGACCAAACTGACATCCTATATTAGAAATTTATTTGCACTGACAGATTAAAAAATTTATGTAGTTGTTGGGCTATTCTAACATAAAATGAATTCCATTTTATATTATTTTTACTGTGGTTAACCCATCAGTAGCATGTTTTTCTGGTTGAAATGTTTTAAAATTTAGTTTCCAATATTCCGAGTTATTTTTTAAATCCTCTGGACTCTATCTCTTCCACTTTTCAATCCTTACATGTAACAGCTTCTCAAGACCTCTTATCTACTTTTATTTACTTACTAAGCTACCTTATACAATTTCATGTTTTCTGATACCATTAAAGACTCCCACTGACAAGAATATGGTACAACATTAATAAAGTACACACATGCGCACGCACACACACATGCACACACACACCCCCCCACACACACACCAGACAGTTGTAGAGTGAAAGGAAAAACCTACCCATGCGTCTTATACAATAGAAGGTAGCAAGAAATCCCTATCGATCTCTGAACTTCTAAGTATGCATGGCCACGACACAGCTTTCAACAGAAGTGATAGTGGAAAAGCATAATACAGAAGAAGCAAACAATTTTGAGAATGAAGATACTGCCAACAAATTTTACAGTCCCTAAAAGAGGAACACTTGGCTGAGTAGCAACAATGTGAGCAAGTGAGAAAATTGACAAAACTCAAAATTCTTACAGACTTGAAATTGCTGAAAGTGCAAAAAGAACTACTTTTTTTTCAGTTAACAGAAGCTTATCCCCAAACTCTGTCAGAAACACAAATTTTGGGCACAAATATTAGGAATCATAGATATACAGAAGGTTCAAATAAGAAGGATGAGTGGTTCAGGGAAGAGATAATTCAGAAGGTTGTTTAGCAGCAAAATACAGGCTTCATAACCAAGAGCACCACCTTGAAAGAAAGATGTGTAAAGCTCTGGAAGATGCAAAAAGGTGGGAAGTAACTGAATTCACTTCTTTTTTTATTTTTTTATTCTGAGCATTTCATTTATTTGGGGGAATATAGAAAGATTCAGTTATCCTATGAATGTACCCACAATTCTTAGATTCCAATAATTTTCTGCATTTATATAGAGCTTTACAATGGCAAAGTTTCCATACATCACATAGGTAATGAGTGGCAGGGCAGGAACTCCAAAGGGGGACTTGTGAGGCTAACTTTAGTGTGTTTCCCTGTCACATCCTGATTACACCTCATGAGGAAAAGCTACACTTAACATGATTACTTATGACAACATGTATTTAATTGTTAACATTTTTAAAGCTGTGTCTTATACTTTGGAGGATTTTTCTAATTAGAAAAAAAGACAAAATTAATAGAAGGAAACATTATTTAAACCTATTAACTCAGAAAATTTTCTGAAATAGAAGATTTGAATATACATACTGGAAAAGAACACATAATTTACGGTGAAGCAAACCCAATATGTTTGACATCAAGAAATATCAGAGTAAAGATTTTAGACTCTGAAAATAATAAAACAAAAATTGAGGTAATCACGTAAGACTAGAAGACTTATAAGGGAAAAAAAATCAGATTGAACTCGTAACTCCTTAAAAAATATTTTATTCCAAACAGAATGAGGTGATATTTTTAGGATATATATTATTTTTATTAAGCAATAGTGTTTTACAAGAAAAAATGGAACAGACAATAAAAATGTGATGTCTCATGGAACATTGATTTTATCCACTCTTTCTTAGAATAAGCTGTAGATAAATAAGAAAGATATAAAGAAACTTTACTATATGTTATGAAAATGAACATTAAAAGTATTTAAAATAGAGGAATGATTGTTGGGGAGGAGGATGTTAGAACAGAATATAAATGTTATAGTGTTCAATATGAATAAATAAAACAATACATAATTTATAGATATTGACTAGAGTAAAAAAACCAGAATGGGCTGTTTTGCAGATATTAACCTGGAGTAAAAAATAATTTCAAAGCAGATATTCAAATCTCATGGAGATAGAGATTAGAATGATTGTTATCAGATGTTCAGAAAAGTAGCGAGAAGTGGGGGATAAAGAAAGGTTGGATAATGGGTACAATGAGATACAAGGAATAAGATCTAGTGTTCAGTAGCCAAATAGGGCAACTATAGTTAGCAATAATATCTTGTGTATTTCAAAATAACTAGAAGAGTGAATTTGGAATTTCCTAAACACAAGAAAACAAATATTTGAGGAGATAGATATCTCAATTACCTTGATTTGATCATTACACATTGTATGCTTGTGTCAACATAGCACATGTACCACATAAATACATACTATTACATACCCCAAACATTTTTCAAAAATGTAACAGTAAATGTGCTTTAAAAAAATTCAGAAAGAGAAAGAGTGGAAGAAGACATTACTATGTAAATATATTAATTCCCATTTAGCCAATATACAGTATGTATACAACAGGTATGTATCACATTTGTAACTTCAATGTCACTTTTTTCTTTTTGCTCTATTATTTCCCACATATAAGTTAGATGGTTTTAAAAATAGAAAACCATAACATTTTCATTTTTATTCAATTTTCAAATCACCATAATACAAAATGTGGTGTACTTGTATATTTTTGTGACATATGGATTGCTCACTTCTCAGGCTAAATTAAAAATATGTGTTGAACCTTTACTTTAAAAATTATAAATTATGCTCATATTTCTCTTTAGCTATATAGGAGCAAAAGCTGCAGACTTTCTTAGTGGGAAAATCAATTTTTACTTACCCTTACGTGACGTAAAGATTTTTTAAAAACTTGGTGAATGGTTCTGTCATCCACTAAACTATCATTTTCTAATTTTCAACGTTTGTTTTATTGCCTTATACACTGAATGCACACATAAAATAAAAAAGGAAAAATAATGTGTAACACTTCACGAGTATTTATTTTGTTCTACACTATATATGTTGCTTGAAATATCATGTGTAATTTTTGCAATAGCTGGTGAAATAAGTGCTAGAATCTTTCTCATGTTACATATGAAGAAAGTCTTCTAAAGTCACACCACTGAGGAGCAAATCAAGAATTTCAATCCAGACACTCTGGCTTCCAAATCTATTCTATAACTATCACAGAAAACTGCCTTTCTAAAAGGGGAAAACAGGGGGATAATTAAAAGTATAATTGCATTTGTTTTCAAATTTGAGGCATATATATATAAAATATGCTAAACATGTATGCTATTTAGCATATTTTATATATATATATATGCCCAAAACTAAGGTCTGATAACAAAACCAATATATTTTGAGTTATTTCAATATTTTTAGCAGTAATTAAATCAGTTTACATGTAATATACTACATTAGTATACAGTACTTATTAAGAGACTATTCTTTCCGGGTGTCTTGTGTATCTGTATATGTTGTGAGCAAAGCACTAACTGCCTTTTCTTCCAGACTTTTTGTTCAAGGATACTTTTATAGTGAACAGGCTGAAAACTAGAGATATTGTTGCCTTCTGGAATGAAGGGCAGTTCCACTAATTCTCTCTATTGTAAGAGATTACAATTCATTTAGCTCAGAGCTCTCCTTCTAGAATTAAATATATCCCACATGTTATCATCTGGCTCAGTTTGTGTCTCTGTGGAAATTAGGGCCCAGGAAAATGATACAAATAAAACTGATACTCAGGCTACCGCTCTTTTTTGAGCAATAAACCTTTCTTTTCCTCAGTAGTCTCATGTGACATACAAGCATCCATAAAACTGTGACAAGCTAATTCATCAGCTTGCAAATAGTATAAAATCACAAGACTTATCAGTTTTTAACACATACAGAGTGTAATTTTTTACTACACTTTATCAAGTGGCTTTTTCATTAGGGAAGGAACTTGCCGATTTATATCATGTTTTAAATATCCAAGATTGGAATGTTTAGAAGAGTCATTAAATTTCATCAAATATTTATACATATTTTTAAAATATTTCAAATGCTTAGGTATTTAATGCTACTCCAGGTCATCTTTAATATGTATGTGGACAGTAAAGAATATTTTTAGAATATTAGACCAGATGTTCATAACAGGTGCCAATTTGTCCCTGAGGGGACATTTGGCAATATGTGGAGACAATTTTGATTGTTGCAACTGGGGATGGGTGGGGTGATTGATACTGGCATTTACTGCTGTTTAGTGGGTAGGGCCAGGGATCATATAATGTACAGAACAAACTCCCAAAGCAAAGAACTATCCGGCCCCAAATGTCAATTCCACTAATGTTGAAATATCTCATATACATATATACACACGTACATACATTGGTGTCTGTATATATAATATATAAAGATTATATATATATATACACATTTGCATCTGAAATTGAGGTATATAGTTATATTCTATCAATGATAAAAATTAGTCTATATATAAAATATTACACACATATAAATTTCTATCTCTATATGTATCCATCGTATGTCTTTGTCAGAGTGAACCATAAAAAATAATACATAATATAAATAAGAATATAATATCAACATAAAATCTTAGTTTTAACCTATTCAAAGGTTTTAGAATGTGTCTATACTTAAATATATTAGAGAAAAATAGTCATGCCTTATTTTTTATTATTTATAAAACTATGTAACCAATGATATACGTCAAAAGTAAAACACTTTTAACGTGTATGTGGAATTGAGTGGATTACTATGAACATTAGAAAAAAATTACCCCATATTTGGTTCCCTATGTCTATGCTGTTACTATAGAAATAGCAATTCTGTATATCTATTTGATATTATAACAATCTGAAAAGGAAATCCCGGCATGCTATAATTGGCATATATTACTTTTAAAAATTATTAAGGATGTGTTTGTCTATTATCTTTATATATCACAACCCTTAAACATCTATGAATTTATAAATAATAATTTTTAAATTATAGGTATTACAAGTGTGTGTATACATATATGCGTTTATCTATATATGCATATATTACATATCCACTCACATGTAACCAGCCAACGTACATTGAACATCTATGTTATATCAAAAAACATTTTTCAAAATGGATATAATTGGTATAGTATTAGGTAATTCACAGTATATACTAAAATTTTCTTCATTAAAATTGTACGTGTTAGTAGGAGTCATTTACATAATAATTAGTAATTTTATTTTCAGAAAAAAATCAATCTTGTTTTAAAAATACTGAAAGTATTCCAGTATATATGTTACCTACTTCTATTACAGTAATTACAAAATTTATGTAATAACTAAATTTGATTGACCAACAGGATAATACAGATATTTGTAAATAAATTGAGTACAGTTTTTTAAGTAGAATTGATAACTATTAGATTCTAGAAAAGAAGATTAAATTAATTACTATATTCAGTACTATATTAAAAATTCATGGAAACATCGCATTTAACAAATTTATACAAATATTTCATCTGGAATAAAAATTTTAGCCTTTCTTTTACTTATAATGTCCCTTTGATGAATATATTTTAAATAGAATTTTTAGAAACAACATCTTACTGAACTCTAAATGACCAGTTTTAAATCTATTTTCTTTTCAATATGTTGAGTTTTTAAAAATTTAGATATGTTACTTATGTTATTAGCTATTATTTTATTATGCAGCAAAATAATTTTCTACTCTGTGCAAATATATAAGTGTGTGTGAGTGTGGGGGTATGGGTGTAGGTTTACTTATTTAGAAAATGTAGTTCAAGAATCAACTGAAAGATGTCCTAAGAAAAATGCCTTGAGAATTGTGAATAGTATTTAAATATAGTAGTTAAGTCTACAGATGAGACAAATATGTTTTATCTAGCTGTTATATTTAAAGAATCAGATTTCAGTTCTAGAAAACTGAGAATTTTAAAATAACAGGACTTCAAAAACGACAACAAATTTGAGAGATCACTTAAGTATTCAATCTTAATTTCAGAAATGAGACCCAAAATACACAAATTCAACATAATTATCGATTTACCAATGTCAGTTTTCACAAGATTAGAAAACAAATCCTAAAATTTATATGGAGCCAAAAAGGATCCTGAAAGCAAAAGCAATCCTACACACCCCAACCCACACACACACAAAGCTGGTGGCATCACATTACCTGACTTCAAATTATACTATTGTAACCAAAACAACATGGTACTAGTAGAAAAATGGACACATAGATCAATGAAACAGAACAGAGAACTCAGAAATAAATTCATATGACTACAACCAACAGATCTTTGATGGGGTTGACAAAACTTTACAATGGGGAAAGGACAATTTATTCAATAAATAGTGCTGGGAAAATTGGATGTCTATAAGTAGAAGAATAAAACTGGACCCCTGTCTCTCAATATGTAAAAATTAACTGAAGGTGAACTAAATACTTAAATGTAACATCTGAAACTATAAAATTCCTAGAACAACATCTCAGAAAAACTATTCTGGACATTGGCCTAGGCAAATAATTGACTAGACCTCCATGAGCCCTATGACTAATAACTAAGAATTAAGAAGCAAATGCAAGAAAAACAAAAAGACAAATGGGACTTAATTAAACTAAAAAGCTTATGCACAAAAAAAGAAATAATTAACTGAATAAACAGACAACATACAGAATGGAGAAAATGTTTGCAACCTATGCAATCTGACAAAAAGACTAAGATCCAGAATCCACAAGGAACTCAAACTAGAAAAAAATAACTAAGTAAACCAATTAAAATTGAGCAAGGGACGTGAACAAACATCTCTCAAAAGAAGACATACAAGAAGCCAAGAAACGTATGAGAACATTCTCAGCATCTCTCATCATCAAATAAATCCACATAAAAATCCCAAGAAAATACTATCTGATACTAGTCAGAATGGTTATTATTAAAATGTCAGAAAACAAAATGTATTTGCCAGGGTTCAGAGAAAGGAAGAAACTTACATTCTTGTTGAGAATGTAAATTAGTATAAGCTCTATGGAAAAAAAATATGGAAAATATTTCAATTGAGGTACTGGGTTCATCTCACTGGGGAGTGCCGGATGATCTGTGCTGGTCAGCTGCTGCAGCCCGACCAGCGAGAGCTGAAGCAGGGCGAGGCATTGCCTCACCTGGGAAGTGCAAGGGGGAAGGGAGTCCCTTTTCCTAGTCAGGGGAACTGAGACACACAACACCTGGAAAATCGGGTAACTCCCACCCCAATACTGCGCTTTAAGCAAACAGGCACACCAGGAGATCATATCCCACACCTGGCCGGGAGGGTCCCACACCCACGGAGCCTCCCTCATTGCTAGCGCAGCAGTCTGTGATCTACCAGCAAGGCAGCAGCAAGGCTGGGGGAGGGGCGCCCGCCATTGCTGAGGCTTAAGTAGGTAAACAAAGCTGCTGGGAAGCTGGAACTGGGTGGAGCTCACAGCAGCTCAAGGAAACCTGCCTGTCTCTGTAGACTCCACCTCTGGGGACAAGGCACAGTAAACATAACAAACGCAGCAGACACCTCTGTAGACGCAAAGGACTCTGTCTGACAGCTTTGAAGAGAGCAGTGGATCTCCCAACACGGAGGTTGAGATCTGAGAAGGGACAGACTCCCTGCTCAAGTGGGTCCCTGACCCCTGAGTAGCCTAACTGGGAGACATCCCCCACTAGGGGCAGTCTGACACCCCACACCTCACAGGGTGGAGTACACCCCTGAGAGGAAGCTTCCAAAGCAAGAATCAGGCACACTCGCTGTTCAGAAATATTCCATCTTCTGCAGCCTCTGCTGCTGATACCCAGGCAAACAGGGTCTGGAGTGGACCTCAAGCAATCTCCAACAGACCTACAGCTGAGGGTCCTGACTGTTAGAAGGAAAACTATCAAACAGGAAGGACACCCACACCAAAACCCCATCAGTACATCACCATCATCAAAGACCAGAGGCAGATAAAACCACAAAGATGGGGAAAAAGCAGGGCAGAAAAGCTGGAAATTCAAAAAATAAGAGCGCATTTCCCCCGGCAAAGGAGCGCAGCTCATCGCCAGCAACGGATCAAAGCTGGACGGAGAATGACTTTGACGAGATGAGAGAAGAAGGCTTCAGTCCATCAAATTTCTCAGAGCTAAAGGAGGAATTACGTACCCAGCGCAAAGAAACTAAAAATCTTGAAAAAAAAGTGGAAGAATTGATGGCTAGAGTAATTAATGCAGAGAAGGTCCTAAACGAAATGAAAGAGATGAAAACCATGACACGAGAAATACGTGACATATGCACAAGCTTCAGTAACCGACTCGATCAACTGGAAGAAAGAGTATCAGCGATTGAGGATCAAATGAATGAAATGAAGCGAGAAGAGAAACCAAAAGAAAAAAGAAGAAAAAGAAATGAACAAAGCCTGCAAGAAGTATAGGATTATGTAAAAAGACCAAATCTACGTCTGATTGGGGTGACTGAAAGTGAGGGGGAAAATGGAACCAAGTTGGAAAACACTCTTCAGGATATCATCCAGGAGAACTTCCCCAACCTAGTAGGGCAGGCCAACATTCAAATCCAGGAAATACAGAGAACGCCACAAAGATACTCCTTGAGAAGAGCAACTCCAAGACACATAATTGCCAGATTCACCAAAGTTGAAATGAAGGAAAAAATCTTAAGGGCAGCCAGAGAGAAAGGTCGCGTTGCCCACAAAGGGAAGCCCATCAGACTAACAGCAGATCTCTCGGCAGAAACTCTACAAGCCAGAAGAGAGTGGGGGCCAATATTAAACATTCTTAAAGAAAAGAATTTTAAACCCAGAATTTCATATCCAGCCAAACTAAGTTTCATAAGTGAAGGAGAAATAAAATCCTTTAAAGATAAGCAAATGCTTAGAGATTTTGTCACCACTAGGCCTGCCTTACAAGAGACCCTGAAGGAAGCACTAAACATGGAATGGAACAACCGGTACCAGCCATTGCAAAAACATGCCAAAATGTAAAGACCATCGAGGCTAGGAAGAAACTGCATCAACTAACGAGCAAAATAGCCAGTTAATATCATAATGGCAGGATCAAGTTCACACATAACAATCTTAACCTTAAATGTAAATGGACTAAATGCTCCAATTAAAAGACACAGACTGGCAAACTGGATGAAGAGTCAAGACCCATCAGTCTGCTGTATTCAGGAGACCCATCTCACACGCAGAGACATACATAGGCTCAAAATAAAGGGATGGAGGAAGATTTACCAAGCAAATGCAGAACAAAAAAAAGCAGGGGTTGCAATACTAGTCTCTGATAAAACAGACTTTAAACCATCAAAGATCAAAAGAGACAAAGAAGGCCATTACATAATGGTAAAGGGATCAATTCAACAGGAAGAGCTAACTATCCTAAATATATATGCACCCAATACAGGAGCACCCAGATTCATAAAGCAAGTCCTTAGAGACTTACAAAGAGACTTAGACTCCCATACAATAATAATGGGAGACTTCAACACTCCACTGTCAACATTAGACAGATCAACGAGACAGAAAGTTAACAAGGTTATCCAGGAATTGAACTCATCTCTGCAGCAAGCAGACCTAATAGACATCTATAGAACTCTCCACCCCAAATCAACAGAATATACATTCTTCTCAGCACCACATCATACTTACTCCAAAATTGACCACGTATTTGGAAGTAAAGCACTCGTCAGCAAATGTACAAGAACAGAAATTATAACAAACTGTCTCTCAGACCACAGTGCAATCAAACTAGAACTCAGGACTAAGAAACTCAATCAAAACCGCTCAACTACATGGAAACTGAACAACCTGCTCCTGAATGACTACTGGGTACATAACAAAATGAAGGCAGAAATAAAGATGTTCTTTGAAACCAATGAGAACAAAGATACAACATACCAGAATCTCTGGGACACATTTAAAGCAGTGTGTATAGGGAAATTTATAGCACTAAATGCCCACAAGAGAAAGCAGGAAAGATCTAAAATTGACACTCTAACATCGCAATTAAAAGAACTAGAGAAGCAAGAGCAAACACATTTGAAAGCTAGCAGAAGGCAAGAAATAACTAAGATCAGAGCAGAACTGAAGGAGATAGAGACACAAAAAACCTCCAAAAAATCAATGAATCCAGGAGTTGGTTTTTTGAAAAGATCAACAAAATTGACAGACCACTAGCAAGACTAATAAAGAAGAAAAGAGAGAAGAATCAAATCGACACAATTAAAAATGATAAAGGGGATATCACCACCGACCCCACAGAAATACAAACTACCATCAGAGAATACTATAAACACCTCTACGCAAATAAACTGGAAAATCTAGAAGAAATGGATAATTTCCTGGACACTTACACTCTTCCAAGACTAAACCAGGAAGAAGTTGAATCCCTGAATAGACCAATAGCAGGCTCTGAAATTGAGGCAACAATTAATAGCCTATCAACCAAAAAAAGTCCAGGACCAGATGGATTCACAGCTGAATTCTACCAGAGGTACAAGGAGGAGTTGGTACCATTCCTTCTGAAACTATTCCAATGAATAGAAAAAGAGGGAATCCTCCCTAACTCATTTTATGAGGCCAACATCATCCTGATACCAAAGCCTGGCAGAGACACAACAAAAAAAGAGAATTTTAGACCAATATCCCTGATGAACATCGATGCAAAAATCCTCAATAAAATACTGGCAAACCGGATTCAGCAACACATCAAAAAGCTTATCCACCATAATCAAGTGGGCTTCATCCCTGGGATGCAAGGCTGGTTCAACATTCGCAAATCAATAAACATAATCCAGCATATAAACAGAACCAAAGACAAGAACCACATGATTATCTCAATAGATGCAGAAAAGGCTTTTGACAAAATTCAACAGCCCTTCATGCTAAAAACGCTCAATAAATTCGGCATTGATGGAACGTACCTCAAAATAATAAGAGCTATTTATGACAAACCCACAGCCAATATCATACTGAATGGGCAAAAACTGGAAAAATTCCCTTTGAAAACTGGCACAAGAGAGGGATGCCCTCTCTCACCACTCCTATTCAACATAGTGTTGGAAGTTCTGGCTAGGGCAATCAGGCAAGAGAAAGAAATCAAGGGTATGCTGTTAGGAAAAGAAGAAGTCAAATTGTCCTTGTTTGCAGATGACATGATTGTATATTTAGAAAACCCCATTGTCTCAGCCCAAAATCTCCTTAAGCTGATAAGCAACTTCAGCAAAGTCTCAGGATACAAAATTAATGTGCAAAAATCACAAGCATTCTTATATACCAGTAACAGACAAACAGAGAGCCAAATCAGGAATGAACTTCCATTCACAATTGCTTCAAAGAGAATAAAATACCTAGGAATCCAACTTACAAGGGATGTAAAGGACCTCTTCAAGGAGAACTACAAACCACTGCTCAGTGAAATCAAAGAGGACACAAACAAATGGAAGAACATACCATGCTCATGGATAGGAAGAATCAATATCGTGAAAATGGCCATACTGCCCAAGGTAATTTATAGATTCAATGCCATCCCCATCAAGCTACCAATGAGTTTCTTCACAGAATTGGAAAAAACTGCTTTAAAGTTCATATGGAACCAAAAAAGAGCCCGCATCTCCAAGACAATCCTAAGTCAAAAGAACAAAGCTGGAGGCATCACGCTACCTGACTTCAAACTATACTACAAGGCTACAGTAACCAAAACAGCATGGTACTGGTACCAAAACAGAGATATAGACCAATGGAACAGAACAGAGTCCTCAGAAATAATACCACACTTCTACAGCCATTTGATCTTTGACAAACCTGAGAGAAACAAGAAATGGGGAAAGGATTCCCTATTTAATAAATGGTGCTGGGAAAATTGGCTAGCCATAAGTAGAAAGCTGAAACTGGATCCTTTCCTTACTCCTTATACGAAAATTAATTCAAGATGGATTAGAGACTTAAATGTTAGACCTAATACCATAAAAATCCTAGAGGATAACCTAGGTAGTACCATTCAGGACATAGGCATGGGCAAAGACTTCATGTCTAAAACACCAAAAGCAACGGCAGCAAAAGCCAAAATTGACAAATGGGATCTCATTAAACTAAAGAGCTTCTGCACAGCAAAAAGAAACTACCATCAGAGTGAACAGGCAACCTACAGAATGGGAGAAAATTTTTGCAATCTACTCATCTGACAAAGGGCTGATATCCAGAACCTACAAAGAACTCAAACAAATTTACAAGAAAAAAACAAACAACCCCATCAAAAAGTGGGCAAAGGATATGAACAGACATTTCTCAAAAGAAGACATTCATACAGCCAACAGACACATGAAAAAATGCTCATCATCACTGGCCATCAGAGAAATGCAAATCAAAACCACAATGAGATACCATCTCACACCAGTTAGAATGGCGATCATTAAAAAGTCAGGAAACAACAGGTGCTGGAGGGAATGTGGAGAAATAGGAACACTTTTACACTGTTGGTGGGACTGTAAACTAGTTCAACCATTATGGAAAACAGTATGGCGATTCCTCAAGGATCTAGAACTAGATGTACCATATGACCCAGCCATCCCATTACTGGGTATATACCCAAAGGATTATAAATTATGCTGCTATAAAGACACATGCACACGTATGTTTATTGCAGCACTATTCACAATAGCAAAGACTTGGAATCAACCCAAATGTCCATCAGTGACAGATTGGATTAAGAAAATGTGGCACATATACACCATGGAATACTATGCAGCCATAAAAAAGGATGAGTTTGTGTCCTTTGTAGGGACTTGGATGCAGCTGGAATCCATCATTCTTAGCAAACTATCACAAGAACAGAAAACCAAACACCGCATGTTCTCACTCATATGTGGGAACTGAACAATGAGATCTCTCGGACTCAGGAAGGGGAACATCACACACCGGGGCCTATCATGGGGAGGGGGGAGGGGGGAGGGATTGCATTGGGAGTTATACCTGATGTAAATGACGAGTTGATGGGTGCAGCACACCAACATGGCACAAGTATACATATGTAACAAACCTGCACGTTATGCACATGTACCCTACAACTTAAAGTATAATAATAATAAATAAATTAAAAAAAAAAGAAAACAAAAAAAGTAACTTGATAAACTTCACACACACAGTTAGTGAAATAGTCAGAACTAGAAGTAAACTGTTCCAATATCACTATGTTTTAATAACTCTTTAGGCAACTGTTCCCTACAACACATTGCTTGTACCCACTCCAAGTGTCCTTGGTAACTTCTCTCCACAATGATATGTTTATAGAAAGTATTAAGCAATGTCGAGGTGCCTTATGACTTGTTTCTCTTCTCATCAGGTGATGTTTGACAAGATTCAGAATACTCTGCAATATTAAAGTTATTGCCCCTCTTCCTTGGGGATTTTCCAGTATCAGCCTTCTCTAGTGATTCATGTTTACGTCTATTATGCTGTATGCAAGCTATAGAAGTGCATCCAAATACACAGCTTAAACTTATTAGTAACATTAAATAATTAAGTGCAGGGTTTGATTGTGACCTAATGAAATCTGAATTTTTACACTAAAGAGTATAAATTCAAATATGAATCAAAGTCAAATATGAATGCCTACATGTCTCAGGGTCATTATTTTCTCTTAAATATCATTGTGTTTTCCAGAGTTCTTGTATTTACGGTTAAAATTATTCCTCATCTATTTCAAGAGGTCACCCATGACTAGCATGTAGAAAAAGGTGCCCATTGTTTTTGATGAATATTTTGCTGTTCCAATGTATTAGGCTACTTCCCATTTAAATGTCGTAATTATGCATTTTAATGAGTTTCAATTTATGAGAAGAAGTGGTGCATTAACCTCATCTACAGCCCTTTCTTTTAAGGTGCTGCTGATAATAAAGCCTAGCCCATTCATGACAAGCTATTTTGACTCTAAGTATCTTTTTCCTTTGTTAATGCAAAGTTCGGGAAAATCTTGCCTACTCTGAAAGAATTTCAGAGACTCTGCACAAACCAGACAACCTGTCTTGGGCCATGCTACCAAAAATGTTCACAGTAGTTGATGCCATTTTTTGGTTGTTTTATCTCACAGTTGAACTGGTCCCCATGAGGAAATTAATAAATGCCTTATATGGAATATATAGATAAAAAATAGAACCTTGAATTACATTGTATTTTATTTTACCAATATTTTTAAAAATATGCATTTTAATTTCAGTTATTTTTCTTTTTATATACTACAGATACGTTAAAAACAATAACTCTTAAAATATCATTAGAGTTCACAATTTTATATTTTCTTTAAAATAACTCAGACATCATTGTCCTTAAAGACTTCTGTAATTTAAAAAAGTCAAATATATTAGATAACCATCTATACATCCTTTTAAACTTGCAATTTATTTTTGATATTTATTATTCAGCATTTTTCCTTTAATTGTTTTAGTTCTGTCAAAAACTACATTGAAGTTAAGTCAACAGAAAAAAATATATCTAATAGACACCATATTTTAAGCCACAGAAATGCAAATAATTAGTTTAGCCCATTTATGTTTTACATTTTTTCAAAGCATTACAAATCAAATAACTATTTCACTGAATTCTATCTTCTGTCATGGGACAACAATAAATTTTAAAATGTGATAGGTTGGTAATTTAAAAAGTAAACATTTCAATAAGATGATAAAATATGAAGAAAACATAGGAAACTTGTGTGGACTTAGGTTTTAAAAGCATATGTAGAATGGTATCACTTTATGATCTTGTTTAAAGAGAATTTGTTTAATACTTTACATTCTAATTGGGCTGCAGATTTTTTTTCCATACTGCAAAGCAATTCACATGGCGAATGCTTCATACTCTGTAGGCAAATAGTGATGCAGAGAATACACAGATGGAGAGGCTTCCTGGGATAGTGTGTATGAACATTTGGGCTCTGCACAACTGGTCCTCATTGAAATACAGAGTATGTTACTATTCTTAGATCTAGTGTACATTCCACAGGTACTGTATCTGTAAAATGGGAATGTGATATCTACATGGCAGAATTATTTTGAAAACAAATAATGTGCTTTAAACATCTCAGGTATTCTACAAATGTTAGCTTCTCTGTTTAATGCAATGACTATGCACTATTTTAGGGAACAATAATCTTTTCCCTACTGCTAGCACCACAGCAGTGACTATTGCTTTGCAACACGAATTTAACCACTCAGTTTTATGAACATTGTAATTGCAAGCATGTGGCCTCTGTTTTAGCTGATGTATGTTGCAAAGATGTTTTGTTTTTCCAATCTTACCTTTAGCCACCTGTCTTATCTTTCTTTTTCCATATTAGTATTGCTGATTAGTTATCAGCTAAACATTGGCAGGTCTTTCATTTTAAAAGTAGTCAAAATGTTAATAATAAAACAAATATATATTTATTTTAACATAAAACACGATTTTGACTAAATTGTCTTTTATTTAAAATTATTATGAAACTTGAGGTTGCTAAATTAATTATGCTGTAAACAAAATACTATCATTTATTCTGCTGTACATCTAATTGATTTTATGTGTGTATTTTTTCCCACAAGTAATCAATAATAAAAGTGCATATTAAATAAAAAGATAACATTTCAATGAAATAAGTGGAAAAATGGCAGGGTTAAGTATGAGTTGGAAGATACAGAAACACTGGAAATACCTATGGTTAGAACACTTCTGCGCAGTGAATTAACCAAATCAACAATGATAGAATAAAAAAAATTAAAAAATAAAACTTTAAACAGAGTGTCAAAACAAAAGTTATCCTTTGAATGTGAAACTAATACTGATCAATACTATAAAATTAGCTTCCTGCAGAAGTAAATGTAATAGTTTGACAATCAGAAAATTGATGTATCTAATCAAAGTCACTTTGTATATGCTTACTATAAAAAAATTAACCTATGTTAGTTCTATACCTTGAATGACTGAGTACAAATTGTAGAAAAAGAAGAATGTGGTCCTCACAGAGACGTCAAACATACAAAATAATTTTGCCTATTTTTCGTTTTTGATATTATAGTTCAGACTGACTCAAGAACTATCTGAGAAGATAGTGTTATGGTTAATTAACACTGGTGTTTGCATTCACCTGAGTTAATACCACAAAAATAATAGTCAACTATTCCTTATCTGTATCTTACTTTAAATAAAAAAGTAAATGTCATCATAATATGTTCAAGCACACTGATATTTATAAACATTAGGCAAATACTTAAGATAAATTCTTAAAGAATCATATTTACTGCATCTGCTTGCCATATCTCTCAACAAAATAGATAAATCTGATCACAGTTACTGTATCTGCCTTCCACACATTTCAACAAAATTGATAAATTGCAATAATATTCATTTTCTAAAATTTTATCTTTTAGATCCATTCTGTATACACAGGCAATTGAACAAAAGATACCATATTTTTAACTGAAACTCACATGATATCCAACGAATTTGCATAATTTTTTCTTTTGAAATAACAAATTATACTGCTAACTAAATAGGATGAGTTGGAGATGATCTGTGAGCACACTTAGGGAATAGGATTATAGCATCTGTTCTTTCCCACTGTGTCAGAGATTAAGATACCACGCTATTTCATGAATTCCCAAGAAAAAAAAAATCACACTTTGAAAAGCCTACTGAGATGATGTTTTTCTTTATTTTTGCCAAATCAAATTTAAGGTTTTTTTTTGTGGTAATGTAAGTAATAAGTCATAATTTTTTAACATACTATTTTACAACATACCTGAGTCTCCTTTCATACTGTCGAAGTATACTTTTAATGGAAATGCCCAAATATTTCAGTAATATTTTCTGCTAATAATTTTATTAAATTTCAAAAATGATATCTGCTTTAACAAGATGTGATATAGTTATAGAGGGTGGTATTTCGATGTATCTGCACAAATAACCACTAGGATAGAACCGTAATTAAAAAGAGTTATGCCTATCAATCCCACTCCCACATTTATTATAGTTTGCACTTGAAAAAGGTATTATAAGAATGTCTGATCGGAAGTAATGTATATAATTCAGTAAATTTACTTCAAGGGAACCATTATTTTATTATTTTAACTGGGAAATCAAGTTTAGTTAAATAAATTATCCAAGTTACAGTAAGAATATTAAGATATTTTTTTAAAACTGGTGTTGTTTTTATAGTTGATTTGCATCAGAATACCCAATTCTTCTAATATTACTTGTTAAAAGACAGGTATTTCACTATTTAATTACTGTATTAGTTGTCTATTGCTAAATAACAAATCATCTAAAACTTAGTGGTTTAAAACAATAATAGCAATTAGCTGTCTTTTACAGTTTCTTTGGGTCAGGAGTTCAGGAACCATTTGGCTGTCAGTCCCGGCTGGGATAGCTCATGTTGCGTTGGTAGATTATATACAGAGGAACATTTCAAATGCTTCTTTACTCACGTGTTTGGTACCCGGACTGGGAAGACTTGAATAGCTGGCAGTTGAAATAGATAACACTCCGTCGGCATCTTTTTCTTTATTTTTTTCTCTCCACATGATCTCACCAACATGATGGCTTCAGAACAGTCAAATATCTTCCATGGAGACTCCAGGCTCCAAAGATGTGAATTCTATTTGAAAGAGACCTAAGAGAAAACCTGTTTGTTTTTTCTAACATAACTTCAGATGCCAAATTTCCACTGCATTCTTTTTGTTAAAAGTGAGTCACTAAGCTGACTCATATTTTAAAAGTGGGTAATTACACTCTAATTTTTGTGAAGGAATGCCCAAAAACATTGCCACAAAGATGAAAAGCACCATTATCGGCTGTCTGCCTGCAAACTATTTACAGTCCTGCCATGTTCAAGATATACAAGCTTTCCCTCCATTGATTACCAAAATTGTATTTACTACAGCATTAAGCACAGGCTCAAGTTCTAGGATTTCATCTTTTAAATCTTGTCCAGGTATACATGGGCCAGCTTCAGTGTCATCATTGAGTACAGCAACTAAAGTATAGTTCTTTCCCATCCAAGGACATTAAAGAGATTCTTGTGCTTCCTACCCCCACCACTAACACATCAAAAGACAATCGCTGGAAAGAAATAGGGTAAGTGTTGTAGTTCCTTATTTTTACAAAAAGTATTTGGGCAAAGCAGCAAGCAAACAGGTGTCACTGTGGCAGTAGAATGAAAGGATTTAAAATCATCTTGTAGCACAATTTATCATTTGCTTTCAAAACTATAAAGTACATCTGAGAATCATACTTTTAAAATCAGAAATGAAATAAAAGGTTATTGGGTCTACTCTTTCTCAAAATTTGATCCTTGGATCATCTACTTAATTATGGTTTAGAGGGTTTGAAATTCCTGAGGCACAAATGAACTTTTTTCAAGAAGTCCTACATTTGGAGACAGGAGGAGTGGCATAGGACAGGAAAACAGAATTCCCGGAAGGAGCAGAAGCAGCAGCAGCTTCACAATGTGGCCTCTTCCACCTCCTCCTCTCCTTCTGGCACTGACAGCACCTGTCTCATGCAGTGTGAACACATGAAAACAACTTAAACTTTTTAAATTGGAAATGGAGATAAGATGGCTGACTATGTGCAGCCAGTGAGTGCTGCTCCACTGACAGAGATCAAATTATTGAGTAAACCACCATAATTGGGGAAGATATTCAGAGAGAAAATGATGAGAGTGTATGAAGAAGTGATGCTAAAGTGATGCTTAAGAAGTACGATTCTGGAAACCCTGCACAGGGTACCCAAGAGGAAGGCTAGTTCCCAGTCCTGAACGGCTCCTGGGAAAAGGGTGAGAGAGAGAACTGAGAGACAGCTCATTCTTACTACAGATCTCTGTGATCTTAGGACTCTGTCCCCTGTGGAATTGTCAGATGGCAGAGGCATCTACCCAGAGAACAGGCAGAGACAGACTTTCAAATGGCATGGAGTCAAAGAACTTTTGTTCACTGGGCAGCTCTAGTGGAGGGTGACCACAGAAGCCCACCTCCTAGGGTGTCCCATTTCCCTCTGGGAGGTGCTGGCTCCAGTTAACTGTGAACTAGGAGACAACAGGATTGGCTTCCTTGCAGGACTGTGGCATGTCTGCTCTATAAGGCTTTCTACCAGTCAGCCCTTTTCAGGGCCTGAGCCTAGCCACCTAGCAGAAGAAGTTGGACAGTGCAACCTCCACAGTCCAATCTGAGTATGTTGTTCCACCTGAGTACTATTTTGGTGAAGGGGGAGCACCTAGGATCCTCAAACACATCTGGAACCTCACTATGAGCCATAGGACATCATAGTCTCCAGGGCCATGGTGCAGAGCTCAGGAGTACTAATCCAAGATCTGTGGCCAGCACTCAAGGTAGGGAAGAGCCCCTAGCCTAAGAGCACAGAGAGAGGCAACATTTTTAGGTTTCTGGTCCAGGGGAGGGGGGCATGCCTCCCTTCACAGGGCCAGGCCAGAAAGGATGTGGCATATTCTCCTGCCTTAGCTTCTTCCTAACAGAGCCCTGCAGCCAGGAATACCTAACAAAATAAGTGTGGGCACAGCAGCAGTGAGCAGAGGGTGCTCCCCCAAGGCCTGGGAGCAGATCTGTTCAAGTGCCCTTCTCTCATCTTAGTCCATCTCAGAGCATGCCTGCAAACAAGAGGAAGTAGAAAAGAGCCACATGGTTGTGCATTAGCCTAGCTACTGTGTGTTACTTTTAAGTGCCGTCTGCTAGAATGCAGCCAGAACTATAACACCAAAAATTTTTAGGCTAATACATAAAACTGTGTAACCAAGTACAAGAATTCAATCACACATAAATATCCTGTACAGACTCCTGGCTTTCTGCAAGCATCCATAAATGATGCCAACTGACTATACTCAACTTATACCATAGTTAAAGGCATACAAACCATCACAGATGAGAAAGAATCAATGAAAGGACTCTGGCAATTCAAAAATCCAGAGTGTCCCTTTACCTTAAAGAAGTCTGCTAGCCTATCAGCCATGGTTCTTAACTAGTGTGAAATGCCAGACAGCATTCAGAATCTGGATGGCAAGCAAGCTCCTTCAGATTCAGGGGAAAGTTGAAATTCAATCCAAGGAACCCAGTAAAATGATTGAAGTTCTCAAAAGAACCAAACTAAAATTTTAGAGCTAAAAAGTTCATTACAAGAAATTCATAAAACAATCAGAGGTATTGATAGCAGAATAAACCAAACTGAGAAAAGAATTTCATACTCAACAACTAGTTTTTCAAATTAACTCTGTCAGACAAAAATTTAAAAAGAACTTTAAAAATCAAAAATGCTTCCTAGAAATGTGGGATTGTATAAACAGACCAAATCTTTGATGCACTGACATGTCTGAAAAAGGAGACAGAATGAACTAGAAATATATATTTGAGGACATAACTCATGCGTATATCCCTAATCTCACTAGAGAAGTTGACATGCAAATCCAAGAAACAGAGAAAACCTCAGTTAGGTACTGTGCAAGAAAACCAACCCCAGTCCACATAGTCATCAGAATCACCAAGGCCAATGCAAAAGGAAAAATCTTAAAGCCATATAGAGAAAATGGGCTAAGTCGCTTTGGAACCTGATCAGATCAGCAGCAGACCTCTCAGCAGAAACCTTTCAAGACAGAAAAGATTAGGGGCATATATTAAGTGTCCTTAAGGAAAAAAAATCCAGTCAAGAATTTTATATCCTGCCAAGCTAAGCTTCATAAGTGAAGAAGAAATAAAATTCTTCTGAGACAAGGAAACACTTAAGGAATTTTTTTCAACTAGACCAGCCTTACAATAAGTCCTTAAGGGAAAGCCAAACATGGATTCCAAGAAACATTACCTACCACCACAAAAAGACAGTTAAGCACATAGCCCACAGGCACTACAAAACAACTGCACAATAAAGTCAACATGATAACCAGCTAAAACATGATAATAGACTCAAAATCACATATATCAATACTAACTTTGAATGGAAATAGGCTAAACTCCTCACGTAAAAGACAGAGTGGCAAGCTAGATAAAATGCCCAGACCCAACCATCTGTTGTCTTCAGAAGATCCCTCTCGTTTGTAATGATACCCACAGACTCACAGCAAAAAGACAAAGAAGGGTCTATCATGCAAATAGAAAACAAAAATGAGCAGGAATTACTAACTTTATATCAGATAAAACACTTTAAACTAATAAAATTAAGAAGAAAAATACAGCACATTACATAATAATAAAGATTAAAATCCAACAAGAAGACTTAACTATTCTGAACATGTACACACCAAACATTGGAACACCCAGATTCATAAAGCAATTTCTTCCTGGCCTACAAAAAGACTTGACAACTGCACAGGAAACTGGGAGATTTCAACAAACAAATGACAACATTAAACAGATTATTGAGGCAGAAAACTAACAAAGAATCTCTGAACTTAAACTGAACCCTTGACTGATTGGACCTAATTGACATCTAAAGAACACTCCACTCTACAACAACAGAATTTATATTCTTCTCATTTGTACATGTAATATATTGTAATATCAACCACATGCTTGGTTTTAAAGTATATCTTAATATATACAAAAAACCTGAAATCATACCAAGCATACTCTCAAACCACAGTGCAATAAAAATAGAAGAAAATATCAAGAGGAATACTCAAAACTACAGAAATACATGGGAATTAAACAACTTGCCTTTAAATAACTCATGGGTAGACATCAACATTAAGGCAATAATTTAAAAAATCTTTGAAATTAATGAAAATAGGGATAAAACTTACCAAAATTTCTGGGATGCAACTAAAGCAGTGTTGAGAAGAAAGTTTATCATCCTAAATGCCTTCATCAAGGAGACAGGAAGATCTCAAATTAACACTCTAACTTTGTATTTTAAAAATAGGAAAAAAATAAAATCAAGCTACCCAAGACAATAAATAACTAAAATTAGAGAACTGAATGACACTAAATGCAAAAACCCATTTAAAAATAAACCAAGATTTTTTTAATAAACAAGATTGATAGCAACTGAATAAACAAAGAACAAAAAAGAGAAGTTTCAAATAAATACAATCAGAAATGACAAAGATGACAATACAACTGATCACACAAAAATGCAAAAGATCTTTAGACAATACTATGAAAACCTCCATGCACACCAATTAACAAATCTAGAATAAATGGATCAGTTCCTAGAAACATATACAGTCTGTCAAGATTGAATAAAGGAAAGACTGCAATGCTGAATATACAAATATCAAACTCAGAAGTTGAATTGGTGATAAAAATCCTACCATTCATAAAAAGCCCTGGACCAGATGTATTCATAATGAAATTACACCATCTGTATCAAACAATGGCACCAATACTAGTGAAATTCTTCTAAAAAATCAATGAGGAGGCTCTTTGCCCCAACTTATTCAATGAAAGCAGAATCAGCCTGATAAAAAAATCTGGCAAAAACACAACAAAAATAAGACAACTTCTAACCAACATCCCCAATGAAAACATAAGCAAAACTCCTCAGCAAAATATTGCTTGCAAAATGAATTCAGCAACACATCAAAAAGGTGATTCACCTGATCAAATAGGCTTTATTCTTGGGATGCAAAGTTATTTCAAAATATGCAAATCAATAAATGCGATTTACTGCATAAACAGAGTTATTAACAAAAGCTATATGATCATCTCAATAGATGCAAAAAACCTTTTGCTAAAATCCAGCATTCCTTCATGATAAAAGCCCTCAACAGACTAGGCATCAAAGGAACATACTTCAAAATGATGAGTCATCTATGACAAACTCACAGCTAACATCATACTGAACCAGGAAAAGCTGGAACCATCTTCCTTGAGGAAAAAAAAAAAAAAAACAGGATACGAACTCTCACTACTCCTATTAAAAATAGTACTGGAAGTTCCAGCCAAGCAATCAGGCAAGAGAAATAAATACAAAGCATCCAAATAGGAAAATAAGAAGTCGAACTATCTCTCTTTGCTGATGATTCATCAACTGGCCCCTTATTCTTACAGTTTGAGGTCTTAAATTTAAATATTTAATCTATCTTGTGTTAATTTTCGTGTATGGTGAAAGGTAAGGGCCTGGTGTCATTCTTTTGGTGTCTTGAACTCCTGGTCTTGAACTCCTGACCTCAGGTGATCTGCCCTCCTCGGCCTCCCAAAGTGCTGGGATTACAGGTGTGAGGTACTTAGTTTTCTATTCCTGCATTAGTTCACTTAGTATTAAGACCTCCAGCTGTATCCATCTTGATGCAAAGAAAAGATATTTGTTCTTTATTACTGCTGCCTAGTGTTCCATGGTATATATGTACCACATTTTATTTATCCAATCCACAGTTGATGTGCACCTTGGTTGATTCCATGTCTCTGCTATTGTGAAGAGTGTTGCAAAGAAGATACAAATGAAGGTGTCTTTTAGGTATGATGATCTTTTTTCTTTTTGGTAAATACACAGTAATGAGATTGCTGGTGCTGTTTTAAGTTCTTTGAGAAATCTCCAGTTGGGCATAGTGGTCCATGCCTGTAATCCCAGCACTTTGGGGAGCTGAGATAGGTGGATCACTTGAGATCAGGAGTTTGAGACCAGCCTGGCAAACATGGTGAAACCCCATCTCTACTAAAAATACAAAAATTAGCAGGGCACAGTAGTGCATGCCTGTAATCCAACTACTCTGGAGGCTGAGGCAGGAGAATCGCTTGAACGTGGGAGGTGGAGGATACAGTGAGCTGAGATCATGCCACTGACCTCCAGCCTGGGAAACAGAGTGAGACTCCAACCCAAAGAAAAAAAAAAAAAGAAAAAGAACTAAAGGAAAGAAGGAAGGAAGGGATGGAGGGAGAGAAGGAAGGAAAAAAGGAAATCTCCAAATTGCTTTCCACAGTGCTAAACTAACTTACATTCCCACCAACAATATATGAGTGTTTGCGTTTCTCCACAGCCTCAAGAATGTCTGCTGCTTTTTGGCTTTTTAATTATAGCCATTCTGGCTGCTATGAGATGAAGATGATGTTTCATTTAGGTTTTGATTTAACATTCCCTGATGATTCGTAATAGCAGCATTTTTTCAAATTTTCTTTCACCACTTGTATGTTTTCTTTTTAGATGTGTCAGTTTGTGTCCTTTGCCTACTTCTCAATGTTTTGTTGTTGTTGTTGTTTGCTTGTTGATTTAAGTTTCTTACATATTCTGGATATTAGAACCTTAGTGGGATGTATAGTTTGAAAATATTTTCTCCCATTTTGTAGGATAGTTGTTTACTCTGTTGATTGCTTGATTAAGTCCCACTTGTCAATTTTTGTTTCTGCTGCAATTGCTTTTGACGACTCAGTCATAAATTCTTTCCCAAGGCCAATGTCCAGAATGGTATTTTCAATATTTTCTTTTAGGATTTTTTTTTTTTTTTACAGGGGGAGGGGAAGGTGTAGAGTTTCACTCTGTCACCCAGGCTGGAGTGCAGCAGCATAATCTTAGCTCACTGCAACCTCTGCCTCCCGGGTTCAAGAAATTTTCCTGCCTCAGCCTCTTGAGTAGCTGGGATTACAGGCATAAGCCACCATGCCTCGCCATTTTTTGTATTTCTAGTAGAGATTGTGTTTCGCTAAGTTAACCACGTTGGTCCCTATCTCCTGACCTCGGGTGATCTGCCTGCCTCTGCCACCCATGATAAAGTGCTGGGATTAAAGACATGAGCCACCGTGCCTGGCCTCTTGTTCTTACAGTTTGAGGTCTTAAATTTAAATATTTATTCTATCTCGTGTTAATTTTCGTGTATGGTGAAAGGTAAGAGCTCAGTCTCATTCTTCTGCATGTGGCTAGCCAGTTATACCAGCACCACTTCTTGAATAGGGAATTCTTTTCCTATTGCTTATTTTTGTTGACCTTATCAATAATCAGATGGTTGTAGCTGTGAAGCTTTATTTCTGGGTTCTCTATTCCATTTCATTTTTTTTTGTATCTGTTTTTGTACCAGTACCATGATGTTTTGTTTATTGTAGCCTTACAGTATAGTTTGTAATCAGGTAGTGTGATGCCTCTGGCCTTCTTCTTTTTGGTGTAGGGTTGCTTTGGCTATTCAAGCTCCTTTGGTCCCATGTGAAATTTAAAATAGCTTTTTCTGGCTCTGTGAAAAGGACACTGGCAACTAGACAGGAATAGCATTAAATCTGTAGATTGCTTTGGGCAGTATGAACATTTTAATTATATTGATTCTTCCAATCCATTTAAAAAATAAAGATGATTTGTAGCAGAAACTGTAAAAACATTTTGTAAAATTGTTTGCAATCTTCAGTAAGATTAAAGTTAATATGATTTTTACAAGAAAAGTACAGTGAACTTCAGTGGAGATGGGCTAGATACAAAAGAAGAATGAAATGAAAAGAGTAAAATTTTAACTTCAGTGTTTATAGCCTTTGATAGAGCACAGCACAGAAGTGAATTTATTGAACAATAGAACTTGGATATGTTGGAAGATAGCAAAGGTCTTAAAAGAATGATAAAGAAACTGACGCGTTTGACACAGATAATATATAGGCACATGTTCAAATGATTTTTGGTTCTTTGAGGAAAGGAAGCTTGAACCACTGGAAATTGATTTATAATTGAGAATGTGGTTGGAGTAAAACTCTGAATTGTGCAAAAATGTTATAAACGTTTACATTTACATGCAACTGGGACATTTTCTTTTAATTACAAGGACCCAAAAACTCCACATGCATCTCCAGAAATAAAAGTTTTTAAAAATGGCAATTTTAGAAAGCACCTGAAAACATTTTCTCCCTAAAGTATCTGAAACTTGTTAGATCAGGAAAACACATATATCAAAAACATATTTTTTAATTTAATAATTTTAAATACATAATTTGCTGATACTTTGGCAGTCATAAATATATTAGACAATATCAGCTATGTAAGGGTTTAACAGACATATTGTTTATGAATTAAAGGGGTAATTCATGTACCTATAGTGAATTTACTTTAAAATGACAAAGAAATGTTTTAAAAAAAGTTTTAATGTTGATGAGCAAATCATGATATAAAAGTTTTTATAGTTAAAAAGCTAAGAACAAGGCTAAATAATTGTTCAAGAAACAAAATATAATCCAAGAAACTGTGCATAATGTGAGAAAAGTGCATAAGGCAGTCATTCAGGGTGGTATGAGAGATAATGCTGGTGTTTCAGTCTCCTCACTCCTTAGTTTAGAGATATCTGAGTGCTTGTCCCATGACCAAGAAGAGGAATAAGTTATTGGCCCTTACCAGAGAGTGAGTAAGGTGGAGTAGAATTTATTAAGCGACAGAAAAGCTCTCAGCAGCAAAAGAGGACCCAAAGAGGGTTGTCAAAAGTGGGGCTGAGTTCTGGGCCTTTTATGTGGCAGAATCAAGGAAGTCTTCTGTAGGTTCTGCTATAACAGGAGGGATAAAAATCCCCCTTGGGGGTGTTACATCTACACATGCATGGGGTTTGCCATAGTGACTCCATCTTGGTTATTACCCATGAGTGCCTAAGTGAAACACATGAGGAGTTGGATAAAACCACAACGCTAATGGCGTTGTAATGAGTTTGAGGTCATTTTAGGATACCCTTGGTCCTTGTGTGCACCTGCACAGGCAGCTGCAAATTCCCTCTGAACAAACATCTTGGTATAAGAGGAAGTTCTTAACCACATTTCCTCCTTCTGGCTACATAACATAGGTGGTGCAGGCATTGTCCTCCTTCTGAGACCCTCTCTCTTTATCTGCCTAACCAGCCTCTACCTGCCCCCACTCTCAGTGGAGAACTAAGAAGGAAGCAGATAGTGAGTTATTACAAGAGGATGGACTTCATTCTGAAAGTAAGAAGGAATCCTGGAATACTTTTACTAAGAAAGAAATGTCTTCAGATTTATATTTTAGGAAGATAACCAAAGTGAAATAAAAATCAATGATAGTGACTAAGAATGAACCCTGAGAGTCCATTTGAGTCTACTTCAAGAAGACAGAAGAGAGATGATGGACAAAGGCAATGAAAATAAGAATAAGTGACTAAATAGTTTTCAAGATACATTCTGTCATTATATATATAATATATATGTATAATTTTATGTATATTTTGTATATAAATATATATTTTATACTATATGTGTGTGTTTGTGTGTGTGTGTGTGTTTGTATGGAGGTGTTCCTGATGCTTCACTTTCAATGAAAAGTCATGATTATTAATAAAGTCACCATGATTTCATGGAGCTTCCAATTGTTCTATATTTTATTGTCAAAAGAAAATACACAGAATAATTCTCCCTTGAATTACTTTTATATATAAGTTTATGATCCTTGCAAAGGTTCATCTGATGATAAATAAAATGTTCAAGCATATTTTCTTGGCACTTAAGTTAGCCAAATTAGTCTTCTTCTAACTCAAATCTGTTGTTTGTTTTTCTTGCAATTTACAAATTTGTTTTACTTGACCATAAGAAAACTAATCTGACAACCTCAGGTAATTGAATTGAATTTTTGAAATATGAAAATTAAAGATAAGCTAGGAGATATGCTGTGTCTTGTGAAAGAGCACTAGAATACCTCTATGTCTAAGAGGATTGCCGCTCTATGATAAGAGGGAAAATCCTGTTGTAACAGGAAACATCAGTGGATTTTGTCTCAGATTTTCCCAGCAAAACATAGTCCAGTTTAATGAAGTTAAAACTTTATTCACCTGAGTGATTTTACAACAATGTACTAGAATAACATTTTCAAGATTATGAAATTATTATGAATATATTAAGAGGCCAAATTTGTGTTGTTGTTATTCTTGGTCTTATTGTAATTACCAGTAAAACTGAAGAAATTTAGCCAGAGCAAAGTGGCCTGTAAAAAGCGCAAATGACATAGAACCCAGTCATTAAATCCTTAAAAGTGAGCGTTTACTATTTGTCTATTCAATGATTAGGTATTATCAATTTTTCACGCAAATATTTTAATGATATCCTTTGAAAATTTAAATATATAAATTACCTTATAGTTGCAGTTATAAATAACAATTAGGGCCATATCAAGTGGCTCATGCCAGTAATCCAACCACTTTGGGAAGCCAAGGTAGGAGAATCACTTGAGCCCAGGAGTTCAAGACCAGCCTGGGCAATATAGCAAGACTCATCTCTACAAAAAATTTTTAAATTGGCTCAGTGTCATGGTGAATGCCTGTAATCCCAGCTACTTAAGAGGCTGAAGTGGGAGGGTCACCTGAGTCCAGGAGTTCAAGACTGCAGTGAATTATGATCATATCACTGCATTCCAGCCTGAGTGACAGAACAAGACTGTCTCAAAAATAAGTAATTAATAACTAATATAAACTAAAAAAAAGAGTCCTGTATTTTTTGTATCTATTTCTAGGAAAAAAATGAGTTAATGTGTTGATATGGTCTTCAGCAAGTATAACATTTTCCTAATAAGTTGAACAAATGGACATTTTACAGCAAAATTTAACCATGGTATCATCAGGTGACATTTTTCTGCTTTGTATATTACCTTTGAAGTGTAAATGTTGGCTATGCTAGTTCTATGAGGCATGTGGCTGTCAGGATAACTGTAATCCAGAAGATAGTTTCTTTCTTGCTTGAAGAGCATGCTTCATTTCCTTAGCAGACCTCTTTATGCATTAGGGACATCTCATTCTTGGACTTATAATTTCTATTCTATGTAAATAGAAAGATAGACTTTTCTCATTTTTTTTTTCATACTAAATGGGTCTCTTCATAATGGACACTCTTGCCTATCATCAGTTAGGTCTTTTATGTAACAAACAGTTCCCAAATTACTAGTGGAATTAAACACAAATATGTATTATTTCTCACAATCCTCTGGTTTAGTTGGGTGATTCTGTTACTCTGGATTAGCTCAATAGTTCTTTCCAGTTGACTTTACTGCAACAATATGGATGACCTAATGCACATATCTAGTGGTTGTCCCAATGTTAGCTGGGGTGATGAGGATAACTTGGTTATGTCCATTATCCTGAAGGCAGGGTAGCCTAGGCTTCCTTACCTTGCAAGGGGATTCCAAAAACATCAAGAGCACACCCTCTGAGCAGAAGTATTTTACAAGGGTCATTTTATGTCTTGTTGGTAATGTCTCATTAGCCAAAAAAAAGTCACAGAGCCATCTGAGATCCATTTGAGATGACTATATCAAAGAGAATAAGTGAAGGGAGATAAAAAAAAAATTGTACTGGCATTTTATAATTTACTCCCCAGTCCCACATCTAACATTTTAACATGGTGGCTAGAAAATGTTTTAATACATTTAATTTGGGGACTTGATGATGGGATTTAGGGATTATCAAAATCATGTAGAGACCTTTACCAGTCAAGACCACCAGGAACACACCTAAGATATCATGGGGCATGTTAGAGAGAAAATGTTGAGGAGATTTAGGCTTGTTCTAAAAGGTATCGGTAAAAGGTTTAAGGGAATATGATCTTGATTTAGGTTAAGTACTGCCTGAAAGCAGGATCAATATCCCTTCATTTATGTAGGAATGGAAGAATTAAAACATGGAATGGAAGAATTAAAACATGGAATAGAAGAATTAAGTTTTATTTGGAAAAAATATAAGCTAAGCAATAAAAATATTTGGTCAATTTTGTGGTTTTCAAGGTGTTGTTTCTGCATATTTTGACATGATTATTCATTTACCTTGCTTTTGTGTCTCTTGTCATAGCCTTTTTTTGATATTAGTGTTCTATAGAAGTATCTGTGGTCATCAGGAGAACATCATGTTCTGTATCTTAGTCATAGGCCAGTTGCCAGCTGACAGTAGTTAGGAGTTTTGTTCCTTCTTTGTCAATTGAGACTTGAGAATATGTGTTTGTAGGTGTGTGTATACTGAAATCTGGCACACCATGGATAAGTATTTAATGTTTTAGCAATACGACACTATTAGACAAGTCCATGAGTTCAATTCTTCTCAATCAATCTACATCTGAAGCATTTGGGGTCAATACATCTTTTCCCTTTCTTTGTTATGGACTGCCAATGTTACAAATAACACTTAATGTACAATTATAAAATGTTAAGACACTGACAGAAAAATCCAATTTACAAAAATGTAGTTGAGTAACTGTAGCATCTTAGCTTAAACTGCTTTAGCATTTCACCAGAGAAACAAATGTTCACATTCTGACATTCTAATTTGACTACACCGCTATTACAAGACCTCTGTGCTGCAAAATCATTTCAAAATAATTCCATAAGTACATGTCTTGGCATTTGGTTTGTTTTGATGGTACTGATAGTACTCTTTCTTGTTATATGCATACACATCTATGTGAAAATTTCATGGAGAATAGATTTTGTTTTTTACTAACTGAGGCTTGCTGCAGAAACCTAGTTTTTATGATCATATTGTTAATAGTGATTAACTCAAACTAAAGATTTTACAGAAACTTCTTGAGGAAAGAATTCCCAAAAGTTATTAGCATGCAGGAAGTGTTTTATAATTTGATACAACTTAATATAAACTAGTGCATACATAGGCTAGTCAAATTATTACCAAAATGCGTTAATTCCATGGAAGCAAAAACTTAGACCAAGAGGTGAATATATAACCAAAAACCAAACCAAAACAAACAAACAAAAAAATGATAAAGAAGGCTGAATTTTTCACCATGAATGTAGTAGGTTTTAAATTACTTAGATTTCCCAGGACAAAGGACAAGAGCTGATAATTGATTTATGCATCTGAAATGTCTTGAGGTGAATATTTTAAATATCTGCATCTTTCATAGGATTATTATCTTAGAATTGAGACTAAATAATAGTTTTAACTTTATATGCCTGGTTGTGGAGAGTGTTAATTAGAAGTAGTAGAAAGTGTTTTGTGATCAACATTAAAGGTTATTCATGATATACAATGAGAAATTTGCCATTTCAGACTAAAAAAAGGCATATATTTGCAGTGCTTCAAAATCACTGACATGTGATTAGGAGCAAGTGACCTTCTCATAATTTGATGTGTGTGAAAGCATGCAGAAAATAATACAGAAAATCAAGCAAAGAATTTTCCAAAAAATAATTTGGAGTTCTTCCAAAAAACAGAATAGGTGTCAATGACACGTAGGCTAGGACTGAATAGTCCCACCAGCTATCAAAGCATATAATCCCAAAATGATTAAAATGATTACATTTGGAGCACCTGGTAATGACCACTTGCTGTAAAAGTGTATATATGGTTTTAGGATAATTCTTTAAATTTTAAAAAAAGATTGAGAATTTTATTACACGATAGATCCTAAAGAAGTAGAAGTGAAGACAAATTACTAGACTTTTTCTAGTCCCCATGTTTAGAAGTCATCCACAGTTTTAAAGTTTTAAATTCTTCTTTCCCTGTGATGTAAGCAATAATAAACAACTCAAGTAGTATTTGATAAAGTGGGCAATAGCTGTGCCTACTCTGTACAAAAACAAAAAAGGCTCAATTGCGGCATGCAGATAGGTGGACTCTGACGTTCTCCAGGGTAGTAACATGGAATACTTGCAAGACCAGAATTATTCTTTTTAGTTAAGTGACTTGAGAAGTGAATAGGAACTACATGTAAGAATGTTCCCCCCGCGTTCCTGTAAATTTGTAGTAAGGATAGCAGTCTCTCTGATGGATCCACTCAGTCTTTAGTTGGCTTAGGAACTGGGTGGGCTAGAGAGTTAAAGTGTGAGTCTGGGTATTTTATTCATTCCCAGCCAGAACTCATCCTACATCAGGCTCACAGAGTAGGCAGGTGATTCTACCCACTAATTTGCCACCAGTAAGAAATACTTAATTATAAACTGGGACACTGTAGTGAGCAGAAAACCTACCTATGGTATTTTATTACTTAAAAATGAGTATTATTTTTCAAACTGCTTATATAATGAGATTCTGATTGAGGTAATACATTTTTTGTGAAGTTAAATGGAATAATCTTTATTTTTATTTTTCAGGTTAAATTTTTTGTGTGAATTTAAGGTATAAAAATAATGTTATTACATCATTATATTTATAAAGTATGTATTACTTTCTCCCTTTTTCCTGTATGTGCCATGTTTCATTAAGTGTATGAAGCTATTTTATAAAAGTTTTGAAACCTGTCACTGACGTGTCCAAATCTAGTACTGACAGTGTGTTGTTTTCTGAATTTGCCAACTCTAGACCTTCACATTCTCCAGAAAGAGTTATTGTCCATATGGGAATTGTCCTGAGCTCATCCCTGCAGAGTTATGCCCCTCCTAGGCCTCAGTTCACTGTGGCAGTATTTGTGATGCCTTATCCTTACATATGCCATTCCATGTGTTGGCTCTCCTAAATGAACTTTCTGAGTTCTTGTCAATACACTTGACCCTTGCCTGAGCAGCAATAGATGTCAATATAAATGTCAGTATAGTTGGGTATTAAGTAAGTCAAAAAAAAATTGTGTAACCCCAATCAACAAAAGTAATGAAGACATCGATTTCTTATTTACAAGAAAAAAATGAAGAAAAGAAATAGAAAAATAGAAATATTTGTTTCATTTTTATTTGCTTTTGCTTATTTTTCCATTTTTAGTTTTTAAGGGAAGGGGTGGAGAGCAAAAGGAAATAGAAGGTGAAAAAAAAGTGTATGCTCTGGGGTCAGAATAAGTAGAATACAAAATCTCCAGGATTTGGAGAAGAAAAAACAAAAAAAGAGAGAGAAATAGAGATGGCAAGTGATTACTGATGCAAAAATGAACTTTTGTTTAACATGCCCAAAAGATTTAAGGATTATCACTGCATGTTATTTTCTGTAACTCAATTGTAGATCAGTCCATTATTTTTCTCTTTGACTCTTTTGAGGGCATAATTAAGGTTTAATCTTGTTCCTTCTCATGCATATTTTTCTTCCTACTGTCTACTATACTAGTAGCTGTCATACTGAGATGGGGTATCTCTACTGTTACTCAAAGTCATTGGAGATTCTAGGTTATAGTTCACACAAGCGAATAATGATTCCTATCTCTGAAAGAAATAAACCCAAAAGATTATCTAGCCACCACTTCTCTTTAGAAAAATACAAATACAGAGGAGTGATATGTACATGTAAAATTATATGAACGTCTGAAAGTGTAGAGTAATACCTGTAGAAAATTCAAACTTAGGAAGAATAAAGTTCTCAAAAATCAAGTTTTTATTACTATACGTAAGGAAAGACAGCTCAAAACTGAAGGCCATTTAGACATATGTGTATCCGTGTATTTATGTGTATATAAATTAGATATATGTGTATTTCCACTCTTCACTTTATTATCCTTTCATGTTCACACTTGTATTTACACATATACACACACTTCTCCCCTTCAGAGGTTTCCATCTGAAAACATATATCCCTCCTTCTTCTTGACAAATCATTCCCTTTTCACAGGAAAAAGTGTTGCTCCATGATTGCTCCCAAAATTGTCATTCTCACCTAGCATCATATGCCTCTGTCAGGAGGACAAGGGTGTGTTTGTTTTGCAGAGAAGTAAAGGCTTAAGGTGGGTCATGAAATTTAGTCAATGGAGATGAACCAAATTCTAATCCAATGCTTTCTTATTCAAGAGCAGATAATCAGGGTTTCTTACTTGGAATTCTATTAACTTAGCACCTCTGTGTAATATCTTACTTTCTCTCTGTAGCAAAAGCTTATCGGCATATTGGAGAAAGAATATTCTCTCTGTTAGGGAGGATTTGGTCTTGTCCTCTAAGCACAATGGTGTACTATTGTTATGCTGAGGAATATCGGTCGTCTTTCCACTCTGCCTGAGGCCTGTGTCACAAAGAAACTGTAACAATGGCTGTTCTCTTAGTTTACTAAGGAAAGAGTAAAGTCTCAGATTTCAGGTTTTTGCTTTTTTTTTTTCCTTTTTGAGTGGGAGCTTTGTAGGAGTTTGCAATTGTCATAATGGAAGAAACACACAGGGAAACAAGAATCAGAATTATTTAAATCCTTTTTGAAATTACTCACTCTGAAGTCTATAATCAGTGTATTCAAAGCCTTAGACTAAGTATTTCCCTGTCAAATCAATCATAAAGAAAACCAACAGTTTCCAATTCTGTATTTTATCCAGAAGTATATATTGAAACAAAAACACAATATTAATCATACTATTTTGCCACATTTATATTTTCTATGTCTATGAGGATTTACAATTGTCTAAAACATTTATCAAAAATGAAACAAATGTATACCCTTTTAAAATTACTTTTTTTCTTTCAACATAGCATTGATCACTTCTATTCATTTCTTTTGTATTCTCTACTTGCTTTTTCCTCATACTTTGTGTGATTTTTCAGGCTAGCATGTTTGAAATAAAATGGAACCAGCTAATAATGTTTTAGTTTTCAAAAATAAAACTATATCAGTATAAGTTTATATGATTATACACATTGTCATATTAAAAATATATATAAATTACTGTTATTTCATACTGCTTTATATAGAATGATACTCATATTCAATTATTTATAGAAAATAATGTAATACTCATTTTTAAGAGTAAACTCAGAATCTAGGGCATGTTTCTCAATGGAGCTGTGCTTTCCACCAAGGCGCATTGTATAAACGCATGGAGGTATTTTCAGTTGTCATAATTATTGTGGAGATGTTCTAGGCATGGGCTTTTAATGCTAAATATTTAAAGGTCATGTGTTGGCACAACATCATTAAGACTTTTATGTTCTCCTCAAATTTTGAATGACCCACAGAGAATTATGAGGTCGGATGCTTTTTAAATTTCTAATTTTAGAATCAGATTGCATTTTTACAATAAAAGATAACTAATTTTTGCATTGTTTTAATATATACTGATTTTTTCCCAATAATACAATATTGGATAAATGCAGACAAGGCCTGCTTTCTTTCTAACTTTAGCATTCAAAAATTATACACACGCACATGCACACATGAGCACACACATAAACTTAGCCCTTATATCAAAATGTTAAATATAAAAGTCTAACTTGTTGAAAGTTTTCTTACTTTTAATAAACATAATTTAAGCACATTCTGTCTACTTAATTTTGTATATTAAATTATATAAATGACTATTACTCTATACATTAGGAGACTTTCTTTTTCTTTTACTCTTACTCCCTCTTTTCTTGACTCTCTGCCCTCCCGTTGTGGCAAATCTTGTGAAAACTTATTCATTCTAAAAAGGTGAGACCTATACTTCGTCATAGTAATAGTGAAATGCCAAATCAATATTACAGTTTTGCTAACTTCAATTGCTTTTTCAGTTCTGTGCTAACTGCCCTCTTTCTACTATAAATAAAAAGAAAAATACTATCCTTTTACACTCATGTAAATCATTATTTTCAATATTTATTAAATACCTACAAATTTAATGTTTAATTAAACAGATGCATATGTACAGAAATGGAAAATATTTATTCTCCTAGCCTTATGTTATTCATAAAATTGATAACACCATTATAAAATTATTTCTTTTAGATTAAGTGTATTAGACTAAGAGTTAAAATCTGGCTATTACTATCTGTAAGTCACTGTGCTTTCCGCTAACATTAACTCATTCGTATAATTTTGGTACTCTGTTGTGAATTGCTAATGACGATAAGTTTCCTCTAACACACTTTAAAATTATCCAATAATTATGAATTATGCCTTGTTAAAATAAGCATTTATTATGTAATGTCACTCAATATATTTTCTATTTTTATAACTCTATGTTTAATTATTAAATTTCTATTTTAAAATAAATTGGGATTCTAACAAATGTGAAACTTTAATATGGTTAATATGTTGCAATATTATACTTTCTAATTTACTTATATTTTATATTTTTATGTTCTAGTATTTTTCTCATGTACTCTTGACCATTTATTGCTTACCCAACTAATATTAACTATATTTTACCAAGAATTAGAAATTGCCATTTTTAACACTGTTTCCATGATGTATGTCATGCAAATTTATTTGGATTTAAAATGTTTCAGAGTAAATTTCAAAAAACATCATATAATGGCACAAATGAGACTGCATTAAAATCAAACCACCTCCTGGCTTTTGGCTATTTCTTAATAACATCGTTAAAAAACATGTTTTCTTGATAATAATTATTTAGTGATTCAATAACTATTGGATAATAATTTCATTTCAGATTTATGAGTTCTCTTTAAATAAAAGAGATCTAGGTAATTAAGAAATAAATAAATTTAGGATTTTGATAAACTGCAAAGAATTGCTTTATAATGAATAAGACATTAGCACTCAGTTTTAAATAATAAACAATCTAATATATGAATGTATCACCAAATTCTTTGAGAACTTCAAATACTTTGCTTCAAACATTGTTATTTTAATAATTAAAATAAATAAAAAAGAATAATATTTTGTGAAAGGCACAATCATACAATATTTAAATTTCAGCATCCATATAGTTTTGTTGAGACACAACCACATTCATTATTTTACACTTTGGCTATGACTGCCTTCACATGAGCAGATTTGAGTAGATGTAACTGATATGTTACAGCCATCATAGCCTAACATATTTACTCTCTGGACTACTACAGACAACAGTTTTCTGACACTGCTCTAAATAAAAATGAATTGATGACATTCAAATATGAAAATGAAAAATGTACAAGTTTATAATAAAAGAATAAACATATTATTGAGGAATTATTTAAGCTAGCTGCTTAAATGACTGAGAATATCTTCATTTTCAACAAACATGCAATACTGTCAGTAACATATCCAACCTCTATATAATATTTATAGTGAAATATTTTTTAAAATAATCATTATTGTTTTGCTATTTTTGAAAAATCTGTTAATATCATTGCACGAGTTTTGTAGAACCTTTGTAACATTTGAAACTCTTGCATTGATGGCACTGTCATTGAAATGCCTGTAAAAATTAAATCATTACCTTTGGTAAACACACTTTAAACTCATCTTGTTAAACTATTAAATTTTAATTGTTTTGCAAATTGCATGAAAATAAATATGAAATATAGTTTAACTTTTCTGTGTTTTCTACATTTCAATACATTTAAAATAATACCATGTTTTATGAAACAAATACAAAAATTACAAGTTTTTTTTCTATCAAAGTTAATTTGTGGTACATATAGATTGTCTTAGTCAACTGAACATCAATTAACTAAGTAGTTCTAGATTTTCTTAGTACACATTTTAATGTATTACCTTCTTATTCTGATTAGATACTGAATATTCCACTGAAAGAAAAATATAAAAAATTATGGAATTAAAATAAATTATATTCATTGCTAAGCTCTTGAGAAAAAAACATGAGTTATTTCTTTAACTAAAGACACACACTTTTATTTTATTTTATTCTATTTATTTTTATCGATTGGGGAGTACACGTGTAGTTTTGTTATATGGTATGGTGCATAATGCTAAGGACTTCTGCTGTACCTGTTAGCTGAGTAGTGAATATTGTACCCAATAGATGAGTTTTCAACTCCCACTCCTCTCTCATTTCTCTTTTTTGGAGTTTCCAGAGTCTACTACTTTCCACTGCTTAGCTCACAATTATGAGTGAGAATACATGGTATTTGATTTCCTGTTTCTGAATTATTTCACCTAGGATAATGGCTTCAGCTCCATCTATGCTGCTGTAAAATACATGGTATCACTCTCTTCTATGGATGTTTAGTATTCTAGGATGTATGTATGTGTATCACATTTTTCTAGTCCATCACCAAATGATTGGTACTTAAGTTGATTCCATGACTTTGCTATTATGAATAATGCTGCAGTAAATATACTTGTGCAGGCTGGACGCGGTGGCTCACGCCTGTAATCCCAGCACTTTGGGAGGCCGAGGTGGGCGGATCATGAGGTCAGAAGATCAAGATCATCCTGGCTAACACGGTGAAACCCCGTCTCTACTAAAAATGCAAAAAATTAGCCAGGCGTGGTGGCAGGCGACTGTAGTCTCAGCTACTTGGGAGGCTGAGGCAGGAGAATGTCGTGAACCCGGGAGGTGGAGCTTGCAGTGAGCTGAGATCACGCCACTGCACTCCAGCCTAGGCATCAGAGTGGGACTCCATCTCAAAAAAGAAAAAAAAGAAAAAAAAATACATATATATATATATGCAAGTGTCTTTCTGAAATTAAAATTTATTTTCCTTTTGGTAGATACCAAGAAGTGGAGATGACAGATTAAGTGGAATTCTAGTTTTACTTCTTTGGGAAATGTCTGTACTGTTTTCCATACAGTTTGTACAGATTTACCTTCTCACCAGCAGCATATTGGCATTTCCTTTTCTCTGCTTTTGTGCAATATCTGTTGTTTTATGACTTATTAATAACTATTTGATTGTTGTGAGATGGTATGGTATTTCATTGTGACTTCAATTTGCATTTCTCTGATGATCAGTGATGTTGAGCTTTTTCTCATATATTTTTTGACTGTATGTCTTCTTTTGAGAAATGTTTGTTCATGTTCATTGTCTATGTTTAATGAAGTTATGTGGTCCTTTTTCTTGTTGAATTGTTCGAGTTCCTTATAGATTATGAATATTAGTTCTTTGTCAAAAATGCCTAGGTTGCAAATATTTCTCCCATTCTGTAGGTTGTCTGTTTACCCTGTTAATGATATCTTTTGCTGTGCAGAAGCTTTTCCATTTTTTTATGTTTGTTTCCTTGGATTTGCTTTTGAGGTCTTAGTTATAAATTATTTGCCTAGGTCAATGTCAGAATTACTTTTTTTCTAGGTTTTCTTCTGGTATTTTCATAGTTTCAAGTTTTACATTCAATCTGTAATCATCTTGAGTTAATTTTTGTATATGATGAGAAATAGGGGTCCTGTTTCATTCTGTTTATGGCCATTAGGTATTCCCAGCAATATATATTGAATAGAATGTCCTTCCCCCATTGAATATTTTTGTAGACTTTTTGAAGATCAGATCAGCTGGTTGTAGGTATGGGCCTCTATTTCTGGGTTCTCAGTTCTGTTCACTTGGTCTGTGTGTCTATTTTTATACCAGCACCATGCTGTTTTGATTACAATAGTATTAGAGTATAATTTGAAGTCCAGTGATGTGATGCTTCCAGCTTTGTTGTTTTTGTTTCATACTGTTTTGGCTATTGGGGGTCTTCTGGTGTTCCATATGAATTTTAGAATTGTTTCTTCTAATTCTGTAAAGTCACATGCTTTGAAATCAATGTAACTGAGTCAGAAATCAGTGCAAAGAAAGATGACTGGAAAAGAAGCTGTATTAGTCTGTCCCCATGCTGCTAATAAATACATGTCTGAGACTAGGCAATTTTTAAAGGTAAGAGGTTTAGTCGACTCACAGTTTCACATGGCTGAGGAGGCCTCCGAATCATAGCGGAAGGCAAATGTGGAGCAAAATCACGTTTCACATGGTGGCAGGCAAGAGAGCTTTTCCAGGAGGAGCTCCCCCTTATAAAACTATCAGATCTCATGAGACTTATTCACTGTCACACGAACGGCACAGGAAAGATCTGCCCACATGATTAAATTACCTCCCATCTGGTCTCTCTAACCACATGTGGGAATTATGTGAGCTATAATTCAAGATGAGATTTAAGGGAGGACACAGTCAAACCATATCAGAAGCACTTGAAAATTAAAAAAAAAAAAAAAACTCTGAAAAACATGTGTTTGATATTGGAACATATTTAGATCTGTAAAACAAGAGCAAAAATAACAATATATGAAAACTCGCACAAAGCTACAATACTAAATATAAGATAATTTGTGTGACATTATAATTTTGTACAATTTAATGAGCTAATATTCGTCTAAAGAAGTTAGATGAACAAAAACAGAGTAAACCCTCAAAAATTTAGGTGAAAGAACAATAAAATTATAAAAAGAAATTAATAAATTAGATATTATTAAATGATTCAAAAAAATCAAAAGATAGTACTTTGAAAATACTTGTGGAGTAGATCAATATCATACAAAATAAGTCAGTGGAAAGAAAAAAACAAAGTCAAGAATCAAAATTCAGTCATAACTACTGACAATACAGGTAATAACACTATCACATAAACAATTTCATGAAATAAATGTAAAACCGATTTTTAAAAATTTATTAATTTATGTTATTTTTATTGACAAATCATTAAATTAAATTTATAGAGTATAAAATCATGTTTTTACATATGTATACAATATAGAGTGATTAAATCATGATAATCAAAATACTCATCACTTTGTTTTACATTTTTTGTGGTGCTACATTTGAAATTTACTGTGCTATTATTTCAAAATATACAATACATCATTACTATCTACTATAGTCATCCTGATTTGCAATAGATCTCAAAATATAGTTTTTCTGTAAAGCTGAAATTGTGTACCTTTTGACGAGTAATTCCCAATTCACTTGCCTCTCCCCTTGCCTGTTCCCAACCCTTGGTTACCATCCTTCTACTCTCTACTTCTATGAATTCAACTTTTTTAGATTTCACCTATAAATGAAATCATACAGTTTTAGTCTTTACATGCCTACCTTATTCATTTTTTCATAATGCCTTCCAGATTCACTCATGCTGTCCCAAGTGACAGAATTTTGTTCTTTTTTAAGGCTGTGTCGTATTTCTCTACATATATGTACCACATTGTCTTTCTTCATTCATCCACTGATGAACATTTAAGTTGAATTCATATCTTGGCGACTGTAACTAATGTTGCTATAAATGTGGGAGTGAAGATACCAACTTGACATATTGATTTCAGTTCCTTTGCTTATATTCCCAGAAGTGAGATGACTGGATCATGGAAGTTCTATTTTTATTTTTGTGAGGAACCTCCATACCATTTTCCATAATGGCTACAATAATTTACATTATCACCTTCATTGTATAAGGATTACATTTTGTTTCACATCCTCACCAACACTTACTATCTTCCATCTTTTTGATAAAAACTAGTCTAAGAGGAATGAAGTAGTATCTCATCATGGTTTGGATCTCCATTTTCCTAATAATCATGATGCTGAGAACTTTTTTAATGAATCTGTTGGCTGTCGTCATGTTTTCTTTTGAGAAATGTCTGTTCAGGTTCTTTGACATTTTTTTAAGTCAGGTTATTTATTTTTTTGTCACTGAGTTGTTTGAGTTCTTTATATATTTTGGATATTAACTACTTATCAGATATATGATTTGTAAATATTTTTCCCATACTGTGACATATCTCTTTACTTTGTTCATTGTTTTGTTTTTTTTTTTCTGTGCAGAAACTTTTTAGTTAAATGCAGTTCTATTTTATCTATTTTTTTATTTTGTTTTCTGAGACTTCAGGGTGTTTTTAAAAAAATCCTTGCCCAGGAGCGATGGCTTATGCCTGTAATCCCAGCACTTTGGGAGGCCAAGGTTGGTGGATCACCAGAGGTCAGGAGTTCAAGACCAGCCTGGTCAACATGGTGAAACCCCATCCCTACTAAAAATACAAAAATTAGCTGGGCATCATGCTGGGTGCCTGTAATCCCAGCTACTCAGGAGGCTCAGACAGGAGAATCACTTGAAACCAGGAGGTGGAGGTTGCAATGAGCCGAAATCATGCCATCGCACTCCAGCCTGGGTGACAAGAGCAAGACTCCGTCTAACAAAAAAAAAAAAAAAAAAAAACAACAACAACAACAACAACAAAAAAAACCACTTTCTTACGTTGAAATGCATAAACCCACAAGGCTTTATAGGCTAATTTTACAAAATATACCAAAGCAATAACACAAATATTACACAAAATAATTTAAGAACAATTTTTAAAATGGTATGTTTCTTTTTTTTTTTTTTTTTTTTTTGAGACGGAGTCTCACGCTGTTGCCCAGGCTGGAGTGCAGTGGCGCGATCTCGGCTCACTGCAAGCTCCGCCTCCCGGGTTCCCGCCATTCTCCTGCCTCAGCCTCCTGAGTAGCTGGGACTACAGGCGCCCGCCACCGCGCCCGGCTAATTTTTTGTATTTTTAGTAGAGACGGGGTTTCACTGTGGTCTCGATCTCCTGACCTTGTGATCCGCCCGCCTCGGCCTCCCAAAGTGCTGGGATTACAGGCTTGAGCCACCGCGCCCGGCCTAAAATGGTATGTTTCTTTACTGCTATTTTAGGTTCTCACAACCTTAATATCAAAACTGGAATACAGCCTTGGATCTAATTCCTTTGTGAATATAGATGCAAATATTTCTCAACAAAACATTAGTATACTATCTAAGTATATGTAAAAAGTAATGATATATTATTAACATATGGGGCTTATCTCAAAAACATGTGATTGAATGTATATCAGAAAATTGTTTAATATAATTAAACTATATTTTTAATTTTAAATCAGAAAAATTATTCAATAAAAGAGAATCTTAATCTTCCTTTACAATGCCACCATTATTGAATTAGTCAACTAAGTCAACCATCTAGGGTTCATTCTTGATTATCATTTTACCACAATACAGCAAACTATTCACCAAGTCCTAAAATTTCAATTTCTACATATTGCTGCAATTGATCATAACCTCCCCATTTTCTCTGCTAATTCATTATTTTCCCCTTCATTGGTAACTGCTTTACTTATTTTCCCATCAGTTCTGTTGTTCACATTCTCATTGTTCTTGTCTATGTCTTTAAATTATTTATGTATTGCTTGAAATTGTTTAGTAGTTTTCCAAAACCATAAAGACAGTATGTAATTTCCTTCGTAGTCTAAATTAGCAGTTTCCAACCTTTTTGGAACCAGGGACTGTTTCATGGAAAAAAAACTTTTCCACAGACCAGAGTCAGCGGGGATGCTTTCGAGTTTATTCAAGTGCATTACATTTATTGTGTGCTTTATTTCTATTATTATTACATTGTAATATATAATGAAGTAATTATACAACTCACCGTAATGTGGAATCAGTGGGAGCCCTGAGGTCTTTTTCAGACAGTCCCATCTAGGGGTAATGGGAGACAATGACAGATCATCAGGCATTATATTTTCATAAGGAGCACACAGCCTAGATCTCTCAGGCACATCTCACAAAAGGGTTTGTGCTCCTATGAAAATCTAATGTGCTGCTAATCTGACAGGAAGTGGAGCTCAGGTGGTAATATAAACATTAGGGAGAGGCTGTAAATACATATGAAGCTTTCCTGTTTCACCCGCTGCTCACCTCCTGCTTTGTGGCAGCCTGGTTCCTAACAGGCCATGGACTGGTATGGGTTTGGGGACCCCCGGTCTAAACTATGCCTGGTATTTCTGTTTTATAGGCCATAATGTGTTACTATTAACCTCTTCTTCAAGTCATAACACTGGAGGTTGTTAGGACTAAATTAGGTACTATATTAAAAATACTACACAATGTATAATTTGTATCTGATATTGTCATAAATTTTAGCAATATGAAAATTAATATACTATTGTCTAATATACTCAGGATTTCATGCAGAAACTTATCTCAAGTGACTCTTTCTATATTAAAGATATGTGATATCTTCACATATTCTGACTTTGGTGCAGCAAAGCTGTACTTATTGTCATGAAATGCCTCTGAAATGTTTGCCTATGGTTATAAATTTTAGTTGATTAAACAACTTGTTTTTTCCAAACTTCCTATATTTCTTCTTCTTTTTGAATATTTGAACATGTCTGTTTTCTTCATTATATTATTAATTCTAAAATCGCACAGAGAAATAAAAAAAAAAAACCTTAGTTAGTTTTTAAGCCAGCATAGTATTGTGTAATACATTTTCTCTACACAATTTTGTAGTAAGTGTTTATTTACTTGAAGTATATGTTATTTATTTAAAGCTAGATTCTATATGGATTTCTTGACTGGAGATGGTTAATAAATTTCACCTAGCTCAAGGCATGAGAATACCATTTTTACAATGATTTAGCATTGTGCTTGACACATTCATTGTAAGTGTTCTTGGCTAATTGATTAATAGCATAAAAAGTAATTCAGTAGTCAATTGGTCTATAAAAGATAACGATAGCTCAAAACATTTTCAGCATTATTAAAAAATAATATAACTGAGAAAATCCTTTCCCAGGGTTTATAATCATGAAATGTCATATGATGGAGGTGTTATAGTTAAGATGTTTTTGTATAGAAACAGTAAATTGGGTTATGTGTCCATGAAAAACCTTTCCTATCTTTTTCTAGGTAAAAAGAGAAGCTTGAAAATTGATCTCCAGGGATGCAGAGGTGAGCTAGATAGAAAATAAAAGGATGTTGATATCACTATTGCCTGTAGCAGAAATGTCACAGAGTAGCTACGACTCTGCCATATCACCTAACCTTTCTCTGTACCAGCCATTTATTTCTTTAATTTCTTGACAATAGAATGGTGCACTTTTCTTAGTTTAAATTAGAAATGTCTTCTAGACATTTATCTTCATTGTGATCTCGTGTATACGGTTCAGGGATTTTGCTGCTCAGGTACTTAATAGAATCTCTGAAAGTCTGTAAAATATGGTACCTATAGATACAGTAATGTTAGGTATAATATAATCATTTTCATTTAAGCATATTTCTTTTATAAAGTTATGCATATCCTTACATTTACCCTGTAAAAATATACTGTACTGAAATGATAACTTCAGGAATGAATTATATGCAATGTTAGCCATGTTATTTGTACATGTACACTAAAAAGCAAACATTACAAAGCCATCTCTTATGAAATCACACACATCTTCAAATGACAAAAACATTTATTATTTGTCCATTTGGGCACAATTTTTAAAAATCTATCATAAGCCAAAAAAATTGTATCTGTCCTCTTTACCTATAATCTCAGATCATACATTCTTTTTCCAGCATCACTAAAGATAGCTAATGTTTGTGCTCTCTAATCCTCCTATTTCTAGTGCATTTTACTTGAAAGCACATTACTCTGAAAGTTGTATCAAGCAGATATTTTGATCTGAATCATTTATCCTTAATTTTTAAATAAAAGGACATACTTCTTGCTAAAAGGATTTGAGGCATCAAGTAGGCACAGGAACATTCTGGAAGCCAGCTTGTAATACACTGGACATTTTAGTGTCTTTAAAGGCAGACTTGGTGTTTTTTTTTTTTTTTTTTCTTTGTTCTTTTTAAAGGGTGATGTAAAAAAAAATGTAGTAATAAGTATCTCTATTTTAAATCCCCCTACAAAGCAAAAACAATATGTACAAAGAACTAGAGGGTGAAAACAATGTATTTTTTACTTTTAATCACTAACTTCTTCTAATGTTAAACATTATTTCTTATATTTACTGTTGCTTTGGGAAATATGAAACACATAACTATGCCAGTGATTGTCAACACTGGGCTATATAGTTACTTAGAAAGAGATGCAACATTGAATTATACTTTATTTTCACTTATAATCATAGCTATATTTCTCCTTCCATTTAATGAAAGCACTATGTATTTTATTCAAATTTATGAATTGATTACATTGTGATAAATTACAAGAAAGATGACAAGTTATTTGATTTAGAATATGGGTTTTTAATATTTAACATGATTTCTGTCAGATATTTTTCTGCATTGGTAAAGTGATACCTGACTCTAAATTAAAACATTTGTTATTCTTATTTTATTTTTTCCCTATACTTCAGAAAGGAAAGCTCTAGTATTCTTCTGCAGAACACATCAGACACCTGTTCAGTGTAAAATTATAGTTGCTTTTGTTATTAAGATTGACAATAGCTAGTGGGAATGTAATTCAGGAAAATACAACACACATATTATTTTGCCTTTCAATTTCTAAATACAAAAAGTGTTCCATCAACCTACAAAATAAACAGCTTCATAAATAAATTTTAAAAATTACAGGGATATATTTTAGCAATATTCTTTTAGATATTTGTCTAAGTTATGGCAAAAATATGAAGAACCAAGAGAAAAGTAAATGTTTTGTTGACAAGAAGACATTTTAAAAAGCTGAGAGTGGTGCAAATTAAGAAGAATGAAATAGTTTTGGTAATTTTGAGTAAATGACATGAATTAAGCATATAATATTATTTCTAAATTACATTCCTACATATATAAATCAACTTGTACACAGAAAAAAATGAAAATTTAAATATATAAATGTTTATGTTTCAAGTGAATGGGTTATTAGGCATGTAAAGTAAACATTTTTTTGAATAAACTATGACATGTTTATATTTTATAAATTTTTAATGAAAGAAAATTAGTCTAAATTTAGATTTGATTGAAAATGTCCTTAAATATTAAATGAAAATTTATTATCATCTTTACATTACCTGAGAGCAAATTACTTTCTCTAAATTATTATTGTACTTGGTGTGGTTGTTGGAATAATTTTTTTCCATGTAACTCTTTTTTGATACTTGTTTTCGTGCCTATTTCTCCCTAACATCAACAAGAAATCTGTATCTGAATTTGCTTTTACTGATCTTTTGTGTAAGTAAAAATAATAACAATAATAAGTTGATAAAGTGTGTTTGCATGGATACTGAGTATAGTTTTTGAATGAAGGACTTATATGTATGTATTCATAGGCACATGTTTATTTATATGCACATGATATATGAATTTACATATCTATTTGAAATTTTAAATAACTTCTCTAATTTTTCAAAGTAACAAGTTTTTTTTTCACCATTTAAGTTCTTTGCAATTTACAAACTATTACACAACTTTTCAAGATGTGTCCTTTGGAGGAAATCTGACTGCAACCTGTGTCCCTAAAGCAGGAATAGACAGTTGGTTCTCTGTGAAACACATAGCATCAGCGTTATAGTTCAAACTTGAAAATGTTAGTATTTTTATGATATTCTGAATTTCATTATCAAGGCTACATACTCATTAACGGTCTTTTTAAAGATAGATGAATTGAGAAATCATATTATACAGACTGTTAGAAGTCCCAATGGTTTAATGTTAAATCAAAAGATTAACATATGTAAAGTATATAATGTTTAAACTTGTATTGATATTTTGCTGTATTCTCGATAGCAAAAATTTGGTCAGTTTTTTATGCATAATCAAACTATAAACACTAAAACTTAAAATTCTAACATTATTTACATGAAGGCCAAGGGATCAGCCTTTAGAGTGGACTTGACCACCATGTCAAGTATAGATTTGCTCAATGGTTTAAAGATATTCATTGATGATCCTGTATTAGTCCATTCTCATGCTGCTAATAAAGATATACCCAATACAGAGTAATTTATAAAGAAAAGGGATTTAATTAACTTACAGTTTTGCATGGCTGAAGGGCCTCAAGAAACTTACAATCATGGTGGAAGGGGAAGCAAACACATCTTTTGTCACATGGCAGCAGGAGAGAGACGGATTAGCAAAGATGGGGAAAAGCCCCTTATAAAACCATCAGATCTTGTGAGAACTCACTGCCTTTCATGAGAACAGCATGAGGATAACTGCCCCAATTATTGTCTCCAACCAGGTCCCTCAAATGACACATGGGGACAATTTAAAATAAGATTTGGGTGGGGACACAGCCAAACCATATTATTACCCCACTGACCCCTACCAAATCTCATGTCCTCATGTTTCAAAACATAATCATGCCTTCCCAACAGTTCCCCAAAGTCTTAATTCATTCCAGTATTAAGCTAAAAGTCAAAGTCCAAAGTCTCATCTCAGACAAGGCAAGTCCCTTCTGCCTATGAGCCTGTAAAATCAAAAACAAGCTAGTTACTTCCTAGATACAAAGAGGATACTGGCATTGAATAAATACACCCTTTTCAAATGGGAGAAATTGGACAAAACAAATGGGCTACAAGCATCATGCAATTCCAAAATCCAATAAGGTAGTCATTAGACCTCAAAGTTCCAGCGTGATCTCCGTTTACTCTATATCTCACATCCAGGTCATGCTAATGCAAGAGGTGGAATCTCATGGCCTTGGGCAGCTCTAGTGTTAATTGCAACCCCCGACCCCCTGCCCACTAGCTGTTTTCACAACTTGCGTTCAGTTCAAACTCAACGTAGCTTTTCCAGACACATAGTGCAAGCTGTTGGTGCATCTACCATTCTGAGGTCTGGAGAAGGATGACTTTTTTTCTCACAGCTCAACTAAGTAGTGCCCTATTGGGGGCTCTGACCCCACATTTTGCTTCTATACTGCCTGAGCAAAGGTTCTCCATGAGGGCTCTGCCCTTGTAGAAGACTTCTGCCTGAACATTCATGCATTTGCATATGTCCTCTGAAATCTAAGCAGAGGTTCCCAAACCACAATTCTTGACTTCTCTGCACCTGCAGGCTTAACATCATGTGGGAAATGCCAAGACTTGGGGCTTGCACCCTCTGAAGCCATGACCTGAGTTGTACCTTGACCCTTTTCAGGTATCACTGGAGCAGCTAGGATGCAAGGCACAAAATCTCAAAACTGCACAAAACAATGGGACCCTGGGCCCTGCTCACGAAATTATGATTTCCTCCTAGGCCTCAGGGCTTGTAATGAGAGGGATTGCCATGTCAGAGGAAAGGTCTCTTACATTACATGCCCAGGACACCTTTGTCTTGATGATTAGCATTTGGTTTCTGTTACTTATGCAAATGTCTGCAGCTGGCTTGACTATCTCCACCAACAAAAATGGGCTTTTCTTTTCTACTGCATCATCAGGCTGAAAGTTTTCCAAAATTTTATGCTCTGTCATCTCTTGAATGCTTCACTGCTTATAAATTTTATCCACCAGATACTCTAAATCATCTCTCTCAAGTTCAAAGTTCCACAGATCTCTAGAGCAGGGGCAAAATGCTGCCAGTCTCCTTGCATAGCAAGAGTGACCTTTACTCCAGTTCCAAACAAGTTCTTCATCTTCATCTGAGAGCACTGCAGCCTGGACTTTATTGTTTATATCTCTATCAGCAATTTGGTCAAAGCCACTCAACAAGTCTCTGAGAACTTCCAAACCTTCCCACATCTTTCTATCTTCTGAGCCCTGCAAGTGTCCAGGAAGCTGCAAAATTTCTCACATTTTTCTCTCTTCTTCTGATCCCTCCAAACTGTTCAAACCTCTGCCTTTTACCCAGTTACAAAGTTGTTTCTACATTTTCTGGTATCCTTACAGCAACTCCTTACTTTACTATTACCAATTTACTGTATTGGTCCATTCTCACACTGCTAATAAAGAAAAAAACCCAAAATGGAGTAATTTATAAAGAAAAGAAGTTTAATTGTCTCACAGTTCCATATGGCTGGTGACATAGGTTGGCTCTGTGTCCCATCCAAATTTCATCTTGAATTGTACTCCCATTATTTCCACATGTGAGAAGGACCCACTGGGAGATAATTTGAATCATGGGAAAAGTTTCCCTCATACTGTTCTCCTGGTAGTGAATATGTCTCAAGAGATCTGATGGTTTTATCAGGGGTTTCCACTTTTGCATCTTCCTCATTTTCTCTTGCTGCCACCATGTAAGAAGTGCCTTTCACCTCTCGTAAAGATCCTGAGGCCTCCCAAGCCATGTGGAACTGTAAGTCCAAATAAACTTGTTTTCTTTCCAGTCTCCAGTATGTTTTTATCAGGAGCATGAAAACAGGCAAATACAGTAAATTGATACCAGGAGTAGGGTGTTGCTCAAAAGATATCTGAAAATGTGGAAGCCACTTTGGAACTGGGCAGTAGGCAGTGACTGGAACAGTTTGGTGGGCTCAGAAGAGAGAAAGATATGAGAAAGTTTGGAACTTCCTACAGGCTTATTAAATGGTTTTGACAAATATGCTGATAATGATATGATATGGACAATGAAATGCAGGCTGAGGTGGTCTCACATGGAGATAAGAAACTTGTTGGGAACTAGAGCAAAGGTGACTCTCGTTACATTTAGGACAGAGATTGGTAGCATTTTGTCCCTGCCGTAGAGATTTGTGAATCTTTCATCTTGAGAGAGATGATTTAAGGTAACTGGCAGAAGAAATTTCTAACCAGCAAAGTATTCAAGATTTGTCTTGGGTTCTGTCAAAGGCATTCAGTTTTAAAAGGAAATCAGAGCATAAAAGTTCAGAAAATTTGCAGTCTGATAATGCAATGGAAAAGAAAATCTCATTTTCTGAGGAGAAATTTAAACCAACTGCAGATATTTGCATAAGTAATGAGGAGCTGATTGTTAATCCCAAATAAAATGGAAAATATCTTCAGGACATGTCAGAGACCTTTGTGCCAGCCTCTCCCATCACAGACCCATAGATCTTAGGAGGAAAAAAATGGTTTTGTGGCAGAGCCCAGGGTTTCCATACTATATGCAGTCTAGGGACTTGGTGCTCTGCGTCTCAGCCACTACAGCCATGGCTGAAAGGCGATAATGTAGTGCTCTGGCTGTAGGTTGAGAGGGTGCAAGCCCCAAGCCTTGGCAGCTTCCATGTGGTGTTGAGCCTGCAGGTGCACAGAAGCTCTCATGGAGAACCTCTGCTAGGGTAGTGAAGAAGGGAAATGTGGGCTTGGAGCCCCCATACAGAGCCCCTACTAGGACACTGCCAAGTGGAGCTGTGAAAAGAGGGCCACAGTCCTCCAGACTCCAGAATGGTAGATCCAACTACAGGTTGTACTGTGTGCCTGAAAAAGCAACAGACACTCAATTCCAGCCCAAGAAAGCAGCCTGGAGGCAGGCTGTACCTTTAAAAGCAACAGAGGCAGAGCTGCCCAAGACCATGAGAACACACCCCTCACAACAGTGTGACCTGAATGTGAGACCTGGTGTCAAAGGAGATCATTTCGGAACTTTAAAATTTGACTACCTCGCTGGATTTCTGACTCATGTGGACCCTGTAACTCCTTTGTTTTGGCCAACTTCTCCCACTTGGAATGGCTGCATTTACCCAATATCTGTACCTCCATTGCATCTAGGAAGTAACTAGCCTGCTTTTGATTTTACAGGCTCATAGTCAGAAGGGACTTGCCTTGTCCCAGATGAGACTTTTAACTGTAAACTTTTGGGTTAATGCTGAAATAAGTTAAGACTTTGGGGGACTGTTGGGAAGGCATGATTGGTTTTGAAATGTGAGGACATGAGATTTGGAGGGGTTAGGATAGGATGATATGGTTTGGCTCTGTGTCCCAACCCAAATCTCATCTTGAATTTTACTCCCATAATTCTCGTGTGTTGTGGGAGGGACGCGGTGGGAGATTATTCAAGTCATGGGAGCAGTTTCCCCCATATTCTTCTTATGGTGGGGAATAAGTCTCACAAGATCTGATGGTTTTATCAGGAGTTTCCGTTTTTGCATCTTCCTCATTTTCCCTTTTCCTCATTTTCCCTTGCTACTACCATGTAAAAAGTGTCTTTCACTTTCCACCATGATTCAGAGGCCTCCCCAGCCATGTGAAATTGTAAGACCAATTAAAACTTTTTTTTCCTCAGTCTTGGGTATATCTTTATAAACACTGTGAAAATGAACTAATATAGCTGGAGAGGCCTCAGAAAACTTACAGTCATGTTGGAGGGACAGCAAACATTTCCTTCTTCCCATGGAGGCAAGAGTGAGAAAGATGAGTGAAGGCCAGGGTAAAGCCCCTTATGAGATTTGGGTGGGGACAGAGCCAAACCCATGTCAATTCCTATTTCTAAAGAGAATGCTATAAATTTTTTTTCCATAATTCATCATGATCAGCCAATGAAGCCCCTAAATCCAGCAATCTTTTTGATCAAGTTTGTAACATGCCACAAAGGAGTCAAACACATTTGGGCTACAGCTCATGACCCCTTCTGATTTCAGTATCACTCTTTGGATGTGATTTCATTCTGCTGGCCTGTGTGGCAGCTGTGATATTCTTCATCACAAAATTTTGTCTGTTTTGTTTCTGAAAGTTTTATAAAATAGGAAAGAAGACAAAAAGAGATTAGTCGTATTGAAGGCCTGACTCTGAGGGGCCTTCCAAATGGAAATCTTCCAGTTTATTACAGTATGAAGAGGTTGAGGTGAAGCACTCCCTTCCTCCTGGGACAAAACGTCTTTTCAAAACTTACCTTATTAAGTCAAAGTTTGTTTTCCTGAAATTTAGTACTTATTTAAAAGTTAGAAATATTCTATGCCAAACAAAGATTTAAATCTAGGACCAGATGTGGTGGCTCACGTCTGTACACCAGCACTTTGGGAGGCCAATGTGGGTGAATCACCTGAGGTCAGGAGTTTGAGAACAGTCTGGCCAACATGGCAAAACCCCATCTCTACTGAAAATACAAAAAAATTAGCCAGGCGTGGTGACGCACGCCTGTAGTTCCAGCTACTTGGGATGAGGCACCAGAATCGCTTGAACCAGGGAGCCGGAGGTTGTGCCACTGCACTCCAGCCTGGGCAACAAAGTGAGACTCCATCTCCAAAAAAAAAAAAAGAAAAAAGAAAAATATATTTTCAAGCTAAGAAAAAAATAAAATCATATAAACCCTCCCTCCAAATTGAAATTCTGTTAAATGTAATAAAACTACGTATATAATTTTAACTGATAACTTATATCACATTTATTCCTGTCACTTATACAATTTTCAGGAAAAAATGATTTTTTGTGTAAGACATTATATAACTGTATATAGTGAATAGTTATGTTGAAATTACCTTTTGACGTATAATGTCTACATATTCATTATATTTTTTTAATCAATATAACATTCAAAGTTACCCTAAGGGAAAAAAAACCATGATAAACATAATAATAACACATAATAAATCAAAAACATAATAAATCAGTGACAGATTTGAAACAATGAAAACAAATCAGCATACTTCATATATACTTGGATTCTTTTCCAATAAGCAATATCTTCATAATGACACTAAATCAATAGTTCACAAATAGATCACTTTGTGCCACCTGAATATCAAATAAGGTAGAGTATGATGAAAGTAAGTTTCCAATTATATATTAGATAGACATGTTGGAGTTAAGGTTATTTTGTGGGACCAGAGACCCTCCATATGAATATGTTCCCTGCAGAGGCCAGGGATCACTTCTGCTGTGAGAAAAGTGTATCATGTGTTTGTACATTGTGTGTGCAGAGAAGGTCTTGGGTATTTTTGTTCAAGACTACATTTTAAAGTAAGGTAGGAGGCAAGACTCAACACCATAGATGGGGTTTTGTACTTGACCAAGTTGAAGACTAACTGAAACAGGGAAGTGGCAAACACACCTTCTCGATAAGGTATGTCAACCAGTGCCATGTCAGTTCATCATTTTCATGGCAACACCTGGAAGTTAGTACCCCTTTCTGTGACATTAACCCAATAATCTAGAAGTTACCATTCTTTTTCTATAAATTTCTGCAAAATCTTCCTCTTAATTTTCATGTAATTAAAGGCGGATATAAATATGACTGCAGAATTGTCCCTGAGCTGCTACTGTGGGCACACCGCCTATAGAGTAGTCCTGATCTGCAAAACAAAGTATCTCTGCTACTTCTGTACACTACTGTTTCAATAAGCATTGCTGTCTCACACTACCAGCCCACTCTTGATTATTTTCTGGGCAGAGCCAAGAAACCTCCTGCGCTAAGTCCCCGTTTTGGGGCTTGGCTTCCCAGTATCACAAGGATCTTTATATTCAAAAATGCCTAGGCATATAGAAAGATGTTGTCCCTCTAGAATAAAGGAAGAAATTATTTGCTTTTGTCCAATATAAAAGGGTGAGTTTCTTAAAGTTAGGGTTCCTCAGTGTGACACAAGTACTGTGCAGACAGCACCTACTTTAGCCTCTTGCTTCACTACTGTGGTAGCCAAGGAGGAGATAAATTAGTTTTCTAATGGTACACTAAAAATTACCACAAACTTAGTACTTAAGACAACATGAGTGTGTTACATTACAGTATTATCTTAAGTTGATTGTTTGTTACTGCTTAAGCTAGTGGGATGGTAAGAATTGCTTCTTTGGGACTAGTCAAATATCACATAAATAGGAAAGATAAGATTCCAGAAAAGCATAGGTTAGAGGGTAGTAGTTAACCTTCAGTGGCAAGACAAATGTAATAATCGTCAGTAGACAGCTCAGCTTTCAGAACTTTCATGTTGTTTTTCTAAAATGAAATGAGAATTAATTTTACAGAAAAGCACAAATATAAGCCCCTGATGTGCCTTCCTGCCTCAGCCAAGATAGCACATTAGATGCATTACTGAATCCAATTAGAAAATACAGACACTGGCAAATCCGCCAAAACCTCCAATGTAGATTTCCTAACATATAACCATTTAAATCACTTGTCTGGATTCTGAAAAGCTGGATGAAATATGGAGAATGATGACCAACTACCAAAACTAATATAAGGTAGTTCCAGCATCAGTTGCTGTTGTGTTGGGTGAATGTCACTGCCACTTTATATGTGGCTAATAAACAGGAATTTTTATTATTATTATTATGCCCATAAGTAAAGAGAATAAAACCAGTATTTTTTTTTTTTTTTTTTTTTGAGAGGGAGAGAGCATCTCGCCATATCCAAAGTTGGAGTGCAACAGTGAGATTACTGCTCACTGTAGTCTTGATATCCTGGGTTCAGGTGATTCTCTTACCCCAACTCTCAACTATAGGTGTGCACCACCATACCCAGGTAACCTTTCTGTGTATTTTTTAGTAGAGACAGGGTTTCACAATGTTGCGCAGACTGGTCTCAAACTCCTGGGCTCAAGTGATCCACCTGCCTCAGCATCTCAAATGGCTGGGATTACAGGAGTGAGCCACCATGACCACCTGTAAACCAGTTATTTTTATAATGAGATACACAGCAACATGCATTCATTGCCTTATTAAGAATTGTTAACATTTATCTTTTGTAAAAATATAGTCTTCTGGAAAATTTCTAGTCTTGAACATTTCAGAAAATATAAGCTGATACACTATATTAATAACATTATGCCATTACATAGTAGAATTAGGAGGAAGCAGTAACTACTCTGTATGTTCTAGAATTACACATACAGACCAAACGGTTAAGAATAAACTCTATGCAGATTTGAGGATTGACAGACCTGTCACCTAATGAAATGATTATGGACCCAATAGCCTGGGTCCTGCCAGGCTTTCTGCCTTAAGTGAAAGGCACACTGCTGCACTCCCTTTCACAATCTAAGTGGTATAAACCTTGTTTAGACATTTTGGATTTAGGAAAACAATATATATTGCAGATAGAAATATTCTTCTGATTAGTTTGTCATCTGACTTAGAGGAAAGCACAATTTCTAGTGAAATCTAGAGCAAAGATAATGGGGCATATGTCTTACCACATCAGTCATATCACAAAGCAGGTCCAATGGAGCTAAAGAAACCTGTAGTGAAAAAGAATGCTGTGTAGAGTCCAAAGCCAACTCCAATGGAAGAACGCTTAAAATCTAAAAGCAGAAATATACCTACTGTACAATGATAATGTTCATTTGACCAAAAAAAAAAAAAAAAAGCAGTTTCTGAAATGTTATTGAGCCCTAACAAAGTCTGGTTGCTGAAAATGGGACATCAAATTAATTTGTGAATGGAATGCTTTCTAACTAGATTGATATTATCAGAGTCACTGAGGCATACATTCACAGAAGTGCAACGGCAATATATCATACTCCAAAAATTGCGCATTTGAGGTGAGGCCCAAACATGTACACTTTATTCACACCTATGTCCTGTATTACACCAATGTATTTTTCTTAAATTGCACATAGGGATTAAAGTAGAAGAACAGTAGTCTTCTCTTAAACTAACTGCCAGGGGAAGAAAAAGAGGTCAGTTAACAGAAGGGTTGTGCCACTATGATATATTAAGTGAAAATTGAAGACGACTTGCTGCACTAAAAACCAACTCAGAGGTGGCTCAGAAAGATGTTGGTGAAATATAAATTCACCTAATGGCAGAAATGTGAGCAGAAAACTTGTTCAATCACTTTTTATGGAAGGTGAAATGGTCTGAGGCAAGCATGTTCATAGGCTGTTATTGTGGGAAATGGATGGCTGGTTAGTTAAGGGTCTGAAAGCAGCAAATTTAGAAGACTAAATGCAAGAACGTTTTGGGGAAAAGGCTGTGGATAAAACTATGCGTAGATATAAAGTGAGAAATCTTTGTGTTTTTCATTTATGTCCATTACAGTGCATCACCACAAAGGACGTTCTTATATATATAGACAAGATAACTTTTCCTAGGAATGTAAGTCAGTTCCTCTTGGCTACTTTAGTGGTGGTATAATAATTCATGTCACGAAAAAATGCCTGCCTTCCCACCATGAGAGCTCTAAAAACATTGCTGCTGACCAAGAGATGTATTTTTCAAAAGGAGGTATAACAATAGACTCATGACAAGGGATCAAGCTTTTCTAGTCTAGTCATCACCATCCAGAAGCAATAGTCTTATTAAAACAATAGAAGGCACTATTAGCTTAGATAAATCCCCCTGATGGATTGGAGTGATATCCTTAAAGAACCACTATTTACACTTCTCCAATATCCAATATATGATGTTCTATTAACATGGAATCCAAACATAGTATGTGTGGTGTTTCTAACAGTAACATATAAACCAATAATTTAGTGAAGCAATTGGGGAATTTTTGTTTTAAAACCATAAATCCTTAGACTTTGCTGAATCAGATGTCTGGGATTCTGTTCCTAGTGGTGGGAGCTGGTGAAAATGCTTCCACTAGGGGCGCATAGGCACACATTGTAGTTATTACTACTGTATTATTAGTTTGGACTCCTTTTGAGTTATTTTACTTGAGACAATAGCCTTCAGATCCATCCATGTTGGTGCAAAACATATAACTTCAGTCTTTTTTATGGCTAAGTAGTTATGTCTGTGTGTGTGTGTATGTGTATGTTTGCATATACACACACCACATTTTCTTTATACTACCCATTAATGAATATATGTTGAAGGATTGAAATAACCAAACTTTAAAAATACCAATTATTCTAAATTAATTTCTAAAATTGGAGTAATCTCAATATCCCAGTAAGATTTTTATTTCATTTTTTTGGTAAACATTAATAAGAAAATTTGATATAAAAATACAAAGTAGCCAAAATGATTTTACAATGGATGATTATAGTTAAAAGATTTATACAACCTGATTTAGCTACAGTGTTCAAGAGAGAGATTTATTCATATCAATAAGAGAATTAAAATTGATAAGAATATATATATATTAATAAAACAGAATGATTGTCCAGATAGACACACACACACAAACAGTTATGCAATTTTTTTTTTTGTTTCAGAACATTTTTATATAAAACTTTTCATGGTGAAATAAATTTGGTTTTCAAAATAGTAAAAACTAGAGCACAAAGATCACCCAAATATTCTTCATCTAAGATTTCTAAATATTAATGTCTTACATAGCCATGGGAAATTTGTCAAAATAAGGATTTCATATCAGTGAAATACTATCAAACTATTGACTCTACTTGGATTGTATCAGTTTTTCCACAACTTTATTTTTTTCTGTTCCAGAATACCGACCAGGCTACTACCTTACACTGAGTTGTCATGTTTAATTAGCCTCCTTCAATCAGGCAATGTCTGTTTCATTGTTTAAACACTCCTGATGCTTTTGAAGGTAACTTTGTCTCTCTGCTCACCTCAAATTTATAGAAAAACGCTACCTTTTAAATTTACTTAAATTGTATTTTTTTTTGCTCCTGAATGTCATATATTTTGAGATTTTTAAAATCATAAGAAAAGATTCAAAGTCATTTTATTTGTTTGAAAGTGTATTTTGCAAAATGAATTATCTCAGGTCTTTCTGAACGTTCTTTATCCTTTTCCAGGAAGTTATCATTTTGCTACATTAAGTCAAAATATGGTCTACTAAATATTTTTCATCTTCACCCTCTAATTAACCAACTGTTCAATTGCACATTGCAATTTTTTTCTAAAATCTCAAATTTCAATATGAGTAAGAAATAAAACCATGATCAGTGTCCCCAAATCTTATTATTTTTGTAATATCTTTTGCTTAAGTTCTTTATTTTCAAAATGTTTTATGTAGATACCAAAATTATATTATTATATCATTAGTCCATTATTATTTTGTCTAAAGTCATTATTGAATTACATTCTCTCCCATGGTACTAGTTAAGTGTTCTATTGCTGTACATTTTGGGGTAGTTAAGCATTATTTTTCTTGTCATTGGTTGTTAGAGTTTATTAGGGATAAAAAGCAATGTATTTTTCAGGGGCATAACTAAGAAAGGATGCACTTTTGGCAAAACTCAACTGACTTGATTGGGAATATCATGAGAATTTTTACATACCTGGGGAGCAAGGAGAAGATTTATATTTTTGTCCCATTTTATTCTGCTAGTTTTATTTCTGTATTTCACACTTTAAGAATGTACGTTTACAAAGTTATCACAATGAGATTAAAAACACAAGATTAAGAATTATACTCAATTAAACAAATACTTATTTTACAAAGGTTATATTTCTGAGTCTTGAATCCATAAACAAAATTTTGAAATGCTTCATTCATGTTTCTGGCATTAAAACAATTGTAGAATTTAAATTAAATGCTCTAATAAACAGGGTTCTAATGTATGATCATACACGACTGTATATTCAAGAAATCCTTCTTGTATAATTAAAGTTTCATTGCCTCATTTACTTGAATGATTCAATTTGAAACCCCTATAGATATTGATATGAAAGTAAATCAATAGATTAGGAAAAATATTCTCTATTCATGTTCACTATTTTGATTTAGTGTTTTGATGCTCACTATTTTGATTTAGTGTAAGTATGAACCTCAAATGACCAAAATGCAGCCACAACCACTTTCTAGAAGTATAGTCTTAATACTTTAAATTAATTGATTAGTAAAATTATTCACTTCTCAAAATTAGTAACACTTATAATAAATGTGAAACAAAGAATACCCAATTAAGGGTGAAGGAAGGAAGGAACTAGTCAGGCAAGCAGTTAGGGTGGGTCCTTGGTAAAACTCCTTCAAACAAAGAACAGCCTGAAAACCAGAGTGCAGGCCTCAGATAGGAAAGAGCCCACATCCTTGAATGGAAATGCTTACTTTGTGAACACAGATTAAAAACTTTCACTTCGTTTTTAGACACATTTCTCTCTCCTTGGCGCTCTTAGTCTTTTAGTTTTCACCTATATCACATATGCCTACCTTTCTGTGATTGGCTCTGGGTAGAGTCTTCATTTATATAGGATGAGTCATCACTTCAGCTCCTGATTTGTCCCAGATCAAGGACCCAGGCCAAGCTTCCACTTCAGTCCCTGATTGGTCCCAGGCCAAGCCTTCACCTCTCCCTCTAATTGGTTTGTCACACTATCATAAATCTTTCTGAGTGGTGCTTTTTTCCAAGATGGCCCGCAGACCAGTAAGCAAACTCTTCCACTTCCAGTCCATTAAAAACTCCAGACTCAGAATCATATCTGGCAACCCTCTTTTGGGCCCTCCTCATTGCTGAGAGCTTTTCTGTCACTTACTAAATCCAATACTGCCTTATTCACTTTCAGTGTCTATGTGCATTATTCTTCTTAGTTTTGGTACAAGAACTCACAACTCACCAGCAAGGGGAGTTAAACAGCTACAGCACTTTTTCTGATTCACTAAGCAACAGGAGTGAAAAAGATGCAACGTTCTTGGCATGTTCACTGAAATTCATCAGAAGGGAGTGTAATAGCAGACCTCCCATTCTTTACTTTCATTTCTGAGGCATCTAGTCCACAGTTTTTTAAGTAAGATTAAACAAAATATTGAGCCCCCTTAAGCCAGTTAAAAGCAGATAGCATGGGTAGCAGCCTTACATGACTCAAGCAACAGTCTTGATGGAGAGATCTTTGTCAATCCCCCATTGCCCTCAGGTGTTGGGAATGTTTGCTCTGTTTCAATCCAATTTCCTTTCATGGATGATCTAGCTGTCATGTGGGGTTGGAAGGAGGTACTGGAGCAATTGAAAGTTTCTGGCAAGACTACCTTCAGTGTACCTAAAGGCCCCTGGACTAACTCCAGCCCACGACAGCCCATTAGCGTTTTGGAACCATGAGTTCCAGTCTTTCCTATTACATTTTCTTTCATTGTCTCCTTCACAGCTATTGTGTCTCCTATTTCTTCTTTATATACAATAATATGGGTGTTTTTTTGCAGCCCAGGAGCATAATCTTCCAGGGTAGAGTCAGCAAACACCTTAGTAATCAGAATTATAACACAAATAATTGCTGTTTTTGTAATTTTCTTCAGAGAGCAGGATTTCAATATTTCAGTCTAAGTTTTTGCTGAGTAAAGACCTTTTTGCCCCAGCGATATATATTTATAGCATTGTATAAGGGAATATTTCATCCTGAGTGAATACTCTCCTCTCCATTTAGGTCGATTTTTTTTTTCCTCCATATAAGAACTCAGCATTGCCCAATGAATTTAAACAGTTTATCTATTAGACAAATTAATTTTATTGGGAGGCATACTATTGGAACAGACTATAAAGCCCCATATCTCTCTTTTCAACCTCTGCCTGGAAAATATTTGGAGACAAAGTTACAACTTAACATTTCAAATTTTACCAAGGTACTTGGAGACATGGGGTTTCTTTCCTTAGAGGGCCTTATCAGCCCTTTGTCCAATGCCTCTAGTTCTGTAATTTCTCTCTCTCTTACATTCCTCTATTAGGTTCCAGGCTCCATGCCCCATCTGTAAACAGCAAAATTCCACCTTCAAACCTCAGGAGGAAGCCACCCTTGAGAGACAATTTTAGTCTCAGTGCAGTGCCCATCACAGGAAGAATAGCCATTCAGGCCTTATGTTCTTTTGAGGCACCTGTTGTACATCCAGTTCCACTGGCACTTGAATACAAAGGGAATTCCATGTCTAGCAGTTAATTGGCCTCATTCTCTAGGAATTCATAACTTTACCTGAGCTGTCATTAGAGGAAGTAAGAATAAGGTTAAGACACTCCCTCCATTAAAGAGTCTTGCCCAAATACAACTGTGGCATAACCTCTTGCAAGCCCCATGTAGGGAAACTTGGGAGTCTTATAGTTCAAAAGTATCTAGGAAACCAATGAGAAACCACCAGCAGAAATCTAGGGCATTGATCAGGTGAGCATTACTAGTCCTACCAATTGACTCCTCTGGATCCATGGGTAAAGGTCACACTTGCATCCATGAACAGAGCTTGTAATGGTCACTGGGACCCAGAGGTCACAGGGAGGGAAAGAGGAGAAAGGGACACTCTGTCTTTCTCTCTCCACCCTGGGTTACTCCAAAAAGAGGAAGGAGACTAAGGAATGCATTTTCTTCCCACTCTTTCTAGACAAACCTTTTTTTAGCATGTGCAGCTCTCAAATGCATTCTGAAAATGTGAAACTCCTTTGACCCTCAGAAAGCACTTCACATTCTTTGTACTTGGGAATGGCCATCTTACCAACTGTAGGATGAAGACACCTGGCATCCTGAGGGAAGTGTTAATTATAATACTCTCTAATAACTAGATTGAGACCCCCTGTGTACAAACTTTCTTTGCCCTGTGAGACAACCTGGATCTTTGTCAACATTGTAGGATTGATTCCGCCCTCATCTGCAACTCCTGGATCTTCCAGCCCTTCTTCACAGCCCCCTTCCTGGAACTTCTCTAGCCATGTCATCAGTTTCACCAGCTCTACCACCCAAGAAACACCTGACTTCATTGTTATGCCTACAGGAAATGTCTGATGGACATGGTACCACCAGGGTCCAAGTTCCCTTTTCATTGCAGGACCTTAGAAAAATAAAGCAAGACTTAGGCAAGTTGTCTTATCACACCAATCAATATATGGAGGCTTTCCAAAACCTAACCCAAGAGTCTGAGTTACATAGAGAGATGTTATGTTGCTCCTAAATCAAACACTAACTGCTGCTGAGAGATAGGCAGCCCTGCAGGCAGCAGAGGAATTTGGAGACCAACAATATTTCTCCTATCACTAGTTGAGAAAAGAGGAAGGTGAGAAAGAACTAGAAACCACATACCCAATGGAAAGAGAGGCAGTGCCCCTGGAAAACCTTAATTGGAACCCCTGTGATCCCACAGGGATGAGAAACCATTTCTCATGAGTGGAAGAGAAACCATTTTTAGACGTGCATACTAGAGAGTAGAGAGCTTATGGAGGAGGTCCAGAGCAAAACCTGTTAATTACTTCAAGCTTTTCACGCTAGATCAGAAACTAGATGAAAATGCCTCAACCTTTTTAGAGAGGATGAGAGAAGCTTTAGCAAAACACACCTCTCTTTATTCTGATTTGGTTGAGGAACAGCTAATTTTCAAAGACAAGTTTATTACTCAGGCAACTCTTGATATCAGAAAAAGTTACAGAAACAGAACATGGAACCAGAGAGCATCTGAGAGACCTTCCTGAATATGGCCACTCCAGTCTTCCAAAATAGGAACCAGGAGGAGGCCCAGGAGAAGAGGAAGCACAAAAATGGACAGAGGCTCTAGTGACTGCATTGCAGGCCTATAAAATTGAGGATCCCTAAGGATGACCTGTTAATTGCTACCAGCATGGCAAGTCAGGGCACTTTAGGAAGGATTGCCAAGGCACTAAAAGGACCCCATCTTAACCCTGTACATCCTGTGGTGGAGACAACCAGAAGGCAGACTGTCCCTGGGACATAGGCCACCAGATCGAGGACCAGACTCACAAATTGTCTTGCAGGACTGATGGGTCCCAGGGCTTAATTCTCCACTTCCAATGGCTCAGACTGCCATCACTATTCAGGAGCCCTGGGTGATTCTGGAGTTGGAAGAGAAGAAGGTAAACTTTTTTTTGGACACTGGAGCAAGTCTTTCAGTTCTCTTTTCTCCCATAACATAATGATGATGGGCATCTCAGGAGAGCCCTTAACCCAATATTTATTTCGGTCCCTCAGTTGTAGTTGGGGGGGGGGGGGAACTGCTGTTTACTCATGCCTTTTTAATCATGCTTAAAGTCCAACTTCCTTGCCATGTAGAGATATTCTAGCTGTATGGGAGCCACCATCCTTGTGGCTCCAGGAAAAATGCTTTGTCTCCCTCTGGTGGAAACCAACATTAACCTGGAGGTTTGGGAAACCCAATGAAGAATTGGCTGAGCTGTAACAGCTATGACAGCCTAGATCCACCTTAAAGCCCCTACCTTTGTCCCTAACCAGAAGCAATATCTCCTAAAACCAGAAGGTAGAAAAAGGCTAGAAGCTATTATTAATAACTTAAGAACACAAGGTCTCAGACCATGCAACAGTCCCTGCAACACCACAATATTAAGGGTGCAAAAACCCAATGGGGGAATGGAGACTAGTTCAAGACCTCTATCTCATTAATAAGGATGTTGTCCAATTCCTCTGGTAGTTCCCAATCTTTATACCCTGCCATCTCAAATACCTGAGGGAACTAAGTGGCTCAGTTGTTTTGGACCTGAAGGATGCCTTTTTCTATATACCATTGTATCCTAAATCCCCATATTTGTTTGCATTTGAAGATTCCCCCAGTCAAACCACCCATTAATCTGGACTGTAATGCCCCAGGGATTCTGAGACAGCCTGTTCAGACAAGCCCTAAAAAAGATGCCTCTGGTTTCTCTTATCCTCAGGTTGAAGTTTTAAAATATGTAGATGATATGTTCCTCTGTGCCCCAACCAAGGAAGCTTCTCAAGAAGGCATTAAGGGTCTTCTTAATTTCTTAGCTGACAAAGAATCTAAAATTTCAAAATCTAAGGCTCGGCTCTTTCAGACTTCAGCAAAATACCTACGGCTAGTCCTATCAGAAGGGACCAGAGAATTAGACAAGGAGAGAATTAAACCCATCTCTTTGTTTCCACTTCCTAAAACCCTCAAACAGCTAGGAGGACTCTTGTGCATTAAAGGATTTCATATATTGTGGATACTCAAGTACAGTGAGATAGCTTGCCTTTTATATCACCTTATAAAAGAAACTCAAGACTCACACCCTTACACTGGGTAAAGTTAACAGAATAACTCCCTCTGTTTAAAAGCAGAGGGAAGGGACCATACCTGGGGGACCTCAAATATTACAACACCACATTCATAATTGCTAAGAGCACGGGAGCCTAGAGGGTAAGAAAGAACATGTGTAAACCAAAAACATTAGAAGAACTGTGGGAAAATTTTAATGATCTAACCTTACAACACCACATTCATAATTGCTAAGAGTATGGGGGTCTGGAGGGTAAGAAAGAACATGTGTAACCCAAAACATTAGAAGAACTATGGAAAAATTTTAATGATCTAACCAAACATCCCAGTTGGGATTCCTTGTTGGAATGGTTACCCTTGGGTAGGGATGCCATCTCTTGCCAGCGTTATTATCAGGTAATAAATAACTCACGGATCTTTCTAAACGTGCCCACACATCGAATCCTTAAGCCTTGTGTAATATTTGATAGTGACCTACAAATCTGCAGGCAAACAGGAAATTTGTGGATCGATAGTCCCTGTAAGGAGGTTACCTAAGATACTAGCCAGGATATGTTGTCTCTGATCTTTTGAAATATCATTGGCCAAAAAGATTCTTCCCACCTAGAATGTAAAATTCCAAACAGCATTATGATTAACTATACTGAGTATCGATATCTCTATCCCAAAAATACTCCCATTAGGTGTAAGAGCCTGACCTTACAATGCCTGGACCAAAACTAGCTGGAACTCTCACAAACCACAACTCAGAACCATCCCTTCAAGGAATGGAAGTTTACTTTCTCTGTGGCTCCTGGATACATTTAATCTACCCCAGGCACTGAAGGGGAACATGCACTATTGTGGCAGTGTTCCCTGATTTATTATTTTTAAACCCTACAAACATGGCAGCACTATCTGGTGACATACCCAATCTGGACTCTTTTCTGGGGAGTTCAATCTCTCACACACAATGAACCAGGAGATCACTTATTTCTATACCATCATATGGAGATTTAACAGAGAGAGAGAACTAGAAAGACATACCCTTGACAATCACGTATTAGAAAAACCATAGATGAAGAACTCTATAGATAGAGGGCTATATTTGTTTGCCAGTATTTTTCTCCTTGAAAGATTAATACTTAATATCACTGTTTTGATGCAATGAGGGTGAAAGGCAACAGTAGGAGCCATGGAAGCCCAGCAAAATCTATAGATTCTCAAGCGACTGTGGTAATGCAGTATAGGTGAATTCTTGATGTCATTATGGACAATGTAGGGGGTGCCTGTGAATTCTTAAATGAGACATGATGCTTCCGAATCAACACTTCTAATCAGGTAGAAGAAAACTTACAGGTGCTTAAGGACCAAATTAGAATCATTAAGATTGAGATAAAATATGGGCTCTGATTCCAGTTGGCTACAAACCCTTCTTAAAGGATTTGATCTTCTTTTTTGGATCCAGTTAGCTCCTTTAGTAGGACTTCTTTTACTTGTATGTATTGTGTTAATGTTTGGGCCTTGTTATAATCAATGCTATAACCCAAATTATTTATTCTCATATAGAAGCTATCAAGCTCCAAATGGTGATGCAAATGAAATCACACATGGACATGCCTTTCCTTCTGAGGACACTTAAGTTGGCCCCAGGAGGAGCCCTAGCTATTGTTCCCCACAAAATATCCCTCTTCAACAGGAAGTAGCCATAGGAAACATCACCCCACCTCCCTAACATCATTTAGTGGCTGGATCTCAGCTCACTGCAAGCTCCGCCGCCCGGGTTCACGCCATTCTCCTGCCTCAGCCTCCTGAGTAGCTCGGACTACAGGCGCCCGCCACCTCGCCCGGTTAGTTTTTTTGTATTTTTTTTAGTAGAGACAGGGTTTCACCGTGTTAGCCAGGATGGTCTCGATCTCCTGACCTCGTGATCTACCCGTCTCGGCCTCCCAAAGTGCTAGAATTACAGGCTTGAGCCACCGCGCCCGGCCGTAACTTCTTATATTTTTATCTTTAAGCTCTATTTTTTTTCTACGATGTTTTCTTTTTTTTAATTGATACTGACACTATACTTTTTCCCATTAGTGGAAATATATCTATCTATAGATATAGATATATAAAAGACATATTATTTTTTTCCTTTGGTAACTTTTCTTTCTGTTCTAAACAAAATTTTACAAGTGAGATTTGTACTATTTTTCTGTGACTGTTTTTTCTCTTATCAACATTTGTAGGTATGAAATAGAAAAAAGTTATATACTTTCTAAGTCAAGTTTAAAATGACACCCATTTTGACTAATTTTTAAACAAGAAATTGTTTTCTCACCAAGAATCAACTGTTGATTTTCTAAAATGTCTATTTTATTGAAAGAGATGAATAATTTTTGCAAAAATAGTGGCACGTTAGTAGCTAGTCTAAGGTTTTATCTCTCTCCTTCTTATGTGATTGTTTCAATATATTATTCGCTTTGTGTCATTCTAAAAATGTCAGTATTTGCCTTAATGATCAGGTAAAAACCAATGTTATTTATTTGAAAGAGATTCTTCAGTTATTTCTTGTTTCTTCTCATTTGATATTATTATTAACATAATATCATAAATTATTACTTTTTTATTTTGTGTTTGAACTAAATATTGTGATAATAAGATAACATATAATATTTACATTAGTTTGACAGGGCTGCCACAACAATTTACCACAGTCTGGGTGGTTTAAACAGCTGAATTTTATTTTCTCAAAGTTCTGAAAGCTTGAAGTCCAAGAGCAAGGATCCAGCAGGTTTGATTTCTTCTGAGACGTCTCTCTTGCTTAAAGAGGGCCAAACTTTTCCTGTGTCTTTACATGGTCTTTCCTCTGTATGTGTGTATCTTTGACATCAGTCTGCTCTGGCTGTCATAATACAATTCTGTAGACTTAGTTGCCTAAAGAACAGAAGTTTATTTTCTCAGAGTTCTGGAGACTTGAAAATCCAAAGTTAAGATGCCAGTCAGTTCAGTTACTGGTGAGGGTTCTTTGAGGCTTTCAGATGGTTCTCTTCTTTCTGTGTCCTCACATTGCACAAAAAGAAAGAGAGTGACAGAGAGAGAGAGTACACAATCTCTCTATTGTCTCTTTTTGTAAGGGCACTAATCCTGTTGGACCAGGGCTCCATCCTTATAACCTCTTTTAATCCTACTTACCTTTGAATGGTCTCATCTCCAAATACACTCACGTTGGATTTTGGGGCTTCAATATATAAATTTGGAGAGTGGTGGATGGGGGGCATTGAAAATTTGGTGTTTCTGAAAGGTTGAAAATACCTGGTGTTTCCCTATGTGTCACTATTTCTTCTTCTCATAAGGATATTAGTCAAATTGGATGAGGATCTACTCTAAAAGTCTCATTATAATTGTATCACCACTTTAAAGTTACAGCTTCATAATATGGTAATAACATTCTGCAGTCTTGGAAGGTAGGGTTTCAACATGTAAATGTTAAGAGGACATAATTCATCCTGCAATATTTTTCTAGTAGTTTCCTTGGAAACCATCATTTCTCTGAAACTCATACCAGTGGTTTGAAGTAAATATCATGCTGACTATTTAGACTTCTATTACTTTTATATTTAAATATAGAAACTCCCTAGATAAGTATTAGTGCTTATTAACAGCTTCCTCATGGGATGCAAAATATAATTTAAAGTCACAGATGTCTTTAAAGAGGAATTTTATTCACAATATCCTGAAAATTAGTTTTCAACTTCTATTATAAATTGTCAATATGACAGAAAATAAAAATATTTCTGTGACTATATCAGATATGTGAAAAATATAAAGTATAATATTACTTTGTATTTCAATTGATAAGATGCCTATATGTAAATGTAATATATAAAACATGTTTTCATGTTACCAATTCATACAAATGATTTTAATTAACAATATATCTCTTCTAGTAATATTTTTACTTCAATAACACATTTTGTATATTATAAGTTTTAGTCATACCGTACATACTATTTTCCCAAATTCTAGGTAAGCTTGGAAAGTAAATTGTAAACATGGAATTTATATCTAAGTATGCAGGATTATAGTCATAATGTTTATTAAGTAAGAAATCTTTGCATAGATTTATATATAAATGGAAAGAGTATTATTACCAAAACCCCAAATCTCTTCTCAGTAGGACATCTTCGATTAACTAGCCACTAAAACACTAACCTAAGCCATTAATAGACTTCCTTCAACAATTGTTAAGCCTATAATTTATATAAAATAGATTAATGTGAATCCCCCTCCTATTATGAGCTTCAGTTGAGCTTTACATAAGAAAAATTAAAGTAAATGAGAGTCATAATTTTAGTCATCATGGAGAAATTTTTTTAAAACAATATGAAGTTCATCTACCTCTTAGTCCTAAATGTGTAAATAGATCTAGAGAAATATAATTTATTTTCCTAACTACATATTTAAGCTTCAGTTTATTTGCTCAATTGTTTTTTATACTAATTTTAACTAAGACTATAATGTGTTATGTTTTTAATTGAAGTATAATTCAAGTACAATAAAACTCACTCTTTTAAAGTATACCATTCAGCTTGTTTTAGCATATTCACAAAGCTGTACAGTCATGGCTACATCAACACTAATTGTAGATTTTCATCATACCCAAAGAAAAGTATATGCTCATTAGTAGACACTCCCTCTTCCACACCTGTCTCCCATAGAAACTACTAGTGCACTGTCTTTCTTTATGAAAATGCCTATTTTGGATTTTACATATAAATGGAATTACATAATATTTGGCCTATGCATTTGGCTTCTTTCAGGCAGCATAATTTTTTTAGGGTTACATTATTATGGAGCACATATTACCACTCCATCTTTGTCAAATCTGAACAATATTTCAGTCTGTGCTTGTATTGCATTTTGCTTACCTCTTCATCAGATGATGGACATTTGGATTGTTTACATTTTTTAACTATTATGCACAATACTTCCATGAAGTCATGCACATGTTCTTCTATGAACATGCTTTTAATCTTCTGGGATATACACTTAGGAGTGAAATTATTTGGTCATGTGTTAATTCTGCTTAACTTATTGAGGAACTGTCAATTTTTTTCCAAAGTGGCTGTACCATTTTACATTTCCACCAACTGTTTATGAGTGTTCCAATGCTTGTGCATCCTCACCAATACTTGTTATTCTGTGTTTTAATTACAAGCATTCTAGTGGAAGTGAAGTGTATCTTATTGTAGTTTCAATTTGCATTTCATGGATAGCAATGATGCTAAGAATCTTTCTATGTGCTTACAGGCTATTTGCGTATTTTCTTTGGAGAAGTTAATATAAATTATTTGTCCATTTTTAAAATAATTATATCGCCCTTCAAATATTGAGTTATGAGTCCTTCATATAATGATAAAACTTCGCAATGTATATGACATTTTCATCAAATTTGTGAAGTTTTCAGCCATTATTTTAAAATATTCTCTCCTCTCTTTCTGGACCACTTATTATGTGTTGTCAGTGTCCTTTATGGTGTTCCATAGGTCTCTGAACCTCTGCTCAAATTTTCTCATTCATTTTTTTTCTATTCATTTTAGTATACCATTTTAGTTAACCTATCTACAAGTCCATTAATCCTCTTACCTGGTCAAATATTAATATGTTATTGATTACCTTTATTAAATTTTTTATTTCAATAATTATATTCTTTAACTCTGGAATTTTGAGTAGGTTGCCTCTATTTTTTATTGATATCCTTTATTTGTTGGAACACCATTCTCATCCTTTAATCCTTTAGACATGCTTTCTTTAATCATTTTAGCATATTATAAAAAGCTAATGTAAAATCTGTGTTCAGTAATTATGGCATCTGTATTTCTTCAGAGACAATTTCAATGAAATGCTTTCTGTGCTCACATCCATGAGCCATACTTTCTTGTTTCTTTGCATATTTTAACTTTTTGGTCAAAAACAGTATTTTAAATAATATAAAGTAATAACTATGAAAATTGCACTCTTCTTCCTCCCCAAAGTTTGTTATTGCTTTGGTTGCTTTTTTAAATATAATTCAGTAATGTCAGTATTCTTCATAATTCATGGACACAGAGGCCTCTGATTGGTTAGTTTAGTGGTCAGCTAATATTTCCACAGGCATTTTCTTAAATGCCTATTACCAATAAATTTTGCAAGCTTTCCTGAGATCCTCTGTGTGAGTTATTGGGGTAAGCCTTCTCCATTTCATCATGTATTTGACAACTCTACCTTAGCCTTCAATTTTTGATCAATCAGAGCCTCTATGTGATTTAGAGATGGGAGCTAGGATCCTTCTTAGGTCTTTCCTTAGCATGTGCTCAAACCCAGTATGCACATGGTCCTATGAATACAAATGGCCTTCTAGATTCTCAGGAATATTTCAGAGTATTCCCAAGCCCTTATGGTCATCTCATTCTCTGCCTTTTCCTTTCAAGCTTTTTAGTTTATCTATTATTTGCTCTGTTATCTGTTGTCCCATGCAGCCACAAAGTTAACCATTACTTTCAATTGTTATTGACAATGCTTCCATGGAAAGGGGTTCTTATACTGGATAAGCTCTGTGTAAAGCCAAATACGTCAATCATAGTAGATTCTTCCAGGAAACCACTTGAAAGTACAAATAATGATAATTATCTAGTAATGAGGCGTTGAACCATGTTAAACCCCATCTGCCGCCTCAGGTGGCTAACAGGTTGGTTGTTTTTACCTTGACTGTGGGGCTGTCAGTCTTCAAAGTTACCATGGAACTTCGTAGAAATAAGAAGTTTCACTCTTGTTGCCCAGACTGGAGTGCAATGGCATGATCTCAGCTCACTGCAACCTCCGTCCCCTGCGTTCCAGTGATTCTCCTGCCTCATCTTACCGAGTAGCTGGGATTACAGGCCCCCCCCCCCACCACGTCTGACTAATTTTTGTATTTTTAGTAGAGACAGGGTTTCACCATGTTGGCCAGGCTGATCTCAGACTTCTGACTTCAGGTTATCTGCCTGCTTCAACCTCCCAAAGTGCTGGAATTATAGGTGTGAGCCGTAGTGCTCGGGAAACTCTTACTGTTTTTTACTGAGATTCAGCCATTGTTCATGAGTAAATGTTCCCTGCATTGCTGCAAGCCTCGGTCAATTTCAGATTTCTGAAAAAAAAAAAAAAAAGCTGATTCTGACAATTCTGTCCAGTATTATCATTGATTTACGGAGGAAATAACTTTTAGTGGTCCTTCCTCTGTCACTGTGCTGATATCACTTCACAGTGATGTTTCTAAGTGTCTATACATAACTTTCAAATGCCAGGTTTTTGTTAGATACACAGTATATTTCATTATTACAACCACATGATTAAAATATGTGAATTATAGCAGAACATTTTATGAAACATAGAACTGTAATTTTATCTAGATTGTTGATATTCTAATTCTATAGAATTTTACTGAAAAATAAGGATAACTATGCAAGTGTTAAAAACATGCCTACTTAATCTACATAGTATCCAATAATAGCAGGAAAGTTAAATTTTACATTTTTATAGATACAGATTAATTCATGGTAAATAGTTCATAGTTAAAATATTAGATATACATAGGCAGAAAAATAAATAATCTATTTTGGGAAATCAAATTAAAAGATCAGACGGACAATGACCAGAGATTTTGAATTTGTTCAAGAAATAGTTTATTGTCAAGACTTATTCTAATGTCTGAAGTTTCTAAATTGCATATGTTTGTTCTTGTTTGTTGAAGAGGATGAAGCACCAGTATTTCTCACATGCCCACATTTTTCACACCTAAACTCATATCAAGAACCTGGTAGGAAGCCATGGATTATTATTATTATTTTTTTTTTTTTTTTTTTTTGAGACGGAGTCTCACTCTGTTGCCCAGGCTGGAGTGCAGTGGTGCTATCTCGGCTCACTGCAAGCTCCGCCTTCCGGGTTCACACCATTCTCCTGCCTCAGCCTCCCGAGTAGCTGGGACTAGAGGCGCCCACCTTGCCTGGCTAATTTTTTGTATTTTTTAATAGAGACGGGGTTTCACCGTGTTAGCCAGGATAGTCTCAATCTGCTGACCTTGTGATCCACCTGCCTCAGCCTCCCAAAGTGTTGGGATTACAGGCATGAGCCACCACGCCCAGCTCCATGGATTATTTCTTATATATGTCCTCTGTGTTATTGAGTTGTTAATCTGCATTTTGGGGATATGCGCAATTTAACATGACATTGCTTAGAACTCTCATTCTTGCTAATGTTCTAGCTATGCTTCTCATTGATGTTATAGTGAGACTCTTTAATTGTCTTTATGAGACAGTGATTATCAACTTGCATATTTAAAAGCAAGAATTTGCAGATTTAGCATTGTTTTATTATTAATTTTGAAATTATTTATCCAGGCCACCTCAGGAAATGCATGAAGATTTTAATAAGCTAATAACACAATGTTTATGCTCTTTTTCCCCAAATTACATAACAATGGACTACCAGCTGCTTTAGACAGCCTTACAGACTATAGAGTGATGTATGCAATAGAGTACTAACAGGATAATTTATCTTTAGTTCTAGGGCATCTCCAAATAATTTTGCATGAACAAATATAATAATGATAGCTGTAATAGTGTTTTTTCTTTCTCTTCTCTAACCCCAGTGCCCAAAGTTCTCTGCTGAGAATCTATTTCAGGATGACTGTTTTTTGTTTCCGTTGCTCACATTCATCACAAGAGCTCTAATGTCTATGCTGAAGCAGCATTATTTGTGTCCCCAGTTATTGCCCATACCTTTAATAAAATAACTTCTTTACAAAAATGTGAAAACCTTACCTCTTTTGAACTCTGTGGTAAGCAGAATAATGTTCATGCAAAGATGCCATTTCTTAATTTGTAGAACTTTTTAATAAGTTAAAATTATGTGCCAAAGGGGAATTAAGGTTGCAGATGGAATTAAGTTTACTAATTAGCTGATCTTAAAATAAGAAAATTATTCTGCATTTGGAGGATGAGCACAATCTAATCACATGTACTCTTAAGAACAAAGGGAGACAGAGGAATGAGAGAGAGAGATGATATGAGGAGGATTTGATTCATCTTTTATGCCTTTGAAGATGAAGAAAGGGGACCTTGAGACTAGGAATGTGGGCAACCTCTGAAAGCTGATAACAGCTCTCAGCTGACAATGAGCATTGAAACAGGAATCTTGGGTCTACAACCACGGGAACTAAATTCTGATAGTAACTCTAGTGAGCAGGAAACAGATGTTTACCTGGTGTCTCCAGAAAGCAATGCAGCATTGTTCACACCTGACATTCGCCCAGCGAGATCTGTATCAGACTTGTGGTATACAGAACTGCAAAATAATAAGTTGTATTATTTTTAAGCTACTAAATTTCTGTTGATTTATTCTGATAGCAATGCATTTTTTATATAAAGTCAGACAAAAAGTACTGGTCTGAGCTAGAAGTAAAAATAGATCACATTTGGTATCGTTCACTTATTCCCTCCTCTACTAATTTAAAAACATATTTACTTAATCTGGTTCAACCAATTCATCAAATATGTTAAGCACTTCCCAATCCCAAGAGAGGGGAGAGCTTAGAATTCCACTGTATACATTCTTACTGTGATCCTCGAATATCTGAGACATGTCTCATTAATTTAGAACGTTCGTTTTGCCAAGGTTGAGGATGCAAGCCAATGACACAGCCTCAGGAGGTCCTGATGACATGTGCCCAAGGTGGTCAGAGCACAGTTTGATTTTGTACATTTTAGGGAGACACGAGATATCTATCAACACATGTAAGATAAACATTGGTTCAGTCTGGAAAGACAGGACAATTAGAAGTGGGGAGGGGGCTTCCAGGTATAGGTGGATAAGAGACAAATGGTTGCATTCTTTTGAGTTTCTGATTAGTCTTTCCAAAGGAGGCAACCCTATATGCATTCATCTTAGTGAGCAGAGCGATGACTTTGAAGAGAATGGGGGGCAAGTTTGCCCTAAGCAGTTCTCAGCTTGACTTTTCCCTTTAGCTTAGCGGTTTGGGAGTCCCAAGATTTATTTTCCTATGGAAAAGTGGAGCATCAGCTTTGTTTTCTCATTCTCTAATTATGTTTTTGGATTTCCCAAAAAGTCTAAAAGTGTTATTTATTGGTAACTACAATGGAATATCTCACAGCTCATGATGCTAAATGGTTTCAAGGGTAACATTTACTAGATGGCCTTAATTCAGTTTTACTCAGTATACATACAAGTTGAACAAATCAGCATATCTTATCACCAGGCACTTATGAAAGATACAAGAGGTTTACATTAAGTGTTAATTTTTATATTACTTCAAGGAGAGAAAATAAAATATTTTTAGCATAGAAAATCATTTTGCTTTCCAATAACCAAAGGTACTTTTTATGAATATACTGATTAACAATATGTAAAAAACTTACTCTACCCAACTATTTAATAACCACTAAGTTGTGTAATTATTCTAAATTAACCCTGAGTCATGGAAAGCATTATCACTAGTTTCTATAGGTATTCCAGTTTTTAAAGAATTCATGACAATGTTCTTAATTGTGAAATCCATGGCTTTTTTATTCCAACTGAAATTTTAGCAATGGAATAATTTGAATTTAGACTTGGAATTGTGGCAGTCTGTTAAAGCTATAAGAATTAAAAAATATTTTTTGCTGTTGTTTTCATTTGTATAGATTACAAATATACTAGAAATAAATGAGTACACTGACACATACACAAGCTTTCTATGTGATGTTTTAAGGTTGTGTTCCAAAAGTCGCAACATATGTGTCTCTCTTATGTAAAATTCTGTAAGGTATGAAACAAGTCACTCTATTGTTGAATTATAAATACATACATATATGTGTATGTGTATGTGTGTATTGATCTCATACTTTTCAAAAATATTTATATTTCTGAAATCCTTCTATTCTCTGTTTAGCTTGTAGAATTCCAGAATTTTAAATTGAAATAAATTATAGCGAGAACTTGAATGAGGTCACACAACTACATCAGATAATTTTAATTTTAGAGCATCAATTCCCCTCAAAAATGCTAAAGAGAACCATTTTTCTTGGTAGAATTTAACCAATGAAAAGATAACAAGACATTTAAAATATTTCATTGTCCCTCACTTCCCCAGTTTCCCATCCACATTCTTAATAAATGTGCACACACACATGCACACACACACACTTTATTGCATATAGACTAAATGATGGTGAAAATTCTAGGTTCAGTTACTTGACACTTTGGCTTCGTAATTGTTACAAATAAAAACAGTAATTTATGTCTTTTCATTCGTTAAAATATATTAAAGAGATCTTTAAAGAGGGCCTGGGGTTAAAGGAATTACTGGAAGCATAGAATTAAATCATACAGTAATCTTTGAAACTCTGTCACAAATCCTGGAAGCAGGGGAAGATGAATCATTCTATTTGTTGTTATATTTAATATCAATACAGTGTCAAATAAATTGGTGATTATTTTATAATCTATTTTTGCCTCAGTATAAACATTTGTTTCACTTAGTTTATTACACATAGTCAAGTGCTTACTTTTAACATTAAGGTTCTCAAATTTGGTAGCATTATATTTCAAATTATTTTAAGCAAGGCTAGCTGATGTTGATGCTTTGAGGGGCATTAGTGTCTCAGATTAATTTGTAGCTTTTACTAAGTCTTATCCACTAATTATGTTGACTTCAGAATTGTACACAACTTTCTCTCTCATATGGTTTTCTGCAGTTTACACCACATTTTATATGGTTCTGACAATTCAAATGCTGATTGTGTGTGAAGAAAAAAACAAATCTGATAATGTAAAGGCCATTCCTTCTTTTTTTCCCTTCCTTCCTTCTTTCCTTCCTTCCTTCCTTCCTTCCTTCCTTCCTTCCTTCCTTCCTTCCTTCCTTCCTTCCTTCCTTTCCTCTTCCCTTCCCATCCTCCCTCTGTCCTTCCTTCTTTCCTTCCTTGCTTCCCTCTCTTCCCTCCCTCTCTCCCCCCTCCTTCCCTTTCCTTCCTTCCTTCCCTCCCTTCCCTCCCTCTCTCCCCCACTCCTTTCCTTTCCTTTCCTTTCCTTCCTTCCTTCCTTCCTTCCTTCCTTCCTTTCCTTCTTTCTTTTTTCTTCTTTTTTCCTCTTTCTCTTTCTCTCTCTCTGCCCCTTTCCTGATTCTTCTTTCATGCTTGTTGGCTTTCTTTTTCACTTGATTTTTGATGTTTTTATCATTGTTTTTATCATTAGTACTTTAATAATTATAAAATTCTACATCAGAACTTGATCTAAATTATCTCATTGATGCAAACAATCTTAATTCCAGATATTTTAAAATTACATTACCAAAACTACATGGAATTACTATATATTTAATGACTCTTATTTTCCACATTATAAAACTCTGAGATTATATATATTACTGGATAAGAAAAAGGAATTAACAGGTATTAAGCATATATTATGCCAAGCATGGTGCTAGACTTTCAAATATATTAACCAATTAATGCCTGAGATTGCAATGTTTTGAATGTTTGCAATCAGACCTTAGTGATGACTTTGAGCAGCAGGATACAAATAACTCTCACATGCTTAGCATTCCAATAATGGAACACTAGGCATAAATGGATTTAATAATAGTAACTGATTTTTATTGTAATACTCAACCTCTTAAATAAAAAGAATGAGATCCTGCATTTGTTACAACATGGTTGAGTATGACGGACATTATGTTAAGCAAAATCAGCCAGGCGCAGAAAAGTAAATATTGCAAATATTATATGTGGAATCTAAAAAAATCAAATATACAGAGAAGAGGAAAGGGTGTGTGTCAGGGAGTGAAGAGAGGTTGGTTAATTGCCACAAGCACACAGTTAGATAGGAGTAATCTGTAATGTTTAATAGCGGAGTAGGGTGACTGTAATTGACAGCAATGTATATGTGACAAAATATCACCTCTACCCCATAAACATGTATGAATATTATGTACTAATAATTTTTTAAAAAGCCAAAAGAAACAGGTGAACTTAACTTTAACAATGTATTTTTATTAACTCTGTAAATCTAAAATGTTGTCATTTAAACATAAAACCAGTGTAAATCATTATTAATTTTATATGTGTTTTATTTTTACTATGTGTTCAATCTAATACATTTTGTTTTATAACGAAGAGTACATGTGAGTTTGGAGTAGCCCTATTTCAACAGCTCCTTTGCCGTATGTGAACGGTGGCTATGGCATTGCTCAGCACGGGTCACAAAAGAAAGATAAAGGAGTAGACTGGTCATTTCAAGGTCATAGGAAGAATGAGAGAATAGAACATTGGCAGAGCACTTTAAAAGTACAGCAAAGGAGCACTTAGTCCAACCTGGAGCTCCACGGATGCTTCCAGGGGAACATACGTGGGCTGGGTAAAGGCAGAATGGGGCCCATTCTCAAAGAGCCTTGTATGAGAAGCCAAGGAGTATAGATTGTATATACATGACCATCTGTAGCTTTACTATATCTTTTCACATACATTATTAGGTCATTTGGGAAAAGCATCAGCCCTTGTAGTAGGCAATTTGTGGCCAAAGTTGATTTTGTCTCCCCATTGTATTCTCTTCTTTTTCCACATCAACAGAAGTCCTGTATTATATGTGGCAATGAGTATAGTTAAAATCTGCACCTCCCATCCAGTCTTGCAAATAAAGATGGTAACTTAAATTGTTGGTTAGTGTTTCTGGAAAATTTCCTTAACAAGAAAGGGAGGCATGTCATTTATCCATTACCCCTTCTAGCTTCTTGCTGCTCAGAATGTAATGATTACTGGAGCTACAGCAACTACTTTGTGACTAAGAGGCACTCTAACGATGAAAAGTATGCTCTAAATAAATCAAAGAAGGATGCATGGTACCAGTGTCCATGTGACCGTTGGACTGCTGTACCATCCCTGAACAGCCTAATTCTAGTCTTCTGGCAAGTGAGAGAAAAATAAGTTCCTGACTCATTAACAACCAAACAAATACACAGAGAAGAGACAGAGAGCGAAACATTGGTTACCAGGGGTGGGAAAGGGGAAGGAAATCAGAAGATATATGTCAGAGAGTATAAAGTAGTAGACAATTAAATTGAACAAATCTAGAGATCTAATGTACAACATGAGGACTATGGGTGATAAAATTGTACCATATTTGGGATTCATAGATTTTAGCTGTTCTTGCTGAAAACAACAAAAATTGGTAAACATGTGAGATGATATGTTAGTTCACTTCACTATAGTAAGTAGCCCTTTTACCATCTCTATATATTCCATAGCATCATGCTGTAGACCTTAAATGTATACAACATTTATTAAACAAATAAACAATGACAACCACCACAGGATATTGGTCCTACTATTAGCTTAGTTTTACATATTAGGAAATGGGGGCTTAAAATGTTATTTATTCTAGCATATACACAATATGGTTCTCATTTAGTTCTTTCAACAAACCAATTGTTCATCATCATTATTTAAAATTAAGATTTAACAAAGTTTGAGGAGCATGTGGAACACTCGCTTTTTAAAGTAGCAAACCCAAGGTCACAAATAAAGTATTTGAATAAATATATGTATAAATAAAAAAAAAGTGCCTTTCCAGAGAAACATGATATAGACTTTAAATTTATGTATGACTACTTATGTTTTTCTTAAAGACCAAGGTTTTATCCTTTCTTCCAGTTAAAATAATATAGAAAATTTATTCAGTGAGCCTTTTCAAAGCTATATTTTCAAAATATCTACCTTATTGTGATTTATGCAAAAATTTATATAAACCAAAGAAAGCTCCCTTTCTGCTTATGTGCTACATATCGCAGAATATTCATTATGCAAATGAATATTTTGCACTTTCTTCTTCATCTGAAAGACAGTTTTACAATCTTTCTTGGTATGTATTGTTATAATGTGTGTTAAATTTGAGATGTATTTTTCCAAACATTTCATATTGTTTGTAATGCACTAATGCAAATTATCATTTGAGAATGAGACTAAATATGTAGCAGTAACAAGTTTTACTTTCAGTTCTGCCTAAAGAAAAGTGAGAGGCTGGGATAATTATAATAGTCTACAAGGATAAGAACATCACTGATGAAGCTATCTTTATATAGATCTTATATTGTCATTTTAAATTCAAATATATATTTTTAATAAAAAATATTGTCTTTAATAGGTCATCATCATTAATATAGGTTGGATATTTGTTTATTGCAAATCTCATTTTGAAATGTAATCCCCAGTGCTGAAGGTGAGGCCAAGTGAGAGGTTTCTAGATAATGGGAGAGGACCCCTGATAAATGATGTAGTACCGTCCCCTTGGTGATGAGTGAGTCAGTGCAAGATCTGGTTGTTTAAAAGTGTGTGGCACCTCCCCCTTCCCACTCTTGCTTTCTCTCTTGCCATGTGAAACACCTGCTCCTCTTTTGCCTTCCATCATAATTGTAGGCTTCCTGCAGCCTCCTAAGAAGCAGATGCTGGAGCTTTGCTTGCACAGCCTGCAAAACCATGAGTCAACTAAACTTATTTTATTTACAAATTGCCCAGCCTCAAATATTTCTTTATAGCAATGCAAACGTCCTATACAATCACCATAAAATAATTTACATCATTTATAAAGTATTGGATATTTTAGTAAAATTAATTTTAATAACTATATTGTGTTTTAGATTTACTATGGGATTTTTAAATATAGACAATATAAGCTAAAATCCAAGCACACTTAATGTTTGCTATAGTCTCAATGTGTTTTCTCAAAATTTATATGTTGAAATTTAATTGCAAATATAATTGTATTAAGAGATGAAGACTTTAAAGGGTGATTAAATCATGAAGGCATTGCTCTCATGCATGGAGTTGACGACCTTATAAAAAAGTCACTCATAGGTGGGAATTGAACAATGAGATCACTTGGACACAGGAAGGGGAGCATCACACACCGAGTCCTATTGTGGGGAGGGGGTAGCGGGGAGGGATAGCATTAGGAGATACACCTAATGTAAATGACGAGTTAATGGGTGCAGCACACCGACATGGCACATGTATACATATGTAACAAACCTGCACGTTGTGCACATGTACTCTATAACTTAAAGTATAATAATTTTTAAAAAGTTGCTAGGCAGCTCTTTCTCCCTTTTTGCCTTTCCAACAGGTGAAGACACAGCAACAGTGTCATTTATGGAACAGAGATTTAGATTTCACCAGATACTGAATCTGCCTATGCTTTGATATGGGACATCACAATCTTCAAAACTGTATAAATAAGTTTATATTATTTATAACATACTCAGCCTAAGGTATTTGGTTATAGCTGCAGAAACAGACTCAGGCAATATTTTTCCTGTTTTAAATATTCGTTACATTTTTTCAAGTTGCATAAAGCCACATTTGTATGTTTTTAAATTTTATTAAAATCATTAACGAAGATTCTAAGCATGTTGCTGTTTAAGCTGATGTTATTCATTCACACACACACACACACACACACACGTGCAAGCACAGACACGAATCTATGTTTAGGCGACCAGGTTGTTCTATCTAGAATATTTACTGAAACAGCTGTGTTTGAAGGCCTATGGAGTTAGATTTTTTATTTGTCCTAAAAGGAACATATACCTACCATTATCCTAAATAACCAAAGAGGATTGATGTCATTTCTCAGAAGAATGGCTGGAAAAAATTTAATTAACTCATTTTCAGAAATGCATTTCTGAAATGTCAATACCTGAGCATTTATTTCTTGAATAGACTGAAAAAAAATCTTTTGCCATAATACTTTTTTATGATAGTGACTCCAGTTTTCATGATAGCCTAAGAATTAATAATCTATTAAATAAAATATTTTCATTTATTCCAGGAAGTGTAAGAATATTTTTGAATCCCCAAACGCCCACTGAACACTCCAGTTTTCTGAGGAGAAAGTGTTTTTTTTTTTTTTATTGTGTACTGAAAAGCACATAGATTTTTGTCTTCTTGTGAACAGCTTTTGTAAGTGTACTGAGAAAATAGAACTTGCAAAAACATTAAGGGACTTTTTATTATTTGAAGACATAGCTCATTTTGCCCAGGTGTGCTATCACAGTAGATATATCAAACATGTGTACTGTACAAGTAGTACAATTTTATAGGAAAATAAAGCATTTTTTAAAAATTATTGGAATGGATGGTTCTAACTGTTGCCTTCTAATACAGCAGACTTTGCCATATATAATAGAGAGGAAATATTCTTAAGAGTATCCTATTTATATGATTATTTACTTTTCTTTAATAATGAAAAAAGTAGATACATCATGAATAGATGTATAAAATTACGAAAACAGAGTTAAAATCCATGGTTTAGTCAGAGGTAGCATGAAGACGTCAAATAAAAATTATATTAAAATATATTCAAATGTGTACCTGTTCATTTTTTAGAAGTTTCTGGTTTTTTGTTTGTTTGTTTTACTTGTCTTTTTCAATCTTTTAGAAAAATGAAATTAAAGAAACTAAACATATTCAAATTAATTTTTTCCTTCATGTTGTTATGTTATTATAATTACCCTACGTCTTTGGGAGTTTGATTAATTACTACCCTGGAAGCACCCTCTTTTCCTCTATTTAATAATTTAGGATTTTCTTAGCATTCATTCACTTTTCTATGCATTACTCAAATATTTATGAGTTAAGTCTTCACCATGTATGCTTTATCATCATGGTAAATTATGACCATCTTGAAACAAAAGCTCTTCTCATATTTTTAAATAACCATTAGTGGGTATCTCATATAATTATAATTAGTGATCTCAATACCATAAAAAAGTAAGAGAAAAATGAAATTGTTTCTAAGAATATAATTCTTAAACAACTACATTACCACCATCAACCATAACAATACAACAGATATACTTGACTTATTTTACATGAGATGTCATTTGATTTTTATGTTTTGGTCTAGAAATATTATTTGATTATAATTTAAGCGTTGTATGTAGTGTTTTGATTAGTGTCCTACTTGCTTCAGGTGAAATGAAAATAATATATACTCAGGTGAAAATTAGTTTAATGTAATAATCTCTTCTCTCTCCTTGGTATAAATTACCTGAAATTACATTAATTTTAAGAAAGTCCATGAAGAACCTTTCCTATCTATTCTTTTCTATTCCCATCATTACCACAATTTTCTAGCCCCTATTAAGACTCATAAGGAAACAAAGTGGTGACAATTCTCTCAGAATGTAATGTTTGACCTCCAATTATTTTTATTCAAAACTCCAGCAAGAAGAATATTCTCATTTAATCATCGAGAAATGGGGTATAAAAGTTACATCTAAAGATAACGAAAAGGAGGGTAAAATTTAAAATTTTAGTTTATATGTGAAACCATGATGAGCAAACCAATAAAAGTGTGTACACCTCAGAAATAGGCTATTCATCAAAAGAATCAAAGCCCAATAACAAATAGTTTAAACTAAGTTGGTCTAAGACTGCCTTTGTTTCTAGCCTTGCTGAAAGCCTAAAGTGAATTACAACCTCAATAGGAAATCGTAAAACAGAGCTTTGAATTATCTACATGATTTTTAATAAACAATATCTCTATATTGTCATCTAAATTACTAGGATTACACAAACACAGGTCTTTACTAAAATATATGAACAAAAAGTTGAAAAGCAGAAGAAACCAAATGAAAATGAAGATGATAAAATTATCAAACATGAATTTTAAAATCATCACGCATAATGTGCTCAAGAAGATGAAATGCAAGACTAAGAATGTAAGAATACAAAACCAGAAACTGTGAAAATATGGCAAACAAATGTCCCAAAATTGAAAAATATAATGACTGAAATTAAGAATTCAATGAATTAGTTTAAATGGTAATTAGAGGGAGTTTAAGGGAGAATTAGTGAACTGAAAAACAGCTCATAGCAATGTAAACACACTAAAACAAACAAAGGTTAAAAGGTGTAACCTAGTTAAAGAGAGTAAAAAAATTAAGCAACAAAATAACTTGTCAAAAGAAAATAACTGTCAACCTAGGATTCTTTTCCCATTAAGATATTCTTCAACACAAAGGTATATAAAATATGTTTTAATTCAAATTTTAACTATTTTTGGAGTAAAGCAGGTTCTTCACTATTTACTAGGCAATTTTTGAGTTGCAAAAATTATCTTTCTATACTTTCTACTGAACTTCCATGTTTTCTTTTGTATTTTCCCAGGTAATCTTTGCTGCCACAATCACACAGACATAAAGTGAAAGGGTAATTGTTTTCTTGCATCTGTTGTGAAAACCTTAGTAGTAAATAGTAACTGTTCCAAGTCTGTCAAATAGATTTATAAGATATTTTCACACAATAGAGTTTTGTTAGAATTTTTCTCTACACTAAATGACATAAAAATGATGTTATTCATGCAGGAGAAAAGTGATCTTTAGTGACAACTCAGGATAATAAGAAAAAAAAAAAAACTAAAAAGGGGGAGGTGGAAGCATGGAAGCGTATGTGTAGTAAAAATAAATATTGACTATGTAAAAGTAAAAATAATCATCTGTCAAGCTTAAATAGATAGAGAGTAAAAAAAATCTGATAATAATACCACAAAAAGCAAGAGGGGATAAAATAAACGAAGATTCACTTTTAAATATCACTTTTAAAGTGATTGATAAATGAGAAGGTGGCTGAAATGCCTATAAACTAAGCAGAACTTAATTTAGAATCACACGAATAAGAGGAAATTTGTTTATTGAGGTAGTAGTAAAGCATGATATTATAATTGAGCTTATAATATCAAGAATAATATAATCTCTAGAGATACCACAATACTTGAAGGAAGACTTAACTAAATGCTAACAAAGGGAGATGCTGAAATCAAGATTATTAATCAGGAAGAAGTTCAATAATAGAGATAAAAATGAATGTAAGTGTAAAGCACAAACAAATGAATATGAGTAAATATATCAGCAATTACATTAAATATAACAACCAAATAAAAGACAAAAAGAGTTTATATTATTTAGTCAGTAAAAGAAACATCTAATTTACAGCAAAAATATATATCAGAAGAAATAATAACAAAACGGATCACTCAATAAACTTTCCAGTAGCCAATCATAACTTCCCAGAAAACGTGCTAGAAGTAATAACATCCCATTCACTATCAGATAGAAAACTTATAATATTCCTAAGAAATGTCCAAGATTATCATACAAAAATCTCTAAAATGGCATTCACCAAAATGTACAATGGAATTTTCCAGATGCTACGTACATGACATTTAGTCTTCCAACAGATTAAATTTAGGAGCAGATATAGGAAGCATCAAAGACTTTTAAAAATCCCAAACAATGTAACTCTTATCACAGATTTTTTTGTCAATTCTGTTTATGTTTGTTTATTTTATTTTGGAAAACAATGTTATTTTTCTGATAACACATGTTAAATATGTTAATATATAATGGACGCTTTAACTTTATTTCTAAATGAATTACTATGTTTTATATTTTACTGTACATTACTATGTTTTATATTTCACAAGTTTTGACAAAGTGACTCCCTGTAGATAGATTGTAAAGGGGTCCCAAGACCAAAATGCTTGTTCTAAACATCTGCAAATAATGGTAAAAGAAGATGTACTATTTCTATTGTAATATATACATGTTAAAACTGTTACTTCTTCCAAAGCCAATCCGAAAGCTGAAAACTGGGTTTCATTGCTTTATTTTAGAAATATTCATGTTTATATTCAAATTTACATGTATGCCTATAGATTCGTGATTAAGATCATTTCCAGCTTGATCATTTGAGATTCTTATGCATTAAAGAAGCTGAAATATAACATCAGAAGAGATACATTAGTATGAACACACTAAATAATTCTACAGCCTTAAAACTGGCATTCCAATATGTCAGGAAAAATAAAGGGGTGGGGTGCGCAGGGAATTAAGGGAGGCTGAAGAGGATAAGTTGCAGAAGACTTAAAAAATCTCACTTAATCTGAAAATTATTCAATTTGCACGTTGTGATGATTAATACTGAGTGTCAACTTGACTGGATTGAAGGATACAAAGTATTGATCCTGGGTGTGTCTGTGAGGGTGTTATCAAAGGATATTAACATTTGAGTCAGTGGACTTGGAAAGGCACACCCACCCTTAATCTGGTGGGCACAAATTCATCAGCTGCCAGTGAATACAAAGCAAGCAGAAAAACATGAAAAGGAGAGACTGGCCTAGCCTCCCAGCTTACGTCTATCTCCCACACTGGATGCTTCCTGGCCTTCAACATTGGACTCCAAGTTCTTCAGTTTTGGGACTCGAACTGACTCTCCTGCACCTCAGCTTGCAGACAGCCTATTGTGAGACCTTGTGATCGTGTAAGTTAATATTTAATAAGCCTATATATATATCCTATCAGTTCTGTCCCTCTAGAGAACCCTGACTAATAACACATGTAGTCAAATAAAGCATTATGATCAATTTGAAGAAACAATGCAGTGACAAATCCATTAAGAGGTATACATTTTGAAACTTCTATAATGTTCTTAGTAAATAATTCAGACAGTAAGTCCGGATTAACCTTGAAAGTAGTATGTTGTAAAGGAGATTTTATTCTGATTAAGACAGTTGGATTACCTAACATTTAAGGGTCCTTTCAACCAAAATATTTAGTCTTTCCACATTTGCCTCACCAGCGCCGTTCTGATTTCACTATACAGTTTCTTTAGACATGATTTTTTTGTCCTTTTAAATGGTTAAATGTATACTAGGAAAATAAAACTATTAAACGTAACTCGAGTGAAAGTTTTGGTTTATATACAAGGAGCGTAGGGATGGGGAAAATTTAATTATCTAGTAAAGCACACCCTCAAAAAAAGTTTGCTTGAAATTAGCAATTAAAACCTGATAATACCGAAGATCAAAAAAAAAAAAAAGTTATCAGTCATTTATATAAGGTTTCAAGAACTATCATATAAAATACACTTGGGAATACTTTGCATAATAAAGAATTGAGTATTAGAGCTTCAGAAAGTCTCCTTAACATGTTGCTGTCAACTAAGCTTCATTTTTGATACTGACTAAAAAATGTAAAAAAGCTAAATGAGAAACTGTCACATTTGAGATGTCATAAAAAATAAAAACTTGGTGTAACTACAAACTTTTATAAACTGTATTTTCCATTTGGAGAGAAGTTAAAGTCATAATTGTCACTATTTCAACCACCACTACCTTTTAACATAACGATTTCTGAGACATCATATTCTAAGTTGCTTAATCAAAGTGTTCATGAGGGATAAAATTAATCAATGATTGATATTGGCTTTAAGTTTTTTCACTGGCTACTGCACAGTTTATAATTAGTTCATTGCTATTTAATATAGTTTGCTTTTTATATTTTAGCAATTTACATTATTTATTGTCTATCACATGCACTGAAATGTAAATCTTATAAGAGCTGAGATTGTGTCTACTTTGATCATAGCTGTATTCTCAGTAGCTATGACTCAGCCTTGCTAAGGTAGATGCTCAAGAAATATTACTGAATAGAGTAAATGAATCATTCCTAGACTGGAAGTTATACATTAAACATCCAAGCACCCAACTCTTCCTTAAACAAATATTCACTCAGCCTCTAATGTTTATTCATCATCACATAGCACTGTACACTGATAAGGAACTAGCAATAAATGAATGAACTTGCAGTCACATCAAAATATCATTATTAAAATCTTAAGAAATGTTTCCACTATGTGTCAAGGAAAAAAATCTTAATTTTTGCTGTATAAATACATATTGCTATAAAAATATTTATTTTTTGCTTTTAAAATAGAATACCTTTTTGGATTGATAGATACTTTCTATGTTCCCAAAAGATATACTGCCTGATGGTGACAAAATTTATTAAACAATTCAATTGTAATATGGATCTCTTTTAACATTTTAATAATGGCTAAGAGTCAGATTTTTTAAATCACAGAACTATAACAATTGTTGATATTATTATACTTAAAAATAGTTTTATAGTATTTAGACTAATAATATATTGATATTAAAATAATGTAAATTATTCTTTCCATAAAAAATTGTTTGCATGCTTCTGAAAGTTGGCAAGTGTGACAAAATTAAAAACTGTTAAGTCAGTATAAGCAAGAAAAAAATTTGTTAAAGGTACATAAAAATACATAAAATAATGTGGAATATGTGTGCTTCTCACATCTCTTCTACAAAAGTAAAACTTACAAATTAAGCTATTTTAAAGCAAATTAAATCAAGGCACATATGTCAAATTTTTTATGATTCTCTGAAATAAAATTTTGTTTACTTTTATTATTGTTTTGTACAGTGTAGTAGAAAGACGCCTTTAGAGCAAAATGTACATGAGCTAAAATCTCAACTCTGCCATTTATAACTATGAAGATCTAAGACAAAATCAGTAATTTTATGGTCTTCAGTTTGCTAATCGGTAAAAACTGATGATGTTTCATGAGCTAAAGAATATAAAGCACTTATCTGAATACCCGACTATGGTTAAGTCTAATAAATGTGATATATTGTGGATACCATATGGTCAGTATTCACAAATGACAATTATATTTCTCTTCTATAGTCCTAATTTTTTCTCTTCCATTATTTATAAAACAAAGAAATGAAGATCTTTACACAATATGATATCAGATCTAAGATTAAAATAAATGATGAAATTTGAAAGAAATTTTTGGAGAAATTATGGATATTTCATGTAACTAACAGAAAAGAACTTCATATTTCTTAATCTCTTCATTCATGTAGTCATTTGATTCATTAAACATTTATTCAGCTTTTGCCTATTGAATGTTTATTGAATGTAATATTCCTGGGCTTGAAGGTATTGTCATGAACAAAAAATACTTGCTCCTGGCCTCATGACACACTGTTTACTGAAAAAGAAGGTAATTAAATCAGATCTTAAAAATCATTTATCATAACCTAGGTCATTTTCTACATGAGCAAAGTACAGGGAGAGAGAAATCTAGATTTGCAAGAGATGACTTTCCTGGGTAATCATCAAAGTATGTGTGATCCATCAATATTCCTGGAAGGCATTAATTTTTAGGATTTAGAAACAAGTAATTCAATTTTCTGAAATTATATTCTTCATGTTCCCCAACATATTTTTATATTTTAATAATCATAAATGGCCAAAATAATAATAGTACATTATATTTTTGTAATAGTTATCCTAAAAGTTTCAGAAATTGACCGGGCACAGTGGCTCATGCCTGTAATTCCAGCATTTTAGGAGGCGAGGAGGGCAGATCACCTGAGATCGGGATTTTGAGACCATCCTGGACAATGTGGTGAAACCTGTCTCCACTAAAAATACAAAAAAAAAAAAAAAAAAAAAAAAAAAAAAAATTAGCCAGGTGTGGTAACACATGCCTATAATCCCAGCTACTCAGGAGGCTGAGGCAGAAGAATCACCTGAACCCAGGGGAAGGAGGTTACAGTGAACCAAGATTGTGCCACTGCACTCCAGCCTGGGCGACAGAGTGAGATTCTGCTCCCCCACCAAAAAAAAAGTTTTCAGAAATTCTCTCCAAATATATAAATATATATACACATTAAATTTGTATGAAATAATATATTTAACATTTAACAATTAATATAGTGCATATGTAAAATAAATATGTGCTTAAATACTATATTTATACATGCATATTCCATAGAATACATGTTTGGCTTAGTATCACCGTCAACTAAAATGTCACAAGATGATTATTCATTGCAATAATAGTAAAATAATCTCTACTTGATACAGACATTAACAGAAAATAGAAATGAAAGGAACTATAACACTAATAAATGCCAAAACAAGATCATTTACAAATTGGAAGATATTGTCACAAGTGTTTAATACTGAAAAGTTATTATTACTGAAGAAAAAAAGAATAAAATAAAGTTAAAACACCCAGAGTCTTAAAGCATTAATTGCCCTATCGGAGAATCCTCATCTTGGTGTCATGAAAAATATTGTAGAGATAGATAAATGTCTTTCAGTTTGCTTTGACCTTGGTTGAATGGTAGAGTGTATTAGAAAGCATATTCAATCTGAATGTTAGAATATATGTTGTTTCAGAAAGGCTTATTTCATTAGTTTAATGATGAATATTTCAGTTGTGCTAGTAAGACTGATAATGTCTTTTGCCAGTTAAGATTTTAGTTGAATTGTGTGCTGAAATATTTACGCAAGAACATTCACATCTTTATATTTCCACTGTTTTATTACTTACAAAAGCCCTAGCCTATAGTGGTCAGTCAAATATTGGAAAATACAGTGAACATTGGTAGGTAGAAATTTTAAAAGTTAGTATTTTAATTGTATAGCAGATTAACAGCATTCCACAGAATCATGTGTCAGACCTATCAATGTTAAAATCTATCTTGCTTCCCAATATTTTTTCTTGTTACCTACTCAAAAGATTTATGCCAAATATACACTTTACAATATTATTATTTTTATTTGCAAATATGACTCATTGTTAGCAACAGGGATAGCTACACACATACATTTATGGTAATAGCTACAGGAAAGACTGACTGATTATTGTGATTGCTTCTCCTTTATGTGTTCATTTCCTGCTCCACCAAAAATGTTGACCATAACTTGCAACTCCACATGCCAGCAGTTATTTCTCATTCTTCCGTTCTACTTAACATCATGAGATATCTTAGGACTAGTACTGTAAATATATTAATAAGTTTTGACTCTTGCTTAGAGAAGTATAATATTTATTTTCCTATATTTTCAAATTCTGAACTATTTTTTCCTCTAGATTCAGCCTTAAGTCTGGTTCTCCAGACTTCTGTACAATTTTATTAGCATCTATTCTAGGTCAACACATTTTAGTCAGTCATTTTGTATGATCTAAAACTTGAGAATTCTCTAATGGATGTAAACATAATGCTATCTTTGTAGATGATAAAAGTTTTCCAGGAAAAGGTGACATCTAAATTGATGAGACAAAATTGACCACCTAAAAAGTGTTTTCATAGTAAGGATTATTTATCTTATAACAAATGTAAATATCAAAGCAATTATAATTTGCCGAGCCTATAATATGAGAGTCACTTCCTATCTAGATAATTACATGCAGAGTAGGCATTAGTTTTTATAGGAAAAAAATTAAAATATAGGAGAATTTTGAGTCAATTTAGGTCATTTTTAGCAAAGATTTTCCCAAAATCTCAAGAAAAGCATTTTTTCAGATATTCTTTAGATATAGGCAGAAGGTTAAACATTATTGTATAAGTTATCCTAAAGTATTTAATAATTACCAAAATACACATACAATTGTAGTTACTGCATCTATTATTTTCGTCTGAATTTGCCATGATGACAGCAAAATAAAAATGTATTACACTGTTCATTCCCCTTAATAGTATGAAGTCTTCAAAAATTAAATTGAGGGAATTATTAACTATGCATTCATTCTTTTAACATTTTAGATAACTTTTGCTAAAGGTCTAGCTATTATATACATCCTATATTTAATCACAACTGTTCTGAAGTGTCAAGCATGAAACAAGGGTGAAGATCTATACTTTTCTCTTGTGAACAACGGCAATTTCAACTAGCAATACTTATTGAGTAGAAGTCGTAAATAACTGTTATTTAGTGAGCATCAGTCAAATACAGCATGTCATATTTGATTTCTGCTTATATATGTGCTCTATAAGTATTTAAACAGCATTATTTTTAAAGATGAAAGTATCTGTAGCAAAACTGAATATTAAATAGCCCCAGATAACTCCTACAAATTTTAATGTACAATTAATTATAAGTAAGAAGGTTTGGAATTCAGGTAACCAAGGAGATTGGTTTGTATAAACCAGGATTAAGCTCTTGAATGTAAAATTTGCAAACTTTTATCTAACATGGGTGCTCATATTTTTGCCAGAACACAACAGAAGATATTTGTAGAATAAAATTCAATACTGCATTTTGATTCATCATATATTTTAAGGTATATCACTTCCAACATGGTCATATATATTTTTAATATTCTTAAAAATATTTACGATTTTTCTTAGTAAAACTTACCTTCTAAAAGGAAATGAAAAATTCCGTGGTTATTTTTCACCAAAAAAAAAAACCTCCAAAAGACAATAGCCTTTGATATATAGTGTATATAAACTTAATTGATCAATAGGCAGACAGCTCTGTATAAAAGCTTGTGGCAAATACTCTATAAATGACAGGACAAAGGAAATGTGGTGTTTTATCTTTGTTTCCCTGCACTACAAGAACTGCCTGAAGGAAAAAAGAGACATAAGTTACAGTATTTTTGAGTGCTCAATAAATAACTTACATGCAAATGAGTAAGGTCAAAAGAGCAAGGAAGAGAAAAAGAGAGAATGAGAGAATCTTATAACCACCAAACACAAGTCTAATTTTTAATATGATGGTGAAAAACTTGTGACTTCGAGTATCTTCTAACCAATAATTTAGGTATCTGTTTTCAAGATAATTAACACCTATTAGGAAAGATTTAAAGTAGTCTTGAATTGCTACAGGCTTTTGATTAACTACTCAATGATAAAGGACACCTGTCAGATGATGGTGTTCCACGAGCACACCATTTTTTATTCCAGTGACACAAAGAATAATTGCAGGGATATTGGAAAAGGGCAATTTAATTATGATCCCTAGGCTACATAGAAGATTATAACACTGCCAATGCTTCTGGATATTAAATACTACCCAATTCAGAAAAAAAAATCTAGGAATCTGTGGAGTTTTGATACACCTTATTAATTGCCAGGTAAGATTTTATGAATCTGGAATTTTAACATTTTTTTTCAAATATCTGAAATGAGTTGTTTCAAGACTGATTGTTTCCTAAGTTTCTTTCTTCACTTAACTACTCTATTGTGTTACTACAAATAGGTAAAGCCAAGGGATTTATGTGTATGCACCGCCCTTTAGTTCTATACTTGTCGTTAAATGAAAAATAAATAGCAGTAAATTAAGGAACTTCATCAGATGACAAGAATACTACTGTGAAATTAAATATTTCCATGAAATAGAGGGTAGAGTTTTTATTATGTAAATATGTAACTATTTTTTAGCTTTGAAATTATAAGTTATGTTTCCTTTCTTTTATGTGGGGAGGGAATAAAGACTATGCCATTAAGACTATGTGCCACATTGGTGCTGGAGAGGATGTGGAGAATTAGGAACACTTTTACACTGTTGGTGGGATTGTAAACTAGTTCAACCATTATGGAAAAACAGTATGGTGATTCCTCAAGGATCTAGAACTAGAAGTACCATATGACCCAGCCATCCCATTACTGGGGATATACCCAAAGGATTATAAATTATGCTGCTATAAAGACACATGCACACGTATGTTTATTGCGGCACTATTCACAATAGCAAAGACTTGGAATCAACCCAAATGTCCATCAGTGACAGATTGGATTAAGAAAATGTGGCACATATACACCATGGAATACTATGCAGCCATAAAAAAGGATGAGTTTGTGTCCTTTTTAGGGACATGGATGCAGCTGGAAACCATCATTCTTAGCAAACTATCACAAGAACAGAAAACCAAACACCACATGTTCTCACTCATAGGTGGGAACTGAACAATGAGATCACTTGGACTCGGGAAGGGGAACATCACACACCGGGGCCTATCATGGGGAGCGGGGAGGGGGGAGGGATTGCATTGGGAATAAAGGTGTAGAAAAGGTTAAAAAAAAAAAAAAGACTATGTGCCACATTTTACAACATTTTATTTGACCATAAATATATGTTTTATTATAATATATATTTAATAGAATATTAAGTAGTTATATATATGTGTTATTATGAGGAACAGGAAAGTTAGAATAATAAAAAAATAGTAGTCTTCAGGATTGATAGATAACTTGTTTCCAAAATAAAAAACAAAAGACGCAATGAAAAAATACTATTAAAAAGTTCATTTAATGTTATTTAGTTAAATGAACTATTTAAGAAATGTTGAAATAGCTATATTGATTGTGCTCAGTGTTCCTAGCATCCTTGATGCCAAAACAAAAATTCTTATACAATACCAAGAAGGAAAGGAATGGTTACAAAGAATACTAAAATTTCAGGTTAAGTCTATTGCCTAAGTATATTGAATGCTGCACGATGAGCACATATTTGAACACATGGATATTTACATTTTAATGTTTAAAATGTTTGGAATTTACTAGTGAAAAGATAAATTAATTTTGGTGTTGTGATTGAACTGTTTTCATACTTCAATTTTGGTGGTGAGAACATGAAAAAACATGTAAAATCATACAATTGAACACTAAAAGGGTGAATCATAATGTCTAAATAAAAATGTATAAAATGTGGAGAAAGTAAGGGTATGAACGTTTACTTGACTGAGAAATAATTAAAAACCACTTTTGAGTCTTCCATCTTTAAAATACTATAGATGATATGCCTCAAAGCTCAAACTATTGACTTACAGTATATTATGTGATTATTTTAAATATTTATATATTAAGTATACTTTGTATGATTTTTCCTTAAATTCCAATATGTTTCTTTTTAATGAATTAAAATATTAAAATTAGGAACTGTTTCTAGCTATCAATCATATTCAACTAATCTGTCTCAGAATAATGTGACATTATTATGCTGTTAATTATTGGAATTCTGTAGTATATTATTCAATTTCAGGTAGAAATTATCTCAAACTTACAAAAAGTACAGTTCAAAAACTTTCAAAAAATTTATGAACCATTCAAAAATAAATTCCTAATATTTTCTTATATATTTTTGTATATAATTTCCAATATTTTGCCTCAATATTTTTGTATATAATTTCCACAACAAAAATGTTACATAGCTACAACAAAAATATACACAATGTTAAAACTGTATTTTTAAATTTTATTTATTTTTATGTTTTGAGACAGGATCTCACTCTATTGCCCAGGCTGAAGTGCAGTGCTCCATCTGTTCTCTTTGCAGCCTCCACCTCCTGGCTCAAATGATTCTCCAACCTCAGCCACTCAAGCAGCTAGGACTACAGGCATGACACCACATTAATTTAAAAAGAAAAGAAAAGAAAAGAATTGTAGAGTCTGGGGTCTCACTACGTTGACAGGTTCTGGTCTTGAACTCCTGGGCTCAAGGAATCCTCCTTCCTCAGCCTTTCAAGTCCTGAGATTATAGACACAAGTCATTGCACCTAGAGTTTTAAAATTTTGTTACTACTATCTATCTACTCCTTAGACTCTACTTCTATAAGTATTCAAGGTTCACCAATTTTCTAAAATATATACATTTTGGATAAATGATCTGTATTATTATCTAGTATTATGCATATCATGCATTGAATTTGTTGTTATATCTTATAAGTTTCTATCATTTTGATCTTCTGCCTTGATTGTGAAGATCTTGACAGTTTTTGCCAATTATTTTGCATAATGTCCTCCAATCTGTGTTTCTTTGATATTTTTTGTTTAGATTATTTTCAGGCATCTTTGGCAGGAATATCAGAGAAGTGATGCTATGTTCTTTATCAGGTGATTGTCCCCATGTTAATTCTAGTTACCATGCCTGAGCTTGTATATAGGAGAAGTTTCAGTCTATATTTGATGTAACATCCTGTTTTGGCTAGGCCAGACCATCACGCTCTGGCATGGAAGCACTCACCACCTTCTTCTGAGCTAATGTGGCCCCACTTTCTCCACTACAGTAGCGTAAGGCTCTACCTTATTCATCCTCTCCTAGTGGCTTTGGACTGATTTTTTCAGGAAGGAAAAGGAGAAAGAAAGAGAAAAGATAAATTTAAAACATTTTTTTAAATTGCTAATGAGGTTTAATCTACATATAATAAAATTTACTAATTTTAAATACAAATTTCCATAAGTTTACGCAAATAAGTCCAGTTGTGTAATCAGCACCCGATATAGATGTAAACTGTTTTCACCACCCCAAAATATTCTCTTGTGCCTTTTGCAGTTGATGCCCCCTCTCTAGCCCCAGTCTCATGATGAAATTGGCCTGCTTTCTGTCACTGTATTTTTGCCTTAAAGTTGCATATACAAGGAATTATAATATACAATCTAATATGACTAACTCAGTCAATTGGAAGGATGTTGCTGAGATTCATTTATGTTTTTGTAAATATCCCTAGCATTTCTTTGTTATTCATTCATCATTATTTATCTGTTCACCAATTCATAGATATTCCAAGATTTGTTACATTTTGATGAATGTTGCTATCAACCTGTGTACGTAAATTGTTACGTAAATATATTTTCATTTTACTTACGGTAAGTGCATATTAAAACTTTATAAAAAACAGTCAAACTGTTTTCCAAAGCAAAGCTGTAGTACAATTTTAGATTTGAACCAACAATGAACAAATGTTCTAAATGTTTCACATACTCAGCAATAATTGGCATTGTTGTTCTTTTATGTTTCAGCTATTCCTCTATGTGGGTAGAGATGTTTTATTGAGCTTCTAATTTGCATTTCATGAAGCTTTCAAAGAAGTAAAATAAGGCCATAGAATAGAATTTCATCTGTATAAAATAATACAGGTTTAAAGAAATTACTTTCTCTCTTCCATAAATCGTGCTTTCACTAGCTTCAAACATGCTGTGTTTTTTTTTTAACTTACACATTTGTGATCAGTAAGTTGTTATATACTCATAGCTAAAATAAGTTCAATTGATTGTATTATTAAGTGGAATATATTAAATGGTCCTGCATTCTTAGACTAATATGGGCAAAGAGAATTTGACATTGCATCATCCTAATATATAATGATAATTAAATGTTACATAATAATTTAATTAATTAATTGCTTTAATAGATGAAAGAACATCATTTCTGTTCAAAATATCTTAAGGCCTATGTGTTTATAAAAATAAACATTTCACACATGGCCAATTGTAGGTTCAAGAGATCAAGCATACATGGGAGGAGATGACATATAAAAAAGGGAATTGCCATTATATGGGATGTAGATATATGGGAGCTAGGAGTAAAGATAATTCCAAATGTAGGTAAGCAGGGTCATAACAGGAAATTTGTGATTCTTCAGTAAAAACTAACAAAACATACTAATCAGAAGATAGATAGTATAACATGAGTTTATATTCTTTCAATGTATGTTGTGGGTTCATATTACCAGTGGCCCACCCATAAGAGATCATAATTGTATTGGATACAATAAAACGACCACTTGAAAAGCCATTCTTCATTGTCCTTTGCAGTGCCTTCCATAAGACTAACTTCTGTCTAATGGATGTAAATTAAAATTTTGGGTAGAACATTCATAAAAGATTCTTAAAGCAGGTAAGTTAGGACTCAATGTTAGCTGTCAGTCTGTGCATACATTTTCTTTATTGCCTTTTTCTCTCCTATTTTCTCATTACCTAAAATATTATTGTTATAACTGGAGCCATCTTGGGACTATGCAGACGTACGCATAGAATAAGGACTGAGAAGAGAGTCTGTATTCTTGATGACACTAACATGGTTTAATACTAACTCTGGCCAACTCATCTGTATGTTTCTTCTTATGTGATGAAATTAGAAGCTCTCATTTTTTAAGGCCACACTTTTTTAAATCCCTGTTATCAAAAGTCACATGCAATTTTTGGCAATTTGTTTATGTATGTATGTATGTATGTATGTATTTAATATTTATTTATTTTTGAGATGGAGTCTTGCTCTGTCTTGCCCAGGCAGGAGTTCAGTGGTACGATCTTGGCTCACTGCAGCCTCCACAGTGCTGGGTTCAAGCATTTCTCCTGTCTCAGCCTCCCGAGTAGCTGGGACTACAAGTGTGTGCCACCTTACATGACTAATTGTGTATTTTTAGTAGAGATGGTGTTTCACTATATTGGCCAGGCTGGTCTTGAACTTCCGACCTCAGATGATCCACCTGCCTAGGCCTCCCAAAGTAGTTGGATTATGTGTGTGAGCCACCACACCTGGCCAATTTTTGGTTATTAATATAAAATTCAAATTTTATCTTTAATTATATATTCTAAAATACATTTTCCTTCAAAAATAAAATAACAACTAACATCCCCTTGACAAAACACTAGTTTGCATTAGTAATGAAGTCTATTTTATGAGATATTATTTGATACTTTAATATTGGGTATTAAATATTGCAACAATATTTTTCAAGTACTACTTAATAAAATTTTCCTGAAACATTAAATGCATAGTAGTTATATGTTGCTACAAAAGTGTGCTCTGTATGTGTGTCTGTGTGTTATTTTTAGTGTGCTAAACCAGTATAATTGTGGTATGGATACATAATTTTTTGGGTTATCTATGTAATTGTAGTAGTGTTAAATTAATATATACATTCGAAAATCTCTTTAAATATAAACTTGTATAAGAATGGTGAATTGAATTTCATGTAACTTATACTTCATTTAAGCTGCTTACAGCATCTCATGTGATTCTTATGAAATATTTAACATTGAGTCAGTAACAGATTTCCTTTAGGGTTGAGTGGACTCCACTCATAACTGAAAGATTTGTGCTAGCAATTCTGCATATCACAGGCAGTGTTCAGTCCTTTTGAACTTGTGTGAGCATTGCATGAATGCATTGCTTTTCCTGGGAATTTAGAAAGAAGAAAACCTTCACAAACAATAACACTATACATTTTTATCAGCTTGCTTAGTTAGAGGAATAATCTCACACAATTTATTTTCATTTCGCATCTGTCAAGGTAAAGTGCATGCTGCAAGACAAGAAAAGAAGGAACAGAAATTTCCCTGGATTAATAGGCATGACATATGTGCAAATAGGCAGATAAAATGATTTGCAAAAACAGACTAAAAAGGAAGAAAGGTAAAAATGTAAAAGTTAGAACTAATGTTATCAACCCAATCTGTTACCTGAGCTCACAAGTTAAACATAGTATTGTAATGTCAGCATTTCTCCAGGAAAGTAGAACGCTATAAATATCTACTGCATGGAAGTGATATTTGACCTACAAAATACCACAAACCCAACAGTACTTGCTGCTGAAATTAGATAATCATTGTCTGTAAAGTGGCAGACTTTCTTTAGAGTGTAGAATGAGAAGTAAGCCCCATGTAAAATCCCAATAAAATATGTTATGAATTTTCTAGTTTGGACGGACACATTTTGTTCATTATACGTTTTCAAGAATTGCCACATTTATCCTTGCCTCCTAAGCACTGTCTAATCACAGAAATTGTGATTTTTAAATTCCAAACTATACTAAAACTCTAGTTGGATGGTGTAATTCCATAAAATGTATAATTCTGAGTGATTAAAAAGAACTACTATTTCCAATTTTGAAGCATGTGTTCTGTTTATGTTTCAGTGCTAAAGACTTAGAAGTGTTTAAAATACTAAAAAACACAACTTACAGAATATTTGGAAATTAATAGTCTTATTATCATTTTGGTTTTGTTTGTACATGATTTGTGGGGTGTGGCTGATTAGAGTATTTTCTCCATTGCAGAAGGAGTTTTGGATTTCTTTTCTGTATAGAAATACTTTTTCACAATTTTTACAAAACATGATAACATTTTCTTTATGTATCACTCTGAGGGCGACAGGTTTATTGATTTCTAAAATGAATCCCTGCTGATTCTCTGTACTACCACTGTGACTGCTGCTGCCGTAACATCTGATTTTAATTTATTTTGGTTCCATCCACTTAAAAATATATATTTTAGCCATGTATATTTTGACAAATGTTCACTTCCCTAAATTCTTTAGTATTTTTTATGAAGTAATATTTTACAATTAAAAATAAAACTTAAAATAACCTTTTAAAAGTGTCATAATTCCGTCATGGATATCAATATAAATAGGGTAACATTCTGTTTTTTATTGATAAAATTATTGGTATAGGTACAGAAAGAGTAAATGGTAAAATAAAAATTATTCTAAATGCCAAAGCTCAGAAAAAAACTCTCTTCATATTTGATTATAATGTTTTTATAATAAAATTTATCAAGCAGGTTTATTTTGTTCGTAATAAATTCAAACTTGAATTTCTTTTTTGGAAAATATATTAAGAACCAGTAACAAAATCATTTTAATAGTTATGCTTTATTCTACCTTATGCATTAAGTAGTTTAAATACTTTGCTATGAAACCAGTTTTTTCAACGTAAAAATATCCACTATAAATTTTTACTTCACTATTAATTATTCCACATAAATTCCTAGAAGCTAAATATTTAGGTCATAGGGTAGATACTTTAATATAGATTTGACAAAATAGAATCATATTGCCTGCTAGATAATCTGTACATTTTAATCTTTCTCTACCATTGTCTGATCGTGTTCATTGTTCCACATTCTTATCGATATTGGGCCCTATCACTTTCTGCTGAATGGACAAAACAACAACAACAAGAAGTTCCTAATTTTCATTTTAAAGAATTCTAAATAATACAATAATTAATATATTATTTATATATATTCATTAATAATATATTAATTGGCTACATTCATGGTTTTTTTTTTTTTTTTTTTTTTGAGACGGAGTCTCGCTCTGTTGCCCAGGCTGGAGTGCAGTGGCCGGATCTCAGCTCACTGCAAGCTCCGCCTCCCGGGTTTAAGCCATTCTCCTGCCTCAGCCTCCCGAGTAGCTGGGACTACAGGGGCCCGTCACCTCACCCAGCTAGTTTTTTGTATTTTTTAGTAGAGACGGGGTTTCACCGTGTTAGCCAGGATGGTCTCGATCTCCTGACCTCGTGATCCGCCCATCTTGGCCTCCCAAAGTGCTAGCATTATAGGCGTGAGCCACCGTGCCCAGCTCATGTTTCCCTTAATTAGCTACCAAATAAAATTCTGGTCACCTCTGTTCATGCATATGCTAATTTGTTTTCCTTTGTGATTTTAAGGTTTCTCTGTAAAGCAATAATATAGACAATTGACTTTAATATCAATTTGCAATATTTTTCCTAGTTAAAAAAATGTATATTTTGTTAAATATATAAGTTTTGCCCCTTCCCTCCACTCAGGACAATCTAACAAAGCCATTTTCCAAATATATATTATCCTAACTTTACTTTTTCTGTAAATTATTTTTAATTATATGTTTTACATTTAAACCTCCAACACATTTTTAGTTTGCTGGCTATAAGATGTGAGTAGGTATTGAGGCTGTTGCATTTTTTTAAAAATCCCAACTAGTTACCTACTTGAGAATTTATTGACTCTTTACTGAATAATCCTTCTTTCTTTTAGTGAAAGAAGGATTATTTGTGGTTGCTTGTTATTAACTAAATTTTGAACTTCTGTAAAGTATTTTCTGGGTTTTCTTTTCTATTTTATTAGATTGTTGTTAAATATCTAGAGTCACATTAATTTAAATGCTATGATTTTATTGTGTCTACAAGAATTTATTACTTTAATCCCTATAGTGTCAATATCATTTATGAGAACTGAGGGACACATAGTGTTTCTTTATGGATTGGTAGGTTGAAATTCAAACTATATTTATTGACACATGTCTTAATGCAAGTAGCAGCTTAAAGTTAGGTAAACCCTGAGTATCTTAAAATTACTTGAAATTTTAAATATACATCTTTTTCCCAATTTGTCATTTTTATCTTGAAAGATTTTGCTGTAAATTGGTCATAGGTAATCAAGTGCAACTGCTGCTCTAAGAAAACAGAGAAAATTCATACTTTCTCATAGAAAATCTAAGTTTACAGTTGTATAAGACATTCTCAAATTTGATGTTTGAGTTTAATAAAACCATTGGAGATAAAGTAAAACACAAAAAATCAAAAAGAAAGGGGGAAATAGTTAAATTCACCGAATATATACCATATATTAGATACTTTAATAATTACTTTACCTGTATTGTATGTCTTAGGAACCTGTTATGTGTGATATTTACTGAGCTAGGTAAGGAAAAAAAATGCTCAGGGGTCAAAGTTTTCAAACTGAACATCAGTTACTGAGTTCAAATTTAGTGTTCAATGAACATGCTCCTCCTGAAACTAAATTGCAAAGCAATCACACAGGAAAATAACAGATCAGCTGTTCACTACAGACCAAGTTCCTAACCAATGAGTTTATGAATTTTATGCTGCTTCCTACTTTGGGATAGTGCATGATCCATCTTCATTCACCCAAAATTTTCTGGCTTTAATAATGTTTTATAATTTTTTAATATTCAATTATTATTTCTCCTGCCAGCTGAGATATGAAACCTGACTTCACTGCTCACATAAAAATTAAATTGTTACTTTAAAGTGCCATCTATACTTTATTATATATTACTTCTTTAAAACAAAATATCTTCCTAAGTTGTTCACAGTAAACTAATTCTTTAATATGACTTTAAAAATTCTAACACTTTAAATAAAAAGGTCCACAGATGACCATATCTTAATAGGAAAACAATTTCAAAATTACAGTTCATGATTTTCATTGCATCAATGAAAACTATCAGAAAAGTGAATCACAAAAACAAAACTGAATAAAATAAACTCTCAGAAGAACCTAATTTTGGCCATTTACATTGATAAATTTGATGAAAATGTTATCTTTGGCTTTGAAATATTTCTGCTTCATTTATTTTTATGTTGTTAATTTCAAATGTGAAAGCATACACAAAAACCAAATTGTAGCCAATATTTTTTTTCCAATATAATTTGTTCCCTGTTTTGTATAAAGATAAGTTTGAATCAGGCTAAAAGTTTCAAATCGATTCTTTCATTGCATAGATATTCTCGTTTTACTTATTTTCATGAAAGTTATTTTTTATTTCACATTCATCCTATCATTTTTCTCTCCATATTTGTTGCAATTATGAGAGTATCATTTAATAAACCATGTGCATCATATTTATTTAATTATTCATTTTAGTATATGATATCTCACCTAAATGTTAGGTCCTAGATTTGTCCTCTTGAGCCAAGTCAGTTCTTTGAAAGTGGAAGAGTTCATGTCAGACTGGTCATCTCCCAGACCCATCTAGATATTGTCCCAGCAGTTTAACTTGCCAGGGAAAAGTTAAAATTAAAAAAGAGCTGACTGTTGTCACACTGAATTCCTGTCAAGAGTTCAAATGGGTACAATCACCACCTGGAAACCTTTTAGCACTTCACACTGTCCCAAATAACTAATATATTTTTTCATTCACCTCAGACCTTCAGTAAGTACTTTCTTGACTGCCTTACTCTAATAAAATGGCAAACTTTTCAAATTTCATCCCAAACATGAAAGCTATTAGACAAGAACTGATACATTTCCTATCTACCAAATCACGCTAGCCTCATGCTTTCATAATCAAGGTCTTCCTTCTTGATAAACTAAAAGTGGTGACCCTGATTACTTGGTGTACTTTTTTTAGTACTCTCAAGACTTTACTTCTGAGGTTTTCTCCTTTTATTTATCATGCCTATCAATATAGTTCTATTATGCTTATCTTTCAGGGAAGTATGCACTGACCACCTCTCTTCCCCTCATACTGTCTCGATAGTTCCCCCTATGCTTCATAGGAAAACCTGCCCCGCAAACTATGTACACTCAGTGTCTGCACATTCTCATGATTTATTTTCTAATTAACTTATCCTGACATGGCAAATGTCTCCTCTCCATAAAAATCACTACTGTTAAATTACCAAAGATCATTAGTGTGCCAAATCTAGGGCTTCTTATTAATCAATTGCATACTTTAGAAGTCCCTCTTTTTTTTTTTCCCCATCACCAGAGGGCCATAATAAGCTCTGAAAGGCTGATTAAATTTCTTAGCCTCCCTTTACCTGGCAATCCAAGTGCATGTACTTTTCTCCCTAAAGTTCCACAAAGAAGTCTAATAACCTTCTCAAAATTAATAGATTAAAAACTTAATTCTCGAAACTTTCAGTAAGCCTTTTCCTCCCCTAGAATTTTCAATCTCAATTATGAGATAGGATACATCTATAAACCCAAAACTTCTTAGTCTTCCTTGATTACTTTTATTTTTTCACCTCTTCATCTATTTCATAATGATTATTTGTTTTATTCTAAAAATGTATTTCAAAGGTGACCAATTCTGGCCATTCTTCTGAAACTTTCTTAGTTAAGACTCTTGTTTCTAGCATGAGTTCAGGCAACAGGCTACAACAGGCTTCCCTGCTTCCATTCTTGCTAATCTACAATCCACAGCAGCAGGGCCTTTAATAACATGATTTAGACTATCATTCTTGCCTCTAATCCTTCAAAATATCCCCATAAACTCCCCTTCCTTAACTCAAATGATTCTGCATGTTTACTTGATTTTAATTCTAGTTCACTAGTGCTGTATTGCCATTCTTTGTTTTATTTTCTTTCCATACGTGCTCTTAGATCAAATTTTACAATGCCTTTTTATTACTCTGGTTATGTGCACCACCTTCATGATGCACTCTTGAATACATTACCTGATTTTAATTTCTCCAAATTACATGTTAAAATATCAAATATATTTTCTTATTTTATTTAGTGTCTCCTACTCAAGCTGAGAATATAAACTCTATAAGTAGATTATGAATTAGCTGTAGATCACTTGAAAGAGGCAAGGGAAATGTTAGGAAAAGAGGACACAACCTGTAAAGGAGAGTAGAAAAGAAAAGGTCTTTAAACAGCCAAAAGAATGTGAAAGATATAAGAAAAACCCTACTCTTCATTTTCCCCCACGCCTATACTTTCCTCGCAATATTTATTACAAATGCAATACCATCTGCCCACATCTGTACATGTTCACGTAGTCCTACATTTTCTATTCTCAAATGCCATTTCCCTAGTAATGCTTTCTAGGATATCCTGTACTAAAGTCAAGTCTTTTACTTTGAAACACTTGAAACCTTTTTATCTCCGCTTTGTTTATCTCCTTTGTTATCTGGTACATAGCACTATTAGGCTTTTGATTACTGGTGCTCAAGAATACTGCCCTACTGTGTTATGCACCGAACTGAGGCTGTGTCTCTAATTATTTACTTTTGCATACCCCCAGTGTTCCTAATACAATTACTTCCATATCACTAGTTTACTATTAACAAATTAATGAAAAGGGATTAAATGCATATTTAACAGAGCTTTATTGGACAAATCAAATCTGTTTTATGCTTTCTGAATCAAATCTATAATGCAGTAACACTTAATTTTGTGTCTCTACTCATGTGATCATGTATGTTTTAAAAATTTAAAGTTTATCTGAAAAAGTTGTGATTAAGTATTTAAATAATGTTCAAATATGGTATAATAAGTATTAATTTCTTCCATTCCAACTTTCTTGCTTGTCTATTTATTTGTCTCTCCTTTACTTTTTGCCTTATTTTAAATTAAGTGTAGCAATTCTCCAAGTCACTATCTATACATTCTAAAAGAACACTCTCTCAAATTAGACCATTAATTTATTAAGAATTTTACATTTAGCAATATGGCACTTCCAAAAATGTCAAAGTAGTTTGAATTCTTTAACACTGAAAACGGTATTTGGTGTGTAGAGGGGATATTATGGATCACTAACCAGAAAATGTTAAGGTTTAGATATGTATTTAGATATATAGATAGATAGAATAGATAAAAATAATTTATTTGTTATACTCACACAGCAAGGTAGGAACAGGGCAGGCATTGTTTTCTTCCTTTTATATATAAGCCTTAAGGGGTTAAGCACTTTGGTTAGGATTACTAGGAGAATCAATGCAGAGTGAATGCTAAACACTGGTTTGTCTGGCCCCAAAACTCTTGCTTGGGTCCTGCAGCATCTGGACACTCTTCTTTGTCTCTGAAGAACATAAGCAATCTCTATTTTGATATTATCAATATTTTCTTCCGGGTCTCAGGATCCTAGCTATATTCCCTCATTGGTACATTAATTTTCGTATTGTCACTTAATAGCGAAAGGTGTGGTATGTTAGGTAATAGGAACTGTAGGTTTGTGTGTCTGTGTATCTGTGTGCATGTGAACAGGCACGTTAATGGTGGCAGTTAGAAAGGGTGCAATTGCTACAGCAAATGACTCACAGGACTAAAATGATCATTCTTAAAATCAAAATTTATTGAGGGAAGATAAACTATAAAGCAGCAGTATTAAAGAAAGAATAATAATAGCATTCAAGGCTGCCTTATAGAATGGGTTTTAAGAAGCTGGATGTATTCATTATTTATTCCCCCTCTGCATAAGGCACCACAATTTGCTTTTTATTTTGGGTCAGGGATTATTATTCTGTGCATGAAACACCATGGAATCAGGGAGTCAAAAATGAAAGATAGACTCGGGCTTCTTATATGGTCCTAATTTTACTATGTAATCCACTCCAATGGCAGAGTCCTCTCGTGGGTCTCATGAAGATAAGATGCAAATCATCACCTCATGCTACCAATAAAGTGTGATGACAAGCTGAAAATTGTGTCAGGGCCGGGCACGGTGGCTCACGCCTGTAATCCCAGCACTTTGGGAGGCCGAGGCGGGCGGATCACGAGGTCAGGAAATCGAGACCATCCTGGCTAATACGGTGAAACCCGGTCTCCACTAAAAATACAAAAAATTAGCTGGGTATGATGGCGGGAGCCTGTAGTCCCAGCAGCTTGGGAGGCTGAGGCAGGAGAATGGCGTGAACCCAGGAGGCGGAGCTTGCAGTGAGCCGAGATCGCGCCGCTGCACTCCAGCCTGGGCGACAGAGTGAGACTCCCTCTCAAAAACAAAAACAAAAACAAAAACAAAACAAAACAAAAAAAAAACAATCTTGTGTCAGAACAATGTTTACAAGGCAATACTATTAATTGGTAGGTTAATGACTTGACTAGTGCATGGTATCACACATTTGTATCCCTTCTTTCAGTGAAATGGCTCAGGACAACTTCAGATCACTTAGAATTAATTTTCATAGCACAAAATAGGTCATAGTAACCAGAATGCATTTTTAAACCTTTTAAAAGATGATTCTGTGAAACAAATTTGAGTGTGTAAAACTTTTTGTGACAGACCCTAACCTACCAGTCTGCCCCAGTCCCTAAAATTCATAGACCTAGGAGTCATGAAATTCATATATGTGACTTCTCATTTTAATATATAGGTAAATATTTTTATAGAAAGCACATGATCTCTAACGTTTTGTTCGCACATTATTTTCTGTTTTCTATTTTTATATGAAAAATATCTTCGTTCTTCATTATATAGAATGGACTAAAAAATAATTTCTTCGTTTGGAGAAAAGATTAAAAAATTTTCTACTCTCCCTTTCACTATATTCTCATCTCTTAATATTCCTTGAAAACAACCAAGCAAATTCCAAATATCCATGGAACACAACTTTCAAATCAATGCTGTAACTCAATCTTAATATTGTACAGAATATAAAACTGAAACACTGGGGTCAATCTTTATTTCCAAAGAAGTATTGCTTACTAGTGACAATCATGATAAAAACCAGCATTGCTAATTAGCCTCCCAGTATTCTTCTCATACATAAGTATCAACAGCTGTCCAGTTGACAAGTATATATATATTTTAGAAATAATATCAATCATTGATTAATCAAAATTAATAGGTGATTCTATTTAAAAATATTGACTTAAGCAGATTAAATATGCTCCCATATATTTATGTGATCTGTTAATTTGCTTAGCTAATCTTCTCTTTGTTAGGTCAAAGATAAACACATATTTAGAGCTTGTGGAAAAATATCTTAAGTTCAAATAATTATCGTCTAAAAATTAACTAGCATCTTTTAAATTTTGATTCTCATATGCTAGTCTCATTTTACTATCTCTGCTAAATGCTTCATAACATTGTGGATATTTAATTGGCTTTTTAAAATTCTTAAGTGTACACAAAATAAAAGTGTTCTCATAATGAATGATAACTTAGTTTTTTAAAATACGTATGTTTAGAAGGAGTTTTCAATGTTAGTTAGATCAAGTGTTAATTACATTTATGAGAACTGGGTCACAGGTTTAGCTTTCCCTAAATTTCACTTAGCTTCACTCAGAAAATAATGTATTCTGGCTGGGAGCCGTGGCTCATTCCTGTAATCCCAGCACTTTGGGAAGCCAAGGCAGGCAGATCACGAGGTCAGGAGATGGAGACCATACAGGCTAACACGGTGAAACCCCATCTTTACTAAAAATGCAAAAAATTGGCCGGGCGTGGTGGTGGGCATCTGTAGTCCCAAGGACTTGGGAAGTTGACACAGGAGAATGGCGTGAACCCAGGAAATGGAGCTGGCAATGAGCCGAGATAACACCACTGCACCCCAGCTGGGGTGACAGAAAGAAAATAATGTATTCTATGGCTTTTTGCTTACACCTAGACTATATCAATTTGAATACCATGATAGACTTGATAGACTGCATTATTGTTCATGGTTATCTCCTTTTCTTCCCTTCAGGCACAGAAAGGTGTATACCGTCTATTCTAATGTAGTCTACGCTAATCAACCTGCTGCTGTAACATGCTACTAGAATAATACATTTCTGATCATTGCAACAGGACTTGCTATATCCCATTGAAGTCAACCTTGGTCAAGTGACTTTCTTAAGAAAACATGATGTGAATAGAAATGACATGCTTTTTGTCACTGAGTATTTTTTGTCACTTTTTTACCTCTGCCTCAATATTGGCATGGTCCAGTTTAAGTGACTTTTTCATCCTAGAATAAACATATGTTTAGTACATTGGCAGTTGACACACAATAAATATAAAACACAAGTAAGAAATATGTAATTTGCTGAGATATGTAATTTCTAATTTGTTTGTGTTTCCAGAAGTATTTAATTAAAACTAATATAAATAAATTTACAATATATACTTTTTGCCTACAATGTTCCAGGGACTTTTAAAACGTTGAAATAGAGTTGTTAATATGGCAAGCAACTCCCCTGAATACTTTTAATGAGCTTACATTCTGTGGGGGAGAAAAACAATAAAGAAGTAAACAAATAAAAGGATTATTGCTGAGCTATTTGGTAGGTGATACTTATAATATATGCCAGTGTGTCTTTGGAACTGGGCAGCTCGAGGACTGCAATGTGATAGTCAAGAAGCTACTTTAAAGAGACATGGAGTTTGAGTAAAAATCTAGATAACAAGCAGAAACTAATAAGAACCTCTTGGGTACAGGTTCCTAGGCAGTATTATGGAAAACAGGAATAGGATCTACTATATTATAGGAATAAAGTCAGTAAGCATGAAATATGGTGAGATAGGAAGGCAATGGGAGTAAATGTTTAGAGATATGGCAGACACTAGGTTGCACAAAGCCTTGCTGGGCTGAGGAAGGAGTGTGTAGTCTATTTTACAGGGGATTAAAAATAATCAACCCACAAGTGTAACATTCTTTCAATAATTAGTAAGAAGGTACCCATATCCTGATATCATTATTTCATTGCAGTGAATTTTGTTCCCTGAACTGTTTTATCATTTTAATTTATCGTCACCTGTGATCCTCATCCCTTAAGCTATACCAATAATAGTGACTTGGAGATTTCTCTTTACTTCCAGTACACATTCACTCCTCTGACAATATTCCTTTTGTCACTTAACACACTGCTCAACTGAATCTAGCTCTATCTTAATGGGCCTTCTCTGGTGCCAACTCATATAGCCAGCATGCCTAATAAGTGTGCCCTCACCTTCTAAGAAGGAAATACGAAAGTTTTTCTGTGTTTTCAGAATACTTCAGTATAACATTATGGTTTGTTTGTTTGCTCTTGTCACCCAGGATGGAGTACAATGGCACCATCTCAGCTCACTGCAACCTCTGCCTCCCGGGTTCAAGTGATTCTTCTGCCTCAGCCTCCAGAGAAGCTGGGATTTCAGGCATGCGCCACCACACCTGGCCAATTTTGTATTTTTAGTAGAGACAGGGTTTCACCATGTTGACCAGGCTGGTCTCCAACTTCTGACATCAGGTGATCTGACCACCTCGGCCTCCCAAAGTGCTGAGATTACAGGCATGAGCCACTGTGCCCAGCCGTGTTATGTTTTGTTTTTGTTTTTTTTTAAAGATGATATTCTCTCTTTAGGTTGTGGAGAATCGGTATCTAAGGTAGATTTATAATTTATTCTTTTAAAAAATAATAGGCATCAACCCTGTATGCTGCATATGGTAATTATAAATTTAAAATGTTTTGTTTCTAGCATGTTCTTGAAAATGAGAAATCGGCCGGGCGTGGTGGCTCAAGCCTACAATCCCAGCACTTTGGGAGGCCGAGACGGGCGGATCACGAAGTCAGGAGATCGAGACCATCCTGGCTAACATGGTGAAACCCCGTCTCTACTAAAAAAAAATACAAAAAAAAAAAAACCTAGCCGGGCGAGGTGGCGGGCGCCTGTAGTCCCAGCTACTCGGGAGGCTGAGGCAGGAGAATGGCGTGAACCCGGGAGGCGGAGCTTGCAGTGAGCTGAGATCGCGCCACTGCACTCCAGCCCGGGCGACAGAGCGAGACTCCGTCTCAAAAAAAAAAAAAAAAAAGAAAAGAAAAGAAAAGAAAATGAGAAATCATTTTTGTTAGTTTGGGCATAAAAACAGTTTAAACTAAGATAAGAGTTATCCAGATAATTTCAATAGCATAATAAAAATATCTCTTTAGCTACCAGTACTGTACCCAAACTTGGAGTAAAAGATCCTGTCTTTTATGGAGCCTTTGGTGATTTCTTAATAGCCTTAAGCATCTATTTCCTTACATATACACTATTGATCTTCCAATATTTGTGTAATTCAAGAATATGGGCACTAAAAACTAAAAATATGAGAATATTTACATCACAAAACAAGATTAGACTAGCTATTTCAGACATAAAGAGCATATATTATTGAAATTAAGACACATTTGATTCTGAACTTCTTAGCAGTATCTCACTTTCTTTGATTATTGCATATATAGTATGGTGAGAAATAAAGATAAGAAGCTTAGCACTATGTCTGACTTACTGTTCTTATTAAATGATAACACTGCATCTTTTCCAAAATGTTTTTGTGATTCTGAATATCCCAATTTGAGAATTCATTGCATTTTAATTTGATATTTAATGTGAAGATGTAAATGGAGATTAAACTGATACTGAATTTCAACTATATTTTGGCCATAAAAAGATATGTTGGTTCCAGATATAGTGTGTTTGTCCAAATATTCAAAAATAAATTTGTCCAAAAATTTTCAGTAATTAGGTATAAAATAGGAAAGAAATTTCCATTAGTCCTTGGTCCTAATGAGGATGTGCTATTCACAACATGGCCTATTCTTCTAACTAAATACCTCCTGCTGGCAAGAAATACAGCACAGCCTGTAAATATCACCAAATTAGACTTTTCCAGTGTTGGCAAGAAATGCTCAATATCTGATAACTGATACTTTTAGGATTTGATTCTTCCTCTTTTCGAATTAATTTGCAATATTCCAAATCATTAGATGTCTTTTACCCATATATTTCTATTTACCTGTATTAGTCAGGGTTCTCTAGAAAGACAGAACTAATAGGATGCATGTGTGTAGAGGGGAAGTTTATGAAGATGAATTGACTCACAAATTAAAGTCCTATGATAGGCCGTCTGTCTGCAGGTTGAGGAGCAAGAAAGCCAGTAGTGGATCAGTCCGAGTCCCAAAACCTCAAAAGTAGTGAATCCAACAGTGATGTCTTCAGTCTGTGGCCAAAAGTCCGAGAGCCGCTGGCAAACCACTGGTGTAACTCAGAGTTCAGAAGCTGAAGAACTTGGAGTCTGATGTTCGAAGGCAGGAAGTATATAGCACGGGAAAAAGATGAACGCCAGAAGACTCAGAAAATCTGCTCTTCCATCTCTCCTGCCTGCCTTATTCTAGCCATGCAGGCAGCTGGTTAGATGGTGCCCACCCAGATTGAGGGTGGGTTTGCTTCTCCCAGCCCACTGACTCAAATGTTAATCTCCTTTGGTAACACCCTCACAGACACACCCAGGAACAGTACTTTGCATCCTTCAATCCAATCAAGGTGACAATATTACCCATCACATTACCTTTAAGCAATTTACTTAAAATACCTTTTATATATATGTAATGATATTTTTTCAAGACATTGATAAATTTCTTGTAGTTTATAACAAAAAATTATACTCTCAGTGTGGAATTATTAGTACAAATTCTAAGCATACTGGTTGATAGAAAAGTAAACTCATGGAATAAAAATTTGATTCAGTTTAGATAAAGGGAGAACTTCTGTTGTTATATATAAAAACATGTATGCTAGGGATCCCTCTGCTGATGGAGACGAGAGTAGTAATTACTTATGTGAAAGAGAGGATTGCTGTAAGCAGGTAAGAAACTGATATGCAATTCACTCTTAAAACTAGTGGAAAATCCAAGGATTTTTAGGTCAATGTTTATGGTGGGTTATGGGTACATTCCAGTTAATCTATTGTTCTACATATGCAGCATTTTTAAAACATCTTATTTGGATGTTTTTGAATTCCTTATATTGTGGGAAAAGAGAATGTTTTAATATAATACGGTTTTTAATTTTTTTTGACTCTAGTAACAGATTTCACTCTATATACTTCTAACTGTATTCCACTACAAGATATAGTTAGATTTGAATTCAAATGCTGGCTTTGTCACTGAAATATTTAAAACATTAAAATTCTCATGTCTTTGAAATTGTGTTCATTATATCTGCATCATAGCTAACCATGAAGTTCAAGTAGCCTAATATATTAGGGCACGCATAGCATACAATGAGCATTCAGTAAATTTCACTATTATTAGAGGTAAAAATAATCAAAACTTGCTGAAAGTAAACAATATAAAAAATGAATAAATACTACCTGAGGGAAAACGCCTTTTAATTCTTGAACTTGAAAGAGAATTTCATGTCAAAATCAGTAGGCATATTTTCAATGTAAGATCTAGAAATATTTTACCAATAAAGTTATATTTTCTTATAATTTTTCCCTAAATATTATAAAAAGTAGCTAAAAAGAGTTGTTTTTCTGAAAATAAACTTATTCTTTAACTTTAATTTTACATAAATAAGAACATGCAGCTTCAAGTGAAATATTAATTTGAAAAATACACATGGGTGTTTAATGAGGAATTAATACAAGTGTTCAACAATGTTTTCAGTAGTCACCTTATGTTTAAAAGTTGAACAAAACATAAAAGGAGATGAAGCAGAATTATATCAAATCATATATTGAGATACTTTCGAGTGGGCAACAGGCAGGGTATTGAAACGTGTCCATGTTTTCTCACATATTTAAAGTATGTGATGAGGCCAACTCAACATGAGGCTGGGTTTTATAATGATGTATCTTTCCTTCTGTGATATTCTTCCCATTAATCATGGCTTTAACAGGTAAACCCCATCCATTTTTTAATAAATTTTGAATACACTACCATTTGAAGGAAGAATTGCGATATGCATTTCTCTATGACATGTAGTTAAGAGTTTCATTTTGCTATTTATCTCTCACAAACATTGTGCAAAAAATTGTTTTTTTAAAAATATCAGTTTGGTCTGAAACATTTCAATGCTTGTAAAACACTAACATATACAACAACAATAATATGCAAAATTATGTTGTGTCATATTGATGAATCATTTATTTCACAAATTATTTTCCATTTAATGCTAATTAGAACAAATTTGTCAAGAACCTCAAATCAATTGCTTGGCAGATATTATTCCTTAGAGTAGGTCTAAAATAAAGAGAATTGAATTGATTTAAAATCTGCTAACAGAAAAAATATCATGTAGATATTAGCACAAGTGGTATATAGAAAAATGTTGTAGACATGTATGAAGAAGACTAGGTTTTGAGGCATATTGTTCAGATAACCCATTTGTTAAATATTTTGGAAATAATATAGCAAGAGTAATATTTCTTGTTTTATTTCAGAGAGTCTCAAAAGAAAGCCACATTCAGTTATAAACACAATAACACGATGCTTTGAGTGCATTTCCAGTTACTAACTCAAAAGTTCACAATTTGTGAGATTAACTTTTGTTGATGTTCTAATTTAATTTTAATATTGTCAACAAATGTTGATTTGAAGGTTAATCTTTAAATTATTCTTTTTTACCCCAAGTTTTTAGTTGAGGTACTCACCGAAAAAAACAACGTAGGACACATCTTTAAATGTATTGTGTCTTGACAATAGTGCTTTCATCACATAATCATATAAACAAAATCCGATATATATAAAATCATATGTCCATTTATGTCCATGCATGTGTTTCAATTTTTGGTTCATAGAACACTTGGAGCAAAATCGCCTGTGGTGATGTTTAAAATGCAGTTTCATGAACCACTCCTTATCTGCTAAACCAGAATCTCTATGGAAAAGGCCTGGAAATCTTGAACAATTTCCCAACGAGTTCTAAATGACACCAAAAATAAAGTTTGAGAATCAGAGATACCTAGAGGATATTAAAATTAAAAGATCATTGTAATAATAGATGACATCATGTTTTTCATTCCTCTCTTCTTCTCCTTCCACTCTTCTCCTTCTCCTCATTCTTCCTATTAATAAAGTTACTCTTTATTAAAGAAAACACATTTTTCATATGTCTATGTACATATTCAGTGTACTTTCTTTTTATTTTTAAAATTTCAACTTTTATTTTTGATATATGGAATACACGTGCAGGTTTGATCCAAGAATATATTCCATGATGCTGAGGTATGGAGTATGGATGGCGTTACTCAGATAATGAACATAAGACCCAAAAGACAGTTTTTCCACCCACACCCACTCCCTTCCTCTCTACTCTAGCAGTCAATAGTCCAGAGTGTCTGTTGCTCCCATATTTACATCCACGTGGGCTAAATGTTTAGCTCCCACTTACAAGTGAGAACATGCGTAAGTTTTTGGTTTTCTGTTCTACACTAATTTGCTTAGTATTATGGCCTCTGGCTGCATCCATGTTACTGCAAAAGATATGATTTAGTTATTTTCTTACAGCTGCAAAGTATTCCATGGTATGTATGTACCACATTTTCTTTATCCAATCCACCATTGATGGGCACCTGGGTTGATTTCATATCTTTGCTACTGTGAATAGTGTAGTGATGAACATACTACTGCACGTGACTTTTTGGTAGAATGATTTATGTTTTGCAGGGTATATACCCAGTAATGGGATGCTGGATCAAATGGTAGCTCTTTTTTAAGTTCTTTGAGAAACCTCCAGACTGTTTTTCAAAATGGCTGGACTAATTAACATTCCCACCAACAGTATATGAGCATTCCCTTTGCTCTGCAGCCTCAACAGCATCTGTTGATTTTCTACTTTTTAATAATTACTTTTCTGAATGGTGTGAGATGGTATCTTTTTGTGATTTTGATTTGCGTTTCTCTGATGATTAGAAATAAATAGCATTTTTTCTTGTGTATATTGGCCACTTATAGGTCTTCTTTTGAAAAGTGTGTGTGTATTAGTCTGTCCTCACACTGCTAACAAAGAGATACCTGAGTCTGAGTAATTTATAAAGGAAAGAGGTTTAATTGCTTCACAGTTCTGCATGGCTGGAGAAGCCTCAGGAGGGGAAGCAAATATGCCCTTCTTAACATCATGGCAGGAAGGAGAAGAATGAAAACCATTCAAAGGGGGAAGCTCCTTGTAAAACCATTAGATCTCGTGATAGCTTACTATCATGAGAATAGCATATGGGAAACTGGTCCCATGATTCAATTACCTCCCACCTGGTCCCTCCCATGACACAGGATTGTAGGGACTACAAATTCATGATTAGATTTTGGTGGGGACACAGCCAAACTATATCCGTGTGTTCATGTCTTTGCGCATTTTTAATGGGGTCGTTTTTGCTTGTTGATTTAAGTGTCTTGTAGATTCTGCATATTAGACCTTTGCCAGATTTATTGCTTCAGAACAACCTCTTCCATTCTGGAAGTTGTCTCTTTACTGTGTTGATAGTTTATTCTGCTGTGAAGAAGCTTGTTAGTTTAATTAGTCCTCACTTTTCAATTTTGTTTTTCTTGCAATTGCTTTTGGGGACTTAACCAAAAATTCTTTAACAAGGCTAATGTTGAGAAGGGTATATTCCCTAGGTTTTATTCTAGGATTTTTAGAGTTTGAGGTCTTACATTTACATCTTTTATCCATCTGGAATAAATTTGTGTATATGGTAAAAGGTAAGGATCCAATTTCATTCTTCTGCAGACAGTTAACCAGTAAAACCAGAATGATTTTAATGAAGTATTTTACCCTTTGCTTGTTTCTTGTTGGTGTTGTCAAAGATTGAATGGTTGTAGGTGTGCAGTTTTATTTATGAGTTTTCTATTCTGTTCCATCAGTCTATGTGTTTGTTTTGGTTTTGGTACCAGTACCCAGCTATTTTGGTTATTGTAGCCTTGCAATATCAGTTGAAGTTAAATATTCAAGCAATATTTCAAGTAGTGTGATGTCTCCAGCCTGTTTTTTGTTTGTTTGTTTGTTTGTTTTCTTTTTGGTTTGTTTTTTGTTTAGGATTATTTGGGCTACTTGGGCTCTTTTTTGGTCCATATAAATTTTGGAATAGTTTTTTCTAATTCTGTGAAAAATGGTGAATACTATGGATAGTTGGGGAGAAACAACATTGAATGTACAAATTGCTTTGGACAATATGACCATTTTTAACAAAATTTATTCTTTCAACCCATGAACATGGAATGTTTTTTCTTTTATTTGTGTCATCACTGAGCTCTTTCAGTAGTATTTTGTAGTTCTCCTTGTTGAAATCTTCCACTCCTTTAGTTAGCTGCATTGCTATGTATTCATTTTCTTTGTGGCAATTTTAAGTGAGATTATGTTCTTGATTTTATTATCAGCCTGGATATTATTCATCTATAGAAATGCTATTGAATTTTGTACATTGGTTTTGTATCCCCAAATTTTATTAATGTCATTTGTCAGTTCTAGGAGAACTTTGTCAGAAAGTTTATGGTTTTCTAGGTATAAAATCGTATTGTCAATGAAGAAAGATTGTTGTACTTCTTCTTTTCCTATTTAGATGGCTGTATTTATTTTTCTTGCTGATTACTCTGGCTAGGACTTCCAGTATTAAGTTGAATGGGGGTGTTGAGCGTGGGCATCCTTGACCTGTTCAGTCCTCAAAGGGAATGGCTCCGGCTTTTGCCTGTTCAATGTGACATTGGCTGTGGGTTTCTCACAGTTGGCTCTTATTATTTTGAGGTATGTTTCTTTGATGACTCATCTCTTGAGGGTTTTTATCATGAAGCAATGTCGGATTTTAACAAAAACTTTTTCTTTATCATTTGAGATAATCATGTGGTTTTTGTTTTTAATTCTACTTACATGGTGAATTGCTTGTATTGATTTGCATATGTTGAATCAACCTTGCATCCCAGAAATAAAGTCTACTTAATCATGGTGTATTAATTTATTAATGTGCTGTGCTACTAGATTTGGTTTGCTGGTATTTTGTTGAGAATTTTTGTGTCTATGCACATAAAAGATATTTTTGTTTCTATGTTAATCAAGGAAGGATATTGGCAGACATCTCAGAGGAGTTGGAGGGCAGGAGGTCCTGCAGACCAGACATACCCTAATCCCATGGGGGAGTCAATGCCACTTTCTCCTGGCTTGGTGGTCAGCTAGGGCTAGAGCTTCTCAGATGGACCTAGGGAGCTTTAGGGGATGGATGCTGTGTCCATCCTCCATCAGAGCTGCCCTGCACACAAAAGCTCCCACTTCCACACTAGCTAAAGGTCTGTCTGCCTACTCTCCATGCAAATCCCCCTGTCAGCTCAAACATTGATAGTGGACAGAGGGTCCCTGGCAGCCAGGATCACAGAGGTCTGAAGCGAGGTTGGGAAGTCCCACAGTCCCTTCTGTCACTTGTTTCCCAGGCACCATTTGGGGCTGAAAACAAGCCCCGGCATTTGAGTAACCTGTCAGGGTTCCCAGCCTCCTCTCTCCTTGGCCTTAGCAACTGTATCATATCTTTATTCAGTATGTGTTTTCTCTTTGAAGATCTGTCCAAATTATGTTGGTTTACTCAAAACCTTGGTCTCTCTTGGTGGCAAGAATAAAGTTGCAGATGATACTGTGTATTCTTAAATTGCTAAAAGTTCTATTTTCTCTATTTAAAATTATGAAAGTGTGTGACATTTTGTTGAGAATTTTTCTGCATTTATAATATCATTGTCTCATTTTTCAGATTTAGTCTATTAATGTGATGGTTGTATTAATTAATTTATGGATAATAAACCAGCGTTGCATACCTGGCATAAATCCAACTAGGTCATGTTATATAATTTTTTAATACATTATTGAATTTTATTTATTATTGTTGGTGGAGTTTTACATGTATACTAATGAGAGATAAGGATCTGTAATTTTTCTCTCTAGCAATTTTTTTCTGGTTTTAGTATGAAAATGATATTATCCTCATAGAATGAGACTTTTTATTTTATGAATAAAATTTTATCAAAATGGAATGATTTTATTCTTAAATTTTAGGTAGATTTCATGAATGAATGTATTTGGGCCTGGTCCTTTCTCTTTTGAGAGGTATAAATGATTGATTTAATTTGTTTAATATAAATGAATCTATTCAGACTATTTCCCTTTATGTGAGTTGTGAGTTTTAGTAGATTGCATCTTTCAAGAAACAGATATTCCATTTCACCTAGTTCATCAAACTTGTGGATATAGACTTGCCATATTATTATTTTAAAACACTTCCAGCAGGAATTATCTAGACATAACACTTATGAAAAATTTATCTTCATAATCTCCTTTAAATAAAGACTAGATTTATTTTAAAGGATTTGGCAAGCAAAAAGACAAAGCATAATTAAATAAGAATTTGTAATGATCTGGACATAAGGATAAAGTACTAAGACACAGGAAACAACTACTATGACATTGTACTACAGAGATCTTTGAAAACCAAATTTATGTTGCTACAAGTTGCATAGAAAAGATATTGTAATGCACAGGGCATAAGATAAAACAATTAAGGAGAGATCTTTTTAGTAAGACAGCTAAATTTTCCATAGATAGATAGATAGATAGATAGATAGATAGATAGATAGATAGATAGATAGATATACACTAAACAAAGTTTTTAAGCAAGCCTGGAAAGAATCCTGTGGATTCATAGTAACTTGACAGGATGCACAAACAAAATTCAGCACTATTTAAAGGACTTTCAGTAAAATCGCAGAACCAAAAGTATAAGATTCACAGAGTTTAATGAGTCATTAAAAAAATTTGGAAATATGGCTTACATCCTAGAGAAATTCTGTCCATAGAAAAACATATGAATGAAATGATGATGAAATCTGCAAAGGGGAGTTCAAGCAATTTTGTCAATAGGCTAATCATGTTTAAGAACTAGAAGAAAATGTGACTATAATGAGGAGAAAAAAAGAATAATATAAAAATGAAACACATAGTGCTCCAATGTCCTTACTGATTTTGTTTCTTTATTCTAGTTATAATTGGTAGCACTGAAGTGTGCTTCTTACTTATAATTGTTGATATGTCTATTTCTCTTTGCAATTCTACAGTTCTGTCAGTTTTGCTTCATAGATGGATGGGTGGATAGATAGATAAATAGACAGATGATAAATAGTATCGATAGATAGATAGATAGATAGATAGATAGATAGATAGATATTCTCTGTTATTCAGTGCATACCATGTTATAATTAGGGAATCACTCTATTTCTAATGAAATTCTTTACTTTGAAATTAGTTATTCTTACATTTACATAGCTACTTTAGTTTCTTTGAATAATGTTAACAAGTCATAGTCTCCCATCTTTTTAAGTGTAATCAATTTATTCTTTATATTTAAATTTTATAGGTAGCATATAGTTGCCTCTTGCTTTTTTACCAAATCTGATAAAAACTGCCTTTTAATTGAGTTGTTTAGGCTATTTACATTTAATGTTACTATTGTTATGGTTGGGCATGTATCTACAATCTTTATATTTGTTTTCTCTTTGTCCTGACATTTTATTTCTTGCTTTTTCTTTCTATTATATTTTGCATTGAGATAAAAATAATCTCCAAGTAAATTACTAGAAATAATAAGAGAGTTTAGCTGGTTATAAGGATATATATTCATTATATAAAAATTTGATCTCCTATAGTACAAGCCACTAGTATGAAGTATACTAACTACTGTAATGCATTATAAGACATAATATGTTATTAGTATTATAGTATAATTAATATAATCAAATATTACTATAATATATTGTTAGACTTGTACTACAGCATTTAAACTTATATATCTAAGTCTAATTGAGAATGGGTAAGACTTCTAGGCTCTCTCTCTATATATATATAAATGCACACACATATATAATTTATATGCATGAAATTTTAAACAACCTATATAGATGAAAAATTATTATAAATTAATAATAATATGGAAAATAAGATTAGTATGTGAAACAAGGACGTGTTTGAACAAGCATTCTACTTAAAAAGTACCCGTGACAAACAAAACATAAAAATAACTGTAAATAAGGAAAGGCAAATAATCACCACAATTCAATGCTGTTATATATCTACTAGAATGGCCAAAGTTAAAATGATAGACAACATGAGTACTAGAATATTTTACTTATTCAGTATTTTTATCATACCTGATATGATTTGGGTATTTCCCCACCCAGATCTCATCTTGAATTCCCACATGTTGTGGGAGGGACACAGTGGGAGGTAAATTATGGGGGCAAGTCTTTCCTGAGCTGTATTCATGACAGTGAATAAGTCTCATGATATCTGATGGTATTATAAGGGGGAGTTTCCCTGCACAAGCTCGCTTTTTTTGCCTGCTGCCGTCCATGTAAGATGTGACTTGCTCTTCCTTGCATCTGCCATGATTGTGAGGCCTCCCTAGCCATGTGGAACTGTAAGTTCAATAAACCTCTTTCTTTTTTAAATCACCCAGTCTCAGGTAAGTCTTAATCAGTAAAATGGAAAAGGACTAATACCGTAAATTGGTACCAAGAGTGGGGTGCTGTTGAAAAGACACTCAAAAATGTGTAAACAACTTTACAACTGGGTAACAGGCAGAGGTTGAAACAGTTTGGAGAGCTCAGAAGAAGACAGGGAAATGTGGGAAAGTTTAGAACTTCCTGAAGGCTTGTTGAATGGCTTTACTCAAAATGCTTATAACAATATGGACAATAAAGTCAAGGATGAGGTGTTCTCAGATGGAAATGAGGAACTTTTTCAAAACTGGAGGAAAGCTGATTCTCATTATGTTTTAGCAAAGAGACTGGCAGCATTTTGCAGAAGTTGCTAAGCAGCAAAGAATTCAAAAGGAGAATTGGGTGCTGTCAAAAACATTCTTTTTTAAAAGGGAAACAGAGCATAAAAGTTTGAATAACTTGCAGCCTGACAATGTGATAGAAAAGAAAATTCAGTTTTCCGAGGAGAAATTCAAGCCAGCTGCAGAAATTTGCATAAATGATGAGGAACTGAATGTTAATCCCAAGAATATGGGAAAATATCTCCTAAATACATCAGAGATATTTTCTGGCAACGTCACAGGCCCAAAGGCCTAGGAGGAAGAAATGGTTTCGTGGGCTGTGTCCAGGGTCTCCATGCTTTGTGCAGTCTAGAGACTTGGTACCTTGTGTCCCAGCTACTCCAGCCATGGCTGAAAAGGCCCAAATAGAACTAGAGCTGTGGCTTCAGAGGGCGCAAGCCTCAAGCCTTGGCAGCTTCCATGTGATGTTGAGTTGGCAAATGCACAGAAATCAAGAATTCAGGTTTGGGAACCTCTGCGTAGATTTCAGATGGAAGTGCCTGGATGCCCAGAAATAAGTTTGCTGTAGGGGCAGGGTCCTCATGGAAAACCTCTGCTAGGATATTGTGGAAGGGAAATATGGGGTCAGAGCCCCCTCACAGAGTCCCTACTGGGGTACCACCTAGGAGATCTGTGAGAAGATGGCCACTATCCTCTAGACCCCAGAATGGTAGATCTGCTGACAGCTTGCACCATGCACCAGGAAAAGCCAGAGACACTCAATGCCAGCCCATGAAAATAGTCAGGAGGCAGGCTATTTTACAGGGTACGCCCTGCAGAGCCACAGGGGTAGAGCTGTCCAAAACCATGGAAATTCACCCCTCCATCAGTGTGACCTGGATGTGAGACATGGAGCTAAAAGATCATTTTGGAGCTTTAAGATTTGATTGCCCTGTTGGATTTTGGACTTGTAGGGGGCCTGTAGTCCCTTTGATTTTACAGGTTTGTAGGTGGAAGGGTCTTACCTTGTCTCAGATAAGACATTGGGCTATGGACTTTTGAGTTAATGCTGAAATGTAGTGAGAGTTTGGGGAACTGTTGGGAAGGCATGATTGGTTTTAAAATGTGAGGACATGAGATTTGCGAGGAGCCAGGCGTGGCACGATGTGCTTTGGCTGTGTCCCCATCCAAATCTCTTCTTGAATTCCCTGCACAAGCTCTCTTTTTTTGCCTACTGCCATCCATGTAAGATGTGACTTGCTTCTCCTTGCCTTCTGCCATGATTGTGAGGCCTCCCCATCCATGTGAAACTGTAAATCCAATAAACTGCTTTCTTTTGTAAATTGCCCAGTCTTGGGTATGTCATTATTAGGAATGTAAAAACAGAATAATACCAGAATTGGCTATTCAGACACATTCAAGTTGTAAGCTGTGGATGTTACCTTCAAAATTACAAATAAAATTTGCACCAGTTCATATTTAGGAGTGATTACCGCAATGGAAAATTTACCAAGAAATATTGATAACTAATACTTCAGGTGAGAGGGTCATATGTTTTAATCACCAGTTACTTATTTATTAATTTACAATTTATTTAATAAATATACTTTGAATACCCACTGTATTCTATGCAATGTCCTACTATTAAGAAGTCATCATTGAATTAAACTGATAAATCACTTCAATTATACTGAACTTTCAGTTTATACAAGAAAAGCAAGCAAATGTAAATTAAAAAAGGAAAGGATAGGATGTGTTGCATAGTGGTAAGCGAGTGCTGGAATAGAAGTAAAGCAAGAATAGGTAAAGATTACATGTACCCTTGTAATCTTTAATAAGGGTTTGTCATCTTGAATGGGGGAATGTAATCTTGAAAGAAGTTATGTAATATCGAATAAAGATTTATAGAAAGACTCACTGAGAGGCTGAAATTTGGAGGATACCCATGAGAGGGACTAATCAGGGCAGATATCTTAAGTACTAGACAGAATTCCAAACTGTTGAAAATTTTAAATGATAAAGAACATGGCTAACAACTTGCAACTTGCAAACTTTGTGATTATTTCAAGACAGAAGTATAGAAATTGAATATTTTTACATTGATGTGTTTTAATTTGTCTATGTAGTGTTTTCATTTTGTGGATTGAGAATAGTCTCTCTCAACTACCACCTCATCCTACAAGTGTAGACTGTAAATTGTTTTAGTTTATTTGCCTATATTTATTCTAGCATGGTAAATTGTAATAAAGACTATCAATAAAAAATTATTCTGAGAGAAACTGGAGCAAAATCCCATGTGAGATGTCTAAATTCTCTCATGAGTAAGTTCAAGTAGATGGTGAAAATGGCTGACTGTTCCATTAAACTGCTATAACCTAAAGCAAGCTGTTCTTAGAAAACCACTGGGTGGGACTTAACTACTGAAATGCAGGTGAAGACCTCTTAGTCATATTTTATTGGACACACATGAATACATCTTCTTCAGAATTAAGATTAACTTCTGTTACTGCTGAGCCAAGGGGCTATAGAATTGTATAGTATTTCATTTATCATCCCAGAAGCAATAACCTGATGAACACATTAATTAAATATATTTGCTATATAAGTATTATAAAATATTGTATGGTGTTTACTAATTGGCTTTGTTACAAATTTTTCAAGATTTAGTCTACAAATATTATATATTAAGATTTATCATTGGCCGGGCGCGGTGGCTCAAGCCTGTAATCCCAGCACTTTGGGAGGCCGAGACGGGCGGATCACGAGGTCAGGAGATCGAGACCAACCTGGTGAACATGGTGAAACCCCGTCTCTACTAAAAAATACAAAAAACTAGCCGGGCGAGGTGGCGGCGCCTGTAGTCCCAGCTACTCGGGAGGCTGAGGCAGGAGAATGGCGTGAACCCGGGAGGCGGAGCTTGCAGTGAGCTGAGATCCGGCCACTGCAACTCCAGCCCCGGAGACAGAGCGAGACTCCGTCTCAAAAAAAAAAAAAAAAAAAAAAGATTTATCATTAACTTTTTTATGATAAAATATTCCTCAGAATATTTCAGTCCCAGCTTTTCATATCATAATATTTTTTAAATTAATATAAGATAAATGTGAAAATAGGTAACTATGGTCTGACTTTTGACTTTAGAAATGAAATTATTACACTTAATTTTGTTTTTTCTTTGAGTGAAAAGTATGATCATCTGTTAAAAAATTCAAAAATTATGAGTGTAGCATGAAGTCTCCCTTCCTAATCACCACCTACTCAGTTTCCCTATATAAAGGCTACTGAAGGTCTTCAGTTTCCAGAAATATCCTATATTTTTACTAAGATGTATGTATATATTACATTTTTATTTTCTTATACAATAGATACTAAGTTTGGCATGCTATTGTTTATGTTTACACTTTATATCATCTCTTAGAAATCATCCCTGTCAATACAGAAATAACTTGTGATTTTCAATTGCAAATTACTCCAATGGATGAATGATTGTAACTTAATAATCTAGTTTTCAATTGTTGGATTCAGGTTGTTTCAATTTTTTTGCTACTACAAAGCAGGACTGCAATAAATATCTTTGGAAATAAGCAAGCTTGTACACATAAAAGTTCATCTGTTGGTAAAATTATCAGGAATCAATTTGGTAGATCAATATACGAATGAGAATGCATTTATAATTTGGAGATACACTGTTAATTTCCCTCCATTGAGAATTTTACCCATTTACTATTACACCAGTAAGGTATGAAAAGGCCTACATTCTCAGCGTTTGCCTATGGAGGTATTTACCAATTATTTGAAATTATATTCCTATTTGAAAGATAAAAATTTGTATCTCAATATGTTATAATTTTCCATTCAGGTGAGAATTGGGATATTTCCATGTGCTGAGACATTTTACAGGCTATTTTATGTTATATTCTTAGAGTTATTAAATTATTGCGTTATAGAAACTTTTATATATTAAAGAAATTACTCTTTTTTTCTGTTCTATTAGATGTAGCATCTTTTTTATTCATGAAAACCATTTTTATATTTTTGGTCAGGCAGATTGCTATAATGCTTGGCTGATAAAAGCTATTCACGTTTAATTTTATTAGTTTTGCATTTTGTAATGCTTTAAAAACAATAAACAATACCTCATGTTATACTGGCACATTTAGAATCTCATTTTATCCACTTAAACACATTAAATTCATTTTGTGTAAGGTTGGAGATGTGAATCTAACTTAATTTGTTTGAAATAACTATTATATTTCAGATTTGATCTATGATATTAACTCTTGATCTTTCAGTCTATTTTATGTGTTGATACTACAAAGCAGCTTTTAAACATGTTTTAATATTTCAAAAAGGTAGACTTGCAGCACCTTATTGCTAATAAATATAGAAAAATATTGGCTAATATTGTGCTTTTATTTATTCACCTGGATTTTTAGAATTAGTTTAATTTTTAAAAGTTGGGGTATATTAAACTTACAATGTACCATCAACACTATTGATAAATCGATGAGATTGTCTTTCTATTCAAGGACTTGGAAATTTTTCCATTATTTTCCATATTTGGGGGTGGATAATTAGTACTGAACACTTTTATATGCTAATTTTTGCTTATTTCTGTTACATTGGTTTCTATTGTTGTAATAATAAAGACGCATTTTCCTAGAATGTCTTTCAAGTAGTTGACTTCTGTCACTATAATAAAGGAATTTTAAATGTACTTATCTACTTTATCTACTTTTTTTTCCTTTAAACAATATATTTTAGTTGATTTTCTCAAATTTAAAAAGAATACAATTTTCAAGCAGCAGAATAAATGTCAAGCTTTCTTATGGTATGTAGGAAAAGACACACATAACCAGTAATAAGTTCAAGTATGTCCAAGAACCAGCATTCATATCCTGGAAGTGGAATACCTAGGATAGAACAAGAAGAGGGCCAGAGGTTGCATGAAAGCTGAACTAACAAGTTTCCCAGACCTCCTTGACTTCGCAATTTTCAACAATATGTAAAAAAGATATGTGAACATACTCAAAACCAGAAGACCAGGAATTCAAGACCAGTGTGGCCACCATGATGAAACCCTGTCTCTACTAAAAATAAAAATAAATAAGAATAAAAATAAATAAATAAAAGTAAATAGCCTGTGTGGTGGCACACGCCTGTAATCCCAGCTACTCTGGAGGCTAAGGCAGAAGAATAGCCTGAACCCAGGAGGCAGAGGTGGAAATGAACCAAGATCACACAACTGCACTCCAGCCTGGGTGACAGAATGAGGTGCTGTCTCAAAAAAAAAAAAAAAAAAAAAAAAAAAAAAATTGCTTTTGTATGCAAAATTTTGCTGTCCTGAAAAAAGAAAATTTAGAATAGACTTGTTTATACTTGATAATGTCCTTATTTTAAAATGTATATATGTAACATTTATATTAATCTGAAACTTATAGAATTGGTGTTTTATTAGTGATTACAGTTTAAAACCATCTTCAAATAGAATACTAAACAGCAAAACATGATATTTATTAATTTCTATTTAGCTACAGTCAAATAAACATTACTATATAAGCATACTGTTTTGACTTGCTTCAGCAAATTAAATAGAAGCTGACAAAATTTGGTGTTTAAAAACCAATTTGAAATTGAGTTGACATTATTGGGGAACGTGAGTATTTGATATTTGCCAGGCATTTTTGTTGTTGCCAACTTTCTAAAAAGAAGCTGGAAATGTCAGGCATTCTTTTTCTCTTACATCTGGAGTACAGGCACCTGCTCTTGACTTCTGTAGTGGTGGGGGGTTATTATACAGCCTCAGTGTCCAGGACTAGTGGCTGTGACGGTATTGCATGTGCCAGATTCTGCAACACAATCCAACGATGAGTTTACTGACTGTGTTATCTGGAAACCTTAAATCTCTGCCTTTCTTGGTAATCTTGTGAACTTTTCGATGTCCTTCAGCAAGTTATGTGCCTTTTAATTAGCTGTATTCAGTTCTCATTGCTTTTGTTAAGAAATGTTCAATAACTATACTATAAATCAGAATTTCTTGACTTTGATGCTATTAAAATGTTGGAATAAACAACTCTTTGTTGGGGGATGGGAGTGGCTATTTGTGCACAATAAGATTAGTAAGATATTTATAGGTCTTTACCCACTAGATGTCAGTAGAATATTCCCATTTGTGACAACCAAAACTGTCTCATGGGAAACAAAATTATTCCCATCTAATTGAGAGCTATTGCTATAGATGGATAAGTAGCAGAAAGAAAAATTCTATTGTATGATATATACATTGAGATTCATTGAATAGATCCCTATTTCAATAAATAAATATGGAGAGAGAAAAACTTCAGAATCCCATAAATGACGGTAAAAGTAATTGAAGATTGCTTGCAAAATTTAATATAAAATATGTATCCTATTAAAAAAAAAAACACAAGAGAGAAACAGATTTATCAGTTAGAGTCAAACTAAATCTGAATTTCTCCAGTGGGTAGTTTAAGTACCAAATTACTGTTTTTGTGAATGCCTAAAGATTGAATATGACAATATTGCAAAGAAAATTAAATTAATGTATTGTTCTTCTTGTTTCAGAATTCTGTGCCTTTTGGGTGTGGTGTGTTCTCTTTTCCCAATATAATTTCCAAAATCTCAGTGTTCAGCTGAAAAACGTATCTACTATATCAGTAACGATGAAATCCTTTTCAAAAATATATGCATGTTAAAAGAGTTCATAAAAAGAAACACACACATTGAAATAAATATTGATGGTATAATGTTTTCCATTTCAAAAATAATCTTTGTATTTTGATTAGATCCCTGTTTTGTGTTTTCTGGTGTGTGCATAGGCATTTAACATATTTTGAAAAGCTCACAAGCAACAAAATTAAAAAGCCCTGAATCTATTAACTTTATAAGATATCTTTTCAAATGTGTATGTGATATTTATGTATAACACCCTTCATTAAAAAGACTTTGCTATTGAGAACGTTTGGTTTAGTTTGAGGATAAAAGAGTACAATTAATTACAGGAAGAAATCCCTATTAAAAAACTGTAATTATATACTTTAATAAATTGAGAGATGATTACCTGTGGAATCTCAGGCTTTTTATGTCTCTACTTGTCTATCTATCTATCTATTTATCTATCTATATATCTATCATCTATCTATAAACATGCATGCATGCACACACACAGAGACACCAACAGAAGAATTTGGATGGCTCTTTGGTTTACTCTTAAAGTTAAGTTTTAACACCTAGGTATAGAAGGAAAACTGACTCTGATTTACTGATTTAAAACTGAAAGATTATATGGTAGATAAGAAGGGTGAACACACAAATGTATTGGTAGCTTTGTTTAAAAAGTTTTGTAATTCATCTCTTTTTTTTTTTTTTGTCTGTGTAGGGTATGAATGTGAAATCATGACATTTTATAGAAAATGTCTGACAGAATTATGAATTACTTTTTGGCAAGGTAGTAATTTGGGTAACTTACTGTCACTTGAATCTTTGGTTCTCAGTCTTGCAGTTAAAAATTACTTGTTTAAAATCTGTCCACTTAGAAATTAGAAGACCTCAGTGAAGTACACATAAGAAGCAAATTTACATGAGACTGATTTTTAAAAAGTAAATTGAATTAAAAACATTAGGATATATGTTTCTGTATCTATTACATGCAAACTTTCCATTCACCCTTCCACCCAGCCCCAGCAGCCACCATTCAATTTGCTGTCTCTATGAATTTGACTACTGTAAGAACCTCATGTGAGAGGAGTCATATAATATTTGTCTTTTTTCCACCGACTTATTTTATTTAGGATAATAACTTTAAGGTTCATTCATGTTGTAGCATATGTCAAAATGTCCTTCCTTTCTTCCTTTATAAGGCTGAATAATACTCCATTGCATGTATATACCACATTTTGTCTATCTATTCATCTGTTAATGAACATTTGGGTTGTGTCTTCTTTTTGGCTATTGTAAATGTTGGTGCTATGAACATGGGTGTGCAAATACCTGCTCAAGTTTCTACTTTCAGTTCTTTGGGGTATATACATGGAAGGGAAGCTGGTGGATCATACAGAGACACCCTACCAATTTATCAAATTAATCATTTTTATAAAGGGTTTTTTTTTTTTTTTGCCAAGTTAAAAGAGCAAATTCAGTCTCTTCCTTTTACTATAGTTCACCAGTTTTCTAAAGAAAACTCTTGAAGTGCCTTGTTGAATATGAGTGAATGTGTAATTCCTTGATTACTTATTTCACTAGCTAGTTATTTAGCTGGTTAGTCAGTAATGCAAAGCACACTTTCAAAAGAATTTGATAAAGGTGTCCATTCACATCTTGACTTACTGCGAATACATTTAATTCGAGAATTCTCTGAATTCAATATATTTTAAACTAACTTTTGGGGTAAAAATAACAATTACTGATGCTAAAAAGCCACAACTTTGCTTATCTAATTTGCTGTTATGGAAGGGCTCACAAATGTATAATCCCGAACACATTCCAATAAAGGAATGGTTCTGGAAAGAAGTAACAAAGCATGGCCCGCCCTTGCAGAAACTGGCAATCACTTTGAAAATTATTTTTTAAGGTTACTTTCATATAGATTACTTTTGGAAATTATAAAAAGAGGAGTATAAGTCAAACAAAAAGAGAATTAGTAAAAATCTACATATATATCTGGATATAAATTTTTAGAAAAACTAGGAGGCTAAAACATCTTTGATCATTATAAATCATCCAAAAAAGTACAAAAAGCACAAATAATAATTATAAAGTGATTTAAATGTTCTATAGTAAATTTTGTTATATTTAATTAAACCTCTGAAGACTTTATATATATATATATATATATATATATATATATATTTTTTTTTTTTTGAGACAGTCTTGCTCTGTCACCCAGGCTGGAGTGCAGTGGCCCGATCTTGGCTCACTGCAAGCTCTGCCTCCCGGGTTCACACTATCCTCCTGCCTCAGCCTCCCGAGTAGAGGAGCTGGGACTACAGGCATCTGCCACCACGCCTGGCTAATTTTTTTGTATTTTTTTTAGTAGAGACAGGGTTTCACCCTGTTAGTCAGGATGGTCTGGATCTCCTGACCTTGTGATCCACCTGCCTTGGCTGGAATTACAGGCGTGAGCCACCGCACCTGACCTGAAGATATCTTTCAATATAAATACATGTGTAAAATAATACCTTTATTATGAGGAGATTTTACATCAGAATGCTACTTTCAAAATTAAATATAATACCATGTCTAATTTCATTTAAAAATAGGGAAGAAAATCATAAATAAAATGAAAAAAAATGAAATTCAAATAAATATATATTGAGGATAAAATTTGTTTCCTAGAAGTAAGATTTAATTTTTAATAGAATTGACTCTCAGTTATTTAGGAGAAGGCCATTAGTATTCTTATACTTTATCATATTTTCTCTTTCTCTCAACCTCAATTGTTATTAGTCTAAACTTTAAAATGTCTACTTTGTAGCATTAAAATCTCTATTCTATAACTAAAATTTTTATATATGTTTAGATTTATCCTATGTCTGTAATAAATCAATTAATTTATTAATTCTTTTCCCCTTTTTAAGTTTTCCTAAATTCAACTGTAATTGTCTAAATATGTTAAATTCATTTTTCAAAATAGGTTTAAAAGAGAGCACAGATGTACAGTTAAGCATATGTGGCAATTTAGTATGATAAAGGAGGCATTTTAATTCAACTTAGAAAATATATTTAACTATTTAGACAATATAGTAGACATTTTCAAAATAATAAAATTATACTTATTCTTTTCAACATATACAAAGATAAAATGTATGGAAAAATTTGATGTAATAAATGAATCTTAAAGATATTAATAATTGGACTTTTACCTTGAACTAGAAAAGACTTTTCCAAAAATGAGCCAAAAATCAGATACTATTGCATAGTGAATATAAAATACTTTCACATAAGAAGAAAATGCTGTTTGTAAAGTGAAAAGATAAATGACTGAATTTAAGTATTTATATTAATAACTTATATAACAACAGGATTCATGCTGAGATTATGAGAAAATAAAAACTCCTTAGAAAGATAAACACAGTATGTGTATTCACTAGCCCTATTCACAAATATATAATTCTCCTCTTTTGGATAATTAAATTGATAGAATTGCCCTTCTTTGCCTAGTTGAATTCGATAAGATTATGTGGTTTGTTTGGACAATAAAATGTAGACAAAAGTTATATTTATCCCTTCTGAGCTGAAACTTCTAGACTCACTACACTCTCATCATTCTAATTCAATAGTCTTAGAAGTAGAGGTGAAAATTGAACCATGATCAGCCTGGATCTCTGACGGACTATAGTCAGCATAATTTCGAGCCAATTATTGAAAGACATTTGACACAGTTAATAATCAAATCATTGTTCCTAAAAAGTCACTTGGATTATAAATCAAGAGTAGGTTTGTTTGTCACCAGAGCATAAGCTACTCCTTCCTGACTAATGCATAGTAGCTAACAGAAAAGCCATCTAAAGTATATAACTTATATTTTAGAACATTTTGCAATCAATGTAGTTTCCAGTGGATTCTGTAATTTTTCTGCAGGATAAATGTTCTGCTTGTGCTGAAACAACTAGAATTATTTCACTCTTGAACAAAAATGAATTCATAGACAGGGTAAACTGACTCTACATCTATATCACTACCAATATCATTGAAAATAGAAAACAGAATACTGGTTACACTTTGGATTAAAGGACAGTGCAGAATGCAAGAAAGTGAGAGGTTTATTTTGAATTCAAGAGCTATAGCAAGTCCTTGCATGTGTTAGAAAATCCCAGTGAAACTCTGATGGGTTATTATGACATTTCTTTATTCCTTTCCTCAATGTCAGAACTATGTGAAAATATCCTGATGCTCTGAGGAAAGTAAAACCTCTCTTGAGAGTAATTTTCCTCAGTTATGTTACACAAAGGAAATGCCCTGTAGTTTGTGTTTCCAAGAAATAGTGAAGAATTGCAAATTTCTCTAGATAATGAACCTGGAGTATATCTGAGGGATACATCATTGAAGAGTACTTCCTTGTGCTTCCTTTTCAGGATTAAAGTATTTTCAACTGCAAGTAGAATTAGGTCACTGACACATTATCTGCAAGACAAAGTAAAACTATTTCATCCAATCTTTTTATAAGTTTTATTTAACAGAGATAATTATCTGTGGTAATTATTGGAGAAAGAAGTAATAAACATAACTTGTTTGTATGGGAGGTGAAAGTCTAATTTACATTGTTTTTGAGGATTTGTATTGACTACTCAGAAATATGAATGACACATATATATGTACATACTTGTGTTTACTAACTATAATTATGAACAATTCACTGCTCAATCTAATTATTATATATTTAAAGATTGTACAAAATCTTCAAAGCCAAGACAAGATAATCAACTCAAAACACACTAGCATCATATGAGTTGTCATCTCTGATTGCAACAGTTTTGATGCCTTTCCATTCTGAGTTAATTTTACATATAAAATCTCACTTAAATGTGTGCATATGTCATTGAGAGACAATAAGCAAAAACAATCATTTTTCTACCTTGATAAACATAAGCAAACAAGTTATTATTGAATATACCATACCTGCCATCCATATTATGTATTATACATATATCGTTTAGGATTTTTTCTTCTATTTTCCTCCTTTACTTTCTGTATTTCTTCTCTCTTTTCTTCTTTCCTTTCAGACATTATGAGAGATGAATTTTTGTGTTTTCTGTTAATATTAAGTACATCAAGACCTAGGTAAAAATTTGAGGCATGGAAGGACTACCCTTTGGCGTTCTACTTTATGGAAATTATCTTCTCCTTAAGGCTCATTTTACCCGGATTCTTAATACTTCACTATAATTTGATTCTATCTTGTATTTTTAATAATCTTTACTAAGTCGTATATTCTGACATCTAATTTCTTCAGATTTGAATCCCAATCTTCCCATTTATTGCAGTGCTGGTTTAGAAACATCCTTTTACCAGAAATTAATATTTTTTTCCTTTGGTAAATGAAGGTAGTTTTCCTAACATATGACATAGCTATAGGTATTAAAGAAGAGACATGCAAATTCAGACATCGTAATTGAGTTTTGGTAGATATTAAACCAAGGCTAGCTCTCTTGATAGCTTTTTAGCTGACTAATCTGTGGTAATGAAAAACATTTGCAGCCTAAAGTCAAGCTGACTTTTCTTTGCAACACTTACTGACTTTGACTTTGGAGTTTATTTCAGGTAAGAAATTTTCTAGAGATGTTTGGAAGAGTAAATAATATATAGCGGATGTGATTTTGATTTAATGCAACAAAGCTTCAAAGACATTTGCTTTTGTCACCTAAGAGTGAAGTCAGTCAAGTTTGCAATACAATTGGTGACAATAAAATAGAGTCCAGTTGTCTCACAGGATAATCAAATTGCACCTTATATTCTCTGTGTCTCTTAGAAATGGTTTTAGACATGCTAGTTTCCTGAATAGTTGGACATGGAGTTTCTTGTAATGGAATTATTATGAGAATGAAAATGAAATTTTAGTTAAAATATTAAAATAACAAGTGTTATTGAAATATACATATTAAAGAGCTATGTAACAAAAATTATAATTCTATAATAGGAAAAGCAAATGTATCATGTGACACCTGTTCTTTTTAGTCCCTCTCCAGATTAATTAATATATGGAGTAATATGTAACTCCGCTTGTATCTTAAGCTATAATGACAATGACCTCATGGTTGACAGCCTTATAATGTAAAAAGTGCCATGGCTTACTGGGTTTTCTTTGAAGTATAATTTTGACATTTACTTTAAATATATCAGTAGTAATTAGAGGTCATAGGGTCATAATGCAGATTTCAAGAACAATCACAATATATACATTGTGGTTCTGATTTAAGGAAGAGCAACTTTTTTTTTTTTTTTTTGGTCTCTCAACTGAGTAAAAATGTTGATAGTTTGTTATTTTTGTCATTGTTTTCCTTTTGAAAATTAATTTTCATAGCTCATTTTTTGTTTGTTTGTTTTGGGTCCTTTGAGACAGAGTCTCTCTCTGTCACTCAGGCTGAAGTGCAGTGACCCCATCTGGGCTCACTCAACCTCCACCTCTCAGACTCAGATGATCCACCCACCTCAGCCTCCTGAGTAGCTGCGACAACAGGCACATGCTACCATGGCAGGCTAATTTTTATATTTTTTTGTAGAGATAGGGTTTCTGTATGTTTCTCGATTTTCTCTTGAACTCCTGAAGTGGGATTACAGGTGTGACCCATCACACCTGATTTTTTATAACTCTTAAGAGAGCAATAATTTTGAGACACAGATACTTAGTGCCACCTCTACAACCAATGTGTTCTACCATGAAATCATGTCTTTGTAAAATGATGTGGAAAACATTATAATACACTTGATATAAGTAGATTTTAAAACTGTGATGAATTTCTAGCACCAGTATGAAGACAGAATTAGAATGCTATTGATAATTTCAAATAAAAAAAGAAGGCACGCTTGAATACTGAGAGGAGATGTAATGCATTTTCTAAACAAAGCACACAGTTAATTAGTATTCATGATTTCATTTGTGTTTCTCTGACTCTGATAAATAATTAAAGGAAACTGCATTAATTTCATCCATAATATTTGTCACAATCCATCCTGGATATTATTTCACATTTTATTGATTTTTAAGAGGAAGATATTTTTATTTTCTCTTAAGGACAAGGAAACTGAGGTTTAAGGAAGTCAAGTGATGTTCTTGGTGTACCAATTACATGCTGGTAAAAAGAGATTTTAAATTCAGGTTGTTTGGTTTCAAGAAGTACACTGCTCTTTTAATTAAAACAATTTGTTCTGCTTGTTACTCACAAAAAGTCTAAACATGATTGTAAGTAGAATTTTGCTCCAAAATATGCCATTATCAATAAAACATTTTCTATTTCTGAGACCACAGATAAGATGAGGCATCATTTAAAGGATGACATGGCTGTATACTTGATAATGAGAAGTTAGTCTTATTTGGAAAGGCATGGTTATAATATATCTGTCATGGCCTAAGCTATATACTGTATTAAGGACTGAAGTAGATATGTGATCCAGTTTTAGGGGATTTAGAATGTGGTGAAGAATATTGATAGATATATAAGCATATTTTAATCATGTAAGTTGAAAACAAAATGAGAAAACTTAAAACTGTATTAGAAACCCAAAGCCCCAAATAACTCGCTTGGTGACTTTGGTCTAGTTACTTAACCTTACTGGAACTTAGTTTTTTCTCATGTAAAATGTTGATAAAGGTACTTTATATGTCGTTTTGAGCAATACATTTTTAAAAGAATGGTTTTATTGGTATCTGAAGGACTGGTTCCTTCCAGGGACTTCAGGAGATAATTTGTTCCTAACCTATTCTAGCTTCTGGTGGCCGCCAGCCTTCCTTAGCTTTTGGCTGCATCACTCCAATTTCTACTTCCCTGGTAATACTGACTTTTCTTCTGTATTCAAAAACTCTCTGGCTCCCTCTAATAAGAATAATAGTTACTACATTTAAAGGCTCACCTGAATAATCCAAGGTAATCTCTTTATCTTGAGATCTTTAATTTACTCACAATTGCGAAGTTCTTTTTGCCACATCAGATGACATTCACAAGTTTCAAGGATTGAACCTATATATACTCAGGGCTATTTTTTGTTCTGCCATACATTTATATGCATAAATGTAGTCTCATTGAATCTTCCGAACATCCATATCCAACAGATAGTCTATTTATCCATTTTATGTGTGAGGAGACGTAGAAACCGGGAGATGAAATAATCCATTGGAGGTCACATATTACACTGTAATGATAGTATTAGAGGCTCAGAAATCTGTCTCTAGGAACCACTGCTAAACCTATATTGTGGCCAAGCAAAAGAAAATAATTAGACAAATCAAGGAGCCAAAAATATATCATAAAATTTATAATGGATGTGAATAAGACATATTTGCAAGGACTTAAAAATAAAAAAGTTTGCTTTTTCAATTTTTTTTTTTTTTTTTTTTTTTGAGACGGAGTCTCGCTCAGTCGCCCAGGCAGTGGCGCGATCTCGGCTCACTGCAAGCTCCACCTCCCGGGTTCACTCCATTCTCCTGCCTCAGCCTCCGAAGTAGCTGGGACTACAGGCGCCCGCCACCTCGCCCGGCTAATTTTTTGCATTTTTAGTAGAGACGGGGTTTCACCGTGTTAGCCAGGATGGTCTCAATCTCATGACCTCGTGATCTGCCCGCTTCAGCCTCCCAAAGTGCTTTTTCAATTTTTAGAACCAGCCATGTTACACAACATGCCAAAGATTTATTTATGTAATAAAACAGAATGCAGATGCTAACAAACATGACATTTTATTAAATAAATACAAATAGAAATGGGAGGAAAATTGGATGAAAGGATATGAGTGAGTCACAGCCACTTCCCTTACAACATGAGAGACAGGAAATCATATCAATGCTGTTATAACAAAAGATAAAGATAAGGATTTATTATAAAGTCACCAATATAAGAAAATAAGTATAAATTAGTGATTTAAAAATGAAAGATTGAAAGAGAGAAGACAGAGAAGTGGAAAAGAGAGCTGTCTGCTCCTGCTCTGTTTCAAATCAGGAGTCAGTAGACAGTGCTGAAAATGGTAATTTAAGAAAATGACTATGCATAATCTTTAGAAATGTGTCATTAGTTACAATGTGAGAAATAAGGAAAAAAGGTTACAGTTGATGTCTCTCAAGAAGTGGTATTATGGGTGAGGATGGGGTGGAATTGGAGGCTGCTAATGGTTCTTCAATGTAAACACTTCCTTAATATTGTTTACTTTAATAAAAAGTATCTACTTCTCTCTGTCTTTATATCTATCAGTCTGTTTAAAACAAAGTAAAACCATAAAAGCATCCATATTTTTTCTTTATTCAACAGATTCTATTGGAACCTGCTATGTGCCAAATTGAAATTCATCTACTGCAATGAAAAGACAGAACGCGTTCCCTTTCAGAGTTTGCAATGCAGAGACAACAGATGATTAAGCAATTATAACCGTAGAAAAATAACATGTCCCTTAGGTGGGCAAGAAACATAACATTGGCAAAAGCTATACTAAGAAATAAATGTGTAAAAAATTGGTTTTAAATTGAAATAAAATGAATGACATCAAAAATGGAGGAGAAAAAATATTTCTCTATATTTTACTGTTTGCTTATAAAAAGAAAATTGTATGTAGACAGAAACTATAGAGGCAAAAATTAAAGAACAGACAGAAAAAAAAAAGGGCTAACTAGCAATTAGCACGTTACTATGTAGAATCTCCAAAAACCCATTTTGGTGCAGTGTTAAGACTAGATCAAGAAAGCTGGAGATCAGGACTCTGCTGTAGCAAGGATGAGAAAAAAAAAAAACGGATGCAAAAAGTGTAAAAGTCCTTCACACTTTGATTACTGAAAGGAAATGTGATGAGAATTTTCTTGTGAGTCTCATTGTAATATACAGCCTAATTAATGAAATTTATACCTAAACTCTAATACTGTTTTCTTTTGCATTAAATTTCTTGCCCGCCTGAAGTTTCAGAATTATTTTGAGAAAACGAAACAATCTCTCCTAACATTTGTAGGACTTGAGGCCAAGGGTACAGTTGGAAATATATATACTACATATATAAATGCTTAAAAGTTAAAAACACAACTAACAAAATAATTTATTCACATTGTCCTAAAAAGCCGGATTCAGAGTAGACTTCTGTCTCCTAGCAAATCACAGCCTGACCATGAATGAGGCTGCACGATCCAGTCCAGACTCTTTGTCCCCTCTACTTCTGCCTTTTCTGCCATGTGAAGCGTCTTGCTTGCATGTGCACAAGTTTTCCTGGTTAGAGGCTTGTGTGTACAATACTCCAGCCTCAAGTTCAGGCACTCGACTGTATACAACTGCTGACCCTTGGCCACTCATTAGGCCTAAAGATGCCCAAAATATAAATGACTCAGAGCTTGACAGTGAATATTAAGTATTTGATATCAATCCTGACTATATTTTCACAAGAATACATGATCCCACTGGGGCCGGGCGCAGTGGCTCACTCCTGTAATACCAGCGCTTTGGGAGGCCGAGGCGGGCGGATCACAAGGTCAGGAGATTGAGACCATCCTGGCTAACATGGTGAAACCCCGTCTCTACTAAAAATAAAAAAAAACAAAATTAGCGGGGCGTGGTGGCAGGTGCCTGTAGTCCCAGCTACTCGGGAGGCTGAGGCAGGAGAATGGCGTGAACCCGGGAGGCGGAGTTTGCAGTGAGCTGAGATCGCGGAGACAGAACAGAAGGAGACTCCATCTCAGAAAAAAAAAAAAAAAAAAAAAGAAAACAAAAAAAAAAAAAAGAAAGAATACATTATTCGGTTTTACTAATATTAAATGACTTGTTTTTATTTTATTTATCGTCTTTCTCTCTCACTCTTATGCTTTACTTACTCCCTCACTCATTTTTATTCCACCTTCACAATTAACTATTTATAGATTAACAGATACATTTCAATCATCAAAATAAATGTACATCTCATGCAGAGAATAGTGGCCACAGACACTGAAAATAAATGAACAAGAAGAGGATACTTTGCTTCACAAGTGTTCTGTTATTTAACATTAGGTCAATATCCACAGTGTCATTAAAAAAATCCCAATATGTCCATTTAATTTCAGGAATTGTTGACCTTCAGCATAGTTCATATCAGTACTTAAAAAACAAGTCCACATTCAGTACTGAAGTCGTTTATCACATGGCAAAATGTAAGGGGAAGGAAAATGTTCTCTTGTGTAAATGGATGAGACACTGTGACAGAGCTAATTAGGCTCTTGGGAGAATTTATGCACAGCTAATAAGAAACAGAGCTAAATGTTGTCTTAATTTACCCTCAAGCTCTCAAAAAAAACAAAAAAAACAAAGCAGTTTTTCATTCCAGTTGCAGTAAGTGAGCCAACAACAATTAACCCCTCTTTTCCAGATACAGTCCCATGCTAAAATCAAGCTATCTCTTTCCCAAAGAGTAAAATCCATTCAATTTTTTTTTTTCATGCATCTTTGAACATGTAATCACAAGGCATTTTATTTAAAGTTAAGCAGATACAGATGATTCTGGATTGTTTTCTATATATGGTACTTTGGTTATTGATTTTACCTTATAATATGCTATAACATAGTGTCAAGAAAATTAATAAAAGCCAATACTATCAAGTGGGATTAAATAGGTACTCTCAAACACTGTGTGACTGTTAAGAAAACCCCTTGATGGGGGGCATTATCTTTATAACTCAAAAATTTCAATATTCTTTCGTTCACTTCTAAATACTCTATGTCACTCTTAGAGGCATGTACAGAGTCATGCAATAATAATACAAAGACATTTGTTAAAAGTACCTAAATCAGTTTTTCAGTACATGAGCCTTACATATCATACTACAGCTATAAAAATAAAAGATGCTCTTCATATACCAACTTGAAGTAATGCCTTCATAATTGGGCATAATATTTATGTCTGGGTAGATTTATATTAAACTTCTAACTAAGGCTATCTGTGAAACTGAATCGATTTTTACTTTCTACTTCATGAATTTCTTTATTCTTTGATAGGCTTACTACTAGTATCCATTACTTTGGAGATAAGAAAATTATTTTAATTTTGTATGATAAACCTGATTAATAGAACAATTTAAATTATCTTAAGGAACATACTTGGTCACATGAGGTTAAAATTAATAAACAGATTAAGACATTTTATGAATTTAACTTATATGACAAAAGTTAAATAATATACTCTGATGTTAATAACCATATAAAACAATAATGCTTTCAGGAATACATATTGATGAATTAAAAGTATGTGAAAAGATAAACAATAAATAGGTAACAGTAAGATTCAGGAAGATTTTTGTATTATAAGCAGAGGTGGAATATGGGAAATTTACAGAGGTAGTTAAAATGTATTGTAAAGGTCTTAATTTAAATTGGATATTAAATTCAAAGTTACTTATTGAATTATTAAAGTAGATTTTAAGTAAAGAAAAAGGAGACACCTATTAAACAATAATTTTTGTTACTCTACTTCCACGGATCTAAGGGACATAAAGTAAAATTGAAAAGATATTGTTAATAAAACCAATATCCTAAAATATTACTAAATTGTTTCAGTTTTACAATGAGAACACATGGACACAGACACAGGGAGAGGAACAACCCTTATGGAGGCCTGTTGGGGGAGGGCGGGGTGGGAAGAGCATTAGGGAAAGACCTAATGCATGCTGGGCTTAACACCTAGGTGATGGGTTGATAGGTGCAGTAAACCACCATAGTACATATTTATCTATGTAATAAACCTGTACATCCTGCACATGTACCCCGAAACTTAAAAATAAAATAAAATAATTATTTTTATAAAAGCTAATCTCAAAAGGTTATGTAATCCCATGTATGTGACATCCCATTGTATAATTCCATTTATACCACATTATTGACATGACAAGATGATACAGCTGGAAAATAGATTAATGATTGTTGGGGTTTTGGAATAGCAAAAGTGTGTTTGAGGTAGACAGTATGGATGTGACTATAAAGGAGTAGAAAGAGGGAAACTGTTGGTATGAAATAGTTCTGTACTTTGTGTACAATGGGATAAAATGACATACATAAAATAACATGATATAAAATGACATAGAAGTACATACATAAAAAATATTCATGTCAAGTTTTTTTTTTTAAATATATATTGTACTGTATATATCCAAGTAGTAATCTTTGGGAAAAAAATGAGTGAAGAGTACACAGGACCTCTCTGCACTACCTTTGCAACTTTCTGTCTACTGGTAATTATTTCAAAATAAAATGTTCAATAATCATAAAAAAATTTCAATTTTTTTGTTTGTTGTGAGAGGGAGTCTCGCTCTGTTTCCCAGGCTGGAGTGCAGTGGCGCAATTTCGGCTCACTGCAACCTCCACTTCCCGGGTTCAAGCAATTCTTTGCTTCAGCCTCCTGAGTAGCTGGGATTGCAGGTGTCTGTCACCACGCCCAGCTAATTTTCATATTTTTAGTGGAGATGGGGTTTCACCATCGTGGCCAGGCTGGTCTTGAACTCCTGACCTCGTGATCCACCCGCCTTGGCCTCCCAAAGTGCTGGGATTACAGGCATGAGCCACGGCGCCCAGCCTCAATTTTTAACATTAAAGACTTCCTATTAAACTCCACGATGTATACACAAAATAGAAATACAAAGTATGTGAAAATGTTAGTAATTTTCTATAAGTGGTGTGCCTAGATTTCAAATTTTTAATCATTTCCTTTTCTATAATTTTTAAACTTTATCTAATAAGCATGCATGACACTTTAACAAATTTAAATTATTCAGTGAAATATATTTTGCATTAAAAAACTTTAAAAATATGAAATATAGATTTTTTCTAGACAGGATTGGAGAAGGCTATTGAAACATTTTATCTGCAATTCACTCCTATTCTTTTTGATATTGCACAATAGAGACTAATTGTTTTCTATATATGGTACTTTGATTATTGATAGAGACTAATGAAGAAAAGTGAATTGCCTTTACTAACTTTTAGTTCCAGTAAAATGAGTGTTTAATAATGTGTTCAGATGTGTCTCCCACTGATCATATACTAAGGTCACTCTAAGAACTTTTATTCCTGTGAAGAGTCACTCAAGCTGTCATTTAAAAACACAAACTTGAAAACCAAAACAAAGAAAGAAAGAAAACAGAATCATGAAACTATTTTTGTCTCTAATTTACTGGAACCCTGATCTTCAAATATTAAATAAGGTTTATGAGGGTATGCTATATTATAGTCACTATGAACTAGCAGGAAATCCGACTTCTACAATTCTGTGGTGATCTACAGGGACACTTGGTTCTTTATATATATGCATCTGTGTGGATATAGCATGTCCGTGTTTATAAACATATCTCTTAAGGAAATATACACATATATTTTAAGAAAATATACAAATATTTCCTAAGGCGCTGAGTGGACAAATGCATATAACAAAAATATACATCATCTTGCTTTGAAGAATTCATTACCTATGGAAATAAGGCATGTGAACAGATGCAGTGCACTACGTTATGGTCTGTAACAGAGATACCTACAAAGCTGAATGAACTTTTGGTGAAGGCAATGTGGGAAAGCAGCCTTCACAGAAGGACAGACAATATATTTGGGTTTTCAAAGAAAAGAATAAAATATTTTCCAGATTAGGTCAAAAAAACCTGGCATGCCTGTAGGAAAGTTCAGCATATGGAAGGCCTTTTCCGCATGTAGTGAGATAACCATGTGGTGTTTGTCTTTCATTCTGCTCATGTGATAAATCACATTTATTGATATGCATAGGTTGAACCAACCTTGCATCTCATGAAGTCTACTTGATCATTGTGGATAAGTTTTTGTATGTGCTGCTGGATTTGGCTTGCCACTATTTTGTGGAATATTTTTGCATCGATGTTATCAAGGATATTGGCCTGAATTTTTTTTTTTTTTTTTTCTTGTATCTCCACCAGGCTTTGGTATCAGAATGATGCTGGCCTCTTAGAATGAGTTAGGGAGGAATCCCTTCTTCTCAATTTTTTTTTTTTTTTTTTGACTATTCTCGATAGGAATGGTACCAGCTCTTCTTTGTACCTCTGGTAGAATTCAGCTGTGAATCCCTTTGTTTCTGGGCTTGTATTGGTTGGTAGGCTATTTATTACTGCCTCAATTTCATAACTCATTATTGGTCTATTCAGGGATTCAGCTCCTTACTGGTTCAGTCTTGGGGGTATGTATGTGTTCAGAAATGTATCCATTTCTTCTAGATTTTCTAGTTTACATTCATAGAAATGTTTATTGTATTGTCTGATGATTGTTTATATTTCTGTGGGGTCAGTGGTGATATTATCCTTATCATTTCTGACTGTTTATTTGAATCTTTTTTCTTTCCTTTTTTATTAGTCTAGCTAATAATCTATCTGTTTTAATAATTTTTTCAAAAAAAAAAAAACAGCTCCTAGATTCATTGATCTTTTGAATGTTGTTTTGTCTCTTTTTCCTTCAGTTCACCTCTGATCTTGACCATTTCTTTTATTCTGCTAGCTTTGGGGTTTGTTTGATGTTGGTTCTCTAGTTCTTTTTTTGTGATATTAGGTTGCTAACTTGAGGTCTTTCTAGATTTTTGATGTGGGCCTTTAATGCTATAAAATTTCCTCTTAACATTGCTTTAAGTGCATCCCAGAGATTCTGGTAAGGTGTCTCTTTGTTCTCATTAGTTTCAAAGAACTTCTTGATTTCTGCCTTCATTTCATTTTTTACTCAAGAGCCATTCAGGAGAAGGTTGTTGAATTTCTATGTAAATACTTGTGTGGTTTTGAGTTAATTTCTTAATCTGGAGTTCTAATTTGATTGTGCCATGATCTGAAAGACTCTTTGTTATGATTTTAGTTCTTTTGCATTTGCTAAAGAGTGTTTCACTTCGAATTATGTGATCAATGTTAGAGTAAGTGCTGTGTGGCAATGAGAAGAATATATATTCGGTTGTTTTGGAGTGGAGAGTCCTGTAGATATCAGGTCCGTTTGGTCCAGATGAAATTCGACACATGATTTTATTATGTTTAAAAATCTCAAAAATCTAGATATTGAAGGAACATACCTCAAAATCATAAGAGCCATTTATGACAAACCCACAGCAAATATCATACTAAATTGGCAAAAGCTAGAAGCATTCCCCTTGAAAACTGGCACAGGATAAGTATGCACTACCTCACCACTCCTATTCGACATAATATTGGAAGTTCTGGCCAGGGAAATCAGGCAAGAGAAAGAAATAAATGTTATTAAAATAATAAGAGAGGAAGTGGAAATGTCTTTGCAGATGACATGATCCTATGTTTAGAAAACCCCATTGTTTCAGCCAAAAAGCTTCTGAAGCTGAGAAGCAACGTTAGAAAAGTCTCAGGATATAAAACAAAGTGCAAATTATTTTTTTTAAAGTCACTAGCATTTCCATACAACAAGAGGCAAGCAGAGAGCCAAATCATGAATAAACTCTCATTCACAATTGCCACACAAAAAGATAAAATACCTAGCAATATAGCTAACAGGGGAAGTGAAGGACCTCTTCAAGGAGAACCGCAATCACTGCTCAAAGAAATCAGAGAGGACACAAACAAATGAAGAAACATTCCATGCTCACGGATAGGAAGAGTCAGCATTGTGATAATGGTCATACTCTCAAAAGCAATTTGTAGGTTCAATTATTTATAGATTTCAGTTATTTCCACTAAAGTACCATTGACATTATTCATATAATAAAAAAACTATTTTAATATTCATATGGAACAAAAAAAGAATGCAAATAACCAAGACTGTCTTAAGCCAAAAGAACAAAGCTAGAAGCATCACACTACCCAACTTCAAATAATACTACAAGGCTCCAGTAACCAAAACAGCATGGTACTCATATAAGAACAGACACATAGACTAATAACTGTCTAGTCATATACAGAACCTTGAAACTAGACCCCTTCCTTACCCTATATACAAAAATCAACTCCAGGTAGATTAAAGACTTAAATTTAATACCCCAAACTATAAAACCCTAGAAGAAAACCTAGGCAATACCATTTATGACATAGGCACGGGAAAAGATTTCATGACAACGATGCCAAAAGCAATTGCAACTAAAGCAAAAATTTACAAATGAAAACTAATTAAATGAGAGAGCTTCTGCACAGCAAAAGAAACTACCATCAGAGTGAACAGACAACCTACAGAATGGGAAAAAATTTTTGCATTCTGTCCATCTGACAAAGGCCTAATATCCAGCATCTACAAGGGACTTAAATAAATTTGCAAGATAAAAGCAAACGACCCTGTTAAAAAGTGAGCAAAGGATATAAGCAGACACTTATCAAAAGAAGATATCCATGCTGCCAGTAAACATGAAAAAAAAAAGTTTAACATCACTGATCATTGGAGAAGTGCAAATCAAAACCACAATGAGATACTATCTCACACTAGTCAGAATGGCTATTACTAAAGAGTCAAAAAGCAACAGATGCTGGAGAGGTTGTGGAGAAAAAGGAATGCTTTTACATTGCTTATGGGAGTGTAAATTAGGTGGACCATTGTGGAAAAGAGTGTGGCGATTCCTCAAAGACTTAGAAAGAGAAATACCATTTGATCCAGCAGTCCCATTATTAAGTATATAACCAAAAAAAACATAAATCCTTCTATTATAAAGATACATACATGCATATGTTCATTGCAGCACTATTCACAATAGCAAAGACATCAGATCAACCTAAATGGCCATCAATGATAGACTGGATAAAAAAGAAGTGGGCTACGTATAAACCATGTAATACTATGCAGCCATAAAAAGGAATGAGATCATATCCTTTGGAGGGACATGGGTGGAGTTGGAAGCTATTATCCTCAGCAACCTAACCCAGGAACAGAAAACCAAATGCTGCATGTTTTTACTTATAAGTGGAGCTGAATGATGAGAATACATGGACACATGGCGGGGACAACACACACTGGGACCTGTTGGCAGGAGGGAGTTGGGAGGAGGGAAGGCATCAGGAAGAATAGCTAATGAATGCCAGGCTTAATATCTAGGTAAGGGGATGATCTGTGCAGCAGACCATCATGGCACACATTTACCTATGTAACAACCTGCACATCTCGCACATGTGCCCCTGAACTTAAAATAAGTTGAAAATGAAAAAAAAAAAAGTTCAGCATATGAAAAGTTACAATAACAGCACTTAGTCATGTCTAAATTAAACAAATTGATATAATTTTTAATAACTTAGCAGATTAAAAATACTGTTAGGTTTTGAGGTTTATGTTATAGATAACACGTGATTTGCGTTCTCTAAAACTAATGAGTTTGCAACATGGAAAAATATAACAGCTGTAATTTTATAAATTTCTATGACAACAGTATGTTCTACATAGTCTATTAGAGCAGGTAGGAGAGAGTGACTACCTCTCTTTTGGGGAACCTGTATTTTTTAATGAGAAATTGACTTTGTATTGAAACTTCAAAGAAATAGTGCTCTATAAAAAAATAACAATCAGCATAAAGCAGAAAAATTTCAGAATTCTCTTAATGAAAGTGTAGGGGTAAATGTACCAAGTCCATTGCCTGACTGGTCTCTCAGTTCTTTGGATTATGTATCCAGGGTCTTTCCATTGCACAGTTTCAAGGAGTACATTCACATTTTACTTAATGCTGAATCCCTGAATGCATTAATACCAGCAGTTTTATATATACGCACATATATATATATATACACACACACACACACACACACACAAATAATACACATCTATTGTATTTCTAGTGATACACTGAAAAATTATTAAAGTATAAGTAAAAGTAAAAATAGATAAAATACTGCAATTTTTTCCCTAAGAGAAAAGTTTTTGTCTGTGTTCTAGAATTTTAGTTTGCAAATATCTTTGCAATTATGCTTTAATCATAATGTCAGTACATTGTATTCTTAAGAACATATTTTTAACAATAATAGATAATAGATAAAAGTGTCTATCTAATTTCTTGATAATTCCAATGTTTTTGGTAATTTTCATTCAATATTATTGACTTGAACTTCTAAAATAGTTAATCTCGTCCTTGGGTTTTCTCTTTGCTTATTGTTCTTGTTTACATTGTATTCTTCTCGTAGTTCTTTTGTCTCCACAAGGGTTAAAGTTTGATCTCACAAGGGCTAAAATTTTATTTTTTTAAAAAATTCACATATGCAGTACATATAAACTACAATGCCAGTATATAAATACAGGCAGAACATACTAAAACTCTCTTTATATTTGTAATTCCAGACTTCCTCCTATTTAGGTAACATATAAAAACTATCTAATAAACTATGAACAATTATTTTTCTGTAATAATAAGCATATCACGTATCATGACGACAAATTTACTTTTTATTGTTATTAAAATATCCTACATGGGGAGGGGGGAGGGGGGAGGGATTGCATTGGGAGTTATACCTGATGTAAATGACGAGTTGATGGGTGCTGACGAGTTGATGGGTGCAGCACACCAACATGGCACAAGTATACATATGTAACAAACCTGCACGTTATGCACATGTACCCTAGAACTTAAAGTATAATTTAAAAAAAAGGAAAAAATATCCTACATAGATATTCTCTCAACTTTTCATAGTATTGCACTATATTAAGTGGAATCAGTTATAGAGTGATCAAATTTTGTAAAGTCATGTGTAATACGTTTAATTGCTTTGATGTTATCTCATAGTCATATAGATCAATAGAAAAATTTTTAAAAAGGGAATTCACATGTCCAGAATTTTTTGGTGGGATGAACAACTTCCTGCCACAAAGGAGGGTAGAGTAGAAGAGAGAGTCGTTTGTATGGTTCACAATGTTTCTTTTCCCTTAAATGCACTCATCCTCTACTGTAGAGTCCTTAATTCTTAGCAAAATCATAGTTTCATTATTTAAGACTCAACTGAAGTAAAAGGGCATTGCCAACATTTAATTGACATCAGTTTATCAATTAACTAGCAAATAACTGAGGGACTGAGCTCTGTGAAGTATTAAGTGGTAAGCAGTAGAAAGCCACAATGGTTACAAAAAAGTCTGAGTACCCAGAAAAAATGTGCAAACATAAAAGAGAAGGATTTGAATAGAGGCTGCCCTGACTTGGTCTATTTAACGATAGAGCTAATATTGATGGACTTCTCTAAGATACTGTTCAGCAACTTCATAGAATGATCACACTAATTGAACCAAGGGAGGTATCGCTTTTCCAAAAGGCTTCTCATAGACATGACTAAAGTAAAGTAGAAAATCCATATAATGTTGGGACTGAATCCCAGGAGCACTCCTTTTTGACTCTATTGATGAAGAATATTTAAACTTTTTTGTCTCATTCAGAGGCTTACATTAGAGAGAACCTGCTGGAAATGATTGTACAGTTCACAGCTTCATATTCAACTAAGTACGCCAAGGAGGTCTAAGTTTCAATTCAGCAATTCTATACTGAAATGAAAATGTAGAGCAAATGAACTCCAAGCACAAAGCAAATTTAGAAAAGGCTGAGGAAAAATTCATTTTGATTTTGTGAATAAGCAGATGCAATGTGGGTGAGGATTACATCACTTCAGCAGGTGTTAATTTGTTCATAAATATACCACCTGTAAAAAAATAAAGAAATTTTAAAAGTAGGAGATGTAGCCTCTAATTGCTTTTTTCCTGGATCATTTCATTCACATCATATGATACCTTAACTTTCTCAAGAAATTAAATCAAACTTCATGAGTCCACAAAATAGAAGACACTAAAAATTCAGAATGGATAGTCCCTTTAGAGACACAACTCATTCAACTTTCATTGAACTTACCAGTGAAAGCCACGTTGGTAAATGGTGGGTACACAAATAACAAATGTCAAATAGGAAAGAAAAAAATATGAATAGGAAAAGGTTATGACAGTCCCCATTTGATGTTTGTGTTGACCTATGCTAAACCTAATTGCACCTCAGAGAAATTTATTTTTGCCTAGCAGCTAAGGGGACAATTGTATGCAATTGGCAGCGACTTACTACAAGAAAAGTCTAAAGGTATTCTTTCCTTTTTTTTTTTTTTTTCTTTTCTTTTCTTTTTTCTTTTTTTTTTTTTTTTTTTTTTTTTTTTTGAGATGGAGTCTCACTCTGCTCCCAGGTTCACAGGATTCTCCTACCTCAGCCTCCCGAGTAGCTGGGCTTACTGGCGCGAGCCACTGTGCTTGGCTAATTTTTGTATTTTTATTGGAGACATGCTCTCACCATGTTGTCCAAGCTGGTCTCGAACTCCTGACATCAAATGATCCACCTGTCTCAGCCTCCCAAAATGCTAGGATTGCAGGCATGATCCACCAAGCCTAGCCAGCTAGAGGTATTCTTAATCTGTCTTCTTCAAGATCACCATATCATCTTTGTTGACAAATCAAACGAGCACTTCACCTCCTGGAAGAATTTGACATTTTTTATTATTTCTCAATCTTAAAATAATCCATCTCTTGACTTCTGTAATAAGTTCTCTCTCAATTTTTGGCCAATGTGATAACTCCTTTCTTTCTTTTTGAAACTCTGTGTGCACTGAGCTATAAATTACAGTTTCTCTTAGTTTTTAATCCGTGCCACTTTTGTACCCCTTGAATCGTTTAATTTTTGTAAAAATTCCTTACATGAACTATGACTAGCTTTACTCATATGTATGATGAATTCATGTCTTTCTGTATTTTTCAAGGTTTCATATATTTTTCAAGATTAGATAATTTCTTCTATTTCTTTTACACCTTTGCTGACTGTCCAGGACAGATGATGCTCACATTTTAAAGATAAATTTCCATCAAGAATTAACATCATTTTATTTTGATAAATTTGAAAATGATATACATGTTAAAGTAACTGCCGGGCGCCGTGGCTCACGCCTGTAATCCCAGCATTTTGGGAAGTCAAAGCGGGCGGGTCATGAGGTCAGGAGATCGAGAACATTCTGGCTAACACGGTGAAACCCCGTCTCTACTAAAAATCCAAAAATATTAGCCAGTTGTGGTGGCGGGCGCCTGTAGTCCCAGCTACTCGGAGGCTCAGACAGGAGAATGGCGTGAACTCGGCAGGCGGAGCTTGCAGTGAGCTGAGATCCGGCCACTGCACTCCAGCCTGGGCGACAGAGTGAGACTCCGTCTCAAAAAAAAATAAAATTTTTTTGAGTGAGGATGCACTTGCCACTAGCTATGTCCTGTCTTCTTGAGACAATCAGGCCAAGAATGACGAAAAATCCTAATAATCCAGATAGATAATCCTTAGAAATTATTTAAGTATCTAAGCTTCTTCCAACATTAAGGACACTGTAGTTCAGCAAGGTTAAATGACAAACCTAAGTCTCCACCATGAATGAGTGTCAGAGGTGAGGAAAGTTTCCATATTTCTAGAGTTATATCCCAATGCTCTTTAAATCAGTAATGGACTGCCAGGGAAACAGTGGCACAAGAGTAAGAATGTAAGATGGTCATATGCCATCTGCATGAGTCATCTTTTCTTATTACTGCCTTCCTCTTGCCAATTTCCAGAAAAGCAATTTCTCTGTGAATAATAGAAAATTAAGTATTGAGCACAGTGATTGAAGATGAAGCCTCCAAAGTTTCTTCACACACACACCCAAAAATAAAATTAGGTTTTGGGAAATAGGTATAGTCATCACAGGATAATCACTTGTTCAATAATTTATTGTCCTAATTATATTCTCTCCCTTCTCTAGTATTGTACTTAAATATTCAGGTTTAAAATATGCATTAATGTATTTCAATATTTGTTATATAAGAAATATTTTATTTTTTCATTGTCCAGACATTAATAGATCATGACTTATTATACTAAATGTGCCAAATCAAGTACAATTCACAATTAATGATTAGAATTTAGGGGAAAAAAGCCATTTGTTATGAATTTGGAGAAAAAGAACTGCTGAATGAATCATAAAGAATGCTAATTGCATTAATTTTACTACACTTGGGATGTCACAAAGGCAGAAGGGCTGGTAAAACATTTAGTGGGCTGGTAAATATTTTTCATCTATTTGTATGGTTGACTGGTAACACATTTAATAAATTTGGCTTAAAGAGCCCCATGCTGAAAGCAGTAAAATGTAAATTAAGGAGATAATAAGCCAACTAAAGCAATTTACTGCCGAGTAAGGTAATTATATTTAGGTTTAAATACATTGTATGTAATAAATTTATTACTATGTCACGTTATTATAGGTTAGTTAAATGTAGGGTAAATGCTTAGAAAATAAAGATTTTTTTCATGAAATTTAACTTGTGTGACAATTTGATTGAATTAATAGAAGGAGAATATTTTCTTAAATAAGACCTATGTTTTTTGTTTTTTTTGTTTGTTTGTTTGTTTCCAAGATGGCTGACTGCAGACACCAGCTACTGGTTCTTCTCAGACATAAAAACCAAAGTTACAGGTAAATGATCATGGCCAGAGTAGAATACTGAAGGAAGAGTTTCAGAACCTGCCAGAGAATCCACGGGATGAATGAAAAAGAAGGCAGCAAGATTTGGAAGCTAATGCCCCCTGAGGAATTTATAATCCCATGAAAAGAGTAGGTTGGGTGTTTCTTTGCTGCTCTTCCACGTGCAGCAGATTGCTGACCGCCAAAATGCTGGTGAGCTCCTCTGCACCCCCAAGCCCAGGAACTGCTGCTGGTGGCCATTTGAGGAGTCCTTGGGAACAGAGCACCAGGGGGCCAGTTCGCAAAGGTTCACTCACTCTCACCTCAAATCCAAGCTGAGGCGGTGGGCACTTTATTGCTTGTGCGTCAATTGTGGGCTGCCGTTCTGCCCAGAGAATCTCAGCCCTTATGTCCCCACATCAGTTCATTTTGTTCATTTTTTTCATATTCAGTTTTGTTTTAGAAATCATATCATTTATACTAAAAATAATTTTTCATGCCATTTAACACTTGTAATTATTGGTATATTTGATGCTACTTCTCATAATTACAATTTGAGATATTCACTATAAGGTTACTTAATTTTTAAAAATCCAATTTCTAGTCAATGAAGATGATGCTCAATGAGGGCTTGACCTAATATTTCTTTCAGAATATGGGTAATATTTGTTGGCAATCAACTAGAAATTATTTCACGTAATGTGAGCTATTATTCTACATTAATTAAAATATTTCATATGGAAATTGCAGATTAACTTTTGCCTTATTTTATCCCCTTTTATGTAAAATGAAGAAAATTTTGTTCTACTGCAATTTTATTTCTCCTATTCTTTTGTATTTTATTTTTCTTGTTTTCTTTGCTGATTTCTCTTCAGCTCACTTATGTCTATCGCCTAAAGTTTTGTAATCTGAATTTGGTCTCCTTGTGACATGATGTAAAGAATTCTCAATTTGAGGTCTCTACTCCTGCCTGTCCCTTGAACTTTAAAGTAATTGTTATGAGTACTTGTCTTAGATCTTCAACCTAACATATTCAAACCATATTATTCATGTTTCATGCAAATGTGCTCCCCAAATTGTCTTCTCCATTCAAGTAAATTATAACTTCATTCTTCTAGATACTCAGGAAAACAACTGTGGAGTCACTTTAATTTCTCTCTTTTCTTTTTTTTTTTCAGAGTGCACCGCAAATTGTGTTAGGTGCATCTTCAAAGCAGTTATACTTAATGCTTCCATAATTAAGATCCTGGATCAACATCGTATTATTGCAAGAGGATATTCCTACTAAAGGATCTTCCCACTTCCGCACTTTCCTGTCACTAATTCCCCAAATTTGTTCTCAGTACAAAAAGTAGGATGATTCTTCCCTAAAATAAGTCATATAATATTATTTTGACAAAATACAACTAATGGTTTCCCATCTCATTTAGAGTAAATCTAGCAATTGCTTCTGCTATAGATTTATTTTAATTTTCTGTTGTTCTCCCTTCTCTCACAGAATTTGGCTTACACTGCTTACACAGGCCTCCTGATCCTCACAGTATTTCAGGCATGTGCTTCTTTTAGGGGTTTTTGGACTTCTGTGATCTCTGCTTAAAATGTCCTTTCCAGGTGTCCACATGTCCACGTGGTTTGCCCCACCTCCTTCAGACTTCTGCTCTTCACCTTCTCTTAACTTGGCAACCCATAGTAAATCTCTGTTTTTCTTTCATAAAGAAAGTCTGGGCCAGGTGAGGTAGCTCACACCTGTAATTCCAGCGCTCTGGGAGGCTGAGGTGGGTGGATCACCTGAGGTCAGGAGTTTGAGACCAGAGGTCAACATGGACAACATAGCAAAACCCCATCTCTGCTAAAAATAACGACATTAACAACAACAAAAATTAACTGGGCATGGTGGCGGGTGCCTGTAATCCTAGCTACTTGGGAGGCTGAGGGAGGAGAATTGCGTGAACCCAGGAGGTGGTGGTTGCAGTGAGCTAAGACTACACCACTGCACTCCAGCTTGGGCAACCGCCCAAGGCTCCCTCTCAAACAAACAAAAAAAGAAAGAAACTAACCCTGAGATAGCCAAGGAGTTAGCTCTTACAGACAGAAAACTTAAGATAGAATATTATAAATATTTTAGAGTAATTAATGGAAAATATGTTCAAAAAATTAAAGGAAAATGCATGTGAAAACTAAAGAAAAGTATATTTTTGATGAGTGAGACAGAGAAAGACTGTCTCAAAAAAAAAATCCATACATGGACACACACACAAACATATAAACATTTAATTAATATTTTTGAATGAATTTATAGTTTCATCCTTATAGCCTTATAAAACTTTTAACTTGAAGAAATTAAACACTGGGTGAATTTTCTAAATGTAACATCTATTTGAGAATTAAGAAAAACATGTTTGAGATAATAGAAATTATTTAATTCTGAAAAAATAAAGAATTATAATCTTAGCCCATAAAATAAGTGATTTTTTTTTACTGCTTTAAAATAATGTATTGCTATTCCTTTTGTTTTATTTTTGTTTTTGTTCTTTTCAGCTTTACTAAGACATAATTGACAAATACAGGTTGCATATATTCAAGATGTACATGATTACCTGATATACACATACTTTATGAAATTATTGATACAATCAAATTAACGTAGTAATTACCACACTTAGTTGCCATTCCCTTGTGTGTGTGCATGTGCATGTAGTGAGGACACTGAAGACCTACTGTCTTAATAAATTTTGAGTAAACAATACAATATTATCTATTGTCACTATCCTGTACATTAGACCTCCAGAACTTATTCATCTTATAAGCAAAATTTGTACCCTTTCAACATTTCCTGTTTCCTCTATCCTCCATCCCCTGTCAACAGCTGTTTGATTCTCTGCTTTTATGAGTTTGACTTTAAACAAATTCCACATATCATGCAGTACTTTTCTTTCAGTTTCTGACTTATTTCAGCTAACATAATATATTTCATAATATTGTTCTAGTAACAGAATTTCCTTTTTTTAAGTCTAAATAATATTCCAGCATATGAATACACCACCTACTCTTTATCCACTCATCTATCAATGAACACTTAGATTGTTTATGCATTTTGGATATTACTAGTAATGTTGCAGTAGAAATGAGGATGTAGATATTTAAGATACATATTTCATTTTCTATAGGTTTACATCCAGAAATAAAATTGCTGGAATGTATGGTTGTTCTATTTACATTTTTTAACAATCTTCATATTGTTTTCTTTATAACGCTTTTACAATGAACATTCCCACCAAAAATATACAAGCCTTCTATTTTCTCGACATCCTTACCAATGCTTTTTATCTCTTGTCTTGTTGATAATAGCTATCCTAACATGTGTCATATCTCACTTTGAATTTGTTTTGTATTGCCTTAATGATTAGTTACATTGACCACCTTTTCATATACCTGGTGGCCACCTGTATATCTTTGGAAAAAATTACATGGAAGTCCTTCATTCATTTTAATTGAGTTATTTGTTTTGTTGCTATTGAGTTGTGTGTGAACTTTATATATTTTGGATATTAACCCCTTAGCAGATATACTGTTTCCAAATATTTTCTCACATTACTTAGGTTGCCTTTTTATTTTATTTTACTTTTTTGTTTTCTTTGCTGTGGAGAAGCTTTTCAGTTTGATGCAATTCCACTTGCTTATGTTTGCTTTTGTTGCCTATGCTTTTGCTGTTATATCTATAATTGCCAAGGTCAAGGTCAAGGAGGTTTTTTTCTATGATTTCCTCAAGGATTTTTACAGTTTTAGGTCTTACACTAAATCTTTAAGTAATTTCAAGTTTATTTTTGTATGTGTTTTAATATATGAGTTTAATTTCATTCCTTTGCATGTAAATATCCTGTTTTCCCAACACTATTTATTGAAGACCCTATTTTCCTTATTGTCTATTCTTGACATTCTTATCAAATACACAACAACGAAATGATGCTGAAAAGAGGGCCTTCACAGCAGTGGTTATGGCATTACAAATGCAAAAACTAAATACAGGTTATTGTTTAGATAAGTTATGATCCATATATACAAGGCCATTAAAAATAAAAACATTATATTACTGAATTTTATCATAAAATACCATCATCCCCATTGATGATAATACACCTAATACATAATCACATTTCAAGTTAGGTGAGAATGTCCTGGCATAAGAAGAAGGCGATTTATTATTTTTTTTAATTTAAGGAAACAAAAAGATAATAATGAAGGTGGGTTTATTATAATTGTTAAACTATTGTTACTGAGTCGTGTTTACATTTTATTTTGATTCTGTTCACTTAGGCAAACAAAAAATATTTATAATATTAAATTAAAAACAGTTTATGCAACTAAAAATGCATTTTACTGAGAAAATGTTGTAGAAAAAGAATATTCTATTTCCAGGGTCAAAAAAATCATGTTTTTATAATATTCACTGAACTATGAAGTTCTCGTGTATAATTTCATATCACAAAATATAACCTAAACTAAGAATTCCAAGACTCATATTCTGTTAAAAGGTAAGCTAGAATTTCATATTTTTGGTTTTGCTTTTTATTTAACTTTTTATCTCAGAAAGTGTACTAACATGGCACTTATAGTTAATAAGAAAATAATGACATTTAATTCTTTTGCCTTATAATTGGTTTCCTTTTAGAGCTTTAATTTGCAACTTGTAAATTGCCTTGATACATGTGAAAGTGTCTGTTCCTAGGGTAATTTGAATTTTCAAAGTTGTACTTGATGACTATTCACTAATGGTGCTATCTTTTTTAATGATAAGTATTGTTCTTTGATATTATAGAAAGCAGACCTATTTCAGAAAATTGCTTAAAATGAAAAGGGATACTTTCTACGCATATAAAAATATTTTGCATTCAAAATTTTGATAGCCTCTGTTTAAAATTAATCTGTGGAGTTTTCCTGTGTGATTACTCTTTTAATGAGCAATCATTGACTATTAATATGGTGGCCAGTAACTTTGTTAGCCTTACCCTTACCCTTTTACCCTTGTCATTTATCTTATACTTCTTTCATTAATCTATTTTTGAAGAGGGTGAATTACTTTTAAATATTCTTTTGAGAAACTTGGAGTAACATTTTGCTTTTCAAGACGTATGTCAGTAAGCGGATTAGTGTTCAGACTAAATTGACAATTTTTGTAAAGCCTCTGATTGTTTCAAAATAATCTTTTGTTTAGCAGTTTTGCTTAAGTACTGACATGGTTCTCCAGAGAAGGGTCCATCAAAAGAGAAGCCTGGAGAAGAAAGTAGCTCACAGAGTATATATCATAAGAATGTGGAGAGAATATAGGCTATTTCTATTTCTATTGCCTAGGAACAGAAAAAATATAGTCTGTTTCTAAGAAATTCTGCTTCCTTAGTTGCTCACAGCCCTATGACTTATTTTGGGGAACAAAAATGAGCACACAAAAATTACTTGGGATGCCTTGTTTTGACCAAAACTGTTTGTTTGTGTTAATCTGGTCCTCATATTTGGGGACAATCATGCTAAATACTTTTGATCACTTTGAAAAAGTTTGCCTTTGAAAAGACAGTTGTCATGGCAAGTGATGAATTTCCAGTAGGTAGAGTAAGTCCATGACCAAAAGAGGTGTCACTGGTACCTTTTTAAATCATTTCTCCATTCTTAATTAGTAGAATTTACAATATACTGAAAAATTACCCCAAATCACAAGCAAAACAACCACATCAATTTAAACTTAGATGTAGACTCAATTAAACTTCTTATGAAAATGAATATTTGTAAAGAGAATCCCTATATTTAACCTTTAACTAAATTTCTATAAAAACATCATAAACACACACACACACACACACACACACACACACACGTACTTTTCCTTGTAGATTAGGAGTATGAAATTGGGGAATAAAAAATTTTTGCTGTTAGCTCGATGTGGGCTAATCTAAGGACAGGAAATTTTAAGTGATCTTTTGATTCTCTGTATTCAGAAGATCTTGAAAAACTTACTGAGCAAACTGAAATTATGCTTGGATCTCTTCTCAATGCAATAAAGCAAATATATGTTTTGTCTGAAGACAATTTTAACTTTCAAATGTCTTTTTATATCATTATGACAAGCTTACTTTTTATCTTTCTGTAAATTATCCCTAACGCCTTTAAATATATAGTGATATACGTTGATGTGTGTAATAATAAAAGTATTCTTGGATTTTATTTTATCCAACATACCTTATCTTAGGGATCCCTAGCCCCTGGGCCATGGACAGGTATCAGTTAGGAACTGGGCCACGCAGCCGGAGGTGAGAGGCTGGCAAGCCAGTGAAGCTTCATCTGTGCTTACAGTCACTTCCCATCACTCGCATTACCACCTGAGATCCACCTCCTGTCAAATCAGCCGTGACATTAGATTCTCATAGGAGTGCAAACCGCATTGTGAACTGGTCATGCAAGGGATCTAGTTTGCATGCTCCTTATGACAATCTGATGCCTGATAATCAATCACTGTCTGCCCTCACTGCCAGATGGGACCATCTAAGTTGCAGGAAAATAAGTTCAAGGCTCCCACTAATTCTATATTATGGTGAGTTATATAATTATTTTATATTATAATGTAATAATAATACAAATAAAATGCACAATAAACATGTGCTTGAATCATCCCAAAACCATCCCCACCTCCACCTCAGTTTGTGGAAAAAAGGGTCTTCCACGAAAAACCGGTCCCTGGTACCAAAAAGGTTGGGAACTGCTGCCTTAGCTAGTATATAGGCCAACTTAGAAAAAAATCAGAAAAGACTGTAAAAATCATAATTTTTAAAAGTAATTAAATTAAAATCAGTTGTAAGAAAGTAAATACTGTGTTTGTTCCTATAATTAACAGGTAAGTTCACTCACTGGCAAATAGTTTACTTGTATTTCACTTTTGAGTGATTTAGCTTACCACTTTCAGGGTTTATACGATTAATATTAATTTTTATATTATGTAAGTGTGCTAAAAATGTGTTTGTAGAACTTGGATTATAAAATATTATACAGTATATATTTTATTTGATTAGGTGTTCATTCATCTTCACATTTACACTTTGTGAAGAGGAGATACTATCAGTTTAAATATAGGAAAATACATCATACATATAATTTTTTATTTACATGCATAATTTGGTACATGAATCACGCTATTATACAGCCACAAGATGATTAATAGTCAGCACTAAGGTTAATATGTTTAAAGAAAAATAAAAATGCAAAGGCATATATATTAAAATGAAATAATCTCTCTACCATGCAAAATCCCTTCATCTCGTCCCCTGTACTCCCCCAACCCAGACACACACACACACACACACACCCCATGCATCTGTGTGAAATGTGAACCAACATTAATTACTTAATGGTTTCCATCCCAAATTTTTACCATACTCACGTGTTTTCTTTGCTATACTTAAGTATAATTTAAATATATCTGACAACCATCTGGACAAGCACATAGCTGATAAAAGAATTTTAACCATAATAAAGAGCCCTTACAAATTAAAAAAGAAAATAAATCAAATTAACAATAAATAAACCAAATCTGAAAAAAACAATCAAGCTTACTTATTTTAAAGGTATAGTTTGATCACATTTTGTGGGCACATGTCCAGGAAGAATAAGGCACATGGACGTCGGAGACTGAGGAAGGTAGAATAGGATTTATTAAGTTACAGAGAAAGCTCTCAGCAGAGAGAGGACCCAAAAGAGGGATGCCAGGTACAAGGCTAAGTTCCGGGTGTTTTTGGACTGGGAAGGAAGAGGCATGCACTGACTAGTCTGCGAGCCATTTTAGAAAAAGCACCATTCAGAAAGAGACACGATACTGCACAGAACCAATTGGAGGCAGAAGTGACGGCTTGACTGGCAACCAATCGGGACTGGAGTGACATTTCAGGCTATGGAAATGAAGACTCAGCCCATGACCAATTACAGAAAGATAGGTATATGCAAAGTACGTGAAATGTAAGGACCAATTGGGAGGAAGAATGTCAAACATGAGTGGTAGTCCTCACTCCGGTCCATGGATTCTATCCAGAACTGGCAGCTCAGTTTTCAGACTGTTCCTGGATTGAAGGTCGAGTTACACGGGGCACCAATCCCTTCCTGCATAGGAATTCACCTGCCCTGCTACTATCACTATAATTTCTGTATCAACTCAACAATTGTTTATTTGGGTTGTTTTCATTTCATTGTCTATAATGAATGATGTTGAATTAACATACACTTAACAATTTTACATACAGACACATGTTTCATTTCTCTTGAGCAAATACCTAGGAGTGAAATCTCAGGTTTATATAGTAAGTGTGTGTTTAACATTTTATGAAATGCCAAACTGTTTTTCACAAAAACTGTGCAAATTTACTTCCCACAGCATATATATACACTATTCCATTTGCCTCACATCCTTGCCAACATTGATAATGTCAGTTCTTTTAATGTTTGCTATACTAGTGTCTGCGTGCTAGTATCTCATTTTGGTTTTAGTCATTTGCCAGATGACTGGTGAAGTATAGTGTCTTTTACTGTGTGTATTAGCCATTCATTATCTTCTTTTGCTAAGTGTCTGTTCAAATGATTTGCCTATTCTAAAATTAAATTAACTGTCTTCTTGAGTTAATGAATTTTTTTCTGTATTCTGGAAAAAATTCTTACGTCAGTTACACTGCTATTTTTTCCCAGTAAGTTGCGATATCTAACATACTTCATTATTTCTTTCAAAGTACAAAACTTTAAATTTGATGAAGACCATGTAATCAATAATTTAATGGTCTTTTTTATGTTTATTTAAGAAATCATTGGCTAATCTTATGTCGCAAGATTTTCTTTTGGGTTTTATTTCAGAGTTTTAATAAGTTAAGCTTTTTTAATTAAAATCTATTACATATTTTGAATTACTTTAACATATGGTGTGAGGTAAGAGTTGAGATTTATTTCATATTTTTGCCTGCCTACATATGGTTATTTCAGCAGCATTTGTTAAAATGGTCATCTTATCATTATCTTTTATTATATGATCATTATAATTATCTTATTTAAATATCTAAAACGCTTACCTTATATTTAATTTATTATCAGTTGAATCAAATTGTAACCTGGCTAGAAATTGTTTTAATAGTATAAATGTGACTATATTTTATGAAATTCCCTTATATTTTATTGATTTACATGTTTTTCTTTTTGGCAGTATCACATCATTAATTATTGAGGTCTTAAAACAGGAAATAGTAAGAGCTTCAGCCGTGTTCTTCTTTTTCAGTATTGTTTTGACTAAGCAAAATTTAAAACTTTTCAAATAAATTATAAAATAGGCTGTGCTTTTTTGTTTCTAAAATGCTTGCTTCGGTTTATTATCATTGCACTGAATGTATAAATCACTTTGAGAATTCTGGGAATGATTGCCATGTTAAATTATTTAATCTTAAGTTTATGAAAATGCTATACTAAAGTCATGTTATTATATCATTTTCATTTATATGGAGTTCAAGAAAAAGCAAAACTAAACCTCAGTAATAGAAATTATAAATGATTGCTGACGAGGCAGGGAAATGGTTTAAAAATTGCACCAGGGAATTTTCTGGGACAATGGGTACATTTTACATATTGTTTTGGATAGTATTATGCAGGGGTGTACAATTGTCAAAACTCATTCAGCTGAATAATTCAAATACATACTTTAAAATTTGTTTTTCTAAAATATTATCAAATATTTTAAAATTTTACAGCTACTTATGCTAATGTCAATATGAAGATTTCATACCGCCAATACTTCCTGGCTGCCTAGAAGTAAAACTTCAGTCATGTTGCAATATTATTTTAATATTGTGCATAATTCAATGTTATCATCATCCTACCTATATCAGTTAGTGAAATAGATATATTGCCTTGGACTGTCTATAAGAGGAAGTAGTAATAGGCAGTTTTTAGAGTAATCTCAAATATTTAAATAATAGTTTAAACATAGCATACACTAATGAAAATATAGTTCTTAAAAGTTTCAATTCAGCATAAAACCCTCTTCAATGGTACCTTTTGTAATGGTACTTCTGATATCTGTAAAGGATAATATATATTATGAAAGATATATTTTCCCTACTTTGAGTAAGTGAAAATGAAATGTTTAAAACCATTATTAGAAAGTATATTATGTTCAGATATTGAAGAAAACTAGATGAGTTTAGATAAAGAATAACACAAAAAAGTTAGAGAAAATAAAGATATCATCTACGCTTATCTTGCTTATTATTATCAGTTTCTAATATTAAGAAATATTTTATACCAAAATCCATTTAAGAAATTGAATTAAGAAATATTTAAATATGACTGCATGAAATTGATATATTGACAAAATGGCCTCTATACTAAAATAAATACTAATCTATACTTTATATGAAGAAACAAATATTTATTCCTTCTTTCTGTTGACTCAGTTAACACTCTCAAATCTTATGATTATGACTTTAAGAACCATTAGCCAGATTGTCTTATGAATTTTGTTTTTTGTTTTTCACCAGAATTATTACAAAGTGAAGCCGTTGTATGTGGCAGAGCATTTTTTTAAATTGTAAATACTAGAGTTTCAGTTCATCCTAAGTTATCAAACTTTATGTTTTATTAGGAAACATCACTTATTTAAAAGTAATTGCCACATGGAAAGTAATACCTCTACCTCATTCCCATGTTTCAATCTACACACAGGATGAATTTTTAACAAGAAATGATAGCAGATGAGAGATATTAACAGAAATAGAACATGCGGAGCTGGGAAAGACAAATGAGACTTATGTGATTCATCAGAGCATGAATAGTGGAAACCACAGTATCTAGAGGGGAAACCTCAAAACAAACAGAACAATGACTGGAATAATCATGTCTTCCAAAAAACTTGTCAGGCTGATTCTATGCTAAAGGAACATTTAATCATTAATAGAGCAGTCTACCAAAACTTTTATTGTGGGATATCCTTCAACAAGTTCTCCTAACGAGTGATGCTACACATCCTAAAGTCTTAAAAGATCATGAGTCATCAGCATTTAAATATTAATAATTTCATTGTTCAGTTATTCAATATTCCAAAAGATAAACAGATATAAAAATGATAAAATCAACATTTTTTCACAGTTGAAATATTTTAAACTAAGATATAGATATTTTTAAATAATAAATATCAAAAAGAATCTGAAATATTTTACCTTAGTGCTTGATATCTCACATAAGTGTATTGTTGAAGAGGATTTGTTTCAGTATATGTATGTCTTCTTTACTCTCTCTCAACAATGTTAAGAATCATAATCATTTAATTAATTTATTTTACTATTTTAATACTGGGTGAAATGTTTCATAATTATAGGCTATTCATTTTAATTCTAATATTCAGATATTTTTGTGAAAATATTACATATTGTGTAACTACCACCTTAAATACAAAGCATATCAAATTTCTCAGTAGTAAAAAGAGATTGAGAAACATCAAATAAAAATAACATACTCTGAGAGTTATCAAGAAACATCTGCCTCTCCTAAATATAATTAAGTAATCAGCTAAGATTGGCCATGTGTTATTAAGTAACTCTTCTTTAGCATATTTGCATTAGGTCGCTAATCACTTGTGAAGCACTAGTTTCCATGAAGTGTGACATGGCATATATTAAGGGAAAATTGTTCTTAGAAGTTTTTTTAAAAATTTTAAGATTTTATGTTTTTTAAATATATTTTAAGAAACACTTTGTAAAATCAGGAAAATATTGAAAGTAGGTGCAACATGCTTTCTAAGTTCCCCATGCCTGTAGTACATTTCCTTTTATAGTCCTTTATTAAACTCCACAAAATAACCCTCTCAGTGAAGGTCCCAATATGTAGCTTGATTTACTTTCTCTTCTTTTCTGTTTTTCATTTTCTCTACCTTTTTCTTCTTTTCTCCCCCCGCCCAAATTCCTATTGAACCACACCAATTATGATATTAATTATAATACAATATTTCACTCAAAACACAACTTTTGTAGTGTAACTCTGTAGTCCCAGCTGTAGTCCTCAGCTACAAAAAAAGGCCGAGGCAGGAGAATCACTTGATCCCAGGAAGCAGAGTTTGCAGTGAGCTGAGATCGCGCCATTGCAATTCAACTTGGGTGACAAAGTGAGACTCCATCTCAAAACAAAACAAAACAAAGCAAAAAAACAAAAAACTAAAATAAGACTTCCATTTTTTTCTTTATTATCTGAAATAAAAGTGAAACAGTGCTTCAGTCTGCTAAACATATGCCTTGAAACTTCTTTATTATCCATGCACAAATTTTAATCTACAAGTGTTTGAAAGTCATTTGCCTTGATCTGCCAAAAATCTCTTTTCTACAGCTGTGGGTCAGGTTCAAGTCTTAACCATTTCATACCTAAAATGGTTTCCTAGTCACGAATATGTCATTCTCTATCTCCCACCATTCTCCTCTTAGAAAAACACTATTTATTGTCAAGTTTTCCACATTTATTGGGTATATAAAATACTTTATGTGGAATACATTAAAACATATGGAGTATATCAAACACATTTTTGCTAATCCCCCCAAACTTATGATATACAATATATAATTAATGCAAAAATAAATGTGAAATAGTGTTAGAATAAAAGAATGATTAGCAGAAATAAATTGTGAGACATTTATAGAAAATAGAAAGCATGTGGGATCATGTTAATGAAACCAGCCCAATTGTCCCATAGAATAAATGTTTACACTGTTTTGGAATAAACATAGAAATTCAGTATACTGGCCAGGTGCAGTGACTCATGCCTGTAATCCCAGCATTTTGGGAGGCCGAGGTGGGCAGATCATGAGTCCTGGCCAACATGGTGAAACCCCGTCTCTACTAAAAATACGAAAATTAGCTGGGCGTGGTGGCGTGCACCTGTAGTCCCAGATACTCAGCAGGCTGAGGCAGGAGAATTTCTTGAACCCGGGAGGCGGAGGTTGCAGTGAGCCGAGGTCGCACCACTGCACTCCAACCTGGTGACAGAGGGAGATTCTGTATCAAACAAACAAAAAGTAATTGAGTATTCCACACTTAAAAGTTGAGAAAGTTACAATTTTGTTTTTTTTTTTTTTTTGAGACGGAGTCTTGCTCTGTCGCCCAGGCTGGAGTGCAGTGGCCGGATCTCGGCTCACTGCAAGCTCCACCTCCCGGGTTTACGCCATTCTCCTGCCTCAGCCTCCCGAGTAGCTGGGACTACAGGCGCCCGCCACCACACCCAGCTAGTTTTTTGTATTTTTTAGCAGAGACGGGGTTTCACAGTGTTAGCCAGGATGGTCTCGATCTCGTGACCTCGTGATCCACCCGTCTCGGCCTCCCAAAGTGCTGGGATTACAGCCTTGAGCCACCCCGCCTGGCCGAAAGTTACAATTTTCTTATCTGAGTTCCTTTATCAGGAATCAACCATGAGTCCTCCCAGATAGTATCAAGGAACTGAAACTTGCCAGAATCACTATATCTGTGCAGTAATAGGCCAGATCCCTCACTAGTCATGATTGCCTACCCAACTACCTGCTTCCTGTTGACCAGTGCCTCTTCCTCACCCCACTCTAATTTCTGTTTTCCCAAACATTATTACATTTCTTCTCTGCTATATAAACTGCTGATTTTAGTTGATTGAGGACATGGATTTAAGACTGATCTCATATCTCCTTGGCTTCAGTACATGCATAATTCTCCCCTAGCAATAATCATTGTGTTAATGATTGACTTCCTGTGCAGTGAGCAGCAGGGCCTAGGCTGAACCTCTGGTGTTTTGGTAACATTAACATGACTGGAGGAAACAGTCACCCAGATATGTGTGAGAAATTACTAACATATAGGGAGAAGATAAAGAATAATTCCAAGATCATAGTGAGGAAATGCAAAGAGAATGAGATGATCACAGAAAAATTGTTAGAATAGTTTTACTTTTAATATTTCTCATGAGGAGATTGTACAATTCTGAGAATATTTGAGAAAAACCCAGAAAAATAAAACAACAAGAAAGAGGAAAATAATTATCATACTCATGTGTTCATAAAGTGTGGCAATAGTGGGTGCCAATTTGCACAGGGCCACAAGAAACACTTCCATTAAGGATACAGATAAATAATTGTAGAAGATTCACATGCAAAAAAGTTATCAATACAAATAAGTAAAACACTATAACATAAATATAGGAGCTAATTTTTAGACAAATGCCAGCAAACCAATGCAACATTTGTTTCAAAATAGACATGATAAACAGTATCTGCATTTTATATCACAAAACACTCACCTTCTCCCCCAAAAAAATATATAGATATAGATATATAATATATTTATATGCACAGTTGGCCAAAAAGCACATGAAATAGTGTTTTGCATCGTTATTTATCAGAGAAAGGAAAACAGAAACCTTCATGAATTGGCAACATATGCTCACTAGACTGCCTATGTTTAAGCTTGACAATACCAAGTGTTGAGGAAATAGAAAAGCTGAAAATCTCAAACACTCCTGATGAGAATGTAAAATGATATGGCCACTTTGGAGTCATGTTTTACAATTTCACTTACCATATGACCCAGAAATCTTTTTTAAGTTTTATTTTGCTTTTAATTGACAGGTAATAATTGTACATTTTTGTGTCAGTTCAGTGTGAGCTTTTAATACATATGTGCATTGTAAAACAATCAAATCAGTGTAATAACCATATCCATAACCTCAAATACTTGTCATTTCTTTGTGCTGAGAAGATTCGAAATTCTCTCTTCCATCTAATTTGCATTACTCTTGACCATAGTCACCCTACTGTGAAATACAACACCAGAACTTATTTTTTCTATTTAACTATAACTTTGTACCCATTTACTAACCTCTCTTCATCTCCTCCCACTCTTCCAGCCTCTAGTAATCAGTATTCTACTCTCCACTTCTACAGGATCAACATTATTCGTAATTGTGAATGAGAGTTCACTCATGATTTGGCTCTCTGCTTGCCTATTGTTGGTGTGTAAAGGAATGTTTGTGATTTTTGCACATTGATTTTGTATCCTGAAATTTTCCTAAAGTTGCTTATCAGTTCAAGGTGGTTTTGGGCTGAGATGGTGGGGTTTTCTAAATATAATATCATGCCATCTGCAAATAGAGACAATTTAACTTCCTCTCTTCTTATTTGAATACCCTTTCTTTCTCTTGCCTGATTGCCCTGGCCAGAGCTTCCAATACTATGTTGAATAGTAGTGGTGAGAGAGGAAATTTTTGTCTTGTACCAGTTTTCAAAAGGAATGCGTCCATCCTTTGCCCATTCAATATAATATTGGCTGTGGGTTTATCATAAATAGCTCTTATTTTGAAATATGAACCATCAATACCTAGTTTATTGAGAGTTCTTAACATGAAGGGATTTAATTTTATCAAAGGCCTTTTCTGCATCTATTGAGATAATCATGTGGTTTTTGTCTTTTGTTCTGTTTATGTGATGGATTACATTTATTGATTTGTGTATGTTGAACCAGCCTTGCATCGCAGGGATGAAGCCAACTTGATCATGGTGAATAAGATTCTTGATGTGTAAATTAGTTCTACCATTGTGGAAGACAGTATGGTGATCCCTCAAGGATCTAGAACCAGAAATATAATTTGACCCAGCAACTCCATTATTGACTATATACCCAAAGGAATATAAATCATTCAACTATAAAGACACATGCACACATATACTTATTGCAGCACTATTTACAATAGCAAAGATGTGGAACCAACCCAAATGCCCATCAATGATAGACTGGATAAAGGAAACGTGGTATATATCATGAAATACTATGCAACCATAAAAAGGAATGAGATCATGTCCTTTGCAGGGATATGGATGAAGCTGGAAGCCATCATCCTTCACGAACTAACACAGGAACAGAAAACTAAACACCGCATGTTCTCACTCATAAGTGGGAGTTGAACGTTGAGAACACATGGACACAGAGAGGGGAACAACACACACCAGGGCCTGTTGTAGCAGGTGGGGGCTGAGAGGAGGGAACTTAGAGAATGGGTCAATAGGTGCAGCAAACCTCCATGGCATATGTATGCCTATGTAACAAATCCTCACATTTTGTACATATATCTCATTTTTTTTAGAGGAAATGAAGAAAAAAATTCTACTGGTTTTTGCATGTTGATTTTGTATCCTGCAACTCTATTGAATTTGTTTATTTATTCTAACAACTTTTTGGTGGAATCTGTAGAGTTTCTATATTTAAGATCATGTCATCTGCAAACAAGGATGAGTTGATGTCCTCTTTTCCAAATTGCATGTTATTTATTTCTTTCTTTTGCCTAATTTCTCTACCTAATTGCTCTACATTTGCTAGTCTGGCTAGGATTTCCAGTACTGTGTCGAATATAATTGGGGAGAGTGGATATCTTTGATCCAGATTTTAGAAAAGCTTTCAACTTTTCCTCTGTTACTGTGTTAGTTGTGGGTGTCTCATATATGGCTTTTATGGCTTTTAGTTATTTTCTTTTATCATGGAGAGATGTTGAATTCTATCAAATGCTCTTTCTGGATCTATTGAAATGTTCATATAGTTTTTGTCCATCATTCTGTCAATGTAATGACAATTAGATAAAGTAATAATTTATCATCAGATTTATAAAATATATTCAATTAAAATTCAAAGACATATTCAAAGACTGAAAAAACAGAAACATAACTATTATGTAAGAAAGTTGTTATAGTACATATGTAGTGGTATAATATTACTTGATATTAACCTTTAATAAATTAATGATACTATGAATGCCAAAGTAACAACTTGTTAGCAAAGAAGGAATTGTCATAAAAAGCGAGTTAATAAATGAAATGTTGAAATAATTTATTTAAAATTATGAAAAAAAAGAGAAAAAATTAACATAGCAGTATGGCTTCTCATTTGTTTGCATGTCTCCAAAGGAGTGTACAAACATGATTTACTTTTGACCAAACTCTGGACAATGTGACCCTCAGTAGTCATAAGAATGCCAAGAATGATGGTGTGCATCTAGTTTTACTGTTGGGGTCCTAAATTGTGATTGTAATGGCTGGTTGTGTAGCAGAATGTGTCTATGTGAACAAAGCTCCATAACTCTTAAATTCTGATACTCAACAAACTTCATTGCAGAAATTCCACATGTCTTCATACCTAGATGCTAGATGGAAGCAAGTTCTAAGTGACTACACACAGAAAAGGGTTCAGAATCCTGTATATGACCACTGTGACTTCACCCAATGCATGTATTTTTCTTACTTCTCTAATTTCCTTGCTTATAACTGTCCTTAGTCATGAGCATAATTTGTGAGATAGTCATGTAAGGCCTTCAAGCAAATCAGTACACTTAAGGGTGGTCTTGTGAAAATCGAAACACAAAGACAGATGGAAGAAATATAGTAACATAAAAGATTAAAACACAACTATATTAAAAATCTCATTAATTATAAATGGCTGAAAAACTCAACTGAAAGGCAGAGATTGTTATATTGGCTAAGAAAAAAAAGATCAAACTCTATGCAGTGCATAGAAAACCTATGTTAATTAATAAGATATAGATGTATTATAAATAGAACAATAAAAATACTAACAAAAAAGAGATATAGTGACAATATTAATATAAGCCAAATTCTCAAGGATAACAAGTGGCATTGCCTAACGATAAAGAGATCATTTCATTAACATGTTTTGAAAAAAAGTTTATGTACTTCACAGTAAAGTAAATCATCCAAATATATAATAGTAGTGATAGGAGAACTAGACATGTTTGTAATCACATATTTCAGCAACTTTTCACTAACTGATAAAATAAGTAGATAGAATATTAGTAAGTTTGAAGGTAGTCTCATTTTTAACTATCACTATTTTTTTTCTTTAAAAGTAGCTTTTGTGGAAAACATGTATATTGGTCATGTAAAGTTATACACTTACATTGACTATGATGTGGTTTCTGTATTTTACTGGTGTAGAGATAAATTCCTGGACTAAAAATATTCTATTTAAATTGACACAATTGTAAGAGCAATTCAGAGATGACAGTTATTTGCATTCATTTTCAGTTACAATATATACCTGAAGAAAATACCAATTCAGTTTATTTGGGCCAATGGTCAAGGCCAATTTTCTTGGCTGTGCTTCTGCATATTTTGACAGGCCTAGCAAATATTATATGAGAATCTCTGCCATTAATCAGAGAGTAATCAAAAATCATGAAAGTACTTCCTCTAAAGAACATGTAACACAAATTAAGAACTATTTATAATTTTATTATTTTATTTATCTGGTAAGGAATACCTATAATTAGATTTTCATTGTTCTATATAATACTTAATTATTTTTCAAATACTTCAAAATAAACATTTCAAGAATGTGGTAATACAGATATTTACATACTATCAACATAAGAGGAATCTATCAAATGTATTACTACCTCATTACTTTACCATTTTAAGAGAAAACAAAAATATAGATTCAATGGTAATTCATAGTATAATTGGAGAATGACCTGAAAGTGATAAAATACATACCAGATAATTTAAAAATAAAGGAATTGTTCATGTTTTGATAGTGATGGATAATTTTATCATGACATTTGTAAGCATAAACAAGTAGGAATATATAACTATATTTACATTTGCCAGTCTGACATTATGGAACTAGGATATATGGGGCAACCTTGAACAAAAATTATATAAACATTTCAAGTTTTTTATGTATATATACAGATGTATATTTCAAGTTTAAGTAAACTTGAATACACACACACACATGTCAGGTCATGTTCATTTGTTCACTTAAACAACTTGATTGAAATGTACTGTAGAATTAATGAGTCCATGTAAGTAATAGTAATTTATCAATAATGATTTTAAGGTTATGGTGCAGTCAATACATATGAACCTTTAGGAACTGAGGCACCACCTCTTCCTATTTAGTTCCAGGGACCATCTGTTTGTGCTCCTTATCGTGAACTGTGCCATTCATAGCTAACTTCATATCTATCACCACAAAGAAGAGGTAACAACACTGTAATTACTCACAATTTTATGATTTTTCAAACCTGTTTATATTTTTAAAATATAGCTTCCCTTGCCTCTGCCTCCTAAGTACCATTGGTACGTGGTGGGGGCTACAATCCCATATTTCCCTTCCGCACTTTCCTAGCACAGGTTCTCCATGAGGGCCCCATCCCTGTAGCAAACGTCTACCTGGACATCCAAGCATTTCCATACATCCTCTGAAATCTAGGCAGAGGTTCCCAAACCTCAATTCTTGACTTCTGTGCACCTGCAGACTTAACATCACATGGGAGTTTCCAATGCTTGGGGCTTGGGAAACCACAGCCCAACTAGTACCTTGGCCCCTTTTAGCCATGGCTGGAGTGGCTATGATGTAAGGCACCAAGTCCTTAGGCTGCACACAGAAGGGGGAACCTGTGCCAGGCCCACACAACCATTATTTCCTCTTAGACCTCCAGGCCTGTGATGAGAGGAGGCGCCTTGTAGGACCAACAAGCCCTGGAGACATTTTCCCCATTGTCTTGGCGACTAACATGTTGCTCCTCTTTATTATGCAAATTTATGCTGCTAGCTTGAATTTCTCCTCAGAAAATGAGTTTTTCTTTTCTATTGCATTATCAGGCTGCAAATTTCTCAAACTTCTATGCTCTGTTTCCCTTTTAAACATAAGTTCCTATTTCAAACCATATCTTTGTGAATACATGAACCTGAATGCTTTTCGTAGCCCCCAAGTCACATGTTGAAAGCTTTGCTGCTTAGAAACTTCTCCTGCCAGTTGCCCTAAATTATCTCTCTCAATTTCAAAGTTCCACAAATCTCTAGGGAAGGGGCAAAATGCCACCAGTCTTTGCTAAAGCATAACAAGAGTCAATTCTCCTCCAGTTCTCAACAAGTTCTCCATCTGAGGTCACCTCAACCTGTACTTTGTTTTCCATATCACTATCAGCATTTTGTTGAAAGCCACTCAACAAGTCTCTAGAAAGTTCCAAATTTTCCCACATCTTCCTGTCTTCTGAGCTCTCTAAGTCTCTTGGAAGTTCCAAACTTCCCCACATCTTCTGTCTTCTGAGCCCTCCAAACTGTTCCCACCTCTCCTTTTTACCCAGTTCCAAAGTTGCTTCCACATTTTCAGGTATCTTTACAGCAGTACCCCACTCAACAAGTACCAATTTACTTTATTAATCTGTTCTCATGCTGCAAATAAAGACATACGTGAAACTGGGTAATTTATAAAGAAAAGAGGTTTAATGGACTTACAGTTCCACATGGCTAGGGAGGCCTCACAATCATGGCAAAATGTGAAGAAAGAGTAAGGCACATCTTACATGGTGGCAGGCAGAGGGCATGTACAGGGAAACTCCCCTTTATAAAACCATCAGATCTCATGAGACTTATTCACTATCATGAGAATAGCACAGGAAAAGCCTGCTTCCATGACTCAATTACCTCTCACTGGGTCCCTCCCAAAACGCATGGAGACTATTAGTGAGATTTGGGTAGGGACACAAAGCTAACCCATATTAATGGAGGAAAGAAGATAATGTAAATGGGAGTAATAAAAATGTTTTGTATATTTATTGTGATAATTTCACAAATCAATACATCTACAGAAGAACTTCATTTGTACTCTTTAAATGGGTATTATACCTCAATAAAGTTATTTCAAAATGTCTAATGCTTATACAATCCTTAATAAAGTGATCAATGTAGAAATGGAGAAAAAATGCATATAAAATTTTTTTCTATTATTTCTCTGACACACTGAACTATCCTGAGTGAGGATAGAGATATATACTTACATATACACAGACACATGCATATATACACACACAAATACACACACACATATATATGTGTTTGAGTCAGTTCTTATTTATAAATGTTATCCTCATATAACAATTAATAATGTCCTCTTTTCATTGCTAGAAGCAATGAAACCTAGTGGTAATGATCATATTTTGCATTAAGGTCATGGTTTCTAATGCGGTTATCCAACAGAGGAAATTCCTTGGAGAAATGGCTGAGTTTGACTGGGGAAGGAGAATTACAAAATGAGCCTGGAGCTTCTCATAGTGACACAGGATAATACAGAGCTCAAAACACATACACACAGACATACACACTGATGGTGATAATATCAAAGGTATAAAATACCCTAATGAAAAAGATCCTGATGATCAACACTGTAAGAATTTGAGGAATAAAATAAGTTAGTATTAAATTCTAATTTAAAATAAAAATATCCATGAGTTCATACTGATATATATAAATATGTATATAAACAAATAATCTACATAATCTTTATATATATCTATATAATCTATATATAATAGATTATCTACATAATATATATGAGTATCTGTATGTAATCTATATGTAATAGATTGATGAAGTAAATAAATAGGTGAGAAGAGATAAATCTTTCACGCATAAGTTTTCCAAAAAATACATGTACATAATTTACCCTAAAGGGTAAAGATCATAACCTCTCACAACTTAAGTGTGGATTTTAGTTAGTGTTTTGTTTTCCAAAAGTACAGAATGAAAAGGGAGGTGGAGAGTAACTTTACATTGGAAAAATTTCACAAAAGTTTCAGCCAGGTAACCAAGGTCAATGTCAACAGTGATAAGTCTAGTATACTTTTGATTTGTTGTGATGAAATGACACCTTACTTCTGTGGAATTTCACTCAAAAACCAATAACCCCAATCCAATTATGATGATTATATTGGAAAAAATTCAAATAGAAAATTCCCATATAAAATATCTATCCAGAATCTCTCAAAACCTTCAAGGTTTTGAGGACTATCAAGGAAAATCTAAGAACAGGCATAGATAAAAGACACCTGAGGAAACATGACAACTAAATGTGATGTGCTATCCTGGATGGATTTCTGAAGCAGAAAGAAAGAATAAACAATAAAAACTAAGTCAATATGAATAAAGTAGGAACTTTAGTTAACAATAATATGTTAACATTTGTTTCTTAATTCAAAAATCGTACATAGTAATTTAAGTTGTTATTAATGAGGGTAAATAAATGCAGGGTATATGAGAACTCTCTCTAATAAGTTTATATGTTTTCAGTAATCCCGCATCTGTTCTAAAAATAATATTCATTGAAGAAAAATGTTTGAAATATTTATTTATTATCAGTAAAACATAAGGTTTATTGTTATTCATGTTTCTAACTATCATTATTTCAGATAATTTAGGTAACATAATTAGACAAAAATAAAATGCAAACATACAAAATTTTAAATGTGAAAACTGCACTGTCAATATATGCACATACCTTGATTGCTAACATATAAAACAAATTTATTTTTTAACCATTTGAAATGTTTTTAAATATATTTAACAAGATCATGGTAATAAAATGTCAACCTGTAAAACAGAATAAACTATTCCCAAATCATATATCTGATAAAGAATTAATATCTATAATATGTAAAAAAGATGACTCAATAACATGAAAACAAGCAATATAATTTTAAAAATGGGTAAAGTAATTGAATATATATTTCTCCAAAGAAGATATATCAAGACCACAAGCATATTTAAACATGCTCAACATTATTAATCTCTAGGAAAATGCAAATCAAAATCATAATGACATACTTCCTACCCATTATGATGACTAATATCCAAGCAAAACAAAACATAATCAAACAGAAAATATTAAGTATTGAAAAAGACATAGAAAAATTAGAACTCTTCAACATTGTTGGTGGGATTATAAAATAATTCAGCTGTTATAGAAAACAGTATGGAGGACCCTAAAAAATTAAATATAGAAGTACCATATGATTTCTCAATTATATTTCTGGGCAAATACACAAAAGAATTGTAAGCAGAGTCTTGAGGAAATTTTTGTAAATCCACATTCATAGCAAAATTGTTTATACTATGCTAAAAGTGGAAGCAAGCTAAGTGCCTATCGGTGGACAAATACATAAAATGTGGTATATACACACAACAGAATATTATTCAGCTTTAAAAATAAAGAAAATTCTGACTCATGATACAACATGGATGAAACGTGAGGATGATATTATCCTACATCAAATAAGCCAGTCCCCCAAAGACAAATACTATATAATTCCACTTGTATGAGGTGCCTAGAGTAGTGATATTCATAGAAACCAAAAAAGAATGGTGGTTGCTAGGGGTAAGGGAGAGACAGTAGTGGAAATTGTTTATTGGGTATAAAGTTGCAGTCTGTCAAAATGAAAAGAGTTCTGGAGATTGGTTGTACAACCATATGATTGTATTTTAAATAGTGAAATATACCAATAACAAAAATGTTTAATATTGCCCATCCATTATATTAAAAATTTGAAATATGTTAAAGAACACTCACATATATGAAGGAATATATTCAATATAGATTAACCTTAGAAATATGAATTTTTAAAATACTACATACTGTGATACCCTTTCTCCAAAGTTGATAAACAAATACATATCAACAGCTTGTTGTTTGGAAATACATGCAGTAAAACTATTTTTCAAAAGCAATGGTAAACACAGAATTCCAGCTGTTGTTTATCTCTGGCTTAGAGGAAGAGAAGATAAGCAGGTGAAAGATACACAAAGCAACAGCAAAGTTCTACATTTTAAGATAGGTTATGGGTTCACAGGCACACATCTCAAAGGAGCTTTTTAAAAAATATGTAAAATAAAACAGAACAAGTTTATCAAAGATGTATACTTTATAGTAACCACTTTTAAATTTTCCACAGAAAAATTCGCTTCAAGATTTCATATGGTTTGTCTTCAAGAATACATTCTCTATTTGCTATTGTTTAGAAAGGAAATCTGACATGCAAATTAACTCAGAGGGGAACAAATGACATAGAATCTCTTTTTCCTGTGACTCTTTGGATATATTATTATGTAGTTACAAGCATATCATGCATGCAGGTTTGTTTACTTCTCCATTTTATCAGCTTATCACAAGGCGGAATCAGCCCATTTGAGGACCTGCTTCAGCTGATTTTATTAGCAACTGCTTAAATACCATCTTTCTTTGTGCATGACTAGCCAGGAGGTAGTGTATCAAATTTTACTTCACTGTTATTACTATAGTTGCATTCTGGATTTTTATGCTCTCATACAACATATTGATTATGACCATTTAATGTAAATTTGATCTATAAGTTAAAAATAACAGTGTTTAAGGTAATATATTAGAGTATATATAGAGAGAACACCTTAAAGCATGGATCAGCTGATGCAGTAAAATACCCTAAGATCATTTTAAATTTGGCATTTGAGATTCAAAAAAGGCAGTTAAGTTAAATAACAAATTTATTCAGCTTTAATGAATATTTGATTGGCTTTCATAGATAATTGCCCTCTATCAGGGTCACAGCATTAACATGAAAATTAGTCATTATCTTCTCAGTGAGAATTGGAAAGAAATCCCTATTAAAGTTTTTGAAGGAGATTTTCAATGAAATAACTTTGCATACTGTTGACATTGTATCATGATTTAAAAATGTCTCTTTAAATCTGCTTTATATACTGATTTTAAATCACATTTTTATTTTCATTGTAAATCATTTCAAATGCATAAGAATAACGGATTTTTTTCATCAATAGATGCTATGACTTTTCTGTTGGCATGTCTGTAATAGTTACTTGTTCCCAGTTAACAATTCTTCTCCCTTTTTTATTGTGCACCAATAAAATACGTTGGGGAAAGTAATTTAAGTATTAACAAAATCTATACTCTGAAGGTAATTTTTTTCTCAAAAAATAAGTGGACAACGTATATGAATAGATATAGATGAGCATAAGAAATTAGCTGTTGCTCTTGATCTAATTCAAGATTATGAAAATCAAATGTGATACTAATCTCACCAATATAATTAATATGTCTGAGTTCCACATCAAACCCTGGCAGAAAATCTCCAACTGAGGCACAGAAGATAAGGGGGTGTCTTGAGGCAATCCTTTATCTACAGTACATTTGTTGTAATACTCCTTGAGTCAATTTGTTGTACATTATAGGAATAGAATGGTAGAAAACTGTCTAGGGAATTTCAACATAAGAATTAAAGCATGGCATATCTACATGAAATTGCTAGAGAAATACTTCAATGCCATAACAACAACAACAAAAGTCTGAAATGTTAACTTCGAAAACTAGTAACTGATGGTAGTTTACAAGCTGTTAAACAGGGACGAGAGATACAAATTTATCTCACTGAGGTTAAAAAGTGTAGTCTGCAGCACAGACAAGAAAGAGATAAAATAATCTCGTTGCTATTAAAACTACTGTCTGTGGAGATAAAAGCAGAATTATTATGGCAGACATAGAATAGCGCTCAGTAACATCAAATGCGTGAATTCAAATCATGATTGTAATAATGCTTTTTACTTTTCTGTCACTGTAGGATTATAGAGATCATGTCCTTTGCAGGGACATGGATGGAGCTGGAGGCCATTATCCTTAGCGAAGTAACACAGGAACAGAAAACCAAATATCGCATGTTCTTACTTATAAGTGGAAACTAAATGATAAGAATGCATGGACACATAGAAGGGAAAAATACATACTGGGGCCTATCAGAGGGTGAAAGGAGGAAGGAGGGAAAGGATAAGACAAAATAACTAAGGGGTACTAGACTTAACACCTGTGTGATGAAATAATCTATACAACAAATCCCCATGACACAAGTTTACCTACACAAGAAAACTGCACGTGTACCACTGAACTTAAAAGTTAAAAAAAAAGTTCGGGCACAAAAGAGTAAGAATATTTTCTTTACTTAAACATGCTGCCATAAAGATCCCTATGTATTCCTTAAATATTACTTATTTTTTATGAGATAGCCTAAATATTCCCTCCTCCACTCTCCCAAGCAAAATCAACTTTACCTATTTCTAGTCTCACTTTGTCCTAAGGCTATAGTTTGATAAAACAGTTATTGGTACTAATATCATATTTCAAAAATTCTAAATGTATATTTTTCACATTACAAAACCATAAAAATCTGGATGTGTGTTAAAATTGATGTGATAAGAGAGCACTAAGTCAGTTTTAATTGGCAGTATCATTTTTTCTCACTATTAAATACAAATATTGTGTCATGATCACTGGAAACAGACTTGCTGAAATGCAGTAATAAATACACATACCTGTCTTTATCAATGCACAATCCAAAAATGAGATCCATATCTTAATTCTTTATCTGTGTTAGAGTCCCAGATAATGTTGTTATATAATGGATGAGCAATAAATGATTGAGTGAAGTGATTGGGTGCCTTATTATCAGTATGGTAATTCTTGTTCCATTACAAATAATAAATCTTTAAAAGTTTAAATATCATCCATAGAGACATACAGCAAAAATATGGTAAAGTAAAAGCAACATGTGCCCCTCAGGTCTAGATTATTTATACTATCCTAGGGAGCATAGTCTTTGAATACACTAATAAGCAAAAGACAGAGAGGAAGTTCTCATACTGGAGACAAACTATATATATATATGTAATATGAATAATCCGATGGCAAAGACTAGGACAGTTTAATAAATTTTGAGGAGAAATGGGCTCAAATGCAACTCAATTACTTCGTCACCTTGAGAATTATGTATGTTGATAACTTATGTATGTAAATTTCTTAATGTAACGATCTGTATACATGAATTTATCCTGATTTTTCCAACTCTAATCTGTTACTCCATGGGTCCTTATAGCCACCACCCCATGCTTATGTATAAATTCCCAGTCCAAATATAATAAAATTGGCTCTCACTCTCTACCATTCATTTACTCAACTGTCCAATTTCTACACACACATACAGCAGTGTCAAAATGTTTAACCTGTACTCCTGTGCAAATGTCATTATCAAATAGATTCCAGTGCTTGTGTACAATTTCCTTTGTCTATAATTTGAAAGATTTCATATATTTACATTGTTATTTAGGTCAGTACATGTTCCTCTACCCCCTTTAGTGAGGTTGTTAAATACATTTCTAATACAGTTGGTTTATTTTTTTTTTTACGTTCTGATTCCCATTCTAGGAAACTACCTAAATAATATTTTCTCATTTGCATACATTAAGGTTCACTCTTTGCTCTGAATATTTCAACAAGCTTTGGCAATGGCATAATGTTATATATCTGCAATAAGAGTTTCATAGAGAATAGTTTTCTCCTCAGCCTTGGCAGCATCTGTTGTTTTATGACTTTTTATTATAGCCATTCTGACTGATGTGAGATCGTACCTCATTGTGATTTTGATTTGCATTTCTCTGATGATGAGTGATACTGAGCAGTTTTTAATGTTTGTGTGTACTTGAGTGTCTTCTTTTGAGATGTGTCTTTTCATATCCTTTGCCAATTTTGCAATAGGGTTATTTGTTTTGTGCTCATTGATATAAGTTTCCTATAGATTCTAGATATTAGGACTTTGTTGGATCCATAGTTTGTGAATATCTTCTCCCTATTCTGTAGCTTGTCTGTTTGCTTTCTTCACAGTTTCCTTTGCTGTGCAGGAGCTCTTTAGCTTAATTAGGTCCCACTTGTCTATTTTTGGTTTTGTTGTGATTGCTTTTGGGGATTTAGCCAAAAATTCTTTACCAAGGCTTATGTAGAGAAAAGTATTTTGTAGTTTTCTTTCAGGATTTTTATAGTTTGAAGATGTACATTTAAATATTTAATTAATTTTGAATAGATTTTTGTATATGGCAAAAGGTAAGTGTCAAGTTCAATTTTCTGCATATGGCTAGCCAATTATCCCAGCACCATTCAATGAATAGGAAGTCCTTTCTCCATTGCTTATTTTTGTCACCCTTGTTGAAGATCAGATGGTTGTAAGGGTGTAGCATTATAATACAAGTGTATATTGAAATGTAAATTAGCCCAGCCACTATGGAAAGCAGTCTGGAGATTTCTCACAAATATTAAAACAGAGCTACCATTTGACCCAGCAATCACATTCCTGAGTATATATCCCAAAGAAAATAAGTTATTTTACAAAAAAATCACATGAACTTGTATGTTCATTGTTGTGCTATAGCAAAAATAACAAAGATATGAAATCAACCCAGGTGTCCAACAACGGTAGGTTGAATAAAGAAAACGTGGCACATACTCACAGTAGAATACTACACAGTCATAAAAAAAGAATAAATCTTGTCATTGGCAGCAACATGGATGGAGCTGGAGGCCATAAAGTCCTAAGCAAATAAACACAGAAACGGAAAACCACATACCACATGTTCTCATTTATACGTAGGAGCTAACATTGAGCACACATGGACATAAATATAGGAACAATAGACACTGTGGACTACTAGAAGGTTGGGGGACGATGATAGGTTAAAAAAACTTCCTATCAGGTGCTATGCTGACTACCGGGTAACGAAAGCTTTACTCCAAACCTCTGCATCACTCAATGTTTCCATGTAACAAACCTACACATGTATCTCTTCTGTCTAAAATAAAAGTTGAAACTAATTTAAAAAAAAAAAAGAAGTTAACCTCTATAAAAAAAAATCCAGTGTTTCATCTATTCAATCTTTTTCTCCCCAGCTCTTCGTGAGTATATATATTTCTCTTGTCTCTGGTTTTGTCTCTTCCAGACGGTTATAAAATTGGAATCATACAGTATACATATTTTTTTCAGACAGGCTTTTTTCACTTAGCAATATGCATTTAACATTCATCATGTCATTAGTAGCTTGATAACTCATTATTTTTATAGCTGAATAATATTTCATTTTATAGATATCACACAGATTTTTAAACCCAATTTAGTTATTGAAAAACATTTTAGCTGTTTCTACTTTATGGCCATGAAGAATAAACCTTCCATGAACGTTTATGTGGAGGGTTTTTGGGTGGACATGTTTTCAAATCTCTTTGATAAATACCTATGAGTGTGACAGCTAGATAACAAAATAAGACTATGTTTTCCTTTGTAGCAATCTATCATAATGTCTTCTAAATAGGCAGTGCCATTTTGTATTCCCACAAAAATAAGTGAGAGATTTTGTTGTTTTTTATGCTCACCAGAATTTGACAAGTGCTTACTCTGAATAGCCAAAATACAAAACTCTGACAATTCAGGTTTTTGTATTTTGGTTATTCAGAGTCAATATTTGCAAGTATTTCAATGTTTTAATTTAAAATTTCCTAATAACACCTGATTCCATAATCAGTCCTGATTTGCATCTGTTTTTATTTTTTTATTTGCGTGAGGTGTCAGTTCATATTGTCTGTTGTTCTTTTTCCTATTATTTAGTTTTAAGAATTATTTGTATATTTGGATACAAGATCTTTATCAAATATTCATTTTTCAGCTCTTTTCTACCAGAATGTGAATTGTCTTTATATTGGCTGAACAATGACTTTTGAAAAGCAGAATATTTTTAACATTAGTAAATTCCTATAAATCAATTTTTATATTTATGTATTGTGCGTAGGGTTATTTTATCTTAAAACTCGTCATACAACAAATTATCACAGAGATTTTTTTCTCTACCTTTGCTACTGGAAATTTTGTTGTTTCACATTTTGCATTTAGGTTTATGCTCCATTTTTGAGTCTTTTTTTTTGAAAGTTAGAAAGTCCATGTCTAAGTTGTGGCCATAATTTTTGCAGTTTTTGTGAAACAACATTCCTTGATATAGCTAGTTTACTAAGAATAAGTATTTTAAAAAGGTATAAATAGATGTAAATTGTACTAAATAAATTTTTCCTCCATCAATGTGTTTCTCTTTTATTTGTTAATGTGGTAAATGACGTTTATAGATTTTTCCATGTAAAATAATCCTTGGTTTTGTAGAAGAAGCCACATCATTTCTGAAAGAATATGCTTTTATATACCACTCTATTTACAATAGCTTGAAATTTTTTGTGTACAAGTTTTTGCATCTACATTTATGTATGCAACTGGATTTTAATTTTTTATTTTATTGTATTTTTATTATTTTGGTATTATGAATATACTCACCTCATAGAATGCATGGAAGAATATCTTTCTTTTACTCTTAATGATTTTTATAATTTTTTTATATAAATACTTCCATGACTAACTGTATTTGTGGAAGTTTTTAATCAGTGATTTACATATTTTGTTTATTAGATGTCTTCTCGGTATTTTTATTTTGGAGTCAAAATTTTAGCTTACTTTTTTTCTCTATATATAATGCATATATATGCATATTATATGTATAGACATACATGAGAGATTTAGTAATTCAATAACGAGAAAAAAGAAAATTTGCATGCTTCATAACCTGAAGTATCTAATTAAGTTAGATGTCACTTTGCATTATAAACTAAGGATAAGAACCTAGGTTATCTTGATTTCAGAGAGACCTAAGATTCACATTAGTCTACATAATCTCAGTTTGTGTTGCTTGCAGCATGTTTTCAGGTGGAATGAGAAATTATTGCGTTCTTTTCATAGCACATAGAGAAGGGGACCCAGTGCAGTTAATGATTACCACAGTGACCCTTAAGGAATACAACCTTTATGTCCAAACAGTATTGAAATATATCACTTCTAGTCTCCTTAACAAGAAATAGTTATTTGTATTTTTGAATCTGGGCAGATCTTGAAACTTGTTTTGACCAATATGATATGGCAGAAGACAGGAGGTATGAGTTCTGGAGCCTAGGAACTCAGAGTCCATGCAGCCTTTGTTCTCATGTTCTTGGAAACTTGATAACATGAGGTAAGAAATCCAGTGTAAACTAGAGGATAAGAGGACACATGCCAGAATATTGAGGCATCCAGCCGGAATGACCTTGGGTCCACTCCTTAATGCTGTCCATGACATATTTTAGTATTGGTCTTTCTCTTAGGAGCACACAAATTTGGCCACTTTCCTACCTTTTTCATAACCTCATAATTCACTATAGATGTTACTGTAGCACTTTATAGAGCAGCCTCGTATAGAAATCTGTGGATTTCCTCTTCTTTCTAGATATACTAGATTCATTAACCTTAAACTCACAGCCAGTAGCACTTCTAACTCATGCTTGAACAAAACTCATCCAACACACATATTTTTTCCCTAAGATATATCACAGCTTTATTGTGCTGAGGAACATTAGACAGTATTTCAGTGCTACTCTTGGGGGCCAGTATTAACAGTGAAATAACAACAACAACAAAAAGCACATACTTGTGGAAAATATGGCACTAAACAGACTACAAAAAGGACACCTGTTTTGAATATGAGATCTAAAACAAAGAACAGTGTCACGCTGTGCTACCTCAGGTAGAAAAAGGCATGTCTGGCAACTCAAATATTTTGCTGCTCTGCACATGTCCACAAATGACTGCAAGAGTGCCCTGAATATACATTTGGGGCTTAAAAATAAATTGTAATGAGAGGTGAAATTTATAAATATGAAATCTATGAGTAATGAGAATTGACCATATATAGATTATACATGTGTACCACCATCTTGAAATGTATCTTGTAAAATGGTCAGAAATTCTCAGCTGAAGTGGAACAAGGCATTGCTCTGGTCTCTTGTCTCGACATTTTTGCAGAGATGACTTGAGGATGGAGATAGTAGCAGAAGTGTAGAGTGATGTGAGAACCTCTGGCTCTAGGACCAGGTGAAGCAAGCATAAAACTTGTTTTGGTTAATACTGAATGCCAACTTGATTGGATTGAAGTATGCAAAGTAATAATCCTAAGTGTGTCTGTGAGGGTGTTGCCAAAGGAGAATAACATTTGAGTCAGTGGACTGCTTAAGGCAGACCCACCCTCAATCTGGGTGGGCACAATCTAATCAGCTGCCAGCATGGCTAGAACATAAAGCAGGCAGAAAAAAACTGAAAAGATTAGACTGGCCTAGCTTCCCAGCCTACCTCTTTCTCCTGCACTGGATGCTTCCTGCCCTCGAACATTGGACTCCTAGTCTTTAGTTTTGGAACTTGGACTGGCTCTCCTTGTTCCTCAGCTTGCAGATGGCCTATTGTGGGGCTTTGTGATCATATGAATTAACACTTTAAATAAACTCCCCTGTATCTATCTATTGATCTATCCTATTCCTTCCCTCTAGAGAACCCTGACTAATACAAAACCTAACTTTGACACCTGTTAGTGAAGCAGTCTCAGGCAAATCACTTAACACATCTGAACCTTGTTTTCTCTTTTATAAAATTGAAAAAATAGAATCCACCAGGATGAGTTATTTTTAGGAGTTAAGATCATAATATATGTGAGATAGATTCATCTATCTATATGTGTATCTTTCCCTTAAGAACAGTGGTTCAGAATTCACTCATTGTATGTTCATAGAATATTTATAGACCATAACTACTTGGAATAATGAGAATTAACTGAATATATTTATATGTATATATATATTAAATTATAAGCTTCATACATATATACAAATATACATGTGTGTTTACAGTATTCTGATTCTAATCATATGAAATGTCTAGAAAAAGGCAAATTTGAAGAAACAAACATTAATGGGGCCCTGGGGTTAGGCATAGAAATGAGGATTAGCTGTAAATGGACATGAGAATTCTTATTAAGGTATAGAATGCTCTAAAATTGATTGCGGTGATGGTTGTCCACATAAAGTTACTAAATATTATCATAGAATTGTGAAATGGTTAATTTATGACATGTATATCTCACAATATGAGTGTTATGTATTAAAACTTATAAAATAATTTAAATTTCTTTTTCCTTTTCTTGTTACAATTTTTGGGAAGTCTAGTTCATAAATACCTCCTTGAGGGCACAAAAAGTGTTTTACTTGATTTCTGAAGTATATGTATTGATTGTCGTGCTATACCTCCTTTTGTCTTCTCTGGCTTTCTGCAGCACTATTTCTTCTTGTTCCTAGCATATTTAATCCCAAAGTCACCACAGAGCTTCTGAAGTCCAATATGTGCCTAAAAAATTGATGTCTTTATTATTTCATTTATGTACCAGTTCATTGAATAATTATTGCCTACTGTGTGCCTGCAGATAGAATGCTAAGTAAAACAAGAAAACAGACAAACAAAAAAAGCCATGGTGCCCATCCTCTTAAAGTTTATAGTTAGAGATGTCTACTTTTGGGGTCAGTCTAGAGCAGTTAATTGCTCAAGAAATTGACAATCTCTCCAAATCCTTTCTGGTCTATACATACTCTGCGACAAAATTCATAGTTGTTACGCCCCTTGAGGAATAATTTGGAAGATGAAACCAATTGGAAAGCAAATGGTAAGAGATACCACGAATTTCTCATTCACTAATCTTTCACCAACGGACACAAGTAGAAACATTCCATTCTGTCTGCTTTCTTACACTAGTAAAGTCGGCGAAAGGTTAAAATGTGATCATACATTGCCTCTTGGACATCTTACATTACAACGCAGTTCTTTTGTTCTTGATGATGAAACCTCCATGGTTACATTGGGAACCAAAGAACCACGTGGATAAGCAAGTAGGATGCTGTTGCAACTTTCACTTACTAAGATACAGTCTTTTTTGCAGTGCTTCCACATAGGCACACATGCAAAATTACTGTCCATTAAAACTGGAATTCTTTTCTCAGTCAGCCTGCCAAAGACTGTTAAACAACACTTTTATTGGGGTTAGCCAGCTTGTAAACACAGAAGGTAGAATAAATCAATCAATTCTTTGTGGTACAAATTAAAAATTTCATCCAATGTTATTTCTCTTAAAATGCCACAAAGAAAGAATCAAAGATAACGATATGTTCTTTTCATTTTCTTAGAAATCATTGTTGTTATGCATATCAAGATGCAGGAAAATCCCTATAAACCACATTTGTTTTAACAGGACGTTAAAATTCAAATAAATAATTATCATTCTGCTATTCTGTATTTAGAAAGGTCTGTCAGTGTCATATAATTGTTCTTGGTATGCTTTTCTGCTTCACATTTTTCCCTGACACGACATGTGGACATCTCCTGCAAAGGTAGTAATGACCTTTGCTTCAGGAAATTTGCGAGATTTTCACAACATGAAATAGCTGTTAATGGAGTTATTTTCCCTTTGTTCATTAATATCCGTAGGGCACTGTGGACATCAGAGGAGGGTGACTAATGCAGTCTGGTGTTGTGGAGGTAAAGTCACTGGAGAAAATTATTCATGAAATGAGTATTAATCAGTAGAGAATGCAAAGGGATGGGTAAAACCAGACCAAGACCAAATGCAAGTAGGCTTGAAACAGTGTGATACACAAGAAACAGCAAGGATTTTAGACTTATTTTAGCTCAAATTCAAAGTCAAAGCCATTTAGTCGATAGGAGCAAAAAAGTAGTCAGAGTTCTTTATTAATATATTTGGAATACCAATTTTTAAATTCTACTTGATAGAGAGCTATTTAAGTGTTTTAGTTGATATGGATTATTGTAAAGGTCACCATTTAGTTCAACAGTATTTGCGTGAGAGATGTATTAAAGAATTGCAGGATGTTAGGAAGGTGTGGTAGGTATGAAGACATGTTGCTCAGATATTCTTTTTTAAAAAAATGTGCTATTTCGGAGTCTAGTTTGATAATAATATCTAGCTGCAATGTCTTGGGGATATATTACAGCATTCAAGAAAAAAATTTATTCTTTCTGGAAAGCCCTCAGGCCATCACTGAACAATATGGTTTATTAGGACTAGGCCATTTCTGCCTAATTTTGGACTCATATACAATCGTTGCTCCAAATTTCCCTGTTGCATTGCTCATGGCTTTGCCATATCTGGGTGGCTGTAAGGGTCTTCCTGTGTATAATTCTGTTTTTCCCCATCTTTCCTGTCCCAGGGATCAGATTTATGTTCCAGACTTAGGAATTTGATTCCTCATTCCTGCTTCTCTCCCACAGCCTTTTATCTTTTATAGGAGTTACTGCACAACAAACATTTTGCACTACTATTATGTCTCAGTGTCTATGTCAAGAAAGTTCAAACTGATACAGAAGAAAAATAAATTAGGAGATGCTGTAGTATTTCAGGAGTAACTAATAAAAAACTTTACCAGTATGTGATAAATTAATAGAAAAACAAGAATGTGAAAAACAATGTTTGAAAAGTCAAATAATAATAATATGCTTACATTCTATTGTTTTAAAATACTTATCAACATTAATACTATCATAAAATTTGATATCACACTGATCAGGACTGTGTGAAGACACACACACACACACACACAAACTTATTTACTCCTCTTGAAAACCCTGGATATTATGAATATTCAAGTGTTGTAGGTTAAGGAAACAAGTGAAGCCAAGGTGAAATACTTTACATAAATACAAATACGGCAGCAGAAACAGAATTTTGACTCAGAGGTTATATCCTAAAGCTTGTGCCTTTAAACACTACATTAAAATGCTAACATCAAAGACACATGGCTTTGCAATTTTGAAAACCAGAAATTTAACATAAGTGATAAGGATACTTGTTTTCTCTACAACTGATGTAGAAATACAGAATCTGTAGTTTCATGGGGAGAAAATATTGAATGTGAGCTTCCTCTTTTCCATCCAGGTGAAGAGATGCAGCAGGCAGTTTGATATCTGGTCATAAATACTGGGGAACTTTCTCTAAAATTGAGATCTTGACATAGAATTTATTGTCATAAAGGTAAAATTTTGCAAAGGAAAGGTAATTGATATCAAGATAACCAAACTAATATGATGTGGACAACATCAAATCAACGAAGTGAAGAGGTGACGAAGATAAAAATTTGGGTATTTTAGCATGAACAGAGGATCCTGCTGATAAACAAACTGAAAAAGCAACTTGAAAGAAAAAACATAAAATGAGCGGGTATGTGATACTGACAGGCAATGTCAAACAAGTTGTGGCATTATTCTCATACATTTCTGTGATACTTCTACAAATAGTTTTGTCACATATCTGCTTGCATGTCGACAATGAATGTCAGATGAGTACAACATTTACATGTTGCTTACTATTTAATGATCTCTATTATTATTATTATTATTACTATTTTGATACGGAGTCTTGCTCTGTCGCCAGGCTGGAGTGCAGTGGCGTGATCTCAGCTCACTGCAAGCTCCGCTGCCCGGGTTCATGCCATTCTCTTGCCTCGACCTCCCGAGTAGCTGGGACTACAGGCGCCCGCCACCGCACCTGGCTAATTTTTTGTATTTTCAGTAGAGACGGGGTTTCACCGTGTTAGCCAGGATGGTCTCGATCTCTTGACCTTTTGATCTGCCCACCTCGGCCTCCCAAAGTGCTGGGACTACAGGCGTGAGTCATCCCGCCTGGCCTGATATCGTTTATTATTTTAAGGAAAATAATAGGTATTTTAAAAATTGTTAGAGAAACAAATATATCATTCAATTTTATTCAAAAAATTTTATATTATAAAAGGTGTTTCTTTATGTTAAACTAGATTGTTTTTCATTATTGCAATATAAGAACATATTACTGATACAATTTTAATTGATTGCCATTTGTTAATTTATCATATAATGATTATATAACAGGTGCTGTTTCAAGTGCTGATGTTCTATCAGTAAAAATTAGATAATGGGGGATGTTGACATTATCTAAATGAACAAGTAATGTATACTTTTTCAGTCATACTTTAAAAGAAAAGCAGAATGAGAATAAAATGATGAAGGGGAAGAGGTGTCGCTCTTTTATATAGGATGCTTAGAGATGAACAAATCAAGAAAGTGACATTTGACTGGAGATGCAGATTGAGTAATGAGCCAGCGAAATACTAGAAGATTCCCTGAGGAAAAGAGAACAGAACATGGACTGTAAGACAGAAGGAGGAAAGATAAACAACGTGGATAGTGTATTAGACAAAAGTAAAAGTGTAGTAAGATATATGATGATAAATGAAGCAAGCCACAATGTTAACGTTTTATATTTTATACCAATTACGATGGAAATTCACTGAGAAATGGATATCAAAGGGAAATAATGGCCTCTATACGTAAAAAGAAAATTATTATGACTTCTCTGGAGAAATAGAGTACAAAGTGGTACAGATAAGGCGAGAAAAATTCGTTTGGAAAGAAACTCCAAGATTTCAAGTGAGAAATCATGATAGACAAGACCTGAATGATAGTACAATAGTAGGGCTTTGGAAGCATTTTAAGCCTAGTAAATAAATATTTATAGAATGATTTAAGGTAAAGCTATTACAATTTAGATATGTGTTTAGATATATGTTATAGAAAGAAAGAAGTAAAAATGTATTCAAAATTGTGGACCTTATCAACAGATGAGTGGAATTGCCATATATTAAGATAAGAAAAACAAAATAAGATGGGGTATATGTAAGGAAGAGAGAAACCATAAGTTCCATCATGTCACATGTGATGCTTAATTTACTGTAGACATATCAGTAGAAACATTGACTAAACAGAGTTCAGGAGAGAGAGAAGTTCTGGAAATAGAAATATGTCCATCTATATGAATTATTTAAAACCACACGAACTAACAGTACCCAGGCAGTGAGTGTAGATAGGATAAATTGCCTAAGACAAAAACCCAAACCAGTACAACATTTGAATGGGGAAGGAACAGCAACAGCCAAAAGAGCAACAAGGGAGACTAAGAAAAATAGAACAAGAGGTTGAAGTTCAAAGTTCTTTAGTCAACATCGTGAAATCATAATTTACAAAAATAATTGCCAAATAAATATTTTTTGAAATATTCTAATTCTTATCACATTTTTTTAAAGTTCCTAGTTCAGGTATGTTGTGAGATGTGACAGAGACAATACTTGTTCTTTCATATGAAGTACTGTTACCAAAATACACAACCCCCCAGACTACACAGCTAATCACATTTGCTAACAATCCTTCTAGCTAAATGTGAACACATAACCAAATTCTGGCCAAAGCTGTATAAGCCAAAGTGACTTCTGTCAGGACTTTTAAGATATATTTACCCTTTCTTCCATGTTCTTCCATTCTGCTACCTATAAAGTTGATGCAAAATCTTGGATCAAGTGGATAAGAGTCATGTTTCAGGATTGGTGGAGGATTAGCTGTGGGGAACATGGATCCTTGAGAAAGTCCCGGAGCAGATTTACTATTCTAACTATGGACTTCTTACCTCCAGATTGATTAAGATGATAAAAATTTACCAAAATAAACCTGTTTACAGTTGAAGTCATTGTTATGTTTGATTTTTCTTTTACTCATAGCCAACCTCATTCTATAATTTTAGAAATAATTGGAGGTAATCATTACTCTCAGAAACATGGAAAAAGAAACTACTTCTCAAATTTAAAGTATCAGAATTACATAATAAATTTTAGTCCAAAATAAATATTAATGGGGATTACTAATAAGAACTGGAAGTTACGGTAAAAAAAATAAAAGATGGTGGCAACAATCGGTATGAAATAGGAAGCATCTAGGCAAATAAGCAGCAGTGGTCTAAAGAGCAGATTACAGGTGTTGACAAAGCTAAATTAAATTTTATATAAGCCACGTCATCTTAAATGACATGTTTAAAATTTTCAAACATGTTTCAAAACATGTTTGATACAACAAGGCTTTTTTGTTTAAAGCAATTTGTCTTACTGATTGTGAAATGGAAACATTTCCTTTATCCACCCACAGGCCCTGCGATGCGGGTGTGGCTTGCTTCTTTGGTGCCCGCTGCTCAGACCTCTAGGGGGAGCACGCAGACAGGCAGGTTATGGGGCTCCGACCCCAGGGAAGTGTTTAGGGGTGAATGTTCACAGCTGAAGCTCCCATGGGCGTGTGTTATAGTGCGCTCTTTCAGTTTAGCCCTCTGTAGACGGCTTGTATTTATCAGCTCAATTAGACCCTCTGCCTTATTCTGTATCCCGGGTTCTTGCCTTGGTGTACTGGAAGAATTGGATCACACGCTGGGCTTGGAGAACGAGAGCAGGGTTTTACTGAGTGGAGGCAGCTCTCAGCAGATATCTAGCCGCTGGTGTGTTCTCCCGCCAATGTGTTCCTCTCCTCCAGCCGCTTGTGTCTCTGCCCTCTAGGATCTGGGGCTTTTATAGGCACAGGATGGGAGCGTGGCAGGCCAGGGTGGTCTTGGGAAATGCAACATTTGGGCACAAAAACAACAATGCCTGTCCTCACCTAGGTCTGTGGACACAAGCCTGAGATGGAGTCCTAGCCAGGGACCCACACTTGTCTACCCAGTACTTCCCTACCCACTTTCTGTATCAATTGTATTCTTTAGAATTTCTTAACCATTTAACATGTGCAAGAGTGTTTTACCATTTTTATTATGCTCCTATGTCTTTTTTCTATTTTTTAAAATTTTGTGAGTGCATAGTAGGTGTATATATTTATGAGATACATGAAGTTTTTTGATATACACATGAAACGTGTAATAATCACATGGAAAATGGAGTATCCATCCTTTCAAGCATTTATTCTTTGTGTTACAACAACTATCATAGAAAGAAATGCAATATATATATTACTATATATACATGTTACTATATATACACACATATTACAATACACACACATATATTACTCTTTTATCCTTCGTAAAATGCCTTCAATAAAATAAGTACTAAATCAATGTGAGTTGCTGTTATTTGTATTATTCTGTGTTATTTTGTATTCTCTTTTTAAAAACACTCTAATGGTTTATGGTTTTATCCCTAAGGCTGCTTCAAGCTCTAAGTATATTGAGTATACTTATACTGCCTATACTTATATTGCGTATACTTAGAGCTTGCATATTTCAGTGACCAAAACAATTATCATAAAATTTAAAAACTCTTTTTTCTGTAAAAATCCTTTTTCTGATACTACTACTAAAAGTGCCTTTATCTTACTGGAATTAAAATCCTCTGAGTTTTTAAAAAAATTATGTGATACTGTTTTGTGCAACACCTTTATTTATAAAAGTAACTAAGGTTTAAAAGTTTATGTTTCTAACCTAAAGTTACATAATAACTTGGTTCACAACTATAACCCCAGGCTCCAAATACTTTAACTATAATCAGGTTTATTTACATCGTATCACACATTGTTTTACTATTTTCTTTTTAAACATAATTTATGAAGCAGTGCTTTTCAATGAATTTTATTTTATGTCATAAGAAAATATAACACTATCAAATGATATTTTAGTGAGTGAATTTACAAAGGAGCTTTCCCTTCACTTTTATTCTTCTTGAATCCTGAAGTCATTGTATATAAAAAAGGGAAGAGGCATGTAAATATATCAGGACTCCTTTAAATAAGTGTCCTTACTGTATACTGCCTATCGTTTGCCAGAAAGGGGTTATTTTTTAGGACAAAAAAAGGATAGTGGATAATAGTGACAGTTCAAATTTTATATCAATTTCACCTTCCACTAAAGCTGCATGATTATATTTATATGATTTAGTGAAATTACCTTGCTGTAAAGAGGCAAACACTTTGACAGTTAAGCTCTGGCAGTAGTTGTCAACTTTAACCACCATTCAGATTAATATGAGTTGTATAGGGACTAATACATCATGATCTGTTTAAATTACTATTGCTTCCACAGTATTTCTGCTTCAGGAGCTTATTGAAGCTTGGAAAACAGGGAATTTATAGAAGTTAGGAACATGTTTACATGTATACAGTGTTTAACATGTTTATTAAAGTCTTCTTTTTTTTCTATTATCCAACCAAATAATATTGATATCCCAAATTTAATATTCTGATTGAAAACACTGATGTTTAATATATTTTTCAACATAGAGAACAATATATTAAAATTGTAAAGATGTCTTCTCTTGATTACTTATTTTTACTAGATACATCATTGGCTAGAAAGCCAAGTAATGGTGAGCAAGAAAAAGTGAAAGAAAATAAATTTTTATAAAATATAAGGTATATTTGGCCAATATCCTAGAGCTACTTCTTACATTTGTCACTGTTATGCTAGTAATGCTGAAGCTGTCACTAGTCCAACACTTGTATATATTCTTTGAATTTTTTCCTATAAAATCGATAATATAGATTCAAGAAAATATATGTTACATGCATAGGGCAATGAGAATGTTTGGAAATTACATGTTGAAGTAGTACACCACAATATCAATGCATTTTAACATTAACAGTAATGCTAAAGAATATTTAAGACAAGAATCACAAAATGTACTTTGGACATTATATATATACTTTTATATATATTTATATATTTTTACATATATACATATATATTACATATATACATATATACATATACATATATACATATATACAAAATATATATACATATACATATATTTTTTTTTTCTTTGTCTTTTTCTTTTTGAGACAGGGTTTCGCTCTTGTTTCCCAGGCTGGAGTGCAATGGTGCAATCTCAGCTCACTGCAACCTCCGCCTCCCAGGTTCAAGTGATTCTCCTGCCTCAGCCTCCCGAGTAGCTGGGATTATAGGCACGTGCCACCACACCTGTCTAGTTTTGTATTTTTAGTAGAGACTGGATTTCTCCATGTTGGTCAGGCTGATCTCGAACTCCCAACCTCAGGTGATCCGCCTGCCTTGGCCTCTCAAAGTGCTGGGATTACAGATGTGAGCCACTGCGCCCAACCCATTTTTAAAAGTTTGAAACCTACAAAAGCTCTTGCTTTTGCCAATTATTATACCTCCTTTTTTCGTATAGGGTCCACATTAGTTGCATAAGAGCTTTCAGTTAAGCATTCATAAGCCTTTAGCCCAACCTCTTCGCTTATTGGTCTTTATAACAAACTATCAAGATATTTACTAATGTAGATCATAGAATTGATTAAACACATAATTCAATTATTAGCTTATTTACTCATTTATAATAGCAAAGATTTTTAAATTAAAAGTCCAGAGAATTTTGACAGTGAATAATAAAAGAGCTTTTCATAACTCTTGCTTAATTGACAATAAAGGTGAGAAACATGTAAAGAGTCAAATAAGACAATTGTATATACTTGATATTGTTATGACACAAATAAAACTGGGTAATGGAAAATAAAGGACCACGATGCTGTATTTTTGTGTGTGTGATACTTCAGCAAAGGTACTGAAGTCATTTCTGAAAAAGGATGTAAGAAAGCTGTGTCCATCCTGATGCTGAAAAAAAAAAAAAAAAAAAGTCATGTAGTGATAGGTTTTAAAAAGCATTATTGGTAGAGGGAAGAATACACACCAAACTCTTATACAGAAGAAATCTTGATGTGATGCTAGAGAAGAAAGAAATAGAATAATGTGGAATAGAGAAGACTAAGATTCAGACCATGAAGTAAAGTACGTATAAGAATTACTTTTACTAAACTTTAAAAATTTTCTATATATTTGTATTTATGTCTACATTTATAAATAGATCTAGAGGCTTTGTATGCCTGCATACAGGCATACAGTTTTAAAAATATGTCTTTATTTACCAAAGGTTATGGTAAAAGTTAAAGACAAAACAATAACGAGAAGAAAACCCACTTTACTAAGAGGACTCCAGCTACGCTGTCCAGTAGGGTAGATACACACAAAATGTTGCAACTTACATTTTAATTAATTAAAACTTAAAAAAATTACAAATTCAATTATTTAACTACATTAACTATATTTCAATAAATATATAGCCATATGTGTGTAAAGATTACTTCTGTGGACAATGCAGATATGGAACATTTAAGCCACAGAAGACAGTTTTATGAGAAAACACTGTTGTAAAGTCACAGCCCTGAATAAATGTTAAAGAATAGATTTTACTCCTAAATTATTTTGTTTATTTTGCCTTGTTACGTGATATTGAGTCAGACATCCAGTTGGGAGTAATGTTTAAGAAATTGAGCAAAGTATTTCTAGTCCCAAGTTAGATGACTGACACAACTTTAATAGATTTAATGTGTTATTCCAATAACATATGTCAGGTACAAGTATACTGTAACATCTTTCAGGAAATATTTATATTAAATATGTGTAATTAATTAGTCAATAATCATTTTAATTTTACTTAATACTTACCTTAGTTATATGGTTTCAGGTTGCAGTTTAATCTATAGGAATACATTAAGATTGATAGAGAAAAAGAGAAACAATAATGACCCTTTGATGATGACAACAGAACATATACTACTCTTCTCTTTAATATCATATTTTGTGAAAAGTTTATGTTTTAGACTCAGCATTTTCCTCCAAGCTGAAGGATTATTTCTTCAAGGAATTTTCACCTTATCTGGATTTCTATATGAATTTAGTTGATTCATTATTTGAGAATAGGTAGGGTAGAAAGCAGAGAAAGCTACATGGTCAAATATGAAAGTATTAGAATGTTTGATTTTATAACTCACATATAGAAATATCGAAATTTTTACATTGCTTCATTTTGTCCCAGAAAGAATGCCATTGACCTGTTTTATAATAAGTGTAATCAGGGATAATTAGCTCTTAATACTTTATATTTTTATTTGAACATATCTATTTCAGGAAAATGTACAAAATGTATTTTAAATATTCAGCTATTTGTATTGCTTTCAATTATTTTCATTTTGGAATATCTTTTTTCTTTTAAGGTTTTAGTAGAAGCAGAAACAAAATAACAGTGGACATCTTTAGACAAAGTATAATAAAATAGTATTAAATTTTATTTTACTAAAGACGCAAAGGATTTCCATAATTTAAAAAATAAATTTTAATTTAACTACCTCTGTAATTTATAAGGTATTTCTAAAATGTGTCCTGTTTATAATTTCAGTTCTTGTTAGTATTTCTGCCATTTGGTAGGCAATAAAAACATTATTTCTAATCATGTAATGAATGAATTATCTCAGGGCATTAGAATAATTTCAGTTAAGAAAATAATACTTAGAATATTAGTACCTAGAATATTAGTACTTGAAACTCAACCATATATAATACAAAGAGATGCCTTCTTTATTTCCTTTGAAGACTTTATTTACTAACTTCATTTTTGGTGGTTTCTTTTTAAAATAATTCACCAAAACAGTAAATTTACTTTGCAGAAAGCATAGGCCTCCACTCTATGCTACTGTCTTTTGCTACGTATCTTACACAAATTCAGTGACGTTCACAGAATAATAGAGAACACCAGCAAATGTACTCCTCTATTTTCTTTAAGTAAAATTTATTTTCTCCTTTTTTATGATCCCATCATTCATTCCTTAAAACATTATGAATTCTTCATTGCATTCCTGGGTTATGAAAATTGTAGTTTTAGAAAATTGGATAACATGTCTTTACAGGTTATGAGATGGTGTAGAAGAATCTTAAGGATTAAATCAGTGAACTAATTTAGCCTGTGCTCAGATTTGAAATAGTTGTTATCTCCTTCAACAGATACGTAGTTGTTAACAGTTGAGAATTGCTAAGTCCTCTGGTATATTAAGCATAATTGTAGGTAGATGTTGGGCAACTATAAGAACAGAAATGGAGACCCAAAGATGTAATCAAGGGGATTTTCTTCTTATTTAGGTAGTATATAGATATTCATATAAGCCAAGGAAGTAAATATAATTAGGAATGCAGTAGGCAGGATATTCAGTCCCATCATTTCCGCCACCTGGTGTTACTCACATGAATGTTATTTCACATGGTAAAAGGGATGTTGCAGGTGGGGAAAAAAAAAAAAGATTACTAATTGGTTGTGCTTAAAATGCAGAGGCTATCTTGGATGTTCTGGTGAATCTAGTGTAATCATGATCACTAAAAAGCAGAGTGGGGACTGAAGAAGAAGTAGATTTAAAGCATGAAAAAGATTTAACACACTGAAATTGACTTGAAATGAAGTGCCATCTACCAAAGCTTTGGACTCCTCATTACTACAATTTCAAAAAACTTAATTATCACTTATTTCAAAAGTGAGCTTGAAAGAAGACCCTGAGTTTCAGATGAGAAATACAGCTGAGGATGATACAGAAGAATCCAGATACGTTGAGCAAGACTTCTCTCATGCATCAACTGCTTGACGATAAATGGGCATTGTAAGCTGCCAAGTTTTGGTAATTTGATACAGCAGCAGTAGAAAGAAAGCTTAGTTATATTTGCATCAATACTGGAAAGAAATGAAAGCTTTCTAGAAAGAAAACTTTCTTTCTAGGTTTCTGGAAAGAAAATCAGCTTTAAAAAGGACTAGGGATAATTTGGTTATCTTTGAGAGATTTTGAAAAATATGTTTGTTAAATAAAAAGTCAGGGATGAAGCAATGGTAATAATGCCAATTAGAGTTTCTTTTCCAAGCTTGATTCTAAGGCAAACGGAAAGCAACTGTATGATATGGAAGGTGAACTTTATACTATCAGAGAGAGAAACGATAAGACAATCTTAGCATTGTATTAAATGATATAACCAAATAGGAACTTACCTTTTAAAGGTAGAGTTATATTTGGAGATTGTTTTATCTAAACATTATAAACACCAGAAACTTGGCTGTAATTTTCAATTGAGTGCCTTCACTTCGAGTACTATTGTAATTTTGGAAGTAATTTCAACCCTAAGTTTATATAAAAAATTTCAGCATAAATGTTGGAGAATGAACTATTTAATTATATGAAATTTAAAATGTGCTCTATTATTGAAACTGTTATCTTAAGGATACGTATATCACACATACATACAAATTATATTTACATAGACATATACACATATACATACCTACATTTTTAAATGGCAAAATCCACATGTAAACAGAGCTTATAGCTTACTATAAATATTAAACACAGGTGTGTAAATATTTTCACACATCATTACTTTCTATTTGAATGTTTAAGCATTCTCTTGATATATTAGAAAAAAATAATTTGTTACCTTATTCTGGAGGCCTTCTTTTCTTTGAATTTTCTACACTGCATTTGTCTTGTCATTTGACAAATAAGCTTTGAATACTAACCATTTCCAAATACTGTTTTGATTGTCTGAGACACTGCATTAAACACGGATATTTAAGTATAAAGTTGTAAGGAAGATCCCTTCTGAAACTTGTAGTCTACTGGAAGAAAAAGAATACTAAAATAATCACACAAATTAATTTGAAACAACAATTGTAAATAATGCTACAAACAACAGGCATATATGTAAATGTAGTAAGAGGTATCATCTAGTTAGAAAGTCCAGGGATTCTGTAGAAGTTAATGTTAAAAATTAAATTTTAAAAATACCAATAAGGTAACAGGATCTCAGGAAGAGGAAAGAGCCTATGTAAAATCACCACATTTGGAAGAAGAACAACAGCTACACTGCTATGGAAGAAGGCCATGTGACTGGTATACAGAAAATCAGAAATACGATTTTTCAGGATAAACTGAGGAATTAATTTCGGGCTAAACTCTATTAGTGCTTATACGTCATGTGGTTTGCGTTTTGTTTAGATAAAACAAGAGTTTAGGGAATATACTAGAGGAAGCACGGATAGGTGTGAACATTGTCCATGGAGATCTGCTGTGTATTCCCAGTGTTATAAGGAGAAAGTACCAGAAAATCTGATCAGTCTTCGCTGCACTTGCATCTTGCCTTAGCATTGAGTGATTTAATGATTCTGTAAAAGTTTTTCAGAGTTTGATGAACTATGCTTAGTCACACTGGAGAAAGAATTTTGCTCAAGTGTCCTTTGATGGAGGAGGCATCACCTCTCTTTCCACATGACAATATTCATATAATTAATATATATTTATTTATATAAAAATATCAGCTATGTTTGCTAAAAATGCCTGAATGCAACTAAATATATTTCATCAAATTTTGTGATTTATGTTTGACAGGATCTGACTTAAAATCTATGTCATTTGAAGTACATCAACTTCTCTTTGGTAGTCCTGGCGAGGACCTAAGGAGACAGGCAAAAATCATCCAGAGTAGTTGCTGATATTCATTACTCGTAGAAAATCTTTGTACATGCAAATATCGACAAAGTAAGCAAAGATGTTAGCAACAGCAATAATTTATTACACATATTGATAATTTTGTGTGTCAACTTGGCTAGATCTCCATTCTATTAGCTTGTCCTACAGAATTCATGTTTGTCAGACCCCATGGGCTCTTCCTTAAAATCATTTAGATAAATATCTGTATGTAGATAGACATATAGATATATTTATGTATTTATGTAGCAGTCAATGTATGTATCTATACAATTATGTATGTATGTATATATTTATCTACCTACCTATCTGTCCTGTTGGTTCTGCTTCTCTGGAGAACCCCAAGATCTATGAAGTTCATGGTTTTCCCCTCTGATCATTTACCTGAATTACATGGGAAGGAAGATGAGTGTATATTTGTGTTTGTGTGTGTGTGTGTATGGGCATGTGCATGTATGCTTGTCTGTTTGTATGTACAATGTGTGCATTACATTAGTGAAAACAAAAAAAATGCTTAATAGAGTAATAATTTTTTTGTTATTCTTTACTTCAAAGTTCTAGTTTCTATGATAAAAATCTGTCACTGATTATTATTATTAGAGAAATTATATAGAAAATGATTATAATATATTCATGGCTCAAGGCTGCTTGGCAAACACATCATCAACTCCTTTTCTACTAATTGATCCTTTATTCAGATTCTTTTGTATGATAATTTTGGAGTACATTTGTATTACAATATAAAGGATGTTAAACAAAACAGACTAATGAAATAGATATGCTACCATATAAAGAGAAAGAATAATTAGAAAAGGTAAAAACAGTAAATAACAGATTGTATTTGAAAGCATCTGTTAGTCAAAATTTGAGCAGTTGATACAATATATGCTATCCCATATTAGATTCTAGACACACACACATGCACACACAACATATAATTTACAATTTTCATTTTAACACCACAGCTATCAGTAAACTTTATTTATAAACCGTTCTCATGATGATCTTAAGAGAATTATGGAGAAAAATTAAATATCTTTTTATGTGTTGGGAAAATTTTAGGAAATTTAGAGGCCCTATCATTGTTGCTGACATTTTGTTCCCCAATTTCACAACCTATGCTTACATAAGAAATTAACCTGAAAAATTAAACTTCAAACTAGATTAACCTACTGAATCACATGTATTAAAAAAATATATCGTGTGGCTTAGTCTAACTATGCTATGAGGAATCTGCAATATATTACCTATCCTTGGTTCCAAGTTCATAGAAGTTGAGTGAACATCCTGTTCAAGCTCATCATTACCTTATGTGTATAAGTCATAGGACACTGCATTTCAAGCATAAGGACTATTATCAAAAAAACGCTTCATATGCTTTACTTTTTTTCTATATTATAAGTGTATACAGGTTGGTAAAAATATTTCCAGAAATTTGATATATGCTTTTTGAGGGCATGTCTGTATTTCAGTCATCTAATATTTAATCATGAGCTCCGTAAAGTAAGAATAAGTCATGATATCCAAGTTTTATAACTTGGCATTGATATTAATAATTCATTTACAGAAAGAAAACTAATAGGTTTCTGTCTTAGCCTGTTTTATGCTGCTATAACACAATACCTGAGACTGGGTACTTTATAAATAAATATATTTTTATTTCTCAGAGTCCTGGACGCTGGAAGTCTAAGATTAATAGACCATGCTTGTCTCTGGTTGTCAGATGGTGCCTTATTATGTATCTTCCAGAGAGGATCAACACTGTGTCCTCACGTGGTGGAGGAGAAGAGAGAGAACCCAGTCCAGCAAGCCCTTCTATTCCAGCATTAATACAGTCATGAGGTCGGAGCTATCCTTACAATAGACTCCACCTCTGAACAATGTTGCAATGGTAACTAAGTTTCCAGCACATGAGGTTGGGTAATATATTCAGACCATAGCAGTAGATGTATATCAATTGTCCTCTAAATGAACAAAGACTGAAATTTGATTATGATTACTTAGTTTTGTCTGCCACAAGTATTTCACTCGGAATGGTATAGTCCAAATGACATTTCTCATTTCTTAGTAAGTTGAACCTTGTACAAAATGAAGTTATGAACTCTGGGAATTATCATATGTATAATGTATTTTAAATAGTATTTGTTATCACAGATAATAAATTTAAATGAGAATGCTTTATACCACAAAAGCACTCTTTTCCATTTCCCTGCAAATATCTGTTGTTTATGGACTCTGACTGCTTTGTAATATCTTTTAAGGCAGAATTAATATAAAAAAATCATTAACCATATTATATGTCACTTTATTATCTGAATTTCTCCAAACACTAAAAAATAGATCCCATTCAGTTTTAAATAGTATATTATAGAAGTTATGCTATAATAATTATCCATACTGCTATTGTCGTAAAGAAAATAGCTCTAAAAATTAAGTGATAGACATAAACAGTTTGTCTTTTAGTCTTTATGGTTCATATTATTTTTTGTTTTAAAAATGCTTACTGATCAGCACACTGATTTTATATCCCTATGAATTCTTCCTTGTATAGTACAGAGGAAGCCAATCTAGAATATCAGACATAAATTTAAGTCCAACACTGGATGGTTTTATCTTAGAATACACTGTTGAATGAGAGTCAATGTGTTTATTGAGCTATTTCATGCTATTTTGCTGAAGTCAGAAGAAATCAGTTACATCACAGCTGCAATTCTTGACCTTAAATGTGTAGATGACAGCAAATAGCCTCAAACTAGCTATGCAAGAAATACTTACCTAGTCTCATAAAAATCTAATCTATATTGAAGTCTTAACTAACAGATGTTATAAGACTTTCACACTATCTGTGCTTAATAGCGTCTCATTTCATATATTTTCAGTTACTTCCCTAAGTGCAGCTAAGTTAATTACAGTGCCTATACTGAATTCCTTATCTTGCATTAGGAATAGAGCCTGTTTCAATTTATAATAATGACTATATTGGTTTAAAAAGATAAATAGCTTTATTCAACTTGTGTTGATGTATGGTAATGTTGGGTAATTAACTTTTTTGAAAGGATGCAAGTGCTTTCAGTGAAATAGTATTAGAGGAAGAAAAACATAAATATTGTATAACACTACGAATTTATCTTTCATTGAAAAATCAGAATATATAACACTGAAAGAAGAGTCACAATCTTGTTGAAATCTAAAATAAATCTCACAATACAATTTTATAAGAAAATATATATTGTATTATGATGATTAATTTTGTGTGTCAATTGGCTAAACTATGGTGTACAGATATGTTGTCACACATTAATCCGGCTGTTTCTGTGAAGATGTTTTTTAGATAAGATTAGCATTTAAACCTGTGGACTCCTAATAAAGCATATTATCCTACATAATAATGATGGGCCTAGTCTACTTGGTGAAGGCCTTAAGAGAGCAAAGCCCGAATTCCCCAAAGAAAGAAGAAATCTTGCCAGCAGAATGCTTTTGTATTCAGATGGTAACTCTTCCCTAGGTTTCTAGCCTGCTGTTATACCCTCTATAAAGAGAGAGAGAGATGTGTGTGTTTGTATGTATAGAAAGATTATATATATTTATATTTGTAAAAAAATGTAAAATAAATAGAGATAGAACATATATACATATATACATATATGGTCTGTCTCTATGCATATACATATACAAACATACATACATGCACACATACACATAGATACCCTATTGGTTTTGCGTATTTCTCTGGAAAATCTTGATTAATACATATATTTAGGAAATATATATCCCTAAGAAGGAAGCTTGGTTTTGCAGTACAAATTCGCATAATACATGTTTTAAAAAGCAGGAGTTTGTTTGTAAAGAAAATGATGTGTGTTTTTATAATGGGCTGATCCACACACAAGATATTGAAAATTTCAAAGGTATTGAAAATTGTCTATATACTTGTCAGTCTTCTCAAGAAAGCTATTAGATTTTTATGGCAAATAATGCCTTTTCAAAGATTCTTATGTTTGACTTCTGTAGTCATTTTTTTGCCCGCAATAAGTGCTTAATACATATTATTCAATTCTTGATTCTAGGCCAACCTTTCTGCTTTCAGTTTCCATCTGAAAAAACAAACAAAAAAACAAAACTTTCTTTGTGTGAGGGTGTCACTAGGTTAGGCCTTCCGGGCATTATTTTTTTTTGTTTGTTTCTTTGTTTTTTCTCAGTCAACACTTAAATGTACTTCCAGCAGTATATATTATTTTTTCCTATCTAATTATTTTTCAAAATATTCTTTAAGGAGGGGGCATTTTTGTCAACATTTATATTACATAAAACTCAAGTTCGTATAAAATAACGTAACTCACATGATATTGAGTGAAACTTGATTTAAATGTTAGACTTAGATCAATGCATGATCCAAAATATAACCCAATTTATCTGCCTTACATTTTACCACTTTATTGTATATGTGTTACTTTGCTTTTCTTTATTCTCCCCTTCACAGTTTAATTTTTGAAGTGTTGTTTACACTCCCAATTAATTAATTAATTAATTAATTAATTTTTTGAGATGGTACCTCACTCTGTTGCTCAGGCTGGAGTGTAATGGCGTGATCACAGCTCGCTGCAACCTCCGCCTCTCAAGTTCAAGCGATTCTCCTCCCTTAGCCTCCAGAGTAGCTGGGATTACAAGTGCCTGCCACTATGCCCAGCTAATTTTTGTATTTTTAGTAGAGATGGGGTTTCACCATGTTGGTCAGGCTGGTCTCGAACTCCTGACCTCAGGTGATCCACCCACCTCAGCCTCCCAAAGTGCTGGGATTACAGGTGTGAGCTCCTGGCCTACACTCTAATTTTTTTATCTTCACAACTTGAATTAACTTTAAATCACTCCATTTCCCAATGAGGATAATTTTTAACCATTAGATATCTCAATATCATTTAATAAAATTGGTAATTTGTCCTGCCAATGTATAAATCTGCTAGGATACCACACCCTCTATATTTCCTCTCTGGCCAATGATTCACTGCCCTGTTTTTCTTCTTCTTTCTTGTTGTTGTTGTTGTTAACTTTTATGTTGTAAGTTTCCAGTTCAGGCTTGTTACATAGGTAAACTCGTATCATGAGGATTTGATGCACAGATTATTTCATCAACCAGGTATTAAGCCTAGGACTCATTAGTAATTTTTCCTGATCCTCTCCCTCCTCCCAACCTTCACCCTCCAAAAGGCCCCAGTGTGTGTTTTTCCCCTCTTTGTGTCCATGTGGTTTCATCATTTAGCTCCCACTTGTAAGTGTGAGCATACAGTATTTGGTTTTAGGTTCCTTTGTTAGTTTGTGAAGGATAATGGCCGCCAGCTCCATGCATGTCCCTGAAAAGGATATGATCTCATTCATTTTTATGTCTGCATAGTATTTCATGGTGTATATGTACCACATTTTCTTTGTCCAGTCTATCATTGATGGACATTAAAGTTGATTCCATGTCCTTGCTATTGTGAATAGCATTGCAGTGAGCATACACGTGCATGTGCTGTTAAAATAGAATGATTTCTGTTTCTTTCGGTATATACTCACTAATGGGATTGCTGGGTTGAATGGTGTTTCTCTCTTTAGGTATTTGAGGAATTGCGACACTGTCTTCCATAATGACTGAATTCATTTACACTCCCATCAACAGTGTAAACAATAAAGATTTTTACATCTTTATCCTGAGATACTGATCTGTTCATTATATGCTCTTATTTTGGTAACTCAACCAGTCTATGACTTTCTTGTGTCCTATAGAAAGCTGTCTGCTGAACTCTGCATCTAATCGTTTGAGCAATATTTTAAATCGGTGTCATATATGTACTACTTAGAATGTCCAAAGCGTAGTAATTTGCTTCAACATTCCAATCATGTTTTCTTCTTTACAAATTTCTATGAAGTAAACCACCACTTAGTTGTTCAAGTCAAAAGCCTATGAGCTATACTTGATTCCTCCTTTTCTCATAGCATATTCAAAATCAATCTTAGTAAATCCAAGATTGTTTTTTGTTTCTACTTTTCATTGCTTCTGCCAGAACCCAAGGCTACATTCATGCTGCAACCTCAAATACTCTCCTTTCAAATATTCTATCCTTTTTATGTTTTTTCCATAACGCTATAAAATTGTTTAATCAAATATAAATCTAGTCATGAAATTTCTTAGTTTAAAAAACATCCATGTCTCCCTGTTTCTACAATGCAATACTTACAAAATTTCTAACATAGCACTATAATTCGACTCTTCTCTTAAATCATCTAATTCATCATCATTTTTATGTGCTAGCTATGCTGGCCTTTTTTTCCCTCTTTTATTTATCTCTTCTTTTTTATTTTAGAGTCTTCTGACAGCATTATTCTTCCCTACACTGTACTTAATTTACTTTTTCCCTAGTCTTCATTGTCACCTCCACTGAAAGGTCATTTTTTAATGAAAGTTGTTTTCTAGATTAAATTAGCTCCCTGTCTTACACACACCTATAAGTCTCTTCTTTTTTCTACTTTGTACACTCAGAACAAATGTAATTTTTATAATTTTTTTTTCTTACGGGAACAGGCAAAGTGATTGTCTTGTTCAAACTCATAATCGAAGCAACTGGCATAAGACCTGATACAGAAGGTATTCAATGTATATTTTGTAAAAACAAAAAAATTAAATATAATATTCAGGTAGAAATCATAAGTTTCAGTAAAATCTGATAACTTTTTCCTTACTTGTGTGTATTATTTTATAAATTAATATATTATTTATGAGTCACAAATCACTGAAATTTATGATTTTATTTTCTATAAATTTTCTTTTATTTTTAATTGACACATAATAATTGTATATATTGAGTACGTAGTGATGTTTTGATATGTAGTGATTAGATGAGAATAGTTAAGATAGTCATCATCGCAAACATTTATCATCTGTTTGTGTTGGAAACATTCAATCTCCTCCTTCTAGCTATTTAAAACTATATAATATTGTTAACTATAGTCATCCTATAGTGCTATAGAACACTAGAACTTATTCCTCATATCTGGCTGTAATTTTACACCCTTTAACAAATCTCTCCCTAGTCCTTCTTCTCCCTACCTTTCACAGCCTCTAGTATCCTCTGTGTCACTTTCTATTTCTATGAGGATATTGTTAAAATCTATTTCAACTTATGCAGTACCAGAAGTTACCTCCCTGTGCTGCTCAAATTTCTTTTCTTTCTTTCCTTCTTTCTTTCTTTCTCCTTCTTTCTCTTTCTTTCTTTCTTTCTTTCTTTCTTTCTTTCTTTCTTTCTTTCTTTCTTTCTTTCTTTCTCTTTCTCTTTCTTTCTTTCTTTCTTTCTTTCTTTCTTTCTTTCTTTCTTTCTTTCTTTCTTTCTTTCTTTCTTTCTTTCTTTCTTTCTTTCTTTCTTTTCTTTTCTTTCTTTCCTTCCTTCCTTCCTTCCTTCCTTCCTTCCTTCCTTCCTTCCTTCCTTCTTTTTTTCTTTTTCTTTCTTTTTGTTGTTGTTGTTTGTTTTTGAGACAGAGTTTCACTCTTGTTGCCCAGGCTGGAGTGCAATGGTGCCATCTTGGCTCACCACAAACTCTGCCTACCGGGTTCAAGCAATTCTCCTGCTTCAGCCTCCTGAGTAGCTGGGATTACAGGCATGTGCCAACCACTCCTGGCTAATTTTGTATTTTTAGTAGAGACGGGGTTTCTCCATGTCGGTCAGGTTGGTCTCCAACTCTTGACCTCACGTGATCCACCTGCCCTAGCCTCGCAAAGTGCTGGGATTACAGGCATGAGCCGCTGTGCCCAGCTTTAATTTCTATTCCAGAGTTTTTCACACATAATTACTATAGCAATCAAAAGTCTTAAAGTACTTCACTTTTTGGGAGTATAATAATTATAAGATAAACATGCTTATGGCTTAGTAAATCTTATTTTTAATCATCTGTGTAATGATTCATTGATCTTTCTCCCGAAGAAGAGAATCCCTTACCATGGGAAGGTAAATTTTGTCTTATATGCCATTGAATCCCTAGCACTTTAAATGGTGATTACCTAGTAGGTCGTGAGCTCTCAATAATCATCTATTGCCAATTAATTTTTAATTTTAAGAACATTTATTGAAATCATAGGTATTACATGTAAATAGATTTCATTAGATAAAACATTCCAAATCACCTTTAGAATAAGTTATGTAACACTTACTTAAATCTTGTTATTATGTTCCACTGGATCAAAACCAAATTAACCATTATTTCAGTCTCATTAGCTTGATTATATAGTGGAAATTGAGAAGACGAGTTATTGAAAAACATCTAACCTGTAAGTCGTAATTAACTGAATTAAATACATTCTTAAAGCAATAAATGCCATCTGCTTGCTTTTTCTAAGGGCTAAACTGTTTGAGTTTAAGCCAATTTCAAAGAGAAAAATAATGTGATGCTGAAAAATTACAGATTATGAATTAGGCAGTTTATATTCCAGTACTTAGGCAAACGAATATATAAAATCGTATGAATATATTAACATTTAACTCTATGTATTCTGTTTTCTTTTGAAATTTTTAAAATTTTACCAGTACCAAGTCTCAGTGATGTAGATCAGCACAGTCTGTCTTCATGTTTTCAAAGTGTATTTTGACTAAGCTATTCACACATATGTGTTTTTATGTTTATTACTTTTCAATACTAAATTTTGTTTTAGAAAAGTAATGCAGGGAAACCATACATGATAGACATCTGTTACATGTAAATGTTAAATTCGTGGATGTAGGAGCAACATTTGGCCCTCAAATAGTTTAAAATAAAAAAGCACTTGAACTAAATTCAAAACTCAGTATCCATTCAGAGTTTACAGTTTAGTATAGGAGAAAGAGAGAAAATAGACAAAATAAATAATATATACATATATTAGATAAGAAATGTTATGGGGAAAATAAAGCAATAAAATGTATGAATACAATTTAAAATCGTGGCTAGAGTATCTTGCTAAGAAAATATCATTCACATGAAAACCTCAGTTATCTGACAGTGAGTCGTGCAGGTGACAGAGGTCAGAGTGACCCATGCAGAAGAAAATTCAAGAGCATAGGCCATGAGTTTAAATGACTGGGGTATGTAAATGATAGAAAAATTGAGGTAGTGGAAGCCACCTGTTAAAAAAAAAGTGAAAATAGGTTCATATACACCATGGAAAGCGATGAAGCCATAAAAAAGAACAAGATCACGTCCTTTGCAGGAACATGGATGGAGTTGGAGGCCATTATGCTTAGCAAACTAATGCAGGAGCAGAACACTAAATACCACATGTTCTCACCTATAAGTGGGAGCTAAATGACGAGAACACATGGACACATAGAGGGGAACAACAAACACTAGGGTCTTTCAAAGGGTGGTGGTGGGGGAAGGGAGAGGATCAGAAAAAACAAGTAATGAGTCCTAGGCTTAATCCCTGGTTGATGAAATAATCTGTAGAACAAACCCTCTAATACAAGTTTACCTATGTAATAAACTTGCACTTGTACCCATGAACTTAAAATAAAAGTTTAAAAAAAACAAAACAAAGTGATACTGACAAGACAGAACTTTTTTTTTAAAGAAAGAAAATAAAATCACAATAAGTAGAAATTTGGAAGAAGGGGAGAAAGGAGGAAGAAAGAGAAAAATGAAAGGTATAGATTTGTCATGAACCTGGAGACTCAGATGGCAGATGCAAGTGTCATAGTCCATTTGTGTTGCCATAAAGGAATACCTGAGGCTAGATAGTTTATAAAGAAAAGACCCTTACCTTACTAACAGTTCTGCAGGCTGTCCAAGAAGCAGGGCCCTACCATCTGCTTCTGGTGAGGTCCTCATGCTACTTCCAGTCATGGTGAAACGTGAAGGGGAGCCAGTGAGGAGAGATCCCATGGCCAGAAAGAAGAAAGGGAGAGAAGGTTTTTAACAATCAGCTATTTTTATCAATCAGCTCTGGAAGGAAATAATAAAGCAAGAGCTCATTCACCCACACCTAGGGAGGCCATTACTCTATTCATGAGGGAACTGCCCCCACGACCCAAACACCTCTCACTCAAACACCAACACTGTTGATCAAATTTCAGCGTGAGTTTTGGGGAACAAAAACCCAAAACTATGGCAGCAGATTAGGGCATTGTTAAGAAAAAAAGACATTTCATTATGAATTACAGTTTATATTGATGATATATATCCACTCACTGTTGTTATTATTAAAAACTTAACTCCATATAGCTAGCACCTATGCTTATTAGTAGTAGGAGACAGGATCAAGGAAAAGATTTATTCTAAGTGGGTAGATGTTCAAGTATAGGAAAAGAAGCAAATACAGAGCACTCTAGAGAATGTTAATTCAAGAACAAATAGAAATCAGTTAGATTTGACTATCAGATGTATCAATCCTTGAGAAGAATTTTTTGCAGATATGAAAGTTCAAGTCCTGCAAATCTAGATTCTAAAGCATACATTTGAGTTACATGTGGAACAGCACATTACATCTGAGTAAGATTATAAAAAAAGATGTCTATCGAACATCAGAATCAAATAACTTGGATTTTCCATTGCATCACTTTATCTTTTCTTTTTTTTTTTCTTAAGATATTCTTTTTAAATGTCTGGAATTGTTCTCATGTTTAGAAATACTGAAGGCCATAATGGATTCACACATCTCAAGTGAAGAGAATTGTAATTCAGAACAGTGACTTTCAGTTTCTGGCTACCATATCTACCAGTCCTTTTGAGACTGCATGTATTAGACATAAGCTATATTTAAATTAGTGAAAATATTTGAACTTCCATGAATCTCACCAGGTGAAGTAAGAAGTTAAAACCTCCATAGGCCTTTGCTCAGGAATTTGCATTCCAATTATTTTTCTCTAGTTTGTGCCACTTTTTTCCTTTTTTAAATTTTAAATTGACAATTGATAATTGTATAATATATGGGGTACTGACATTATTATTTATGAATACAATGTGTAATAACTAAATCATGCTAGTTAACACACCAGTCACTTCAAAAACTTCGCAATCTTTTTTTATTTTTTGCAGAAGTTTGTAATTTTAATTAAGTCCAAGTTATCATTTTGTGTATGTGTATGGATTTTGCTTTTCACCGAAAAGTGTGGTTACAATGTAATTTATTTCATAGCTGTCTATTACCAGGTTGAAGTATTTTATCTGGGTTCCTAAATCATCATTTTTTATAATCATGAATAGACACTGAATTTTGCCAAAGGCTTTAAATGACTAGTAAACATTATCATATCCTTTTCTTGTTTAAAAAATGATGCATCTCAGTGATCAATATTTGAATATCAATACCTTGCATTCCCCGAATAAATCATCCTTGTTTTTGATGAGTTACCTTTTTAAATATTGGTTGAGTTGCTTTACATAATTGAGGATCATTGTGTCTGTAATCATGAAAGATATTTGTCTTAATTTAGTGTTTTTGTTTTCTGAAATGATTGTCTTTTATTAGTACCAGAGTATCCCTAGCTTCATCAAACATTTGGATATATTCTCTTCTTTTCTTTTATTTGAAAATTATATAAAGAATCGATATTATACCTGTGGTAGATAGCTTCCTAGGCTGACCTTTGTTGATCCCCACCTCCTGGCATTTATGGCCTTGTGTAACCTCCTTTCCTTGATTTTGGGGTGAAATTAATCCCTGGCTTTAATGAACAGAATATGATAAAGGTGATAGGACTTCACTTCTGAGATTAGAATGTAATCTTGCTAGATTACTCTCTCTCATACACTCTCTCTTGTTTACTCTGATGAGTCAAGATGTTATGTTGTGAGATGCCCTGTGAAGCGGTCTACAGAGCAAGGAATGGAGAGAAAGTTCTCCTGGCAATTAGTCATGAGGAACTGAGGCTCAATCTAACAGTATATAGGAATTCGTTCCTGCAAACCACCACTTGTGCGAATGAGGAATGAGATCTTTCCCAGTAAGGCCTTAAGTGACTATCAATACCTGAGAGACCCAAAACTGGAGGACCCAGCTATATAAGCCACAACCAGATTCCTAAACCACAGGAACTATGAGAGATACATACTATTTTAAGACATCTGTGGTTAATTTGTAATGCAATAATAGATATATCTAGTACATTTTTTTCCTTAAATATTTGGTTGAATTTACTAGCGAAGTCATTGGATCCTTTATATATTGGAAGGTTTTTAACTAAAAACTTGAAAAAGCAGATTTAGAGCTACTCAAGTTATTTATTAATTTTCAAGTAAGCATTAGTAGACTGTGTCTCTCATGAAATTTGTTCCTTTAATTTACTTTTTTCTATTTTATTGCCATAAAATTACACTTAATCTATCAGCATTATCATTTTAGTCTCTAGGATTTGGATTGATGTCTTCTATTTCATCTCTGATTTTGGCAAATTTTGTCTACTCTCTTTTTATTTTGCTCTGACCTGGCTAGAGGTTTATCAATTTTATTCATCATTTCAAAGAAACAACTTTCATTGATTTCCTTTCTTGTCTTCCTGGTCAATGTCATTATCACCTGTTCTAACCCTTATTATGCCCCTTTCTCTGCTTGTTTTGTGTTTAATTTTTATTTCTTTTATTAGTTTCTTAAGGTGGAAGCACAGTCATTGTTGGTGACATTTTTTTCTCTTCTCGTATAAGCATTTAATGCTTGTAAATTTTTCTGTGAGAACAGTTTTATTTGCAACCCACCATTTTTGATTTGTTGTGTTTTTACATAATTTGACATAGTCGCAATTTTCATTATTACCTCTTTGATACATCATTTCCAAGCTTAATTTTCAAATATTTAGAGAATTTAAAAATATTTTTGGAATTGTTTTTAAGTTAATTCTGCTATAATTTTTTTAAGTTTTGCTTTTGGCCGAGAATAAGGACTATCTAGGAGAAATTCCATGTTTACTAGAAAAGAATGTGTACCCTGCTGCTGTTTGGATCGGGCTATGCTATTAATATCAATTAGCTGAAGTTGATTGATAATGTCATTCACATCTTCTCTGTATATAATGATAATGTATGTAGTTCTAAATTGATTACTGAGAGAGCAGCATTAAAGTCTTCAACTAGATAAATGTGGATTTATCTATTTCTTCACTCAATTTTACCATTTTTTCTTCATGTATAAATAACCTTGTTGAATCTGTAAATATTGAGGGTTGTTACATCTTCTTAGTGAATTTATCTTTTTCTTATGATGCAATACCCCCTTTATTTTATAATATTATTTCTTATAAAGTGTACTTGTCTGAGGTACACTTCAGAAGAAATTGTACTACAAGGTTATAGAGAAATCCATTTTTCTTAGAATTAATGTTAGTGGTGTCTATCTTTTACCATTCTTTTATGCTGTGTTTATTTATGTCTTTATATTTAAACAAGTTTTTTGTAGAAGGCATACAACTCATCTTACTTGTCATTTTCCAGTATCTACATATTTTAATTGATGTGCTTATTTTATTGACATTTAATGCACTTATTAATATGATTGAGTTATAATATACTTCCTTGTTAACTGTTTTCTACTATTCCCTGTCTGTTCTATACTTATTTTTCCTTCTTTTATCATATAATGCTATACCATTTCAAATGCAGTGTAGGAGTCTTGTAACCACAGCTTTTTAGTTCCATTCTTCCAACCATTGTCTTATTATTGCCATACATTTTACTTTCCTATGTCATAGAACATTGTTATTATTTAAATATAACATAATCAACTAAATTTTAAAGTTTTTAAAAATAAGAGAATAATATTAATTCATTTACTTTTATTTCTCTAGCATTTCTCCTGCATCTTCACTTATTTGTCTAGGTTAAAGTTTCTTCTTTTTAACATATAGCTTATGCCCATTAATACTTCTCTTAGGGTAATTTTCATCATAATAAATCTTTTCATTTTCTGTGTGTCTAAAACTTTCTGTATTTTATTTTTGAAACATATTTTTGCTGTGTATACAATTCTAATTTTGTAATTTTTTTCTTCATTTTTGACAATGCCTTTCATTGTCTTCTAGCTTGCAGATTTTATTACAAGAAGTTAGCTGTAATTCTAATTTTTTTCCTGTGTCTATAGCATGTGTTTTACCTCTGGATTCCTTTAGAAAATCTTATTAATCATTAGTTATACGGGTTTTGGATAGTATATGCTTGGTTAGTTTTGTTTGTTTGTGTTTTAGTTGTTTTTTAGTTTTATTTCTGTTTTTATAGATAAAGTATTTATCCTACTTGTGATTCTCTAAATTTCTTGGATACATGGTTTGGAGCATTTCATTATTTTTGCAAAAATAAAAAAAAATTGTCATTACTTTTTCCTAATTTTTCTTACAATCTGTTCATTCTCTATTCTCTATCTGGGGTTCACTTTCACATGTGTGAGACTATTTGCTATTGTCTCACAGCTGTTAGATGCCTGCTTTGTTTGTTTTTTACTTACTGCTTTACAATTCTGTTTGCCTTATTTTGACATATATCCAAGTTCATAGATTCTTTCTTCAGATGGGTTGAATTTACTAATAATTCCAAAAAAAAGCATTTTTTCTTAGTTTGGGCAACTCTGATGAAAACAATGAACTGGTGATTGTAAACGCAAACATTTATTCCGCATAGTTAGGGAGGCCTAGCAATTCACGATCATGATGCCTGCAGGTTCAGTGTGGCACTGTTTCTGGTTTACAGATAGCTGTCTTCTTTCTTATCTTTACATAGCTCAGAAAGAGAGAGAGAGAGAGAAGAGAGAGAGAGAGAGAAAGGTCTTTTTTATTCTTCCTATGTCTCTTTTCATGAAGGCACTAATCCTATTCATGAGACCTTCTTTCTAATTACCTCCCAAAGGCCTGATCGCCAAGTATTGTTCAATTGGCAATTAGGCTTTCCCATATGAATATAGCAGGGATACAAACATTCAGACCACAGCAACATTTTTCATGTATCTTTTCTGTTATTTTATTTATAGCATATCTATTTGAAACTTTCTCATCATTTCCATATTTCTACTGAAATCTTCAACTGAGCATTCATATTGCCTACTTTCCTTTATATATCCCTTAACCATATTAATCACAGTTTTGTTACACTCTTTGTCTGATACTCGTGACATCTGAGTCATTTCCAATTCTGTCACTTTTGTTTATTTTGTCTCTTTGCAATGTGTGTGTGTGTGTGTGTGTGTGTGTGTGTGATTTTATATTTTTAGACCTTACAGTCTTTATCTGATTTTATAACATTGTATGTAGGAAAGTCGAGAATTAAGTAAATATTATTTACAGTGGTAAACTGTCATGTCACTTCTTTGCCAGGACTTCAGTGTGTATGAGTAAGGGCTGAGTTATTTCAGTTCAGTAGTGCATTGAATTTAGGTGTTGTGGCTATGGATACTTTCTTTGCATTTACTATTAACTTAAAATTTCTCTAGTGTTAACTTTCACTTTCTGTATGGACTGGGTTGCTGGAGGTATTTTTTCAATTCCTGTTTCCATCTCAGCTTTTGACTTTCCTATTTGCCTGTGTCTCATAGAAGGTTTCTTTTCAACCTCATGCCCCTTGCTCAACGGTAGATTTCTTTACTGTTTGACTTCTCTAGTTTTTGAGTATTTCGTGGGTTGAATTGTGTCTCCGCACTAAATTCATATGTTGATGTCCTAATGCCCAGGACCAAGAATGTGACTATATTAGGAGAAAAGGCCTTTAAAGAGGTTACTAAGTTCAATTTAAGATGTTAGAACGGGCCATACTACAATATAACCGGTGTATTTATACGAAGAGAAAATTTAGACACCCAAAAAGACACCAAGAATGCATGCACAAAAATGAAAGACCATATGAGGACACAGAGAGAAGGCAGCTATCTGCAGCCAAAGGAGAGAGATCCCAGGAGAAACCTAACACCTTGATCTTGGACATCTAGCCTCCAGAAATACAAGAAAACAAATTTTCATTGTTTAAGCCACCCAATCTCTGCTATTTTGTTATAGCAAAATAATCAATTCAGGGTTTGCTAACGTGTGTTGGGGGTATTGGAATACCTTGTATCTTCTGTTGATGTAATCAGACCCTGGATTGTCAGACCTTTGGTGTGTCACTTTCTCAGTGATCCCGCTCCTTTAGCAGCATTAGGACGTTTCTCATAGTCTGCACCCAGTACATTTTCCTGCCCTTTCCTCACATGTTGTATTTTTTTTTTATTTTTTAGTATTTTTGTCCAGGCTGCAAATGGTTCTTTAACTATACTGTTAGGACATTAGTATTTGGTGCCTTTTATCAAGATTGGGCCTTCTTTTTCTTCAGGTCATAATATTCTGAGTAGGGTTTTTTTGCCTTTCCCATAGTGGTGACTGCTCCCCTACCCAGTCCTAATCTTAGGAGAATTTTTCCATTTTTCCTCTCTACCATCAATACTTCTTAGAAGCAGACAGTGGAATCTGTGGAGAAGAGCCTGCAAGTATGGGGAGCAGGGGGAAACTTGCCTTAATATTGCAACTCTCAGGGGTGCTATATCCTTACAGTAACTCAAACTATCTCAATAGTTCCTTAAAACACTTTAGCCGAAATCTTCTTAACTATGCTGTGTAATCTAGTGCTTGCAATCCACCTTTCCTTGGTGGCATCTATCTCTCCTTCAATTTAAAAGTAGTTGATTACAGTGTAATCTTAACTTTATTATGGCTTTAATAAAAGTTATTATTTTAATTTTATGTATCTTTTTCTTGTTGTTAGGGTCAGAAATATAATATTTTCAGCTTTCTTTGTTCTTAATGAAAGTCAGGGGAAAAAAAGCCATCTTTATGAAAACCATCATTAATAATTTGAAATTAAACAATAAATGTTTTCTGAAAGAATTAATGAATAAATGGAAAAATGAAGTTCGAATTTAGTAATATATTTCAAATCATAACAAACATGCAAAAGCCTACACTTAAACTCAGCCCTGAAGACACAGTAAGGTTTGTGTGTAGCACACTGCTTAGGTAAATTAATTTCTATGTTACTCATCAGATTTGATATTTTGAAGTTTGTCAGAGACTGATCTCCCAGATAATTCCTCACTATGTTTTAATACATCTATCAACTCTCTGATCTGTGTGGATAGTTTCTTAAAATATCAAAAGATTCACCCCAATATCTAGCTGCCTAACTTGTTTTGTAATGTAGGAAGTTTCTCACTTGCTTTTGATACAAAGGTTAAAATATACTTAAATCTTTCTATGTTACTGAGCTCCAAACACTTGCATTTATATTATTAATAAATCTGCTCTCCTATATTGTGTTTTTGAAACATGCATCAACATTAATTTTAAAAAAATATTACTGTGTCGGATGTGATTATAATCACAGAGCTTATTCATACTGTTAATAAGGTTAAATTCTAAACAGAAATTTGTATCAGATGAGATCTGGGCTGAATCATGAAATGAATTTCATTTTACTTTTTTACTACTCTAGTTGGGTTCAACACTTCCAAATTAATCTTTCAAATATCTAGGACACTCTAACCATCTTCCTTGGTACAGATATTCTCTTATCTTCTTTAAATATATATTTTTTCTCTATCCTAGTTTCTCAGGTTTATTCTCCTGGTTAGTTTGTAATTGAAAATTCCTATCATGTCTATGATATAACAAGAGAATACTTACAGCTTTCAGATTATTCTGATGACTCATTGTCAGCAGAATTAAATCAGAGTTAGTCCTGACAAGCAAGCCATTTAAAGGGGAAGTCAGTTAATGGGATGTATTCATAACTAATTAATAGCCTCATCCTTATATCATCCTTCCATTCCACTAATACTCCCATCCTACTATTTTAAAAGCAAAGTTCATTATAAATCCCCTTAGTGCAGAAAAGAGTAGATTGAAGAAAATACACATTTTTTTGAAAATTTTCTAGCAATAGAACCTTTACAACTTATGATTCTGAAGAGGCACTAAAGTACTAAGGTTGGATCTTAGAGAATGCCCCTAGAATTTCTGAAATGTGTTTCCCACAAAGACTCTTTTCTGTGTGCCTCAGAACATAGATTTTGAATGTCTAGTTTTGTGGTTTTGAATGGTACCTTGGAGTATGGAATGAAAGTCAGATGGGGGACGGATGGAAAAAGGTACACACTAGTAATGCACCTATTGTTTCACATCATCAGGTGAGAAAAATGATTCATATTTACTTGTCATATTTTGACATTTTGACCGAGCCCCCTTTGCTTCCTCATGTTTTTATTTTGCATTGCAGACCAGTACCAGATCTATATTCTGAATTGAAACCATATCGTGATTTGTGTTTTTTGAAAATGTAAATAAAAATTAAAACTTCTTTTCAGTAATTAACTAAAAAAATATAGTCTTGTCTATTGTTGTTGTTATTGTTGTTGTTGTTGTTGTTTTGAGATGGAGCCTCGCTCTCTTGCCCGGAATGGAGTGCAATGGCACGATGTTGGCTCACTGCAACCTCCACCTCCCGGGTTCAAGAGATTCTCCTTCCTCAGCCTTCCAAGTAGCTAGGATTACAAACACATGCCACCACGCCCCGCTAATTTTTGTGTTTTTCGTAGAGATAGGTTTCACCATGTTGGTCAGGCTAGTCTCATGCTTCTGACCTCGTGATCCACCCTCCTCCGCCTCTGATAGTCCTGGGATTACAGGCATGAGCCCCAGCGCCTGGCCAGTTTTGTCAATTTTGTGCAACTTTCCTCTTTCTTTATTAAATTTTTATTTGCTCACTTGGCAATATTCATATGTCTAGGCTGTCACTCATAGGAAAAGCCTGTGATATTTTACCGATATGCAGAGGAAAATTATCAGGAAAAGATACATAATTTGAGGTGCTATTTTCCTGTGATTTCACTGTGTCTTTAAGGATAATCTGAATAAAGCATCTAAATAAAACGGTTGACACTAATGTTGAAAATGCCAGCTCCTACGTCAAAATCAGTTCAAAAGAAAGAGAAAGGAAATGGGGAGAACTTTGGTTCTGTGGGATGAGTGTTAACTACTCTTTTTTACAAACATTATATACTTTAATTATTTATTAGTTAACAACACAGGATTTTAAAGAGCATTTCTAAAAATTACGTTTGGGATATTTCTGGAAATTTAATAAATGGGAACATTTTCCTTTGAAAAATAGAGTTTAGCATCCATTTTAATTGTATCTCTAGTAAAAGTTGGAGTAGGAAAATGACAGCAATAGATCTGTTCTCCATCCTCTTATTCTGTCCTAGAAACAACTCTGACCTGGCAAGACATAATAGAAGAAAGTAATTATTCTGAGAATTTTGTTTAAAGCAGACTTTTTGGAAATAAATAACATAACTGCTCAAATGTTCAGTGAGATAACTTTTCATCTCAAAATTTTTTGGGGGTTTTTTTTTTGTTGCTTTTTTTTTTTTTCAGTTCAGCCAATTAGTGTATTCAGGTATTAAATTTTATTTAATTAAAATGAATGAAACTATACATTATTAAGGTAGGTTTCTTTTATATTAGTAAAACTATGTTTATTCATTCACTTATGGATGAATAAGTCAGCACGTTTTACCTGAGATTTTATACTATATTATGTTAAATGTCCTGTAACTCTTCTAATCATTATGGAGACTTCCAACTTCTCCTCCTCTCTTATTCATCAAAAGAAAAATCTTGGCTATGTATGAAGAAAAGAATGAAAATCACAAAATAAGGACTATTTTCTAGTGGTATAAGAAAACTGGCCAAAGTGCAATGCCTCCGTGTGATGCTCTCTTCTTTTGTACTTTTATTCAGCCACCAAGGGAAGAGGCTGGGACTTTCCACAACTTGATGTTCCCTTTGCGTTTTTGGTAGGTGAAAACATGCTAATACTTCAGGCAGGATCTTAGCAGAGAAAAACATAGAGTGGAAGCTCTTTACATCTGCTTATGATCATAATAACAACAATAAGGGCCAATCTTAATGCCCATTAATTGCTTGCTATGCAGCAGATACAATGCTAAAGATTTTATGAACACAAATTCATTAAATTCTCATAAAATGCCTGTGATACAATAATAGTCTTCTCTCAGTATCCATGAGGGATTGATTCCAGAACCCCCCAACAATTACCAAAATCCAGGGATGCTCATGTACCTCACAAAAAATGTTGGAATATTTGCATATAATCTATGCACATTCTCCTGTATACTTTAAATAATCTCTAGTTTACTTATAATCCCTAACACAATATAAATGCTACTCAAATAGTTATTTACTGTATTCTTTTTCAAATTTTTATTATTTTAAATTGTTATATTGTTCATCTTTTTGAATATTTTTGATCTCCGGTTGGTTTTATGCAGAACACACAGATGCATGACCTGTGGATGGGGCTTATCACAAAAAAATAAACTGAGGCTTAGTGTAATAAAATATTTTATATCCACTAAGAAATATAGTTGTTAATAAAAGGCATCCATAAGTTTACACATTGCCTAATGAAGCACAATTAGGAAAGAAATCATACACAAAATTGAAACTAAAAAGCCCTGAAATGACCCTTAGGAGCAACAATTTTATCTACAATAGAAGATTGAGTGTAGTTGTTTAAAAATGTGATTATAAATTTTTCACACTCCCATCAAGGTTGGAGCCAAACCCACCCCAGTTTACCCTTGTGTTTGTGCTAGACTTAGTGACTGACTCCTAATGACATTAATATGGTGTCTCTCAAACTACATAATAAAAGACACTGTGTATTCCTCCTTGTTCTATCTATCACTCAATCAGGGGAAAGGCAGCTGCCATGTCTTCAGGCCATTCATGTAACCCTCTTGGCAGGTGACACAGGTGGGAACTGAGAGACTTCCTGCCAAGTGCATTGTGAGTGAGCCAGCTGGAAAGCATCAGAGGACTAGGTTCCAGACTGACATATTGACTGCAACTGTATTAGAAACCCAGAGGCAGAGCCACTCAGGTAAACACAAATTACTGATCCAAAGAAACTATGAGATAGAAAATATTTTGTATTTCTACTTGCTATGTTTGGAGAAATTTATTATTTAGAAATAGGTAAACAATACAGAGAAGATTTAAATATTAGGCACAGGTCCTTAAAAATGACAAGTACAAGAAGCTTTAAAAAAAATTAATAATGACCAAATCCTCCCTTTTAAGAATTCAAGTGCCTATGGCATAAAATATTGCAAAGAAAATACTACAATCAAGTGTAACAACTTGTTTTCTAGACAACACGTAAGGCAAAGTAGGAACACAGAAATGTATGCAAAATATTTTACTTGGGAAGACTGAGAAAGGTTTTATCAGGGAAGTAATATGAGATTCTAAGTCAACTATTGAAGTTCTCTGAACAAGTTAGTAGAATATTAAATAAAATGATGTGTCTAAAATACAAACAAAAATATAGCTGGCCCTTCTTGAGACTTGTGAGATAAGGAAGATTTATATCTGCTTCATAGAAAATAAATACAGATAGCTGGTTGCGTTAAGTGCCTGAAATGAAATTTAAGGTAGAAATTGTCAAAGGCAAACATTTGTTTCCATTAAATTAAACTCAAGGAAAATTAAGCATATGTGCTAAGGAAAAATTGTTAATGTAGAATAATAAATCTGTATTTTGACAGTTCTTGTATAAATCATGTTTTTCAGGGGCACTCATTCCAAATTGAATTTGTTATCTTGAGTTAGTTACGTGCTAGATAATCTCATTCAAAGATATTTTCTCCAAATAAGTCTGTCAATTTGCCATTCTAAAAACTAATTCTAATTAATATTAAAGATATTGAGTTATCTTTGGACTAGGGTTTAGTGTTCATGAATATAAGTGTTTTCTGCTTTTGAGTCTAGCAATTCCAATGATTTGACATTAATAATAATGTGCCTTTTTAGAAGCAGTTCAACGTTAAAGTGCTCTTTAGTCAATGTCATATGATTTAACTTACTTGTGGCTTCTAAAATAATTAATTCTCAGTTATACCTAGAATGCTTTAATGTAGTGCACTACTTTAAAGTAGAACAAAACAAACTGACTAAACACCAAGCATTTTCCCTAACTTACAGACATACAGGCACACCTTATTTTATTGCATTTTATTATATTTTCCAGATACTGTATTTTTTTACAAATTGAAGGTGTGTGCCAATGCTCCATCAAGGAAGTCTTCCATCAGTGTCATTTTTACAACCACATGTGCTCACTTTGTGTCTTCGTGTCATATTTTTGTAATTCGTGCAATATTTCAAATTTTTATGTTATTATTACACTGTAGTCTTTGATTTGTGAACTTGGATTATAATTCTTTTGGGGCACCACACACCACTCTCATACAAAAGAGCAAATTTAATCAATAAATGTTGTGTGAATTCTGACTGCTCTGTTGACAGGCCATTCCCTGTTAAGTGTACAATAAGATTATGTCTGAAAAACAATAAACATAACTTAGTTAAAAATGCTTTATTCTTTAAAAAAGCTAAAGAGCATCTGAACGTTCAGTTAGTCATAATATTTTTGCTGATCAAGGACCTTGTCTCAATGTTGATGTCTACTGACAGAGCAGGGTGGTGGTTGCTGATGTTTGAGCTGGCGATGGCTATTTCTTAAAATAAGAGAGCAAGAAAGTGTGCTGTGCTGTCTCGATTGACTCTGTCTTTCACAAAACATTTTACTGTTGCATGAGATGCTTTTTGATATCATTTTTACCCACAATAGAACTTCTTTCAAAATTGGAGTCAATTCTCTCAAACCCTGCTAATGCTTTATAAACGAAGTTTATGTAATATTCTAAATTCTTTGTTGTCATTTCAACAATATTCCCAACATCTTCACCAGAAGTAGATTCCATCTCAAGAAACTATTTTCTTTGTTCATCCATAGGAAGCAATTCTTCATCTGTTCAAGTTTTATCTGTTTTCTAAGCAGTAAATCTCAACGGCGGGCTTAAAATATTCAACAAACCATGTTTTACACAAAGTTACTATCATCCAGGCTTTGTTGATATATTTATAAAGTCCAGGCAGAGTAAATTCCATATAATTTTTAAAGGCCTTAGGTTTCTCCCTGTCTTTGGTCCTTCTATTCCCTGAAACACAACAATATTGATATTAGGACAATTAATAATGCTACAATGGCTTCCAAGTGTTCAAGTGAAAAGCAGAGCTGCACCTTTCTTACTTTAAACAAAAATTTAGAGAAAATTAAGCTTAGTGAGGAGGGCACATTAACAGCCTTGGCCTCTTGCACCAGTTAGCCAAGCTGTGAATATGAAGGAAGAGTACTTGACAGATGTTGAAGTGCTATGCTACTCCAGTGAAAACACAATTGATAAAAAAGCAAACCAGCCTTATACGAAGATCATTTTACTGGTCTGGATAGATCAAACCAGCCACCATATTTCCCTAAGCCAAAGCCTAATCCAGAGCAAGGCCCTCCCTCTCTATTCAATTCTATGAAGGCTAAAAGAGGTAATGAAGCTGTAAAAGAAAAGCTGGAAGCTAGCAGAAGTTGATTCAAGAAATTAAAGAAAATGAACTACCTCCATAACATAAAAGTGGAAAGTGAAGCAGCAACTGCTGATGTAGAAGCTGCAGGAAGTTATCTAGAAGATCTAGCTAAATAATTTTTATAGATGACTACACCAAACCACTAAGTAACAGATTTTTAATGTAGAAGCAATAACCTCTTATTGGAAGTAAATGCCACCTAGAAATTTCTTAACTAGATAGAAGTCAATTCCTGGCTTCAAAACTTCAAAGAACAGGCTGACACTCTTGTTAAAGGCTAGTGTAGCTGATGACTTTAAGTTGAAGTCAACACTAATGTACCATTTTGAAAAACCTAAGGCCTTTAAAAATTATATGGAATTTACTCTGCCTGGACTTTATAAATATATCAACAAAGCCTGGATGATAGTAACTTTGTGTAAAACATGGTTTGTTGAATATTTTAAGCCCGCTGTTGAGATTTACTGCTTAGAAAACAGATAAAACTTGAACAGATGAAGAATTGCTTCCTATGGATGAACAAAGAAAATAGTTTCTTGAGATGGAATCTACTTCTGGTGAAGATGTTGGGAATATTATTGAAATGACAACAAAGAATTTAGAATATTACATAAACTTCGTTTATAAAGCATTAGCAGGGTTTGAGAGAATTGACTCCAATTTTGAAAGAAGTTCTATTGTGGGTAAAAATGATATCAAAAAGCATCTCATGCAACAGTAAAATGTTTTGTGAAAGACAGAGTCAATCGAGACAGCACAGCACACTTTCTTGCTCTCTTATTTTAAGAAATAGCCATCGCCAGCTCAAACATCAGCAACCACCACCCTGCTCTGTCAGTAGACATCAACATTGAGACAAGGCCCTTGATCAGCAAAAATATTATGACTAACTGAACGTTCAGATGCTCTTTAGCTTTTTTAAAGAATAAAGCATTTTTAACTAAGTTATGTTTATTGTTTTTCAGACATAATCTTATTGTACACTTAACAGACTACAGGTACTGCAAACATAACTTTATTTGCGCTGGGAAAACAGAAGTTTTGCATGACTCACATTATTTCAACAGCCAGTTTATTGCAGCGTTCTAAAACCAAACTCATAGAATCTCCAAGGTATGATTGTACTCAGGACACCTCCTACACATTTCCTAAAGTCCCTGTAGTCCATTGCCATATATAGCAATCAAAATAAAAAAGAAAAAAACACAGTATCAATAATAATAACAAGAAATGGCAGTGTAGATCAAGTTTTCTGAGGACAAGAAAAGACCCCCACTATTTAAAAGGCAAATCAAACCATAATTTTTCCTTTCTAGCCATCCATTTGTTATTATTTATTTATTTATTTATTTTAGAGGCAAAAACAATGGAGTTTTCAACAATATAAGGAAGTTTGAGTCATTACTAAGTATCTTATTTACTACATGTGTGAATTTGTTTAAGACATTTATTTCTCAGTGTCCATTTCCTCATTAATTAAATGAAAACTGCAGCAATTCTTTAGTTTGCTATTGGTATGAATTGAGTTTATTTGCATGAACGTGTGAGTAGAATGTTATTCACTATGCAAATGTTAGTTTCCATTCCTCTGACCTGTGAAGGTTTGGGGTCATGTATGATGACAAATTTATCTTTATTCCCAGCACTTTTCACAATAACTAACCAAAAGCAGAGGTCCTTAAATTTGTGTTGAATGATTGATTAGAAATAAGCCACTTGGATTCATTTTCTAAACCTTTTCTTATAAGTATTAAACTTGTATTTTTCAACTTTTATGATATTAGAAGAAAATAGATTATATCTTTTATAAATTGTTTATCTTACTTCAACACTAGAAAATTTCAGAAGATAAATTTTATGGTTTTAATATTTCTTTTCTCACCCAGTTCCCTAGAGAAATACTGACATATATTCTGACACTGTTAAAAATGTAGCAGATAAGTAAGAAACATAATTATAAAATTATCATAATGTGGTGGAACAGATGGTGATGTAAATTGATCTACCTGCAAGCCATGAACGAAAGAATAGGTAAAGGTTAGAATAAATACAAGTCAGGTCAACAACGTACAACAGTAGGAAAAGAAGTGTCCCCACTGGATACACAGACAATGGTACCAAAACTCTATAATTAACTAATTCTTATAACTGGAAGATAAATATCTTAGCAGAGGTACTCATTGGGAGGATCTATCAAGACCTGGAATACAGACTATATTAGTTTAGAAATTTAAGGTAACATTGAAGCTAATCACTTTTACTGTTTAATGAAATCCCTATTTTAAAGAACCATTTCAGATATTTTGAAAGAAACGTATTTGAACCAATTGTCCCTAATTGAATTGGATTACTGGCATGATTCTGGTGTCTAAGATTAGAGAAGATTTATGGACACTGTTTTACATGGTCTATATATTTCTGCGAGTATTTATAGCAGGATGTTTTGATAGAAACTTCCACAGTCTATGTTTTACTATATAAATGATATTTGCTTATGTTAAAAAAAAAAAACTTTAGAGGAATCCATTGTGACCATCAGGGATTCAAAAATTATACTTTAATAAATCCTGAAAAGTGCACATTTAAGACATCACAGTTTCTGCAGTATATACAGTGATGTTCTCATGAAGGTTTTGATTCTGTTGATATAATTTAAATCTAGGGAATTTAATAGTCTTGATGATAAACAAGATATCAATAAGCATAAATTGTCATCACATGTCCTTATCATAGATGTAGTACAGGTGTTAATAACATTATACTGTGGCAAATACTTAAGTCACCATAGACTTATCACACAGAGTGGACAGAAACAATTCTCTCTGCTAATAGTTGTACAGGATTGCTTAAAGAAAAAAAAAAATCCCAGCATAAGTTAGGGATATGTTTGCCTAGCAGCTCTTAGGCCAAAATAATCATTTTTATCAGAAGATCTGCTAAAATTAAAGACTACAGATAATATTATATCATTTATTTGTTGTTCTCAAAAGTAAAGTCATGGTGTTAGCTGTTCATATTTCTTGCCCTCAGTTATTTTGTTTTCTTGTATAGTGATTAGATATTCAGCAGTCAAATTATCTCTATTTGATAAAAAACAACTTTTATGTTCATAAGAGCCAAAAGTTAAACACTACTAAAATATTCATTGAAAGTTAGAGGTATTATATTCACTCAATAACATTTATACAGTAATGAAAATCAACATCTATAACTACATGCAGCAACATGAATGAATCCTATGAATATAGTTTAGTGTACAAAGCCAGTCATGAGAGTACACACTGTGTGGATATGTGTATTAATTTATTGTAAATGGAAGAAAATATGTGAAACTTACTTAGGTTTCAGAATAGTTGTTATACTTGGCAGAAGAGGGGTGTGTCGCCGGGGAAATTAGAGAAACTTCAAGATTGCTGTTAATGTTCTCTTCTTGACTGTCAGTTATAGTTCAGTTGGAAAAATGTTATTAATATGTAACAACATATGAGACAATTCTCTACAGATATATTACATTTTTGTATACCTTAAGGGCAGAGGTACTAGATGCCTTTTCAGAGATTATCTTTTCTAAAATATTAATATTGAAGTGACCATGGAAAATAAAGGAATAGTTCCATCAGGAGCTGGGAGAAGATTGGTTTCCTGACTAGTACAATAAAGATAATGCTTCTCTCCAGGAAAAAGTTTGAGTAGGTTAATCTGTAGCCCCTTTTATGGAAGATTGGTTTACCTAGTTCACAGCCTGCTGCATGTATAAATGTCACTGAGCCCTTGTCACATGACCATGTGGGAATCAAAGCTCAGGAAACATGGGAAATTATCATATTTTACTTCTACTGCTGTGAGCAATAATCATTCCTTTGTTCTTTTGTTAAGAGTCTCACGACTTCTGCCACCATCCATGAAACAGTAGCAGACTACCTTGTTAGCTTGAGAGTAGGGTAATACCTCAAAACCTTCACATTTTTTGACACTAAGGTAAATAACCACTTTACAGATGTCGTTAAGTAGTTAAGTATAACATATATTTAATCAAAAGTAAACTATAGTTATTGGCGTATGTGCTTTTTTATACACGCACTACCCTTTAACAGAAACTTAAAAATTACTTGGAGCAGTCCTGATTCCTTATAAATCATAAATCACAACAATAAGCACATATAGAAACCAAAAAGTATTTCTTGTTCTAGAAGATAAACACACACACACACGAAGTCAAAACAAGTTAAGCACTTCCTAGTACACATAGAGCAATAATGAACTTTTTCATGCAAAAGCATTAGCTACTTTTCTTGGGGAAAAAAAGGATTCGGGATCATGGATTTCTTAGGCCCCTGCCTTTTAATTATATAAATATTTTATCCATTTTCTTTGAAAAATTATACTGCAATTTTTATTACTCTGTCCCATGTATTAGCTATTCAAGTTTTATGCTTGCCTACAAATTAGTAACATTTAAACACTATTTTAGGATTTTGAAATGTTGTATCTTTATTTTATTCATTTTGCTTGAAGAGAAACAAGGATTGACGTATTTGCCAAGTGACCAAATGAATACTGCTTGTCCTATTTATAGAGAAATTTATTTGTAGAAGATTAGTTGGAAAACGCATCTGATAATACCATATTTGCACAGAGTTTATGTTTGGGGGGTAACTAAACTCAGATCACACTGAATTGTAAGTCTATTGGGAAACATGGTATGCTAGTAATAATGCTTAACACGGTAAATAAGGACACTGAAGAATAGAAAACTTACTTAATTTTTCCACAATTATTTTAAAAATTTTTAGAGGAGGTACCTGAACCTGGATTTTACCAAAATACTCTGCCTTCAAAGTCATAAATTTAACCTAAAAGGGCCTTTCTATTTAAGCAATACATTTATGATAGTAAATGGTATACAATTCTATACATGATAAGTCCTAGTCATTTTAATATCTGAATATTAAAATTGTCATTTCATCATCTAAATATAAAAACATGACTGACATTTTTGAAAATTGAAAATTGTATTGAAAATGAAGCATTGAAAGAAAAACTCAGAAATTAGTAATTACTAAATATGCTAGAAAGGTAATACATTCTCACAGCTTCAGTTCCCATAGCATGCAGTATTCTCTAAAACAGTGTCAATGGCTCAATTCAGCATATTGATATTGAAAGCAGCAAGAAACAAAGCCATAAAAATAGCCTAATAAAAAATAAGCAATTTGTGGGTGGTGAAAATGTATTCTGTATGAAAAATTTTGTACAAGACCCTATGGGTTTCCTCTCAGCTATACAACTAGGCTGGCTTTCATAACTGGGGCTGTTCTCCAGGGATTCTTGTGTTGCTTTTTGGCTTTGATAAAATAGAGAAGGGATGAGAATATTGAGCCTGATTGGTTCACTACTCTAGGGACAAGGGCTTGAAAGCTTCTCAGCAGGCTTTTTAAAACAAACAAAATATAATCTTTCAAATATAAGTATGAAAGGCTTATAATTTAAAGAGAAAATTGGTTTTGTGTGGTGATATTTTTGGGGTGCTTTAATCACTGCCTTCACCTCCCTACTCCTCATATCAGGTAATTGAGTTAATAAATAGTCATAATTCTCATCCTATTATTGTGTTCAGAGTTATGTTGATTCAATTAAATTGTTAATATCTTTTGACTTTAGCAAGTTAGGCTGCGGATTAAATAAGATCATAGTAACATAATTGCTTTGAAACTGCTTTTTACAAAATCATATTAATAGATCGTTTTCATTTTATATGTACATTTGCATAAAATTACCCAAAATGTCCAACGGGTATAAAAAGTTCCAGGAACCCACATATAGATAAGAAGGGTTAATGTGTACATGTAAGATCACATTGTTGACCTTTCTATCTCTCACAGTAATAGTTTCCTATGAAAAACTCTTTACTGAGCCATTACAAGAGAATAATCACCCAATTTCACGACTTATATATACACACATTTTCCCTAATAATAAGGAACTCAAACAACACAATAGCAAAAATAATAATAATGGTAATCTGATTTTTTTATGAGCAAGAAACCTAAATAGATATTTCTCAAAAGATGACATACAAATGGTCAATAGGTGTATGAAAAAATGTTCAACATCACTAATCATCAGTGAACATCAAAATCACAATGAGACATTATTTCACTCCCAATAGAATGACTGTTATCAAAAAGACAGAAAATAACAGATGTTGATGAGGATGTGGAGAAAGGGGAGCGCTGGTACACTGCTTGTGGGAATGTAAATTAGTACGGCTACTATGGAAACAGTACAGAGTTTTCTCAAAAAGCTAAAAATAGAACTACCATGTGATCCAACAATTCCACTGCTGGCTATATATTTAAAAAAAAAGGGGGGGGTTGGGGGGAATCAATTTATTAAGCACATGTCTGCACTTCTGTGTCTTTTGAAGTACTATTTACAATAGCCAAGATATAAAATTAGCCTAAGTGTCCAGCAACAAATTAAAGCATAATGAAAATGTTGTAGAAATACATGATGGAGTATTATTCACCCATAGAAAAGACTGAAATTCTGTCATTTGCAGCAACATGGATGGATCTATGGAACATTCCGTGAAATAAGGCAGGCACTGAAAGACAAGTATTACATGTTTTTACTCATATGTATGAGTTAAAAATTTTGATATCAGTGAGTAGTAGTAGAATGGTGGCTACTAAAGTAGGGTAGGGAAAGGGATAGAATGAAAAGACATTGGTGAATGGGTACAAAACTACAGTTGGATAGAAGAGAGAAGTTCTGGTGTTCAATAGCACAGTAAGACTGCTATAGTTATCAAAATTTTATTGATATTATCAAAATATCTAGAATAGATGTTTTGGAATGTTTCCAATGAAAAGAAATAATAAATGTTTGAAGTGGTAGGTATCTTAATTACCCTGATTTGTTCATTACACACTGCATGCATGTATCAAAATGTTACATGTACCCTGAAAATCTGCACAACTATGTATCAGTTTTTGAAAGAATTACCAAAGCTATATAATTCCTCAAAAATAATTTATTGTCTAGTATTTTTACCAATGAATAAGAAATTATTTTATCAGAGGAGATTATATTCATAATACTTAAATTTCTCCAAAATATTAGCAATAATATGCTATCATAAATATTAATGTTATCATGGCCAACCATGAATACCTTGGCAATCTTCATAGTATGAAAATATGTCCATATTGATTTTTCAAAAAACTGATGTTGAAATTAAATCATATGTTTTGGTTTTGTTTTCATTAATCCAAATACCCATTGCTTTTCAGCTTTGGTCCTAAAAATACGGCTAATGATTTTCTTCTGTAGGTTCTGTCTCCCAAACCTTCTAAATTATTGTGTTTCATGCAATGCTCTTATTTTTGACAATTTGCCTTTTCTTTTCCTGTTTATTCTCTTGTCTTTGGCATCCAGTTTTTTAAGCCTATGAACTAACAGCAAGAAACTGAGGTAATTGTGAAAGAGTAGGACTTTTGTTTTTAAAGTAATACCTTTCTTAGTTTTGAATGTGTAATGTAAAGCATGTTATAGTTTTATGAATAAAATTTAACAAAACAGAAAATAAGTCAAAATCATTTTTAGATTTCTATAATTTTACATACCTCAGCATATAAAGTATAACATTATGTGTATCTTAGTAACTTGAGATTCAAATCTACAGAAATAAGTGACCCTTATAGAAAATCTTTAACATAGGGATAGTCAATTGGCGTTATTTCAGGAAGTACACACTTGAGAGGCATTGCTGTCCTCCCTTTAGCTAGCCATATTCTATCAATATATGAAGGTTTACCTATTAGTATGATAAATATCAGATATGACTTTTTACTAGCAAAATCATAACTTAATCATCCACATTGTGTCTTGTTATTTGTTTGGGAAAATTGTTTCCTGACCCCAACTATAAGACTACAGGACCCAGCTTATGGAATGCTGTCTTATCTATCTTGGCTGAACTTTCCACACAAAGCGACAAGAGTGCATGAAAAAGAAGTTTAGTGGACGAGTTTACGGACTGTTTATCCCTGCTTTCTAGGAATATTTTTCTAATACATATTGTATGCATGGCAAATTTTGACTGTGATTTGCTTTAATGATAAGATTTGACGAGGTAAGAAGATAGCTACTCAAAAATTCTAATTTATTCTGCACTAAAGACAAGCTATTGAAAAGTTTTAAACAAAGAAGAGGCATAATACAATTTGTATTTTAGAACAAGAGCTACGATGAAGAGCTTGAATTGAGATGAGTTGAGAGAACAGATAGGAAGGCAAACGTCAAGGTAAGTAAAACAAATTCTGTCTTTATTTCTTTCCCTCATTTTCGTCCATTAAAATTTCCCCTTCAGCCATTACAAAAAAAAAAGTTTCAAAAGTGTCCTTTTAATTGTTTGTGTATAGTAGTAGAAAAGATCTTAAGCCTTTCACTGCTTACTCTATGTTACACAACTATTCAGCTGTAGAGAAAGACATAACTGGTTTCAAAGTTCAATAATATATCATTAGATAATAAGAGGTAGGAAAATAATAAATGATGCAAGGCAGGGTATGCCGAATGCTCAAATGGAGGGTTGGAATTTATGCTTTTGAGTAGTGGAGAAGAAGACAACAAGCTGAAGATTGACAGAGGGGGATATTTCAATATTAAGGGATCAAGCTATTGGAATGTTACAATCAATAATTAATTTACTAAAAGGATTAAGATTAATTAAACAGCCCAGTTTCCATTAAAATATTTGTAGCTTAATATTTCATGTGAAAGAGTGGCAAATATAAACGTTTCTCACTTGACTTCATGATGGATATGGATCAAACCGGAAGCTGCCCAAACCAGCTGTGTTAATTTTGATGGAGTGACCCTATCAATGAGGTTCAACAAACATTAGTGTTATCATGGCCAGCCACGTGTAAGGAGACAATATATGTCTAGATTTTTGGATCATTTTAACATAGAACAGACAAGAGAAAATACGCTTTCCGCATTGCAAAGCTTTTCATTAATGTGAACTTGGCTCTGGGCAGCGTCCCCTAGGATCTCTGCACAAGCTGGCATGAGTTCTGTCATGGTAGGAATATTCAGGATGTTCACTTAACCAGTAAAATCTTCCCTACTAAGGGAGACTAGAGTAAATGGGATTCAAAAACAATGCCATTTTTTATTTAGTAACACCTGTGTTATGTCTGAATAAGAGCCATAAAAATAAGCGTTTGGGTTTCGGAAAGTCATTGCTCCCTACCTATGCCCTAGATTGAAAAGCATATTTTTAAATTTACTTTGATCTATTTCAATTTTTCTGGTGTTCTATTAGTTCAAAAGGTTTGGCAGCATATATATTATACTGTGATTTCATTTTGCTGAATATTTAGGGCATTTGTATTTCATTTTTATTCAAAGCAGTCGGAGCCCATTATGGTCACTACTTGCTTGTTAAATGCAATATTTTTCCTCTAATGGCAGCATAGAAATACTCTGATTTAAGTTTACGAAAATCTTCAATGTTAGTAAGTAAAATCACCAGAACTTCTCTGTATTATAAAGCACATTTAATTTAAATCATTTTTATCCAAATGAATGTAATAACCAAATAGCAAATACATTAGAGAGGATTTTTTATTGGAAATCCTAGCATAAAGTTAACTAAAACAACTCTAGAATTCCAATCAGAGCTCCTATAAAAATAAATCAGATTTATGTTAATGCTGTATACAGCCTATTCTTTGCAAAAGAACAGTGAGGGGAAAAAATCAGCAGTATTTAGAAATCTGTTAAGTTTAATAAATGTGCAGGTTTAAAATTCCAGTTGTGAGTTACATGGAAATCTACAAAGAAAGGCATATATATAGCTAATTAGTTACCACTTTTAGTAATTAACCAGCCCCCATGTGTTTATATTTATTGAACCAAGAAAAGATGCCATTTAGTGTGCAATTTTGTGGCAAGTCCATGCACTGAAATAATACTACTATGTGTATATGAACTTTTAATTGTATGTTTTATTTCAGACTTAAACCATTTTTATAAAGCAGAAGCCAGTGGGTAGCCACAGCTGGTAAAAGGAGAAAGCATTTTCTACTGCAGAGAACTCATTCATGAACCATATGAGCTGACTTAAAATGAAGTGCATCCTATCACAAGCAAAGCAACCACTGGGAAGACCTAGATATGTTCTTAGTTTGAGGTTACACTGATTTTGACATAAACATCTCAACTCCTTTTTATTCTCTTCCCTTGGATGCCATTTCTGTGAAATTTGAAGCTCTTAAAATCAAGACTCAAAGTCTGGAGAGTGTCAAGAGAAGTAGAAATACGTAAAAATATTGAGTGCCAGGTTTATCACTAATAATTTATACTCTTAACACGCTTGTAAAATACAGTACCACTGTTATTTCCATTTTGGAGGTTAAAAAAATCATCTATGAACCTATTCAATTTTTTAAACACTTCTAAACAAGGAACATTTCAACAAAAATAAAACCCTATGAGAATTTTGGTTGAGATTTAACAATTTATTTTCCATGCCGTTCACAATCCTCATTCATTACTCATCAATGCACAGCTAATGAAATACGGTTAAAATAGCACCAAGAGAAAAATCAATTGATTCTTAGAAACTTTTAGGAAACATGTTTTAGTGAGTTAATTTACTTCTAATTTCATTTTATTTTTATTATTTTTAGGTAATACATGTTCCTATGTTTTCAAAAATAAAATAAAAATGTAAAACAGCAGCCACTGTTATACCGTTCCTCACTATAATTCTTGATCCTCCAGGTAAACCCATTTTTATATACATATCAATTTTTGTTGGTGTCAATTTCACGTTTTTAAATAGCATAACATGCCTTTTTATTTTGAAGTTTTTGGCATGATATATTGACCTATCTCTAATGGAAAAATGAAGTTTACTTATGTTACATTATGCCACTGAAATAAACATATGCCAACTGTTGAGCAAGTGACACTTCCCACCTACCACCAGAAACAGCAGTACCAGGATATGATCACACTGCATGGTTTTGCAGCATCAAGTTGCCAAGAAGTCCACGATTTACTCAGATGATAAATAGATCAACAGCTCTACTCACTAAGAGACAGAGGAAGATCAGATTTTATAGTAGGCATTGGTCTCCATGGCCAGTGGATCTGGCCCTGCAGTGGACACAGGGAGGTAGTATACATGATACCTCTTGTGCTGCAGGCAAGACCCCATTCCCTTTCTGCTGTGAATAGATATAGTAGTGGGACTGACCGGGTGGCATATGACATTTAGTACATGCTTAAGCAGAACAAAGTACATACTGAGTCTGAAACAGGGAAAGAAATTCTCATATGAAGCAATAACCCCAGCAGTGGCCCTGGCAGCTCTTTGTCTCTTAGAAAAGAAGTATTTCAGATCCAAGGCCTATTCTTTTATGCAGTCTGTAGAGATTGAAAGACTTTTTTCTACCTCGACACTGACCAATCCAATGTAGCTCCATGAAGTTTTCAACATTAAACATTTTTATATAGATTATATATGTATATATCTTTTATATGTATTATATAATATTATACATAAAAATATTGTATACTTAAATAGAGTATGTCATGTAATGATATATAATTGCCTATATAATTATTATTCTGTTAATCCATAAATATGTTCATTTCTTATACTTTCTTCATTGGAAGTTTTCTTATGTCACATTTTTGAAAATTGGTTGCCAGAAATAGCTTAATTACAATTCCTTTTTCATGATACACTCCCATTGCTAATGCCATGGTCTACTTTTATTATGTAATTAACCATTTAATTAGCTAGTGCAATTTCTTAACACAATAAATACTGTGACTTGATTACCATCCAACCTAATTTAACCATTTAACCCATTCCTCTGCCTTCCCTGAAAAAAAGCATCCTTAGTTTTATTTTCATAATTCTATCGTTTTGTAAAATATATTTTATGTCATTTATGTGAACTTTAAATTAATATTTTATTTCAGTTGTTTTAATATCATTTAAAGGTATACATATAAATTAATGTAACATACTTAATGTAATAAAACTGTTCTTCATGTACTATTATATTGATAAAGTTTAAACATTATTGTTATTTGAAAGCTGTTTTGAGTGCTTTATAATATTCAGAACTGAATATAACAAAATAAATGTTGTTTCTAGTACCTTATACTATTCAGAAATGAATATAACACAAGTTTTTCATCTACTTCTCTTGATGGGCACTGAATTGTTTTCAGTTTTTACTGTTTTCCCCACTATCCCTATAAAAAAATCTTATGCACATCTTCTGTTCTGTATGCAAGAAGATTCCTTTAGGTGAATATCTCCGGGAAGAACTGTTGGTCATATACCGTGAAAAGGTTCAGTCTCAGGAGGTGATCTCAAAAGTTTTTCAAAGTGGTTGATTTAATTGGAAAACCCAGTTACTCATTCCCATACAACTCTGGGAAGGAGATACACTGCTTTGACATGAACACCTGTCTGGAACATCCTATAAAAGAAGTTAACTTCAATTGATGAAACTACTACGGTTTTGAGATTATATGTTAGTGAAGCCTAGGCTACCTTAGTTAACAAACACAGATGATATATATATTCTTCAGAGTTTCATGTAGATTTGCTAGGGCATATCATGGTACATTTCATATAATTGGAATTTAAAGGAATACATGTGTGGGAATGCATTGTGTGCCCGCTTGTAGTTTCATACCACAATTTAAAAACCAGAGTCATCAAAATAACTAATAAATGTTCACAACATATATTCTTCAGCCTCCAGATCTGGATGTTATCATTCAGTAGGTCTGGGATGGGCCCTTCAGAATTGTTACATGATTATATATAAATAGATGATAATATTACACAGCTATGTTTGAACACAACTGATTTCAGGGTTCATTAGAAATTCTGGTAAAATAACAAAATCTGACTGTAAAATACATCTCTCTAAACATGCCACTTATAGGACTTGCTGGAATTTGTAGCTAGTTTTTGAAAATTCAGAAGAATATTTAGACTTTATGAATCCGACCATAGAACTCTTGATTTAATAAGTCTCAGTTTAGCCATGAGGCTTTTCGTATATTGACCCACCATCTCAATGCAAATTTCTATAATGACTTGCTTATAAACTTACACTCTCAAGTGAGGAATATCATTTCTGTTTTTCTCCTTTGAGTCAGAAAAAGTTAAGATTGTACTACAGCTTGCAAGTAAATGATTGTTTTCCTTGTGAATTTATCAGACATTGTTATTCTGTTGCCAGCAACTTTAGTTCTATTGGTCAAGAATGTGCATAGCATATACTCTGTTCAAGGACTTCGTCTCAGGAGCTGAGCATACAAAAGTAAAAATACCCTAAAAAGGAAACAGATATACAATTCACATTTCTTAGATACTTATTATCGTGTAAACCATTAAAGAAGAACACAAAATTGTCAATTTGATCAATCATTGAGTTATAAAGCCATGCTTTGAAATCCTAAACTTATCAATCATTTAGTTCCAAACTAAATTTCTAACCACAGTTTCTTCCAAACAAGCTGACTTGTGTCTTGCTCTTACCATCCGCTGTGTTTTTTATCTTGGTATACTCTTATCCAACATGTCCTCCTGGCTCATTTCTTTAGTTGACCCAGATGCCAACTCAAATGTCAAATGTCACAATTTGGGAGGTCTACTTGAAGAAACCCTTATGTAAAATTGAACCCTCTTGCCTATGGTCTCCCTTTCCCCTTGTCATTTCCCATAAACTTAATATTTACCTTAATTTAATATCAAACAAATGCTTGCTTGTTTAGTTTTAGTCTTCCTGCATTAAAACACAAGCTTTATGATGGCAGGGATGTTGAACTGCAGTCACTGCCATATCCCCAGAAAACATGAGAATAGTGGCACTTAGTTAAATTTTATCATAAATAAAAGAAGTGTTTAGTAAATCTCAAAGTATCATTCGTCAAATTAAACATACACACCCTTCCTTATAAAAAGGATGATAAGAGTGGCTAATTATCTTTATTTTTGTTTTTGTTTTTATTTTGAGATTGTCATCTATATGTTGGTCATTTATCTATCTTCTTTTGAGAAATGTATCTTCAGGTCTTTGGCCCATTATTTATTTATTTATTTATTTTATTTATTTATTTTTTTGAGACGGAGTCTCGGTCTGTGGCCCAGGCTGGAGTGCAGTGGCAGGATCTCGGCTCACTGCAAGCTCTGCCTCCCAGGTTCATGCATTCTCCTGTCTCAGCCGCCCGAGTAGCTGGGACTACAGGTACCCGCCAACACGCCTGATTAATTTTTTGTATTTTTAGCAGAAACGGGGTTTCACCGTGTTACCAGGTTGGTCTCGATCTCCTGACCTCATGATCCACCCGCCTCGGCTTCCCAAAGTGCTGGGATTACAGGAGTGAGCCACCGCGCCCAGCCAGCTAATTATCTTTAAATTTGGATTGTGTACACAGCGTTTTAGTATACAATAATCTGTAATCAATTATTTTTTCTTATTATTGTTTTTCTTCTCTTCCCAAGTACAAGAAAATTGCACAAAAAACTAGTTTGCTTGAAATGGTGTTTCAAAGACAATAATCATTGTTTCTTTAATAGTTTGGTGGTTGAGAACCAACATAATCAGTAGCATCATGCAACATTTTCAAGAATTCCAAAGGAAAAATGTAAAAAATCAATAGTCTTTGTTTTAACCTTTCTAGAGGAAATTATTATTTACATTTGTAATACCACATAACTTTTTAAAGTCAAAAAGAAAATAATAGATAAAATACAATTAATTCACAGGATATCCTTAAATAAATTGTCAAACAAGAAGTAAACATTTTCAATATTAGAGGGCATCTTCAAAATTTTAAGAAAAATTTATTGATAATAAGGAAAAGTTCTGATCAAAATGTACTATATTTTAAAACATTTCAGGAATCAAAATGATATTACCATAAATATTTGCTTTGGGGCCTTTTTCTATAAAATACAAAGGTGTTACATTATGCCATGCTGGTAGGGTTTAAGCCTTGGACTCATTTTCTTCCATTTATTCGTGTCCCACAGACTCTGTTTACTGATATTTTTCTATGTATGGATGTTCCAAACTGAAAAAGAATATCACAATTCAAACCACACATCATATACATAAGTGAATACTTATGTTTTGAAAAATATACCTTATTCAAAAATAAGATCTAGAAATAGCCTAAATATATTTCATGGGATGCCTCCAAACATAATATATTCAGGATTTTCTGTTGGTAAAGTGACTTACAGATCTGTTTCTCTGAGATTGCAATAATACCAGGGCAACCTTTTTGTCAGACAAATTTTTTCGTAACAATGTAACAGGGTGTATCATTAAAGCAGCCCTGTTGGTCAATCCTGATTGCTCGTCCAGCAATCTAGTCCAAGAAAAAAGCCCATTATTAGTCAGTCACAATCATTTTCACAATAGATTCTGTGCTGCTTAGTGATTTACACTTTGCCCACACAATGAGAAAGACAGCAAAGAACAGCAGAGATTTTCATAGACTAACATTGACTTGATATTTCTCCAAATTATTTATACAACCCATCCTGGTAGTTTAATAAATTATCTTACTTCAATTTAAATCCAGGCAGAAACAATATGACTCAATGAAAATAATAAATGTCAGTTTATTCTCTATATTGTAGTTGCTTCTGTCATTCTGTTACCAGGTATCTTCTCTCTCTCTCTCTCTCTCTCTGTCTCCTCTCTCTCTCTCATATACAATGTGTGTGCTAATTACATATTTACACATAAACATTTCCACTGATTAGAAATGGCCCACAGATCTTCAGAAGTTTTTTAACATTTGTATACTTGATCATAAGGATTAAATGTAACTATATTCTGACAGAATGAAGTGGGCTAAAAGGCAAAGAGTTGGCCTGGCGTGTGGCTCATGCCTGTAATCCCAGCACTTTGGGAGGCCGAAGTGGGTGCATAACCTGAGGTCAGGAGTTCGAGACCAGACTGGTCAACATGGTGAAACCCATCTCCACTGAAAATACAAAAATTAGCCAGACGTGGTGGCAGGTGCCTGTAATCTCAGCTACTCGGGAGGCTGAGGCAGAAGAATTGCTTAAATTCGGGAGGCGGAGGTAGCAGTGACCCAAGATTGTGCCATTGCACTCCAGCCTAGGGGACAAGAGCAAGACTTACCAAAAAAAAAAAAAAAAAAAAAAAAAGGCAAACAGTTATTACAGATTTTTTGTGTTTTATATTCCACTCCACACAATGATTCTTAGTAGGTAGTTTCTTATAATGCGATAGAAAGCAAAGGTTACCTTTGTTATTTAATGAAGAGTGATATCTATGAAAAGTAATCATAGATAATTATTGTTTTTTCTCTCTGTATGCAGATGACCTTTATAATTGACATGTGACTAAAACAAAAGGCCATTGAAACGCAAAAAATAGATGAGTATATGTGTGCTTATTTTCATGTAATATTGATGGATGAAATTCCTGATAAACAAAGGAATATTAAAGTAAATGAAAAAGGCAAATGTAACAAAGGTTTTGCAAAGGTAATTTTAGGGCAGATATAAATAGCTATTAATTTACAAAGTAGTAAAGTCATGGTAGATATAATAAGACTTGCTATAAGTTAGAAACAGTGGATATTTTGGATCAAAAATAATAAATTTATAAAAGTATCCTACTTTGTATAGCTGTCATTTACTTATAGAACTTATTATTTTGTGGATCATGATTAAAAAGTTACATTTTCAAAGCAGGCTTCTAATTATAATGGTGTACTCACAAGTACCATAATTTCTAGCCCCAATTCTCAGATCTTTTCATTAGGTGCTACTATCTGTTAAATTGAAACTTTTCTTTTATATTTAAAATTCAATGTCTTTCAACAACAAATAATTCTGTGACACATAGCATTTTTGATAATTATTCAAATACTAGTCTTTAGAAATAGTTATATGACTATCAGAATAATTGTCAGCTTTTTTACCTAAAATGTTCCTTAAATGAATAGACTCAAAAATAATAAAGCTTTTTAGATGCATTTAAGTAGATATTAATTTTCCTAATATGAATATAAATGTTATGGGGTGAATTCTACAGTTTGAGATTTTAATTATGTGAACGTTTCCTTTGAAAGCTTTAGCAAATGAAATACTTGCAATAGTTTATTTCTTTAAGGAAATCCTTTGAAAAGTCAATATCCTAGTTATATATAATTATATAAAAGTTTTGAGTATCCTTAAATTTAATTCCATATAGACCATATAACTAGCTATAACCCATATGAATTTAATAAATAAATGTGACAAATTGAAAATGTAGGCAAACAATTCATTTCCAAAAAGAGTAACCACAAAATATCAAATATAAATATAAAAGTCAGTTAACAATTATTCCATTAATATTTATTTCAGCTGAAAAACAGCATTAATTTACATAATAAATGTTCAGTTACAGTCTAATTTTTATAATTCATGTGAAACAAGCAATATTTGTTTGCTAAAAATAGCATGTATCTATAAGGAAATGTTTTTATTTAATTTTAGGGGTATTATATAACTTAAATTTTGCACTTGCATTATAAAAAATTGTATATCCTAATGTATCAATGCATCAAAAATACAAATAGAAACTCAGCCAACTCTTTCTTTTCATTCACCTTTTCCCCTAACAGTTTACATATTTTATTGGTTATTATAATACATGGTACCATAGTAACTCCATTAGCTAATTAATGAATATAATCTCTGAAATTCTTAGATAAAAAACAGTAGTAATCAAATGATTATTTCTTATTTATTTACTTATTTATTTATTTATCTATTTGTTTATTTATTTATTTTGAGACAGAGTCTCTCCCTGTTGCCACGCTGGAGTTCAGTGGCACAATCTCGGCTCACTGCAATCTCCACTTTCTGGGTTCAAGCAATTTTCTTGCCTCAGCCTCCCACATAGTTGGGACTACAGGCACACACCACCGTGCTCAGCTAATTTTTTGTATTTTAGTAGAGATGGGGTTTCACCATGTTGGCCAAGATGGTCTCGATCTCTGACCTTGTGATCTGCCTGCCTTGGGCTCCCAAAGTGCTGGAATTACAGGCATGAGTCACCGTGCCCAGCTCAAATTATTATTTTTATTGCTAATTTTATAATATAATATAATACATTTTTTAATGTATCATATTATATTATAAATTTAATGATGCATTAAAAAAAGTGACTGTTTTTAAGCCATTCTCTTAATCCAGGAATTATTATGCTTTTTCTGTTTATTATTGGTGTCTAACAGACTTTTAGAAAAGTTACTAACTTGAAATTGCAGTTATTCAAAAGTAAAATTTTGATTAATTTTTCTGATATTGATGTAATTCTCTCTCCCAGGGGTCTACAGTGAAATGCTGGCACTAAAATTGCATTTCTCCTAATTCTGGTAATTCCTGTATTGTTACTTTAAAAATTAGCTAGAATTAACTTTTTACCAAATAAACAAATGTGGAATCTTATTTGCTTCAAATTATTTTCTAAGGGATGCAAGACTATTTCACTTCCTAGTGTACATACTGAGAAATAAGATTTTGGGGAATTTTTGAGTTAATATAATAGTAATTAGAAAGTTGAGCTATATTTTTTTTAGCTAAGATGCTTTTCCACTATACATATCAAGCTGAATAAAATTAAAAGCACCTCAGGGTTATTCTTCTATACTTTTAATTTTATTAGATGAATTTAACTTTTAGCATACATATTTTTAATGTTATAATTTAGGTGTGAGAAATAAAACTCCACAAATGTTTAAGTTAAGTTATTCAGAAATGAAATTTTTATATGCTGAAAACATTTTTAGCCATATTTTCAAATTGTCATTTTTGCAGCATTAGTAAACCAAATGGAAAGACATTTATCATTATAAGAGAAAAAGGAATAGTATGAGTAACTATTTCAGGAACATTATTTCAAGAGCATCTACTACCCCATTTTTTAGTTCTGATATTGTCAAAATAAAATTGTACATATTACATTTTGGTGTTTTTCATTTATGATTCTAAGAAACCATTTTGTTAAAAAATGGTATTGTCTATTCGAAATTTTCAATATGTGTGATTTATTTGTGTCTTTTGTTTCTCTAAGAAAAAATAAAGAATCATTCCAAATCTGAAGAAGAAAAGACGTACAAATTCAAAAAGTTAAAAACATTACAAATGAATAGAACCCAGAGAGAAATAAAACAGACACATTACAACCAAATAGCCAAAGCCAAAGACAAACAAAAAAAGTTGAAGCAATAGGACAAAAGAAAACCCCATGGTATTATTATTACAAGAGTTTTCCTAAGATTTATCAGTGGGTTACCAAGAAAAAACATCATAGGTCAAAAGGGTATGAGATAATATAATCAAAGTGCTAAAAGAGAAAAACACCACCAAACAAGAATATTATAACTTGTTATCATATTTAGCCAAAATGAAGAAGAAATAATAATATTAAAACTTCACAGATAAACAAAAGGTGGGAAGACCACCCTGTGCAACACAATAAAACCCTATCCCTACAAAATAAAAAGAAAATGAATATTCTAAAAAATAAAGGAGAAGTAACACTTTCAAGCTTATTTTAAGGACAGCATTATTCTGATATAAATATACAAAGACACCATCAGAAAAGAAAACTGTAAACATTATTGAGGCAAAAAAACCTCAACAAATATTAGCAAATCAAATTCAAGAGCCCATTAAAAAGTATTATGCCACCATGACTAATTGAGATTTAATTCTGGAAACCAAGGGTATTTCAACATATAAAAATCATTCAATGTAATATAGAGCAGTAACAGAATAAAGAAAAAATATGATCATCTCAATTCATGCAGAAAAAGCATTTGAGAAATTTTGACATCCTTTTGTGTTAAAAACTTTCAACAAACTGGGAATAGGGGGAATATAATAAAGGTCATATGTGAAAAGCATGAAACTAGCATTATACTCAATTATAACAAACTAAAATTGTTTTCCTCTAAGATTGGGAACAAGGCAATGTTATAGGAGTTATTAAGAAATTATTTTAGGCATATAGAGAGGAAAAGGGGTCCTTGGGAAGTTTTTGTTTCTTTTAAAGCAGCTCCAGAAATCTTCTTGTCTAGCAGGAAAGCCCTGGCTCTTAGAGCCAGGCAGGCAAATTTTAATATGCAAATGCCAGGCCTTAGAAACTGGGTCCACACAAACATGGTGATTCCCGCCACCTTCTTCTTGTCCTTGCCCTGACATGTGCCTGACTTCCCATCAGGGGCTCCAACCACCTCTTACAGATGTGTTCAGGCTGGCAACAGCTCAGTACTCCCTGGAACAGAGCCTCCAGAAGAAGGAGCCTCCATAGGAAGGAATTATTTGCGGTTTCACAGACTTGACTGCAGATATCTCCAGTTACAGAAAAACCAAGGTGACTAGGGTCTGGAGCAGACCCCCAGCAAGGTGGAGCAGCCCTATAGATGAGTGGCCTGATTGTTAAAAAAAAAAAAAAAAACAACAAAATAACAGAAAACAACAACATCAATAGAAAGTCCCCACAAAAACCCCATTTAAAGGTCAGCAATCTCAAAGGTTGAAAGTAGATAAGCCCACAAAGATGAGAAAGAATCAATGCAAAAATGTTGAAAACTCAAAAATCCAGAGTGCCTCTTTTCCAAACGACTGCAATGCCTCTTCAGCAAGGGCACAGACCTGGACTGAGGCTGAAATGGCTGAATTGATAGAAGTAGGCTTCAGAAGATGGTAATAACAAACTTGGCTGAGCTAAAGGAACATGTTGTAACCCAATGTAAAGAGGCTAAGACTCATGATAAAACAATACAGGAGCTGACATCCGGAATAGCCAGTTTAGAGAGGAACAGAGCCAACCTAATGGAGCTTAAAGTCACTATGAGAACTTCACAATGCAATTACAAGTATCAGTAGCAGAATAGACCAAGTGGAGGAAAGAATCTCAAAGTATGAAGACTATCTTTCTGAAATAAGAGAGGCATACAAGAATAGAAAGAAAGAAAAAAAAGAACGAAAAGAAATGAACAAAATCTCTGAGAAATATGGGATTATACAAACAGACCAAACTTACTACTGATTGGGGTACCTGAAAGAGACAGGAAGAATGCAACAAAGTTGCAAAACATACTTCAGGAAATTGTATTGGAAAACTTTCCCAACCTAGCAAGAGAGGCCAGCATTCAAATTCAGGAAACTCAGAGAACCCCTGTAAGGTACTCCACAAGAAGATCAATCCCAAGACACATAATCATCAGATTCTCCAAGGTTGAAATGAAAGAAAAACTGTTAAGGGCAGCCAAAGAAAAAGGCGAGGTCACCTACAAAGGGAAACCGATCAGAATAACAGTGGACCTCTCAGGAGAAACCCTACAAGCTAGAAGATATTGGGGGCCAATGCTCAACAATTTTTGCAACTCAGAACTTCATATCCAGCCAAACTAAGCTTCATAAGTGAAAGAGGAATAAGATATTTTTCAGATAAGCAAATGCTGAGAAAATTCATTATCACCAGGCCTGCCTTTCAAGAGCTCCTGAAGGGAGCATCAAATATGGAAAGTAAAAACTATTATCAGCCACTACAAAAACACACTAACATACACAGACTAGGGACATTATGGAAGGAGTCACATAAACAAGTTTGCAAAATAAACAGCTAGCATCATGATGACAGAATCAAATCTACACATAACAATACTAACCTTAAATGTAAATGGGCTAAGTTCCTCAATTAAAAGACTGTAGGCAAGCTGGAGGAAGAGCCGAGACTCTTTGGTATGCTGTCTTCAAGAGACCCATTTCACATGCAAAGACACGCATAGGCTGAAAAGATAGAAATGGAAGAAAATTTACCAAGCAAACGGAAAACAGAAAAAAAGCAGAGATTTCAATCCTAGTCTCTGATAAAGCAGACTTTAAACCAACAAAGATAAAAAAAAAATACAAAGACAGGTATTACATAATAATAAAGGGTTCCATTTGACAAAAAGAGCTAACTATGCTAAATATATACACACCCAATCCAGAGGGACCTAGATTCATAAAGCAAGTTCTTAGAGACCTACAAAGAGACTTAGACTCCCACACAATAATAACGGGAGACTTTAACCTCCTATTGACAATATTAAACAGATCATCAAGACAACATTAACAAAGATATTCAGGACCTGAATTCAGCTCTGGATCAAGTGAACCTGATAGATATCTACAGAACTCTCCACCACAAAACATGAAAATATACATGCTTCTCATTGCCACACATCACTTACTCTAAAATTTATGACATAATTAGAAGTAAATCACTCCTCAGCAAATACGAAAGAACTGATATCATAATAAACAGTCTTGCAGACCACAGCACAATCAAATTAGAACTCAAGATTAAGAAATTCACTCAAAACTACACAACTACATGGAAACTGAACAACCTCCTTTTGAATGACTCTTGGGTAAATAATGAAATTAAGGCAGAAATCACATTATTTGAAACTAATGAGAACAAAGAGACAACATACTAGAATCTCTGGGATGCAGCTAAAGCAATATTAAGATGAAAATTTATAACACTAAATGCACACATCAAAAAGCTAGAAAGATCTCAAGTTAACAATCTACTTAGAGAACCAAGAGCAAACAAACCCCAAAGCTAGCAGAAGACAAGAAAGAACCAAGATCAGAGCTAAACTGAAAGAAGGAGAGACATGAAAAACCCTTCAAAGGATCAACAAATCCAGAAGCTGGTGTTTTGAAAAAAAAAAATAATAAAATACATAGACTGCTAGCTAGATTAATAAAGAATAAAAGAGATAAGAAGAAAATAAACACAATAAGAAATAACAACGGAAAAATCATCACTGACCACACAGATATACAAATAACCACCAGAAAATACTATAAATACCTCTATGCATCTCAACTAGAAAATCTAGGAGAAATACATACATTCCTTGACACATATACCTCACAAAACTGAACTGAGAAGAAATCAAATCCCTGAATAGACCAATAATGAGTTCTGAAATTGAGAGAGTAATAAATAGCATAGCCTATTAACCAATGAAAGCACATAACCAGAGGAATTAACAGCTGAATTCTACCAGAGGTACAAATAAGAAATGGCACCATTTCTACTGAAACTATCCCAAGAACTTGAAAAAGAGGGACTAACTAATTCTATAATGCCTGTATCATCCTGCTAATAAAACATAGCATAGATACAACAAGAAAAACAAAACTTCAGGTCAATATCTTTGATGAATATCAATGCAAAAACTCTCAATAAAATAGTAACAAACCGAATCCAATTTTTCAAAGATAAGCTTTTCAAAATGCTTTTTTACCACAATCAAGTAGGCTTCCTCTCCAGGATGTAAGGTTGGTTCAATGTATGGAAATCTATAAATGTGATTCATCACATAAACAGAACTAAAGATAAAAACCACATGATTATCTCAAGAAATGCAAAAAAGTGCTTCAATATAAATCAACATCCCTTCATGTTAAAAACGTTCAATAAACTAAGTATTGAAGGAACATACCTAAAGATAATTAGAGCCTTGTGTGACAAACCAACAGCCAATTTCATACTGAATGGGCAAAAGCTGGAAACCTTCCTTTTGAAAACTGGCACAAGACAAGAATGTCCTCTCTCACCACTTCTATTCACCATGGTATTGAAAGTTCTGGCCACAGCAATCAGGAAAGAGAAAGATATAAAGGGCATTCAAGTAGGAATAGAGGGAGTTATTTTTTTTTTTTCAGATGACATAATCCTATATCTAAAAAACCCCATTGTCTCAGCCCAAAAACTTCTGAAGTTGATAAACAACTTCAGCAAATTCTCAGTATACAAAGTCAATGCACAAAAACCGTTAGCATTCCTATACACCAACAACAGGCAAGTGAAGAGCCAAATAGTGAATGAACTCCCATTCACAATTGCTACAAAAAGAATAAAATACCTAGGAATACGGCTAGCAAGGGAAGTAAAGGACTTCTTCAAGGAGTACTACAAATCACAGCTCCAAGAAATTAGAGAGGAACAAACAAATGGAAAAACATTCCATGCACATTGATACAAAGAAACAATGTCTTAGAAATGGCAAGACTGCCCAAATTAATGTATAAATGCAATGCTATACCCATTAAACTACCATTGACACTCTTCACAGAATTAGTAAAATTTATTTTAAAATTAATATGAAACCATAAAAGAGCCCAAAGAGCTGAGACAATCCTAAGCAAAAATAACAAAGCTGGAGGCATCAGGCTATGTGACTTCAAACTATACTACAACACTGCAGTAACCAAAACAGCATGGTACTGGTACAAGAGCAGTTACACAGATCAATGAAATAGAATAATGAACTCGGAAATAAAACCATACACATACCTCTGACTTTCAACAAACCTGACCAAAACAAGCAAGGGGGAAAGGATGTTTTAAATTTATGTAATAAATTGTGCTGGGAGAAGTGACTAGCCACATGCAGAAAATTGAAGCTGGACCTTTATCTTATACCATATACAAAAATCAACTCAAGATGAATTAAAGACTTGAATTTAAAATCCAAAACTATAAAAAATCTAGAAGAAAATCTAGGTGATACCATTCAGGGCATAAGCAAGGATTTCATGATGAAAACACCAAAAGCAATTGCAACAAAAGAAAAAATTGGCAAGTGGGATCTAATTAAACTAAAGAGCAGGACAGCAAAAGAAACTCACTGGAGTGAACAGACAACCTACAAAATGGAAGAAATATTTTTGCAACGTATCTATCTGACAAAGATCTAATATTCAGAATCTACAAAGAACCTAAACAAATTTATAAGAAAAAATCAACCCCATTTAAAAGTGGGCAAAGGATATGATCAGATACTTCTCAAAAGAAGACATATATGTGGCCAAGAAACATATGAAAAAAAGCTCAACATCACTGATCATTAGAGGAATGCAAATCAAAACCACAATGAGATACCATCTTACATCAGTTAGAATGGCTATTAAAAAGTCAAGGGCAGGCATGGTGGCTCACGCCTGTAATCCCAGCATTTTAGGAGGCTGAGGCAGACAGATCACGAGGTCAGGAGATCAAGACCATCTTGGCTAACACAGTGAAACCCTGTCTCTACTAAAAATACAAAAAATAAGGAGGGTGTGGTGGTGGGTGCCTGTAGTCCCAGCTACTCAGGAGGCTGAGGCAGGAGAATGGCATGAACCTGGGAGGCAGAGCTTGCAGTAAGCTGAGATCATGCCACTGCACTCCAGCCTGGGCTACAGAGCAAGACTCCATCTAAATAAATAAATAAATAAATAAATGTCAAAAAACAGCATATGCCGGTGAGGTTGTGGAGACAAAGGAACAGTTTCACACTTGTGGTGGGTGTGTAAATTAGTTCAATCATTTTGGAAGGCAGGGTGTTGATTCCTCATAGACCTAGAGGCTGAAATACCATTTGGCCCAGCAATCTCATTACGGGGTATATACCCCAAAGAACACAAATCATCCTGTTATAAAGATGCATGTACATGTATGTTCATTGTGGAGATTTTCACAATAACCAAGACATGGAATCAACATAAATGCCCACCCACCAGTGATAGACTGGATAAAGAAAACGGGTTACATATATACCATGAAATATTATGAAGCCATGAAAAGGAATGAGATCATGTCCTTTGCAGGGACATGAATGGAGTTGGAAGCCATCTCCCTCAGCAAAATAATGCAGAAATAAAAAAAACAAACGCCGTATGTTCTCACTTATGATTGGGAGCTGAATGATGAGAACACATGGACACATAGGGGGGACCAAAACACAGTGGAGGCTGTCAGGGTAGGGGTGGGGGGAGGGAGAGCATCAGAAAGAATAGCCAATGAATGCTGTGCTTAATGCCTAGGTGATGGGATGATCTGTGCAGCAAACCATTATGGCATATGTTTACCTATATAGCAAACCTGCACATCCTGCAAATGTACCCCTAAAGTTAAAATAAAAGTTGAAAAAAGAAAATGTGTGTGTCAACTCCCGCCTCTGTCTTGTTCACACTCTCACCATGTGGGGTGACTATCCCTGCTTCACTTTCTGCCATAATTGTTCCTGAGGCTGTCACCAGAAGCAGATGCTGGAGCCATGTTGGTGCAGCCTGAAATACTGTGAGCCAATTAAACCTTCTTTCTTTATAATAACCCATCCTCAGGTATTTTTTAATAGAAATGCAAAAGTAGCCCCCACACCAGAGTTGCTTTTTAATTGTGTGTAATTCTTAGGGTGGCCTGGAAAAAAATTGCTGTTCATTCATCATTTTACAGAGGCCATGTCTACAGAAGAAACTGTATTCACGGTATTCACCTACTTTATCGTTTGGCTGGAAATATTAGAAAACATAAAACAAGATATTTCATCACAGTATAACTTCTTCACAAATTTTTCAAATGAAAAGAAAATGCAGCTGTAACCAAAGTTGTTTTCTCTGTGACACATTTGTTACTGAGCTCTGCCCAGCAAAATAATCTATCAACAGAGTACACAGTCAAGCTACAGAATGGGAGAACATTTTTCAAACTATGCATCAGACAAAGGTTTAATTTCTAGCATCTATAAGGAACTTAAACAATTTTATAAGAAAAAAATGAATAACCCCATAAAATAGTGAGCAAAGGACATGAACAGACACTTTTCAAAAGAAGACATATATGTGGCCAGTAAGTGTATCAAAACAAGCACACACGAAAGAAAGATCATTAGAGAAATGCAAATCAAAACCACAATGTAATACCATCTCACACCAATCAGAATGGCTATTACATAAAAAGTCAAAAAACAACAGAAAATTGGCAAGGTTGTGGAGAAAAAGAAATGCTTATACACTGCTGGTCGGGGTGTAAATTAGTTCAACCATTGTGAAAGACAGAGGGTGATTCCTCAGAGAACTAAAAACAGAACTAATATTCGACCCAGCAATCCCATTACTGGGTATATACCCACAGGAATAGAAATTATTATGTTATGAAGACACATGCTCATGTATGTTCACTGAAACACTATTCACAAATGAAGACAGGGAAAAAACCTAAATGCCCATCAACGATAGACTGAATAAAGAAAATGTGGTACATATACACCATGGAATACTATGCACCCATAAAAAGAACCAGATAATGTCCTTCGCAGGTGCATGGATGGAGTTGCCTGCCATTTTCCTTAGCAAACTAATACAGGAACAGAAAATCAAATACTTCATGTTCTCACTTATAAGTTGGAGGTAAATGATGAGAACATATGGACACACAAAGGGAAACCACAGACTCTGGGGCCTATCTGAGCATGAATAGTGGGAAAAGGGAGAGGATCAGGAAAAAATAACTAATGGATGCTAGGCTTAATACATGAGTGGTAAAATAATCTGTACAATAAACCTCCATGACACAAGTTTACCTGTGTAACGAACCTGCACATATGCGCCTGAACTTAAAATAAAACTTAAAAACAATTAAAACCAATTATCAATAGTGAGTTAATTAAATCACATTTAACCGAAGCAACTGAAAAAATGTTTCCAGAGAAGACAAACTTTTTAAGAGTGGTTAGGCTTTTGGTGAGCACACTTGTTTGAATAGTTGTGGAAATTCTAAACAACATAAATAATAAAGAAAAACAGGTCAAAGAAAAAAGCAAGACATGTAAAATGAACAAAATTTCAAATAGTTTTCCTTGTGTCAAATGTTACAGATACTACTTAGTTACCGTTTTTGATTTGAGGCCTCAATGTCAAGCTTGAAGTGACTATAGAACTAGCTTCTATCTAGATTCTATGTGGAACTCTAGGAGAGTCTATTTTCAAGAAGGCTGAGAAAACACTAATGAAATACAACTTGAAATGGAATTTGCTAAGATGTGTTAAAACTGGTACGTGTTGGGCCCAAAAGACTTAATTAGATAAATTTACAAAGTTGATAAAAATGTAAGCCATTTAAATTTGATGTTTTTTCGCTGCATCTTTTATCAGCAGGTACTTTGTGGAAAATATTTGAATATTTTATTAAGCCAGTAGTGATGACAGTAAACTCAAGTCACTCTCATGGAATTAACCATCATAACTTCTTTAATTTTTGGTGAGAAATACAAGCTGAATGTTCTTACTTGCTTAACCACACAACAGTTCAATTGCTTAGTGAAAGTAAAGTTTTATTGCGACTTTTGGCAATCACATTTGTTATTTAAATGTTTCTGAATGAGCAGAAACACCCTCAACCACTGCTATCAATTACTGAATGGCTTTGGAAATTATATTTTCTACAGACTTGATAATATGTCTTAATTAATTCAATCTAAAATTCCAAGGAAAAACACTGATTAAATATAAAGTATTTGATTACAACTAATGTATTTTAATTATAAGTTATATCAGCTGCTTTACACATTTATGTGATGTTAAAAAAATTAAAAGCAGAAATGGAATTTCAATTCCTAGACAGATTTGCAGCAAATGTTTTTCAAGCTCAAATTTTATTTCTAGCAGTGATTTTCTGCCCATGAGGCTGATGAAAAGGCTATTTCGATATTTCAAAATTCATTTACCTCTGCAATTGAGGAGTTTCTACTTAGCTTTCAATGCGAGTTATCTGAAACATAGTGACATACTAAAAGGTAAATATTAAAAAAAATAGAATTCTATATGGTTTCCAGGCTATAGATATACTAACTTAAAAATTATGTTTTCAGAAACTGACACCAAAATTTGCAGTTCCTGTGAGAAAATAAATTTTAATTTGTAAGATAAATAGATCTAATTACAGATCAATATTAATAGCTAAAATTTTGCAATGGATTTTGACTATAGCAAACATTAACTCTGAACCCCAACAAGCAAAATGTTTTGCTCTCTAAAAGTATAAAATCAAGTTATTCTTATGAGTAGACCAGCATCACAAAAAAGTGGTAAATTTTCATTGTTTTATAAATCTTGTCAATAAAAATTACATAAATTTATTTTCTCTTCCGTTATATAACTATCTGTATATCATTGATGTTGCATCTTGGCCAACAAGCTTTAAACTACTTATTAGTTTTGTAGAAAATATTTACTGAGTACTTATGTTAGAAATAATGTTATTTCTTTTCAAATGTATCAAGTTATTTCTTTTCCTTGGCAATTTAAAAATATATAACAATTTAAAATAAATATACATTAAGTTACTGTTTTATCCTTACTGAACAATTATTATCGTAAGGAACCTCCCCATTAAGTTAAAGCCTAATGAATTGACCATCAACTCTTACTGGCTTACTTTTCTGATTAGAATTAGTACATAAACATAACTTTGTTACTCTTTTTAAAATGCTTAGAAAAATTACAATATCAGAGTTCACATAAGTCCTTTTAAAAATTTCATGTCACAAGTTTTTGACATAAGGGTAAAATAATGACAGCATTCTTAAAAAGACTCTTGATAGATACACTACTAAGCAGCTTATGTACTCTGCACTAACAACTACAATTTTTAGTACCAGAACTATTGCCAACTTGCATGAAGTTCATCTGTCACATTTTAAAATGCTTTGAATCTGAACATACACACCATGGCGCAGAATTTTAAATGTAATGATTAAAACAGGTATGTAGCAATAGTTAAAAATTATATACTGAAAATAAGGAAACCTGGAATAAGGCTTAATACAAGGTGTGACTAACAAAGAGTATTTTAAAACATAAATGCTAGACATGTATTTTATTTATCAGATTCAATTTTTCCTTTGGTAGATGTGATGGTTAACATTAAGTGTCAACTTGATTGGCTTGAAGGGCGCAATTTGTTGTTCCTGGGTGTGTCTGTGAGGGTGTTGCCAAAGGAGATTAACACTGAAGTCAGTGTACTGGAGAGGTAGACTCATCCTCAATCTTGGTGAGCACAATCCAATCACCTGCCTGTCCAGCTAGGATAAAAACAGGCAGAAGAATGTGGAAGGCACAGATTAGCTTAGTCTTCCGGCCTAAACCTTTCTCCAGTGCTGGATGCTTCCTGCCTTTGAACATCAGGTAAACTCCCAAGTTTTTCAGCTTTGAGACTCTTCCATCTATAACCACAGACTGAAGGCTGCACTGTTGGCTTCCCTGCTTTTGAGGTTTTGGGACTCGGACTGGCTTCTTTGCTCTTCAACTCGTAGATGGCCTATTGTGAGACTTCACCTTGTGATTGTATGAATCAATACTCCTTAATAAACTCATCTTTGTATATACATGTATCCTATTGCTTCTGTCCCTCCTGAGAACCCTGATTAATACACTACACATTGAAACCACTAGTGCTGATCTTCAAATTTGTATTTTGAAATTTCTGAGTTACTCTTAAAAAGCAATCTTATATTGTATGTTTCACTTTGCCCTTTAAATGGGTAAAACTATCCTCTTTTTACTACTGTTATTATTCATAATAAATTTTCCTCCCCAAATCAACTGCACTTTTGCTCCTGTTAAATACAAACACAGAGAAAAAATGCATTTAAGAGAATATGAGAAAAAATGTGAAAATTTTACAGGTAGGGTTGGAATGCAATATTTAATGTTGATGTCATGGAGTTACAAAATGGCTTTGCTGGCATTCAAATCTCCTCACTTAGCTATTTTCTGAGACTTTTAAGAGTTATAATGTATAAGTATGGAATTATTTTTTTTCTTATACACTAAATGAGTTTTATATCTTCAAAATAGTCAAGTTAAGCCTTCACATTCGTTCCAATGAGATACAATTTTCATGCAAAATATTTTTGGAACTTCAGTTTTCAAATCACATTAGAAAGTATATTCTTAAATGTAAAACTTCTAGGAAATAAATCTTCAGGTGCCATAGTTTTATTGGTGAATTCTAACAGATATATTAGCAGAAAATAATATCAATAATATACGATTTGTTTTCCAGAAAATATAGGAGAGAAAGGACTGCAACCTTGTATTATAAGGTTAATATTGGCATCAAACAAAATAAAGGGGAAAAAATAGAACTAGAAAAAAAAGACGAATATTTTTCATAAAGATAAACACAAAAATTCTAGACAAAAGAGCAATAAGCTGAATCTGGTAACAAATACAATATTTAACACACCATGCCCAAGCAGAACTTCTCCAGAAAGCAAACTCAATCCACATCTTAAAATTAATTAATTCAATCAACATATTAACACACAAAATAAATAAACCACATGATCCTACCAATTGATACCAAAAATACGTTTAATAAAATACAACATACATTCATGATTAAAAAAAAACAATTTTTTCAGCGAACTAGGAATAGAAAAAAAATTTCTATCATGATAAAAGACATTTAAAATTTGATGGCTGATAAAACACTAAATAGAAAAAAAAAGAATGATTTCCCCCTAAAATTGTGAACAAAGAAATGATGTCAACTCTGGCTACTTCTGTTCAACATCATATCAGAAATAATAGCCAGTGAGGTAAGAGAAGCAGAAGATTTATGGTTTATACAGAATAGAAAAGAAGAAGTAAAAGTCTCTATTCAAAGATAGCATGATTGTATACATAGAAAATTCCAGAGATTCCACAATAAATCTTCCACAACTAATTAGTGAATTAACAAAACCAGAGGATAAAAAGGCAACATAAAGCAATCATAATTATATTTCCCAGCAATAATTGGAAAATGAAACTTATTAAGTAAAGCACTTAAATTAGCTTTAAAAATTAAACAGTCCTGTGTAAATACAACTAAACATTTGAAGGGTTTGTAGGCTAAAAGTTACTAAATGCTGGAGAAAAAAATTCAAGCTGACCTAAATAATAGCAGAGACCTGCCATGTTTATCAAATTCTCAAAACAATTACGATATTAGTTCTTTCCAAATTTATCCATAGATGTATTCCATTTTAAATCAAAATCACAGCAGGATATTTTTGTCGTAGATAAGCTGATTTTTAAAATGTATAAGTCACAGAAACTGAATGAATAAAACAATTTTGAAAGAAATAAAGTTACAAAACTTACATTACGTTGAGACTTTCTATAAAGTAAAAATAGGAAAATGTTGTATTGGTGAAAGTATAGACACATAGATCAATGGAACAAAATTGACAGCCCAGAAATAGAACTTTATGTATCTGGCAAATTGAACGTTGACAAAGATGCAGATCTTAAAAATATAGTTGGAACACTTAGTCTTTCTCAAGTAATGAACACCTAGTCTTCATTTTATAAAGTGACTGAGTTATAAAATGATCCTAAAGATCAATGTCCTTAAATATCTAATGCTACATATAATAATTTGTAATATTTTGGTACTAATTTTCCCCATATAATATTCAATGACTAAAAAAATTAAAAAGTGTTTAGTGTGTAAGTCTTCCTGCTTGCTGATTCTGCTTCTGTAGCTAACCTTATGTACCATACTTCTCAACTAACCTAAATTTAATCTTCTTTTCTAGGGTTTTTATGTACGTTCACATATATAAGACATAGTTTATGTCATAAACTATTTCTAAACTAAACACATGAAGAACTCTAGCAATTTTTATGACACTAAGCCATTTAGAAAATCAATAATTTCTCTGTGTATTTAAATGTTTCAGGACCATCAGTCTGCCTTAAGCATTTTTGTACAATGTTCAGATCTTAGCCATTATCACTTCTACCAACCTAGAGATATTCAAATTAAAAAAATCTGTTTTTCATTCAAATCCGCTGGGAGACTAAAGTGTATACAGGATCAGGCTTCTGTCACTTTCATACAAAATATCCAAAACTTAAGTTTCATTTTCTTTTTGGTAATTAGTATGTACCATGCACTTTTCTAGGTCCTGGAATACAACACTGAATAAATACATAAGAAAGTTTGTTCTCAGCGCTTTTGTAATTGAATAGGAGAAACAATGTGCGTTAAACAATTTCAAATTATGGTACATTCTGTGAAGGTCCTTGGTGACTATTGAAATATCTGCCCCAGAGATTAGTATATCTGTCAATGAGGCAGTCAGTAGAGTTCAAGAAGGACATGAACCCCTTTACTCTCATTAGTAATGCACTATCTCATCAAACTTTGATGCAGAAATAAGCCCTTTTTGAGAAAAGCAGAAAAGTTATCCTCTTGCTTTTGTCAGCACCTTACATAGCCCTATGCCAGTTCCCTGAAATTCATGGAGTTCCAGGACCTTTGGGTTCAACTGTTCTCAATCATCAAATGGGATACCAAACGGAAAATACGACAGCCCTGAGTGTTATCTCAGCTATATAGCTACATCTTTATTGATGTGCCAAAGTCAGCAACCTTTAGAATAATTCAGCTTAAAAGTGAATTATCCAGGGTTACATTAATCTTTCAACAGAAGTATGGATTGCTCATTCCAAATGACTGCTTTGGGGTGGCCAAAGACTAGTGTTTTTTACTATATAAATTATTCAGCTGAAAATAATTACCCAGCTCTCAGTTTTCACTCAGAAATCATTGGCCAATTCCCCAGCCTAAAGTTTTGGGGCCCTAAGTTATTTCAAAATCTAGAAAGCAGTTCCTTAAATTTCCTGGCCTTGGCTCACAGACCTTTCAAAGGATGTATTTAATGTTATGTAATTATATCCTTTAGCAAAATGCTGAATAGGGAGAAAATAATAAAATACAAAATAATAATAATATTTGGAGAAGTGATTTCCAAATAACAAATTTGTTATTTACGGAGAGAATCTCTTTTAGATAGTGGTGCTTTTTGAGGTCTAGGCAGGTTAGAAGCTCTGGTGCTGTTTAAAAGGCTAGAGTGACCAAAGGCATATGTTTTGTGTCATAAGACTAAAGTTGGGATAAAGTAAACAGTAAGCACATTCTGAACTCTATTGTCCTTCAACATGTAAGCTAATGATTTTTCATAATAATCATAATAAAGCATTTGTTTTAATCCTAATGTAGAAATCCACTATCTAACTACGGGTAGTCACAGGTTAAGTAGGAAGGGACACAATTACATGTAGTTTCTTATGAAGGGTACATGGCATTTTTCATTTCTGAAGCATTATTTTTTAATACCATGCCAGTGTCTTAGAAAAGTCACTATTAGTTAACAGGATAACTTATAATGCCCTATAGCAGATTTGAATGCCTATTGTCCAGTTTGAAACTTTCTAGGGGTATTTTTATGTGAAATCTTGATGTTCTGGAAGTGTAAGAGTCCTTTACTCCGAATCTCTTTGTATTGAACCTATCTGATTATAATACAGGGCGAAACTGAGAAACCAAACTTTAATATATACTCATCTTTTGTTTTTCTTCTGTGTAGCTATATTTAATTCTATAGTCTCATTTCTTTTGGCTAATTAAACAACCACCCATAGGCCTTTATTTAAATGGCCATTATAAACATAATCATGTATAACTGGCAGTAACATAACAAACATAACTGACATAAATATATCACTTTAAATACATAGGTTTCGAATCTGTATTCCTTATATTACAGAAAAAAAAAAAGCTAATGAAGACTTTAAAGAAAAGTGGCTAAATTGAGTTAATGTTTCTGAAACATGCAGTAGCCATTTTTTCTTGCTCTCTCTCTATATGTATGTATATATGTATATATATTCCTATGTATGTATAAATATATAGCTATACATATGCATATACGTATGTATGCCTGCATACATACATGTATTTACATGTGTGTATACACATATCTACATGCATGTATATACATATGTGTATACACATAGACACATGCATATATATGTATGTATATCATACATATGTATACATATGTATGCACACATATATATACACACACACAATAAATATTTGACCTGGGAAGGGGTAGCCTTCCACTATTGTGACCTTACTTGCTACTCCTTCTTCAAGATAGAAGCTTGTATTTTCTACGCTGGTATGTATAATAAGGTAGAAAATATTGATTAGAAATAAAAATATCCTGAGATCTCCAAACAAGCACTTCATTTCTTTTGCCAAAAGAATAACACAAATGAACATGCTTCTTATTTTTATTGAAATGGAAAGGGTACATTCCACTTCCTGAGTACTTCAAAATAAATAAGTATTGTTTATTGAAGACTTATAGACACATAACGGTATTTGTATTTGTCCATCCTCATGCTACTATAAGGTCATACCCAAGACTGGGTAAATTATAAAAGAAAGAGGTTTAATGGACTCACAGTTCCACATGGCTGGGGAGGACTCACAATCACAGCAGAAGGCAAAGTAGGAGCAAAGGTATGCCTTACGTGGCTGCAGGCAAGAAAGCGTGTGTAGGGGAACTGCCCTTTTTGAAACCATCGAATCCCATGAGACTTACTCACTATCATGAGAACAGCATGGGAAAAACCTGCCCCCAGGATTCAATTATCTCTCACCAGATATCAATCCCCTCCCATAACATGTGGGTATTATGGGAGCTATAATTCAATGTGAGATTTAGGTGGGGATACAGAGCCAAATCTTATCAGGATTAAATTATTTAAATTGAGGTTCAATATGTCATTTAATATTTTATCAAAGTATCAAAAATATCTATTTGATATACACAACAGTCAAATAAAATCCACATGTTAGGATATTATTAATATATTTATAAATTTTGTAAATAAAATATTTTTGCATGAAAAATATAATTGTTGCATTTATGAGAGTACAGACACCTTTAGTTTCAGTTATGACATGTAAAGAGCTTTGAAGTCATTACAAGATGAAAGCAGAAAGAGATGCAAAACTCAGCCCCTCTGAGGCAGACTACTTAGGGAAATTCCAAGTCAATAGGGTAGAAGAAACCTAAACAGTAGAGGAATTTGAGCTAGTGATAACTACAGCTACACAAAGCACTAAGCAGAGTCAGACTCCTAGACAGATTAAGATAAAGCTAAACAGTAAAGACTTTGGTTCCTGTTACTCGTTACAATGTGTTTGGATTTCAACACAAAGTTACAGAAATGTCAAAAGGCAAGAAAAACACAATCTGAAGAGACAAAGTAGGCATCAGAACCTGACTCAGATATGATTCTAATGTTAGACTATCAAATAAGAAAGTAAAAATAATTATGATTAATATTCTAAAGATTCTAGTGTAACTGTAGATAATATCAAGAATAGATGACTAGTGTAAACACAGATATAAAAATACACAAAATAATCACAATGAAATGCTAGGAATAAGAAATGCTACAACAAAAATAAATATCTTTAATAGAAATATTAACATATTATACACATGTGAGAAAATAAAGTAACCTTGAAAATAGGTCAATAGAAACAATATCATCCATATGCAAAGATAAAAATGAATGAAAATAAGCAAAATAGAATACTCAGGAACTAAAAACAGTTTTGTAAAATATGTATTGTACATGCTATTGGGACAGAAACAAAAATAATGGTGCAAAAATATTGAAGTAATAATGTACAAATAATTGCCCCCAAGTTAATAATGGAAACAAGAAAGTAGGGAAACCCAAAAGCAGGATAAACATAATTGAACTTTAAGAAACCAAATGCATAGAAAAATATTTTTAAAAGCCAAGGGAAAACAAAATCTTACATATGGAAAAAAAAAAGGTTAAGAATTACAGGGTCTAATCATTGGAAACTACGGAAGGAAGAGAGTGGAGTAAATTTTAGAAATTATTATTTTATTTTAGATTCGTAGGGACATGTACAAGTTTTTTACATTAATATACTATGTAATGGTGAGATTTGGGGTGCTAGTGAACACAACACTCGAATAGTGAACATTGTACCAAATAAGTAATTTTTAAAATCTCACCTCCCTCTCATCCTTCCCATTTAGGAGTTCTCGGTACATATTATTTCCATATCTATGTCTTTGTATACTCATTGTATAGCTCCCACTTATAAGTAAGAACATGCAGTACTTGATTTTCTGAGTTTTTTCACTTAAGATAGTAACCTCCAACTCCATACATGTTGCTGTAAATGACATTATTTCATTCTTTTTTAAGGCTGAGTAGTATTTCATTCTGTATATATACCACATTTTATTTATCCAATGAACCATTGATGGGCACCTATGTTGGTTCTCTGACTTTGCTATTGGTAATACTGCTGCAATCAAGTACACGTGTCTTTCTGATAAAACATTTTCCCCTGAGTAAACAGTAGTGGTATTACTACTTTAAATGGTAGTTCTATTTTTAGTTCTTTGAGAAATCTCCATACTGTTTTCCATAGAGGATGTACTAATTTACATTCCCACCAACAGGGTGTAAACATTGCCTTTTCCCCATATCCTGGGCAACATCTGTTTTTTCCAATTTTTTAATAATAGTATTCTGATTGGTTTGAGATTGTATCTCATTGTGGTTTCAATTTGCATTTCACTGAGGATGAATGATGTTGAGCTTTTTCTCATGCGTTTGTTGGTTGCTTGTATGTCTTCTTTTGAGAAATGTCTATTCATGTTGTTTTTCCACTTTTTAATGCAGTTATTAGTTTTCATACTATACAGTTGTTTGGGTTTCTTACATATTTTGGAGAGTAATCCCTTATAAGATGTACAGTTTACCAATATTTTCTCCCATTCTATAGGTTGCTTGATTACTCTGTTAATTATTTCTTTTACCATGAAGACAATTTTTACTTCAAGTTTCATTAGTCTATCTTTGTTTTTGTTGCCTTTACTTTTGAGATATTAGTCATAAATTATTTTTCTAGACTACTGTCCAGAAGAGTTCGTCTTAGGTTTTATAACAGACTTTTTACAGTTTCAGGTCACATCTTTAATTCTTTAATTTATCTTTAGCTAATTGTTGTATCTGGTGAGAGGCAGGGGTCCAGTTAGATTCTTCTGCATATGGTGAGACAATTTTCCCAACACCATTTATTGAATAAGGTATCCTTTCCTCATGGTTTAGTTTTGTGAACTTGTTGAGGATCACTTGGTGGTAGATATGTGGCTTTATTTCTTGGTTCTCTACTTTGTATCATTGATTTATATGTCTTTTTATACCGATACCATGCTGTCTTGGTTACTATAGACTTATAAAATTGTTCAAAGTCAGATTATATGGTGCCTGTGGCTTTGTTCTTTTTGCTTAGGATTGCTTTCACTCTTTTTTGGTTTCACATATATTTAGAGATTTTGTTTTCTAATTCTGTGAGAAATGACATTGGTAATTTGTTCAAAATTGCACCAAATCCATAGATTGATTTGGTCAGTAAAGTCATTTTAACAGTATTAATTCTTCCATGAGCCTGAGATGGTTTTCCATTAGTTTGTGTCATGTATAATTTCTTTCATCAGTGTTCTATAGTTTCCCTTCTAGAGGTATTTTACCTCTTTTGTTAAATATATTCCTAGTTTTTTTGTGGCCACAGCATATGGAATTGAGTTCTTGATTTTGTTCTTAGCTTGAGCATTTTTGTTGAACAAAAATACAACTGATTAATTTTACATTGATTTTGTATCCTGAAACTTTAATGACGTCTTTTATTAAGTCTCGGAGTCTTTTGAAGGAGTCTTTAGGCTTTTCTGCCTATAAGATTGTGTGATCAGGAAACAAAAACACTTGCCTTTCTATTTTTTAATTTGCAGGCCTTTCATGCCTTTCTCTTGCTCAATTGCTCTGGCTAGGACTTCTAGTACTATGTTGGATACAAGAGTGGTGAGAGTGTACATCCTTGTCTTGAGCAGTTCTTAGGGGAATGTTTTAAACGTGTCTTCACTCAGTATGATGTTGGTGGCGGGTTTGTCACATATGTCTCTTACTATTTTGAGGTATGTTTCTTTGGTGCCTGATTTGTTGGGGTTTTTTCATGAGAGATGTTGAATGTTATTGAAAGGTTTTCTACATCTATTAAAATTTTTTTTGTTTTGTTTTTCATTCTGCTTATGTGGTGAATCACACATAAGCAGATGTGTTATTAGGATCGTTACTAGGATGATAATGGTTTCTTAGAGTGAGTTAGGGAAGAATCCTTCTTCCTCCATTTTTCTTAATACTTCCCGTAATATTGCTACTAGCTCTTCTTTGTGCATCTAGTAACATTTGGATGTAGATCTTTCTGGTCCTGTGCTTTTTTGTTTGTGGTGGTAAATTTTTTCATTATTGATTCAGTTTCATTACTTCCTAATTGTCTGTTCAGCATTTCTATTTTATTTTTTCTGGTTTGAACTTGGGAGGTGTAATGTTTTCAGCAATTTATCATTTTTTTCTAGATTTTCTAGATTGTACACATAAAGAGCTTAGGTCATTAATTTGAGAAACTTGTATCTTTTGATGTAGGAATTTTGTGTTATAAACTTTCCTTTTAGTACTTATTTTGCGATATCTCAGAGGTTTGGGTATATTGTGTCTCTACTTTCATTCTATTCTAAATATTCTTACATTTCTGCCTTATTTCATTGTTTACCAAAAAGTAATTCAGGAGCAAGTTGTTTAGTTTTCACATACTACTATAGTTTTAGGAGTTACTCTTGGTGTTTACTTACAATTTTATTGTGCTATGGTCCAAGGAGATACTTAATCTGATTTAGATTTCTATGCACATATTGAGACTTGCTTTGTGGCCAAATATATGATACATTTTGGAGAATGTTCCATGCACAGGTGAGAAAAAATATATATTTGGCAGCTGTTGGGTGTAATATTCCATGATCTCTATTAGGTCTGTTTGATCAAGATTGCCATTCAAGTCCTGAGTTTATTTTCTAGTTTTCTGCCTTAATAATCTTACTAATGCTGCAGTAGCCAGTGGGGTGTTGAAGTCTCACACTATTATGATATTGCTATCTAGCACTTTTTTTCATTCTAGTCGTATTTGCTTTATAAATCTAGTTGCTCCAGTTTTTGGTACATACATATTTAGCATTGTTAAATCTGCTTATGGAATTGATCATTTTATCATTACATAATGCCCTTATTTGCCTTTTCATTGCTGCTCATTTAAAGTTGTTTTGTCATATTTCTCCTTTTTTTTTAACATTACTTACTTATAATTATATACTTATACTTCTTTATAATTTCAGCTTTTATTTTAGATTCAAGGGGTACACATGCACATCTATTACATGTGTATATTACGTCACACTAAGGATTGTAGTATAAGTGATTCTGACACCGAGGTAGTAAGCCTAGAACCCAATAGGTAGTATTTCACCCTTTGTCCCCTTCCCTCTCTCCCCACTCTATTAGTCTCCAGTGTCTGTTTTTCCCATCTTTAGGTCCATAGGTACATGATATTTAGTTCCCACTTATAAGTGAGAACACGAACACACAGTATTTGGTTTTCTGTTCCTGCATTAATTCACTTAGGTTTATGGTCTCCAGCTCCATGTATGTTGTTACAAAGGACATGATTTTATTCTATTATATGACTGTGTCATATTCCATGGTGTCCTGTTCTATATTTACTTTATTAAATCCACTATTGATAGGCATCTATGTCGAATCTACAGTCTTTGTTATTGTGAATAGTGCTGGAATGAACATATTAGTGCATGTGCCTTTTTGTAGAATAGTTTATTTTCATTTGGATATATACCCAGTAATGGGACTGCTGAGTTGAATGGTAGCTCTGTTTTAAGTTCTTTGAGAAATCACTAAATCACTTTCCACAGGGGCTAAACCATTTACATTTCTATCAACAGTGCATAAGCATTTCTTATTCTCTGCAGCCTCATCATGATCTGATATTTTTATCTTTTTAATAGTAACCATTCTGAGTGCTTTGAGGTGGTGACTCATTATGGTTTTGATTTGCATTTCTCTGAAGACGTGGAGTATTTTGTTCGTATACTTGTTGTCTGCCTGTATGTTTTATTTTGAGAAGTCTCTGTTCATGTCCTTTACTCATCTGTTAATGAGGTTGTTTATTTTGTGCTTGTTTATTCGTTTACATTTTTCATACATTTTGGATGTTAGACCTTTGTTGGATTCAAAGTTTGTAAATATTTTCTCCCATTCTGTGTATTGTTTGTTTATTATGTTGATAGTTTCTTTGCGGTACAAAAGCTCTTTAGTTTAATTAGGTCCCTTGTCAATATTTGTTTTGGTTGGAAATACTTTTGAGGACTAAGTCATAAATTATTTTCCAAGGCCAATGTCCAGAATGGTATTTCTTAATTTTCTTCCAGGATGTTAAGAGTTTGAGATCTTACATTTAAATTATTAATCCATCTTGTGTTAATTTCTGTATGTGGTAAAAGGTAAGGACCCCGTTTTATTCTTCTGCATAAGGCTAGCCAGTTATCGCAGCATAATTGATTAAATAGGGAGCCCATTCCCTCTTGCTTATTTTTGATAACTTTGTTGAAAATAAAATGTCTGTAGGAGTGAAAATTTTTTTATGAGTTCTCTATTCTGTTCCATTGATCTATGTGACTGTCTTTGTACCACTGCCATACTGTTTTGTTTACTGTAGCTATCATAAAAGGGATTATGTTCTTGATTTGGCTCTCAGCTTGAATGTTATTGCTATATTGAAATTCTACTGATTTTTGTACATTGTCTTTCATCCTAAAATTTTACTAAAGTCATGTAGCTGATAAGGGAGCCATTTGGCTGTGTCTTTAGGATTTTCTAGGTGTAGAATCATTTTGTCAGTGAACAAAGATAATTTGGCTTCTTTTTTATTATTGAGATGCCTTTTATTTCTCCCTTTATCCTGATTTCTCTGGCTAGGTTGAATAGGAGTGATAAGAGTAAGCATCCTTGTCTTGTTACTGTTCTCAAGAGTAATGCTTCCAGCTTTTGCCCATTCAGTATGATGTTGGTTGTGGTTTTGTCATATGTGGCTCTTGTTACTTTGAAGTGTGTTCCTTTGATGCCTAATTTGTTGTGAGTTCTCATTATGAAAGGATGTTCCATTTGCTGTTAGGTGTAGTTTAAGCCTTACATTAGATTTCCTATTCATTGCTGGAAGGGGGAGATTGAAGTTTCCTATTTGTATTGTATTGTGTTGTATTGTATTGCTCCCTTCAGATCTCTTATTATTTACTTTAATTATTTAGATGCTCCAGAGTTGGGTGCATATATATTTACAATTTATATATTGTATTGATAAATTAACCCTTTTATTATTATATAATGACCTTTTCCTCGCTTTACAATTTTAGACTTAAAATGTATCTTGTCTGATATAAGTATCATTACACTTGCTTTATTTTTGTATCTATTTGCCTGTAATATATATTTTTTTATCCCTTCACTTTTAGTCAGTGAGTGTCCTTTAAGTTGAAGTGATTCTCGTAAAGGCAACGTATAGTTTGGTCTTGTTCTTTATTCATTCAGCCATTCTATATGTTTCAACTGGGGAATTTTATCTATTTACAGTCAAGCTAATTATTTATAGGTAAGCAATTACTAGTAGCATTTCTTTAGGTGTTTTCTGGATGTTCTCCAGATTCTTTGTTCCTTTTCTTCTTTCTTGCTGTTTTTCTTTGTTTGATGGTTTTCTGTAGTGGTATATGTTAAATTTATTATTTCTTGATGTATCCATTATAGTTTTTTGTTTTATGTTTACCCTGAGGCTGACATAAAACATTTTATACTTATAAAAGGCTATTTCAAGCTGATAACAACTTAACTGTGATTACATACTCAAATTTGACACTTTAACTCCCTGTTCCTAAATATTTTGTTTTTGATGTCACTAACATATTTTTATAATTTGTATTTGTTTACAAAGTAATATAGCTATAATTATTTTTAATACTTTTCACTTTTAACCTTTATACTAGACATATAATTAATTTACACATTGCCATTTCCATATTAGAGTATTTAGAATTTGCCATGTACTGACTTCATGGTGATCTTTATACTTTTGTAAGTTTTTATGTCATTAATTAGTGTCCTTTTCCTACAGCTTGAGGAAATTCCTTTAGCATTTCTTGTAAGTCAGATGATCTCTTGATTTTTTTTCAGTCCAATTATTGGATTCTTTAGCTCTATGATTTTTTTTGATACATTTTTATTCTTGCATTTCTCCGTTGAAACTTTAAGTGTGTTCCTCCTTTGCTTTCCTGATCTCAGTAAGCATCTTTATTACCATTATTTTGAATTTCGTGATGGGAAATCACATATGCCCATTTCATTATGGTCAGTTTCTGGAGATTCATCTTGTTCTTAATCTGGACATTTAAAAAATCTTTCTTCGGCCGGGCGCGGTGGCTCAAGCCTGTAATCCCAGCACTTTGGGAGGCCGAGACGGGTGGATCACGAGGTCAAGAGATCGTGACCATCCTGGCTAACGCGGTGAAACCCCGTCTCTACTAAAAAAAATACAAAAAACTAGCCGGGCGAAGTGGCGGGCGCCGGTAGTCCCAGCTACTCGAGAGGCTGAGGCAGGAGAACGGCGCAAACCCGGGAGGTGGAGCTTGCAGTGAGCTGAGATCCGGCCACTGCACCCCAGCCTGGGCGACAGAGCGAGACTCCGTCTCAAAAAAAAAAAAAAAAAAAAAAAAAAAAAATTCTTCATTTTCCATGGCTCTCTGTGTTGATTTCTTCATATTACATAAGGCAACAGGCTTTTTCAGTCTTTTCAGATTGGCCTTGTGTAGGAGATAGACCTTACCATTCTGTCCAGGCATATATTCTAAAATATCTCTTTATCTTTGTGTTTTTCCAAACTGTTGTCTTTGTTTGCACCGGCACCAGGAGATTTGGATGTGGCAATTTCCATCAGTAGTCCAAAACAGGTAAGATAGAAACCAGATCTTCTAGATGTAGCTGAAAAGGTTAGAGTGTTAAATGTGTGTTGCTATTCCTTCTGTCGTCAGGGTGAAACTGAGAGCAGGTGTTTATCTCCCACTCCCTATGCACTAAGCTGGAGAGAGGATCTGTGGGAACTGTCTACACTCTCATTCAGGCTGACATTCTGATCCTGGGAGCATAGCCACTGGAGATGCATCTGTTTACTATCCACCTCTTTATTTTATATGGTCTAGGAAGATTTAGGAATGTAGTGCTCCATCAAGTCTCTTAGCTGATTGGTTAAGGACGCAATTTCTTGATTGTGGTTGTATAATTTCTGGTGATCAATGCATGGACAAACTCCTTCCTGAAAAAATTTGTAGACCTGAATTTGTTATTGTTTATCTGCCCTCTTTAACTCCCACAAAACGGGTAAGTTAGATGTTAAACTGTCTAGTAAACATTGGAAGGGGATACAGGAAACCCCTTTTTGGTGAGAAACTATTGACTGTTACCCCATCCTTTTCACTGCTCCTGGAGGATGCAGCAGTCTCTGGATAAGCTTGCACACCCATTGAAAACCACCTAATTTTACTATGGTCTAAGTAGAATCACATAGGCCTAGTCTTTTTTCATTTCCAGAACTAGGAGGTTTAGGATGCAGTCTGTTGGGTGTAAACTGTAGAAGTTGGGACACTCAATGTGTGGGGAAATTTTTACTGGGAAGAGCATGTTAGCCAGAACTAGGAAGATGCAGCCTTTTTGAGTGGGAGTTGTAAAAGTTGGGAAACTCATTGTGTGTGCAAACTTTTACTAGGAAAAATTGGTAGCCTTGGGGTTGTCCCCTGGGTGAGCCAAGGAGAAAGCTTAGAAAATACCCAAACTTCTCCTCAGGTTTCTGAAGTTCTATAGTTTGTCAGCCCAATTCACTCCCTGATGTAAGCTACTTAGGAGTTTAACTGTCAGCAGCAGCAATTGACAGAGTACACCGGCAAATCTCTTTCAGTGACAAATGGGGACCTTTGAGTTTTAGTCTTTTTTCTTTCCTGATCTTAAGGACAATGAAGACTCGGGGAGTGTTTACATACCTGTGCATGACTTGGTTTAGTGGTCAAGCGAAACTCGGGTATACCTAATTCCTTCTGCTTCCAGAGTTACGTGAATTGTGCCAACCCAGGAGGGACCTTAAAGTTGGGGTACAAAATGTTCGGTACAAACTCCTCTCTCCTCAAGGAGGAGCTAGGATTTGAAAATTTCTTCCCAGTTGTATGAGGTAGTTCCCAAGGTGAGGTTCAAACCTAAGTGTGCCTAAGCTTTTTCTGCTCTTTTGCTGTGGATATTTTCTCAGTTGCCTGGAGTGTAGAGTCTCGAGTTTGTCTGTGACTCTCTTTCAGATAACATTGATCCTTGTATAGATGTTTATTCAGTGTGTCCATGAGTGAAGGGAGAGTCAGTAGCTTCCTATTCTACCATATTGCTTATGTCACTCCTAAAACATACAAATAGTTCTTAAAACTCTGTAGTGAAAAATAAACAACTTATTTTTTACATCAGCAAAAATCTGAAGATATCATTCCAAAAATACACAGATGGCAAGTTAGCATATGAAGAGATGTTGAACATAATTTGTCACTTAAAGAAATGAGAAAAAAAAAACATATATTAGGACACAAATGAGATATCACTATACACCTACTAGAAAAAATAAAATACAAAAATAAAATTGACAATACCAACTGGCAACCATATAAAGCAACTTATGCATTGTTGGTGAGAATGCAAAATGATACAGCCACCTTGACTGACAATTTGACAGATTTTTACAAAGTAAAAAGTGAAGTTCAGGAACTGTGCCATTGTATACTTAATCAATTTGAAAACTCATGTCCACAAGTAGCCAACATAAAAATTTACTTAATGTTTTTATTCATAATTTCTATTTGAATTTCACTTTTTGCTGTCTGATAAAGACTCAATGACAAATGGGGCTTATTTCTGAATAGAACTCATATTTAGGTCTCATTTCATAAGATTGACTTTTTATAAATAATAGTCTTATGCTCTTATGTTCAGGCTTTGGAATCTTTCTTTCTTAAGTTATCTTTTCTTAAATTTGTAACACATAAAAACTGTTAACAAATTTAATATAGAATACTCACCAGGAAAAAAATTGAATTAGTAACCATATGTTTAGAAAAACAAAAGCCAATAAAGCTTGGGAAATATTTATAAAACTATTTAGTTGCATTAAACATAAAATCACATGTGAATTATAATATCACCATGCCATTAAGAATAACCTATTTGAGACAAATTTTATTGATTCAAAAAGAGAGTTAACGTAATTATTTTGTGTTTTAAAAGATAATAGTATTATCAGGAAATCTTCATCTATGATGCTTCCAAATACTAAAAAATATTATTCATAGTTTTCCTGTTCCACATATTGCAAAATACCAGATGTAGAAGCCAAAAAACTATATTTTTTCAATTTGTCTTGTCATTACTGTCCTGACATGTGAAATATGTTCCATTACATACAGTTTGTTTGAATATAAGTTACTTGAGGAATTAGGATCAGTGTGAATTTTCTGGTATCAAAGTGGATATGTGAAAGTCACCTTATATCTGTTGTTTGCAGTGTTGCTGGCAAGGAATTCTCAATCGCTTGAGAACAACCTGTTTTAAGTTTGGATCAGAGGCAACATGGTTATTCCATTGCGGCAGTCCCTTTCAGCTTGATAGTTCTGCATAGTCATTCTGGAAGCTGTTTCTAGCATCAAAACTTAAAGTCTATTCCTGTAGCCCTACAAAGATTTGATCAGATTTTTTAAATCCCACAAAAAAAGTATCTTTCTGCTCAAACTAGCTGAGTTTTTCTGTGTGCAGCCATGAACTCCAATCAATATAGTTGCCATAGGCATCTTTTTACAACAAAATATGTATAAGAAATCATAGAACATTTGAAGCTAAGTTAAAACTAAAACAAAAATTTTCTCAAATACTTTAGTTTATGTTTTTAATTTTTTTCTCTCAATTTTTATGTGATAATAAAAACTTTAATTTTTTAGCTAGGAAATTGGCTGTCTAAAATAAACAGTATAATTTTTAGCCTTAAACAAAAATAATTTATCATATTTGTGCAGACACAATTCCATCTATGAGAGTCCATTTTATATTCTTTTTTTTTTACCTTATTCCCTATAGTTGTAGTTACTCTACAGTTCTTCTACAGCATAGGAAACAACCCTATAATCTAGAGATAGTCTTTCAGTGATAAGCAAGACTTATCATTGGATTTTTGAGGATGTGATGAAACATTGCCACCATACCATCTAACATCCAAATGATAATATTAGGAGGTGGGACACTGGGAGATGATTAGGTCATGGGCAAGAAGGCTTCATGAATCAGGTTAGTGCCCTTATAAAATGGCTAACTTGCCATTTTCACCTGCGGAAAACATGGTAAGAAAGTACCCTTGGTGAATCAGCAATGGGACCTCACCAGATGCTGAATCATTCTGTGCCATGATCTTGGACTTGTCAGCCACCAAAACTGTGAAAAATACATTTGTTTTATTTTTAACATACTCAGTTTATGTTATCTTGTTATAGAAGCTTGGACAGACTAAAACAGATGCTTAAATTTTACTATTTTATTTGTGGATTTGATATTAACATAAAAGAGTAACTATTTAAAACAGTAAAAATAATATGGATTTCAATTTGAGGGATTTCTAAGAAAATGTCTACAGCATGTCCTAGGTAATGAAATAAAATAAAAATTTTCATATACATTTAATATTTCATGCGTTCATTCAAACTCCATGGAAAAATTCTGAGTGCTTGTCATTAAATCTAATCTAGGAATTCAGAATATGTGCCTGTAAATTTAGACAAAAAAGATCAAGATACATTCACTAGAGACAAACAAGCACTCATAATTTTATTTTATTTCCTTTTTTCTTTTCTTTTCCTTTTTTTTTTTTCTTTGGTTTTGTTTAGTGACAGGGTCTTGCCCTGTCACCCTGGTGCTGACTAGAGTACAGTGATCATAGCTCACTGCAACTTCAAACTGCTGGACTCAAGTGATCCTCCCAAGTAGCTGGAACTAGAGGCATGTGCCACCATGCCCTGCTAATGTTTTTATTTATTTATTTTTTTTATAAAGATGAGACCTTGCTATGTTGCCCAGGGCTGGTCTCCATCTCCTGAGCTCAAGCGATCCTGCCACCTTGGCCTCCCAAAGTACTGGGATTATAGGCATAAACCAGCATAGCTGGCCAGAAATGTTCTTTGGGACAAACTTTTCTCTAATTTGTCTTTTCTAAAATTATCCTCAAAACGTATACATTTACTTGCATTAGATTTATATTTGCTTGTGGATTATAACATTGCAATCTATTTAGAATGTTATCTATTCTTTCTCTGATCCAGCTTTTTTGGAGGAAGTTATTTTTAACCTCTTCCCATCACTGGATCAGTTATCATAGGCTGAATACTGCATTGTTCAATTTATGTCACTGACAAATCCAGTATTTATTAGGGAGAATTTAAACACAACTTGTTTATTTAAGAAGTCTGTCAAAATGCCCTTAAACAAAAATTTTGAAATTGAGCAGAAGGTGCTATGATGATGTCAGTACTCAGTTAAAGAAAATCCACAGGGGGCCGGGCGCGGTGGCTCAAGCCTGTAATCCCAGCACTTTGGGAGGCCGAGACGGGTGGATCGCGAGGTCAGGAGATCGAGACCATCCTAGCTAACGCGGTGAAACCCCGTCTCTACTAAAAAATACAAAAAACTAGCCGGGCGAGGTGGCGGGCGCCTGTAGTCCCAGCTACTCGGGAGGCTGAGGCAGGAGAATGGTGGGAACCCGGGAGGCGGAGCTTGCAGTGAGCTGAGATCCGGCCACTGCACTCCAGCCTGGGCGACAGAGCGAGACTCTGCCTCAAAAAAAAAAAAAAAAAAAAAAAAGAAAATTCACAGGAATGTAAGGCCGTATATTATAGCCAATCATGAGCAAACCACAGACTTTATTATAACAGAATTGAGCATGTGAAACAGAGCTAACACCCAGTTTATAAAAGTAGAGTTTGAGAAAGTTCGCCAGTAATAAGATTGTATGTGATTGCATATATGTTTTTTTATTTCACTAGAGAAGTTTAAAAGAGAATTCACATTTCACCAATTAAACTCCAACATGAAGGACATATGAATTTCATGTTTCCATTTGGTGTTCTCCCAAAGGGGGCCTATAACGTATAGTTTACTTTCTGTTGGAAAAAGGAACTTAAAGTTATGTTTGATTCAGTAACACAATTTCTCTGTCCTTCCTTTCTTCCTGTTTCTTTCACCGTTTGTGAAATTTCCATCTTTTGTTAAATACTATGCTATACAAGAAAAATCAAGAAGATTCTACGTCATCAAAAACTCTATGTTCAATACAAAGTGAGGAACTTTATAACTGAAGTGACAATAGGATGACTCTTCTTTATTAAGTTAGTTCATATATTTTAAAATATATGAAAATTTTCACTTGACTTTCTCAATATAAATCAGATATTTAATAACAGAGGTAGACTATAAATTTTCTACCTTGACTTATTTGTATAATATGAAGACTCTACTGTCCTGTGTTTAAGAAAAATAGTTAACTAAATTGTAACTGTTAAATTGCAAGGTATCTTTAGTTCTCTGTTATTATGATAAATAATACAATTAAATAAAGGAATGTAATTCATAAAAATTTAATTCATTAAAATTAATTTAATTCACAAAAAATTATTTTTCTTTGTTGCTTCAGATTCCCTGGGGAAAGTATAATAATTTACCTACACTGGAAATCTCTGTATTATAACACTTTCTAATGAATGTTTTTCAAAATGAAAATTGACAACAAATGTATTTCACAGATACATCATAGAATGTTAGAATACAAAAACGCAACTGCAGATCACATACTGTGCATATTATTTTGTAATAATAATAATAAAACTGAGTCTCAAGGACTATGAGAAAGCAGTTCCAGGAAGAATGCAGATTAGTGGTTTAGGCTGGCCTAGAAACTAAATAAGGTTCTGTTGTTTCATGCCTATCCCAAGCAGGATTAATGGGATAAAAGAAAGATATAAATACAATAACCCCAATAAAAAGTTGTTTTGTGTATATACCCTTTTCATCTTAAAATAATTGGTGAAATTAATTCTGGCTGTGTTCTCTAACAGCAACTCTTGTGGATTGCTGGAGCATCTGTTGGTTTGGTTCAGTTTTGTTTGTGTGTTTGTGTGTGTTTTTGATTATGAATATCACCTTTAGCAAATAGTGGAGTAACTGCTGTAAATGGTTTCATCCTTCTTTTAATTTTCTTCTCCAGGTAGAATTATTATACTCTTTTCTAGATTCTATCCTGGTCTTTAATTATTGCTCTATAATTGTCCCTACAGGAAAACATCTGCTGTTGCCCATTTTTCTCTCCCTATTGCTTCAGATCCCCTGTGGGCTATATTATATCATGTTGACATTGCATTTTCTAGTTGCCTTTGATGATTTTCTACCCCAAGGGTCCTACAAAGATCAGGATTTTTAGGTACTTCATTTTCTATGGCAAATCAGACCTTTTTCCTTCTATGTTACTGTCAGGTGATTGAATTTAGGAAATAATTTTGGCAAATAAGAGCAGTAAAATTGTTTTACATTGACAGTTTTGTTCTATTTATAACTTTAAAAATGTAAAGTCCGATACAGCCTTGTTATATTTAGGAGTAAATATAACAACAGATTATAAATTTTTATAATTAATTTTATTCGTGGTGTATTTTTATTAACATAATCATTTTGTATTGTGAAATCATATTATACTAAGTTGTGTTTTATATTTATATATTTATTTTATAATTGTGTGATATTTAAATTATATTATGAAATATGATGTTATAATTATAACATAATATACATATGTATATATATTATGTCATGTTAATTATCACTATTATTTTATGAAGAATGATTTTGGATAAATATAATGGATATTTATATTTATTTTATATCTGTATTTTTAGAGAAGCCATTGATATTTTATATCTAAAGGAGAAGTATAATTGGTTATTAATGTTTAGAGGCTAACGATTAAACAATATTTATATTATACTTATTTATATTAACAATTAATCTATACAACATTTAGCCTAATCTTGTGTCAGGCAGCTCTCTTTACTCAGTCCTACTAAAAGCCTCCTTCATTCACACTACATTTCCCAACCTTAGTTAAATATCATATATTGTATTCTATTATATTTTAAGAAAGATTACAATACTTAATGTAAGATCAAAATTAGAATCAAATACAGTCTTACCAACATTAAATTCTATATTTTTAAATGTTATTTATAGAAAAGTTTTAGGATTATTAATGTGAGTGAAATGACACTAAGTCTTGATAACTCATATGTTAAACCTTCTACAGATTATAATATTGTTTTGTAGTTAAATTTTAAGAAAATGTTACCAAATGTGAACAATATAAATTAAAAATTATGTATGTTTGTATAATATTATATATTTATCTCCTTTTCTGGTAAAGCATACTTCTGTGTAATTTCTGACTGTTATTATCTTTTTATCAATAGTATCAGATAATATTTTATCAAATTTACATGGGTGTTTTTTGGATTTTCATGTGTTCTATATGTTTTAAAACTAAAATACTTTTTAATATGTAAAGAAGATAATAAAAGTACTATCTCTCAGAATATTTTTCTTTCTGTTTTATCATAAATATGTTATGGATATAGTTTGGATATTTGTCTTCTCCAAATCTCATGTTGAAATGTCATTCCCAGTGTTGGAAGTGGAGGTCAGTGGAAGGTTTTTGGGTAATGGGGGAAGATCCTTCGTGAATGACTTGGTGTCCTGCTGATGGCAAAGAGTGAGTTCTTCCTCTGTGAAGTCAAGAAAGAGCTATTTAAAAGAGCTTGGCCCTTCTCCCATCAAACTGGCCCTCCTCGCCTTTCTCCATGACTGGAAGATTCCTGAGACCTTCATCAGAATCAGATCCTGGTGCCATGCTTCACGTAGAGCCTCCAGAACTGTGAGCCAAAGAAACTTCTTTGTTATACATTATCTAGTCTCAGGTATTATTTTATAGCAATGCAATCAGACTAATATAGTTATAAATTAAAAGACTATTTACATTAGAATGGATTGAAAGTTAGACAGTAAGTTGGGGAAAATATGGAAAAGAGAAATAAACACATTTTTTAAAGAGATGTTCAGCATTTTCCATAAACTATATAAACTTTTTTATTTGCAACGTATTCTCAGAAGGTGCAAATCTGAATCCCTATAAGAAACTTACAACTTGCATTAAATTATGGAAGACTTGTTCAACTGAATCAATCTCCTAAGGAAACTACATCCGGGTAATATTTACACTGCTAATATCCTTCTAAAATAGTCTCATAACCAGAAAGATTTTTTTCTTCATAATCATTGAGGATTATGTGTATTAACATCATCAGTGTATATATTCTTTAGTTACAATGATCTTTTAAGATGCCACTTTCTTCTATGATTATGCAAAATAGTGATCATTGTATCTTAGCTATTAATATCAAGCTGAAATGATTCAGTGGCTGAACTGCATATTTGGTATCTTTTTTTTACACTGAAAAATGTATAAAATACTTAATCCCTTTTACTAATTCAGTTTCATTTTTTTTGGTTTATAATAAGAAGTATTCTCCCTGTATTAGTCCATTTTCACACTGCTGATAAAGGCATACCCAAACCTGAACAATTTACAAAAGAAAGAGATTTAATGGACTTACAGCTGCCCATGATTGGGGAGGACTCAGAACCATGACAGAAGACAAGGAGGAGCAAGCCATGTCTTACAAGCAAAGAGAGAGAGTTTATAATGAAACTCCCTCTTATAAGAGCAACAAATATCATCAGACTTATTCACTATCATGAGAACAGCATGGGAAAGACCTGGCCCCATGATTCAATTACCTCCCCCTGGGGCCCTCCTTATAACACTTGGGGATTTAAGATGAGATGTGGGTGGGGACACAACCAAACCATATCATTCCACTCCTGGGTCCTCCCAAATCTCATGTCCTCACATTTCAAAACCAATCATGCATGCCCAACAGTAGCCCGAAGTCTTAACTCATTTCAGCATTAACTCAAAAGTCCACAGTCCCAAGTTGCATCCAAGATAGGGCAAGTCCCTTCTGTCTATGAGCCTGTAAAATCAAAAGCAAGTTAGTTACCTCCTAGACACGATGGAGATATAAGCATTGAGTAAATACAGCCATTCCAAATAAAAGAAATTGGCCAAAACATATGGGCTACAGGGCCTATGCAAGTCAAAACTCCAGTGGGGAAGTCAAACCTTAAAGCTCCAAAATGATCTCCTTTGACTCCATGCCTTACATCCAGGTCCTGCTGATGCAAAGGTGAGTTCCCATGGTCTTGGGCAGCTCTGCCCCCATAGCTTTACAGGATACAGCCTCCCTCCTGCCTGCTTTCACAGGCTGGCATTGAGTGTCTGTGACTTTTCTAGGCACACAATGCAAGTCATAGGTGGATATACCATTCTGGAGTCTGGAGGACCCTTTTCACAGCTCCACTAGTTGGTGCTCCAGGAGGGACTCTGTGTGGGGACTCTAGCCCCATATTTCTCTTCTGCACTACCCTGGCAGAGGTTCTCCATGAGGGACATTCTCCTGCAGCAAACTTCTGCTTAGGATTGCAGGCATTTCCACAAATACTCTGAAATCTTGGTGGAGGTTCCCAAACCTGAATTCGTGACCTCTGTGCACTTGCAGACTCAATACAGTGTGGAAGCTGCCAAGTCTTGGGGCTTGCATCCTCTGAAGCCATGGCCCAAGCTCTACATTGGGCCCCTTCAGCTATGGCTAGAGCAACTGTGATGCTAGGTTAAGACCTAGCAAGACCCTAGGTTACACTTGACAGGGACCCTGGGCCTGGCCTATGAAGCCATTTTTTTCTCCTAGGCCTCTTGGCCTGTGATGGGAGGGACTGCCATGAAGACCTCTGACATACCCTGAAGACATTTTCCCCATTGTTTTGGGGATTAACATTTGGCTCTTGTTACTTATGCAAATTCCTGAAGCTGCCTTGAATTTATCCTCAGAAAATGGGATTTGTTTTTTCTATCACATTGTCAAGCTGCAAATTTTCCCAACTTTTATGCTCTGCTTTTCTTGTAAGACTGAATGCCTTTAACAGCACCCAAGTCACTTCTTGAATGCTTTTCTGCTTAGACATGTCTTCTGCCAGATACCATAAATCATCTCTCTCAAGTTCAAAGTTTCACAAATCTCTAGGGCAGGGCCAAAATGCCACCAGTATCTTTGCTAAAACATAACAAGAGTCACCTTTGCTCTACTTCCCAACAAGTTCCTCATCTCCATCTGAGAGCACCTCAGCCTGGACTTTATTGTCCATATCACTATCAGCATTTTGGACAAAGCCATTAAATCAGTCTCTAGGATGTTCCAAATTTTCCTGCTGTCTTCCTCTGAGCTCTCCAAACTGTTCCAACCTCTTCCTGTTACTCAGTTCCAATGTCACTTCCAAATTTTTGGGTATCTTTAGAGCAGTCCTCCACTCTGGGTACCAATTTACTGTATTTGTCCATTTTCATGATTTTGATAAAGACATACCCCAAGACTGGGCAATTTACAAAAGAAAGAGGTTTAATTAATGTACAGTTTCATGTGTTTGGGGAGGCCTCACAATCACAGTGGAAGACAAAGAAGAGCAAATCATGGCTTACATGGATGGCAGTAGGCAAAGATAGAGAGCTTGTGCAGGGAAACTCCCCCTTATAAAACCATCAGATCTCATAAACCTTATTCACTCTCAAGAGAATGGCAGAAGAAAGACCTGCCCCCATTATTCAACCTCTCACCAGGTCCCTCCCACAACACATGAGGATTCAAACTGGGATTTGAGTGAGCTCATAGCCAAACCATATCACTGCCCCAAGATTTAGTTCTGAAAAATATATGGGCATTAGGGTCAACCTCCCTTATTTAATTGCCTACCTGTTCTGATCAGTAGTTACACACTCAGAGCCTATCTATTTATAAAACAGCAATCATTAAAATACATTTATTTCAAATTTCAGATTTTATTCTATAGAAATGTGTATACATGTGTGAATATTGATATGTTGATTTTATGAACTTATTAATTTGATCAATTTTCCTTATTTTAGTGTATCAGAATCTCAAGCCAATATATAGTTTCAACATATTGATCACAGGTTGAGGTTATGTTATTACCATGAGCCAGAACTATCAGAAAAATGGCTAACAAGTTTAGGCTTTCAGTGCAATGCTATATCCTAGATTAGATATAATTCCTGTTAACTTTTCCTTTATGATGAGTCCTTTTATATACTTATATCTTTTATAGTTTCTCTGCCAAAGTCCTCTGCTCTAATACATTTTTCTACTCTAAAAAACCTGAGTACATAATAAATATTGCTAAAATATAAATTATTATGTCAATATATGAGGTAATATTTAAATGTCAATTTCTATGAACAAAAAATGAATTTTATATAAGTATATATTTTTAAAGTATCTTTGATAGCTTCAAGTGTGAAATCGCATATAGTTCTTATGAAATAGCCTTTAATATATGTTATAGATAATGTTATTAACTATTTCTGATATGAAAACCAAATCAAAACAGTTTACTGGACATTCTTTCTATCATATCATAAGCCTTCCTATATTGTAAGTTACTTTTCATTCAAAACATATATGTAATCTCATAAAAATATCTATAAAATAAAAATTATGTGTATATTTTATACAATTTAATATACTTATTAATATTTCACTATGTAATATTTATCTACAAGTTAGAGATATGTATGATCCTAGGGAAATTATTGAGTAGAGAAAAATTTAGCATAAAATGAATAAATATTGACAAATGACTAGAACTAGGCTCCAGTTCATATTTATTAATGAGCTATATCTTGCATAGAAAAGTACATTCTATACTTTGTTTCATCAACTGTTGTTTTGTAGGCCTATTAAAGTTTTGACAAACGTATTTGTAAGGGCCTTCAAGATTAAGTCTACAGAGTAAATAATTCAAAAGGAAACAGAACAATGGAATGGAAAGAAATCGTCTTAAAAAGTTGCCTAAAGATAAAGTCCTGGTTTACATATCTCTAATTACAGAGACTGTTCCAAATTGTCATATATATTTAACCTAAGTCTTTATCTTATAAAATAAAGTTTATAGAAATAATGAATTTGTCCATTGAGATTAAATTTAAAAACTAAGGAAAATGCATATACTATTACGTTGCAGAGTGACAGTATGTATAATTTCACAAATAATTTTCCATTGCATTTCAATTCACCTTGGAGTAAAACATAATACCATTTGTGTACCAGATTTACACACTAGAGATATGCAATGTTCTAGATGGAATGCACTGGTGGCATATGGCCTGTCAGCCATTGAAATTTGACTAGTGTGACTGTAAACCTGACTTTTAAAAAATTACTCAATTTTAATTAATTTAAACTTAAATTTAAAACATAATATTGGAAACATTTGTGTTGTTTGCAAAACCTTTGGTATTTAAGGGTACTTTTTAAAATGTGAATTTTGTGAAATTCACATAAAGATATATTACTTCTAATAAAAATTTCGTACTGAATTTAAATATGTTCTAAATGTAAACTACCAAATTTCAAGATAGCACAAAAATAAAGTAAAATATTATTTATACTTTCTATATTGATTAAATGCTAAAATAAAAATATTTTAGATATAATGTACTAAAATCTATTTTTGAAATTAATTTTACCTATTTTTTTTTTTTACCTAATACATGTGGCTACTAGAAAAGTTAAAGATATGTATGTAGTTCATGTATGTTTCCATTAGGCAGTTTAATTGCTCAAGTTATGTTTGTAGGCAAGTTTTTTGCATGTTTAATTCCCACTGTATTGCTGGACTTGATAAAACATTATTGATTGATGCAATGTTTTTCACAAAATAGAATCCCTTATAAAGATTTATTAAGCAGAAACCTCTATTGCAGAATATGCAAAATATGGTTATTGCCAATAATACATTTACCAATAGATATGTTTTTAAAGGATATTTATCATTCATTTTGCAAATATCACTAATGGCAAATAATTGTATTATTTATTATTATTTAAAGGTCCTCACTAAAATTTTGGTAATTGCAACTTGTTACAACTATCCACGGAAATAGTTTTCTTTTCAAACTACACATATAAGCATGATAAGTACAAACACAAAACAAAATTACATTTGTTTGCCTTTGGTAGGGTTCACTATGAAACTTGCAACTTGACCTATATTTCCTCCTGTTCAATATGCTTTCATAGTTCTTGAATTTTTACACAGGAATGCTTTAGGAATTCTTTAATTTGTAAGTCATCAATTTTTATCATGGCCAATATTGTAATTGACATAAAATCTCTCTGAGTCAACTTATTTTATTATTTAATAGATGTTATTTAACATATATTTCAAGTTTACAACATGATGTTATCAGATTCAGTTAGGCAGTAAAATGGTTATCATTGTGAAGCAGATTAACACATCTATCATCTCAAATAGTTAATTTTTTGGTGACAACAGTAGCTAAAATCTACTTAACAAAAAATCCATAATATAATTGCTAAGAAAAATCCCTAATATAATACAATTTTATTAATTTCCTCATTTTGTTCATTAGGCCCTTAGACTTGTTAATCCTACATATCTACTATTTTGTATCATTTGATATTTATTTCCCCATTTCTTCTCTACCCCTCCTCCCACCATCCCTACTGGTAACCTCTGTTTCGTACTCTGTTTATTTGTATTTGAGCTCTTTTATTTTGAAGTTTCACACAGAAGTGAAATCATATAATTTCTTTGTGTGTGTTTCTGGCTTACTTCGTTTAGCATGATGTCCTGTGGGTCCATCTGTGTTGCAAAAAGTGGTATAATCTTTCTTTTTTTAAGGCTAAATAATAGTTCATTGTGTATATGTGTATGTTTGTGTGTGTATAAAATATTATATACACATGATATGTATATTACTCGTTCTTTATCCATTTGCCAATCAATAGGCATTTAAGTAGTTTTGATGACTTGATAATTGTGAATAATGCTTCAATGTATGTGAAACTGCAGATATCTTTACTTACAAGGTGGTGATTTCATCTTTTTAGATATACATGCAGAAGAGGGATTGTTGGGTCATATGGTAGTTTTATTAATAATTTCTCTAAGAATCGCCATGCTATTTTCCTTTCTTTTCTTTTTTTTTTTCTTTTTTTTTGAGACGGAGTCTCACTCTGTTGCCCAGGCTGGAGTGCAGTGGCGCGATCTCGGCTCACTGCAAGCTCCGCCTTCCGGGTTTACGCCATTCTCCTGTCTCAGCCTCCGGAGTAGCTGGGACTACAGGCGCCCGCCACCACGCCCGGCTAACTTTCTGTATTTTTAATAGCGATGGGGTTTCACCGTGGTCTCAATCTCCTGACCTCGTGATCCGCCCGCCTCGGCCTCTCAAAGTGCTGGGATTAGAGGCGTGAGCCACGGCGCCCAGCCACCATACTGTTTTCTACAATGACAGTAACACTCCACATTTCCACTAACAGTGTACCAGGGTTCCCTTTCCTCTGCATCCTTGCCAACATTTGTTTCCTCTTGTATTTTTTATAATAGTTATTCTTACGAGTGTGAGGTGATATCTCATAGAGGTTTTAACTTGCATTTTCTTATAATTAGTAATAATGAGCACTTTCCACATACCTGTTGGCCATTTTTATGTCTACTTTGGAGATATGTCTGTTCAGGTCCTTTGCCATTTTATTTAATGAGTTTGTTTGTTTTTCTGCTTTTGGTTGTAAAATATCCTTATAAGTATTTGATATTAACCCCCTATCAGATAGATAGTGTGCAGTTATTTTTTTCCATTTCATAGGTTGCTCTTTCATGTTACTTGTTTCCTGTATTATGCTGATGCTTTTCAGTTTAATGCAGTACCATTTATTTATTTTTACTTTTATGGCCTGAGCTTTTGGCTTATTATCCAAAAACTGGTTGCCAAGGCCAATATCAAGGTTTTTTTTTTGTTTTTTTTTGTTTGTTTGTTTTCCTGTATTCTCTCCTCAGAGTTTTACGGTTTCAGATCTTATATTTAGCTTTTCTATCCTTTCTGAGTGAATTTTTGTGCATGGTATAATATAATGACCTAATTTTATTCTTTTGCATATAGAAATCCAGTTCTTCCAGTACTATTTATTAAAGATACTGTCCTTTCTCTAATGTGTCCGTTCGGTACCCTTGTCAAAAATGAATTGACTGTGTATGTTTACATTTATTTCTGGGCTCTCTGTTCTGTACTACTGGTCTATGGAGCATGATTCCTCCATCATACTTCCTGATTTTCTTCCTCAGTGTTGCTTTGGTTATCCAGCTTATGTTTGTGGTTCCACAGAAATTTGAGGATTATTATTTTCTGTGTCTGTGAAAAATGCCAGTGATGAATTTTGAAAAACAAGATCATAAAAGAGTATAATGAATCAACTATCATGTCGCTAGTATAATTATTGAAAGTAACATACATATATATGATATATATATCATATATATTTATACACACACACATTTAGCCTTGTTCTGATTTCTAGACAATAAGTTATAAATGTGGCAAAAAAGTGAGACATAACAGTGAACATGTAAAAACTTACTTTACTTACAAACACCTTTCTTTCAGTGAGGTTCTAGAATTTGATAGTAAGTTGTAAATGTGTGAGAATTCTGTTCAAGTGTGGCTTCCTTGTGTGAGAGCAAGATATGCTTATTAATGTACAATAATTATATTAGGAGAACAGTATGACCAACTTGAAAAAAATAACCTTCAAAGTTGAGATACATGAACCTATCACTCATTTTTATTACTGAATTTTAGCCATGACCTCCACATCTCTTTCAGTTTTTCTCATTAAAAATGAATATTCAAAGTACAATGCAGCATGAATACAAAGGCATTTTATGATTGATGTTAAGCACATTAATGTAATTAAATTAAAACTTGCAAACTCCTGATTGTATTAAAATTTATAAAGTATCATTTTATAGTTCCTTCTACTAGGGTACGTACAACATCTATATCAAATTTGTATTGCTAATTTAAGGCTAATTAAATCTCAAAATCTTCAGTGAATCTTGGCAAGACACATGGATTAATTGACTGAACATTCGAAATAAATATTAATCTTTTTTACTTTTGTGACTTTATTTAGAAAGCATCAGGAAAAGACAATGGCATTCAATTACCATAATTAAATTTGTATTAATGTATTACCCCTCATTAACTCTGTACTGATGTGAATATGAATTAGAAACATCTAAAATTTAAAAGAAACGTGTTCTCTTCAACAGAGTGAAGTTTCTAAATATAACAAACAAAAGGATATACCATGAATAAATCTCCTTTGATATTTTAATAACACAAGATTTCTGGCAAATCTTTTATTTGCAAAGTTCTCTATTAGGTGTTGAAGCTTGGAGTTAGGTATACTAAACTGAGATAGCAAATGAAAAGAAGTTCTTATCCCCCAACTCTTTTATTTCTCAGAGATTATATCATTATTTCACAGGAAGGGGAGGATAAGACATTGCAGGAATAGAATAGGGATATTGGGAATACGATATTTACCAAAACACAAAAAGGATCTTGCCTTCATGAAACATCAAGATTAATGATTGAGATCTCCACTTCATTTACTATATCTGATAAATATATACTATGAACTATAGTAAGTGAAATAAATGAGAATACATGACATGGAAACTCCTAGTACCAATATGAGAAGACAGTTGTTAGACACATCTTACATTGTGAAAAAATATTGTAATATTTATAGATATTATCATACAATATTATAAAATGCATTATTTTACCAATTATTAAAGAGTAATGGCAGGTAGTTTTAGAGGATCAGCTTTATATTGACATATATAATTTTATATGAGAAAAAGCAACTATTCCTAATGTAAGTCTTTAATTATACTTCTATCATCTCTTTTTTAAAAATTATTAAGGCATTTTACACTGTGTAAATGAAAATATGGAAGCAAACACTTTTACTTTATTTGGATTTGAATTCCAAAAGCAAAGCACAGTATCTCCTTAAGATAATAAAGAAATCAAAGTATAAAAACACTTTCTACCAAGTATTCAGCATTGCTTTCAACTACCAATGTTTAACAACAGTTAAGAGGAGTCAAGATGTAGAATTAATTGTAGAACACAGAACTTGAGTTTTACAGGCAACTAAAACCCTGGCATTCTCTTCTGTAGCTTATAACATGATGGGAAAATATCAGCTATGATGAATGATAAGAAGCAATGAAAACTGGTTGCTTTTATGCAGATCTGTATACAACTGCATATTGTAGTTTGAGGAGAGAAAAGAAATGAAGAAAACATTTTTAAATGAAACACATCATTTGATATTTATTTATTTGAAATTATAGAATTTTATATTTAATTTTCCTTTTATATTTTATAATACAATGATGTAACATGCATTATTAATACTGGTCATTTTATATTTTATATTTACTTTGTTATAATCATAGCTGTTAGCAGTCATTTTTGTATTTGTGTTCACTGCCATATTCTTAGCAAATGGAAGAGCAATCAGCTTATAACAGGTACTAATAAACATTTTTTGAATGACTATAGTACAAAATATAACAGAATGCTAATCATCTCACTTGAAACCCTGACTCCTTCAATTTCTGCCTCCCTAAGCCAATAATTTAAAAATCTCAGTATATCCTTACACATCTTGATATATACGCACAGAGATTACATGGAAAGTTTATTTATTTTTACTGAAACCTAATAATAAATGTTATCTCTAAGTTTATTTATTTTTACTGAACCCTAATAATAAATGTTATCTCTAAGTTGCTTTTTCACAATTACCACTGTACTCAACCAATTTTTAATGCTGTCAGTTCTATTTTATCATTTTGTACATTTTATAAGCATAATGTTTTCCCATACCTTTGGATATTTTATTTATTTATTTATTTATTTGTAAATTTGTAAAAGCTAATTAGTATGTGCATTGCAAACATTTTTATCTGACTTTATCATTGATACTTTGGTTTTATAAGTCAATTTCCAGCCATACCAAAGATTATCCCATAATAAAGTTCAACTATCTCTCAAGTTAGGTTTTCATTCTTGGGTATTATTAGATATACTAAATATATGACCCAGGAATGAAGACCATACATCTATTATATTTTTAAATCATCTTTTTATGTTTAAATCAGAAATTATTTGCAATGCATGATTTTTAAATTGGGTAAAATCAGAAACAATCTTTACTTTTTTCCTAAAGGACAGCTAAATTTGTCATCAATATATACTAATATACATTCCTCATTAAACAGAAGCACTATTGATGTCAGACGTTAACTACCAATACATATTTGAATCTATTTATGAAATAGCTAAGTAATCTCTCTAGTGGTATACAAATAACGTTTTAATAAAATTTCAGAGATTATCTCTCTATTCTTTGAAACTGTTCACCATTGCCTCCACTATTCTAAAGCCTTTGTTATTCCAATACATTTTTAAATAATTGTATAAAAAATAAAGTCTTACAACTTTGATTGCAATTATTTGTTTAAATATCAATATGCAGAGATTTCACAGTTTAAGGTAGTAAATTTTTTAGTAAATAATATTTCATTTAAAAAATATATTTCCATTTTAAAATATCCCCCAATGTTATATTATAGTTGTTTACATGTTATACCTAGACTTTTCATAATTTTGTCACTATATTGAAAGAGCTATTTTCCCTGTTGATTTGTACGCATCTGTTGCTATGGAGAAATAGTAGTCAAAGAATTATACAATATCTCAATATATAATTTACATGTTTATAAATGTATTTCAAATGTTAATTTCTATTTTTTGTTATTTTTAGAATATTAGAGTTTTCTAGCAGATGTAAGGCCATATCATGAACAAAATAACATCTTAATTCTTCATATGTGGATTATTTTCTTGCACAAAATTTTACCTTCAATCAAACTGAGTAATGTTTTAGTAGCAAGAATTACTCTTTATTACCTAAGTTCAGTTAAAATCTGTGAGTTTTATATCTGAATTTTTTTATTTTTAAAATAATGTTTATAAACTGTTTTTATCTTATCTTTTTGAATAGGAAATATTTCTAAAGATTATCAGATGCCCTTTTAGCATTCATAAATATAATTGTTTGCTTTACTTTCTTTAATTTTTATGAGATAAACTAATGTTAATAAATTTTCTACTACCACACGTATCTTCAATTCCTGGCATCAATCCAAAGTTATCAAAGTTTGATGTTATTTGTTATATTGCTTAATTTTTACATTTTATTTAGTATAGTCTTCACACTTTTTAAACAGTTTGTCACATTTATTTTCATATTTTACTATCAGTATTGTGTTGTGACATTAATTTTATGTTATTTTTCTAAGACGGTTTGTGAATATTTCATCTTATTTTTTAGTTTAGAATAATTTCTAAAACATTGGTATTACAACATTTTTAATAAGTTGTTCAGGAAGTCAACTATGAAAATGTCATTTTAATGTCACATATTGAATCATATTTCTAATAGCATATGGCACAACTACTCTATTAAATAGAATTAATTTGGATAAGCTATATAATACTATAAAATTTAAAGTTCTTCTAGATTTTAGTGTAGAACTGTGTAAAGCTCAAAGAAACAGAAAATATTTTATTTAAGATCTTGTCTTTAAGAATTATAAAATGTATCACAAATAAAGAAATACAATTCTAGTTTAAATAGCATTATAAAACAGTATAGCCTCATAATCCGTCTATGAATTAATATTCCCTGTAAGTGTGTTAAATATTTTTCAGAAGATTGAATTCACCTCTAACGTATTTGAACAGAATCTATTGGGAGGACTCAACGAATCTATATTATAAATATATTCCATAGATGATGCAGACTCCCACTTATCTATAGGAACTATTGTTCTGTAGGACATTTAACAGAATTTTACCTATTGTCAGTTATTTGCACATTAATCAACATAAAAAAATGAGTTTTTATGATACTAATTGAGAATACATTTTGCAAGAGAAACAGAAATACAAAGTGAATTACCAATAAATATTCATTTGCTTTAAGCATAAATGTGAATGAGATTGATCTAATGCAATCATGTTGTCACAGTAAATAATAACCTAATTGTTCACAAGTGTAGTGGTCTTCAGAATATTGTTATATTCAAGAATAAGTTTCAACTTTGCCATTACATTGCATGGAGACAGGCATAACTTCAATGGGTGTGCTTGTGATTTTTGTTTGTTTATTTTCTTTATTTTTTACAACTTAAATAGTAATATCCAAAGGTCAACATATTTTTTATGGATTGATGACTGTATGACTAGAGGTGATAGTTTGCAATATAGCCAAAGGTTGTTAACATTAATCCTTGGGAATGCCCTTTCCGAAGGTTAGCATTGCTTTTATTACTATACCTCCTTGCAAAAGTCTGTCAGAGCAGAGGCAATGGGGCGCATCCAAATTCGTGTAGTGTAATGCAGTCCATCTAAAAAAGGAAGCCAAGTGTGGCATGACCGATAATTGAATATGTTTCTCTAAAAAAATATCATGGCTACAGAAACCAATTTGGTAACAGTGCTACCATTCCCTTCAAATCAATATGAGTTAATATCGTTATGCTTTCTCCAGACAGTTCAGGAATTGTTGTGTATGCCTTACTTAGAATGGACTTCAACGAGAGATATTTTTATTCATACATCACACAATGGAACTTTTTCCCAATATGGAATTATTAACCAGTATTATATTATTATCTGTAAAATAATAATACTATCATTTATTTTTATAAAAAATTTCAACAAATATTAATTTAGTAACAAATTTAGTTTAACATTGAGCTGAAGGTAAGAAATGCACAAAATTTTTTGGAATCATTTATAAATCAGATAACTTTAGACCCATTTCCAAACAGAGATATTTCAATAAAGTCAATATTTTTGATTAACTCTATTTCTCAATCTTGGTATATGATTCTAGGAAATACTTAAAAGTACTTAAAAATTATACTAGTTAATTCCAGTTGTATAAAATATATTATTGAAGAAATCATTACTTTAGGGCAGAAACTGCTTTTATACACATCTCAGGCATTTTTATGCCATAATTGGAAGTGTGCTGGAGTGGATTTCTCCACACTTCTTCTGTAAGACAGATTTGAATCAATAGGAAGGTATGTTTTCTTTCTTGAAGGCATAGTCATTATATTAGTAGCACTTCTTTGTGTAGCAGGCACAATGAAGAACCTGTGCTGCCACAATGCACATATGAGGCCACTGGACATGTTGGAGATGCATAATGCTTAAGATAAATCTATCACCTTTATGACTTTCTGTGATGTATACTATATCAGTGAATGAGCTAAAATAATGTTTTACTAAGGTTTTTGTATTACTCATGGTTCTCGAGAGAAGCAGAATCAATAGTTACAGATATATACAGGTATATGAGAGGGGATTTATTAGGGAAAATTGACTCACACAATTATCGACTCAAGAAGTCCCACAATAGACCATCTGTAAGCTGGAGAAGTAAGGAAGTCAGTAACATTTTTCCATTCACGTCTGAAAGCCCGAGAACCAGAAAATCCCATGGTATGATTTTCAGTCTGAGGCCAAAGGCCTGACAATCTGGAAGCTGCTGGCGTAACTCTGGAGTCTAAAGGGCAGAGAACTTGGAGCTCTGATGAGCTAGGGCAGGAGCAGATGGGTGTCCCAGCCTCGGAAGAGAAAGAAAAATTGCCTTTCCTTTGCTTTTTTATTCTATCTGGGTCCTCAGTGGCGAGACAGTGATTGACAAGATTGAGTGAGGGTAGATCTTCCTTAATCTGGGCTTATTCAAATGCCAGTCTTCTCTGGAAACTCCCTCACAGGCACATCCAGAAATTACACTTTACCAGCGTCTGGGTATCCCTTACTCCAGTCAATATCACACCTGAAACGAACCATCATATTTTCTTTTCCCTTTACAATACCACTCACACAGTCATCTATATCTGAAGGTGCATTATGAGAATTTTTTAGGTTATAAAAAGACAAGTGAAATTGATTTTAATCATATATATAATATAACCCAATATATCAAAATATTACCATTTTAACACGTAATCAATGCAGACATCATTAATGTGACGTTTTACATTCTTTGTTTTCTTTTTGTTGTTGTTGTTACTGCTATTTTCTTTTTCTTTTTAATTATACTTTAAGCTCAGGAAAACATGTGCAGAATGTGCAGGTTTGTTACATAGGTATCTACGTGCCATGGTGGTTTGCTGCACCCATCAACCCATCATCTACACTAGGTATTTCTCCTAATGCTGTCCCTCCCCTAGCCCCCCACCCCCCAACAGGCCCCAGTGTGTGATGCTCCTCTGCCTGTGCCCATGTCTTCTCATTGTTCAACTCCCACGTATGAGTGAGAACATGCTGTTTGGTTTTCTGTTCTTGTGTTAGTTTGCTTACAATGATTATTTCCAGTTTCATCCATGTCTCTTCAAAGACATGAACTCATCCTTTTTAATGGCTGCATAATATTCACATGTGCCACATTTTCTTTACCCAGTCTATCATTGATGGGAATTTGAGTGGTTTCCAAGCCTTGCTATTGTTAACAATGTTGGAATAAACATATGTGTGCATGTGTCTTTATAGTAGAATGATTTATATTTCTTTGGGTATATACCCAGTAATGGGATTGCTGGGTAAAACTGTATTTCTAGTTCTAGATCCTTGAAGAATTGCCACACTGTCTTCCACAATGGTTGAACTAATTTACACTCCCACCAACAGCGTAAAAGCATTCATATTTTTCCGCATCCTCTTCAGTATCTATTGTTTCCTGACTTTTTAAGGATCACTATTCTAACTGACTTGAGATGGTGTCTCATTGTGGTTTTGATTTGCATTTCTCCAGTGACCAATGATGATGAACTTTTTTCATATGTTTGTTAGTCGCATAAATGTCTTCTTTTGAGAAGTGTCTGTTCATATCTTTTGCACACGTTTTGATGGGGTTGTTCAGTTTTTTCTTGTAAATTTTTAAAGTTCTTTGTGGATTCTGTATATTAGCCTTTTGTTAGATGGATAGATTGCAAAAATTTTCTCCCATTCTGTAGGTTGCTTGTTTACTCTGATGATAGTTTCTTTCACTGTGCAGAAGCTCCTTAGTTTAATTATATTCCATTTATCAATTTTGGCTTTTGTTGCCATTGCTTTTGATGCTTTTGTCATGAATTTATTTCCCATGCTTATGTTATAAATGGTATTGCCTAGGATTTCTTCTAGGGTTTTTATGGTTTTAGGTCTTAAGTTTAAGTCTTTAATCCAACGCCCCTTCGTGCTAAAAACTCTCAATAAACTACACATTGATGGAACGTATCTCAAAATAAGAGCTATTTATGACAAACCCATGCCAATATTATCCTGAATGTGCAAAAGCTGAAAGCATTTCCTTTAAAAACTGGCACAAGGATGCCCTCTCACCACTCCTATTCAACATATTATTGGAAGTTCTGGCTGGGGCAATCAGGCATGAGAAAGAAATAAAGGGTATTAAAATAGGAAGAGAAGAAGTCAAATTGTCTCTGTTTGCAGATGACTTGATTGTATATTCAGAAAACTCCATCATCTCAACCCAAAATCTCCTTAAGCTCACAAACAACTTCAGCAAAGTATCAGGATGCAAAATCAATGTGTAAAAATCACAAATATTCCTATATGCCAATAGTAGACAACCTGTGAGCCAAATCATGAGTGAATTCCCATTATCAATTGCTACAAAGAGAAGAAAATACCTAGGAATACAACTTGCAAAGGATGTGAAGGACCTCTTCAAGGAGAACTACAAACCACTGCTCAAGGAAATCAGAGATGACAAAAACAAATGGAAAAACAATTCATGCTCATGAATAGCAAGAATCAATATTGTGAAAATGGCCATACTACCCAATGTAATTTATAGATTCAACGCTATCCCCATCAAACTACCATTGACTTTTTTCACAGAATTAGAAAAAACACTACTTTAAATTTCATATGGAACCAAAAAGAGCCCATATAGTCAAGACAATCCTAAGCACAAAGAACAAAGCCTGAGGCGTCACTTCATCTGACTTCAAACCATTCTCCAAGGCTACAGTAACCAAAACAGCAAAACAGATACATAGACCAACGGAACAGAACAGAGGCCTCAGAAAAAATGCCACACATCTACAACCATCTGACATTTGAGAAACCTGACAAAAACAAGCAACGGGGAAAGAATTCGCTATTTAATAAATGGTGTTGGGAAAACTGGCTAGCCATATGTAGAAAACTGAAAACTGGCTAGCCATATGTAGAAAACTGAACATTCCTTACACATTATACAAAAATTATGAGAATTTGTAAGACATTATTGTACCTAGGACTATGATATTCTAAATATTTTCTTTAATAGCAGTCATCTAACACAATTCAAACTTTAGTAGTCACCAACTCTAATTATCACCCACCAGCCACAACTGATTGCCTAGAGATAAGCCTCAGTCAAACAGAACCATATATTCTCTTTCTTGGACGTATTGTTACTTTATTGGGGGGAAGCACAAACATTTTCTCTCAGATAGCCATATCTGTATCTTCTTCTGGCCCTATCAGTGATCATATTTTCTGCTCAAGAGAAGAAAAGGATAATAAAAATTAGAGAGGAAGAAAAGAAGAAGAAAAACCAAAGGAGAGAGGGAAAAAGGAGTAGAAAAAAAAGGAGAGAATATTTAAGAGAGAATAAATTAAGGAAAACCAAAACATAAGAAAACATTAAAAGCCAGACAATTTACTGACCATCAGACCATTGTATGTCAAATGTCTCAGCGTTGTCCCTGGAGCACAGAAGAGTCATAATACAAATGAATTAATGTGTTTTTTTTTTTTTAAAGAATGAATGAATGAAGAGAGTAATGTCAGTGTTCCAGCATTTTCATTCCAATGTTTCCTGAGGTCTATTTCTTTATTAGGTTCTGCAAGCACTAAGCAAGCAAATTGGTTTCTCTTGTTTTAGCATGGAATACTAACATACATATGCTAAAAGAGGCCCTCACAAAATTTTTCAATCACACACAAAAAAGAGTAAGGGATAGTGTATTTCAAAAAATCTTTGCTGATTCTAATGTGCATTTTTTCACAAAAATGACTTTGTTAAAATGAAAATTGGCCAGGCATGATGGCTCATGCTTGTAATCTCAGCTCTGGAAGGTCAAGGTGGGTGGATCACCTGAGATCAGGAGTTTTAGACCAGCCTGCCCAACATGGTGAAACTCCATTTCTACAAAATTAGCCGGGCATAGTGGCTCACGCCTGTAGTCCCAGCTACTGAGGAGGCTGAGGCATGAGAATCACTTGAACCTAGGAGGAGGAGGTTGTAGTGAGTGAGATCGCACCATTGCACCCCAGCATGGGGGACAAGAGTGAAACTCTGTCTCAAAAATAAAACTAAAAATAAAATAAAATGAAAATTGAATTATGTTGTTGCATGTTAGATCTACATATATTCAGACATTATTCTACGAGTTTCTTCAATAGAAATTCATTTACATTCAATGTCAAACATAATCTCTTGATAAAAAGTCTACTGAATTGGGCAGAATGGTCATTCTAAAAAGTAAAACCAATTTATATTTGGTGTACTCTGAAAGATGTTCTTTGCAATGTAGTTTGTACTGCAAAACAAAACTGGAATTGATTTGACTCAAAAGTAGAATAGGTAAAATAAAATCAAATATTATGCATGTTTTATAAAAAGAGCTTATGAAGCCAAATAAATTTTAAAATGTATATACCACAATGCGTAATATTATGAAGTGAAAAAGTAAAGTGCATAGAAATATGCTTAAGTAATTTCTGTGTGTGTATTTTAATAAGATATTAAAAACATGTTTATATTTGAGTTGACTCAGTAAGAGAAGGAAAATAAGATCTCTAGTATTTTTTTTTTAAGTTTTGGTATTGATTTGCTGTACCATATGCATTTGTTAAATTTATCATTTAAATTAAAAAAATTAATTATCAAAGGATTATGTCAGTTTTAATGGGATTCTATGCAAGTCATTGTGGTAGATAAACATGAGACCAAGACATAAAACTGAGAGTGTTCTGGCTTGGAGAGTTTCTGCCGAGAGACCTGCTGTTGGTCTGATGGGCTTCCCTTTGTGGGTAACCCGACCTTTCTCTCTGGCTGCCCTTAAGATTTTTTCCTTCATTTCAACTTTGGTGAATCTGGCAATTATGTGTCTTGGAGTTGCTCTTCTCGAGGAGTATCTTTGTGGCGTTCTCTGTATTTCCTGGATTTGAATGTTGGCCTGCCCTACTAGGTTGGGGAAGTACTCCTGGATGATACCCTGAAGAATGTTTTCCAACTTGGTTCCGTTTTCCCCCTCACTTTCAGGCACCCCAATCAGACGTAGATTTGGTCTTTTTACATAATCCCATACTTCTTGCAGGCTTTGTTCATTTCTTTTTTCTTTTTTCTTTAGGTTTCTCTTCTTGCTTCATTTCATTCATTTGCTCCTCAATCGCTGATACTCTTTCTTCCAGTTGATCGAGTCAGTTACTGAAGCTTGTGCATTTGTCACGTATTTCTCGTGTCATGGTTTTCATCTCTGTCCATTCGTTTATGGCCTTCTCTGCATTAATTATTCTAGTTATCAATTCTTCCACTCTTTTTTCAAGATTTTTAGTTTCCTTGTGCTGGGTACGTAATTCCTCCTTTAGCTCTGAGAAGTTTGATGGACTCAAGCCTTCTTCACTCAATTCATCAAAGTCATTCTCCGTCCAGCTTTGATCCGTTGCTGGCGATGAGCTGCATTCCTTTGGAGGGGGAGATGCGCTCTTATTTTTTGAATTTCTAGCTTTTCTGCCCTGCTTTTTCCCCATCTTTGTGGTTTTATCTGCCTCTGGTCTTTGATGATGGTGACTTACTGATGGGGTTTCGGTGTGGGTATCCTTCCTGTTTGTTAGTTTTCCTTCTAACAGTCAGGACCCTCAGCTGTAGGTCTGTTGGAGATTGCTTGAAGTCCACTCCAGACCCTGTTTGCCTGGGTATCAGCCGCAGAGGCTGCAGAAGATAGAATATTGCTGAACAGCGAGTGTACCTGTCTGATTCTTGCTTTGGAAGCTTCCTCTCAGGGGTGTACTCCACCACATGAGGTGTGGGGTGTCGGTCTGCCCCTAGTGGGGGATGTCTCCCAGTTAGGCTACTCAGGGGTCAGGGACCCACTTGAGCAGGCAGTCTGTCCAAACTCTGATCTCAACCTCCATGTTGGGAGATCCACTGCTCTCTTCAAAGCTGTCAGATAGAGTCATTTGCATCTGCAGACGTTTCTGCTGCTTTTGTTGTTGTTGTTGTTGTTTAGCTGTGCCCTGTCCCCAGAGGTGGAGTCTACAGAGACAGGCAGGCCTCCTTGAGCTGCTGTGAGTTCCACCCAGTTTGAGCTTCCCAGCGGCTTTATTTACCTACTTAAGCCTCAGCAATGGCAGGCGCCCCTCCCCCAGCCTTGCTGCTGCCTTGCCGTTAGATCAGAGACTGCTGTGCTAGCAATGAGGGAGGCTCCGTGGGCGTGGGATCCTCCCGGCCAGGTGTGGGATATAATGTCCTGGTGAGCCCGTTTGCTAAGACCCTTGGTAAAGCGCAGTATTGGGGTGGGAGTTACCTGATTTTCCAGGTGTTGTGTGTCTCAGTTCCCCTGGCTAGGAAAAGGGATTCCCTTCTCCCTTGCACTTCCCAGGTGAGGTGATGCCTCGCCCTGCTTCAACTCTCGCTGGTCGGACTGCAGCAGCTGACCAGCACCGATTGTCCAGCACTCCCTAGTGAGATGAACCCAGTACCTCAGTTGAAAATGCAGAAATCACCTGTCTTCTGTGTCGCTTGCGCTGGGAGCTGGAGACTGGAGCTGTTCCTGTTCGGCCATCTTGCTCTGCCCCCTCATGTCAGCATTTTTTTTTTTTTAAAGTAATCTACCTCTTTTAAGCTTCCATCATTTCCCTCAATATTGAAATTTTGCCACGACAGGTTTCCTTTTCGTTTGGTCCAGTTACATCATTTTCCTTCTGGATTACTGTATATTTCTTTCTTTTCAGATAAACTTGAAAACAAGATTATCATATTTACCTGAGACATTTTATTATCAGTGTAAGATTGCAAAGACATTAAAAATTAAATACGATTTAATTTAAACTTGTCAAAGTGAAATACTTGATATGATTACTATATTACTTTTGTACATATTAATATGGATTTAAAACCTTATTTAGACCTTAAAGAGTTAACTAATAATGAAATTAAAAATCTTTTAATTTTTTGGATAAAAAATTAATGGATAATTAAGTTTTATTTCTTGAAGATTTTCACTAATCACCTGAAGCATAATAAATGCAAAAACCCCATAATTTTAAAACATTCATCATTAATCTGTAGAAAATCAAATAAAATGTATTCATAATACAAAGTTTTTTTAGTTTTGAAATTGTTTATATTAGTAAATAACAAAATACTTTTATATTTAAATATGTTTTCTCTAAACGTGCACACCAACACATGTAATATGTGAGTTTTAGTTTTCTGAACTACAAAAGGCCCTATTAAAAAAAAAAATACGTATGTTAAAACATTAACTCGAAGTACAAATTTGCCATATCCAAATGTCAAATAACATATGCATATGCTCCTATGATAAAAAAAAAGAAGTTTTAAATTGAAATTCAGGCATTAGACATTACTTATTATAAAAGGAAATTCTTATGCATTAATTTAATTAAATAAAAATACAATATCTAAACTGAAACCACATTTATAGAGGCTTGTAAGTATAAAGTAACAGCAAGCTTTTAATAAGTTCTAATAATTATTTTTAATATAAGACAAAAAATTACATGCATGCCTATCAATGACAGTAGGAAATACTACATATTAATTTTCAAAACAGAAACATTTTGTTCATTAAGTTAAATTTGTATAATTTTTCAGCAAATAATTGTCCTTTTGGGCATAGCCATGCATTTTCAAAAACTTACTTTGATAGATCAACAGATACTTACTACATGTTAGACATTAGGATAGTTGGTAGAAATTTTAACGGTGTTACATTTTGCTATCTGCCCTTTGTAATTAAGTTTTATTTCTTTTGGATTTAAAATAAATCCAAAAACTAGTTGTTTTAAACTAGTTGTTTAAACAACTAGTGTGTAAACTAATAAAATTTTGCCATATTATTTGTTTATGCCATATTTGAAACTAAACTTAATCAAAGCACTATTGATATATGTGTCAATGGAACATAATAGAAGTCAGAAGTAATTAAAAATGTTTTTCAGCTTAAGAAAAGAAATAAGAAATACCACTCTAACACAATCATTGTGAACACATTTGTAATTTGCTATAGTTAACTATTTATCATTTTAATTCTCAGTTCTCCTATCCACTTGCAGGTTAAATGTCATAATCAAAGTTGTCAAATTCACTTACTTATGTATAAATTGAAGTTGACCTTCCAATTTAAATCTTTTCAAGTTAACATAGATTAAAATTAGTGAGTGGAAAAAGCATTATTTAAATATACAATACATTTCAAAATATTTATCTGTCAAATTCAGATAGATTTAAGGCACTAGTGTGATAAAACATGATTGCTTTCAATTTCATAGTCTTTAGTCTTAAAGAAATAACTTTTTTTGAGATTTTATCTTTCTATAAAGAAGAAATTGTTATATATTTAGTTTCTGAATTACTCAAACCTGCCAACTAACAAGCAGTCCCAAACTAATGCCACAGTAGAAATTCAAGCATTGTAAAGAGAAAAAACCTATTCAACACCGAAAATTCTTGTAGAGAATAAGCTACGTGAACCAAAAAAATAATTTTCTTGAAGAGATGTTTGTGAATTGTATCAGCTAGAAAATGAAAAGTCTTAACTTTTGGAGTGAGGCCTCTGTGTTTAATCCAATGCGGTAAAACTGAGCAATGCAATATTTCAAAAAGTCAGAGTGCTTCACAGTCACAATAAGTAGTGGGGGTAGATAAGTAGAATGAGGAGGAGATGGTAAAAAAAAAAAAAAAAAAAAAAAAAAAGAAAGAAAAGAAAAGAAAAGAAAAAAGGAAAAAAAAAAGGCATCAGAATCAGAGAGGTATGGGTTAAAATGGGTTAGAAAGTCTAGGGCACTGGCCAGCGCAATGGCTCACACCTGTAATCCCAACACTTTGGGAGGCTGAGTCGGGCGGATCACGAGGTGAAGAGATCGAGACCATCCTGGCCAACATAGTGAAACCCCATCTCTACTAAAAATACAAAACTCGGCTGAGCGTCGTGGTGGGGGCCTATAGTTCCAGCTACTGGGGAGGCTGAGGCAGTAGAATCATCGGAACCCAGGCGGCTGAGATTGCAGCGAGTCTAGATTGCGCCAGCTTGGCGGCAAAGCGAGACTCCGTCGCAAAAAAAAAAAAAAAAAAAAAGTCTAGGTCCATGCCGTGTTCTCTTATGTGACTTTGTGACTTTGTAAAGTCCAAGGGCATTGAAAATTACTGATTTAAACAGATCCCTCCTACAACAAATATTTCATTCCTAAAGTTTTATAGATTCTTACTACGGAATGATAATATAAGGTAGGTCACATTCTTGGTTAAGACAATTATAACCTTTCAAATCTTTCCACCTTTAGTTTTTCTTAAGTTAAAACGAGACAAAGCAAAGCTAAAGTTTATAGGCTGCCTACTACATGTCAGTCTTTGCAGCCTTCAGATGTTACCTCATTTCATTCCCATCTTATAAGTCCACAATACAAATATCCATTCCACCTCTCTTTCTTTTCTCTTGGTCAGGAAACTTAGAGGTGAGTTTCTTTGCTAAAGGCCATACTTTTTAAAACTTGTTATGTGAATGTAATTCTACCTAGCTAATAACTCTTACTAGTGGCATACTTTAAATAATATCTTTAATTGAACTTGTCTGATTTATCATGACTTATATTTTGTTAATATATCTTCTTATACATCTGTGTGGATTTGTAATTGACTTTATATTGACATTTACCACACATCCGTTTATATAATACATGTATAAAGGTATATATTATGAATATATTTCATGTAAGATTCAGACCAATAGACTTTTATAATGAACATGCCCTCTTGTCAGTTTGAAAGAATAATTTCACATATTAAATTGTATTATTTTGCTAGCCAGATTTAATTAGAATACAAATTTACTATAATTTTATTTGTAGTTTCTCTTTTTTAAGTGGCCATGTTACATTAATGCAACATATTAAAATGAATAACAATAATAATGAAGCTTTTAATTTTCAACATGCTTTCAAGGAAGGGTCATTATTTCCATTTTACCAATTAGGGAAGTCAGGCTCAAGGGTTAAGTGTTTAAATTACATAAACTTGCTTCAGAGGAAAGTTTATACCCAAGAAACCAAATTATTAGCTACTTCCACTCTTCACTACTCCGTGATTTGAGAGCCATTTTTGAAGAAATATATAACATAATTCTCAATGCATGTATGATTTATTTTTAGTTGACTCTGAAGTATTTTGTTCAGAGTGATCATTTTAGGGAACAGGTTTTTAGCATATGTCAACATAAAAGATGATGGTGACATAAATAATTATGATAGATTGTCTACATATTTGATCTGAATTTAGGTTTCAAAAAACCTCATCTTCTTGCTATTATATTTAGGGAATTGTTTAAATTGCTTGCAATATGAGCTAGCTATTTGTAACCAGCTGTCTTCCTAGTTGTTGATAAAGATAAATCACTCTACCATTTTATGTGCCTTCCATTCTACCCCGACCTAACTCTTTCTCTGCAACCAAACACATCGCAGACCTGTCATTATTAGTGATAATCAGTTTTAAGCAAATTTAATACACTTCTATCCTCAACATTTTGCTGGACAAACCTACTCCGTTTCTCCTATCCTTTAGATCCCCTTCTGTTTCATTGTAGGTAAAGCCTCTCTTTCTCAGATATGGGTCCAGTAACTGGCAATAAGGTAACTCTTTTACTGATCATCTTTCTATGATTTTATAATTTGATAGTCCTTGAAAACAGTAGCATTTACAATACAGCAATAAACATTAATTATTTCTTCTAATTTATTTAAATCATCAATATACTAGATTCACTTTTTATTCTTTGTTACTACTCCCATTAATCTAGACTGGACGTTAATCTCTTTCTGACTAAGTGTTTTAGGAGCATTAGAGGTACTTAACCTGACATTGTCCTTCTTCCTCAATAATTCTGCATATTCTGGTTGATTATCCCTTCTCACGACTTCCTTTTCTCAAACATATTCAAAACTATAATGATGTGAACTTTTCAATGAGTTTTGTAGAAATTCATCTAGGGAGATGTCAATGCACTCTGTAATCTGAGTCTAGTTTACTTATCTGTAGTATTTCAAACTTGTCCCTAGTATTAGCAATTTACAGTCAATCCTTGTCAGTAGACTGCTGTATTCATGCTTACTGAAATTTTGCCACTTAAAACAATGTTATTATGATATAATTTATGTACTTATATTCTTATGTGCATTATTCTTATCTCCAAATTAGTCATACATCATTAAAGATAGACATCACAAATTTTAGGTCACAATATGTAACAGTATTTTAATGCTTCCTTCAACAGACTAATGATTGACCAAAAGAAATAACTTCAAATTATTGAAATTACTATTACTGTTGTCATTAGGTACACACAAACATAAAGATGGGAATAATAGACACTGGGGACCCAGAAATGGGGAAGGGAAGAAGAAGGTCAAGGGTTGAAAAACTACCTATTGGGTACTATGTTCACTATTTGGGTGATGGTTTCAATCTAAGTCTAGACCTCAGCATCACACAATATATCGATGTAACAAACCTGTACGTGTACCCTTTGAATCAAATATTTTAAAAAAAATAAAATAATACTTTAAAAGTATGATTGCTACCTTGTATGTAAGTTAGTAATCATATTTTACTACTTTAGAGTTTACTACATTGTATGTCACGATCCTTCCATTTATTTCAGGACTTCCTCACTCTTTTCTTCAATTTTATCTTACCGTTGAGGAATCAGCCCTTTACTTCATTTCTGCTGATCTTGCTGCTTTCTAGTATTTAGTAAGCTCGCATTAGCTCCATCTTCTGTGGAGCTGCTGCTTCTGAGACTATCTCAGGAATATTGATTATAGACATCTTTGTTATTTCCAGATAATTACTTCAGTTTGTTTCATGCCTAACATACGCTTTCACAATAGAACAATATTTCTCTGTAAATAGTTGAAAGTGTATTCTAAAATTTTGAATTTTTTTTGCTTATGTCTTATATCTAATTTTTTCACTTCACTGAATCTGATCACCCTAGATCTCCTTGTTACGTGAAGCAGGTGTCTTAAGGTTATCTCTTTCATCTTTTTTTTTTTTTTTTTTTTTTAACTGAATAAATCAGTCAAGAGTATTCTGAGTGGGAAAGCTATAAATCAGAACATGCAGCATTTGGTTTTCTGTCCCTATGTTAGTTTACTAAGAATAACGGCCTCTAGCTGCATCTACGTTGCTACAAAGGACATAATTTCATTCTTTTTATAGCTCCATAGTACTCCATGGTGCATATGTAACACATTTCCTTCATCCAATCCACCATCGATAGGCACCTAAGCAGATTTCATGTTTTTGCTACTGTGAATAGTGTTGAAATAAACATGTGAGCCCAGATGCCTTTTTGGCAGAATGATTAGTTTTCCTTTGGGTATATACCCAGTAATGGGATTGCTGGATAAAATGATAATTCTATTTTTAGTTCTTTGGCAAATCTCCAAACCATTTTCACAAGAGCTGAACTAAATTACAATCCCACCAACAGTATATGAACATTTCCTTTCTCTGCAACCTTGCCAACATGTGTGTGTTTGTTTTTTGACTTTTTCATAATAGCCATTCTAACTGGTGTGAGGCAATATCTCACTGTGGTTTTGATTTGCACTTCCTATGATTAGTGATGTTGAGCACTTTTTCATAAATTTTTTGTCTGCTTGTTTGTCTTCTTTTGAGAAGTGTCTGTTCATGTCGTTGCCTACTTTTTAATGGTGTTGTTTTCTGCTTCTTAATGTTTTTTAAGTTCCTTATAGATTCTGGATATTAGACTTTTGTCAGATGCATAGTTTATGAATTTTTTTCCCATTCTATAGGTTGTCTATTTACTCTGTTGGTGGTTTATTTTGCTGTGCAGCAAAATAATTAAGTCCCATTTATTTATGTTTGTTTTTGTTGCATTTGCTTTTGGACTCTTAGTCCCAATGTCTAGAAAAGTGTTTCCTAGGCTTTCTTCTAGGATGGTTGTAGCTTCAGGTCTTAGATTTAAGTCTTTAATCCATCCTGAGTTAATTTTTATATACAGTAAGAGATAGGAATCTAGTTTCATTCTTCCACATGTCACTATACAACATTCCTAGTGCCACTTATTGAATAGAGTGTCTTTCTCCAATTTATATTTTTGTATGTTTTGCCAAAGATCAGTTGATTGTAAGTATTTGGACTTACTTCTGTGCTCCCTATTCTATTCCATTGGTCTCTATATCTACTTTTATGCCAGTGTCATGCTGTTTTGAGTACTTTTTAGCCTTGTAGTATAATTTGAGGTCAGGTAATGTGGTGTCTCCTGATTTGTTCTGTTTGCTTAGGATTGCTTTGGCTATTTGGGCTCTTTTTTTGCTTTCATATGAATTTTAAGATTGTCTTTTCTTATATTGTGAAAAATGGTGTTGGCATTCTGATAGAAATTGCATCCAATCTCTAGATTGCTTTGGGAAGTTTGGCCATTTTCACATTATTGATTCTTCTAATCTATAAGTACTCAAAATAATAAAAGCAATATATAACATTTCATACATAGCCAACCTCATACTGAACAAGGAAAAGCTGAAAGCATTCACTCTAAGAACTAGAACAAGATAAGGATATCTGCTTTCACCACTTCTATTCAACTTAACTATTGAAAGTCCTAACGAGAGCATTCAGGCAAGAGAAAAAAAATAAAGAAAATCTAACTTGAAATAAAGGAAGTCAAATGATCTCTGTTTGCTGATTATATGATCTTATACCTAGAAAACCTTATGGACTTCTTCCAAATGCTCCTAGATCTGATAAATTAATCAGTTAAATCTCCGGTCAGAAAATCAATATCAATGTTACACAAATTAGTATTGTTGCTATACACCAATGATAGCCAAGTTTAAAATCAAGTCAAGAACTCATTCCCTTTTACAATAACTACAAAAAAATAAAACTCTAGGAATGTACTTAATGAAGGAGGTAAAAAGTCTCTACAAGGAGAACTACAAAACACTGCAGAAAGACATCAAAGATGACACAAATGGAAGTATATCTTTTGGCATCTTCAGGGTTTTCATATTACCATACTGAGAGGTGAAGCCAGTTGGACTTCCTGGGTCCAATGGGGACTTGGAGAACTTTTCTCTCTAGCTAAAGGTTTGTAAATGCACCAATCAGCACTCTGTAAAAACGGACCAATCAACACTCTGTAAAATAGACCAATCAGCACTCTGTAAAATGGACCAATCAGCAGGATGTAGGTGGGGCCAAGTAAGGGAATAAAAGCTGGCCACTCAGTCAGCAACAGCAACCCGCTAGAGTCCTCTTCCACACTGTGGATGCTATGTTGTTTCCCTCTTCACAGTAAATCTTGCTGCTGCTCACTCTTTTGCTCCACACTACCTTTATGAGCTGTAACACTCACCACGAGGCTCTGCGACTTTATTCCTGAAGTCAGTGAGACCATGAATCCCCTGGGGGGAACAAACAACTTCAGACACACCAACTTTAAGAACTGTAACACCCGCTGCCAAGGTCTGCAGCTTCACTCTTGCAGTGAAGTCAGCAAGACCACAAACCCACTGGAAGGAAGAAACTCCAGATGCATCTGAAGGAACAAACTCCAGACACACCACCTTTAAGAACTGTAACACTCACTGCAAGGGTCCGCAGCTGCATTCTTGAAGTCAATGAGACCAAGAACTCACCAGAAGGAACCAATTCCGCCAACACTTCCCCGCTGTGGAAGCTTTGTACTTTCACTCTGCTCAATAAAGCCTACAGCTTTTTCTCTTTCTCGGTCCGTGTCTCTATCAGTCACTGCAGTCAGCCGCCACACCAATTTTTTGGCATGGCTAGGCAAGAACCTTAGGCATTACAATGGTATCAACTTCTTTTTATATATGTATGTACATTTATATGTATATCTATGCAGTCATTTATGTTCGTATATAACATAGAACATTTATATCTATAGTAGATTTATATTTTTCATCTCATAGGGAAAATTGTCAAAAGTTGAATAAATGTTAATTTGTTTAGTAAACATTTCACAATGAAGAAAAATATTTTTAACTTTTTCTCATGTTTCTGTATTTTACTGTAAAGCATATGACTTGTATTTGCAATATAAAATGAAATAAAAAGTAATAGGAAAATGTTTGTGTTTTATATGTAAGTTCATTTTAAATGAGAATGTCAGAAAACCTAACTTTTCTTTTCTTTTTTTTTTTAATAGACTAGTTTACTCTCTCTTACTTCAAGGCTCTTCTCCTCCGTTGATAATTCCCACATTTATTTTATATGTTGGCTGGGTGCAGTGACTCACACCTGTAAACCCATCATTTTGGGAGGCCAACGCAGGCAGATCACCTGAGGCCAGGAATTCAAGACCAGCCTGGCCAACATGGCGAGACCCCATCAGTACTAAAAATACAAAAATTATCTGGGTGTGGTGGTATACACCTGTAATCCCAGCTATTCAAGAGGTTGAAGCAGGAGAATCACTTAAACCTGGGAGGCGGAGGCTGCAGTGAGCAGAGATTGCACCACTGCACTCCTGCCTAGGCAAAAAAGCAAGCATCCATATCAAAAAAGAAAAATGTGTATGTTACCGTGAGTGTGTTGTACATATGAAAATGATGGAACAGAAATAGGACTGAAAAAGTTCTAGATTTTTCTTAACTTACAATGTGTTTTGAATGAAGCAGGTTTTTATGAGTTTATTCACTTTAAGAATGTACCATTTTGCATTATCAATAAGGGCAAACTAATTTGCATTATTTTATCTACATGATAGAATCAGATAAAAAATTATGTTTAGACATTAACTCATACAAACAATGTTATTATGTAATTGAACTTCAAATAAAATATTAACTGAAATATACATTTGCATGGTACCTGAGATAATTATCTTATTTTATATAGATTATTTTCTTTTTCCTCATAAAATATTAATCATTTTATATTTTAGTTATTTTTAAATGAATATTTGATAGAATATAAAATGATTCCTATCCTGACATGATATTTCATTAGAAATGTGAGTCATCAAAATAGTTATTTCAAATTTCTTCCCTCATACAACCTTATTGATGGTAGTACTAGGTTTATTCCAATTAGTTTATATTATCCTCAGATTATATATTGCTTTTAGTCCAGCAATATATAAATTATAAATTATAAATTCTATTTTTTTTTCCCAAAAATAATTGTTGGGTCTTCAAATTAAGGCCTATTCTCTCTCTTTTCCCCTTTCTCGCTCCTTCCCTCTCTTCCTCCTTTTCTTCATTCCGTCAGTCCATCCATCCGTTCATCCTTCTTTCCTTCCTTTCTTCCTTCTTTCTTTCCATTCTATGATTAAATTCACTTCAAATATATTGAGACTTGTTTTATTGCTCATAATTCGCTCTATATTCATAAATATTTTATTTGTGCTTGAAAATAATAGGTAGACTACTATAATTGAATTAATTTTTCTATTTTTTTGCTAATTTTCTGTCTACTTCTACCAATTATTGATAGAAGAGTATTAAAAACTCTCACTGCAACTTCAGGTTGATGTATTTCTTCTTCACATTCCATTAGATTTTGCTTCAGACATTTTGAGTCTCTGTTACTATGTGTATACTGCTTAAGATTGTTATGCTCTCCTGATGAATTTACCCTCTAATATTATTAAAGGATACATTTTGTCCCTGATAATATTTTTTCTCTGAAATCAGACTTGGTAAGTAGTAACATAGCCTCTCCAGCTTTCTTTTGATTAATATCGACTTTCAAAAATTAATATTAGTATGATTATTGATAGGTGTCATTATCTGTTCTTACACTTGAACCCTTTTGTTTCTTTAAAGTCAGTTTCTTGTAGGTAGTGGATAATTCCATTTTGCTTTTGTGTTCATTCTTTCAGTTCATAATCAAGATCTTCATTTTTTTTTATTATACTTCAAGTTCTGGGACACATGTGCAGAACATACAGGTTTGCTACATAGTTGTACAAGTGCCATATTGGTTTGCTGCACTCATGAACCCATCATCTACATTAGGTATTTCTCCTAATGCTATTCCTCACTTAACCCCCACCCCAAGAGGCCGCTGTGTGTGACGCTTCCCTCCCTGTGTCCATGTGTTGTCATTGTTCAACTCCCATTTATGACTGAGTACATATGGCATTTGGTTTTCTGTTCCTGTGCTAGTTTGCTGAGAGTGATGGTTTCCAGCTTCATACATGTCCCTGCAAAGGACATGAACTCATCCTTTTTTATGGCTGCATAGTATTTCATGGTGTATATGAGCCACATTTTCTTTATCCAGTCTATCACCGATAGGCATTTGGATTGGATCCAAGTCTTTGCTATTGTGAATATTTCTGCAATAAACATACATATGCCTGTGTCTTTACAGTAGAATTATTTGTAATTATTTGGGTATATACCCAGTAATGGAATAACAAGTTCTGAAATTGAGGCGGTAATTAATAGCCTACCAACCAAAAAAAGCTCAGGACCAGACGGATTCACAGCTGAGTTGTACCAGGGGTACAAGGAGGACTGGCACCATTCCTTCTGAAACTATTCCCAACAAAAGGAAAAGAGGAACTCTTCCCCAACACATTTTATGAGGTCACCGTCATCCTGATACCAAAACCTGACAGAGACACAACAGAAAAAGAAAATTTCAAGCCAATATCCCTGACGAACATCAATGCAAAAATCCTCAGTAAAATACTGGCAAGCTGAATTCCAGCTGCACATCAAAAACTTATCCACCATGATCAAGTTGGGTTCATCCCTGGGATGCAAGGCTGGTTCAGCATATGCAAATCAATAAACGTAATCCATCACATAAACAGAACCAATGACAAAAACCACATGATTACCTCAATAGATGCAGAAATGGCCTTTGATAAAATTCAACAGCCCTTCATGCTAAAAACTCTCAATAAACTAGGTATTGATGGAATGTATCTCAAAATAATAAGAGCTATTTATGACAAAACCACAGTCAATATCATACTGAATGGGCAAAAGCTGGAAGCATTCCCCTTGAAAGCCAGCACAAGACAAGGATGCCCTCTCTCACCACTCTTATTCAACATAGTATTGGAAGTCCTGACCAGGGCAATCAGGCAAGAGAAACAAATAAAAGGTATTCAAATAGGAAGAGAGATAGTCAAATTGTCTCTTTTTGCAGATGATGTGATTGTATATTTAGAAAACTCCATTGTCTCAGCCCAAAATCTCCTTAAGCTGATAAGCAACTTCAGCAAAGTCTCATGATAAAAAATCAATGTACAAAAATCACAAGCATTCTTATAAATGAATAATAGACAGAGAGCCAAATCGTGAGTGATCTCCCATTCACAATTGCTACAAAGAGAATAAAATACCTAGGAATGCAACTTACAATGGATGTGAAGAACCTCTTCAAGGAGAACTACAAACCACTCCTCAAGGACATAAGAGGGGACACAAACAAATGGAAAAACATTCCATGCTCACAGATAGGAAGAATCTATATCGTGAAAATGGCCACACTGCCCAAAGTAATTTATATATTCAATGCTATCCTCATCAGGCTACCACTGACTTTCTTAACAGAATTAGAAAAAAACTACTTTAAATTTCATTTGGAACCAAAAAAAGAGCCTGTATAGCCAAGACAATCCAAATAAAAAGAACAAAGCTGGAGGCATCACACTACCTGACTTCAAACTATACTACAAGGCTACAGTAAACAAAACAGCATGGTACTGGTACCAAAACAGATATATAAACCAATGGAGCAGAACAGAGGCCTCAGAAATAATGCCACACATTTACAACTGCCAAGACCAACTTGGTCAGGGAGACCATAAACCAGCAGCACAAGAGGAATTAAAGACACACACACAGAAATATAGATGTGTGAAGTGAGAAATCAGGGGTCTCACAATTAACTAAAAGTATCCCTTATGGGAAATGAAGGGATGGGCCAAATTAAAGGAATAGGTTGGGCTAGTTAACTGCAGCAGGAATATGCCCTTAAGTCATAAATCGCTCATGCTATTGTTTGTGGCTTAAGAAAGCCTTTACACAGTTTTCCACCCTGGCCTTGCCCTCATTCTGGTAAACCCACAACCTTCCAGCTTGGGTGTTAGGGCCTTTATGGACATATCCAGTGCTGCAGAGGTTTTATTTATGGCCAGTTTTGGGGCCAGTTTATGGCCAGATGTTGGGGGCCTTGCTCCCAACATACAACCATCTGACCTATGACAAACCTGAAAAAAACCAGCAATGGGGAAAGGATTTCCTATTTAATTTAATAAATGATGTTGGGAAAACTGGCTAACCATATGCAGAAAACTGAAACTGGACCCCTTCCTTATACCTTATACAAAAATTAACTTAAGATGGATTAAAGACTTAAATGTAAGACCTAAGACAAGAAAAACCTTAGAAGAAAACCTAGGCAATACCATTCAGGGCATAGGCTTAGGCAATGACTTCATGACTAGAACACCAAAAGCAATGGCAACAAAAGCCAAAATTGACAAATGGAATCTAATTAAACTAAAGAGCTTCTGCACAGCAAAAGAAACTATCTTCAGAGTGAACAGGCAAAGTACAGAATGGGAGAAAAATTTTGCAATCTATCCCTCTTACAAAGGGCTAATATCCAGAATCTACAAATAACTTAAACTAATTTACAAGAAAAAAGCAAACAACCCTATCAAAAAATGGGCAAAGGATATGAACCGACACTCCTCAAAAGAAGACATTTATGCAGCCAACAAACATGAAAAAAACTTATCATCACTGGTCATTACAGCAATGCAAATCAAAACCACAATGAGATACGATCTCCCACCAGTTAGAATGGCAATCAGTAAAAAGTCAGGAAACAACAGATGCTGGAGAGGATGTGGAGAAATAAGAATGCTTTTACACTGTTGGTGGGAGTGTAAATTAGTTCAATCATTGTGGAAGAGAGTATGGTGATTCCTCAAGGATTTAGAACCTGAAATATCATTTGACCTAAGATCTTCAGTTTAATCTTATGCAGTTTTTCTATTTTTGTTAATTTCTGCTAATCACTTTTAGTGCAAAATTTCAACAGTTTATGTTTTTCTTTCTTTAGGCTATATATGGTGGTCACTCCAATGCCATACTCTTCTCTGAGATATTTCACACTTACACCATTGTTCAGTTTCTCCAGCAGCATGACATGCTGTGCTATAGATAAACATAAATGCTTCTTCTTTTTCTAGTCGCCATTATCTATATAGTTATTTTTAGGCTTGTTTGACATTGTAAACAGTATCTTTATACAACAGAGCAGAAATAAAGCAGAGTATCACAGTGAATATTGCATGTCAATCTTGGTCTGAGGTGGGACATCATAGGGAATCTTCCATTGGCACATTCAATCTGTTTATATGCCATTTTATCATCCTCCTTGGCGTGCTTGTATGAGGAACTTGGGTGTGCACAGAAAAGATGTATCTCAGCTGAAAGAGGCTGGAAGGATCTTTTATCTCTTGATGATGCTAAATAAACTTGTGTGCCTACATCTTGACTATGACATGTCACATGAGGTCAGGTGTAAAATTTTCCACTTGGGGCATCATTTCAATGTTCAAATGTTTCAATTTTGGTGCATTTCCAATTTTGAATTTTTGAATTAGAGACTTTCAACCTGTATTGTGATGCTAGCCCTCTATTGAATAAGTTTGTATGTGTTTGTTTGGCTTTGCATTCTAGGAGAGATTGGGGAAAATAGAAATTACTTTTTCTTTATATGTCGATAGAATTAACCAGTGAACCGTTTAAACCTGGTTCTTCCTTTTTTGGAAAGTCTTATAATATTTATTTCATTTCTTAATAAATATGAGACTATTCATTTTATCAATTTCTTTGTATGAGTTGTATTAGTCTATTTTCACCCTGCTGATAAAGACATACCCAAGACTCTTTGCAAAAGATAGAGGTTTAATGGACTTACAGTTCTATCTGGCTGGGGAGGCCTTACAATCATAGCAGAAAGTGAAAGATGTGTCTCACATGGTGGTAGACAAGAGAAGAGAGCTTGTGCAGGGAAACTCCCATTTGTAAAACCATCGTGAGACTTACTCACTCTCACAAGAACAGCACAGGAAAGACCTGCGTCCAAGCAATTCAATTACCTCCCACTGGGTCCCTCCCACAACACATGGGAATTCAATATGAGATTTGGGTGGGGACACAGCCAAATTATATCAGAGTGATTAATAGTTGCTCATTTCAAAGAAATAATTACATTTGTGATTGTAGAGTTGTTTATAGTATTCCTTTATTGTTTAATGTTCATAGGATCAGATGACTTCTCTTTCATTTCTGGTATATTTTTTCTGTTTCTTTTGATATTTATCCCACTTGATTTTCTCTGAGTTTTCTGTATCTTGGTGTTTGTCATTAATTTTGGAAACTTCTTGGGCATTAATTTAAATTATTTCTTCTGCATTATTTTCTCTTTCTCCTTGTTTTGATATTTCAATTACATGCATGTTATATTTATTAATTTTTTTTTCATAATTCCTGGATGTTCTGTTTTTGTTCTTGTTTTTTGTTTTTGTTTTTGTTTTTGTTTTCTTTACCTCACTCTTCTTTCTGTTTGCATTTCCAGTTGGGGCATTTCTATTGATCTATATTTACACCATTGATTCTTTCCGCACTGTATTGAATCAAGTGATGAGATTATCACAGACAATCTTCATTGCTTTTAGTGTGTTTTTCATTTAAAAAATCTTTCTTAGAGTGTCCGGCTCTCTGCTAAAAATATCCACCTGTTTTAGATATTTTCTACTGTTTCCTTACAGCCTTTGACATATATTAATAATAGTTATTTTATTCCCTGTCTGATTATTCCAGCATCTATGTTACAGTTCTGAATCTGATTGTGATTATTGCTTTGAGTCTTTAGACTGTGTTTTTATTTATTTGTTGTTGTTATGCTTTAATGTTTTACACATTTTTGTTATGGCAGGCAGTAGAAACTCAGTTAAATAGTCCTATAATGTGAAGATTTATATTAATCAATTTAGGAATTCAGCTCTTCTTAATATTTTTTTGTAACTTTAGGTATCAGGGACTTCAAATTCTTCCAGCGCCCTTGTTTTTGCCTTTGGGCTGACTTTAGACTTGAGATTTTTTCTTCTTTTTTATAGTAAATTGTTATGGATTCATAAAAGTTGTATATATTTATAGGGTCAATGCAATGTTTTGATAGAGATACACAATGTATAATGATCTATACCATAGAGAATGCTTGTATTTTCCACTACCATTCACTGTCATTACATTTGAACCCTGTGTGGTGGTAAAGTGATTAAGGTTTGGGAAAATATTATGGACTCCTGATTAAATCTCAGTGTTTTACTGGGCCTGTGCCTCACAGCTGTGATTTTCAAAAGTGTTTCTGTAGTGGTATATTTCTGCTTCCTTTCCCACATGCCATATTTGCAATCAGTCTCCTTAAAAGCCTAGACCTTTTATTACCATGACTCTTAATTATGTTTTTACTTTTGTTTTCTCATAGGTGAGAAAGAGGGAATAGAGGAGGATGACACTAGGACAAGTTTCCTTTCTCCGGGTGGAATTAGTTTCACAATTCCCCTCTGGAAAGTTTCTTTTCCCTACATGGTAGGACTTTGCCATAAAGATTATTCTAGACTTGATTTACAGTGATCATTTGCTCCCTTACCTTAACCTCTCCTGCTGCCAGAGCCCCAAGGCAACTTTCCTTGGAACATTACCATCCCATGCAACAACAAGGGCACTTACTCAAAGGTCTGAAGTGGTGGATGCTGGCCCGGAAAATTTTATGCATGTGTGGCACCATTTCCTGTAAATACTCATGGGATGGTGTGCCTGAACTCCACTTCTAATAAGGTCCTGAAAAGATTGAAAAGGAAGAGTAGGCTGCTAGTGAAAATGCTGTGACCTGGGATCAAATTTAGGATGAATGAACTGCTCTAGCTCCTGAATTCATTGCTGCTCAGCCCAAGCTTGCATACTGGCCCGAAGGTGTGCAGGTGACCTAGGTGCCTATTCAGTAGGTTCCCACGGAAGACTGGACTGCTCAGCCTTCCATGACAGACTTGTCTGCAGCTCCCACTGTTCAGGACACTGAATAGATAGGAACAACCACTGAGTGGTCTTAAGTTGTTCTTCCACAGACTCTTAAACAACATGAAAATAAGGTTAATGGAAAAAATAAACATCAGTTTCTACAAAAAAAAATCATTTTGCAAATTTTTATCATAGAAAATTATATATGAGAGTCATTATTTCAAATTGGAGGATAACATTTGCATGTAATAAAATCCTGTGAAAAACACAAATTTAACTTGCATCAGTGTGACAAGTAGCCAAAATCATTTCCATTGAAATTGCTAGCTCAGTTATATTTAAGCCTTTAAGTTTTCTTTTTCCATCTTCGAAATAACTGGGAACTATGGAAATGTCTAACCTGAGGACCTTCAGGACTCGGTAGCATTATTAACATACTTGCATTTTCAACATGTACAAGTTTTTCAGGTCTCTCTGCTAAATAAATAAATAAATAAATAAATAAATAAATAAATAAATAGCATAATGAAACTCTTTGGAGTTTTAGTTTAAGAATCTATGAACACTGATTCAAAGGTCCTTAAAATCCTGCTGTCTCAGTGTTATTCTGGTCTTCCCAGAATCTTTATCACATAAATAAATTATCCCTGATAAAATGCTCACATAAAGAGACTAACTTTTTAAAGTTAATATAGCTCCAACAAATGTAAATTAATTTTAAAATGTGTATTTTTTACATTTAACTGACATCAAAAGAATTATTTCTTAATATATTAATGATGTGATTTATGTAAGAGAGATTCCTGAAATTATTGTTGAGATAAATGTTATATGCTTTATTTTACTAGCTATGCCAGTTAATTTTCAAAGTGGTACAGTAATTCACAAATTCACAAATTAGTAGTGACAAATCAGGGTTTCTGTATTTCTGTACCTTACCAGAGTATTTCAAAAAAATTCTTTCATATTGTTTGTTAGCACATTTTAAAATATTGAATGTGTACATCTAAATTTTAATGATTTTGAACATAAGTTACTTGATTTATTGACCAGTTGCATTTCAACTTTTGTGAATGACCTATGTATGATTTATAAATTTTTATTAAATAATTGAAATTATTAAAACAGAGAATAAACTATAGTTGTATTATATTTATTACATGCAAATATTTCTGCCCACCCTACCATTTGTATTCCTATATATTTTTGAAATTAATAAAAATATATTAATGCTTTTATTATATTAAAAATTGCTGGAATTTCTGTTTACTTTTTCTTCAATTTAGGCAAATAACTTAAAATTTTTCTTCTTACTAGTTTCATCAATAGTAGCACATGCCACCTTAGTATATTTTAACTGTCATGTCTAAAATTTTGTTGTTTGTCTCTATATCCATTTTAAATGTTGTTCTCAGAATTGTGCTGATTTACCTTAAAAAGACAGTTACAAGAGACAAGAAAGGACATTGTATACATTCAACACAGCAAAAAGATATAGCAATACTACATTTATACTGTATTTATATTAGGTATATCTCCTAATGCTATCCCTCTTCCCTCCCCCCACCCCATGACAAGCCCCGGTGTGTGATGTTCCCCACTCTGTCTAAGAGTTCTCGTTGTTCAGTTCCCACCTATGAGTGAGAACATATGGTGTTTGGTTTTCTGTCCTTGTGATAGTTTGCTCAGAATGATGGTTCTTATATTAGATAAAATGGACTTCAAACCATTTGCTATGGTTTGGATTTGTGTTCCCACCCAAATCTCATGTCAAATTGCAATCCCCAATGTTGAAGGAGGAGCCTGGTGGGAGATGACTGGATCATGGGGACAGACTACTTCCTTGCTGTTCTCATGATAGTGAGTGAGTTCTCGTGAGATCTGGTCGCTTATAAATGTATGCATATCCTCCTTCTCTCTTTTCTTCTTCCTGTTCTGATCATGTAAGATATGCTTCCTTCCTCTTCTCTTTCCATCATGATTATAAATGTCCTGAGGCCTCTGCAGCATTATTTACTGTGCAGTTTGTGGAGGCCTGAGCCAACTAATCCTGTTTTCGTTATGATTACACAGTCTCAGGTAGTTCTTTGCAGCAATGTGAGAATAAAATAATATAGAAAATTGGTGTCTAGATGTGGGGCATTGCAATAAAAATAACTGAAAATATGGAAACAGCTTTGGAACCGGGTAATGGGCAGAGGTTGGAACAGTTTGAAGGGCACAGAGGAAGACAGAAAGATGAGTAAAAGTTTGGAACTTTTTTTTTTTTTTTGATGGAGTCTTGCTCTGTCACCCAGGCTTGAGTGCAGTGGCACGATCTCAGCTCACTGCAAGCTCCACCTCCCAGGTTCATGCCATTCTCCTGCCTCAGCCTCCAGAGTAGCTGGGACTACAGGTGCCCGCCACCATGCCCAGCTAAGCTTTTTTGTATTTTTAGTAGAAAAGGGGTTTCAGCATGTTAGCCAGGATGGTCCCGACCTCCTGACCTCGTGATCTGCCTGCCTCGGACTCCCAAAGTGCTGGTATTACAGGCTTGAGCCACCATCAGCCTGGCTGAAAGTTTGGAACTTTCTAGAGACTTGTTGAATGGTTGTGACCAAAATGCTGATAGTGATAAGGACAGTGAAGTTCAGGCTGAATTATTCTCAGATGGAGTTGACGTACTTACTGACAACTGTCATAAAGATCACTCTTGCTGTGTCCCTGCTCTAGAGATCTATGGAACTTTGAACTTAAAAGACATGACTTAGGGTATCTGGCAGAAGACATTTCTAAGCAGCAGAGCATTCAAGATCTTCTAAGCGTGTATGCTTATACATGTGAGCAAAGAGAAAATCTGTAACTGGAACTTATATTCAAAAGAGAAGCAGAGCATAGAGTTTGGAAAATGTACAGCCCTGACCATGTGGTGGAAAAGGAATACTCATTTTCAGGGGAGGAACTTAATCCTGTTTCAGAAATTGGTGTAAACAAAGAGGAGCAAAAGTTAATAGCCAAGACAATGGGTAAAAGGCCGCCAAGGTATTTCAGAGACCTTCACAGCAGCATCTCCCATCACAGGCCCAGAGGCCAAAAGGGAAGAATGGTTTCATCGGCCAGGACCAAGGCCCTGCTGCCCTGCACAATGCCAGGAAAATGCTCCCTATATCCCAGCTACTTTAGCTGCAGTCTTGACTAAAAGGGCCCCAGATATATCTCAGGCTGTTGCTTCAGAGGGTACAAGCCAGAAGTCACCAAAGCTTCCACATGGTGTTAAGCCTGCAGGTGTGCAAAGTGCAAGATTTAAAACTTGGGAGCCTCCACCTGGACTTCAGAGGATGTATGCAAATACCTGAATATCCAGGCAGAAGTCTGCAGCAGGGGCAGAGCCCTCACATAGAATTTCTATTAGGGTAGTTCAGAGTGGAAACATGGGTTTGGAGCCCCCAAACAGGGTCTCCACTGGGGCACTGCCTAGTGCAGCTGTGAGGAAAGGGTCTCCATCTGCCAGACCCCAGAATGGTAGCTCCACTAGCAGCTTGCACTGTGCACCTGCAAAAGCCACAGGCACTCAACACCAGCCGTGAAAGAAGCCATGGGGGCTGCACCCTGGAGAGCTGCAGGAGCAGAGCGGCTTAAGGCTTTGGGAGTGCACCTTTTGCATCACTGTGGACTGGATAAGAGACATGGAGTCAAAAGAGATTATTTTGGAGCTTTAAAATTTAATGACTGCCCTGCTGGGTTTCAAACTTGCATGGGGCCTGTCATCCCTTTGTTTTAGCCTATTTCTCCATTTCGGGAAAGGAAAATTACCCAATGCTTGTACCTCCATTTTATCTTGTAAGTAAATAATTTGTTTTTGATTTTACAGGTTCATAGGTGAAAGGAACTTGCATTGTTTCAGATGGGACTTTGAACTTGGACTTTTGAGTTAATGCTGGAATAAGTTAAGACTTTGGTGGGGCTATTGGGAAGGTGTAATTATGTTTTAAAATGGGAGGACATGAGATTGGTGGGGGTAGAGGAGAAATAATAAGGTTTATCTCTATGTCTCCACCCAAATCTCATTACAAATTGTAATCCCCAATGTTGAAGAAGGGGCCTGGTGGGAGGTGAGTAAACCATGGGGGCAGATTTTCCCCCTGCTATTTTCATGATAGTGAATGAGTTCTCATGAAATCTGGTTGTTTATAAGTGTGTAGCACTTCCTCCTTCCCTCTATTCCTCCTGCGCCAGTCATATAGCACGTATCTGCTTTCGCTTCACCTTCGAGTTTAGTTGTAATTTTCCTGAGGTCCACACAGCCATTGTTTCTATATAGCCTGTGAAACTGTGAGCCAATTAAATGTCTTTTCTTTGTAAATTACCCAGTCTCAAGAAGTTCTTTATAGCAATGCGAGAATGGACTAATACATAACATGCCATGTATATTTTGTCAAAAGAAAATATAACATAAAAATTACATATTAGACTTTCGTAAAACAGGAATGCAGGTTTAACTTCTATGAGAACCACCAAATGGTTTGTATAAGAAAATGTAATAATTAAATCAATAAATGGAAATATATTTTAAAATAATTCATATGAAATGAAGTTCAGAGGAAAAAGTGTTGCTTATCAAAATCGTTTTATTAATAATCTCCACAATACTATAGATCAAACCTCTCTGGTCTCTCCTTGGTTTTTATGCTTTTTTTTTTTAACTTTATCCAGCTTCTTGGGATAGGTAAGTGCCACCTGACCTCTGTTTTGCAGACTCTCAACATTCCCATTTCTGTCACTGAACCTATAACAGTTGTGTAAAGCCATCTGTCCTATAGGTGAAAGACTCATTTAGTTTGCCAGTGAAGCTGATGCCCTTCTCAAGTACATTCTTTATTGCTTTGATAAACAGACTATTCTTAATAACCTAAAGAGTGTAGTTATTGGCAGGGTTTATAGTCTTACAGAGCACATCCATGACAAATTCCTGAGTCTATGATTTCTTTTTTTTACTGTATGTCATAGCGGTTCTGGTGTCTCTTTTTTACTTACTGTTTTCCATCATTTTCTCTAGGTTTCTAGGAGCAATTATAGCAAGATATTTGTACCATTTCACAAGGGCCTTGCCAGTGTATTAGATTCTGAATCTGAGGAGAGAGGTTTCATATCCGTAAACCCTCCAGTGTCTAACACTCCCCCAGATCCGGGGCTTTCATTATTGAATTCCATGCAAACTGTCCGACTGAGCTGCTCCTGCAGTTCCCTCAGAGTATGTTTCCTTTCCTACCTTAGCAGGCCCAAGTTTTACTGGCTGGATTATAGTATGACTTATCCCTTTTTATTTGCCTATGGCCTAGTTGGAGAGAAGGAGACACGTTCTTGAAGAATGTTTTCTAGCCAGAGACATGCTCCTGCATTTCCATAAATCGTGGAGGTTTTGCTGTCTTTTATCTATATGGAAAGTTTCCTTCTGCAGATACAAAGCATTCAGAGAATTATGGAGCTTCAAGGTTTTCAATTGCCTCATTCTATATTTTCTCATCCCATGTATTATGGTTTTACTTTTTCCCAGCCATGGGTTTTTATTTCACATAGGTAGCATTGCTAGTTTGAAAATTTAAACTTCTCTAGAGGTTTGCTATTTCTATGATTAAGGCCTGGTATGGGTACTCAGCTTTCTCTTCATTTTTGGCTACAGGAAATGAGACACACTTCATATGCTACCAAGGGGCTCTCTGGCTTTTACATTTAGTTTCACTTGATGAATAATCAACTTCAGCCTTTTAAATTTTTTCCCTGGAACATCAGTTGCCCCCAGCAACAGCCATATACCATTCCATTGAACTTGTAATTACTATTTCCTTCATATATCTAAAGCCCATAATATAGTACAGTTACTAGTGTATTTTTTTCACCAATGCAACAGCTTATCTCCCTACCTTGAGAGTTTAACAGTTGCATTCTTATTTTATGCCAAAGGGTATCCATAATTCATCTACTGCCAAAAATAGTCTTTACCACAACCAAGCAGCAGGTGATCCACATCCAAAATTCCTTCTTAGTATCTACTTTCTCAGACCCCCTGGGATACTAAGAAGACCCCTTGGACTTGGTTTTCTCAGAAAGAATAGTCAAATATATATTAGTAGAAAGAAAGTTATTTTTACAGTTACCTTGGAATCAACATCTATGCTGAAAGGGAAGAGAGCAAAATCACCAGGAGGAGACATCAGACTGCAACATAGTAACAAATCCTGAGTCATGAGCAAAGGGAATTCTGAAGCAGGGATGCTGCTACACATTTGTCCTGAGTTGACCCAATAGGATCAAGCATGGAATAGGCTCTGGATGCATGCTGCCCTTGGAAAGGGGGGATGAAGTATGTATGAGACAGTTCTCTTCAACTGAGGGTAATGTAAGAAGTCTAACAGCTGAGTGTTGACAGTCAAAAGCACCTGTGTGTCAAAAATCATTCCACTCAATGAAATATTAAGTAGAAACAGGTTTTTTGCACCCATTGAAGGAAAACACACTATATGCCCTTTATCCTTTGTTGTATAAGAGCTATATTTGGCAGTAAACTCCTGCTTCATTTATAGTTTCTGCATGTATCCTGTATCCAATTTTACAAACCCATATTATACTCAGTGAGTACAGAGTGTTGTTGTAGAAAAAGTTCTGGGACAAAAAAAAAATTGTTGTTCTTAATTTTAAAGAAACGTAAGTCAAAAACAATTTAATTGAGTTAACTTGCTATTCACGGTTTTTAGAGATAAGACTATTTTCTTATAGTATGTTTTCTTGGTACATCCAAATAAAAGTAAGAGTTTATCCACACCTAGTAAAATAATTATTTATTATTGCTCTTATCCTTCAGTCATCTAGTTTTTGAAAATATATATTTTTTAATTTGAATGTTTTCATCTAGTTAATTTTTATAAAAATTTAAAGAAGCAGAGGAAATATAAGCATAATCTGATCAGATAAAATAATACGTCACCTATAAGAACACTTTTGACTAAAAGTATTTCATTTCCCCAGTGTATACAATTTCTAACGTTTAAAAAGTGAGGAATTGTTCGAACACAAACAAAAGAAAATATTCCAATAAAAGCATTCCTCATTCTACTATGAGTTTGACTTTTTTATATTCCACATGTAAGTGACATCATGTATATGTTTCCCTGTACCTTGCTCATTTTACTTAGCATAATGTCATCTAGGTTCATTTATGTTATCACAAATGACAGAATGTCCTGCTTTTTAAGCCTGAATATTATACCATTGTGTATATATCCCACATTTAAAAAAATCAGTTCATCAGTTGATGGATGTTTTGGTTGTTTCAATATTTTTGCTATTGTGAATAATGCTGCAATGAACATGAGAGTGCAGATAGTTCTTCCGCAGATTGCAGACATATTCAGCAAACCTCCACATTGTCTAAAACAGTTATACTAATTTACAATACCGCCATCAGTATAGAGTGTTCTTTTTCTCTGTGTTGTGGCCAGCAGACTGATGATGGGGTGCAAGGTGGATAGGGAAAAAGATACATTTGTCAAAGGGTATAAAGTCTCCTTTAGACAGGAGGAATAAGTTCCAATGACCTATTGCACAGCATGATTACTATTTCTAAGAATAATGTATTGCATGTTTCAAAACAGCTAAAAGAGTGGATTTTATATGTTCACACTACAAAGAGTAGAAAGTATTTGAGGTGATAGATGTGTAAATTAGCTTGATTTGATCATTCCACAATGTACACATATATAGCACCATCACATTGTACCCCACAAATATATACAAATATTATGTGTCAAATAAAATAAAATAAAATAAAATATAAAACATTCCTCAGTTTCTCAAATAACACAAAAGCTATGAGAATAGACAAACCAAAAACAAAAACAAAAACAAAAACAAAAACCTCAATACAATTATATTTTAAGACTGGTTTTACTTTATATTCAATGTACTTTTCTACGTATTATGTATTATTTAACCTGGGCATAGGAAATTATAATTGTTATAAAATATTAAGCAGTTTTGTAAACAATTTCTTACATGTAAGAATGTGGAAAAACTAACTTTAAAAATAACTACAAGAATATGTGCGCTTTATCAATGTATTTTCCATTCCTACTATGATGCCAGGTAAACATTATTTTTATCCATATATTTAACATGCATTTTTATGACCACATGTAGACTCTAATAAGACCTCAGTTATTAGTAAACTAAGGAATATTTGAAGCGTAACAGTGTGTTTCTCAGTTCCCCGGCAGAAAACATAAACCTAAGTAATGGGGTGTACATTAGTCCATTCTCACACTTCTATAAAGATACTATCCAAGACTGAGTAATGTATAAAGAAAAGAGACTTAGTTGACTCACAGTTCAGCATGGTGGTAGGCCTCAGGAAACTTACAATCATGGTGGAAGAGGAAGCAGGTGCATCTTCATGTCAACAGATGAGAGAGAGATGGTATGTAGGAGAAAATGTCAAATACTTACAAAATCATAAGATCTCATGAGAACTCACTCCCTATCATGAGAACAGCATCAAGGAAACCACCCCCATGATCTAATCACCTCTCACCAGGTATCTACTTCAACACCTGGGGATTACAATTCAAGATGAGATTTGAGTGGGGACACAAAGCCTAACCATATCAGGGTATATGATAAACATGTTCATTTGTATAAACTAGGCTAGGGAGAAAAGAACGCCTGAGGTGGAATGTTTCAGTGTGTCTGCAGCAGCTAGAGGGCCATGATGCCTAAGACAAAAAATGTTTTAAAAACTGACAGAGATACAAGAACAGTAACAAAGTTTGCCCCACTTCACGTTTTCTTCAGATTTTTTTTTATCAGCAATTCTTTTTAAAAAAAGTTTTAACATTCTTAATTGTATAGTCCCACTTCTAAACAACTTATGTTAGAGAAACAAAACACACACTTGTGGAACCATACTGGATATAAATGGTAAGGTTATGGTAATACTGCCCTCACAGAATGAGTTTTGAAATATTCTGTCCTCCTCTATTTTTCAGCATAGTTTGAGTTGAATTCATATTAGTTCTTTAAATGTTTAGTAAAATTAATCACTGAAGTCATCAGGCTTTGGACTTTTCTTTCCTGTGACACTTATTGTTATGGCTTCAATCTCATTAGTTGTTACTGGTCTGTTCAGGTTTTGGATTTCTTCATGATTCAATCTTGATAGATTCAAGATTGGTAGATTCGAGACAGATTCAAGATAGATTTAACCTATCAAGATTCAATCTTGATAAGTTGTGTATGTCTAGGAATGTATCCATTTCTTCTAGGTTTTCAATTTATTGGCAAATGGCTCAGAGCAGCCTCTAAAGATCCTTTGAATTTTTGCGGTGTCATTTGTAATCTCTCCTTTTTCATCTCTAATTTTATTTATGTGGGTCTTCTCTCTTTTTTTTCCTAATTAGTCTGGCTAAAACTTTGTTAATTTTGTTTATCTTTTCAAAAAGAAAAACTTTTTACTTCATTAGCTTTTATTTATTCCTTTGTTTCCATTTCATTTATTTCCACCCTAATATATATTACTTATTTTCTTCTACTAATTTTGGGTTTTGTTTACTTTTCCTTTTTAAGTTCTTCAGGATGTATAATTAGGTTGTTTATTTGAAGTTTTTTTTTTTCTTTTTTGACATAGGCACTTATTGCTATAAACATTTCTATTAATAATGCTTTTTCTGTATCCTATAGGTTTTGATATGTTTTGTTTCTTTTTCATTGCTTTTAATAACCTTTTTGATTTTTTTTTATTTCTTCACTGACCCACTGGTCATTCAGGAGCATATTTGTTTTTTTTATTTCAATGGGTTTGTATATTTCAAAATTCCTCTTGTGGTTGATTTCTGATTTCAATATGTTGTGGCCAGATTAAATACAACACCTTTAATTTTTTTGAAATTTTTTCTGACTTATTATATGGACTAACATATGGTCTATCCTTGAGAATGATCTATGTGCTGAGGAGAAGAATGTGTATACTGCAGCCACTGCATGAAAAGTTCTGTTAATATTTATTAGATCCATTTAGTCCAGAGTGCAGATTAAGTACAATATTTCTTTGTTGATTTTCTGTCTGGAAGATCTGTCCAATGCTCCAAGTGGGGTGTTCATGTCTCCAACGATTATTATATTAGTCTATTGTTCTCTGTAGCTCTAATAATGTTTGCTTTATAGATCTGAGTATTCCAGTGATGTGTGCATAAATATAAAATTGTTATATCCTCTTACTGAGTTGACTACTTTATCATTATATAATGACCTTCTTTGCTTCTTTTGATAGGTTTTATCTTGAAATCTATTTTGTCTGATATAAATATAGCTGTTCTTGCTCTTTTTGGTTTCTATTTACATGGAATTTTTTTTTATCCCGTTGCTTTCAATGAATGTGTTTTTATAGGTGAGGTGTATTTCTTTTAGGCACAGATAATTTGATCTTTTTTTTTAGTCCATTCAGCTACTCTGTATTTTGATTCAAAATTATAGTCTATTTACAATCAGTGTTAACATTAGTAAGTAAGGACTTATACCCTTTTGTTTTTTGTTTTCTGGTAGTTTTTTCCACTTTTTCTTCTTTTCTTCCTTCCTTCCTGTACTCCTTTTCGTGACAGCGATGCTTTGGTGGTATGTTTTATTTTCTTGCTTTGTATTTTTCTGTGTACTTCCAGATTTATTGGAACTGCTTTGTATGTTATTTGTTTCTTTTCATTTGCTGTTTTTGGGATCCTTTTAAAATTATTTTAATCATTGTGTATTGGATTATTAAATGTCTTGAAATAGTCTTCTCTAGGTTAAATCTTCTTGGGATTTGATGTTCTTATAGTAGATCATTGTATTTCTCTAGGTTTGGAGATTTTTCAGTGATTGTCCCTTTGAATAAGCTTTCTAGCCTGATCTCTTTCTCCACCTCCTCTTTAAAGCCAATAACTCTTAGATTTGCCCTCTTAATGCTGTTTTCCTGATCTTGTAGATATCCTTCACTTTTTAAAATTCTTTTTCTTCTGTCTCCTTTGACTGCATGTTTTCAAATATTCTGTTGTCAAGTTCACTAATTCTTTCTTTTGCTTCATCAGTTGTGCTGTTCAGAGACTCTAATGCATTCTTTAGTACGGCAATTGAATTTTTCCAGCTCAGAATTTCTACTTGATTCTTTTTAATTATTTAAATTTATTTATGAAAGTTATCAATAGAATTCTGAATTTCTTCTCTGTGTTGTCTTGAATTTCTTTTGAGTTTCCTCATAACAGTTTTATTGAATTCTATCTGAAAGGTCACATATTTGTGTTTCTCTCAGAGTGATCTCTGCTGCCTTATTTAGTTTGTTGAGGGTATGTTCCCCTGGATTGTCTTAATAATTGTGAATATTAGTTGGTGTCTGGACATTGAAAATTTATTTATGTATTATGGTCTTTGCATTCTGGGCTTTTGTGTACCTATCCTTCTTAGGAAGGTTTTCCCCATACTCAAAGAGACTTGGGTATGGTGATCTATGTCTTTGTTCACCGCAGCTATATCTGCTTTACAGGCATCACAAGCCCAGTAATGTGGTTCTATAGACTCACAGACTTACCGCCTTGGTTGTCTTGGGTAAGATCCAGAAAATTCCTCTGCATTACCAGGCAGAGACTCTTAATCTTGTCTCTTACTTTTCCCCAAACAAATGGAGTCTGCCTGTGCTGAGTTGCCTGGAACTGGGGGAGGGATGAAACAAGTTACCCCTGTCACCACCACTGGGACTGTGCTGGGTCAGACCTGAGGGCTGCACAACACTGGGTCTCACCCATGGCCCACAGTAACCTCTGCCTGGCTACTACCCATGTTCACTCAAGGACCACGGGCTCTACAATCATTAAGTGGCAAATCCAGCCATGTTCTTGTTCTTCCTTTCAGGGCAGCATATTCCCCTGGCACCAAGCAGATTCAGAGATATCGTCCAGGAGCCAGAGCCTGGAGTCAGAAACTTAAGAATCTACTTGGTTCTCAATTCTACTGTGGCTACCCAAGCTTCAAGACAAAGTCCTTTCTACTCTTTCCTCTCCTTTTTTCAGGCAGAGGAGTCTCTCCTGGCAATCATCCTGCTAGGCCCACTGCAAGTACTGCCTGGCTACTGCTGATGCTCACTCAAGTCCCAAGGGAGCTCTACAGTCAGCTTGTAGTGAATTCTATTAGTCTGAGTTTTTCCCTTCAGGACAGTGGAATCCTTTCTGACCCAGGGAAGGTCCAGAAATGCCATTCAGGTGCCATGGCCTGGAATCAAGGACTCCAGGAGCCCAGTTGGTGCTCTAACTCACTGTGGGTGAGCTAGTACCCAACCTGATTTTTGGGTCTTATGAAGATGCTTTTTTTGTGTGGAGAGTTGTACAATTTGGTATTCCTTCTCAGGAAGGGGGTACAATCACTAGAGGCTTTTTTTTTTTTTTTTTTTAGACAGAATTTCGCTCTTGTTGCCCAGACTGGAGTGCAATGGTGCGATCTCGTCTCACCACAACTTCCACCGCCTGGGTTCAAGTGATTCTCCTGCCTCACACTCCCCTCTAGAGGTTTCTAATAGACTATCTTGCTCTTTCTCCCTCTCTGCAATGTAATTTTACATATTTTGGTTTTGATCCACTATCTATTATTTCTAAATTTCAAATCAAAATAGAGCCCATTCCCAAATTGTGATGTTTTCAAAGATTCTCTATTATCTAGAATAATGTCACTCACAGGTTACCAAATGATTACACCATACAAAACAGTATGATATGTGGTAAAAGTGAAATACAAGAGTACTGACACCGTTCATAATAAATAGATACCATGAAGAAATTGGAAACATCCTAATAGATAAGGTATCTATGTAAACTGTAACATTTTATTACTTTTTATTTTCAATCAACTTTCATGGTGCAATAAAGTCCTATATTAATAGAGTACACTTGAAACTAAAAGAAAAAATAGGGATATCATAGTGACTGTAAAGATTACAAGATAGCCTGAATTACTTCAGTTGTATCAGTCCTTCGAAAGCAGTGGATAAAATATTGCCGATATTTATCATCATTCATTAATTTCACTTATAAATAACATTTCAAAGTAAAGAATAACATTTTGGCTCTTTATCATGATAGAAATTGTTGCTACACATCCTATTGAAGATCTTTTAAAGCGAGTTTTATTAAGTATAATTTACATGTATAAAATTAAAGTATGATTTTGTAATTTATAAAAATTTTCTTTTTTATATATAATTTTATGAATTTTGACACAATTATACACTAGTGTAATGGCCACAAATAAGATCTAAAATTTATTACTTCAATAATTCCCTTGTGACCCTTTGCAGTCAATCTTCTCCAATTACATTTGGCCCTTGTGACAATTGTTTTAATTTCTACCATAATGTGTCACCTAAATTAGATTACTTTTAAGAGACATTGAACACAACTAATAGTAATAGCTAAGAAAATGTGTGTAACCTGGGACTATAATAGAAAATGTTATTTGCAATGTTAACAGTTTATATTTAACTAGTAGGCCATGGAAACTCCTGAACACTATACAGAATAGGGTGGCATAGTTATAGCTGCTATTCAGCGTAATAAAAATATGTGACCAATTCATGAAATGAAAAATAAATTAACAGAAATGGTTCCTGGGAAACACAAACATTACTAGAGACTCACTAGATAAAAGAATTTAATCTAATTTTCTTAAATGTAATCAAAGAACTAAAGGAAGCCATGTTTGAAGAACTACAGGGAAAGTGGAAAATAATATTTCAACAGTGAATAAACAGACAAAGATAGACATTATAAAAATAAATTTATGGAAGTTACAAAATTGAATAGTACAATAATAGACCCAAAATATTAACAGTAGGGTTAAGCAGGCAAAAAAATCATCACAAACTTGAAAATAGGTAAAATGAAATTATCTAGCCTAGGGAGCCAAAAGGAAAAATAAATAAATAAATAAAAGACATTGAGACCTATGAAATACCATCAACAGTAAAAACATAAAGAATGGTAATGTCAAAAGAGAGAGATAAAATAATTAAGGAATATTTAAGTTAAAAACCTAAGAAATTTGATAAAATACATGAGTCTACATTTTCAAGAAGTTCAACAAGCTCCAAACAAAATAAATTCAGATTCAATTTGAGACATATTATAATCAAATTGTCAAAAGACAAAGTCAGAACATTACAAACAGCAACAGGAAAATGACTTGTCATGTACAAAAATATTCAGTAAGACTAACACCTGATTTTTAATGAGTCAATACTGCCAATCAAGAATTCTATATCTGACAAAAACCATTCTTGGAAAATAAAAGAGAAACTATCACATTCTTAGATAAACAAAAGCTGATTGTTCATTGCTAATAGAACTGGAAAAAAAAAACCTTCTAAAAGTAGTTCTTCAGGATAAAATGAAAGGATATTACATTGTGATTTGAAGCTATGTCAAGAAATAAAGAACACTGGTCAAAGTAACTACATCAAATAATATTAAAACCAGTATCACTAACATTTTGGTTTGTAACTTCTCCATTTTATTTATACTGACTAGAAAATACGTATGTCTCCATTTATTAAAATCAGAAATAAGTGTTAGGACATTATTACTGACCTAACAGAAATAGAAAGGTTTATAATAGAATGCTATGAACGAATTTTAACCCTAAAATTAGATAACACAATGAAATAGACAAATTCCTAAAAGCAGAAAATATACCGAATCTAACTGAAATAAAAAATAGGGAAAGTGAACAGACCTATAACAAATGTACAGATTGAATCAGTAATTAAAAGCCTCCCAAAAAAAGAAAAAAACAAGACTCAATGTCTACTTTGATGAATTCTAACAAACATATAAAGAATAATTAATGTCAATTTTTTTCCTATGTCTTCCAATAAATATATAAAAGAAAACACTTCCTAATTTATTCTACAAGACCATCATTACCCTTTTGTCAGTCAAAGTAGTCACTAAAAAATTAAACTAGAAAACAATACTACTTATTAATATGGAGGGAAAATCTTAAACAAAATACTACACACCCATTCTGGCACCCATTCTACACACCCAAAGGGCAGACCTTTTCATGACAAAAACACCAACAAAGTAGAAATAGCAGGGATTTTCTCAACATGCCAAAGGGCATTTATTAAAACCTTACAACTAACATTATACTCATAGTAATAGATCGAAAATGTTCTGCCTAAGAACAAGACAAGGGTGTCTATATCATTTCGATTCAACACTGTAATGTAAGTACTACCCAAAGTAATTAGGCCAGAAAAACAGTAAAGCCATCCTAGTTTGAATGAAAAAAGTAAAACTATTTATATTAGTGTATGACGTTGTCTTCTCAAAAAATCCTAAATAATAATATATATATTTATAAAAAGTTATAACTAATTACATATTGAGAAGAATTGTAGTATATAAGATGAATATGTGAAAACTAATTTCATTTCTATACAGTAACAATGAATCATCACAAGAAGAGATTATTCCATTTATAATAGTATCAAAAAGTTAAAATATTCATGAATAAATTTAACCAAGAAGGAGAAAGGCTTGTATACTGAACACTACAAAGCACTGCTGGACGAAGTCCTAAATAAATTAATGAAAAAGCATTCCCTGTTCATAAATTAAAAGTCTTATTTTTTATTTTTTATTTTTTGAGGAGTTTCGCTCTGTCGCCCAGGCTGGAGTGCAATGGCGAGATCTCAGCTCACTGTAACCTCCGCCTCGCGGGTTCAAGCGATTATCCTGCCTCAGCCTCCGGAGTAGCTGAGATTACGCACATGTGCCACCACGCCTGATTAATTTTGTACTTTATTAGTAGAGACGAGGTTTCACCATGTTGGTCAGGCTGGTCTCGAACTCCTTACCTCAGATGATCCACCCGCCTCGGCCTCCTAAAGTTCTGGGATTACAGGCGTGAGTCACCACGCCCGGCCGAAAGTCTTAACATTGTCAAGATGGCAATGGTCTCCAAAGTAATCTACAGGTTCAATGCCACCTATAAATTTCCAATGGTTTCTTTTGCAGAGGTGGAAAAGCTAATACCAAGAATATATGGAATTTAATGGAGCCTAGACTCACCAAAGTAATATTGGAAAGGAAAAGAATAAAGTTGAACGTCTATGTTTTGAGTGTGTCCCCCGAAGTATGGAGGTGTCGCTAATGTGACTAAGAGGTGAGGTCATTAAGAGATAATTAGGCCATAGGAGTTCCTCCCTTGTGACTGGTACTAGGTGCCATTATAAAAGGGCTTACCTGAGGAGGTTTTTGTTGTGTTTTGTTTTTTACCTTCTGCTTTTTGCCATTTGAGGATATAACATTTCTCTCCTCCAGAGAATGCAGTATTCAAGGTGCCATCTTGGAAGCAGGGACAGAATCCTCACCAGAAAATGAAACTGCTGGTGTCTTGGTTTTGAACTTCCCAGAACTGAAATACATAAATGTTTGTTCTTTATAAATTTCCCAGTCTGTCATATTTTATTATAGCAGCACAACATGAACTAAGTCAAGGACTCTCACTTCTCAATATAAAAATTTCCTGCAAAGAAACAATATCAAGAAAGTGTGGTGCTGACCAAAGATATCATATACACCACTGAAATCTAACTGAGAATCTAGAAATAAAGCCACACATACTTAGTCTTTTGAAATAACCCACACAAAATTTCACTACTAAATTACTGCTTTTTGATTTTTCAAATTGTGCATTTACGATGCTAAGTAATTTTGAAAAAATAACCGAGCCCTGCATATCAATATCAATCCCCTACCTGTATTTTTTTTTTTAATCTCAGCTTAGTTTGTAAGGCTACCAGGCAAATGTTATGTGGCTCCACCTTAGCATACTTCATCATTTTTTGTAATGATTGAAAATCCAAGCATCCCATTAAGATTACTCTGCCTATCATTTGACAGTAAATTGAAAGCCATAATGCTGAACTTTGGCATCTCTCCATATAAACACGTCATTATATACACTCATACTACTTCCAAATTCTTATAACACTATGTGTTCTCCTAGTGCTTTCACACACTTCCTCTTCAAAAATAACCCAAAGTACCTGTTTCCATTTCTATTATTTCCATTTATTTCTTTGTCGACTACAGAAAATGTTCTCTATAACTCCAAAGAAATTTTTTCCAAAATGACAAATAGTCTTCTAAATACTAAACTAGTTTCTCACTATTTTTTTTTACCTTGTTGCATGAATTTATACTGTCATTTACATCCTTCTCGTTATAATTTTACCTTTTTTTTTTTTTTTTTTTTTTTGAGACGGAGTCCTGCTCTGTCCCCCAGGCTGGAGTGCAGTGGCATGATCTCGGCTCACTGCAACCTGTGCCTTCTGGGTTCAAGCAATTCTCCTGCTTCAGCCTCCTGAGTAGCTGCTGGGATTACAGGTGAGTACCACCATGCACACCAGCTAATTTTTGTACTTTTAATAGAGACAGGGTTTCACCATGTTGGTCAGGCTGATCTTGAACTCCTGATTTCATGATCTGCCCACCTTGACCTCCTAAAGTGCTGTGTAAGCCACCGCACTAGGCCATAATTTTACTTTTTAAAGCTTTTTTTTTTTTTTTTTTTTTCGGTGTCCTCAAGAATGTGTGCTTTTTCCCATTTTATGTGCTCAATATTGTTTTATTTTGGAATTTTTTTCTCCATTTATTTCTTAAATTTGATGCTTTCTGAGGTTCTTTGATCTTCATTTCCTTTCCATTTTGTCACAGAATAATTAATGAATGCCTTTGCTTTCAACCATCTACGGGTGATTGTTAATTCTTTGTTTTCAGTCCACTCCTATTCTGAATTTCAGACCTTCAGTTTGCCTATAAGACGTTCCACTTAATATTACACATCTTAATTGAAACTAAAATGAAAAAACATAAGACCTACATGGCACCAGGAGGAGATAGAAACAACACATTCATTCTTTTGCCTAAAACCTGATAGTTAAGTGTGACTTCTCAATTCTCCTTAACTATCACATGTAACTGATGATGATCTCTCTTATTTTTATACCTCACAGTCTCTTAAAGTTGACTAATCTTTTTAACTCCAATTTCAAATTAAGTTGCTGTAGATCCTCTCTCACTAGTATTATTAACATAAGGCATTCTGATTGGTCTTCTAGCCTTCTGAGTAGTTTTCCTTAACCCTTCCTCACCCCAGTCCATCTTTTATACTACTTCCAGAGTGGAAGATAATACAAATATAATGATAATTAAAATTTGTAAAAAATTATTTAATGCCTCTGCTTCACTCAGGAGCCACCTAATCTACTTCGGTATTGACAAATTGTATTCCAGGTAACAGACAAAATGGATCTTCTGTTACTAGAAAGTAAAATTAGAACCAAGAGACCATGACATGGTGAGAAAGAACTCATGCTACCTGTGTCCTTAGAAAGAGTTGCAAAACCTGTTCTTCTGCAACCAAGTCAAAGTACAGTTTCTGCAAGTAATACAGCTGGTAATATCCCAGCCAACCACCAATAAGCAACCTGGTGCCAACTGATGGACTACGTAAAAATCAGCCAATTAATAGAGATTCATGATTTTGGGCTTAAAGGTTATCCAATGAAGACTCTGTTATCACTTCCTTGGCTCCTCCCCTGCCCTGCAGTTTTTGCATTTATGATCTTTAACTCTCTACTCCCCAAATCAAAGTGCACTTTCATTTTACACCAAAGAGTGCCTCTTTCCAGTATGCAGAATACTTGTAGAAAATAAAGTTCTCCTCTTGCCTTCACAGATCTCATGGGTATTTTATTAACAGTGTCCACCACAAATACCTCTATGTTAGAGATTTTTTTCTAAATTTATATAATGCTTGATTTGGCCTTTCTAGACTAAGTTATATGTGTACCTATTTAGAGCTAACTGTGAGGACCATGAGCCGTGACACAGCCACAGTGATACAGGAGTTAGAAAGAAATTATTTAGGCAGATACTGAGGGTAAAAGAATCCTCGGCAGAATTTCCCTTCTAACAAAAAGCAGCTCAAGAAATTATTTTGTCTAACAAAGAGCAGCCTGAAAAATGGAGCTGCAAACATAAATACGCAAAGTGGTAGCTTGCACAGGGGAATGCCAGCAGCAATGCCAATAGAAAAGGGCTACTTGGGGGCCAGACATGTCTAACATGGAGGCTCCATCTTCCCTTTTTTTGTTAACAGGTGTACAGTAAAGGAATGGGCAATATGGCACCCGCCAGGCAGAGAACCCATCTGCATAATAAAAGATTAAGGTGGGGTCAGCCAGTTTTTCAGGCCCTATGCAAATGGCACACCTGGTCCAACCAATCTTTTGTGCCCTATGTAAATCAGACACCGGCTCCTCAAGCTCATCTATAAAACCCCCTGCATGTCATTGCAGAAACAGCAACCCATTCTCCAGGACCCCTCTCTGTAGCAAGAGAGCTCTTCTCTTTCTTGTGCCTATTAAACTTCTGCTCTTAACCTCACTCTTGTGTGTCCACGTCCTAGATGTCTGTGGCCATGAGACAATGAATCTCAGATATCACCCCAGACAAATGAGGCCATTTCATCAGGAGGTCCTGAGAACATGTGTAACAGATGGTTGGGTTACATTTTAGGGAGACATAAAATGTCAATAATAGATGTAAGATATACTTTGGTCTGGAAAGGCAGGGCAACTTAAAGCAGGAACTTAACAGTCATAGATGGATTCAAAAACTTTCTGACTGCCAATTGGTTGAAAGAGTTATTATCTAAAACCTGAGATGAATAGAAAAGAGTGTGTGGGTTAAGATAAGGGGTTGTGGAGACTAAGGTTTTTATTTTATAGATAATGTCTCATAGGTGGCTGCCCTTAGAGCCAATAGATGGCAACGTTTTCTATTCAGATCTTTAAAAGGTACAAGATTGTCAGCTAATTTCTTCAGGACCTGAAAAATATCTGGAAAGGGAAGGGGATTCTCTATATTATGCAAATTTCCCCCACAAGAGACAGTTTTGCAGGGTCATTTAAAAATATGTCAGATAAATATGTTTTGGGGTAAAATAGCTTAATTTCTTTCAGAGTCTGCTATTTGATACTATACTAGAGTCAGTTTGGACTTTGGTTCCTATTGCTACAAGGAGTCTGTTTTGTCAGTCCTAAGATTTCTCTTGTAATGTTAATGCTGGTCACTTGTACCTGAATTCCACAGGGAGGAGACTATACTGAGATATGTCCAAACACCCCTTCTCATCATGGTCTAAACTAGTTTTTCTGGTTTCTTCGGAATCCCCTTGGATGAGAAGGGGGATCCTTTTAGTTGGTTGGGGGGCTTAGAATTTTATTTTTGTTTTACACTTCCATTGCACTCATCTAATACTTATTTTGTAACTGGTAAACTGGTCTGTGATCTCTAGGAGTGCAGAAATTAAGTCTGATATTTCCATGCCTAATATTATACCTGAATTTTACTGAATAGTTGTTGGAAAAAAATTAATGAATCGAGACACTGCTATAAAGAACTGCCTGAGACTGAGTAATTTATAAAGAAAAGAGGTTTAATTGACTCACAATTCCACACGGTTGGGGAAGCCTCAGGAAACTTAACAATCATGACACAACCAGAAGCAGGCACATCTTACATGGTGGCAGCAAGAGAGAGCATGTGAAGAAGGAACTATCAAACACTTATAAAACCATTAGATCTCCTGAGAACTCACTCACTATCATGAGAACAACATGGGGGAAACTATTCCTGTAATTCAATCACCTCCCACCAGGTCCCTCCCTCAACATGTGGGGATTATGGGGATTAAAATTTAAGGTGAGATTTGGGTGAGGACACAGAACCAAACTGTATCATTCTGCTCCTGGCCCCTCTAAAATCTCACATCTTTTTACAATTTTAAAACCAATCATGCCTTCTCAACAGTCCCACAAAGTCTTAACTCATTCCAGCATTAACCCAAAGTCCAAGTCAAAAGTCTCATCTGAGATAAGGCAAGTCTCTTCTGTGTAGGAGCCTGTAAAATCAAAAGCAAGTTAGGTACTTATAAGGTACACTGGGGGTATGGGCATTAGGTAAGAACTTCCATTCTGACATTTTCTGGCTGTGCCCCCACAAAAATCTTATCTTGAATTGTAGCTCACATAATTGCCACATGTTGTGAGAGATACCCAGTGGGAGATAATTGAATCATGAAAGCGGATTTTCCCACACTGTTCTCATGGTAGTGAATAGGCCTAACGAGATTTCATGGCTTTGTAAGAGGAAAACCCTTTCACTTGGTTCACATTCTCTCTTGCCTGACCACCTAAGATGTACCTTTTACCTTCTGTCTTGATTGTGAGGCCTTCCCAGCCATGTGGAACTGGGAGTCCATTAAACCTCTTTTTCTTTATAAATTACACAGTCTCAGGTATGTCTTTATCGGCGGTGTGAAAATGGAGTAATACACATGCCAAAAGGGAGAAATTGGCCAAAACAAAGGGGTTACAGACCTTATGCAAGTCCAAAACCCAATATGGCAGCCATTAAATCTTAAAGCTTCAAAATGATCTCCTTTTACTCACTGTCTTACATTGAGGGCACGCTGATGCAAGAGGTGGGCTCCCAGAGCCTTGGGCAGTTTTAGCTCTGTGGCCTTGCAGTGTATAGCCACTGCAGCTGCCTTCTTCACAGGCTGGCTTTGAGTTCCTGCAACTTTTCCAAGTGTATGGTGTAAGCTGTTTGTGGATCTACAATTCTGGGGTCTGGAGGACAGAGACCCTCTTCTCCCATCTCCACTAAGAAGTGATCCATAGGGGACTCCATGTGGGGACTCTGACCCCACATTTCCCTTCTGTACTGCCCTAGCAGAGGTTCTCCTTAAGGGCTCCACCTCTGCAGCAGACTTCTGCCTGGCCATCCAGGTATTTGTATACCTCTCCTGAAATCAAGGCAAAGGTTCCCAAACCTCAATTCTTGACTCCTCTGCACCTGAAGACCAAATACCACATGGAAGCCACCAGGGTTTGGGGCTTGCACCATCTGAAGCAACAGCCCAAGCTGTATCTTGGGCCCTTATAGCTATGGCTGAATCTGGATTGGCTGGGATGCAAGGCTGCACACAGCAGCAAGGTCCTAGGCCTGGCCTACGAAACAATTTTTTTTTCTTCCAGGCCTCCAGGTTTGTGATGGGCAGTACTACTCTGAAGACCTCTAACATACTCTGGAGACATTTTCCCCATTTTCTTGGTGAATATAACATTTGACTCCTCATTACTTAAGCAAATTTCTATAGCCAGCTTGAATTTCTCCCCAGAAAATGGGTTTTTCTTTTCTACCACGTGTTCAGGTTGCAAATTTACCAAACTTTTACACTCTGACACCTCTTGAACATTTTGCTGCTTAGAAATTTCTTCCACCAGATACCCTAAATTATCTTCTCAAGTTCAAACTTCCACAGATCTCTAGGGCAGAGACAATATGCTGCCAGTCTCTTTGCTAAAACACAGCAAGAGTAATATTTACTCCAGTTTCCAATAGTTTCTCATCTTCCTCTGAAACCACCTCAGCCTGGACTTTATTGTCCACATCACTATCAGCATTTTGGTCAAAACCATTCAACAAGTCTCTAGATAGTTCCAAAGTTTCTACATTTTCCTCTCTTCTTCTGAGCCCTCCAAACATTTCTCATCTCTGCCCATTACCCAGTTCCAAAGTTGCTCCCACATTTTCAGGCTATCTATCTAGCAGTACACCACTCTACTGGTACCAATTTACTATATTTGTTCATTCTCACATTGCTATAAGGAACTGCTCAAGATTGGGTAATTTATAAAGAAAAGAGGCTTAATTTACTCAGTTCTGCATGCATGATGAGGCCTCAGGAAACTTACAATCATGACAAAAATGGAAGTAGGCACATCTTACATGGCAGCAGGTGAAAGAGAGAGAGCATTTGAAGAAGGAATTATCAAACACTTAAAAAACCATGAGATCTCATAAGAACTAACTATCCTGAGAACAACATGGGGTAAGCTGCCCCCATGATCCTGTCACCTCCCACCAGGTCTCTTCCTTGATCATTGGGGGTTATGGGGACTACAAATCGAGACGAAATTTGGGTGGGGACACAGAGCCAAACCACATAAATTGCAGTGGTCTAGAACCAAACCCACAATATCTCCAAGATATGCCTTTTGTTTGATGCTGTTATAAATAATGATGTTTAGTAAATATTAAACAATTATATACACTTTATAAAGAAAAATATTAACTTATATTGTGATAATACATTAAGCATTTTATTCTGATATTTGAAAAAAATGATAGGCCATACTTTGTTCATTTGTCTATTTTTAATTTTAAAATTTATTTAAGATTTTTTTTCTAAACAATAGGACCAGTGCATAGAGAAACAATGTTACTAAGGTTATTAATTCAATTATCAAATTGCCCAATGAATCAATGCAAGAGAAAAAATTTCTATTACAAGGCTACTTATGTAAACATTAACTATTATTCTAATTATCTTTCATTTCTTTTATAAATGTTTCTATAACTAGCACATTGGACCCATGATGTGAAATCTTGGTGACTATAGTTGTTGTTATATGTGTGAACAACCTTGGTGATAAATTAAAACAAGATAAATGATGTGGTTCATTACTTTTCACAGTGTTTCTACAAAGGGGAGTACAATAGGGATTTTCTTAACTAGGAAAAATAGAAGAAAATATCAGACACTTGGGTGACGAATTTTGTTCATAAAGCAGGAAAAATGAATCATGATAAGGAATAATAAGGGATATTGCCAGTGAGTAGACATGTGACAAGGTCTGTTTTTGTTTTTCTTGGAATGGATTTAAATGAGTATTGATTTAAGGCAAAGAAATGGATGAGATAATGTCATGGTCTTTCACAACATTTAGATATCTTGACTTCAAAACCCTATGATGAGATATGCAGAATGAAAAGCAGGTTTGTTGAGAATAATTGCGTACTCTTTGTTTAGTAAGTGATAGATAAAACAGATGGATTCTATAAGAAAAAATTCACCTTTCAGTTATAAATTTCCCGCTTATGATCAGAGAGAATGAGCTGGACAGTGTTGAGCTGATCAGAGTATTTTGAATTCTGATTTTTGGAAGAGACCCACTCAAATCCTACATTGCTTTCAGATAGAAAAAAAAATGTATTGTAAAATTGCCTACTATAAAAAGCCTAGTTTTCAGGAATATGTTGAGTCTATGGGATTTATTTATCATTACCATCACACTCAGCTGGTTCTTTTCTGATTTTAATTTGCGGTGTTTTCACAGATCCTGGTTAAGTTAAACTTACAGATTTTTAAATTCACAAACTTTCTTATATTCCAAAGCATACTTGTTAAAATTTATTCTCACACTTTTATATGACATGTTGATATACAAATATTGTATTTATTTAACCAGCTAAGTCTAACACTCTGGAGGAAAATATAGCCTCTAATATTTTTATCATTAAAAAAAAATCACTGATTTTACAGGAAAATATGTTTAGCATAATTTTTGTAAATATGTATTGCAGAGGATAATTTACAAAAATCTTAAATAATAGTAAATAATCCTAATATCTTTTTAAGCAATATATATATTCATAAATGAAGGAAAGGTCATATGTGGAATAAATGATATTTTCCTTGATTTTATTCTTTAAAATGGCATAAGGAAGAGAATATATTTTTGTTCTTAATTTTGATTTCCTGATTATAATTATTTATGTGTGAAATGATATCAGACTTGACTACTCATACATAATAATATTAAAATTTATGATGTGCTTCTTGGAAACATAAAGCTTGTTAGAATTATATTTCTGATTGGCATTGAAAATGAATTAAAATGCTTTTACAATATGTTAAAACATTTTATTAATATCCATTTTACATCACTATCATTTAAATAGTAATATATTCTATTATTAATTTTAGTAGCAGTAAGTCATTAACTCGAGTATATTGCTTTAGGAATTGAAAAGTAATTTTAAAAGATTAAAAGTAAAATATTTTTTATTTTAAATTTATTCTCATTAGGTTAAGGAACAATATACTTATCTTTACATGAACCTTAAAAATTTAATTGAAAAAATTGATTTATTCTGTCGAAGATGTCATCAACAGAAACTTCTGACTGTCTAATATACATGACAATGATGTAAACTAATCACCTACTGACGCTAAGCATATGCTTCTCCCTACACTTAGGACAAAGATGTGGACAATACAAAATTTCACAAATGAATAAAATTGATTTGTTGGTAAGAGACTCTTAAGAAAACACAAACCATGAATACAATAGTGTATGCTTGTCTGTGGAAAACTACAGAAGATATTTGGCAAGAGAAACCTTAATGGTGATTAAGAGCCAGACACATGACTATCAGATGTAAGAACAGAACAGGTACAGAGAGTATGAATGCAAATTATTGAGATAGAAGCAAACTTTATATGTTACAGGGGCAGTTTGGCCAGGATAAGAGTAGTAGAAGTCAAATGTAACAGTGTTCACAAACCACAAAGTTTAATTGAATGATTAATAGGTATGTTTGTTTTAGTTTACCTATCCAGACTAATTTTTTTTTTTTTTTTTAAATTTATGGAAGAGGAGGGGGCTAGGAGGTTTGGCCTTGCAGTTAGCTCCCTGCCCTTTCAGTCTATTCTTTAAAAATGTGCCACTTAATGCAATTAATATTACAGCAGTAAGGAAATTTCTTTGATAAGGTCAAGCCATTGTATAAGCATCTCTCCTTCATAGGGATTCCAACTTGATAAAGCAGCTGTTCGTGCTCTTCATGAATTTCCACTTCAATACGCAACTCAAAACCCATTTCTTTTGTAAAGTCTGACATAAACTCCCACAGGAAGTTTAAGTTTTTTTTTATTTTCACATTTATACCGTTTTAATATATTTTTATTATAACATATACAATTTTATAGTTATAATTTGAGTAGATGTCAGTCTCCCTGTTAAATTACGTCTCTCTAATGGATAACAATATATTATTTTGATCCACACGACTGGCAAGCATAGTAGATGTTCAATATATTTTGGCTTACCTGAATAACGTAATTGCAACACTGTTTTTGAATCAAGTACAATGTAGAGTGATTATAGGTTATGAGAATAAAAAATAAAATCGTGTTAGGGCGCGGTGGCTCACGCCTGTAATCCCAGCACTTTGGGAGGCCGAGGCGGGCGGCATGAGGTCAGGAGATGAAGACCATCCTGGCTAACATGGTGAAAACCCGTCTCTACCAAAAATACAAAAATTAGCCGGGCGCGGTGACGGGCACCTGTAGTCCCAGCTACAAGGGAGGCTGAGACAGGAGAATGGCGTGAACCTGGGAGGCGGAGCTTGCAGTGAGCCAAGATCGTGCCGCTGCACTCCAGCCTGGGTGACAGAGCAAGACTCCGTCTCAAAAAAATAAAAAAACAAAAAAATAAAATAAAATAAAATGGTGTTCCACACTGCAAATTTTGAGTATCATGTCAAGTACTTTGAAACTTAGGAAAGAAGGGTGTTATTTCAAAAGGGAACATGCAGGACCAGCGTGCCATGAAAGCACTACCTTTACTTATCTATTTCCTAGATGACATCAAGCATACTCTTTCACTTACAGAAATAATAAATGACATTACCTTCTTAGTAGAAATGAACATTTATAGTTTGCAATAGTGGAATGAAATTACATAGAAATGTCTTTGTTGAAAATAAATTATGGATGACTTATAAGCTTTAGTACTTATAGAGGTATTAAACCTCAGTGTAGTATTCAAATAGGTTATAATATCTTCTCTCTGGTATCTCATTTTATATGTACTAATTGAACAGCATGCATATTTTCTTGTTAATATACATTTTCATGTATTGATGTTTGTTTTTGAAATTAATTGTAAACCAAGGACTTTTTTTTATATAAGTTAAGGTACAAAAAAATAAATATAGGGAGCAACTTTTGAAATGTTGGCATTTCTATTCACCTTCCCCACTATCTTTTAAATTTTAATAAGCTAAGATTCTGCATTAATTATGTAATTATCTTAAATCCACAAATTGGACAGGGATTCTTGTGCTACATTACAATTATCTGCACCTATTTCACTGTGGCAAACTTGCTCAATGGGGACAAAACAAGTTCCTCTAAAAAGAACGATTTTCACCAGTATACAAACATTAAGACAAAGCAATACTTGAGAGAGCGCCATTGAGTGTACCTGTGAGAAATGCAAACTGTTAAAGATTTTTTTATTTTAGAAAACTTTTCCATGAACTTTCCTTTCATTATCTTAGAAGTGACAAGGCATTTTAAGTTATTTTTTTTACAACAATATAAACCTACATTCAATTTTGTAGTCAGGTTATTATATCAAAAAGAACTCATCTTATTTTTAAACACAAACCAAATTCAAAAGTCTGCATTCTTTTAAGAATAAGCATTTTTCTTAAATGTATTCAACGTTTTTTGAGTTTGTTTGTTTGTTTCTTCCTTGAAAACATTATAAAGATTGCAAGGACTTCTGAGATGGAATAGCACCAAAGAAGCCTTCTGAAGTAAAAAAAAAAAAAAAAAAAAAAAAAAAATTGTAAAACCAGAGATACTTGAAGTAGCTAGCTAGACTCACTGCTGCGTTATAGAAATGAAATGTGGTGCTTTATAAAACAAAAACAACAGATAGGTATAGTTACTGGTTACCTCATGATAGTCAGATTTAAACAAAAATAAGATCAGAGAGACCAAAAGAAACAGCTGCCAAACTAGGAATTACACCAAATTTTGTTCATCCGCATAGCATTATTATTTTATATTTTATGCCACATCCCATATCTTGATCACAGGATCTGAAATGATTTTTAAAGACAAGTGAAATATTTATATTATTTTAATCTATCAGCTTTTAATATCGTGAGAATTCCTTACAAGGATGAAGATTTATTACCCTCATTCACAGTTGTTTATATTATATGGAGTATTATCTGACAATATTTTCCTGAAAGTGAATGAATAATTGTAGTTTAAATTTTTCAATGTTTCACTTATTTTTGTGATAAAATGCTGGAGATTATGATAAAACATCCTCTATGCTATAAACACAAGTCAAATTATTTTATCCTTCTACTAAGGGCCCAGGCATAGCTTTCATTTTGTTGCAATTTGTTCACTCTGTATCTTTTTACACATTGAATTTGTACATGAAATTATGTTTGTTCTAATAATTATTGCATCACATTATTAAAAATAATTTAGAACTTCATTTTATCTTTCAAAATAAACTAAAAATGAAATTCTGTGCTTTATTATCCTTTTGACCATGTACATCTCCTAAATTTGTGGACTGCTGGAAATTTATGTAAATTAATTTTTGGAGTGGGAGTTGGAGCCTTGAAAACTTAACAGAGAAAGTGACATATGAGTGACTGTGAGAGTTATAACTGGTAAATCAAAGAAGCAGGAGCATACTGGGTAAGAAAATAGCAAGGCTTGAAATTGTATTAGTGCACAGCAATTCCATAGAATATAAAGCAGTTCTTGTGTAGTTAAAATAAAGATTATAGTAGCTGGGCTTGTGGGGAGTGAGTTATTATAAGATTAGAAATGTAGACTGGGGCCATGAAGAGATGGTCATGAATACTTGGGAATTTGAGTTGTATATTATAATCAACGGGAAGCCATAAAAATGTTTTTTAGCATGAGACAAATACCTCAACATCAATGTCTAGAAATTTTATTTTCACAGTCATATATTGCAAGAATTGAATAGTGAGGAGTCTACTGGAAAGCGAGTAATAATTTCAATAATCTGATCAGTACCTCTGGAAGAGAAAAGGAGGGGAAACGTAAGGAATATTGGTAAGATAATTTTGACAGAACTTGACTTTCCATTAATGTGAGTGTTTAAAAATAATTAAACATGACTGCAATTCTAGGACAGTTGGCAAAGAAAATAGTCCCATAGCATTACATACCGTGCATATTATGTTGATAATAGTTCAGCCATCACATATGGTCTCCATACTTATAAAAGATGGAGAAGAAAGGAACTGGACTATTCACAGGGAGTTTTATAGTTTTACCCTCCGAAAGACATGCAGCACTTCCAATACATTTCCTTGTCCAGAGAAAAATGAATTAGCTCTATCTAACTGTAATAGGGCTGAGAAGTTTCCTTTTTGCATAGGAAGAAAAGGAGAACCAGATATAGGTGTTCGTTAGTGAAGCTGGCTACAAATCACAGGTTTTCATGAATAAAGACAAAAGACATACTGAAACATATGAGGAGCCATGATATATTTAAGTTAAAAAAAAAAAAAGAATTATTTGAAAAGAATATCAAGCACGCTTGATGAGGGTTGCACTATTGGGATAAAAAGAAAGTCAAACTAGAGCATATGCATGTACATGTACGTATACATTCCCACATAACTATACATAAAATGTGTATATATTTTATACAGTCAATTGCAGGATATAGAGATAGACAATGGAAATATTTATGGAAATATATAACTTATTTAAAAAATTGTAATAAGTAATATTAACAATGTTTCAATCGTTGAATGCAAGGGACAATTACTAATAGTGTGGGTCTTCTTAAATTATTTTCTAGGAACTCTATTTTTCTTGGAAGGTATGGTTTTTACTTGCATATGCAGCCTTCTTTTCTTCTGGACATATATTTGTATTATGTGTTTTTTGTGATTCATCTGGTAGGAGGATAAACCATAGCATATATTCAGTGTCAATGGACTAGATTCATATTTAAAGAAAAGAAACCTTTAGATATCTATCTATCTAACTATATCTATGTCTATCTCCATGTCTAGCTATCATTTAGTTATTTATGACTTAGCCAGTGGTGTGTGAATCACATGGCTTATTTTGATATCTTAACTGAAAGATTATCTTTTTATATTAATATGTGGTTTAGAACACTTGTGATTTAGAACATTTTTAGATATTATTAAAGGTAAAGTGAAATACTATATATCAATTGTTTAAATAAAGCTTAATTTTATTAGTGTGTTTTTGAATAAGTAAAATATTATATATAATTATTATAATTAACATGCTAATTAAAATTATTTATCTTTTTGTTTCTGTTTAGTTATTATATACATTAAATTCCTAGAATGCAAAATTAATAATCAAAGGTGTATGTAGTCGCTAGATTTGTCAGCCAGTTTACTTCCAGCAGTATGTGAAGTTGCCAGTCTCTGATCATATCTACTACTATTGTTTATTTTTATTTTACTGTCTTAACATTTTAAGATCTTATTTTTATTTACTTTTTTATTAACAATAACATTTTTAAATTTCACTTATTTTTACTCTTTTTATTTCTCTGAGAATTAAACTTTTCACATATTTGGTAAACTTCACCTTTTTGTTAAAACTGTTTTATATCACACTCTTTTTGTCATACAATTCTTTTTTTTTCCAAAGTAATTATTGTTTTTTATATTCTTAATGATATTTTTGAATATTAAAATAAAAGTTTCTTGAGACCAGCCTGGCCAACATGGTGAAACCCCGTCTCTACTAAAAATACAAAAATTAGCCAGGCATGGTGGCACGTGCCTGTAATCCCAGGTACTTGGGAGGTTAAAGTAGGAGAATTGCTTGAACCCAGGAGACGAAGGTTGCAGGGAGTTAAGATCGCACCATTGCACTCCAGCTCTGGGTGACAGAGCAAGACTCTGTCTCAGAAAACAATAATAGTAATAATAATAATAAATTAAAAGTTTTACCATATGTGCATACAAGCACAAACACTCAAACACTTGTTTTGCTGTACACATTTTGAACCATTTTCCCAACTTATGTGCATTTCATATTCTGGTCTTTTATTGTCTCTTAGATAGTATCATTGTGTTCTGAAACTTATTCAGACATACACGTTAGAGATGGGGGTCTGGCTTTGTTGCCTAGACTGAAGTGCAGTGGTGCAATCATTTCTCACTGCTGGCTCGAACTCCTGGGCTCAAGTGATCTTCCTGCCCCGCCCTGCTTAGTAGCTGGCTATTTTTTTAATTTTTCATAGAGATGGGATCTCACCATATTTTCTAAGCTGGTCTTCAAACGTATTCATTTTTTTTCTTGATTATTAGCTGTGGGATTTGAAAAAATTACTTATATATGCTTTAATATAACATACATAAACAGAAGTCTTAATTTCCCCACCATATGCAATGTGTTAAAATAATTGATATATTTTACATGCTTAGCACAGTGCCTAAAGGAAATTAAATGCTCCATGTATTTACTACCATCATCATCATTTATGTTTTCTCTATTGTTTTTGTGCTTAAATCTTTTCTTGGTTCAGATAAGTGCTAGGTAATGGCAAGAGAATTTCTACATTCACATGTCACTTTACAACTTTGACAAATTTTATGACTTTCTGGACTTATTGTCCTTTGAAAATAAAGCAACAAAATAGGATTTCTGTCATAATTTCAACTATAATAACAAAAATAGCAGGTTTTTACGTGAATTTTCTGTAATCAATCTGTCATATGTTTGTAAAACAAAGGACTGCTAATCAACATTATTTATTCTCTTACAGAAATGTAACCTTTTAACAACAACTAAAAATATTTTCATTCATTATTTAAAAGAAGAACTTGACATTCAAATGGTTTTGAATTGTAATGTTATTTTAAAAGCAGTACTATTTTCAAAAAACAGATTTATACAAACATATGAAAGGAAAGATTGCCATTATATAAGTATTTCCCTATTTTAAAGAGTAAGTACAGAAAATAAAATGCAGAAGTAAAATGAAATACAAACATAGATGAAATTGATAATTTCAAGATTAAGAGAAAATAATTAATGAATTCTAAGTATGTATACCACTTATCAGCTCACTCAAAGAAAAACATAGGTCCATTCACAGAAGAAAATACAAGGAATAAACATCTTTAGTTGTTTGCATAGTATATGAAAATTCTTTTTGTTAATGAATATCTTATAATAAGTTTCATACTTTTCAGAAATTAAAACTTTATATCTTGATTTTCCTGCCTCTTAAAATTTGATCCTGCATTTTCTACTACTTTATGATTAATAGTGATGGAGATTGCTTTTTTCCTATGTTTCTATTTCTACCTCTACATAATTATAGAAATTATAGCTAACAGTGTTTGCAAAACCCTTTTGCTTCTTGATTTGGTCATGTGACAAGACAGTGAACAGTGAGATGAAAAGCAAATGTCATATAACAGTTTGAATAGACTTTCTTAAAATCTAGTTGGCATTCATACTTTTCTCTCTATTACTTTGTTCCTTTCTCTACCATCTTGGTGATTTTGGTCATGTAATAAGGATAAGTGTGCAATAAGCTGAAAGTAAACTTGATCCCAAAGAACTTTGAGAAACATCATGATAGTAGCATCCTTGTATTACATACACAAACACATATACAGATGAGATCAATATTTTCTTTAAAACAATGCTATTTTACTTTACTGTCAGTTTAAAACCAATTTTAAATTTGCTAATACATAAATTTTATTCATAATTTGGTAACCCTATATGGCATTGACAGTCCAAGCCAAATATTTGATATGCTATTGCTGTGTATTTCAGTCATCTTTGTAGAAGTTTTGGAACCATGGGCTTAACTGTGACTAGTTACATCTAAGTTGAAGTAATATGTGCATGTCTCATCCCTGTCTATTTCCTAGTGGAACACTACCTTTAAGACACAAATGGTCCAGACTATCCAGTTATAAATCAAGGAAGGGCACAAGAATTGCATCAGACATTTTGAGAGTGAGAAATGAATTTCTATTGGTTTAGGCCATAGTGATAGGGCTGGGAGGAACCTGACTCTTGCTAAGTGGTTTAAATGCATTTGCTTCATTTTCTGATTTCTCTGAAGTATAGTATAGTAAGTCTTTTATATAAGAAATTATTGAAGCCCACAAGAAAGTCCTAAATGTTTTTTAACAAAGTGCTTTAACGCTGCAGACAAACTCAACATGTGTTGGAACTGCAGGCAACAAGAGGAAGCAGTCCTTTACAACGGGTGTTTTCTTGTGGCAAATGTCTATAGGATGTGATCCCATGAGGTAATACACTCAGAGAAAAAGAGAAAAGAAAGGAGGAAAGGGGAAAATAGAAAAAAAAAAAGTAAAAAATGTGTTATTTCATTAGTGGTAAATTGCAACAATGACAATATTTTTAGACTTTGTAATTTGGAATAAAATCAGTTAAATTGTATCTATATCCTGATATGTTGTAAACATTGATTTTTTTTTCTAATTAATTGAATGAACACTTTTACACAGAATAAAATGTAAAGGACTATTTATCTCCATTACTTTTCAGCTATAGCTGTTTTACCTTTTTGGCTATTTGACTCCTTGAAAATACAGTTTATTTTTCTCAATGGAAAAGTCGTAAACGGACTTCTAAAGTGAACAATATAATGCAGAGATACTGAAATATAATGATTGAAATGTGAAGTCAGTTTTAAACTGACTTCTGAAGTGACCAGAATATTGCACCGATATTGCAATGTTCAAATAATAAGACCTTAGATTGATGTTTCCCAGTGGAAGAGCTAAGAACCATGAATATGCTCAAGTACAAGGAAAAAAAGCAAGAAATATCCAAATTAAGCAATCTAACATATTAATTTCAAGCTGAAGTTAATAAACTGAGTATGCTGAAATAGAAGCTGAGAAGAATGGAAGGAATTTGGGTAGTAAGAAGAAGTAAAAATCTACTTAATGTAAATTTTCCAGGAACAAGGAAGCATAAGAAATAATTCATTTCAACATAGTTTAGTTCTGTTTGGAAGGAATTTATTTATTCAACAATAAATTTTTAATCAATTGGTATAAAATTTGGTTTTGAGGATGATAGAGCTGAATGACTACGAATGATACAGTAGCTGAATTTTGTATTTTTAGCCCCATGAAAATTGGCAAATGAAAATACTATATTTTTTAAAAGGGTAAAACAATAAGAGGGAAATATTATTCGTCAATTATAATAAAACTACAAAATTAGTAAAAATTCTGACATTTTATAATAACTATTTCATTTGTGAAAATCACTATATCACAGTACACTAAAAAATCATTTATGAGCCTTTCATGTATAAGTCAAATAGCTGTATAAAACTTACAGAAAATTGCCAATTGTTTTGCATTAATTCTTTTTTTATAAAATCTTTTCTCAGATAAAAAAACATTTTTTGGGGGATTTGAAATTGTTTGAATTTCAATAATTTTCACAGGAAATTATATCTTTAACTATATTTTCTAAGAGCTGTAGAAATATTCCTTTCTTTTTCAGTTCAGTTTCTTTTAAGTTGAATATTGTTTTAATTTATTCATTCACTCATCCATGCATTCAATCATTCAAGAAATTTTGAGGATATTCTATGTATAAGGCCTGGTTCAGATCTTGAAGTTAAAATGTTGAGACTACATTGCAGATGTGGTCTCTGCTCATGTGGATCTTACAGTATGTAGAATAGCCTATCCACATTTCAGAGGCAATGCAAACACAATTGCAACATGGATAATATTCAAGGAGTCTAACTTTTAAATTCTTTATTACGAATATTCAGAAAAAGTAAAGCTATATTTTTATATTTTCTCAGGTAGTTTCCCTACGTACTGGCATTTATTCTAAGTTTAAAATGTATTGATCTAAATATGTCTAAAATGTTCATCTTTCTGTTAGACTACATACACCTTGACTGGTGCTGGAAAGACAAGTGATAGCAACAATTGCACTATGTTAAAAACTCCTGGACTGGAACAACTACTTCTTAGTAATATTTAAAGTATCTTTGTAACTTATAATGGTGGCTTATGCAGAGTTAGTGCTCAAAACTTATTTTAGTGTGTACCTAGATGAGTAAACCTGAGCAAATTTGTGACATGAGGAATTTAACTTTACATTTTGCTGACCTCCACTTACCGACAATTAATAGAACACAGTAAAGAAATAGAGACAAATTAAAAATAGAAATACATGAAAGTAAGCTGCTTCTACATTTATAATTTTATCCAATGGATGGATATATAGACAGACATAGATGAATACACAGAGATAGATACAAATATAGATATAGATTAACACCCCTATTGTCACCTAGAGACAATTGTGCCCCACAGTGCACATTTGGCAATATCTGTGAAAATTTGGCTTGTCACATTTTGGGGTAAGAGTGCTACTGGCATCTGACAGATAGGGCCCAGTGTTATTACCAAACATATTACAATATACAGGAGATGCTCTACCCCCCCAAAAATTGTTTGGTTTTGAAATCAATAATGCCAGTTATGAAATATAGCAAGGTATTTGATGTAAACACAGATACAATACATTTATCTTAATTCTTCATAAAAAATAAACTATAATTAACAAGTTCCCTGAGCAATTACACTTCCATATATACGCACTATGTATACAAATCTGTGTTTATAGAATGCAGATACTTGGTAATCTTTATCTACTCTTTAATATGATAGCAAGACAATGTTTACCCACATACAATAGCAATATTAATGAAAGCCAAAGAAACAATAAATATCAGTCATTAAGTAATCTCAAAACAAGAATTTCGACGTAGAGCAAAGAACATTTCAAAGGTGGTTTAAAAATGCCTTTTTCCCTTTTTTCATTTATTTTACTTTTCTTTCTGTTGAAAACAAAACAGCTTTCTTAATTTTCTATCTGAATTCTGATTATACAAGTAAATTCATCATAGTTTTTCAGAGCATTTAAATAGGATCATAAGCACACTCAGCATTCTGCTCTCACCCAAGGTGTCAGACACCATGCTAGAGCCCCACAATGCCACTCTCTAAGTCTCATGGCAAATGCAGATGAGACATTTTGCATTGATAATGAAGCTTTCTATGACACCTGCTTCAGAACCCTCAAGCTGCCCATACCCACCTACAGTGACCTAAACCACCTGGTATCTGCCACCATAAATGGGTTCACCACCTGCCTGCGCTTCCTAGGCCAGCTGAATGCTGACCTGAAGAAGTTGGCCATGAACATCGTTCCATTCCCCTACCTGCACTTTTTCATGCCCGGCTTTGCCCCACTGACCATCGGGGCAGTCAGCAGTACCCTGACCATGGCTGAGCTCACTCAGCTGATGTTTGACGTCAAGAATATGATAGCTGCTTATGACCCTCCTCCCTAACAGTGCCTGCCATTTTCAGAGGCCACATGTACACATGGGAGGTGGATGAGCAAATGCTCAATGTTCAAAACAAAAATAGTATCTACTTTGCTCATTGGCCCCCAACGATGTGAAAACAGCTGTCTGTGACAGCCCACCCCAGGGGCTAAAAATGTCTGATACCTTCATCAGCAATAACATGACCATCCAGTGGCTGTTCAGGCACATCTCGCAGCAGTTCATAGCCATGTTCAGGTGCAAGGCCTTCCTGCATTGCTATATGAGTGACGGCATGGATAAGATGGAGTTCACCGAGGCCAAGAAGAGCATGAACAGCCTTGTGTCTGAGTACCACGAGTACTACCAGGATGCCACACTTGAGGAGGAGATAGAGTTTGAGGAGTGTGCTGAGGAGGAGGTAGCCTAGATCCTTCTGTTACTGGGTAAATAGTAGGAGTATGGGGATTCTCTATTTACTTACAGTGTGTTCTGGGATAGCCATGTCTCCCTATGCACTTGTTCTTCATGTCTTTACCTCACAACTCATTGCATTTTAAAATATTTTCATAGTATGTGGTTTTGCCTAATAAAGCATTCTTATAGAAAAAAAAAAAGAAGGTTATTTGAAAAATATAAAGTGTGTTATGCTTTTTGTTAAAGATAACTATAGGGTATTGCATATACAATTGCCCCATAAATAATTTTATAGACGAGCTCTAATTAAAGAAAATTGGGTCATTTCTCATCTATATCACAAATTTTACTTAGACCATAAGGAAGGTCAAATTTCATTTTAAAAATCCAGCCATTATGTCATTGAGTATTTAGCTAATTTAAGAAATTTGAGTGTACTCCCAGTGGGAATAAGGTTTTTGTTCAATTATTTATGTCCAATAAATAGGTAATAAATGTTTTCCATGTGGCAAGCATTGACCTACGTCCTATGGACACAAAAGTTGATAAACTAAACATGGTTTTAGTCTTCACATATTATGTAATCTAATTAGAAAGACAAAGTATGGGTAAAAATTTTAAAAATGAATAATTTGGGATTTTGAAATGTGATGACAAGTAAACAAGGTGTTATGAAAATCACAGCAAAACTGGAAGACCCAGACTTAGTGTCGTCACACAAGTTGATCTACCGAGTTGATATTTACCCTCAGTTCTTAAACATGAAAAGAAGGCAGAGAGGAAGGCTGAATAAAAATAAAATTGTAAAAATATTCTGATAAATGAAAGAGTTCAACCTGCTGTATCAACGGTCTCCAGAGTAGAGTGCTCAAGATGATTTGTTGAGGATTAAAAATAAATTGTTAAAAATCTTATTTATAGTTATCTTTTTATCTAGGGAATAAGAAAGGCAATAACTTTATAAATGAGTAATGTATTAATTGATAGTAGCAGGTGAATCCACGGCCATACTAACATTTGAAATGAAATAACAGTAAAGTGAGAGATCTACAAGATAGACAATTGCAGTGGAAATTTATCATGCTTCTTTTCTCTCACTAAGGCTGCTTCAATTGACTATAGGTTCCATTGTCTACAATACTGAAATTTGGCCTTATATAATAGATGAGTAGTTTTCAATGATTCTTGTTTAGAAACTGAGGCCTCAATGTAACGATGATACTGATAAAAAGAAGCAAAAAAATTAATACAGTTGTATTGCTCCTCTTTAAAGTGTTCTTCTCAACCATATTTTGCTATAAAAATAATGGCAATCTAAATTGAAATATCAAAAGTAGCAATGAGATACAACATTTGGCATTATTAAAAGATTATCTGAAATATAAATTTTTGAGTAATCTTCTACTAGTATTAAAAATAAATTATGCCCTTTGTGTGTATTGTACCTTGATATTTTCACTAAGGATGATATGAAGCCAAAGCATATTTCATTTAATCACTTTACATAATTATATAAATGTTAAGTATAATAAGAAAAAGAACATATTGGAAGTAACCTGGGAAACACCAACAACTGAAATTAATGGATGTTGCTGCAACTTTTTCACTCCTGATTTTGGTTACACTCACAACTGGCAAACTCCAGGTTCTTGTCCCAAGACCAAGAAGAATAAGGCAGGCAGACACCAGAGAGTGAGTCAGGCAGAGTCAAATTTATTAAGTGACAGAAATGCTCTCAGCAAAAAGTGGCTTGCCAGTTGCAGGGCTAAGTTCAGGGGTTTTTACAGAGTGGGACAGGGGAAGAGTGTGCTGACTGGTCTGCCTGCACTCAGAAGACATGATAGTGAAAAGAATCAATTGGAGGCAGAGGTGAAGGCTTGACCTGGGACCTTGGCCCAGGAATAGTCAGGAGCTGAAGTGAAGGCGTGGCCCAGGGTCTTGGCCCGGGACCAATCAGGGGCTGATGGGACATTACGCTTTATGCAAATAAAGATTTGGCCCACAATCACAGGAGACAGACATATATAAAATGAGTGAAAGGTAAGGACCAATATGGAGGAAGCAAGACAAAGATGAACCAAAGAGAGAGAAATGTGTCCAAAAGAGAAGTGGAATTTGTTCATCTGGGCTCACAAAATAGGCCTTTCAGTTCAAGGACACGCGCTCTTTCTTATCTGAGGCCTGCAGCTTGATTTTCAGGCTGTTCTTGGTTGGAAGGACTTTTGCCAAGGAGCCACCCTAACTGCCTGCCTGACTGGTTTCTTCCTTCCTCTTCTCTCAATATCACCGATAGTGTTAATCTACATGTCTTTTTCCTAATTGTTTCACCTTCCAACTCTCCAAAACTCATGAAGTAACTACTAATCAGGTTGATATGATTAGCCTGTGCCTTATTTTTTACAGTTTTAATTCTATTATATGTGCATATATTCTCAAAAAACAGATTTTTCATATTTTCTTATTTTTTGAGCTCTATATAGTGTATGAAGTCCTTGAACATGTTCTCTTTTCAAAATTGTGTTGTTGAAAATATCTGTTGATTTATGTTACTATAGTTCATTTTCTCTTAATGTTGTATACAGAATTTCATTTTGTTAAAATATCACAATTTATTTTCTTTTCAATAGGCACTATATATAAATCCTTTTTTCATATAATTCCTTTTTATTTTCATTGACTCATAGGAGATATTTATGAATTTACTCTGTTTATATCTTAACATTTTTTATAAATTGTGTTTTGCCTTGTATCATTCTTTAGGTGGTCTCTGATGAGCAGAACTTACTGATATCAAAGTAGATAAATTTTTAAATCATTTAATTTATAGATTATATATTTTCTTACTTGAATAATTGTTCCAACCTGCAGTTAATAAGTTTATTGTCCCTTGTACTCTATTAAGAGCTTTATTTTTTGACTTTTAATTTTAATTTTATTTTACTTTATTTATTTATTTATTTATTTTGAGACAGAATTTCACTCTTGTTACCCAGGCTGGAGTGCAATGGCGCGATCTCGGCTCACTGCAACCTCTGCCTCCCAGCCTCCCAGCTTCAAGCAATTCTCCTGCCTCAGCCTCCTGCGTAGCTAGGATTACAGGCACCCACCACCACGCCTGGCTAATTTTTTGTATTTTTAGTAGAGATGCGGTTTCACCATGTTGGCTTGGGTGATCTTGAACTCATGATCTCAGGTGATCCGCCTGCCTCAGCCTTCCAAAGTGCTGGGATTACAAGCATGAGCCACCACATCTGGCCAATTTTAATTTTTTAACCAGTCTAAACAGATTTGTTTTTGTTTAGTTTTCAGGCAAGATCTTCTTAATGGTCACCTAATTATACCAGCATTATTTTCAGGAATATTCAACTCTTTGCCTACTGAACTGTAATACAATATTTGCCATAAAAAAATTTAGATAGGTGTAAATATATGTTTGATTGGTTCTCTATTCTGCTAAATTAATAGATCTGTCTTCTCTGTGTGATTCCACATTATTTGCAATTCTACAATGTTTTAGTGAGTCTCGATCTGTAATAGGGCAATACCTCCAAACTGTTGTGCTTCCTCAGATGCATTTTAGCTTGAGTCAAATTTCAATTTCAGATTCTAGGGCCTAGAAAACTTATTTAGGTATGCTAGTAACAGTTCCACAGAAACTACAGATCAACTTGGGAGAAATTGACAACTTTATAAGAGTTTCTAACCATAAATATTGCATAAGTCTTTATGTATTTATCATATCAATGTAGATTTTGCAATTTTGCCAGATTTATTTCTCATAATTTTATTGTATTTAGTTATATAATAAATGATGCCTTCTTTAAATTTCTAAATTATATGGTTGTGCAACCAACTGAATCACAAAAAGTATATAATAAGTGTATGTTTAATTTTAGAAGAAACTGCCAAACTGTTTTCTGAAGGGACTGTGCCATTTTGCATTTCAAGCATCAGTTGATGGGAGTTCAGGTTGCTTACATCCTTATAAGCATTTAATATTCTCAGTCTTTTAAATTATATATATATACACACACACTTTTTTTTTTTTTTTTGAGACAGAGTCTTGCTCTGTCGCCCAGGTTGGAGTGCAGTGGCGCGATCTTGGCTCACTGTAAGCTCTGCCTCCTGGGTTCATGCCATTCTCCTGCCTCAGCCTCCTAATGAGCACCCATATGTGTGTTTATTATATATGTATGTATACATATACACACACACATACATTCTTTGCTGAAAAGTCTAGTCATATTATTTGCCTAATTAAACTTCTGGCTTGTTTACTTACACTAATTTGTGGGGTTCTTTATATATCCTGGCTGTCAGTTTTTTTCTCTTTTGCTAGGTTAAATGTAATCACCCATCTCACTTAAGAAATACCTATTTCTTGAAGAAAAATGAAAACTTATGTTAACAGAAAAACAGGTATACTAACGATAATAGAGATTTGGTACATAATTAAAACAGGAAATAATCCAAATATTCTTCATCTAGTGAGTTGATAAACAGTGATACAGCCTTACAATGGAGCTCTAATTAGCAACAACAACAAAAAATGAACTACAAATACTTGCATCCAGCATAGACGAATTTCAAAGCATTATGCTAAGTGAAAGAATCCAGATTCTAAAAACCACATGCTATAAAGTTCTATTTATATGACCTCTGAAACAGGCAAATTTATAGGGATTAAAAATAGATGAGTGTTTGCCAGAAACCAGGAATTGGGGAGGACGTTGACACCAAGGGGTCATGAGTTAATTGTGGGTGACGGAACTTGTATAAATTATGTTGTTAGTGTAGGTTTAAAAACCGTATATGCTTGTTAAAGCTCAGATTATATTTTCTTTTTAATGGGCAGATTTTGCTTCAAACAGATTCCAAAAACCTGACCAAGGACAAAACAAGGTGGCTGTATCTTTGATTTGATTTTATAGTGATTTCAACTGTGATTACAGTACGTTTTCTATGCTGGAGTCCTCTAGCATTTTAAATGATTTTGAAGCATCTCCTTAATTTTGCCTTATTTTCTTTCTTTTTCTCATTTCTATCCTCTCTGCCTCTTATTGTGCTTTGTCTGGTATCTATTTGCTCTGTGTGCCTCCTAATCTAGTGCTCATTTATAAAATTTGCTATTTCCTATGTGCAGCACACTCACTTGTTGTTTGGCTGTCTCTTTGAATTCTTCTGTGTGTTTTATGGGCTCTCTTCATTAAGTTTGTTGGTTTTAATTTCATCATGAAATTTTTGGTTAAATTTTCTTCCGCTTCTGCCATTTGCTTGGTACTTTCTTTGTTTCTGCTTTTCCCCCGCCCCCACCCCCCTCCCCCAAGGCGAAGTTTTGTTCTTGTTGCCCAGGCTGGAGTGCAGTGGCGCCATCTTGGCTCACGCAACCTCTGCCTCCGGGGTTCAAGCGATTTTCCTGCCTCAGCCTCCCCAGTAGCTGGGATTACAAGCATGTGCCACCACACCCGGCTAATTTTTTTGTATTTTTTTTTTAGTAGAGGCGGAAGAGTCACTTTCATGTATGTTATCCTCTTCTGAAAAGTGGTCCAAAGTTCCTTTCTAGCTTTTTTAACTAAAAATCTCCCTCCATGGTGGCTACTCTGATGCATACAGATATATAGATATAGACATATACACACATATGTGTGTGTATACATTCACACACATAGTGTACCTCTACCTGGCCACACCTCTTACACCTATAGAAACCTAACCTCCTTCCAAATGACTTATCTCATGAGGCCTTAACTATATCTTTGCTTTACTAGCTCCTACCAATTTCCAGCCTCTAAAACTATCCTCTCACTTTTAGAAAGTGCATTTTACTAATGTTCTTGAATTTAACCATCTCTGGGCACTCCACAGTAGCTTATATCCCTTCTTCCCCCTTCCCGGCAAGTGCTTGCATGTAGTTTAATTGTATATCTGATCAAAGTAATTTCCACTATAAGTTGAGACTTCTGGGAAGGTATATTTGCTGGGTATTTTAGTTACCTAACTCTAATCATTTAATCAGTTTTAATCATTTTAATCAGATTTAATTAGTTATCTAAATCTAGTCATAATTCTAATCTAAGTCACCATTCTCTGTTCTTCCTACTAAAATTTTCTACAGTGTCTGCATATATAATTCTGCTGTTTTAAGCTACTGCAGTTCTTAAACACCAGCTATGTGTGGTTTGCATTAGTCAGGGTTCTCCAGAGGGAAAGAACCAATAGGATATACGTATATATAAAAGGGAGCTTATTAGGGAGAACTGGCTTACACGATTACAAGGTGAAATCTCACAACAGGCTGTTTGCAAGCTGGGAAAAGCGGAAGCCAGTAGCATGCTGCAGTCCAAGTCCAAAAGCCCACAAATTAGGGAAACCAACAGTGCAGCCTTCAGTCTGAAGCCAAAGGCCTGAGGGCACCTAGGAGGCTCCTGGTGAAAGTCCCAGAGTCCAAAGGCCAAATAACATGAGAAGGAGGAGAGCAAGCAAACATTTGGCATGAAAAGACAGAGAGAGCCAGAAGGCTCAGCAAGTGAGCTTATACCTCCTTTTTCCTTCTGCTTTGTTCTAACACACTGGTAGCCCATTGGATGGTGCCCACCAATATTGAGGGTGGGTCCTCCTCTCCCAGAATTCCGACTCAAATGCCAGTTTCCTCTGGCAACACCTTCACAGACACATTCAGAAACAGTGCTTCACAAGCCATCGAGGCATCCCTCAGTCCAGTCAAGTCAATATCTAATATTAACTATTACAAGTCTGTCCCTTGACAGCTTGGCACCTGTACACATCCTCTTAAATCATACTTAATATCCAACTAAAGACAATAATAAGGTCATAATTCTGCTAAGATAATAAAAATATCCTTCATACAACTAAAAATACACTAACCTAAATATTATTACATAAAATTAACAATATTTTTTTTTTTTTTTGAGATGGAGTCTCGCTCTGTTGCCCAGGCTGGAGTGCAGTAGCACATCTCAGTTCACTGCAAGCTCTGCCTCCCGGGTTCATGCCATTCTCCTGCCTCAGCCTCCCAAGTAGCTGGGACTACAGGCGCCTGCCACCACGCCTGGCTAATTTTTTTTGTATTTTTAGTAGAGACGGGGTTTCACCATGTTAGCCAGGATGGTCTCGATCTCCTGACCTCATGATTTGCCCGCCTTGGCCTCCCAAAGTGCTGGGATTACAGGCATGAGCCACCACGCCCGGCCAAAATTAACAATACTTAAATGCTAATTTGAAATCAATAAATTTTTGTTACATAATAAAAAATAATAAAGGTAATAAAACAAAGATATCTGCTTAATACAGGTGTGTATATGCACAAATTTATTCTTAACAAAATAAGGAGGAAATACTCATAAAAATTACCATCCTCCTTTCTTTAATTAGCCACATGGTTGCAGCTGGTATTTAATAACTACCTTCTTCTAGTATCCATTCTGTATTTCCTTTGCCTTTTGTAAGCACCTCTTGGCAAAAGGATTACATGTGGGAAAGGCATATCTATATCCAGACGAAATGTTTATTCAGTAAGATAAACTGCTGCCCCTTCCATGATGGAAGTGGTCCAATGTAATCAACCTGCCACCAGGTAGCTGGTTGATCACCCAGAAGAATGAATGGTGCCATATCTGTGTCTCAGTGTTGGCCTCTGCTGCTAGCAGATTGGGCAATCAGCAGTGGCCAGGGCCAGATCAGTCTTATTGAGTCGAACTTCATGTTGCTAAGCCCATGCATAACCTCTACCATGCCACTTTGCTCACAAGCCCGCTGAGCAATAACAGAAGTGACTGAAGAAAGAAGTTGAGTGCTGTCTATGGAATGAGTTATCTTATCCATTTGAATACTAAAATCCTCCTCTGCTGAGGTCACCCGTTAGTGACCATTCACGTGAGACACAAATATCTTCACAATTTTTGACTATTCATAGAGGTTCATTCACATACCTCTTCCCCAAATTTCTTTGTTACCAATTTTTCAATCATGCTTCTTCCAAGTGCCTCAACATTCAGCCAAACCATTGGCTACAGCTCATTGATCAGTATATAATCATATGTCTGGCCATTCTTCCTTCCAGGCAAAGTGCAAAACAAGGTGCAGTGCTTGACGTTCTGCCCTCTGGGAAGATTTCTCTTCACCACTGTCCTCCAGGAATGTCCCAGAAAGGAACCATAGAGCTACAGCTGTCCATTTTCAGGTGGTGCCTGCATGTCATAGAGAACCATCTGTAAAACAGGCCCTGGTCTTCTCTTCCTCTGTCAACTAATAATAGGGAACTCCCAAAGAAGCCATAGGTACAGGCTGAGAAAGAAAAGGCAGGGTAGCAGGAATGAGGACCATGGGCATTTGGGCTACTTCCTTGTGTAACTTGTACCTTCAGCATCTCCTCAAGCCTGAACACATATATGCCACTTCCATTCAATGATGGAATGTTTCTCTGCATGCTCAATTTTATTGCTAGGTGGGTCAGAAAGAACCCAGTTCATAAAAGGCAGTTTAGATTTCCTGATAACTTGGTGACCCATGTTCAGTTCCTACAATGGCCCAGTAGCAGGCCAAGAGCTGTCTTTCCAAAGGAGAATTGTTATCTGCAGAAGATGGTAGGGCCTTGCTCCAAAATCCTAGTACCCTCCCCTGTGATTCACCTATGGGGACCTGCCAAAGGCTCCGAACAGCATCCCTATTTACCACTGACACCTCAACCATGACTGAATCTGCTTGGTTATGTGGCCCAAGTGGCAGTACAGCTTGCACAACAGCTTAGACCTGTTGCAGAGTCTTCTCCTGCACTCACAACTAGCAACCTTTTGAGTCACTCAATAAATAGGCCAGAGCAACACACACAAATGAGGAATGCATTGTCTTCGAAATCCAAATGGGCCCACTAGGCATTGTGTTTCTTTCTTGATTGTAGGAGTGGCCAGATGTGGTAACTTATTCACTTAAAAGGAATATCTTGACAGGTCCTCTACCACCGGACCTCTAGAAATTTCACTGAGGTAGAAGGCCCCTGGATTTTAGTCATATTTATTTCCTATCCCCTGACATGTGAATGTCTCACCAATAAGTCCAGTGTGGTTTCTACTTCTTGCTTACTAGGTCCAATCACCATAATGTCACCTATGTAATGGACCAGTTTTATATCTTACAGAAGTAAAAAGCAATCAAAATTTCTGTAAACAAGATTATGACTTAGAGCTGGAGAGTTTACATACTCCTGATTTAGAAAAGTAAAGGTGTATTGCTGGCTTTGAAAGCTGATGGCAAATTGCTTCTGGTGGGCCTATGGACAGGGGTGGAGAAAAAAACATCTAACTCATACAGGATGCATCTCAAGTTACCATTCTTCTCTATTCTTCCCACGATAATTTTCTCTAGTGGCTGCATATATACTCTGTTATTTCAAGCTACTGCTGTTCTTAAACAGCAGCTATTTGGGGTTTACAACAGTTTGATTTTTTTTTTATTTTATATTTAATTTCTTGTTTCACTGAAAAATATGTAGTTACTTCTCATTCTTTTATTTTATCTGAGTGGATTCTAGAAGATAGTGAGATTCTCAACTAAGGTAAACTCTTATATTTCATTGGAATTCCAAGGTAAAAATAAATTGAAGCAAATTATTTTCTTTTTTTATAATCATACTTCTTACGTATAAGATTATGAAGGTATAAATATACCCTGTATGCAATGAAACAATGAAAGTCACTAAAATGTTTTTAAGTTGTCTGTAGTTTTAAAAAATCAGTAGCATTATAAATATTGAAGAACAAATAACTTTCTATGTTAGAACAAATTTCTTAGAACAAATCATTTTCTATTTTAGAAAGAATTATACCCATAAGAGTAACAGGAATTATCCATAAATGTAAAAGAATGTAAAGGAATTATATGTAATTATCACATCTTTTAATGTATAAAAATGGTGTACATATAACCTAACCTATTTATTCAAATAAAAACAGATCAGTTGTTGCTCTTTCTTAAACTATTCATCTTTTCCCCCAATTTGTATAGTGGTTTGTTTTTCCTCCTTGTTTTTAATGTCATTTTGCAGAACTGTCTCCATTTTGTTGTCTTTTCTGTGCCTTGCACTATAATCTTTGTCTTTCTCCCTGTCAATTATGTTGTGGAAGTCTATTTATTTTTCCTTAGCAAAGTGTTATTTTGATGAGAAAGGTCTGGTTTCCACAGAGTAGTGCCACAACTCTAGAGTTTCCAGAAAATTATATTAAATAAATTGTTCAGATAACACTAAAAAAAAGTGTTTGTATTATTTTTATTTTAACCAGATTCAGCTATGTGGAAAGCTCAGAGCATGTGTATGCTAGAGCCATGGAGATTGGTGTTTAGTATTTTGGACTGCAAAAAAGAAAAAAAAAAAAAAGATTTGGGGGAGTCATGAAATAGAAGGAGGGGATTGAGAACATTATCACAGGCAGGAGATAATATAAAAGGGGGGTTGAAAATGATATAGAGAGGTTGGAACAACCTATCCATATCCTACTGATTTTATTTTGTTAATCAGCAAGCTTTAGGATATATTATTAAATTCCAGTAAATAGATCAAGTTCCCAGAGATTCATAGATATCAAAAATTTAAAGAAACAATATTTGCATCAAAGTGAGTTGGAAGTAAATAAAATAAGTGAGTATATATGATATTTTAAAAATATATAACAGAAAATAAATTTGGGAGTTCAGATTTGGAATTAGACTCTATTTTACTTTAGATAATGTATAAAGCAGGGAGAAATAAAGAGGAAAATTAAGTGCAAATTGATTGCACTGCAATTTGTAGTATGATCTTGAAAAGTGTATTTTAAAGTAATTTGAAAAACAGATGGCAATAAGAGCCAATTTCATTAAAATAAACTTTTCTACTCTTTAATTTTGTGTCAAAGAGGAGTTTATCATATGCATTAAATATTCTGCCCTTCTTACATTTTAGCTCTCTACATTTTAACAGGATCCAAAAAAAAAAAAAAAAATAGTCTTTTCTATTTCCAAACTAATACTCTGGAATGATATGGCTAATTCCCCAGAGGCTACAAACAACCAAATGCTGATGCAAAATCTATTCTGTTATTTTTAGAAAATAAAAGTTAATCTTACAGAGAAAAGAAAATAATTCTGGATTAATTGAAAGGTTTTATTTAAGTCTATTTTATCTTTATGATATATTTAAAGAAAATGATTCATTACATTAGTTGGTAACTGGTATTGACCAGTGAAATTTAATATTCAGCAATTCACATTTTTTTTAAGAAAAGCAAACTCACTCTACATTGAATCTATAACATGACCAAAAATCCCTTTAAAAAACTAGGAACTTTCCAGATGATTTGTTAATTCGTATATTTATTCATTTTTACACACACACACACACGCACACACACACCATACTACTTTAGTCACTAGAAAAGAGGCAAGATTTTGAAGGGCTATAATAGTGTAATTTCACCATAGTTACTGTTTTAAATAGTGTTTTAAGGCCGGGCGCAGTGGCTCACGCCTGTAATCCCAGCACTTTGGGAGGCCGAGGCAGGCAGATCACGAGGTCAAGAGATCGAGACCATCCTGGCTAACACGGTGAAACCCCGTCTTTACTAAAAATGCAAAAAAGTTAGCCGTGTGTGGCGGCGGGCGCCTGTAGTCCCAGCTACTTGGGAGGCTGAGGCAGGAGAATGGCGGGAATCCGGGAGGCGGAGCTTGCAGTGAGCCGAGATCACACCACTGCACTCCAGACTGGGCAACTGAGCAAGACTCTGTCTCAAAAAACTAACTAACTAAATAAATAAATAAATAGTGTTTTATATGCATATTTATCTTGCATGCTAACTGAATCTACTGGATCAATGTACAATATATGTCACTAATGGTTCATTGCATATCTTAAATAGTGAGATATGCTTAGAGAAAAAATACATTAATTTTAATGTATTCTAATGTTAAAACATTTAAAAATTAGTACATAAATTGTTATTTAATTTTGATTAGTTATATTACTCTCCTATCACACTTTTAGTAGTATGCACTGGAATGCATTTTCCTCACACTAGAAATTATGATGAATTTAAACTGTTCATCATTTTTGCAATTTAAATGGCATTATTTAATAATGAACAAAATGTACATACATAATGAGAAAAGAAGAAATGTTGAATTCTAGGCAACTATCAGTGTAAAACTGCCTAATATACAACAAATCTCAACTTATTACTCTGCTGAACAGAAATGCTAGATTTACTGACTACATGAAAAATGCATCCTTTATAGAATATGATTTCAAAAGTATTCTGATTTTATTAACAAAAAATGCTTAACATTTTTTACTTACTGTTATAACTTATAAATGTTACTTCATTTAAGGTTTAACACTGAACACTATAAGGAATAGTGTTTTCCCATATTTACTTTTCCTGTATTTACAAATGGGGAAAGTGAAGTATAGGAAGCCTTTGCTGACTTCTAATCACATTTTTGCTGCTTATAGCCTCTTTGCATTATGTATTCCAGTAATATTTAAGTATCTGTAACAAACAAAACATTCTATATCTGTAGATTCTGTGCCCTGAACTTGATACTTCCACTATCTGAATTATGCAGACCCTACTTGTCTGAAGTTAAAGTACATTCTTATTTTTAAATCTCATATCAATATTGATATCTCCTTGGAAGTTTACATGACCTCTACAGACAGATTCAGGAAGCTCTTCAATCCTCCATTGTATATTATTTATACTAAAATTATAGAAACAATTGTAAATGAATATGGTTTTAATTTCTCTCTTTATTACATAACATCTTTGTTTAGTATAAGCAGTAGGAAACTTCCATTTTGGGGCCAATATATTTATGACATTTAGCTAATCCAGGGTAGAATAAAGATGACTGGGAATGTAAAGCATTAAAAATCACAGATATTTTCTATTCCCACTTAGGAATAGGGATTTCTGATTCCCACTGGAGAAGATTCACCATAAGTAAATTGTACTTCCCTTTACCTGTTTTATTTGCAGCCAGATTCTGAACTATTAGTCCTTTGAATAGGGTGCAGTGGTAAAAGCTGTTTATTTCCTCCTTAAAAGTCCTTTTATTCTTCATTTATTTTTAACCACCCATGTTGTCACTTAGTTTTTTCTTAGGAGCTATCTGTTGCACTGATGGAAAGTATCAGAATGTTGCTAATCCCATGCCTAAATTAAGCTTGTAAATAATCTCTTTGTATTGCCATGTGTTTATACTTAATAGATAGGATGGATTCTTTTACACAATCCTTTCTTGATCTGCTTTATTTATGTTCTGTTAATTGTGAGCAAACTATTTGTTTTCTCTGCTCATCACTACGAAAATAATCAGACATTGACTTTCCAATATATCTCATTGATGTTAAATGTACATATCTCTATCTTTGTTTATATAAATGGACTCCGCTTTTTTGATGTGAGCATGCTCTTATTTAGATTTCACTTCAGTCAATTCAGCTGCTATAAAAAATTAACGTAGACAATGTGGCTTATAAACAACAGAAATCTACTTCTCATTGTTTTGGAGGATGGAAGTCTGAGATCAAGGTGCCAGCATGATGGAGTTCTAGTCAGGGTCCTCTTCCATGTTATAGACTGCCAACGTTTTGTATCCTCACATGGTTGAAAGGCAGAACTCTTCGGGGGGGGAAAAAAAAAAAAAAACAGTGTCTACTCTGTTGTCCAGGCTGGAGTGCAGTGGTGCAGTCTCGGCTCACCTCAAGCTCTGCCTCCCGGGTTCACGCCATTCTCCTGCCTCAGCCTCCGGAGTAACTGAGACTGCAGGAGCCCACCACCATGCCTAGCTAATTTCTTTTTGCATTTTTAGTAGAGAGGGGCTTTCACCATGTTAGCCAGGATAGTCTTGATCTCCTGACCTCGTGATCTGTCCACCTCGGCCTCCCAAAGTGCTGGGATTACAGGCGTGAGCCACCGCGCCCGGCCCAGAATATTTTTTATAAGGGCACTGATCTCATTCATGAGGACTCCACTTTTATGACCTAATTACTTCCTAAAATCCCACCTCCTAATATCATCATATTGTGGAGTTAGGATTTCAACATAATCCTGGGTGGACAAAAATATCCAGTGTGTTATGTTTACTTGTTTCAAAAACACTTTGAATTTGAACTTAATATATTTATTAGAATTTTATTTCCAATCTCTTTGCTACCTAACCATTTTAGCCCATTTTGTGTATTATAGAATATTGTCAAATTAATACTTATATTGTACTCTTTTATAGTATGAAGAAGTTGTGAAGAATTTTCTCTGTTCCTTTCAATTATGCTTTATTGCAGAATTTTAAAAGTTATCTGTATTTTGTATGGTATATTCCTTATCTTCTTCTCTCATTATCACAGGTATTAAAGTTGTGTGTTAAAGTTAAGCTATGTCACTAAATGCTTCGATAGATTACACTCATGAGCCCAGATTTTCAGACTTCTCTGTCTCCTCACAATTATGTAATGCTCTCCCACAGTGACTCTTGGCTTGGCCATCACTTACCCAATGGGTATTTAGCAAACGTGACATAAGCAGGAGCTTGAAAATGTTGTGCTTTTTTTCTTCCTCATTCGGTCCTGTGAAACAACCATGACCAGATACATTAACTAGCTTGCTGGAGGGTTGTCAGAGATGCATGGAGAAGAGCTGAGTTGACTCAGCAGAGTCCATTCTGTACCATTAGGCCTCCTCAACTTTACCACAAATACATTAGTAAACCCACTAGAGATGAGTTGACCCAGCCAGGTACTCAAACCACCAGCCAATCCACGGAGTCAAAATAAATTATTGGTGTTTTATTTTGCTTTGTGCCACTACAATTTTGGTTGTTTCACAACATTATTGAAGCCATAAGTGATTGATACTAGTGTCTGAATATTTAAAACTTTTATACCTTGGTGGTAGGTAGACCATTTTATCATAACATGTTATCTATCTATATTAAATTTTCTTACCTTAAAGTTTGCCTTAGCTGATACAAACATATCAACATTATTTTAGCCTCTTTTTTTCTGATACAACTTTTCTTACCCTTGTATTCTTAATCTTTTTGTGTCTATGTGTTTGAACAGTTTGTCCATTATAAATAACATAGTTTTTAAACTTTTATCAGATACTTTTGCACATATTAGCTTAGTCTATTTATATTTAATATATTTATTGATACATTAGGCTTCTACCTTTTTACCATTTGTTTTGTGTTTATCTTACCTATCTTGGTTTGAAGGACTTACACCAGCAAACTTCAAGAGTTACTGTAAAGGTATAATAATCAATAGAGCATGATATTAGCATAAGAATAGACAGATCAAAGAAACCAATCGGGTGCCAGAAATGGATTCACACGTAACATATATGACTCATTGATGTTTAACAATGATCCCAAAGCAATTTGATGTATAGGGATAATGCTCTTAAAAAACAACATAGAAAAAATCGGACATCTACATAAAAAGTATGTCAGAGCTTATTTTTGACCACATAATAAATTAACTTGAAAGAGTCAGGAGCACAAATGTAAAACAAAAGTATAAAACTGTAAAACTTATAGAAATATTTTTATTTAGCAATCTTTGTGATCTTGAGTTATACATGCATTGTTTTTAGAAAGGCGCCAAAACTATAAATAATAAGGGGAAATTATAAGGTAGACTTCATTAAAAGTTAAAATTGTTTTTTGAAAGACGTTTTTATAAAAATGAAAATATATGCCTAGATTTTGTAAAAATATTTGCAAAACAAATATATTCTAAAAAACTGTGTTCCAAATATATAAAGACATAGGATATAAGTTAATAATGAGGTGATAATAAAAATGGGAATCAGTAATTTAAACAGACACTTTACTGAAAAAAAGCTATGGATAGAAAATAAAAGACAAAAATAAGCTAAACTTCCCTAGTCACTAAAAATACAGACTACAGGCTGGGTGCAGTGGCTCATGCCTGTAATCCCAGAACTTTAGGAGGCCAAGGCAGGTGTATCACCTGGTCAGGAGTTCGACACCAGCCTGGCCAACACAGTGAAACCCTGTCTCTACTAAAATTACAAGGTTAGATGAGTGCTGTGGCACACGTCTGTAATCCCAGCTACTCTAGCGGCTGAGGTGGGAGAATCCCTTGAACCCAAAAGGCAGAGTTTGCAGTGAGCTAAGATTGCTCCATTGCTCTCCACCCTGCGCGAGAAAGTGAGTCTCAAAATCCAAAAACAACAACAAAAAATGCAGACTACATTACTTTGTTATTAATAATGCCAATCAGAATGGCTGAAAACAAGAAATACTTAACAAACAAACACAAAAGAAATTTGGCAACATCAACAAGATGCAAAGCATTAAAAACTTGCATATTTGTGAGTGGGAAGGCTAAATGGTGCAGGCATTTTGTACAACAAATTATAAATTTCTTGTAAAAATGTATACATGCTTATCATATGACCCAACAATCCCCTATCTAAATGTCTACCCAAGAGAACTGAAAGCACATTTTCTCACAAATACCTTAGTCAGTGTTTATCACAAGTTTCTAAATGACAATAAAAACAAAAACCAAGTACCTATTAACTGGTTAATAGGCTAAAAGCTATGTTACTTTCACATCAACAATAAAAATGAAAGGATTATTCATATGTACAAAAATATAAATCTCAAAACTTTATGCTGAGTAAAATAAAATGACTAGAAAAGCCACTATAACCTCATTTGTGTGATACCATTATATAATATTCTCTAAAAGCACACTTTATAAAGATAAATAAGATTAGTTGTTGCCAGAGACTAGAGCTGGGAAAAGGGAATGGATTGCAAAATGGAGTGGGGATACTTTTGTAGGAAATAATCTACAAGTTAAACATAGTGGTGGTTACAAGACTTTATAGATCTGTGAAAGGTCATTAAACTGTATACTTTTATATACAGTTACATTTATTGTATGGAAATTATACTTCCATTAAGTATATTATATATAGATTATATGAATATATTTTGAATACTAATTCAAACATAAAAATAAATAAGTGGGTGAAAGATCAAAACAGGAAATTTACTACAAAACATATGGATGGTAAATTAGCATACAAAAAATGCTCAAAAATTTCATCTCTAGGAAAAGATAAATTTAAATCACGGGGAAATACAGGTACACTCTTCTCCCAGATAGCTACACTTTAAACTATGAAAATTATCAGGTATAGGGATAATTATGAAGCAACTAAAATTTCTGTATGTATATGGTGGGATGCAAAATCGTAGGGCTACTTTAAAAAGTATTTTGGCAGTTTTGTACTAAGTTAAACTACATTTCCCATTGGCCTTAGTCATTTCACTCCTAGATATTTATTAATTAAAAATAGAAATTGTTTGTCACCTGAAGACCTGTACAAGAAAGATTATAGTAGTTTGATTTACAAAAGTAGTATCAGCCCAAATGTTCCCCAACTGACAAACATATTGTGATATATCTATGTGATGAAATTGTTTTCTGCAACAAAATCAAATGAACTGTATATACGAGCAAGATCATTTGTTAATCTCAAAATAGATATGCTAAACGAAAAGGCACAGAAACAAGAAGTCTAAATGCTGAATTATTCTGTTGAATTCCATTCACTGAAACACAAATTTATACAAATACTTCCAAAAAGTGGCTGTTAGGAGTTTGGCGTGAGTTAATAGTTTCGAAAGGGAAGTTTTGAAATTACCCAAATGTTTGACAGTGGTGATGATTGTTACGTGATTATGCACCTCATCAAAAATCAGTGTACAGTACAGATACAAAGTAGGCAATTTATGCCTCTATAAATCTGACTTTAAAAAGAAGTTCCAGGGGTCCGGTGCGGTGGCTCACATCTGTAATCCCAGCACTTTAGGAGGCCTAGGTAGGCGGATCACTTGAGGTCAGGAGTTTGAAACCAGTCTGGCCAACATGGTGAAACCTCATCTCTACTAAAAAAATAACCAAAAACATTAGCTGCAAGGGGGTGGTGGGCACCTGTAATCCCAGCTACTCAGGAGTCTGAGGCAAGAGAATCGCTTGAACCTGGGAGGCAGAGGTTGCAGCGAGCTGAGGTTGAACCATTGCACTCCAGGCTGGGCTACAGAGCGAGACTCTGTCTCAAAATAAATAAATAAATAAATAAAGTGTTACCCCTCAACACATACAAGCAAATGAGTGAAAAATAATTTGTGCCAGACTGTTATAAATGTTTCCGAAAAAATCAGGTGGATCAAACGATTTTGTAGGCAAGTGAATATTATTTCTGTTTGTCAAGGGAGGTATATTTGCAATTTACAATGCTATGAGCTGGAAAGTCATCTCTGAGAATATAATATACAAATAATATAGACAGCTAAATAAATATCTGACTGTAGATGTTGGGTATTATTCTGGCTAGAGAGAAAAACAAATGCAAATTCCCCAAGGTGAAAGGTTTAGAGAACGTATCCATGTTATTGGTGCAGAGTGAGAAAATAGGAAAGTTGCATCATGTACAGTACAGACATAGGGAGCTAGATTATATAAAATTTTGAGACTATTGTAAGGTTTTGCCTTTTTTTTCTGATTGAAGTGAGATGCTATTGGAAATTGGAAGAAGTGATGGTTAAAAGGAAAATTTTAGACAAATAAATTTGAGCAGTTTATGTGAGGAAATAATGATTCATGGGTCAGGCCACACTTAGAACCAGAAGCGGACCAGGTAGGGTAGCTCACACCTGTAATCCCAGCACTTTGGGAGGCTGAGGTGGGTGGATCCCCTAAGATTAGGAATTCAAGACCAGCCTGGCCAACATGGCAAAAACCTGCCTCTATTAATAATACAAAAATTAACCGGCATGGTGGCACGCACCTGTAAGTCTCAACTACTCAGGAGAATGAGGCAGGAGATTCGCTTGAACCCAGGAGGTGGAGATTGTGGCGAGCTGAAATCGCACCACTGCACTTTAGCCTAATCAACACAGTGAAACTGTGTCAAAAAACAAACAAACAAACAAACAAAACACCCAGGAGAGGTTCAGAGATCTTCACCCAACAGGAAAAGAAATTGACATACAGAAACAGCATCATTGATTACAGCTCCAGCTCAGGATTTGTCTTATATGGAAATGATCTGATCAATTGGCTGCCTGTGACAGGCTGAATCTCCATTGCTCTGATTGTTAAAAACAATATACTCTTAAATTAGGTAACAATTTGTTTACATACCAAGTTAGTTTGTCATTACTTTTGTATGGAGACAGCTTTAGCTAAATTAGTTTAACATAATTGAATTAAAAGAGTTGTTTAAAATATATATATATATTTTAGCTGTAGTTTAGGAAATTGGCTGCAGGGATGAAAGGGCAGAAAAGAAAAAATTGTTTATAAGAATATTGCTATAATTCCGTGATTATGAAAGCATAGACCAAAATAATTTTCTACTAAAAATATAGGATTCTTGATTTTTTAATTGTTGTTTCTTGTTTTGTTGTGAGTTATTCTTTATTGTTGTTATTTGTTTTGTAATACTGAGAAGGTTGACTGCTTGCTGCATAAGAAAACAAAGATTGGTGGTAATTTTAAAGCACTTAACCTATGGAACATGAAGGAAGAAGAGCAACAATGTAAAAATGAGTAGGTTGAGGATAGGATTAGAGGGTAGAGTGTAGATGTGAGAGTTAAAATTTGAAAAATATTATTAGGCTTCCAAGAGCAGATGTTAAATAGCTAATTGAGAATTTTGATTTGGGTTCAGTGAAAAATATATGGCTACAGCAATAAATTTGAAAAATTTCAGTATCAGACATCAATGAGAAAAGTTGGTCACTAAGCAATAAATAATAAAACATGTAAAGGCTAATACTTGGTAGAATAGATGAGGAGAAAAAAGCAAAAGTTATTGAAAAATGGCAACAGCAGAAAAAACAGAAAAAGAAGGTCTTCTAATATATGGAAAAAAAGTTGAAGAGTATTTCAGAAAAAGACAATTTTTCAACTTTAATATATTTGCCTGATAATTTGTGAGAATAGACTAATTTTGTAACATGGAGATTCTATACATATGCCAGTGTTAACAAAAATGCTAAAGATTTTGTAATGGATGATCAATAAAGTATTTTTATTAGAAAACAAAAATTGAAACTATCACAAATTTGTATCAGGGATAAAATGGTTAAAGGAGTATAAACATTGGGAAATTCAGCAGGAGCTACACTTTATAGGACTTCAGTATAAAGTAAACCTTGATGTCCCGATGTGAAAGTATGCCTGTGAACATTCAATAAAAAATTAAATAATAGAAAAATAGGTTTAGTTAAAAAACAAAAGTACACAAAGACAAATGAGAAATATTGTTACCTTCAGGAGGTTAATATGAAGTGGGTGGTTAATAACATAGCATTCTTAATGTAAACACTTCTAAAATAAAATAATATTCAAAATAAAAACTGATATTGAGTTTCTATTTGTAAAAATATTAAAGGCAAAGATTAAGATACTTACAAATTAATAAGAAGAATTGTAAATGTAGAAAGCTTGACCAAAGAAAACATTCATTTTTTTAAAAATTACTATTTTTATTGATGTTTGGTACTTTCACGTATGAAAACATAAGCCAATTTTTACAACATCAATCTTGAGCAGGATGGAAAAATACCAATGTAATGCCCTATAATCTGTAATTTGTTAATATGGATAATATGAGGTAAAACCCTTTGGAAAGAAATCGTAATTAAAAGGTGATAAAAAAGATTGAGACAGAAGTAGTTTCAAGACCTAATCAAAGGACAAGAAAACATAGAGGGCACAATCACTTTTTCTATATTGCCTTTAGGACATTTATTTTTGAAGTTTTTAGTGAATGTTCTTAAGTGTTAATACTAAACGTTTGCACTTAATTTATGTGTAGGCGGGAGTATTTAATTTTCCTCAATATAAAATATTATAATTTTTAGAAACATTTTACATACTAGTTTTATAATGACAGTTCAAGGTGAAATAAAATTTAGCATTTTAAAATGGAGTGTGGTTGAAAGAAAATTATTAAAGTAAAATTTATATACCAATCTATACCATTAAGTACATTTATGTAATGTTACACATGTATGACGATTTACATAATTTAAACAATGACAGATATTTTCAAATGAATCTAACTACATTAAAGAAGTTCTGATTTTAACATATTCGATTCGATTTCTACTCTGTTATTGGCAAACTAAGACTGCTAGAAAACGTCATCCTATAAAACGATAATAAATGTTGAACACAATGAAAAAACCTCCTAGAGGCACTGAAGAGTAAACAGAGGAGAAACAGACACACTGTCATTGGAGGTACACATTGGAGGAAGCAAAAAGGGGCTGTAAAATGTGAATTTGTTTTTTGTCTTCTAGAATTGGGCTAAGGACAACTGGTATATTGTGTGCATTAGGGAATTGGGGTGACAATAAAGAAAAAAAAAAAAGAGTAATTCTGGTCCAGGAATCAAAAAACAAACAAAACAAGAAAAGAAAAGAGGAAAACACTACTGAAGAAACTGAGTCTGCTGAGGAAAGTCAGGAAATCTTGGAATTCAGAGAGGGAATACCCTCAACATTTCTGACTGACACATGAACTATGAATTCAGGAATCATTTGCACTTACAGTGTTCAGGAATCAATCTGAATTAGTACAAAAAAAGAAGAAAACGGAATGCATGTCTTAGATTAAAGACAAAAGCTGGGTTTAATCAGAAATAAGCTAGATGTTAGAAGTGGCACTCAAAAATCTTAAAGTATTAAAAAAAATGTAAGCATTATTTTAATAACCCTAATTAACTTAAAAGTAGTGCACCATGAATAAGAAGATTCCACAATGAATAAAAAATTTTAGTCATGGAACAGAAGAGATTTAAAGAAATCAAGTGAAAATTCTAGAATTGAAAAATACAATATTTGAAATTTAAAAACAAATGAAAATGCTATTTGGATAACATCCAAGGATAAGACAAGAAAAATAAAAGGAGAGAGAGTAAACGAACTTGAGGACAGATAATTAGAAATTGTCCACAGTGAAGAATAAAAAGAGAAAAGATTGAAAAAACTGAACAGAGACACAGAGAATTGTTAGACAATATGTGGCCTAAAATCAGTGTGATTAGAATCTCAGGAAGACAGAAAATAAAGAATGAAAAATAAGAAGAAAAAAATAGAAGAAATAATGACTCACAATTCTCCAGATTTCATAAAAAAGAAATGAAATAACACAAAGTACTAAACATCAATCAGAATAAGACCAAAGAGGCCCACCCTGAAATACATTATAATACACTGTGGAAATCTAAAAGTAAATTTTAAAAGGAACATGTGAAAAATAATATACTAGCATTCCAGTTAAATTATAATCTGAATGATGACTTGATTTTTGACAAAAACCATGGAGGCCTTAAACAAAGTGCGGCAACACATTTATAACGCTGAAAGAGAGAAAAGAAAAAGTTGATCTAAAATTCTATACTCAATTAGTGGAATCATACATTTAAAAATGACTAAGATGTTTTAAAATGTTTTTAAAAATGTTATCCTACCAAACATTTATAAATTTCAGTTAAACATTTTCTCAATAATTCAATAATATAGACATTATACAACATATTAAATGAAGAACTAACAGAACTTTCTGAAAGAGAACTTGTATTGTGAGAAATGCTAAAAGCATTTCTTTTTCAGTCTACATGGGAAAATACTAAATAAAAATGTAAATTCTTCCATAAGAATAAAAGAGTATCAGACATTGTAAATATCTAGGTAAATTAAAAAATATATATCTTTCCTTACTGCTTTCTTAATTGTTTTTAAAACACATAACTGATTAAAGTGATGACTAAAATATTGTCTTCTGGGATGAGCAATACAGATTGGCCATCCATAATCAGAAAATCATGAATCCAAAATGCTCCAAAATAGAAATTTTTGAGTGCTAATATCATGCCACAAGTGAAAAATTTCACAGCTGACCTCATATGATGGGTTTCAGTCAAACCGCAGTCAAAACTTTCTTTAAAACTCTACAAATACATAGAAATTAAGCAATTTCTCCTCCTGAATGATCTTTGGATCAATTAATTTAAGATAGAAATTTAAAAATAAATGTTTGAGACAATTAAAAATGTAAAACAACATATCAAAACCTGTAGAATTCACAGGGAAATTTATATTGTTAAGTGCCTATATAAAAAAATAGTTTAGAAGTTAACAACATAATGTTGCACCTCAAGCAATTTGAAAAAGAAAAAATTACCTAATGGGAAATCAATTCCAAAGCTAGCAGGAGAGAAATAACAAAGATCAGAATAGACTTAAATAAAATTGTGACCTCCCGACCCCGCGCCAAAAAAAAAAGGATATGAAGAATCAATGAAATGAACTGTTGGTTTTTTGAAAAGATAAATAAAAGTGATAGACCATGAGCTAGAATAACTAAGAAGAGAGAAGATCCAAATAAGCACAATACGAAATAAAAACCGAGACTTTTCAAATGATACCAGAAAGATACAAAAGAATATAAGACACTGCTATGAGCATCTCTACACTTACAAACTAGAAAAGTTTGAGGAAATGTATAAATTCCTGGAAACATAAAAGCTCCCAAGATTCAACCAAGAAGAAATCAAAATCCTGAACAGACAGTAATAAGAAGTGATATTGAATAAGTAATAAAAATATCTCAACAAAAAATAAGCCAAGAACTGGATGAACTCAGCATAATTCTAGCAAACATACAAACAAGAGCTAATATCAATCCTGTTGAAACTATCTGACAAAAATCAAGGGGGAAGGAATTCTCCCTGACTCACTCTGAAATGCTAGATCACCCTGATACAAAAGCCAGGCAAAATGAAACAAAAAGAAAATTGCAGATATTCTTGATTAACAAAGATGCAAAATCCTCAACCAAATACTAGCAGACTTATTATAACAGTAGATTGATAAGGTAATTCACCATGATCAAGAGTTTTATTAAAAACAAAACCATATGAACATCTCAATAAATACAGAAAAAATATTTGATAAAATTTAACATTTCTTCATGATAAAACTATCAACAAAGCATGAAAGGAACACATCCCAAAATAATAGAAGTCATATATGATGAGCTCACAGCCAACATCACATGTAACAAGGCAAAGTTGAAAGTATTCCTTCAAGTAACATATCAAGACAAGGATGTCCAATTTTTTAACTCTTGCTCAACATAATATTGGCAGTCCTAGCCAGAGCAATCAGGCAAGAGAAGAAATTAAAGGAATCCAAATTGTGGGAAAAAAAAAAAAAAAAGTGAAATTGTCTCTGTTTGCTGATGACAAAGACTCCTCCAAAAGGTGCCTAGATTTGACAAATGACTTCAGTTAAGTTTCAGGTTACAATATCAACATACAAAACTCAGTAGCATTTAATATACCAGTAACAATCACACTGAAAACCAAATCAAAACTAAATCCCATTTACAATAACCACATGCACAAAAGTACCTTGGTATACATTTAACCAAAAATATGGATTCAACCTAAATATCCATCAATGGATTATTGGAAAAAGGAAATGTAATATAGCACATACATAAACACAAACACACAAACACACATACACCACAGAATTCCACTCAGCTGCATAAAAGAATGAAATCATGTCTTCTGCAGAAATGTTGATGAAACTGGAGACAATTGGCTTAAGTGAAATAACTCAGAAAGAAAAAATCCAATATTACATGTTCTCAGTTATAAATGGGAGCTATATAATGTGTACATAGACATAGAGAGTGGCATAATAGACACTGGCGAGTCTGAAAGGTGGGAGAGGGGTTAAAGAATAAGAAATTATCTAATGGGTACAAAGTACACTATTTGGGTGATGATTACACCAAAAGCCCAGACTTCACCACTATGGAAAATATCCTCATGTAATAAAATTGCACTAATACCTCCATATCACACACAATTACACAAACATACTCTAGAAGAAATATAAAATTTTAAGTACCTTCTATTACTCAAAAGGAATTGAATAAACAATAAGAAACTTTCTAAGACAACTCTAGGCCCAGATGGCTTCACTGGTGAATTGTCAAATGTTTAGGGTAGAAAAAATTCCAACCATATATTTTTTATTTTCAGAAAATAATATAGGTTGGAACATTTGCCAACTCGATTCATAAGACCAGTGTTACAGTAATATCAAATCCAGAAAACTATATCAGATTTAAAAAGAACTGCAGACCAATATGCCTGATTAGCAGAGATGAAAGCATTCCTAATAAAGTGTTAGCAACTTGAGCTAACACTTTACTTATGTATTTAAAGAAATACATAGGGAGGCTGAGGCGGGTGGATCACAAGGTCAGGAGATCGAGACCATCCTGGTTAACACGGTGAAACCCCATCTCTACTAAAAATCCAAAAATATTAGCCAGGCTTGATGGCGGGCACCTTTAGTCCCAACTACTCAGGAGGCTGAGGCAGGAGAAGAGTGAACCAGGGAGTCAGAACTTGCAGTGAGCCTAGATCGCGCCACTGCACTCCAGCCTGGGGGACAGAGCGAGACTCTGTCTCAAAAAAAAAAAAAAAGAAAGAAAGAAATATGACCAACTGGGATACCAGGGTGGATCAGTTGGAAAGACAATGAGGATAATTAATTACATAATTTTTATGGTGTAAGAATTGATAACAAAATGCCAAGATTAGATATAAAGATTTATCTTTTTCAGAGATAGTAAAGGAAATATGGTATAACCACAGGAGCCATATGGAATAAATTCAAGGCAATAATATTTCAAAAACAATTACTGTTTGTGTGTTCATTGCTACAAGCTCCAAAATATTCCTGAGAAAATTTTTATATCATAATGCATAGAATAAAGGGTTTGAAATTACTTGCCAGTATCTGTAATCATGTTTATTCTATTTCTTAAAGTCATATGGTATACTTATTGTCTTCTTTGATCATTTAGGGCATTGATATTATTCTCAATAATATTTTTACCTTATTTGTTTTGACTGTTGGAACTTTATTCTTTTATGCCAAATAAGCATTTAAGTATTTTTAAATCAAGAAACAAATGTATTAAGCTAGTTTTATTGGGATGGGGGTATATTCTTTTGAAAGACTTGTTATTAATTCGGTAGACTGAATAATATCTCTTTTTTAACTTGTCATAAAAAACATGTTTTATATAAGCTGGTAGTCTTAAAAGTATAATTAGTAAAAAATTATTCTCCTATATGCATGCTTTTCAATTGTTGATTTTCACTGTTACAGATTTTAAAATGTATATGAAATTCTGGTACAGTAATTCTCAAGTGTGTCATATTTTCAAATAAACTATTATTTCTGAAAAAGAAAAATTAAACTGTATTCCTCAGGTAAAAAGTTCTTTTTAAACTATGCATTAATTTATGTGGCATCAACAATTTTCTAGGTTAAGGTACTTTAAATTTATATGTTATTTATTTTAACAGATTTGTATGACATGGACTCTTTTAAGGTAGCCAGAAGCTTTACACTGCCAATCTAGGAGGATAGATGTGTTATATTTATTGGTCAAGAATTTATTCTTATTAATGTTGATTTATTGAATTTGAACAAATTTTAACAACCATGCTTGCTCCATTTCTCTATAGATGTATAACCATTGATGGTCTTTTACATATTCTGATTCACATATTTATTGTATCTGCCTATCACTTTTCATCATTTGTGTTTGCTCTTTATACTCTAGAATGCAGATTTCATGATCACAAGGACGTTAATATATTTTTCATAATAATAACTCCAAAATGTAATTAGCAACTAACTCAGTAACTTTTATATACACACACACATACATATATATTATCCATGTATATTGTCAGTTTAAATATTTCTATCCCATAATCTTTGCTAATGCTTTACAGCAGGATGTGATTATTTTATAATCAAATTTCCTTTTATTTTTATAGAGGAATTGGCTAATAGTTGATGCCTTTATAACAACAACCTCAGTATACATAGCAGATAATTATTTTCAAAGTTTACAAAAGATTTTTCATTTCTTGATTCTTAGGATAGTCCAATACTAAGAACTGTAAAAATAATGTGAAAAATATAAGAATATAAAAGAAGTCACACTTTTATTTCAAATACTGTTCAATGATTTATTAGTATGTGACCTTTGTTTAATATTTCAGCTACTCCATCTGTAAAAAAGTAGTTTTTAATTTCACAGACTTACTGTGACTATTAAATGAATTCATCTGTATATAACATTTAACACAATGCCTAGCAAACAGTAAATTTTTAAAAAATGTTAAAGAGCTGTAGGAGGATTATTAATGTACTTTTACAGGTAAAAAAGTTTCAGAAAATTTAAGTGACTTTTTAAAACTAACACAGTAAGTTCAAGACCACAGAATATAATTAAATTATGAAAATAATTTATTAGATTATTTTTCCATGTTAATATATTCCAGAGAAAAAAATTACAGTTGACTGTTGAACAATACAGGGTTTGTTCAATGCCAACCCCCACCCAGTCTAATCTCTGCGTATAACATTTAACTCCTACAATACTTAACTACTATTGGCCAGAAGACTTGCCAATAATATAAATAGTAAATTAACACATATTTTCTGTATGACTTTAAACTATATTCTTACAATAAAATAATCTAGAGAAAAGAAAATGCTACTAAGAAAATCATATGGAAGATAAAACACATTTACTATTGAATAAGTAGATGTGGATTATCATAAAGATCTTCATCTCTTTATCTTCACATTCAGTAGGTTGAGAAGAAGGAAGAGGAGGGGCTGTTCCTGCTGTCTCAGGTCTCGGGGATAGCAGAGGTGGAAGGAACTCTCTATATAAGTATACTTGGCCAGTTCACATCTATGTTGTTCAAGGGCCAACTGTATACATATATTACATAAAAGCAATGAAGATAGAGGCTTATAATTCTTAAGATTTTTAGAGTAATCTGTACATTGACTGGGTCAGAAATCCAGCAAGTACAATTTCAAACTCTGCTTTCTTTAAAATACAGGAAATACAATACTATAAAAGTGACGTAATAAGCATGTTTGGAACTCCAACAAAGCAATAGGAAAAGTTTGGGGTCAAAACTTACTTTGTGTAGGACTGTTTTATTTATCTTTTGTGGATCTTCTAAAATGTATATATGGTTCAAGGATAAGATATTGTGTTTGGAGCTGTACTCTTCTAAAATCAAAATTTTAGTTTCATTCTTTCACAAGTATGCCAAGCCTGACTTTTGTTACATTTAGTATGTAGGGTCATAGAAACATAAGTGTGACATTATTTTATGCTTAAACTAAGTTATCCAGATTATTGCATTTTGGTTGTAGTATGACCTTTTCAAAATTAAGTTCACGTTAGTTTTACTTTTCTAAAGAAGTAAGATATGAAAAAGCAGTGGCTTAATCTCCATTCCAGATGAATCCATGGGCTAAAATGAGATAAGGGTAAGTTTTCATTATCTGTCATGTTTTATTACACACAGAATAGTCATAATGCCTAATACTTGTGATTTCTCCTCTGTTCACCTCAGAACCTTTTAAATCCTTTCTGTGATTTAAACAAAGATCAATTACAGTGAAAATTCTTTTTTTATCTTATGCTGGCACATGTCTGCTTCAGATCTAAGAACTCAGGTCCTATCAGTTTAAACACACAGCTGTAAGTATCTACAGCTCTATGTAAAAACACAATATTCTACATCTGTTTCAACACTTTCTCACTCCAAAAATTATTGTCATTTGACTGGGCTCAACAGATATACCAGCAATAATTTATATTTTTCTGGTAGCCTCTTCCCTAACTTGACTTTTTTTTTTTTTTCTTATCTCTACATCGTCCCCTGGAGACATCAAGGATTAATCTTATGCATAGGAAACAGAAGCACATGTGCGTGCTTTCTCTTGTTCTTATTCCATGAAACCACATATTTCCAGCTATATTTATACATAGTAAACGCTTCACACTAGAATTCTTACAATTTGTAAAAATTAACTAATCAAGATATATGTTATAATTAATACTACACAACTGCTCCAATATTACAGAACGAGGAATAAATTGAAAGGATTAAATCATCTGGAAAGCTTTATACAGAGAGAGTTTAGAACATCAAACTTTCCAAATAGAATATATTTGTTATTGGGTTGAAAATAAATAGAAGTGGGTAGTGGTAAGCTACTAGGTCATTATTATGCTAGTTTTCGTCATTGTCTCCTTAGGTATTACCAAACGTTTTTATATGTAATGGTTGCGGGATTTTTCCTTAGTTCAGCTAAAGATGGGGTCCTTGTCCGTCCCACAGCCACAAACATTTAGACTCGCAGACGGTTTGAAAGGTGAGTAAAGCAAGGTTTTATTGGGTGAAAAGGAAGAAAAGGGGGAAACAGGGACTCCTGCTAGGCCAGAGTCCCTGCTAGAGCATTTGCCGCCTGGCCATTCAAATCTCCAGTTCCACACAGGAAGAGGAGGGGCCGTACTCCTCCCCACGGCAATGTGCCCTAACTTTCAGAACTTTGCTTTAACCTGTGGCTTATAATTAAGAGAAAAATGGCTTATATTCAGAATATATTATATAAAGTGTTCTTACAAATCAATAAGGGAAGCAAAAAAAAAAAAAAAAAAAATCTCCTTAGGAAAAACAAGACAAATAGAACCATAAGACAAAGCCCCAATAAACATGAACCATGAAAAAAATGTGCCACCACATTCATAAAAACAGGTATACAAATTCTGTGAGTCACTATTTTGGAATGATAATTAGTTTGACAAAAAGAAAAAAAGAAACATCATTACTTTTTTTATTTGACAAGTATACAGAAAATTGACCACTTGCAAAATCTTTATATTTTATATGCTGACAAATTTTGCTACAGAAATATTATTCATCTATGCTAAAATATATGTATAGGAGTTCATGATAGCATAGAACCTACTTTAAATCCGTTAAAGAGATTATTCCAGATGGTAATGGTAAATCAATAATGTATTATGAAAGAGCAGTATCATCTACAGAATAGACCTTTGGTAAGCAAGTTAACAGTAACCATCCCTTTGCTGTTAAAATTGGTGTTTAGGATATACACATCTATAACCATGACCATACTCCTAAAACATGTACTAATTTTAGAATTCTTCTAAGGATATCCATGACCATAATTAAATCATAGCATATACCACATGGGTATCTCTTGTTCAGTATTTATGATAACACTCTTCTTGTCAGCTCTGGAAGAGCAATATCATATCCTAATACAAAAAACCATCTGGTGCTGCAGATGCCAGGTTATGGTATCTTGACAGTTTTGATGGTAATATCACTGAGTTAATTATTTGCTAGGGGCAATGAAAAATGAGTACATTTGATTTTTTGATGTATAATTAAAGTAACATGGTTTGTGTCACAAAGGTTTATAAAGTACTTGGGCCAGTCTAGCAAAGCCACATTGATCTGATATGAGGGTGTGTACCAAAAGGAAACTCCTTCCTACAGGGCGAACACTATGATTTGTCTGAACACAACATGGTACATCAGAACAATTGTGTTTCATACTCCCTGGTCTGACTTATTTGTCAGTCCCATAAGCCATGACCTCAGACTAGCTCTTTGACTTTAGTGTCCATGCTTTCTTCTCCTTTTATTTAATGACATCTCCTATTAATTAGGTTATTGAATTTGATCTGTGACCAGCTCTACTTCCGTTATGAGGCCTAATTCCCTTTATGTTATGTAATTAAATATATATATATTTTAATGTAATATATATTTATTATCATTATTATTATTTTGCCTTTAAATGTTTCTATCAGCCCTTATGTTTTCAAGGAATCTTAACACACTGTACCTGTGTGGTAAATACTGTAGGCTGTAAAATTATATCACATGTGTTTAAATACTAGCACTGTCACTCATGAACTGGGTGGTCTTATAAAAGTTAACTTTTGTGACTCAGTTTCTTCAAAAAATATGGATGCAATATTGCCTACGTATAGGATTGTTATAAAGATTGAATTAAAAACTGAATTTAAAATGCTTAAGACAGAGGCAATTATAATATAAATGTTATATTTATTATTCACTCGAAACGCTTTCCTCCCAAGATAATTCAACTGGAGTATTAGACGTTCTAGTTAGTATAGACCTTGCTTTACCTGTATGCAGTCAATCCTCATTATTCATGGATTCTGTGAATTGGCCCACTCACTAAAATTTATGTGCAACTTCAAAATCAATACTCATGAATTTTCTCAGTCTTTTGCAGACATGCTCATAACCTCAAAAATTTTGAATCAGTAAATGTGCTTATTCTCAACTGAAATTGAACAAGGCAACACTCTGCCTTCTTGTTTTAGTTCTCATACTTTAAACAAGTGTCCCTTCTACAGTCTATCTGGTACTACATTTTGTGCTTTTTGTTGGTGATTTTGCTGTTTAAAATGGCCCCCAAGCATAGTGCTAAAGTGCTATTTGATGTTCATATATATCCATGTGTGCCATATGGAGAAAATATATGTTTGATAGTTTTCATTCAGGCATGAGTTATAAGCTGTTGACAGTGATCTCAATGTTAGTAAATCAACACTATGTACACCCAGAAAAATAAAGAGGAAAGTAGCTCATCTATACATGAGGCTGCTCCATAAAGTGCTAAAATAACATCTACAATGCATGATAAAGACATGGAAAAGATGGAAAACCTGCCAAATTTGTAAATTCATGAGATGACACATATAAAAATGTGTAGTGAACAGCATTGTTGTCATGCTTAAAGCCAGATATATATATATATATATATATATATATACAGTCATGTTACTCAGGGTCAGGAAAACGCTAAATCCTTCTTGGCCGATGCTGACTGTCTTACATGTTTTGAAAGCAGCATGGTCTGAAAAATGTTAAACTTGAAGGTTTAACAGACAGGGTGGGTTCTACAGATCTGGAGACTTCAGAAAATAATTTAGAATGCCTGCTAAATATTATACAGGAGGAATATTAGGTAGAAGATCAGGTTTTCAGTGCTGATGATTAAATACTGACTTGTTTAATAAGGACATAGTCAAATTAACCTGTATAACACAAATGACATTTTGGTTGAGGAACACATTGTGACCCAAGGCTTGCATAAACTTAACCCTGCTTTTTCCCAGAAGCAGTCATTCAATATTTTTAAATTCTGTGTTCATGGTGACTTCATAAAACATAACTACCATGAGTAATGAGAGCTGACTACATCTTGAGGTGTTACCAGATCTACTGAGAGAAGGACGTAGGAATTCACACTGAAAGATAGTAGACCTGTACTATCTCAAAAACTGGCATAACAAGAAGAGTTTTATTTATTATTTTTAAATGAAAGTCTACCTTGTCACTGCCTTAAAAAAATTATTGACAAATTTAAAGTTGATTTTTATATTGGGAGTTCTGGTTTAAAGTAAGTATATTAAGTGCACATATTTGTGTTCTTATTTACATAAGGCAGTGTTAGCCAAGAATGGATAATTGGGTTGCAGGTATTGCTTTTGTGCCGGGAGCTAGTAAATGATAAAATACAGCACTCTGATGTCAATGGTAAAGAATTTCAACACTTCATTAAATTTAAAATCATACATCAATACATATTTTACTGAAAAGAAATTGGGAACGCCTTTTGCTGGGAATATTTTCTTAACAGCGATGAGATTTTCTACCCTTCCATTGAGAAATGTATCAGTCACTACTTTGATAAACAGTAAAATCATGTAAACCATATTCAGGGAAAACACTATAATTGGCTATTTTATTTTAAAAATAAGTTTGTATTTGTTGGTGTAATTGTGCTTGTGTCAAGTCAAGCACCTAAAGTCTTTATATATTAACTCATACTAGAATTTGCTCTAGCATTCACTAATTTGATGCTATGTCTGTATGAAGTGAGTTCAACCAAATGTACATAAAAATAAATTAAGTTTGGATTTACTTTAAATAACATGGTTTGTTTCCCAGTATGGCTTTTTCTTATGATTTGTTACATTTAGATTATGTTTTATTTCTTTCAATGCATGATGTGTAGAGTCTTTTCTTTTTTAGTGAATACATTTGATGTTAACCAATAAGCCATTACACTAGTGATCTCTTTCCTATTTTTTTATTTGTATGTAGATAAATACTCCTTGTCTCACATGACTCCTATAACATTTTGGTACCACTATAACTCATAATCAAATCCCCAATCTGAACATAATATAAATGAATATTGTTCTACATATCTTTCCATTATGCTATTGAGAAATAGCCTGCTTTGGGCTTTAGTTTTGGGGATTTGGTGTTGGACATAATTACCTACGTCTGCAAGAAATGCAATATTTGAATAATTTGTTTTATGATTTAGGAACAAACTGCCATATGTCAACTGTACTAAAATCTGGGAATTGTGGAGTACAGATATAAGTGGTCTTGAATTTTTAAAAATAAGGTCATAGCTTGGGGGAGAATTTTAAGGTAGTGGAAGAAAATATAACCTGTAAGCATTTCTGAACTTTATAGTGAGCAAGAAAATTTAGGGAGATCTTAAACAGTACTCAGATTCATGAAAACTATGACTAGAGAAAAATATGAAGAGGTAGTATATTTTGATGTGAAAATATTGGAAGGGAGGTCAAAATTATAGTGTTATCAATTTATTCCTGAATTAATATAATAAAGTCATGTCTTTTCTCTTGCTTCCCTGTTTCTCTTAGTTTCTGTTTATCTTGTCCAGCAAATTGCTACAAATGAATCTTTCTGAAATATCAATTTTATTAGTTTTATTTGACATTCCTATAGCTCAAAGCTGCCCTAATATGTCCTTATTGTGATTAAATTGTGTATGAAGTAGAAAAAAAATGTAATACATTGATCTAGGATTTATAGAAACTTTATGTTAATGTTATAGTATAGCAACCTATAAGTCATATATTACAGTTATTTCATTAGACATATAGCTTTAGTAATTTTATAAAACCATTGCCTTATTTTGGTTGTACTCTACCTAAATATTTTACCTAATAACTTTTCCAAAAAATCAACTAATTTCAAATCAATTTATAGTATTAAAACAATGAACAAAATAGAGACTATCAAAAAGGCAAAGTAGGTTGTAAGTATTTAGTTTTTAATTTATGTGTCCTAGTTTAATTGACAGACCTGTACATAAAATATCGCTCAGTATTACTTTAGGGAAACATTCTTGGTATTGTATTAATAACAAAGTATAAATCCAAGTAGAATTTCCAGAATCCAGGTTTATAACAGCTAGAATATATTTTAATCCATCTTTTTAAAAAACAACACATATTTCTCAACAGATCAAAAAACAAATATCTTAATTGTTGCTATTGTTGTACTTGTACATAAATCTCAATAAATCAACTGTAATTATACTTTTTGATTTCACCTAAGTTTGGGGACACTGAGCTGAATTAGGCATAATTCCAAACACTGTAAATTAATTGTTTCATATTTTCTCCACAATCTTCCTCTGACATTGCCATCTGCTGTCACTAGAGAGTGTGGTTAAAATAAAACAAAATTACCCAGGAAAATCATAACAGCCCTGGAGGAGAGAGCTGAACAAACAACATGGGTATATGTAGTTAAGGTATCATATACAGGAAAATCAATTGAAAAAAATGTTACAGTGCAAATCCACAATGCAGGAGAACTTAAGTGAACAAAAGTAATGTTTAAGGAGCATACAGGTTTTAGGTAAGAACAGAGAAACAAGGATTATCACTGGGATGCAGAACTTCTGATAATCATCAACATGTGGTAACCTTATATTGAGGTCCAGTTGTCCCAATTTTTCTTGAATCAAATTTTAGGAAGAAAATCTACTTAGTACTTAACATTGGTAAATGGTATTTTTAATTTAATATGCAAAATAGTAGCATGAAAGGATAATACCTCTTGGGACCCCAAAATCACTAAACCAGAGAAAAATCAAGCTGGGAACTGCATCAGGCAAACATTCCTCCCATTTTATTAAGGAAATTTCTTGTGAGCCTCAAGATTTTTACTCTAAAAATAGTTTTGTTGAATTTCATCCTGGTAAAGTAAATTGATAGCTTATCTTCACAGGTCTAGGACAGAAAGTCATCCCTCTGCTCACCTGAGATAAATGCATATCTAATTGCTTTCTCAGCCCTATTGTTTATGTAAAAATGCAGATTCATTGAGCCGGATTAAGGCATCAATGACTATTCCTTTACCCTCCCCCTCAATGCCCACTGTCACTTGTAAATTGCATATTCATTGAAAGGCTAATCAAATAGCCAAAAGAATGCAACCATTTGTCTCTTATCTACCCATTCCCTGGAAGCCCCACTTTGAGTTGTCCTGCCTTTCTTGACTGAATCAATATACACCTTACACATATTATTTAATGTCTCATGTCTCCCGAAAATGTATAAAGCCAAGCTGTGCCCCAACCACCTTGGGCAGATGTTCTCAGGATCTCCTGACGGCTATGTCATGGGCCATGGGCCAGTCATATTTGGCTCAGAATAAGTCTCTGAATATTTTACAGTTTGACTCTTTTTATCAACAGTAGAGACATTTTGTCCAAAATGATACAGTCTAAGGGCACTAAAAAAGTAAGCAGTGTTAAATAGAGTTTAGTCTAAAGCTGTATCATTACATATATTAAGTTCAGACTAAAGGTTTCTTTGTACATTGTGCACTAAAAGCTAAATGGAGTCGCAAACACGCTGTAGATTAATTTTGTACCAATCACTGAATATTGATCGATCAAAGGTGGCCAACAATTCAAAACGTATTCAAATAAGTCAATGCCGAGCTGTAATCAATCTAGCTGTTTCGATACCTCACTTCCATTTTCCATACACCGCTTTCCTTTTTCTGGCCATAAATATTTTTCTACCACATGGTTGTGCTGGAGTCTCTGAGCCTCGTCTGGCTCAGCGGGGTTCCAGATTTGTGAATATTGCTTTGCTCAATTACACTTTTTAAAATTTAATTCAGCTAAAGTTTTTATTTTTATGGCGTCAGAATTGGGATCCAAAGTAGAGCTTCTAATGACCCCCATGAGCACTGAGTGACCATCCGAGGTACCCGCTAGTCTCACTGTGTCCTTTGGTCTCTTGGAGCAGCTGGGGATTATGGTAAGTTCTCTCTCAGATTCTGAGGTTGAATTGAGTGTGTTCTCTGAGTTTCTTTGAGCAAAATTCTGATCCAAACTGGGTTTGGAAGTCATAATAGAAACTGGACTGGGTCCAGGATCAGATTAGACCTGATAATTAACTGGCTTGGATCCAGTTAGAAGCCTCTTATGTCTGACTGGATTACAAACAAACTGGTAGTAAATGGCAATACTGCAGGGGGTGTAAAATTTGTCTTTTGGACGTTTGTAGGAATTTTTGTGTTCTATCCACTTTGTTTCATTTTTTCTCATACACTTGGGTAGGGAAAAGTTGAGCTTTGGCTAATTGATCATTGGCCAATATTTGTGGTAAAAACAGGATCCTTAATTTCTAAAGAACTAAGTTTCTTCCAGCTTATACATGCATAGGTATTAGGCCCTGGATACAGAAAGGTCTTATAGAGATGACAAAATCTTACTAAAGATTAGTTACAGTGGAACATTCCAAATGAACAGCACTGCACTAAAGAAATGCATTTGAAAAGGAGGGCTCCCACATTAGTCTCATGTTAAGAATGACTATTGATATGCAGAAGCTTCTAAAAATATACCAGCATTTTCATGCAAAGACTTTATAAAAGACAAATAAGAAGCTAAAGTGACTAATTGATAAGAAAAATTAAATCTGCTAAACTTTTGACTTATTACTATCCCACCACAAAGGTGGAAAGCAAGCTATCCTAAGTGTTAATAAAATGTAGTCTCTCAGGTGAAGAAGGCTTGCCTCTTTTTCAGATCTATCCATGCTGAGTCCAGGCATAGAAAATGCTTCCTTGGCCCTAGTCCTTAATGGACTCCACCCTGAACTCAGTAATTTTAGATAAAAAACAGTAGCTAAGTTTAAAGGAACACCCTGTTAATGTAAAACACATGTTTCTGAATTTAATTGGTTATCCTGAAAAACTTTTGTAAAAGAAATTTACATCTATAAAGGAAATCTCCACTTTTAAGGATATCTGCGCAAGTATATTAGAAACTCGTAAGATTATTTTAAATTTACATAATAAGTCATACCTTTGTTTAAGGTGCTTTTCTGGCCATCTTGTCTTAAGTCACCTTTTGTTTGAGCCATGTTTTCCTTTGGTTTGGGCAAATGATGGTAAAATATTTAGGCTTAAAATATTAGCTCTGTGCTTACAAAATTACATATATATGTATTTGTTTCACCTAAGGGCTGTCCCTTTAGAAATCCAAATTGTTGCCTAGTTAACAATAGCTTAGGGCAAAGAAACAGGTAATTGGAAGACTGATAGACCAAATGGGGTGTAAGCATAGGAACTATTTAAAAGCCACCAAATGAAAATCCTTTATGAAAGCTTCTGCATGTTTGTATGTCTATACGTGTTATATATGTGTGTCTATATGTGTTATGCTATATGTTGTGTGTCTATATGTTGTGTGTCTATATGTGATAATATTTAGTAAATAAAGCTAGTTTTTAAATTGTTGGTAAAATAAAAATGGCTTCAAAATTATCAGTTAAATAGAGATACTGGCTTCATTTTACTGTGAGCTTATGGCTTTGGTTTAGAGTCTCTGGATTCAGGGATCTGAGTAGGTAGTCATGATGAGGTATGAAGACATTTTCTTAGTGCCTATACCAGCCAGAATCAAGCCCAATATGGCTGCTTCCTCCTCTGTTTTTTCTGTTTGCCTCCTGGCTATTTTGGGACGGTTGGATTCTCCAGGTATAGTCTTCATGGCTCTGTTCTCTGTCCTTATGGATTCAGAAAGGCCTTGAATTTCATAATCCTCTTGGGTGCCCTGTGGCTACCTGAGACCTAGAATGCCTGGAGGAACATTAGAAAGGCTACCTGTGTCAATTTCAAGATTATTTTCGGTAATTTAAACTTTTAGAGTCATGTTATGTAAAATTAAGTAGCAGATAATTAGAAAATGTCTGAGTCATCTGTAAGTTGATATTGAAACATAGATATTGAACATGAGTTTAAGTCTATATACCTTCCCATGTTATTTTTACATGATATAGAAAAGTTAAATAGACTTGTCAATAAACAATAATTTGAGGAGCTACTTTTCTTAAAAAATATAAAATCGTTTTTATCTACAAATACTGATATAAAACCGTTCAAAAATACTTTCTAGGTTTTTCACTAAAAAATAGAGATAATAAAAATTAGAAACTACTAGATATGAGACAATTCTGTATACAGAGTGTATAAATAAAACCAAGATATGTGTTCCATGGGGAAAGTTATAAAGGCATAAAAATGTGTGTTTAAAATATTGTCTGGTTTAAAATTACTTAAAAGTTTCAAGTTGAAAGAGTAATAAAATAGATAAAACACAATGAACAAAGAAAGTTGGGGGAAAATGTAAAACAAAAGGTTTATGGAAATCTTGTGTGGTTAAAAGATGACAGATTTGATACATTAATTTATAAGGTTTTATTAAAATTAATTTTAGTATTGATAATACACTAATACAAAAAGAAAATTTGGTTTTCTCTTTTGAACAAAAATTTTGTGTAGTTTTAATAACACATAGTAAAATATTTTCATTCACCTTTTGAGTAAACTGCCAAAAAAGTGAAAAAGACAGAGGAAAGAAGAGTCAGATTCTGTCGCATGCTGTCTTAGGTCTTTTGATTGTTTGGAAAACTGGGTCTCTTTTATCAGAGTACAGGTTTTTGCCTTTAAAAATCTTTAAAATTATCACTTTGGTTAAATGAACAACTATTGTTTTATGGTGACCAGTGATCCTATTTTGTTCAATGTTTTAAACCTTTAACATATTTGATAGGCTTCCCAAAATCATATTTCAGCCTCAAAATTAAGTCTTCTTTGACCTCTAACTTTGGGATGCTAAAGAGCGCCACTGAAGCCCTCTGTAGGGAGGTAAACAGGATTATTTGACATGTTAAGTTACATGGGAAGCATTGTCAAATAAGAAATAATGTTTAACCTTCTTCAGGTTATATTTAATGAATGTCATTAATATATGTTCCAAAATTATATGGGCTTTCTAAAATTCTAGTATGTCTGAGTATATGCTATCAATCATACTTATGGTTATAATGTTGTTATTGTAGACCACAGAAATAACCAAATTTGTTTTTATCAACTGTGTCTTTAAAATTCTTGTTTAAAGTTATTTCCACAGTTAATTGCTTAATTTTTATGCAGTTTCTGAAAACTTCACAAGCATGCAGAATTCTAGAATATGGAGGCTTTAAGTAGGTTCATGAAAGAATGAAAACAACCCTAAAAAGCACTCTTGAGTGCAGGTTTCTATTAACTTTAGAATCATATCATTTGGTTTGGGTAAGAATTCCTAGGACTTTAATGAAGAGACTGACTGGTTTACAAAACTGCTAACTGAAGTAGAATAAAAATTAATTGAATACCGAGAAAATACTTTGGCAGATTTTCATGCTGAATCAGCCAGTACTGAAATTGTTTAGATATACAATCTGAATGAACTCCATGGTATAAGTCAGATTACCTATGATAACCCATCAGTTATCAGTGTTATACCCCTAAATTGGAAAAACAACTGGTATTCAAGAGGACGTAAGTACAATGTTAAGCATGGACTCATGGAGGACCAGGATGGCTGCCTTGTCCTTCCTGAGTCCTTAAAACTTTTGTTATTAAAAGTTCTGCATTTCATGACTGATCATGGAATAAGTAAAATGATCCAAATTAAATAGTGACTTCTAAATTGCTAAAATAGTTTGAATAGTTTATGACCAATGTTTGGTTTGTCAAACTCATATTCCTGGGAAGACAATCAAAATTTCGTGTACAATCTGCTACCTGATGGGCCACTTAAACAATTAATATAGAGGAGTTTCATTCAATTGTCTTTTTTTTTTTTTTTTTGAGACGGAGTCCCGCTCTGGCTGGAGTACAGTGGCGCGATCTCGACTCACTGCAAGCTCCGCCTCCCAGGTTCAGGCCATTCTCCTGCCTCAACCTCCCGAGTAGCTGGGACTACAGGCGTCCGCCACCACGCCTGGCTAATTTTTTTGTATTTTTAGTAGAGACGGGGTTTCACCGTGTTAGCCAGGATGGTCTCTATCTCCTGACCTCGTGATCCGCCCCCCTCCGCCTCCCAAAGTGCTGGGATTACAGGCGTGAGCCACCGCGCCTGGCCTCAATTGTCAATTTTAATGCATGTTTTCTGGTTGTATTAAAGCTTTCTCATGCAAGAAGACTGACATAATAGCAGCTCATTATTCCACAGTGTATTTTCACCAGGTAAAGAGAGCTTTTCATGGTTTACTGACTGAGGACAATTGTCCCCTTCACAATCTAGAACGCAAAGACTGGATCTTTGGAGAACATCGGAGAATGACCACCCTTGCTATTCACACTGCAGCAAAATTTCAGGACCTTGAACCTTGGATTCATAATCTCTCAACTGAGAAGGGTCCCCCCGCACTCTTGGAACTGTATACCCACTGGAAAACTTAAGGTAAAGCTAGCCAGGGAAGTTTCTCCCCAGAAGAATGTGACATCCTTGATTTGAACAGCTTTTTCCCAAGATCAAGAATCAAGATTTCTCTACTATCATGAGACTCTTATCTTTCTTTTTTTTTTTTCTTTTTTCTTTTCTTTTTTTCATTTGTGAACAATAGAAGTAAAAAGGGTGCTGTTGGGTGTACTCATGGAATATATATATATATATATATATAAAATGGAGTTTGCAGCCAGCTTTATGCATGAATAGCTTTATACCTTGATGGAAGATGAAGGCCTATGGTAGGTGAAAAGCTTTAATAGTACATATGTTGCCTAATAATCAGTCAGAAACAGAACATTGCTCCACTTCTCTTAACCTACATCATGCGTTAAAGAGAACATTGTCAGGAGGTCTTCACTATTCTAGAAGGGCATCATTTGTTTTTTTGTTTTTGTTTTTGTTTTTGTTTTTCCCATGGTTAGGAGTAAATGAGGCAATGATTGAAAATTTACCACTGATGATAGGCTTTACAGTAGATTCTACTCTAAAGGTTATGGTTACACAACACACTTTAAATTATCTTGTGAAAGTTATGCTAAATAATAGAGTTGCTCTGTTGCTCTAGATTACTTACTGGCTAAACAGAGAAGTATCTGTGCAGCTGGTGGCACTTCTCATTGCCCATGGAGAACTACATCATAGGGCATATTATAGAGATTCAGTTGTACGGGATTAATGAAGAGACTGTTTAATTAAAGTGAGTAGATTCTTTAGCTTATTCTTTGATCTATTTGACTTTAGTTGGTTTGGTTTATGGGGACCCACTGTAAGGAGCATACTCCAAGCTCTTGGTATTATTCTCCCAATAGTCAAAATAGTAATATTCCTGATGCACTGTATTCTCTCAAAAGTATTAAATGTTTGCATACAGACATCTCTAAAAGGTCAAATGGTCTCTCTTTAATGGAAATGACAAGAGCTGAAAAAGATGTGTGATCATGAGGGCACTGTAATCTATGAATGACAGGCTGAGATCAGAAATCCAAAATGATGGTAACTGACAGTGGTGCTAAGGCCCTAAGTTTGAATCACACTCTCACATAAGTGAGAACCTGACCAAAAGGGGAGAATTTTTAAACACAATAGTGGGAGCCCATTGTTTTGGACTAATCACAGGCACTAGACCCCAGTAGACCAGACCAAACCAAAATGGAGTCACTCATGCTAAATGTGACATAATCAAGCTAAAACTTTAAGGAAACATGTATATCCTAGAACAAACCAGGTTTTGTTTTCTCCTGTAAACAGGCCATTCCAACATAATGAGCTACCCTTTACTGTAACCCTTACGAAAAAATAACCTGAAGTCCTTGTTCCCCTTACCAAATCCACTGATCTGCTATTTCTCAGTGGGTTTCAAGATTGAATAAGTACATTTACAATGGCGAGAGTGACATTAATGATTAAAGTTTTGTTCAATCTCTCATAGTTGAAAAAATTGACCAAAGCGGGGGAATTACTAAATCAAGTATAGCCTAAAGCTGCCTCCTTACATATTTTAAGTTCAGCCTAAAGGTTTCTCTTTACATCGTGAACTATAACCTAAATGGAGTTGTAAACACACCGTAGCCTACTCTTGTGCTAATCACTGAGTTTTATCCAATCAAAGGTGGCCAATGTTCAAACTGTGTTCAAATAAGGCAAACATCAAGCTGTAACCAATCCAGCTGTTTCTGTTCCTCACTTCCATTTTCTGTATGCCACTTTCCTTGTTCTGTCCATAAGTCTTCCACCACTAGGCTGTGCTGAAGTCTCTGAGTCTCATCTGGCTAGGGAGGTTGCCCGATTCGCAAATTGTTCTTTGCTCCATTTAACCCTTTTAAATTTAATTTAGCTAATGTTTTCCTTTAATAGGAGAAAAAAATGATGGACATGAAAATATATCCCTAAAAGTGTTGTAACACACATAAATATATCAGGAAAACCTTACAGATTCATGAACTGGTAACAAGGGAATAATTCCTATAAAATAATAGAACTCCGGTTTTCAATGTCTATACTTGTAAAACAATTTTAACTATCCCTTCGATACCATGCCTCTACTTCCTTCCTTAAATTTCTTAGGTCTACATGTCACGTATAATACTAAATTTGAACATATATTTGCACAACAGATTAAAAGATTTCATGTAATATTGTCATGCTTTTTTAATACTTAAATGATGAAGTTCAATGTTCAACATGTTAAACTTTCTAATTCTGGTAAAACTAAATTAATATTTCTCTTCCTATGCTTTATTATTTAGGGTTAGAAGCAGTTTCATGTGCAATTTCACCATACCTTACTGCACCCTAAATAACCCCATACCTTCAGATGAAATTAATAAGGAACCAGTGAAGCTTCAATGCAGATTACGATGTAACTTACTGTCTACTTAGAATTTCATCTTGCAATTTTTTTATCAGAAGAAATTGAAAAAAAGCTATTCTGGACAAAGCAATTTCACTTTTGCAAAATATTTCAGAAATGTGAGACTTAGAGCTTTATGGTAATTTATAGAATTTGAAAATAATATTTAAAAGAGCTTATAAAATGATAGTGACTTTTAAGGAAAATTTAGTTTTGAATCTGCATTTTGATTGCAGATTTTATAGGAAAAGAAAACACATAACTCCAACTACTCTAAACTTCTGGGAGTTCTGTCCCCAGGCATGCTTCCATTACCAGAGCCATCTCCATATGGAGAAGAGGAGCAGCTCAGTTAGTATTTAATTCTTGTTAATTCTTGCCCTTCCTTTGAGAGTGTCATGGCTACAACTATGTCAAGCTGTAGAGAGTAACCTCATCAATGAAAAATCAGAAAAAAATGACTATTTCCAGCTGTTTAAAAAAATGGTAAAGTGTGGCATGGAAAGAAAATGAGAAAACAAAATAAAATTTAATATATTTTTTGGAAAGCTCTAGACTTCTGAAAAAATTATACTTCTTTTTAATAAACATTGGGTTCTTTATTATGAAGTCTTATATATCACAGATTTTTATACTTCATGACTGCTCTGAAAATGTGAAAGCCACTTTTATGCTTTCTGCTATATTCCATCTTTTTTCTTCTTCAAAGATGAAAATATATTAAAGTTTGTATTATTTTTCCTATCATAAAACCTGAACCAGAAGAAATCTAATGGAATTTGAAGTTTTATAACAGGGGTAAGATTTTTGGATTGTCTTTCATCGAATGAAAAAATTAGCTATTTAATATTTTAATCCCATTGGTTTCCTAGCCTAGTATTTAAATATTATGCTATTCATGGGTAGTTATTACTTCTCTGATAATGTATATCATAGTTATGATTTTGCCTAAATTTTATAACTAGAATAAATATTTTTGCATTTTGTCTTTCTTATCTTTTAGTTTCACCTCTTCATTATTTTACAGTTATGCAATTATTTAGAATGTCTAATATGCAAAGAAATGAAATCAAAATGCATGCATCATTATGATAAATGTTGACATATATCTACATTATTACTATAAATATCAATGTGCATTACAGTAATATAGGTAGTAGCCAGCCATTATATGTAAAAAATTTATGTAAATGCTGAATCTTCCTGTTAAAAATACCAAGTAATGATCTTCAAGAGTATGGTTCTTAAAAACTTTTGTCAACATGTGCTTTCTACTAAAATCAGTAGTAATGAATTATTATAAATGTGTAGAAACATAACCTTGTTCTTTTTATTTGGTCCAAAATTTTTCTAATATAAAATAATTTCTGCCCTCCTTATTATTCAAGCATTTGAATCAAAAGAAATAGATACATTGATTGTGACCCCTCAATATTGAGTTTGTTCTCTTCCTTACTATGTTGATAACTACTAAAATATTCTCAGGGTTTTTAGACACCAAATATAATAAAAGGTAGAATGAAACGCCTACTGCCTTTTTTTCCCCCAAACTTCAGTCAGGATCATTAAAACTGTGTTTACACAATTGCACACACAAATATATGTGTAGATCAATAAATAGATAGATAGATATCTGCAGTAGATTTTTTTAATTGTTCTTAATTTTTGAGGTAAGGTCTTAATCTGTACCCAGGCTGGAGTGCAGTGGCACAATCACAGCTTACTGCAGCCTTTACCTCCCAGGCTCAAGCAAACATCCCACCTCAGCCTTTTAAGTAGCTGAGACCACAGGTGCACAACACCATGCCTGGCTTACTTTTTATTTTTTTTTTTATAGAGACAAAATATTTTCTCTGTTGCTCAAACTCCTGTTCTCCGGGGATCCTCCTACAATTCCCTTATGGAGAAAAAGAAATCTTTATATACTATTGGTTGGGGTATAAATTGTTATAGCTATTATGATGGAGAGTCTTAAAATTTAAAAAAAAAAACAAAAAACAAACTAAAACTAGCATATGATTCAGCAATTCCATTTCTCCGTATTAACCAAAAGGAAATAAAATCAGTATGTCAAAGAAATACCTATACTCCCGTGTTTATTGTGGTATGATTTAGAATAGCCAAAACACAGAAGCAATCTAAATGTTCACCAATGGATGAATGAATGAAGAAATTGTGATATATATATATATATGTATATATATATACATACACACACACATACACACACACAATAGAATACTATTGAATCTTACAAGAAGACAATCTTTCCATTTGTGACAATGTGGATGAACCTGGATGACCTTTCACTAAGTGAAATAAGCTAAACCCTGTAGAACAAACACCACATGATGCCACTTACATGTGCAATATAAAATAGTCAAACTCATAGAAGCAGAGAGTGAAATGGTAGTTGCCAGGATCTGGCGAAAGAGAGAAATGGAGGGATTAGTCACAGGGTATGCGGTTTCAGTTGTACAAGATGAATTAAGTCCTAGAGATCTACTGTATACCATAAAGCCTGTAGTTAGTAATATTATTTTGTATACTTAAGATTTACTAAGAGGGTATATCTTATGTTAGGTGTACCTGTTATAAACCAAAAGGTATCTGATGCAGTTCTCAATCAATTTAGATGTTTTTCTGCCAAGGTTAAAGACCATGGCCTGTGACACAGCCTCAGTAGATCCTGAGAACATGTGCTCAAGTTAGTTTGGTTACAGCTTGATTCTATACATTTTAGAGAGACAGAACTTATGCTCAAAGACATAAAATCAACACATGTATGGTATATATTTGTCTGGCAGGGTGGGCTTCCAGGTCACAGGTGGATATTGGCAATTGGTTGAAAGACTTTATCTCTGTCTGAAGTGTTGAAATCAGCTTGAGTTAAGGTAAGGGGGAGGATGTCCATTCAGTTGTTCAGGGGCTTAGTATTTTATTTGTGGTTTATGCTATCATAAATCAATAATAATGATCATAAATTTAATAAATAGGGTGGGAGGAAACTTTTGAAAGTGGCATAGATTGTGGTGGTGATTTCATAGGTATATATTTATCTCCTAATTAATCATATTGTATACATTCAATATGTACACCTTTTTAAAAGTCAGTCATACCTCAACAAAATAGTTTCAAATAAAAGGCTACAACCTGTAAATTTATATTTATGTGGCCTCTTGAAAGTCAAAACTATGGAGGCAGAAAACAAAAAGAGTTTTTAGGAGCTGCAGTTGGATGAGGAGGTGTTGACTACAACGAGACATAAAGAATTTCTGGGGATAATGCAGAAGCTCCTACCTCGATTATGGTGATCGTTACACAAATGTGTGAATTTGTCAGAACTCATAATATTTTACTAAAAGATGTAAATTTAAGGTAAACAAAAATACTAACTTGTTTGCATACACAATCAAAGTTAATCTGCTCATGGTGTTGTCTCCTGGGATCTTTCACTCAGGCATAAATATAAATAAATCCTTATGTAGGGAAAGGTACCATATACAGAAAAGTTACTATAGAAAACAGATATGGGTACTGAAGGCTCAGCTCTATGCCAAATATTGCCCTTATGCTCCTTACACATTATATTATTAAAGCAGAACTGTAGCTATTTTCCTGGTAAGAAACCGGCATCTTAAATAGGTTAAAGTAACTTTATAACTTCAATGGTTAGACAGTGGCAAGACAGAGACTGATGCCAACCTTACTGACAGCCTTGTTTTTATCTCCTTTACACAGCACATTTTCAGAAAATATCTTGCATGTTGTAGCTAACGGTTGAAAGAGAGAATGAAATGATCTTTTAATTTGGGAGGACTCCACTGAAATTGTGTTCATAAATAAACTGTTAAAACAAGACTCAAATAAATTTTTGAAAATTTCTTAATATGAAAAACAGAAGAGGGAATAATTAACAACATGGATTAAGTATGTAGTTACTTTTTTGTGTAAAAAAATAAGATTTTCCAGTGTGATCAATATTGGCTTTTAATGGAATTCACACAATATTTCCAACAGTTCATTAAATGCAAAGCACGGGCAAAGATTTTGCACTTATCAGTTAGATTAGGGTAATAATAATATGTCAAGTCGATAAGCTCTTGAATAATGAGGGCGAAGTAGAGAGGATAGTGCAAATCAAATTGCAAGAATAATAAACGCATATACATTCAAATGAAATTCTGACAGGCACTATAAGTGGATCAATATTGTAATTTCCAAATTTTATTTGTAACCTATTGGAAGCTTTCTATTTTTTTCTGAAAGATAAGGATTTGTTATTCATTGTTTGTAAACATATGCTTAAAATATAATTAAAAGCATGCAAGATTGGCCAGGGAAAGTCAAGGTTATCATTACAAATTACTATTATTAAATGAAGTTTATGATGCTGGAATGAAAAGTTTACATATCTTCATTTTCATTAGTAACTACTGTTAATTTTATTTAGTATTAAATAGATACTAAAATAAAATTCATACACATGCCTGGAGATAAATGGAATACATTTATTTTCATGACTAATATTTTATAATGTTTATATCTTCCTTTAACAAACATTAAAGAAATTATCTACAATGATATTTTCTCAGCCTATCATACATATGATAAAAAATAAAAACATAGTTGGGCATGGTGGCTCACGCCTGTAATCTCAGCACTTTGGAAGGCCTAGGAAGGTGGATCAAGAGGTCAGGAGATCGAGCCCATTCTGGCTAACATGGTGAAACCCCGTCTCTACTAAAAATACAAAAAAATTAGCTGGGCGTGGTGGCAGGTGCCTGTAGTCCCAGCTACTCGAGAGGCTGAGGCAGGAGACTGGTGTGAACCTGGAGGTGGAGTTTGCAGTGAGCCAAGATTGCGCCACTGCACTCCAGCCTGGGCAACAAAGCGAGACTCTGTCTCAAAAATAAAATAAAATAAAATAAAATAAAATAAAATAAAAAATAAAAAACAAAAAAATTTGTCAAATAAATACATGTTATAGGGTAGTGAAGTGATCTAAGCTATTACAGTCTTGTACAACTTTGTATTTTTCCTAAAAATTGTAGCAACAGAAAATTTTTGAGGACATTAATAATTAGCTACTTTCCTCTAAATGTTTTCTTAATTATAGTAAAAAATAAGCCTCAGAGTATTCTGACATCATACATTTAATTAACTAAATTTACTAGCAGGCACGCACAATACTTCATGCAGCCTTTTCACTAATCTCAAGCAAATGCCAGCTCCTTGTCTTTTCAGGTGATATACTACCACTTACGTAAATGGTTACTCCACACCAACCCAATTTCCCAAGGCAGAGTTTGGCTACACTTCCTAAAAAGAATCAGACATCTAACAGGTATGAAGTGAAAGCTTACTTTGATTTTTATTTACATTTCCCTCATGATTAGTGATGTTGAGCACCATTTCGTATACTAGTTGCCATTTTTACATCTTCTTGAAAAGTGTCTATTAATGCCCTTTGCTGATATTGTGATTAGATTATTTGTTTTTTGTCTTGTTTTTGTTTTGCCATTGAGTTGTGTGAGTTCTTTATGTACTTTGAATATTAGCTGCCTTTTCATTTGATTATTTCCTTTACTGTGCAGAAGCTTTTTTATTTGATGCAATCCCATTTGTCTATTTTTGTTTCCTGAGCTTTTTGTGTAATATCAAAAATATAATGACAAAGACCAATATTAAAAATATTTTCTACTATGTTTGCTTTTGGTAGTTTTCCAGTTTCAAGTCTTGTGTTTGGGTCTTTAATCCATTTTGATTTGAATTATATATATATAAGGGTTTAGTTTTATTATTTTGCATGTGTATGTGCAGTTTTCCCGTCATCTGAAGAGGCTATCCTTTCCCCATTCTGTCTTCTTGGTACCCTTGTGGAAAATTAGGTCTGTACACGCTTGAGTTTATTTCTTGGCTCTCTATTCTGGCTCTCTATTCTGCTCCATTTGTGTATTTGTTTATTTGTCTCTCTATTTCTTGGCTCTCTATTCTGTTCCATTTGTGTATATGTCTGTTTTTATGTAAGTACCATATTGTTTTAAGTACTATAGCCCATAGCTTTGCAATATAATTTGAGATCAGAAATTGTGATACTCCAATTTTGTATTTTCGTTTTCAAGATTTTTTTGGCTATTAGTGGTCCTTTTGTAGTTTCATACAAATATTAGAAGTTTTTTTTCTATTTCTGTGAAGAGTACCATTAGAATTTTGATAGGAATTTTATTGAATCTGTGTATCACTGGGTAATATACAAACATTTTGACAATGCTAAATCTTTTAATTTATGAACATGGGATATATTTCCATTTTCTTTTGCAATCTTCAATGTCCTTCATCAACGTTTTATAGTTTTCAGTGAACAGATCATTCAAGTACTTGGTTAAATCTACCTCTAAGAATTTTGTTTCTTTTTCATACCTTTTAAGATAGCAGCAAAAGACAACAAATGTTGGTGAGGGTGTGGTGAAAAAGGAACAGTGTACACTGTTGTTGGGATGTAAACTGGTACAGCCATTATAAAAACAGTATGGTGAGTCCTTGAAAAATTAAAAATAGAATTACAATATGACCCCAAATTCTCACCTTTGGGTATATACCCAGCCATAAAATAAAATCAATATATTAAACAGATATCTGCACTCTCATGTTTACTATAGCATTATTCACAATGGCAAAGGTATGGAAACAACATACGTGTTCAGTGTTCGTCTCAGGAGAATGGCTAAAGAAATTGTGGTACGTGTGTGTGCACACACACACATAATGAAATATTATTTAACTTCTATTTGTGACAACATGGATGAACCTGGAACACGTTATGTTAAGTGAAGTAATTCAGACATAGAAAGAAAAACACATATAAGTGATCTCACTTGTTTTTGAGAATGCAAATAAGTCAAAAATATGGAAACAGAGAGTAGAACTGTGGTTACCAGGGGATCTGGGGTGGGAGAGGAGAGAAAATGGGGAAATGTAGGTCAAAGGATACAAACCTGCAGTTGTGTAGGACAAGTAAGTCTAGAGATCAAATGTATATTTTGAAGACTACAGTTAATAATATTGTAATTTATTCTGAACATTTTCCAAAGAAGTAGATTTAAGGTGCTCTTACCACATAAAAAAGGTAACTGGGAAGGTGATAAATAGGTTAATTTGCTTAATTGTAGTAATCATTTTATAATACATATATATGTATAGAACAGCATGACATAGGCATTAAATAAACACATTTTTAAAAGAAAAAAAATTAGGCAGCCCCCAGGATCAAGGCTGGCAAAGAACTTCTTAGAGGATTAGCCTAAGCCATTGTCTATAAAGGTAGTATCTATAGGTCTTGCTGTTGTATAATCTATTCAGCCAAGGGCAATGAAAATCTCTAAAATATTTTACCCAACTTTTTTTATTGACTTTATCAATAAAAACCCATTTTTAATACAGAAAACACCTATTAACCTGTCACTATTTGTACCAATAAAACCCATTTCTCATATTTACCATGTTAAGTAAGAAAGTGCTGAACAAGGTAGTCAAAATCCCTTTTTAATCACACCGTGTGCAATATGAACTATCTGATGGGAAAGTGTATTCTTTGGAATACTTACTGCTCTTTGTTTATAGCTTAACCTAAGGAACATGCAATATCATAATCTATGCTGAAGCATTTTCAAGAAAATCACAGAGGTCATAATATGGTGGGAAAATTAATATTAACCTAATATTAATCATATTTTGTTTTGTTCTTATCAACTGTTTTGTAACTTTAGGTCTATTCCTTTTATAAGCAATGGCTATTCTTATTCTGCATAAAATTAGAAAATCTTCCTGTCTTTAAAAAAAAGTTTGAACAACAAGCTATACTTACATAAGTGGACATGATAATATATCCAGACTATATATTGCATTACTTAAAAATTTCCTGATTTCTTCAAAGTATTATTTTTTTAATTTAAAAACTATGAAAGTAAGTAGATTTACCATGAACTTGTACTAAAATATTGTTTAAATATGCATGATACATGTTCCAAACTATGTTTTATCTAATAAGCTGATTATTAATTTAAGACTTATCTAAGATAATCACTGGCATTTTAAGCTTTTGCAGTTTTTTGCAACTTAGAGAAAATATTAGAAATGGAAGCAGCTATTTTCAGTCTTTTATAGCAAATGATAAAAGAACCAGAGAAATGAATAGTTTCTTATAATAGAAATTTTATGCTAGTGTATGTAGCTTTACTGAAGGAATCACACTGCAGGAGGAAAGCAAAAACAAAAAATGTACACCTAATAAATAACATTTTCTCTTATAGGTTTGTGTAATTAGATCAACCACCACAAGAGGAAAATAACTTGGCAAAGGTATTCAATTCTTGATAATAGAAGAAGAGCCAGAGGTGTAGTAAATTGCCCTAGATATATGTGCCCCAGTATTATTTCTTCGTAATTTCTAATTAGTTCTAAGTAATTATCCAGTAGAAGCCTTAAAGAAAAGCACATATTCAAGTACAAGATGTGACATAGCATCATTAATGGCTGATTCATTATAAAAATCATCTCTCTAGACTTTAGTTTCATCCTTCGCTTAAAATATGAAATGTTGATCAAAGTAACTCAGGAAGTCCTCACTTTTCATGTACCCCTTCACTTCTAAACACAAATAAATGATTAACAAAATACACAAAAATAAAAAGACAGACATGGGCACAATATAAGATGAATAATACCAGACAATATGTGGAATCAGAACACCTCACAGTGATTAGGGCTGAAGACATGCCTGCTTTGCTCTCATTCTAGAAGTAGAGGTATGCGGGAATTCAATGAGAATGAGGACTAAAACCTCATCTCACTATTTGAAAAGAAGTGGTGGGGAGTGAGATGAAAGAAAAGTTCCCATTTGTGAAAGAGGACCAAAAAACAAACAGATACTGCAAAGCACCATACTCCCGCAGGCCTGGGGTGGGGCCGTAGGACCGTGTCCTGCAGTGCTACATTAGAACCTGAAGCAAAAGGAAAAATATGTGCCCATATGTGCACTTGGCGAAACGTTGTCCTATATTTTGGACCTGATGAAAAAGTGAGTTAATATTTAACAATTAAAAAACATTATTAGTCTGGGTGCAGTGGCTCACGCCTGTAATCCCAGAACTTTGGGAAGCTGAGCACGAGGTCAGGAGTTCCAGACCAGCCTGGCCAATATGGTGAAACCCTGTCTCTACTAAAAAGTACAAAAAATTAGCCGGGCATGGTGGTGCGTGCCTGCAGTCCCAGCTACTCAGGAGGCTGAGGCAGAAAATCGCATGAACCCAGGAGGTGGAGGCTGCAGTGAGCCAAGATCACGCCACTGCACACCAGCCTGGGGGACAGAGCAAGTTTCTGTCTCAAAAAAGAAAACCGAAAACATTATTACATATAAAGCCCCTTGTTGCTCAATCCATTCTCTAGTCACTGTCAGCCCTTATAAATTTAGAATTATGAGATTATTGGACAGACTGTTTACAATGCACAATAATTTCAGGTACTAAAACAAGTAAACAATACACTGCCATTATTTACAATTTTTATATTTTCTTCAAAAATATTTTGCATCAACTTTAAGTTTAGAAATGCTGCATTAAATATTTTTCTGGATTACTGATTTTTGGCACTTTCTTAAATTTTAGATTCAAGGAGCATGCCTCAAATTCTTCTACCAGTCCTAATTTTGGTGCATTAGTAGAACATAGATGCATTTCAACCATAAATTGTTGAAGTAGAGAAATCTTCAACCAGTTCTGAGACAGGAGCTCAGAAATGACCTTTCCATGACCTTATGGATCTCCATGGTGCAACTGCAGGCAGATCAAGTTTAGTGTTATAGTTGCATGGTTTCTGAAAACTAGGGTACTTCTAGTTTTTCAGTTACTTAGACTAGTACATGGCTCTCATTATCATTATACAAAATAGTTTTCTAGCTATCACATCAACGATCCAAGTAGCAGCATAAGAAAAGGAAGAAGATGCATTTGCCTTTCTTCTTCCATTAAAGATACAATCCTCATATCCCATTGAGTAGAGTATATTGGTAAGATCACAACTACCTACAGGCTATGTGGCCACATATAGTCTACATTCCAGCTGACCATATGCCCAGCCACAATGTGGGAGTTGTATTGCTGTATAAAAGACATACTAGATCTGTAGAGCAATCAGTAATCTCTGCCACAAATTTTGAGCAAGTAATTAATAGATATGGTAAAAATTAAATTATATAAATATAAAATATTGTGTAAGAAACACTAAAAAATACTAGATGATACTAAACAGACAGAAGATTAAATTTGCAACATAAACAAAGTATCTGTGAGTTAAAGGGACTAACCTATTATTTTAAAACATGGAGGATTTAAGCAGAAAAATGCATGGATTTATTTTACTAACATATAGAAAATTATTCATCTCTTACATAGAGGATATGTATTACTTCCAAGGTATCAAGCAATTATCACAAAAAAATGACCACTTTATAATTTAAAATGAATATATGGGTCATTTTCAGTTGGATGTTTAACATTAGAACAATTGAAAATAAATACTACTGTGTATGCTTACAAATCAGGATGTACATGCCTGAAGAAAGGCATGAATAATATGCAAATTTCAACTAACACCAGAAACTTTGTAGTTAAGATAAACAGCTTTTTTGTCCCTTCTCCAAGAAGATGCCCAACTCCTAATGCTTGAAGCTTTGTGAATTTGTTAGTTTACATGCAAAGGGGAATTAAGTTTGCAGATGGAATTTTTTCTAAACAATTGAAAATACAGAGATTATCCTGAATTATCTATGTGGCCTCAGTGCAATCATAACAAGTAAAAGTGGAAGAGAGGCACAAGAGAAGTGAGAATCAGTGAAAGACAGGTAAAAATGAAAGGAAGTCGGAAGGATGTTGTCTGGCTTTGAAATGGAAAAAGGAGCCAAAAGCCAATGGATGTGGACAGCTTCTCAAAACCAGAGAAAGCAATGAAATAGAATCTCCCCTAGAGCCTCCAGAAAGAAACAGCTCTGTAGATGCTTTGATGTCAACGTGGTGAGAAAGGTGTTGGGTTTCAGACCTCCAGATCTGTGAGATAATAAATGTGTATTGTTTTAAGCCACCAAGTTTGTGTAACTTGTAAGTGAAGAAAATGGAAAGTTAATAAACTATTTTGAAATGATTTTAAATCAGTTTGCAGTATATCAATATTATTAATGATACCAAAGCAGTACTTAGGTAAAAACAATTAAATGTGGTTTAAAAAAGAGTGAAAAGGTAGATATTAAATGCATTGCATTTATCAACACAAAAATTAGATAAACTGTGATTTGAAGAAGGCAGCATTTCCTTTTCCTCTATAGACAATTACATAAAGATTATAAGAAAGCTGAGAAATTGAAACACAACTTGCATTTTTAGAAAAATTATGACACAACTAAACAACCCCTGAAAAACACATTAAAAATTAGGTAAAACTGCAGCCATATGCAATGGGGCTCAAATATTAGTAATTGCTCTAAGAACTTGAAAAGACAATGGAAATTAGTCTCAGAAGTCACCAGAAAATAGGCTCCTTGATTTGGCCATGCGTCCGGTAAATCTCTTTTATTTAGTAATGAAAAAGCATAGCATATAGTGAGCATGGCTTCTTTGGAACCAGTTTTCTTCCCAGAAATGGCAAATAAAGGAATCATACAAGCAGGTCATATATTCAGGATAAAGCCATCTCTACATCAGGAGGGAATGAAGAGTTGCTATCCTCTAGAACTAGTGAGAACTAGGAATAAACAAATTTACCCTCAAAACCAGGGAGCAAAAGAAAAAAATTATAAGTAACTAGCATCTGGAACTAAGTGTTTTCCAACATGAAACTCCTTCAAACAGATTCCCTAAAAAAATGAAAGACAGTACAAAGATACTACAAGGAAAATAAGTATCTTTTTAATCAGCAACAAAACAGTTATTAGAAATGTTTTGTTGCATCTTGGTGAAATGCAAATAAAATAATATACTGAATGCAGTAATCACCTGTATGAATCAATAGAACAAAATAGAAGCATAAGAACTTAAGAAAAAACAGTAAAATGACAGAGACAGAAAAAACAATGTGACAGAATGAGCTCAGGACAAATTGAATTTAATTCTGTCAACAAATATGTTATTTATTATAAAACTTTTGAGAAGCTAATGTATGATAGGCACTATTTGAGAGATGTATGTTATATCAGGAAACAAAACAGACAACTACCCCTATTGTCATGGACTTTATATGATGAAAGGAAGGTGGACTGGATAAAAAAGTAAACATAATATTCATATAAATTATTATTATAGTTATATATTATATTATATAAGAATATCCAAAGTAAAATGGAAAAGTCAGTATATCAGGATAAGGATGAGGAACTGGCAGTGTGATTGAAGTATCATTAAGGCAAGATTTGCCTGCAGATGTCAAGGGAATTAGTGAATTTGCCAAGCAAATAGCCACAAGAAAAGCATCCTGGCAATGAAACAAGCTAAAACAAAAATCTTAAGGCAAGAATGTATCTGTGAGCTCTAGAGAGGCCCCAAGCTTCATACAGGAATCATTATCTCTTCTAGCAGTTTCACAACAGCTTCCAGGTTACCGAAAAAGGAGCATGCTCAACTACAAGAGTTACCAAGCTCAGGAAAATCCAAAGCTATGGTTTTGGATTTTATGGTTTTCATGGTATGATTCTTTTTTAATAGTATCTTCAGTCCAGAAGCAGTTTCATAATCAGTGTTGTTATTGTTGTTGTTTTATTTTTCCTGCTAAAACCAATGTTGCCTGGGAACACAGCTGACTTTCTACCTTTATCAGATTGCTAGCAACTAGAAGGCAAATTCAAGGTTTATGTATTTTTCCTGCTAGTGTGTATGTTTTATCACTTTAAATTATTGACCCCTAATTATACATACTTACGGAGTACAGTTTTTCAACGCAGGTGTACGTTATACAATAATTAAATCAAGATAATTACTATATCCATCCTTTAAATGTGCGTTCAAAATGGATGGAAGAGGAGAAAAGTTTGCTGTATTTCTCCTTACTCATGCCTATGATGCATACTTTGTATCTGTAGTTGTGTTAAAATGTCCTCTAGAGGGAGTACTTAAAATGCCCAGACCACAGAATTCCAGAATTAAAATAAGGTATCAAACCAAAACACAATATTTGGTTGGGAATTACCTTTTACTCTCTGGCATACAGGTGTCTCAGAAAAACATCAACTTCATTTTCTTCAGGACCTATCAAGAAAAATGGAATCAAGCAAACTTTTACTAGACCACCATCATGTTTTATTGAATATTCAGATTAGAAAGGTTCTTTTAGACTGAATTTCATTATAGGTCATCCATCAGCGTTTGCAGCATTTTAATGAACAGTTGTGATGATACACTCTGAAACAGATTACTCATGACACTAATGTAGCTTAAATTTCAGGACGTCTGATTTGGAAAGCTCCCTACCTAGTCCTGCCTGAGAGATGACCTACCAACTGTGTGTTTTTGTCAGCCCGGCGCGGTGGCTCATGCCTGTAATCCCAGCATTTTGGGAGGCTGAGGCGGGTGGATCACGAGGTCAGCAGATCGAGACCATCCTGGCTAACACGGCGAAACCCCTTCTCTACTAAAAATACAAAAAATTAGCTGGGCCTGGTGGCGGGCGCCTGTATTCCCAGCTACCTGGGAGGCTGAGGCAGGAGAACGGCGTGAAACCGGGTGGCAGAGCTTGCAGTGAGCCTGAGATGGCGCCACTGCACTCCAGCCTGGGCGACAGAGTGAAACTCCGTCTCAAAAAACAAACAAACAAAAAAAGACATGTCCCCTAGTTTACACACGCTTCAGATCCTAAAATATTAATTCATCAATCTCATTCTTACTTTATTTGGGTAGAGATTTATAAGGCAATGTCATGAACAATAAATAAAATACCATGAGCTGTGTTGATTGGCTGCAGTAAAGAATACATCCAGAATAGAAGCTTCAGCTATACATCACTTGATTAAATGAATTATAATCCACGGTTATTTCGCAAATTCTATCACTATTCTATACAGTGTAAAAGTAAACTAAGTGGAGATCTTCTAGGGATCAAGTAACCTATATAGCATAAGATCTTTTCTTGCACAGTAGCCCTTATTTCACAAATCAGAAAGCTAATATGAACAACATACCAACTACTAAATGAAGTGATTAAAATTCTGTATTCAGGAACAGGGAAACTAATCAAAGGATGAATATGAGTTCCTATAAACCAACTGTGTAGCAATCGTGAACGAAAACTCATTCATTACATGCTAACCCTTTACCTCTATCCATAAAACATAATGTGTCCCCAGGAATTTGCATTCACTTGGATCTATGCCAAACAAACCCTGAAATCTCTAACAATTATCATGGCATACATTTGACAGGTATCTTTGGGAAAGGCAAAAATAAATATGTATAATATGCACTTATTATATTATTATAGAATCTTTTGTTTTTGTCAGTCACCTAGATTCTATTTCATAAAGTAGACCTGTGATTGCGAACTGGCTCATTTCTAAGAACTGGGTGAGATGTTTTAAGTTTCCATCATATTGATTTAAGATTGCACTGTGCTTGCCATATCTATAATTTTTATTTCATGTAACTTTTTTTATTGTATTTATTTATTTATTTATTTGAGATGGAGACTCAACTTACTCTGTGCCCAGGCTGGAGTGCAGTGGTGCGATCTTGGCTCACTGAAACCTCCGCCTCCCAGATTCCAGCTATTCTTCTGCCTCAGCTTCCCAAGTAGCTAGGACTACAGGTAGTGCCACCATGCCTGGCTAGCTTTTGTATTTTTACTGGAGATGGGGTTTCACCATGTTAGCCAGGACGGTCTTGATCTCCTGACCTCATGATCTGCCCGCCTCGGCCTTTCAAAGTGCTGGGATTACAGGCGTGAGCCACTGTGGCTGGCCATTTTGTATAACTCTTTACCTTTTTACAATCCAACTTGGATTTTAGTGATTCTTCAGTCCCAGGAACTGCATAGTCAGTTAATCATTTTCACATTTAAGGGACATTTGGCTGCTGTGGACCCTGTGGTTACATCATCCCAAATAAAATTAAGGCAGTCCATTTAAATAGTAGAATCTGATAGCAACATCTCTGACTTTAAGAGAAACATCACCAGAATATATTTCAACAATGTTTTCATTCTCATCAAAAATGCAGTTCCTGATGCTTTCATGAAAGCAGTACCTTATGAACCATCTCTGGGGACATCAGAGAGGAACTCAGTGAAAGTAAATTGCATATCTTAAATCAACTTAAACATATATATCTTTTTTTTTTTCCATTTCTTCCACTACATTAGACCAAGAAATTTCCAGCATTTTATCCTTATTTTGTGAGAGAGAACTCTGAGTCCAAAGCTTAGTCAACAAACAACTAGAACTATTTCTGTTTTATCTAGTTATAATATTGAATCCACAATCTTTAATCAATGTGCTCTTTAAAAATCACCTTACTAAAATTACATTTCTTTGTACTTGGTCAAATACTCTCAGAATCTATACTCACAAATATCATTCATGGATTTTTTCCAATATAAATTAGCAAAGCTTTCCAATGCTTTCTTTTTTTCCTCCCCGGGTAACTTTATAATTGGCCCCCTGGGGGATGCTAGATTCTTAGTCCCATTATAGATCTGGATAAAATGATGAATTTAAAGTTAGTGGAGGTGTTCATGAGAGAATTGACAGCTCCAGAGGTTTTTATAGTTTCCTAGCAAGGCAGAAATGGCCTCCTGAGACCGTGTAGAGGAGAGGATGCATCTGTAGATCAGGGAAGTATGTGGTCAGAGAGTTAAGGGAAAACTTCAGCAATCTTGTTACCTCCTCTTGCAACCACTTTTATTGTCATGTTCATATCCCTTCATATACTTTATTAATTATTTAAATTTAGCATGCGATAACTCTTATAACTAATAATGATGAAACTTAAGTACGTTTCAGAGACTGTTTTGAGAATTCACATATATTAACAAATTTACTCCTCACAATACCTTATAAAGCAGGCATTATTATTTAAATGAGAAAATTGCATTACAGAGACGGATAGTTGCCCCAAATTACAAAGCTAGAAATAGCTGAACTAGAACCTGCATCAAAGTAATCTAGCTTTATAACCCTTACATTTAACTATACTGAGGCTCAGAGATCAGTGAATGTTGTAATTCATAAACCCACAGGATCAAATTTTAATTCAAACTTTTAGGTATATTATCCCTAAAAAGGTAATTGATGAGAAATTCTTTAAATTCAGTCATAGAAATGATATGACTTACTGTCCTTTACTTGGAACTAAAAAGTTAGCACTCTAAGCTCTTTATTCTCTTTAAGAGGACCAGTATAAATAAAGGAAACAGCTCATTATACATTACTCCAATTTTTCATGCTTTTTGAAATATATATTTTTTCTATTAAAATGTTGTCAGTTGAACTTTATTCCAGTTATCCACACATGGTAATTTAGTTACTTAGCCAAAGCATGCCATAGGCTATGTGTTACATATTTTAATTATACTATTAAATGACAGAATTCCAACCAGGCCAGAAAACTGTTAAAATAAATTAAATTTTGCTTAAGGTTGCCTCAGAACCTTGAATTCCTCCATAGTAAACTTCAACCTTAGTACATAAACCACTGCAATCTAACAAGAGCATAGTTTTGTAATAAAATAGCTGAGTCTCAGCCAATCACAATGTGTGAGCTTTACCCAATCACAAGCTTCCAACTGAGCAAAATATGTCCAAATAAGGGAAACTCTGAACTGTAACCAATCAAGCTTTTTATGTAGTTCACTTCCATTTTTTGTCTATAAATGCTTCTTGCCCACAGCTGTGCAGCACGGCTTTTTGAACCTTTTCTTGTTCTATGGACTAATTGATTCCTGAATTATTGTTTGCTGAATTAAATTTTGTTAAATTTAATTTGTCTAAGGTTTTTTTTTTTTCTTTTAATAAAGCCATTACCAGACTTTCCATAGCACCCTGAGGGTCAGCTTCTTCTATTTATATCTTCCCCCAATTCATAGAAGTTTTAAAGTAATTAATTTTAATAAAAACATATAGGTTCTGGCAAACTAAACAGCAAGTTAAGCTTCCAACTACAATGTTCAAAACAATGCTATCAATTTGGTCTCATGTGAAGATAACCGCAGCCACTGAAGTCACTCAATCACTTGACAAAGGCATTATCACCCCCTAACTGACACTGCCCCACCCATGCAACTTAAGGGTTACAATTCAACCTTTTGCTTCTGTTGTTACTGAAATCTGGGCATGTTTGCTGGCAAAATGAATTCCATAGAAATTGTAAATACTATGAATGAAAGTCTCTAGGAGTAAGTGTATTGCTGAATCCTTGGTCCATTACATACACCTAGATCTAAGCCTAAAATGGGTCCCCACTAAATGATTTCATTTTTTAGATTCTAACATTGTGGGACATAGATATCACTAAAATGAGAATTTGCTCAAACTAAGCCATCAATAAGTAATGAGTCATCAGAAAACATGACATGACAAATACTCTGAGAAGACAAAAAGGGCACATACTGATCTCTATAATGCAAGAGATTTCTGATAATATTCATAATTATGTTAATAAGACATAAAGTTATAACATAAGGATACTTTTAACAATAAAAACCATGTTTAGTTTAACAAAAGAAATGCTAGAATAATTTTTAAGTAGAAATGCTAGAAGCAGTGCTATTGAATTCAGAATTTAGATATATTTTTGGTCATTGTCATTATTATTCAACAATGTCTTGGAAGTCAGAGCTAGTATCATTGGGAAGGGAAATTAGAGATATAAAAATTGGAAAAAAAGAACTATAATAATTATTATTTAATGATAATTTCTTGATGATTAGAAAATCCAAGGAAATTAAGTATAAATACTACATTAGTAGTATAATACCCTACTAAGGCTATAATTCCTATAGCTTCCTCCTTTTTTACTAGAAAAAAGCAGGAGGCTATAGGAAACTGACTGGTTAAAAAAATAACAATATTCAGGAATCAATAACTTTTTCATATAGAAATAATCACCAATTAGAAGATACATTGATTCATAATAGTAAAACAACAAAAAGCATGAAAGACATATTAATAAATATAACTAGAATTATACATTATTTCAATGACTTTTAACACTTAAAATTTCCTTAAGTTGAGATTAATAAAGGCAAACAAAAAATAGATTTATAGACAAAAATATTTAAAGTCATAAAATGCCAATTCTTCTTATGTTAATTTATATATCTAATGTACTCTTAATAAAGATGACAAAAGGAATTTTTAACTAGCAAAACTGATTCTACATTTTACAGGGAAAATATCCAGAGAAATTTTGAAAATTAAGAATAATAAAGCAACAGTACTGCTAACAGACAACAAAATATATTATGATGCTATAAAAATAAATCACAGGGTACTGGTACATGAACACACGACAAACTAACTACAAATGAAAGTTTTAAAGTATCTGCAGATGCATGAACACATTTAATATCTAATAAAGTGTTTCCAGTGTTTATGATCACTAGAAAATGACAGAATGTTAAAAAATGATGTAAGCTCATCTAAGTATTCATCTAACAAAAAAAAATGTGGATCTATGCATGAACCCCCAACTAAGATACATTCTAATTAAACTAAAGTAGTATATTTTATAAATAAATGAGAGAAAGAGAAAATAAAGGAGGAGGAAGATGAAGAAGAACCAGAAGAGGAGCCAGAAGGGGGAAAAAGAAGAGGAGGAGGAGGAGGAGGAGGAGGGAAGAGAAGAAAGATAAGGGGGAACAAAAGGAGGAGAAGAAAAGCAGGAGAAAGAGAAGAAGAAAGGTCAGGATTTTTTTTTTTTAAGGAGGCATGGGAAAATTAATTTCAGAATTAGTGAGTCTTTTCTAAGACAAAAACGAATAAAAATTCAATTAACCAAACTCACACCAACTTATTTGCCCTTGAAAACCCCAGCTTCTAGTAACCACCATGTTACTCTTTTCTTTTATGAGATCAACATTTTTTTGTTGTTGTTGTTGCAGGGTACATGTGCAGGATGTGCAGGTTTGTTACACAGGTAAATGTGTGCCATGGTGGTTTGCTGCACCTATCAACCCATCACCTAGGTATTAAGCCCAGCATGCATTAGCTCTTTTCCCTAACTATCTCTGCCCTCCCATGAGAGGCCCCAGTGTGTGTTGCTCCCCTCCCTGTGTCCACGTGTTCTCATTGTTTAGCTCCCCCTTATAAGTGAGAACACACAGTGTTTGTTTTCTGTACCTGCATTACTTTGCTGAGGATAATGGCTTCCAGGTTGTTTATGTGGTTACTTCATAGAGTCATTGGTCTGTGTACGTCATTGTGTTTTTGTAGTGGCTGGGAATGGTTTTTCCTTTCCATGTTTAGTGCTTCCTTCAAGAGCTCTGGCAAAGCAGGCCGGTAGTGATGAAATCCCTTAGCATATGCTTGTCTGAAAATGATTTTGTTTCTTCTTCACTTATTAACCTTAGTTTGGCCAGATATAAAATTCTGAGTTGGAAATTCTTTTAAGAATGTTAAATATTGGTCCCCAAACTCTTCTGGCTTGCAGGGTTTCCACTGAAAGGTCCACTGTTAGTCTGATAAACTTCCTTTTGTAGGTGACTTGGCCTTTCTCTCTGATTGCCCTTAACTTTTTTTCCCTCATTTCAACCTTGGAGAATCTGATTGATTATGTGCCTTGGGGTAGATGTTCTCATGGAGTATCTTACTGGGGTTCTCTGGATTTTCTGAATTTGACTGTCGGCCTTGCTCACTAGGTTGCAGAGGTTCTGGATGATATCCTAAAGTGTGTTTTACAACTTGGTTCCACTCTCCCTGTCTCTTTCAGGTACTCCAATCAGTTGTAACTATAGTTTTTATACATAGTCCCATCGTTCTTGGAGTTTTATTCATTCTTTTTCATCCTTGTTACTCTAATCTTATTTGCCTTCCTTATTTCAGCAAGATAGTCTTCAAGTTCTAATATTCTCTCTTCCACTTAGTTGATTCAGCTATTGATACTTGTGTTTGCATCATGAAATTCTTGTGCTGTGTTTTTCAGCTCATCAGGTCATTTATTTCCTCTCTAAACTGGTTATTCTAGTTAACAGCTCCTATAATATTTTATTATGGTTCTCAGCTTTTTTTGCATTGGGTTCGAACATAATCCTTTAGCTCAGCAAAGTTCATTATTATCCATTTTCTGAAACCTACTTCTGTCAGTTCATCCTTCTCAGTTTCAGCCCTGCTCTGTGCCCTTGCTGGAGAAGTCTTGCAGTCATTTGGAGGAGAAGAGGCATTCCGGCATTTGCTATTTTCAGCGTTTTTTCATTGGATTTTCTTCATCTTCGTGGGTTTATCTACCTTTGATATTTGAAGCTGTTGACCTTTGGATAGGGTTTTTGTGGGGTCTTTTTTGTTGATGTTGTTGTTGTTGCTTTCTGTTTGTCTGTTTTTCTTCTAACAGTCAGGCCCCTCTTCTACAGGTCCACTGCAGTTTTCTTGCGGTTGATTCCAGTCCCTGTTTATCTGGGTGTCACCAGGCTGCAGAACAGTAAAGATTGCTGCCAGCTCCTTCCTCCAGAAGCTTTGTCCCAGCGGGGCACCAACCTGACGACAGATGAAACTCTCCAGTATGAGGTGTCTGGCAACCTCTGTTTGGAGGTCTCACCCAGTCAGGAGGCACTGCAGTCAGGGACCCACTTAAGGAAGCAGTCTAACTGTCCCTTAGCAGAGCTGGTGCACTGTGCTGGGGGAATCTCCCTCATCTGGATTGCCTGGACTCTTCAGAATCAACAGGCAGGAAAGATTAAGTCTACTGAACCCGAGACCACAGCCAGCCCTCTCCCTAGGTGCTCTGTCCCAGGGAGATGAGAGTTATATTTGTAAGTCCCTGGCTGGCATTGCTGGATTTCCTATAGGGAGGCCTTGCCCAGTGAGTGGGGATGGATCTGGGTCCCACCTAAAGAAGCAGTCTAGCCATGACCTGCCACAGCCACTGTGCTGCGCTGTGCAGAATACCACCCAGTCCAAACTGCCCAGCCTCCCTAGCACTGGGTGGGGAGAACCACCAATTAATTCCACAGTAATGGCGGTTGCCCCTCCCGCCTGGGAACTCAGTTGTCTTAGGCAGACTCCAGGCTGCTGTGCTGGCCAGCGGAGATTCCAAGCCAGTGTCTTAGGTTGCCGGGTTCTGTGGGAGTGAGCAAGGCTGTTGGCTCCCTGACTTCAGCCCTGGTTCCACTGGAGTGAATAGTTCTCCTGCCTCAGCGGAGCTCCAGGTGCCACAGGATTGTGTAAAAACTCCTGCAGCTCAGCCACTGTCAGAATGACCAAAACAGCTGCCATGGGTTTGCCTAGTTTTATGCTTGAGACCCAAGGCCCTGGTGGTGTAAATTTACCAGGAAATATCCTGATCCATGGATTGCAAAAATCCATGGGGAAAAATGCAGTACACCGGGCAGGGAGCACAGTCCCGCAGTGCCTCCATTGGCTGGGAGAAGGAGGTCCCTTTGCCCTGTGCAGCTCCCAGGTGAACGGTCACCCCACCCTGCTTTTCCTCGCTCTCCGTGTGTTTAGACAACTTCCTAGTCAATCACAATGACGTGAACTGGGTACCTTAGTTGGAAATGTAGAAATCACTTCATTTTTCGTGTTTGTCTCACTGGGAGTTGCAGACCCGAGCGGTTTCTACTCCACCATCTTGGCCTGTCCTCGGAGATCAACTTCTTTATAGCTCTTTAGTAGTTTTCTTTCATGAAAAATAGACTTGTTACATTAAACCTAAAGTTCTCCAGGTTCATTCATGTAGTTGTAAATGCCAGAATTTTGTTCTTTGTTTATGGCTGAATAGGATTCTGTTGTATATTTATACCACATTTTCTTTATCCATTCATTCACTGATAGCTATTTGAAGTAATGCAGTTTTAATTAGCTAGATTTCACCATTTCACAATTTATATAATGCTTCAGAACATCCTGTTGTACATGATAAAAATATATAATGGAATTTGTCTGTTTATTTAAAATAAAAATTTCAAAACTCTAAGATCAAAAAGCTCAATATGTAAGTTTTTAAAACTTAAAAAAATGCACAATACTTAAAAGACAAAAACTGGAAAATATTCACAATATATACTAAAATGGATAATTTTATTAAAAGATAAACAAATAGCTCAATGTGTGAATGTCCAATTGAAAATAATTTAAGTAGTAAACTTACAAAGAAAACAAGAGGTTCTCATATATGATGACATTCCATTTCACTTATAAGAGAGAAATACACATTAAAATTAAACTGAAATACTTTCAATCATTAGCGTAGCCAAAGATCTAATTGTTTGGTAGCACATTAATTTGGGAATTAAGTTCTCTCATACATTACTATATAGCACAGTCTACCTACATGCTTTACTGTTTGATGGTACAACATCCATGGAAAACAATGTGACACAATTAAAAAAAAACACATATCATTCAACCTAGAAATATTTCTTGTTGCTAATTGGCTATGTATATATTCGCCTATGAATAGGTTACATAGATGAAAGACCTTCCAAAACATTTTTGAGAATTTGAGAACATGAAAGAGAACTGATAGAATTAATTGATAGGGAGATTTAAAGACAAAGAAAAGGAAGAGGTATTAGTACTTAGTCTGTCAATTTAAAGTGATTTAAGGGATGTATAATATCACTTATAAGAATAAAGGAAACATAAAGATATCAACAATTTCATAAGAAAAGTTTTTATACCCACCGACCAGCTTTAACAAATCCATGTTATTGCATGTGACAACAGTTGCTTCCCCTTCATTGCTGTGTGATATTCTGTTATTTTGCCTTATCATATATTGTGTATATATGTATTGGTATATATTTGAGAGTGAAATAGCTGCAGGAAATGTTGCCTTTAGTAGACACAGCTTTAGTAGATACTGGCATCACCATTAACAATATCTGTGACATTGTGTATATTTTTAACTGTGTCTTTGCTTCCTCCTCTGGAGGAGAAAATAGAAATGGGAGATAATAGTACTTACCTTATGAAGTTTCTATGAGGATTCAATGAGAAAGTATAGGTAAAAATATTTAGAGCTGTTCCTGGCACATAGTAATTGTGTGTTATTTATTTAACACCTTCCTGATCTCCTATAAGATTGTTCTATAATTCTTTATGTAACATAAACATTTAAAATACACAAGAAAATATTTTGACATATTCTCTCATGATTATATCATTTTCAAAGAGGTATACTTTTATAGTATGTTGTTTTATAATTATTCTATCCAGCAATGTAACATTTTGATTTATTTATTTTATACTTGTTTTAAAATTTTCAAATAAAATTGTCTATATTTGTGGTGCACAACATGATATTTTGATACACATATACATGTGGAATGGTTAAAGAAAGCTAATTAACCTATGTAGTACCTTGCATACTTATTTTTTTGTACTGAAAATACTTACAATCTACTCTCTTAGCAATTTCCAAGTATACAATATATTGTTTGTAACTATAGTCTGTTGTACAATAAATCTCTTTATTTCTCTTAATTTTTTACATATTTTAATCAATATATTTTTAAAACCCCACCCTTCAGCCTCTACTAATTACCCTTGCACTTTCCATCTATTTTTTGTTACAATACCCATGGCTCTATCCTAATTAGCTATAAGAGGCCATGCATTTTGCTAGGTCCTTTGTTCATTTTCTCAGACAATCTTTAGGGAATGCCAACTTATTTCAAAGATGCTGCCTCTGTTTTTACTTCCCACCTCAGCCGGTAGTTGTGCTTCAGAACACAGGTCTACTCTTAGGCAAATCAACTACTTCTATCCTGAAAGGACTATTTCAGGCTGCGGGGATTTTTCTCTGGTTATCAGTATGGGTTTTAGATTTTTGTTCTATGACTTTTATAGATCCCTGAAATAGTATTTTGGAATGTGATTACTTATTAGAAATATAAAAATTAGGTAATGATTTAATGATACTACTAATTATTTACCTTTTATTTTATTTTTGAGCACCTACTAGTGTGTGGCATTTTGCCATCTATTGTTGAAGACTGTAAGACATATAAGTGTAGTTTCTGTTACAAGGGTCTTACAAGTCTCAAAAAGTCATCCAGAAGCTCAAGCAAAGTACTAATTTCAGAGTAGAGTATTAAATTTTCTCCAAATAATATATTCCTTCTCTAACACCTTATAAATACATTTGGCCTATTAAAATGAATATTCCATAATGACATAAACAGAAAAAATATTTTTTCAATCTGTTTATCTTTCAGAATAGTGTTAAAAGGGAACAATATTGTGTTAGTCCATTTGCATTGACATAAATACATGAGGTTGGGTAATTTATAAAGAAAAGAGGTTTAATTGGCTCATGGTTCTTCAGCCTGTACAAGAAGCATGGTGCTGGCATCTGCTTATGGTGAGGTCTCAGAAGGCTTCCAGTCAGAAGATGAATGACAGCAGACATGTCAAAAGGCAAGAGTGGGAGCAAGAGAGAGAAGCGGGTCTCTAAGACTCTTTTAAACAACCAGATTTCAGGTGAATTAACTGAACTGCATCAGAACTCACTCATCACCATGGAGATGGCTCTAAGCCATTCATGAAGGATTCATCACAATGACCCAATATTTCCCACTCAGTCCTACCTCCAATATTGGGGATTACATTTCAGCATGAGATTTGAAAGGGACAAACATCGAAACCATATTATGTACCTCAATATTTACTTCAGTTATTTTTCTTTTGTTCTTAAATCAGTAACAAGAAGACTCAGAAGTGAGGCAATGAGCATGTATGGATCATGAAAGAAGGTGAGGTGATATTTATGGGGTATACCAGGCCAGGCACATGCTGGCAGTGAGTGATAAACTGGTGTCCTAAATTCAGTAAAAATAGAACAAAACCTACTAGCAAAAACTCTGCAGGATAAAATTCACCTTCCATGAAAATATAAGGCAAAGTGCTGAGTTTTATATCCAAACCTATTTGATGCTGAATTCCATCCTTCTTAAACTCTTAGGGCCATGAATTGTAGTTCATTCCTAAACCGGTACCTTAGTAGACTACCTTGAATGTTTCTAAAATCCTCACCTGCCACACATTCTCCAGCCTTTTCTTAGAATGGTCTTAAGAAATGCTTATTACAATCAATAATCTTTTGAGTTTTGTTTTTCTCACAAATGTTTATTTTTAATTCCATATTCTGAGTGTTCCTTCTTTTGAGTAATATATTAAGATTGTAGTAATGTTAAAAAAAAAAAAAAAAAAAAAAAGGCCTAGGCTGGGAGCAATGGCTCACTTCTGTAATCCCAGCACTTTGGGAGGCAGAGGCAGGTGAATTACCTGATGTGAAGAGTTCAAGACCAGCCTGGCCAAAATGGCGAAACTCTGTCTCTAATAAAGATACAAAAAAAAAAAAGAAAAAGAAAAAAAAAAAAAAGCCTGTTGTGGTGGTAAGTACCCATAATCCCAGCTACTCGGGAGGCTGAGTCAGGAGAATCACTTGAACTCAGGAGGTGGAGGTGGCAATAAGTCAAGATCATGCCATTGCACTCCAGCTTGGGCAAAAAGAGTGAAATTCCATCTCAAAAAACAAACAAAAAAAGCCTCTTGTCAGTTTCCACCCCTCTCCCCTACATGGACTTAAATATGTCTTTGTCTCTTGCCCTTATAATACTTCCTTAACCAAAATGTTATGCCACTTGTGTTTCATGAATAGTATGAATCAGAAAAACCAGAAAATGTATTGGTCAGATTTTAAGGCAGTCTATTTTAATAGAAAAAATAGCACAACCCAGGATAATTAGATCCTTTCCAAAGTAAGGATTGTATAATTTAAATATTATACAATAAGTTAGTACATGAGTAAGTGAATGATTAAAAGAATCCTGTCAGTCCTTCTTTTACTATTTAAGAGATGTAGATCACTGTCATTTTATCATACTATATCATTTATTCTTCAAGTATAGAATGTTAATGTACTAGTGTAATGAGTTTTAACAAAAGTCATTTTATAAAGAAAATGCACAATTACATTTTTTCTATAAATACTGATTTGAAAGATGAAATATGATATCTTCATTTTTTAAAAATTTACTTTTTCTGTGCTAGTGTCAATAAAATGTAATCCAACCCAACCAATATTCTTACTCGGGAATTGGAGCCATAAAATATCATGTTATTAACTGGGTAGATAAAGCCTGTCTCTTTAGAGTATAACATTTTTAAGTGCTTTGGTGAATTGCAGGTTTTAAGAACACTTCCAGTAAGGTTTTTTGCTTAAGAAAGAAAAAATCATTGATTTTCTAATATATGTCAAGTATGCTGCTCAGAGTAGAAAAACCAGTTTAAAAAGACAGTAGCTGTGAAAAGCTGAAGAGAATGTGCGTGAGAGAAAAAGCAATTTATTTTACCTAGGAAACTTTGGAAACTGATTTAAACAGAATAAATGGTATAAAGAAATCAGACATTTGTCCAAAATTCTAAATATAGTAAAAGGAGGTTGAAGTGTCAAAAGGCAAACTGCTTGCAAAAGTAAAAGTAGAGACTAGTTATCAAATACTTTTTGTTCAAATTGGTCAAAAGGAAGTGAGAAAAATATTTCTGCTCTTTGGAACATTATAAATTTAACAATTTTCATTGGCAGTGAAAGAATATGATGTCTTTTCATACTTGCAGATTAACAATTACTTTACCTTTATTTATACTTAATTAGTTCAACTACTTTTATTTAAATAAATTGACTTTTCTCTTGCCCAGGCAACGACTGGTTATAAGCACTGGATTTAGGGTCAAGCGGAACTCAGTCTGAATATTTGTCTTGTGATTTCTAGATGTATAACAAATAATTTTCTTGAGCTTTCTATACTTTCAATAATATAGATATAATAATAGCTCCCATATAACAATTGCTTTAATAATAAAAATATATATTCATGCAAAAGTTTTATCACAGCGCCGGCAAATGGTAAGCATAGTAAACATTCAACATATGTCCACAAGGGTGAATATAATAAGGGTATTTATGAGTCACACTATAGCTCTCTCTCTCTATCCCCTTCCCTGTGTATATATCTGTATACAAAATAGTGACACCACACGGAAGTGTCAATACAGTGGATATTTCATATTTCTTGAGTTCCTCATCTGTGAATGCAACCAACCAGGGATTGAAAATATACCAGAAAAAGAGGGAAAAAAAAGAATAATTGAGGCTGTATTGAACATATACAGAGCTTTATTCTTGTTATTACTCCCTAAACAATACAGTATGACTATATACATTGCATTTACATTGCATTAGAAAACATAAGTAATCTAGAGATGATTTAAAGTATAAGGAAGGATTACGTAGGTTATGTGCAAATACTATACTTTTTAATATAGGGGACTAACAAGCAAAATGAGTGTTTGAGGCTTAAATCTTAAATTGTAGAGGTTTATTGAGGCAGCTTGAGGGTATGACCAGGGAAAACATGAGTCACAGAAGCATCTGTGGCTGTTTTTCCCAAAGAAGTTTTCAGGAGGTTTAGTATTTATACATATTTCTTACAAGTAGTGGGAGAGGCAGCAGTGACACAAAGGTTACATACTTGTGAAAGACTTTAATTAGTGCCCAGTAAATCTACATTTTATATAACATAAGGTGAACATTTGAAGATAAAGGGAATAGAGGAAGCAGACCTCTCAGAGAGATGTGAAGGAAAGATGAATTTCAACTTGTCTTTGTTCTGTACATGGGAAGATAAGCAAGTAGTTTTTTGAAAGGGCTGGTTTCTGTTTAGCCCATAGGGAAGAAAGTCTGAAGAGTGTTTTGGGGAAAACGCATGTATAATCAGGTATGTAACATCTTCCATCCCTTTAAGGCCTTGAATTCAGCTTCCAAGGTGTCTCTTGGGTTCCTTTGGCCAAGAGAGGGTCCATTCAGTCAGTTGGGGACTTAGAATTTTATTTTTATTTCTTAGTACTTAAGCATCTGAGGATTTTGGTATTTGCAGGGGGGTCTGGAACAACACCATGAATACTGAGGGGTTTCTCTCTCTCTCTCTCTCTCTGTGTGTGTGTGTTTGTGTGTGTGTGTGTGTGTGTGAGAGAGAGAGAGAGAGAGAGAGAGACTGCATGCACCATAGGCTAGAAAGCAAGAACATTATCACTTATTGAGCACTTACTCTGTGTGATTCTGAGAGATTTAAAGTTTAAATAATTCAATTATAATCAACACACCAATACTATTGTTAGTCTCTGTTTTTAAATAGAGAAATTGAGACACACGGCCGTTAATCAATAGGTCGAGTATGGGCGTTGCATTAAGTGCTATCTGGCTTCCAGCATCTGTGGTCCTAGATGCTACTCTTTATTGACTTTCATGGAAAAATTTGAACTTTGAACCCATAAAGTGACATCAGAAGGAACCAGAAACACACTCTCTGTCTCTGGTTTTCAGCAGCTTCATCAGCATTCTTTTTACAAATGTGGCAGACAAATTAAAGCTTGTGCATCTCTAAATTCGTGTTTTGAAAAGAATTAGTAAATATTGTTAAAGAAATGTTATGGCCACATGCTCTTGATTTTCCCTTTTTAAAAGGCATTCAGCAATCTACAATTGAGGAATGATTTCAGAACATAAAGAGGGACAATTGAGTTTTCTGGCTTTTATCCCAAATGATTGCTTAAGAAACCTTTTTCTGTCATACTTGCCCAACCTTAAGCAATGGAAAATAAATATATTTTATATATAAAATAGAAACTTTTAAATGACTTTTGATCATCTGAAGGGCTTATAGAAATGATTAGAGAAATTAGATAATTCCAAACGGTATTTCTAAGGCTTAAATTACGAGAATAAACCTTTCCTGAGGGTCATTTTCTGGACAATGCAACACTGTGCTTTTGTGAAGAGTTAAACTCACCATGACTCTTATCCTTTAACTGCTGAAATTTCAAGAGACTTGATTATCAAGCCAATGTGATTTTTACTATTATGTACCTCACACACAAATGTAAGGTTTTTAAAGGATTTTAGATTTTTTCTACAGTTAATAATGTTTCAGTTAACTTAGCAATAAAGAATATTTCCACTTATGAAATATTTAAAATAGAAATAAAATATTTTAAGGTATTTGTTACATGATAAGCCATCTTTTCTCATTGATTATTGTTTTGAACTGTTGAAATATTTACTTAACTTGCACTCTTTGATTTTCTGAACTTTTTATATAAGCAGACTGAATGATATTTTTTTACATCAGAGGGTGCAATTTAAGAATTTGTAGCCTAAATCACGCTACCTGACTTCAAACTATGCTACAAGGCTACAGTAACCAAAACAGCATGGTACTGGTACCAAAACAGAGATATAGACCAATGGAACAGAACAGAGTCCTCAGAAATAATACCACATATCTACAGCCATCTGATCTTTGACAAACCTGAGAGAAACAAGAAATGGGGAAAGGATTCCCTATTTAATAAATGGTGCTGGGAAAATTGGCTAGCCATAAGTAGAAAGCTGAAACTGGATCCTTTCCTTACTCCTTATACGAAAATTAATTCAAGATGGATTAGAGACTTAAATGTTAGACCTAATACCATAAAAACCCTAGAGGAAAACCTAGGTAGTACCATTCAGGATATAGGCATGGGCAAAGACTTCATGTCTAAAACACCAAAAGCAACGGCAGCAAAAGCCAACATTGACTAATGGGATCTAATTAAACTAAAAAGCTTCTGCAGAGCAAAAGAAACTACCATCAGAGTGAATAGGCAACCTACAGAATGGGAGAAAATTTTTGCAATCTACTCATCTGACAAAGGGCTCATATCCAGAACCTACAAAGAACTCAAACAGATTTACAAGAAAAAAACAAACAACCCCATCAAAAAGTGGGCAAAGGATATGAACAGACATTTCTCAAAAGAAGACATTCATACAGCCAACAGACACATGAAAAAATGCTCATCATCACTGGCCATCAGAGAAATGCAAATCAAAACCACAATGAGATACCATCTCACACCAGTTAAAAAGTCAGGAAACAACAGGTGCTGGAGAGGATGTGGAGAAATAGGAACACTTTTACACTGTTGGTGGGATTGTAAACTGGTTCAACCATTATGGAAAACAGTATGGCGATTCCTCAAGGATCTAGAACTAGATGTACCATATGACCCAGCCATCCCATTACTGGGGATATACCCAAAGGATTATAAATCATGCTGCTATAAAGACACATGCACACATATGTTCATTGCGGCACTATTCACAATAGCAAAGACTTGGAATCAACCGAAATGTCCATCAGTGACAGACTGGATTAAGAAAATGTGGCACATATACACCATGGAATACTATGCAGCCATAAAAAAGGATGAGTTTGTGTCCTTTGTAGGGACATGGATGCAGCTGGAAACCATCATTCTTAGCAAACTATCACAAGAACAGAAAAGCAAACACCGCATGTTCTCACTCATAGGTGGGAACTGAACAATGAGATCACTTGGACTCGGGAAGGAGGACATCACACACCGGGGCCTATCATGGGGAGGGGGGAGGGGGGAGGGATTGCATTGGGAGTTATACCTGATGTAAATGATGAGTTGTTGGGTGCTGATGAGTTGATGGGTGCAGCACAGCAACATGGCACAAGTATACATATGTAACAAACCTGCACGGTATGCACATGTACCCTAGAACTTAAAGTATAATAATAATAAAAAAAAATTAAACATAAAAAAAAAGAATTTGTAGCCTAAAATTTATGAGAATATCATTAACCAGTCTCTTCCCATTACCCCCACCCTCAGCCTCTGGTAACCACTATTCTACTGTGAGATTCACTTTTTTAGATTCCACATTTGAGTGAGATCATGTGGTATTTGTGCTTCTTTGCTTGGCTTATTTTACTTAACATAGTATCCCCTAGGTTCCTCATGTTGTTAGAAATGACATAATTTTCTTTTTTTATGGCTGAAAGTATTCTATTATGTATATATACTACATTTTTAATAGATTCATGTATGATGAACACTGAAATTGATTCTGTTAATTGTCTGTTGTGAATAGTGCTGCAATAAACCTGGCAGTGCGGATTTCTCTTTGACATCCTGATTTCATTTTCTTTGAATATATACCCAGTAGTATAGTAGGATTGCAGGATCGTATGGTATTTATATTTTTGATTTTTTTGAAGAACCTCAATACTATAGATAATAATGACTGTACTATACATTCCCACCAACATTGTAAGTTCTACTTTCTACATGTTCTTACCACCATTTGTTATTTTTTCTCTTTTTGATAATAGTCATTCTAGCTAGAATGTGGTGATACCTCATTTTGGTTTTGATTTGCATTTTCTTGATGATTGTGGATAAATAGAAATAATTTCTGTCATTCTAGTGCACAAAAGATGACTACAGTCAACAATGTTGTATTTTATAACTCAAAATAGCTAAAGAGAGAATTTTTGATGTTCTCATCACCAAGAAATCACAAATGTTTTAGGTGCTGATTATGCTAATGACAAATTCAATTATTATAAAACATATATATGTATTGAAAATTCACATTGTACCCCACAAAAAGTACAATTGTTATGTACCAATTACAAACAAAACTTTAAAAACTAATAAAAATCATGACACTAGTGTATCAGTTTTATCACCTAAATGTCGCAGGAATAAATAGATCATTTACTAAGATTATTGGGCTTTTTGTTGGTTTCTTTGTTCATTTTTAATCTGCAAATGCAAAAGATTGTGTTACATAATTCTTTAGGTTGAAACATGAAATGATGAAAGAAGACTTCAACTTCCAGGAGAGATTTATTAGCTAGTGAATATTCAGTGCTCCCACCAAAACCACTGGAAAAAAAGTGTATTTAAAACAAATAAATCAACTAGTTCAAGGAAATAGAGAGCTGAAAAGGCAAAGAGACCTTGACAAAGTAAAACTGCAGATAAGGCAACACTTAGTGAGGTGAACTGACTTTTAAAGACTTTAACCTTGGACACATTTCATAATTCCAGGCATGTTTTAGGCAGAATAATAGTATTTAAATCCTGTAAAAAGGAATTAAATTTGCAGATGTAAATAAGGTTGATAATCAACTGGCCTGACATAGTGTGGGCACAATCTTTTCACCTGAGTCTTAAAAGCAGAGAACCTGTCTTCGATATAGTCACAAGGGATGGGAAAATGCAAGGAGAGTCAAAAAAGGTGTGATGTTGCTGGTTCTGAAGATGGAGGACAGCACAACAAGTCAAGGAATTCAAGGGACTTCTGGAAGCTGGAAAAATCTTGGAATTGGATTATCCCCTATATTCTCCACAAGGAAATTCAGCTCTGAGACAGCTTGATTTTAGCCTAGTGAGACCAACGGTAGATTTCATCCTGCAGAATCAGAAGATAATACACATGTGTTGTTTTGAGCTGCAAATTTGTGTAATTTGTTATGGTAGCAATGGAAGATTAATATATTGCACAAACAAGAGTGAGGAAATTCATATTGTGCTACACAGGGCTGTTGCTGAGTAACAGACTAGCAGAAATGTTGACAAAGACTGGGCCTGTCTCAAACACATGTTTGTTTAGTCCTCAGAGAATGGAGGAAGTTGGACACCAAATATTTTATCAAAAAGGTTTTGAAAAACAAAGGGCAACAGCACTCCTGCCAGGAACAGAAAATAAATGAGTTTTTTAGTTGACAAGCCTGAAGGACAAGGGGTGAAGGTGAGGTAGACCCAGCCTTACCTGGACTGATACCCACGCTGAAATCAGTGCAGTCCTTATGTGCACTGAGATAAACTGTTGGCACTCTATCTCTCTTCTCTTCTCAAATCAATTACATGAATGTTAGAGATTTCAACTTTATCATTTCCTGTATTTTTAAATTATCTTTTTTCCCTGCACTTGTGTTTACATATTGTCTCTTAACCTACCTTCCAATTTTCTAATCATGCTTTCTTCTCTTTCAGTTCTGTTAAAATGTCTATCTAACGGCATGTTACTTTCAGGCATTATATTTTACTTTCTAGATGTAAACATGTGGAATTCTTCTATACATTTCAGTTTTCAGTGAGATACTCCATGTTCTCATCTATTTTATTCACCTTATCTTATGTTTTATGTATTATATTGTTAAGAATTATTTAAAATTCCATATAAGTTATCTCTGTTATCTGAATAACAGTGCTTTCGAAGGCTGTGTTCTCTCCTCTAGATTCTTTAACATGTGGTTTTGCCTTCTGGCATGTCTATTGAAAAATGAGACTCCAGATAATGTTTTCTTCCTTCAGAAAGGGGATGATTTACTCTTCGGCTAGAATGGGAGAGATAAATTACAGGTAGGAAGGCATAAAGAGCACCAAAAAGATAAATATTAGATAAATATAATAAATGTTGGGAAGACATTAACTGTATAAAACAATAATAATAGTAATGAGTAATAGGGTTTAAAATATAAGTCTAACTGAAATTCATGAATAAAATAGTGTAGAAGATGAGAGGGAAATACATGACTTTAACTTGTAAACCTCTGTAATATCAAGGAAATCATAACAGCAATATTTTGTAATAGATTGAAATAAGTCAAGGTTACATTTTTGATCTCTAGAGTACTTAGGAGAAAACAAAAAGAATGCTTCATTAACAAGTAATGGAGAAAAAATGGGCTAACAAAGCAATATTGAAGTAATGCAAATAAAGATCAGAAAAAAGGAACATAGAAGTATTTCATAGAGAAAACAAATAGGAAGATATATATATATATAATCAGATAGTTCAATAATTATGTTAAACATAAATGAGCTAAATAATCCAGTGGAAAGACTAAATTTTTCAGACTCAGTAAATGATGACAAACAGATATTTGGGCCTTCACCCATGGCATATTAATAGATTCACCATTTTTATTTACTAGTCTATATGTATATGTGCTCATAAATTGGGCATTATTATAGTTCATGGAGAACATTTACTATACACACTACATTTCTCACATGCAATTATGTATTTTCTATGATTACTATTTGATTTTTTCACACTATTACTTATAAATTGCAGCAATTATTGTCTAATAAGAAAATGAGATATGTTTGACTTAACAAAACTGGGTTTGGTATAAGGTAATTTATACTTAAAGATGTAAAGTAATTACCAATTTCTTAGACAATAGTGATGTGCCAAAACTTAAAGATTTCATTTTTTAAAAATATGTCATCCATTTATTGACAATTGCTTAAAAACGCTGTTCAACTGATAATGATGAAAATGTTCTATTTTTGCTCTATCAAATACATAGCAACAAGATTCTATTTATTTTGAACTGTACACCAATTGCTTTTAGCCACTATCAGGAACTTGCTTATAGTGATCATTACTGTGATGTTCTAAGCATGGACTTTTTTTTGTTTTACTAATTTCTTCTACATTTAGTAATCATAATTATTCTGCAAGAAAGAGTTGTCCCTTCTCCCCATTCATAATGCATCAAAGTGAGTTAAAAATACTCATTTTGCTCATTAAGCTATGATACAATACTATGATTCATAATGCATCAGAATGAATTTAAAATACTCATTTCACTCATTAAGCTATAATCCAATACTATGATTATTTACTTTGCTACACAAATTGTTCTAGGATTGATCATTTAGACCTTCAGATGTCACAGGATCCTTGGGATGTTGCTTCATCAGCCAGAAACTTCTATGGCTGGTGACACCTTCTGCCTGAGTATTGCTTGCACCCATTGGGCTCATTCCACCCACTCAGCCTGACAGGCTGCACTTGTCTGGTGCTATCAGTCCAGATATCACACCTGCAAAGGGTGAGCCAGGTGTGGAGTGGTGAGGGGTGTGTGGGTGAGTATGCACAGGGTCTGACAACTGCGCAAAACCAGGCATGCTGGCTGCTGTGGTGGAGAGGGCAGCCCCAGGTTCTAGCATGGGTGTCAGCTTTGTGCAAGTCTGCAGCTGGACCAGATGTACTGCATGCCACTTCTGCTGCAGGAACCCACATCTGGTTGAGGGGAATGCATTGGCCGAAAGCTTTCAGATGCCAGAAGCCACAGAGCCCCAAAGAGGGTGTCACAGCCCTGGCTTGGTGTGCTCCTAGGTCTGGGCTCCCAGACAGGCTGCAGCTCTTCTTTCCTCCTTGCCCACAACATTATGAAAGGGAGTGGGGGCGAGGGCGGAGCAAGATGGCCGAATAGGAACAGCTCCAGTCTCCAACTCCCAGCGCGAGCAACACAGAAGACCGGTGATTTCTGCATTTTCAACTGAGGTACTGGGTTCATCTAACTGGGGAGTGCCGGACGATCGGTGCTGGTCAGCTGCTGCAGCCCGACCAGCGAGAGCTGAAGCAGGGCGAGGCATTGCCTCACCTGGGAAGCGCAAGGGGGAGGGGAATCCATTTTCCTAGCCAGGGGAACTGAGACACACAACACCTGGAAAATCGGGTAACTCCCACCCCAATACTGCGCTTTAAGCAAACAGGCACACCAGGAGATCATATCCCACACCTGGCCGGGAGGGTCCCACACCGGAGCCTCCCTCATTGCTAGCACAGCAGTCTGTGATCTACCGGCAAGGCAGCAGTGAGGCTGGGGGAGGGGCGCCCGCCATTGCTGAGGCTTAAGTAGGTAAACAAAGCTGCTGGGAAGCTCGAACTGGGTGGAGCTCACAGCAGCTCAAGGAAACCTGCCTGTCTCTGTAGACTCCACCTCTGGGGACAGGGCAATAACAAACACAGCCGAAACCTCTGCAGACGCAAACGACTCTGTCTGACAGCTTTGAAGAGAGCAGTGGATCTCCCAACACGGAGGTTGAGATCTGAGAAGGGACAGACTCCCTGCTCAAGTGGGTCCCTGACCCCTGAGTAGCCTAACTGGGAGACATCCCCCACTAGGGGCCGTCTGACACCCCACACCTCACAGGGTGGAGTACACCCCTGAGAGGAAGCTTCCAAAGCAAGAATCAGACAGGTACACTCGCTGTTCAGAAATATTCTATCTTCTGCAGCCTCTGCTGCTGATAGCCAGGCAAATAGGGTCTGTAGTGGACCTCAAGCAATCTCCAACAGACCTACAGCTGAGGGTCCTGACTGTTAGAAGGAAAACTATCAAACAGGAAGGACACCTACACCAAAACCCCATCAGTACATCACCATCATCGAAGACCAGAGGCAGATAAAACCACAAAGATGGGGAAAAAGCAGGGCAGAAAAGCTGGAAATTCAAAAAATAAGAGCGCATCTCCCCCGGCAAAGGAGCGCAGCTCATCGCCAGCAACGGATCAAAGCTTGACGGAGAATGACTTTGACGAGATGAGAGAAGAAGGCTTCAGTCCATCAAATTTCTCAGAGCTAAAGGAGGAATTACGTACCCAGCGCAAAGAAACTAAAAATCTTGAAAAAAAAGTGGAAGAATTGATGGCTAGAGTAATTAATGCAGAGAAGGTCCTAAACGAAATGAAAGAGATGAAAACCATGACACGAGAAATACCTGACAAATGCACAAGCTTCAGTAACCGACTCGATCAACTGGAAGAAAGAGTATCAGCGATTGAGGATCAAATGAATGAAATGAAGTGAGAAGAGAAACCAAAAGAAAAAAGAAGAAAAAGAAATGAACAAAGCCTGCAAGAAGTATGGGATTATGTAAAAAGACCAAATCTATGTCTGATTGGGGTGCCTGAAAGTGAGGGGGAAAATGGAACCAAGTTGGAAAACACTCTTCAGGATATCATCCAGGAGAACTTCCCCAACCTAGTAGGGCAGGCCAACATTCAAATCCAGGAAATACAGAGAACGCCACAAAGATACTCCTCGAGAAGAGCAACTCCAAGACACATAATTGCCAGATTCACCAAAGTTGAAATGAAGGAAAAAATCTTAAGGGCAGCCAGAGAGAAAGGTCGGGTTACCCACAAAGGGAAGCCCATCAGACTAACAGCAGATCTCTCGGCAGAAACTCTCCAAGCCAGAAGAGAGCGGGGGCCAATATTCAACATTCTTAAAGAAAAGAATTTTCAACCCAGAATTTCATATCCAGCCAAACTAATTTTCATAAGTGAAGGGGAAATAAAATCCTTTACAGATAAGCAAATGCTTAGAGATTTTGTCACCACTAGGCCTGCCTTACAAGAGACCCTGAAGGAAGCACTAAACATGGAAAAGAACAACCGGTACCAGCCATTGCAAAAACATGCCAAAATGTAAAGACCATCGAGGCTAGGAAGAAACTGCATCAACTAACGAGCAAAATAACCAGTTAATATCATAATGGCAGGATCAAGTTCACACATAACAATCTTAACCTTAAATGTAAATGGACTAAATGCTCCAATTAAAAGACACAGACTGGCAAACTGGATAAAGAGTCAAGACCCATCAGTCTGCTGTATTCAGGAGACCCATCTCACAGGCAGAGACATACATAGGCTCAAAATAAAGGGATGGAGGAAGATTTACCAAGCAAATGGAGAACAAAAAAAAGCGGGGGTTGCAATCCTAGTCTCTGATAAAACAGACTTTAAACCATCAAAGATCAAAAGAGACAAAGAAGGCCATTACATAATGGTAAAGGGATCAATTCAACAGGAAGAGTTAACTATCCTAAATATATATGCACCCAATACAGGAGCACCCAGATTCATAAAGCAAGTCCTTAGAGACTTACAAAGAGACTTAGACTCCCATACAATAATAATGGGAGACTTCAACACTCCACTGTCAACATTAGACAGATCAACGAGACAGAAAGTTAACAAGGATATCCAGGAATTGAACTCATCTCTGCAGCAAGCAGACCTAATAGACATCTATAGAACTCTCCACCCCAAATCAACAGAATATACATTCTTCTCAGCACCACATCGTACTTACTCCAAAATCGACCACATAATTGGAAGTAAAGCACTCCTCAGCAAATGTACAAGAACAGAAATTATAACAAACTGTCTCTCAGACCACAGTGCAATCAAACTAGAACTCAGGACTAAGAAACTCAATCAAAACCGCTCAACTACATGGAAACTGAACAACCTGCTCCTGAATGACTACTGGGTACATAATGAAATGAAGGCAGAAATAAAGATGTTCTTTGAAACCAATGAAAACAAAGATACAACATACCAGAATCTCTGGGACACATTTAAAGCAGTGTGTAGAGGGAAATTTATAGCACTAAATGCCCACAAGAGAAAGCAGGAAAGATCTAAAATTGACACTCTAACATCACAATTAAAAGAACTAGAGAAGCAAGAGCAAACACATTCGAAAACTAGCAGAAGGCTAGAAATAACTAAGATCAGAGCAGAACTGAAGGAGATAGAGACACAAAAAACTCTCCAAAAAATCAATGAATCCAGGAGTTGGTTTTTTGAAAAGATCAACAAAATTGACAGACCACTAGCAAGACTAATAAAGAAGAAAAGAGAGAAGAATCAAATCGACGCAATTAAAAATGATAAAGGGGATATCACCACCGACCCCACAGAAATACAAACTACCATCAGAGAATACTATAAACACCTCTACGCAAATAAAATGGAAAATCTAGAAGAAATGGATAATTTCCTGGACACTTACACTCTTCCAAGACTAAACCAGGAAGAAGTTGAATCCCTGAATAGACCAATAGCAGGCTCTGAAATTGAGGCAATAATTAATAGCCTACCAACCAAAAAAAGTCCAGGACCAGATGGATTCACAGCTGAATTCTACCAGAGGTACAAGGAGGAGTTGGTACCATTCCTTCTGAAACTATTCCAATCAATAGAAAAAGAGGGAATCCTCCCTAACTCATTTTATGAGGCCAACATCATCCTGATACCAAAGCCTGGCAGAGACACAACAAAAGAAGAGAATTTTAGACCAATATCCCTGATGAACATCGATGTAAAAATCCTCAATAAAATACTAGCAAACCGGATTCAGCAACACATCAAAAAGCTTATCCACCATGATCAAGTTGGCTTCATCCCTGGGATGCAAGGCTGGTTCAACATTCGCAAATCAATAAACATAATCCAGCATATAAACAGAACCAAAGACAAGAACCACATGATTATCTCAATAGATGCAGAAAAGGCTTTTGACAAAATTCAACAGCCCTTCATGCTAAAAATGCTCAATAAATTCGGTATTGATGGAACACACCTCAAAATAATAAGAGCTATTTATGACAAACCCACAGCCAATATCATACTGAATGTGCAAAAACTGGAAAAATTCCCTTTGAAAACTGGCACAAGACAGGGATGCCCTCTCTCACCACTCCTATTCAACATAGTGTTGGAAGTTCTGGCTAGGGCAATTAGGCAAGAGAAAGAAATCAAGGGTATTCAGTTAGGAAAAGAAGAAGTCAAGCTGTCCCTGTTTGCAGATGACATGATTGTATATTTAGAAAACCCCATTGTCTCAGCCCAAAATCTCCTTAAGCTGATAAGCAACTTCAGCAAAGTCTCAGGATACAAAATTAATGTGCAAAAATCACAAGCATTCTTATACACCAGTAACAGACAAACAGAGAGCCAAATCATGAATGAACTCCCATTCACAATTGCTTCAAAGAGAATCAAATACCTAGGAATCCAACTTACAAGGGATGTAAAGGACCTCTTCAAGGAGAACTACAAGCCACTGCTCAGTGAAATCAAAGAGGACACAAACAAATGGAAGAACATACCATGCTCATGGATAGGAAGAATCAATATCATGAAAATGGCCATACTGCCCAAGGTAATTTATAGATTCAATGCCATCCCCATCAAGCTACCAATGAGTTTCTTCACAGAATTGGAAAAAACTGCTTTAAAGTTCATATGGAACCAAAATAGAGCCCGCATCTCCAAGACAATCCTAAGTCAAAAGAACAAAGCTGGAGGCATCACGCTACCTGACTTCAAACTATACTACAAGGCTACAGTAACCAAAACAGCATGGTACTGGTACCAAAACAGAGATATAGACCAATGGAACAGAACAGAGTCCTCAGAAATAATACCACACATATACAGCCATCTGATCTTTGACAACCTGAGAGAAACAAGAAATGGGGAAAGGATTCCCTATTTAATAAATGGTGCTGGGAAAATTGGCTAGCCATAAGTAGAAAGCTGAAACTGGATCCTTTCCTTACTCCTTATACGAAAATTAATTCAAGATGGATTAGAGACTTAAATGTTAGACCTAATACCATAAAAATCCTAGAGGAAAACCTAGGTAGTACCATTCAGGACATAGGCATGGGCAAAGACTTCATGTCTAAAACACCAAAAGCAACGGCAGCAAAAGCCAAAATTGACAAATGGGATCTCATTAAATTAAACAGCTTCTGCACAGCAAAAGAAACTACCATCAGAGTGAACAGGCAACCTACAGAATGGGAGAAAATTTTTGCAATCTACTCATCTGACAAAGGGCTAATATCCAGAACCTACAAAGAACTCAAACAAATTTACAAGAAAAAAACAAACAACCCCATCAAAAAGTGGGCAAAGGATATGAACAGACATTTCTCAAAAGAAGACATTCATACAGCCAACAGACACATGAAAAAATGCTCATCATCACTGGCCATCAGAGAAATGCAAATCAAAACCACAATGAGATACCATCTCACACCAGTTAGAATGGCGATCATTAAAAAGTCAGGAAACAACAGGTGCTGGAGAGGATGTGGAGAAATAGGAACACTTTTACACTGTTGGTGGGATTGTAAACTAGTTCAACCATTATGGAAAACAGTATGGCGATTCCTCAAGGATCTAGAACTAGATGTACCATATGACCCAGCCATCCCATTACTGGGTATATACCCAAAGGATTATAAATTATGCTGCTATAAAGACACATGCACACGTATGTTTATTGCAGCACTATTCACAATAGCAAAGACTTGGAATCAACCCAAATGTCCATCAGTGACAGACTGGATTAAGAAAATGTGGCACATATACACCATGGAATACTATGCAGCCATCAAAAATGATGAGTTTGCATCCTTTGTAGGGACATGGATGCAGCTGGAAACCATCATTCTTAGCAAACTATCACAAGAACAGAAAACCAAACACCGCATGTTCTCACTCATAGGTGGGAACTGAACAATGAGATCACTTGGACTCAGGAAGGGGAACATCACACACAGGGGCCTATCATGGGGAGGGGGGAGGGGGGAGGGATTGCATTGGGAGTTATACCTGATGTAAATGATGAGTTGATGGGTGCAGCACACCAACATGGCACAAGTATACATATGTAACAAACCTGCACGTTATGCACATGTACCCTACAACTTAAAACACAATAATAATAAATAAATTAAAAAAAAAAAAAAAAGAAAGGGAGTGGGAGCAGGGGTGTGTTTTTCATCTCTGTGTATTACAGCTCTTTCAGTTCTGACATTCGGCGGGTCCAAGTTCTCGTCATGTGTCCAGGAAAAATGAGGTAGTCCAACAACTGGAGGGTAAGCAGGGTGAAGAGGTGCTTTATTGAGCAAAAGTACAGCTTTCAGGAGACCCAAGCCTGGTAGCTCCTTTCTATAGGCAGGTAGTCCTGATGAGTGCAGCTCTTAGCTCAGAAGAGACCCAGAGTGGATAGCTCCTGTCCACATACAAGTTGTCTCAATTTCTCTGTGAGTCTGGCCGAGTCCAGGGCTTTTGTGGGCTTCCTAAAGGAGTAAATGAGTGCTAATTGGTCCATGGGCAGCCATGGATGGGCCTAGAAAACGCACCATAAGTTCTTACTCTGGGCTGCAGTCTCCACTGGGAACTGACAGACTAGCACCCATGCTTCAGGTCGTCCCTGGCTTGATGGTGGATCTTTACCAGGGACCCGCCCATTTCTACCCAGGAGCCTGTCTGCCTCCTGCCACCATCAATCATGTCATCCACAGCATCCAAGCTGTTTGTGCTGAAAGACACCTTCAGGCCCACACCAAGCAGCCCTCACTGCCACTTTGGCCTCCCTCCCATGCTTGTTGGGACCCAAAGTCTGAAGGGGGTCGAGGCAGCAGGGAGCTGGCCTATTAGCGCTGCCCTGAACACATGCACACCCAGCCAGGTGGTGACAGAACCCAGGCTTGTCCTCAAATTTGCTACAAAATCAGATACGGCACCAGGAGTGGAGAGAAGTCAGGCAGCAGCAGCAGTTTCTGCCATCACAGATAATTTCCTGTGTACTTTTGGCATGCCTGCATTCTTTTTCTTTTTTGAGTAGTCCCTTGTTTTTTGGCAGTAGCAGATGATCTAGATTTATCTTGATTTATCTCTACCCCTGCCCTAGAAGTAACCACTTTTCAGGGAACTCTGATGTTTCTTTTATAGAAGAATATTTAGAAACCAAGATCTGGGCACTAGATATACAAATTGCTACCATCATGATATTTCTAGAGTTTTCTTAACACACAGACCTGGAAAATTAGAATTTTTCACATACATGCACACACACATACAGACATGTATAATATGGATATATGCGGGTGTGTTTGCATATGTGTATTATTGGCGTCTCCCACTTGAATCCAGAGCTAGCCTTCCCCTTTCTAATTTATATTTATTTATTGAGACAATGCCTCACCCTGTTGTTCACGCTGGAGTGCAGTGGCACTCCTTTTCTTATTTATAATTTCACAACTTTCTTCTCTTATGCAGAAAGGCCTAGGTCTCCTTACCTGCAATAATATACGTATATGTTTGTTCAATCATATTACAGATATAAATTCGTTTTAGAATTACTAATCCTCACTTCTGGAAAACAAATTTAACTTTTTAAGTATAGAGCTTGTGTACCTGTCTTTTTGTCCTTAGCCTTCAGAATCTTGTACAAAGATTTTTAAAGTTACTTTGGTCAACTCTTTTCTTCCCAAGGCCCATAAGGGTGGTATGTGGTTTATTTTTAATACATATAGATTTATTTGTCTCTTTCTCCACTCAATGTTCAGTACTACAACATCTTGATTGCTTCAAAAGAATTATGTCAATTAAAATTTACTTTTTGTGGTGTAAAGATATATGTGGTTTTTTTTTTTAAATGCATAGAGCCATACATCCACCTCTACAATTACAGAACTTTATAACATATTTGCTTCACAGCAAGATTTCCTCATGTTGATACTTTGTAGTCTGTTCCTGCCTCTATATTCCAAACACTGACAATTAAGGATATTTTAATACATCCCTTTATTTTTTACCTGTTCCAGAACATCATATAAAGACAGTAAATATAATTTTGTATTGTATTTGAGAGTTTGAGGTCTGGGTTCTTTCAAACAAATTATTTTTAAGGTTTATTCATGTGTGAATTAAGTTTGTTCTTCAGGTGTTGCTGATTAGTATTCTATTGAATTGATTTAGTTGTTAGTCCATTAACTAGTTGAAGGACATCTGTGTTTTTTGCACTTTTCAGTGATTAAGAATAAAGATGTCATAAACATTTGTGTCAAAGTCTTCCTATGAGCACATATTTATTTCCCAGGGGTAGATATCTAGTATGCATGAAATTGCTGGGTCATGTCTTTCTCTGAGATTGTCTGTTTTGTAAAATAGCTGATCCATTTTTGCATTCTCACCAAGTAAAAGAGTATTGTTTCACACAAGAATATGCTGGCCATAATTACTCTGGATTTTATTTTAAGTGAAATGGAGAGGCAACAATGCTTTGGCGCATGAGATTACTATGATATAATTTATATTTTGAAATGATCACGTTAGTTTTATATTAAGGGGTGAAGAGTAAAAATCTTAGTAAACTTTTCTAGAAGTACAGTAAAAAGATTATACCATACATCCAAACTCACAGAAACACACAGTCTGTCTTACACACACACACACACACACACACACACACACACACAAATGCACATGATCTTGTTTCAAAAATGATTCCTGGGTCTTCATGTAATGTAAAAACAGTACTTATAACTGAATGATATATTTATATTTTACAAATGTGCAGTATTATACTGTTAGGGATACGTCAAATACCTATCTATATTTATATACACACGTATCTGTGTGTGTGTGTGTATTTGTGTGTGTGTGTGTATGTATATGTATATGTATATGTATATGTATATGTATATGTATACACACACACACACATCCCCACCACCCACATGGACCACACAGCAGGGGTCCCCAACCTCTGGGCCACTGACTGGTGCAGGTCCATTGGCCTGTTAGGAAACTGGGCCTCACAACCAGATGTGAGCAGCTGGCAACTGAAAATTACCACCTGAGCTCTGCCTCTGGTCAGATCAGCAGCAGCATTAGATTCTCATAGGAATGAGAACCCTGTTGTAAACGACACATGCGAAGGAGCTATGCTCTCCTTCTGGGACTCCAATGCCTGATGAACTGAGGTGGAGCAGTTTAATCTGGAAACCAGATCTACCCCTATATCTATGGGAAAATTGTGTTTTAAAACACCAATCCCTGGTGCCAAAAAGGTTTGGGAACACAGCCTTAAAGGGTTTTAAAAAATTATTATTACAGTAATAAATATGAATATCAGAGAGAATAAAACATATAATTTAAAATCTAGAATAGTAAGCCATTTAAATTCATAAAATTAAATACATATATGTTTAATGCTCCCAGTGAAATCATATTAATAAATATTATATAGATATGTGCACAAAATAATTATCTAAATTATATTTTAATGATTATTATTGTTTTATATACTTGGTTTTATATACTTGCAATATTGATGAAATACACTTGTTTTATATACTTGCAATATTGATGAAACATTTGATTCCAGATAACTATACCACAGAGTTAAAACTAAGCAGATTGTTTTAAATACCTTCCAAAAAAATATTGGCTATCCTCTTAAGTGATAGTCAACAGCATGCTTTCTATTTTATATTCTATTCATGGATTTCTGTTTTATGTATTCCATACAAAAATAGTGGCTATTAGATGCATGCAATAATATATTCAAAGATGAAGAAAAAGTTACCTGTCACATAATTTCAGTTTCTGATACATTTGTAGAAACTTAAATTTTATATTTTTCCCCAAAGATAGGCCATTTATTTATTATTTTGTTGTTTATGGCTGCTTACCAGAGTGGTGGCCTACTGACTGTATCTTTCTGTTATTGAGACAGAATCTCATTCTGTTTCCCAGGCTGGAGTGCAATGGCACAAATACAAACCACTGCAGACTCCACCTCCCCAGCCTCAGCTATCCTCGCACCTAAGGGAGGGAGGCTAAAATGGTTGGCTAATTTAAAAAAAAATTTTGTAGAGAAAAGGTGTTGCCAGGTCACCCAGGCTGGTCTTGAACTCATGGGCTCAAGTGATCCTCCAGCCTTGGCCTCCCAAAATGCTGGCATTACAGACATAAGCCACTATACAGACCTGATTTTCAAAGTTTCTGTTGTATATATTTATTTTGAAAGAAAATCATGTGTAATTTATGTTTGAGCAGGTAAACCAAAACAGCTTTAAGGTTCACAAATGTTAACTAATATGTAAACATTTATTAATCTCATCATTTATTCTAATTGGTTTAAAAACTCTATTTTATGTCCTTTTGTCAATGTATCTTCTAATTTAAAGTAATCTCTATCGTCCTGTTTTCTAATGTTATATATTTAGCTATTATAACTACCCTGTAATATGTGAGTAGAGTCAGGTAAAGAAAAGTGGAAAACTCAGTTTAAGTATTTTTGCAAATATAGATTTTTTCTTTTTTGGCACAGGTAGGACTGCAGACTACAACCTAACTTTCTTTTCTTGTTCTCCTTAAATTTTTATTTATTTAATTAGTCTAAGGTTTTGTTTTGTATGTGTGTGTGTGAGAGAGAACAAAAGAGTATTCTGAAAAAGAGAAATGTAGGTTGGGCACAGTGGCTCATGCCTGTAATCTCAGCACTTTGTGAAGTTGAAGTAGGTGGATTTCTTGAGCCCAGGAGGTCAAGACCAGCTTCAGCAACATGGCGAAACTCCCATCTCTACAAAAAAAAAAAAAAAAGAAGAAGAAGAAAGAAAAGAACTACATTAGCTAGGCTTGGTGGCACACACCTATAGTCCAAGCTACTCGAGAGGCTGAGGTAGGAGGATCACTTGAACCCAGAAGGTTGAGGCTTCAGTGAGCCGTGTTTATGCCACTGAACTCTGCATAGATTACAAAGTTAGACCATGTCTCAAAAAACAAAACAAAAGACAAGAAAGGAAAAAGAGAAATGCAATAGGATAAATATTATATGTAATACGTAAATAAAAATTTACATTCCTATAAGGATGATTCGAATACTTCTGCTTAATAATTGTATATATTTTTTAAAATACAAAACATCCATAAATAACGTTTAATGATATTACAAAACAACCTTCACAACAATTCAACTTCTGTGTACTGATACACAAGATAGATAGAATTTTGAAAATGACTGACAAGTTATTTTTCCTGTGTCCTCCAACCATGAATCTGTCATGTTTATTCTTGTTCAAAACAAGTAACAGAAGATGAGAATAAATTAAATGGCCTTTAAAAAAAAACACACATATGACAGACACCATATGGCTTTTTTTCCCCATAACTGTGTTGAATATATTTAGAAAAGACTAGCAAAAGAGGAAGTGAAGTGAAAATTGTTTCAGAAATAGTTTACGTTTTAAACAATTGTACAACTGTCATTTAACATTCGGTGACCCAATATAATCTAGAGCAATAAATTATAAACCCGATATACATTAATGATAAAGAGGCATTGGTTAACAAATCTGCATTAAGGAAAATTTACATATATTAAAAAGTGGAGAGACAGAAAATATAAACCCTAGTACACCCATTGCCTAAATTAAAAAAGTTTTTCAACTCATAAACAATCATCTATCTTCCTATCCTCCCCCAAATCTAAATTATTTTGAGTCAAGCCCAATAATTCATACCTTTATATTTTAAAATGGCCCAGCATGTTTCTCCAAAATATATTATTTATGAAGTATGAGAATATCCTATTGTATATAAAATTAATAAAATACACTTAATGTAATTTAATATGTTATAAAATAGAAGAAGAGGAAATACATTGAATTTATCTTAACAAAGCAGATATTATCTTGATACTGGAGAGAGACAAACATATTTAGAAAATGAACCCCAATATTTCTCATAAACATATGCACAGAAGTTCTTTAAAAATTATAGAATTTCTACTATCACCAAATGGTGTTTATTCTAGTGATGCAATGCTGGTTTATGTAGAAAATCAATCAATGTAGTCCACTATATTATTAGACCACAGAAAAGCATATGATGATTTCAATTGATACAGAAAAATTCTTTTATAAAATTCAACATCTATTCAGAATAAACTCCTCAGGGAAAAAAAATAGAAATAGAGTGGAACTTAATTTGATAAGAAAGCATCTATAAAAAAACTACCGCTAGCATTATATTTAATGGCGAAAAGACTGAATGCATTACTCAAAATTGGAAGTATGGCAAATATATCTGTTCTCACTGCTCTTGTTCAACTTAGTGCTGGTAGTTCTAGCCAGTAAAAATAAAATAATAAAATAAAATAAAAGACATACAGATGTGAAATATAAAAAATCTGTTCTTATTATCAGATGACATATTTGTCTATGTAGAAAATCCTAAAGAATCTAACAAAAATTAATCTACAACTAATAAGTTTGGAAACATTTCAAGATACAATAGGAATATAAATAAATCAATTTCATTTCTATATATTAGCAATGAACACATGGACACTTAAAAACACTGTATAAATAACAGCAAAAATTAAGTACTTAGATACAAATCTAACCAATTAACTATTCACATATAGTATCAACCTATATACAGAATACTACAAATTGTTGAAAGAAATACAAGATCTGAATAAAATAGACATTCTATATTCATGGATTCAAAGATTCAATAGGGTTAAGACATCGATTCTTCCAAATATGTTCTATAATATTTGTGAAATCCTAACAAAAGTAGGCAAAACACTATAGATATTGATAACTTAATCTTAAAATTTTCATGAAAAAGTGAAATACAGAATAGCCCACAAAATAGCGAACAAAAGAATAATGGAGGACTCACATTGCCCAATTTCAAGAGTTGCTGTGTAGCTACATAAGGCATGGTATTGGTGAATGAAAGACATCTAGATCAGTGAATAGAATAGAAAGTCCAGAAATAGACCAACATGAATATAGTCAATTGATCTTTGATGAAACAGAAAAGGCAATTCAATGGACAAAATGTATCTCTTCAACAAATGATGCTGGAACTGGATATTCACATAAAAAATAATAAATAAACTTAGACTTACAACTTTCATAAAATTAACTCAAAATCAATCATGGATCTAAATTCAAAAAAAGTAGGAGAAAGTCTGTGTGTCCTTGTGTTTGGTGATGAGCTTTAGGTAAAATCCCCAAACTATGGTTCATGAAAGAAAAAACATTGATAAAATGAACATTATCAACATTAAATACGTTTGCTCTGTCTTTATGAGACATAAAAACTCTCATTCAAAAAAACACCTGTACACATATTCACACAGCTGTATTCATGATAGCACAAATCAGAAACAACTCAAATGTCCTCCAAGTCAATGGTTAAACAAATTATGTACATGAATAACAACAAATGAACAAATTATAGACACAAGCAACCACCTAAGTAAATTTGCAGAGAATTATTCTGAATGAAATAAAGCAATCTAAAAGATCATAGGTTGTGTAACTGCATTTATATAACATTCTTGAAATGACACAGTTATAGAAATGAAGAACATATTAATGTATGCCAGGTGCTAGGGAATAAGTGGGAGAGGGAAAAAAGTGAGTGTGGCCACAAAAGGGCTACTAGAGGTATCTTGGTGGTGATGAAAATATTTTTTCTTGACAATGTTAATATGTTAGTGTGAACTTGCCCTCCAGTTTTGCAACACATTACCAGTGGAAAAACTGGGTAAACGGAGCACTGTATTTCTCTTAATAATTTCTTATAACTGCATGCAAATTTATTATTATTTCAAAATAAAAAGCTTAAATAAATATGATAACACTTCATTCCTGAAATATCTAGTACTGCTCAAATTCACTCCATGTCCTCATAAACCTTTTTTTTTTTTTTTTTTTTTTTTTTTTTTTTGAGACGGAGTCTCGCTCTGTCGCCCAGGCTGGAGTGCAGTGGCGCCATCTCGGCTCACTGCAAGCTCCGCCTCCCGGGTTCACGCCATTCTCCTGCCTCAGCCTCCCGAGTAGCTGGGACTACAGGCGCCCACAACAGCGCCCGGCTAATTTTTTGTATTTTTAGTAGAGACGGGGTTTCACCGTGGTCTCGATCTCCTGACCTTGTGATCCGCCCGCCTCGGCCTCCCAAAGTGCTGGGATTACAGGCGTGAGCCACCGCGCCCGGCCACTCATAAACCTTTTAAAATTTATTTCTTCAAATTAGGATTGAAACAGTCTTATAAATCACAATTGGCTGATATGACTCTTGAATCTCTATCCCTCTGTCTTTACAATTTATTTATTGAATTATTATCAATCACTTGTTCTTCAATTTCAAAATCTGGATTTTACCAATTGACTGTGTTTTACTGTAACATACACTGTTGTTCCTTAAATTTCTTGCAATTTACTAGCTATGTCTACTTTCTTATTATGACTCATGTTAAAAATATTTTTCGCCGGGCGCGGTGGCTCACGCCTGTAATCCCAGCTCTTTGGGAAGCTGAGGCGGGCAGATCACGAGGTCAGGAGATCGAGACCATCCTGGCTAACATGGTGAAATCCTGTCTCCACTAAAAATACAACAAATTAGCCAGGCGTGGTGGCGGGCACCTGTAGTCCCAGCTACTCGGGAGGCTGAGGCAGGAGAATAGCACGAACCTGGAAAGCAGAGCTTGCAGTGAGCCGAGATCGCGTCACTGCACTCCTGCCTGGGCGACAGAGTGAGACTGTCTCAAAAAATAAATAAATAAATAAATAAATAAATAAATAAATAAATAAAATAATAATAATAATAATAATATATTCATTCTGTGCTTCTGACAGGATACACAAAAATGTCTGGGTAGTTTATGTTTTGAGACATTAGCAATCACTGATGAGCATTGCCTAGATTAATCACTCAATTGCTTGTGAAAAAAAAATGGCAAAGTTCTAACTCAATTATTCCTTTTTTTATCTATTAACCAGGTACTTTTCTAACAAACATTTTCCCTTATTGACTAAATTCTTACATGAATGTATAGATAAATGCTTGATTATTTTTCGTTATTTACTAGTTTTGAAAATATTGATTTGACTACTTAGCAACATATACAGATAAATATGAGTTGTTTCTTTCTTTCTTTAAAAAAATATATTATGCCCTTATGGATTTTGCATATTTAAAGTATTCAATCCATTATGGTTATTATTCTTATCAGTATTAAAAGTACCCCATCTTTGGACAGAAAACCATTTCAAAATGTTTCCCGAATCAATTTGTCAAGGCCGGAACAGTCTTTAATAGCACCCCTGCTTTTGGCAACTGAAAAATATTTCAGGTTTATCTTGGATATTTCCAGGCTCAGCCTTAAAATTCAGCCAATTCCAAAATGAGATTTTATTTTTTTAAAATAGAAATGATATTTAAAGATATCAACATGTGAAATAGATGTGCCTTTTGTGACAATGCTGGCAAACAAGAAAGCTTACTTTGAAAGATTAAAATGTATTTTTGCCAGTGTAACCTTGTAATAGATTCCAGGAGTAAGATTTCTGGGTCAAAGTCAATGTCTAAGTCTGTCTTCTAGATATTGGTCAATTCCTCTCCACAGGAGAAGTTACCATCTTGTATTATCATCAACAATATTTAAGAGTGTGTATTCTCACAGTGACTCATCAACTGAGTACTTTATCAGACTTTGAATATAGGTCCAGATTTAGGTGACAAATAAAATATCAATGTAGTTGTAATTTTTAATGTTCTTATTTATATGAGTTCAAGCATATTTTTCTAGGTTTAAGGCTACTGGCAATTATTTATTGTAAATAATTTCTATTTCCTTCCCATGTTTCTACCAGACTATTTATTTTTTATTCTCTATTAATATAAAATGTATATAACAAGTATTATGTGTTTCATTTCATTAATAAATATTGATTGTATTTCATATTTTGTCATTTTAACTTGAGTGTGTATCATGTTTAAGCCTTCCTTTTATAAGTTATCAAATATATCATTTTTTTCCTGTTTGGAGAGTTATTTACAATTAGAAAAACTTTCTGCACTTGCAAGTGATAGAAAAAAAGTAACTATAGAAAAATATACTTTAATATAATATACAGTCAGGGCTTTCTCTTCAATAAATGGTGTTAGGAAAACTGGATATTCATATGCAAAAGAATAAAATTGGATACTTATGTCAAGTCATATACAAAATTCAACGAAAAATGTATCAAAGAGTTAAAAGTAACACCTGAAGCTATAAAAAAGCTAGAAGAATGCATAATAGAAAATCTTCTTGACTTTGTTCTGAGCAATAATTAATTGTTATAAATGGAACCCCAAAGATTAAACAGACAAATGGTATTGCACAGCAATGGAAACAGAGTGAAGAGACAATTTAAGGATAGGAGGAAATAATTGCCAACCATACATATGAAAATGGGATAATATCCAAAATATATAAAGAACTTAACCTGATAGCAAAAAACAAACAACCTCATTAAAAATGGGCAACGGACATGAAAAAACATAAACAGAAGACACACAGATGGCCAACAGATATATAAAAAGATCTGTGCTCCTATGATTATTGCAGGATTATCCTAAATGGCCAAGATATGGAAACGACAAATGTGTCTGTCAATAGGAAAATGGATACACACACGATGGACACACATATAAACACACATATCAATATTGTTCACCTTTAAAAAAGTAGAACATCCTGGCATTTGTGACAACACGGTTGAACCTGGATGACATTATGATAAGGGAAATAAACCAGACACAGGGGGACAAATAATCCTTGATGTCACTTATATGTGGAATCTACAAACCTTGAACTCATATATGCATTGTAAATTGGTGGTCACCAGGAGTTGAGGGGCTGGGAGGGAGATGTTGGTCAAAGGTTACAAAGTTTCACAAAGCAACATGAATAAGCTCTGAGGATCTGTTTTACAGCATAGTGAATATATAGTTAACAATTATGTATATATAGTTAAAAATGGCTGAGAATACATCTTAAATGTTATCAACAGAAAAAAATAAGTATGTGAGATAATGGATATGTAAATTATCTTGATTGCATTATTTCATACTGTACACATATATCAGAACATCACATTGTACACCTATAAATACGTACTTTTTTGATAAGTATACCTTAATAAAGCTGGGAAAAAATAAAAGAAAACATACAAAGTAATGAATTTGTTTTAGATAAGATGTTTTTGTTTACTATCGACAGATGGCTATGGAAATGTTCAGGGGGTCTGTCTCTTAACAATAATGTTTTAATACATTTATTTTTACATTAAAAAATTTCATTGTGAAATCTGCCCTTTTCTCTGCCCATGCTTCCTCTTTCTCTTTTCTTTCTTTCTTTCAAACACTTTTATGCACTATTTAAAACTTTTATTCATATAGACAATAATATATGTGTGTATACATTATTTTTCTGACATAGTGACTTCACTGTAGCTTTATTTGTTTCATCTATTCTCAAAACTGTTTGGTTATATGTCCCTTTAGACTCTTAAAATATATTGAGAACCCCAATGTGTTTATGTCAGGGTTATATTTATAAGCATTTACTATTACTACATTAGAAATGAAAACCAGTATATTTCAAAGTTTAAAACATCAATATATTCATTTATTTTAAACAGCAATAGTAGATGCATTTTATATATATATACATGTGTATAAATTCAAATATGAATAAGTATATCACATATTTAATTGAAAAATAAATCTATTTTCAAAAACCAAAAGATAGGAAGGCTCATAATACTTTACCTTCTTTCTTATTTTCTTTTTTTAGCCAATCTTTTAATATCTGGTTTAATAGAAAACCAACCACTATATTTCCATATAAGTGTATTAAATTTGTTGTAATACTTTTTGGTTGAGTATATAAAGAACATCTGGTTGCACAGTTACATAGTTAGAAAAGTACAGATTATGTTAGTAGCCTTTCCAGATAACTGCGGATATACTTTGATACTATAGCCAATTAGGGAAGTGGTCATTTATTAGTAGCTATTACAGAATCAGAAACTATATTGATTACATTTGTATTATCTCTTCGTTTACAACCCATTGGTTTATCTTGCACTTTTAATGACCTTTAACATAAGTTCTATTGTTCAACATCATGCATTCATCATTTGGAAAATATTAGTTCACTGACTTATACATATAGAAGCAATAATTTTATTGAATAATAAATATGTGTTTTATATTGAATAAAAATGCTGACATAGATCATAATTGAATATAGAATAATCATATTTGTTGAAATCACTGATGATCTCATTTTAAAACAATATAAGGATTGGTAGACCTTCCAGCAAACAATGCTATATCTGTTTTCCAAAATTTTAATTTTCACTTGAAGTCTCCAATTTTATTATCGGCAACAAAGAGTACCAAGCTTTTACCTGTAAGAGGCACTGGTTAGACATTTTCTGGAATATATCTGCCAAAATCAGATTCTGAATAAACATACAAAAATAAGCAAACAAATTCAGCTAATGAAGCTCACAACTCAAATAATTGCACAAGCCTTTTTCCTCAAAACAAAAAGAAGTGCTCTATATTTTCTTACCATTTCTTTTACAGATCATTAAAAACACCCTCATACTGATTTGTTATTCAGGAAGATTATACATTGTTCTAAAAGTAAGAAGAAAACTAGAATTTCTGGAGTTTGTCATCCTTCCTCAGCATGAGTCTCCAGTGTTTACAAAGATGAAGTACAGCCTCACTACTATATTTTATTTTATAATATATATTTATTAATATATGCATTTAGTTTTTAGCATGTAGTTTGTTATATTTGTTCTAATTTCATTTGTGTGATACAATATTAAGTTATATAAACCAGTTAAGTTATGACAAGTAGACCTTCAGAATCTATTGGAAATGTATCCTCTACTTTTGATTATAACTGAGAGTGATGAGTAACTTCTACTGCATTTTAATGAACTAGATGAACCATTTCCTGTAACTCATCAGTTTCCACTATATACTGCTTTTCTTGTTAATTATGTGGATGAACTGTGTGGCCATGTTCCATAATATGAAATGTAAACATAAAGAAACAGTATGGCATTAATTTTAGTGTTTAGAATTCAATAAGTACAGATATTTTCTAGAGAACTTTTACTACACACACACACACACACACACACACACACATACACACACACAGACACCTTTAAAGTTAAAACAGAATTAATTCACCAAAAGTCTGAATTTAAATTAGCGGTGGTTCCTGAGTGTGATTACCAGCTGTCTAGTCAATTAATCAGTGACAGTAAATTCACCATTAGTTTCTAAACCCCAGTAATTAGAGAGTATATGACCAGACCTCTTGACTCAGATATATTTCACAGATGAAGGAACATATAAACTTAGAAAAGAAGACTGGCCCAAGGTCACAGAATATTTTATTTATTTTTGCCAACACAGTGAATTAGAATAATGGTCCCAATCTTGTTTTGAATATTTCACTACAAATTTATTATAACATATTTAAATTATTTGTAAATATTTAATGAAGCAATTGCACAACTTCCCCATGAAACAAAAATAAAAGATATTTTTGTCATTTCAGCATACTAACTTCTTTGTTCTTTCATTATTTAATTGAGTTTTATACACTTCCATTTTCATTACTGAGTTTTAATGAGGCAAACTTTAAAATATGCTGGACTTATATTTTTAGAAAATGTCTTTGATCATTGAAGATCAGTTTTCTCCCCCAGGTAGATTTAAAAAATAAGCCTGGTCCTTTCATATGATGAAATCTCTTCAGATTTCTTATTTTAGAGTTATAAGTTGCAAATGATTTCCATAAATTACATAATGTTATTTTCACAGATGATAATAACATTTTGAATTGTTTGATTAAGATTAGAGATTATAGCCTTTTTCAGCATGACTTAATTTGGCAGAGCAATTTCCATTAAATTTGTTTGTTTCCAAACTACTATCTCAACATTAATCAGACTCGTTTTCCTACATATTAGAAAATACTTACATAAAGTTCCAAATTAATGCTTCACATTACATATTTCTAGTAATGGAATGAACATTATTCATCTTGTAATAATGAGTATTAATTTTTTTTAACATTTTGTATTCTCACATTATATGAATTTTCATAAACTTTGTCAAATATGAATATAATCAAGATAATTATTGGCAAATGTGAAGTGTGATGATAAAGAAAATGACTGTAAAATATAATTTTTAATCTATTAAAGACATAGATTATATATGATTATCTATGTGTGTGTGTCTACATGTGTATATACATATTTGATGTTTGCTAAAATATGGAATGATATTTGAATCAGTTACATTTTAATGTTTTTATAATTTCAAAATAAATTTGTCAGAATTTATTTGCTATAAGATTTATATTTAAGATGGTGAAAATTAAAGGACAAATGTTTTCATTTTTTATTTTGTGATTGATAGTATCAAAGTGAACACAGTCCAGAGTAGTTTCTTTACAAGTTTATGCCAAAATGACAGAATATTTCCAATTCAAGAATATTGTAGTTTTGGTATAACTATTCCAATTGTTTGCCATCACACATTTATTTTATTAATTTCCTAGTTTAGCAACTTGGATAACATGGACAATATTTATTCATATTTGTATATAACATTTATATATGTTTAACATCACATTGTAAGTTTACATAAATATAATTTGTATTATATTATATAATAATGCATTACATTGTATTTATAAATATTACATATTTCATTTATATGAATTTTACATTTTAATTATAATGATTGTTCAGTTAAAAGTATTATTATATGGTGCTGTTTGTGAAATAGTTTTAACCATTCAATTAAAATTATAAATTTTCCAGAATATTAAGTGTGTCCATATGTAGGATTTCAATAGTGTAGAGACAAACAACATTAATAATTAAATTTTTCATGGAAAGAAATAAAAGACAAAAATATTGATGGAAACTTCTATGTTACAGGATAATACATTTGTTTACAATTCCTTTTGTGCTTTTCACACACTGAAAAGTACATATGTGAAAAGGTATTGATACTCTTGCTATAAAAATTTTTTCTGCAAACATATATTTTATGGTATTAGCAGACACCCAATAAATGTTGATGGAATATTTAGTTATTTAAAATTATCTTTTCTTCAGGTCCAGATGAGGTTATATGAAAAATATTTCTGACCATGATTTTTAGAAAATTCAATTTCATAAATTTGATTTCTTTCACACTAGTTTATTTTTCTTTTACTTAAGTTAGCATCTCTGTTGGATATTTTGAAAAAGATAGAATCTGAACATATAAATTTTAAAAATTTGAGTTGAATACATACATTCTGATGACACAAGATAATATTTGAGAATATACTTTGCAGAGTCCAAAGAGATATCTAAAAGAAAAATATCATTATTATGTTTTATTATTTACAAAATTGTAGACATTTTCAACATTATTAGTACTTTTAAAAATTATCTTAAAAACCTACTTGGATATCAACAATAGCTTGAGTTTGATGACAATAAAAACAAATGACTAAGGAAACATAAGAAATATTGTATCATAAAAATTTTACTTAAAATAGAAACATTATGTTTTATAATTTCACTGTAGAGTCCTAACCCCTCAGAAATGGTGTTTTATATTGCTATATTGGGTCTAGCTGGACTGTTAGTCCATAAATCCTCATTTGTGAAAAGTGATTTCCTCAAGTGTGAAAAGTGGTGAAATGTACAATTTTTAGTGTGAACTTTCTTTATGACTTATGCAAATGCTTCAGTCATGTCTTGTAAAACTTTATCATCCTGTATATTGCTATATCAAATAGTTCCATTTCCTCTCCAATATATAGAGGAACTCTAGAATATCATTTAACACAAAATGCTTATTTGATAAGCTTTATATGTTGCTATAAATAATATTTTCATAGGTGAATAAAATACATATCTTGTACAATATGTTACATATATAAATGTGTGTGTGTGTGTGTGTGTATATATATATATATATATAAATTTATCCTCACTCTTTATTTCCTTCATTTAAGGAAAATACACAATTCCTGGAAGAACAATGATTTGAACCTTACACATCACTAAAAAAATTATAAAATTTATGTTTATTTCTAGAAGACATTTAAAATATTCTGTTGATAAGGTTTTCAGAGAGAATTAATTTAATTAGAATCTAGTTATAATATTTTACATATATTACTCTACTAATACCACAACACAAAAGAAATTAGTGATTAAAGTAGTTAAGTAAGCATTGATAATTTAATCTTCAAAATCACTAAATAAAATTTTTTTATCAATTAAAAGATGAAGACACACAATCCTATTTCAGGAGCAAAGCAACCAACAGTAACAGTGACTATCATGCATTGAACACAGGATAAGTGATTTTGGCAGGCTCATCTTTCCTTCAGAAAGAACTTCACCACAAAAGGATTTAAAAGAGAATCAAAAGCTCATTTTTCCTTAGGAACATTGCTATTCTCCAGTCCACATCACTACCTGGCTTACCATAACAAGAAGCCTAAAGGACAGATATCAATTATAGAGAAATGTCTACATTCTTTTAAAAATAGAATCAAATAATTATTACTGAAGATCAAAGAAATCCTTCAGTACATTTTTGTTTTGAATTTCTACATATATAGTAAGCTAAATTCCCTCTCTCTATATATGTATACATGTATATATGTAATTGAAACTGTTTTCTTTCTGAAATCTTTTCATACAATGCTTTCTTTTGATCCAGTCACTTGGGCACTTGCTATATGGCATAAATTTAAGGAATATTTTATATTCTCATTATGAGGAAAGTAATTTTGCACATTATTGAATTGGAAATCACTCATCTAAAGAGAGATCATCTGTGCATTAGCCAGCATAAATTTATTTTATAGCCTTCATTATACATGAGGGAGTGAAGTGATCATGGCTAGTATCATTAAACAGATGGCAGTGAATTTTTTCTCTCTTCTCTGTAACTCAGAAGGAGTGTCCTTTCTTATTCTACTTCAAAATTAAGTTTAACCTAAAGAATAATGAAGGGTCAATTTCATGTTTTTTTGTTTGTTTTTAATTAGACTGTGGAACTTTACCGATAACCATCATTTTGTTTGCCAATAATAAGTCAGATGATTTTAAAAAATACATCTAAAATCAATCATGTTGACAAGGCCTCAAAAAAACTCACAACTAAATGAATTATATATTAAACAATACCATACCTTTCCAATACATAAGCAATCTATGGCTGATTTCAACCCTAGAAGATCAACAGGAAGAGTGAATAGAACATAACTAGGTGTACGGAAGAATCATTCCAACTTTTAACCACTTTACAAAGGTTGAAGGAATAACTTTGAATCCCTAAAAGCCACGGTTACACAGTGAGCCAGCAGCCACCTACCATCTTTTCCATTGACTCTTTCAGAATACCTTACATTACGTAGGCTGGGGACTGTGCAGGAGAGCTAAAAGGTTTAATACTGAACCAGGATATCGCTGAAAAACTTTGAGGGCATAAATTTAAATAAAGAACAAATGAACATAAAATAAAAAACTAAATCAATATATTCAGAGATGGAAATTAATAGTTTTAGTATTGGATATGAATTGGTAAAATCTCTGATTAATGGCATTTTAAAAAATATTATCAGAATTAGTTAAAATAAAACAAATATATTTACTTGGAAGGCTACAAAGTATGGATACTTAGTAGTAATGAGTATTAAAATTACAATTACCCTTTACATTACTTAATGTATTTTGTGTTCTCTAATATTGCACTTTTCACATGAATTAAATATTATTCAAAATGTTAATGTAATTCTAGGTCTTAGGTCACAGATTAGCATTTTGATATTAATTAAGTTTATTAAATAGCTATAAAACTATTAAGACATTGTTCTCAAAATGTTTGACAATAAATATTTTCTGTGACATTTTCTGCATTTTCTATGACATTGTCCTTTTCTAAGTTTACTGATTAATTGGAATAATTTATAGTTTATTGTTATTTTTACTTTTATCTTTAATTATGGCCCATACTTCATCTCTAATATTGCTTATTTCTTTTTATGTACCATCATTGTGGTTTTTCTAACCTATTAACTTCAAGGGTAATAGTTTAAATCTTGTTTCTTTGATTTTTATTTATTTCATAATTTTTACTTTTTCTCTACTTTCATTAAGTTCTCTATTACACTTTTTCAAAATTGACTTTAGCTCATTAATTTTAATTTTCTTCTTATTTAATATGTACACTTATGGCTTAAATTTTCCTCTAAATACTTACTTTTCTGTCTTCTACAAGTTTTTACATGGAATGATTTCAAAGCCCATTGGTTGAAAATATTTTCTAATTTCCATTAAAATTTCTTATGTAAATCAGCTGTTACGGAGAAATATTGTAATTTAAATTTATAAATTTGTATACATATAGATGTTTAAAGTTTTTTTTTTTTTTTAATTGAGGTGTATATTTGTGTTTGCAGTCAGGTAATTCATACACTATTGATTGATCAATATCTGCTGAGACTTGTTTATTAGCTCGTAGTTGTAAATTTACCTAAGCATTGTACTGGGCTGAACAGATGGTAGATTGTATGTTTTCTCATATATATACACACACAATATACAATATATAGTATATTTTCTGATATATAGCTATATATAGATATATATATCAGGAAATATATAAATATATGTATATATTTATGATATATATATTTATGTATACACACTCAGTCTAAATTCGTTCATGTTGACCTTACTGTCCTTCTTAATTTTGGTTTCCAGTTATATTAATTTATAAAAGAGGCTTGTTAAATTATTGTAAAATTTGATTGCAAATGTAGAAATATAATGGAAATAAAAAAATTCCTGCAACTAAGAAAATTTATACAGTCCTTTAAAATGAGATCTTCCTTAAAAAGTAGAGTAAAAGATCATTTCTACATTTAAAAAATTTAGTTTCTTTTAATAAAAAAGACCAAGATATATAATCACTGGGATACATTGTGGGCTAGAAGAAACGTAATTATATGTAATCAGAGAATACTTTTCTTAATTTGAAAGATATGAAATTGTCATGAAAAGTATACTCACCAGAATAAATAAATAAATATTAATTTAAAGTTAATGCTTAAGGGGTAGAATGTATACAAAGACATAATTCTTAAAGTATTATTGCACAACTATAAGTAAATGAATAAATGAATTATATTTTTATATAATTCAGATCAAAGTCCAATGTCTATCCATGATAAAAAAATTCCCAGTATTCTAGAAATAGAAGTGAACTTCATCAACTTAACAAAGCATTTCTACAAAATTCCACAGCTAACATCATACTCAATGGTGAGAAACTTGCAGCTTTCCCAGGAAGATGAGATAAACGGAGGGATGTTCCCTCTCACCACTGCCTTTCAATTTCATGCTAGAATTCCTAGCTAGCACAGCAAGACAAGACTGGAAGTAAAAGGTATACAAACTGGAAAGAAAAACATTAAAAGTGTCTTTATTCACAGATGATATAATCATCTTTGAAGAAAATCCTCAAGAATCAACACAAAAAAATACATGAAACTAATAAGTAAACACACCAGGTGTTCTGAATAAAAGGTAAATATACAAAAGTCTATTTCTTTCATATATGCTAGCAATAAACAAGTGAACTGATATTGATTTTTTGGATTAAACTCTCAAAAGCACAGGCAAAGCAAACAAAAATAGAAAAACGGTATTATATGAAATTAAAATGTTTCTGAACAGCAAGAAGCAATCAACAGACTGTAGAGACAACCTACAGAATGGGAGAAAGTATTCACAAGCTATGCAACTGACAAAGGGTTACTATCCAAACTACATAAAGAACCCAAACAACTCAATATCAAAAAATAACAACACTCTGATGAAATGGGCAAAAGATCTGAACGGACATTTCTCAAAAATAACATACAAATGCCTACAAGTATATGATAAAATATCAACATCAATAATCAAATACATGAAAATTATTACCACAATGAGACATCACCTCATCCCAGTTAGAATAGCTATTATCAAAAAGATTTTAAAAAATCAAATGTACATGAGGATGTGGAAAAAGGCAAACTCTCATATGCTGTTGTTGAGAATGTAAATTAGTAGAGCCACTATGGTCAACAGTATGGAGACTCTTCATAAAACTAAAAACAGAACTATCATGTGATCCAACAATCCCACTACACACACATATATAGTAAATATACATAGTAATGAATATATCAAAGAGATATTAGCACTCCCATATTTATTGCAGCACTATTCACAATTGCCAAGATATGAAATCAATCTATGTGTCCATTAACAGATGAATAGATTTTAAAATGTGGCATATATACACAAAGGAATACCATTCTGCCATAAAAAAGAATGAAATTCTGCCATTTGTGACAACATGGATGAACATAGAGAACATTATGTTAAATGGAATAAGTCAAGCAATGAAGGACAAATGTCACGTGTTCTCACTCAGAGGTGAAATCTAAAAAAGTTTATCTCATAGATTTCACCTCTGAGTGAAATCCATGTTGTCACAAATGGCAGCTCTTTAACTCAAAATGGATGATAGACCTAAATGTGAAACACAAAACTAAAAAAATCCTAGATGATAACACAGTATAAAATATAGTTGACCTTGTGTTTGGCAATTATTTTTTAGGTATGACACCAAAGGCCTCATTCATGACAGAAAGAATTGATAAGTTGAATTTTAGTAAAAGTAAAAATTTCCACTTTGCAAAAGACATATGAAGAGAATAAAGATAAGCCAAAAACTGGAAAAGAATATTTATAAAATACATATCTGTTAAAGAACTATTCTTCAAAATATATGAAGGACTCTTAAACCTCAACAATAAGAAAACAAACAAACAATTAAAAAATGAGCAAAAGACCTCAATAGCCCCCTCACCAAAAAAGATTTACAGATGACAAACATATGGAAAGAAAACTGGAAAACAGGAAAATGCACTCTGAAATTAATTACTACCACATACCTCTGGTAATGTCCAAAATCTAGAACAGTAACAATAAGTGCAGGTGAGGATGCTGAACAATAGGAAGTCTCATTCATTGTTGGAGGAAATGCAAAACGGTACAACCACCTTGGAAGACAATTTGGCATTTTCTTACAAAACTAACTATTCTCTTCATATTCAATCAAGCAATTATGCCACTTAGTATTTACTCAAAGGAGGTGAAAGCTTCCTGCATACAAATCTTTAGCAGCTTTATTCATAATTTCCAAATCTTAGATGCAACCAATATCCTTCAGTAGGTAAATGGACAAACAAACTTCAGTACATCTGGTGATGGATTGTTATTCAACACGAAAAATAAATGAGTTTTCAAGGCATAGAGGAAACCTAAATGCATATTATAAAATGAAAGAAGCCAATCTGAAAAGCTATGTGTTGTATGATTGTAACTGTATGACATTCTGAAAAAGTCAGAATTATAGCAACGTTGAAAATGAATTGTAGTTTTCAGAGATTGTTAGGTGTGAAGAATGAATAGACAAGCACAAAAGATTATTGAAGCAGTAAAATTACCCTGTATAATACTATAATGGTGCATATATGCCACTGTACTTTGTCCACACTCATAGAATATACAACAAAATAAGTGAACCTTAATGTAAACCATGGACTTTGAGTAATAATAATGTGTTAATGTAAGTTCGTCAATTGTAAAAATGTACCATTCTGGTGGGGGATAATGGGGAAGACTATGCATATACGGAGGCACTTGGTTTATAGGAAATTTCTGTACCATCCTCCGAATTTTGCTGGGAAATCAACTATTCTAAAACATAAACTCTACTTTAAAAAAAAAAAAAGCATGAAATTGTGCTGATGAATGCATAAACTGAAAATCAAAATCTACCAAAACCTCATATACAGAAGCCTTTAATACAAAGAAAATCAACAACAGGGTAAAGATCTGGACTATACTTGATGGCTTCTCCTATAGCAACTAACAGGATGACTGCAAATACATATGTGCCACTAGATTAGGAAAACACTGTTTTGTCATAGCATGGTAGCAGATATTCAATTGAGGCCATTTTAAAACTGTTCAACCAATCAATAACAACTTGGTGCAATGAATTTGCCTTCATGAAACAAGAAATCGGTTTTAGCCTCTACCTTCTCTACCTTCTTAAAATTAGATAAGAAGATAAGGATGTATTATTTCAATAAACAGCCTTACAGTAAGGCTTTATAATACCACCCAAATTACCACAGTTTTATATATGATGGATAACTTTATTGTTCCTGAAAATCCACAAGTCTTTTAATTTTTTGCTGCTATGGAAAAGCATTAGCTCTAAAAAAAAAAGCCATTATGAGATTATTTTTGCAACTCTGCTCAAAAATACCATATCTAAGTAGAATGTCTTCTCTTCACTAACAATAATAATTCTGGTTTAGTGTTTTTATTATATTAACAATTATACATTAGCAGTCTCATCATCTGTTGAGATTCTATTCCATTTAATATTTTAGCATCTTTTAAGACTTAATTCGTATATGTCAAAGAATGTTAAGATTACCTCTAAGTATCTGAAATAAAAAGACAACCCAAAGCTATTACTGATTATCATAAAAGACAACGATATTCATCAAGTACAGTCTCTCTGAGTAGAACAGAATACTAATATTATGTAGAACCTTGATACAGAGTTATTGGCAGGTGCTCAAAATTTTAAGTGTTTTGACATCACATACAGAAATTCAGATACTCAGAAGAAACTGTTGTTGATTGTGTGGCAATGAGAAACATATATGTTGGAGTTCATTTCATAAATTTGTCGATAATTTGAAAACCTTGAATAAATTGATTGATTAAATAATTGAATATAAATTAAACAAAATAACACAAAAGAGATTTTAAAATCTTCAAATGGCACTAAGCCCAAATTATTTTACAGGTGAATTCTGCCATATATTTAAGAAACTTTAACTCAATGCTATACTAGTAGCAACAGCTACATGGGTATGGAGAATAGAACACAATGTTTCTTATATATTCTATTTCAAAAATAAGTAAATCTTGATATGAAACTAGTAAATATAGTCCTAAAAAGAAATAATAGACCAGGGTAATCTACAAATGTTAATAATACAAACCTCAAATAGAAATAACAAAACATAAATCAGATCTTTAAAATAGCATTATATCAGGTCAACATGGTTTCTTGTTTGGAATAAAACGCTAATTAGGAGATATTCCTATATTAGAAAATCTAGCAATATAGCTTGCATATTAAGAGACTAAAAGAACAAAAATAAATTAATTTTTTCATAGATACTGAAGTTGCATTGGTTGAAGTTAAATACCTAGTTTGTTTGTACATATAATTCCTAATAAAATTAGAATACAATATTTCCTTGCATTTTAATATGCATATAAATGTATAATATGCATTATACATTTGTCCAAACTCATAGCATGTACAACATAGCAGGTAAATATTATATATATATGTTAATATATAACATATATAATAAAATATATAATAAAATAGTAAGTACCCCCTTCACACCTGATTTTTAACATTAATTGGATTTAGCTAACAACATAGACAAGATAAAATTATAATTGGTTTTGGTAGACAGAACAATGGCCCCACAAAAATGTTTATAGTCTAATCTCTGAAACAAATGAATATGTTATAGCACGTACACAGCAAGGAGATGTAAGGCTGAAAACACAAATAAGTTTGATATTTTACTGACCTTAAAATAATGATATTATTCTAGATTATCTTGACGGGTTCATTGCAATCGGAAGACTTTTTTGTTTTGTTTTGCTTTTTAATGTGAAAGAGGGAGGCAGAATAACTAATGTCAGAGTGATGCAAACAATGAGCCAAAGAACTGGGCAGTCTCTGGAAGCTGGAGAAGACAAGATGGATTATTTCCTAGAGTTCCCGCAAATGGAACACAGCTGGCAACACCTTAGTTTGGCCCAATAAGAACATTTTGAATGTCTGACCTTCAGAAATGTAAGATAATAAGTTTTGTTTTGCTTATTTAAGCCACAAAATTTGTGGAAATTTATTACTGCATTTACTAATAAAAACTAGTAAAGTGCATAAAATCCTAAAGCAGTTGAAAGGTTTTATTATCTACAGATAGTATACACAGAAGGAAATGTATAATTGGAAAACCTGAGTGTATTGGAAATTTTTCAAGAAGTAAAAACATTTACAAAAGAAGCTAGAGAGAATTAATATGTGAAAATCATTTTTTTGCTTAGAAAATATATAGAAATAAAATTATACTTAAAAATAATAAAATACAAAGAAATAATTTTAAAATTAGCTTGAAATATTTATGTAAAATTTTTAAAGATTGACTTACATTCTTGGTTTTTGTTCTTAAGAAGGAGTCTCCTTCTGTCTCCCCGGCTGTAGTGGGGCAGTAGTCTGATCTCGCCTGCCTCCCTGGTTCCAGCGATTCTCTTGCCTCAGCCTCCTGAGTAGCTGGGACTGCAGGCACACCACCATGCCCAGCTAATTTTTGTATTTTTAGCAGAACAGGCTTTGAAACTCCTGGTCTCAAGCGGATCTGCCCCTCCTGAGCCTCCTAAAGTGCTAACTTGCATTCTTAACCATGCATTGATGAGATTAAAAACACAAATACTCAGATAAAAATTTAATTCACAAATATTAATTAGTACACTATATTAATTTGTATATGTTCCCTAATTAAAAATATGCAAAACTGAGGCTGGGCACAGTGGCTCGTGCCTGAAATCCTGGCACTTTGGGAGGCCCAGAGGCCGAGGGGGTGGATTGCTCGAGCCCAGGAATTCCGGACCAGTCTGGGCAACAAGGCGAAACCCTGTCTCTACAAAAAATTAGCGGGGGCATGATGGTGTGTGCCTGTGGTCCCAGCTACTTGGTAGATTAAGGCAGGAGGATTGCTTGAGACAGGGATATCGAGGCTGCAGTGAGCCTTGTTGAGATCACTGCACTCCAGCCTAGGTGACAGAGTGAGACCCTGTCTCAAATAATAATAATAATAATAGTAATAATAAATAAGCAAAGCTAATGTAAACAATCAAAGTATATAAACAAAGTTTAACAAGTGATTCTGAAAAGAATGAGATGATGGTAGTTTTTTCAGATGTTAGAAATAAGCCATATTTGATATTGCCGTAATATGGCTCTGTAAATGCAGTAGAGGAAAGAAACTAATATAGAAACTCAGGAAGACAATCAGGTATGGCAAATAATACACAATAAATCTTTGCAATTGCAAATGATTTGACATAATTGTCAAAAACATAAGAATTTACTTTTCATAATCTTTTCTCAAAATTAACCTTGTTAAAGTCCCAACTCAACATGCGTAATAAAGGGATAGTGTGAGTTTCATAATTTATGACAATGTATCTTATAAACTATAGTAATTTTTAAATGGCTTGAGCAGTGCTAATGGTGAAAAATGTTAGCTGAAAAAATATTTCTTTAATTATGTGCTAATTCAGAAACTTGCTGTGTAGAGAAATATGAGACTTTCTGGTAATTGTCATTTTCCAGATTAAGTTTCTATGAAAGCTAGATAAAATTTCCCAGTCCAGTCAATACTAATTAACATTTTAATTGGCTCATGACACATTTGGGGGGTAAAAAGTTCCACTTAAAAAATCTAATGGCTTTTTTGTTTTGTTTTGTTTTTTAGGCACTTTTTTCAAGCTTTTCTACATTATTAATTATACTATTTGCATAATTTGAAAGCATCTATGAAGTTAACACTTTATAGACGTACTTTAAACACATTTCATTTTTATTGACTTGCTCATATAAGTATGTCTTTTCCACTAACATCTGCAGTGATATCATTTTGTGTACAACTGAGAAGCAATATTCAAATAAGAAAAATTAAATTGCAGAGAGAGTACATTTGATAGAAGCATAATAGTTATTAGTAAATTATTCAGTAAAACTTGTCCCATAAGAACTACATTTAAGCTCTGTAGCATACTTTCCATCAAAAAAACATGACAATCTTAATGAATCAAATCTAAAAGTCATATTCTCCTCAGGTGAGTAGGTTAATTATCTATGCAATTAGTTAATTGCAAAAAACTTCTGTTATTGCTACCTACTTAAAAAGGATTGTTGACATGGTCTTTTAGATACATATTTTATGAAAAATGCTATCTGTAACAAATTTTGTTCTTTCTGCCTCTGAACAATTTTTAAAATATTGATAAATTTCTCAATTCATAAAGATGAAATGTAAATGTTTTAAACAGGAATTTTCAATCTCCTGTCATTTTGTATTTCCACATATTAGATCTCACCTATTTGCTTAAGCAAAGTCTGTATATGATACTACATTATTTACAAAGTGTTCTAAAGTAATGTTATTTCCAAATCAATTTCCTTTTTAATAAGATTGAGGAAAATAGACCTCTTAAGAAAGCTTTTATCTGTAGCAAGTTAGAAGATACACCACGTACAGACAATGCTACGGAGCAATTGATTGGGAAAAGTCAAAATGTTCTTGTGTTTTATTTATTTTTGCCTGTCTTTTGCAAATTATTGTTTTGAGTGTTACTTCTCATTAATTTGTATTATTTTGAGTGTTACTTTGCAACCCAAGAAGATTGTTCCCGATAGCTTTCAGGCACCCAACAATAAGTTATTAGACCTTCACAAATAGTGGAGGAAAAAAGGTATATCTTTCTTATATCTAAGAAATAGCATACTGAAGTTAAATAGGTCAAAAAGTTGTTTGTTAAAATTTGATGTTATTGTACTACCAATGAAACAATAAACATACATACATTTTATGTATGTTTGTATACACACACATATAATATATATGTTACAGTTCTTGCCTCAATATTTGAATATGTCTGTAAACATTGTGAAGCACTCGAAAGGGCAGACTCAACTCTATTTAACAAGAGGATTGAGGGTGAAATAAATTCTCAACAAATTTGAAGTCAAAACAAGCGAGCAAACAAACAACAACAACAAAAAGCAATGCACCTGATAGTTCCTTGCAGAATCAGGGATTAATTAATAAACAGTCTCATCCCAAGATAAGGAACTTCATATTACTTGTCGAGTGAGATGTGAAAATCTGTGATTACTGTATTACACCCATTCTTCCATTTTCTGGGAACGTCTTTCTACTGGTGTTTCCATGTTCCACCATTACACATTGGGGGTATATAGAGCAGATGTTTTGCCTCATATTTAGTGCACAGTTCCAAAGACAAACATAAACATACATGGTGAAGAGACAAGGGGAAACTCTTCTGCTTTCCGGGAATTTTGAACTCTTACTGTATAGGATTTAGGTCTTCCATAGGGAGCAAGTGAGTGTGTTCAGTGTGTCAGAAAGAAAGTGAACCAAATAATTTCTTGTGAAAATAAGGGACTGTGTTAGACCTTAATGGTTATTGTTAAATATTCAGTTCCTCTCACTTCTGAAAGGGCTGCAAAATTTAGCAACTTTTTAAATTTAAATTAAAAAAAAAAAACCAAAAAGGATAGATTTTTTAAATATATCATACTGTTATACTAAAACTATGTTTTTCTGTAAAATTAAAATTTAACTAGGCATCCTATATTTTACCCAACAATTCCACCCTGTGCCACATGACAGACTCTGCTACTAAGGCTCAAGAACAATCAAGAAAAGCCATTTGGCTAGTTTTACTAAAAGCTTTTGAAGGGAGATGATGCATGTCACCTCTAGATAAAACTATTTAATTGTCGCTATGCAAGTCTTTTTACATTCTCCTAGCTCCAGGATCCAAGAGATAGATCCAAGAGATCTTCTATCTCTAGGATCACTTATACTTGAATTAAAGTAGACTTAAATTCAAAAGAGATTATACTTGAATTAAAGTAGACTTAAATTCAAAAGAGATTATACTTGAATTAAAGTAGACTTAAAAACAAGATGCTGGAATAAGATGGAAGCATCCTGTATTGCTAATTCACTGGCCTCTAAATGAGCAACAAATAAACATGGGCTGTTTGATATAACAGATATCAAATCATCACTATGACATCCAGATTTTTCTTTTTCCTTTTGTTTTACCAGAGCCTCCTACCATTTAATATTATCTTACTGAATCTCTTACCTCACTTGCTCTCCAACCATCCTGTACTTTTGCTACAGCATGCATAGAGACTCATAGGCCAGAGGCATAGTCTCAAGATTTTAAAAAAATGAATAAATAAACAAAAACAGCTATTATATCTTTGAGGTAGGAATGGAATTACACTGAGTTATAGTACTAGTCTAATTTCCATGCCCAAGCTCTCTTTCACTCAAATAAAATGATGGCTTCTTATGAGAAATTAGCTGCAGATCTAGAAAAGATTTATTCTTTTTGAAGAACATTAGTAGATTGAAAGATGAAGAAGTTAGAGAGATTATTTCATTATAGTAATCTCTACTTTTCTAGAGACAAAATATCTCTCTTTATCTTATTCATATAGATAGGCTAAATTTACTGTCAATGGGATCCAAGATACCTTGTGTCAACATGTCAGATTGAAATAAAAGCAGTGCAGCCCTTTAGCACTAGGTTGAGGAGACAGGATCTTAATAAATGTTGACATTGGGAAAATTCTGAATAGGCATAGAAGAAGTCATAATAAAGAAAATAAATTTGAGGAAGTAAAACAATAAATTGAGCATCTTTGGGGGAAGAGAAATTACAGGAAAGCCAACAATGTTCATTTTGTCAAAAGCTGTTTTTGTTTTGTTTTGTTTTGTTTTGTTTGAAACTGGGTTGCTAATTAGGGGCGCAGACATAGTAATTTTTCATATTGAAAAGTTCCAGGGAAAAGCTACTCCATGTCAGTAATTCCTTGCAACAAGAGGAAGTTATCTCACCAATTGTGAGAACCCAGAAGAGAAAGCAGCTGGGTTGCCTACTCCAGTACAGTAGAAGCACAGAAATGGTTAAAACCAGTCCCTAATAAGAATGGAAGCTAAGATATGCATCAAACTTTGATCTTTCTCATTTTGCTAACATAATGACATAAAGAACTATTTGCAGAGACCAGTCAATTTTGTTTTGATGTGACACTTACATGTGACATTTCAAAAATCAGATTAAGCGTGTTGAACTACCTACTGTGATATATGCCATCAACAAAATTGACACAACTCATACAAAACAAAATCTGCTTATTTCTCAGATTAATATATTTGAATTAATTTGATCACAAATGTAAATAATCAAGTAAGTCATTTGAGATCTGTCCCTGTTCAGAATAAAAATTAGAGAGACTCAATTTTTTAACCACTCATTCCTTAAAGTTGAGTGCAGTTGATAATGCAGAATTATCAATCAATATGGCATTCTGTAGAAACAATTTTGTTTTAATATTATTTGTCAAAGAACACACTCACAACCTGTTAAGGCAAAATCTATTTTGAGATTATAATTGATGTGTACTCATAATTTAATAGTATCCTTTTAAAAGAAAAGAGACAAACTCATTTACTTGTGTGTGTGCATATGTGCTTCATTCCATCTTACCCTGGTTCAAAATATATACCAAAATACTTAGAGGCAATAGAGATATTTAAATCTATTAGTGTATTTTTGAAATATAATCTTGTTTCTCATTGAATTTATTTTTAAATAGAAAATTAATTGTAGACAGATTACTGGATTCCAAGATAAAATTTTCAGGTGCTACCTAAAGGAAATATTGTATATTATGAAAAACAACAACAACAAAATACAGTTAGAAAGTGAAAAGTTCTTTTAAATATTGATTCAAAGTAATGATAAAATATTTTTTAATTTTGAATTTAAAATTGTAGTCTTATTACAACCAGAACCTTCAAAATATGACAGTTTTTATATCTTTTAATACCAATATCCATCTGATCAATATTGTTAATAATATAATGCCATTATTAAGAAGATTGCATATTTTCTGTACTTTTCCTTAATACAGAGTTAATTGAAACACATTTATTTAGATATGTTTGCTTGTAATATGTAAGCTGAAAGGCCAATAGCTTTCATCTCACTACTTTTGTACAATTAACACATATCTAGTGAATTGGGTTGTATTTCCGAAAGTTCTAAATGCTGTGCATCATTATCATAAAACTGCAAATGATTACATGTATTGCATATTTAAATATTTTATTTAGTCATTTACTAGAAAACATTTATTGAATTATTATTATGCACCAGACTCTAACAAAAAATATAAGTAGAGAAATTTTGAAGCATACAGTTTTAAGGTGTGAGAACAACCTATAGTTATAACTAATTTTATAATATCTTTCTATTTAAGCACATGAGCAGATTAGATGACATTAAATTGTCTCATTGAAATTCATTATATGATTGCCCAAAACAACACACAGAAATACTAAAATTAGCCAAAAACCTGGGAAATTTAAAGGAAAAAAAATTTGTTAAAATCTGAGTGGGTTTGTAATTTTTGAATTATTGATAGCAAATAATTAAAGATTATATATTTAGACACAATTTAATAATAGTTTCTCAAAAAATACTGGACATGTATTAATTAATACCACCATGTCCAAATAATATACAGGATTTTATGTGAGTAGCATGGCGATCATGTACAATATCACCATAATGTAGATAGAAAAACTAATGTAAAATGAATGAGAAAGAAGTTGAGTTATACACAATAAATTTGACAGGTCTTAGAAAATTAAAGATAAAGTGAATATATTCTAAGAATATAATATTCCTAGAAATTTAGGAAATTTTTTTAAAGTATGTATAGAACATATTAACATTATCATATATTTTATTATATATATAAATTCACACACACACACAAATACTACAATGTTATGTGTAGTTAATGTTACTATCAAGTTTTAAAGTTTATTTCTTATTTTGAATCATCTATTTTCTGTAATACAATATAATATAGGTCTAAAATTAGACTTTTTTTATTTTTAGAATTTTTAATATTTTAAAATGTATTTTATTTTTAAAGTTAACTTTTGTTGTAAGATTTAAAAGTTATATTAATAATAAGTATTTAAATATTGTTTTCTATACTTTCAAGCTTGATAACATTTACAGTTTTTTTTTTTTTTTTTTTTTTTGAGACGGAGTCATGCTCTGTTACCCAGGCTGGACTGCAATGGCACCATCTTGGCTCACTACAACCTCTGCCTCCCAGGGTAAGTGATTCTTCTGCCTCAGCCTACCAAGTAGTTGGGATTACAGGCATCTGCCATCATGCCCAGCTAATTTTTGTATTTTTATAGAGATGGAGTTTCACCATGTTGGCTAGGCTGATCTTGAACTCCTGACCTTAGGTGATCTATCTGCCTCGGCCTCCCAAAGTGCTGGGATTACAGGTGTGAGCCATCACGCCCAGCCTACAGTTGTTTTTTAAAACTGCAATCTTATTTGGCTCGTTTCTATTTTGATTCCCAAAGATAAGCACCAATAAATGCCATTAATTTTCATGAATATAAAAATATTGTTTATAACCCTATCAACAGTTTGCTGAGGTAATGTTTCCTTCCTTGTTTGGTTCCAATGCCATGTCCACAATACGTCTAAACACCTCTCACAGTGCCTGCCACATGATAGGTACTCAAAATGGTTTGATGAAAGAATAATAATTACGCCTAAGTTTAGACATGATAAATATAGAGCAAATATTTTAAATTGTAACATATTTAACATGAGAAAATATCTGAAACATATGGTTTAGAGATCTTATTTTGTTGTTGAATAAGAAAGAGATATCGACTACTGAGACCACTTAGAACCTTTTCTTTAAAAAGAACATGAAGGTGAAGATTAAAAGAACAGGAAGAAAGTAAATAAACTGCAGCCATGTAAAGGTTGTGTAATATAATGTGAACTTCTATTGTGATAGCAAACAACTATGTAAAGGCAATGTCAACTGAACTTTCTCGCCATTGTTTTGACAGTATGCATACCAATTTCATATTTTTTTCAATCAACATCTATCATTACAATTGCCAAGAATACCAGTTACAAGTTGCTAAGGTATTTCGGTCATGTGCCTTACAGTCTATTCGTGGAATATAGTAAACATGTAAGTAACATAATAAATATTTCAGGCAGTGATAAATTGCTTGGTGGAGGCAAAACAGCATATAATTACAGAGATTAACTTTACTGAGGATATGGCATTGCACTGATGTCTGAATGGTAATTCTGTTCTTATCAAGCTAAGATTTGAAGGAAATAGGTGTTCAGTCAATGGTAACAGTTACTGCAAAAGCCTTAAAGCTAGAGTAGATTCAGTGAACTAGAGAAGAAAGAAGGACTTTGTTCAAGAAGCAGAGTGAAGAAAATTACAAGGAAATTGCTGGTACTTAGTGAGTATTTTTGAGGGCATGGCTCACCATGTTAACACATTAACACAAATACAAGAGAGGAATAATTTACAGGTATATGACATATCCTTTTAATGTATACAATATCCTATTTCACTTTATAAAACAATTGCCATATAAATTTGTTGCACCTAAATAAACATTAATATATGGCAAACAACTGTAATGACAACCAGTTTTTAAGATCTAATATATTTTATTTTTATCAACTGACTGAAAGGTTCAAATTAGTTTTAATATATATACAATTGGAAAGTCAAGAAGAAAATTATCTATGTATATGTTGTTTCACACCATCTTAGAAAATATTAATTGTATTCACCTGAAGAAAGTTTGTAGACTGTCTGCAGTGACTAAAAGATTATTGTATCACAAACGAACATTTCTAAATTTACTTTTAGTTTTTAAATGCACGGCAATACACAAATCCATTATCTTCTGAACTAGGGAGACCATTAGACTGTGGAAAAATTTTAAATGCCAAATATTAACCATCCTCAGATTTCAAGACGTTAATATACAATATCATGAATTTTTCATGCAAAGCTATCCTTTTATCACATTTTAGTTCAGTGGTCTAGAAAATCTTCTACAAAATGCAGATGTTTTAATCAGGACTTCAAATAAACATTGTTGCAAGGATGTCGAAGGAGAAAATAGAAGTAGTGGCATAGACAGAGATAACACTTCACCAAAATTTGGGGTCGGTGGACTGATGTGCTTCTTAATGTTTTTAATGTTCTTCATCCTTTAATGTAAGAATTTCTTAATAATAATTATTAACATGATTTTGAAAAAAAATCTCTTCCACTTTTAAAGAAATTTCTGGAGAGGAAACACATTGGTCATAAATACAATTGTTGTTTATAAAGTAATCAGAGGTATTTGCTATTTAAAAAGTCCCAGATCAAATAGAAAAAGAATTAATGCTTGATTCTTTCTATTTATCAGTTTTCAATGTGTGTGCATGTGTACAATTAACTTATGAATTTAAATACATTTGATGAATTACAATTAATTATAATCACTATGCCTATTGCAGCTTCATATATCCCATCTTTGGCCAGGGGAAGTACCTACCTGCAAGGCAATATCTTGATAGTTTTGTTATCTTAGAAATCTCATATATTTTCTTTTCTATCTGATATTTTAAGATACTTAAGATTGATACTCCATATTGATATTAGTTTAGTACTACAGAGGTTTTACTCGTTTTATATAGTAGTTTCTCTTTCCTTTAAAACACAAAGAAACTCGGATTTTCAGAAAATTAGGAAAACAGGTTCAGAATACTCTCTATTTATTTGCTTTGACATGTTACGCTCGTAAGTGTCATGATGTATCAATACGAATAGTAGCAATTACTATTAGTTTCTTAAAGGGATATTTTTGCACAACTCATGTTTAAAAGTCTACTACAAGTAAAATGCCATAATAGACATTGCATAATATACTCTATAATAGCCTCATTTGTTCTTGTTTTACAAAATCTATACATTTCTTAATCATTACCAGTTTTTATGTTGATGTTTCTTTAATAATTTTACTCAAGGGAAGATAATTTTTGGCAGATTTCCCAGGGGTGATTCATGCAAATGTAACTCCCCACGTAAAGTTGACTCATGGATTCCACATGTGTACATCTCAGTGATGTACAGTAAGTCGTAAATATTCATGGGTTATGTGTTCATGGATTCAGTCATCCACAGACTGAAAATATTGGGGGATATGTCTACACTAAATATGTATAGACACTTTCTTCTTGTCATTATTTCCTAAATACATTATAACAGCTATTTATATACCATCTACATTGCCTTAGGTATTATAAGTCATCTAGAAATGATTTAAAGTATATGGGAGTATGTGTATAACTTATATGCAAATACTATGCCATTTTACATAAAAAGGACATAGATATCCATGGATTTTGATAGCAAGGGGTGTTCTGGAACCAATTCTCCATGAATATAAAGGGGCAACTGCACATGCGTGTTGGCAACTTTTTTCCAGCCATTTTTTCTTGAAAATCAACGTTTCAAGTAAATTCTTGACTCATTTTTTCATACGGCACAGAGTAATATTCTTGAAGTTTTTACTGTAACATAATTTTCTATCTTTCATAAAAATCTCAATCTTTTACACTAGGTATATAGGTTTTTTGTTTTTTAAAAAACTTTGTTCTTCAAAATTAAAAAATGTTTCATGTTATCTATTGCATTGTATGCTAAAATGCATTGTCATATTTCAAATTTCAGGAAGTGTTTCATAATATTTTTTGCATTGTACACTAAAAATGCAGTGCTATGTATATTTCAAATCTGTTTAAAAAATTTAGGAGAGTTTTTGAAATTATGGTTTGTAATATTTGTTCTATTTTATTTTTTCAGTTCTCTATCTCAGAAATTTCTGTGAAGCATATGTTGGGTCCTTTTTGGATATCTTTAATATTTTTCACTTTCTTGAATGCTTTTAATATTCCTTTCTTCATTTCTTTTTACTTTTAAAATATCTTTTTTTTTTTACTTTGCTTATCTCTTTTCTTCATTTTAGTCTTAGTTTCTGATGTTTTTTATTTTTATTTTATTTTTTATTTTTTTGAGACGGAGTCTCGCTCTGTCGCCCAGGCTGGAGTGCAGTGGCGCGATCTTGGCTCACTGCAAGCTCCGCCTCCCGGGTTCCCGCCATTCTCCTGCCTCAGCCTCCCGAGTAGCTGGGACTACAGGCGCCGCCACCACGCCCGGCTAATTTTTTTGTATTTTTAGTGGAGACGGGGTTTCATTGTGTTAGCCAGGATGGTCTCGATCTCCTGACCTCGTGATCCGCCCGTCTCGGCCTCCCAAAGTGCTGGGATTACAGGCTTGAGCCACCGCGCCCGGCCAGTTTCTGATGTTTTTTAAAAAATTTCCAATTATTCCTTGAATTCTTTAAAGTTACATCTGAGTTTCTCTAATTCTAATATATATATATTTTCTCTTTGGTATCATTTACTTAAGCCTTTCAACTGATTTTGAAACAATTTTGATCTGTTCTGTGTTCCTGTCTTTCTGGCATTGTTTCATTGTCAGCAGTAAAAAAAAGAAAAGCAATCCCTGACATCTTCAAGCTGGTTTGGTATTATCAGCAAACCCACAAGTGTTTTGAGAAGTTAACCTGACATTTGTCAGTAAGTTTTAGCCCACCTCTGCAGAATATAAACGATTTTACAAAGCCTCAACATCAGACAGAGCCACCTTTGACCATGATGCATCAAAATTAAAATAGTAAATAAGATCTTTCAATTATTATGACACACACACACACACACACACACACACACACACACACACACACACACTCCAAACCATAAAAATTAACAAGCAACCCTCTACCTTGGCTACTATGAGTGGCTGCTACTTCTTTAACAATTAGAGCTTTAAACTTACTGTAGTCTTACTTCTAGATATTTATTAAGAAAGATTCTCGGCCGGGCATGGTGGCTCACGCCTGTAATCCCAGCACTTTGGGAGGCTGAGGCAGGCGGACCACAAGGTCAAGAGATTATGTTCATCATGGCCAACACGGTGAAACCCTGTCTCTACTGAAAATACAAAAGTTTTCTGCGCGAGGGGGCGAGCGCCTGTAGTCCCAGCTACTCGGGAGGCTGAGGCCGGAGAATCGCTTGAACCTTGGAAGCACTGGTTGCAGTGAGTCGAGGTCGCGCCACTGCACTCCAGCTTCCCCCCCAAAAAAAAGAAAAAAAGAAAGAAGGAAGGGAAGGGAGGGAGGGAGGGAGGAAGGCAGGGAAGGAGGGAGGGAGGGAGGGAGGGAGGAAGGAAGGTGAGTTGGTTCTCATCATAAAATTACCCATTTCTGACACTATCCAATTTCTAAATTCTAAAGTTCCACTTCAGTAAATGCTACAACATGAGCCCAAATACTACCAGTCCTTTCTAACACGCGCTTACTGAAACACACTACAGTTTTCCACGATGTGTAGGCTCCCTTATTGTAATGAGCAATAGAGCAACTTGTTCAACAATAGGTGTGTGCCTGATTTGGGGCTTAAACATATTATCACTAAGGATGATGTTTAAATTGTCTTATTACTTGGAGTAACACCAGAGGTTCGTTGTCTCACGACCGTAGAGAACAAGGACACAGACACACAAAGAGTGAGGTTGATAGCAGAAGTTTAATAGGCAAAAGAAAAATAATAGCTCTCTGCTGCAGAGAGGGTCCTGGAAAAATGGGTTGCTGAGTCCAGGGTGAAATGCAGGGGCATTTATAGATGTCCTGGTGGGGAGGTGGTGTCTGATTTAGATAGGACACAAAAAACTGGTTGGACCAGGTGTGCCATTTGCACAGGGTGTGAATCTCTGGCCATCACCACCCCAATCTTTTATTATGTAGGCAAGTTCTCTGCTTGAGCTGCACCATGTTGCTCATTTCTTTAATGTGGTACACGTAGTAACAAAAGGGAAGACGGATCCTCCATGTTGGACCTGCCTCTCCCCAGGTAGCCTTTTTCTACTGACACAGCTACCAGCATTCCCCGCTGCAAGCTTCCAGCCTCTTTATTTATGTTTGCAGCTTGATTTTTCAGCCTGCTATTTGTTAGAAAAGAAATGATTTTGGGGGCTGCTTTTTCTTAGAAGGAAAATTCCACCGAGGAATTTTTTGCCCTATCTGCCTAAGTAATATATTTCTACCTCCTGTATCAATATTGTAGTCTTTGGTCTTTCATTTTCTTAGTGAAAATAAAATGAAAAAAATGATAAAAATGTGATTTTTATGATTTGGGCTTGTGTGTGTGCGTGTGTGTTTCAGACATAATAAGGATATGTGTTCTGACGGCAACAATTTCTGATGTTAAAGTGTAATGGTAGGGTTTTTATTGTAACTTTTAACAGGAAAGTGTAGTTTAGAATACCTTTTTAAAACTTTAAGGAGGTTCTTAATTCTGTTGTTTTGTCTCAGCGCTCAAAAATATGATGGTTTGCCTTCTGAAGTTCTTACCTGTATCCCCATGACTCACCTTTATCTAGATTTGCTTATTTCTTCATATGTGGTGTCTCAGTCATTCTTAATTTTGTGTCTACTCTCAGAAGTTTACCTTAGCATAGGGCCATATCTTGGAAGGAGAAATCTGGTTTATGAAAATTAAGTTTAAAAACCTTCATGAACAATGTTGAATAAAAGTCAGATACTGGATCTTCAAGTTTCATTATGTCACAGATAAAAAACAATCATTATTTCACCTTTTAATACATAATTTGCTGAAGTTACTTCCTTTTCATATTTTGTCAAAACCATTTTATCATCAATTAGTTTTGAATTACATTGAATAATATGTTTGCATCTGTCAAGATAATTATATGGGTGTTTTTCCTTTTAGCTGTCAATTTTATGAACGATTGGAGATTTTCAAGTAGCAATCTGCATATGCATTCACAGATCTCCTTGGTAGTAATGTATTGCTGTTCTTAATAAAACCATATGTATTTGCTAATTTTTTCATTTGTGTGTGAGAAAGATTGGAAATTTCTCTGCCTCTAATGTCTTGGTTAGGATTTGTTATCAAACATACGATGGACATATCAAAGGCATTCACACACAGGTGTTCTATGTTTTCTCCAGCCCCGGAATGACTATAATATTCCTTTAAAATTAAACTTAGACTTTTAAAAATAAACTTTTAAAAGACTCAATTATTTTTGGGTACACTTTTGAAAATTATTTTTCAATACATTTGACAATTTCATCAGTTATCAAATTTATCATCATAAAGTTTTTTTATAACGCTCTTTTACATTCTAATATTTTAAAAAACTATATTAATTAAAATTTACATAAAATAAAATGTACCAATTATAAGTATACAGTCTAATGGCTTTTCACAAATGTTTACACTCCTTTAGATTTACCACCATTAGATTCCAAATATAAAACTTTTTCACTGATCTTCTTTTATTTCTAAAGTCTATTTTTTTTTCATTCCTGGCCTAAAGAAGCCCCTGATCTCCTTTCTATTACAATAAATGAATTAGACTTAACTGTCCTGGCGTTTAACAAATATTGTATCACTCAGTAATTCCTATTTTGTACATATTTGATTTCTCTTAGCATGCTTTTGAGGTTTATATGAGCTGCTACATTTATAATAATGGTTTATAATATTTGTGAGAAGTATTCCATTGAATGCATAAGGTATAATATATTTATCTATTCACCTAGTGATGGTCATTCAAATTGTTTTCAGTTTGCAGCCCTATGAATAAAACTTCCATAAAATTAATGTAGAAGATTTTATGTAGATATGTATTTGATTTATCTTGTGTATATACATATGGATACAGTTTCTGGACCATATGATAAGCTTAATATTTAAGTTTATTAGAAGTAACATATGGTTTGCCAAAGTGGTTGTACAATTTTACATGTCCCTCAACAAATTATGAAAGTTCCCATTGCACAACCTCCTAATATTTGGCATTATCTTTTTTAATTTTAGAATTTACAGGCTGTGTGATATCAAAGTTGCATGATATCTCATTGTGATATTATTTGATGACTAACAAGCCTTGACATCTGTTTATGCAATTATCAGAGATTCATGTGCCTTATATTTCCCTGAAGTGACTGTTGAAATACGTTGGCAATATGTAGAGGGTGTACGTTCTTTCATTGTGGAGTTGTAAGTGTTCTTTGTATATTTGGGACACATTCTGTGTCAGAAATATGCATTGCAAGTGACTTCTCCCAGCCTGTCACATATATTTTTCTTTTCTTTTTTTTTTTTTTTTTTTCTAAATTTCAACTTTTATTTTAGGTATAGGAGGTATATGTGCAGGTTTCTTATATGGGTATATTGCACTTAGGTGGTGAGCAAAGGATCCAATAGGCAGTTTTTCAATCCATGCTCACTTCCTGCCTCCTAGCTCTATTTGTTCCCAGTGTCTATAGTTCCCATATGCTCAATGTTTACCTCCCACTTTTAAGTGAGAACATCTAATGTTTAGTTTTCTGTTCCTACATTAATTTGCTTAGGGCAATGGCCTCCAGCTACGTCCATGCTGCTACAAAGGAAGTGATCGCATTCAATTTTTAAGGCTGTGCCGTATTCCATGGAGTATATGTACCACATTTTCTTTATCTGACTCACCATTGATGGACATTGTTTACATGTCTTTGCTCTGGGGAATAATATGGCAATGACCATATAAGTGCATGTGTTTTTTTGTATACCAAAAGGAAAATAGATCATTATATTTTTGTTTTTTTAACAATGACTTTGGCAGGGTGAATTTTTCCTTTTGATGAAGTGCAATTCATCAGTTTTATTTTTCTTTAATGTTTCATGCTTTATGTACCCTACATATAAAATTTTGCTTACCAATTAGTGTGAATAATTTTTACTATACTTTTTAAAAGTGTATATTTGTATTCCTGTATTTTAGGCCTGTAATTTCATATAATAAAAAATAATATCAATTTTACACAATCTGTTGCAGAGATAATAAAGTCTGTTTGGATTTTATTTTGTTACTTATAATGAAAATTGCAGTATTCTTTCACTGTTGATCAATCTTGGAAGGAGTTATAAAGTTTATTTGTGTTTATGAAAAAGCTATTTTTAACATTGCTAATCTTTTCTATCAATTTTTTGTTTTCCAATTCATTTATTTTTGCTCTTTATAATTTTCTTCTCTTTCCTTTGGGCTGATATTAATTACCATGATGTTATCAATGCTACTATTCTTATATATTTTTCTTTTTTTCTAATGTATACATTGAAAGCTATCAAGTATCTTCTAAATTTTGTTTTATCTGCACCTTACTAGTTTAATATTTTTCTCAAATTCTATTAGCTCATTTTCATGCTGCTGATAAAGACATGTTGGGGACTGGGTATTTTATAAAGAAAAAGAAGTTTAATGGACTTACAGTTCCACGTGGCTGGAGGGGCATCACAATCATGGTGGAAGGTAAAAAGCATATTTTACATGGCAACAGGGAAAAGAGAGAACTTGTGCAGGGAAAGTCCCATTTTTAAAACCATCGAATCTCACAAATCTCATGCAACTTATTCACTATTATGAGAAAAGCACTGGAAAGACCCACCCCCATGATTGAATTACCTCCCATCAGGTTCCTCCCATGACATGTGGGAATTGGGGTAGTTACAATTCAAGATGAAATTTGGGTGGCAACACAACCAAACCATATCACATATCTACCTATATTTAAGAATATATTTTATAATTTATATTGTGATTTACATTTTGAATCATTAGTTCATTATAAGTAAAAATTTTTTTAAGTAGTTGGAAATTTTTAACTTTATGTTATTGACTACTATCTTAATCATCTTATGATAAAAATTGATGTATTTTAAAAATATATTCACAGCTGATTAATAATGGTTTGTGCTCAGTTTTGATAAATATTCCATGTGTACTTAAAAAAATGTGAATTACCTTGATTGGGAGTAGATTTTGTTTACTTAGATTAATTGTATAGCTTGTGTTTTCAGATCTATTATACTATTACCAATTATTTCTCTTTATTATATTAGCTATTAACAGTGGTGTATAAATGTCTCTCATTATTTGAATATGTATGTATATATAGATAGATGTGTGTCTATATGTAAAAGTGTGCCTATGTTTATATATGTGCATATATTTATATGTGTTTTTTAAATTACAAAATATGCCTCCATTATCTAGTGATTTATTTTTTCTTAAAATGTACTTTAATTATAATTAGTACAGCTGTAATATCTTTTCTCGTTTTGTGTTTACATTATATTATATTGTATCATTTTGCTTTTTAAGCTTTCCATGTCCTTATCTATAAGAAACTTATCTTTAAAGAAACATGAGGTTATGTTTCACATTTTGTTTTCTGAAAAATCATAATATTTTTCTTGAACTATTTTATTCATCAATTTTTCATATTCATTTTTCTTCATTTTAATTGCTCTACAAAATAATGATTCCATTTTCTCAGTGAATAATTTGTGAGTTATGCATATTTAAAATTGTATTAGCAATTTTTAAATAAATATAGCAACATGAATATTTTAACAATATTAATTCTTCTAATCCATGAGCACAGGATATCTTTCAATTTCTAATGTTTTCTTCAATTTATTTTATCAGCATTTTATAGTTTTCTGTATATACAAATTTTACCTTTTTGGATAAATTTATAATTAATTTTTTATTAGTTAATGAAGAATTAATATTGTTGAAATAATCATACTACCCAAAGCGATCCACACATTTAATGATATCCTTATCAAAATGTATTTTCATTTTTCACAGAAATAGAAAATCCATGAATATGTACAAAACCACAAAACATCCTGGATAGCCAAATCAAGGTAATCTTAAGCAAAAAGAAAAAGCTGAAGCCACCATACTCCCTGATTTTAGAATATGTTATAAAACTATTGTAATCAAAAGAACATGGTGCTGGCATAAAAACAGACATACTGATCAACTGAAGAGAACAGAACCCAGAAATAAACCTAGGCTTTTATGGCCAATTGAGTTTTGACAAAGATTCCAAGAACACAAAATGGGGAGAGGACCATTCCTTCAATAGATAGTGTTGTGACAACTGGATATCCACATGCAGAAGAAAGAAAGTGGACCCTTAACTCACAATATATAAAATAACTAATACAAAATATACTAAAGACTCAAACATAAGACCTGAAACTGTAAAATTACTGAGAGAAAACATGGGAGAGAAAGTGACACAGTATGGGTCTATGCATTAATGTTTTTAGATAGTACCCCAAAAGCACAATCTATGAAAGAAAAATAGACCAATGGAACTACATTAAACAAAACGTTTCTGCACCGTAAGGAAGGAATTAGAGTTTAGAGATGTCCCGCAGAGTGTGAGAAACTGTTTGTATACTATGTATCTGATAAGGAGCTATTCCCTGATATCTAAAATATACAAGGAACTCAAGTAAGAAAACAAATTATCCATTTAAAAAATGGGCCAGCTGGGCAATGTGGCTTACGCCTGTAATCCCAACACTTTGGGAGGCCGAGGTGGGCGGATCACCAGGTCAGGAGATCCAGACCATCCTGGCTAACACGGTGAAACCCCGTCTCTACTAAAAATACAAAAAAACTAGCCGGGCGAGGTGGCGGGCGCCTGTAGTCCCAGCTACTCCCGAGGCTGAGGCAGGAGAATAGCGTGAACCTGGGAGGCGGAGGTTGCAGTGAGCCGAGATCGTGCCACTGCACTCCAGCCTGGACAACAAAGCGAGACTCCGTCTCAAAAAAATAATAATAATAAATAAATAAATAAATAATGGGCCAAAGGCCTAAAGATACATTTCTCAAAAGAGGATAGATAAATGGCCAACATATAGATGACAATATGTATAACATAACTAATCGTGAGTGGAATAGAAATTAAAATTACAATGTAATATCACTTCACACTTGTTAGGATGGCTATGATCGAAGAGAAAAAAGAGTTGGTAGGTTATAGAGAAAAGGAAATCCTTGTATACTGTTGGTGTGAATGTAAATATGTACAGGCATTTTGGAAAACAGTATGGAGGGCCCACCAAAAAAGAATTAGAGTTACCTTATGATTTGGCAATTCCACTTCTGGGTACATATCCAAAGGAATTGAAGTCAATAGGTTGAAGAGACATACGCTCTCATGTTCACTGCAGCATTATTCACAATTACCTAGATAGAGAATCAACCCAAATGTCCATTGTCAGATGAATGGATTTTAAAAGAATGTGGTTTATACACATCATAAAATACTCTTCAACCTGATACAAGAAAATAAATTTTTTTATTTGTGACATTATGGATGAACCTAAAGGAAAATGTGTCAAGTAAAATAAGCCAGAAACAGAAAGACAAATACTGCATAATCTCACTCATATGTGAATCTAAAATAGTCAAACTGTAGATATAGAGAGCAGAATGGTGGTTACCAGAGGATTGATGTAGGGAATAGTGAGGGAGGGGACCAGGAGATGTTGGTGAAAGGACATAGAAGAAAAGTTTTTGAGATCTTTTGCATAGCAGGATACCTATAGGTAATAATAATGTGCTATATATTTCAAAATAAAGAGTAAATTTCAAATGTCTGACCACAAAAAAATGACAAGTGAGGTGAAAGATATGTTAATTAACTTGATTTAATCACTATATATTGTTTACACTTATCAAAACATCACATTGTACTTATAAATGTATACAATTAAAATTTATGAATTAAAATAATATTAATGAAAAATATTTCAACATGAGTATTAATAACAGTTTAAGGCAAATAAATACTTTTCCACTTTCCCAGCCATACTAAACCATTAGAATACTTACATTTTAGCAACTAAACAGTTTGAATAATTTTTATGAGTTTTTATTTCTAATATATTTTCAACGTCACCAGACAATTCTATTGCTTTTTTGGGCTGGCAATAAGCTTCCATTTTATCTCTGCCCTTCTAGCATGTTCAACTGGGAAGCTTTTGTATTTTCTAGAACTTATTCTTACAGTTCTAAACCTTAATAATTATCTCTCAAGAATGCTGAAACTTCTGTTCTGTTTAATAGATTTTTCTGTTAGGTTATTTTAGCCTCTCATCCTGAACTATTGCGAATGTTTTCAGCATAAAAGTAGCAGGTTTAGAGATTCCTCCAAGTCTTCAAAAGCTTTGCTGTTTTTTTTTTTTTTTTTTTTCTTTAACTGAGCAGGAGTCTTTTTCAGATGCAATGTCTTCTACCTGTGCACAGAAATACCAAAAAAAAAAAAAAAAAACTTTCTGATGCTTAAAAACTGCCACTAAGATAAAAGGAGCTATACATGTAAATTTACCTTTCTGAGACTGCCCATGTTCTAGAGTTCTTAGCACCTCTAGTTTTTATTTTCTCAATTTTTTTTCTGCCATCACAAAGATGATTTCTGTATTTAATCTGTATTCTACTTATCAGAAGAATTGATCTAGTTTCTCCAATCTACCTTCATCTGTATATTTAAAGTTTAAAATGTATTTTTTAATTATTTTTCATTGAAAAGAAAATTTTTCTTTTATATAATTTAAAATGAGATAAGAATTAAATTCCAAAAGCACTAAAAACTTCAAGAAAAGTATTCATAGATGAGCATTAGGACTTGAAACTCTCCACAGCACAGGAAAGAATAGTTGTCTGTATTGGTCCTTCAGGGCACATACAGAGTAGAAGAGACAGATGTTTGCTGATCATCTAGAAATGAACATAATGGTGAATACTTTCACTGAGAACAGCCTGGAAAACAATTATTTCCCTTATTGTAGACATATGTAGAATTTTCTCATAACAAGTCCCAAGGAATTTCCAATTATCATTAAAATTAATCAAGTAGCACAAATTTTAGGTGAATGTTTAACGTATGAGAGAAACATGGATTTTGATAATAGAGTGATGTGGGCTGGAGTCCTGACACCACCACCTGTTCTAATTTAGCTTAATATATTTGTTTTTTCAGTCTTGAGAAAGAACATCATAATTTGGGATCACTGTTCATAAAGAAGATTAGATGAGATATGTCATCAGGAAGAATGAAATTTGTGTAGTTGTCATATACTTGCTTTTTAAAAAATATCCATGCCTTTATTCCTCTTATGTTTTCCCTTCTTCATTGGTCCATAGTAGTTGTACATATTTTGGAAGTACATGTGACACTTTGATACATACATGCATACAATGTGTAATAACCACATAAGGGTAATTGAGATATCCACTTCTTCAAACATTGTGTGTGTGTGTGTGTGTGTGTGTGTTTGTAACATTCTCAATTTTTTTCTAGCTATTTTGAAGTATACCATAAATTATTATTAATAATAGTCACCCTACTGTACTATCAAACACTAGAACTAACTCCTATCTAGCCAGATTTTTGTACCCATTAACCAACTTCTCTTCATTACCTCACTGCTCTCTCTACCTTTCCTAGCCTCTGGTAATTATCATCCTATTCTTTATTGTCTATGAGAAGAGTCAAATTCCTCGGAAAATATTTGAAAATATTTATTCTGAGCCAAATATGAGTGTTCATGGCCCCGTGACACAGCCCTCAGAGAACCCTGAGAACATGTAGTCAGCCCACAGCTAGATTTTATATATATTAGGGGAATATAAAACATTAATCAATACATGTAAGATGTACACTAATTTTGTCTAAAAAGGCAGGACAACTATAAGCAGAGGGGCTGAGTCAGAAGAATAGCATCTGGAGATAGAAAGCCTTCACTTCAGCCTCCAACTGGTCACAGGCCAAGTCTTTATTTGCATAGGGTGTAACTTTACTTCAGTCTCTGATTGGTTGCGAGTCAAGTGTTCATTTACATAGGCTGTAACCAATAGGAAACCTCTTGAAGAATACTAAACTTCAGAAGATTTTGCAAGCAGGCCTCTTGAACTACTTGCTCAAGCCCTTGAGTCCTTGAGCCTACTCTTGCACTGTGGAGTGTACTTTTGCTTCAATAAATCTATGCTTTCATTGCTTTGTTTGTGCATTTTGTTCCACATGACAAGAACCTGAACAACTCCTACTCAAGACTCCCCACCCTGCACCAGAAACAGAGCTTCCAAGTTATAGGCAGATTCAAAGATGTTCTGATTGGTACTTGGTCGAAAGAGTTTATTTAAAAACCTAGAATCAACAGATAGGAAATGTCTGGGTTAAGACAAGAGATTGTGGAGAATGAAGTTCAGATGAAGCCTCCAGTAGCAGGTTTTAGAAAGAATAGATTGTACAAGTTTCTTATCAGACTTAAAGAGGTTTCAGACTCTTAGTTGAGTCTTTCCTGGATCAATAAAAAGGCCAGGAAAAGGGAAAGAGATTCTCTATAGTATGTAGATCTTTCTCCACAAGAGACAACTTTGTAGGGTGATTTCAAGATGTGGCAAAGAAATATATTTGATGTTAAAATATTTTGATTTCCTTCCTTATCTCACATGTGTTGTTATGCTAGAGTCAGGTTGGAGCATGTTATATAGGGTTAAATAAAAACCCTCTGATGAGACTTTATGGTTTGTAGGGCATGACTCCCTGGGCCCCTTAGATAGGAATTCGGAAAAGAGAAGAAAAAAAGGTCAAAGTTTATCCTCATTACCTACATGAGATCTGCTTTTTTAGTTTCTACTTATGAGTGAGAACATGCAATATCTGTCATTTTGTTACTGGCTTATTTCACTGAAATATATTTTCTACCAACAAAGAAGAGTTGTAACCTTAATCAAAGCATAATGCTAATTTTATTAGGCCAATGGAAGTTTAGAGTAAATTACTAATTTCCTGAAAATGTAAAGCCAAGGAATTGCATGCTTTTTTTCTTCTTTTATTTGTGTCATTTGAAGTATGCATTTAAAATACGTTATTAAACCCTTGTTCCTCATTGCTGAATATACAAATTTAAAATTAATTAATAGTTTTGTTTCTCAATTTTTTTACATGCATTGCAAAATGAAGTTAATGTCTGTTTCATTTGTGCTCTAATTTATAAAGAACACTTGTTTTCAAAAATTGAAGCACACAATTAAAATTTTTTCACTTTAAGTATGCCCCTTAGATTCCCAGATTTATAGGTGCTTCCAGAGAATTTTTCTCCCTATAGTCAAACAGCTTTAGACCATATATAATTTACAGCCTTTTATTCATTTATTTTTAATTTATAAAATCCATTAAATAAAATCCTGGAAGCTCTGACAAAATAAGCAACCTGATATGCATTTGTCTCCTAGTTGTTGTATATATAATAATGAACCAAATAATCATAAACTAGTGCACTTGAAGTCTGATAGTGAAATAAAGATGAGGGAGGACTTTGGAAAAAAAATCAGCTTACAGATAGAAATAGTTACAAATTCTGCTAAGTACAATGAAAGAAAATACAGACACCAAGTTATGTCAATGGTAGTGGTATTTATAGTATATTTCAGTGATAGAGAAGACATTACTGAAAAAATGACACATAATTTGACGGATAGAGGATGAGTAGTAGGTAATCACTGGAAGGTTCTTTAAAAGGGATTTATGGGTAAATCAAATAGCATGATCAAAATTCCAGATTCATGAAAGTATTTGGCATTTTAAAGGAACTCATATCTGGCTACAGCGTAGAAAGTAAGACCTAGCATTATATGAAATTAAATAGAACACAAAATATCTTGCAAGAAACTGCTGAATTTTTTAGATAAAGAAATTTTTATATAGAAAATTATGGGACCACAGAAGTTTTTTGTTTGTTTGTTTGTTTTCAGCAAAAATCTAAAATAATGCAGCACTCAGAACATTTTCTACAAAATGTTCTTATAGTTGCAACTTGGGTTAGTTACAAAACATAGCCAGATTAATATTTGTAAATATTTACATGTAAAATTAGCTGGTGCTAAGTGTTTACAAGATCCATATTATGCAAAAAAATGCTTTATTTTGGTTATATTTGATAAAATGCCACTAAATATTTATATTTTATAAGAATGTAGACATAATTATGAGATAATGAATACAAATGTTTCTAAGGATTATACTAAATTGTCATGTAGCATATGACGCTAATAGCAGTAAAACACTTTGCAATTTAATTGATGAATGATAACTGTATTTTTAAATCGACATGGCTCAAATAAAGCATTTGTAAACCAAAAGTATGTGAGAAAAATCTCAATCAATTTAGAAAGTTCATTTTGCCTTGGTTAAGGATGTGTACACAGGAGGCAGGTCTACGCCTTCTCCAGGGAGGATTTTTGGGGCTTCAATATTTAAAGGGGAAGGGTGGATATTAGGGCAAGGAAAAGAAATTTTTTTAATGTATGGGTCAGTAAGAGACAAACGGTTGCATCCTTTTGTTCCTTTTGAGTCTCTGTTCAGTCTTTCAGTGGATATACAATTTACTTGTTGGGTGGGTAGTAGAGGAATAGTTACTTATGCCTTCATCCGGCTCACTGAATTTGCAGATAACATAAACCCATAGTACAAAATAAAGAACCTGATACGCATTTGTCTCAAGTGAGCAGAGAGATGACTTTGAATTCTGTTATTTGTCTTCCTCTAACAAATTAGATTATAGACACTGTGTACAGAATGGAGTCTTTGAAATTGAGCAGATTTGGTTTTAGAATTCTAACTCTGTCAACTTCATAGATTTCTCTTTCAGATACCTCATTTACATAATTAGAACAAGAACATTTATGTCGTATGTCATAGACATTTTAGTATACAGGAGGTAAGAAATTATCAATATTAGTTTTGTGTTTATTGAGCAATGGTTATATAACAGGAACTATTCTATATACTCATTTAATCAACAGACTAAACTTATGAGAAAGATAACTGTAGTATTAGTATTACATGAATGAGGAAGCTAAGAATATGTCCAAGATCCCTTAGTTAATTCATGGTGGTTAAAGGATTTCAAGTTCAAGTTTTTAACAACATACGTTTGCCTTAATTAAAAAGAGATGATTGATATATAGAGAAAACATTGCTGTGGAAGTGACATATAAACTGATGAAAAGTAGGAGGCAAAAGCTTGAAAATTCTTTAGAAAAGGCATATGGGGCTCTTACATTTTGCAGTCTCTCAAGACAGGGAGTGGTGATTATAGATATAAGATATGTTAGTGCATATATGTTCTTATTATTATCACAGAGTTTATTGTAATACATTCTGGATAAAATTCGCTGAATGTATAAGTAAAATGTAGCTGAATATTTACTTCAACCCTTTTCTTGGTTTGGTTGCCCTTGTTAGATATTCATTATGTCAGGTTTGATTCTATTTTACAACTAAAGATTATGGCATAACTCTAAGACTGAAATAGGCATGATTCTGATTTAGTTTCTAGCAACTGGAATATTTCCTGTTTTATATATTCCCTTTTGCCCTAACACTGCATATGAAACATGATTTTATATATATTTAAATATGGACAAATTTTATTGACATGTAACATATAATTAATTAATTAAACGCTAAAAATCTTGACCCCACACCTCCTTCTAGTTTCAATACTATCTAGTTTTAGCATGTTTACCGTGAAACAAATTGCCGACATATTCTAATGTGTTGTGTACAACTCTCAAACTATTGTAATATATGTACTAGCTTTATTATTTTTTGAAAAGCTACTCACTCGTGTAAATAATGGACAAAATTCTGTAAAAACAAAGTTCTTATCTTTGTTTTCCTTCACAGCATTGGAAAGTATCCATCTAGACATGAGAGGATGTGACTGAAGGAAGACAGCAATGTGGAAAGGAACATGGCCAATGATTAGGAAATTACAGCAATTCTAGAGCACAATCCATGATTAGTACCAAAGAACTATGGGTAAGTTTGTCCAGATAATCAGATCTCATATTTCCATTCATGTAATCTAATGCAATGTCTAAAGAGCTACATAGGCAGTTTGTCTAAACTAGTGGTTTCTAAGCCTGACAGATAGCATTCTCCCAGTTGTAATAGCTTTTCAGCCTCTGTGATCAGAAATGAATTTAGAGTAAGTGTTAAACAAGACCATTAACAGTATCAGCTGAAGGAGAGAATAAAGACAGACATTTAATTATGTGGCAGGTGCATCTGAATGGACTGACAGAGCACCATTAACTCTGATGAAGAGATCAAAATATATGTTAAAGCACAAGGATATAAGATTCATTTTCGATATGTTGATAGTAGGCTTCCAATAAGACAATCAAGTTGAAATTTTGATATATGAATCTAGTCTTCAAAAAACAAGATGTAGATAGGAGAAATAAGTTTTATATATACTAAAAGAGCCTTTGGAGGGTAAGATATCATTGTGAGAGAGGGTCTAGGTAGAGATGGTGGGAGGATAATGAGGAAATGCATGCTGATATAGTATATACCCTGTTGCCTCAGTTACAATAGAGAAAAACCAACATTGTAATACGATGAGTGCCCAGATAAAACTATGTGTTTTTCAAAAATGACAACTAATTATAAAATGCATATGGAAATGCAAAGGACTAACAATAACAAAAATTATGAAAATAAAAAACAAAGTTGGATGATTCACACTGCATGATTTTAAGGCTTATTACAAAGTAACCAGTAAGATTATAAAATGTTGCTGTTAAAATAGACATACAGATTAATGGGAAAAAAAGACAGATCAAGAAAAAACCCTCAAATGTATAACCAATTAACTTTAAATAAAAACATAATGGCAATTCAAAAACAAACAGAAAATATAGTCAACTAATGGTTCTAGAATAATTAATATTCCTTCATCTGTAAGAAAAATGAAATCCCACTCTTGCCTAATATCACATAAAAAAATTAGACTAAAATAAATCATAGATCTAATCGTGAGCACTTAAATTACAAATATCTCAGAAAAGAAACATGAGAGAAAATCTCTGTGACCTTAAGTTTAACAGAGATTTCTTAAATAGTACACACAAATTTTATAAATTACATGAGTTCATCAAAATTTTTAAAACTAACTCTTTTAAGCAAACTCATAAGAAAGGCACAACACAAGCTAATAGAAAATGTTTTAAAAGTACGTATCTAATAGATAATTTTATACAGATTCTAAACCTACAGATGGCAAATAAATGTTTGAAAAGATGGTCAACCTTATTAATCATCAGAGTAATAAAAATTAAACAACAATAAAATACCATTGGCATAACCGTTAGATGGCTAAAATTTATAAAGCTAACCATAAAAAGCATTGGTGAGGAATACTAGAAATTCTCATTTGTTTGTGGAGATACAAAATGATACAAACAGTTTGGAATGCAATTCTGCAGGTTCTTTTAGAGGTAAACATAAAGTTACCATTGGCCCAGCCATTCCACTCTTAGGTATCTATCTATGAGTAATGAAAAGATATATCCATAATAAAGACATGTTCTGGTAGATTCATAGAGGAATTTTTCATAATTGAGAAAAACTAGGACCAATATAAATATCCACCAACTGGTGAATGAATAAAGAAATAACGTATTAACATAAAATGGGATATCATCCCATAATAAAAAGGGACCATGGATATATGCAGGAACATCAGTGAATCACAAAAAGCATAATGCAGAGCAAAATAAAACTTATAAAGAAGATGCCACACTCTAAAATTTAATTTATAACATGATATAAAATGAAAACTGTAGTGAAAGAAATCTAGTCAATATGTGTCATTGGCAACAGGAAGGGACTAATTGCAAAAAAGCAGAAGGAAATTTTGAGGGTTATTGGAAATGAGCTACATAATGATTATGTGGTGACTATATAACTTGATACTCTGAAAAAACTTACCAAATTGTATCTACAATATTGCTGACAAATGAGAAAAACTAAAACTATGTGAATATTTGAGGAATCAATGGCAAGACATACCAGAAAATCTGTAGTATTAATATATCATGATACATAGCACCTATTGGCATATACATTACAAGATCTATTGTAACAGAAAGCAATATAAACCTATGAATGAGAGTTTTGTTTAGGATAGTAAAATGATGTTTGAGAAGGTTACATAAATAATATCATAAAATATATTATCTGGATCATTTATAGACAAGTTATTGCATGAATGTTCAAAAGGTAATTCATGAAGACCAACAGTATAACATTTAGGTGGTTGATATTATAAAATTAAAATTTATTATTATAAAGAAGATTTTTATATTTTATAAAAAAGATTATTATTTACCTTAAACCATGGAAAGTATAGATATTACACATTGACATTTATGAAAACATTAATTGTTTTAATTTTGCTGCCATTTTTTTCTGAAAATAAGTGTCTGTTTATAGTATGCTACCAGCCTATCTATATTTAAGGGGTGGAAGAAAGCAATTGATACCTTCAGGTTAAAGTGTCATTTAAAAATGTCCATGAATATTCTGATGCTTTCTGAATCAAATGTTACTTTTAAAAAGTATGTTTAAAATTATATTAGAAATTATATAAATGATTTTATGATTTTGTTGTAAAATTAATGTATGTGTATCACCTGCAAGATTTCTAATAGCTGTGCATTTAAAGTATTCAATACAGATTTATTTTTATTTTTAAATTTTATTTTAGGTTCAGGGATACATGTGTAGGTTTGTTATATAGGTAAATTACATGTCATGGGGATTTCATGTACAGATTCTTTCATCACCCAGGTAATAAGTATAGTACCCAATCAGTAATTTCTCAATCTTCACTCTCCTACTACCCTCTACCCTCAAGTAAGTCCCAGTGTCTGTTGTTCTCTGTTTGTGTCCATATATACTCAATGTTTAGCTACCACTTATAAGAGAGAACATGTGACATTTTATTTACTGTTTCTGTGTTAGTTCACTTAGAATAATGGCCTCCAGCTCCATCCATGTTGCTGAAAAGGATGTGACTTTGTTCTTTGTTATGGTCCCATGGTATTCCATGGTATATGTGTATGTCTGTACTACATATGTACATATTTTTTTCTCTCTCTCTTTTTTTTTTTTTTTTTTTGAGTTGGAGTCTCGCTCTGTCACCTAGACTGGAGTATAGTGGCACAATCTCAGCTCACTGTGACCTCCACCTCCTAGGTTCAAGTGATTCTCCTGACTCACCCTCCCAAGAAGCTGGAACTACAGGCTCAAGCCACCATGCCTGGCCAATTTTTGCATTTTTAGCAGAGATGAGGTTTCACCATATTGGTCAGGGTAGTCTCAAACTCCTGACCTCAAGTGATCCACCTGCCTCGGCCTCCCAAAGTGCTGGGATTACAGGTGTGATATATATATAATATATAAAATATATAAAATTTCATACATAATATATATAACATATATAATTGCATATAATATATATAATTACAGGCATATATATAAAATATATATAATTGTATTGCTAGGCATTTAGATTGATTCCATGTATTTGCTATTGTAAATAGTGCTATGATGAACATACATGTACATGTGGCTTTATGCATTCCTTTGGGTATATACTCAGTTAATGGGATTGCAGGTTCAAATGGTAGTTCTGTATTGAATTCTTTCAGCAATCGTCAAACTCCTTTCCACAATGGCTGAAATAATTTATATTCCCACCAGCAGTGTATAAGCATTCCCTTTTCTCTGTGACCTCACTAGCATCTGTTATTTTTTGACTTCTTAGTAATAGCCATCATAATTTGTGTGAGACGTCATTTCACTGTGGTTTTGATTTGCGTTTCTGTAATGATTACTGATGAGCAGCTTCTTAGCTGCATGTATGACTTTTTTTGATAAGTGTTTGTTCATATCCATTTTCAATTTTTTAATGTATTTCTTTGTTTTTTGCTTGTTAAAATTCCTTATATTCCTTATAAAATTCTTTATAAATTCCTTATAAATTCTGGATATTAGACCTTTATCAGATGCATAGTTTTCAAATATTTTTTTCTTATCTGTAAGTTGTCTGTTTACCCTGTTGATAGTTTCTTATGCCGTGCAGAAGCTCTTTATTTCATTTATGTTCAATTCGTCAATTTTTGTTTCTGTTTTAAATACTTTTGGAGGCTTCATGACAAAAACTTTGCTTAAGCCTATGTCCATAATGGTATTTCCTGGATTATCTTCCAGGGTTTTTATAGTTTTGGGCTTTACATTTAAGTATTTAAATAATCTTCAGCTTATTTTGTATACAGTGTAAGGAAAGGACCCAGTTTCAGTCTTTTGTATATTGCTATCCAGTTATTCCAACACTATTTGTTGAATAGGGAATCCTTACTCTTTTGCTTGGTCTTGTCAACTTCGTGGAAGATCAGAGAGTTGGAGGTGTGTGGCATTATCTCTGTGCTCTCTATTGTATTTCATTGGTGTATGTGTCCGTTTTTATACCATTTGCACACTATTTTGGTCATTGTAGCTTTGTAGAATAGTTTGAAGTTGAGTAATGTGATGCCTCCAGCTTTGTTGTTTGTGCTTAGAATTTCCTTGGCCATTCAGCCTCCTTTATGGTTCCACATAAATTTTAGAATCGCTTTTATTTTCTAATTCTGTGAAGAATGCCATGGTGGTATGATAGAAATAGCATTGAAATTGTAAATTACCTGGGACATTTTGGCCATTTTAACAATATTAATTCTTCCAATCACTTAGCATGGAATTTCTTTTTTTACTGTCTTGTGTCCTCTCTGAATTATTTAACAGGTGTTTTGTAAGTATCATGGTAAAGATTCTTTACCTCCCTGGTTTTCTGTATTCCTATATGTTTTAATCTTTCTATGGCTATTATCAATGGGATTACATTATTGATTTGGCTCACAGCTTGGATGCTGTTGGTGTACAGGAATGCTACAGATAAAGGAGATTTTGGGCAGCGACAATGGATTTTTTAAGTATATGATCAAATCAACATAGAAGAGAGATGATTTGACTTCCTCTCCTCCTGTCTGGATACATTTTATTTATTTATCTCACCTGATTGCTCTGGCTAAGGCTTCCAGTACTATGTGTAATCGTAGTGGTGAGAGGAGTCATGCTTGTCATGGTCTTGATTTCAAGGGGAATAATTCTAGCTTTTACCCATTCAGAATGATGATAGCTGTAGTTTATTTTTTGAAAATAGCTCATTACTTTGAAGTATGCTGCTTCAATTTATAGTTTGTCAAGGGTTTTTAACATGAAGCAGTACTGGATTTTATCAAAAGCCTTTTCTACATCTATTGAGATGATTCTTTTTTTTTTTGTTTTTGTTTCTATGTATGTGGTAAATCACTTTTACTTATTTGTATGTTGAACCAAACTTGCATTCCAGGAATAAAGTCTACTTGATTGTCACGGATTAGCTTTTTGATGTGTTGCTGGATTCAATTTGCTAGTATTTTGTTGAGGATGTCTACATCTATGTTCATCAAGGACATTGGCATAAAGTTTTCTTTTTTGGCTTATCTCTGCCAGGTTTTGGTATCAAGATGATGCTGGCCTTATAGAATGAGGTAGGGAGGAGTTCCTCCTATTCCATTATTTGGAATAGTTTCCATAGAAATGGTACCAGCTCCTTATACATCTGGTAGAATTTTGCTGTGAAGCTGTCTGTTTCTGGGCTTTTTCTTATTGATAGGCCTTTTATTAAATATTCAATTTGGAACTTATTAATGGTCTGTTCAGGGATTCAGTTTCTTCCCAGTTCAACTTGGGAGGTGTATGACTCCAGGAATTTATCAATTTATTCTAGGTTTTCTGACTTGTATAAATAGAAATGTTGATAGTAGTCACTGAGGAATTTTGTACATCTGTGGGGTCGGTGGTAATGTTCCCTTTTTCATTTCTGATTTTGTTTATTTTGATCTTCTCTCTCTTTCTAGAGCTAGTAGTCCATCTATCTTTCGAATAACCGACTCCTGTAGTGGTCAGTCTTTCATATAATATTTTGAGTCTTAATTTCCTTCAATTCCATTCTACTTTTTATTATTTCATGTCTTCTGCTAGCTTTTGGGTGGGCTTGCTCTTGTTTCTCTAGTTCCTCTAGTTCTGATGTAAGGTTGTTAATTGAGATCTTCCTAACACATTGATGTGGGCATTTAGTATTACAAACTTCCTTCTTAACATTGACTTTGCTGTGTACGAGATTCTGGTATGTCGTATTATTGTTCTCACCAGTTTTGAAAATTTATTGATCTCTGCCTTAATTTTATCATTTACCCAAAACTCATTCAGGAGCAGGTTGTTTAATTTCTCTTAAATTATATGGTTTTGAACTATTAAAATCTTCTAATAAATACTTCTACATTTTCTTTTAACAGCACATGGAAACATTATACAGTTAAATCAACTGGTTAAAAGTCAATATGAAACATTGGGCTAAAGATATTTTGAAATTCAAAGTTTTTGGTGTTGAGAAAGATAGTACTTGCATATATCATCCATTATGGAACCCTCCCAGAAAAGTTTATGAAAGCACCCAATAATTTCACACTAATTTTTCTGCTGCAAAGGATATAAATGTATACCCTAAATGAGTAAATAAATAACTGATATAGTCTCATATGAGATTAGAGTTAGTCACCAACAGAACTATGGAAAAACACAAACCTTCAGCTTTTTGTGTTTCTGACTTTAGGACAAGACTCTGTGAATAAGTGTAACACTGTCAGAGGATCCTCAGGGTGTTGCTTTTCTAGCCAGATGCCTCTGTGGCTGGTGGCATCTTTGCATGAGTCTTGCTTGGGTCTGCTGGGCTTGTTCCACTCACTCAACCTGGCAGGCTGTACTCAGCTTGTGCTACCAGTCTAGATCCCATGTCTGCAAAGCAAAAGACAGGTGCAGAGTGGCGAGGGGTGCATGAGCAAGTGAGAACTGGGTCTGGCCACTGCGCACAGCCAGGCACGCTAGCTGCTGAAGTGGGGCAGGCAGTTTCAGTCATAAGCACAGGCACCAGCTCTGTGCAAGCCTGCAGCTGGATCTGATGCACACCAAGTGGCTTCCACTGTGGGCACTCGCATCTGGATAAGGAGATCATGGTGGCACCAGGAAGCTTAGAGACACCAGAGACTGCAAAGCCCCAAAGAGGAGTCACAGCCCTGGCTGGAAGAGCCCATAGTTCTTAGCTCCTGGAAGGGTGGCAGCTCTTTTCTCCTTCTCATCACTCACAACATGGAGAGCAGGGGGGCATGTTTCAGTCCTGTTTGTGTGTATGGCTCTTTCAGTAATGCCACTGAGCATGTCCCAAGTTCTTGACCAACATCCAAGAAAAATGAAGTACATGGACAACTGGAGGGTGAGCAAGGTAAGGAAGTGCTTTATTGAGTGCCAATACAGCTCTCAGAAGACCTGAAGTGGGTAGCTCCTATCCACAGGCAAGTCATCTTGAAGAGTGTGCAACCCTCAACAGAGAAGAGACCACAAATTGGTAGCTCCTATCCACAGGCAGGTCATCTCAAAGAGTGTGCAGCCCTGAGCAGAAAGGAGACCCCGAGTGGGTAGCTCTTACTCACATGGCAATTGTCCCAACATCTCTCTGCAAGTCTGGCTGAGTCTGGGGTTTTTATGGGTTTCAGAAGTTAGGAAGTACATGATGATTGTACTGGGCCACATGGGTGGCCATGAGTGGGCCTGGAAAAGTACCATAAGTTCTCACTCCAGGCTGCAGACTCCAACTGGACCTGACAGCCCAGGCCCCATGCTTCAGGCCATCTCTGGCTTCAAGGTAGGTCTTCACTAGGGACCAACCCCTTCCACCCAGTAGCTTGACTGCTTCCTGCCACCATCAATCATGTTGTCCATGGAGCCCAAGTTGTTTGTGCTAAGGCATGCCTGCAGGCCTGCAATGGAGCTGCCTTCAGGGGTCCCTCAGCCTCCCACCCATGCTCATGGGTGCCTAAAGTGTGGAGAGGGCTGAGGCAACAGGGGCTGGCATGTCAATGCTGCCCCTGGTACACACACACCTGGCCACATCACAATAGCACCCAAACTCAGCCACAACTTTGCTCCAAAATAGGAGTGGGTGCTGGGAGCAGGGAGAGGCCAGGAAGCAGGAGCAGGCACTTCTGAGCCTGCAGAGGCAGGGGGGCATTCTGGGACCCTGAGAGTGCAGGAATGCCCAGGTCTGCAGCTGCAGCCAGGAGGGCAGGACTCCTGCACCACCAACTAGGAAGCAGCTCCTGCCTGTTCCTGGCTCTCGCTGGCTCCATGGAATGCACAGCCCTGGTGGCACCTCCCTCACTGCGGCCAGTGTCTTTGCAGTGGCAACTCCAGAGAGCCCGCTGCTGCCATCAATACAAATGTATCTTTGTCTCTTAAGCACATAACAAGATATTTTACTTTACATTATTGTGACTTATCATGACCTATATGTAGTGATTTCATGATTAATGTAATTGTAAATTTTGTATATCTGAGATAACATATTCCAAGTAGAATACAAGTAGTCTGAGACTATGTGACCAAAAATAAGAACATTATCTTCACGTTTCCTTATAGTGTTTGTACAATATCCCTTTTTACTTTCACTATTTAATGTTGGAAAATATGTACCTTGCTGTATCAGTTTTCAGTTTATTTTATATAAAAAATAGATTTAAGATCAAAAACATTATTAGGTGATTTTCACTATCATATCAGTTTGACCTTTTCAGTATTCCATGTCTTGATTGAGTAGTCATTCAGTTCACTCCCTGAATGTTAGTGTAGACATGGGAGAACCAGTTAATCAGAATACATTGTTTCAAAGGTCACAGAGCATTTTCAATATATTGCTTTACATTAAATATTAAAAAATACATAAAAAGTAAATGCTAATATTTGCTTCACTTTAATATGAGTAGGAAGGAAATATTTGAATACATATATACACTAAATGATAGTATAAGCATGTGTATATGTGTCCACGTGTTTCTGTATATGCAGTCTGATTACATTAAACTGAATAGAAATATACATTGAAAGCTCTATGAATGATAAATTAAATAATATGTGAACTACTTTCTATATTTAAAATATTCAAATATATTAAGTATATTTATAATAATGTAGTATTAATTACTACTGCACTATGTATTTCTCCTCATTTGCTAGAGACTATCATTCAACGAAACAAGGGGGCCTAGACTACTGATGAATTTCAGTTTTAAAATGAGAATGTGAGTGGATAAGCCAAACTAGTAAACATTTTTAAGCATTCAGATATTGCTAATAAGAATTGTGGAACAATGCTGACAATGTGTCCTTTGTAGGGACATGGATGCAGCTGGAAACCGTCATTCTTAGCAAACTATCACAAGAACAGAAAACCAAACACCACATGTTCTCACTCGTAGGTGGGAACTGAACAACGAGATCACTTGGACTTGGGAAGGGGGACATCACACACCGGGGCCTATCATGGGGAGGGGGAAGGGGGGAGGGATTGCATTGGGAGTTATACCTGATGTAAATGACGAGTTGATGGGTGCTGATGAGTTGATGGGTGCAGCACACCAACATGGCACAAGTATACATATGTAACAAACCTGCACGTTATGCACATGTACCCTAGAACTTAAAGTATAATAATAATAATAAATAAATTTTTTAAAAAAACATATAAAATCACATATTGAAGCTTGTATTTGTTCGTAGCATTTGTAATGAATTTTTAGGTTTGCTGTCTTGGAGATAATTGTTCATGACAGTCAGTGAGTTGGAAAGCTCAGAAAATTTTTTGGAAAGTACATCCAGGATAGGAAGAGACTCTGGAGAGGGAGACTAAGGGTATGAAGCCATATCTATATCTCATGTTGCATGGTTATTTTAGATAATAAACTTTATGGAGGCTAGCTAACTATTGACAGACTCTAGTGCTAGAAAAGAAAATACCTACCAAAACACAAACTGCTTTCATAGGCTTTTATTTTGTAATATTCTAGATTATCTTTATTATGAATGTTCTTTCAAGCACATGTTGATTTAGTGTTTATATGAGATTCCAGACTCTCTACAACTATTTCATACTGAATCCAGGTTATATTTAAAAAGATTAACTATATTATAAAGAAAAAGTCTTTTTGGTAGTGTAGTAGTATACATTTTAGAAAAAAAAATCATGCAACTGTAACTGTCTCTTTGTTGCCATTGTGCTATATATAGAATGTGTATACTTTGGATATTTAAATTACACCAGTAATTCATGTATTTATAATAGGTTATTTGAATATTTATGCATTCAATATATATCTATTATTTTCCTCCATGAGTTTTGGAGTCTAATAAAACTGTCACAGTATTCTCAGCTGAAATGAATAAATAAGTGATTGCTCAAGATCTTTTTCATTCTGTAAATAAGTAAAGAACATTAAAATTTTTAAGATTTATCTTCACCCAAAAAGAAGCTGAAATTCATTGCTATCCTAATATGATGAGATTCTCAAGTTTGCTGTATCAAATTCATCAAGACTTGATCTAGTATCACTGAACTGTATGTCTGGAATTTGTTTTATGTAAAAGAAAACTAAATAAATGAGTAAATTAAAACCCAAATGCTTTTATTTCTGCTAAGTGACCATTGCAAAATTAAAATATCAGACATTAAAATGAATTCAGTTTATTCACCTCTTCTTAGCAACTTAAATGTATCCAGAAATAATAAACTGTCAAGCACATTTAGAATAGGAGTGTAAAATATCTGATAATCTCCTCCATAAAAGCTTGAAGAACATTGAAAAAAATGTGTGAACATTAAATTTTTCAGAACTCCAGGAATTTCCCAAATACTGGTAATAATCCAAGAACCATTAATTGAATAAAAATGGCCAATTCTTTGTTAGAAAGCTGAATCTGGTAACATTATAATAAGCCCTGTCTCCTATTTTTCCTCACCTCAGCTACATAGTAACCCTTGCAAACCAGAAACCTAACACAAGAGGGAAGAAGATGGGTTTGGAGCTCCCTGGAAGCTCTGTATCACAGAATAGAACTCCAGTTTTGTCTGGAGCTTCATTCACCGGGCTTATATTTCTTTTTTCTAACTTGGATACAGAGCTAATGGAAAAGCCTTATTTATAGAGCATTTCTCAAACCAGTGGCAAGTGTTTAATATTTCACCAGCTTGAGGTGGCAATACCAGTTGGGGCAACAAAGAAATTGGTCAAAACACTTAAAAGAAAAATCTGGAGAATAAAATGTTCATGTAATCCCTGAAAAAGCTCTCAAATATTCCTAGGACTGTAGAAGTCAATGAATACTTGCAGAGAATACCTAGGAAGGCCCTAATCTCTCAACTCTGGTTGATTTAAAGCCCTATGTGACAAGAAAATAAAGGCCAAGGCAGAGTTATAAACTTTCAGAGAATGAAAGTTTTGCCTTAAAACATACACAGAATCCCTTGGCAAACACTAGGTGACTTAGTGTTTCAAGATGAATAAGAAAATCTGTCCACTAATTAGTTGCCACTAAGTAAGCTAATCAATCAGAGGTTTCAGTAGCCACAAATGGAAAAAAATACAGTCTTTACAGAATTATTGCAGGATGTTCAATATGCAAACTACAGTAAGAGCAACAAGAAGAATAAACTATAAGAATAACAAATCCTGGAAGGGACTTGATCTGATTTACAGATTTGCTACATTCAATTTGTTAAATATGCAGTTTTCAATACCAATAAGAAATTATTAGGCAAGAAAAAAGAAATCAGGAAATTATGCTTCATATACAGGAAAGAAAAATTCACCCAACATGAAGAAAGTCAGGTTTTCTATTTATTATACTAATATGTTGAATCAGCCATAATAAGTATGCTCATAGAATTAAAAGAAAGCATAAGTACTAGAATAATGTTTCATCAAATAGAGAATAACAAAAAGATATAAATATAGAGTTTAAATTTAAAATTATTACAATAAAAAGTCATTAGACAGACTTAAGAGCAGGCTTAAGATTTCAGAAGTATCAGCAAAGTCAAAAAAAAGTCACTCGAAATTATCTAAACTGAGGAACAATAGTAAAACAATGTAGAAAAGCAAACAGAACCTCAGCAAACTGTGGAAAACCATCAATTGCACAAAATGTATGCAAAGTGTTAAAAAGAGAGAGGGAACAAAAACAGTATTTGAAAAAATAATGGCCACAACATTTCTAAATTTGATGAAAATTATGACTATAAACATCAAAGAAGCTCAAAGAACTTCAAGTAGTATAAACTCAAATAGATCCATCTCTAAACACATCAGAGTGAAACCATCAATAGTCAAAGGCAAAAAGAGAATCTTGAGAGCAAGAAGAGGCAAACAATCCATCACATACGAGGAATCACATACGAGGAATCACTAAAAATATTTATACCTGAAATCATGTAAGAAGTCATGGAATCTAGAAACTAATGGTATAACATATTAAAAATACTGAAAGGAAAAAAAAGCATCTACCTAGAATTGCATAGCTAGAAAAACTATAGTTTAAAAATAAAGAAAGAAGAAATTTCCAAATAAGCAAAAACTGTGAAACTTTGTTGTTGGCAGACTTGCTTTTACAAAATACTAAAAGTAACTCTTCAAATTGAAATGAAAAGACACTAAACAGAAACTCAAATCCACACGACAACATAAAGGACATAGGGACGTGTAAATAAACAGGTAATTAAAAATAAAGTATACACATATTTTGGTTCGTTTTACTGTTTGCCTTCATCTTATTTAAACGACAACTACATAAAAAATAATTACAAATGTTTTTATAGGCTTATACATGCATCAAATTACAATCTTTTTAAAGACAATAAGATGATGTGGGGGAGAGATCTGAACTATAATATGTAAATATTTTCAATACTATTGAGATTGTTAGTATTATTATGAACTTGATTGTTTTAAATTAAGATGTTAATTGTAATCCCCAGTGATACGACTAAGAAAATAATTCAAAAATATGCTAAAAGAAAGACAATGGGGCTGCGTAAGGTGACTCATGCCTATAATCCCGGCACTTTGGGAGACTGAGATGGGCGAATCACTTGAGGCCAGGAGTTTGAGACCAGCCTGGACAATGTGCCAAAACCCTGTTTCCATTAAAAATACAAAAATTAGCCAGGCATGGCGATGCACACCTGTATCATCTACTCAGGAGTCTGAGGAACAAGAATAGCTTGAACCTGGGTGGCAAAGGTTGCAGTGAGCCAAGATTGGCCACTGCACTCCAGCCTGGCTGACAAAGTGACACTAAAACAAAACAAAAAAAGGGAATAAAAACGGTGAAGTGGAGAATATTTATTCTAAACAAAAGACATTTGGCCGAGTGTGCTGTTGTGTGCCTAAAGTCCCAGCTAAATGGGAGGCTGAGGCAGCAGAATCACTTGGGCCCAGGAGTTCAAGGCTGTAGTGAGCCATGCTCATGCAACTACAGTGTGGGCTACAGAGAAAGAACTTGTCTCAAAAATTGAAATAAAATAAAAAAATAAAACCAAAGAATGCAGCTTTACTGTTCTAATTGACTCAGTTTTGCTACGATAATATGAAACCTCACTATTAGCTGAACTAAATACAATTTTAAAAAGAGGGTCCCTGAAAAATTACTATCAAATGAAATACAATTTGACTCCATTGACTATGTGAATTTGATTCTGTCATCATGATGCTAGCTGGTTATTATGTAGACTTATTTATGTGGTTGCTTCACAGTGTCACTGGTCTGTGTACTTCATTGTGTTTTTGAAGTGGCTGGTAAAGTATCTTCCTTTCCATATTTACTGCTTTTTTCAGGAACACTTGCAAAGCAGGTCTGGTGATAACAAATACCCTCACTTTTTTGCATTTGCTTTTCTGAAAAGGATCTTACTTCTTTTTCACTTATGAAGCTTAGTTTGTCCAGATATGAAATAAATTCTAGGTTGGAAATTATTTTCTTTTAGAATGTTGAATATTGGCCCCCAATTTCTTCTGACTTGTGGGGTTTCTGCTGAGAGGTCCACTGTTAGTCTGATGGGCTTCCCTTTGTAGGTGACCTGAACTTTCTCTCTGGCTGTACTTAACTTTTTTCTTTCTTTTTGACCTCAGAGAATCTAACAATAATTTTCCTTGGGGATGATCTTCTTGTAGAATATCTTACCGAGGTTCTCTGCATTTGTTGAATTTTAGTGTTGGCCTGTCCTTCTAGGTTAGCAAAGTTCTCCTGAATGATACACTGATGTATGTTTTCCAGCTTGGTTCCATTCTCCCCATCTCTTTCAGATACCCCAATTAGTCATAGATTCGGTCGTTTTACATAATCCCATATTTCTCCATGGGTTTTTTCATTCCTCTTCATTCTTTATTCTCTATTATTTTCCACTTGTCTTATTTCAGAAAGATAGTTTTCAAGTTCTGAGATTCTCTCCTCTGCTTGGTCTATTCTGCTACTGATACTTGTGATTGCATTGTGAAGTTCTTGTAATGTATTTTTCAACTCTAACAAGTCAGTTATATTCCTCTCTAAACTGGCTATTTTGATGGTCAGCACCTGTGTTGTTTTACAATCATTCTTAGCTTCTTTGAATTGTTTTGCAACATGCTCCTTTAGTTCAGGGAAGTTCATCGATACCCAACCTTCTGAAGATTACTTCTATCAGTTCGGCCATCTCAGCCTAATGCCAGCTCTGAGCCCCCTGCTGGAAAAGTACTGTGGTCATTTGGAGGAAAAGGGGCACTCTGACATTTTGAGTTTTCAGCCTTTTTGTGATTCTTTCTCATCTTTCTGAGCTTATCTACATTCAATCTTTGAGGTTGCTGATCTTTGGAGAGTTTCTGTGTGTGTGTGGGGGGGGCGTTCTATTGTCGTGGTTATTGTTTTAGGTTCATTTGTTTTTCTTCTAACAGTCTGGCCACTCTTCCATAGGGTTGTTGCAGTTTGCTGGGGGTCTGCTCCAGACCCTAGTTGCCTCAGTTTGTCCCATACCTGGAGGTATCACCAGTGAAGGGTGTGAAACAGCACAGATGACAGCATTCCCCTTCCTTTGCAAGTTCTGTCCCAGGAGGGTACTGATCTATTGCCTGCCTGAATGCACCTGTAGGAGGTGGTTAGAGACCCCGGTTTAGAGGTCTTAGGAAGAACAGGGTCAGTAACCCACTTAAAATGGTATTCTGGCAGTTTTTTCGGGGAGAGCAACTTTGCTGTTTTGGGGATTCCTTCATCTCATGAAGAATTTGGATTCTCCAAGGCCCACAGGTTGAACGGGCTGTGAAGCCCCAGTGATCTAGGAGGTGGCCTTCTCTGCCCCTCAAACACTTCATCCCAGGGAGAAATATGAGCTCTGTCTGCCCCACAGAATACAGATCAGGTGGCTGGAGACCCCTACTGGGAGGACCTGGCTGGGAGAACCCACTCCACGAGAAGGAGTAAATCACTTAAAGGAGCAGTCTGTCCATGCTTCAAGAAAACAGCTGTATCGTGGTGGGGAAACTGTGTCATGGTGGGGAACCTCCTCTGTCCCTGTTGGGGAGGAGGTTGGTTGGAACAACTGAGTCATCCAACCAACCCAGGTGGCCACCATCCCCTGCCCCCAGGCACTCCTTCCCAGGGAGAGATCAGAGTTCTGTCCCTAATACGTGCAGGTGGACATGGCTGGAGGGCCTGGCTGGGAGGTTTCACCCAGTGAGCAGAAATGGATCGGGGTCCAACTTAAAGAAGCAGTCTGGCCATGATCTGGTAAATCCACTGTACTGTGCTGATTGGGGGGGCCTTTCCTTGTCTGGACCATTTGGACTCTCCAAATGCTGCAGGCTGGACAACTGAGTCAACCAAATGGCAGAGATGATACCCACGCCTCCCTCTGGGACTCCATCAGGTCTTAGGGAGGGTCCACACTGTTGCTGGTAGCTGGCTGGAATTTGAAAACAATGTGTCTTTCCTTGTGAGGTACTGTGGAATTGAGACCAGAAGAATGATGCTACTTGGATCCCTGGATTCCACCTATTTCCTAGGGATAAGTGTGGGCCTCCCGCCTTGCCTGAGTTGCAGACATGTTTCCTGAGGATCTCAGGGCCAGATAATGTAAAGTTCCTGAGTCTCCGTGCATTCTTGAGCAGCAGCTCTGCCAAGACTCCACACAGCTCTGCGTGTTGGACCAAACACTCTGGTAGGGTTGCTCACAAGGGTATCTCCTGATTCATGGGTTGCAAAGATGTGTGGGAGAAGCGTGGTTTCCTGGGTTTGCACAATCACTCACCACTTTCCTTGGCTCCATGTCACTCCTGGGTGTGCTATCTCTCCACCCTACTTTTCTTCATTTTCTGTGGGTCAAGTTGTTTCCCTAATCAGTCTCAATGCGAGAACATGGATATTTCAGTTGAAGATACTGTATTCATTGAGCCATTTTGTTCCTGTCCTTGAGTGCTGCAGACTGCAACTGCTTCTAATCAGTCATTTTGGCCCCTCCCCTTCTATTTTTCTTTCTCCTTTTTGTACTTTTGTTCTTTTTGCATACTTGGTTATTTTTATTGGTTGTTAAACACTTGGTTTGAGCATGTGTAGCATTCATTTGAGGATCTAAATGATGTTATATTCTTCCCAAAAGAAGTGATATTTTCTTTTGGCCAGGAGTTATGGTAAGGTCACATTAACTTTTTTGAATCAATAATTGAATTGATTTAAATCTGAAGTTTAATGTTTGTTAGTGCTGTGCTTTTGAATGGATTACTACCCACTCTACAATGTGGCCCTTTTTGACATATCCTGAACTCTAATTTTTATTTTCTAAGCCCCAGGTGATGGTTGAAAGCCCTATTCAGACTTTCATGCCCCTGCATTCATGCTGGCAAATGCAAGGAGAAAAGCCACATAAATATTTTACATTCCCCCAAGTACACTCACTTCTACTCTAGTTTATCTTAACTCACCATATTCTCCCCGTTTAGTCTTCTGATATCTTCCCTATACTGATTTCACTTTCAAATATTCTTCATGTTTCCTAGCAGATTCTTCTAGGTGGTAAGACTGAAGTAAATAACCAAAAGCAAAACCAAAATCACACAAAAAATAAGTTCAAACCTGCTATGAGAGGAAACTGGCATATGAATATATCATTACATTAATATAATGAATAGACCATCGGAATAACATTTTATATTTCATTTATATTAAACTATCAGTCTTAAAATATGCCATTTGTAAAAATAAACAAATATTTTAAAATATATCTTAATGTTTAAGGTGAGCCAAGAAAATAGATAATTTTATATGCTTTTGGGAATTAAGCATTCTATATTCTTCAAGATCTATGCCCAGAATTAAACTGTACTTTATATTGAACTGCCTTCATAAAAATAAGTACTCAAATATGTGCTATTATCTTAATGACATCATACTAGTATACTATAATGAATTCAATGGAATGATATACATTCATAAAGTTATATTTCTATGAAACTTTAAATGTAATCAGAACATTCTTATAGAGTGTTTATTGGGAAAAGAACTACCTAATGTGTATAATGTACACTACTCAGGTGATGGGCACACTAAAAATTCTAGATTTTACCATTGTAAAATTTATCCATGTAACCAAGAATCACTTGCACCCTTAAAGTTACTGAAATAAAAAAAAAATTAAGAAGAAATTTATAATTGCAATAAACATAAAAATATGGCATATTACTCTAGAAATGACTATATAATAACATATTAAATATTCTCCACTTAATATGTTCTCAAAATGTTAATAATCTCTTATCAATTCAGGCTATTCTACTGCAGTGAGAAGAATATTTTATTTGTTAAAAAACTCTAATATATATATCAGACCTTGGATAAGGAATATTAATATTTATATTGATTTTTCAACAACTAAAATCAATATTAAACATATTAATAGAAAATAAATAAGGTAAAATATGTTCTAGTAACTTAGAGTAAGGGCAAGCTGAAAAACGTTGTGCCAAACGTTTATTCCATTTGAATCCTCAATGGCTTTATGTTACAAATTTATTTTAAATATTATATATTATCTAAACTGTATAATTTATTGTCTTAGATTTACACGATAACTTTAATTTTAAGAACTCAAAGTCATATATATACATATATATGATTTTCTATAAAGACTAAACTCTTTCTTCAAATATTATATTACATTTTTTCTTAGAAACAAATAAAGTACCATTTCCATTTATTTCTGTTCTTAACAGGTGAAAATGACAGCAAAATCAATAAGGAGAATTGTAAGGTCAGTATGAAAAACATTCCCAGTTCAGATCTTAATTTCAAGAACAATTTGCCATGACATCTGTGTAGTGTCTTCATGGAAGTTTAGCAGATCTGACAGTTAATTAATTATAAAGCAAGACTAGAGACTGGACACAGTGCTAGCAGAGAAAAATTCATCTCATATGTCAACACGTTTCAGTATATTCATTTTCTTAAGCCTGAAAGACATACCCCTAGTAAATCATTGTTTATCTTTAAGCTCTAAAAGGAAATCGAACATGACATAAACAATTACCAAGATATTCTCAGAGAAATGCATTCTCAAAGGAAACAAGAATAAATTAGAACTAGGTGACATCTAAGATTTCCCTGTTTTTTGTGTAAATTTTTCAAAATGTCTAAAATTACTTCTTCAAATATCATGAGAGAAATACAAAAATACCAATAAGAATCTAAGTACATATGTGTGTGTATATATGTATATAAAATAATGAATTAAATATGGATACAAAAACATAGATTATGATTTAAAAACACAAAGTTCAAGGAAATAGTATTATCAATTAAATAGAAAAACTTTACTGATAAGAATGTATTCTCTATTGTAAGTAATTCAGAATTGTTTATCATTTGTTAAAACTCTATATTTAAATATCTATGCATAAGTTAAAACAAAACAATAAACAAAAAAATTGTTATGCTCAGTCCATTTTTTTTAGTACTATATTGTGTTAAAAATAAAGGCACATATTTCCAGTTTCCTGTCCATAGTGTAAGCAGGTTGGTAGTTGCCACTTTGTCTTAAAACTAAGTAAAAAGTGGAACTAACTAAAAACAAACAAACAAAACAAAACAAAAAAGAAATGACTTTTCTAAGATACCTTAGAGAAGGAAGGTCACAGGACAAACTGCTGGCACCAAAATTGGAGATACCAACAGTTGAATACAAAGAATCTCAACTTACTGGAATGGAACTGACCAGCAGAAACTTCCTTTGAAACTAGTGCCAGGGTAAGAATGCCTATACAGTAATCAGTAAATTGCTGGAGGTTCTGTGTGGACAAGTCTGGGGGATAAAATCTCTAGTCATGAGGAGACACCCAACTTTTCATGGTTTTCCCCCAAGAGCTCTACCAGTTTCTCACAGTGAATACCAGAAAAAAGTTTCCTCATGCTTCTGGCAGGGGGCAAAGGAGAAAAAAACCATTTTGAAATCTGCTGCAGCATTCTGTTTTTAACAAAGTCTGCCCTCAAGAGAAATCATTTAACCAGAGACAAATCTGATGAGGATTTATTAGTTCCTAAGTGACCTGGGAGGATGAGAAGACCCAGCTCTAGCAAACTCTAGCCTTCCATGTGAATGAAGAAAATATACAACTCCAGCCCACTCTAGCCACCCTGTCCTACTCAAGTTGGGTGGGAGAAACTGAGAAACACTGGTGAAGTTCATAGTCCAGAGGTTAAAGTTTATTAAGTGACTGAGACCTAATCAAAACGCTATGAAATGATTCACTTCCTTCCACATGTTATCACTACATTAGTAAAGATCTACTTACAATTTTCTTTTACTCAGTACAGCATGTCTGGCTAGCAAGAACAAACTCATGAGGCACACTGAAAGGCAAAAACACAGTTTGAAGAAACAGAACAAGCACTACAATTAGACTCAGATACAGCAGATATGTTGAAATTATCAGATAGAGTTTTTAAAACAACTATGATTGCTATGCTAAGAACCTTAATTGATAATGCAAATAACATGCAAAAACAGAAAGAGTAATGTAAGCAGAGAGATAGAAATTCTAAGAAGAAATAAAGATGTACTAGAACTAAAAAACAGAGTAAAAGAAATAAAAAATGTCTTAGATGGGCTTACTAGTAGATTGAACAGAGCTGAAAAAGAATCTCTGAAGTTTAGAATATCTCAATAAAAACTATTCAAACTAAAATTCTAACAGAAAAAAGCCAAAAAAAAAAAAAAACAAGCCCACCAAAACAGAATATTGAACAACTATGAAATAACTGAAGACATAGTATATAATTAATTGAAATAACAGAAAGAGAAAAAATAAAAAACAGAAGAAATATTTGAAGAAATAATGACTGAGAATGTATAGAAATTAATGTCAGAAACCAAACCATTGATCCTGGAAGAGCAGAGAACACCAAGCAGAATAAATGCCCACCCCCACCAAAAAACAGAAAAGAAAAGAAAAAACACTACCTATGCATCTCATATTCAAACTTAAGAAAATCAAGATAAAGAAAAAAAAAATCTAAATGTAAGTCACAGTGAGGAAAAAAAATCATACAATTAAAAAAGCAAGGCCAGGTGCAGTGGCTCACACCTGTAATCCCAGCACTTTGGGAGGCCGAGGCAGGCGGATCACTTGAGGTCAGGAGTTCGAGACCAGCTAGGCCAACATGGAGAAACCCCATCTCTACTGAAAATACAAAAATTAGACAGGCATGATGGCAGGCACTTGTAGTCCCAGCTACTTGGTAGACTGAGGCAGGAGAATCACTGGAACTTGGGAGGCAGAGGTTTCAGTGAGCTGACATTGTGCCCTTACACTCCAGCCTGAGCAACAAGAACAAAACTCTGTCTTAAAAATAAAAATTTTAAAAAAAGCATAAACAGGAATTACATTCAACTACTTCTGAGAAATTGTGTAAACAAAAAGAGAGTGGAGTGAACTACTTAAAATGTTGAGAGAAAACAAAAACAAGAAAAGCCTACCAACCTAGGATTCTATAACCTGTGAAATAACTGGTTAAAAAATGAAGGAGAAATTAAAGATTTCCTCAGACAAACCACATTGAGGAAATTTTTGTGCTAGTAGATAGATTAGCCTTTCAAAAAATATTTAAAAATTTCTTTGGAGAGGGAGAAATAACATGTATATATATAAAAATAATTGAATCTACACAAGGAATTTAAGAACATCAGAGAAGGAATAAGGGAAGATAAAATAAAAAGTTGTATTTTTTTCTTAATTTATGGAACAGTAAAATATGTTCAAAATAGTAATAGCAACAATGTATATGATTGTGTATGATTATGCCTGTCTCTATATATATATGTGTGTGTGTGTGTGTGCATGTATGTTTATGTCTAGATAAAAAGAATGACAGCAATAATATGAGAGATAAGAGAAATAAATTACAATTATTTTTATAAGATAATTACACTACCCATGAAGTGGCATACTGTTATTTGAAAGTTAACTTAGATTATTTATAAATGTATATTGCAAAATGTAGGGCAACTACTAAAAAAAGTTTCTTAAAAGACAAACAAATGCAGAGATATTTTATCACCACCAGGCTGCCTTATAAGAGGACGCACTAAACATGGATAGGAAAAACTGATACTAGCCACTGCAAAAACATATCAAATTGTAAAGACCATCGACACTATAAAGAAATTGCATCAACTAATGGACAAAATAACCTGCTAGCATCATAAGGACAGGATTAAATTCACACATAACACTATTAACCTTAAACGTAAATGGGCTAAATGGCCCAATTAAAAGACACAGACTGGCAAATTGGACAAAGAGTCAAGACCCATCAGTGTGCTGTATTCAGGAGGCCCATCTCACATGCAAAGACACACATAGGCTCAAAATAAACAGATGGAGGAATATTTACCAAGCAAATGGAAAGGAAAAAAAATCAGGGGGTGCAATCCTAGTCTTTGGTAACACAGATTTTAAACCAACAAAGAAGAAAAAGACAAAGAGGGGCATTATATAAATGGTAAAGGGATCAATGCAACAAGGAGAGCTAACTATCCTAAATATATATGCACCCAATACAGTAGCACCCAGATTCATAAAGCAAGTTCTTAGAGGTGTACAAAGAGACTTCAACTCTCACGCAATAATAGTGGGAGACTTCAACACCTCACTGTCAATATTAGACAGACCAACGAAACAGAAAATTAACAAGGGTATTCAGTTCTGGACCAAGTGGATGTAATAGACATCTACAAACTCTCCACCCCAAATCAACAGAATATACATTCTTCTCAGTAACACATCGCACCTATTCTAAAATTGACCGTATACTTGGAAGTAAAAAAATCCTCAGCAAATGCAAAAGAACGGAAATAATAACAAACAGTCTCTCGGACCAAAGGGCAATCAAATTAGTACTCAGGATTAAGAAACTCACTCAAAACCACAAAACTACATGGAAACTGAACAACCTGTTCCTGAATGACTACTGGGTAAATAACGAAATTAAGGTATATATAAATAAGTTCTTTGAAACCAATGAGAACAAAGACACAACATACTAGAATCTCTGGGACACAGCTAACGCAGTGTTTAGAGGGAAATTTATAGCACTAAATGCCCACAGGAGAAAGCAGGAAAGATCTAAAATTGACACACTAGCATCACAATTAAACAAACTAGAGAAGCAAGAGCAAACAAATTCAAAAGATAGCAGAAGACAAGAAATAACTAAGATCAGACCATAACTGAAGGAGCTAGAGACACAAAAAACCCTTCAAAAAATCAATGAATCCAGGAGTCGGTTTTTTGAAAAGATCAACAAAATTCATGGACTGCTAGCAATATTAATAAAGAAGAAAAGAAAAAAGAATTGGATCAAATAGACACAGTAAAAAAATGATAAAGGGATATCACCATTGATCCCACACTAATACAAACTACTATTAGAAATTACTATAAACAACTCTATGTAAATAAACTAGAAAATCTAGAAGAAATGGATAAATTCCTGGACACATACACCCTCCCAAGGCTAAACCAGGAAGAAGTCAAATCCCTGAATAGACCAATAATACATTCTGAAATTGAGGCAGTAATTAATAGCCTACAAACCAAAAAAAAAAAAAAAAAAAAAAAAAAGTTCAGAACCAAACGGATTCACAGCTGAATTCTACCAGAGGTACAAAAGGAGTTGGTGCAATTCCTTCTGAAACTATTCCAAACAATAGGAAAAGAGGGACACCTCCCTAACTCATTTTATGAGGCCAGCATCATCCTGATACCAAAACCTGGCAGAGACACAACAAAAAAAGTGAATTTCAGGCCAATATCCCTGATGAACATCTATGCAAAAATCCTCAATAAAATACTGACAAACTGAATACAGCAGCGCATCAAAAAGCTTATCCACTATGATCAAGTCAGTTTCTTCCCTGGAATGCAATGCTGGTTCAACATACTCAAATCAATAAATGTAATTCATCACATAAGCAGAACTAATGACAAATACTGCATAATTATCACAATAGATGCAGAAATGGCCTTCAGTAAAATTCAACAACCCATTATGCTAAAAACTCTCAATAAAATTGGTAATGATGGAAAGTTTCTTAAAATAGTGAGAGCTATTTATGGCAAACCCACAGAAAATATCATACTGAATGGGCAAAAGCTGAAAGTATTCCCTTTGAAAATTGGCACAAGACAAGGATGCCCTCTCTCACCACGCCTATTCCACATAGTATTGGAAGTCCTGGCCAGAGCAATCAGGCAATAGAAAGAAATAAAGGATATTCAAATAGGAAGAGAGGAAGTCAAATTGTCTCTGTTTGCAGATAACATGATTGTATATTTAGAAAACCCCATCATCTCAGCCCAAAATCTCTTTAACCTTTAAGCAACTTCGGCAGCCTCAGGATACAAAATCAATGTGCAAAAATCACAAGCATTCCTATATACCAATGATAGACAAACAGAGAGCCAAATCATGAGTTAACACCCATTCACAATTGCTACAAAGAGAATAAAATACCTAGGAATTCAACTTACAAGAGATGTGAAGGACCTCTTCAAAGAGAACTATGAACCACTGCTCTAGGAAATAAGAGAGGACAAACACAAATGGAAAAACATTCCATGCTCATGGAGAGAAAGAATCAGTATCATGAAAATGGCCATACTGCCTAAAGTAATTTATGGAGTCAATATTATCCCCATCAAGCTACCATTGACTTTCTTTACAGAATTAGAAAAAAACTACTTTTAATTTCATATGGAACCAAAAAATAGCCTGTATAGCTGAGACAATCCTAAGCTAAAAGAACGAAGCTGGAAGTATCACGCTACCTGACTTCAAACTACACTACAAGGCTACAGTAACCAAAACAGCATGGTACTAGTACCAAAACAGGTAAATAGACCAATGGAACACAACTATCTGATCTTTGACAAACCTGACAAAAGCCATATTTTTTAATGTGTTTAATCTCACTGCTTATAACCTATTTTCCCCCCGTATAAACACCACTACAAAGCTGCTGAGTTTCTGATAATATGATATTTATAGCCCATGACATCTCACAGCAATGTCAATTTCTATTTCACATGAAATTCACACAAATCTGTAGGTTAAACACAAAAGTATAAATTACTAAAGTGGTTTGTCAATAAGAAAAACATTGCCCACTAAAACTCAGTAGCAGAAAGAAAAAGCAAGAGACAAAACCACTACCTCAAACTATTTATGTTGTTTTTTAAATTGCTTTTCTTCTGTCTTTGTTTTATCCTGCTTAAAAATAAGGTGTCTTTAACTTGATTCTTTAGATTACTTTGCCCTCTTATTTGTTTTGATAATATATATATATTTTAATCCCATTGTTGGTAAACTATTACTTGCAAAATTAAATATATCTTTATGCAAAATTTCATATGCATATACAATAATAAGACAGAAATTTATAATGATATTACTCAAAATTCTGAATATAATTTGTCTTATTGTTTTGCATTTTAGTCAGCTCTATTGTATTTGTTTTGTTTTGCCTAAATGTCTTTTCTTCTATGGAGTCCCACACACATGACATTAATTTTTTCTAGGTTGGGATTAGGCTGGGAATTAAAGTACATAACCAAATGGCTTTCTGGATTTATACATATATTTAAATCTCAGTTCAACAATCAGTAGATATGTAACATCAGGCAAATTTAAAATTAAATATAGAAATACCATATATACTAATATATATAAATTGAGATCAAAATATCATGGTTATCTCTGAATTCCCAGAAATAAAGATATATTTTCTTACGATAGAAACTTAACAAATGGTTGGCCACAGTGACTCACACCTGTAATCTCAGCACTTTTGGAGACTGAGGCAGGTGGATCACTTGAGATCAGAAGTCCAAGACCAGCCTGGTCAACATGATGAAACCCCATCTTTACTAAAAATACAAAAATTAACTGGGTGTTGTGGCAGGTGCCTGTAATCCTAGCTACTCAGGAGGCTAAGGCAGGAGAATCGCTTGAGCCCAGGAGGAGGAGGTTTCAGTAAGCCAAAGTCGTGCCACTGCACTCCAGCCTGGGAAACAGAGCAAGAGTCCATCGCAAAACAAACAATCAAAACAAACACAAACCAGAAACTCAACAAATGTTTATTAAACATTGAGTTACTACAGAATTTGCCATTAAAGAGCTGGAAGATAATTGAAAAAACAAAAACAAAAAAACTCTACCAGTGTTGCTTAAGGTGTTACTTTTCAAGTGGAGATTTCAACAAAGCTCAGAGAATATTTAAAGAATACCATTAATTTCTTTGTGTATATACCCAAGGAACATTCACCCCTGAACTTTTTTTAAAAACTTTTATCTCAGAGTTGCACTCTTAAGCACAAATTGAAATGAAATTTAATATCATGAATTTATTCCCTCTTTACAAATAAAATTGAGGCTTGGTAATCTTCAGGTACTCAGAATGATTTATTTGTGTTAATTTGAGTAATTTATGGGCAGATTTTTGCAATCCTCCTGTGGATAGATAGGTTAAGCATCATTTAGCACAAGGCACTGGAAAATAAGTAAAACCCGCAATTCACTTCTACTGTAACATTCTCCTCATTTGGCCTAGTGGATAGAAAACAATCAACATGTGTACCTTTGGAATAAAAAACTTATGGTACTTATGTTTAACTCTTCTCCTGGGCTATGGTTGCCCATTGCTTCATCTCTTGCACCCTGGAGAGCTGTAAGAGCAAGGTTAGGGCTCAGAATATCAGGTTAGTATAGCAGATTTGATGCCAGTGCAGCAGTGCCATTGTTAGATTAGGCTCTGAAATGTCAGAGTTATACAATGTATAACTGCTCATCCTGCTTAAACTCCATTATCCCTGTTCTTCTAACTTGCACAGATTTTTCTAATGTCCACAGTTCTTCCCTGAGAACATGGGTCAATGAAGTAATTTCTCCAATCTCTTTAATTGCTTTTCAGGATGAGAAGGGAGATAACGTATGTTTAGCTCGACTCTTTCACATCATTTAAAGATATTGGTTTAATAAATGAAAAAATAAAACTTTCCTCTTTCTAGGTCATCTTGACCAGCATAAAATTATTTTTGCTTCATGACACATATTGAGCCAAAATACACTTGCTGTAAGAATGTTAAACATTAAAGTGACCTTGGCTCTTCTTTCACTAAGGAAACCATCTGTAGAGGAAAATTGCATATGCAGACTGAAATCAACTTCAACACCCTGTCTTTTCCTAAATTCAAATTTAGATAATCACAAACTTTGAAAACAAATGTTTTATGTTTTTAAAATTTGTTAACGACATCATTCTATGCGTCCACCTAAATATTTTCTAAACAGTATTCAGCCATTTTATTTCATTGTAAACTTTGTACACCATATTTTATTGAGCATAAAGAACCCAAACTATTCTCACATAACAAAATGATATACAATCTATTCATATGCTAGCCCAGTTAACTTTGACTAATGAGAATAAAGAACCAAAAGTATTCCCAAATAGCAAAATAATACACAATCTATTTTTATGCTAACCCAATTAACTTTGGCTGGGAATATCTTTCGAGTGTAAAAGAATATAACCCTTAAACACACATGGTGTTACTTTAAGTTTAACATGACCATGAAAATGTTGCTATCAAATTATAAAGGCACTGGTCTATTTCCTCACAATCTCATTGATTCTTATTATGAGATTCTTCTTGTATAAAATTCTGCCAGATGATTGAGGGTATCAAAAGGATGTCCAGCTTATAGTTTATAGTTTCCTGTTGACTATCGTTGAGGAAAATAGTATATTTTGCCATGCAAAGTCATTCTATTGTTTCAGAAACTTAGATGTATCTTTTCCTACAAAATTTAAGTAAAAAGTGAAAACATACCTCCTAATTTCAAGTGTTATTTATTAATCACTTATGCTATAATATATACGTCTTGTTAAAATATTGAAAATGTAAGAGAATTTTAAAGAAAAAGCATAAAATGTGCTTATCTAAAAATATAAGTAATATTTGTCAGAAGGCAGGGAATTTAAAATGACTTAAAGAAACATCTGATGTCATTTTTTAGACAGTACGTCAGCAAATTCTAAGAATTGATGCTACAATAATTAAATAATATGATTAGTTGAGGAGGGAACCTTCACTATGACTTTTAATGGAAGCCGTATTAATTAGGGTCCAGTGAATAAAAAAGACACTGTACTAATTATTTTAACAGGAAAAAAATGTAATATAAGGATTTGGTAATAAGTATTTTGAAAGTAGGCAGAGGCCAAAAAGAATACTGAGATAACAGTGAAATGCTAACTGCAGAGAGCAGCTTTTACCTCTAGTTTGGGGAATAAAGAGAAAATGTCAAATTATTGAATTTAATAGGAAAAATTATCTGGAGGTGGACACAGACCTCTAAATAACAGGTGCTACACGGTTGCTTCTGGTGCCTCTGGACAGTGTTACATGGTTAGTTATTCAAGTGCTACTAAGTAACTGGATATGCAAATCAGTCAACACTGGAACTAACTGCTACAGTCAATAAGCAAACTAACAAGAAAACGCAAATCCTATTTTACCCCCTCTGCCCTCTAATCTTCTGGTACTCCACATTGGAAGAGCCTAACAGGAAGCTAACTGACAAATCAGAAATATATTAAGAATTTACAGAGTTCTCCCAGCACTTTGGGAGGCCGAGGCAGGCGGATCACAAAGTCAGGAAATCGAGACCACGGTGAAACCCCTTCTCTACTAAAAAATACAAAAAACTAGCCGGGTGCGGTGGAGGGCGCCTGTAGTCCCAGCTACTTGGGAGGCTGAGGCAGGAGCTTGCAGTGAGCCGAGATCGCACCACCGCACTCCAGCCTGGGCGACAGAGGGAGACTCTCAAAAAAAAAAAAAAAAAGAGTCCTACCCTTTAGTACCCCAATCAGCTGTACAGGAGTGTGGGTTTGGAGTTGATCCTACAGCAATAGTTTAATAATCTTCATATAAACTGTAAAGAAAAAAGCACATACCTCATTATAGTGTTTTTCAATAAATTTAATTATTTTTCCTGCTTCCCAAATGCAGCTGATATAGTTCAGTCTTCATCATTACTTTTTTTAGAAAGCATAATAGCCTAATTGATCTTCCTTTATTCTTTCTCACCATTCCTGATCCATTCTTCATGCCAATGTCAAATGTCAGAGTAATCATTATAAAATACATGCCTGTCCATATCATGTCTCTGCTCACATAATTCCATGACACAAATTTCCCATCAAACTGTGTACCCTTGCCAAATGTGTATGTTTCATTTCAGTTCATAACTCAGCATTTGATTTGCTCCTAATCCATACTGTAGTCATATTAAGCCATCTTTTTCATGTTTCACACCCCCACATGTTTTCTGTGTGTTCTTTCTAAAATGTATTTCTTCTCCTTCTGTCCCTTAACTTATACGCTTTCAGTCTCAGCTTAGTGATCAGCTCCTCCAAAAAGTCTAACTATGGTCATTGGTTGCTTAAAAACTGGGATACTTTCTGAGAAATGCATCACTAAGGGGATGTTATTTTGGGGCAAATATAGATTTTACTTACACACCTAGATAGTATGCTCTAATACACAGCTAAGCTATACGGTATGGTCTATTGCTTCTATGCTACAAACCTGTATAGCATGTTACTGTGTTACATACAGTAAGCAACTACAACACAATGGTAAGTATTTATGTATCTAAACATAGAAATGGTAAAATAAAAGTGTGTTATTAAGATTAAAAAATTGTACACATATACAGGGTACATACAATAAATGGAGCTTGCAGGACTGAACATTGCTCTGAGTGAATCAGTAAGTGAGAGGTAAGGGAATGTGAAATCCAAGGATATTATTGTACAGAACTGTAGGCTTTATAAACACTGTATACATAAGCAATAATAAATTTATTTTAAACATTTTAAAATAATAAATTAATCTTTGCTTCCTATAACATATTTACTGTATAAACTTTTTAATTTTTATAATTTTTAAACTTTTGAACTTTGTAATAACACGGCTTAAAACACAAACACATTGTACAGCTGTAAAATATTTTCTTTCTTTATATAATTATTCTATATTGTTTTTATATTTTTAAATTTTTTTTTATTTTTATTTTTTTGCTTCCTAAAATTTCTTGTTGAAAACTAAGACAAATTCACACACATATGCCTAGGCCTGCACAGGGTCAAGACTGTCAATATCACTGTCGTCCACCTCCACATCTTGTACCACTAGATGGTCTTCAGAGACAATAACACACATGGAGATCTTATCTCCTATAATAACAGTGCCTTCTTCTGGAATACCTACTGAAGGACCTGACTGAGGATCTTGAGAGGATAACCTCTTGGCAGAATATGACCATTGTGGTTTGTTTTATTTCTTTCTTTGAATCATAGATTTGGCTGTAAGCAGATAATATGCCATGAATAGTCCTCTCTATTAATGAAAAACTTTCTGTGTTGGGGTCCATGTTTTCAAACTTTTACGGAAGTTGGTGAGTACTGCAAAAACTTCTGCTAAACAATTTGCTGTGAATTTTATCAGGGGTTCTTATTTTTCTTCTATTGCAGTTTCCTTTTCTCTTACCTCTTGTTCAGCATTGCCTTCCTTTTCCAGTTCCAATAACTCCTCAATAGTCAGTTCCTCAGAAACCACCTATAGATGCTCCTCAGTGTCATCCTCATTCACACCTGAGTTAAAGTTGCTTGCCATTTCAACCACGGCCTTGTTGATTTTTGCAACTTCCTCATCCTTAGAAAATCCTTTGACATCTTAGATAAACACCTAAGTGTCTTCTTTCAGATGCCATTTGTATACTCCTTGATGACATTAACCTAAGCCTAAGCAAGGTTTTTGATGTAGTCATAGATGTAGTAATCCTTTCAGAATTACATCAACATCTTCGCAGTGTCTTCTTCAATTGCAGAAATAGCCTGGGCAAAGATACTCCTCAGGTAGTAGAACTTAAATGCTGTTGTAACTCCTTGATACATTGGATGGATCAAAGAGGTGGTATCTAGAGGGAGAAACAACACTTAGATATTGGGATGAGATCACCAATTAAAGAAACATGTGCAGGAGCATTATTAACAGTAAGCAAACTCTTGAAAGGTATGTTTTTCTCTAAACAATACTCTAATAGCCATTGAGGAAAACATCTTGGAAGATAAACTGGGTCATCTCATGACTTCTTACGGCTCCTGTAGCTGGCAGTGTGTGTTTATTTGTATGCTTGAAGGCCCTAGGGTTTGCACAGTTCCAGATCACAAAGGGTTTGAACTTGTAGCCTGAAACCCTGCCCCCAAGCAAGGCTTTTATCCTGTCCTCAAAAGGCTTGAGACCTGACATTGACTTGGCCTCCTTATGGATGAATGCATTTTTCAGCATCCATTTCCAGAATAGGGAGTGTTCATACACATTGAAGATTTGCTTTGGCAAGTAAATTTCCTCCACAGTTAGCTTATCTGGGGTTTCTAAATTCTCCAGCTGCCTTAACATTAGCACTCACAGGCTCAGCACTCACTTTCACATTATGTAATGAATAATGGTTCTTGAATCGTTTAAACCACCCAGAGCTAGCAGTAAATTTAACATCTGACATCATAGTCGGATCCAGCTTTTTTTTTTTTTTTTTCAACATCACAAACTTTTTGCTTTGGTCATGATACTCAGGGTGCTGACAGGGATATATTTCTGTGTCTGGTATTCAGTCCAGGTCATGAGAAGTTTCCCTGTATCTGATAGAGGCCCTTTTCAAATTTGTGTTATTCTTCTTACCTTCAGTGAAGAAGTTCTTTTAACAGTCTGTCACTGTGTTCTTATTTTTGAAGATTACAGCTATGGTGTAAGGGTGCGCACCTGACTAGTGAGCAATAACCATTCTTAATTTTCTATCTTCATAATTCTTAATCAATTTAATCTTATTTCCAGGTCAATCACTAGATGTGGCCTCAAACTAGTAATATTAGGGAGGATTTTGTACACTTAGGGGCCATTATGAACAAAACAACAGAGATTAAATTTAGCACAAGAAAGAATAATTCAATCAAGAAATGCAGTAAACACAAAATGTGTGAGGGTGCAGCGGTATAATAGGACAAGCTTTCCAGTAAACATTTTGTAAAGTAGAATGAGTATGCTCTAAGATAATGATAAAAGTATAGTATAGTAAATACATAAACCAGTAACTTAGTCATTTGTCATCAGTATCAAGTATTATGCACTGTACATAATTGTGTGCTCTATACTTGTATGACTTACAGCACAGTATGTTCATTTATACCAGCATTACCACTAACATGTGAGTAATGTGTTTCACAAGATGATGTCTTGGCTACAACGTCAGTAGGTGATGGGAATTTTTCAGCTTCACTATAATCTTATGAGACTACCCTTGCATAGGCAGTTCATCCTTGACCAAAAGACAGTTAGGCAGCAAATAACTTATATGTCAGACTACCTAGTACTCTCTCTGTCTTAGCTCTGACTACTCTAACAGAATACCATAGACTGAGTAGTTTAAACAACAGACATTTGTTTCTCACAGTTCTGGAACCTGGGAAGTTCAAAATCATGGTATTGTTTTATTTAGTTTCTGATGATGGCCCTCCTTTTGGCTTGCAGACTGCAGCCTTTTCCTGTGACCTCACAAGGTACAGAAAGAGGGAGGGAGGGAGGAAAGAAGAGTGGGAGAGTGAGAGGGGGAGAGAAAGGGGAAGTGGTAGGGAAAAGAAAAGGGTGAGGGTGAGGGTGAAGGAGTGGGCACCTGCACATGCCCTGGCATTTCTTCCTGTCCTCTTGTAAGGACACTAATTACATCATGGAGACCCCACTCATTACTTTACATAAACCTAATTACCTCCCAAAGGCCACCCATCTAAATACAAATACATTGGGTACTAGACTTCAACAGGTGAATTAGGAAGGAACACAAATATTTGGCCCATAGCTGTCTTTGTGTACATTTTTTTATTATAATGTACTACATATTTCTTCTCACATAACATACAGGTATTTCACAGCCCACAAAATTTAAGGTACAAAATTTGTCTTTAGTTTGCCATGACTTAACTCACAGGAGAAAGTTAATTTAATCAACATCAGTTAAAACATTCATTTCTGTAGTTTCTCAGTCATTAGGATTTACATTTAGCCAAGCTCAATATTTTACGTCCCTTCATTTACCTTATTCTTAGTGTAAGAACCAGGTAACAAAGAAAGTGAAGAAATTAGTCTCTATTCACCAATAATATCTGAGTCTTACTTGATTATACCATTTTCCCTACTGAGATGAAACATTTGCCTTTGCATCTTTATTCATCTAAATTCATCCCCACTGACCCCTCTGAAGCAGACATATTTGCAAATAACTTCTGGGTACTTGTGGCAACTGTGAAACAGCATTGTACCTATTATACCCTAACATCAACTCTCCTTCATCTTAAACCATATAGAAAATAAAAATAAAACCAAAATGATTGCTCCCATTTCCTACTGAGACACTATTCCTTCTAGAATTATGCATGTTCACTTTTCATGATAGCATACAGGGCTGATTCCATTCTATTTTCCTGTGCTGTGGTGTCACCAGATGTTTTGATGCTTTTGCAAAACTTGTGGATCTACATTTGGAAAATGAAATATAGATTATAGATCCCTTTTAGACTTTGTCCTTTAAATTTTTATTGAGGTATTCTATGCTCATGTAAGAGGATTTGGCCCAAGGTGAATTTAATTATCTTTCTAACACCTAATGATTTTGACTTTTCTCGGTTATCTTATCTACATTTGTCTTAATCGGCCCAAGTAAAAAAGTTTCAGCAGATGGGGAGAAAAGAAAGTTCACCCGGCATTAATAAAAATGTTTGCCTTTTTTTCATAGTTTATATTTTAAACCTGCAGGCCTCTAGAAGGCAATAGCTTTATTCTGTTCTTCCAGTCACAGGCCTTCCTGAGGCAATATATGCTTTGTTCCTTGTAGCAAAGGGGAAATCTTTGTGAAAATTATGTTTGTTGGGGTAAAGTAATATGAAGAAAGGCATTGATAGGGAAAACATCTGCTTCCCACAGCTTATATTGTGAGTTCTGTTGTCAAAAGATGACTAGTCCCTCCTTATTCTCTCCCTCATTCATAATCTGATTAGTAACTTTGGAAAAGTCACCTGATGTAAAACTGGGGTTGGACTTCTCGGCCCCTTCCTCAATCTTTCTTTACTGGAAAGGAGTGTGTCGTAAACTGGCTAAAATAAACTGTTTTCTGTTTCTCCCAACATTAATTTTAAGGAAGCAGCTTTGTTCTGGTTCAGTGCTGGACTGGATGTTTAATTCTATTCCGCTCTGTGGTTCAGCATGAGTCTACACATGGTAGGTTCTAAAAACAAAATGCTGATGGCTGCACCACCATAGTTAAAATTTTTAAAAACCCAGCTGTCTGAAAACAGGTGTGTGTGAGAGTGTGTGTATGTGTGTGGGTATATGGATAAACATGTATGTCTGTGTGCAGGTGTGTGTGTGTATATGTATTCCAGAAAGTGCTAGGTTTTCACTGGCAAGCAGATGTGTGTCACATTGAAGGAATTTTTAAGCATCTTAGAGACATAAAACACAGAGAATAAACATGTGCTCAACTTCTTAATTATTTTTTCTCTTTGTTCTTCCATTTGTTATTTCTGTTCTGATTTATACTATTTGAAAATAGAGTTGTACTGGAAAATAAGGTCAAATAGGTTCAGTTTAACACCTCACTAACCACATTGTACCAAATAACATAAATTATGATAAGTCAATTCAGTCTTCCTAGTAAGATGCAGAGTTCCAGAATGGATTCCAAAGATAGGGATTTTTTTGTTAATTAGCCAATTAGAACTAATCAACTCCAATTCAGATTAGCCTTTGCCAAAAGAGTGGCATTAATTTTATTTCTGATAATTAAAAAAAAACTTGAAAAGAGCAGATTTAAATGATAGCATGGAAATAAAGCAGTATAAGTTATACAGAGAGATTTTTGTACCTCTTTTTTGATTTACCTTCTTTTAGTTATCAAATTTATACAAATTCACTTTAAGAATTGCCATCAATATAGAACTATTGAGAAGATTGAGATGTAAAACAAGAAAATTTAAATGTCCCTTTCATGTAACTGTTGTTCAATAATACTACTTTGTATTAGTCAGTTTTTACACTGCTATAAAGATCCTACCTGAGACTGGGTAATTTATAAATAAAAAAGCTTTAATCAACTCACAGTTCTGTAGGCTGGGGAAACCAAGAAGTTTACAGTCATGGTGGAAGGCAAAGGGGAAGCAGGTACCTTCTTCACAAGGCAGCAGGAGAGAGAGTGCACAAAGGGGGAACTGCTAAACAGTTAGAAAACCATCAGCTCTCATGAGCACTCACTCACTATCATAAAAACAGAATGGGGCAAACCGTCCCCGTGGTCCCATCACCTCCTACCAGGTCTCTTCCCTGACACGTGGGGATTGAAATTTGATAAGAGATTTGAGTGTGACACAGAGCCAAACCATATCATACTTCCTCCGGTTGTAAACATTATTAAATTTATTTTTTGCAGAGACATCACCATACATTTATATGAGCATGAACACACAAACACACATGCACATACACACACACACTCTCTGCTTGAAATGTTTGTATTGCTTGTATGAGTGTTGGTGTATATATTTGGATTATTTTCTTTTTATTTTACTTAAATAGTATTGGATTTTATATATCTTTGAAAACAATTATCTATTCTCATTACATAACATTTCATTGGAAAATTCTCTATATCTAATAATAGAATATTCTATAGTGATGTAAAATCAATTAGAATGATTACTACATTGATGCAAAATTAGTATAAAATATTTTTATATTATGAATAATCCTAAAATGAACATTCTTGTAAATATGCATTGTATATGTAACTGCGTGTGTGTGTGTGTGTGTGTGTGTGTGTGTGTGTGTGTATCATCTGAGGGGAACTTAGACAAACAATTACCTGGACAAATTATATGCAATTTTTAATCTTATAATTTCTTTCAAATGGCATTTTTTAAAAGTTTTACTACTTTTCACTACCTAAGACAACATAAAAGTAGCTATTTCCAAACCCCAGAATGTACTGTTTTAAATCTATAGTTCTAAATACATTTGGCAAAACTGATGATGACATAATGTTCAAATTTACTTTCCCTAATTTTTAAGCATGTTTATCATATTTTATATATATATATATATTGAGACAGAGTCTTGCTCTGCTGCCCAGGCTGGAGTGCAGTAACACAATCTCAGCTCACTGCAACCTCCGCCTCCCTGGCTCAAGCGATTCTCATGCCTTAGCCTCCTGAGTAACTGTGATTACAGGGATGTACCAGGACACACGGCTAATTTTTTCTTTTTTTGTATTTTTGGTAGAAACAAGGTTTCACCATGTTGACCCAGCTGGTCTTGAACTCCTGACCTCAAGTGATCTGCCTTCCTCATCCTCACAAAGTGCTGGGATTACAGGCGGAAGCCATTGCACCTGGCTCCAAATGCCATTTTTAACAGCTTTATTAAGGTAATAATAATAACACAATACATAATAAATGACACATATTTAAAGTGTTTTGAAAACAATGAGAACAAAGACAAAATGTACCAGAATCTCTGGGACACAGCTAAAGCACTGTTTAGGGGAAAATTTATAGCACTAAATGCCCACAGGAGAAAGCAGGAAAGATCTAAAATCTACTTTTGATGCAGAATAAAATACAAATATGCAAAATGTAATTGTATTGCTCTACACTGAAAACAAGCAAGTACACATGGAATATTTTCTTTCTTTTTTTTTTTTTTAATATAGAATTAGTAGTTTAATTAGCAGCTCTGCTGTTTTGTTTCATGCTCAGTTGATGGGAGAAAAGAATATTTTCTTTTTTTTATATTTTTATTTTTATTTTTTTTAATTAATTTATTATTATTATACTTTAAGTTGTAGGGTACATGTGCATAACGTGCAGGTTTGTTACATATGTATATTTGTGCCATGTTGGTGTGCTGCACCCATCAACTCGTCATTTACATCAGGTATAACTCCCAGTGCAATCCCTCCCCCGTCCCCCCTCCCCATGATAGGCCCCGGTGTGTGATGTTCCCCTTCCTGAGTCCAAGTGATCTCATTATTCAGTTCCCATCTATGAGTGAGAACATGCGGTGTTTGGTTTTCTGTTCTTGTGATAGTTTGCTAAGAATGATGGTTTCCAGCTGCATCCATGTCCCTACAAAGGACACAAACTCATCCTTTTTTATGGCTGCATAGTATTCCATGGTGTATATGTGCCACATTTTCTTAATCCAATCTGTCACTGATGGACATTTGGGTTGATTCCAAGTCTTTGCTATTGTGAATAGTGCTGCAATGAACATACATGTGCATGTGTCTTTATAGCAGCATAATTTATAATCCTTTGGGTATATACCCAGTAATGGGATGGCTGGGTCATATGGTACATCTAGTTCTAGATCCTTGAGGAATCGCCATACTGTTTTCCATAATGGTTGAACCAGTTTACAATCCCACCAACAGTGTAAAAGTGTTCCTATTTCTCCACATCCTCTCCAGCACCTGTTGTTTCCTGACTTTTTAATGATTGCCATTCTAACTGGTGTGAGATGGTATCTCATTGTGGTTTTGATTTGCATTTTTTAAGTCTAGTGGCCCTTTAGGATCATCCATGGAATTTTCAAATTTGAAAATTATGTTTCTGAATAAAGACATTTTTTCTTAACGCTTTCCAATTTAGAGGTATATCTTTTTCTTGCCTTGTTCAACTTGCTGCAATCTCTATACAATGTTAAATAAAAGTGATGAGAGTAAAATCTTGCATTGTTCTTAACAATAGAGGTAAAACATTACTTTTCTACCATTAAGTATAATGCTAACTGTATTTTAAAGATTCCCTTCACCATGTTGAGAAATTTGTCTGCTGTTATTAGTTTAGTGAGAATTTTATTAGGGATGGAGGTGGAATTTATACAATACTTTTAGTGCATTCATAGATGTGACTCTAAGTGTTCACTTTTTTAGTCTATCAATATGAAGATTTACATTCATTGGTTCCAAAATGTTGAATCAATCTTACATTCCTGGGATAAACTTCATTTGGTTATAATATTTTATCGATTTATATATTGTTGGTAAAGTTGTATTAAGAATTTTGTCATTTATGCTCATAACTTATATTGGTTTATAGTTTTCTTGAAATTACTTTTAGTGAGCTGTTTATACTATTTATATTTAATGTAAACATTAATATATTTTGTTTAAAATATATTGTTTATTTATTTTTTTTTTTTGTTTTGCCCATCTGTTCTTTTCATCTTTCCCTCTTATTTTCCTCTTCTGGATTGAGAAATGTTTATTGATTTATTTTATTTATTTTTTGGATTTGTATCTATAGTTTTCTGTTATGGTATTCTATTGATTGTCTTAAGTTATATGTTAATGTTTTGAAAATAATTTTAACTTTTAGATTCAGAGGGTACACGTGCAGGTTTGTTACATGGGTATACTACATGATGTGGAGGTTTAGTATACAAAATATTTCATTACCCAGGGAGTGAGCATAATACTCAGTAGACAGTTTTTCAAACATCACCCTCCATATTTCCTACCCTCTTTATTAGTCCCCAGTATCTCCTGTTGCCATCTTTATGTCCAAGAGTACCCAATGTTTAGCTCCAACTTATGAGTGATAACATGTGGTATTTGGTTTTCTGTTTCTAAGTTAATTCACTTAGGATAATGGGCTCCAGCCACATCTTTGTTGCTGCAAAGGACATGACATACATTTTAACTTGTCACCGTATATTTTCAGGTAATGTTCATCTGCTTCATATGTAATATAAGCATTTTTTTTCTGGTAGCTTTCACTCTACAGTTGTAACACATTAGTTTTCCTGGTTTTAGTTTCAGATAAATGATGAACTCATAGAATGAGTTGGACAGTACTGACATCTTTTCAATCTTTTGGAAAAAATACATACAGAATTGGTAGAATCCCCTCATAAATTTATCTGGACCTGAAGGCTACTTTGTGGGAATAATTTTTACTACAAATTTAAGTGCTTTATTTAATATGGGAACATACATGTTAATGTTTTCTTCTTGAGTGAGTTTTGGTAACTTGTCTATTTCAAACAATTTATCCTTTTCACTGCTGTTGAAATTGTGAGCATTAATTTATTTGTAATGTTGCCATATTATTCCCTTAGTACCTCTGACTTTTAAATGTAGCCCTTTTATTATGACTCTGAATGTAGTCCCTCTTGATAAATGTTAATGAACACTTAAAAAGAATGTATGTGGTGACATAGTAAGGGGGGGTGTTTTAGAAATGTAAATTACCTCAATTTGATTGACAGTATTGATTAAAGCTTCTACATTATTAAAGATTGTCATGTATCTGTTCTATCAATTATTGAGAGAGAAATGTTTAAGCCATTGACCAAAATTATGAATTTCTACATTTTACTTCACATTCTTTTCAGCTTTTGCTTCATGTATTTTGAAGCTCTGGTCTGAGGTTTGTAATTATTTAAGATTTTATGCCCTCTTGGTGAATTGAAATATTTATCGTTAATAAATGACCTTCTATTCCCTGTTAGTATCCCTTGCTATGAAATTAATTTTGCCTAACATTTTAATTTTTAAAAACAGCTTTATTGATATATAATTTTTGTATCATACAATTCACCCATTTGAAGTGTGTAATCCAATAGTTTAAAGTATGCTGACAGCGTTGTCATGATCACCACAATCAATTTTAGAACATTTTTATCACATAAAAAAGAATCTCTACAACCATTAGCAGTCATTTGCCCTTTCTCCCCACCACGTCATCTATTTCTCCTCTCACAAATCCCTGCCTCCAGGCAGTCACTTATGTACCTTCTGTCTTTATATTTATGCTTATTTGGGACAATGCTTTAAAATATTTCTCTTATCTAACTGTAATTATATATTACTTAAACAACATCTCTCCTCCCCTCTAACTACCTATTCATCTGGTTACCATCATTATAATTTCTACTTCTATGAAATCGGCATTTTTAGATGCCACATATGAGTGAGATTACATCGTATTTTGCTTTCTCTTCCTGGTTTATTTTACTTAACATAATACTCTCCAGGTTCATCCATGTTATTGCAAATGACAAGATTTTATTCTTTTTAACAGCTGAATAGTATTCCATTGTATTTGTATACCACATTTGCTTTATCCATTCATCTGTAAATAGATACTTAGGTGGATTTCATATCTTAGCTATTGTTAAAAGTGCTGCAAGAAACATAAGGGTACAGAGATCACTTTGACATACTGATTTCACTTTCTTTAGATATATGCCCAGTAGTGGGATTACTGTATCACATGGTAGTTCTATTTTAATATTTTCAGGAACCTCTATACTGTTTTCCATAATGGCTATTTTAATTTACATTTCCACCTTCTCTCCATATCTTTACCAACATTTGTTACCTTTTATATTTTTAATGATAGCTTTTCTAATAAGTGTGAGATTACATCTCACTGTATTATTGATTTGCATTTTTCTGATAATTAGTGATGTTGGGGATTTTTTCATATACCTGTTGGCCATTGGTATGAAATGCCTATTCAGGTATTTTGTCCATTTTTAAATTGGATAGTTTATTTTCTTGCTACTGAATTGTTTGGGTACTTTATAAATTTAAGATTTAACCTACTATCAGATGTACAGTTTGGAAATATTTTTTCCCATTTTTGTAGGTTGTGCCTCCCCTTTGTTGACCATTTCCTTTGCTCTGAAAAAGACTTCTGATTTGATGTAATATATTTTTTCTACTTTTGGCTTTGTAGACTTTCTTTTGTAGTAAATTCCAGTAAATTATTGCCTAAGCCTATGTTATAAAGAATTTCCCCTATGTTTTCTTCTAGTAGTTTTATATTTTCAGGTCTTACATTTAAGTCTTTAATCCATTGAGTTGATATTTGTATATGGTGAGAGATAAGCATGCAATTCATCTGCATGTAGCTAGCCAGTTTTCCTAGCACCATTTATTGAAAAGTTTGTCTTTTTCTCAGTGTATGTTCTTGGCACTTTTGTCATAAACTTGTTGGTTGTAAATGTGTTGATTTCTTTCTGGGTTCTCTACTCTGTTCTATTGGTCTAAGTGTTTTTATGCTAGTACCATGCTGTCTTGATTACTACAGCTTTATAGAATATTTTGAGTTCAAATAGTGTGATGCCTTCAGCTCTATTCTTTTGCTGAAGATTCCTTTAGCTATTCAGAGTCATTTGTGGTTCTGTGTACATTTTTTCCATTTTCTGTATGATCTTTTTTTTCCATTTCATTTATGTGAAAAATGTCATTAGAATTTTCATAGAAATTACACTGTAGATTGCTTTAAGCAGTATGAACATTTTTACAACATTAATTATAGTTCATGAACATGTAATACCTCCCTGATTATTCGTATCTTCAATTTTTCCATCAGTGTTTTATAGTTTTCATTGTAGACATCTTTCACTTCATCATTTAAAATTGTTAGTTATTTTATGTATTTGTCACTATCGAAATGGGATTGTTTTCCTGATTTCTTTTTCAGAGAGTTTGTTATTAACACATAGAAACACTATTGATTTGTGTATGTTTATTTTGTATCATGGAACTGTATTGAATTTGTTTATTAGTTATAATAGCTTTTAACTGGAGTCTCTCAGGTTCTTTGTATATAATATATGTCATCTACAAACAGGGACAGCTTAACTTCCTCCTATTTAATTTAGATGACTTTTATTTCTTTATCTTGCCTAGTTACTCTGACTAGGACATTCAGTACAGTGTTGGGTAGAAGTAGTGAAAATGGACATTATTGTCTTGTTCCAGAGCTCAGAGGAAAAGCTTTGAATTTTTCCTTGTTCAGTGTGATGTTAGCTGTGGGTTTGTCATGTATAGACTTTATTGTGTTGAGGTACATTTCTTCTGTTCCTAATGTTTGAAGGTTTGTATTATAAAGGCATGTTGAATTGTGTCAAATACTTTCTCTGATTCTATTGAAATGATTATATAGCTTTGTCCTTCATTCTGTTAATGCTATGTATCATGTTTTTCTATCTGTGTATGTTGAATTATCCTTGGATTCAGGGATGCATCTCATTTGATTATGGTGACTGACTTTCTCAATGTACTGTTGAATTTGGTTTGCTAATATTTTATTAGAATAATTTCTGGATCTGTGTTCACCAGAGATATTGACTTATAGTTTTTTGTTGTTGTTTCTTTGTCAGATTTAGTACTTTTGTCTAATATTAATTTCGCTAATCTAGCTTTCTTTTGGCTAGTACTCGCATAGCATATCTTTTTCATCCTTTAAATTTAAATATATTTGTGCTTTTGCATTTAAATTTGCTTTCCTATATGTATCATGTAGTTGGCTTTTGCCTTTTTATCTACCATGACAATCATTGCTTTTTAATTGGACTCTTTATAACTTTATATTTAATGTAATTATTTACACATTTGGGTGTGATAACCTCATGTTCTGTCTTCTATCAGGAAAATAATGACCGTAACTTCAGTGTGGAGGAGAAAGTTAGAAGCAGTGTTAGAAAAGAGGTAGCTTAGCTGCCATGCTGATAACAGAACAAGACAGATGTTTGCTTATGTGGTTTTGATTTAAATAAACTATTTTATTTTATTATTTATTTAGTTTAGTTTAGTTTAGATTCAGGAGTATATCTGCAGATTTACTCTATAGATAAATTACTTGTCTCAGGGGTTTGGTGTACATATTATGTTGTCAGCAGGTAATTAGCATACCACTCAATAGGTACTTTTTGATTCCAACCCTCCTCCCACCCACCACCCTCTAGTAGGCCTGGGTGTCTATTGTTCTCTTCTCTATGTCCATAAGCTAGGCATTGAATAATAAGAACCATCTATGCAAAACCCACAACCAATATCATACTGAATGGGCAAAAGACAGAAGTATTTATCTTGAGAACCAGAAAAAAGTAAGGATGCCCACTCTTTTTTTTTTTTTTTTTTTTTTGAGACGGAGTCTCGCTCTGTCGCCCAGGCTGGAGTGCAGTGGCGCGATCTCGGCTCACTGCAAGCTCCGCCTCCCGGGTTCACGCCATTCTCCTGCCTCAGCCTCCCGAGTAGCTGGGACTACAGGCGCCCACAACCGCGCCCGGCTAATTTTTTGTATTTTTAGTAGAGACGGGGTTTCACCGTGGTCTCGATCTCCTGACCTTGTGATCCTCCCGCCTCGGCCTCCCAAAGTGCTGGGATTACAGGCGTGAGCCACTGCACCCGGCCAGGATGCCCACTCTTACCACTCTTGTTCAACATAGTACTGGAAGTCCTAGCCAGAGCAATTAGGCAAGAGAAAAAAAAAAAAAAAGGCATCCAAATAGGAGGAGAGGAGGTCACACTATCTCTGTTTGCTGATGACATAATTTTATACCCAGAAAACCCCATAGTTTTAGCCTAAAATCTCCTAAACTTGACAAACAACTTCAGCAATGTTTCTGGAGATGAAATCAATTTATTAAATCAGTAACATTTCTATGCACTGATAGTGCCAAATCAAGAATGCAATCCCTTTCAAAATAGCCACACCAAATAAATAATAAATAAATAAATAAATAAATAAAATATGTAGGAATACAGCTAAGTAGGCAGGTGAAAGATCTCTACAACAAGAATGACAAAAAACTTCTGAAAGAAATCAGAGATGACACAAACAAATGGAAAAACATTCTGTGCTCATATATAAGAAGAATCATATTTTTTAAATGACTATACTCCTAGAATAATTTAAAACTTCAGTGCTATTCCTATAAAATTATCAATGACATTCTTTTTTAAAAAATTTTATTATACTTTAAGTTCTAGGATACATGTGCACAACGTGCAGGTTTGTCACATAGGTATAAAGGTGCCATGTTGGTTGGATGCATTCATCAACTCATCATTTACATTAACTATTTCTCCTAATGCTATTCCTCCCCCTACCCCCAACCCCCCGACAGACTCTGTGTGCGATGTTCCCCACCCTGTATCCATGTGTTCTCGTTGTTCAACTCCCACCTTTGAGTGAGAACATGTGGTGTTTGGCTTTCTGTCCTTGTGATAGTTTACTTAGAATGATGGTTTCCAGCTTTGTCTATATCCCCGGAAAGGATATGAACTCATCCATTTTTATGGCTGCATAGTATTCCATGCTGTATATGTGCCATATTTTCTTAATCCAGTCTATCATTGATGGATATTTGGGTTGGTTCCAATCTTTGCTATTGTAAATAATGTCACCATAAACATAGGTGTGCATGTGTCTTTATAGTAGCATGATTTATAATCCTTTGGACATATATCTAGTAATGGGATTGCTGGGTCAAATGTTATTTTTAGTTCTAGATCATTGAGGAATCACCACACTGTCTTCCACAATGGTTGAACTAATTTACACTCCTACCAACAGTGTAAAAGCATTCCTATTTCTCCACATCTTCTACAGCATCTGTTGTTTCCTGACTTTTTAATGATCACCATTCTAAGTGGCATGAGATGGTATCTCATTGTGTTTTTGATTTGCATTTCTCTGAAGACCAGTGATGATGAGCATTTTTTCATATGTCTGTTGGCTGCATAAATGTCTTATTTTGAGACATGTCTGTTCATATCCTTTGCCCACTTTTTGATGGGGTTGTTTGCTTTTTTCTTGTAAATTTGTTTAAGTTCTTTGTAGATTCTGGATATTAGCTCTTTGTCAGGTGGGTAGATTGCAAAGATTTTCTCCCATTCTGTAGGTTGCCTGTTCACTCTTATAATAGTCTCTTTTGCTATGCAGAAGCTCTTTTATTTAATTAGATCCCATTTGTCAATTTTGGCTTTTGTTTCCATTGCTTTTGGTGTTTTGGTTATGAAATCTTTGCCCATGCCTATGTCCTGAATAGTATTGCCTAGATTTTCTTCTAGGGTTTTTATGCTGTTAGATCTTACATTTAAGTCTTTAATCCATCTTGAGTTAATTTTTGTATATGGCGTAAGGAAGGGATCGAGTTTCAGCTCTCTACATATAGCTAGCCAGTTTTTCCAGCACCATTTATTAAATAGGGAATCCTTTCCCAATTTCTTGTTTTTGTCAGGTTTTTCAAAGATCAGATGACTGTAGATGTGTGGCATTATTTTTTAAGGCCTCTATTCTGTTCCATTGGTCTATATATCTGTTTTGGTAACACTATCATGCTGTTTTGGTTACTGTAGCCCTGTAGTATAGTTTACAGTCAGGTAGCGTGATGCCTTCAGCTTTGTTCTTTTTGCTTAGGATTGTACCAATGGCATTCTTTACAGAATTGGAACAAAAAAAACTATTCTAAAATTTGTAGGAACCAAAAATAGCCCAAATAGCCAGAACAATATGAAAAAGGAAAAAAAAAAAAAAAGCTGAAGGCACATTGCCTGACTTCAAGCTATATTGCAAAGCTACACTAAACAACATAGAATAATACTGGTACAAAAACACAAAGACCAACGAAACATAATAGAGAACCCAGAAATAAATCCACACACCTACAACCATCTAGTCTTTGACAAAATTGACAAAAACAAGTGTATTAGTCTCTCCTTGCATTGCTATAAAGAAATACCTAAGACTGGGTAATTTATATAGAAAAGGGGTTTAATTGGCTCACAGTTCTGCAGGCTGCACAGAAATAGCTTCTGAGGAGGCCTTGGGAAATTCTGATTCATGGTGAAAGGTTAAGGGGAAGCTGGCACATTGTTCATGGCCAGGGGAGAAGGAAGAGAGAGAGGATGGAGGTACTACACATTTTAAATAACTAGATCTCATGAGAACTCACTCACTATACAGTACCAAGGGGAGCTGGTGGTAAACCATTTATGAGAACTCCACCCTCATGATCAAATCACCTCTCACCGGGCCCTACTTTCAACATTGAGGATTACAATTCTACATGGAATTTGGTTGGGGACATGGATCTAATTCATTTTGACCATCAATGGAGAAAGAACTCCTTTATTCAATAAATGGTGCTGGAAGAGCTGGCTAGCCATATGCAGAAGACTGAAGCTAGACCTCTTCCTTACACCACATTAAAAAATCAACTCAAGATCATTTAAAGACTTAAAGGTAAAACCTAAAACTATAAAAACCCTTGGGAAAAAACCTAGGAAATACCATTCTAGCTCTGACAAAGCTTTTAATACAGACAAGCCAAAAGCAATTGCAACAAAAACAAAAATTGGCTTGAGGCCAGGAGGTCGAGGCTGCAATGAATCATAATCATGACACTGCACTCCAGCCTGGACGACAGAGCAAGACCTGTCTCAAATGAAACAAAACGAAGTTGACAAATGGAATCTAATTAAACTGAAGAGCTTCTTCACAGCAAAAGAAACTATAAACAGAGTAAATAGACAATCCACACAATGGGAGAAAATATTTAAAAACTATGCATCTGACAAAGATCTAATATCCAGAATATGCAGGAAACATAAACAAATTAACAAGCAAAAACCAAACAACTCCATTAAAAACTGGGAAAAATATAGGAACAGACACTTTTCAGAAGAAGATATACACATGGCCAACAAGCATATGGAAAAGGACTCAAAATCACTAAACACTGAAGAAATGAAAATCAAAACCACAATGAGATACTGTCTTACACAAATCAGAATGGCTATTACTAAAAAGCCAAAAAATAATGTGCTGGAGAGACTGTGGAGATAAGGTAATGTTTATACACTGCTGGCGGGAATTTACATCATTTCAGCCACTGTGGAATGCAGTTTGGTGATTTCTCAAAGAACTTAAAAATGAACTACCATTCAACCCAGCAATCCCATTAGTGGGTATACCCAAAGGACTACAAATTGTTCTACCGTAAAGACATATGCATGTGTATATTCATCAGACACCATTCACAATAACAAAAACATGTAATCAACCTAAATGTCTATCCATGGTAGACTGGATAAAGCAAATGTGGTACATCTACATCATGGAATACTACACAGCCATAAAAAGCATAAGATACTTTCCTTTGAAGCAATATAGATGTAGCTGGAGGTCATTAACCTAAGTGAACTAATGCAGGAACAGAAAACAAAACACTGTATATTCTCACTCTCAAGTGGAAGCTAAACACTGACTATAAATAAATTGTTTAAAATTTTCTCTTTTGTTACATTGTTTTCTAAATTTAGTTCAACTCAAAATACTTCTTACATCTTTGAAATACTCTTGGGCACATTCAATAAATACTAAGAATGCCAAAAAATGTAGAAAATAAGCTTCACTATCTTTCCAAGGTAAAATACCTCAGAATTATACATAACATTTTTTGTACACTTTCTGGTCTAGTATAATGCCATTGTCATACTACACAAATTTTTCCATTTTCGTATATAATTTATATTATACATATTGTATTAGTAGTATACTCAACATTAACAATGTGTTTGGATTCTGTTTCATTTACAATGTGTGTTGTCTCTCTAATTGAGTGTGTAAACTGATACACTGTTAAGTTCAAAGTATTATTTAATATATTTGTCATAATTACACTAAGTCAGGTTTCTGAATACATGCATGCCAAGGGAAATATTATATAGGCATTTAGCAAATTGGCAAAGATTTTAAAAATTCAAAATTCAGTACTTTCAATAGAATGAATTTCCTTAATTCATTTAATTTTAATAACAACATTATTTCCAACTTTGATTTGAAGATATGGATCAGGTATAGTTTAAATAACTTAGAGAAAAATATAAAACATGAAAGATGAAGTCTGGAACACAAAAATTTGTCACCTGCATTTCTTGTCATCAAAATCATATGACTAATAAGATAGCCACCAAGAACATATTTTTATGGGTTAAACATATATAGTAAAATGTAGGAAAAGCTTATATCCTTATACAAAATATAAACACACACATACTCATCCTGAAATATATTAAGCATTATTGATTTTATTTTTTTAGCACAACACTTATTTTGATATGAAAACAAATACTCCTTGTACTTACTTTGAGATTTTTAAAATAGTTTATTTATTGTCTGATGGTCTCTTTTATTTTTACACTACACATCTTTTTACATGCATGCTTGGATTGCCAATACTCTTTCTTATGAATATAAATCAAATATGTTAAATATGTCCCACAAAAATCTAAAGGTATTCTCACCTCTAACTCTTTCCAATGACCCCTGCTTATTGATAGATACATAGTTGCTGACTTCACTATTTTAGTTCTGGCAGCCATAGTATAAATCCTTTTGAGAACATTTGCTTTAAGAGGGAAGAAAATCCCCTGTTCTTGGAATATGCTCTGTAGGTAAGATTCATGTTGTTCCTCTCTTTGATGACTTTTATAGTTGATCACATCTTTCAAGTTACCTCTTCTTTGAAGGTTAGCTTTTTAAAAACTATTCTCTACTTCCTGAAACATAATTTATTACTGGAAACTTCAGATAAAATTGAAATTCTGTAACTCTAACTATAATGTAAAACTTTTGTTTATTTGCTACCTTTTGCCAGTATCTGCAAGGGCACTTTTTCTGTGTCTTTAATAAAATTTCTACAGGAAAATTCAAATGTCTGCCCTGTTATTCTTTAAAAACATGTTGTGTTTTCTTTTGTTCTTGGATATCTCAAATTTTTTACTTAAAATAGCACATGAAAAATTAGCTCTCTTTAACTCTCTTCACATCCTAAATACAATATGAGCAGTTCTGCCTTAGCCTTTTTGAAATCCAATGAAGATTAATCACACTATAATGTAAACTTCATTTGAAAATATTGTCTTACATCAATTAGTAATGTACCATTATTATCTTGGTCTACTCAATTATGTTTCCCAATATAGAGTTCATACTATTAAGTGCATTATCTATGGAATTGAGGTGACTAATTTTCTTTCTTTACACCCTCAATCTCTTCCCTTTTTGCTGAGTATTACTGTAAAAACAATCTTTATTTTTATAAGTTTTTTAGTCATCACATTCTTGATTATAAACTTCTGACGTGTATTTATGTAACAGATTGCATGTTTGAGACACCAGATCATCAATGCCTTTCCTTCTACCTTCAGTGAATATGTGTTAAAGACTGGTTGTTTAATAGAGCTACCTGAAAGTTAAATGAACTTTTTTAATGTTTCTCTTTACATATTTATCAGGGTATTAATCAATGAAATTATCTTTTTTTATTATTCCAAACACACATATTGAGAATGTGACTGGCACGATGAAAACATAATCATTGCTTTAACATAATTGACATTCTGAGCTTTGCTTTGAAGACACCTCAAATCTCTCTTTGAAAACATCAGTGTTAGAACCATGGAATAATAACTATATTGCCTCTGAAATTTTGGAAATTTAATTTTCTCTTTATTTACCATCTTTTTTATAGCTGCTGCTTGTGTTTCAGTTTATTGGTTCATGTGTATGTTCAATTACTAAAGATTATTATTATTACATGAGGTAATAATGTATATCCATCAATGAGAACACAACAAATAACATAATATAATAAAATAAATAGGCATCAGTATACAAGGCAATTCAATGAACTGGAAAAGAATATGGATTTCAGCATATTCCAATCTAACTTTTAATCAGAAAAGTGCAGATGAAAACAAATGTGTGTCATATACAGTTTCAGTTTAATTATATCTCCAAAAGCTCAGGCTTGTGCACCAAATGCTTATTAAAAACCAACCCGTGGCTATCTCACAGGTATCCTATCAGATGTTCTACTAATTCTGCTTGAAAAGAAAAGAGTCTCAGTAACTGGGAACAATATCTTTCTCTTTAAATAATTTCTCTTTAAATCTCCACTGCCATTATCAGATTTAAAAAGCTTGTATCTCTTACTTACACCATTGCCTCTAAGTCAGGTTCCTCAAATCTCGTATCAGTATAACTGTTCTGCTATAGTTTTTTGCACTACAGAAAGAAATGTAGATTTTTATTTCTTAAGTTACATTCAGATAACATCACTACCAGTATTAATAGTTAAAAACCTTCATGCTCTCCAGCTACCTTCAAGGCATGCCCCAAACACCTTACCACTATTCCAGTTCCTCTATGATTTGCCTCTGCTTCCCTCCATAGGCACAATCTTATTTCCCTTTTCAATCTCCTGAATGCTTGACTTTCTTTCTTTACTTCTAAACTTTGAAACAATCTACTACTTCTGTTTAGAACACTCATCACCATCTACCTTTAACAATTCATTTGATATGTAATTTCTTCTGGGAGATTTTCACATTTTAGATGAGATCACAAACTACTGCCTCCACTCATAGCATTTCTCTGAAGACAACACTCACTACACTTTCTTATGATAGGTATAAAAATGTTTGACTTTCCTTTAAGAATCATTATGAGGGATGAAGTAAGCAGTACTCTTTGCTCATAGCTATATTCCCCACCAAACTTCTATATTTTCAGATTCATAATATAAAAGCAGGGTGTGGGGGTAAAGATGGCCAATTAGAAGCAGCTGCAGTGCATGGCACTCACTGAGAAGAAAGAAGGGGTGAGGGAATACAGTATCTTCAACTGAAATATCCAGGTACTTACATTGGGAAAAATCAGGGAAACTACTCAACTCACAGAGACAAAGAAAAGCAAGGTGGGGCAACAGCCCACCAGGGAGCAACATGGAACCAAGTGAACCTCCAGCCAAGGGAAGTGATGAGTGAATGTGTGACCCAAGGGGAAACCATGCTTCTCCCTCAGATCTTTGCAACCCGAGAATCAGGAGATCTCCTTGTGAGCTCACACCATCAGGGACTCGGGTCAGACACACAGAGCCGTGTGGAGTCTCAGCAGAGCAGCTACTCAGACTTGCACAGAGACCCAGGAGCTTTACATAATCCCTCCCTGGGATCCCTGGTAAAGGTGGCTATAACTCAGGCAAGGCAGGAGGTCCACATATACCCCTAGGGAAGGGACTGAATCCAGGGGGCTGAGTTGTATCGGTCTGCGGACCCCACTTCCACAGCACCTCACAAAATAAGACCCACTGGCTTGGAATTTCAACCAGCCACTGGCAACAAGGTAAAGCCTGCCATGACATAGGATAGAGCCCCCAAGGGGGATGTGTGGGCCACTATTTGTTTGTCTCAATCATTCTAGTCCGCAGGCTTTGGAGGGTCCAAATGGTCTGGACGAGGAAGTGTCCCCACAGCACAGCACGGCTGCCTTGCCAGAATGTGACCTAATTGCTTCTGTAAGTGGTGCCCTGATCCAGTCCTCCTCACTGGGTGAGTCCTCCCAGCCAGGCCTCCAGCCACCCCCACCTGCTTGTATTCTATGGACTGAGATCTGATTTCTCCCTGGGACAGTGCCTGGGAGAGGGACAGGACTCTATCTTTACTGTTTGGGCAACTCGACCACTCCATCCTTCAGGCTTTAGAGAGTCCAAACTGATTGGAGGCTGTAGGGATCCTCAACACAAAACAGCTTCTCTAACAAAACCCAGCCAGACTCCTTCTTTAAGCAAGTTCTGGTTCCATTTTTCCTGCCTGGGAACTCCCAAATGGGGTCTCCAGCCACCTTCTACAGGTGTGTTTGGTGGGGCAACCGGTCAGTATCCCCCTGGGAGAGAGCTTCCAGAGGAAGTGGCAGGTCGCCATCTCACTGTTTCACAGCCTTCACTGATGATATCTCCAGGTACTGAAAAAACAAGGTGACTAGTGTCTGGAGTGAACCCCCAGGAAAATGCAGCAGCCTTATGGAAGAGTGGCCAGACTTTTAAAAGAAAAACAAGGAAACAAACAAACAAATAACAACAAACACAAAAACTCCATCCAAAGGTCAGAAACCTCAAGGATCAAAGGTAGATAAGCCCACAAAGTTGAGAATCAGTACAAACACGCTAAAAATTCAGAAAGCCAGAGTGTCACCTTTCCATCAAATGAATGCAACACCTCTCCAGCAATGGTGTGGAACTTGACTGAGGCTAAGATGGCTGAAATGACAGAAGTAGGCTTCAGGATGTGGATAACAATGAACTTTGCTAACCTAAAGGAGCACATTGTAACTTAATGCAAGGAAGCTAAGAATCACAATAAAACAATGCAGAAGCTGACAGCCAAAATACCCAGAATAGAGAGAAACAGAACCTACCAGATAGAGGTGAAAAGCACACTACAAAAATATCACAATGCAATCACAAGTATTAATAGCAGAACAGACCAAGTGGAGGAAAGAATATCAGAGCTTGAAGACTGTCTTTATGAAACAAGGTAGATGTGAATAGAAAAGGAAAAAGTATGCAAAGGAATGAATAAAACCTGTGAGAAATAAGGGATTAGGAAGAGACCAAATCTATGACTGACTGAGACACTTGAAAGAGACAGGCAGAATGGAACCAATTTGAGAAACATACTTCAGGAAATCATCTAGAGAACCTCCTTAACCTAGCTAGGCAGGCCAACATTTAAATTCAGGAAATGCAGAGGACTCCGGTAAGAAACTCCACAAGAAGATAATTCCCAAGATACATAACCATCAGATTCTCCAAGGTCTAAAACAAAGAAAAAATGTTAAGGGCAGCCAGAGAGAAAGGCCAGGTCATCTACAAATGGAAGCCCATCAGACTAACAGAGGACCTCTCAGCAGAAAACCTGCAAGCCAGAAGAGATTGGGGCCAATGTTCAAAATTCTTAAAGAAGCTTAGTTTGGCCCAGAATTTCATATCTGGCCAAACTCAGCTTCATAAGAGTAGAAATAAGATCTTTTTCAGACAAGAAAGTGCTTAGGGAATATTCTGTCACCAGACCTGCCTTACAAGAGCTCCTGAAGAAAGCTCTAAATTTGGAATGGAAAAACTGTTATCAGCCATTACCAAAACACACTGAAGTATACAGACCAGTGACACTGTGAAGCAGCCACAAAAACAAGTCTGCAAAATAACCGGCTAGCATCATGATGACAGGATCAAATCCACACAAAACAATAGTAACTTTAAATGTAACTAAGCTAAATGCCCCATTTAAAGGACAGAGATTGGCAGGCTAAAGAGCCAATACCAATTGGTATGCTATCAAGAGACTCATCTCACATGTAAAGACCCACATAGTCTCAAATCAAGCGATGGAGGAAAATTTACCAAGCAAATGGAAAACAGAAAAAAAGCAGTGATCGCAATCCTAGTTTCTGACAAAACAGACTTTAAACCACAAAAGATCAACAAAGACAAAGAAGTAATGGTAAAGGGTTCAATTCAACAAGAAGAGCTCACTATACTAAATATATACACACTCAATACAGGAGCACCCAGATTTATAAAGCAAGTTCTTAGAGACTTTCAAAGAGACTTAAACTCCCACACAATATTAGTGGGAGACTTTAAAACCCTACTGTCAATATTAGACAGATAATTGAGACAGAAAATTAACAAAGATATTGAGGACCTGAACTCAGATCCAGATCAAGTAAACTTTAGGTATCTACGGAACTCTCCACTGAAAAACAACATACTATACATTCTACTCATCACTACACAGCACTTACTCTAAAACTGACTGCATAATCAGAAGTAAAACCCTTCTTAGCAAATGCAAAAGAACAGAAATCATAACAGTTTCTCAGACCACAGTGCGTTACAATTAGAACTCAAGATTAAGAAATTTATTCAAAACCATACAACTACATGGAAAGTGATTAACCTGCTCCTGACCTGAATGACTTTGAGCTAAATAATGAAATTAAGGCAGAAATCAAAAAGTTCCTTGAAACTAATGAGAACAAATATACAGCATACCAGAATCTTGGAACACATCAAAAGCAGTGTTAAGTGGGAAATGTATAGCACAAAATGCCCACATCAAAAAGCTAGAAAGATCTCAAGTTAACAAACTAAGATTACAGCTAAAAGAACAGGAGAACCAAGAGCAATAAACCCCAAAGCTAGCCGAAGACAAGAAATAACCAAGATCAGAGCTGAACTCATGGAGATAGACATACCAAAAATCCCTCAAAAGATCAATGAATCCAGCAGCTGATTTTTTTGAAAAATTTAATAAAATAGATGGAACACTAGCTAATCTAATGAATAAGAAAGAGAGAAGATTCAAATAAACACAATCAAAAATTATAAAGGGGATATTACCACTGACCCCACAGAAATAGAAACAATAATCAGAGAATACCATTAAAACCTTTATGCACATAAACTAGAAAAACTAGAAGAAATTGATAAGTTCCTGAACTTATATACCCTCCCAAGACTGGATCTAGTTAAACTAAAGAACTTCTGCACAGCAAAAGAAACTATAGACAGAGTTAACAGACAACTTACAGAATGGGAGAAAGTTTTCGGAATCTATCTATCTGACACAGGTCTAATATCAAGCATCTATAAGGAGCTTAAACAAATTTACAAGAAAAAAACCCATTAAAAAGTGAGCAAAGGATGTGAACAAACACTTTTCAAAAGAAGGCATACATGTGGATAACCAACATATGAAAAAAAGCTCAACATCACTGATCATTAGATAAATGCAAATCAAAACCACAATGTAATACAATCTCACACCGGTCAGAATGGCTATTATTAAAAAAGTCAAAAAAGAAAAATATATGCTGGAAAAGTTGTGGAGAAAAAGGAATCATTTTACACTATTTGTAGGAGTGTATATTAGTTCAACCATTATGGAAAACTGTAGTGATTCATCAAAGACCTATAGACATTAATACCATTTTAGCCAGCAATCCCATTACTGGGTATATAATCAAAGGACTATAAATCATTCTATGACAAAGACATATGCACATGCATGTTCATTGCAGCACTATTCACAATAGCAAAGACATAGAATCAACCTAAATGCCCATCAATGATAGACTGGATAAAGCAAATGTGGTATATATACACCATGGAATACTATGCAGCCATAAAAAGAATCTGCAGACAGCAAATCAGGAAATTCCTTTGGAATATAATGCTTGGGCTGAGTTAGGAAGGATGACCACATGGAAATAGAGAGAAACACAAAATCCTGTACAAAGGTGTGAAGAAAGGAAGAAGTCAGGTAAGTATGCAGAACTTGGAAATCTGAAGTATTCAAGGGCAGTGTGAAGAGCTTGAAAAGAGGCCTGTGATGAAATAAAATGATAAATTTTGGTAGAGACTGAATCGGTAGTCTCTTCTAGGTATGTTAAAGAGTATTGACTTTATGCTACAGATAGCAGGAAGATGGTAAAGGATTTTAAGCTCTGAATTGGCAAACATGTTCAGATACACTATTTTAAAAGATTACTCTTGGCGGGGCTATAATCCAACACCTTGGGAGGCTGAGGTGGGTGGATCACCAGGTCAGGACTTCAAGACCAGCCTAGCCAAGATGGTGAAACCCCATCTCTACTAAAAATATAAAAATTAGCTGGGCACAGTGGCAGGCGCCTATAATCCCAGCTACTCAGGAGGCTAAAGCAGAGAACTTCTTGAACCCGTGAGGCGGAGTTTGCAGTGAGCCGAGATCACACCACTGTACTCTAGCCTGGATGACAGAGCAAGACTCTGTTAAAAAAACAAACAAACAAAAAAAAACACAGAGTACTCTGGCTTTTTGTTGAACAATATATGATGTTTCTAGGTGTGGTAATTTTATGCTGTCACTCAGACTCTTGGTTGGCAGCAATGGTGACTGGTGAAAAAGTTGACAAATCTGCAAACATTTGAAAGGGCATACAGCAAAAAAAAAAAAAAAAAAAAAAAAAGAAAGGAAAATAAGGAACAAGTTCTTTGTGAGAAAAGATATAAGATATTCAGGAACTTCCTCATTTTTTGCAGCTGAGATCTAAAAGCAAACAAACACAAATGCAAACATTTCAAGGGCCCTGTAGCTGTGCAAATGAATGATCTGTATTGTTGACCTAAGACCAACAACAAAATATAGATGTTGAGTGAGAAACTGGTTCAGGCATAGCAGGTGATTAAATCAGGCATCCTTGTCATATTCAGAGGAATAGAACAGAATGGCAGTTCACCCTTTACCACTGTAGTTGTATCCTTCAAAGGCAAAGTCTAGGTCAAAAGAATCATTGCAGTAAAGAACAAAAAAGCATCTGATTGTGCAGGACCTGCTTTCAACATAGAAACTGTGTGGGAGCCACCTGAATCAATAGCAGGAGATGCATAGATTTTTAAATATGTGGACTATTAAAGCCCTTTTAGGGTTTGTTTGGGTTGATTTTAGAAGCAGGACTGACAAACTTAGATTAGGTTGGCCTAATTTAAGATTCTGAGATCAGCACTCTTAACAATAAAGAGGAAACTCAAGACATTGATCCTTGTCTTTCTACTAATTTGGTCATTTGACGGTGTAAGGATAAAATTTAAATATATACATATGAAACAGTATCATCTTCATGGTCACTAGCTAGTATATCTCCATAGTAATTAGTTCTGTGTGATTTAATTCTATGTGCTTTTATTTTGTTACTTTTATTAACTTATAGTTTCTAAAATTTCTACCGTAAACATATATTGATGCGCTTGTTAAATCAAACATGATCATTTATACCGTTAAGCAATGACTGCTTTATGTTGCTTGAATCTAATTCTCCTGAAGAGAAAAATTAGAAAACCTAGTGGGGAGTGGGGAACAGTGATGTCTGTCTGACAGTGTTGGAGAGTTATCGAGGCAGTGAGCTTTCTTAGAAGAAAATGAAAAGTTGAAGCAAGAGAGCTAAATTCAATTGGGGGAGCTGCTTTTTTCCTTGAGACAATTATGAATTCTAAAGTAAAAGTGTCATTATAAAAGTTTAGACAAAAGCAGACTTACAAAAGCTGGAGGGAAAAAAAAAAATGAAATTCGCATGACACCAAGAATGAGGGTCCTGATAAATAGCCAAGGCTTTACTTAGGGCACTAAATGTTAGAAATAAAGGGAAAAAAGACAAAAAAAAAACCTTCAAAAGGAATAAAGCTCAGCTTTGACTCAATTCTGCCTCCAGAAAAACTGCCTGCCAAATTAAAAACAAACAAACAAACAAACAAAAAAAACTACGACAGGAAAAAGATAAAATCACCCAGAACCTTAATAGTTTTCAGCCTAATGTGTTTTTATGTATTTATTGATACATAATAGATGTATATATTTTGAGGGTACATGGGATAATTTGATGCATTTATATAATCAAAGCAGGGTAATTAAGCTATCAATCATCTTAAATATTTACCTTTTCTTCATGCTGGGAACATTTAAATTATTCTCTTCAAGCTATTTTGAAATGTACAATAGATTAATGTTAACTATAGTCACCTTATTGATCTATTGAACACCATGGCCTATATCTTTTATATAACTGTATATTCATATCAATTAATCAACTCCTTTATATCCCTTCCTTCTCCTAGCCCCACCTGGCCTCTGATAATCACAAATCTACTCTCTATCTTTATGAAATCCACATAAGAGTGAGAACATGTAATATTTCTCTTTCTGTGGCTGTCTTGTTTCACTGAATATAATGATCTCTAGTTGCATCCAAACTGCTGAAAATGACAGGATTTCATTTTTTCATGGCTGAATAATATTCTTGTGTGTGTGTGTGTGTGTGTGTGTGTATATATATATATATATATAACATTTTCTTTATTCATTTATCCATTGATAGACATCAATGGATTGATTCCATATTTTGGGTATTAATTGTGCTGCAATAAACACAGAAGAGTAGCTATCCCTTTAATACACCAATTTTCTTTTTTGTCGGTATATATCCAGTAGCGTAATTGCTGCTGGATCATATGTAGTTTTATTTTTAGCTTTTAGAGGTTTTATTTTCGGCTTTTAGCTCCACACTGTTTTTCATAGTGGCTGTACTACCTTACTTTCCCATCAACAGTGTATGTGGGGTCCCTTTTCTCCACATCCTGACCAACATGTGCTATTCCCTCTTTCTGACAAAAGTAATTCTAACTGGGGTGAGATTATCTCTTACTGTGGCTTTGATTTGCATTTCGCTGATAATTAGTGATGTTGAACATTTTTTATGTATCTACTGGCCATTTGTATATCTTCTTTTAAGAAATATCTATTCAGGTGTTTTGCCCATTTTTAAGCTGGATTTTTTTTTGTATTGTTTGAGCTCTTTATATATTCTGGTTATTAATCTTTTTCAGATGGAGAGTTCGCAAATATGTTCTTCCACTCTGTGGATTATGTTTCTTTGTTGATTGTTTTCTTTGCTGTGCAAAACACTTTTAGCTTGATATCATTACATATATGTATTTTTGCTTTTGTTGTCTGCTTTTGAGATCTTACACAAAAAGTCTTTGCCCGGATAAATGTCCTGGAATGTTTCTTTAACAATTTTTTTCTGGTAGTTACATGGTTTGGGGACTTAGATTCACATCTTTCATTCATGTGGATTTGATTTTTGTATATGGTGAGAGACAGGGATCCAATTTTATTATTCTGCACATGGTTATCCAGTTTTCTCAGCACCATTTATTGAAGAGATTGCTGTTTTCCTATTGTGTATCTTGGTGCCTTTGTTGACAAAATGTTGGCTGTAAAATGTATGGATTTATATCTGGTTCTCTTTTGGTCTCGTTAGTCTATGTTTCTGTTCTTATGACAGTGCCATGCTGATTTGAAAACTATAGTTTCATAGCATATTTTCAAATCAGGTAGTGTCATGCGTCCAGCTTTATTCTTTTTACTTAGGATTGCTTTGGCTATTCAGGGTCTTCTGTGGTTCCATATAAATTTTAGGATTGCTTTTACTATTCTGTGAAGACTGTCATTGGTATTTTGATAGGGATGGTATTGAATCTGTAAATTGTTTTTAACAATATTAAGTTTTTGGTTCATGAGCATAAACTATCTTTCCATGTTTGTATATACTCTTTAATTTGTTTCATCAATGCTTTATGGCTTTTTGTATAGATCTTTTTATATTTAGTTAAGTTGATTCCTAGTTATCTGATACTCTTTGTTGCTATTGTAAATAAAATTGTGCTTTGATTTCTTTTTCAAATTGTTTGCTGTTAGTGTATGTAAATGCTACTACTTTTGTATGTTGATTTTATACCATGCAACTTTACTGAATTTGTTTATCAGTTTTTAAAGTTTTTTGGTGGAGTCTTTAGGCTTTACTAAATTTAAGCTCTTGTCATTTGCATCCAAGGCTGATTTGAGCTTGATTCCAATTTGGATGCCCTTTATTTCTTACTCTTGTTTAATTGCTCAGACAAGGACTTTCAGTATCATGTTGAGTAACAGTGGTGAATGTGGGCATCCTTCTCATGTTCCAGATCTTAGAGGAAAGGCTTTTCCCAATTTAGTATGCTGTTGGGTGTGGGTTTGTTATATATGGTCTTTATTATTTTGAGGTATGTTCCTTTTATAGCCAGTTTTTTGAGGGTTTTAAATCATAAAGCATTTTATCAAATGGTTTTTCAGCATCTATGGAAATGATCATATTGTTTTTTCTCAGTCCTGTTAATATGATGTGTTACGTTTATTGATTTGCATATGTTATAAAACATCCTACATCCCTGGAATGAATATCACTTGATCATGGTGAATGATCTTTTTAATGTGTTGTTGAATTCAGCTTGCTTGCATTTTGTTTAGCTCTTTATCTATGTTCACCAGTAATATTGGCCTGTAGCTTTCTTTTTTTGTTGTGTCCTTGATTTTTGTATCAGAAGAATGCTAGTCCCATAAATAACTTTTTAAACTTTCATTTATGTCATTGAAATTACAATGATTTTGTGTCCCTGAAAAGATATACATGGTTTTAACTATATTACTATCAAATATTTTGATCCATTTTCTTAAAAAAGAATTTTTTAGTAATCAGCATTTTATTTCTTAAGATAAATAGGGAAATGCATATATTAAATATATGGCTAAAGGTATTAATTATTTTATAATGGATCAATCACATTTCAACAGTGCAGTTATAGTCTCTGAAAGCCACTCATTCTTGTCATACCTTGTTGCAGATTTAGCTTAAAATCTTATTTGAAAATATGGCTCATAGACTTTCACATCTAATAAATCATGAATCATAAGCAATGTTTACCTTCATTTCATGTAAAGTTTAACAGACACATTGGAGACTCTTAAAAGGAAGTCACTATGTTTAAAAATAGTTAGAGTTAAGGACAAAGCAGAGGCTATAATTCCAGGCATAAAGAAAGAATAAATTATAAGTGTGAAAGGAAGAATAAAATGATTGGAAACGGGAATGTAAATGATGATGAGTGCCAGTAATTATGGACAGGAAAGATTTATAAGACTCAAGCTTTTGTGTATTTGTGGGGTTTTTTGTTTGTTTTTGACTTAAGAAATTAAGTAGATTTAGATTTTTTTTTTTTTTTTTTTTTTTTAAAGACAGGTTCTTGGTGTGTTATTGCCACTTTTTTTTTTTTTTTTTTTTTTTTTTTTTAAAGACAGGTTCTTGGTGTGTTGCTGAGACTGGAGGGCAGTGGCATGATCACAGCTCACTGCAACTTGGTCCTTCCAGGCCCAAGCAATTCTCCCACCTCAGCCTCCCATATAGCTGGGACTACAGGTGCCTGACAACATACCCAACCAGTTTTTGTATATTTTTCTAGAGACCAGGTCTTACTGTGTTCCCCAGGCTGGTCTCAAACTCCTGGTCTCAAATAATCCTCCTGCCTTAACCTCCCAAAGTACTGGAATTATGTTACTTTTTCATCTCACATAGCATTATATGTATACAGTCTGATTCAAATATGTTTAGAAAAATGGTGAGTTTCTTTCTTTCATCTGAAAGATGAAAGTTTGCTATAAGTTTTACTGAGAGACCAAACTTTTATTTATTTCCCAATATCTTCCATTCTAATAAGCCCTGCCTCCAGTTTATCTTCAGAATTTCCCCATTTCTTTTATATAACCTATTCCATGGACAAATTGTCTAGCTGCACAAGAAGAATATTTTAACAACTCCTGTAAAATAACAGCTCCAATATTTAGAAATATATAACCTACTTATGTTTGAATTAGTTATTAAAATATAATTGCATTAGTAGTTAAAATATTTCAGAGTGGAAAACCCCCCTCATTGGATTCATACTATTGCTACATATATTAAGGTGAAACTTTAATATTCTTTCTTTAAAGGAATAAATAGTCCTTTTGTTGTTTTTTTGTTCTCTCAGGAATAGAAGTGTTTGGAATCACTCTTTATTGATGTGAATGGGACCAAGATGGGAAAATCACCTGTATTTACAGATAAAAAGACTCCTGTAATCCTTGGGGAGATTAATCTGTTAATTTAAATAAGAAAACCCCAAGAAGATCCCAATGCTAAACCAAATTAGGCTCAGGATGACACTGACCTTAGATCCAAGGAGATAGTTGCCATGCCATTCTCAGTATCATATGCAACAAGGCCTCTGGGTAGTCAGGAGTCTGTGCTACTATTCTTCTGGCCATTTGCTGAATACTGTTGGAGTTTCAAAACAGTGTGAACAGCATAAAACATACTAAATCCTGTGAAGTGTTATAGATGTTACAGATTTATTTATTTTAGGAAGAATTTCCATAAATTATTAATCCCTTAATAAATAATAGATTTCTAAAGAAAATTACCATGCATTGTACTATAACCATGCCTATTTTATTACATATTTATAATCCATTTTAAAGAAACATGTATGGGATTTTATAATTCCATAAAATCACATGAAAATCTCAGTTTATAAATTTCTTGTGACTAAGCAAAATAAAGAATTTATTTTACAATGTAATAATCTGTAGTTTAAGGTCTTAAAAATTCAAACAATATAGATCAATATTTGCTGGCTATATAGTTACCCTACTAGCCTCATATAAATTGAATTTAACACAATTTTCCACAGAATCAAAAAAATTTTATATTCATAATCCATCTCAAATGTATAAGAAAAATTAAATGTAGTGAAAAGCAACACACACAATCTACAGAGAAACTGAAAAATAGAAAAGGTGAGAATATCTGTCAAGAGGCTATGTTTTGAGGAAGTAAGCACTGCTAAAAGTTATTCCTCAATTGTTGAGCACATACGTATAACACTATTTTACTAGTTTAAACATTTGTGTGACATTTGATTCAACAAATAAAGTTTTAGCACATACTGTTTTTTCTCTACATCATTTGCTGGCTTTGAGTTACCAAGAATTTTTTTCATTATTCTTCAAAATTAGAGCTATTGTAGCATAATATTTGTGAAGCCGGTTAACTACACTGTTGGCTTTGAAAACTCTTAAATAATCCTTGAAAATGTAATGCCCCTTAATTGCTTTCATATCTATTCTTTTATTTACTCAGTTGTTTGTCCTTCTAATGTTTTGATGTATTTCCTCATTTTTCTTTTTATACTCCTCTTCCTTTCTTCGGTACCTTAAAATTACACATGTTCAGTACCTGTGCTTTCTATTATCTAAATATATTTTAATGCATTTATTGTCCCCTTCTTTTCTGCCTGCTACTATTTAAATATATAATTAAACTGTGGCTCCAACACAATTTCTACGTTTTCTTTTCCCTTATTTCAGAGAAGTCAATTTCATCAAAGTCCTCATTTGCCACTAAGTGCTCCAATTTTCCTATTTTGATTATTCAGCTTATAGAATTTGAGTTATAAAATTTTGTGCCTGGAATTGAGATTTCTAAATCATTTTAACCAGTTATTTAATTAAAAGATAAAATTATCTGTATTTAATTTTACAGACATTTTCTGCTCCGTGACTTTTGTGAGACTTTTCAGGCTTTTTGGGCATTTTTCATACTTCCAGAAAGTCCTCAACATACCAGTTTTTAATAAATGCATAGTTATAAGTAGAAGAAATTACAAATTACATAGTTTCACAGAAGAAAGATGAAAAAGAAATTGACTAACAAACACTAGGTAACCCAATTGTGTACAGCCAGAAACCTGGTGCTTTCTTGTTGTTGTTGCTCTTGTTATTTTCACTTAGTTGGGATCCCTACTTCCTCCTTATGCCCCCAACAAAATATTCACCTTAGTTCCTAGTAAATCCAGTGTTATTTATTTATTATATTCATTGATAATTAGGAAAAATATTTTTTAGATCAATAAATATACATTTAAAAGTCTGACAGATTTAGAGATATTTTATCATATTTCAGTTGTGAAGCAAATAAACATCAGCCTCGCATTTCCTAACAGCATCTGAATGTTCAAAAAAAAGTTGTAGCATAAAATATTTAAAAATATTTAAAGATAGGAGAGTGATTCACTAGAATGCAATGGAGAAACTAGAGAAACAAAATATTTCGCCTCAACCAGATATATTTTCTAACATCAAAAGACTGCTCTAAATAAGACATTTGGAAACCAATATTGTAATAAAATATTTAAAGGACAGAGAAATGCATCACCAAGTCAGAAGTTGCAGTCTTAAGAAAGAAGATAATAAGTTACACAGGAAATTGTTTCTTCATTTTTTTAAATAAAACAATAATAATTGGAAAAGGCAAAGAATAAAGGGATTGTAAATAAACTTCTGAAGACAAGAATAGTATGACTTGTTTTGAGGGATACCTTTATGCCAAAAATGATCTAAAATTCTAGTTTTAATTGAAACAGCAGTATTCAGATTATATGATTCCCAAAAAAGTCATTTCAAGTATAAAGAAACAAATAGGGCAGCATAAGAAGAAAAGAAATTATCCAGTGATAACACTAACTATAGTAAACACAGGAGGCCAAAATAATATCATACAAATATATTCAAAACAGTAATATTTCTAGAAAAAAGTTATTACTTAATGATAAAGATGTCAATTTTTCTAAAGAAAATAAAAATCTTAAATGTTCAGGCATCACAAAACAGAGATCTAAAATGAATGAAGCAAAAAAACAAAACTCTGAAAGTAGAAATAAATAAATCCACATTATACTAAAGTATTTCAACTCTTCTTTCTAAATAATTCATAGAACAAATAAAGAGGAAACCAATAAGCATATAGAAGACACGAAGAATACTATTAACTCACTTAATCAAGTTAACATTTGTAGAAGTCTCTCCAATAACAGCAAACTACACAAAACAGTTACCAAAATTGAACATTATTTGGAAAAAATATATAAGTACATTAATAAAAATTTAAATTACACAAATAAGATTTATATTTAATATATCTTCTATTTGAGATATATATACCATTTAGAAGAAAACTGGTTATTGATTAGTTTTAACTCTAACATCAAATTTTTCTTTTTCATTTTGTCTCATATTCTTCACTCTTTATTTTTCTTTGGTTTCTTTCTTTTGTATTAATTGTTTTGTCTAATTCTATTTTATCTCCCTTGTGGGATTATCAGCTCTACCACTTGTATATGTGTCTGTGCATGTTCTTTTTTAAGTTGATATATTTATAACAATTTACCAACAAGTGCTATAGAATCACTCCAAATATAAGAATCTTAAAAT